>NC_141685.1:467752406-470199906 GCF_964263255.1 Lissotriton vulgaris | reverse complement strand
ACCAATGTCGCCCAAGCAGTGCCAGGAGCCGCATTTAGCAGCGCGCACCTCAGCAGAGCGGGGGGGGAGCCTCTACATTGCAGCGGAGCACTTTATACACTGCCGAGCAATTGGCCCAGCCTTACCTTTGCCGCAGTATTCTTTTGCCACCGGACGCCACCAGCAACTGCGCCGCCGCCCCAGGACTACATCCCCCGGCATCCTCAGCGGCGGTGCGCACCAGTGACACGCCAGCAGCGCCAGGAGGCGCATTTAGCAGCGCGCACCTCCGCGTCGTGGGACGCGCCGGGCGAAGCCCGGGCCAAGGGCGGGCCCATTGTAGCCCGTTAGAGACCGTTTGAGGCCGGGACGGGACTGCTCCATTTCATCCTCCTTATAAAAGGTCAGTGATAGTCTAATATTTACATTTCATCATTTGTATCTTCACTACCATCCCTGGAGATTCAACGATTGGGTTTGCTCTGAACACAGAAATAAGGAAAAGTACTGTGATTCTGATAATGGCATCACTGTCAGGAAGGAAAGGTAGAAAATCATTAACGAGTGGTTCCATAGTGGGATCTCTTGACCAGTTCCTGAAAAGAGCTACCAATATTGTTAAAAAAGGAAATTGTTATGGCGGAAAAAAGACTATCTATTGAGATCCTATCAGAAAAACGCTCTTCCCTGGGTCATTTGGCACAAGTACGATCGCCATTGAATCCACCTACTGTGGAGCTTAACCAAGGAAGCATTATAGTAGGTGAGGCACCAAACTGAATGCTAGAGCACGATGGGTCTGATAGCTGCCTCCCCGAGTCTGATGAAGCCAACCTCACCGACAGAGCAACATCGAAACAACGCGGTGCCAGGCTTGAAGGAGAAGTGGTACAGTGTATTACGACTCGGTCGGCAACCCATGCCAACCAGGGACATCCTAGTCAGCAAAGCGAGGGCAAGGGGAAAAATAAAAGTACCAAGAGAAAACGTGGGGTAGCAGCTGGCAAAGGGAAACATTCAAAGTCCAGGAAAATAAATAAAGACTCTGATAACGTCACCCCTCCAGTGAACTTGCAACCAGATCCCAACTGTACTCCAAGTGATATAACAACCTTGCCCCCAGCTCCAATTGATGAGGCCCCGATGGAATTGGGAAGGGATTTCTGGACCAGGTTGGAAGCCATTTTTCATAAAACATGCCTTCCAATCTATGACAGGCTAGATACGATCGAGAGCAGACTGGTTTGTTTAGAACTAGCATATGCATCGTCCCAGGCTCGGACTACATCTAGGTCCAAACGCCCCGGCAATTGTCAACCGCAGGATAAGACCACTAACAACTGTTGTGTAACATCCATGGACACTGCGAATGCTGTCGTTGTCCCGCAGGGGCCCTTACCTTCGTTTCTGAGCATAGGAACTAATGTTGATGTTACAGTTGTAGCAAGTAATCCAGCAAATGATGGTGGGGGCGGGAGGAGGGCTGTCGTATGTGAAGGTCCACTCACCTCGCAGCCAAGGGGAGAGGCATCTAGCATACAAACTATGAAAAGGTTGCCCCGCATTGATCTCCCCCCGGAATCCGTTCCCTATGTTGTGATACTAGCAGGGGTCCCCCCATTAAGACTGGATAAGAGGGAAGAGTATCGGGAATTGAAGAATAAGTGTATTCATTGGGTTAATGCCAATCGCCCCCTACCTCCGCTTGTCTCATCAGAAATTCTGTTTGCTAGACGAGTGGATTGGGTGGGTCCCTTACGTAAGTCCATAGAGGGTGATTGTAAAATCATTAACTTTAGGGACAGGAAGGCAGTTGAACATATCTGTAATTGGTACGATGTAAGTCCGGGACATTCAATTCACACTCTGCCCCTTACCTACTTCTATCATGCTCCACCACAACACAGCTCAAGTAACCTACTTTCAAGAGGTTCAGGCAACCGGGTAGCCACCATGGGTGGGGTCAGTACCTATAATGGGTTTGACATACTCTTGGGCTGGAAGACTGCGATTGACAGTCATCCTTGCCTGGACTAGAGTCTAACATTCAAGCCCATCCCCAGATAGCAGAAACTAGGGGAAATAAGTCATTGAAGGGGGAGGGGAAGGGACTGGGGATGAGGACATTGCATTGTTTAGCTATAATAAGACCCCATTGGTGACAGAATTTAGTGTACACCCACCACCTAGATCAGAGAGTGTAATATATATATTGAGGGAAATAGAGATCCAACCGCCCCCTGTTAGTCCCACCATTAAAGATGGTGGCCATGACTTCCTATAGAGGGCGGACCAGGGGATGGTCAGTGTCTTGGGTTCTGAAAATTAAGTGGGCAGGTGCGACCCCGCATCAGGGACGGACTGTGTAGAAGGTATAGTTAAGAATAAAGGAAGTATTTTGATAATCTCATGGAATTTGGCGGGGTTGGGTTCAAAGCTAGTCTTGCCTTAGTGGATAGATTTTATTGAAACATTTGATATATGCTTATTCCAGGAGACTGGCTCCTAGAACCTGCTTTCCGTGATGGTTACCTTAACTTTTATATTCCGGCTACAAAAAAAAACAAGGGGCGTCCATCTGGGGGTTTACAACATGGGTTAGGCAGGGCCTAGGGAGTCAAATTAAACAAAGTACTGCACCAAATAAGGACATACTACCTATTAGATTTACTACCACTGAGGGGGGAAGTATAGAGATTATTAATGTCTATGTGCGAGGTACCCCAGGGGGCAAAAAATCAGAGGTCATTAATGATCTAGAAGAGTTACTAGGGGCATCGCCCCCGAATTCCCTTCCCCTGGTAGCAGGGGATTTTAACACCACTTTTGAGCCCCTAGGACATGATGACCCCCTGTTAACAGAAGAAGAAGATCTAAGATGGGGTATTCCTACAATTGAGACAGCTCCAGTAAAAAGGTGGACTGAAGCAGCAATCCAGGTGAAAGGGTTGTGCATGGGCAGCCAGTTGAGGGCAGCTAATGGGCGTAGCTTGTCAGATAAGTCCCGCAGAAATACTTTTGATAACGGCATTAGGTCGAGCCGTAGTGACTATCACTTAGTGTATTTAAAGCTCTGGTCCCATTTAGTAGATATGGAGGTCATAGAACGAATAGAGAGTGATCACCATCCGCTTACCTCCGTTTTTAACTTGACTATGTCGGTGGATACATTACCCCTACAGGGGACTTTAGCACCTGACCTCGTTATATCCAATGATATGCGCCATCTAAAATGGTGCAGAATCATTGAGATCCCGGAAATTGTAGCTGCGATTCATAAGGAGGTAGTTAATGCATTGGTAGAGTTGGGCTCTGTCTCATTTAGCCTGGACAACAAACATTATGTGTCTGATGTCCATACAAAATTTTTTGAAGGGCTAAAAACTTACTTCCGCAGACCAAACACAATGAAAAAAACAAAGGGATGGTACAATCAAGCTTGTCGGAACTCTCGGGCCAATCTAGGCAGAGCACTCAAGCTTGGAGATGTATCATCGGTTAGATCTGCCCGTGCCCAATATAAGAAAGCGATGATAGAGGCAAAGAAAAAGTGGGACGAAGAAATGTGGAAGGAGCTTAAAGAAGCTAGTGAAGCGAGGAACCCCAAATTATTTTGGGATGTTGCTAACTGGGACAAGGGAGGTCGCCCTGATCGCCCTCAGAACAATGTGGCACGAAATGATTGGGGCGACTACTTTAAGCCACAGTACGCTAGAAGTGATGATGCAGTGGCTGCTGACATGCCCCCCAATATACACTATAGCGTGGAGATCTTTACCCCAGGAGATGTAGATAGGGCATTGAACGCAGTGATTGAGGGTAGAGCGCTGGATATGGATGGCATCCCGGCAGACGTCTTTAAAAATGACATCCAAACGTGGCGTCTTTACATTGCGAGCATCGCTAATGCAATTGCCCAAGGGGCGGATATTCCACCCTCTTGGAAGGGGGCAGAGATTGTTCCAGTTTTTAAAAAGGGCGACAAGTCCCTAGCTGCTAATTATAGACCAATCAGTCTAATAGATTCTATGCAGAAGGTGATGGGCAGACTGGTTTTAGAAACGATTCAGACTTGGATTGAGCTCAACGATATTTTAAGTCCTGTACAAGCTGGGTTTCGGTCACGAACCAGCACAATAGACCAAGTATTTTGTTTTATCAATCTGTATTGGACCACGGTGGTTATAGGTAGAGGTGCCCTCTACGCGGTATTTGTCGACTTGAGGGCAGCTTTCGATTTAGTACCGCGAGGGAAACTATGGCAGGTCTTGAGGGAAATGGGGATGCGCCAGAACTACTATCCCTAATCATCCGTTTACATGAGGGGAACTTTGCTCGGGTCCGGTGGGGGGGCATGGGCGAAGTGACAGAAGACTTCCCTGTTGGCAGGGGTGTGAGACAGGGTTGCGTTTTGGCGCCTACCCTGTTTTCGCTCTTTGTCAACGGGGTGGCCGACTTCCTCGCTCTGTCGCCCACGGAAGCTCCAAGGTTGGCAGGAACACTCATCCCAATCCTCATGTTTGCGGATGATACCCTAATAATCTTCAAGACCCCTAGTGGCTTGCAAAGAGCCCTGCGGCTCTTTGAAGAATTCTGTAAATTGCGTGGTTTGGAGGTGAACACCACAAAAACGAAGTTCATGTCCTTTAACGTGCATAAGTCGTTCAAGGGCAATGTACTTATGGATAATATGCCCCTGGAACAGGTTACTTCCTTTACATACTTGGGGGTCACGTTACAGAGCGATATGAGATGGAACTGCCAACTAGACCGGGCAGTTTTATCGCATAAACAACAAGCTGGAATTCTTTTAACTAAGTTCAAAACCTCGCTCACAAAACCCATCAGTCCAGTTCTGGATATTTATGGGATGAAAGTTTTGAGCTCTTGTCTCTATGGAGCGGAGCTGTGGGGGTTCGAGAATTTAAAGGGTTTGACCACATTGGAGAATGCGTTTTTACGCAAGATAACAAGCCACCCCCAAAGCACTCCCCTAAGACCACTATTACTTGACCTTGGTAGGAAGCCTGTGGAACATCTTGCAAAACTTCGCCCCCTACTTTATTGGCGGAGGCTTTGGTGTACAGAGGAACTTACTCATTACTCTAGCGGTCTTATGGACGTTATAAGGGCTGATTCGTCCCACAAGGTAAAATGGTTAAACGAAATCAGATCCCTCTTGAGGAACCTTGGTTTAACTGAACTTTGGACCAATCCATCTAATGCGACATTCCCCTCGAAGGACAAGTTGAAGGAACGCTATTGGGAAATGGTATTTACAGCAGAAACCTCTAGAGGCCTCTCAACCCATCTTACAGGCCGCTTTCTCGAGCTCAAGTCTCGCCCAATTTTCGAAAGATATTGGTATATGATCGAGAAAGTAAATGATCGAAAATTGTATTTTCAGCTTAGAGTAGGGGCATTGCCAACCCGTGTATTCACTTGTAGATGGGGGTTTGCAAGCAATGATAAATGTCACAAGTGTACTGACCAATCCGAAACAATGGGGCACATATTCTTCTTCTGCCCGCTGTACACTGTGCCATGTAAAATCTGGTTAAAGCCTATTTGTAGAGTGATGGGAATCAGAAGGCACGCAATAGCTTTGAGAATATTGTGCTCTGATCCTGAACCTCCAATTTCCCTAGCTGTTGCAAAGTTCTTGGGGTGGGTTTGGCGAATCAGGGTGAGCACATTGCACCTAGGCTTTGATAAGTGAATACTACTTTTCTTTGTGTTTTCCTTCTTTTTTGCTTTAATTCCTCGGGGTATATGTCTGCACAATGCTCTGGCCATCTGTCACTTTAGGTCTATAAATTATGTAATATTTTAGGGGCTGACGAATGAATTAATTGGCTATATTTTTATACTTAGAGTTTTTAATACGTGTGTGATTATTTATTCGATGGGCAAAGAATGATTTAATGGTATTTTAACATTTTTTAGCTAAGTTATAACTTGTTGACTGTATTGTAATATGTGCTTTTATGACAACACTGTTGAATAAAGTTTTGTGAATTGCTAATAATCGATGACCCTCATCACTCAAGAAAAATTAGTTCAACATACACTGATCCAGTATAATTTATGCACATTCGGGGAAATTTTTCTGGATCGTCATGTTCTCACTCATGCTGATGATGTCAGATTTGCAGCTGCTACATATATGAACCACTTTGTGTTACGACAGCTCCATAGTTCACTGTGTGCCGAAATCCCCTCTTACCCACTGGCCCTGGATGATTTCCCACCACTGACCCTCATAGTGGTGTAGGAAAGTTCCCTTTTTTGCATGGTTGTCCCCACTTTTTGCCTCATGTTGATGCTCATTTGGCTAAGTGTGCCCTGGGTTCCTGCTAACCAGGTACCCAGAGCATATGTCCTTTTCCAAAAACTGTACCTTTGCACCCCTAATTGGCACCACACTGGCCACATGTAAGTCCCTTGTAAGGGCACTGTGACCAAGGGCACTGTGACCAGGGAAGGCCACTAAGGACTGCAGCACATATTGTGTCACCCTAAGAGGTCCTGTGTCTTAACGCACACACTGCCCTTACAGGTTGAGTGTTTTGGTGCAGAGAAAAGTGAAGAGTCGACATGGCACACATGCCTGTGTGCCATGCCTAAAATCCACTGCCTTTGGCATAGGTAAGCCATCCCTCTAGTTGGGTGCACTATGCCACTGGTGAGGGTACAGGTGCATGAGCACTGTACCCCCACAGTGTCTAAGTCCATTCTTAGACATTGTAGGTGCAGTAAAGCCATAAAGAGTATATGGTCTGGGAGTTTGTCATTACAAACTCCACAGCACCATAATGGCGTTACTGAAATTTGAGATGTTTGGTATAAAATGTATTAGCACATTAAACCCACACTGGTGCCAGTGTGGGATTTAATGACAAATGCACTCAGAGGGCATCTTAGAGATGCCCCCTGAAAAACGACCTAACTCTAGTGTCCTGGCTGACTGGCTGCTCACCAGCTGCCACCCTCAGACATTTTCTGGACCCCTGGGTCGAGAGCCTCCCACTCTCTGGGTCTTGAAACAAAGCGTGTCCTGGGCAGGGGTGCCAAGGTTCCTCCCCCAGGATGGGCAGAGTCCATAAAGGGGAAGCTTCGAAGGCTTGCTGCCTTTGAGAGATGACCCAGCCATTTGCTGCTCCCAGAAAACTGGCCCCCACCAGTTCTAAACCCCATCTTGAAGATGGTGGGATCCAGTCAACGATAGTGAGGCTTATGCCCCGCTCCCACTGGAGGATGTCATAATAGGGGGTGTACCCACCCCAAGGAAGGGACCCATTGGTCCTGACATATACCTACCTGAAATGCAACCCCAAACTTTGCCTATTCAGACAATCAAGAAGAAGAAGGACCGAAGAGCCATGCTCAAGGAAGAAGAGGAGGACACTAACTTCCTTGGCCCCAGCCTACCGGCCTGTACCGGCTTTGACCTGCTCCAGCAGAATCCCGGCATGTCCTGCAGCCAGCAGCCCCCCAGAACCCAGAGGACCTGGCCTGCCATGCCATCCCTACAAAGACTTTGTCTCCTGTGAGCACCGGACTTGCATGAGAACCAGACTTGGCTCCGGCTGAATTCCCAAGTCTACACCACTCTATGACTGATGCCCACGGCCTTAGTTTGAGTGGCCTAACACCATAAAGAGGTCACCCCAGCGATCCTAACCTGGGCTCTGGTGGCCCCTGACCTACCTCAAGCCTCCCAACGATGCCTGCAACCTGTATTTGGAGGGTCCCCCCCGACAGCGATCGGAATTGGTAAGGAAACCCACCACCTAAAGACACCCCACTGCCTTGGGTGGCCCAACTGACGGTGTCCAGGCAACCCCCAGCATCCCAGCTTGCCCTTCCCCAGGTTATTAAAGCCCCTAATATTCCACGACAAGAATGTAAGTTCAGCCACATGATCTCACCCTCTGCGCTAAGCTGTATTCTAAAGCTAAACACTCATGAGTGTGTGTATAGATCAGTAGTGGCAGCCTGACCTGCCAAGTAACAGTGGTCAACATACTCCAAAAACATAAACAGCCAATTCCCTTCCCCCACCCACACCAGGTAAGAAACCACCAGTGAATCCCAATATTTTTATTCCCATTAATTTTGAATAAAATCTAAAAGAACAAAAACACAAAGTGGTACATACCTCGCACGGTGGGCAATGATCTGGCCAATGGGCCCGCGAATGAAGAATAACTGATGCATCTGATTTGGGAAGTGGCCTTAAGAGGTCAGTCACATTTATCCAGGACATGAGATCAGATGAGTACTGCCAAGTAGTTGCAATAGCAGCCCAGCTAAGGTGGATAGAGTTATTGCAGGCCTGGGCTTCAAAGAGATCAATCAGTCAGAAGAGAAGAGATCTGTGCTTGCTGTGGCATGTATACCAGAGGGGACTGCTCCAGAGTGGCAAGCCGAGGTGGCGAAGTCCCTTTGCTGTATTGTTTGTAAAAGTTAATTACATCAGCTAGGGAGTCAAAAAGGCAAGCTTTCCAGTTGAGGTCCAACCAGAGGCAGGCCGGGTAGAGCATGCTATACATCAATCCATGCTTTCGTAATAAGTGCTTAGCGTCAGCAAATTTGCCTCGGGTCTCCCATACTGCCAATGTATTATCAGGGTAGAAGGCAATTGGAGAGCACTAGAATTGCAGTGGACCTTGATCTTGCGCTAGTCATAGCGCCATGTCCCTGAAATTAATTAAGTGGGCTATAAAGGGACAAGGTGGGGCACCCAGAGGTGGGCATGTGCCTAGAGAGCGATGGGCGCGTTCGACCACAAAGATGGAAGTGAAGTTTTGGCGGTCAAAGAGGACAGCCAGGAGGTGCTCCACAAACTGGTCCGGGTGGCCCCTGTCAGTGGGATCTGCAATGGCCACTATGCAGATATTATTTCTTTGGGATTGCGCTTCTACATCTTCATTCTTCACTGCCATGGCTTTCAGAAGATGCTCCAGTTTATCAATTTGATTGATTGAAGACCGTCATTGTGCTGTCCTCCAAGCTCGAGATGTGCTCTTCCGTGCCGCCAATCGCATGCTTTGGTGATCCATGTGGTCGCCCAATCGGTCAACCCTGCCCATAAGAGTGTTGAAGCGGGCATCTATGGAGCGAGAACCCACGCAAAGTTTGCCCATTATAGCTGCCGTGCCTGTAATTTGTTCCAAGCCAATGGTCCCAGCAGCACCCTCTTCTGTATCCGATGGGGGTCTGCACATCCAGAAGCTCGAGATTTCTCGACCTGATGTTTCCTTTCTACCGGGTCTCCCAGTGCCATGCCAGTTCAGGCTGCTGTTCTGACCGACTGTTTCGGCCCTTCCTTGAGGGAAGGTGATTGGAGGTGACTTTAGTCTACTATCATTCTAATAGAAGGATTAGAACCGTAAATAGAGCCTATTCACAAGGCATGTTGACACAATCCCGTACCCTTTTCCTTAGATCAGGGCTTATAAATCTATGTTAAGGGATAGATTCATTAGTATTAGTGAGAATCCGTCCTTTTGTAAGAGTGTTAGTATACTTTTCATGGAGTTATGCTGATTTCGGGCCTTGTAGGCCTCAAACGGGAGAGACTCCATCTTTCTTTTTGCCCCGGCAGCTTGAGATGCTTCTAGGTCAAATGTGATGTTTTAGTTACGAGGTGTTGTTCGCTTGGAGGGAACCGGCTCAGGCTGGCCCTTATCGAAAGACTGTATTTTTCTCCGTGTCGAAGACATAACATCAGGCCGGCCGGCAGAGAACGTGTCCTTGGTACGGGGAGGTACAAGAATTTGGTGGGCGGCAGGTTACTGGCCGTAACTTTCCATGAAGGGACAAGCTTCCATATTAGCGAAGGCATGAGGCAGTTAGTGAGTCAGTCGGTAGGCGGCAGCTAGTCGTTAGCATCAATGCCATTAATTATTCCAAGGCAGGCAGTCGCCATTTTGAAGTCCGAGAAAGACGGAGAAGCTGATACTCTCTTAGAAAGATTGAAGTTATTTTAATTGGAGCAGCTGGCGAGCTTTGACATTAAGATCAGAGCATACAGAGTGAAGTAGTTAGTTGAGGGAACGAATACAAGAAACTGAGTTATAAGATCGAAGCTGAGAAGTGAAGACAGTCCGTGATCGAGAGGAGAGAGGAGTAATGCAGAACAGCCAGAGAGAAAGCAGCTGATGAGAGGAAGGTTCCATTGACTTGGAGGGAAGCGGAGGAGACAGAGCATAGCGGTGCAGACGTGTATCCGCGACTGCAGAGGTGTGACCCTAAGACGAGCCAAGGCACAGACGAGAAGGGAACCCAGATGACTGCTGAGTCCAGACTTCATTTTAATAAGGTGACGTCGACCCTTTCTTATTAGCGTGCACACATTCTAACCTTTCATTTTCCTTTGCAGGCTATATGTTATAGTATAGTATTATATTGTTATTGTTATTATAATAATAAAAGTACCCCAGTTCTTAGTGAACCAGTGTGTATGTATCTCTTATTTTTATACAGTAAAGGTAACCTCTCTTCTAGTCAGGTGCTATTATATGAACGGATGCTACCCCCGATCAGGTAAATGGTAACTGAATAATGAGGGAGAGAGGAGCCCTTGAAATAGAAAATAAGTTGTACACCGTGTAATTCGGCCATTCTTGTGTGATCCATAATATTGTAGTATTGTACCTCTAGTGAATAGTGAGAGATTCCCCAACATGAAGAGCTAACGGTATTCATAGGTAAGTGATCGTCGTTGTAAGGCGGCGTTAATGAGAGCTAATCAACAACACCAGTCCTAGTTCTTGTGGCAATATTCATTTACTGGACTGTAAACATCCATGGTCGAAATTCGTTATCCAAGGGATCTCTTTAGTCTCAAGATAATCCTAAAATGTTTCAATCTACTGCCTCTTTAAAACAACAACCTCTCTGATCTATACAGACAGGACAGCACAAACAAAAAATGTGTGAAAAGCGAGATGGCATCTCACGGGCGCACCACCAATGGGGCC
Organism: Lissotriton vulgaris; assembly: GCF_964263255.1. Lineage (NCBI taxonomy): Eukaryota > Metazoa > Chordata > Amphibia > Caudata > Salamandridae > Lissotriton > Lissotriton vulgaris. The sequence goes on along the minus strand of NC_141685.1, from coordinate 470,188,939 downwards.
CCTGGTTGGTACTCACCAGGATGGCCCTGTTCTCATCATCGGTGCCATCAAGCTAAAACAAAAGCGTGTCTCGAACCCCAAACAGTGAACACACATATACTAAAAAAGGAGAGAGTAAATACTACCTATCGATTCACTTTAAATGCCACTGCAAGAGACACTGTATCTTGGGTGCCTGCAGTAGATTGAAACATTTTAGGATTATCTTGAGACTAAAGAGATCCCTTGGATAACGAATTTCGACCATGGATGTTTACAGTCCAGTAAATGAATATTGCCACAAGAACTAGGACTGGTGTTGTTGATTAGCTTATAGAGTGGAGGGCGTCCTAGTTCTGTTTGTCTTTCCCTCTAGACTCCCATTTTTGTAGGGCGTTAATGAGAGCACCAGGGGGGATACTGGTGCGTATACCCACAGGATTGTGGCTTGGACATTAGAGAGAGCACCAGGGGGGATACTGGTGTGGATACCCACAGGATTGTGGCTTGTAGGAAGAAGAGAGCACCAGGGGGGACACTGGTGTGGATACCCACAGGATTGTGGCTAATGAGAGCACTGGTTGCAGTCAGTGTGTAATGGTAAGTAATCAGAACTGCCCTAGGGTAGATTAGTCTGAGTCCGTGTGGCCGTGAGACTATATTGTATGAGTGTGGTATTGTAGAAGACCTAAGCATGTATATTGCTAATTCCCCATCCTTGGGTAGGAAACATAGATACCTGTTGTAAATAGGTCCTACGGAGGGAGGTGTTCACGTTTCGGCTGGGTTGGTGGTGCTCTAGTGAGCTGATTCTATCTGGTCCGAAAATCCGGTCGTTACATCTGGCGTATCGAACTGTTTACGAAGCCTGTGTGCGCTGTATTGTTTTTATCTTGTTGGTTTGCACTCGGCTCGTACGAAGTTTATTTTGTATATTATTTGTTTATAGTTGTATATATCTTTTTGGTTTGTCAAAATGTTTTTGCGGAGGTCCAAATCTACTTTCAAATTGCCTGTTGAAATTCCCGGCTGGGAATCAACGCCTTACGAGGCTTTGGCCCGTGAGTGGGCCGATTCTACTGGCTTGAGTGAAAATTGGAGTTCTTGTTTGGAGCTGGCGGAGCCGGCTACTGTGATTGCTTGTTTGCAGAAAGCGCCAGTAGTGAAGGGTGATGAGCTTCCTGTTTTGGGAAGGAGAGGTTGGATTGTTTTAATTGCGTACAGGATTGTACATGAGAAATTTTTGAAATTAGAGAAGCAATATGTGGATATGGAAGAGAAGTTTGTTGAAGTGCAAAATGCTCATACTCTTTTTCGATGTCAAAATAAATTGCTTGCCGACAAACTTGAAACTTATCAGACGATAGCTGGAAGGGCTGCTGTTCGAATTGCGAAATACAAATATAAGAATCGTCGTGGTCGTGTTTGTAAACGGAAGGTGCGTCTGGTCGGGGCGGAAGCCGGACTGGACTGGAACCCAGATGAATGGGACGGTAATATCTGGGACTCGAATGATTCTGGCTCCTCGGCTGAGGAGTCTGACAGGCGCGAGTCTTCTCGCTCCGGACGTGATTGTAAATCTACTTCTTGTGACAAACATGATGATTTTGGCGACCGTGGTCGCTCTTCCCATTGTAATGACGTTTCTCATTCTGATTGTTCCTCTAAATCTATGGATCGGGCTTCTTCTGATGCTTGTCCGGAGGTTTCTGCGCATCCGTTTTTTTGAGGAAATTACAACAAGCCCCTGGTAATCCGAATGGTGTTCCTTTGGATAGTTTAGAAGATTTTACACAACAGGAAGTTAGTGACATTTTGCAACGATTTCGACAACGGCCTGGTGAGGCCTTGCTTACGTGGATGGTGCGCCTTTATGAGTTAGGCACTGCAGGTATCATGTTAGATGCAGGAGATGCCCTGAAATGTTGTTCTTTGAGTTCCGATTCTACAGTACAAGATCATTTTCAGAATTTTAATGGTGCCGGTCAGACTAGTCTGCTCCAGTTAGCGACTGATGGCTGTAATCACAAATACCCTACTGAATCTGATTGGCCTGTGAATGACAAGCCGTGGTACACCTTGCGCGATGCGGCGCAACGGATGAAAGAGGAGGTGATGAAAACTGCGATTTTTCTGAGTACAGCTGACAGATTGTTGGATGGTTTGTTAACATCTTCTGTGCGCAATCGCATTATCCGTTCTTCCCCTATTGCTTATAAGCAGGTTATGATGACTTTGTTGATCAATCAAACTGGCAATCCTTTGTCTATGGTGCTTGAATCTGTCCCTCAGCTTGGTGAGTTGGGTGACTGGTTTAAACCTGAGAGACCGTCCAGACCTGAGGGTGGTACTACTGGAGATTATCAGTTCTCTAGACGTGATATGTTTCTTGCACTGTTGGCTGATGGTGTGAAAAAGGAAGATATTGATGGTGAACCTAATAATCGCTTGTGGGACATGTTTCGCAAGCGTGGTTTGGATCGAAAGGAGGGTGCCCGACGTGTGCGAAAGAATGAATGTGATTGTGGATATTCTGATGACAGTGGAGACGATAGAAGTCGTGATGATTCTGATCGTCGTGATGGACGACGACATGAGCGTGATGTGTCCCCTCGGCGTGAAAAAGAGAGAGGGCGTGATGGGGAAAGAGAAAGGGGGAGAGATGACCGTGTTAACAGCAGATATAGAGATGAAAGGGATCAGTCCCCCGAGTTGAGGAGAAGGGAGGATCGACACAGACTTTCCGATCGAAATTCACAGTACCATACAGGAATCCATTTCGTAATGGAGATGGATATGAACATGAGATTTTATCGCCCAAGAAATATGAGAGCATTTACCCTGATTTGTCCTGGTTAACAGAACGCAGTAAAAATGACTAGGAAATAGGTCAAGCTCCAGTACGCAGGTGGGCTCACAAAGATAATAGACCCTATGTAGATATTGACATTTTTTGGAAACATCGTAATATCCAAAGGGCCCGAGCATTGGTAGATACAGGAGCGGAGGCCACTCTTATTCATGGAAAATCAAAGAAATTTAAAGGCCAATTTTTCACAATTACTGGTTTAGGTGGAAAGGAAACCCCCGAAGTGCAAACTACAGTTGAAATGAGAATAGGTAGAATTCCCCGAAAAGAATATTCTGTTTTAGTTGTGCCACTTCTGGAATACATAATTGGAATTGACATTTTGAAAGGAATGACATTGCATTTAGATGACGGCTGTTATCAATTCGGAAGTAAAAATTATATATCATCCAGACCTGTACGAGTTGGTCGCTTAAGAATGCTCCCTATAAAAATTCCCCAGGCTACACAGGTTGTTTCCCAAAAGTAATATCGTATCCAAGGTGGCCATGAAGAAATTAGTGCTACAATTCAAGATTTTGTTGATGCAGGAGTTATAACTCCGGTTACTTCTGCTTGGAATAATCCCGTTTGGCCCGTGCGTAAGAGTGATAATTCTTGGCGCATGACTGTTGATTACCGCGAATTGAATAGACATACACCCCCTTTGACTGTTGCAGTACCAGACATCATTACTTTAATTGAAAGAATTCAAAAGCATCCAGGAACATGGTATGCGTCTATTGATATTGCCAAGGCTTTCTTTTCAATTCCGATTGCCCCCGAGTGTCAGGAACAATTCAGTTTTACATGGAATGGACGTCAAATGACGTTTAGAAGTCTTCCCCAAGGCTATGTACATAGTCCTACGATTTGTCACCGGCTGGTGGCGGAACAGTTGTCTGAAGTACCCGTACATCCGCAAATTCAGATATGTCACTATATTGACAACATTTTGATTCAAGGTGAGACACAAGATCAAGTTCAGACCCAGTTAGATCAAATTATTGATCGCTTACGCAAAAAAGGTTGGGAACTCAATTCCGATAAATTGCAAGGTCCATCCCAAAATGTGAAATTTTTAGGCATTAATTGGCATGTAGTTCATAGAGAGGTGATTCCACAAGTGAAGCAGAAAATTCTCGATTTTGCAGTTCCAAGAAACAGGAAAGAAGCTCAAAGCTTTATTGGCTTATTTGGCTTATTTGGCTTATTTGGCTTTTGGCGTCAGCATATCCCACATTTGAGTCAGATATTGGCCCCTTTATACAAAGTCACTCGTAAAAAGAATGTGTTTGAATGGGGTAAACCACAGCAGGATGCGTTTGATTTGGCGAAAGAAGCGATTCAGTACGCTTTGGATTTATGGCCTGTGCGCGATGGTGATGTGGATTTGAATGTGTCCGTGCAAGGTCTTTATGCAAATTGGAGTTTGTGGCAAAAACAAGGCAAAAATAAAGTACCATTAGGTTTTTGGACTAAAAAGTTACCCGATGCTGGTGAGCGTTATACACCTTTTGAGAAACAATTGCTTGCATGTTATTGGGCTCTGGTGGATACCGAGCAATTGACTTTGGGGCATGATGTGATTTTGAGACCTGAGATTCCTATAATGCAGTGGGTTTTGAGTTTGCCGAAAACTCATCGAATTGGACATGCTCAAGAGGCGAGTGTGATTAAGTGGAAATGGTACATACAAGACAGGGCACGTGTGGGACCGAAAGGTGTAGCATCATTACATGAGCAAGTGGCGCGGGCGCCATCGAATGAGACTGGGAGTGATTGCTCTGTACCTGTAGTACAGGAATCCCCTGTTAAGTGGGGTACGCCATTTGATGATCTGTCCGCGGAGGACAGAAACCATGTGTGGTTTACGGATGGTTCAGCGAGGTACATAGGAGAGAAAAGACATTGGAAGGCAGTGTCCTATAATCCCATCACACAAAAATTGCTGAGTACAACTGGTGAAGGAAAGAGTAGTCAATTTGCTGAATTATATGCTGTTTACCAAGTTTTAAAACAAGAGTTACCTGGTACGTGTCACATTTTTACTGATTCCTGGTCCACTGCTAATGGACTGGCGGTTTGGCTACCAACTTGGCATTCTCATAATTGGGAATTGCATTCTAAAGAACTGTGGGGAAAAGAATTATGGCAAGAAATTTGGGAAATGCTCCCACAGAGTACTGTTACAATCTTTCATGTGGATGCTCATACCCCGATAGATTCCCTTGACAAATTCTTTCATAACATTGCAGATGAGAAATCTAAAATTGCTGAGGCAGTGGTGGACATGCAAGATTCTGATTTGGCGGGATTGGCAAAATGGGCCCACCAGAAAGCAGGACATTTTGGAGAGAGAGCCACTTGCAGGTGGGCTGCTGATCGAGGAATTTATATTCCTTTAAATTTGATTAAAGACACAATACTGCATTGTCCTATCTGTCAACATTCCAGACAACGAAAAGTACCCCAAATTGTTAAAGGACATTTACATCGAGGAAAATTGCCCACTCAAATTTGGCAGATTGATTATATTGGTCCACTCCCTATGAGTAAGAATTGCCAATATATTTGCACTATTGTTGACACATACAGTGGCCTTTTAGTGGCCTTTCCCTGTAAGCGAGCTACCCAAGTGAATACCATTAAAACATTGGAATTGAGTATGCTCTATTATGGTGTTCCATTTCAAATTCAATCTGATAATGCATCCCATTTTAAGGGAAGATTGGTGCAGGAATTTTGTGTGGAGAATAATATCGAATGGGTGTTTCATATACCATATTATCCACAGGCAGCGGGTCTTATTGAGAGAATAAATGGTTTGTTAAAAGATCAATTATGAAAATTAACTGACAATAAATATAAAAATTGGAGAGATTATTTGTTTCAAGCACTGTTAATTTTGAATAATCGCCCCTTTCTGAATGCTGAATCTCCATTAATGCGTTCATTTCCTCCAGCTATTGATGCAAAGCTGAATACAATTGGCAATAATGTACTGGGAAATTTCCCCTGGAGCATTAGCTCCATGTAGAGCAACCCCAGGTTCCGCAGGCTTGGACCTGCATGCCATGAATGATGCCACGATTAAAAGCAGAGATCGAGTTATCATTGAGACTGGTGTTGGTGTCTGTATACCAACTGGAAATTTGGACTGATTGCCCCTAGATCGGGCCTGGCCTTAAAAGGCATTCAAGTACTCAGAGGAGTCATTGACAGTGATTATCAGGGAGAGATTAAGGTGCTCCTGCTGAATAGCAGTGAGGTTGATCTACCAATTCACAAAACTGACCGAATCGCTCAGCTGCTAATCATGCCTGTTTTCAGTGGTGAGATTCAGAAAGGCACTGCCCCAACTTTGCTAACTGTACGAGGACAAAAAGGTTTTGGCTCCACAGATAATCCAGGAGCGAGAGTGTGGGTGCAATCGCCTAAAAATCCCCCTGAACAAGCTGAAGTTATTGCAACCGGTCATGATAACACAATTCTTGTCATGAGACCAGGGAAAGATAGCTAGGAAGCTGTCCCAGCTGACAAATGTTATTTACGAGAATGAATAATGCCTGTATTTGATTTTCTTTCAGATCATTCTCTGGACTGTTGCTGCAGGATGTGCCGGCGTTGGACTCCTTTTGGTCTGCTACGTCGGGAAAGGAGGGAACCCACAGACTTTGGTTGATTGGATAACCCGAGTACCGCGTTCCTTTGCTGCGTGGGATTCATCATCTAACTTTTGGACTACCCTTGCACGAAGGGTGACCAACTCTCCACATTTCTGTTTAACACCGATGCGTTCAGTGACTGACATCCTAGCGACCTGTTTGGTTGCTGTCCCTGCTTCGGTGGAGACTTTAGCCCATATCTTTAACATATCAAATGCCCGTCCCAACGTTATCCTTGGAGACTTCGCCACCCATGAGTACTGTCCTTTGTGTACTGTGCTTTCAGATCCAACACCCCCGATTCATTCCCAAATAATTACATATAATATCACCCAGGGTGATTTATGTTTTTTCCTTACCTGCGATCCCAATGCAATTACTGAATGTGTGCGTTTAAAATTGAAAGCAGCAACTTCCTTTTCAGCTCATGAACGAACTTTATGTTCCCGAAGATCCCCGAAATCATGTACTTCTGTTAGAAATAATATGACCTGTAAGAGTTTAGTAGTTACCCCTAGTCATTATCGTACAATGCTCTTACCTTCTGGATGGCTTTTCTCTTGTGGTAATACATCCTGGCCCTACAATCCTGCTAATATTTCTGGAGGACCTTGTGCCATCACTAGACTGAGTTTATTGATGTTTTCTTCACATCCTAATACACATTCCCGTGTTGTTCGTGATGCTGTGATGTTACATGATGATTGTGACTCTACACTACATTTATATTCCAAATCTGAATACCTTAGTTTAGCTTTTTCAATTATTGGTGTTCCAGCCTTAGCAGTTTATAACGCGAAATCCATTGGGAAAATGGCCTGCTGGATGGTTAAGTCCATTAATCATACTTCTACAATTTTATCTGACATGTTACTAGACGCCCAGGGTGAACGCAGAGCTATTTTGCAGAACCGGGCTGCCATTGACTATCTTTTGCTCAAACATGGACATGACTGTTCCGAATTTGAGGGCCTTTGTTGCTTCAACTTATCGGATCATACCAGATCCATTCAGGCTCATATTGACAAACTTCATGACTTGACTGAAGAGGTTAGAAAACACATTGACCAGGGCTGGTTTGACTGGCTCTTCAATTGGTTACCTGACTTGCATTCTTTACGACAGATATTAGGGGGTATCATGATTACTATTAGCATTTTAATAGCCATTTGCTGCTTTATTCAGTGCATTCCTTCCTTACTCCAGTTCTGTAGATGTGGTACAAGAAATAGATCAGTTAATTTTGTTTCATATTATTCCTCTACGGATGTTAGTTCCATTTAGCGAATGATTAGTAGCCTAAATTCAAGGGTGAAATGTTCTGACCGACTTTTTTGGCCCTTCCTTGAGGGAAGGTGATTGGAGGTGACTTTAGTCTACTATCATTCTAATAGAAGGATTAGAATCGTAAATAGAGCCTATTCACAAGGCATGTTGACACAATCCCGTACCCTTTTCCTTAGATCAGGGCTTATAAATCTATGTTAAGGGATAGATTCATTAGTATTAGTGATAATCTGTCCTTTTGTAAGAGTGTTAGTATACTTTTCATGGAGGTATGCTGATTTCGGGCCTTGTAGCCCTCAAACGGGAGAGACTCCATCTTTCTTTCTGCCCCGGCAGCTTGAGATGCTTCTAGGTCAAATGTAATGTTTTCGTTACGAGGTGTTGTTCGCTTGGAGAGAACCGGCTCAGGCTGGCCCTTATCGAAAGACTGTATTTTTCTCCGTGTCGAAGACATAACATCAGGCCGGCCGGCAGAGAACGTGTCCTTGGTACGGGGAGGTACAAGAATTTGGTGGGCGGCAGGTTACTGGCCGTAACTTTCCATGAAGGGACAAGCTTCCATATTAGCGAAGGCATGAGGCAGTTAGTGAGTCAGTCGGTAGGCGGCAGCTAGTCGTTAGCATCAATGCCATTAATTATTCCAATGCAGGCAGTCGCCATTTTGAAGTCCGAGAAAGACCGAGAAGCTGATACTCTCTTAGAAAGATTGAAGTTATTTTAATTGGAGCAGCTGGCGAGCTTTGACATTAAGATCAGAGCATACAGAGTGAAGTAGTTAGTTGAGGGAACGAATACCAGAGTGGTAGAAACTGAGTTATAAGATCGTAGCTGAGAAGTGAAGACAGTCCGTGATCGAGAGGAGAGAGGAGTAATGCAGAACAGCCAGAGAGAAAGCAGCTGATGAGAGGAAGGTTCCAGTGACTTGGAGGGAAGCGGAGGAGACAGAGCATAGCAGTGCAGACGTGTATCCGTGACTGCAGAGGTGTGACCCTAAGACGAGCCAAGGCACAGACGAGAAGGGAACCCAGATGACTGCTGAATCCAGACTTCATATTAATAAGGTGACGTCGGCCCTTTCTTATTAGCGTGCACACATTCTAACCTTTCATTTTCCTTTGCAGGCTATATGTTATAGTATAGTATTATATTGTTATTGTTATTATAATAATAAAAGTACCCCAGTTCTTAGTGAACCAGTGTGTATATATCTCTTATTTTTATACAGTAAAGGTAACCTTTCTTCTAGTCAGGTGCTATTATATGAATGGATGCTACCCCCGATCAGGTAAATGGTAACTGAATAATGAGGGAGAGAGGAGCCCTTGAAATAGAGAATAAGTTGTACACGGTGTAATTCGGCCATTCTTGTGTGATCCATAATATTGTAGTATTGTACCTCTAGTGAATAGTGAGAGAGTCCCCAACATGAAGAGCTAACGGTATTCATAGGAAAGTGATCGTCGTTGTAAGGCGGCGTTAATGAGAGCACCAGGGGGGATACTGGTGCGTATACCCACAGGATTGTGGCTTGGACATTAGAGAGAGCACCAGGGGGGATACTGGTGTGGATACCCACAGGATTGTGGCTTGTAGGAAGAAGAGAGCACCAGGGGGGACACTGGTGTGGATACCCACAGGATTGTGGCTAATGAGAGCACTTGTTGCAGTCAGTGTGTAATGGTAAGTAATCAGAACTGCCCTAGGGTAGATTAGTCTGGGTCCGTGTGGCCGTGAGACTATATTGTATGAGTGTGGTATTGTAGAAGACCTAAGCATGTATATTGCTAATTCCCCATCCTTGGGTAGGAAACATAGATACCTGTTGTAAATAGGTCCTAAGGAGGGAGGTGATTACGTTTTGGCTGGGTTGGTGGTGCTCTGGTGAGCTGATTCTATCTGGTCCGAAAATCCGGTCGTTACAGCTGCTCAGGAGATTGCTGCTCCACGTGTGTGGTAATGTCACTGTTGTTGTGCCCCGCTGCAGAACGTATTCATGAGAGTCCCTCTATGGGCTATTGTAAGTAATGAGTGGCAGTGAAAGTGCTTTATACAGTGCTCAGGCTGGTATTCAACCCAGGTTGTGCAGGAGCAAAACACAGGCCCCCAGGCTGGCGAATGGAGGTTGGAGAAGTAGCAGAAACCTGCAGTTACATGGCTCACTTATCTAGCACAGCCGGAGAGAAAAGTAAATATGCATAGTAAGCTCTGCATGTCGGTTGATAAGGAGATCTGGGATTGGGTGGTTAGGTGCCATGCAGGCTACCCCATACACATGGTTTACAGCAATCGGGTCTCGCCTGCACCAGACATGTTGTCTGTTGGTGTTCTGCACTTCCCCCAGTGGAGGAGCTGCCCTTGGGTTGCTGTAAAGCAGGGCAAGCAGGAGAGGGCAAATGTGGATCAAGGCCTCCGGACTGAACCAGTGGCATTAATGGCCCCCAATCGGTTGCTGTGCAGTGCCAGTCCAGCCACATCTCTGGCAAGTCACGCCTCACAGTTGGATCGTGGCTGTCTTCGGCCTCCACCTCGTCTGAGCAGTGATGAATGCCAACCTCAGTTGCCGCCGATCTCCCCCATGAAGCACAAACAATGCAAGAGGCCCAGCGAGGCTCGGTAGCCTCAGGCTTACCCACGGCCCCTGTCGCCAGGGGTCTCCGACGATGGGCCACCATGTGCCCCCCAAATCTCATAATGTTTATGGTTGCAGAATCCTACACGTTGGCACCCATTCATGCCGCCACCATCAGGGAGCCATATGTTGCAGTTTCGATGGCCCCAGATAGGATTTCCGTCCCGAACCTTGCCGAATGAAGCCCATCAATGCCAGAGCTTCACTGCCTGGCAGCCGTCTTAGTCACTGGTGTAGCCACGCCCCTGCTGCTTATGGTTATTGCACCAAGGTGAAGACAGTTGTGTATAGTGGGTGTCCCTGATGGGTGCCCTCGATATCGTCAACTGGAGAGATACAAGCCCATTATTCTTGAGGCCAACAGATGGGATAATGCAGATCATCTTGATCCTCTTCACACAGGACTGGGGAAGACCCTTGCCCTGCAATATAGTAAAAAGATGTTCCCGTTCTTGGGAAACAAATGCTTTGGTTGCATCCAAAGAGACCATCACTGCATTCAGCTGCAGGTCCAAATGGTGCAGCAATGCAAATAATGTACTCAAGTTGAACAGGTCTACTAGCAAAGCAACAGTCTCTTTGCAAATATGTTAGAGAGTACTGTGGCACTGCAGCTCATAAGTGACAATAGACTACACAAATCACTTCTATCTGGCACCTCTCCACGTTGTAATAGGTAATAATAAGAGCCTCCTTCATAGTCGGTGGAACTAGAGACTTAGTACTTACAGCTTTGAGCAAAGCCAGCAAGTGTGTCACCAGTATATCCGTAAATTCTCCATAAAATGTAGATGCGAAATTATTTGAACTGGGGGTGTTGCCAGATGACAACACCTTTATCACCTCCATTATGTCCTTTAGGTAGAAAGGCTGCGCAAAGTAAAATCTATGTGCATCACCTAGCCAATCTATGGCTGTGTCTTTCAGGTATTCACAAATGTTATTGGCGTGACAATAAATTTGGACGAGTAAAAGTTCACATAATATTCAGAAAATTCTTTCAGTATTTCATTAGCTTCGTAACTGGGGAAACCTGTGGCATTTCTAATGACAACTTTGTCATTTGCCACCCAAGGCTGCTTTATCAGGATGGCTTGTGTTTTACATGGGATGCCTTTCTTCTCATATCTACGTACCATTGCCAATCTCTCCAGATATTTGATTTGTCTCTCTGCCACTTCATTATACTCTGAGATCTTGATCCTAATCTGAGCAAGTGTTGGGGAGTCGCATAGAGTTTTCCAGTTCCATAATCTCACATTGCAGCCAATTGCTCTCTCAGAGATTTGAGCAGCTCATTTAGCTTAGCCATGCAAAGTCATTGAACTACCATCTTAAATGCCTCCCACCATATGCTCATATCATCCACAAAGCAATATTAGCAAAGTATGCCTTAATTTAATGTCTAAGGCCTTCCCTAAAAAGCCTCCCCCTCTGTGCTCCCACTGTTAGCTTACGCTTCAGGGTGGCAGTTACAGCTTGTGGTATTTCCATCCTTATCTCTATTGGACAGTGGTCTTCAAACTTTTTTGATGTCAAGAACCCCTTGTCAAACCTTTCTAAGCGTAAGGACCCCTTCTGACAAAATGTTCTAGAAACTGGTTCTCCTCATCATCAACATCTATCGACAACCATAAATGCCCCTGTTAGATTTGGCATCTTTTTGCATGTTTCCCCTGTTATTTTCCTTTGTGACCTCCTAGTTTTGACTCTGTATTTGCTGGTTCAGTGTCTCTGTGCACCTTCTCACTGCTGTTTAGTGTTAAAGTGCAAGATCTTCTATTGTAAATTGAATTATGGATTGGTGTTTCCATGATTGGCATGTTTGACCTACTAGTAAGTCCCTAGTAAAGTGCACTGAGGGTGCCAGGGCCTGTAAATCAAATGCTGCTGGTGAGCCTGCAATACTGATTGTGCCACTCACCCATGCAGCCCTGAAAAGGGTTCTCAGACCTGCCACTGCAGTGTCTGCATGGTTTGTAACTGCCATGTCGACCTGGCAAATGCACCCGCTTGCCAGGCCCTAATCTTCACTTTTCTTACATGTAAGTCACCCCTAAGGTAAGCCCAAGGTACCCCTGTGGGCAGGGTGCTGTGTATATTAAAGGTAGGACATGTACTGGTGTGTGTGACATGTCCTGGTAGTTAATTACAGTGTGTTTAATTTTTCACTATGGAAAGGCTATCTGTCCAATAGGATAGAATGGGAGTTTACTTATATCATCTTAGAAGCATATGTTCCCATTGGAACAAGATAGAGAAATGGGGCTTAGTATGCCTGAACTCGGAATATAAAAAAGGCATATTCAAGTAAAGATTATTTATATGTTCTGTGTTTGAAAACACCACTTTTTAAAAGTAGGTCATTTCTTGCTTAGCCATCCTGTGTGCCTCTGTTTGGTTTGTGGATTGGCTGTCTTGCTTTGGAGTGACAGGGACTGGGGATGTGCATTCTCATCAGACAGCCACTGGGGGATCAAGGTGTGCCCTGCTTTTCCTGGATGATTCAGGGCTGGGCTGAATAGACCTGGTCTGTATATACAGTAGTGGGAGGAGATTTCCTTGCACCTGAATGGGTCTGGTCTGCCTTGGACAATGCTGTCTCCACCTACTGCCAGGAAGCTGGCCCAGAAAGCTCTCTGCCTAAAAGCACAAAGAGAAACTGAGTATAAATATTGGGGTCCAGACCCCAGAACTTTAGAACTCGCTGGAATTAAGGAACCTGCCAAGAAGAAGAGCTGGAAGAACTGCCAAAAATAGTACTGCAACTTTGCTGTGTTGTTGCTTTGTTAGTTTAGCCTGCAGTTGCTGCTTCTGCCTTGGGCAGTGAAAGGACTGGACTGAACTTTCTTTACGTGTTGCTGAGTATCTCCAAGGGCTTGAAGTAGAGCTTGCCTCCTGTTCTGAGGTCTCAGGGACCTCCTCGACTTCACTGACATCTGGGTACCACCTCTGGAACCGTTGTTTCAGTAGCCAGAGAGGGGGGAAAGCAACCGACTCCGTCACTGACTCCGCCGTTGGCTTCATGTCCTGAAGGCACTGCAGAGGGCACTGCTGCATCTCGCACCATAAGCCTGGTCTCACTGCCGACGGCCACTGAGCTGCTGCTTGCACCGTGACCTGTGGGCACCGCACTCCTCACTGTCTTGCTTCACTTTGCCGCCCTGGTCTCACTGACGCCGTTGCTGACTTCGACAACCATGACCGCACCATGACTTGGGGGCACTGCTCATAAGTCTTGCGACATACTGCCCCATCCCACACCGCAGTTCGGACCTACCGATGCCAGCTCCCCGTAAAGTACATATATAAAGTATCAGATTTGTTTCTAAACTGGTGTGGTGTCCTTTTGTAGTGTTTTCACTGTATTACTGTTTGTTATGTGCAAATCCTTTGCACACTGCCTCTGAAATAAGCCTGAGTGCTTGTACCAAGCAGGGGTTATTTCAGTAGTGTATCCCTCTTATACTGACTAGAATGAAGTGTCCCTAATTGGCCAAAGGAGCAAACCATTGCCAACTAGAGACCCCCATTTCTAACAGCCCCCAATTACCACAGCAAATCATTTTTACAGTGGGGAAATGATTTTAAACAGTGTTTAGCAAACCAAAGGTCATTGAGCGTATGGGTATAGCCAAAGGTGTAACTAAAAACAAAGGGCCTCATTTATGAGAAATTGGCATAGGGCAGCACTGCAAGTCTTCTTGCGGCGCTGCTCTATGCCAATGTTAAAGGGCAGGAATACACAGTATTCATGAAATACGGTGCATTCCAGTCCTTTTTCCTTCACAAACTGCTGCCTAGCACCAACGTAGGCAGGATTGCTTTTGTACGGGAAGAGGCACTTTCCTTCACCAAAACAATCCTGAGGGGCGTTTTCCTATTTTTATGTGAGCTGCAGAATGCAGCACACATGGAAAGAGGAAAAACAAGGAGAAATTAAAACATTTCTCCTCATTACGCCTCAACTCAGTTTTTGGAGCTTCCCCAGGTTTACAAGTGATTTTGTAAATATGGGGCAGCATCAAAATCATGGGCTTTGCGTGGGAACCCCACACAATGCCCATGGAACACCGCCTTGACGCAGAGTAAGGCAATGCAGTGACTTGCGCTGCTATGTCTTACTCCATATCTATGAGGAAATGCAAAGCCATGCAGGGTGAGTTTGCACAGCTTCATAGGTATGGTTGAGATGCTTGTGCCACTGGAGCATCAAAAAAGTGATGCTCTTGTGATGCAAGCCTCTCATATACAAGCCCAAAATATTCTATATGTTTTTTAGGTCTGTCACCTTCAGGTATCTACATATAAAATAATGGGCAGTGTAAAAGAAAAATAAATTTTAAAAAGTTATTGCTCAGTGGAAAATGCACTGTAGTACATTATGAAGCATATTCTAGTTAATGCACTGCAGAGGTCTGCGTGTCACCAGAGAACCACAGAATTAAATCTTGATTGGTGCAGTGGAGAATAGTGATGTATATTTGTCGTGCTACAAAGTCACAGCCCGTGACAGAAAGCACTGTGAATATGTAAGTACATTTTTTATACTTGCATTACACACACGGTAAGATAGAATGCTGCAAAACGTGCAAATAGTTTTACAATAAAACAGTGCTTTCAAAATGTAGGTTTTAGTAATACCAGAGTGTAGTTCTACATAACTGTCCCTTCAACACCTCTTATGGGGCACTAAGGGCTCTTTAATTGCAGTTAAAATTAAAAAGCAAGAACTTCCCAGCCCAGTTGTTAACTCTTTGCACTTCCACTAAAAAAACATATCTTTGTCTTCACAAAGAGCCAGGATTGCTCCCAAGCATCATTTACACTTGCAGATTAACATATAAGGCACATTTGCCTTTTATTCAGGCAAGCAGCTGATAACGATCTCAATTAGCTGTCCCAGGACGGCTGTCTTTCTACAGAGACAAGTAAAGCTGGGGAATCTGTGACTCCCTTCCAGGGACTCCACGGCCCACCTGGGGGTCGCGCCCCACAGTTTGAAGACCTCTGCTATTGGGGCATCAACTGACAGAATTCTGGACAAATGTTGTGTTAGACCTGTCAGCCTTTGGGTGGTCTTTCCGCAAACCTATCGTCTGCTTACCTCCAATTTTGCTGAATTCGTTTTGTTGGTCTGAGGACTCGGTGTGATTTACCATTGCTATTCAGTGCTTAAGCGCTTGTGCTCACAGTCCCATAAACGTGGTTTGATTGACTTATCAACAATTGGCATCCTAAATTTACCTATATGTCCCTAGTAGAGTGGTCTACATATGCCCAGGGCCTGTAAATTAAATGCTACTAGTCGGCCTGCAACACTGATTGTTCATCCACTCAAGTAGCCCTTTAAATATGTCTCAGACCTGCCACTGCAGAGCCTGTATGTACAAATTACACTGCCATGTCGACTTGGCATTTAAAACCCCTTGCCAAGCCTTAAACTCCCTTTTTCTTACATATACATCATGCCTAATATGGGTCCTAAGTAGCCCATAGGACAGGGTGCTTGTAATCAAAAGCCAGGATATGTCCTTTTAAGTTTTGCATGTCCTGGAAGTGAAAACCACCCACATTTGTTTTCCACTACCTTGAGGCCTACCCCTCTCATAGGTTAAAATTGGGTATTCCTTATTACACTTAATACGCTGCATTTCCTGATTGAGAGGGAGTAGATCTGTCATGTTTAATACGTCTGGGACCAGATGTACGACCATTGGAAATTGTGACTGGTAAATTGCATCAAATTGCAAGTCGCAATTTGCGAGTTGCAATTTCCAAAGTACAACAGTGTCTTGGACACTGTTTGCGATTCTCCAAGGGGTAGCAAATTGCATGCCTCATGCTTATTAATGAGGGAGTCACAATTCGCAAAACATTCTTACATAGGTGTTGGACTCGCTATTAAGAAGGGACGCCCTTGGAACTCCCCTTCCTAATAGTGAGTCACTAACCCTATTTTGCAAGTCGCTATTTAATTAGCGACTTGCAAAATAGGTTTGGTACATGGGCCACAGGTTTTTTACATGTGCAAATGGGTTTAAACCCTTTTGCGCATGTAAAAAACATTTGTACATCTGGCCCCTGGATTTGTGAAATTTGTTATGATGAATCCTCTTTAATGGTAAATTTGAATTTATCATCACAAATGTAAAAATGCCACTTTTAGAAAGACAGAATGTTTCTGGTCTTTGGCCTGTGTGCCTGCACCCTGTCTCCAATACACGTCTGGGGTGGGTGATAGCTGGACTTTGTGCATTCCCTCTAGAAAGAAACACACAAAGGACGCTTATGTGTGACCCCTTAAGGCTCTGCCAGGTAGATGGACTGCTGCGCTGCTAAAACACTGCCACTCTGCTGGACTGCTGCTCTGAAAGAACTGCTTTTCTGTTTTTCTGGCCTGCTGCCTGCTGCCCTCTGGCCTGACTGAGAAGGACCGGGTCCATATCACCTGAACCTAGGGTGACTCCAAGGGCTTGCTGGCTTGCCTCCTGTTCTCAAGTCTCAGGGACATCAAGACATTTAATCAGCCTGCTACAGCACATCGACTTTGCCACCTATGAGTCGTGCCCTGCCAACCCAGTCCTGGACCCTTGGAAGTGAGTATAAAGTGCTGCTCCAGCAAAAATACACATATCAGCACCATCTCATCATTCAGAACCGGCACATCTACATCGAAAATTATGAATTGCCACTGCCATGAGGATCGAGTGCATCACATTGTGTGGCACATCGCCTCAATCTCCGACTTATCTCCGACTTTGCGCGGCTCAAAGCTGACACTTTGCCTACAACCTAAGGATCGACGACGGCGCACATCTCCCTTGACACTTACAAGGTACTCTGTAGTGGGCCAAGGCTGGTCCTTCATAGTCAGACTTAATCTTTGGACTGGAGCCAGGCTAGCACAACCAAATAGCCCCGGTTGGCACTTTTTGCTGTTTTGGTTGTGTTTTGTCCATAAAACTATTCTCTATTTTTCTTAACTGGTATGGAGCCTTTTGTGGTGTTTTCACTGAGTTACTGTTTGAGGTGTTGTACAAATATTTTACACATTGCCTCTTAAGTTAAGCCTGACTGCTCTGGGCCAACCAAGTTACCAGAGGATGAGCACGGCTTAATTTAGGGAATGCTGCTGACTTACCCTGATTAGGATTGTGGTTCCAGCTTGGACAGGGTGCATACCTCTGCCAACCAGAACCCAATTTCATACATGTTGCATGTATATTACTAAAGAAGAAGCACCACATGTGATTAGCCAGTAAAACATCATAGACCACATATTATGTGCTGGCAACTGATATGTAACCTCCATTTTCTCTGTATGTTTTATTTGCCAGAATCCATCAAGTTGAGATCTGATATTATCTCATTGATGGCCCCAGCATCCGCTGCTGTATAGTGACTTGGTATGTGTGTGACCTGTCAATCCATGCATCCAATATGACATTAGAGTCCCCTCTACATATGATCATTTTATGGGGCAATGCATGTATACAATTCTAAAGAGGGATCAAAAGTGAGGCTCATCAATATTTGGCCTGTAAATATTAGCAAGTGCATAAATATTAACAAGTCTTACATGTTTTCTTCCAAGGGTACTCTGTGCAATAGCATATGGTTCTTGTTTGTCTGATATTGTGTGTAAGTGACTATGTACGGTGCCCTTTATCATGAATATCACTACTGATCTGGCATATGAAGAGTACAAGACACATAATAGTATACTACCCATTTCTTTTCTAGAACTATTTGCGGGAATTTCAAGAGATGAGTTACTTGAAGTAGGGCAATATATTTGCCTTGTGCCTATTAAAATATGCTATAACCTGTCCTATCTTATGGGGTTATTTAAACCCCTAATGTTCCATGTCAATAATGCATATATATCTGCTTCTAGCTTACTGTGTGCTCAACACATGCCTCTTATTGCGTAATGAGTCATGGTGTGATGTGAATGAAAAGACAAAACATTTATTTGTCTGGCTTAGCTTTAAGTACTGTTTCTATAAACTCAATAATATGAGAACAACAACTGTGCCCTTACTCTGTCTCACCACCCACATTGGCATTCCCACTTACCTGCGAATACAAGAACCCTCTCATCCTTACACAATTCATCCCCTCTATCCTAACATACAGGTGCTCTAGGGAGTTCTCAAAGAGCATGATGCCAACTAATGGGGTGTTAACCCTGGGGGAATTGACCAGTGGCAACTTTACTCCTCCTTTCATGTCAGAGGAGGGCAGGCATAATCATTAGCTGAGTGTACAGGAACCATAATGAAAAGCAACATATGGAAATAGGAGCATTCGAACTCTGCATTTAGTTTGCAGCCAGAGAGCCCATCTAGCCTAGCCACTGTGACTAACCTTCACCATCCATTCAATGATGAGCCATCCAAGAAGGGACAGCCACAGGGAACACCAGAGGCAATTCAATCTGTGAAGTTTCCATGCAGCCTACTAATAGAGAGAAATGAGGTGCAATGAGGTCGACACATGCCCCAATGATGATTAAGGTGTCAAACTGAGTCATAAGGAGATACATCACTCACTACCACTGCTGTCTCAGTGTAACTGAGATGCGAAGATGGAGGTTCAGCATTGACATTGGCCTCTTTGCAAATCCCTGGGTTTTTCGGTTTATACAGAAAAGCTGACACCTGCCTTGGGTTTGAGAAGACATTCTAGTCTTCAGGTGAGCTAGACAGGGCATATGCAATATTCAGCTTTTGCAGTTTCTGTTTCACAGTCAGATATTTTCTATTGAACTCTTGAACTGCTAATGTGACATCCGGGTATAATAAGGAAAAGGCGCTTCCTTTGTAGTTTTGATCTCTTTTTACTTGTATGGGGCATAGTGCTGTGTCCATGGGCCTGATTCACAGAACTAACTTAAGACAAAATCCTAAACTTACTGACATTTTGGTATTCACAGAAGGCATTTAGGAGTCCTAACTTTACTACTCCTAAACTGAGAAAAATCCTAACTTTCAGACTTTCGGTATTCACAGAACGCATTTAGGAGTCCTAAAGTTAGGAGTCCTAACTTTACTACTCCTAAACTGAGAAAAATCGTAACTTTAAGACTTTTGGTATTCACAGAAGGCATTTAGGAGTCTTAAAGTTAGGACTCCTAACTTCTGTGAATATTGAAATGAGTAAGGGCCTTCTGTGAATACCAACATGAGTAAGTGCCTTCTGTGAATACCTAAATTGTAGTAAGTTTAGGATTTTGTCTTAAGTTAGTTCTGTGAATCGGGCCTCATATCCCTAAAGCTTTGCAACGTAGTTATGAGTGGCTAAGGTTGGGGCTCCTAGGGGTGACCGGGGATCCAATGAGCGGTGAGCTCTTTCAAAGAACAGCAGTTTTGAAAAAATGTCTTCCCTAAGACAGCAGCTGAGCTATGTTTTAAAGACTCTTCGAGCTTTCCCATGTTTTTTGATTCAGAAATACCCAAGATGTGCAAATTATTCCATCTGGATCTTGACTGCAAATCTACTTTTTTAGCTTTGATAAGGGATACCACTTGGTCCATGTCTAACCATTTTCCTTGCTTATCTTTTAGGTCCTCTTCTACCTCTGATATACACTGCTCCACTTCTAGCACCCTCATGTTCTGCCTATTTTAATTGCCAGTGTGTCAACTATTTGGCTCAACATATCTATTTTATCATCTATGGGGAGTAGGCTTTGCTGCATAATCTTTAAGAATGAATTGATGGCCATGTCTAAACAGATACTTGCAACCCAATTCACTCTGCCTGGCTCTGCCCACCTTCAGCATGCCTCAAATTGTCAACCCATTTTGCCTCAAATTGTAGCCTTGGCTTCTTAGTGTCTATTTTCCCCATGTTGACTATGTGGTTGGGCCGAAAGAATGCAAATAGAAAATCAAACTAATGGGGGAATGGCAACCTATTCTCTTGGCAACCTGTTAACGTTGTAATTGACAGCTAGCAGCAGTATAGTGGCATTAGTTGCTCGTTTTGACTGCTAAAACAAGACCACGTTTAACAGAGCAACCTCAATATTGCTGGCAGCCCTATATCATTATTGTTTACTCTACCTAATGACACCCTCTATAAAGCTGGGGCTTCTGAGAACAGGCTGCTTTCCCTTCTAGGTATAATTGATGGGTTCTGTGCCCAGTTAGTAGACATGAAAGGGGATTGCATCTGTTGACTTATTGGGTCTCACCTATCTCCCAACTCTGTGGGGGAACAAGCAGACCTAAGCACCCGTACGGATGAGGCCAGCCATTCAATCTCTAAGCGTATAGCTGCGTTCACAACACCTTCCCATGTGGCCATTAATGTTTTGAAGTGGGCAGGCACCGCTGCTTTCACTTTCAGCAGACCTCCAGTGGGTCATACATCTACACCACATGCTGCAGCAGTGGCACAGTCCACCCCACTAGAAGCACAGCCAGGGCTGCCGTGGCACTCCAGCATTCTAATCTCCGATACCACCCCACCGAATGGGAAGTCTTCCAACTCCACACTGCTCACCCATATCCTAGCATGGGCCTTTCACCTCAACCCTCCCCCACTGTTGGCACCACTTTACGGGCCTACAATTTCATCAGCGCCACCCGACCGCCATCACGGGCCCCGCATTTTTTGGGATGTCTGCCTCTCCTTCCTCTACCACCTGTCATATGGCCCCACATTTCATATTGGTATGTCACTGTCCATAGTTGTGATCCTCCTGGGTTCCTCTTGCTGTTATGGAGCCCTATTAGTGCTGAAAATGATGGATATTATCTGCTGGCCATCAGATCCTCTCTAAAGTGTGTCCGATTGAAGGCAGGTGTATTTGCACCCTCACCCCTTCTCCTGATTCAACAATTTTCCTCCATATTTTGTGTCTTCTGATCCAGATGTGTATTTAGGACTCAACATGTTTTAATTGGATGAGTTGCACCCTTCCACTGCTGGTGTCAATTAACAATTTTTCGGTTGATTGTTTGTACAGCATTTGATTTTAGCAGTCAATGGTGGGCCATGGTCCTTCTTTCCGTTTGTGTGTCCACTTCTGCTGCTTGCTGCCAACCCTCCGCTTTCCTCACTGTGTCCCAGTGGTCCAGCCTCACTCCTCCTCCTCACTCATCCTTGCCCTGTTATCTCTGTGACTCTTTCCTTCTTGCCTGCTGCTACTTATGAACCTCCTTCTTTGCCTAGTCTTTCCTAATCACCGCTCCTCTCACCTGCTTAGTACCCTAACAAAGACCAAATCTGCGGGTCATCAGGCCTCCTTTTGTTGGAGTCTCCTGGCTGTGAGCAGTCAGGAGCCTCACACCCGATGCAAATGCAGCGGAGGGGAAACAAAGGCTCACACCCTGTTAGCACTTCACACATAGTTAAGAGAGTCAGATTTTCACTTTGTTCAGTCCCTGTTTACAAGATATTCATTCACTGTAAGAATGTCAGATGTGTTGGTCTTTCCCTGTATTTACACACCATAAGTGGTGTTTACTACTCCTGAGGAGGCGTTGAAATATTCAAGTACCACTATTTTATCTTTTAGAGCACTATGGGTGGAGGAAGTTTACGCTGACAAAAGGCAACACTATTTTATGTGTAGCTTACAAAAGTGTGAATATTCTGCCTAAATCAGGAGGTTTTCCCTGTATACTCGAAATATGCTCCAATGTACTCATGATAGACATGTTAAACATATATGTGAGGGCTTAAGATCTGATGTTACTTCTTATGATGCCACTTCCTGTGATGTCACGTGCCGTGAAGTCACGCGCCAGGATGTCACACGCCGTGGTGTTACACACGTCACGCACCGTGATGCTACTTGCATTCTGATTAACTAGGTTGGTCCCCCCACCTATTTTTTTACGACTTGTGCCCTGGTATACACGATATAGAAAGCACTAGGCTGCTCTGACAGAGGACTAACTAGACCGAAGGTATAACAATTATAGTAAGGTAATTACCTCCATTTCCTGCTAGTATGAGGTGGTTTTGCTGCGAGTTGAAACCTGTTTGCAGCACCTCTGTGACTATGAAGTGGTTTTGTCTTGAGTGACAAGCAGCAGCCGCTGCAGAGGAAGTGCGAGGCGTGTGCGGTTTTCACTTCAGCAGTGTTTGTTCCTGCACATCATTGGGGCACGATTCTAGTAAGCCAGGGCCTATTTCCTGCCAAACATATGTCCAGTTCCAAAAACTACACTATAATAATTTAAAGGTTTTCAGACGAAACCTCAAAGGTCAGGAAGTGACGATTGCGAGTAAGGTGCACCGACCCACAGGCTGCATCCTGGTTGGGCCTTTCCGTCTCTAGTCACGTGCACATACTCCAGGGAGTTTCTGGTGCGTGCGAATGCTGGCCTTCATGCCTTTGTGAATGTCTTTGTTCGGCAGTTGAACAATTTTATTCTATATTTATAACTTCAAACCGGGCGATGCTCTTGACTATCAGGCATAGAAAATCATACTGGGAATAGACAACAGAGGTAAGTAGAATTATAGAGTACCATAGGTGAAAAAGAATGGGTAATATTTGTCAAGACAAAGCTTAAACATGTATGTACAAGATTCAAACGAAGATTTTAAAGGAAGAGCAGTTCCATCAAAGGGTGACATTTATTAGTGTGCCGTTCCGAAAATTCGCTATAGTGCTTGGACTTCATTGTGCAAAACTGTGCGCTTGACGCAGGCACTATCGGGTGATGCAGTAAAAGCCTTTATCAATGGTCAGAGCACAGTCCTCCGGTCACTTTCACAAACTGAGAACAACCTGGATACCGATTCAAGATGATGTGATTGAAAGCGGAAGCTAAAATAGGTTGGGGGAGGCCTACTTCTGGGAGAGACCGAGAGCTTCATTTGGTGATTTGTGCTGCGTAGGTAGGTAATTCAGGTACACACCCATTGTTGCATCCATTTTGAGATCAGGTGTTGCACCAGCATACACATGGAAGTCATTTAAAACACTAAAATTGAGTAAACACCACATTTTGTACTCAACTTGCAGTAGGTATAAAATATAAAAACCGGATCAAAAGTCATTACAGTCAAGACAGTAAATTATATTGTTTTTTGAGGAATAATGATCCTCTTACTGTTCATACTTTCACAAAAACCACTCTACATCAAAAGAAGAACACTAAATAAATCAAACTATCATTCTATTAACTCCAGTTTCTAACACTTCAGTCCTTTTGGAAACGCCAATAGATCTGGCATTGACCACCAGCCTTTTGGCTTTGCCAATGTATGTTTTTTCCCCCCTGTTTTTTGCTTAAACGCTGTTGTTGAGAATAACCCTGGTCATCATCACTCTTTAAAAAAAAAAAAATTGGCTAAAAGCTAAAAACAAAATGTTGTCTCTAAAAGCATACATTGACTTAGTGGTTCATAGGACTAAAGGAAACTACCTTGTGTGAGGATGTGCTCCTCATGAAAGGGCAGAATGTCATCACTCACAGTGATGTAAGTCAGTAGCTGAAGTGGGATGGTTCATTGTCCCATGATATATGTTGTATTGGGCAGAAGTAAAATGTGAATGACACAATAACAGACCAGTGGATAAAGAGGGCTGGTTGAAAGCCTATTTGAGTAAATATATGACACATACAATTTTAATAAAATCAAAAGGTCTTGGCTACTGCCAAACCTAAAAATATCGAAACAATAAAAAAAGCGCATTGAAAAGGTGCCTACGCATTTGTGCTAATCCTCCTCCACTGCCATTTTTATAGAACTGTGCAGTTACAAGATTTGGACTAATACACAAAACACATTAACACCTAAGTCATACCTAATTTATGCAAAAAACAACAACCTAATTTGCTTTTAATTGCCTTTAAACGTCTAGTGATTCCATTCAATTGTTAACTTTAAGTGTTGTATTACCTGTGCGTATCTATTACAATTCATGCATATTGATCTACTGAATACAAAACAGAACAATCATTCTCTTCCAAGAATTGTTTCAAGAAAACTATAAATTACTACACACCAAATAAATAAGGAGCTAGACCTGTTGGCAATGTCAATGCTTCTTACACGTTGAACTGTGGTTTAAATAATGGCCAAAAGATATTCAGCCAGGCAGTAGGTATTGCAATTGACTCTGAGGCCACTTAAAAGGAATATTATTGGAAGAGAGAACATCTAAGAAAGAAGTGGAAAGAAGGTTGAACTGTCAGCCAGAGACAGGAATTATCGGTCTCTTAATCAGAATGAATTTGTTCAGATGCTCAAAGGGATTGTCCAATGTGGTAGCAGACCATAAACAGTGAAAGTGGAATATGCAATAGACTTGAATGGAAGAGTAGGTTGGAAGGACTGGGGGGTTGAGGCAAGAAACTCTCATGAGAAAGCTAGCCTTAAAGTATTGTTTTCAGAGGGTGACACAGCTTTTCCATTTATTAATCTTTTATTTAGGTTTGTCACACACAGCTGCACATGCCAAGCCGTATCCAAGCATGAGGAAAAGTCCAATGGGAAGAAACACAAAAGACATTGCGAAATTCGCATAATTTGTGCAAAGAAGATAGGTAGTGGTTTGCCCCACCTTGAGCAAGAGACAATTACACAGCGGCCAGAAACCTACGTAGTCCTGGGAGTTACAATTACATCCAGGAATCCTTAGAAGCGGAAGATAAAGAACAGACAAGAATGTTTTCGTGGAAGATTAGATGGTCTTAAACTTCCAGGATAAATATGCAGGTGCAGAGCCATGCAGACATTTACGAACAAGGGTGTGAATTTTAGAGTACACCCTAGCCACGAGCCAGTACAAGGCCTGCGTAAGGTGGGAGTCTCTGTCCCATTTTTAAAGGAAAAATTAAGTTAAACAGCAGCATTTTGGACATTCTGAAGCTTTTCCAATTTCAAGTCATTGTCCATGCTCTATGATATTTTCATATTTTTTAACAGGAAATAAACTTACTGAGGTATAATATATTGTTGTTGACACTGGGTCTGACAGTAAACAAAGTAAAAAGTGATGGGTGGATTACTTGAATGAACCCAAGACTCTGGTAATTACTCTGGGCAGTATTCAAATTCATTTTACTTTGATCACCATACCACCTCAGACAGTATCCAGCCAAGTGCAATTCAATATTGATCCAAATGGAAAAGTCCGGATCGAACTATTCTGTCAGGATCCCTCTGAGCAAGAGCACAAGCAATAGTTTTCTGGTTTTTAGGTCTCGCCCGCAGCATGCGCTGTCTCAGCGAGACATAAATCTCTATGTGTTGGCAAGCGGCTGGTAGTTTCTCTTGCCGCTTGCCATTTGCTGAATGTTGGTATAGCTTTTATTAGCTTAGTTTTGACTGGCTGTTGATGTCAAACTGACTTCCATGTAGTCCGGAAGCAGCGGCCACCAACTACAGTTTTCATCCGCACTGTTCGCACTCCTTTGTCTCGCGCATCTCTGCCTGACGTAAACATAGCAGCGGCGCATGCACAAGGAGCTGGTGTGCGCACGGGGCGATTTCAAGAAACAGCCAGCTGCATTTCTTGTCTAATTAGCGCGGTCGTGCTTGTTGCAGGTTAGCCTTGGTTTTTTTTGTAGGTTTGTTTACTTTCCTTTATGGCGCAGCGCTATCCGCACTATAATGTGTTGTTTTTAAAAATCAGTTTACTTTCCTTTGAGCGCGCAGGTATTGTAAACTCTTTGCCACTCCCTCCTGTCTTCAGCGTTGCACCCGCTTTATTAACGTTGTGCAATAAATAGTTAAAAAAAAATTTTTTACTTTCACTTAGGGTGCGCAGGTATAGCAAACACTTTCCTGATCCCTTATGTCTTGGTTTTCTAACTCGGCGCAGAGTCCACTTTACGGGGGGTCGCGCTATAACTTTTAAATATGTCTGAGTTTGTTCCCCCTTCCCCCGTGCAGACGCTTCCTGTAGGCGCCATTGTTCTCCCTCCCTCTCCCATCTATTTCCGTCCTGTGGCTTTTTTTCCCGACACAGTTTCCACTTTATTGTTTCTTGTTTTTAATGCAGCCACAAACAGTTCCCATTCACTCTAGAACCCTAGGTGCATGATGGTAAACTGCACAGTTCTCTTCAAAACAGATCTCTCGAAAGCACTCAAAACCTTATTATGTGTCTATTGATGTTGGAAATTTCACACGGATTTCGTTGACCAATCCTGCAATCTGAATTCACCCTTATCCCTCCTTCCATGCCTTTAAAAGAAAGTAGCCCTTATAGAGTGCAAGTGCTTTTCGATTTAGGGGCAGTTGGTTGTATCTGAGCATAGTGGACCTCTCTCCTTAGTAGCTTCCGTCCGGATCAGCAGCAGGTAGGAGGATTAACACCTCGGGCTACTTGAACCGGAAAAAACACCCAGTGCAATCTTTAACTAGCTTTCCCAAAAGTCCTGTGTAATCTCACAAGTCCATTTGTTGCTGCTATGAGTTTGATTGCCACCCCTATCAGCGTTCCTTCTCCCTTTCCCATCCTTGCACCTAAGAGACATGGGGATTTCGAGCAGATGACGCTCTAGCCGACATTCAACACCTGACTAGATATGGCTGCTGTTTGTTATAGGCCATCAGTAAATTGTGTTAAGAATGATGAAAGATTACTCTGTGCAATAAATAGCCCATCTCTTTCGCCTAGTATCAAAGCAATCTAGTCGCCTTGCAAACCTGCCATCAAGTGAAACAAGCATTTGCAGTGCAATAGGTCTTGCATTAACGCAAGTTTGAGCGATTGGCATTGTAAATGACAATGCCTTTTATGTTTAGGTTTTTAAAACACAAATAAAAAGCATTGTCATTTACAATGCTAAAAGCTTAAAGTCTCATAAATGCTAGACCTATTGCATTGCAAATGCTTGTTTGTCCTTTCCTTTTACAACCTCTAAGGCTGAGCGGATCTCGGACAAGTAAACAGTTCTTTTTAAACGATTCATCTAAACAAATTGAGTATGGCAACAACCAGCAGGTCTTATTCAAGAAGCATGTGCTCCTCAAATTGTTATGTCTTCCACACCTTCCCAATTCAAACCCAGTGTACCAAAAGCAATAAGTTAATCGCACTTATAAAGAAAGAAAAAAACAGACTCACCAACTTTAAATCCTACAATATTTCCGGCAGGTCCCTCCCCAACAGCTGTAGAAGCTGTCATGTAAGCAGTGTAAAAACTTTGAGGATTCAGTTTGCCAAACGGCTTCATTCTCGCAGATGGAGGGGCATCTTTATTGAAAAGAAAGGAGCAGAGTGAGAAATGAACATGGGGCATTTGCCATTCAAAGCAGATCTTATTGTTCAGAATGCGGCCCAGAAACACCATGCATGTAACTCTCTGAAGTCCCCCAAGTACAGTATTGCCCTTCTACACCCAGTATTATTTACTGGAAGAGTGTAACTTTTGTACTGTGCTAATGCTACACGGTGTTGGCCGCCTTCCACTGAACACACATGCTCATTGAGTATGACTCAGAAAAATAAAAATAACATTTGTGCTAACACATGGAGGAATGTGGGCATTGAGAAGTCAATGGGACCACATTTCCGATACACAAAGGGACACTCTGCCATTGCATGCACTTGTGCCAATGCTGATTCATTAGAGGAGGCTGAGACACGAAAGTATCTCTTTGTAGATGCAACAGAATGGATTTTTTATGATCTAAATTTAATTACATATTGTTTCTATAGACCTGCTCCACCAGTTTTTATTAAAACGCTTTGCAGATACTATTCAAATCAACCAGCTGCTGACAGGAAAAGCTATGAAATGAAGCCACGTGCTAGAAAGAGGATACATTGTGTTGGAGATGTAACATTCAGTACTTTAGTGTGGAACCTTCACGGAAACTGTGAATAATTAAAATGCTTGAGTCAGGGAAGTATCAGAGGTTCATATTAAAGGTTTGAGGCAATTTTTTTAAAAAATATTTTCCAAACCGTTAGAGATCCTGTTAAGCACATGGATGGAATAGCCTGCAGGAAATAGTAGGTGTTTATTAGCAGCAAAAATATCATTTACCGAAGCCTCCACCCGAAACAGAATATCCAAGGCAAGAGAACGACTGAGTAAAAGGCATTTCAGAGTACACTGGGACTGGGACAAATCATAAGTAGTAAAGAATCTAAGGTTTGTGCATGTGATGTTCCATCTTGAACAACGATTCTAACCGAAGCAGGGGCATTGTAACACCACACTTTGCAGAATGTTGTGGAATAGTAAAACAGAAGTGCACCAGTCTCTCAACAGACTCAGCTGTTTCATACATAGTTACCTGATGTCCAAACTAGAAGACAATTCAGAAAAGGGGGTGGTGATGAACAGAGTGTCTGAATTAAGCAGACCACTCTTACCCAGTCCAAAGATCAGGGCTTGATCCATCACCATTATTTATCTCACTGCACCATCCCAGCTCAGAACCTGGCTATATGCAAATCAGTCTGTCCCTGGCCCAGTGCATCATGGGAACAGGGCAGACTAAACTACCAAGCCAATTCTTCACCAGAAAGGAGCAAGCTACCGAGGACCGGTTTCTGGCATTTCAGCCGTCTTCGGCCCGGCTTGCTTGAATCCTGATGGTGCAGTGAGAAAGGGACTCATGTCTGAGTATACCCTGCCACACCTATAGTGGCCAAAAACGATTCAGAAAAGGGGTGGTGATGAACAGAGAGTCTGAATTAAGCAGACCACTTTTACCCAGTTCAAAGATCAGGGCTTGATCCATCACCGTTATTTATCTCACAGCACCATCCCAGCTCAGAACCTGGATATATGCAAATCAGTCTGTCCCTGGCCCAGTGCATCATGGGAACAGGGCAGACTAAACTACCAAGCCAATTCTTCACCAGAAAGGAGACAAGTTACCGGGGACCGGTTTCTGGCATTTCAGCCGTCTTCGGCCTGGCTTGCTTGAATCCTGATGGTGCAGTGAGAAAGGGACTCATGTCTGAGTATACCCTGCCACACCTATAGTGGCCAAAAACGATTCAGAAAAGGGGGTGGTGATGAACAGAGTGTCTGAATTAAGCAGACCACTCTTACCCAGTCCAAAGATCAGGGCTTGATCCATCACCGTTATTTATCTCACTGCACCATCCCAGCTCAGAACCTGGCTATATGCAAATCAGTCTGTCCCTGGCCCACTGCATTTTTGTCCACCATAAGCGTGGAAGGGTATACTCAGATGTGAGTCCCTTGCTCATTGCACCATCAGGATTCAAGCAAGCCGGGCTGAAGACGGCTGAAATGCCAGAAACCGGTCCCCGGTAGCTTGTTTCCTTCCCAGTATAAGAATTGGCTTGGTAGTTTGGTCTGCCCTGTTCCCATGATGCACTGGGCCAGGGTCAGACTAATTTGCATATAGCCAGGTTCTGAGCTGGGATGGTGCAGTGAGCTAAAAAACGGTGATGGATCAAGCCCTGATTTTTGGACTGGGTAAGAGTGGTCTGCTTAATTCAGACACTCTGTTCATCACCTCCCCCTTTTCTGAATCATTTTTGTCCACCATAAGCGTGGAAGGGTATACTCAGATGTGAGTCCCTTGCTCATTGCACCATCAGGATTCAAGCAAGCCGGGCCGAAGACGGCTGAAATGCCAGAAACCGGTCCCCGGAAGCTTGTTTCCTTCCCAGTATAAGAATTGGCTTGGTAGTTTGGTCTGCCCTGTTCCCATGATGCACTGGGCCAGGGTCAGACTAACTTGCATATAGCCAGGTTCTGAGCTGGGATGGTGCAGTGAGTTAAAAAACGGTGATGGATCAAGCCCTGATCTTTGGACTGGGTAAGAGTGGTCTGCTTAATTCAGACACTCTGTTCATCACCACCCCCTTTTCTGAATCAAATTGGAAGACAGGAACCTTTTATTGACGATGAAGAAAGACTTAAAAGCTTACCATAAGCATAGAAGATGGACTAAAATATGACCACCAACACAAGAGGTCTTCAATACCCAACTATGTAGCATCTCAAGACTTCCTCCTATATCCTCTGCCGTTCTCCTCAAATATGCCGTTCAACATTCTTTCTCCTCTGTTTTAATGATAATTACTTACAATTTGTACTCTTTGTTGTTCTTCACCTGATTCTGTAAGTTACATCCCAATCATCCGATATTTCTGGGACACCCCTCCACAAAGCTTCTACCGTGTGCTCCACCCAGAGCCCCATCCAGGTCCCTCTCAGCTTTCCTTCGAGTTCTCCTAACTGATGACACTCTACTTCTAAAACCCTACTGCTCTGCCACCCACCGTCAAACAATACAAGGCAATGTATTGTGTGCTAGTGAGCAATTGAGGCGACTTGCCATATAAAGTTCATGTATGACTGGGATAGTAACAGATGTGGGGGTTATTTCAGAGCTCATAACTATGACAAACTTACAATTAATTTTCTATTCAAACAACTATTACACTATTTTAAAAACAACGCTTAGGTGCAGAGAATATTGCACATGGTGTTAGACATTATCCTATGTCCAAGCAATGAAGGGTATACTCCTAGGAATGTGGGAATGTCTTCCCAAGTGGAGGCTGCTGCACCCTATGTACACTAGTTAAGGTGGTTGATTCGTTTATTTTTAGGGCACCAAGTTTCAATAGAGAGAGTCTTCTCGGCTCTCTGAGCTGCATTAGTCTATTAGTGTATCAGATGGGGGTTGTAGATGGATTGTTTTGTGAAGTAAGTTACATATCCATGGATCACTTTAATCCTATAGAGACTCTTGTCTGACAGGGGCAGGGCTTACAGTCCCATAAACCAAGAGCTTAAGAAAGATAACAGAGGGCTAGCATATTCATCTGCTGAGTGGTCTCTCCCTGCAGCTAAAACAGAAAAGATCATGTGCTAACAGTGTCTTTCTGGACTTCAAGATACATAATTAAAAACTGATAGAATCCCTGAAAGGAACTTGGTTAGTGGTTGAGGAGGGTGGAAGCTCCACTTAGGCAAGAACCACAATCCTTGTCAGAATTGTGGTACTGAAAATTCTGGACCCGTGTTATAAACATTGTCGTATCATGACGATTTTGGTATCAGCAGACCGCAAATGACAAGTGTAGTGTGTCTGAGTGTTTTCACCTGAATCGATCAATGAAACACTCTGTATTCAAGGATTTCCGTCCTGAACCCCCGGGTTCCATTTTGTGAACGGCAGCCATTTTGTGATTGCCCTCACATAAGCCAATGATTAAGGTCGAAAACGAGTCTAAAGGACACGTATACCTTTGCTGCCTCCTCTGTGACCTGGGCAAGCTGACTCCACCACCTGAAGCCAAACCTGTTCGGCCAGTTTCTTTCCCAGTGGCCGAATGTGATTAGTATCAAGGTACAACATGCCATAAACCTTTCATCGCACACAAACCATGTCTAATCTTACACACACACCTGTCCCTGTTTCTTTCTTTATGACTTCTTGCTTTACGAGGAGGAGGTGCCCGTTTTTATTGGTGGTCCGTCGATATCTGATGAAAATACTGGGCCTACAGATAATTGATTATGGGTTGGACAAACTGAAATGCGGGCTTCTCATCATGACTCTGCTTTTTCTTTGTAGTGAAAATATGTGAATGGTTAACTGTAAAATAAGGAATGTTTGCCTGAAACATAATATTCTGTATAAAAGAGGAAGGCTGGCTTTGTAAGTTTGAGCAGTCTCCTGAGAATATACACCGTGTTGTCCTTCTAGGATATCTGTTACTGGCTGCAGCCAATAAATATGATCTTTGACTTCACCAAGAAGACTCTGTGTTTCTGTAGTCTGAAACAGGAAGAACTCGAAGACTTTGGGTGTGCTCCCTGGCACCGCTGGGTTCTAAAAACCCAGTACTTCGGTATGAACCCCAAAAAGTCACTAAATTAACCTGTGCTTAAACATCTGGCCGTTTGGCACAAAAGCAGTCAGGCTTAACTGAGAGACAATATGTAAAGTATTTATGCAGCACACAAACAGTGATAAAGTCGAAACACAAGAAAAATCCCCAATCAATTTAGAAAAATAGTGTAAATTTCAATAAATGAAATGATACCCAAATGAAAAAAATCCAATCAGGAGAACCAGAGGTATTTAATTTTAAAGTTTTAAGTGAAAATAGCACCTAAATGCACGAAGCACCACTCACGGTCATCTGGTCATGCTAGACTGGAAGAAAGTCACAAGTTCAGGCCAACCACAATGGAGTACAGGTCGGATAAAGGGACCAGGTTAGACCAGCTGAAAAGTTACCTTCTAAATGCGGGTGATCTTTTGAAATCACCCTCTACCCCAAAGGCACTTTTGGGTATAAGCACTGTGTCTCTGACCCCCTGAAATAAGACACTTCTGGATCTTGAACTGAACCTAGGTCAGAAAGACTGCTGTGCTGCTTAAAGGACTCAACTAGACTGCTTTTCTGGAAGAAATGCTTTTCTGCTTGTTGCCTTGCTGCTCCCTGACTTTACTGGAAGCACTGCACCTTCCCTTCAAGTGATCTCCAAGGGCTTGATGGCTTGTCTCCTGTTTTCTAAAGTCTCAGGGACACAAAAGACGTCTTGCAATTGCTGGTGCTGCTGGACACTGCTGTCTGTGAGCCTGCCTTGCCTTAAGTGTCCCTTCCATGTTCTGGGCCTCAGAAGTGGTTTCTGCAGCTGCTTTCTACAAAAGACTTCCAATTCATCCTCTACAGCTCCTGGGCCCATCTTCAATTTGCTCCTGATCCCCAAGAGGCAGCTCTGCAGATGTGGGCCCTTGGACGTGGTGTTTGGGCCCCTGAATTCAAGCTTTTGGGCTCTTGGCGATCGCAAACAGGCCCGTTTGCACTGGGTCTGCACTGCTCACTCGAAGGATCAGCACGAACTGCTGCAACATTGTCTCCTTGCACAGCAAGCACCTGTAACCACGAGGCCCCATCTGCCGTCCACAACACCGGGCTGACTATTTGCGCCTGCAGAATCATCACTAGCAGCGCTCTTCTTGCTCCTGGCGACCATCTCCCCTACAAACAGGGCTCTTGGCTCAGCTTGAGAAAGTGAACCTTCAGCCGGAACTGTTTGGAACTGAATCTGGCCCGCGCTCAATCGTGGTCAGACTGAACTTTGGATTTACCCTGGTCTAGCGTGACCTAACGTAACTGATTAGCACTATTGACTTCTAAGCACTGTTTTTGGTTTATTCTTCAAGCATTCATTTCCCGACTTCTACTAATTGAATGTTTGTCGTTTTGGTCTCATTATGTTAAGATAAATATTCCCTATTTTGTCTATACCGGTGTGGAGTCTTTTTGCGGTGTATTCATTGTGTTCCTGTGTGTTGCACAAATACTTTACACATTACCTAATTAGATACTCCTGACTGCCCTGTACCAAGCTATCAGAGAGTGAGCACAGGTTATCTTTTAGTGTATATCTAGTTTACACTGACAAGAGTGGTGGTTCCTGCCTGGCCGGGGTGCATATCTCAGCCAACTAGGAATCCCATTTCTAATGGGGGGAGGCATCTCTTGGGATCAGGATTCACTCCAGCAGAAGCCATCAGCAAGTCTCAGGCATTGCCAGTTGCAGAAGGTCAGCTAGGCAGTTGCAGTGAGACCTCTGAAGCTTTTTGTGCCCAAGCCAACTAATCCTTGAAGTCAAACTGGGTAGGCTGGGATGTGAGCAAGCAAGCCCAATCTTCCTTCTCAGACAGCAATGCAGTCCTTGAAGCAGCAGAGCAGTCTTCTGGCAGCAGGGCAGTCCTGCTTATGTGACTTCCACAGGTCCAGGAGCAGTGCTTAATTTGTGCTGGTGGTTTCCAGTGCCTGGCACCGGCACCTAATTTACAGCACTGGGTCTAGTGACAGTCACATGGGGACATTGTCTTTTTTCATTTTGCGATGAGCACACGTCGTGTTTATTAAGTCAATATACATTGAAAATTAATAATACTAGGCTCTCATGCCATTATGCTAGCATTGTGTGGCCTGAAATAGTCTGAATTTTCACACTTGTAGGAATGTGATGGTTATGTGTTATGTTGGTACTACCATTGGCAGTGCTGGCAGGGTATGGTTGGTTCAGGCTGCAAAGGCCTTCAGAGAAGGGCCTCGGCACTTGATGTTTTACAAATGAAAGCACTGTCCAGGAGTGTTTTGATGAGTGGCTCTAGAGGTCCAATATTTATATCTGGTTCCAGCCTTTGTGTGGGGGGACTCCCTGTCCTATCTCCTCTACTGGTTCTGAAAAGTTCCTCCCTTCATTGTCAAGGCTCCAAACTGTCTGATGGTGACAATAGGCATGACAGGCCTGGAGTCAGGTTCCTTTGTGTGTGCAGAAGGCAAACCCCTTGAAGTCTACGTGAGGCAGGGTGCAGCCCCTTCCTAGTCATCCTGCCAGCATGGCCCATCCTGGAAGCAATACACAAACCTCAACAGCAGAGCTATTCACAATGGCCAACTCTCTAAAAGAAGCATTGTCATAATTGCAACTTAAAATCCAACTTCACAATTAAAGAAAAGTTTAAATCATAATTAATTTGAGTGTAAATAAGCATGTCTCTATCTGCCTCCAATCTAAAGTTAGTACGTATTAATGTAACCAGTGTTAGTCAATGAGAGAGAAAGGCCTATAACAGTGAAAACACTCTTTAGGAGGTTTTCACTGCCAGGACATGTAAAACTTAAGTGCACATGTTCTCTTTTTTAAACACATTGCACCCTACCTTACGAGCCTTTAGGAGCTACTGTAGGAGTGATATAAGAATTAAGAAGGGAGGTTAGGCCTGGCAAAACTGTTTATTTTGCCCGTACTCCTTTATTGGGTGGCACAATGAGTGATGCAGGTGCACTAATAGTGTAGTATGGTTTAGGGCCTCTTTTTGCGTGCATGTTATGTTAGCATGGCTTATTAGAAGTTTAAACGCCATTTGAACTTTTGCTGCTTTTTGCACACAACACTGCTTAGCTGTTTTTCAAAGTTAGCTTTCACGGAGGTCTATACATGAGAAAAGGTTTGTTTTTCGACACCTCTAGACATACATCGTGCCCCCAGTCTGTACAGTGAGTGCTGAGCCGTCAAGGTTATCATAACATGTGAGCCTGTTTATCGGCATGTCCGTGTAATGCAATCTAGACACAACATTTTGGCAGCTGTGAGCCAAGCAAGATTCTGGGACCTTTATCATAGCACACTTGCCATAACTTCACACACTTGGAATATTCCAGGGATGCAGAGAGCCTTGCTGATTCAGATTTAATTTACACTTACTGAGCGGAAAGGTAATGGGTTCCCCAAAACAAGCTCAAGAGACCTTCTATAGT
This sequence comes from Lissotriton vulgaris, assembly GCF_964263255.1. Lineage (NCBI taxonomy): Eukaryota > Metazoa > Chordata > Amphibia > Caudata > Salamandridae > Lissotriton > Lissotriton vulgaris. The sequence continues at coordinate 470,153,306 of NC_141685.1, read as the reverse complement.
TTATAATACATAGTTGCTATATAGGGAGGGTGTTAAAACTAGGCGCTATATCACCGATTTGCACAATCATTGTAATATGATTCCTCCTTTCGTATTATGGAGTTGTAACCCTGCTGACCATATTATTTTTATTCATATGTCTGCTTATGTTGACTAAAATACTGTGCATAAGATCACATCATTAAAATAAATATTTTAACTTTACCCTGTCCCTTTTTTACTCCTGTTGTGGACTGGTATGAGAGTATAACAAAAGAGTGTTCTCACTTCCCACCATTCCTGAGATGGCCCCAAGTCTCATGTTCTAGGTTGTCTAATCATTGGTTACTGCTATAGGACGAAGAGCTAATGTGACACTGATGCTAGCTGGTTGGGGTTTTCTAGGTAATGAGGTGAGTTTATGGTACACCACAATTCACTAATGTGCTAGGTCTCTGTGCACAGTTCTGTGTATGAGCAGAAATCCTTGCAACAATAGCATCCAATTTACATCCCCTGGGTACATGTAGAATCATATACTAGGGACTTAAAAGTAACTTAAATGTGTTAATTGGGTGTAGGCCAATTTTGCCAAGTTTTAAGGAGTCCACAATCACTTTAGCACTGGTTAGCAGTGGTAACGTGCATAGAGTCCTAAAGCCAACAAAAACGAATTCACCAAACAGGAGGGGTGAGGATAAAATCTTTGGGGGAATACCACTCCAAGGATGTCAGGTGTAACAGACCAATAAACTAGGACATCCGCATCACCTTCTCATAACACCTACATGGGCTTTCCTTGCCTATTATGACCTTGACCTTGAGTGCCAGGGGGGAAGCCTTGAGCTCCCTCAGCTTATAGGCAGAAGAGTGATATAAAGTACATCATCAGCTGATAAGGGCACTTTCAGGAAGCTTTTGCTTATAGTTAAGATGGTCATAATAGTGATAGGAAGCATAGGCAGAGAAGAATAGGAAAAGATGCAGGGACCAGACAATCACCTCCCCTCACAAGCAGAATAGCATCATAGGAGGTGAGTAGCTGCACTAAATCGGGACACGTGATGAAATCTGGCCCAAGCAAGCACTGCCTGTGAAATCTGGTATCTGAAAATTATTAAAGATGCTTTTGGTCAACAATGCAAAAGCATAGAGCATAGCCTTTCACACAAACATTGATACAAAAGTAATTTAAAATAAAGCAAAATGGTTACAATGAAAAGAAATGAGCTAGCTACTGCTGCTGACACCTATGACAAACACGTCTCTTTTTTTTAGAGGCCCAACTCTTGATGCAGTGTGCCTGTTTTTTGTTTTGTCCTAAAGTGCTATTCACACGATACGTTAGGTTTCTGCTTTTAGCCAGAAAAAAGTAACTAATCTTATTGTGTTTGTTGCCAAGGTATTAAGTTTGCTGTTTTACATCCAAATATCCCAACTTTTCCTCAAGCACAAACCAATTTGTTTTGTCTTATGACCCGAGAGGCCACTTGGAAGAATAGTTGTTGGTCTGGGTTTTTGAGCTGTTCGCTATGCAAAATCTTGACTATTGTGTTATACCCAACGGTGTCATACAAATTGTAGTTCAGCATGAAGTGTTTCATGTTCTCTCTTGCTCCGCACAAGCATTTGTCAGAAACAGCAGGGGTTCTTTTATTCCTAATGTAATTTGACAACCTCTTGCTAAAGCAAAGAGTCTTCTCTTTCTATAATTCAATAGCAAAACTAGATAGGGAAACAACCTTTACAACGCAACTTTTACAACGCACTACCATTACAATGAAACTTTTACAACTCAAAATCCATTACAACGCCTGCCATTACAACGCATGACACTACAACGCATACCACTACAATGCATGTCATTACAACGCAGTCATTACAATGCATACCATTACAACGCATACCATTGCAACGCATAGTACCCTTACACTATCCAACACTTACCCTACTGTTGCACCCCCTGGAGTTAGAATACTAATGTTTACCCCTACACTATCCAACACTTACCCTACTGTTGCACCCCCTGGAGTTACAATAGTATATTTTACCCCTACACTATCCAATAATTACCATACATGCTATGGTATGCGTTGTAATGGTATGCGTTGTAAAGGTAGTATGTATTGTAACGGAATGAGTTGTAATGGTAGCTTTGTGAAATGTGTTGTAATGGCATGTGTTGTAATGGAATGCCTTGTAATGGATGTTGTGTTGTAAAAGTTTCATTGTAATGGCATGCGTTGTAAAAGTATGCGTTGTAATGACATACATCCACCGAGGTATTGCTGGGCATTCTGTGGGGGTTAAACATGCCGATAAAGCTCTTAGGATGTGTTTCTTAAAGAGCTTTGCGTTTTGGTTCAATCCTGAAGCTTGAGGAATATTTATTGATAATGGAGATTATTTCCCTTTTTGTCAGTAATTTCAGGTTGGAGAATGCAGGCGCAATATCAGGTGGAGCCTCTTAGCTTTTTTTCCCCAATAAAATGTTCTTTCCAGGCCCAAACAACCAAAGTGCTGGCTGGTGCTCTTAATTTTTTCAGCCTGTATTTTATCGTTGCTATCTTGCAACTGGCTTCAGTTGAAAGATATCTGACAACTCATTCAAGGAAAATAATTGTATCTGGAGCATTGATTTCCCGAACTTTCATTTAAAGGAACCTGCTCAGGTTGTGGTCTTATCCAGGACCCCTAGCTCAGCTCCATATGAGATTTGACTTCCAACGTTTGCTTCAAAAACTTTATCAATACGCTCTGAGAAATGATGTTTGTGGTGATGCACTATCCTCAAGATGGCATTGGCTGCAGCCTCAGAATTTTCTATTTTTATTTGGATATGGTTATTCCATTTGAGTGTTCTGTTGATTGCTACCCCCGCTATTTGAAGGAGTTGACGTTTTGTATCACTTATGAAGAATGAATACCTTGCTCGTAATTTTGTCTTGAAAATCATGATTTTTAGGTTTTTGTTGTTGGTTTTTAATCTATTTGCTTTGCAGTATGATTCTGTAGCAGTAACAGGAGCCTGCAGGCGTTTGGAGGTCTTGGAGATGAAGATGTTTAATTCATGGCCCACTCATCTAGAGCCGGAGGAATCAGTTTTGAAAATATCTTAAAGTCAATATCTATTAGGCCAATTGGCCAAAGGGCTTTGGGTCGTTTATATTCCTCTTTTTGTTCAATGGGACAATGATTTTGCTTTGGTGGACTACCTGTGAACAGGAGTACAATGTATCTCCTTGCATCCCACCACGAGCAAGGCTGCATCTTTGGAGAGAAATGATCCTTGAGGCATTAAGTGATTTGTTTGGGAAACATGTTTTTAATTTGTTAACTACACATACTAGGGGATTTCAACTTTCATTTAGAAGATTTAAATGACAAAGACTCTAAATCTCTCATTGAAAATCTGGTGGGCGGACATCAAAATGAGTTTGTATTTTTGAAGTACAAAAATATCGAGTTGGAAATAGTGAAGGGACAGAATATCGACATAAAGAATATCGGTGACAAGAATATCGACATGAAGGTAAGAAATATTGCTTTGGGTAATATCGAAGTCAGTAATATCGGTTGTAAAAATATCGTTGTTAATAATATCAATGTTTATATTAGTGTTATGTAGTTTAGTATGTATTTTAAATGTATGTGTTCTATATTTTTGGTTAAGTATTTTTTCAGAAGTTGTTAATATTTTTTAAAGTAAATTTTGCATTTTCGTTCCATAGTGGGTTGTGGGTTTATATGGGAATAGGGTGGGCAGTAAATTAATTATAGTAAATTTAATAATATTTCTTAGAAATTATTTAAAAAAAAGATTTTGCTTTTTAATTCTGTAGCAGGTTGTGGGTTTATAGGGGAATAGAGTGAGAAGTAATTTATTTATAAGTAATTATTTATTATTTTTTATAAATTTATATTGATATATTTAATACGTAATATTGTTAATTGTGGTAATTAATGTATTATCAATTAGTTATTAATGGCTGTTAATGATTATTAATTATTTAGTAAATATCTTAATTGTGTAATTTTTTTAGGAGTGGGTGGTGAGTTTATAGGGGAATAAGGTGGGAAGTTCTTTAATTATAACTAATTAATTATTATTTTCGATTAATTAATAATAACGTATTTATTATTTCATATTGTTATTTGTGATAAATAATGTATTATTGATTAGTTATTAATTGTTTGTTAATTATTACTAATTCATTGGTAAAATGTAAATTCTGCTATTTTTTTAGGACGTGTTGTGGGTTTATAGGGTAGTAGGGTGGGAAGTAATTTAATAATAACTAATTTATTTATATTTTTAATTAATTAAAATTAAAGTATTTTAAAAATGTATATTGTAAATTGTGGTAAATAATATATTGTTACCTATTTATTAATTGGATATCAATAATAATTAAATAATTATGTTATTTGTGTGTGTTTTTAAGAGTGGGTTGTGTGTTGATAGGGGAGTAGGCTGAGAAGTAATTTGATTTGTATATTTTTTTAAATTTGTTCATTATAATATGTATTTTAAAATGATTTATACTTTAAATTGTTTGTTGGTTTTAAATAATTAATTAAACAATTATTAATTCATTATGTTAATAGTGTTATGTTTTACAACATTGGTGGTGTCATTTATAGGAGAATATGGTGGGAGGTAAATGTTTTTAAATAAATTAATTGTGTGTTAAATATTTTTAATTATTTTACTGGAGTGAGAATAGTAAATTATTCCTCCCCGCTATCCAACACTTTCCCTACTGTTGCACTCTCTGGAGTGGGAATAGTAATTTATACCTCTATGCTATCCAACACTTTCCCTACTGTTGCATTCTCTGGAGTGGGAATAGTAATTTTTACCCCTACGCTATCCAATACTTTCCTACTGTTGCACTTACTGGAGTGGGAATATAAATTTTTACCCCTCGGCTATCCAACACTTTCCCTACTGTTGCACTCTCTGGAGTGGAAATAGTAATTTTTATCCCTACACTATCCAACACTTTCCCTACTGTTGCACGCTATGGAGTGGAAATAGTAATTTTTCACCTCTACCCTATCCAACAGTCTTCCTACTGTTGCACTCACTGGAGTGGAAATAGTAATTTTCACCCTTACGCTATTTAATACTTTCCTTACTCTGGTGTGGGAATAGTAATTTTTCACCTCTACACTATCCAACACTTTCCCTACTGTTGCACTCACTGGAGTGGAAATAGTAATTGTTACCCCTACGCTATCCAACACTTTCCCTACTGTCCCACTCTCTGGAGTGGGAATAGTAATTTTTACCCCTCTGATATTCAACACTTTCACTCTCTGGAGTGGGAATAGTAAATTTTACCTCTACGCTATCCAACACTTTCCCTACTTTTGCACTCACTGGAGTGGAAAAAGTAATTTTTACCCCTACGCTATCCAACACTATCCCTACTGTTGCACTCACAGGAGTGGGAATAGTAATTCTTACCCCTACGTTATTCACCCTTTCCCTACTGGAGTGGGAATAGTAATTTTTACCCTTACGCTATCCAATACTTTCCCTACTGTTGCACTCACTTAAGTGGGAATAGTAATTTTTACCCGTCCGCTATCCGGTATGTACTCTACTGTTTCAGTTAATGTAGTGTAAAATGTATTTTAAAAAGTTTAAAAATATTTTAATATTTAAAATATTTCATGTATTTTATTTTTATTTTTGTGTTATTGGTGTATGTGTATATATATATATGTATTTATAATTTTTTATAACAATGTATAAATTAATAAAATAAATATTTGTTAATATTATTAATATTATTAAGTAAATATATATAATATTTTTTATATATGTATGCTTATTTTTTTACTATGTTCTTTTAATTATATATTATTATTTCCTTTATTTACATTATTTTTTATAACATTACAAAAACCAATATTTTTAACAACGATATTTTAGACAACAATGTTTTTTTCTCTCGATATTTTTGTACTTACCATTATGTAGATAGGCCTTCAATATTCTGGACAACGATATTTTTGCATCAATATTTTTGTATCTCGATATTTTTGATGTCGATATTCTGTCAGTGATTCAGAAAATCTGAGTGGTTTCAATCTGGGACAAGTTGTGACCACTGTAACCCATATTGCGGGTCATACCTTAAATGGCATTTTTCAAACCATCCAGATCTACAGCTAGAGGACATTCTTCCTGTCACTTGGTCCGACCATATGGCGGTGGGTTTTTGTATTAAAATACTACCTAGCAAAACTGCAGCTAATAACACAAGGCAGGTTTAATCAGTTCGGGCTTGGAACAAAATCAGCAGGATTGAATTGATGGAGACTCTGGAGGGTAAGCAACCATCAAAAACTGGTGATCTGAAGGCAGCCACAACTACTCTACGTGGATAAGTGTGGCAGCCAACAAATTGACTCAATTAGACAGTTTAAGAATTACAGAAGCTGTCCGACAGAGTGATAGTTCTCTTCTAAGCTCAAGGAAATGGAGAAGTGCTGTCGGAGGCAGTAGAATATCTGGAGGAGTAATTACTCTACAGAAGAATGAGCAAGGTATAAACAAATCACTCATGTCAGTAAAACTATAATTAAAAGGGAGGAAGCACACTACTTCACACAATAAATAAGGTCAGCAAAAAACTCTTCCTGAGAGTTCTTTTAAGACATTACAGGTGTTCTCCTGTCCATTCACTGTTGATGGAGCAGGGTGAAGAGCAAAATTTTGTTCTAACCTGTGAAGTTAATCTCTCATAACGAATAACTTAACTAATAAGCATGTGGTGAAATTATTAATCAACTTAGTTTAAAAATGCAATTATCAGTACACGCGGGATAAAGTAATGTGCCTTATGTTGCAAACGCAAAGAAGAAAATAATAAACTAACCGTGTCTATTGTCTTTGTCAGTATTAAATGAGGCTGTTTAACTAAATGGCATGTGCTTATTATGTGTGCTTATGTTATGTCTATTTGTGATAAAAGCTTTTGGAGTTCGTGCAGTTCCTGAAGGAAAAGTAAATATATTGCTGCATATATGTGCTGCTGCTAGGTAACATAATTAACCCTGTTAATTATTAGAAGGAGGGTGGGTAACAGAATGGGTCTCAGTTCTTTAATTAATTGATGTCTTGTGTTTGTTTAAATAATAGTTTCCAAAGTGAGGCCAAAGTGAGGCCTGAAAAGTGGCTCAGAAAAATATGGCTGACAGAGATGCAGACGTGAAAACTTGTCCAAAGTGGAGCCTTGCATTTACGCAGTAGTGGAGATTTTTGCTGGACAAACATTATTAATTGAAAGAACAATTATTTGCTTGAAAAGAATATGCTCACGGAGAGAAGGCTCAAGGACAGGAAGAAAGTGTCTGCCAAGATTAGGAACTAATGTTCTGAACTCGAGGGAAAGTAACATTTTTAAGGAAACGCAGAGACATGGAAATGAAAAGACAATAGGGCTTATGTGAAGCCCGGACTTGGTCAAAATTCAGAGATGACCTAACAGTGGACAGACATGGGTCAGCCAATGAGAAGCCTGGATTCCATTGAAAGAATGTGAAATGTAGAAAGTTTAGCTAGAGAAAAAGGTATAAATCCTGACACTTGGGTCAGGGAAAAACGCTTGCTTCCCGATTCCTGAATGACATGCTGTAGGACAGCAGACTTTAAATGATATTTTCCTTTTCAGGTGAAGCGAGAAATAGACAGGGAAATAGATGTAGGGCATGGAAACTGTTATTTGCTAATATTTCATGATTCTGAACTTGCTTAAATAATGTCAGTTTATTAATTAATTTCCTAATAAAATGCTGCTTTCTTATTTGCTTATAAAATAAAGATTCTAAAACATAAATGCTCTTTCTTTATGAACAATAAAGTTAATAAAAATTAGATTAGAAAAGACAAGCTGGTCTTGTTTATTCATGGTCTAGTTACTATTAGTTGATCCAATCGCCTCATGTGGGTTGATTTAACAAATGACAAATGTTTAAATCCATGGTAAAAGATGATAAAGTGCAGTTGTATATAATAGTGTAAATAATAGGTGAGTGAATTTATTAATCAGACCACATGATTCAGTTGCTCATAAATTGTCTCATTGGTGTTATGGGCCTGTTTAAGTGTTTAAAGATTAATGGTGAGTATTGAGGTGATAGGTAGCGCATATGAGACAGTTTTTCTTTCGGAGCGCTGGATCAATTTCTTAGTAGCAGAGTTTGGTTACTATGGAAACTGACATGTTACATGGTAATATACAGGATACATGTCTAAAACATGTTAAGTTTGTTCAGTTGTTACATATAGTCGAAAGGTTTTTTCCAGCAGTGTGAAAATTCCTAGTTGTGCCGGCATGAGTAGTGTGACAGGTGAAGTTACACAGTGCATTTGTTCTGTTTCAAATAGTGGTATCGTCGTATATCACAAGTGTTGTGGACGTCCAGCACAAGTTTAGGGATTTTAGGTGTGTTAGGTAGAATGTATAGTGAGGATTGTCTATGAAATCATAGTTTTCGAGTAAAGGGACTTCTGTCCTGTTTTAAAACTCACTGTGAAAAGAGTAGTAGAAGTTATCTAAGCTTGAGTGAAGGGTAAGGAAGAGTCGTCTATCTTACTGGTGAGTGAGAATTTCTGTTAGTGTATTAAAGTCCTACTAAAGATTTATGTATGAATGGTTAGGGATTTTTTCCGTATGAATGTGCGTAAATGAATGGGTAAAGTAGCCTTACGTTATCTGCGAATTTAAATATTCTGTGAAAATAGCGTTGTCTATTTCACGCGAAAGAATACTTGATTGTTTGAGAAAGCTATCACTTTATTTAGCGAAACAGACAAATGTTTTTTTTGTGGTGTTACTAACTGAATTCTATTGAAAGGTTTGTAAATATGGCGCTGTGAAAATTTTAGAAGCTTTTGAACAATTAAAGAAAAGTTTGTGTGAAGCTCCAGCATTGGGAATGCCTGATTATGAAAAAGAGTTTGAGCTGTATTGCAGTGAAAGAGAAGGATGTGCATTATCAGTTCTGATTCAAAGACATGGAAGACTGAGAAAGCCAATAGCATATTTCTCAGCTGTTCTTGACCCTGTTGCAAAAGCATTATAAGGTTGCTTAGAAGCAGTAGCTGCAACAAGTTTGAGTTTGGAACAAAGTGAAGGAATAATAATGGGATTTCCAGTGAAAGTTTACGTGCCACATTCAGTTGAGATTCTCCTCACCAGAAGCAAAACACAGCATTTGACAAACAACAGGTTGACAAAATATGAAAAGGTTATTCTTGGTTCAGATAATGTCTCGATTTCAAGATGTGTGAATTTAAATCCTTCCACATTGTTACCTGACACTACTGAAACAGAAGTCAGAGATGAGGTTGATCATGAATGCCTGGATGTATATAGAATATTGTACAAAACCAAGGCAGCATATTAAGGATGTCCCATTGCCTGAATCAGATCTTGTTTTGTTTGTTGATGGTTCAGCTTAAGAACGGATGATGGTGTTCTGTGTGCAGCATATTCAGTATGCACTGTTGCAGATGTAATTGAAGCCTCCAGTCTCAAAGGAATTCGTTCAGCACAAGTGGCAGAATTAATTGTTTTGATTCATGCATGTGAATTAGGAAAAGATCAGAAGATTACCATAGTGACTGATAGTCAGTATGGTTATGGTGTAGTCCATGACCATGGCCAGCTTTGGTCTCAAAGAGGTTATTTAACTTCTGCGGGATCACCAATAAGAAATGCTCAACTGATTAAAAGACTAATTGACGTAATTCAGTTACTAGAAAAGATTGCTGTAGTAAAATGCACAGCTCACAAAAAGGGAGAGGACTATATAACTTTGGAAAATGCATATGCTGATGCAATTGCAAAATGTTGCGCAAAACAAAATGTGTCTGTAAATCGGGAAAAAAATAATGAACATGTTTTGAACTCACTTATGCTAATATCTGTAGTTGAAACTTGGCAAGGAGTAAAACAGTTACAAGATGAGGCAAGTGATGAGGAAAAAGACTCATGGCTAAAAGCAGGATGCAGGCAAAGAGAGGAATATGAGATCTGGGTTTACAATGATGACAGACCAGTAATGCCTGATCTCTTGACTGGGTGAGAGTATTCTGTTTAATTCAGAGACTCTGTCCCTCACCACCCCTTGTTGTAAATATTTTTGTCCACCCTAAGCGTGGAAGGGTATACTCAGATGTGAGTCCCTTGCTCATTGCACCATCAGGATTCAAGCAAGCCGGGCCGAAGAGGCTGAAATGCCAGAAACCGGTCCCCGGTAGCTTGTTTCCTTCCCAGTGTAAGAATTGGCTTTTGTAGTTTGGTTTGCCCTGTTCCCATCATGCACTGGGACAGGAACAGACTAATTTGCATACAGCCAGGTTCTGAAACTGGGATGGTGCAGTGAGCTAAAAAACGGTGTTGGATCTAGCCCTGATCTCTTGACTGGGTGAGAGTATTCTGTTTAATTCAGAGACTCTGTCCCTCACCACCCCTTGTTGTAAATATTTTTGTCCACCCTAAGCGTGGAAGGGTATACTCAGATGTGAGTCCCTTGCTCATTGCACCATCAGGATTCAAGCAAGCCGGGCCGAAGAGGCTGAAATGCCAGAAACCGGTCCCCGGTAGCTTGTTTCCTTCCCAGTGTAAGAATTGGCTTTTGTAGTTTGGTTTGCCCTGTTCCCATCATGCACGGGGACAGGAACAGACTAATTTGCATACAGCCAGGTTCTGAAACTGGGATGGTGCAGTGAGCTAAAAAACGGTGTTGGATCTAGCCCTGATCTCTTGACTGGGTGAGAGTATTCTGTTTAATTCAGAGACTCTGTCCCTCACCACCCCTTGTTGTAAATATTTTTGTCCACCCTAAGCGTGGAAGGGTATACTCAGATGTGAGTCCCTTGCTCATTGCACCATCAGGATTCAAGCAAGCCGGGCCGAAGAGGCTGAAATGCCAGAAACCGGTCCCCGGTAGCTTGTTTCCTTCCCAGTGTAAGAATTGGCTTTTGTAGTTTGGTTTGCCCTGTTCCCATCATGCACTGGGACAGGAACAGACTAATTTGCATACAGCCAGGTTCTGAAACTGGGATGGTGCAGTGAGCTAAAAAACGGTGTTGGATCTAGCCCTGATCTCTTGACTGGGTGAGAGTATTCTGTTTAATTCAGAGACTCTGTCCCTCACCACCCCTTGTTGTAAACAGTAATGCCAGACAGCATGATTTCTGACATGGCACGCATGTACCATGGTCCAGGACATATCGGAAGAGACTCTATGATTAGATTATTTAGGCAAACTTAGTACAATCCAAAATTCAGAATAATTGCAGAGTCTTTTTGCCAGAGATGTCTTATCTGCCAACAGATTAACCCAAACAGAGAAACTGTTGTAAGCATGGGAACCATAGGACGGGAGGGTGGTCCATTTACCAGAATACAGCTTGATTTCATTGAAATGCCACGTCACAACAGACTAAGATATGTTTTGGTAATAATCTGTTTGTTTTCAAGATGGGTGGAAGCATTTCCAATGTGTCACAATGATTCAATTACTGTGGCAAAATTACTTTTGAGAGAACTCATACTAAGGTATGGTTTTCCAGTGTCGATTGAGACTGATCGCGGCACACATTTTGTAAACAGATTGCTAAAACTGATTTGTGAAGCACTAGGAATAAAGCAAAAATTGCATTGTACCTACAGACCAGAAGCATCAGGTGTTGTTGACCAAGTGAATGGTACAATAAAAACAGGCTAGCTAAGATGTGTTTAGCAACAGGAATGAAGTGGACAGATGCACTTCCACTTGTTTTGATGACTTTGAGAAGCATTCCAGATAGAGAAACTGGTTTGAGGCCCCATGAGATACTTATGGGAAGGGTCATGAGACAAGCATTTGTTCCAGTTGATAAACTTCTGAGCATAAATGATAGCGTCATTATGGATTACTGCAAAAATCTATCTGACGTAGTGACTTCTGTGTTCCACCAGGTAGGAACTGAAGTACTTTCAAAAGAGAAAGAACAAGCTCATGATCTGTTGCCAGGAGACTGGGTGAGGACAAAGGTACATCAAAGGAGAAATTGCCTAGTACCAAGGTGGCAAAAGGCAAGACAGGGGATACTGGTCACAACAAATGCAATAAAGTGTAGGGGACTGAAATGATGGATTCATGCTAGTCATACCATACGTGTCCCTCCACCTGAGAATCCTGACGACGAAGGTGATACACCAACTGATTCAGATTCAGAAGAAGAACCTGAAAGAAATCCAGATTCTGAAGATCGACAAGAAAGTTGAGATCTGGAAGATTCAAATGCAAATGAAGCTTTGAATGAAGAGAATTAAGAAGTTGTGATACAAGATTCTGAAGAAGAAAATGATAATGATCTGCTAGATCAAGTAGCAGAAGATCAAACCGAACAAGAATGGATTTGAGATCAAGATCAGGAGAGTATTGGAAAGCAAATTAGAAACTTTGGAAGAAGGAACGAAAATTCTGAAATTGGTGGATTGGAAGTAATTGAACAAGAAGAAGAAGAAGAAATTCCAAGTACCAGCTATAAGGATGCTGTTCCTAACAAAGTGAAACTGCCGAGTAAAGAAGTACCTGAATCTCAAGAAGAATCCAATACAGAAAAACTGATAATTAATGAATCAGCTGATAAGACAGAAAGTGAAAAGATCAAGGAAAAGAGCTTGGAGAGTGGAATATAATTTGACAGAGCCAATAAGGAGATTAATAAGAAAAGGAGACAATTGGCCAAGTGAAAATGAAGGCCTAAAATTCAAATTAGTAAATAAAACAAAAGAGTAGGTGAATGAGATTACAAGTCAAAAAGAAGAAGACTTGAATAAGAAAATGCAAACAGGAAAAATAATAGAAGTGATCTGTAGCAGGCCAAAGAGAACAGTAACACCAAATCAGAAGTATAAGTCTCCTGAGTGAAGCTACATAATCATCCCACTAGTGGTAGAAGTAAAAAATAGTCTAGTTGATTTAGATGATGAAAGTAATAATAATTGATTTCATTCTTTAAGGTGACACAAGGTCAAAAAAATTGTGTTAGGGGACACAAGGTCGAAGAAATTGTGTTAGCTGAAAAACACATTTGATGTATGACATAAGGTTGAAGAAAAGCTGTTAGAAAACAAAGTTATCTGATAAAAAAAGAGGGGAGTATATTTAGTGATTTTTCAATTTTTCAATTTTATTATTTTTTTATTTTTATTTTTAGTAAAGATGCCTTCTTATAACAATAACTCGAGATGCTCAATTATCAGAAGATGTTGCAAATTGTCTTTAATATGTATAATTTTGATAATTTTAGTTTGGTTAATTTTAGCTGTCATTTTTCCTTTTGGAATAGATAGAGATGTATAAAGCTAACATGACTAGTAAAGTTGTGGTCAATCATGACAAAATTGATGACCCTAATAAGGTTATTGTACATAAACCAGAGATTCATCAAGATGTGGTAGGTTTTTCTAGAAATACTTTTTCAAGACTTTTATCTGAATATGTTAAGGTGATGAACGCAAAAGATTACTATGTTTGTGTAAGATTACCAACTTCTGTGTCAGACGGCGTAACTTACAATATGCTTCCTCTTACTTATGGGCTAACGTGTAGTGTAATAGCTAGTTTATTTTATAAAACTGGACGTCTAGAATATTATTACTCTGATTTTGATGAGATTTTTGCAAATTTAAAAATTGTAGAAAGCTTGAATAAAGTAAAATATGCTAAACAGATGAGGGAATTTTTCTTAGTGACTAGTGAACTTACATATGAGCATGCTTTTAAAAATAATCTAACATGTAAATTGAGAACAGAAGAGAAAATGTTTTTAAATATGGTGGAAGAGAGGAGGGCAATTTACAAGCGAAACAAAATGACGAAACAGACAAAGTCTAAATTTTGGCAGATGGAAGATGAAAAGCTTAATGGTAGAAATGTAAATGTCGCAATTCACATAGATAGACCTGTTAGTGGAAAATTTTGTATAAGAAGAGATAATACCCAATTCGATCATTATTTTGTAGGTGCAAGTCAATGTGAAGATACTTATCGTATTGCAGGGGGTTGGGGATTTAAAGGAGGCAAAGATCGAATTTTTCCTGGAATTTATTTTATCTGTGGAGATAAAGCTTATTACAATCTCCTGGACCACTGGTATGGGACATGTTTCGTAGGTTTAGTTTTTCCCAAAAATTTTCATATAGATAGAAATGCAAAGGGTTCATTTGAAATTGGTAATCACTTGAGTAGATTTAGAAGGGAAAGCTTTTTAGAAATTTTGGGAGATATATTTGGTGCGTTAATACCTATGGTATGAATAACCCTGAATGCAAACAAAATTAGAAAGATGTCCACAATTGTTGATAGATTGTCAACAGACACTGCAGGTGGATTTCAATTAGTAGATACAGAACTTGTTGCCATGAGATCGATGGTAATGCAAAATCGTCTTGCCTTCGACATTTTGCTAGCAAAAGAGGGTGGAGTCTGTGGGATATTACATGTTCAACTTTGCTGCACATATATACCTGATAAGAGTCAGAATACAAAAATGTATATTAAGAATATTACAGAGTTACATAGTGAACTAGTACCCATAGATGCCCTAGGGTAAGTCGAGCACTATATAAGAAAACACATACACACATACATACATGCATAGAAGATGAAAGTTTTTCAGAACGCTTGGGTAAAAGATTTGCAACAATTAAACGCTGGTTTCAAGAGATTGGTAGTTCAATTATAGGTAAAATAGTTTTTAATTTAATAGTCATAGCTATAATAAACTTTTGTTTAAAATTAGTTGCATGATACACAAGAGAAGAAAACACTTAATAGAAAAGAAAAGAATTTACAAACTCAGAAAAGAGAAAGAAAAAGAGATGAGTTTTGGAGAACTCAATATGAAAAATGCTGAAAAACAGATGAATCTAAAGTTTAGCAATACCAATATTAAGAAAGTCCAAAACAAGTTCAAGGGTTGAAAATTTATAACATTTTGGGTATTGTTTGGTGATTTTGAAATCACCAGATGAGGGAGTTGATGGAGCAGGGTGAAGAGCAAAATTTTGTTCTAACCTGTGAAGTTAATCTCTCATAATGAATACCTTAACTAATAAGCATGTGGTGAAATTATTAAACAACTTAGTTTAAAAATGCAATTATCACTACACGCGTGATAAACTACTTTGTGCCTTATGTTGCAAACGCAAAGAAGAAAATAATAAACTAACCTTTTCTATTGTCTTTGTCAGTATTAAATGCGGCTGTTTAACTAAATGGCATGTGCTTTTCATGTGTGCTTATGTTATGTCTATTTGTGACAAAAGCTTTTGGAGTTCGTGCAGTTCCTGAAGGAAAAGTAAATATATTGCTGCATATATGTGCTTCTGCTAGGTAACCTAATTAACCCTGTTAATTATTAGAAGGGGGTGGGTAACAGAATGGGTCTCAATTCTTTAATTAATTGATGTATTGTGTTTGTTTAAATAATAGTTTCCAAAGTGAGGCCTGAAAAGTGGCTCAGAAACATATGGCTGACAGAGATGCAGACGTGAAACTTTGTCCAGAGTGGAGCCTTGCATTTACGCAGTAGTGGAGATTTTTGCTGCACAAACATTAATTGAAAGAACAATTCTTTGCTTGAAAAGAATATGCTCACAGAGAGAAGGTTCAAGGACAGGAAGAAAGTGTCTGCCAAGATTAGGAAGTAATGTTCTGAACTCAAGGGAAAGTAACATTTTTAAGGAAACGGAGAGACATGGAAATGAAAAGACAATAGGGCTTAAGTGAAGCCCGGACTTGGTCAAAATTCAGAGATGATCTAACAGTGGACTGACATGGGCCAGCCAATGAGAAGCCTGGATTCCATTGAAAGAATGTGAAATGTAGAAAGTTTATCTAAAGAAAAAGGTATAAAACCTGACACTTGGGTCAGGTAAAAACGCTTGCTTCCCGATTCCTGAATGACGTGCTGTTGAACTGTTGGCGCCACCACCTATTCTCCTTAAACTGATAAAACAGGAAAAAACTGTCCATTTTCTCCTATCTGTCCTTGACCAGCAAAAAAACATAAAGAGACAATTCACTTTCTTCAACCTGTTTTACGCTCGAAGTTGAAGATAAAAATTCAACTGAAGATGAACTATAATTCCCGATCTGGTTCTGGATCCCTCTAACAAATTCTTAAACTCTTTCTTAAGTATTGGATCCTTTGCTTTGGTTGAGGGCCTCAAAGTTAGATTTTGTTTTTGGACTCTAAGTTCCAGAAAATATTTTCCTGGATTTTCTTACATTTTCTGATACTGGACTCTTTATCTCAGTACTGGGGCACTGAGACTCAGTTGCAGGAGCTTCTTCTTGGTTCTGGAAACACTGTACCACCCATGGAACATTTGCCCCCTCCTGGTTCACAGACAAGGTTAAGAATTCCCTGACCAGCTTCCAGATGTGGAACGTTAGACCCTGTTTTGAGTCCTCTGACCAGCTTCTGGTCGCCATACCAGTCATGGGCTTTGCGCTCTTTTAGACGACCTTTGTCCAGTCCTTGTCCACTCTTGGATGACTGTTGTCCATTCATAGTTGTGGGAAAACCTTTGTCCCCTCTTGGATGACTTTTGTCCATTCCTAGTTGTGGGAATTGTCCCCTCTTGGATGACCTTTGTCCACTCTTTGTTCTGGGACGACCTTTGTCTCCTCTTGGATGACCATTGTCCATTCCTTGTTCTGGGATGGGCTTTGTCCAATCCTTTGTCCTCTTCTACTTTTGGGACCTTAGTCCTCAGCTGGTACTCTGAGCTGTGTGTCCTGATGATTTCAGGGCATTTGCCACCTGCTGGTTCTGGGACCAACATCTCCGTCATGGTAGGACTAGTAGAACGTTTGTCCCTGGTTTGGATCCAGCGGCCCGCTTATGGGCTCGCTTTCAACAAATTGAACTCTATGCCCTGTTGCAGGGCTCTCTGCGTCGATGCGCTAGTTGTTGTGGGACGTTCATCTCTATTCAATGTCCTCTGACCTGTTACTAGGTTCTCAGCCACGGTTTAGAGTTGTCTGTCTCTGTCCTTGGCATTAGGCTAATTGATTCACAGTGCGCCAGATGTGGGCTCTAAGACTTAGTACATGACACTCTGTAAGTTATACTCTGTGACAGTCATGAGTTAACAGACTCTGACACTGTTATAAGATGGTGTCTGTGACAAAGGAGGTCGACTGCATACTTTCACCAGTACAGTACTTTACTTTACTTTTCAATCTTTATTTCGGCCATATGGCCATCAAAGATGTACAATAAAAACATATACAACCATTATAAAATCAGCAAAAATAATCAATCAATACATGCTTATACAATGTAAAATCTTTCCATTCTTGGAGTTACATATTAATAAAATTACAATTAAAAATATAGACCTTAAAATTGGGTGGGAGCCTGCGACTTCAGAATACGGGTGCGAGTGTGCCAGACATTGGTGAGAAATTTTGCTAGTGCAAACACAGTTAGGCTTGAAACATCGGTTTTTAGAATTCTGTACATCGGGAGATATTCCCTACAACCAAAGTTTCTGATAAGTGGAAGGAGCCAATATTTCCTCGCTGCCTTGTAAGTTGGGCAAATCAGGACCACGTGTAAATCGCTTTCCTCAGCACCAGCGCATGCCGGGCACTGCTTGGTGGAGGGCGGTGATGACCAGGAGCTGGTAAAAGATCGCAGGGGCAATGTGCCATATCTCCATTGGAGAAACAGCTTCCTGGCCAGCACGGGGGAGATGGCGTCTAAAACCCTCTCCAACCTGTATGAGTCCTTGCTTTGCGCAAATACAGATGTTAGTGACCCCTCACCCTGACTATCTAGGGCCATGGCTAGTTTCTGTTCGTGGTAAACAATGGCCAGAGCTCTCCGTGAGATATTTAATGAGGCATTAGCAGGGTCGGACCAAAGGTCAGGAAACCCCAGTCTCGTACAGGATTTTTGAATATATTTTATCCAGGGGATCTGTAACGCTTTTGGGTGGATCAATAGCTCCCTCAGTTCCGCCCTATAGGCAGAGAGTTCTTCACTACTCCATAGCCTTCGCCAGAAGGCTATGGGTCTTAGGCCTAGTTCGTCAGCTATTGGTCGCAGGCCCAGATCCAGCCTCAGAGGGAGGAGCGGGGTGCTGGGCGGAGGTGCAACTATCTGTCTGATAAAGTTGTTCTCAGTTGAGGACAGACTGCAGGAAGATGTATGGCCCCACAATTCCGCCCCATACATAGTGGCACCCCTGGCCTGTGCCTTGTAGATCTGGATGAGCGGCCCCAGCGGACGGTATGTGGAGCCATTCATCATCCGCGCGATACCCCCTGTAGTCTGTACCAGTTTGAGGTTGGCCCTACTCTGATGTGGTCCCCAAGACATGGTTTCAATAAGGGTTACACCAAGATATTCAAAGGTGGAGACTCTCTCCAGCCGTGAAGCTCCCAATAATGGATTCAGACGCAATTTTTGACTTGGGTTCAGGACCATAAACTTGGTTTTAGCCGCATTGATTTCTAAGCCCCTATCAGTACAAAAGGCCACGAATGAATCGAGGATCCTCTGTATCCCCTTTGGGGTTTTGGACAGCAGCAAGGTGTCGTCTGCAAACATGATTGCAGGCACCCTGCTGCCGTTCAGTTTGGGGGCGTCAGTGTATTCAGTGGCGTTTAGGTGGGCGATTACCCCGTTGACAAAGAGGCAGAACAGGGTTGGTGCCAACACACAACCCTGTCTAACCCCCCGGTCAACGGGGAATCTGTCCGTCAGTGCCCCGGATCTCCCGCACCTCACTCAAGCATAGTTGTTGTGATGCAATCTCTGTAAGATTATCAGAATATCCGGGGGGACGCCCATCTCGGCCAGAACGCTCCAAAGTTTCCCACTGGGCACCAGGTCGAAGGCGGCCCACAGATCCACAAAAATTGTGTATAGGCTGCCGCCCTCGAATATCGCTGCCCTCCAATAGATAATATTCAATCGAAAGACCTGATCCACTGTGGAGACTCCCTTCCTGAATCCCGCCTGGTACGGACTAAGGACACCCAACTCTTCTGCCCTATCCTGGAGCCGGTTCAACAGTATCCTACCGAACAGCTTCTGCGACACATCGATTAAACTGATTGGTCTGTAGTTGGCTGGGAGGAGAGGCGAGCCCTTTTTAAATATGGGAACCACCTCCGCCCCCAGCCAAGTACTCGGGATTTCCATGCCGCTCAGAATTCCATTAAACAGAACGGCAAGGTAGGGGGCCCAGACATTGGGCTCCTGCTTGAACAGGTCCCCGGGTAGGCCGTCCAATCCTGGCGCCTTTCCCGAGGTGAGTCCTGCTATTGCAACCTTAACCTCCGGTGTCGTTAGTGGGTTCTCCCGGCTCAGAGCTATAAAGGGATTGAAAGTGTGCCTGCCACACCCCTGCTGCGATGTTTGGCTCAATTGCCGAGTGGAGATTCCCCGACCCCCCGCTTACTATTCTCCAGAACATTCGGTGGTCCCTTATTACGAGGGACTTAGTGAGCTCCTCCCATTGGTTCTCCTCCCATTCAGTTTTAGCATGGGCAATAAGTTTTTTGTATGCCCGTCTGCTTTCTCTTAACTTCTCTCCACCTAGACCCTCCTTGATGCTTCTAAGGAGTTCCCCCTTTGCCCTTCTGCAGGCTGTATTATACCATGAGGATTTGTGTGGCTGCCCCCTCCTTGAACTCTGTGCATTACTAAAGAGGATGGGGGCCGCAGCCTTTATAAGGTCCTCATGGGCCTGGTATAATTTGCCATCTGAGTCTTTGTTGCCCACCCCGGTGGCTAAATCTCCCACAGTCTCCAGAATGGAAATTAACCCTGCATAAAGGCTCGGGAGTTTCTCTTGGCTCGAGGCCAGTTTTTCCCACCTGATTCTTCTCCTGTTGTTATCCAGTAGAAGTTCAGGTTTGTTCTCCTCCCCAGATGTTATACAGGTTTGAAGGCCGGGGTGAATGAGGTCAAGTTCAAGGGCATTGTGATCGCTGTCTAGTCTTTCCATAACCCTAAAATCCTGAATAGCTGGCCAGTTCGCTATCTGTACCAGGACATAATCGAAGCGAGATTCTCTTCCCACTCTGTTATAGGTGGTTCTGCTAGGTATGTCAGAATTAATACGCCCGTTACAGGCTCTAATTCCAAACTTTAGGGTAAGAGCTGTGATCTGCAATGCTACGGGAGTCCATGCCTTCGGGGGGGGGGGCTTCTACCGAAGGCACCGACCACCTAACCTCTTCTTCCATTGGAAAACCCTCTAGGAGGCCTGGCAGCGGCTCCAAATGGGAGTTTAGGTCCCCTCCCACTACATAGGGTAGATCTCTTGGTATTTCAGCTAAATAGTCTGAAAGTTCATCTATGGTGGGCGATTCCCTGGCACTTCCCACTGGCCTGGAGTAAATGTTTATTAGGGCGAGTTTCGCTTGATTTGGCCAGGACAGTAGAACCACAAGGATGTCATCGGAGGGCACCTGTAGACGTGTAGCCTCACAGCCTAGGTGGGATGCCACCCAGGTTGTGAGCCCGCCTGAAGGGCGTCCTTTGCCCTCCCACCTGGCCAGGATGGAAAATGACTGGTAACCCTGGTGCCAATAATCTTCCCTTGCCCAGGTCTCCTGGAACATGCAAACGTCCCCAGTCTCAATGTAAATTTCCCAGTCTTGAGTGGCCAGCTTGTTAGCTAGTCCGGCCACATTCCACCAGATTAGTCTCAGATGCTCAATAGGAGGAATTGCCGGGATGGAAGTGTGGGGGGGGACAATACCGGATGCTACAGCAATTGCTGCATCGGGAACATTATCCAAGGTGAATCCAGATGGCTCAAAGAGATCACAGGGACCATTGTCCAAAGTCACAAGGTTGTTAGTGGACAGTCAATCAACCCCTTCCAGCCCGCTCAAACAGTTAAAACGGTTGAAGTGAAGATAGCGTATATCAGGTGGTTGATAATTTGTACGTGGGACATATTCCTTGTGTCTGGGTCTCCGTTCTACCCTTGTCCAATTGCCTTGCGGCGGGTCATAATGCGTACGGATGGGTGGAAAGAAGAAGGAGACTGGCAGAGTCTGTATGGTGGAATCCAATGATCTGTTTGACCCTGCGCAAATATGTAAAACAGTACCGGAGTCCCTGAAGGTCACCATTATGCAGTCCCCTATTATTGTTTTCCTCGTCTTCCCCAACCATGGCACCCTTCTGACCATAATGATCTCATTGTTGAAATGTGGTGGTAGGGGTCTGTTCCATTTCAGCCATTTAATGACTTTCTTCTTGAGAGATTGGAAATTTTCGTTTTCATCCCTTTGTAGAGTGGGGGCACCCGCTAAAACCACCATAAGGCTATTAGCTTCCGGTGGCAGATCTGGTCTCCGTGGTCTGGGAGCGGGCTGCCCAGGGGGGGGGAGGGTAGATACTAGCATTGGGGGGGATCCCGTGATTTATGGCTGGCACTAAACTGTGGGGGGCAGGGTCTATTATCTGAGGAGACACGATATTTGAAATGTTTCGTGGGATTGGAACAGGGATAGTCATAAGTGGTTGCAAGGGGGGGGGGGCAGTAGCGGCGCCCTGTAAGGCTCCTGCATTAGCGCCCTGTAAGCCTCCTACATTAGAGGGAGGATTTTGTTTGTTGGGAAGGGTTCCTATAGGTGGATTGGGCCCAGTAGTTCTAATCTGCTTGCTTACCGAGGTGTTCAGGGTAGTTAGAGTTGCCTCTAGAATGGTAAGCCTGATCTCAACTTTTTTCAGACTCTCGCTAATAGGCAGCAAGAGTGATCGGAGTAGGAATTCTATACTCCCTAAAGATGTAACGGGGGGTGCTGTGTTGGACGGGTTAACCCCTGGATCACTGTTAAGAGCAGCAGTGATAGCGCTTGTGTCCTTGGGGGAAGTGACAGTATGCACATTCTCTCTGGACCTAACGGGGATGAGTGCAGGCTTGTGATTTTTACCAAAGTCTGAGTGGGGTATTTTGGTTTTCCCCTGTCCCCCCCTCGTCTTCCTTCTGCGCTTGTTGGGTGGAGGGCCATGCAGCTCCGCTACAACAATTTGCTTGGGCTTATTTTTCTTAATTTTGTCTGGGGGGGGGGTTTGGGTGACCAAGTCAACAGCCATATTGGTGGAGATTGAAAGTGGGATAGCCTCCGTGAACTGTTCGAGCAAAGTACCGGGGTTGGGGATGCTATCCCGTAATAGTAGGGGGACGCCATCTTGGGTTGATGGATCCTGGCTGCCATTAAGGGCGCCTTCCTCTTGGGAAATGGGATAGGGAATTATCTCGCTAAGAGGTCTGATTTTTAAGTTTTCAATAGATCGGCGGCGCTCTGCCCTGCGCTTCTCTAAGGAGCTTTCTTTTCCCCCTTCGCTCTTGGCGGATTTAAAGTAGTTGTCCAAAGTCCCGGTGTTGCTTCCCCCCGCCCTTGATGGAGTTTCACATAGTGCCGGTAAGGGCATGTCCGTGTCCTATTCCTTAGTTCAGCTAAAATCAGGAAGGTGCAGGCGAAAGAAAGTGGGCCCAGCCCAGCCTCCTTCAGCCCCTGACGGCCACAGACGGTCCCGCCCTTGTCCCGGGCTTAACCCCGGGCGCTCCCGCGCAGCGGGGTTCTCGCTCTCACTTATAGTAGCCTCCAATTGGGTGAAGGAAGAAGGCGGGCTGATGAGGGAGAGCAGCCCAGGTGGAACGGGCGCGGGATGTCCTGGGACTCCTGGGAGAGTGAGTCCCAACCCTTCTGCTCGCAGCCCTCAGCCCTCAGCCCTCAGCCCCGGATTCACAACAGCAGCTCCCGGTTTATTCAGACACCCCTCAGCGATGCGGGACCCGCGTAGCGGGTACCGCGAGACGTGGAGCTAAACAGCAATTGGTGAGGCAAACAGTAGCAAGAACAGGCTCAGAGAGGTCCCACGAAGGTATGGCAGTCGGGGAATTTAAACAGGTTCCATTGGGGGCGGGGCGATGAGGGAGAGCAGCCCAGGTGTAATGGGCGCGGGATGTCCTGGGACTCCTGGGAGAGTGAGTCCCAACCCTTCTGCTCACAGCCCTCAGCCCCGGATTCACAACAGCAGCTCCCGGTTTATTCAGACACCCCTCAGCGATGCGGGACCCGCGTAGCGGGTACCGCGAGACGTGGAGCTAAACAGCAATCGGTGAGGCAAGTACAGGCTCAGTTTGTTCAAATTTCTCAGTCACTGTCCCTGGGAGTATTCACACTCTGCGATGGGTGCTGCTATGACGATATAATTGTTTCTGTACTCCCCATTGATGCTTCATAGTTGTAAGCACCACAGACTCTTCAAGCATAGATCACAAGCAATGCAGCAGTAGGTTTAATTAATCAGAAGGTTTATTTTTCTAATATTGCTTTCACTGCAAACGTACTGGCTATGAGAAAAAAAACGAAAACACAAGTAATACT
The DNA here is from genome assembly GCF_964263255.1 of Lissotriton vulgaris. Classification (NCBI taxonomy): domain Eukaryota; kingdom Metazoa; phylum Chordata; class Amphibia; order Caudata; family Salamandridae; genus Lissotriton; species Lissotriton vulgaris. Next base: position 470,129,870 of record NC_141685.1, on the reverse strand, counting down.
TCTAAAATCCACCAGGTGGCACTCTTGTAAAAGAAAAACCTTAATTTCAACACGGTTGCGCTTCCAGGTGATTCAAAATACATTAGAGTTTTGCTCGATCTCTGTGCTCAAAGGGCATTCCATTGCACCTTGTGATAAAAACTGTCAATATTGGGCATTCCTCTCTGTCCAATAGTGCGCACATAAACTTTTAACAAACACACACGCGCTTGACATCAGTACTGTTTACTTTTGGCTCATTACTTCTGTTTTTTTGTGTTTGAAAGGCTTTCAGTTGCTTACATTCTTGTTTCTGGCCGCAATTAGATGGGTTCTTGGTTGCGAAGTGCTGCTCGTGCTGCGCTATTCTTGGTGGTCTGCCTCTCTGGCCCGGTCAGCACAGAATGTCGCCAAAATGTTGTAAAATAAGTAGATGTAGAAAGCAGGACACTTATTTGTAGTTATAAGTTCAGTTTATTGAGTTACAGCAGAGCAACACAACTCACCAGCTGACCAGACCTTCAACTCTCAAGTGTGGAACCTCCAAGTACAACATGTAGGCAGGCATTTTGGGAGGCTAGTAGGTAGGAGCATAGAGGAAAGTGTGATGACAGCAGGTGGCCATGTTGGAAGAAGAACGAGTTTACTAAACATCCTCCTCCTTTATCTAGAAAAGACAAATGACAGCAGATGGCCATGTTGGGAGGAGCATATGTGTATTACAGACACCTCATTTTGGAACCTCTCCTAGTGGCCACAGACCTTGGTGCCACTCTCAATACCAGTACCCAAAGTGAGAAATCTAGGGGTAATTTTTTACTCCAAACTGTCCTTTACTGACCAGACCAACAAGCTCATTTCTTCTTGTTTCTTTATGGCTAAAAAACGAAGAAGACCAAATCATGTCTTTTATTACCTTTGAACTACAAAAAACACTAATTGTATCTCTGGTTTTGTCGGGATTAGATTACTGCAATGGCCTTTATTTGGGCATGCAGCAAGGCTCTCAGAGGAAACTGCAGAGGGTACAGAATGCTGTGGCATGCCTCCTCAAGAACATTTGGAAGTCAGATTTATTCTCGACCACACTAATGGAGATTTACTGGCTCCCGGTAAAAAAACGGAGTGCCTTTCAAAGCACTGTGCACAGTGCATACAAATCTCCATCATACCGGTCTTAAAAAGAAATTTCTCTTGGTATGTTCCTAGGAGAGGTCTTCGATCAGCATCCTTCAAAACAGTGAAGGGGGATAAAAGCTGTGCCTACTTCACCGGTCAGCTTGGAACCAGTTGCCCTGGAATCTCAAATGCCAATTAAATCTGACGAGTCTTAGAAAACATCTTAAAACAGGTTTATTTTCACTCCCTCTTTAGTCTGATTATTTTTTTACCTTTTTTAGTACAGATTTTCTCAAAAATTGGTGCTAAGGCAGCCTTAGGTATACGTCGCACTTTAAAAAATATTAAATATCAAAAATATTCTAGAAATACCCTCAATTTGATGGTGTGGCCACGTTTGATGCAAAAATTCCAACCAACATAGCCTTCAGATTTGCATGCTGTGTGAGGTCAGCAATTTGCATGTCTGGCAGCCATGTTGAGTTGCCCATTACCTATAATGCCTCTTGTACATCAGCTACCTGGTCCTGACCTTGCAATCAATGAATAATTGAACTTCCATTTGTAATGTGCAAACAGCTTCCTTTATGGAATCATTCAGGCGCTAAAGGAAGGTCTTGGGCCTCTTTTTAAATAACACTATGAAGTCTCAATTCTTCAGGCAGTTTACTCCACAGCTTAAGTGCTATTAAAGAGAAAGAACAACTGCAAAACGTTCTCTAGATGGAGGATATTCACAAAGTCTGTTCCTGAGATAGAGAGGACCCTGTTTGTGAACTACTCTAAAGGCAATTAACAAAGTCTTGAATTTGATCCTTTCACTGACCGGTAACCAATGAAGTTTCCTCAGAACAGAATAAATAGACTGCTTCCTAGGGCAATTGAGAGTCAAGGAGGCAGCAGCAATTCGAACTAGTTCCGTTTTGTTAATCACATAAGCAAAAGTCCCTAGATAGAGAGAATTAGCATAATCTAATCTCGACGTCATTAGAGCCTACATAATCATTCACAGTGTATGGTCTGGAAGAAATGTTAAAGATTTTTGAAAGATTTCAGTACAGAGAAATAGCCCACAGTATTTGCCAGAATCTGCAGTTTAAATGAGCAAAGTTGATCCCTAAATTACGTACCATCGAAAAGGGGACTAGAGGCTACCCAAGTTCAGTTTGCCACCATTTCAATAAATCAAAGGGTGGGTAGTTGCCAAAAAACAGTAGGTCTGACATATCCGCATTAAGCTTCAGACAACACGATTTTGTCCAGGCAGCCACATCAGAAAGACAGCCTTGATACATGTCTATCATGTAGTCATCAATCTGCAGAAAAGTAATAATGTAATTGTGTATCATCTGCATATGACACAATGTTAAAACATCAATGTTCCACTACATTAGCCAAAGGATCCATATAGATATTGAATAATATAGGGCTAAGAACTCAACCCCGGGGGACACCATGTCTTAGCTCTTTGTAACCTGAGGTAAATGGGGGGAAATGGACGACCTGCATCCAATCCTTTAAAAAGCCATTGTATAGCTCTGTGGACAGCTGCCTCAAGATGCTCTAACAAGATTGTATGAGAGATGGTTTCGAAAGCTGACAGATGATCTAAAAGAATGACCACAGTTTTCATCCCCATTGTTTAAGTTAGCTTTTATAAACTCTGATAGTGCCAATCTGGCACTAAACCCAGGTAGGAAACCCAGATTGAGCCATACCCTGAATGGTATTACTCTCTGTAAACTGGGAAAGCTGTTTATTTACCAGTTTCTCCAACATTTTCCCTTAATCTGGCGAGCAGAAAGATTGGCCCAAAATTACTCAGGATGGAAGGGTCAACATTTGGTTTCTTCAGGAGAGGCACTACCTGCACCATCTTCCGTACAAGAGGAATGGATCCTAGTTACAAAGATTGATTGGACAGCTTATTGATATTTAGTATCACTGTTGGAGCCCCTCATTTCAGAATGTGAGGCGGAAGAATCCAAAAAAGATCTCAACCTGCCAATAAATCCGATTCACTCCAAGGAATGGTGTCATAAGCATTCAGTAAAGAACCAGTTCTCACATTCTGTTCAGATGCAGGGAGGTCAGGGGTACTGTCCACCACATAATTACTAAACTTAGAGTAAACATCCTCAGCCTTTTTATGGAAAAACCTTGCCACCAGACAAAGAAAAGATTGGACGGACTTAAATATATACCTCGCTGGGTTATTCGAATTAGCAATTTGGCATGAAAATTGTGCTTTTCCAATACTTTTTCCATAGGCTATCAGGGCAGTTTTGTACACTCTATTTATGGATAACATTTCCTACATTTTCATTCAAGTAGTTTACAATACCATGTTCCCTTCTGAAGAGCAGGAGAAAACCAAGAAGCTGAAGGTTGCGGTCTTTTTGCAGATTCTTTTCTCAACAGAGCTACATTTTCAATTGCCTGCAAAAGGGAAGCACTACAAGTCTTAACATCAATCTCCATGCTTCCCTCTAGGCTGATCCTGGAAGCCCCAAGGTCGCTAATAAAAAATTATCTACCAAGGTCGCAAAGGAATAACTGTTTTTGCATCTGCCAGAGAAATGTCCACCACAGTTCATGCGAAAGGTACCATAAAGTGGCCATACCATACCACAGGTTGCAGTTTATCTACTCTTAAGGTTGGACAATTAGTAAAAACCAGTTCCAGTGTATGACCCTGCTTATGTGTGGGTCCCATCACTTTTTGCAGAAGATTTAAGTCTGCCTCACTTCAACCAGCGTTATCACCGCTTTAGAGGCTGGATCCTCTATATGGAGATTATTATCCCCAAGCACCATAATGTTGGCATACTGCAAATACAAAGTAGCCCCTGCATTAGCTAATGCCTCATCGAAATGTGGCCCCTACTCTGGTGGCTGATAAACCAAGGATCCTGAAAAAGAAAAAGTGAGTGACAAACTCAATAGAAAATTCTAATCTCTCTGCTTCCCCCAAACCCACTCCTACACCGAAAGCATGATCGTTACATTACTGCATGCCTCTCACCTTCTAATTTCCTAATTAAAGTGTAAGATAGCATAGCCCTCAGGTAGGGCTTGGGCAATGTCTGGTTCGGAGGACACCACATGCCAGGTTTCATTGATCAATAAAACATCCCAAGTAGTCGTCGTTTAAAAGAGCCCAAATATATCTTGAGTGCTTAGGGAGGGATCTCGCATTGATCAAACTCTCCTTAGAACCAGTTCCCTACAAGAGCCCTGTCCCCTACCGCTGTGGGGACTTTTTTTCCTCTGTAACTCTCCACCACGCCATTTGATGGCTCATTTACACAATAACATGTTTTGAACTTAAATCTGCTATTTTCAACAAACCCTTTGCCAACAAAAGTGCCTAGGACCCAGGACCCACGGAAGCTGCGAATAGTAAGGCCAAGAAATTAAGAAAGTAAACACTCCAAAAACTCACAAGTGATGTCTACATGCATGTGAGTGAGAGATATTGTGTATGTGTGTGTATGTGTGTTTGTGAGAGCACATGTGAGCCTGTGAGTGTTTATGATAGGGTGGGTTCACGTGCAGGTGAGATCAAGTGTATGTGCATGTGGTATGAGTGTTTGTGCGAGTAAGAGAGCACATGTGTGAGGATTTGTGAGCATTTGTGCATGTATGAGCATGCAGGTGAGCTTTCATTTGTGTATGTGTGACAGAGTGTGCTTGCTCTTTCTTGCCTCTGGCATAAATGGTGGTATTTCTGCCATTTCGAGACAATTCATAGGATGGTGCTCTCTCTACTCAAAATTCTGACACTAACATATTAGAGGTCCTTTGCATTTTGGGACCACCCATGGCATGTTTGTTGTAAATCTTAACGTTTTTCAGAGCCCCCTTGGCAGGATGGTAACCTCCTTGGGGGAACTGCTGACCTTTCATTTGATGTTTATTCCCAGCATATTGGGAGCACCCATCACATATTGGTGATATTTCTTGGCATTTTGGGCCCTTTAACAACATGATGGTGTACACCGAGGGGAAATGCTAGCCCTGGAATATTTATGGTTATATTTGACAAATTGTGTCACCTGTGTCTTGATGGCCCCAGTGCACTCCTGCTATATTGTGGGGCCTAGGATAATAATGGCAATTCCGGGCACCTTGTGGGCTTCTGTAGCATGAAATGTTGAATGAAATGTTGATACAGAAACACTTTCATTTATAATCCAAATCGATTCACTTTGCTGATTGCTAGGCCTGGCATTTCTTTTCATTTACAAATCTTTTACACATTAGTTTGGGCTATACTTGTTTAACAAAATGAGACCTCAGCTTTGCTAATGTTTGTTAATTTCAGTAACAGACAGTAATAGGAGTTCTACAAAATCAAGCTACAATGAATTACAATTTTCTAGTCAAGAATGCAAAGTGCTATTTCGTTTACATTACAGATATTTTGTTTTAACCTAAAGACAGCCTTAGCTGTCTTGTAAGCCTCATGTTTTCCAAATAATATCATGCAAAATAACCGAACATATACTGGGGTTCCCAATCAACACTCTTTCATCATTGGTCTTTTAGCATGTCAATCAAGTTATACTCCCTCCCACCCCAGCAGGAAGTATAGATCATCAGGCCAGACCACTCCAGCCATTGGATGTTTTTTCTTTGAGTAACTGCATTTTTCCCTTGGACATGTACACATATACCTAATAAATAGTTCACCAAAAATAGGGATCGTTAGACACTTGCACTTCCCAATGACTGAAAGTCCCTAATTATAGTAGGGTTACTTGACTATTTTTGTAACTCTCAAGACATTTATTGTAAATTACAATGCTTATTTCTCATTATAAACTAGCTCTGGCATATTTGTTTAATCCTCTGAAAATGAGCACAAGTCACGTGGGGTCTATTTGCAGATTTTTAGGTTGAAGATACACACCCCACATGCTTGTGATTGGCATTTCAACCACTTGAGAGAACCCTATAGTAACTATGTGTGGAACTAAATCTCCCTAATGGAGTGTTGTATCAGCAATGTCAGTATGCACAGAACAGTCCTCTCAACTCAAGACAAAGCTTCCACCTACTGAAACACAAACAGCCAAGATAAGCTATAAAAATGTACTTCTACTTACCAGTGAATACAAATACCTAGTAGGTTGTGATCACACACTTTTTTTAAAAATCAATAAATGGATTGAAATCTGAAATTTGGGCTCATTATTTTGAACCAGTTTTGCAAATAATTAACCCTGTGAAAACCATCACACATGATTAAAATAGCAAAAGTGTAAAAATAAATGTATATACTAAAGCCACACCTCCTCAGCTTGGTGCAGGTCATTTGAAGGTGTTGCTTCCGTCTTGAGCTGGGTCTCAATTAACAATAAGTGGAACTTCAGCTAAAAGAAAATTTCAAAGCTTTTGCAGTTGACTTGTGAAAGACAGTAAGGACCCGATTACGATGTCATTTGGAAACTGTCCCGAACAAATTGTTTCCTGACTAGTTTCCAAACGAATCAGGTCCTGCAAGTCCGGACGACTGATTACGAGGCTTCACAACATCGTTCGGTCAGACTCGCATTGACTTCAATGGGAGCCTGTGTTCCGCGCGAGAACACAGTCTGCCATTGGAAAAAGGGGTGTTTGGGGAAAACATTGCACCCTGTGGTGGGCATCCCATAGTGCCTGCCACATTGTGCATGGTTGGGAAGAGTGGTCCCTTGGGTATCCCCACAGACCATATTCGTACGCCTCTGGGTGAAGGGTGACAGGCTCCCAAAGACTGATTCCGAAAGCCGTTTTGTCTTGGGTAAACCGAATCGGAATGGCTGTCCGAATCGGTAATCGTAATCGCTCATCGGGAAACTGTGTCCATAGAGCTTTACGAATTGGGTCTGAAAGACTCGGGCTGTCCGTATGCCTTTCAGTCTTGATTCGGTCTGCTTGAACGGTTTCAGGGCATCGTAATCGGTCATTGGGAAAACTGTAAGATTCCGTAGGAAACAAGGGTTCTGAATCGGATTTGATAATACTAAATCCCATCCGGAGCCCTTTGGGATGGGATTCGGAGATCATCCGAAGATCATAATGGACCCCTTAGTAACCACTAGTGGAACTGCAGCCTGGTGTTAGAATCTCAATGCTTTTGCTTGTGACTAGAAAGCAACACCGAGCAGTGACTTTTGGAACTTCAGCTTCATGAAAGAATCCCAATGGTTTTGCATTTGCCTTGTGAGGGACACCCAGTAACAACTTGTTAAACTGCAAGTACATGAAAGAATATCAATGCATTTGAATTTGACTTGCAGGATTGTAGAGCTAGAGACACTCCTATGTTTTGAAACCTCTTGTTGACCTTTGACTACCATTATTTTAATTGACTTTTGGTGTTGTATTTTACCCTAGCCTGCATGTACAGCATATTTTATTCCTGCATGTGCTTTTTTGCTTGAAGATGTTTCTCATGTAATCTCTTAGTTTTAAAGTGGGAGAGCTTTCACAGAGTAGAACAGCCTTGCCAGGAACAACACGTGTTGGATGTGCATTTGAAACCATGCAAGAGAGAGAGGTGTGGAATGCACTTCTTGGTCTTGAAGTGCAGTGTTATAAGCAGTGCTGCTCAAATGTGCATTATGTTGTACATTGGGAGAGGAAGTATATGATGCTATAGGCAGTGGTGTTCAAATATGCATTATGTTATACATTGGGAGATGAAGTGTGTGATGCTATAGGCAGTGGTGCACACATGTAATGTGTGCTGTACATTGGGAAGTATTATGAAGTTCTTACTATTGGCTTTGACATGCCCTCATGCCATCTTGATTTCTAACTCTGTCTTGCTTGAGGTTTTTGCATGGGCAGGCAGGCCCCCACATTACTAAAGTTGTTTAGATTATTCACATTCAAAGTTGCTTTGTTTTTAGAGATTGTTGAATGTACTGCTGGAGACTTTAGTAAGCTCTGAGAATGCAGAAGGAATGTGAGAACTCCTTTGCCTTTGGAGTGCTTGCATGGAAAGCGGCCAATTCCAGTAAGTTTCCTTGGCGCAGAGGGAGGGCCTCTCGGAACCTTCTAGTGTGTTTTGAGATTATATAACTAGATTGTTGACTTGGAAACTGGGATTGGAGCCTGAACAGCGGACGCGTCTTCATTGCAAGAATCTGGTTGCTGAGTCTCCTGACCCCGGCTGTGAATCCCGCAGTCTGGAATGGGCCAAGATGAAGTTTGCACTAGGTGATGTGTTTTTTTTGTTTATTATTGCCATAGTGATGTGTGACTGTCTGTGTGCACATTCCAGTTTCTGGTGGCTATTATCATTTTTGGTGTTTTCTTTGAGTATTGACTTTGTGATGTGGGAGTGTCTGTGTGCACATCCAAGTTAATCATCTGATGTATTTAGTGAATATATATTTCTGATTTCTTGCAGGACGTCCAGCATAATCTGCTTGTGTTTCATTACATATTATTATCAGCTTGTGTTCTGTTTTGTTATTATTATAAACTTGTGTTTCATTTCATATCATAATACATGCATTTAAGAGATGTATTTTCCACGTGTGTTATTATTGCTTGAATATACATATATATCTCTATAAACATTTGAATGTTGTTCATTTGACATCTGGGAAAGCCTTTATGTTAGAAAGCATTTAACAAAAAAAAACAAGCCTTATTCTAAAAACAGTCTTTGATGTTTTTCATGTTATAAAGTGAGATCTCTTTCCAGGTTGTGTTGTGTTGTGTTTATTGCTTCGTCATGTTTGAGCCTCCGTGTGGGGATTTAAAAAATGGTGGCTCACAATTTTCTTTTTCTTGTTCGCTGTGATCCTGCATGTATCTAGCAAGATTGCGGCAAAAATGACAGATATTTTAACTTTTTTGTGCCCGGGCTAGGGGGCAGGGCATCCTTACCTTGATCCCTGATATATACATTTTCTAAAACATTTTCAGACTAGGGGGTCAGTCCCAGAGTCCTGTGGTGGCTGGGAGCAATATGTGTCTTCATATTGCTGTTAACCTATGAGAGTGGTTGCTCCCGCTGGAGGGTGTCTCCCACGGAAGTAAATCGTCCCAAGGGAGAAAAAAAAGCTCTGTAAGCCAATCAGAATGCTCAAATGTTTTATTGGTTTTTAGAGACTCTAGTGAGAGTCCTTCGAACCCAACCATTCAGATATACAAATATTTTTGTACCTTAATTTATTAAAAACTGCTGAACTAATACAACAAATCACAAAAACGCATGCTTTCTGCACCGAGATCTAGCTTCCTGATACATTTTGGTGCAAGTCTGTTCTACAGTTTTTGCGATATTGGTCTCCAAAAAAGTCTATGGAAAATGCATGGGACTTTTCCGTTCTGGGACCCTACTGTTTTCTCAGCTTCTTCTTGATGGATTCCCCTTTACAGTGGAATAGTGTCTATTGGAGTGGTGTACAGAGGAGGGTTGTAGAGAGGAGTGGCATAGAGTGAAGTGCGTACAGGAGAACAGCGTACAGTGGAATGGCATAGACTGGTGTGTGGTAGACTGTAATATCGTACAGTGGAAGTGCGTAGAGTGCAGTGGTGCACAGTGGAGAGGCGTACAGTGGAAAGAGGTACAGTGTAGTGACATACAGTGGATTAGCATAGAGAGGGGTTGCGTGGAGAGGAGTGTGGGTAAAGTCGAATAGCATATAGTGGAGAGGCATAAAGTGGAGTGGCGTACAGTGAAGTGGAGTACAGTGGAATAGCTACAGTGGAGTGGTGTAGAGTCAAGTGTCTTAGAGTAAAACAGAATGTAATGGAGTGGCGTACAATGGGTTGGCATAGAGTGGACTGGTGTAAAGTGGAATAGCGTAGAGTGGTGTGGTGAGAGTGGAGGTGCACATAATGAAATAGCATAGAGCAGAGTATTGTAGAGTGGAATAGACTACCGTGGAGTGGAGTAGACTGGAGTGGGGTAGAATGGAGTGGCAATACAGTGGTGCAGCAAACAGAGGAATAGCATGTAGTAGAGTGGTGTACAGTGGAGTGGTGTGAAGTGGAGAGAAATAAAGTGCAACAGCATAGATTACAGTGGCCTACCATGGAGTTGCACACAGTGGAATATTGTAGACTGGATTAGGGTACAGAATAGTGGCATATGAAGGTGTGGTGTAAACTGGAGTGGTGTACAGTGAGGCTGTGAACAGTGGAATAGTGTACAGTGGAGTGGTGTACAGTGCAGTGGTGTAGAGTGGAGTGTGATTGAGTGGACTGCAAAAAAGTGGAATAGCGTAGAGTGGAGTGGCACTGTGACATAATACATTTTGTTGAAAAATGTATTATGTGTTTTGGACCTGGCCCTTTCTGCAGGGTCATCCTCAAACGTTTTGCCTTCCTCCTCCCCTTTTTGCTGAACTAGTTGTTGTTGGCCTTAGGACTGTCTGTGCCCTTTACAATTGCTAACCAATGCTAAAATGCTTGGGCCCTCTGCTAAAACATGATAGCATTGGCTTATACCGAATTGACATATTTAAATTACTTATAAGTCCCTAGTAAAATCTACTACATATGCCTAGGGCTGTAAATTAAATGCTACTACAGGGCCTACAGCACTGATTGCACCATCGACCCAGCAAAATAAATCTTAGGCAGGCTGAAACCTTCCTTTTTAATACATATAACTCACCCCAGGGTAGGCCCGGGACAGCCCAGAGGCCAGGGTGCAATGTATTTAAAACGTTGGACATATACTATTACTTTTTTACATGTCCTAGTAGTGAAAAACTCTTACATTTGTTTTCACTACTGCAAGGCTATCTCTCCCATAGGAAAACATTGCAGTTGTCTTATTATATTTTAAGAGCTTAATTTCCAAATTGGAACAGATGACTGGTTCATGTTTGGTGTCTCTGGAATTCTATTTGAAATCCTAATTGACAGTGAAGTTAGAGTTTAAAATAAAGTCCTAAAAATGCCACTTTTAGAAAGTTTGAATTTTCTTGCCTTAGCCATTTGGTGCCTGCAGCCTGTCTCTGGTCACATGACTGAGTGTAGCTGGCAGTTGGGCTTATTGTATTCCTCCTAGACAGCCACACACAATGGGAGCTTAAGTGACCCTGGATGGGCCAGTTTGGGCTGGACTGTTCCCATTGGGTGCAGGTTCAAGACTGATTTGCATATGGCTGGGCCCAAACTGGAAGGGCATGGTGAGCAAAATAATTATGGATTTAGGCCCAGATCTCTGTACTTAGGTGAATGTATGACATTATTTTGCATTCTCTCCATCGACTGTTCTTTTTGCTTTTGTCACCCCAAGTGGGATGGGTATGCCCATACGTGGGTCCCGTGCTCTCCATGCCACTGGAGTCAAGCTATCCTGGCTGATGAGGGCTGAAAGCCCGAAACCAGTCCTAGGATGCTTGTTTCCAGTCCAGGGAGGACCTGGTCTGTCAGTTTCAGCTGGACTGTTCCCATTGGGTGCAGCGTCAAGACTAATTTGCATAGGGTTGAGCCAAACTGGAATGGCATGGGGAGCAAAAAAACAATGGACTTAGGCCCAGATCTCTGTACTGATGTGATTGTATGACATTGTTCTGCATTCTGTCCATCAATTGCTATTTTTGCATTTGGATTTGCCACTACCGGCAGGATTGGAGGGAGGAGCTGGGCCCAGGCTCACTTGTATCTGAATAGGCTGTTTCCTGTCTCCACACAAAGGACTGCATGCCCCCAGTACTTAGTCACGAGAGAGTGCAAGGAAGAGATGGCATCTGTGCACTTCAAAGGTATGCCTCTAGATGTTTCTCCCCACTTCAAAGGCACACCTGTGTATAAAAGAAGAACCTCAAACACCACCACTTCAGCACACTTCTGAACCTGTGGATACTCTGTCAGGAAGAAGGCCTGTGGTGCTGCTGAAATGACTGTCACTTTGCTGGATTGCTACTCTGAAGGAGCTGCTGCCTTGCTGTCCTGACCTGCTGCCCTCCTGCCTGGGGAAAAAGAACTGGACCTGGAACCCATCTAGAACCCTGGGCCCCAGAGTGACTTAAAGGGCTTGTCTGCCGGCCTCCTGATCTGAGCCTCAGAGAAATAACAGGCTCCCCAACAGCTCCTGGATCCATCTTCAGTGGGTTTCCGGCCCCCAAGAGGTGCCCTTTAGAACCTGGACCCTTGGTGTGGCTCTGAGGGCTCTTAATTCAAGCTTTTGGACTCTTTGGAACCGCGCCACTTGCACTGAATATCAGCACGAGCTGATGCAAGCCCGTCTCTTCTCCCAGCAAGCATTGATTGCCTGCGGAGGACCGCTAATGCAAAGTATCAGCCCGCATATCTGCAATGCCCAGCCTGCTCCTCGCACCATGCCGACCACCACCAGCGATGCTCTCCTTGCTCCCGGCGGCCTTCTACCATGCAAACTGAATTATGGGCACAAAGTTTGATGAGGTAAACTGTCAGCGGGACGAATCTGAGACTGTATTGAAACCACACTCCATTGCATTCGACCTGAACTTTTGACTTTGACCCAGTCCAGCATGACCATGATAGCTGAGCTTGACGCTTTATTCTTTTAAGGGCTATAATGCTCTAGTTCTACTGATTGGATTCTTGTTGTTTTGGTCTTGTTTTTTTCATTGAATTGAGCTCTATGTTTCTAACTTAGTATAGCATAATTTGTATGTGGTCTTTTCACTGTTTTACTGTTTGAAGTGTTGCACAAATACTTTACACATTGCCTCTAAGTGAAGCCTGACTGCCCAGTGCCAAGCTACCAGGGGGTTGAACACCGGTTAATTTGAGGGTTTGTTTGTGCCTTACCCTGACTAGGATTGTGGTTGCTACTTGATCAGGGCTTACACCCGAATCAACCAGTAACTCAATTTCTAACAATGTAAATGTGTGCTTTCATTTCCGGCATCAGTTTCCTAGCATCTGCACAAAATTAGATTGGAACAGATGTCACTGGTCCATGTGTACTTTATGTAGTAAAATGTGACCTCATACTAGAAGTTCCTAAGGTTTTGATGATGATGTCGTATAGCACCGCCCAGCACCAGTAAAATGCTGTGTCATGGGAACATTTGGGGATTTAGTCAGCACCTGGTTCGTATAAAGAATCTGTGAGAGCCTCTATCCTTTAGAATTGCGAAAAACTGTCAAATTTGCCTTTATACCTCCATTATGCAACCAGATGTGCGCATGATGTCATTCAAATATAAAATAGTGGTTTCGCTTAAAGTAATAAAATACAGCTTTTCTATACAGAATATTATGCTATGTTAGAAATGCCTAATTGAGAAATCGCTTTAAAATCTGCCATAAAGAATTCACATAACTCTCGCAATGAAAGTTACTAAAGAGTTCGATTTGGTAACTTGTATATAACTCAGAAAATAGAAACATCACTGCGTTTCCAAATGTGCCAACAGCCACGGCCCGTGGAGGGAGTTGTGGTGGGGCAGAAATGCAGGGCGGGGAAGAGGGTGCTAAACACCAGAATATGGATAATTGGAGGTAAGTAAACAATTTAATTAATAAAACGAATTTCGTAGCGAGGGGCTGCATCGCATTTTGCGATGCAGGGCGCACTACGAAATTCGTTTTATTTATTATTTACTTACCTTCAACTGTCCATATTCCGGTTTTTAGCACCCCCCACCCTGCCCCTCCCCTGCCCCAACTTTCTCCCCCACAGCAACTCCCTCCACGTGCCGCGGCTGGCGAACAGTGACTCACTCTGAAGTCCTTTCATCAATCTTCTTTCTCCAGGAAGTCAACATCACACTTTTCCAGACGAGTGCCCATACCATTGTGCAGCAAATGTGTACAGCATCGAACAGTCTCCTCCAGTGTGGCCAGACTCAATATATGCTCCAGTACGGGGGTCTCGTGAAGGGGGTATGCACTTGTGCTGTAATTCTTTACCACGTTTATCCAGTACCTGTTGAAGTCCTTCTGCAAAACCCTAAATTTTCAAGTGAAGGACACCCAGAAAAAAGAGAGTCTGCAAGATTCTGATTATACCCAGCATAAAGTTTCAAAATTGTCTGGAGGAAGCCTCCTTCTGGATAGTTATCGCCTCCTGCAACACAATCCACAAGTGCAAGGAAAGCTCCTTCCCCATACTACATTGAGACAGAAACTAACAAGAAGAAAAGCGAAACTGACACTACAAGTTCCAAAAAAACGAAGAAATCCAAGCCCCTGAAGCAGGTTTCGCCTGCTGATTATGGAACGAGGTCCCTGAAAAGGCAGGAACAATTCCAATGATTACCTTCAGAATTTTTTTAAAGCACAAGTTTTTGGGTTGTCTCTACTGTAATAGTCTTCATCCTTGTAGCTAGGTCTCAGTAGATTCCACCAGAATGAAGTTGGACGTTGAAGCTATAAAGATGATCTATTGTAACTGAATTGCTATATGTAAAGCAGCCCCCGCCTTGCCCAGTGTTAGACCTGTCAGCCTTTTGGGTGGTCCCTCCTGTTAATTATTTATTTTTGTCCTCTTTTGCCTCCTAACTCTTTTTATTTTTGTGTCCACTGGAATGTTTGGTGCTGTCCAGGGGGGCTAGGTGCTGCTTGGTCCCTATGGTTTTCTGAGGCCCTGGCACCCTTTCTGGAAGTGCCTTTGTGACTGAATACATAAGACACACAAAATGGTGTTTTGTAACTGGCACATCATTTACCTCAGAAGACTGACCCATAGAACTACATAGGGTAGTTCTAAAAACTTCTAGCCAGTTCGGGTAGCCAGAGCCCAGCCTATAAAAGGGCCAGAACCAGGGCAGCCATTTTAGAATGACCTGAGAGCTGGGGTAGAATCTGGTGAGGAACAAAGCGATAGTGAGGGGAGGGAAGCGCCCTGATAGGAAGTAGATCGACCTTTGGGCCGGCTGCTCTACTGGCTGACGTGCCCCCTCATCCTATTGACTAAGCCTGTCATCATTCCCCCATTCTAGCTCTCCAAAACCCGTTAGTGTCCTGGGAGAACTGTACCAAAATTGCTGGTGACGCTCTGTAAGCGCAACAGGGAAACAGCTGACTGTGGAAGAGACTGTCCGGTTCCCCCCATCTTCCTCTGTGACCCAACCTGAGCCGACACCAGAGGTAGTGTGTAGAGGGATTTAGAACTTCACCGCTGCTGTCCCCAAGACCCCTGGTGGCCAGAAGTTATTACAAAGGTCCTAACCTGGCTACAGCAGTGAACTGACGTCCTTACTGCTAGGTCCTTGATTCTGGAATATGGGCCCCTGCGCTGAGGAGAATCCGCGGGGAGGGCCCGATCTTGATCGGCAGAGTAGCAGGACATAGGGAGGCTGAAACGCGGAAGCTGGAGAAGGCTAACGAGTGAGCGGTGGAGGAAGGGACGGGAATCCGAAGAGGCCGGCTTACGCTAGTACCCTCCCTCTGTGACGCCCGAGGGGAGAGCACGACGCGGAGCCGGGAAACGTGCCGGAGAAGGCGCAGAGGAGTTCCGGCCCTGTCAGCTGCTTAGGACCTGCAGCGCCGGGGCCGGGAACGTCATCGAACTGCTGCAGCGCGATCCGGAGAGGTAGTGTGGCTAAGGGAGCCGACCGGGACGAAATTGCCACACACCCGGTAAGGCCTGGAAGTAAAGTGTGGGCCCCAGAGGTTGTGAGGGCCTCGCAGTGGCCCGAGAGAGCCGTAGTGGGAGGGGAGGAATAGGTTTTCCGGGCCTGCCTGTATTAAGCCAAAGATTTGACAGAAACCCGTGGCCATGAAATAACATTTGGATTTGGGACAAATACAACCTGCTGTTCTGCGCCACAAACTTTACCTCCTCAATGTAAGACACCATGATCTGAGTACTTCCCTGCTTATTTTGTGTCACCTGTGGGGGAACGAACATAGAGGCGCAGGTACTACTGTTGTGAGCCGAGGTAGCAGGGCCATGTCCAATATAAGAAAACACATTGGCTGAGGGGGAGTGTTCCTAGTATTAAGAGATAGAGGATCCAAGGAAGTCATTGGAACAAACTGTCAAGTCATGGGGAAAAGAATGTTAAACCAGCATAATTGTCGTTATTGAGGTACATCGCTGGTTGTTTGAAGATACAAGTGGGCTAGTGCTTAAGGTGATGCTAAACACCTGTGATTTCTCCACTGTAATAATGTCAAGGCCTTAAAGGTACTGCACACCCGTGCCTAACTGAAAATGAGCTCTACTTGTGTAACGAAATTTAACTAGAACTGTGATATGTATTGATCGCTCAAATAAGGGAGCGACTACAGAGATTCTTTCTGTGGGGAAGGAAAAGGTGATTAATGCTATGAGAAGAGGTGTAGAGGCTAGTAATTGACTGCAGAACTATTTTATGAACTGAAACTAAACACTGCTTTTGATAAAGAAAAAGAAAGAAGAATTTCATAAAGCAGACCGTATTTTTCTACAAAGGTGTGGTGTCCTTTATTTTCAGTTGGGTAGCACCGGGTTACTGTGAGTGGGTATTGTAAGCACAACACATTTGCCTTGGAGTTTAGCTGTCCCTGCTCTGTGCCAGGCTACCCTATGTAGACTGGTAATTCCAGGTCTAACATAATTGGTGTTCAGCGGTGGGATCAGAGCTTGTGCTTGCGTCCACTTATTAGTAAAGCGGTGAGCACCACATGCCTACACCTGGAGTTTTCGCCTAGCGGACTCCCTAATTAATAATTTTTGCTTTTCCAAATTTACTCCTGGTGGTGGGTGGAGGTAACTCTCACTTTACCCCTTTCTTAACTTCTTCCAAGTGGCTGTCCCTGACCCTAAGTGGCAAAATGGAATTTGATCTGGAAGAATTGGAGACCTATACTGCGGCCCAACTCAGAGACTTTTGCCAGAGAGAAGGGGTGTACTTCAAGCGAGGTGCGAAAAAGAGTGAACTTCAAACTAGCTTGAGGGCATGGGGGAAGAGCACAGAGAGGGGAAGATGGAGGAGGAAGAGGGGGACCGGGACACTGTCATCGAGGTTGATGGTCTTTACCCACCGGAGGGGGGGAACCTACTAACAGGTCCTAGGACACTCTCAAGGGAGGGCAGCAGTGTTTCCGTGAGGAGTTTAACTGAAGCTGAACTAGCGGACAGGAGGGAGGAGAGGTAGTTAAAATGGGAGTTGGCAAAGTTAGAGAAGGAGAGGGAGGAGAAGAGGCTGGCTCACGAACTGAGTATCAGAGAGTTAGACCTTAAGGCCCTGCAAATAGGGACTCCCAGTACTTCTAATGGTGGCAGCCAATCCAAAGACACCAGCAGAGAACCCAGACCCTACCTACCAAAGGACGTAGTCGCCAGTTACAGCGCAGGGGATGACATTGCAAAGTGGCTGGCTGCCTATGAGGTCTCCTTAAGAGCCCATGGGATATTGGAAAAACACTGGGGGGGTGGTTTGTACAAATACATGCCTCCTGCAGGAAGGGATACCCTTTTGGCCCTAGAGCAGGGAGAGCAGACCCACTACCCCACCATGAAAGTGGCGCTGATAAAAAAGTTTGGGCGGACTCCGGAAAAATACAGACAGAAGTTTAGGAGTAGTCACAAACTAGGCACACAGTATTGGGTGGATTTCCTAGACTATGCAAAGAAGTCCCTAGAGGGTTGGGTGCAAGGCAGCGAGGTGGGGGACTACGAGGGGTTGTATGACCTTATCCTCAAGGAGCACCTACTCGAGAAATGTTTTCCCGAGCTGCGACAACACCTGGTGGACAGCAAGCTGACCAGCCCCCGGAAGCTTGCTGAGGAGGCGGACATCTTGGCTAGTACCCGGGTGTCCTCAAAGGGGACTGGAGGGGATTCCCAAAAGACTGGACAGGGCGCCCCCCAGAAGAAAGAAGGGGGAGATAAACAGAGGGAGTTTTCAAGAGGCCCCCAAAACAGATTCCAGGGAAAGGGAACAGGATTCATTCCCAAGGCTAACCCACCGAGAAACCCTCATCCTGACCATAGTCAGCAGCCAAGGGTTGTCCGCTGCTATGAGTGTGGTGGGGTTGGGCACTATAAAGGAGATGTTA
Organism: Lissotriton vulgaris; assembly: GCF_964263255.1. Taxonomy (NCBI): domain Eukaryota; kingdom Metazoa; phylum Chordata; class Amphibia; order Caudata; family Salamandridae; genus Lissotriton; species Lissotriton vulgaris. Next base: position 470,111,828 of record NC_141685.1, on the reverse strand, counting down.
AGTGCCCAAAGAGACCACCCCCTCCCACTGGAGGAAAAGCCCCGGGTGTAGCTAGTGTAGTGCTCGGGAGGAGTTGCCCTTAGATAAGGGGGGGGGAGTGGGCGGGTGTCACCTTAGTGTCCCTGGGAGATCGGGAGATGGTTCCTAAGATCCAGGTGCCCCCAAATACTGCCAAGTATGGGCAGTGGGTCACCATCAATGGCCAAAGAGGGGAAGCTCTGAGAGACACAGGAGCCAGTATGACTATGGTAAGGAGTCAACTGGTGTCTCCAGAGCAGGTGATTCCACATGTACTCCACCCCGCCTTGATGGCTGACAGCAGAATGGGCCACCACCCAGTGGCTGAGGTTCCATTTGAGTGGGAAGGGGTTGCAGGTCTACTTCGAGTTGCCGTAAGCCCTGCTGTGCCAGTTGATTGTCTGTTGGGGAATGATATGGAGCACAATGCTTGGAAGAAGGTGGAATACCGGACTCATTCTGAGATGCTGGGTGCACCTGACTGGGCCTGTGCTAGCACAAGGTCTGCGACTACCCCGAGGGGGAGTTCGCTTGGCCTGGAGCCTGGAACAAAGGCACAGCCAGCTGCCAGAAAGGGAAAGATTTGGGGACAGGAGAAGCCTGCCTCGGCATCCATGTCCTGTGAGATGGATAGGCCCCCTGCGTTGGTGGACCAAGAGTCCACGGAGGGGGATGTTATCTCCCTGGAGAACCTACCTATCCCTGTCGAGTGGCATGCGGAAGGAGGGCCTACCAGGGAGGAGTTTTGTAAGGGCCAGAAGGAGTGCCCTACCCTTGAGGGACTGAGGCGACAGGCCGAAGCCCAGGCGGCAGGTAACGTTACGGGGAACAACCATATTTACTGGGAGGATGGTCTTCTGTACAGTGAACCCAAGCTACCAGTGCATGGTTCGTCACGGACCTTAGTTGTCCCTCAACGTTACTGAGCCTTTCTTTTAGAACTGGCTCATGAGATACCCTTGGCAGGACACCTGGTTCAAGACAAGACCTTTGCCCGGCGTGTCCCCCACTTTTATTGGCATCAGATGAAGGTGGCGTCCGACACTTACTGCCGGACATGTGTGTCTTGTAGTGGGAAAACAGGGGTGAAGCTGAAAGCTCCCCTGGAACCACTTCCTGTCGTTAGCACCCCCTTTGAAAGGTTGGGCATCGACATTGTGGGGCCATTGGATCCACCCACTTCAGCTGGTCACAGGTTTATCCTGGTTCTGGTGGATCCCGTCACACGGTACTCAGAGGCCATTCCTCTGAGGACCATTACTGCACCTGCAGTGGTGAGGGCCCTGATTGGGATCTTTACCCGGGTGGGTTTCCCCAAGGAAGTTGTGTCCGACAGGGGGACCAACTTCATGTCAGCTTACATGCGGGCTATGTGGAAGGAGTGTGGGGTTACCTACCGGTTCACCCCCCTTACCACCCACAGACCAATGGTCTAGTGGAAAGGTTCAACAAAACCTTGAAAGGCATGATCAGAAGTCTGTCTGAGAGCCTGCGGAGGAAATGGGACGTCCTCCTACCCTGTCTGTGGTTTTCCTATAGGGAAGTGCCACAGAAGGGAGTGGGCTTCAGCCCCTTCGAACTTCTGTATGGGCACCCTGTGCGTGGACCTCTAAGCCTGGTGAAAGACAGATGGGAAAAGACTCCCAGGAAGCTTCCCCAGGATGTGGTGAGCTACATGCTGGCCTTCCGGAGCCAAATGGCTAAGTTGTGGAAGCAAGCTTCTGACAACTTGGAAGCCAGCCAAGCAGTGATGATGGAGTGGTATGACCACAATGCTCACCCTGTGGAGTTGGAGCCTGGACAGAAAGTGTGGGTGATGGAACCTGGAGAGCTTAGTGCCCTCCAGGTTCGCTGGACAGGCCCCTTTGAGGTGATGGAGAAGAAGGGTAAGGCCACTTACTTAGTGGATCTGAAAACCCCCCGGCAGCCCCTGCGGGTGCTCCATGCTAATCGCCTCAAACCCCACCATGAGAGGCCCGAAGTCATTTTGATGATGGTGACTGATGGAGCAGGGGAAGAGGAAAGCGAACCTCTCCCTGATCTTTTTTCGTCTCAGGAAAAGGATGGGTCGGTGGAGGGAGTGATTCTCTCCCCATCCCTAACTCCTGAGCAGCGGGAGGACTGCCGCCAGGTCCTGGAGCAGTACTCCTCGCTGTTCTCCCTTGTCCCGGGAAGGACCCACCTGTGTACCCATGATGTGGGCACAGGAGACAGCCCACCTGTGAAGTCTAAGACCTACTGGCTGTCAGACAAGGTGAATGCCAGCATCCACAGTGAAGTCACTAAAATGCTGGAGCTAGAAGTAATTGAACCTTCAAGTAGCCCCTGGTCCAGTCCGGTGGTTCTGGTACCAAAAGCTGCCCCACCGGGCACCACTCCAGAACTAAGGTTCTGTGTGGATTACCGGGGACTGAATTCAGTGACCAAGACTGATGCTCATCCGATCCCTAGGGCGGATTAACTCATTGACCGGCTGGGAGCTGCCCAATACTTGAGTACCTTTGACCTCACCTCAGGGTACTGGCAGATCTCCCTTACAGATGGAGCAAAGGAAAGGTCAGCCTTCTCCACGCCTGAGGGCCACTACCAGTTCTGTGTAATGCCCTTTGGGCTCAAGAACGCTCCTGCCACCTTTCAGCGGCTGGTGAACCAGGTCCTCTCCGGGATGGAGGCCTTCTCCGCTGCTTATCTGGATGACATTGCCGTCTTCAGTAGCAGTTGGGAGGAGCATTTGTGTCATCTACAAGTTGTTCTCCAGGCCCTGAAACAGGCTGGCTTCACAATCAAGGCCAGCAAATGTCAGATCGGGCAGGGGTCGGGGGTGTACCTAGGCACTTGGTGGGCAGAGGAACGGTGCAGCCTCTTTAGGCTAAGATTGAGTCTATTATGGCCTGGGAGCCCCCCAAGACTCAAACTGAGGTCCGAGCTTTCCTGGGCCTCACAGGATACTACCGTCGCTTTGTGAAGGGATATGGTACCATTGTGTCACCCCTAACTGAACTCACATCCAAGAAGCAACCCCGACGGGTAGTCAGACGGAGGCTTGTCAGCAAGCCTTTGACACCTTGAAACAAGCAATGTGTGCTGCTCCAGTTCTCAGGGCTCCTGATTTTTCCAAGACATTCATTGTCCAAACAGACGCATCAGAACATGGCATTGGGGCAGTGTTATCGCAACTCAATGAAGAGGGTCTGGATCAACCTGTTGTCTTCCGGTCCAGGAGACTGCTTCCCCGGGAACAGAGGTGAAGTGCAATTGAGCTGGAAGCATTTGCGGTGGTATGGGCTTTGAAGAAGCTGCGGCCATACCGGTTTGGCTCGCACTTCCTGGTGCAGACCAACCACCGACCCCTTCGTTGGCTGATGCAAATGAAGGGAGAAAATCCCAAGCTGTTGAGATGGTCTATCTCCCTACAGGGAATGGACTTCCGGGTGGAACATCGGCCTGGAGTGGACCACGCCAATGCAGATGGTCTCTCTAGGTATTTCCGCCTTAGTGATGAGAACTCCCAAGGGGTTGGGTAGCTCTCCCCACTTTCAGCTGGGGGGGGGCGCGTGTTAGACCTGTCAGCCTTTTGGGTGGTCCCTCCTGTTAATTATTTATTTTTGTCCTCTTTTGCCTCCTAACTCTTTTTATTTTTGTGTCCACTGGAATGTTTGGTGCTGTCCAGGGGGGCTAGGTGCTGCTTGGTCCCTATGGTTTTCTGAGGCCCTGGCGCCCTTTATGGAAGTGCCTTTGTGACTGAATACATAAGACACACAAAATGTTGGCTTGTAACTGCCACATCATTTACCTCAGAAGACTGACCCATAGAACTACATAGGGAAATTCTAGAAACTTCTAGCCAGTTCTGGTAACCAGAGCCCAGCCTATAAAAGGGCCAGCACCAGGGCAGCCATTTTAGAATGACCTGAGAGCTGGGGTAGAATCTGGTGAGTAGCAAAGCGATAGTGAGGGGAGGGAAGCGCCCTGATAGGAAGTAGATCGACCTTTGGGCCAGCTGCTCTACTGGCTGACGTGCCCCCTCAACCTATTGACTAAGCCTGTCATCATTCCCCCATTCTAGCTCTCCAAAACCCATTAGTGTCCTGGGAGAACTGTACCAAAATTGCTGGTGACGCTCTGTAAGCGCAACAGGGAAACAGCTGACTGTGGAAGAGACTGTCCGGTTCCCCCCATCTTCCTCTGTGACCCAACCTGAGCCGACACCAGAGGCAATGTGTAGAGGGATTTAGAACTTCACCGCTGCTGTCCCCAAGACCCCTGGTGGCCAGAAGTTATTACAAAGGTCCTTACCTGGCTACAGCCGTGGACTGACGTCCTTACTGCTAGGTCCTTGATTCTGGAATATGGGCCCCCGCGCTGAGGAGAATCCACGGGGAGGGCCCGATCTTGATCGGCAGAGTAGCAGGACATAGGGAGGCTGAAACGTGGAAGCTGGAGAAGGCTGATGAGTGAGCGGTGGAGGAAGGGGCGGGAATCCGAAGAGGCTGGCCCACGCTAGTACCCTCCCTCTGTGACGCCTGAGGGGAGAGCACGAGGCGGAGCCGGGAAACGTGCCGGAGAAGGCGCAGAGGAGTCCCGGCCCTGTCAGCTGCTTAGGACCTGCAGCGCGGGGGCCGGGAACGTCATCGAACTGCTGCAGCACAATCCGGAGAGGTGGTGTGGCTAAGGGAGCCGACCGGGACGAAATTGCCACACACCAGGTAAGGCCTGGAAGTAAAGTGTGGGCCCCAGAGGTTGTGAGGGCCTCGCAGTGCCCTGAGAGAGCCGTAGTGGGAGGGAAGGAATTGGTTTCCCGGGCCTGCCTGTATTAAGCCAAAGATTTGACAGAAACCCGTGGCCATGAAATAACATTCGGATTTGGGACAAATACAACCTGCTATTCTACGCCACAAACGTTACCTCCTCAATGTAAGGCACCATGATCTGAGTACTTCCCTGCTTAATTAGTGTCACCTGTGGGGGAACGAACACTGATAGAGGCGCAGGTACTGCTGTTGTGAGCCGAGGTAGCAGGGACAAGTCCAATATAAGAAAACACATTGGCTGAGGGGGAGTGTTCCTAGTATTAAGAGATATAGGATCCAAGGAAGTTATTGGAACAAACTGTCAAGTCATGGTGAAAAGAATGTTAAACCAGCATAATTGTCTGTATTGAGGTACATAGCTGGTTGTTTGAAGATATAAATGGGCTAGTGCTTAAGTTGATGCTAAACACCTGTAATTTCTCCATTGTAATAATGTCAAGGCCTTAAAGGTACTGCACACCCGTGCCTAACTGAAAATTAGCTCTACTTGTGTAATGAAATTTAACTAGAACTGTGATATGTATTGATCGCTCAAATAAGGGAGCGACTACAGAGATTCTTTCTGAGGGGAAGGAAAAGGTGATTAATGCTATGAGAAGAGGTGTAGAGGCTAGTAATTGACTGCAGAACTATTTTATGTACTGAAACTAAACACTGCTTTTGATAAAGAAAAAGAAAGAAGAATTTTATAAAGCAGACCGTATTTTTCTACAAAGGTGTGGTGTCCTTTATTTTCAGTGGGGTAGCGTGGGTTACTGTGAGTGGATATTGTAAGCACAACACATTTGCCTTGGAGTTTAGCTGTCCCTGCTCTGTGCCAGGCTACCCTATGTAAACTGGTAATTCCAGGTCTAACACCCAGTTACTAGGTTTGTATTCTATAGATCACATACATGAAAATATATATGTAACTTCCAGAAAGTCTGACATGAACGTCTTTGGATCACAATCTGGGGGACTGGTCCAGTGATTAATGGCCTCTTTCACTCTACAATACCACAGGGATGTGTACCAGAAAATGCCGAAGCATGGTGTTACGGCGAACCTATCAACGCTGTGCTCTGACATTTGCAAAACGCAGGGAAGCACCTTATTTACAAAAATACAACCCACCCCTGCATTTCCCCTAGTGCTGGTACTATAAAAGCTGCCTAGCACAAGCGCAGGCACCCTTGTGCCTTATTGGAAGGGTGCATGCGCTGCAGGGGCGATTGATAATATGTGCAGGAATGGACATCTTCCTGTACATCAACAGCTCCCTTCCTGCACATAAACAATCAATAATGGTGATTTGCTATTTCTGTGTGTGCTGCAGAAGCACAGGAAGAAAGAACAAAAAAAGAGGAGAAATTATTAATTTCTCCTCGTATCACCATTCTAAGACCATGTATTACATGGCCTTAGTTTTTGGATCTGCCCCAGCCTTATAAATATGGGACAGCTTCAAAAAGCAATGGGTGTTGCAGTGGAATGCCCATTACAACACCCACTGCCCGCCCCTGTGCCACAGCAGACTGTGGCAGAGAGGGGCATATTTACAAGGTGGCGTTAAGGCACGTTAAGTGGCTTAGTGCCATCTTGTGAATATGGGGAATGGAGCAACACCACCGGAGCATCAGAAAGTGACGCTCAGGAGGCTTTAGGGGTTGTAAAAATGCCCCCAGCAGTCATAAAAATTAGCAACCTGGAGGTTCTACGTAAAACAGGGTTATCTAAAACTTACAGCAGCAAAGAGTACAGTCTCCAAACAAAAATACTTGTAAAGCTTTTTAGATGGCAGCCCTTCCCAATGAGGGTCTCTGTGCCAATGGGCCTTGTTTCATAGGACCTGTAGCACCTCAATGGACTCTACCTGGGTCTGCTACAGTCAGTGCCTATATTGAGCTGGGTGTTGTTAGTGGGGCTCAGCGCCACTCATTTTTGGGAACTGACACTTAGTTTTCCTCATCAGAAATTGACTGCATGCAAGAGAGAAAAACACACAAACAGGCAAGAAGAGGAAGGAGAAAGACTATAAAGTGGGCACAAATAGAGAAAGTAGGGACCAGCAAGAGTGAGGTAAAAGGGCAGCATTGCCTGGTAGTGGATTAAAGAGGCTTGAGGGGAATTCAACACTATGCAGCCTTAGTATTCGGCATGCCGTTTTTTAATAGCATTGCCCGAGCAGGGCTTCGGGCACTCATTCTTTTACAAATTAAGCTCTGGCTATAGTACACCTTATAGTGCCTGACAGGTGTCCAGTAAGAGGCTGTTCTAGTTCTTTTATTTTTTACTCATGTCGGTCATAGATTTATCAGTCTCACAGTTTCCCAATGCAGATCCGCAAATATGACATGCTCCACTTCAGTATATGAAGAGTCATTCCTACGCATAGGCAATATAGGGGCCAGGATTCACTCCACTGGCAGGGTCCAGTCTAGGTCCAGTTGCTACAGGTCAGCTGGGCACTTCAGGAAAAAAGGCCTCTTGAAGCTTGTTGTGTCCCTGTAGACACACATGAGATCAGCCACCTGGAGACCACATCTTAGTCCTGGGACAAGTGACCTTCAGGTCTCCGCACAGAACACAGCAAAAGGTTTAGTCTTCTGTTCTTCCCCAAGTCCAGATGACTTCTCATGAACTGTAGGTGAGGTGTCACTTTTGTAGAATGTACTGTCCAGTGGGTGGGGGTGCACCCTGGACACTTCCTAGCCAATAAGAAGTATGTTCCCAAGTGAAAACCTTTCCACTTTTGCACCCCATTCTGTTGGCCTTACTGCAAACTACTCCAGTGCAGTGTACAGTGTACTTTACTAAGTAAAATGCAACATGGTACAGCCTTTCTCCCCTTTGAGGTGTCTTGGGTGTCACTCCTGGAGGTGTGCGGCGAAATGAGCAGTCTCTTCCTCTTTAACTACACTTAACTGATTCTGGGGCCAGCTCCCACTCCCACTGGGCTGGTGTCAAACTTGTTACAGACAGGCCAGGAAACAAAAGGCTTCTCTTCTCCGGGTCTGCCTTTACAAATATCTATGAATGGGCTGGTCTCACTTGGTCCCTTTTAAGTTAATTAAGTTCCTGAACATTCAGCATCTATCCATCCAAAGCAGGTATGTGTCACACACCTCACATTCCTGCCAAACTGCCAAAACTCCTGTTTCTGCTCTGGGAGCAGTTTTCACATCTCAATAAGGGGCAAGGTAGGCCAGCTATTGGCAGGCTAATGTCAATTAGCCACCAAAGGTTCAGACAGTCAAAGTCTAACTTTTTGAAAGTCACTTTTCCTAAATATGTAACAAAAATCAGACTTCACAACTGAAGTAGATTTCTAATAAACAATAAAAACAGTGTTTTAATTCTTCCTGTACCTTGTCCCAACCAAAGTTAGCTGAGTTATGATTTTTTCTGAACTTCATAGGACAGCTACAGCTTCAACCCTTCAAAGTGAAAAATAGCTTTTGGGGCTCGTCACTGTGGGTGCAAGCCAAAGTTAAATTCTGAAATGTACCACTTTCAAATACTAGACACCCTACCTTCTAGGCTATACGGCTTACTAAAGGGTTACTTATTTAATATTTAAAAGTAGGATTCTTTCCTGTCAAAAAGACTTAATTTGGCACACTTGCCTGCAGGTTTAAAAGCTACAGGAGTCTGGCTATGGAGGTAGGGCTGAAGCCATGTTTGATTTTTCAGACTAATGAATGGCACAACGTGTGCTTCTGTCTGTAGGTGACATTTAACTTTACCATTCCACCATGCCATTTAACATTTTCCTACACCATTTACTCTGGCCTTACTGAAAAGTTAAGTAGGTCAATCAGGACTTTGCAAACCCTGCTATATCAAAAGGGTCGGAGTACTTACACCCAGGCCTGGACAGCAGTGACCCAGAGTGCAGAATTCGAAAACGAGCAATACCAGCCAGAAAAAAAAGGGGGTGGCCACCCAAATAGAGGCATTTTCTCACATCATCCCATGCAGAGTGTAGTGTAGTTAACATACTTCCTATAAATGGCAATAAAGCATTGGATAAATAGAAAACATATTTTCTTTATCTGTGTCTATAAATGTTAAAATCAACAATCTGAATTTCTTAAATAGGTTTATGATGAATGCATGCCTCTTCACAGCCAACAATGCTGCTAGTTTGGAATAAAAGTTTCTATATAACTTAATGTCTTTTTACTTACAATATATTTCAGAGGCTTCTGACCCAGTTCGCAGATAAATGTTGTACCTCAGAATAAAACCACGCTGTTTGCATGCAGGAATGTCTTCCCACTCAATTAGTAGTGTCTCTCCATTGTTATTTTGAATCACAGCAGTGGGACCTACTTCAGGTGCTAGGACAGAAAGGTAACAATGTGACCATTATTATTTGCCTTATTTACAGTCATTTTAGAAGCATAAATCTATGCATAGAAAACTGTTTAACTCACCTAGATTCAACTGAAGCAAGAAGCTGTATACAGAAATGAAAACATATAATAGTTGTACATCCATGGATAAAATTATTTCAGTGTCAGATAGTGAACACTTGTCAGACCATGCCATTTGTAGGTGTAGCTACAAAGTTCTTGTTCTCTCGCAGGGTCCGCCGGGGCTATCAGTAAAGCAGGAAAACCCCAAGACTAATCAATTTTCCTGAGGGAAATCACCCAGCAGAAAATGCTGCTGGGAATGAAGACTAATAGGAGAAATTGGATTTATTAAATCTGAATCTGAAACCCTTATTTACCCTTTCCTAAGTCAACCTTTGAGGTTCAATAGAAATGTTGCTGGTTGTCGAGGCCCCTGGATTTACTATTCCAGCTAGTAAAGGTATATGTGGAGGCTAGAATTACTTGACCCATTAAAATGGAACTCATATTGAGACTAGACTTAGGTGTGATGGGTCAGCCTCCACCCCACCATTGGCATCATTTACATATTGACCAAAGCACATTACAATGATTTATTGCTGACACTACCATTCATCATAAAGTATGGCCTGTTCCCTCTTTGCCTGGATTCAGTCATTTCATTGGTACATATAATAGGTGTACAAGTCTGTCTAGGGAGAAGCACCCTTTTCTATGAGTTGGTTTACACTGCAAATCAGAAACTGTAAAGTGTCCATGCATTTTAATGGATACACAGTGCAATGACTAGCCCAACCAGCCGATGTCACTATAGAGATCTTTAAAGCACTCAAACTAAGGCCAGAACAAAAGAAGTGGCAGTGTTAGTTACCCTGACCAAAGGGAAAGTAAGCCAGGTTGAGCATGTTGTCACTACTTTCAATGCAGATTCCCAACCGGAGTGAAGGACTCTTTAACTGTGGGCTTCTAGACAGAAACTTGTACTGCAGAGGAACAACAGAAGGAGAATATGGATAGTGCTTTGAAGTATTTGAGGTGCCTGACCACAGAGAAATCCATGTAGTGCAGTTGTATGCATTTTAATTTCATCATTGTCTCGGTTTTTTGCGGAATGCTCACCTAATCGTTGTAAGAGTTTTGTGGTCCTAGATGGCTTTAAACATGCCTATGTCATCCCTTCCTTTTGATATAGAACCAACATCTGACCCTAAAGTATTAACAAATTAATGAGCAACTCCCTGTTTTCAGCTTTCTCTAAGATCCTGGCTTCACATGCCAGTCATCACCTATTTGGAGGACAGCAATCAATTATATGAGTGCCAGGATGGGTTTCATTCCCATTGGGCAACCAAATCAATCATCATGTCAGTTCTGTCTGACCTTCAAATAGCATCTTATGATTGTGATGCATGTGCTTTTGATTTGTTAGATCTGTCAGTGTCATTCATTATTGTGGACCATGACATAAGGTTGCTTGAACTCTATGATACCAGAATAAATTAGGTCCTTTCGATTGCTTTAAGTTATTTCTCAATGGTCTGTGCTATGAAATGCATGGAACCAAGGTGTCACCACCATATAGCTAGGTATTGAATATACATGATATTGGCTCACCTAACCTGTCCTACAAATGAAGGGTGCCTATGGAGAAATTGACGAATGCTTTGATTGCTGCATGTAAGTATGTGTGTCAATTAGTTAAAACAGAAAGTATGTTGGTAGGATGAAGGCAGTCTACAAACCCAATTTCTAAATACAGACATACCTACACTTTTTTGTGGTTGCACATGATCACATTCCCAAATTCTTATTGAAATGGTCCTCCCAGGTAGCTGTACTGGATACATTCCCTCAGCTGAGGCTCATTTGTACGGGTGGAGGGACCATGTCCCTTCACTTTTTGCCTGACAAGAAGAGTGCTGCTAGAGCTGAACTTTGCCAAGCTGAGGATTTCACAACCCTGTGGGTGTGGTCTCCTCAGCTTGGCAAAAGTGCCTCAAGGTCCTCTTCCTTGTGACAAGGGGACCATCAGTGATTGCCTCGGACATGGGTGCTTCAGTTTTCAACCCTGAAGTGCTTAGGGCCAAGTGTCAGTTGGTGATAACTCGTCACAAAGTTTAACTGACCCCATCCCACACTGGGATGAGTTACTGACTGCTGCCTCTTCTCATTAGCTGACCTATGTTTTTGAATGTCTGGTGCGTGCATGCATCTATGAGTTTATGAATTTGTTGTGAGTGAATGTTGTAAATGTGTGTTCACTTTTGTGAATGCATGGGTGTGAGTGAGAGAGTGTATAAGTGTGCATGTGTAGCCCCCTCCCTGGTAAATTACTGGTTGTCACTGCATCCCTTGTGCACACAGTCTCAGTTTCCATGTGCCTACCGGTACTTAAATGCCTGGCTGAGACTATTTGTTCATGCCACTAAGCACAATACAAATTTATAAAAATATGTATCGAACCATACATACCTAGGGGTCCATTAGGATGGCGGGCGGAAAAAGTCTGCCCGCCACCCTAACGGAGATCGGGATCGCCCGCCTAAAGGGCGGGGGTCCCGACATTGGCATTAAGATGCGCCCGCCATAGTGGCGGGGGCATTCCTCAAATTAACATTGTGGCGGGCGGTGCTCACTGCACCGCCCGCCACAATCTTAAAAACAAATGCACGCATTTGCATAATCGAAGCGGCAGGCACCGCGCGGTGCCTGCCGCTGCGATTATGCAAATGTCGTGTGCCACCCCCCTTTGGCCTTCACTCTGGGGGCCCACAGGGGCCCCCCAGAGTGAAAACCGCATGCCTTTCCGTGGCGGCATTGCCGCCATGGAAAAGCATTGAAAAATGCCTATTCTAATATGGCTGGCGGTGTCTGATAGACACCGCCACCATGTTATCCCTTTTCCGCCCCGGCCGCAAGGCGACCGGGGCGGAAAACAGGCGGGCGGTGTTTCCCACCGCTGCTGCAGTCCCCTCCGCCATCGTAATATAGCGGGGGAAATGCAGGGAAGGATGTCGGGCGGATTGCCTCCGCCAGGGAGGCGGTGACCACCGCTACCCTGGTGGAGGCAATCTGCCCGACATCCTGATGGGCGCCCTAGTGTCTATCTTTTAGGTTACATGTAATATCCACTATTTTTCATAACCTTAACATTTATCAGATTCACCAGCACAATCTCCTTCTATAATCCGCCTGCCAATACAGTGTAGAAAAAACACTTTGAAACCCAACAAAAGTGTTCACAAGAAAAGTCTGCAAAACAGAGGTGTACGATCCACAGTGTTTATCCTTCCATCAACACCTTGCCCATGTCTATGCGTATTTTAAGATATTAATATTTTTAAAATGTGCTGCGAGGGATTTAAAGGGTTAATACTGAATTGTTTACACAACGTGATTGGCTGGATTAGGGCTAAAACATTTTTTTTTACCCATAATAAGCTTGTGAATCAGAGCGGACTTAAGAGCTTTGCATTAAGAAAATACATTTTTACAGCCATTGGGGACCAACCACAAAGGTGACCAACTGGAGGTTAGTGGTGAGGGGTCAGCCACGGCCCGTGGAGGAAGTTGCGGTGGGGCAGAAAGGCGGGGGAGGGGCGGGGTGGGGGGTGCTAAACACCGGAATATGGATAATTGGAGGTAAGTAAACAATTTAATTAATAAAAGGAATTTCGTAGCACGGGTTGCATCGCATTTTGCGATGCAGGGCGCGCTACGAAATTAGTTTTATTTATTAAATTGTTTACTTACCTCCAAATATCCATATTCTGGTTTTTAGCACCCCCCACTCTGCCCCTCCCCACCCCGCCTTTCTGCCCCACCGCAACTCCCTCCATGCCTGTGAGGGGTGCCAAGATTTGGAAACTATAAGGCATGCCTGTATGAAGCTGGCTCTGTATATACAATGCCAAAGTGAGGTGTAGTGTGCACAGAGTCCAGTGGAACTCCAAACGTAGGCAGAGGTAAAAGTACATAGCATAATGCTCTCTATTTGTGGTAGTGTGGGTGAGCAGTAAGGCTTTATCAGAGGGTAGTGTTAAGCATTTGTTGTACACACTCAATCAGCAAATGATTGCACACACTCAAAGACAGAACTTCAGACCAATTAGTTTTGTATAAAAATAATCTTTTAGTTATTTTATTTCATAGAACAAAGCAAGCCTGGCACAGGTAAGTAATTTATACTTGCAGTAATAATACAGTTTTGAATTGCAGTTGTATATATACTTTGGTTTGGTTACAGTAGAATTACTGGAAATGCAATACTTTGAAATATATACATATATTTTGTATTTACTTTTCAATAGCAGGTCTTGTAAATTATTTGCAAATTACTTTTCTTACACAGTGTAGTATACCTGGATACTACACTGGGAAATTTCCTGTAAACAGGTAAGTAAAAGCATTTTGGTTATTTGGATTCAGTTTTAGAGACTTTTATAGGTTTTCCAACTCCACACATAGAAACTTTGTCATAGAAAACATTCAATGTTATACCATGGGAGAAAATAGTGTTTTCGGTTCAGCTGTAAGTACTTTGTTGTGGGAGTTGGGTTTCTGGGGTTAGACTCAGAGGGTCCCCCAGGGTAGAGGAAGCACTCTTAAAGCACCCTCAGCGGCACTAAGGCAGCTGGGTGCAGAGTGCTGAGGTGCAATGTTATCCAATGGGGGATAGGGGCCTCTGGTTGGTGATTGCTGACGAGCAGGCCGCAAAGTTGTGGGAGCAAAGCTCCTGGACTTTAGCTCAGGGCAAATGGGGTCCAAGTTAGCACCAAAGGTACACCCTCAGAGGCACTAGGGCGGTCGGGTGCAGGGTGCTGTTTTGGCGTTGGGTGCCCTGTTACTTTCAATGGGGATTCTTCGGTTTGCAAACACACTACAGGCTAGGGGACAACGGTTTTCGGGTGCGACCACCACTTGAAGAGGTAAGTTGGGATGCTGGGGGTTGGCTAGACACCATCGGTTGGGCCACCCAAGGCTGTGGGGTGTCAGGGGCAGGGGTATCTTTTAGTGTTGGATCTTCTTGCCAGCTCCTGGTCACGGTTGGGGGGACCCTCCTGATTGAGGCTGCAGGCATCGGCTGGAGGCTTGAGGCAGGTCAGGGATCTCTGGATCTTGGGTCGGGATCACCGAGGAGACCTCCTGGTAGTGTTGTATAACTCGAACTCGGGCCGTGGGCGACGGGTGCAAAGTGGTGCAGACTTGCAGACTTTGCTGGAGCTGGAGTCTGTGGATAAACAAATCTGGTGTTCACAGGAGACAAAATCTTTTCTTTGGAAGGCAGGGCAGGTCCTCAGTGTTCTTGAGGTTTCTGACTGCAGGACACACCGGCGTTTTGCTTCTACTAAGTCAGTGGGCATCCTCCTCTGCTTGGCTTTGTCATGGCTGTTCGGTACTTCTTCTTCTTTTGCTCATTTCTTGTCTGAGGAGGCAAGGTTTGGGGATGTCCCTAAATACTAGATTTAGGGGTGTTACAGGTAAGTAAAGGTTGGGACCAATAGGTCCCTTCCTTGGGGTGGGTACACCCCCTATTATGCCACCCTCCAGTGGGAGGGGGGCATATGCCTCACTCTGGTTGGCTGGATCCCCCCATCTGAATGATGGTGGAGGCTGAGAGTTGTGCTTCACCTCACCTCCCCCACCTGAGGGGTGGGGTTGGCAAAGGTGGAGACACCTATCTTCCTCACTTGGCTTTTCCACCAATTCTCACACCCAAAGTGGGGGTCAGAACCGATGGGGGCCAGTTCCTGAAAGCAGCAACATGCCTGGGACCTCCTTCCAGGATGTGCATTGTTTCAGACCCCGAGAGCAGCAGGCTGTCGACCCACGGGTCCAGATCATGTCTGGTGGTGGCAGCTGGTGTGGCAGCCATTCAGCCTGGACACTAGTGTTAGGTCATTTTTCAGGGGGCATCTCAAAGATGCCCTCTGTGTGCATTTTTCATTAAGCATCAGTGTGTGTTTAATGTGCTGAGAAGTTTGATACCAAACTTTTCAGTTATCAGTAAAGCCATTATGATAGTGTGGAGTTCGTAATGACAAACTCCCAACACCATATACTCTTAATGTCATTACTGCACTTTCAATGTTTAAGAATTGGCTTCAACACTGTAGGGGTACAGGGCTCATCACCTTTACCCTCACCACTGGTATAGTGCACCCAGCTTGAGGGGTGGCTGATCTATGCCAGGCCAGTGGGTTGTAGGCACGGCATACAGGGATGTGTGCTATGTCAACAGGTCGCTTTGTTCTGCACAAAAACACGCAGCCTGCAAAGGCAGTGTTTGAGTGTAAAGATACAGAGCCTCCAAGGGTGGCACAATAAGTGCTGCAGCACTTAAAGGCCTGCCCTGGTCACGGTGCCCTGGGTACCTGTGGTACCATTTACCAAGGGCTGACTTGTGGCCAGTGAGTGCCAATTGGGTTTGGTCTTCAGTGCAGTTTTAGGGAAAGAACACAGGCCCTGGGTACCTGATTGGCAGGAGCCCAGGGAACACTCAGTCAAAGTACATCAGCAGTTCAGCAAAAAGTGGGGGCAACCTGACAGAAAGAGTGCACTTTCTCACAATGCCTGAGAAAAAAACACTTTTTGTTTCCTGACAAGCATCAGAGCCGACACACAAGCTCATCAATAGCCATTTTATGTGCCATATTCAACCTTCATTTTGTCCCTGATTATTGTATTCTTTTCTCCAGAACTTGTAGCACACATAGTTACCCAAAATAGGACTTCCCAGCGCTGTCAGACTGGGCTGGAGTGAGTTTAAAAGAATAAAACAAACTTAAGGGAAAATACATGTCTTACGTTTCTTTCTGAACATCACAAAAGTGTCCTCCATTCTGAGGCTGGTAGGCATAGAGGGGCATATTACCAAGCAATAGCGATAATTATCACTATTGCTTGGTTAGAGACAAAAATTTACCGCTGAGCTGAGGCGATTTTTACCGCAAATAAACCTTGGTATTACCAACGTTTATCGCAAATGCGATAAAAATCGCCGCAAATGAATGAATATCGCTGAATAGTCAGCGATATTCATGCATTACCGAGCTAATGCTCTTAGCCATGTTATCCACCTCCTATTGGATAACATGGCTAAGAACTGCTCAGGGCAGGTGTTAGCTTTTGGAGATATACGCGCTTAGCGCGAATATCTCCAAAAGTTGGTAATAGGAGATAGCGATGTTAGCAACTGTTTTCAGTCGCTAACATCTTGGCACGCCCACTTTGCATGTCGTTAGTGATAAATATCACTGACATGCAAAGTGGGGCCCAAGATGGTCGCTATCTCCTACTAGCTGTATCTAACTGGTGTTAGCGACAGCTAGGTAATAGGTAGATAATTTTATCTCCGCTTTCTTGGATTTTAAAGCCAAAAAAGCAGAGATAAACCCCCTTGATAATATGCCCCAGAGTTGCAAAGCCTGGGTGCAAAGTAAGCAAAAGACCTCATACCAATTCTAGCTCTCTTGATTCTGGGGATAAGAAGATGTTCAAGGTTGTTTGATTGCAGGTCCCTGTTGACATGATAGGGGAGGGCCAGCTACTGCAGGACAAATGGGCCTGTGCTATGCTTTGCCTGATGTAAGATGCATTGTGCCTTAAATTGTACTCTGCAGCTTATGGAAAGCCAGTGTAGCTTTATGAGCACAATGCTGACTTATTGTGGACTACCTAACAGTATTCAGTCTGTGTCATTTTGAGTAATCTGGAGTTTATTGTTACAGATTTTGGGCTTCCTAAGTACATCAAGTTGCCATAATCAAGGCGGTAGAGGATTAGACCTTGAATCATGATTCTACGTGATTCTGCTGGAAGCCATTTCAAGATCTTTCTTAGGGCTCTCAAAAGGCCAAAACAGCTGTCAGCCACTTTTTTTGCTTGTAGGGGCCATCGTTAGTTGGTTGTCCAGGGTCATCCCTTTGCTCTTTACTTCTGACTTAGGTGATGGGCGGTCTCCTAAGGGAGATGGCCAAATGATCTGATCCCAGAGATCACTTTAAAAGCCTGCAAAAATGTCCATAAAGAGTATTTTTTCCCTAATAAGAATTCAGAAAGGTCCTCTTAAACTTGTATATGTGTCGTTATTACACTGAGCACCTTGAAAGCCACTATGCTCAGTTAAAGCAGAGAAGGAAAAATAAAACAAAGTCAGTTTCGACCTTCAATTTAGTAAATGTTTAGAAAGTTGCCAAACGACTTCCAGCAAAGGAGAGGCCAGATTGTTTAAAAATCCTGCGCTGAAGACTCAACATCGTTGAACATTGTATCCACAGGTGGCAATCCCTCCAGAACTTTCAGTATCATGATGAGTGAGCAAAGCTGTTCATCTCTGGTTCTCTTAGCAGCTGCCGGGGAAGAATTAGATGCCTGCACACCTGATATCGATGCCTGTACCTCTGGAGCAGAGCAGATTTCCCTTCCAATAAGTGCTGAAGCATCCTGTGGAGGCTCCAAGAATTCGGTCATCAACATCAATCAATCAATCAATCAAAGACATTTATAGAGCGCACTACCTACCCGTAGGGTCTCAAAGCGCTTGGGGGGAGGGGGGCGCTACTGCTCGAACAGCCAGGTCTTGAGCTTCTTCCTGAAGGAGAGGTGGTCTTGGGTCAGGCGCAGGTCGGCCGGGAGGGAGTTCCACGTCTTGGCGGCCAGGTAGGAGAAGGACCTTCCTCCTGTAGTGGCTCTACGGATGCGTGGGACGGCGGCGAGGGCGTGGCTGGCAGATCGGAGGTGGCGTTTGGGAGTGTAGAAGTTGATGCGGTTGTTGAGGTAGCTCGGGCCTTGATTGTGGAGAGCTTTGTGAGCGTGGGTAAGGAGGCGGAAGGTGATTCTCTTGTTGACCGGGAGCCAGTGCAGGTCTCTTAGGTGTCCGGAGATGTGGCTGTGTCGTGGGACGTCGAGGATGAGTCTGGCTGAGGCGTTCTGGATGCGCTGGAGTCTCTTCTGGACCTTGGCGGTGGTTCCGGCGTAGAGTGCGTTGCCGTAGTCCAGTCGGCTGGTGACGAGGGCCTGGGTGACGGTCTTCCTGGTCTCCGTGGGGATCCACCAGAAGATCTTCCGAAGCATGCGCAGGGTGTTGAAGCACGACGAGGAGACGGCGTTGACTTGCCTGGTCATGGAGAGGGAGGAGTCCAGGATGAAGCCCAGGTTGCGTGCGTGGTTCGTCGGTTTGGGTGCGGTGCCCAGGGCGGGGGGCCACCAGGAGTCGCCCCAGGCGGAGGGCGAGGAGCCCAGGATGAGGACCTCCGTCTTATCTGAGTTCAGTTTCAGGCGGCTCGTCGTCATCCACTCGGCTACCTCTTTCATCCCCTCATGCAGGTTGGCTCTGGCGGCGGCGGGGTCGTTGGTCAGGGAGAGGATCAGCTGGGTGTCGTCGGCGTAGGAGATTATGTTGAGGTTGTGTTGGCGTGCGATGGCCGCAAGGGGGCTCATGTAGACGTTGAAGAGAGTAGGGCTTAGCGAGGATCCTTGAGGGACGCCGCAGATGACTTCGGTGGCCTCTGACTTGTACGGTGGTAGGCGGACTCTCTGTGTTCTTCCGTCGAGGAAGGAGACTATCCATTCCAGTGCCTTCTCCTGGATTCCGACGTTGCTGAGGCGCTGCACTAGGGTGCGGTGGCAGACCGTGTCGAAAGCCGCGGAGAGGTCTAGGAGGATGAGGGCCGCTGTTTCTCCGTTGTCCATCAGGGCTCGGATGTCGTCGTGGTGGCGATGAGGGCGGTCTCGGTGCTGTGGTTGGCACGGAATCCGGACTGCGATGGGTCGAGGGATCCATTCGTCTCGAGGAAGGCGGCCAGCAGTTTGTTGACGGTCTTCTCGATGACTTTGGCTGGGAACGGGAGTAGAGAGATGGGGCAGTAATTCTTGAGTTCGGTGGGGTCTGCTGTAGGTTTCTTGAGTAGAGCGCTGAGTTTGGCGTGCTTCCAGCTCTCGGGGAAGGTGGCGGTGTCGAAAGAGGTGTTGATGATGTCCCGCAGGTGGGGTGCGATGACAGCGTCAGCTTTGTTGAAGACGTGGTGAGGGCAGGGGTCGGTCGGAGATCCGGAGTGGACGGAGTTCATCATGTGGACGGTGTCTTCGGTGTTGACCGGGGTCCAGGCGCGGAGGGTGGTGGTGGGTGGCGTTGCTGCGGTCGTGGTGTGCGTCGGTTGAGTGCTGAAGCTGTTGTGTATGTCCGCGATCTTGTTGTGGAAGTAGGAGGCGAGGGAGTTGCAGAGGTCTTGCGATGGGGTGATGTCGTTGTTTCCGGCGTTGGGGTTGGAGAGCTCTTTCACGATGTTGAAGAGTTCCTTGCAGTTGTGTGCGTTGTTGTCCAGTCGGTTCTTGAAAGCCGTTTTCTTGGCGGTGCGGATCAGTTGGTGGTGTTTCCGGGTGGCGAGCTTGAGGGTGGTCCTGTTGTCCGGCGTGGGTTCCTTTCTCCAGGCTTTCTCGAGGGCTCGGCAGTTCTTCTTGGAGCTCTTGAGTTTGTCGGTGAACCATGGGGCTCTCTTACTGCCGGGTCTGCTGGGCGGGATCTTCAGAGGGGCGAGTTTGTCTGCGCATTTGCTGATCCACTTCGAGAGGTTGTCGGCGGCCTGGGAATACACTGGGGACAATTGTGCACGTGGGCCTGCAAAGGCTTCAGGAGCACGTCAATGTCCAGGGGCGCAACCAATGGAAGTGTCAGACACAGGTCCAACATGCAGCCAAATCAGCAGAAGAGGCAACAGAATGCAGGAGGACGCAATCTAGCAAGACTGGTCTGAATGACAGTAACCAATGCTCACGCAGCTCTCAAAGCCAAGGCATAGTCAGGTAGAACTCCATACGCTCACGACAAAGTCGTTCCAGCAGTGTTCTCTCCATATCTTGAGGGATTGAGACATCCACTGCAAAGCAACAGGGTTTAAATCAGGATGCCCGCTACCGATAGCAGGACAAAAAGAAGTCCCCCAAAAACACTTCCAAGTACGGAGTGTATGAAAGCTGGAATTACTCCGAAAATGGTCTGAAAGGTGGTTGAGACTTGAGTCCTGATCCAAGGCGCTAAAATAAGTGTACAATCGCACTCTTATCAGACATGTTAAAGATACGATGAACCATTTGTCCGAAACGGATCAGGAAGTTCGTACGAACCAAGGCCTGTATCTCTGCTGAAGACCTTGCAGCCTGGAGATCAAAAGTCTCTCAGGCTGAAGGTAAGGCCACATTCTGTTGAAACAACATGGCTTTCAGTCTGCTCAGCGAATCAAACCTTATACTGGAAACATTTAATGAAGGCCACAGTAGTGCCTCCCTAATTACGAGCCGGGGGAAACACCACTTTCTTACAGCAAACAACCCTGAAGTTTACTGTGACTAAATAGGCACTGCCTGGAGCCATCCCTCAACAGCCTTGATCATTCATCATTAAATAACTTCCATTCGAAAGCAATTCAAGCAACAGATGAATCACGGCAGCTGGGGAGCCTTTCAAGTAGCAAGATAAGTTTGCTTTTGATGTATTACATCCTCCATGAAGTGACACCTCTTTGCACACTAAAGACCCACTTAAAGCCCTCTCACAGTCTGTACCACTTAAGAAAACGTCAGCGTCCTTATATCTATACGGTAACACCCAGGTTTCATGTATGTACCCTTTATCTAACGTTTCATACTTGCCTGCTCGGATATATCTAAGGCAGTATTTGAACTAGAATGTCGTGATTGGCAGTGTGATATAGCCATGAATTAACCATTCCATAGATGGTGACTCTGCTACTGTAAAAGATAACTTCTCTAATTTTTCAATGAGCAGCATGGTATACTTTGCATCTCTGTGTGCCATGGTCAATTGTCTGTCGGTCAGATTATAAACTGAAAAAAATTTGAGCTGATTATTGTACTTCCATGGCACGTGGCCAAGACGCAATGATTGTAGCGTCCAGCTTAAAAGCATAATGGAGCGTAATTGAGAAGACTGCCCATGTTGTAGAATAGACAAATCTTTTTCCATTATGTCAATTGCTGAGGACACAATGTTGCCCAGTCAATGAATACGCAAAGACAGTGTTGTCATACCATTGTCTACAACAGCCAATGCCTTTTCTAAGTAAATCCTATCAATCTCACATAATCTCTCAGTAGCATCCTTTTGGGAGACTTTCCATAGTTCATTGTAGATTGCATATAAGAAGCGTTTCTTAAGCGGTTTCTTGGGATCTAGCAAGAAATCCCTAAGATCCATGTTTTTTGATAGAAGGGACAAGTGTTGTTTCACCTGTTGTAGTGTTGACGTTTTTAGAGATTCTAGGCACAACTTCCCAACGCTATAAGAATACGCTATTAAAACCACTCCTGAAGAAACCAGGCTTGGATAAAGAGTTACTAAATAATTACAGGTCTATTGATAGTTTGCCATTCTTAGCGAAAGTGGTGGAGAAGGTCATGAATAGCCAGCTTTCGGAATATATTGATCAGAATGACTTGCTGGATGAGTCACGGTTTGGCTTTCGGAAACTGCATGGAACCGAAACTGCGCTCATCAAGGCCACGGATGATATCAGGGCCATTAAAGATCAGGGTGGCACGGCGGTTTTGATCATGCTGGATTTATCTGCGGCCTTCGACACGGTCAATCACTCTATCTTGATTGACTGGGTCGAAGAGCTGGGTATCCAGGCCACGGCCAGAGCTTTGCTTGCCTCCTTTTTGTCGGGAAGAACTCAGGCAGTAACTCTGGGGACTTTTAGATCGGCGGACCTGGCTCTTCCATGTGGAGTGCCACAAGACTCATCCCTAAGTCCGACCCTTTTTAACATTTATGTGGCAGACTTAGTTAAGGTTATTAACAGCTACCGGATGAGCCTCACCACCTATGCGGATGATACACAGCTGGTGCTAGCCGTCAATAATGATGGAGAAGAGGTGGCAGCCAGGTTTCACGAAGGCATGTTGGCAATTAAGGAGTGGATGGCCTGCAACTGTCTAAGGTTGAATTCAGAGAAAACGGAGGTGATCATTTTTGGTAAACTTTCTCCTATTTGGTCATCAATCTGGTGGCCTCCGTTGCTAGGTGCACTGCCGTCTCCGGTGCAGAAGGTCAGAAATCTAGGAGTTATTTTTGATGAGAGACTCAACTTCGTTAACCATGCTAATCAAGTAGCCTCCGCAGCATTTTTTAAACTTAAACTCCTTAGAAAAATAGTTCAATTTCTCTCGGACAAGGGAGGAAAAACGGTGGTGAGCTCACTAGTACTGTCAGCCTTGGACTACTGTAATGGTTTATTTCTGAATGCCCAAGCTCGGGTGGTTGCCAAGCTACAACTGGTCCAGAATGCGGCTGCAAGGCTGTTGTCTCGTACCCCCAAATATAAACCAATTAAACAAGCAATCAGGAGTTATCACTGGCTGACGGTGAAAAACAGGATTAAGTTTAAAACACTATGTATTACCTTTAAAGCCAGCCATCAGTTAGGGCCAAAGTTTCTGAAGCAGAAGCTTATATTATATTGCCCCACCCAACAACTAAGGTCATTAAATGCTCTCCGTCTTATTGTGCCAAGAACAAAGACAGTTACTTGGGGAGACAGATCCTTTACCATTGCTGCAGCCAGACTTTGGAATACTCTTCCACTGGAAATTAATCTACTCCCACACTGCTACAATTTAGAAAACTGTTGAAGACGTGGCTGTTTGACCAATAAGTTCTTCTCCACTTGCACTTTCTGCATTACTAAACTGTAAATTGAGTTTTCGAGGCTATCAGTGAGTCTTAGCGCCAAGACGCCCAAGGGCAAATGTTGCGCTTTACAAATTTTAAAAATAAATAAAAAAATAAATAAAGAAAGAAATCCCTAGACCTGGGGAGTCTGTGTGTACATAGCATGGGTCAGGCCTATGGATACTAAACCCTCCAGTGACTTGAATCTTGACTGACACCTATTTGTGTCGATAGGCCAAAGCAAACAATACTTCCAATTGGGAGCTGATGAATTGTACGTACCATTCTGTATCATTTCACCCAGCATCTTCTCACTTATCAGTGTGTCATTAAATAAACCTTCAATAGGTGTAGGTAAAGGGATGTGTGGTATTTTCAGGTCTTTGGTTTTTTCAAACCCATAGCAGGTGGTCTGTTACTCTGTTTTGTTCAGGAAAATTATCTCAAATGGTATGAGGCAAGCTCTAAATAAAGCCTCTGTTCCCTGAACCTGCCACTCTTTCATACCCCAAATGGAATTTGTGTCTATCGTGTCCCTCCGGTAGTGGAAACCTTGTATGGTCAGTTGGGAGTTAAATGTGTTAAATATATGAGCATGGTCTTCGTCAGCATGATTTTCTTTGCAGTTGCATTTGTTTGTACTAGCTTATAATAGTATGACTTTGGGTCTGATGTATTGAACCCTGAAAAGTATGCACATTTTGTACCAATGTGTCAGAACTACTTTTCGGTGGTGTCGGGCAATTTTTCAATTGATGGTAAGTGTTAACAGTTCGTGGGACACTAGTTCTGTGCAAAAAGTGGTGACCATATTGCTGATAACAATACATACAATCAAAGTCAGGTGTATCTTTGTACAATTCCCTGTAAGAAAATGCAGCAGTTGAGACTGTAAATTCTATGCTCTCAGATTTAGAACAATGTCCCAATCATCAGAGAGTGTACTCAGGGTAATGAAATCAATCATTGAAATTTTGAATATATGTGGAATTTTCTAATGTTCAGCAGGACCAAATGCATCATATGAAACCCTATCCCAAACTATACCATCTGGTACTGAAACTACTGAAATGTTCACTGGGGTGGTCTCTCTCTTCAAGGTGTGATGACGTATGTGGTTTCAAGACCAAGTTCACAGGTTGTACTGCAGAGCATTATGGGAGGTAATGTCCATTCAGTAGTAGGAAAAATACAGTTACTATACCAATCCAAATCAACAGGAACAGGATCCCTAATGCAAACCAAAGATGCAACCAAGGGGACACCAAGTAAGTCTTTTTCAGCTAGAGGTAGAACTGTCGAAATTTTTCTTTTTTGGAAATGGGTGTTTGCTCAGGTTCACTTGGATCTGAAGAAAAGTCATCGAATTTGATGAAGTATACAGACACAGTTCAATCTATCTTTGGGAGCTCAGCAGTGGTTGTAGAACTGGCAGTTGTTTCTTGTGAAGGCACATTGATTTAGAGTTCATTATTGGGCTGAATTGCAATTTGCATTTCAGTTTCATTTGGAAGTTATTTAATTTCAACAGGTAAAATTCGGACTCCGTTATTTACTACTCCCGCATCTTGCGCAGAGGAGTCTTGAAACGTTATTAGTCTTTCCATCTGAACTTTCTGTATAGTAGCGAGAGGAGATCTGCAACTACTCAGGATTCCACTTGGTCTGCTGTTGAGAACTGGCCACATAGTGTTGTTTGATCAAATTAATAGAGACAAATCTTTTCTCTTTTTGACCGGCAAGACTCAGAAGAGGTACTGTTCTTGATGCTTGAACGACCAGGACAGGTACAGGAGTTCTATTGGATGGCCCAAACTCTTTCTTGTCCACGATCTTTTCTCGGACCAGGTCCCCAATATTAGAATTGGGATTTCTGGTTGGCTAAGGCTTGCGCCAATGCCAGGCAGAAACCAATCAATCAAACAAATTTGTAAAGCCGCTACTCACCCGCTAGGGTCTCAAGGCGCTGGGAGGGGGGGTGTCGTCCTGCTCGAACAGCCAGGTCTTGAGTTGTTTCCTGAAGGAGAGATGGTCCTGGGTCAGCCGTAGGTGGGTGGGGAGGGAGTTCCATGTCTTGGCCGCCAGGTAGGAGAAGGATCTTCCTCCGGCGGTGGATTTGCGCATTTGTGGGACGGAGGCGAGGGCGAGGCTGGCGAATCGGAGCTGGCGGGTGGGTGTTTAGAATGTGAGGCGGCTGTTGAGGTATTTCGGGCCCATGTCGTGGAGAGCCTTGTGTGCGTGGGTGAGGAGTCTAAACGTGATCCTTTTGTTGACGGGGAGCCAGTGCAGGTCTTTCAGATGGGCAGAGATGTGGCTGTGACGAGGGATGTCCAGGATGAGTCGTGCAGAAGCGTTCTGTATGCGCTGGAGTCTTTTCTGGAGTTTGGCTGTGGTTCCAGCATAGAGGGTGTTCCCGTAGTCCAGGCGGCTGGTGACGAGGGCCTGGGTGACCGTCTACCGTCCACCAGAAGATCTTTTGGAGCATGCACAGGGTGTTGAAGCAGGATGACGAGACAGCGTTGACTTGCTTGGTCATCGTGAGGGAGGAGTCCAGGATGAAGCCCAGGTTGTGCGCATGGTCCGCTGGCTTAGGTGCGGTGCCCAGGGCAGTGGGCCACCAGGAGTTGTCCCAGGGGGAAGGGGATGGTCCCAGGATGAGGACTTCCGTCTTGTCTGAGTTCAGTTTCAGACGGCTGAGCTTCATCCATTTCGCGACGTCTTTCATTCCTTCCTGGAGGCTGGCTCTGGCGGTGGCGGGGTCGTTGGTGAGGGAGAGGATCAGCTGGGTGTCGTCAGCATAGGAGATGATGTTTGGGTTGTGTTGGCGTGCGATGGCTGCGAGAGGGCTCATGTAGACGTTGAAGAGGGTGGGGCTGAGTGAGGATCCTTGCGGAACGCCGCAGATGACTTCGGGGGCCGCGGAACGGAACGGGGGGAGGCGGACTCTCTGGGTTCTTCCGTCGAGGAACGAGATGAACAACTCCAGGGCCGCTCCTGGGATGCCAGTGTTGCTGAGGCGCTGTATCAGGGTGCGGTGGCAAATGGTGTCGAAGGCTGCTGAGAGGTCTAGGAGGATGAGGGCAGCAGTTTCCCCGTTGTCGAGCAGGGACCTGATGTCGTCGGTAGCTGCGATGAGAGCGGTCTCGGTGCTGTGGTTTGCTCGGAAACCGGACTGTGAGGAGTCAAGGGATTCGTTTGTCTCGAGGAAGGCGGAGAGTTGTTTGTTGACGGTCTTCTCTATGACTTTGGCCGGAAAAGGGAAGAGCGAGATGGGGCGGAAGTTTTTGAGGTCCGTGGGGTCCACGGTGGGTTTCTGCAGGAGGGCGCTCAGCTCAGCATGTTTCCAACTCTCTGGGAAGGTGGTGGATGCAAAGGAGCTGTTGATGATGTTCCGGAGTTGGGGTGCGATGATGGAGTCGCCTTTGTTGAAGATGTGGTGTGGGCAGGGGTCAGTAGGGGAGCCGGAGTGGATGGTGTTCATCAAGCGGGTGGTGTCTTCGGTGCTGACAGGGGTCCAGGTGCAGAGGGTGGTGGAGGGGGCATTGCTTTGGTGGTTGGGTGCGTGGTCTGTGCGCCATAGCTGTTGTGTATGTTGGCGATCTTGCGGTGGAAGAATGAGGCGAGTGAGTCACAGATGTCTTGCGAGGGTGTGATGTCGTAGATGCAGGCGCTGGGGTTGGAGAGCTCTTTAACGATGCTGAAGAGTTCCTTGCTGTTGTGGGTGTTGTTGTCCAGACTTTCTTTGAATGTTGTCCTTTTGGTGGTGCGGATCAGCTGGTGGTGTTTGCGGGTGGCGTTCTTGAGGGCTGTCATGTTTTCTGGTCGTAGCGCCAGGCTTTCTTGAGGGTGCAGCAGGTTTTCTTGGAGTTTTTGAGGTCATTGGTGAACCACAAAGCTTTCTTGCTGCCGGGTCGGCTGGGAGGGATCTTCAGTGGTGCGAGGTCATCGGCGCAGTTGGTGATCCACTGTGTGAGGTTGCGGGCTGTTTCGTTGGGGTCCGTCGTGTTGGTGGGAGGGTTCCACTGAGGGAGGTGGTGAGCTGGTTGGAGGTGATCTTGCTCCAGCTTCTGTGGGGAACCTGTTGCGGGTGGTGGTGGGTCGGGGTTCTCCTGAAGTGGAAGTGGACGCAGCTGTGATCTGTCCAGTGTACCCCGGTGGAGTGGCTAAAGGAGATGTGCTTGCTGGAGGAGAAGATGGGGTCAAGCGTGTGGCCGGCGTAGTGGATGGGGGTGTTCACCAGTTGCTTGAGTCCGAGATTGGCGAGGTTGTCCAGCAGGGCGGCGGTGTTGCAGTCCTTGTTGTTCTCCAGGTGGAAGTTGAGGTCCCCTAGGAGGATGTAGTCTGAGGAGATGAGGGCGCGCGGACTGACGAAGTCTGCGATGGCTTCGCTGAATTGTGTGCGTGGTCCCGGGGGTCTGTAGATGAGAGTGCCTCTGAGGGTGGTCTTGGGGTCGGTGCATATCTGGAAGTGAAGGTGCTCGGCGGCGGTGAGGGTGTCGTCGGAGTTGGTCGTGATGCGGAGGGTATTTCTGTAGACGATGGCGATGCCTCCTCCGGTTTGGTTGGCGCGGTCCCTCCGGGTGATCTTGTAGCCATCCGGGATGGCTATGGCGATGTCGGGGGCTGAGGAGGCGTTCATCCAGGTTTCTGTGAGGAAGGCGACGTCTGGTGAATTGGTGTCGAGGAGGTTCCAGAGTTCGACGGCGTGCCTGTGGACGGAGCAGGTGTTGAGCAGGATGCACTTGAGGTGGTTGTTGCTGGTGCTTGGCTTGGCGGGTGTGGTGCAGGTTTGGAGGCAGGTGAACTTGCAGGCTTGGCAGGTGAAGGGTCTGTGGGTGCGTTTCGGGGTGGCTCGGTAGCAGGTGGCGTTCTGACCGGCGTTGAGAGCGTGGAGGGTGGCGGCGTTGTAAGTCCGTCGTGTGGGCTGGCATCGTCGAGGGCCAGGGGTCCTGGCGCTGGGCGCGGTCAAGGCGCGGACGGGCGCAGACGGGCTTGCCTTTGGCGCACCTTCGGCGCACAATCG
Organism: Lissotriton vulgaris; assembly: GCF_964263255.1. Lineage (NCBI taxonomy): Eukaryota > Metazoa > Chordata > Amphibia > Caudata > Salamandridae > Lissotriton > Lissotriton vulgaris. Next base: position 470,083,946 of record NC_141685.1, on the reverse strand, counting down.
GCGCGCCAGCTGCACGTCCGCTCGGTCCCCGCCATAAATGGCGAAGTGGGAGGGAGGAGCAGCTGGGAGGTGGGAGCGGGGCGGCGAATAGGAAGGGTGCTGGGTTACAGAAAAAGAAAAGTAGGCGGGCCGCAGGGGAGCAGCGGCGGGGAGTGGAAAGACGGTCGCGCAGGGAGGCGAGGGAAACCAGGAAACACGAAAAACAGTCACAGGGCACAGAGAACGAATACAAAATCCAAGTACAAACTCAGGCACAATACTCAGTGGCAGGGCGGGTTCAGGCAGCAGTGGGAACGACTCAGGCGCACTCAAGGGGGGGGCGCGCAGTGCGTGGAGTAACCGGCCCTGAGAACAGGGTCAGGGGTCACAGCTCACCACTGCGCAATCCCAGCCATAAATGGCCAAGTGGGAGGGAGGAGCAGCTGGGAGGCGGGAGCGGGGCAGCAAATAAGAAGGGTGCTGGGTTACAGAAAAAGAAAAGTGGGTGGACCGCAGGAGAGCAGCCGCGGGGAGCGGGAAGACAGTCGCGCAGGGTGGCGAGGGAAACCAGGAAACATGAAAAACAGTCACAGGGCACAGAGAACAAAATACAAAATCCAAGTACAAACTCAGGCACAATACTCAGAGGCAGGGCGGGTTCAGGCAGCAGTGGGAACGACTCAGGTGCACTCACAGGGGGGCCACGCGGTGCGTGGAGCGACCGGCCCTGAGAACAGGGTCAGGGGTCACCACCACTCTAGTCAGGGCAAGAGAGTTACACGCTTAAGATAATCCCTGTTCACTCCCTTAGTAGCTTGGAACGAGCAGTCAGGCTTATCCCAGAGGCAATGTGTAAAGCATGTGTGCAACACACACACAGCATGAACACACTAGGCACACCACAAAAGGAACTCCACACAAGGTTATATATAAAAATAGTCTTTGTATTATCCAAAACACATTAGAATAGAAATCACACAATCTACACTGTGCCAACTGGCACTAGGCAATATTTACAGGGGATTATATACAGAACCAGTCCAATCAGACCCATCAGAGCAGGTAAGTAAGGTAAAACACAACCAGTAACTACTAGTACCATAATGACCTAAGCATTATCCCATCAGCATTAGACACCATCCTGAAATATCCTAACATGACTCCCTAATCCTTGTAGGTATCATATTAGGTATAAATCTTCCTAAGCATAAACACTACACCACAGAAAGACGGGAAAGGTGCACACAGCACCGTAGGGCCTTGCGCCCAAACCCCAGCAAGAAAATGACCCCCAGACCAACTGGCCTTTCAGAGGGCTCAAATGCCCTATGTCCAGGAATCTCAGGGGGTGCAGCTGCCACCTGCAGCTAAAGAAAAACAATGCTCCCATGATGCAGCTGCCCAGCGCTCTCGCAGGGCACCTGTGAATAAAAGGCGCAAGTAAAGTCAGGCACTCATGGTGGGCATTGTGCCCCGACGCACACCCCAACAACCAGTTTAACAATGAGCCCATTCACCGAGCTTACAGCTGCTGCGTAGTCTCCGCTCTCTCCGCAGCTCAGGCTGGGCTTGTTTCTTGATTGATTGATTGATTGATTGATTTTAAAACTTATATAGCGCATACTGTCACCCCACGGGTATCCTGGCGCCTCAGACTGAAAACCGAACCACGATGGAATAGGTCACACCTGAAAGAGCAAAAAGAAAGGACTCTGGCTAAGCTTTAGGGAAAAGCCAGGTTTTCAGGTTCCTGCGGAACTCTAGCAGGGCGCTGATCTGTCTAAGGCTCTGGGGAAGTCCATTCCACAGCAGAGCGCCAGCCACATTAAATGCCCTTCCTCCTAGACTGTACCGTTTGAATCTAGGCACCGTAAGTAGACCGGCACTGGAAGAACGGAGCTGCCTTGTAGGTTACCAAGAGAACCTTTCCTGCATAGGAACAGGGCCTAGCTCATGTACCGCTTTAAAAACCAGGCATAGGGATTTAAAACGAACTTGTTCCATCACAGGCAGCCAATGCAGCTCTCTCAGAGCCGATGTTGTCGAGGAGCAACATTGCCAGCCAAGGGCTAGTTTAGCTGCTGCGAACTGGATTCTTTGGAGCCCCTGCAGGATGTATAATGGGGTCCCCAGATACAAGGAATTACAGTAATGCAGCCTGCTACCTACTACACTACTTACTACCAATGATCGCGCCTCTTTAGGTAGTAGAGGGAGTATTTTACGCAACATACGTATTAAAGCAAAACAGACACTGGCGTTCTTATTTGCCTGTGATTCCATCTGGAGATCATTGTCAATCAGCGCCCCCAGATTACGTACCTTACTAGCTGGGATCAGTGGTTCCTCCTCTGGGGTAAGCCTAAATTCAGAAAGAAATTGTCTAGGTAGCCTACCAGAGGAACAGTACAGCACCTTGGTCTTTCCAGCGTTAAATTGTAGGGTATTCCTTCTAAGCCAGTCAGTTGTCTTCCGCATGCATTGCTGGAACAGGTCTAGAGATACTGCGTTATCGCCTTCCAAAGTACTGAGGGATCCAGGGAAGGCTTTTTAATCAGTGGGGTCACCACCGCCAGTTTCCAATCCTCTGGGACCACTCCTTCCTCCAGGGATTGATTACATATCTGCCTCAACCAGGGAAGAGTGAAACCCGGTCCCCTCTCCTGGGACCGGGACTGCTGCAAGGAGCCTGCAAGGCTCCGGATGTCCTGGTCTGTTTGCGGGGCTCCTCCCAACAACACGGGAGCCCCGCTCAGGCTGGCAGCCACCTCCTTTCTTCCGTGGGCCTCCGGCTCTACTTTGGAACCGGAGCGTGGGGTGGGCTCCCGTCTGCTTCCTCGCTTCTTTGGGCACCGGAGCAGCACACGTAGGGCTCTCCTTTCACAAGGGGATCCCCGGTGATCAACTAAAGCCCCTCTCCTCCCACCCGGCGGCTCTCCTGCTGGAGTGAAGGGGGGCTGAAATGGAGCCTGCGAGGCTCTCGCGGTTCCCAACAGGCCCCTCCCACGGTCAAGCAAGACGCCTGCTTAGCTTCTGGTCGAGTTTCTCCTTTGGCCGTGGCGGTGATTTCTTTACTCTTGGCAGCAATAAGGGGTGGGCTCCCTCTTAGTTGAAAGTATAAATCGGGGTAGACTCCCGCTAAAGGCAATGAAAATGCGGGGTGGGCACCCGCGAAAAGTGTAAACAATGTGGCATAAATGAGGGGTGGGCTCCCGCTCCAGGCAGGCCAGCAGGTAGGGACCCCCAAGAAGCTGCAGCTGGGTCCCACGGTGGCTCCTCCTGGCAGAGTGTCTCCCCCAGCTCAAGTAAGCCCAGAACATCACACCTTCATGGGGTCACAGCCCCTTTCCTTATACTACTTCCCTCCTTTGTCTGCAGTTTAGGGCTTGAGGAACCAGATGAAACTGGTTCAGGGGGGATTTGGAGCACTTTGTTTTTAAAGCTCCTCTTCCCCTTTGTCAGGTTGAGGCTAGGTGATCAGACGCACCACAGGGGGCGGAGCCAGCATTGTTCAGGCTGGGCACAGTCCGATTCAGGGTCAGGGGATTATTCCTCCCACTACTCCCAGCCCAGATGTCCCATTCAGCCTAGTGCTGACTCACCCTGGCCGTCCTGGAATAACACACACCTCCCAGCCCCTGTCGCTCACAAGCCAAACATGCAATTCCCTTCAGGCAGGCAGACACATAGCACACAGAAATGCCAACTTCAAAAAGTGGCATTTCAAAAATAGTCATAATAAATCTGCTCACACCATTGCGTAGCATTTATTATTACTATTCCAACCATACTAAACGTGACCACACTGCTCCTCTCATTACAGGAATTACTACTGACACACTCATCAGGGAACCCCCCAATGCATTCCTATGGGAGGGCAGGCCAATCTCACCAAATGTAAATCAGAGCGCCCACACACTTTACACCGGACAGCCGCGCTAATAAACCCAGAGTCCTAAAACCACTACCATCAGGTTACAGAAAAAGGCTGGGAGAATGCAAAAAGTTTAGGAATGAACCTGCCAAAAGGACCAAGTCCAACACAACCCCCTTCCAGCCAAAAGGCAGGGTAGACCAATAACCGCCTTGATGGGCTTTCCTGCTTTGGGTGATAGGAGACGGATGCGGGCCCGCAACTGCAGGGACACCCTCCGGTTCTACCCCACTGTGGACCCATGTGGTTCCCTCTTTAAAATCTCTCGGGATCAACTAGGCTAACCCACTGGTATGCCCTAGCTGTCCGTGCCCAGGACCAGGCCCTAGGCCATCCAGATGTATCTGGTCCTTGCCATCTCACAGAGTGGCGGGCAGTAACCCCTGGAACATAATGACCATTCTCCACTCTACCCCTTATCAGGGCAGTTCTAGACTGCCACTGATCCTCCAGCCTAGGGACCGCACCCCCAGTCTGACCAGAAGTCAGAGGCGAGGCTCTCATCCTCCTACAACTCCTTCTAGGGTTCCACACTCTCCTCCTTTGAGAGGCACCTCAGAACACCACTCTCTCACCAGTTCAGGACCTCTCTCCAGCAACTGGTCTAGCAACCTAGGGTCTAAACCCTCAGGTTGCACCGGGGATCAGAGGCGAGGACTCCCTCCATCTGCTCCCCTTCAAGAGTTCTGCACCCTTTCAACTGGAGTGGTACCTCTGGAAGCCAAACCAGTCAGGACACTGGTTACAGATGTCCCTCCCTCCAGGTCAGGCAGATCCTGAACCTGTCTTCTCAAACTTGGGGCTGAACCCTTTGGCTGAGTACTTGCCTGGCACGCCAGGACTTCTGGGGACTCACACAGTATTCCCCCGGTCAGGACACCACCTACCGATGCAGTTCCCTCCAGGTCAGGCAAAACCTGTGTGGAAAAAGGTAGGGCTAGGACCTTTCTCAAGATTTGCCCGGCGCTAACCGCCCTTGTACCATTCAAATTTACCAAGCAATGAGGCAGGCGCCGGAGACCAGAAGGCAGGAAACAGAAGTTTTATTCCGACGGAGCAGAACACATCAGATCAGACAACAAGGTATCGTCTCGAGGTGCTCTAACAGCCTCTCGGAGGCCTGGCCTCTTATACACTGGTTTATGGCATGTGATCTTTCTTTATTACAATCAGAACATTGTGAAATAAGGAAAAAGACATCCCCGTAATCCTCGTGTCAATCCCACCCCCATATACCTTTACAATAGAGGTCCTCAACCCGCTGATAAGAGGAGGGGGTCATCACGCAGCTGAGTGTTTCGCCAAGTCTTAGGATGTGTGCGCCTGATCATATCCCAGGGGGTGGGGAGGCCCTGATCAACAGCGTGTCCTTTGAAGAGGGGCGACTCCATACAATGAGGGGCAGTAAATGGTATCTCCTGGTTTAGGCGATGGCCTCGGACCTGTGTGGACAGTCGGACACGGGGTAAGGGGTCATCAATGGAGTGGTATTCATGCCGCGTGGACAATTGAGCGCGGAGGGAAGGTTTATCAACAGAGGGGCATTCATGGGAGGAGAGGAGGTGCTGGTCAGGCGCTGGTGTGACTCCCAAGGACAGGGTCATGCAGAAGGGTTATGCTCATAAGGGGGAGGGAGGGGGAGCCAGGGTGCGCGGAGGATGCTTGCTGGGTCAGAGGGCGCGCTGGCGGTCGATCGTGGACAGAGAGACCATGTTACCTAAAATGGCTGTTATGCATGTTGTACGTGGGTAACACGCTGGCGCAGACGATGTTTAGCCCGCAAACTAAAATTCCACAGTCCTCCCTTTTAACATGTCTCGCCAACTTTTCAGTTTGGATTTATCCCCATAAGGCCACGTATTTCGACTTCGTAGAGGGGACTCATGTGCTCAGTTCGGAAGTCCAAAGTCTTTGGGCACATACAGTTAGAAATGAAGCTGCACAAGGAGGGTAGACACTGAATACCCAAGCAACACCCACATAATATCACAACAGGTATCAGCACGAAGGAAAACAACCTCCAACCCCAGTTCCTCAAAGTGTCCCAAAGCCAGCTCCCAAGCGACCATCCTTCCTGCTCTTGGTGAACCTCCGAGGAAAGTCTGTGGAGGTGTTCAATGGCTTTGTAGACTGAAGGCGAGTTATCTGGCACGTATGTGCAGCAGCTGGATCCGATGATGCGGCATGCTCCTCCTCGGTCGGCTAGGACCACGTCTAGTACAAGGCGATTTTGAAGGGTCACAAGGCGGACCGCCTGAAGCTCCGCCGTGTTGTTGGCGAGGATGCCAGCCGTGATGTTGATCGTTGTTTCTACTGCCTGGGTCAGGTGACGGATAGCGCGGCTGTTTGCCATTGGGCCCCACAGAGGAACAAGTCCCTTTGCTGCATCTAGGAACTGTGCTCCGGTGGAGTCGGCTTGTCCAATGTCACCTGCACGCCTCGGCCGGTGATGGTTGGCAGGGGCTACATATGTGGGTGGAAGAACGAAGGAAATGTAACAGGTGCCCTTCCAACCTCTCGGGAGCCAGGTGTAAGCTTTGGTGCCGCACACAAAGTACATATTTGGAGAAGCAACAAAGGAAGGGGGGTCAACTGAGTCCAATGTTCTGGTGATTCGGCAGGAACTGTGACCCACCAGTTGCGTTCCCTGGCCTTCTAGGCACACAAGACCGGTGACATTGATAACAGACAGAGCCACAGTCAGAGTGGCGGTGGTTTGTTTTTGCAGATGAGAGAAGGTGGATCTAGCTGGATTGTGGAGTACCTGTACTTCAACACGTTCTTTGGCTGGAATGTCTTTAAGGAAGGTGGCGCCTGTGAGCGCAGGACACAGGGGAGCAGAAGTCTTTCCGGTTTTGTTCAGCCAAAACCCAGAGTAGAAGTGCGACACTGTCTGGCTGGAAGTGGCGTTGTCCTTGTGGCTCTCTTGCATGAGGATCAACCAGGCGAGGCAGGAGCCGTGAACTGAGAAAGGAGAAGGGATGAAGGGGATGGAGTGTCCAGTGGCATGCGGGAGCAACCCGCAGATCCAGCAGTTCGTAACATTTGCAGCAAGGTTGTGTTGGTGCAACAGTTGCACGAAGGAATTGTTCCAGAATTCCCTGCGCCTTTCTCGCAGCTGAGGCGACAGAGAGATTAGGTGATGTTCTTTCAGGGGCGTTGGTTGTGCAGTAGGTAGCAATGCCTCGTGAGCCGGAGTGCTTTCCTCCAGAATCCAGAAGGAGGTCATGAGGAGGAGGCAGAAGAGGAAGACAATAAAGAGGGCGATTGTCTTTGATTTGTGCAAATTGTCAGTCTTTGGGTCTCTATAGTGGGTATTTCCCGTTGCTTCCATCATCTTCCTATCTGGCGCTTCCATCATCTTCTTATCTGGCGCTTCCATCACCTTCAAGGGGGCTCGGTAGTGGGCAGAACCACAGACTTCGTTTAGCTTCTCTCCCGGTAACCCTTGATTGTGCTTAGGTCACCGTTCTGAGATTCAACTTGGTCCGTGGCCTACTTAGCCGAAACTCCCTCCTTTCGACGCAGGAAATACCCTTCCCTGGACGGCACAGTGGGATCAGAGAATTTCGCAAGTTCGAGTGCCTCAGTGTCGGGATAACAGTCCAATATTGGTCGATCTTTGCTCAGGAGCTCTTCTTGGGCGCTGACACTTTCTGTCGTGGCTAGGTTCGCAGAGACCTTCCGGCAATGATGCGCGTGCAGCCAGTGCTTCTTCCCCTCCACCCGAAGCGCCGTTCGGGTGGTAATCAGCACCTGCCAGGGGCCCGTCCACCGAGGCTCCAGACTCTTGGTCCGCTGGAAATTTCGTATTAGGACGAAATCTCCCGGTTGGATGTCGTGGCCGGGGCCCCTGGAAGCATCGGGGATGGCCTGCTGCACCTGTTGATGAATGACAGACAATGTTTTAGTTAACTTGCACAAATAATCAGATAGTAGGACGTCTGGGACATCATGAATGGAGGTCGGTTTGGGAGCAGTCCAGAGATTCATTGGTCGCCCAAACACGACCTCGTAGGGGGTCAATTGGTGCTTGGTGGGAGTGGAACGCATCGATAATAAGGCCAGTGGGAGGGCATCCGGCCAGTTAAGTCCAGTGGTGGCCACTATTTTTGACAATTTCAGCTTCAGTGTGGCATTATGGCGTTCCACCAGACCGGCGGATTGGGGGTGGAAGACCGCATGAAACCTTTGCTTCACCCCCAACCCCTTTAGGATTAGTTGGATAACCTCAGCTATGAAGTGGGGGCCATTGTCGCTCCATAAAATTCGACAAAGGCCATAGCGAGGGAAGAATTCCTTCAGTAGTACTTTGGCAGTAGTCATGGCAGTGTTGTCACGGGTTGGATAGGCCTCTACCCATTTGCTGAAGGCACATACGATGACTAGTACATACTTCAGGCTTTGGCATCTCTCTAGTTGGATGTAGTCCATCTGAAGGACCTCAAAGGGGTGATTGGGGGTCCCGAACCCTCCCCGGGGTACCACAGTTCCTTTCCCGGGGTTGTGTTGCAGACAGATAAGGCACTGCTGAACTAGGCGTCTGGCTGAGTCAGGGATTTTGTCGTTGTGCCAGACTTTGGAAATGAGTTCGATCATGGGTGCAGATCCTATGTGTGCGGGGGAGTGTGCCATCGTCAGTATGGGGATCAGATATGAGTCGGGCAGCAACCACTTGTTTGCATCCTTCGTTCGCCAGCAGCCCTCTTCATCCTTCAAACCCACCCTTGCCCACTTAGTCAGCTCGTGAGGGGTGCTGGCCGACTGTATGTCTCTGATCATTACCCTTGTGTCACTCCATGTTTCTGCTTGTGACCTGGTCACATACATGCGTGTCACCGTCCTATTCTCAGCTGTGGTTCGTGCAGTGATGTCGGCCAATGCATTCCCTTGTCCGACTAAGTCTGTCACCCTTTTGTGTGCCTGACATTTGATCACCGCTAATCGTTTGGGGAGGAGAACTGCTTCAATCAGAGCGGAGACTAGATCTCCGTGGAGGATCGGGGTGCCGTGGGACGTCAGGACTCCCCTCTCCCTCCACAGGAGTCCAAAATGGTGGACCACTCCGAAGGCATACTGGCTGTCTGTGTATATGTTCGCGGTGGTCCCCGTGGCTATGATGCAGGCTCGAGTGAGGGCTATCAGCTCTGCTGCCTGGGCGGATCGTTGTGTGATGCAGGCTGCCTCAACTACTGTTCGGGCTGTCGTTACTGCATAGGCAGCTGAAGTGGTGCCATCTGGGAGTTTGATGCATGAGCCGTCTACCCATAGCTCTCCATCGGGGTCAGTAAAAGCAGTGTCTCGGAGGTCAACCCTACTTCTTGTCTGTTCGTCCGTGAGGGTCACACAGTCGTGGATGGGAGGAACGTCGGGGTCATTTTCAGGCATGGGTAACAATGTGGCAGGATTCAAAGTCGTGCATCTCTTTAGTGTGATGTGGGGTGCAAGTAGCGTCAGTTCGTACCCCGTCAGTCGTGCGCTAGTCAGGTGTTGAGTCTTGGTTTGGTTCAGGAGGGTGTCGACAGCATGGGGTACTAGCACGATGAGGGAGTTGGAAAGTACGATTCCCTCGCTCTGACGGATAGAGACAGCAGCGGCAGCTACCGCTCGAAGGCAGGCAGGTAAGGCTCTGGCTACAGGATCAAGAGTGGCGGAGAAGTAGGCACAAGGGCGCTGCTTAGGACCAATTGATTGAGTTAGGACAGACAATGCACACCCCTCCCTTTCATGGGTGAAGAGGGAGAAGGGTTTGGAGTAATCCGGGGTTCCTAGGACAGGCGCTGAACAGAGGGCATCTCGTAATTCCTTAAAGGATGCTTGACACTCAGGGGTCCAAGGGAGGGGAAGGAGGCATCTTTGGTTAATAGGGCAAGTAGAGGTTTTACAATGAGACTGAAGTTAGGTAACCACTGTCTACAGAAAGAGGTTAGGCCAACCAAAGAGCGGACTTGCTTTTGTGTTTTTGGGATGGGGGTGTCTAGGATGGTTTGGATTCGGTCGGGTGTAAGTTTCCTCCCTTCTTTGGACAGGCGATGGCCTAGGTAAGTCACTTGTGGCTGGCAGAATTGCAACTTCTTTTTGGAGACTTTATGGCCATTTTCTGCAAGAAAGTGTAGGAGTTGGACGGTGGCTGTCGTTGCAAGCGGGATGGTGTCGGCCGCCAAAAGGATATCATCGACATATTGGATCAACACCACTCCATCTGGTAGCTGAAAGGCATCCAGCTGCCTTTTGAGGGCCTGGCTGTAAATGCTGGGACTTTCAGTGTACCCCTGGGGAGCTCTACAAAATCGGTACGAGCGGGATTTTAAAGTGAAGCCGAAGAGATAACGGCTGTCTGGATGGATGGGGATAGAGAAAAACGCGTTCTTAAGGTCGATAACAGTGAAGGTGGTGGCAGTGGACGGGATGAGGGTCAGAATGGTGGTGATATCGGAGACTACAGGATATTGGGGTACAACCACTTTGTTAATCTCTCGCAAGTCGATGATGAAGCGGTACGCTTTCTCATCTCCTTCACCTTGCTTCTTAACAATAGGTAGGATTGGGCTGTTGCAGACGTTGCTAACCACCTCTTCAACCACTCCTGCATCTACCAGAGACTGAATAATCGCTACCAGTGCCTTCTCACCCTCTGGCGATATCCGATATTGCGGGAGTTTCGGGAGCATAGCGTCCTGTCGTACAGTTATGTGAATAGGATCAATCATCATTCGCCCCACATCAGAGTCATTTTTGGCCCATAGGTACGGAGGCAGGGTGTCAAGCAGGGACAGATCAGCGTCAGTTATGGAGCACATGTGTCGTGGGGGACGGGATCTGGGCATGTCTGGGTTGACGTACAGGATGACTCGTATTCCATCTGGGGAACACCTAATGGTAGCTCGAAAATGTTTCAGTAAGTCAATGCCCATAATGGCGTCAGGGGAGTTGGAGGAGAGCAGAAATGTCGCGTCAGTGGTGTTGTTTTCTAGGTCAAAGGTAATAGGTACGGACAGGGGGTTAGTGGAGGGCGTTCCATCGAAACCTATCGACGTTATGTGTGAGCCAGACAAGGGTGCCCTTGGAATCAGTCGTTTTGATAACACACTACGTGTCGCCCCAGTGTCTACCAAGAATGGAAACTCTGTACCCAGGACCTTAGCGGTGACATAAGGACATTGCTGGTCAACACAGAGCTCGACTGGATCCCTCCCTTGCCCCTGGCAGTCCTATGCAAAGTCGGGGGCATTTTCACCTTCGGACAGCTGATATTGGTTCTGTCGGGGACGGTCAAATGTGTTCAGTCTCCCTGATCTGTCATTGTTGGTGTCGTTGGTGTGCCCTCGTCCTTGTACTCTATTTCTCGGCCCTCCTGCCACATCCCTGGAGTCCCTATTTCTATTCATCTCTAGTAGAACCGGACACTGGGATTTCCAATGGCCGAATCCTTTGCAGAAGGCGCATTGGTCATTGCTAATGTCTCTACGTCCAGTGTGAGGTGTTGGGGTGTGATCTTTAGAAGGTAGATCTCTGGGGGTGGTTGATTGGTAGTTCCCCCTTTGGTGTTCTCGTCCTACCGTTATACCTTGTATCTGGGCTATCATTACCCTTTCTTTTAAATCTTTCTTCTTTTTCTCGGACGCCCTATCACTCTCATTCTTTTGGTGTTCGTAATACTGAGCCATCTGAAGGATAGCTGCGGGTTTGGAGGCCCCCCAACTACTCTCGCTCATCTGCAGCTTTTGGGAGACTTCTTGTGTTAGGCCTTTTACGTAATTTTGTACAAACAGGTGCTGTCCGGTTGCGGTGGTCATGTCTTGGCCACTGTAGTCGGAGAACACTGTCTCGAATCGGGAGAAATATTCTGACACATCTTCCTGCGGTTTCTGTTGACAGGCCGTGACTATCGACCAATCTACCTTTCTTTCTGGGATCAGTGTCTTTAATTTCTGGACTAGTTTGTCTGGGAGTTCCAGTATGTCTTTCACTGGTTTCCTTCCAGGCTCTCGTTGTCTATCTAGTTTACCGAGTTGGTCCCAGGTATGTCCAAACAGATCCGTGTGGTCAGCCTTCTGGATTTGCTTCCACACGTCAGCTGGCAGGCATAACCCAAAGAACAAGTCAATGTCCGCTAAAGTCATTATTGTCGAACCCAAGGCTGTGCCTAATTCGGTATAAAATGCTGTTGGGTTCTTTCTTAAATCGGGCAGGGTTTGTTTGAAGGTTAGGATATCTTGTCGGTCCCATGGTTGGTAAACCCAATTATACACAACTCTCCCTTTTGCATCTGCATGATTAATATCATCGCTTGTTCCCAGGCCACGTGGCGGGATCCAGTAAGGGGCCGCTTCTCTGATAGGCATCATAGTATTGGCTACTTCTACCGAGGTCGTTTCAGGGACTGTAACCTTGGCTTCTGGTTTTTGTCCCGTGAGATGGCGGAGGACCTCAAGTATCTGCATGAAGAGTTCCGCCGCCTCACATTCAGTCCCATCTCCAACATCAATCTTCCTATACAGCGTTGTTAGTTTAGCGGGACCCTTACTTTGATACCTATCTTCATATGCGTTCAGGGTGTGGTAGCTGAATCGCAAGATGAAATGCCGTCTGTGGCTGTCGGCATGTGAATTATATACGCTCATTGTGTAATCTTCGCTCTCCCTTCGTTCTACTAATGTCTTTGCTATTTTATCGATCCCATCCCGCTCATTTTTGCTCAACCTATTTGGTCTGGCTGGTGGTTGTTTGCTAGCCTCGGGGTCATCTGACGATGTTGTTAATGTGGCTGGTGCAGAGGCCGCGAGGGCTGGTGCACTAGCGCTAAGGTCACTTTCGCTCGCACTCGGGGCTTGCAAGCTTTGTTGGCAGGGGGCATATGGAGGGGGCATGTAGATGATTGGGGGACCTAGCAGTAACTCATCGTTCGCCCGTTGTTTGGAGGGCAATTCAGGGTAGAGCGCAGAGGGGGTCCTAACAGGACATTGGCCTGTCGACCCTGATTCTTGGTTTTGTGTAGCTTCCTTTCTTTCTTTTATTTCCTCTTCTAGTTGCTTTGCGGCCAGGTGGGCTGCCTTTCGTAATTCTTTCCCTATTTTTGCTTCTTCTCTTTTCTTTCGTTGTTCCGTTTCTTTGCGCCACATGCCGATACTGTCGAGCATAGTGGGCGTAGTTTTATTTTTCTGGAGCGCTATTTCTAATGCTTTTATTTTATGATCATCAAAGGAACCTATCAGTGGCCACTGACTTTCAGGGTTCTTCTTTGTATATTTATGCCATATCTTAGTATAAGCTATAGCGACTAGTCCATGCTTAGTGAACATGTCCTTATTAGGGGTGCCTTCCAGTGGAGCCGGATGGTTCATCTCTAATAAGCGGTCCGGGCTAAACAGGCTACCAACCAGTGGGGAGAAGATAGGCATGACGGATTACAACGGGGACAAAAGTCTGCACTACCTATCTTATCACGGCGGGCAAAGACTAGACAGAATATTTCTATTCTCCGTTGTTTGCCGGCGGTGAATACCTCAAACGAACCAATACCGAACAATCGGTCAATCAAACAATCAGTGGGGAGAATAAGTGGGCACGAAAAGTTATCGTTACCCACTCTTTCTCTACCTGCAAAGAGAGACCTTGTTCTTCCCTGTTTGCAGACAAAGAATCTCCAGACAATAATCCACGAACGACAGTTCGGGAAACAGTGGGGGAGGAAGATAGGCACGACGGATTACAACGGGGACAAAAGTCTGCGTTACCTATCCTTCACTGTTTGCAAAGAGAGAGCCTGTTGTTTTCTCCGTTTGCAGACAGCGAATCTCCAGAGGTTTCAACAAAGCGTAATACTAGTATTATCCAAACAAAACAATCTTTTCTCAATTCGTCGCGTTTACACGACCTTACCCGGACCGCATGGACGGTTTCCTGTCCTCTGGATCCAGTGCCCGATCGTCCTCTCTCCTTCGTGATGTTCGTGGCACTCCTGATGGTTCCCAGTCAGGACCGTAGATCACTCGAGAGAGGTCTGTTCAGAACTAGTGAAGGTCGGATGATCGGCTGTCAGACGAGGGTCTATCGGACACGAGCTCTTCCCGATCGTTGCAGTCGTTCACTCTGTCGTCGGGATCTCTCCCACTGGATCCACGTGTCGCTGATGGGCCCCACGCTTTGGGACGCCAATTGTGGAAAAAGGTAGGGCTAGGACCTTTCTCAAGATTTGCCCGGCGCTAACCGCCCTTGTACCATTCAAATTTACCAAGCAATGAGGCAGGCGCCGGAGACCAGAAGGCAGGAAACAGAAGTTTTATTCCGACGGAGCAGAACACATCAGATCAGACAACAAGGTATCGTCTCGAGGTGCTCTAACAGTCTCTCGGAGGCCTGGCCTCTTATACACTGGTTTATGGCATGTGATCTTTCTTTATTACAATCAGAACATTGTGAAATAAGGAAAAAGACATCCCCGTAATCCTCGTGTCAATCCCACCCCCATATACCTTTACAATAGAGGTCCTCAACCCGCTGATAAGAGGAGGGGGTCATCACGCAGCTGAGTGTTTCGCCAAGTCTTAGGATGTGTGCGCCTGATCATATCCCAGGGGGTGGGGAGGCCCTGATCAACAGCGTGTCCTTTGAAGAGGGGCGACTCCATACAATGAGGGGCAGTAAATGGTATCTCCTGGTTTAGGCGATGGCCTCGGACCTGTGTGGACAGTCGGACACGGGGTAAGGGGTCATCAATGGAGTGGTATTCATGCCGCGTGGACAATTGAGCGCGGAGGGAAGGTTTATCAACAGAGGGGCATTCATGGGAGGAGAGGAGGTGCTGGTCAGGCGCTGGTGTGACTCCCAAGGACAGGGTCATGCAGAAGGGTTATGCTCATAAGGGGGAGGGAGGGGGAGCCAGGGTGCGCGGAGGATGCTTGCTGGGTCAGAGGGCGCGCTGGCGGTCGATCGTGGACAGAGAGACCATGTTACCTAAAATGGCTGTTATGCATGTTGTACGTGGGTAACAAGCTGGCGCAGACGATGTTTAGCCCGCAAACTAAAATTCCACACCTGAACCTGGCCTTGCAACCCAGGGACCAACCCCTGCGTTTGAACAATTGCCTGGCATGCCAGGACTACTGGGCACTCACACAGTATCCTCCGAGGCTAACACATGACTCATGTGTCATGTGACAGTCTGCCTGGTGCAGATCTCCTGACCCCTGTCCATCTGACAGTGCGTGAAGATCCCCAGGACAGAAGTAGTGGCACCATGGTCACTACTAGGAGACCCAACCCTTCTGGCTGGTCCCTGACCCACTGGCTCTTCCACTGGAGAACACATCCCCATCTCACCCCTCAATCTGGACTTCTGCACCCTCTCAACTGGAGCGGCACCGCCAGACACCAGAACCACTGAAGCTCCACTTACAGACGCTCCAGGTTCTCCTGACACTAGGAGATCTCCCTCAAATAGCCTACCAGTACAACCTATGCCCCCAATCTGGTATTCCCTTGGGGAACCCTCCAGGTCCTGAGACTGGGTTTTGGGCACCTTTGGACACACAGTCCTTCTCCACTGAGACAGGACGTGGGCCCCTACACCCCTCCCACAACACTGGGACCTAGCTGGGCTACACTGAACCCCTTCCTCCACACAGGTCTGGAAGATACCTGAGCCACTACTGTTAGGATCATTCCCTAATGCCTCTTCAGACCCATTGGCACACAGCCACATGTCTGCCACCCGTGCAAGCTCCCTAGGATCAGAGAACTCACACTCCAACAGGCGTTGGCGTAACTCCGGAAAACAATGACTGAACACGTGCTCTCTGACAACCAGATTGAACTGCCCTTGAAAATCATTTGCCGAGCTACTCATCACCCATCCTTCCAGTGCATCACAACATTCATCCACAAACTCCCCACGAGAACGGTGAGACAGTTTCTTACTACCTCTGAATCTCAACCTGTACCCCTCTAACTGGGAACCAGGTACCTCACTCTAGAAACTGGGAATGGGACTTCCTGCACTGGACTCCAAATTGCTGCCACCACTGGACCCCACCCTCACTGGTGAATCCAAACAATTAAATCTACTCTCATGGGACAATCTAACCTCCAGAGCTAGTTTCTCCCTGGCAAAGCCTCCGCCATCCTCTCCTGAGCTAAGACCCCTTCAGTCCACGGGGACTCCTAAACAAGTGTGGCCCAACATTGCAGCTGCCCACTGCCAGGCGGGCAGCTGTAGAAGTAGCACAGGCACTACGGTGCCTTAAGAGGGACCACAGGGGGGGTGGGCACCGACAATGTGCCCCGATGCACCCCCAACAACCAGTTCAACAATGAGCCTCACTCAACGGGCTTTCGGCTGCTGCGAATTCCCCGCTCTTTCTGCAGTCCAGGCAGGACTTGTTTCTTCACCCGGTCCCTCTCCTGGGACCAGGATTTCTGCAAGGAGACTGCAAGGCTCCGGATGTCCTGGTCTGTTCGCGGGGCTCCTCCCAACACGGGGGCCCGCTCAGGCTGGCAGCCACCTCCTTTCTTCCGGGGACCTCCCGGTCTAATTTTCCACCGGAGCCCGGGGTGGGCTCCCATCCACTTCCTAGCTTTTTTGGGCACCAGAGCAGCACGCGCGGGCCTCTCCCTTCACCACGGGAGCTTCACTGATCAACTGCAGCCCCTCTCCTCCCTACCGGCAGCTGTCCTGCAGGACCAGGAGCGTAGGGGGGGCAGGCTCTCGTGCTTCCCAACAGGCAAGATGCCTGCCTGGCTTCCAGTCGCGTTTCTCCTAAGGCCGCGGCAGTGATTTCTTTACTCTTGTCGGCAATGAGTTGAAAATTTAAAGCGGGGTGGGCTCCCGCTAAAGGCGATGAAAATGTGGGGTGGGCACCTCGAAAAGTGAAAACAATGTGGTATAAATGCGGAGTAGGTTCCCACAAAAGTGCACCAAAATGCGGGGATTCCCCACGTCGGGATTCTCTCAGCAGAGGACGCAGATCACCTCTGCGAGGCCCACATGCTCCACTCTCTTTAGGAAATTAAAAAACAGCACTCACAAGGCGATAGGAGCCATCAAGTCTTCAGCAGGCAAGAACAACAAGTCACTGAGGCTGGGGACATCAAAGCACAGAGCAGCCAGCATGCAGGGACCCCCAAGAAGCTGCAGCTGGGTCCCCTGGTGCCTCCTCCTGGCAGAATGTCTCCCCCAGCCATAAAGCCCAGAACAACACACCTTCATGGGGTCACAGCCCCTTTACATATACTACTTCCCTCCTTTGTCTGCATTGTAGGGCTTGGGGAACCAGATGCAACTTGTTCAGGGGGTTTTGGAGCACTTTGTTTTCCAAGCTCCTCTTCCCCTTTGTCCGGTGGGGGCTAAGTGAGCAGACACACCACAGGGGGCGGATCCAGCATTGTCCAGGCTGGGTAGAGTCCTATTCAGGGTCAGGGGATTACTCCTCCCACTACTCCCAGCCCAGATGTCCCATTCCGCCTAGTGCTGACTCCCCCTGCCCCTCCTGGATCCACACACACCTCCCAGCCCTGTTACTCACAAACCATCAGGCAGGCAGACACATAGCACACAGACATGCCAACTTCTAAAAGTGGCATTTCTAAAATAGTCATAACAAATCTGCGCACACCATTGCGTAGCATTTATTATTACTATTCCAACCACACTAAACTTCACCACACTGCTCCTCTCATAACAGGAATTACTACTAACACACTCATCAGGGAACCCCCCAATGTATTCCTATGGGAGGGCAGGCCAATCTCACCAAACGTAACTCAAAGCCCACACACACTTTACACTGGACAGCTGCGCTTAAGTGCCTAGAGTCCTAAGACCACTACCACCTGATCACAGAAAAAGGCTAGGAGAATGCAAAAAGTTTAGGGCTGCACCTGCCAAAAGGGCCAAGTCCAACACCCGATCTTTGGGACCCAGGCAGGTCTTTCCGGAACCAGTTTCACTTCCCCAGAAGCAGTCCGTTTTACTTGGGCATTGCTTTGTAATGCCTTGAATTCATTGAGTTCCTGTAAAACAGCTAAACGTTCATTCAATTGAAATGGTTCTACATCTGCCACTGTGCTGGCACAATTGTGGTCAGGTACCCACATTCTTGTCCCAAACAGGATCTCATAGGGGGTACGTCCTCCCAAGGTACTTCTTGGTATATTATTTAGTGCCCTCTGGACCCCATATAGGTGATCAACCCAACTACCGCCCACACCTAATACCCTTGCTGTTAAGGATTGCTTTAGGTCCCGGCTGTTCCTCTCCACCAACAAATTTACCTTGTGTTGGTAGGGGGAGGAGTACCGCAAGGCCACGCCCATACTTTCCATGGCTTCATTGTAAGCCTGAGAGCTAAACGCAGGGCTAGAGTCAGAATGTAACTTGCCAATTGTGTATGTCCTGATGAAGACTTGCAAATCCAGTTTCAGCATCAGCACAGAGCTGAGGCCAAACCCATATAAATCTAGAGCATGAATCTACTGCCACCAAGATGTAGGTGGGCATTGTTGGCAGAGTATGACACGGAACTGTGGAAAATTGATAAAAAGCTCTGTGAATTCCACTCCACACCTCCATTTCATCTCACCACAATAAATAAAACAGAAACTTCACATACCCTTGATAAAACGACAAGAAACTCTATTATTACATGCTAAAATGCATATAATCATGTCACAAAAGTGAAAATGAAAATACAGCAAGCAGTGAGAGAGGTGATGATTTTGATGTCTTCACTAACGTAGGGAGAGAACCAAGCAGATGCCTTGAACGCAAAGAGCACATCATGCTGAATGATTGTTGGTGATCCCATCCTCCTAGGACTACCCCAAGCACAGTTATGGGCAAAAAATACAATCCCAATCAAAGGCCCTGCAAAGCATTATAGGACAATATTCTAGGGTGCAGTGAATATTATAGTATTCAATATCAAAACATTTCTCAAGGGGCAGGCTCTCAGGCTCAGCTGAGAGCTAATTCTATAATATTCACTAAACTCTAGAATCTTGCCCCATAATGCTTTGCTGGGTCTTTGGTTCGCATTGTATTTTTGCCCATAACTTTGCTTGGGGTGGTCCTAGGAGGATGGGACCACCACAATCATTGAGCATGATATGCTCTTTGTGTTCAAGGGACCTGTGTGGTCCTACCCCTAGGTTAGTGGGTGCCCCAAAATCATAACCTCTCTCATTGACTGATAATTTTCAAAGCTCACTTTTGTGAATTGGTTACATGCTTTGTAGCATGTAAAGGTAAAATTGTTTTATCAATGGAATGTGGGTGCAGTAGCCTTTTCCAGAGTTTTTGTTGTATTTTAATAAAAGTTGTAAACTGAAATCTCACATACCTTCAGAAGAAGAAAAAAATCATCTTTGCATGCTAAAATACATATAGCTATCTCACAAAAACAAAAATATAGCAAGCAGTGCCTTCAGTTAATAAAAAATCCTATCTTTACATGCTAAAGTGCATATAGTCTGCTCACAAAAGTGAAAACGATAAACAGCAAGCAGAGAGAGAGGCGTGATGATTTTAGGTTCTTCCTAACCTAGGGAGAGGACCAAGCAGATGCCTTGAACACAAGAGCACATCATGCTGAAATGATTCGGTGGTGGTCCCATCCTCCAAGGAACACCCAAGCACAGTTATGGGCAAAAATACAATCCCAACCAAAGCCCTGCAAAGCATTATGGGACAATATTCTAGGGTGCAGTGAATATTATAGTATCCAATATCAAAACATTCCTCAAGGGGCAGGCTCTTGGGCTCAGCTGAGAGCTAATACTATAATATTCACTAAACTCTAGAATCTCAGCCCTTAATGCTTTGCTGGGCCTTTGGTTGGCATTGTATTTTTGCCCATAGCTTTGCTTGGGGTGGTCGTAGGAGGATGGGACCACCACATTCATTGAGCATGATATGCTCTTTGTGTTCAATGCACCTGCTTGGGCCTCTCCCTAGATTAGGGGGGCACCAAAATTATCACCTCTCTCATTGACTGATATTTTTCAAATCTCACTTTTGTGAATTGGTTACATGCTTTGTAGCATGTAAAGGTAAAATTGTTTTATCAATGAAATGTTGGTGCAGTAGCTTATTCCAGAGTTTTTGTAAGAACCCCTTGTTGTCGTGTATTAATAACATTTTTAAACAGAACTCTCACATACCTTTAGTAAAAAAAATTATATATCTTTGCATGCCAAAATACATATAGCCATCTCACAAAAATGAAAATATAGCAAGCAGCATTTTTAGTTAAACAATATATTATTCTATCTTTACATGCTAAAATGCATATAGTCATCTCACAAAAGTGAAAATCGAAAACAGCAAACAGTGAGAGACGTGATGATTTTGGGGTCCTTCCTAACCTAGGGAGAGGACCAAGCAGATGCCTTGAACACAAAGAGCACATCATGCTGAAATGATTCGGTGGTGGTCCCATTCTCCTAGCACCACCCCAAGTACAGGTATGGGCAAAAATACAATCCCAACAATCCTTAATGCTTTGCTGGGCCTTTGGTTGGCAGTGCATTTTTGCCCATAACTTTGCTTGGGGTGGTCCTAGGAGGAGGGGGCCACCACCAAATTGATATGCTCTTTGTGTTCAAGGCATCTGCTTGCCCTCCCCTAGGTAAGGGGTGACTCCAAAATCATCACCTCTCTCGTTGCTTAAAGATTTTCAAAGTTCACTTTTGTGAATTAGTTATATGCTTTTTAGCATGTAAAGGTAAAGTTGAGTTACCAAAGAGTTGTGGGTACAGTTGATAACTCCATTGCAGAGTGCGAATTCTTGCATGATTTTCCTGTTTTCAATGAAATGCGTAATTACCAAGTTTTGCAACTTCCAGTTGCTGAGCAGAGTCCATTGTCCGGGGTTACTTGTAAGCCCTGTCTGAATTTAAGGGGGCGCAGTGATCCAAATAGGCACATGCGAGAGGTCTGTCAGAAATAAGTCATTTTGTTTGCGGTGGCCGTGCTACGGTGATACCTTTCATCTGTTGACAGATGTTGCACTTTAAGACATAAGCCTTTGTTTGTTTAGACAAACTTGGCCCCTAGAAATACCACTTTAGTAATGAAATTGTAGCAGTGATTCCAGTGTGCGCTGAGTCCAGACCCTCGTGGGCAGCTAGAATTAAACCTAATCTGTGATCCATATTTGGTATAACTCTATCCCCCACTCCTGGGATTTGAGCATACAGTGTATTTTGCTCATCTAATTTATAGAAATATTTGAGTCAAAAGCCTTTTGAATGGCAGAGCAGTTCTGTGAGGCATTGACAGCTATCAGTATGTCTCCGCCTATCCTCGTGCTAGAACGTGTGAATGCAGCAATGGCAATAGTTCGCACTGTCGCCTTGGCGGCCTTATCAGCCAGTTAATTCTCTTCACCGTGTATGCCAACACACTGGTGACTCAAGTTGTATCTAACTTGAGCCTGAGGCAGGCATGCTTTCACTTTTGCCACTTGTTCCCATAACAATTTATGTTTAATTATGTAACCCTTGAAATCTCTAAAGCCATTCTGGCCCCAGTAACGAAGATATTCATTATAGGACTGCACAAAATAAAACAAATCGCACACTGTAAGTGTAGGGGTTTCCCGATCCATGTATTGTAGTGCTAGTATCAGGGCTTTCAGTTTTGCGAGAAGCGCAGTACAATCTCCTAGAGATTGCGTAGTCGTAATGCTGGGAAGGAACTTACCGCCCGGCATACGTCCCTTCACTATAGCACATGCTGCCCTATTCTGTTATTTACTTCCTATAGCAGGCTGAGCAGAAACATCAGTATAAATGATGTATTCAATTCAATTCAATCAAGCTTTATTCGATTTACAAAAACAACCTTAAAAGGATTCTAAAAAGTTTACATTATTTGATTAACATAAAATTTGTTTATACAGTACTAAAGGTAAAATATGATACATAGTAAATAACACAGAGGCATTGAGGGAGATCATTAGAAATTCGATTCATTTCCATAAGCTATAAAGAATCATTTAAAAAATGTGGGATTAAAAATAAGAAAATCTTTACTATTGAACTTAAGTTTTTTCGTACGTTAATGCCTCCAGGTGGGAACTGTCTGTTCTTCTTTTGGTCGCCATTTGTACCAAAATAATTACTGCATTACAGACTTTTTTGTTTTCTAAGCTGCAAATACAATTAAAAGCATGTTTGTAAAAATACAGTTTACCATCAATAAATAAAAAGTGCTTCGTAATATCTCTATAGAAGTTATGAAAGAGTATAAAGTGCAGTGTAGTCTGTGGTGATTTTCCATCACAAGGGCAATTTGGGATATTTCGACTCCATTTGCCTATTGTAGGGAATGCAATCAAGTGATGGAGGGTACCCAGTCATAGCCTGGTTAGCTAAAGCCTATGTTGTATATTTCTTGTCCACAATAGGTAAGGTTGGGTACTCGATGATAGTAGACCTTCACAATATAATTTAATCGTCTGCTTGAAACTTACTACGGTATCTCTTAATGCTTCTCTTGACCTTGCAAGCCTTAATTTTAGGTCCCTTTTGCTGTAATTCTGGATGGACGTCGGGTCTTAAAAATCAGCGTTCACCTTGCATTCAATCAATAGGATGTGTATGTACTGCAGCCAAGGAATATTTTTATAATGATCAAGGACAAGGCAGTCCATTATGATGTCCTTGGTGAATTTAGTCCCCTCCTTGGTCCAGATCCCATACCAAAGTGCTGCTGTGCTACTATAATCACTAAGATAGGGGATGACAATTCCTTATGGGTCATATCTGAGGAGGTGGAATTAGGAACTGCTAAAGGCCTGCTTAGGAATTTATTTTCCTGGATTTGTAGTAAAGTATGGTTTGCCGTCCCCATAGTGCTGCTCCATAACATGTTCCTGTAAGGCATTTGCTCCTATATAGGGTCAAATGTCCCTAACTGGTTTGTTCCCAATTTTGTTTGAGAATCTAAAAATATGAGATACAGCAAAGAGTAGGCAGTAAGGGATTTGGATGTTGCACAACCAACATATACACTAGTGTACAAAGTCTTAGGCAGTAAAAGTTGCCCACCTCCCTAGTCCACTGCCACAGGACTAGGACTAAAATTAAATGAACGCAAAACCAGCAAATGGAGAGGCAGCAAGAGCAATTATTAAATATGAGATATCAATTTTGATAAATTGAGAGACACATATCCTTCGTGAATCCAAAAAAATGTCCACATTTTAATCAAATAAGTCTTGACACAGTGATAACAGCCAAGAAATCAAAACATGATGATCAGCAAAACAGCACAAGACAGAAGGTAAGGTGATCAGTGAAACAGCATAGAAGACAGCCAACGCGTTTCAGATAGACTACGATACCGTTGAGAAGAAAAAGCAAGCAGCCAATTTGATAAGTCAACCGCTAGGCTATTTAAAATACTGTGAGTATGCAGCATTCATAAGAAGATCGGAACAGAAGATGACACAAGGCGGAGTGACAATTCAAGAAGTTGAGTATCAATAAAGTATCTGAAGCAGGTTCAATTCTCTGTCCTTCACGTAAGAAGTGGAACATGGGGCACTCTGATAGGCACTGCACTTTGAAGAGTTCAGAGTCAAGGCGTCGTCTCCATTCCAATCGAGAAGTCTTCCAAACGTGAAGACCTTCAAAACACAATTTTCGCACCGTCTCTAAAATTAGCCTTGACTATCCGTATGAATTTCAATTTGCAAAGATCGATATGTGCGCCTCAACTTCCATGCCAAGTAAAAAAGAGTCCTAAATATGGGAAGAAAGATATTCTTTCTATGTTTACACCTTCAACATGCTGGTTTTTATATTTAGTTTTCCCTTTTCCGCATGTCATTATGAATGTTTTACTAAGGTTAAGTATTAAATCCTTTCCATTCATAAATAGTGCAAAGTTTTCAATTAAACATTGGAGCCCATTAGCTGGCCTTGATAACAGGACTGCGTCGTCCGCATACAAAAGGACTGGTGTAACACGATTGCCAACTCTGGGGCGCCAACATTATGGTTTTGCAGAGATATATCAACATTAATAATATGAAGAGAAAATAAGAGTGGTGCAAGAACGCAACCCTGCCGTATACCTCGGGCAACTCTAAAACGGGGAGTACATTCACCTTTAGGTCTATAGCGAACTCTTGAGATAAGTAAGGCATACATTTGTGACAGATAAATTATAATATCTTTTGGGGCACCCATCCCTTTTACGGTCTGCCATAGTTTTGCATGGTTAACTAAGTCAAATGCACTTGTAAGATCTACGAAACAAAGATGTAATTTGCCCTCTTTAGCAAGGATGTTTTTCCCAACTGGTATTCATACTTCTTTAGAGGCAACAGTTAATTCGGGTGAGGGTATTCTTGTTCGTACTGCAGGAACACTTGTGTTTTTAATGTCGAATCATATTTGTAATCTACATCTGTTGCAGTGAGAGAATTAGCCCATTTTATCCAGTGCGGATGCAGTGCTTTTGCATTTGGAATGCTCGCTTTGGTAACAGCTTCTAAAGTTGGTCCCGGGCTTACAACAATAATGCATTATCCCTGTGCTTGTGCTCTTTCTCTGCGGTCAATGTTTTTTCAGTTGCTGCCAATTGCATGTCAGCATTTGTGTATAAATGTGATTTGTATGCAATTGGAACTGTCTCACCTTCATTGAAAGTGATATAAGTATATCCTGATAAACCCAGGGCCACCCGGATTACCAAATTTGTAGAATTCACTCGTGTGTGCAAATGTTTAGATGCTATCATGTCAGCCTGAACTGAACATAGTATATCTGTATGTTCCTGTGTCCACCGATGTGGTGTGAAATCAGGTCTGATTAAGTCATAGAAATCTTTCACTGCATAATCTAGAATGTATGTCCTGCCAAAATTTGAAATCCTAAAATGGATTATAAATTCTTTAGATTTTTCGGAGGTTGGAGCAGCCACACTTTTCTGAAAAGGTGGCTGCCAGGCTCTTGCCTTCACTTGAAAGCTCATATCAGAGGGCAGAAAATGGCGTCAAATATCTGCTTTCTGGAGCAACATTTTGGCTGAAGAATCCATTCAAGATAACTAATCTTGTTTTGTATTTCTTCCACACAATGTTATTCATTAAAGCAGCACAATGTGCATTTTGAACTGCAAATGTTGGTGTGCATGTGTTTTAATGTTGGTAATCTAAAACTAGATGATATGTGTTGTCATGTTTCATTACTGGAAACAAAGGATTATTCACTGGGGAGGTGCAAGTCTCAATCACCTCTTGGTATTCGAGTTGGTCTAAGATTTCTTTGACCTGTCTTTTTGCATCATTTTAATAGGGTACTGTCTCTGTGGATTTGGAGTAGATTGTCATAGGATTTCGTGGTGGGTAGACTCCATGGTTGCGGTTTAATGCCGGAGCTAGCGCTAGCGCTAGCGCTAGCGCACACTCCTGCACTCATGAATTATTTTAGAGATTCTGGAAAGAGGTCGGAGAAAGCGAGCAAATCAACGCTTTCCCCTTTTGGGCAATCCATCACAAACTCAGATGGCCAATCTTTTTCTGCTAGCAGTACGTCATATCCATATGTTTTTTTTTATAATTCTTTTTATTAAACAATTTCGACAAAAGCACATCAAATGAGTACAAGCAGTCGACTTTAGCATTCCTCTGTAGCATTCTTTACATTTCAAAATACGTTACAATTATCTTATCCATTTGATTAAGGGGTATCAAGAGTCTCATCATCAACTTGCGGACTAGGTGGGGGTCAAATATCACCTCTGTACTGATTCCAGGCTCCCCACACCTTGCTCCACTTCCCAGGGCATCCTCGAGCAACAAAAAAGGACTTTTCCCTATAATGCACCAGTCTAGATCTTCCTTCCACCTCCCAATAGAGGCGGCTGACCCGCACCCCACAACTGTGCGATGTTCCTTTTTGCGACCATAAATGCCAATGTGGCCCACTGTTTAGTGTATGTGTTGAGATCTGTAGGTTCCCAGACATTTACTATGCATCTCCGCGCCTCTGGCTGTATTTCAACCCCTAGGACTGCCCGCATTGTGTGGTGGTTGATTCTCCAATACTCTTCTATCCAGCGACAGTTCCACAATATGTGCATGAATGTTCCTAGTTCTCCACACCCCACGCCTACCCTCTCCGCTGTCTGCACGTCTCATCCGAACCATTCCGGGTCCCTTCACATAAGACCTATGCAGTATTTTAAGCTGCACTAGTCTCAACCTAGCCTGGATTGCCACCAACCTTGGGGA
The DNA here is from genome assembly GCF_964263255.1 of Lissotriton vulgaris. Classification (NCBI taxonomy): domain Eukaryota; kingdom Metazoa; phylum Chordata; class Amphibia; order Caudata; family Salamandridae; genus Lissotriton; species Lissotriton vulgaris. Next base: position 470,057,789 of record NC_141685.1, on the reverse strand, counting down.
AGAGACCGATTCTTGCCAGTCCTCGTCTTCGAGTTCCAGGCCTTCACTATTCCATTTCCCCTTCAGAGCCTGCAATGGGTCGTCCATGTTATTAATTAGTTTTCTATAAATGAGTGAAATTGTCGTCTCTGGGATGTGTCCGTCTAGTACTCTATCCTCCAAGAGGGAGGGCTCCGGGAGTGTCGTGCCGCTAGGTATCTGAGTAAGTAATGCGTGGCGGATTTGGAGATAGAGGTAAAATTCAGTATTCATCAACCTATATTGTTTTTGAAGTGATGCAAATGGCAGAACCGTGCCGTGCCCCCAAGTATCCTTGATTCGTGAGATCCCTATAAGGTCCCACTTATCAAAACCCCTGGATTTCCAGAGGCCCTCAAATTTCTCTGAGTTCCACAACGGTGTGGCTAGTGTGAGTTTATCTTCCCATTTCAGGTATTTATATACAGTATGCCATTTCTGGACGGCAAGCACTGTAGGACCAGTTAGCAGGAACCTACCTGGTTTGGCGTACAAAGCCCTGGTATAGTCTCCCCCCGGAGTAGCCACTTATCCATGGCATATCCGGGATCATCTCGGCTGCCATATGTCCCGTGATTGATAGACGCCAGCTGGGACGCCCAATAATTCTTCTTAAGACCAGGTAGACTGATGCCCCCATCATACCAGCCAAGATTCAACTTAGAGAACGCTATGGGAGGCCTGCCGTCCCAGAGAAGTGCCCTCTGGAGACTCTCAATTTCCTTAAAGTAAGATGGTGGGACCCAGTCCATTGTATTTTGGAGGGCATATAAAAACCGAGAAAGGGCCATCATCTTAAAGAGGACCGCCTACCCCAACATGGAAAGAGAGAGGGACCTCCAGTGCGCTACATCGCTTTTGAGTCTCTGCATGGGCAGGTCTAGATTATGGGCGAAGCGCCGTCTCGGGTCCAGCGTCACATAGATCCGAGATATTGGAAACCCTCTGACGGTATTGACAGGCGGGTCCCCTAAGGACATAGACGACCGGCTTGGACCAATTGACAGTGAAACCAGAGTATCTTCCGAATATAGCTAGCACGTCTAAAAAACAGATCAATGATGCCCTCGGAGTAGTGAGATATAGTAGGACATCATCTGCATACAGGGATATCTTGTCCTCCCAGTCCAGGGTCCATCTCAGCCCTCGGATAGACTGGTCCTGCCTCACCCAGGCCGCCAGTGGCTCCAGTACCAACGCAAAGAGCAGTGGAGACAGGGGATAATCCTGACGAGTCCCCCTGCTCAGCCGAAAGTCTGTGGATTTTCTGTCGTTCACCACCACCCGGGCCATTGGGTCGGAGTATAAGAGAGGGATCCAACCCACGAATTCCAGACCACGTCCGAACTTGCTTAGGTCCGCAAATAAATAGGGCCACTCGACCATGTCAAATGCCATGGTAGCGTCCAATGAAACCAGAGCCGCTGGCTCCAGTATGGTGGGTGTTCTGCTCAGTACTCCATGTAGTCTGCGCAGGTTGAGGGCTGTATTGCGATGTGGCATAAAGCCAGACTGGTCCGGGTGGACCAGTGTTGTTATTACTTTGTCCAGTCTAGTGGCAAGCAATTTTGCAAGGACTTTGAGCTCTACATTGAGAAGCGAGATCAGCCTGTAGGATCCACAGCTCTTTCTTGGTTTGCGCTCTTTATAAATGACCACTATATTTGCCACGGGCTGGTCGTATGGGAGCATTCCTCGTTCTCTACTCTCGATCAGCATAGCACGGATATGGGGGGCTAGCATATCAGGCTTCAGCTTGTACAGTTCAATGGGAATACCATTGGGCCCCGTGGCTTTTCCAGAGTTCACACCCCTGCTCGCCTGCGCCACCTCATCGTCTGTCAATGAATAATCCAGGTAGGCCCTATTTTCGTCAGAGAGTGTGAGAAGCCTTATGTCTCTGATCATCTCGCTATTTTCTTCTTCTGTGTAAATGCCGGTCGTGTTGTAAATCGAGTGATAGTGAGCTGCAAATGTATCCGCGTTGGCCTGCGGGTCAGTAGTAAGATCGGAGCCTTCTACCTGTATCTGGGGTACTAGTCGCGAACGCCCACTCTCTTCTATCCAGCCACACTATCAGTTTTCCTGCCTGGTCCCCTAGCTCATACACTCTGCCCTGTACCTCCCTACTTTAAGCCTTGGCTCTGTCTTTAGCAATGCTATTAAATTGGTCTTGCCTCAGTTTCAGAAGGTGGAGGTTATCAGGGGTCACTCCCCGGGCCAGCTCCTCCTCCGATTTCAACACCTCCGCCTCTGCCTTCGTTAGCTCTGCCTGTCTGTCCCTTTTCTTCCCAGCTATGAGAGAGAGTACCTCACCTCTAACAACTGTTTTTTACGCTTCCCATAGGGTCTGCGCAGAATCGACCGTTCCCTGGTTTTCCTGAAAGTACTTTTCAGTTGCCTTGACAATATTAAAACGGGTAGTCGGGCCTTTCAGGTACCATGGGTTGATCGGGGCTACTCTGCCCACGCTGGTCTATTCCAATTCCATTCGGAGCCACACAGGGGAGTGATCAGAAATGCCTAATCCCAGATGGCGGATCTCGCTTATGGTGTGGGCCTGTGCCGCTGGTACTAGGATGTACTCTATGCGTTACAAACTATTATGTGTGCTTGATACATGAGTGTATTGTGCCCGGTCAGGGTTACAAGTCCGCCACCAATCCACCATCCCCATTGTTTCAAGAAATTCTGGTAGCCACCTTTGGGCGGGTCTAAGTTCACGCAGCGGGTGTCTGTCGATCTCACCGGCTATCACAGCATTAAAGTCTACCCCCATTATCAGGATACCCAATGGGAATGTCAGAAAGATGGACCCCAGATCCTTGAATGTATCTTTTTGTAGACCAGGCGGAACATAGATAGAGACGAATGTCTCCTGACAAATTGGCTGACCATCCCCCGCTTGAGTTTATCCCGTGATACATTGTGTATTTACTTGACAGACCTGAGGGCTTTTCACTGACGAAAATAGTGGTCCATCACAAGAATGACATGCATGTACAATGAGAATGATGACTCAGTGCCTACACATGTGATACTTTTCACATAATGGAACCAAAAGAAGGAGGACATGTCCACTGTACATTTAGCAGATGTGTGAGAGGTGAGTTGCCACCAATATAGACAGATCCACCAATATAGACAGATACAGGCCTTATTATCCTGTGCAGACTGGCCACATCACCGTAGGGTCACTATCAAAGCAGTACACACATTAATCAGTACCCTCTGTCCATTCTACATTTTGCATTTGACAAATGATCATATGCACACTTAATGTACTATTACATGACATGGCACAGGGAATGTGCGTACAAAGTGAGAGTTCCTCAAATCAGCAGTGTAACTGTACAACTGGGGGAATAAGGCTGTACACCCCATTGACATGAAGTCATTATGCTAGGCAGTGTATCACATATTTACATGAAAGGGTGAAGGTGCCTTCAAGGGACTTTATTTTATCTGTATTCGTTGATTTAAATTATTTTAAGAAGGACTAATCGATCATCCTTGGAATGAGCTAATCCAATATCAGTTGTCTTAATACAGAATATGAATACTTCGTATTGTCAACATATAACATATAAACAAAGACACAAGGTGTATACGAAAAAAGAGTTTTATCAAATAGTTCATTAAAGTAAGTGACTTCATATACAGATAAATAAACAAATAAGATTTAGGACTGTGGGTACACACATAAGTAAATTACTAAGTGACTCAACAGAACCTAAAAAACACCTATCCCAAAATACATTGAATAAAACAAAGATAGGGATAAGATGTGCTGTCGACGTTTCGGTTTCTTAAGAATCAATTGCTGAAACCATCCTCAGGACTGTTATCAATTGTGATCTGTATAGAGGTATTGTAATCTGAAAATTAAAAAATATTTACAGTTACAATTCTACACTGACTATATTCGTTACACCCTGGTGACAAAACAATAAAGCTTCACAATGATGACAAGGGACAATACCATAATATGTACAACATAACAACAATGTGGACATAAGGTTCATTTACATAAAAACTAAAAGCATTTCAATAATTTCTACAGCCTTGTCTGAATCAAAGAGACATTTTCATGTATGATCATATATATACAGTTTATCCATACGAACTCAGGCCCATATTCTTTTGGTTCGATAGGAACAAAGCAACTTAGTATGTTTAACCGTTAAGAGAGATAACCTCCATTTCATCAAGGTCCATCATTACATATCAGATAACTCAATTAAGTCAGATGTGATCATTTCCATCAACATGTAAAGTATCGGTCTTTTAGTGCAGAACGCAAGTCAAAGATGAGGTTTTTTTTTTATAATGACTCCATAATTATTCATACCTGTTTTAGAACATGATGATGACAATTTTTTAATTATTTAATTAATGGTGTTGCCCAGCGGATGTTATATGAAACCATGTTAAGCCAAATGCTATCTTGTTCATTTCATTCTGGATTGTCAAGAAAACTAAATACCTGTTTACAGAAATACTGCCACTTCGTCACATAAGGGATTTGTTGGAGATCGGGGTGTCTTTATAAATTGACTACAACATAAAAAATCAAGCATGTTGAGTCTGCATTTTGAAAGGTGAACATAAAAAGATCTGTTTGGCCATTAGAGAACATACCTGTTGGTTGTTTGAAATCTGCGTTCACAATTAAATCAAAAGGAGACGTGAAGTCGAGTTTGAGCTTCACTCATAGAAGATAAGTAATTTGTTAAGCGGTGATCATCTGAAAAATGATAAATATAATTAGAATTTATCAATATCTTGATAGACTAGCCACGTAGTGCTGTAAAGATATTCTTACCCGGTATAAATGGGGTGGAGTTTTATCCATCACCGGGATCAATAGGGAATAGATCGAAGCAGTTTAAGTGGAGTTAAGTGGAAGGAATTATGTAGGGAGCAGTCGTCAATCCTGCATCACCTATCTGAAAGTTAAAGAAAAATGTATGCAAGCGTTAGGGACACGAGTGTCTAAACGCTTCGTGGGTTGCTTGAGGCAGTAAACATTATGGCAGTGCGCCGAGCATGCGACAGTGACAACATTGTCCTGAGCGCATGTGAATCTATTTCTAGTTCTGTTCTAATGTTCTTACCTAATTTCAAAGCAGAGTGGAGTCACAGAGCGTCTCGTCAGTACGGAGCAAGAAGTTGTTACTGACTGCTCTCTCGTTTAAAAGCAGTGTTTGGAAATCGAAATGGGACTGCACTTCGCGGCCATATTGGACTAGTCAGCAGAATGGCGAGTGCAACAGGCATTCTGTCATTAGTGCACATGAGAGTTCGAGTCATGTTTGTAAACAATTTAATGATATAGTGGAGAGTCATGTACTTATATCAAATAATTTAGGGAACTTACGGATTTAGTCATAGAACATCCGCTATTAGAGTTTTAATTCGGCAACATAGCAGATAATTATAAATAGCATTATTTATCTTTGTAACATTCCTATATAAGAAGTATATTATTACAAACACATATCGATCTATATAGTTGTCATTTCTATGTAAGAGATGTATTATTAAAAGACATATCAATCTGTATAGATCAAAGTGTTTGCTTATTTGATTCAGGCCTTTAAGGAGAGGGACAGCGTAGACAGTTAAGTGGTTCACGAGAGGCATGCGAGGGCATGCCATTCAGTTGCTGAATTCAATCCTCGCTTCACAGTATCGGTAAGGCAGATCAGTTTACCTTCTCGCATTGTTAATACCTTATCAATATTGTTTTGCCTCTTGTTGGGTTTTATTACTTCTAGAACCCACCATGTCATCTCAGTTTCCTTATGTCCTAGACGTAGGAAATGCTCTACCAAGGGAGCTGTTTCCTTTTTGCAGCGAATGCGCGACTGATGTTGTAAAATGCGCTTTTTTATGGGTTGAATTGTTTTTCCGAAATAGTGTAGCTGACAGGGGCATTGAATGCAGTAGACCACATTCGTGGTATTGCAGTTTGAGAAGCTTTTATTTGTGAACTGGATGTTATTGATTTTACAGGCTTTAACTGTCGTGGTGGCTGCACAAGCTGCACAGTTGTTACATTTGAAGTGGCCTACTATAGGGCTGAGTTGCTTCATGTTGTCTACAATGTTGTCTGCAGAGGGGTTCTCATATGCATGAAGCTCAAACTCGACTTCACGTCTCCTTTTGATTTAATTGTGAACGCAGATTTCAAACAACCAACAGGTATGTTCTCTAATGGCCAAACAGATCTTTTTATGTTCACCTTTCAAAATGCAGACTCAACATGCTTGATTTTTTATGTTGTAGTCAATTTATAAAGACACCCCGATCTCCAACAAATCCCTTATGTGACGAAGTGGCAGTATTTCTGTAAACAGGTATTTAGTTTTCTTGACAATCCAGAATGAAATGAACAAGATAGCATTTGGCTTAACATGGTTTCATATAACATCCGCTGGGCAACACCATTAATTAAATAATTAAAAAATTGTCATCATCATGTTCTAAAACAGGTATGAATAATTATGGAGTCATTATAAAACGGTTAAACATACTAAGTTGCTTTGTTCCTATTGAACCAAAAGAATATGGGCCTGAGTTCGTATGGATAAACTGTATATATATGATCATACATGAAAATGTCTCTTTGATTCAGACAAGGCTGTAGAAATTATTGAAATGCTTTTAGTTTTTATGTATATGAACCTTATGTCCACATTGTTGTTATGTTGTACATATTATGGTATTGTCCCTTGTCATCATTGTGAAGCTTTATTGTTTTGTCACCAGGGTGTAACGAATATAGTCAGTGTAGAATTGTAACTGTAAATATTTTTTAATTTTCAGATTACAATACCTCTATACAGATCACAATTGATAACAGTCCTGAGGATGGTTTCAGCAATTGATTCTTAAGAAACCGAAACGTCGACAGCACATCTTATCCCTATCTTTGTTTTATTCAATGTATTTTGGGATAGGTGTTTTTTAGGTTCTGTTGAGTCACTTAGTAATTTACTTATGTGTGTACCCACAGTCCTAAATCTTATTTGTTTATTTATCTGTATATGAAGTCACTTACTTTAATGAACTATTTGATAAAACTCTTTTTTCGTATACACCTTGTGTCTTTGTTTATATGTTATATGTTGACAATACGAAGTATTCATATTCTGTATTAAGACAACTGATATTGGATTAGCTCATTCCAAGGATGATCAATTAGTCCTTCTTAAAATAATTTAAATCAACGAATACAGATAAAATAAAGTCCCTTGAAGGCACCTTCACCCTTTCACTTTCATTACCCAAGCCCTCAAGGGTATTCCGGGTCGCTCACTTTTTTGATAATCACATATTTACATGACATCTTCTCAGAACAACATGTGTGATGTTTGCCTTTAATGGAGCTGGGCCAGTGTCTATGGTTCCATCCTCCCCACATACTCAAATACAAAGACATATACGTCATGTATGGCCCATTCTGATAGCAAAATCTGAATGCATTAACATTGTTTTGCACATACTACTGTATAGTAACAGAATGTGAGCATTGTGAGCACTCTAAAACTTTTACTCATACACTTACCAGTACCTCTGGAGCACCATATAGCTGCCCGTACTGGCCAAGGACCTCGTCCACCAGGACCTCCAGCTCCTCCGTGGTGAAGGGACAGGCCCTGATGTTCTCTGTACGAGCCATGACTGGGTCGGGAGTAGAGGTAGAGCAGCAGTTGGTGGTGATGAATGGCAGGCTGCCATGTCTGTATGCAAGTGACAGGTGTGGCTATCTCACAGACATTTATAGACCCCTAGGGTTGGTCTAGTGGTACACTGCTGATGCAATTGGTCTGCCTGATTAGCATCTTTCAATTGTGGCCAATGCCTTTGACCGCAGTGGCAGAGAACGCCTACCGCGATATTAAAAAGTGAAATGCCCTAATGCGATGGCGGTTCCCATTGGTTGCAATGATATTTGCATAGGTGGTGTCACACAGCTGGGGTCAGGATGTCTCCACCGCAATCCTGCATCATTTAATTGTGGCCAATGCCTGTCACCGTAGTGGTGGAGCACGCCTAGCGTGATATTCAAAACTGAAATGCACTACAGCAATGGCGGTTCCCATTGGCTGCAATGTTATTCGCATAGGCGGTGTCACACTGCGGGGGCATGATGTCTCTACAGCAATCCTGCATTATTCAATTGTGGCCAATGCCTGTCCGGGCAGTGGCGGAGCACGTCTACCGCTGCTGTAAACACATTGTGCATTAGCATTCTCACTCTGCGTATTGTATCACTGATCACAACATATTTCCCAAAACTAATTTCAGCTCATTGTAAAGTGAATTGAGAGTGTGGCATTTAACTTAAGTATGCCGGCACATGTCATTGCAGTACACATGATTAAATGCATTGGTATGTCCGTACTCACATGTCAGATTTCATCCATGTGGGCATGTATACAGATATCATGTTGAATTGCCTACCATTTATGTGAACATGCCAATGTGTGTAATGCAAACTCCTTCCACAGTCATGATAAACTGACCATGTAATATGCATATATGTCTGTACACAGTGCTGTATTTATATTGATAGTTGTCCAGCTTACAATCACTGGGCTCATTTTGTAATGATGTTGTGTTTAGTGTGACTAAAGCTTGAGGTTGTGTAGTAACAGCAGCTACATACAACTCATCATTGATGCTGTTAGCCACATGTGCAGTGTCATCTACACACATGGCTGAGGACACATGATGTAGCAGTGTACCATATACCATAAACATAGTCTGATTTAGATTTGACAGTAGTTAGTATGAACATCCTGGCTACATGAATGACTACAGGAGATCAAGGTGTCTATGGATGTCACTGGTGCATTAAGCGTGTCAATGTTGTGTTTGTGTTAGTAATTATGTAAGCTGTTACCCACATCTCATCTCTGACTCATTTTTACATGTGTCTCCTGCCAGAATACGTAGGAGACAACCACCTGTGTATCGGACTTTCCCAGAGCTGGAGACAATGGAGGATACCAAAATCATGAAGAAATTCCATGTGAATCGCCTTACCCTTCAAGAGCTATATGCTCAGTTGAGCCCCATTTAAGGCCTCACAGAACATATCCAACAGCTTTGACACCAACAGTAAAGGTGATGGTCACCTTGCATTTCTTTGCCACTGGGTCCTTTCAGTACATGGTGGCCATCGCAGGTGGGATGTCTCAACCTATGTTCAACATAGTGTGGCATGATGTCCTGTCCGCATTGTTGAACTACAAGGACTGCAACATTTACTTTCCAAGGAGACATGAATTGGCAGATGTGAAGGGGCAATTTTATGACCTTGATCACATACCTAATATTTTTGGTGCCATTGACTGCACACACATTGACCTTGTTCCATCACAGGCACATAAGCACATCTACCATAACAGGAAGCATTACCATTCAGTAAATGTGCTAGTGGTATACCAAGCGGATCTGATTAACTCTCACGTATGTGCCAAATTTCCGGGTTCTGCACATGACTCCTAGATTCTGCATAACAGCATCATCCCACAAATGGAAAATCTGCATCTGGAGCGTGTGTGGCCTGTTGGTGAGTGAGCTGTGTCAAGTAGTGTGCTGTATGTGTGACATGCTGGTCTCCCCAAATAATTCTATTACAAACTTGGTCTCAGTTTCTCACAACTAGGTGACTCTGCATATCCAAACCAGCCTTGGTTGTTGAGCCCACAGAGGAATCCAAGGACACCAGGGAAAGTCGGCTTTAATGATGCCCACTGATTCTGGACAATGATTATCAGCGGATGCCCCCCGCTGCAAATCCACACATACCCAGTGATGATGATAGTGGTGACTAGGAAGGTCTTGACCTGCGTCAACAGCTCATTGCAAACTACTTCCCTTGAGTGTAAGTTACCATTGAGAAACTATGACTGTGTCTGTTTGCTTTGCTAGTGCCGAAGCATAGATGATGTGTTGGAATGCTGGCTGTTGTTAGCACACTGCTATGGGCTAATGTGTGTGGAACAGTGTTTTTGTTTCCACCTACCTCATGTCTATGCTGATGGTGTTGGTCAGTGTAATGTGTCACGGTGTGATGGTGTTGACTAGTAGTGTGTTGTTACTGTAATGCCATCACATGACAACTCAAAGTCATCTTCTTGTGCCTTTCTAGGTTCCTCCGCCCCATCAATGTCTCGTCACAAAGCTTGTGGTACATTGGCATCAGAGTTTACATTGTACATACTGTGATAAACATGGACCTGACACAAAGGCATAGGTATGTAAATTGTGTTTATTTTCTATTAGATTGTGTTAAATTTAAAGCAACTGAAAAGTTAATTGTGCATACTGAGTGTATGACTTGTCAGTGATGGTAACAGAGACAGATAGAGTAGTCACCACAATAATGGAATTACACAGTCCAACAAACTCCTACCAATGTGGGATTGGATAATCAACAAAGTCAATGTTCAGTGCAACACTTGTGACATTATGGCTGGCTCAGTGACTTGACTTTGGTTGGTGCTTTGCCACATGATCCTCCTGTGGTGTTTCTCGGATGTCCCCTCTTGCGTTTTGCAGGTGGGTGCCCTGCTGCAGGCTCAGAGGTGACTGAGGAGTCAGTGTCTTGCAGCTCATCCCTCTCTGTGGCCGCAGCTGAGGTGGTGGGCGTATCAGCAGGCTGGCCACTGGAGGGTGGGTGAGCTGTCATTTGAGCAGCATGTATGTCCCTCAGAACACCCACAAGCTGGCCCATGAGATCCACAAGTTGTCTCATTCGTGTGTCCATGGACCTCTGCAGCAGGTGGAGCTCACGCAGTTCCTCTACAAACTGGCCCATCTGTCCCTGGTTCTGTTGGTACGCACCAAGGACTCTTGCGACAGTGCCAGGGCTTTAGTCTCAGTGTCCTCATGTAATTGTCCCCCAGTTGCCCTCCCACCTACCCTGCTGACATGGACCTGTGGCGCTGGTTGTACATGCACCTGCACACTGTCTCCAGCATCCTGGGCTTGGTTGGTGGTGTTGGTAACCATTGAGCTAGGGCCAGTGTTGCAGGCTGCGGTGATGATGGTGGCGGTGGCTGCAGCACGGGTCGTTGTAGCAGGGGCCAGCATAGTTGATGTCGCTGCTGTGTTAATAGTTGTGGTGGTGGTGGGGACAATGAGGCCTGAGACGGAGTGCGTCCTGGCAGTCCTGCAGGGCCAGGTTGTTGCTCCTCATCTGAGAAACGTAGAGGATCAGCATCAGAGAGTTCACGTCGGGGAGGGGAGGGGAGACTGGCTCTGCTGTTTGGTGGTATTTTTGCCAGCTGTTGATTGTGAATCTCCTGTTGCCCAGAGGTTAGATTGCCAGTTAAGTACACTCCAAAACCTTGGTGATTCAGTTTTGGAGGTTTCAGTTGATATGCCAAACTTTGTACATTGCAATCACTTAGTATTGGTAAAAGATTATCAGCATCATGACATGATGTAGAGGTACATACATTACTTGTTATTAGTGTGAGATGTAAATACCAAACATTTGACATGTACAGATAGTGTGTTTACAAGGACAAGTCATCATCTACCAACTTGGTGCACATCCACTTTGGTTTATGCTGGGATATAGTAGACTTTTCTGAGAATCTGTTTCAGCTGTGCCAAAACTTCCTAATTTCAGTTGGTCATTTTTGTTTGAAATCATGTGGTTTTGTTTGTTTGATAGATTGTCCATGCATGTGTTGTTTTCATATGAGCCTTCATGCTTTGAAACAATGGGACTTACACATTGCATTGTGTGCTTTGCATGATTGGGCCCTGAATTTATTTGCATGAGACTTTGTTATTCAAAGTGTGATTTATGTGAAATGTACATGGACTTAGCTGTGTGTGCACTTGATGTGACATATGGATCTGTCCAGAGTTGGCTAAAAAGTGAAGAATGAGGTAGTCATATGGTCCATGCACTTTAAGAAGGATGACAGGCTGCATGCGCTTACTACCTGTTAGGTGGCACCGTGGAGGGAGATGGCTGCCACATGGCTGTGGGATGGGAGAGTGTTCCATCCTGTTCAGGGGTGAGGTAAATGAGCATGAGATGGCTACCTACCTGTAAGGTGAAGCAGCGCAATGAAATGGTTGACACATGGTTGTTTGGTGGGGAGAGTGTTCCATCCCGCTCAGCTTTGAGACAAGGGTACCTGGTGGGAATTGTAGTGCTGGATGCCTGTCCAACCCCCCCCCATCCTCCCTGTAAGAAGGCTACCTCCATGTGATGTGGAGCAGAGGACGATAATAGGTTACACATAGCTCTTGGGTGGGGGAGTGTTCCATCCTGCTCAGTTGTGAGGTGAGGAGCCTGGTGGGAGTTATAGTGCTGGCTGCCTGTCCACACACCCCCTCTCCCTGTTGAGATGGCTACCTCCCTGTAAAGTGGAGCAGAGGAAGGTATTAGGTTACACATGGCTCTTGGGTGGGGGGAGTGCTCCATCCCGCTCAGCTGTGAGGCAAAGGCGCCTGGTGGGAGTTGAAGTGCTGGCTGCTTGCTGTCCACCCCCTCCCTGTTGAGAAGGCTACCTACCTTTAAGCTGAAGCATACTAATGAAATGGCTGCCACATGGTTCTGTGGGGGGGGTATTCCATCCAGTTCAGGGGTAATATAAGTGAGCATGAGATGGCTACCTACCTGTAAGGTGAAGCAGAGCAATGCAATTGGCTGGCACATGGCTCTTGGGCAGGTCGGGTGTTCCATCCTGCTTAGCCATGAGGCAAGGGGACCTGGAGGGAGTTTTAGTGCTGGCTGCCTGTTCACACCCACTCATTCCCCCCTGTTGAGATGGCTACCTACCTGTAAGGTGAAGCAGAGCAATGGAATGGCTGTCACATGGTTCTGGGTGGGGAGAGTGTACATCCTGCTCAGCTGTGAGACAAGGGTACCTGATGGGAGTTGTAGTTCTGGCTGCCTCTCCACTCATCCCCTCTCTGTTGAGAATGCTACCTACTTGTAAGCTGAAGCATAGCAATGACATGGCTGCCATATGGTTCTATGGGGGGGGGAGTGTTCCATCCTGTTCAGGGATGATGCAAGTGAAGCAGAGCAATGAAATGGTTTACTTATGGCTTTGGGGTGGAGGAAGTGTTCCATCCTGCTCAGCTGTGAGACAAGGGTGCCTGATGGGAGTTTTAGTGCTAGCTACCTTTGAAGTGAATCAGAGGAAGGAAATGGTAGATATGTAAGACGTGTTGGGAAGAGTGTGTTGTACATTAGTGCATTTAGGTCTACAAAGTGTAGCTTTATATTTGTGCAAGACAGAACATGGCAGTGTGATGGGGATACATTTGTTGGTACTCACCAGTCTCCACTTCTTCAGCTATTCTTGTGAGACTCTCTGTATGCAGGATGGCAAGCGCCTTCTCCTCCCATTCAGTGAATGTTAGTGGTGGAATGGGAGGGCCACTGCCAGTCCTCTGAGCCGCATCATGGTTCCTGTTAGCACGGTATTTCACCCTGGTCTTAAGTCATGCCACCTCTCCTTGATGTCACGCAGTGTGCACAGGATGGTCCCTATTGCATTGACTTTGTTGACTATCCTTTCCCACATTTTTGTTTTTTTCTGTCTAGTGGGGTCTGTTGGACCATGCTTCCAAACAAATGTGTTTCTACTCTAATTAACTCGTCTACCATCACTCAGAACTCATTGTCTGTGAATGTAGGCATTTTTTTCTGTGACATTGTGTGTGATGTGCAAATAAGTGACAAGTGCAGGTAGGAAGGTGGTGGTGGAGATGTGTGAGGTATGTGCTGGAAGAGTTTGTGTGGGTGGTTGCGATGGTGTGGTGTGTGACGATATGCTTCTCCTTTGAGCTGTGGTGTATGGCCCTTCACTGCTGGAGTTGTGACAAGGATGATGGTCAGGCAAGAGGTTGGTTTTATTACTCAACTATGTGGGTGTGTCAAAATGAGGAATGCCTGACAGGTGTATTTTCCAAATTATGACCCCCTATGTGACTGTGGGTTCTACTCCTCCTCTCTATGCCAGGTAACAATATCATATTTTCGAATTCCAGGTCTATAATTTTGAAGTCAGATATAAAAACCCCTGACCTCCCCAGCTCGTGGATTTTCATAGACACCATAACGCTGACTGAATATCATTTACTCTAGCTCTGCTGCAGGCTCGCATCAGCATTTTAGCGCGATTAATGCGATTTTAACTCTTTCACCAAAGCGCCGACGGAGGCTCAGTCAGAAGGCTCCTAGCACTTTTCTCTTTTAACCTCACTATTCTTTTTACTATGTTCCATGTCACAAATGTTGTTTGATTAATAAATTACTTTTGTGTTTATGAGTTGGGCGTGATCCCGTTCCACCACTGATTGTTCAGTTTGCTGTGGAGGGATAGATCGCCTCGCCAGGAAGTGTCTCTCCCCACTTCCGGTTTGCACTGAGGTTAGCAGTCTAGCTGCTCTCCTATTACGATATAAAATTCCCATGCCCCCCCTGACGCGCAGCGGATGCGTGCCGCGGGCTCGCCAAAGGCGCGCCTAAAGCAAGCATGTCTGCGCCCGTCCGTGCCCGGATCGAGCCCAGGGCCCCCCCCCCTGGTCCTGTGGTCGTACAGGCCGTAGGTCCTATATTACGCTATTCATCATCGCAGCTCAAAGAATTAAACATTTACGCTAGCACTATGCAGTGCATGGCGTTACCACTTGCCTCCTGCTTTCCATCTGCACCGTTACCATGCCCTTTCTGCCCGTTTTCTCTTCCTACCCCCCTCCCGGACACTACCTGTACCCCCACCACTCCCAAGCCTCACTACCGGGCGGCGCTAATCAACGCACGCTCCCTTCCAAAGCACAATCTGGAAATTATGGAGTTAATTACCAGACACAAGCTGGATATCCTCTTTATCACGGAAACCTGGGGGGATCTCGCTCAGGGCCGGACCTTCGCGCAGCTTTACCCGACGGTTTCTACGTGGCGAGGCAGGACAGACTATTGGGCAAAAGAGGTGGCCAAGCAATCATTTATAAGGCCCCGTACCATATAAAAACAGAATTAATCTGCCATATTGACTGTGAGGCCATAACTTTCGCCATTCCCCTCAACAATAATCAAACCTTTAAAGGTACCCTCCTGTATCGTCCCCCTGGCCCTCGTAATAAGTTCCTCTCAGCCCTTGTAAATCTTATTGAACAATCCTTAGGATCCTCGGACTACACTATACTGGGCAACTTTAACTTCTACCTTGAAGCCCTCAGTTATAAGGACACTAAGCTCCTTATCGATGACTTAGAAGCAGTAGGTCTACAGCAGTTAGTCGTAGGCCCAACCCCTCTAGCAGGCCACACGCTTGACGGGCTGTTTACCAACAATCCCTTCATCACGCTGCCTAAAGTACTCCCCTTGGCATCGTCCGACCATGCGGAAGTCATGTTTACTCTGAAATCACACAACCCTAAACCCTCCCCAGTGCAGAGCACACTTGCCTAAAACCACTCGAGCCTGGAATAGAGTAGACATACCAGGTCTATCTAAGGTGCTGGCCACCTCCCGTTACGAGAGCTCAGCTGATCCCAACCTACTCTCTGATAGGTATCTTGACTGGGTCCAAGATGCACTCAATGAGATAGCCCCGACAAAATCTATTTTTCTCAATCGGAATAAGCCATCTGCCCAGTGGTTTTCAGAGGACCTCAGGCTCTAGAGGCAACACTGTAGGAACCTGGAACGACACTGGCGCAAACTCTATAACTCTCACGAGAAACAAACTTATAAAGCTGCGCTAGCAACCTACAAGCGTTCCATACTTGCGCATAAAAGCTCCTTTTACCAATCTAAAATTGAGTTCGCCGGCAACTCTGCAAAAACACTGTTCCAAGTAGTTAAATCCCTGGCCAACCCACCATCCTGCCCGGCCATTGAGCCTTCCCAGGAGCTATGTTATTCCCTAGCCAATTTATTTTCCTCCAAAGTGGTAAATATACACTCAGCATTTACCACCCAGTATCAATCAGAGGAGTCTCATCCAGACTCTCCACTGCCTATTCTGCGATAGTATCCAGGGAACATATTAGCAAACTTGTCACCTGCATCAGGTCAAGGTCTCCCCTAGACCCGTGCCCGCCTACCATACCTAAACTTATCAATGAGGACATTACACCCTCCCCTCATGAACATTTGTAACTCTATGTTCCTAACAGGTTCCTACCCGGACATATGGAAAAAGGCAGTGATTAAGCTGCTGATAAAAAAAAAACTCCCTTGACCCTCTAGACTCTGCAAGCTACAGACCAAATGCTTGCCTCCCCTTTCCATCTAAAATATTCAAATATATCATGAATCAGCAGCTCTCAGAATTCATTGATCAGGAACACCTCCTGGACGATACCCAATTTGGGTTCCGAAAGAGTCATGGTACAGAGACAGCATTAATAAAGGCGTCTGATGAAATCAGGGTTATTCTAGACCAGGGGGGCGGCGGCTCTCATTCTGTTGGTTCTGTCCGCCGCCTTCGACACGGTCGATTACTCCATTCTGATCGACCGTGTCGCGACCCTGGGGATTAACCATCTAGCAAAGGAGCTCATTGCATCTTTCCTGGCGAATCGCACGCAATCGGTGAAACTGGGTGAATACTACTCGCCAATCTTCACCCTCCCTTGCGGAGTGCCCCAGGGATCATCGCTAAGTCCGACACTATTTAATACATATGTGTCGGACTTGGCAAGGGTGATTAAACAACACAAACTGAGCCTAACCACCTATGTGGACGACACCCAGCTGGTGGTGGTGGTGCATAAGGATAGGTCAGCTGTGGCAACTAGATTTCAGGAGGGGATGCTCGCCATCAGTTCCTGGATGGCGAATAATTGCTTAAAGTTAAACTCGGACAAAACTGAGGTCATGACCTTTGGAAACCTTCTGCCAAGATGGTCTTCCATCTGGTGGCCAAGTGGAATAGGCCTTCCACCAGTGCCAGTCACTAAGAACAGAAACCTCGGGATCATGTTCGATGACAAGTTGCTGTTTAAACAACAAGTGAATTCAGAGGTATCCGCCTCCTTTCACATGTTAAGGAAAATCAAGAAAATACTTCCATACCTTCCTCCATCTACAGGAAAAACGCTGATCTCCACTCTTGTATTTTCTAAGCTGGATTACGGTAATGCCCTGTTCCTGAATGCTCAGGAACAGGTGCTCCACAAACTACAATCGATTCAGAATGCGGCAGCGAGAGTTCTGCTTGGCATCCCCAAACGCCAACCAACCTCAGCGGCCATACGTCAATTGCACTGGCTAAGGGTCGGAAATAGGATTAAATTCAAAGCGCTCTGCATCACCTACAAGGCAATGCACAATGTAGGACCACAGTTTTTGAGGACTGCATTTCACATCTACGCCCCCAGCAGATCGTTGCAATCTGCTTCGTCATGTCTTCTTTCAGTTCCCCGTACTAGAACCACCACTTGGGGAGAAAGACGTTTCCTAGTGGCAGCCCCCAAACTTTGGAATTCGCTTCCTTTGTCAATCAGACGCAGTCCCATTCTCACCAGCTTTCGTAGACTGCTCAAGACATGGTTATTTGATCAGTGATTCTTTCAGGGTGCTTTGTCCTGGGAAACACTTGTGCCAAGACACCTCCGGGTATTTACGCGCAATACAAATCGCAAAAACATAAACAAACATAAACTGTGGTTGAAATTGTTCGTGGTCTACAAAACTGTATAAATAAACTCCCAAAAACTTCTGACATCCATCCTCAAGGTACATCCATTCTCATGGTCCACAGATTCATAGAAGGTCCTGAAGTCCACCTATTATATTAACCCTTTGTGGTATGTGGCTTCTTCAAAAATGTTGTTTTTTCCTCCTGCCCTACTTTTCTATTTTCCTACTTAACATTTGAACTTTGTGTTTTGTTCCTTGGCCAAAATAGTCAAATTCCTAGAAGATTCTTTCATCCTGGACTCATTCCCACACCTTTCAAATGATTTTAGACATTGACATGCTCCGCTTTGGTATGTCTTCATTATATCTAGAAACATCTCATTAACCACTAAGAATCCAGAATCTTAAAACGTCTTTTTTTAAACAAATTTTAACTCCACATCAGACTCAACACGAACAGTAAACCTTGCAGAAGTAGAGTTTTACTGCTTAATTTTTAAGAAAACGTAAGTATTGCTTCTATTTACATTTTCATCACTGTATGTTATAGTGAACAAATTATTTTGAAATAAAGAAGCGAATAGTTGGACTGATGCTTGTGGGGATTTGTCTGCCTTAGAATATACCCAAAAAATAGGAATAAAAAACTGGTAATTTTATCTAGAAATTTACCAAACTAATTTTTAGCACCTCAAGAGGCGACTGTAAAGCTGTAAAAGAGGCTGTGATGGTACACATTTGTTTCACGTGTGTATTTTTCCTGACATACATAAATTGCAGTAACGTTTTAAGTGCTTTACTTACTCAATTCTGTGGCAAAACCAACATCTTCACATGGTACACTCACTCCATTTGTGTAAACAGCATACAGAGATATCTTTACTTGAATTCCAGCTCTAATGTTCTCTGAAAGATAAAATTATGCAAATATATGACTTTTGAAAAAAACACAACGTAGAAATAGTCTTTGACAACCCAGTCATCTAAACGAACAGAAAAGTAAATGCAACTCTATGCACAACTAATGTGGAGAAATGCGGTACTTTAAAACCAAGGTTTGCTTAATGATTTTTATAACCATATCTGCAGTATCTGTGTGTATTAGTTCCAACTGGTACGGGAGACAGAGCATTCCCATGAGCCAAGCCTTGTGTGCAGAATGTGATGACACCATTTTAGGTACGCATGGGCTTGTGGAAAGGGTTACCGCCACTGACATGATTAGTCTTATCAGTAGGTTAGGTTTAGATGCATAGGGGGAAGATAATTTAATTTCTTCTTACACTAAGCAAAATCATGTTCCTTGATGAAGATGCAGGCCAACATTATCAATAAATCAATCAAGCAGTAGATTTGTAGAGCGCTACTGTCACCGTCAGGGTATACAGGAGCTATAAAGTCAAATTCCTACCTTGCATGAGATTTTATTCCTTCCTATGTGGTATCTAAGGGGAAATTATTTATACTTCTAGAAATATTATTTGCTTGGCCTTGCCATTCAGTGCTTACACAACCCCAAATGCCTGCTCCATATAATTCTAATACTGCTGATATGATTATGTAGAAATTTAAGTTAGCTGGTCAAAAGAACAACCAAACTGTCTATTAAATTAAAGACTGCCATATTGTTTCCAATCCCAAGCCTTTTACCATCGGTTGAGTCCAAGTAGATTTATAATAAATATTCCCAAGGAAGGAATAAATGTATATTTTAGTATCAAACACTTGGGGCTTGATACAGGGTTTGACAGGTGGCTCACTGTTCATTAGGCTGGTGGAGGACAAAGTGGCAGTTTGTTTCTGAAAAATGAATAACTATTGACCCCCACCACAAGGGAGTTTTTCCCCTGGGGGTGGGGAAAAAAATCTCGGAGTAATTGTTTAAATTTTTCCGATCACCAACAGGGTGGCGGTGATGAACGTAAAAAAATACATCAGACCGTCAGCCCTAAACAGGGTGGGCAGTGTGGTGTGATTACTTCAACAGCCAGCATTCTGTGAGGTCATCAGAGTAAGCTTTCCTTTGAAGGGACCAATGAGGGCTCAGCTGAAGCGGACAGTCCACCCAACTCTTAATAGGGTAGGCAGACCAAGAGTTTGCCAGACAGGACACTCAGCCACATTTGTGATGGAGTACCCTGTCCACCAAACTCTAAATAAGGCCCTTGCTCTTTATCTTGAATGATGATACACGAACCTTAATTCCATGGAACAAAACCATCTTTATTGTGATCCTCTAACGGTAACTTCATGCCACAAATTTCACAAGATGCTCCACAATACTGAGAAAGAACTGAATTTGATGTTGTGAAACAACTACCCGACTTCAAGGCCACACAAAATGGAATGTCTTTTTCTTTTTGTATCCCCCTCACTCCAGCCTGTTAACGCCTGAAAGCTCTCACAATCAATTGTATCTTAATAAATGTTGAACTGAGCATCACGTCCTTGGAATATATTTTTTAAAGAGAGGTTCAGAAGCGTAATTTCAAGTCTGATCACTGATGTGAAATGTTATCCTTGAAGCTGGCTCGCAAACTGCCAAGCAGGCACTGGAAGTGTCCAGGACAGAGTACGGTACTACCTTCATGATTGACCTTCGGAAAACCAGCTCACTCTGATAAATACAGCAGCATGCTGGTCCCATCTCAGGCACTTAGCATTTGATGGTTTTATCACTTCTTAATCTTTTTACATTGACTCCTCTGGAAGTCCAAATATACACAAAATTAAGTGTATTACCTTCAAAGATATTGGCCCAGAAGCTGCTGAAGCACTCAGTTACTGGCAGCTAGGTCTAGGAAACGTACATTAAGAAGCAACAAACATAAGGCAATCTCCCTGAATAATGGCCCCTACAATCTGGAACTCACAACTTCTTCCGCTGCATCTAGCAGAGTCTCTATGATTTGGAAGATACATCTCATATCAATCGTTCTCAATAAATACTTTATAGTTGAAATTTGCTCAGATAAACTCCACCTCAACTAAACTGCACCCTCAACTATTCACTTCAAGCACTTCTCAAAATCGTATAGTGCCTTGTTCCCTCACCTATCGTGTGAAACTGAGCACCCATCTCCAAATGGCTCAATGTTATGTTATATTAGGTTATGTTAAAATTATTTGTACCGCGCTCGGTCACCAGACGGTTTCATGGCGCTAATAACAAATGCGGAGGGCAAGAACGGGGGTTACTCGAACGCTGAACTGAAAGAGGAAGGTTTTCAACATCCTACAAAAGCAATCATAGGTAGGGCAGTGTCGGAAAGCAGTCAGGAGGGAATTCCAGATTTTTGGGGCCAGAAAAGAAAAACAGAGACCACTGTGCTTTTTGCATTTGATTTTAGGAATGACTAGAAGATTATGTGAGGTGGAGCGGAGATCTCTCAGGGGCACATATCGCTTCAGACTAGAAGAGATAAGGGCAGGAGCTTGATCAGACAGAGCTTTGAATATCGTACAACCAAGTTTAAAGGTGCAACGCTTAGCCACCGGGAGCCAGTGCAGGCTCCGCAACAGCAGCGAAACGTGCTGGTGTTTAGGCTGATGGTGAACTAGGAGTGCTGCCTGATTTTGCACCAGCTGCAACCTGTAGAGATGGTAAGCGGGGATTCCCACATACAGAGTGTTGGCATAGTCAATTCTGGACGTAACGAGAGCCATGATGACAAGTATAAGTGCATCTCTGCTGAGGAACCTACTGATCCTAGGTATCCTATGCAGATGGAAAAAGCAGGATGGCGTGGTGAATGTTGTAATACCAATACATTTATATATATGCTTATATTAATTGTCCATGTAATATGCTGCCTGCAAAACTAAGATGCTTCTAAGTGGTTAGGCATAAGATAAGCCATATTGTTACTAAATAGGACACATTGTGACTGAGAATTATAAGCAAAGACAGAGAGATAAATTAACTTCCATAAAAAGGAAGAGTGCAGTTGATACATGATAGGAGTGGAAGATAGCAAGACTCTTAATAGAGGTAGGTATTCATTCTTGACCTGAACTCCATCAGGAACTGGTTGCATATATAACTGGACATACATAGCTGGGCAGAGAATCATTGGTAATACCTGTTTCTGCATCTGACTTGGGGTGCTCATTTACTAAATTTAAATTGCAAGCCCAAGTGCATTGCTAAATTTTTACCTTCAGCTTTTTGGGAGCTACAAAGTCAATGCATTTGTTATTAAGGGAGAGGATCCTGAATTTGTTTCTGTCCTTCAGTGAGGGTCACTGTAAGCATTTGTGGTGTGCTACTACTGGTTCCAGCTTTTCAGGTCAAAGATTAATCTCTTTGGTGTTTGCTGTGCCTTTTCTGGTATGTTGATAGTCCGTGTTACAAGAAATTACAATAGTGTTGAGTTGACCAAAGCCCAAGTACCCTCGGCATGAAGCGGAGAGTTTTTCAACATCCCATATGATTCCCAGGGTATGAACGACCGGTACACCTTCTTTCTGCCAATAGGATGGGTAGTGGACACAGGACGTCAGTGTTTCTGAGGAGCAGTGCTTGGACTATTATAAATTAGGATTTGAGTAAGATACTATGGTTTTTTGTACTACTAAGTTGGCCCAGGACCTCATTATGAGTGGCCTGGTGTTTCGTTTTATATACATCTAGCCTGTTCTTTGAGAGGAAACTCCTGGGATGTGATACACATGTATTATTGGTGTATTTGCTTCAAGATAACCTGTTACTCCATGTCAAATGTTTTGGGATAGGGGTAATTTATTCTTTGATTCTTTCTTTGTATCTTTGTTTATGAACTGCAAACAATAAAAGATAGCTTTAAAAATATATATATATATATATCGAACCTGACAGTAACAATATCCTGGGTATCCTTATTTATCATGTGTCATAAATAAACCTTTTAGAAAGCTTTTCCAAATACTGAGGAGTAACATGATGACTTTGGTGCTCACTGCTTCAAAATCGACATGCTCCAGTAGGTATTGGGCATTTCATTGAAGTTATATTCTCTCGAAATGTAACTGGTTAAGTTGTGATTCTCTGTGGTTGGGTTGGAAGTGGTGGAATTGTGATTGAGAAAGAGAAACACCTGAAAGCTGACCAAGGGCCTGATTTAGATCTTGGCGGACAGGTTACTTCGTCACAACAGTGACGGGTATCCCGTCCGCTGAAATATAAATCCCATTATGTCCTATGGAATGTATATTTCGGCCGATGGGATATCCATCACCTTTGTGAAAAAGTACCCATCTTCCAAGATCTAAACCAGGCCAGAGTGCCTTTTCATCAAACAAAATGGATGATTCACTTTTGAGGAGTAAAGGTATAGGGAGACTCTTTTTTTCTTTAATCTGCTCCTAGAGTGTTTCCTGCTTTGATGTCTTCTAGTGCTGCATTAACATCAGTACGGTACCTAATCATCCTTGTATTGTAATAGTTTGCTGTTCTGAAAATTTGTGACTGAGCATTTGGTTTGACAGTATTGGGTATTCAAGAAGAGTCTGTCATATTAATATTTTGCTGTTGGTGATATCATTGTTTGAACCCCAGAACGATACATTATGCTATGGAATAAAATGTATCACTGGGATTTGCTACTTTGCTAGTTCCATTTATTTTGTGTCTACTTTTGTCTTAATTTCAGCTCTTGATATTTCAGGGTTATCACTGGTATGTTAGGTTGGAGAGGGACTTTGGCTTTTTCTGCCCAAAGTTCTACCTTGTAGTTGAAAGCCGGAGAAGCAAGAATGTATTTCCTCATTTAGCTTTACTCTTTTGGCTTTTCACGACAGTTGTAAAGCATCACGTTTCCCTATAAATAGTTGTCTGTGGGTATGCTAAGGCCATACAATGGAGTGGCTATACTCGTAGAGAATTTTAGAGTTCCGTGATGCAGAAGACCACAATCTAGAAGAGATAGATTTGAGTCCCAGATAAACATTTAAAATTCCCAAAAAAAGTGATTTTCCTGCTGTGCATTTAATTTTTGCGGTCATACAAATTTCAAATAGGCACTTTGTTGTTTTTATTATTCAATGTAGAACTGCAGTTTATGTGTACTGTAGGAAAATGTAAAGTGTGGCAATATTTTATTATATCAATTTTGTACCTCGTGTACATTTGATGAATGTTATGATAAGGTTTAAAGCATTTTCTGCCTAAAAGGTATTCAAAACCGCCTGGGAGAGAAAGACCCCTAAATAACTTTTCTTGCGGTTCAGTCTCACGCGCTACACTCACAAAAAATCTCATTCTCTTGCCAGCTCTGCCTTTGATTCCCAGTCTGACCTTGGCAGCTACTGGAGAGGTGCTTTTGCTGCTTCGGATCCAAATACTAGTAGAACATGCCTTGCCTGAAGTCAGAGAAGGAGGGACAGACTACACAGTGACAAACAATTAGCACATACAACAGGGATGGGATGCTCAGGATCTATAGATCACATACATTCCTACAACATGACAACCATTCAGGTAGTTAACATGTGGACCCAGACAATGAACACAATCAACTTCACGAAGAATGACTCTCCCAAGTTTGCGCCCATGAGGATAGTCCCACTGTTCTATACCTAGTGGCTCTTTGCCATAATGTTCATATGCTACGTATAAAGTCATCTAGTCTTTTGCCTACAGTGGTATTGGAAAGTAAAATTGTGAACATTCAGCAGAGCTTTAGTGTCTCCTTGAGTCTTATAGTGCATTGCACAAGAAGTAGATTTCTTTAAGAGGAACTACCTGGTGTGCATAGTCTTCCATGTACAACTCTGGAGAGTGATTGTGCAGTGGGGCTGCCTGTGGTAGATGATACTCATCGGAGGGTCAGCTGGAGAGGATCAAGGTGGCGCATTGGGAATGTCATAGTAGACATTCAAATTAGTGCCACAATTCAACAATCTGCGTCCTGCACACACCTTCTTGCTTTGACATGTTTAAGCCATTAATGCTATTGTGTCAGTAGGCCTTAGACCAATGGAGAGCGCTACCAATTTATCTGGGATTGCCAAAGACTTGCCTCTTCCGGTTGCAAGGTTAGTATATATATATAACACTGACAAAGTTGTTTCTCATCGTTGACAAACTGATACAGTTTTTTTAATGTTGATCACACTAGTTCAACATCCTTAATTCACCTTTTGTTTTCCTGTGATTCAACCTTGCTAATCCAGTCGAGTGAAGATGTAGTTAAAGAAACTGTGATGAACACAGGTCCTCTGAAAAGTAAATGAATGTCCGAAGGTTCTTAAAGTGTTAGCATCTTTTTACTTCTGGTGTTTTTTTCATAATAGTTTACATGAACTATCAACCTATAACCTAGTTTACAAACAGACATAGAAGGTAGCATCTCTAACGGATGCACGTTTCATCAAGAAGTTGTAGTTCTGACATTTCCCAAATTCAGCAAAGAAACTGAAAATAAACGTTATCTGGACTTCCATTGGTATAATTGTTGACAGTGGTCCATGAATGCAGTTCATGGTTGTCTGTTAAGTGTGTGGACTACTGTGCCATGTTCCCCATTGACAGTGAAGTCGGTCAAGAGAAACCTCTATGCCATTTTGGGTTTTTCTAACCCCATCAACATGGCATATTTGCACACAAGACTTGGCAGCATCACATCACATTCTTGCAAATACTGTAGGTGCATTTCATGATGAAACTGTTGCATCATATTCATTTGCTACCTGCTACAGGAGACTCTGTCCCCCCGGATGCTAAAGTGTTTGATCACCTGCGTCTGTAAATGATAGGAGCAATGGTGCAACACTACACACCCTGTACCCATAATGTGGAAGAATGGAACTTCCACAGCTGAAGAACAGTTTCTGCTACCTTCATCGGGCTGGTCTTGTCTAGATCCTCGAATACATGAAGTTGTACTGTGTCCACAGTCATGCATCATTGTCATACATATGCTTTGAAGTGTATTCCATATTGGATCAGGGATCGTTAATGTACTGATGATGATGCATAACTGTGGAATACTTATCTTCCGGTGAATTGTATGCGTTTATATCCTACATCGTATTTCTGGTCGCGGCAGCCATTGAAGATTTATTATTTCTGTGGGATGCGGACACTGGGACGATATCCTATTCTACTGTAATTTACATTTTCTCGGCTCACGTTGTTGTACTTTAGTATTATCATTGCTGCTCTACATGCTATATTTGTGGTGCTGTTTATCTAAGTGATGGAATTATCTTCTTTTTATGAATTACCGCTGTTACTGGACGCTGCCGTTAGGTATGGTATCCTATCCTGCTGTAATGTGCACTTGTTGTTCATATTTTGCACCTTATTACCATTATTGTCAGTCCTAGCTTGCATTATACGGCGATATATGGAAGTTGAACAGCACTTCATGTTGGTTGGTTTGACCTTACAGTTTTGCATTGTTGTAGAATTCAAAGGGGTATAGAAACATGTCCCCCTAATCTGTAACATACTCTGTATTATCTTCAACGCCTTATATACTGCCTCCACCACCTTGAAGTGTGTTTTTTTTTAAATAGCTTGGCTCCGAATACCTGATTAAACAATTTTTAGCTGCTGAACCCATCAGCATCTGATATATTGATGGTGTTTCCGCCAGGGTGCCCACGTCCTCCCCTCTTAACAAAATCCTCATATTTTGGAGGAGACAGGCAAACTGATAAAATTTAAAGTTAGGGACTGCCCATGCCCGTGCTTATGCGGTAGCATCATGTATTTAAAAGCTCTCCGAGGTTTGCCTTGCCCCATAGGAACCTATCACATATAGATTGCAATTTTTGCAACTATGGTCGTGTCAGTTCTAGTGGTACTGCTCTAAAGTAATACATAGCTTTGGGTAAGATGTTCATTTTAAGAACATTGCACCTCCCCACCAGTGAGAGATGTAAACATTCCAGACAGTCCAACAGCTGTTTAATCCCCAGTTAACCTCTACTAGTTCCTAAAGGCACATCATGATTTTTATACCCAAATACATAGCTTCCTCAGTTCCACAAGCATCTCCTGGACAGGCCGCCTTTGTGCAGAAAATTTGTGTTTTCGTTGGATTTAGCTTGTACCCTGATACCACCCCGAATATATGGGCCAGTAGCTCTATCTCTGGAATAGCTGCCACTGTATCTGAGGTCACCAATGCAATATCGTCCGAGTAGGCTAAAACCGAGCCTGATACTGCCCACAGAATGTAGAGCTGATCTTATTGCTCTCTTCCAACATTGTCAGGAAGGGATTAATATACAGGGCAAATAACAGCGGGCGCATGGGCACCCCTGCCTTGTCCCTGTAGTTATATGAACTAGATTAGAATATTTGCCCATTATACAGATCCTAGCAGTGGGTGATTTATACATGGCTTGAATAGCTTTATTAAAACCCGGGACAAACCCCATTTTACGGAAGCATGCCCATAAAAAAGGTCAGGAGACACGGTCAAACGCCTTTTCGGCATCAAAAAGTATCAAGCCCAGCCTATGGTGTTGTACATTAGCTAAATCTATCATAGTCACTACTCTATTTATATGGTTGACTGTGCCCCTGCCAGGTATGAATCCATGTTGGTGAATAGATACCAGGGGCGTAATTACTTGCACCAATCTTGTTGCTAAGATTTTAGCATAAATCGTGCCATCACAATTTAAAAGGGATATTGGTCTATAGGACCTTGGCAAGGATGTGGCCTTTTTTTTTTAATGCTTTTTTTAAATACTTAGAGGTGGTAGGCCTATGACAGGAAGAGCAGGAGAAACTTGATACCCCGATATCTATGGAGGAGATTGAGGAGGCAATAGGGTTGTTAGCCAGGGTAAAAGCAGCGGGACCAGGGAGCTTAAGGAGGATATACTTGCTACATTTCAAGATGCACAGCTTGGGAAGCCTGCACCATCCTGGGAAGATGGTGATGATTTTCATCCATAATGCATATAGACTATGTAGGACTTATGGTAATCCCTTTTTCCTTATCCGATAAGATTTCTAAGCAATTGAGTCATAATAGGGACCCTCCATGGCCCCCCCCACTAATTACAGGGCCATCTCCAATGTCTTGTTACACAAGGTATCTTCATGTGAGACCCTCAATACATAGAGAACACCTCAGTTCTTATATATTCATTCTAAATACACACCAGATCACACGTAGCACATATGCCATATTTATAGCTTGTTGCAACTGACCAGTAACTGTTTTTTCAATCCAATACGGAGTAGTGTTTTTTCACATCAACTATTTCCCAATTAAAGATGGCGGCCAGCACAGCTAAGGTGTCATACACACACATACCAGACCTTTTAAGCCATGTGCATACTTGTATCCATCAGCACACTTCATCGCTTAT
The DNA here is from genome assembly GCF_964263255.1 of Lissotriton vulgaris. NCBI lineage: Eukaryota > Metazoa > Chordata > Amphibia > Caudata > Salamandridae > Lissotriton > Lissotriton vulgaris. The sequence goes on along the minus strand of NC_141685.1, from coordinate 470,029,810 downwards.
AATTATGCAGGCATTACGGTGTGTTTGGTAGGTCTAAAACATAGAATATGCTTCCTGCATATTATTAATACAAATCGGCATGTTGTCATTTTTTGTCCAATCCCCATACAAGTCTAAATAAACATCATCAGTTTCACGTTATTATCGAATATACGTAGAAATTTAAAATCCCTTGGTTTCCCATGCGCGATCAGCTAAGAACAGTCATTAAAAACAGCACAGCCACCTAGCTAAGATGGCGCTCCAATTAGTTCCCTTCGCTAAGGCGTTTCTACAGGCCCCAGCTCCCGGCCTGCCCGTCCTCTCGCGAGTGTTGTCATCATTGACAATACCGCTATACTTTAAAAGCAGTACCGAGTAACCACTTTAACAGGCGGACCCGGCTGACGGACGATCGGGATACGGACGGACCCTTATAATTTGAGGTAAGCACGCCCCCTTGTGCAAGAACTCGGACTTGCAGCCGCGCTCTCCAGCTTTCTGCCCGTAGCCTTTTTTAACACATTTAGCGCTCTTGGCACAGAGACACTTATACCCTCAGACTCAGTTAGCATTTATCTTTAAATTACTAGTAAGCACTTCCCTCCGTGTAAGCACCCTGATTAGTAGCTGCGGTCTCTGGCTCCTGCTCGTAGCAGTATTAATACAATTAGCGCCCTTGGTACACAGATAACCATACCCGCAGCCATAGGCATCAATTATCTTCCCACACACGCAGGAACTTTTGATTCCTGTTTTCTAAGGGAATTACCAGAATGATAGTTAAACATTAGTATTTATCGTACATAAGGGTTTATACAGAATAGTATGCAGCGCCATTGATACTGAGAAGTATACCCAGACCACAGCTTTGACTCACTGCATATTAATGGTTAAGTCAGCGCAACATCCTTTATCAGTCAGCATAATCATAACAGCTTATATACTATAATCATTTACAGATGGAGTCCTCCCTGGATCCATGAGGGTGCACACGTTACCTGCATTAAACTAGGGTCTTCTGATCAATGGTACCATATACCTTCATATAGGTAAGACACCTAGCTTGCACATGCTATGTCTAAATTATCCATATCAAATAGTTGGTACACTGTTCATTAGTTTTTGTTGTTTCCTGGCTTTATAGTTAATATATTGGAGCGAACACCAAGCAAATCTACCGATAAAATCAGTGAACATAGAAGCTCCGTTCGTTCACGCATCCATAGACCACCGTCAGGTACACAATTTTAATATCATTACATTCAGCCTCAATGAGTGCTCCACTACCTAAATTAACCTCTACATTTGATTTATTATTTCTATCAGATAGAATACTTTCAAGACAACTACATACCAGCAGGTGGACTGTTTCTTTTATCAAACGACAGTACACTTACATCCGCTTGTGCTTTATTCGCCAGCAGGTATATACATTAGTGCCTTTTTCTCTTGTTTTTGAATGCAGGACCTATATAAAAGGCAGCTTTTTTATGTGCGATCATCAGAAGTGTCCTAATTTAAGTACGTGAAATATCTCTGACCATTTCTTGTTATTCATACCCACTGTTAGTATTGCCGACCAGTTAGGTTACCCATTTTGCTATAATTTTCGTCCATAGTCCTTTCCTTCAGGGCCCACCTGCTCCCCTTCCTTTCCCTTCCATACATAATCATGCAGCCAGCCTGCATAAATTAGTCCAATATGCATTAGAGGATGTAATCATCAAAGAACTCAAAACATCAGTTCCATGTTTCGATATTATGAGTCAGCAAAATGTACTAATAATATGTATATAAGTGTATATAGAGTCCACAATGTCTATAAATTAAACGATAACAGAATGTATATAATGCACGAAGCACTTAGAGTTTTTAAGGATGTAATTTTTTCGATAAGTTTTGACGTAAGGTATATAATAAATATATTCATCCCTATTTTTTAATATGTGTGTAGACTCAGGGAATTCTAGGTTTAGTATAGCCGTCACCAAAGGGTGCTACTGGAGAGATCCTTTCAAAGTGAAAAAATCATAGATTGAAATGCATGTATAAATTATGTGAGGTATGAAAACGATATATCAGACTAATGGCATGTAATCTTTATTTTTTTTAAGATATTGGTGCATAAATACAGACTTCCTGAAGAAGGCTCACGCCGAAACGCGTTGAAAAGGAATGCACTTCTGTATTTTTTAATAATCAATCAAGTTGTCCAGTCTTACACCATTTGCACATGTTTTGTCTTTTTTACCTATAACAATTTGCACGTACAATGAATTAAGAAAAACAATTGCTAAGAAAAAAAGATGTTACAAAAATAAAATATCATAATAAATCAACACTAGAGTGTTTTCAGTCATTAGTTATTTAGTTTTCCTCCCCTTTTTCTACCAGGCACATAACCCGGTGCACTTTTGTTCTAACTTTACCCCCTTATGCTGTTTCCTTGCCAGGGTTCATTCGATTAGGCAGGGGCCCCTTACTTTCCTAAGCTACCATCCTGGGAAGACGCCAACATAGTAGTGTTTAAAAAAGAAAACACTACTTTTGGAGTATAGTTCATCAGAGGAGTCATTTTAACATTATACTCTCCCTCAAAGGATTTGAGGGGAGACTCTGGCATAAAGACTTTGGAAATTAGGAGGAAGCAATGGAGAAACTGGCAGTAAAACATGTTGTCCATATGGACTCTTGTGGTCTGTCTAGATCTTCCAAGAAAGAGAGATTGAATGCAGCAATTCTGACCAATTCACACTTCCTGTGCAGGTTAACACACAAAAGTATCAGATATTATGCCTCTGTAAAGTTATGAGGCCAACAAATGCTTAGGGGGGGTTCTACTTGATATTGGATGTACTTCTGTCTGCCTTTTAATTATGCGGGTCATAATTTTACATGTATTAGCTTTATTTTAGCAGTGACTTTTTGTGTGAGCAACAATATGTGTTTTTATCATAGGATGTATATTAATATGTGTTTTTTTAAGATTGTTGTATAAATTTATACTTGGAATAAAAAATACCAATTTCCTAGATTGAGGTATATTTTGATTGTTTTTTACGTGGAACGTTTGAGTCCTATCAAGGGGATAGCACTCTTTCAAGGTGTACTTCTAACATACAGGGTCATTATGATTGCGGTTTTTCCGCATCCTCAGGGCCGGCGGAAGCCACCGCCGGCCCAGAGGATGCGGAAAAACCACAGCGGACTGACCAAAGACCCACCGCCACATTAGGATAGCTGGTGGGTCCTGGTTTCCGTCTGCAGCTTTTCCGCTGAGGTCGGCTTACAACCGCGGCGGAAAAGCTCTAATATGGTGACGGTGTCTTTCAGACACCGTCCACCATATTAGGATGGCCTGTAAATTATGCTTTTCCGCAGCGGGTTTTCCGCCGTGGAAAAGCATACGGAACTTCACTGCGGGGGCCCGTTGCGGGCCCCCTAGGTGAAGGGGGGCTGGGGGGTGCACATGGGGGGTACCTATGGTACCCCCCTGCATTTGCATGCAGAAAGCGGCAGGCACCGCGCTGTGCCTGCCTCTTACTGCATGCAAATGCAATGCGTGCATTTTTAACATTGCCGCGGGTGCAGCTTGAAGCCGCACCCGCCGCAATGTTAAAAATAGAGGATGTGACCGCCAGGGTGGCGGTCACATCCTAATTGCACAGGAGGGAACTCCGCATGCCATGCGGAGGTTCCCTCCTGCTCTGGGGTCGCGGACGGACGCAAGTCCGTCCGCGATCCTAATGAGGCCCATAATGTGAGGACGTTATATGAATTAAACTAAAAACTGTAGGAGAAAGTGTCCTAATATTCATAGAGGAAAATAAACAGTAACTAATTATGGGGGAAACCCCAAACCAGTAGTTAGGATATCCCAGATGCCTTTCAGGATTGGAAAGGTTACAGTTGGCTCCTTAAAATAGGGTGATTATTGTCCATTGAACTGATTGCGACTTTCTGATGGGATCAAATGTTGTGAGATGAATAGCCTCAATGATTTTGTAAGCAACTTTAATTCTTTGGTTAAACACAAGAGGACCTATTGGTAACAAAAATTAGATTAATTTAAGGACCAGTATCATGAATGCCAGGTAGTTCAGAGAGAATCGGACACCAGGACTTCCAGTTAAACAATGATGAGGGTCTTATCCTTATTAAATACTGACACGAAATGTCTGCAAAGGTTCTGGCCAATTGTATACTTGCATATTTAAGAGCTAGTGTTGCTTGAACAAACTGGATTGATACCTGGTAGGTCAACCTCAAACAATCACCACAGATTTGTTAGCACAGTCTAAAAATTAGACCTAGACATGAGAGCAACAGCAGTATTCCTTGACGCCGAAATAGGCTTTTGACTCTCTAGAGTGGAAGTAAATGCTGACGGTGCTTGGGTGAGTGGGATCTGGGAAATACCCACATAAAAGGGGTGAAATTATTATATACTGACCATATGGGCCAGATACGGATAAATGGGCAGATGTGTGACATCAGAGGGGAGCTCGGCAAGGTTACCCCCTTTTGCTATTACTATATGCTATAGTCTCAGAACCACTGGCATGTGTATATGAGCATATGAAAAATGTAACAACACTTTTGAATTGAAGGAATTGTGGTAATTTGTAAAGCGCACATACACCCATATATGGAGTTTTTTGGTGCGAAAAATTAACACCAACCTATTTAGTACAAAGCTGCCATAGAATGATGTTTAAGATGTGAGGAGCAAGGTTTTTAAAACGTTTCTGAATTTAAGATGATCTGGTCCCACATTAACATGGATAAGGAGTGAAGTCCAAAGAATAGCCCTTTGAACACGAAAGGACCTGCTTCTCAGTTAAGGAAGTTTCACCTTTGGTACATATAGATAAATAGATAATTCTCAGCAAGCTGTTATATCGCAAATTTACTACTAAAGAATACTGGAATCAATCCATAAAGTTTTGGTGCGTTGAATTTTATATTTTCTTCATCATAAGCCAGCGATGTTGAATGGTTGAATTTCTTTAAAATTACAAATGATCCTGACAGCTGCATTTTTAATGTTTTGTAGATGGTCCAGGTTTTTGGGGCATACCCAAAAAAGGCTGAATTACTGCCGGCCATTCTTGACTGGATAAATGTGTTGGCGACAACAACTCTGTGAGAAAATGACAAGAATGGGAAAATCCACCTGAGTTGTTTCAACTGATTAGCAGCCAATATCCATGGTACCAGCTACAAATTAGATTCCAGTATGATGCCAAGATTCTAGGAGCTTTTCACAGGATAAGAGTGATAGGCAATCTTTCCGGTACACCCCAAAGAAAAGGTTGGCAATAAATACAAGTTATCTAAGTGGATTAACTGAGATATTTAAGATGAAAAAAATATGTCATCCAAATTAAATGAAGACTTCACTTCCCAGGCCTCTAAGTCATTGAAGAAGATTGGTGTGATCCATGGTATTAAAAGTGGCAGAGCGATCCAACAGAATTAGAACCCACCCCTTAATAACATTTACCATGGTTCTTAAATTATCTATCACAAGAGGATAATAAGCTTGGTGCAATGGCTGGGTTAAATGTCGCCTGACTGTGACGGAGAAAATTATTTTGCCATGTTTTGTGTGTATGATAAAAGAGTAAGGGGCCTATTAGGATCACGGGTGGAGCGCCACCGCTGGGCCGGCGGTGGCGATCCACCCGCCAAATGTCCCTGTGACATATTAGTGACATATTAGTATGGTGAGGGGCACCGTGGCTGATGGAAAGAACGTCCGCCGCTTTTCCGCCGCCAGGTCGGATTGCCGGCCGCCGGAAAAGGCAGATAATATTATAATTGGCTATGGAAAGGCAGGCGGAAAACGCTTTCGGGCCCGTTACCAGCCCCGGGATTGGGCTGCACTTGGGGGGTACCTATGGTACCCCCCTTCATTGGCATACACAAGGTGGCAAGCATGCATATTTTACATTGCGGCAGGTGCTGCATACAGCACCGCCTGTCACAATGTGAAATATGCGGGATGCGACAGCCAGGGTGGCGGATGCATCTTAATGGGCCTGGCGGGACAGCCGCACCTCTGGCAGCCGGTCCCGTTTACCATTGTCCGCCCGCCATTGTAATGCGGCCCTATGCATGTTGCAGTTATGGCATCACAATGAAGAATACAAAAAAGCTATGAATGAAATGCTTGAATTAATCTTAGCCAGTGATAATTACTTGGACTGATGCCACGTCATTGTTTTTTAGCCCACTATGCCACCTCAGATTAGACCCAGCTATATGCAAATCAATCTTGTCCTCCAGTAGGACTGGTGGACACAGATGTGGACCGAGTAATAAATAAAAAATAGTAGCTGAGAATATTTCAAGCATTCCATTCACCACTTTTTTGTGCTCTTGAATGTGATACGTGGCAGGATGATGAGACGTTTCCTAAAAGATTCAGATGTTTGAACGCATGCAATATAGCCAACGACAACTCAGAGTTACTAGCAGAAAGAAGTAACAAGTGTTCACTTGTGTAGCGTTCAAAATGCAGTTGGAAGAAATGCGAACAGCATAGCTGGCTGATGGATGCGCTGGTGGCAGATGAGTGCAGATATGCTTGCCTTTAGACATGCAGCAACTACTCTTAAATATGTAATATTGGAGGCACACATAGAGGTAGGCTGGTGCCTGATGCATTGAACACGCAAAGTGGGGAAGGAATCCACTCAAGATGGCATAATAAAGGCCAACAAAAGAGACACTTTAATTATCCCTGACTGAGGTTCAGGAAGACATTGCACCAACTGGCCTGCAGCAGGAAAAAATGATTCTTCACAAGCAGAAGACATAAGTAACACACAAAATGTTAAGAACTTGCTTAAAATAAGCTACCTATAAGTGAAGACTGCAATTATAAAAACCCAGCTAAAATGAATTGTTGTTGAAATAAAAATAATGAATAGCTTAACAATTACTCACCAGCATTATAAAATAGCACACAGCATAACAAAGTAGCAGACAACTGAGGTGAGTAGTTCTTAAAGTGAAATGTTCATTTTTTTAAAAAGAAGCCTGTGGCCAAAGGTATTAAAAGATAAAAATGAGTAAAATTGGCAATAAACTAACACAACAGCAATGGAATGCTACTCATTTATTGCCTACTGGTCTACGTAAAATCTCAATAAGATGGTTTGGCTTTGACTTAGGCATAAAAAGTTCACCTTCAGGGCATGGTTCACAACATTTCACTGTTTTTGCATATGATATTAGTAGAGCACTGCAGTTTTTTAGGACTTAATTGTAATGTAATTTGTGTGCATGGTATTATAACCAACATCAATATGGCTCTTCTTGGTAACATCTGCATTAATCCCATCACACATCAATATTGTCTTCAATCGAGAGGCAGCTTTAAACTTTGAGGTGCAATATTTCTGTTTGCTAATACCTAAACCCAATCCCATGAGTTAGTTACTCATGCCAATAGTTTCTTATCATAGAATGTCCTATCTTAGTTTACTGTTGTAAGTGATAAGCATATCAAAGCTGTGCTGCTTCCCAAATCAAACGTGAAAAGGAGGAATTAACATGCAATACATTTATCGCTGTATAAAAGGCATTATGCAGGTAGCACTGAAAACCTGTTTACTGAAGGTAAAGGTTTAAGAAAAGAGCAGCCTGTTATGTGCTGGGTTTACTGTGGTGTCACCAGACCATTCACAAATGGAATGTTTATTGGAAAAAAGAATGCCAAGGAAAGAGAGAGTGTTAATCCATTTTACCACTACTGAAACTGTGCTGTTGAAAACGTTACATTGTTATGCAAAACCTAAAAGGAATTGAATACTACATGGAAAATCAGTGCATCAAGTCAATGATGGAATGTATGTATCAATGTGGAAACATTGTGGATGTTAAATGCATTGTTGTGCATATGTACAAAACATACTGTAGTTGTACATCTGTGTAATCTGGGATATAGAATGTTAGATCTTTTGGCTTCTGTTCAGAGAGCTTCCCCTGGTTGCTTCAAATTCATCTGAGAGGTATTTGCCTTGAATAAATAGGTTTTGAGGAACTTGTTTATTTAATGTTAACATACAAATGTGCATGTCAATGCATGAATAACTGCCTCTCTCAATAATCTGGCTGATTTGAAGAATAGAAATGTTCTGTAAAATATAGGAAAGTAATATTCCATGATTATAATCTGTATGTTTTGCTGGTGACAGAGATATCTAAAAAGCTTGTCCACCATAAGGCACCCCCCTTCACTAAGAGCTCGGGTGTAAATTATATCCCTGCAAAGACGGAGATCAGAATTACGAGTTGTGGGATGAAAACAAAAAACTGGTGATTGACATGGGGGAGGGGGAATGCAGGTGAATCATTTTAAATGCACATATTTTGTTGTGATAAATGTCACATCCAAATATTATGCTTTTAATATGCTTCAGTCCCCACCTGAGCGAAATTCAGAATCAGGTTTATTGGGATCACTGACATAATATCAGTTCATACAATATTGAAACACAAAAGAATTGGAAATTAAATATTGAAATAAAAAATATCGACTTCTTTTACTCAACTAGTAAAACCACAAATATCAACAACATAAATATCATAAAAAATATTGATTTAAGCCTTTATAAAAACAGAAATACTGGAATCAAAAATATTGGTAACTTTAAATAAACAAATAATATGTCAAATAGGTCAAAAATATCGATTCACACACTATCAACTACAATATTATTGCCTAAATAATCATTAACAAATATAAATAAACATTTCATACATAAAATAACTATTGGAAATAAACCTAAACCATTTTGTACACATTCTAAAATTAAATACAAATAAATTACATCAACACAATTGTTGCCATTCAACCCAATAAATTATATGCCTTACATCAAACTAATACAATCATAAAAACATATTACCATTAACTACAAACATCTAAACATCAAAAATATTAATAAACATATATACCTCCATGAATATATTTATAAACAGAACTATAAAACTATATATCATACATTAAAAAAATGAAATAAACGTTTACAATAGGATGTAACTATGAAAAAAATCAAACTCAAATGAAAGCAACCAATAAAATAAAAGTATAAACAACTTTAACCAAGAAAGTCAATAAAATCAAAACAATAAAAGGCACACTAATTTAACCAACTAAATACTTCAAAAACTACAAACCCTGCAAGACCAGGAAACACTGCTGGATTCTGTCACCAAACTATTAAATGAAAAATATATACATTTCAAAACTTCATAGCCAAGTAAGTAAAACTTAACCTAAAATGTAATAGTCAATACACTTAAGATTGTAAATAGCCATTAATTAATAAAATACTCTTACACACCTATCTCTTTGCATATACGTCCGACATGACAAAACTACGACATGAAAAATCAATAAACTGCCAGAAAAAATAACTAGCACCAACCAACAAAAGGACAAAATAAAGTAAGTATACATAAATTATTGCAAAATTATCAACTGACCCAAATAACAAATAAAAATCGACCTAACAACAGCAATCTCTAAAAACTACTACCAAATGAACATTTAAAATGAAACTAACATTTTTTTAACCCAGCAGAAAAGAAAAGACCTGCTCCAAATGAGATCACTCCTGACAGAAAAGCTGCAAAAACGTATGAAACACATTAACGGAACATACATGTAAGTATACAAAATAGAAGTGATTGCATAATTGTACATGTATATAACAAATGTACAAACTTTAAATGATTGTATATATTTATGCTATCACACTACTTTCAGATATAATGACTGAGTCAGCAAACTCTCAGAAAGGATAACAGTTACAAAATCACATGGGCTACACCTATTGCCATGAAAGTGCATCAACAGAAAATATAAACTGGAAATGTACCAAATACTATTCTAATGCATGCTATGGGAAGGCAAGTACAAAAGATGAAGTGATAATTCATGTAAGAGAGCCCAATGGCCCCCCAAATGTGACAGAAATAGAAGGTAGGAAAATATTACAAGACATAAGAGAGGCAATCACTAGTTCCCAAGAACCCACAACCAAAATCCAGAAAGATATACTGCCTAAAGTCCCTGAGCACATCACAGGCCAAATACTACCTATTCCCAATTGAAAACATGTAATTGCACACATTAAAAAATCACCAGCCATACTCCTCCTGCCCCAAGAAGATATTAAGAGACAGGAATACCTAAACATTTAACAATGACACATAATGAAGAACCTTTCCTTTTACATGACAACCTAAATATTGAGATATTAATCCTAATTTTCTCCACAGAAAAAACCTTACTAAAACATAGCCATTGTCAAACATGGATGATGGATAAGACCTTCAAAATGTGTCCGAATTCATTTACTCAAATATACACCACATACAGTAAATATCAAAATACAAATATACCTCTTATATATGCCCTACTGTCAAATAAATAAAGCAGCACATACTAGGACCTCTTACACTACATTAAACAAAAAAAAATATCTATACCCCCAAAAATGATAATAGACATTGAACAAGCCATGATTCAAACCATTTTAAAGATTTACGCCCACACGGCTATACAAGGCTGTTACTATCATTTCAATTAAAGCATATGGAGACAATGTCAACAATCTACACTAAGGGCCTAATTATGAGTTTGGGGACTTGAGTTCGAGGACTGCCACTGCTGCACCAGCAGTCAGACCGCAGGATTACAAATTGGGAGATCATAAAAAAGTGTTTAAACATATAAATGCTACAGGAAATCTGATAAAAAGGATATCAAAGTAAAAAGCGTTGATTTATTGTTAACCAAAATAGATTTAATTTTTTTTAAAACGAAAACTCCCAATGCGCATAGGACATGTTCGAAGAGAAAAACCTCTTCCGGTTGCATGGTTAGTATATATATATATAACACTGGCAAAGTTGTTTCTTATCATTGACAAACTGATACATGTTGATCACACTAGTTCAACATCCTTAATTCACCTTTTGTTTTCCTGTGATTCAACCTTGCTAATCCAGTCGAGTGAAGATGTATTTAAAGAAACTGTGATGAACACAGGTCCTCTGAAAAGTAAATTAATGTCCGAAGGTTCTTAAAGTGTTAGCATCTTTTTACTTCTGGTATTTTTTTCATAATAGTTTACATGAACTATCAACATATAACCTAGTTTACAAACAGACATAGAAGGTAGCATCTCTAACGAATGCACGTTTCATCAAGAAGTTGTAGTTCTGACATTTCCCAAATTCAGCAAAGAAACTGAAAATAAACGTTATCTGGACCGCCATTGGTATAATTGTTGACAGTGGTCCATGAATGCAGTTCATGGTTGTCTGTTAAGTGTGTGGACTACTGTGCCATGTTCCCCATTTACAGTGAAGTCTGTCAAGAGAAACTTCTATGCCATTTTGGGGTTTTCTAACCCCATCAACATGGCATATTTGCACACAAGACTTGGTAGCATCACATCACATTCTTACAAATACTGTAGGTGCATTTCAGGATGAAACTGTTGCATCATATTCATTTGCTACCTGCTACAGGAGACTCTGTCCCCCCTGCTGCTAAAGTGTTTGATCACCTGCGTCTGTAAATGCCTAGGAGCAATGGTGCAACACTACACACCCCTGTACCCATAATGTGGAACAATGGAACTTCCACAGCTGAAGAACAGTTTCTGCTACCTTCATCGGGCTGGTCTTGTCTAGATCCTCGAATACATGAAGTTGTACTGTGTCCACAGTCATGCATCGTTGTCATACATGAGCTTTGAAGTGTATTCCACATTTAATCGGGGTTCGTTAATGTACTGATAATGATGCATTACTGTGGAATACTTAACTTCGGGGTGAATTGTATGCTTTTATGTCCTTCATCGTAATTCTGGTCGCCGCAGCCATTGAAGATTTATTATTTCTGTGGGATGCGGACACTGGGACGATATCCTATTCTACTGTAATTTACATTTTGTCGGCTCACGTTGTTGTACTTTAGTATTATCATTGCTGCTCTACATGCTATATTTGTGGTGCTGTTTATCTAACTGATGGAATTATCTTCTTTTTATGAATTACAGCTGTTACTGGATGCTGCCGTTAGGTATGGTATCCTATCCTGCTGTAATGTGCACTTGTTGTTCACATTTTGCACCTTAGTACCATTATTGTCAGTCTTAGCTTGCATTATACGGCGATATATGGAAGTTGAACAGCACTTCATGTTGGTTGGTTTGACCTTACAGTTTTGCATTGTTGTAGAATTCAAAGGGGTATAGAAACATGTCCCCCTAATCTGTAACATACTCTGTATTATCTTCAACGCCTTATATACTGCCTCCACCACCTTGAAGCGTGTTTGTTTTTAAATAGCTTGGCTCCGAATACCTGATTAAACAATTTTTAGCTGCTGAACCCATCAGCATCTGATATATTGATGGTGTTTCCACCAGGGTGCCCATGTCCTCCCCTCTTAACAAAATCCTCATATTTTGGAGGAGACAGGCAAACTAATAAAATTTAAAGTTAGGGACTGCCCATGCCCGTGCTTATGCGGTAGCATCATGTATTTAAAAGCTCTCTGAGGTTTGCCTTGCCCCATAGGAACCTATCACATATAGATTGCAATTTTTGAACTGTGGTCATGTCAGTTCTAGTGGTACTGCTCTAAAGTAATACATAGCTTTGGGTAAGATGTTCATTTTAAGAACATTGCACCTCCCCACCAGTGAGAGATGTAAACATTCCAGACAGTCCAACAGCTGTTTAATCCCCAGTTAACCTCTACTAGTTCCTAAAGGCACATCATGATTTTTATACCCAAATACATAGCTTCCTCAGTTCCACAAGCATCTCCTGGACAGGCCGCCTTTGTGCAGATAATTTGTGTTTTTGTTGGATTTAGCTTGTACCCTGATACCACCCCGAATATATGGGCCAGTAGCTCTATCTCTGGAATAGCTGCCACTGTATCTGAGGTCACCAATGCAATATCGTCCGAGTAGGCTAAAACCGAGCCTGATACTGCCCACAGAATGTAGAGCTGATCTTATTGCTCTCTTCCAACATTGTCAGGAAGGGATTAATATACAGGGCAAATAACAGCAGGGCGCACGGGCACCCCTGCCTTGTCCCTGTAGTTATATGAACTAGATTAGAATATTTGCGCATTATACAGATCCTAGCAGTGGGTGATTTATACATGGCTTGAATAGCTTTGTTAAAACCCGGGACAAACCCCATTTTACGGATGTATGCCCATAAAAAAGGTCAGGAGACACGGTCAAACGCCTTTTCGGCATCAAAAAGTATCAAGCCCAGCCTATGGTGTTGTACATTAGATAAATCTATCATAGTCACTACTCTATTTATATGGTTGACTGTGCCCCTGCCAGGTATGAATCCATGTTGGTGAATAGATACCAGGGGCGTAATTACTCGTAATTACTCGCACCAATCTTGTTGCTAAGATTTTAGCATAAATCTTGCCATCACAATTTAAAAGGGATATTGGTCTATAGGACCTTGGCAAGGATGTGGCCTTGTCTTTTTTAATGCTTTTTTTTCAATATTTAGAGGTGGTAGGCCTATGACAGGAAGAGCAGGAGAAACTTGATACCCCGATATCTATGGAGGAGATTGAGGAGGCAATAGGGTTGTTAGCCAGGGTAAAAGCAGCGGGACCAGGGAGCTTAAGGAGGATATACTTGCTACATTTCAAGATGCACAGCTTGGGAAGCCTGCACCATCCTGGGAAGACGCCAACATAGTAGTGTTTAAAAAAGAAAACACTACTTTTGGAGTATAGTTCATCAGAGGAGTCATTTTTACATTATACTCTCCCTCAAAGGATTTGAGGCGAGACTCTGGCATGAAGCAATGGAGAAACAGGCAGTAAAACATATGGACTCTTGTGGTCTGTCTAGATCTTCCAAGAAAGAGAGATTGAATGAAGCAATTCTGACCAATTCACACTTCCTGTGCAGGTTAACACACAAAAGTATCAGATATTATGCCTCTGTAAAGTTAGGAGGCCAACAAATGCTTAGGGGGGTTCTACTTGATATTGGATGTACTTCTGTCTGCCTTTTAATTATGCGGGTCATAATTTTACATGTAGTAGCTTTATTTTAGCAGTGACTTTTTGTGTGAGCAACAATATGTGTTTTTATCATAGGATGTATATTATTATGTGTTTTTTTAAGATTGTTGTATAAATTTATACTTGGAATAAAAAATACCAATTTCCTAGATTGAGGTATATTTTGATTGTTTTTTACGTGGAACGTTTGAGTCCTATCAAGGGGATAGCACTCTTTCAAGGTGTACTTCTAACATAATGTGAGGACGTTATATGAATTAAACTAAAAACTGTAGGAGAAAGTGTCCTAATATTCATAGAGGAAAATAAACAGTAACTAATTATGGGGGAAACCCCAAACCAGTAGTTAGGATATCCCAGATGCCTTTCGGGATTGGAAAGGTTACAGTTGGATCCTAAAAATAGGGTGATTATTGTCCATTGAACTGATTGCGACTTTCTGATGGGATCAAATGTTGTGAGATGAATAGCCTCAATGATTTTGTAAGCAACTTTAATTATTCTTTGGTTAAACACAAGAGGACCTATTGGTAACAAAAATTAGATTAATTTAAGGACCAGTACCATGAATGCCAGGTAGTTCAGAGAGAATCGGACACCAGGACTTCCAGTTAAACAATGATGAGGGTCTTATCCTTATGAAATACTGACACGAAATGTCTGCAAAGTTTCTGGCCAAATGTATACTTGCATATGTAAGAGCTAGTGTTGCTCTGAAGACTTCACTTCCCAGGCCTCTAAGTCATTGAAGAAGATTGGTGTGATCCATGGTATTAAAAGTGGCAGAGCGATCCAACAGAATTAGAACCCACCCCTTAATAACATTTACCATGGTTCTTAAATTATCTATCACAAGAGGATAATAAGCTTGGTGCCATGGCTGGGTTAAATGTCGCCTGACTGTGACGGAGAAAATTATTTTGCCATGTTTTGTGTGTATGATAAAAGACTAAGGGGCCTATTATGATCACGGGTGGAGCGCCACCTCTGGGCCGGCGGTGGCGATCCACCCGCCAAATGTCCCTGTGACATATTAGTATGGTGAGGGGCACCGTGGCTGATGGAAAGAACGTCCGCCGCTTTTCCGCCGCCGGTCGGATTGCCAGTCGCCGGAAAAGGCAGATAATATTATAATGTGCTATGGAAAGGCAGGCGGAAAACGCTTTCGGGCCCGTTAACAGCCCCGGGATTGGGCTGCACTTGGGGGGTACCTATGGTACCCCCTTCATTGGCATACACAAGGTGGCAAGCATGCATATTTTACATTGCGGCAGGTGCTACTTACAGCACCGCCTGCCACAATGTGAAATATGCGGGATGCGACCGCCAGGGTGGCGGATGCATCTTAATGGGCCTGGCGGGACAGCCGCACCTCTGGCAGTCGGTCCCGGTTACCATTGTCCGCCCGCCATTGTAATGCGGCCCTATGCACGTTGCAGTTATGGCATCACAATGAAGAATACAAAAAAGCTATGAATGAAATGCTTGAATTAATCTTAGCCAGTGATAATTACTTGGACTGATGCCACATCATTGTTTTTTAGCCCACTATGCCACCTCAGATTAGACCCAGCTATATACAAATCAATCTTGTCCTTCAGTAGGACTGGTGGACACAGATGTGGGCCGAGTAATAAATAAAAAATAGTAGCTGAGAATATTTCAAGCATTCCATTCACCACTTTTTTGTGCTCTTGAATGTGATACGTGGGAGGATGATGAGACATTTTCTAAAAGATTCAGATGTTTGAACGCATGCAATATAGCCAACGACAACTCAGAGTTACTAGCAGAAAGAAGTAACAAGTGTTCACTTGTGTAGCGTTCAAAATGCAGTTGGAAGAAATGTGAACAGCATAGCTGGCTGATGGGTGCACTGGAGGCAGATGAGTGCAGATATGCTTGCCTTTAGACATGCAACAACCACTCTTAAATATTTATTATTGGAGGCACACATAGAGGTAGGCTGGTGCCTGATGCATTGAACACGCAAAGTGGGGAAGGAATCCACTCAAGATGGCATAATAAAGGCCAACAAAAGAGACACTTTAATTATCCCTGACTGAGCTTCCGGAAGACATTGCACCAACTGGCCTGCAGCAGGAAAAAATGATTCTTCACAAGCAGAAGACATAAGTAACACACAAAATTTTAAGAACTTGCTTAAAATAAGCTACCTATAAGTGAAGACTGAAATTATAAAAGCCCAGCTAAAATGAATTGGTGTCGAAATAAAAATAATGAATAGCTTAACAATTACTCACCAGCATTATAAAATAGCACACAGCATAACAAAGTAGCAGACAACTGAGGTGAGTAGTTCTTAAAGTGAAATGATCATTTTTTTAAAAAGAAGCCTGTGGCCAAAGGTATTAAAAGATAAAAATGAGTAAAATTGGCAATAAACTAACAGAACAGCAATGGAATGCTACTAATTTATTGCCTACTGGTCTACGTAAAATCTCAATAAGATGGTTTGGCTTTGACTTGGGCATAAAAAGTTCACCTTCAGGGCATGGTTCACAACATTTCACTGTTTTTGCATATGATATTAGTAGAGCACTGCAGTTTTTTAGGACTTAATTGTAATGTAATTTGTGTGCATGGTATTATAACCAACATCAGTATGGCTCTTCTTGGTAACATCTGCATTAATCCCATCACACATCAATATTGTCTTCAATCGAGAGGCAGCTTCAAACTTTGAGGTGCAATATTTCTGTTTGCTAATACCTAAACCCAATCCCATGAGTTAGTTACTCATGCCAATAGTTTCTTATCATAGAATGTCCTATCTTAGTTTACTGTTGTAAGTGATAAGCATATCAAAGCTGTGCTGCTTCCCAAATCAAACGTGAAAAGGAGGAATTAACATGCAATACATTTATCGCTGTATAAAAGGCATTATGCAGGTAGCACTGAAAACCTGTTGACTGAAGGTAAAGGTTTAAGAAAAGGGCAGCCTGTTATGTGCTGGGTTTACTGTGGTGTCACCAGACCATTCACAAATGGAATGTTTATTGGAAAAAAGAATGCCAAGGAAAGAGAGAGTGTTAATCCATTTTACCACTACTGAAACTGTGCTGTTGAAAACGTTACATTGTTATGCAAAACCTAAAAGGAATTGAATACTACATGGAAAATCAGTGCATCAAGTCAATGATGGAATGTATGTATCGATGCGGAAACATTGTGTATGTTACATGCATTGTTGTGCATATGTACAAAACATACTGTAGTTTTACATCTGTGTAATCTGGGATATAGAATGTTAGATCTTTTGGCTTCTGTTCAGAGAGCTTCACCTGGTAGCTTCAAATTCATCTGAGAGGTATTTGCCTTGAATAAATAGGTTTTGAGGAACTTGTTTATTTAATGTTAACATACAAATGTGCATGTCAATGCATGAATAACTGCCTCTCTCAATAATCTGGCTGATTTGAAGAATAGAAATGTTCTGTAAAATATATGAAAGTAATATTCCATGATTATAATCTGTATGTTTTGCTGGTGACAGAGATATCTAAAAAGCTTGTCCACCATAAGGCTCCCCCCATCACTAAGAGCTCGGGTGTAATTCATATCCCTGCAAAGACGGAGAACAGAATTACGGGTTGTGGGATAATAAAAAAAACTGGTGATTGACATGGGGGAGGGGGAATGCAGGTGAATAATTTTAAATGCACATATTTTGTTGTGATAAATGTCACATCCAAATATTATGCTTTTAATATGCTTCAGTCCCCACCAGAGCGAAATTCAGAATCAGGTTCATTGGGATCACTGACATAATATCGGTTCATACAATATTGAAACACAAAACAATTGGAAATTAAATATTGAAATGAAAAATATCGACTTCTTTTACTCAACTAGTAAAACCACAAATATCAACAACATAAATATCATAAAAAATATTGATTTAAGCCTATATAAAAACAGAAATACTGGAATCAAAAATATTGTTAACTTTAAATAAACAAATAATATGTCAAATAGGTCAAAAATATCGATTCACACACTATCAACTACAATAATATTGCCAAAAGTAATCATTAACAAATATAAATAAACATTTCATACATAAAATACCTATTGGAAATAAACCTAAAACATTTTATATACATTCTAAAATAAATACAAATAAATTACATCAACAAAATTGTTGCCATTCAACCCAATAAATTATATGCCTTACATCAAACTAATACAATCATAAAAACATATTACCATTAACTACAAACATCTAACCATCAAAAATATTAATAAACATATATACCTCCATGAATATATTTATAAACAGAACTATAAAACTATATATCATACATTAAAAAAATGAAATAAACGTTTACAATAGGATGTAACTATGAAGAAAAAAATCAAACTCAAATGAAAGCAACCAATAAAATAAAAGTATAAACAACTTTAACCAATAAAGTCAATTAAATCAAAACAATAAAAGGCACACTAATTTAACCAACTAAATACTTCAAAAACTACAGACCCTGCAAGACCAGGAAACAATGCTGGATTCTGTCACCAAACTATAAAATGAAAAATATATACATTTCAAAACTTCATAGCCAAGTAAGTAAAGCTTAACCTAAAATGTAATAGTCAATACACTTAAGATTGTAAATAGCCATTAAATAATAAAATACTCTTACACAGCTATCTCTTTGCATATACGTCCGACATGACAAAACTACGACATGAAAAATCAATAAACTGACAGAAAAAGTAACTAGCACCACCAACCAACAAAAGGACAAAATAAAGTAAGTATACATAAATTATTGCAAAATTATCAACTGACCCAAATAACAAATAAAAATCGACCTAACAACCGCAATCTCTAAAAACTACTACCAAATGAACATTTAAAATGAAACTAACATTTTTTTTAACCCAACAGAAAAGAAAAGACCTGCTCTAAATGAGATCACTCCTGACAGAAAAGCTGCAAAAACGTATGAAACACATTAACGGAACATACATGTAAGTACAAAATAGAAGTGATTGCATAATTGTACATGTATATAACAAGTGTACAAACTTTAAATGATTGTATATATTTATGCTATCACACTACTTTCAGATATAATGACTGAGTCAGCAAACTCTCAGAAAGGATAACAGTTACAAAATCACATGGGCTACACCTATTGCCATGAAAGTGCATCAACAGAAAATATAAACTGGAAATGTACCAAATACTATTCTAATGCATGCTATGGGAAGGCAAGTACAAAAGATGAAGTGGTAACAGACAGAAATAGAAGGTAGGAAAATATTACAAGACATAAGAGAGGCAATCACTAGTTCCCAAGAACCCACAACCAAAATCCGGAAAGATATACTGCCTAAAGTCCCTGAGCACATCACAGGCCAAATACTACCTATTCCCAATTGAAAACATGTAATTGCACACATTAAAAAATCACCAGACATACTCCTCCTGCCCCAAGAAGATATTAAGAGACAGGAATACCTAAACATTTAACAATGACACATAATGAAGAACCTTTGCTTTTACATGACAACCTAAATAATGAGATATTAATCCTAATTTTCTCCACAGAAAATAACTTACTAAAACATAGCCATTGTCAAACATGGATGATGGATAAGACCTTCAAAATGTGTCCGAATTCTTTTACTCAAATACACACCACATACAGTAAATATCAAAATATAAATATACCTCTTATATATGCCCTACTGTCAAATAAATAAAGCAGAAAATACTAGGACCTCTTACAGTACATTAAACAAAAAAAAAATATCTATACCCCCAAAAATGATAATAGACATTGAACAAGCCATGATTCAAAGATTTACGCCCACACGGCTATACAAGGCTGTTACTATCATTTCAATTAAAGCATATGGAGACAATGTCAAAAATCTACACTAAGGGCCTAATTATGAGTTTGGGGACTTGAGTTCGAGGACTGCCACTGCTGCACCAGCAATCAGGCCGCAGGATTACAACTTGGAAGATCATAAAAAAGTGTTTTAACATATAAATGCTACAGGAAAACTGCTAAAAAGGATATCAAAGTAAAAAGCGTTGATTTATTGTAAACCAAAATAGATTTAATTTTTTTTAAAACCAAAACTCCCAATGCGCATAGGACATGTTCGAAGAGAAAAACCTGTAAAGTACAAAAGCCCACCCACAAAACAAATATACTCTGCAAAGCATATGTAAATCATCAAAATATATATTACATAACACAATTAAGGATAACATAACAATAGATTACATAAATAGCGTAGGAAAACGCAAAACTACTAACTAGCGAAAAACAATAATATTAATACATCTAAATATACCAACATCTCACAAACAAAACTATAACCAACATGTAGAATTCACTCTAAATCAACCAGCCTAAAAGTCCTTAGAAATTCCTTAAAAAATGACTTATCTGTTCCAGCGAACAGCCGCACCTTATTGCAACCTGTTTCCAAAAAAATAGACTAAAAATTACACAAATAGATTGCAAAATAGAAGCCAGCTGTAAAAATGGATGCTAAATGAAACTAAAAAAAAGACTGTCTCCATTTTAAATGAATGGGAAATAATGTAAAAATGTATAAATGTATTAAAAAAGTAAAATAAAATATAAAAAATGTAAAACATGTCAAATACTGTTGTTTAAAAATGTTACAAATTGCAAAGTATAAAATAAATATTAGTTTAACATATGCAATTATTTCATATATCATATAACATTTATTAAAATATGTTGAAAACAAATGTATACACAACAGAAACATGTGTTACCTCATTATTCTATAAACAAATATGACTAATAATATTATTACTTACAAAAATCCAAATAATTATTTTTCTATTATATTTGTAAATGCAATCAATGTTAATAAAATAACAAATTATATCTACTATATAGAGTTACATTTAAAATGAAGAATTTGAGACAAAAATATTAAAATTAAATAATGACGCTCCAACAAAACCCATTTTTTTAAAAAGTGTTAGACACAAAAAAGATTAAATGTATTTTTCCCACTCCAGACTAACTATTTCGGTGAAGGTGATGAACTCTAATGGGGTGACATTCACCAGTCCTACTCCAGCCTGACCATATTGGTGGAAGGTGCTGACACTAAAGGGGAGACAATTACTATTTCCATTCCAGCCTAACCATAATGGAGAAGGTGTAGGACACTAAAAAAGTGGCATTTCCTATTTCCACTTCTGTCTAACCATATTGGGGAAGGTGTCAGACGCTAAAGAGGTGGCATTTGCTATTCCCACTTCAGTCTAAGCATATTTGGGAAGGTGTTGGACACTAAAGGGGTGACATTTTCTATTCCCACTCCAGCCTAATCATACTTGGGGAGGGTGTTGGATACTAACAGGGTTGCAATAACTATTCAACCCCTATTTGAGGCTACTTGAAAAAGATGTTAGACATGAAAGAGCGAACGTCAACTATACAGACCTATGTTCCCCCTCGCCAGTTGCGCTCTACGGGGCAGCACCTGGTCAGTGTTCCCCGGGTGAAGCGCTGTCGCGCGGGAGCCGTTCTTTTTGCTGCCTGGCGGAAAAGTTATGGAACTCCTTGCCTGTGCAGATACGCAGTATGGAATGTCTGCTTGCTTTTAGGAAAGCCATTAAAACCTTTCTCTTTCCCTTAATTTAGCCTTTGTGGTCTTCTTTTGAGGCTATTATTGCTGTGATGTCTGGCCCACCTTACTGATGCTGAAAGCGCCGGGACGCCCCTTCGCTGGGGCAGCTGTACGCTATACAAGAATGGGTAACATAACATAACATAAAAATAGAAAAACATTGTGTAGAAAATTAGGATCTACTTCTATGGTTATCCTCACTTTTTGCTTGATGGGATGCTGTTTTTGACTAGTCTGACTGGGATCCTGCTAATCAGGACCCCAGTCCATCTGCTTTCTCCTTAAATTGGTAAGTTGGAGTTTTTTGGTCTTGGCGACTCTCTCAGAAGAGGCCAGAGCAGCGAGTTAGGCGGAACCCCTACTCCAACCACGGACCGCAGCGATTAACTCCCGGTGGGACCTCAAGTGAGCAAATGATTAGAACCCACTTGAAAACGTAATGAGATTCAATATTGACCCTGCCGCCAGCTTTAAGCGGGACCAGAGCTGCCACAGTGAACGTGGTGCCAAGACCAAAAAACCCCTAAACTATAAAGACACCCGCTATAAGCGGGACCACAGCTGCCACAGTGAACGTGAAGCCAAGACAAGAAACCCCTACACTATAAAGACACCAAAAGAGATGACACTGACCTTCAAATCCATCCCTTGAGAAATTACCAAGAGACTTACTCGAATAACCAGGACCCCTTAGGAGGGCTACTAAAGAGACTCATTTCAGTAATGCTCATCATGTCCTGATGATGATCTTAAATCCTTAAAGATCGAAACGTCGTCGACCCAACCAAGGAAATTCCCCCACTCCATTGTATATAGCTCTGTGGACTACACCTTGCTTTTATGTGATACTTAGTATATTTTCACCTTGTTCACTCAAGTCAAATTATGCACCATGTCACTCATGTGAGCACTGAAAAGGAATTTTACATGAGAATATGAAATAAATATTCCTTTACATGCTACCCTACAAATTTTGCTCCTAAGATTGATTCACTACTAGAATTAGAACTTGCTATTCAGGACCTTTTTAGGCCACCTGAACAATTGTCTGCTTACCTTTTAGTGATCACAATGCAATCATTTTATGTTTTTCTTTTCATTTAAACCCAGAAATATAAGTGAGACCATGCATTGAACCACTTTGTGAAAAAAGGGTTTTGGATGAAATGGGATTCAGTTGAGCCCAATACGTTTTTTGAAGATCTGATCAAAGATACATATGGGGATATTACCTGTTATCTTTTCCCCCATGAGGACCCATTTAAAATCTGTGACAACTTTACGAAGATTTGTAGTTCAGTTTCTTGTATGGTTACTAACACTATTAGTTCAAAGGAAGGTGCCCCTCATTCCTTATTTTATCAAGATTGAGTGTCTATAAAGCTCCTAAAAAAGTTACAAATATGACACCACAAAACCCTGAGGACATTAAAACAGCCAGGAAAATATACAAGCAGGCACTTCATAGAAGAAAACCGGAAATTAGAAGCAAAGCTTGAGAAGATTTCGAATGTGCAGTACAGATGATGGACAATAGAGTTTTCTGGGCAATTGTAAACTGTCCCTTCTTTTCAGATCGACCGGCTGCAGTCATAGAGTACTACATCCCAGATGGTGATTGGATCGCTCACTTCTGCCAGATATTTAATTCTAGCACCATGTTCGTGAATCAACCCACAAAAATAGGGGGACTAGATCTCCCTCCAGATAATGATAGCTGGCCTGAGGAATTGATTAGTGTAGCCGATGTATCAAAGGCTATCTTGAGTGCAATGGCTGTGAAGGCTCTGGGCCCGATGGGGTACCAATCAACCTATTTAAGCACAACACAATCCTTTCGGCCCCTTTATTAACAAATGTAACGAGAGCCATGTTGAAGAAATGTCCACTTGATTCTTGGAGGAAATCAATTAAAGTACCTATCTTTAAGTAGGGTGATAGGAACCTTCCAACTTGCTATCTCATTATTAGATTTGTCTGCAAACATTTAAGGTTGCACAATTTTGGGAAAATTAGAGAAATGGGCTGAGGAGCACTCCTTTTTCTTAGTATGGACAACCCTGGTTATGAAAGTATCTAGTTGTAATTATTTGTGAATTTTATTTGATGCAAACTTGAGCTGGGGCTGGCTAACTGTGTTGAGAACACAGAAGATGGTGGCTCCATGTGAATCAATTTACAGATTTCCAAAAAAGTTAGGACATAACCCCCTGAGAGAGATGTCTACACTTTATAAAAGTAAATGCCTTGAATCTGGAACCTATGGAGCTGGTGTATGAGGACATGTAGGCCTTAGTTTTACAGACAGCTGAAAATAAATTAATATGCAGACTTTTAGCCATCCCCAAAACCACACCCTGTTTCTTTTCACATCTGCAACGTGGTCATGGGCATTTGGTGGACCAAGTTAGATTGGCCCTTTTACTTCTGTGGCTGAAACTTTGGTCTACCCCAGAGACCAGCCTCTCATGCAAGTTAGTAGAGGACTGTATGAACTATAGCCGTAGGACGGCAATTCCATCAATCAATCAATCAATCAATCAATCAATAAATCAATCAGGGGCTTATAAAGCATGCTACTCACCTGTGAGGGTCTCAAGGCGCTATATGGCACATGTCAAAAATACCTTTTCCATCTTGGGTCTGAGCAATATCTCTGATTGTCTAGGTAGCATTAACTCGGGATCAAAGACGCTGATAAAAGAATCGTCACTGGAGAATAGGGAAAATGCTAGAATTGCTATGGTGCGTTATATGATTCAGAAAAGGGGGTGGTGATGAACAGAGTGTCTGAATTAAGCAGACCACTCTTACCCAGTCCAAGGATCAGGGCTTGATCCATCACCGTTTTTTAGCTCACTGCACCATCCCAGCTCAGAACTTGGCTATATGCAAATTAGTCTGACCCTGGCCCAGTGCATCATGGGAACAGGGCAGACCAAACTACCAAGCCAATTCTTATACTGGGAAGCTTGTTTCCTTCCCAGTATAAGAATTGGCTTGGTAGTCTGGTCTGCCCTGTTCCCATGATGCACTGGGCCAGGGACAGACTAATTTGCATGTAGCCAGGTTCTGAGCTGGGATGGTGCAGTGAGCTAAAAAACGGTGATGGATCAAGCCCTGATCTTTGGACTGGGTAAGAGTGGTCTGCTTAATTCAGACACTCTGTTCATCACCACCCCCCTTTTCTGAATCATTTTGTCCACCATAAGCGTGGAAGGGTATACTCAGACATGAGTCCCTTGCTCACTGCACTATCAGGATTCAAGCAAGCCGGGCCGAAGACGGCTGAAATGCCAGAAACCGGTCCCCGGAAGCTTGTTTCCTTCCCAGTATAAGAATTGGCTTGGTAGTCTGGTCTGCCCTGTTCCCATGATGCACTGGGCCAGGGATAGACTAATTTGCATGTAGCCAGGTTCTGAGCTGGGATGGTGCAGTGAGCTAAAAAACGGTGATGGATCGAGCCCTGATCTTTGGACTGGGTAAGAGTGGTCTGCTTAATTCAGACACTCTGTTCATCACCACCCCCCTTTTCTGAATCATTTTGTCCACCATAAGCGTGGAAGGGTATACTCAGACATGAGTCCCTTGCTCACTGCACCATCAGGATTCAAGCAAGCCGGGCCGAAGACGGCTGAAATGCCAGAAACCGGTCCCCGGAAGCTTGTTTCCTTCCCAGTATAAGAATTGGCTTGGTAGTCTGGTCTGCCCTGTTCCCATGATGCACTGGGCCAGGGACAGACTAATTTGCATGTAGCCAGGTTCTGAGCTGGGATGGTGCAGTGAGCTAAAAAACGGTGATGGATCAAGCCCTGATCTTTGGACTGGGTAAGAGTGGTCTGCTTAATTCAGACACTCTGTTCATCACCACCCCCCATTTCTGAATCAAGGTGCGTTATATGGCCACAGTAGCAAGGTATGTGCCAATCTCTACTTCCATGGGGGACGGAACCAACTAAGCATGGTTCACTTTTTAGCTGTATTTACCAGGACAGGGTCCTGGTTTGCCATGTCTGTGCTGCCCATTTGATGCTGTCTCCACCCTATCTACATTGCACTTTATGTTCTTTTGCACATTGTAGTCTACCATACAAAATCTTTCTTGACACCCTTTTTAAAGTAACATGAAATTAACGTCATATCAAGAAGGTTTATATTTTTAGCAATACCCTATCCCAATAATTTGTTTCTCTGTTTTCAATTACATACTGGCTGTGTTGAAACTGAAAAAATGTGCTTCATAAAATTTTCATCTTTTATTTTTAGGACTAAATGCCTGTATCGAAAGACCCTTTCTGTAACCTTATAAGGAATTAGAATGTGTATTTGAGGTTCATGGATTAATGTTTAACATATACTGTTTCTATCTTGTGCTTTTATAGTCAAGTACTGTAAGAATAAAGAATTATTTGACTTTGACCAAATATATACAATTAAACACACACGCATAAATTACATACAAAGGAACACTTGCAATAGATATTACATACAGTGATATTTTTTACATTGACATTTTTTGCAACAATATTAAAACAAAACTAAAAATTATATATTTTTACCTTCCTTATTCCTGTTGACGATATTACTGTAATACCGATATTCTTAACACAATATTTTTGTGTCACAATAACTTTTTCAGATATTTTGTCTAAATACCGGTTCATTGAGGGCATTCAGAAGGAATCAATTGCTAATCAACTGTGATGTACTGTCACTATTACTATAGTTTCATGCATATTTTTCAGAGCAGAACTCTTCATCTTTTATGAAGTGGTGGAAGGCTTTGCTGGAACTAACCAACACTGTATTACCCACACAAAGAACGTTTAGCAAAAAAAAAGCCATAGGATGACCGCAATCTGCTTTTCTCACCTTTTATGTAGACGGAGGAATTCTCCCTCGGAATTCTTTTCCACAGTAAATCTCGCTGTTGTTTATTACACCTTATTGGAATCCATTCAATAACATACCATAGGAAAGCAGATTCAGGTGCCTCCCATGTGACCAAGATCCCATCATGATCTGAAGATAAGAGTTTCATATTTCTAGGAGGTGGGCAATCTGCAAGAGAAAAGATGTCAAATGTTAACCCAAACTGATTAGGCCCCATTCACAGAAAACATTTTACAACTTTTATCAATTCACAAACATTCCAAGAAATTGCCTAGAATGCTGTGAAATGCAACTGGCAATATTATGTGACAAATCAGAGGTGTTCCTATTCACTATGTTTTTCTGCAGGGAAAACATTTTACTCTGTGGGGAATGTCCTTCTCCTACACTCCTACCAAATCAGAGTTGATCAGTGATGGCTCCTCTACTAAAGCAGAGAAGTATAGCCCCACCAGCCAGGTTAGGCGGGGCTGGGCTCGCCGCTGTCAGAGGGAGCAGAAGTGGGTTGTACTCCCTCCCTAAGTGCGCATTATGGCTTGGCCGACACTCTGGGGCCAGCCAGATAGTAATGCGCACTAGGCATGTTCTTCACTGGGCTGTGTTGCACAACCCTGTTGAGAACATGCTCAGGCTCCCAGTTACTACCTGAGAGGCCAAACAGGCCGCTCAGACCAATCACGAGGCTGCTCCTGCAGCGTTGTGATTGGCTGGGAGATTCCGGGGGCCTGGGTGCTTCCAGTGGCATTTCATGCACCCCCCCCCCTCCCCGCCCCACCCCCTCCGTACAGAGGCA
Source organism: Lissotriton vulgaris (assembly GCF_964263255.1). Classification (NCBI taxonomy): domain Eukaryota; kingdom Metazoa; phylum Chordata; class Amphibia; order Caudata; family Salamandridae; genus Lissotriton; species Lissotriton vulgaris. The sequence continues at coordinate 470,002,370 of NC_141685.1, read as the reverse complement.
GCCACCATTGGAGTTGATCCAATACTCTTCTCATTCATGAAGGGCAGTTCCAATTTCTAACCATTTTCCAGAGTACGAAGATGTCAGATTGGAGTTTATGAATGGCCACAAATTTATATTTTTGTTGGCATTCAAAAACTTACAAGACTAATCCTACTCCATTCATGGAATTTACTTCTTTTTTTGTCCAGCCATTTTTATTGTTTTTTGGAAACACACAATTGGTAAACACATAATGCACATTGCATACATAAGGAGCATATAATGAAACTGATATGAGTACTGCATATCAACAAGAGGTGATACAGGGAATTATTCTGATTATAGAATTAATATTTATAATGACCTTGGTCAAAGCAGAGATCTCCACCTAGGAACCAGAGCTTGAGGGTTGGTGGGTGAGGCGGGGACGGGTGGTGCACTTGGCCACAGCATCAGAAAAAATGTACAGCTTACACATCTCCCATCCAAAGTCCTCATGCTCTATCATGTGTGATTGGCCATCCTCTGGCCATATAAACTGTCCTTTCAAGGATGCAGCAGTGATCCATACCAGTGTGTCATTCTTTCAATGTGGAGGGATACTGAGCTCTCCAATAACTTGCAATATTGCATTTCGTCAGCAATCTTCCAATATCAATAAAGGTATGTTGGGCGCGTGTGCCATCCATCTCCTTCATAATCCCCAGGAGAGTAATGTTATGTGTCCTTTTGACTGGAAAAACCAGCACTCAGTATGGTTGGGTGACAGAGCATTCCAAGAACGTATGAAAAAGGGTGCCCTGTCCTGTTAGGGTTTACATCTAGTGCAAGTTCGGAAAGAGGATCATTTAATCTGATGTAAATGGACAGGAAAAGAGAATATCCTATGGAAATAGTGAAGCTGAACAAGCCGAAGTCTGGTTGAGATGGCAAGTGTGCAGATAGCAATCTTAGTTTCTCTCAAGCCATCATGATTGAGGGAGCCCACATCTACGGTCCAAACTTCTCGTAGTGGCAACAGTGAGTACGGGGTGTTAGCCAGTAGTGTGTGGTGAATTTGTGTGATATGTTTCTTGCCCAGGGGTTCCTATATCAGTATAGCCTCTAAAGGGTCATATTCTGGGTGTTAATTCAACTCTTAGGGGGTTAAGTGTACATCAGAGTAAGAGAAAGTGTAAAAATTGACATTTATGACTCTGAAACTCGATAGTTCTGCAAAGAATTTGATCCCCAGCCAGATGTCTCTCAGTATCGCAGATATCCTCACATTCGTGGCAGAGACCTCTGAATCAATAAATGCTGATGTGCCAGCAGGGGCGGCTGGTGACATTTGAAAGTGGTGGGCCGTAAAATGATGATCATACTGCACCGTAGTGAGCGAGCGCTGCGAGATAGCCGGAACCCCCTAAGGAGGGTTCGGGGGGATTCCCCCCGAGAAAATTGTGAAAAAGCGTGCACAAATGGTGCATTTTCAAGCAAATTTGAGAAAGCAGGAAGGTTAATAAAGCAATTGTGAAAGTGCAGTTATTACAATAATAGATGTCATAATATAGGTAGCTGCTTATTCAGTATAGCACAGAGCTTCATACATTCCGTCCTATTACGCTGAATTCGGAAATCACTATTACCCAATTCAGCGTACTAATTTTATCATGTTTGGAAAGATGAAATGCTAAGCCACGCCAACCGTATTTGAACCCATGACCTTCAGACTATACTTAGATTACTGCAGCGTTATAGTAACACACTGAGATACTTTACTTTTATATAAAATATTTGGGAGTATTAATGCAGCTTTCCCAGATGATCAAGGCATATACTGCAATTGAAATAAACAAAAAAGTTCACAGAAGTCATTATACAGGCAGTTGTAACCCAGGTAAAAGCTCAAAAATCGAAAGAAATTCTGAACAAGAAAGAAAAGGGATCTGTCTGTTTATAGCAAAACCTTCGCACACCGCAAGGTTTCTCCCTTCTAACAGCTGCCCTGCTAGTGGCTGCAGTGCGCCTTGAAAGATACTTCAGTGGGCTGTGCAGCACAGTGAGTGAAGTGAATGTATTTATCATAGTTTGAACAGAATGACTCAGAGGCCAGGATGTCTCAGTCTCACAGTGAGCTGAAATACACAGGAGGCTGACAGAACACCCAAGGCCCAAGCTGAATGCACTCAATAACTGGCCCAGGGGATCTCGAAACCCGCCACTGTGCCCCTCAAACTAGGATTCAAGGCGCTACACGTCCTCATTCCAAGTCAACAATTCCCCCCCTTGGCTCCAGTACATAAGCAGCCTGGGCTGGGGACACTCAGCACTTTGACGCATTGCATTCACAATCTGAACCAAAATCATGTTAGGTCAAATTGAAAAGAAGGCTACCTATGCCGCCTACAGTCTAGTCAGACACCTTGCTGTTCACTTATGCATTTTTATATAGCGCGCTGCGCGGACTTTACCCGAGGGTGTCAGAGTGCTTCACAACAATAGGAACAGTAATGATACTACACATGAGGAGAAAATTACAAGTGAACAAACAACGTACAACCGCAAACGTTAAGTTACATGAGGAGAAAAGTGATAAATGTGAGCAAACAAAATACAAGAGGTAGGAAATGGTACAATTATAGGAGGAAAAAAGTGACATCTGTGCAGGTTTGTTACAAAGGTATAATACAAAGTACTTGAACTTCACACTACAGTACAGTAGTAAATGCTGGGCCTGTGTCCAGTTCTGCCAGACAGGGAACGAACGGAGACCGAGAGTTAGTGTCTGTCTGCAGGCAGCCATGTGGTGAGTCGAACTGCGCAGCACACGAGCCCTAACGACACCACGACACTGGGCCTGTCCCAGCCAGCAGCAGGGGGCAATGACATGGTACAAACAAACACTCGCCTTTTTCAGCCAGGCCAGGACCCCCCCTGACCGCGCACAGAGCAGCTTCTGCCTGGTGGTGTCTATTCCCCCCCCCCCCCAGCTGCCTTTCCATCCAGCCCCCGGATCCTCCTGTCCCTTAGCCATCATGGTAACAAACATTGGTAAACTAAAGCCTCGGAGTCGGCCTCCATTCGATTCATGCCCGCCCCCGCCCAAATTGAAAAGATAAGAAGGCTACCTATGCTGCCTACCAGCCACAGAGTCGAGTCAGAGACACCTGTTTACTTGAACTTCTTGCTGCTGTGCACTGTACAGTACTTCCAAAAAACGCTGTCCGACCAATTCTGCCAGGGAACGAACAGAGAGACAGTCAGAGTTATGTCTGCAGCCACGTGGTGAGTCGGACAGTCGGACTGTGCAGCACGAGCCCTAGTAACGATGACACACCATAGGCTATACACACTCAGCAGCCAGCCAGCCAGCAGCGCGCACATCACCAAATGGCCAATCACTGCATGGCTTCACATGAAGTCACACAGTGATTGGCCATTAAGTGCGGCTGAGGCAGTGTGTGTGCTACCACCCATGCGCGGCATCCAATGATGGGTTGCCTGCAATACTGCGCGGTGGAACAGCCAATCCTGGCGCTGCATGCAGCTCCAGGATTGGCTAGCGGGGCCCAGTCACTATTCGCCCTTTGAGACCCCGGGGGCTGCGGCAGGCAGCGGCACGGCTGCTGTAAGAAACAGCACCCCCTTTGGGGCAACTCTAAAGGGGAAGGCTGAACCGCGCATGCTCGGGCTAGTTACCACCCAAATTTTCACCTGCGCAGACTGCTGCAGCTGAGTGTGGACTGGACTGTCACTCAAGCTAAAGCAGCCCAGCCCAGCCCCACCCCCTGATCACTCCTGAATGCTCCGGGTGTGTCCCGATTCCCGGAGATACAGTAGCGCTGCTGCGCTATTTCTTAGTGTACACTGCAGTGCTTGACGACGATGCATCCCAGGCTTAGTGGGGCTACGCCCCTACGCCCCAATGGACGCACCGCGCCTGTGTGCCAGCCTAGAATCCTTTTGTGAATTCCTGACAGGTGTAAATGTAGGCATTTTCAACGGCTAACATATGCTTATGGCTAGAAATACGCTCATGTATCGGACCCATGGTGCTTGCACACACACCAACATGTATTCTAATCACTTGTTTCTGGGCTTGCATCTACAGACTATATATAGCCATCCTGATAACTGAAATGAGAAGTGTTATGGAGTGGATAAACACAAGTATATTCGAAAGCATTATCAGTGCCATAAGTGGCTCCAAGCAATTTTTGCGGCTATTCCAAACATTAGTGCTTCATATTTCCCCTGCTTTCTTCCTCTTCATGTGTTACCATCCTCTTCATAACTTCATTTTCCTTATTCTTACTCTGGTCTCTCTTGTTTCACGTTCATTTCTTATTTTGGTACACTTTAGACATATTTTAAATAAAGGCGTTTTTGTGAAGTCACAGGAAACTGGCATTTTATTCAACAAATGAGCTTCTACAAATGTGCTCCGTCATTCAACCAACATGAATTCATGAGCCAGCAAACATGTGCAAGGCCTTCCTTAATTATTGAAGTGTGCGCCTGAATTTAGACTGATGAAAGGGAGGGATGAAATTGTAGCAGCGCTGGTATTCATTGACGGTGTAGAGTTGCAGAGTGTCACCTGACGCTTGAGATGTCGACAATAGAATACCACTTTTATTCCTCCAATCACTATTATTATGCTCGTGACCTCCATTCATTCCCAGACCACTTTGACTCTGCTTGCTAAGATGGTCAAATCAACAGAAAACAACAGCGCCATGGGAAAACTGGGTGCCAAAAAATTCTGCAGGAAAAACAGATGATAGCCAAGCTAATGGCAAAAGAAAACTCAAAAGGACAAAGAAATAAAAGGAGCAAACATAAAAAAAGAAGATAAGGCAACCCCATTGAGTAGATTTCAAACATTTTGGGGATTCACAAAAATCCCCAGCTGTAGTCATAAAAATAGGCTTCCTTTAGTACTAACACTCCTCTATAGATAAGCCTTCTGGTTGTTCACACAGGGGGAAATCTATGGATTTAAGTCCATGAAAGATGTGCATTAGCTCATCAAACATGTTTTTATTTTGTCCATCAGGAGAATACTTGGTCATCAGGGAATACCTATTGGTTACACCAGAGCTACCTTGGTAGGTCCAGGAGAGCTAGATTTATCGCAGAGTTTCAGTAAAAAAGTTCAGTTAATGTAACGTTTCCTGTGGTACTAAGATTCATCTGCGGGCATACATGTCCAAAGATCTCAAATCTGTGAACCAGGATCAGTCTTTTGCTAACTTAGACTGTCTTTGTGCACACCTGAGTTGAATTTTGGACTTCTGTAAATGCACCAAAAAGAACTACCTTGAGGAAAAGGGTGAAAAATGTAAAGACCCTACGAAGTAACAATAAAGACATAATTTTCAGGCTGTTCAGACTTGCCCCCTCTGCCCCACTTAATAATATTCCAGAAGGATCTGGAATTCTTATTGTCACTTGCTTCTTTAAGCTCCTGCCATCGGCGCTCATCCCATAGTCTCTTGGCCTTAAGGATAGCTCTTTTATACATCTGTCTGCCACGGTGGACGGCATCCAGATTGCCAGCCCTAATGACATTGCCCAGGTCGGCTCTAGCTTTCCTACAATCATCATTATACCACCTTAGCAATTTTGGGGTAGCTAATTTCTTGGTTTTGACAGTAGCAAAAAAATGGGCACTAACACACTTAAACAGGCTGTCATGGATTGGAGTTACATAGCTCAGATCAGTATTAACATTAACATCTTCTAGGGCTAGTAGAGCACTATCAACCTCCTCAGCTATTTTATTCAACACCTCTGGGTTGGAAGCTACGTTTGGCCAATTAAGACGCCTCATATCATTGGTAGGAACAATACTTGCGGGACAAGGCTCAACCCAATTTGCATGAGGTGAGTCCGGCTCCCACCAGCCGTGGGTGACACAGAGGGGATTATAGTCACTTTCCATGCGGTCATTGACCACCATGTCAACAATCGTATGCTAGAACTTCAGGCTACAGAGGACATAATCAATTCTACTTTTGCTACGCCCATTGTTAAATGTAGCAGCCCCAATCCTATCCTTTGAAGTCCTACCATTAAGTGCCCTAAGTCTCCTTTCATAACAGAAAGTGTTAATCTGTATGACTACCTCTGACCATTTCTTAACAGGTTCAAGTTCTACATTTGGTACCCCCCACTGACCATCTTCGTCTTCTTCTGCATGGTGCCAATCAGAAGCTACCAGGAGCTCAAAGGTAGAGTTTAGGTCACCGGCAACGATTACATTGGTATCCTGCAAGTAAAGCTCAATGAGGGAGTCCAAGGAAACTATAACCTGTGATTTTCCCCCTCGGACTCCCCTCACATAGACATTGTAAATGTCCAAGCATCCCATAGGGCCTAAATGCAATCTTAACACTTGGAAGTAATTTCTCTCTGAGGGTAATTCTTTGATAGCTAAAGGGATTTACTGTCTCACCCAGATGGTTTACTCACCCATTGCCCACCCCTTAACCCCCTTTATTGCAGTGACAAAAACATTTAAATAACCAGGGCAAAAATGTGGCTGAGATGACCAGGTCTCCTGGAAGAGGCAGACATCAAAATCTCCAATGAACGCTAACCATTCCGGTGATGACACTTTGGCGCAAAAGCCTGCTACATTCCAGGAAATTAGCGTCCGCCCCTTGGGTCCACCGCCCACAGAAGAAATATTCCTCATTCATAAGAATTGCCATAGTCCCCCTATCCGACCCTATGTCAGAAGAGATACTTGACTGAGTTAGACTAGCAGGCCTATCCTGGCTAAAACAAGTAGAGGGGCATATATTGACTTGTCGCAAACAATCTGGCCTAATGTTTGAACATACACCAGTGGGGCATCCAGACCCTTTGCAGGATGTTACTTCGATAAAGTGGTCAGCCCTATTAACATTACCAGTTTGTACCGCTACACTATTACTGGGCCCTAAGCTGCTGTCAATCATTTTAATTTCTATATCAAATCCTCCCCTGGCGACGTCCCCAGGGCTTGAGTCAGAGAGTGTTATCTCAGAAACAACTGGGAGTCAGTCAATATTTTCTAAGCCAGAGCACCCAGTGTTAATCCGCGGTTTCTGCACATAAGATAGGTTAAAAGGAGTATTCCTCAACTGGATACGGGAATGGACTGGAGGGCTGGTTCTAAATTGCAGGGCGAATAAATTATCGGCCAGTGACTCCGTTCTTAAAACCAATTCAATACAGTCGTATTGGCCGACATCCGAGGTTAGCCTAGTAGCCTTAGTAATGTCCTCCCTGATTACTGATCTGCAGCCTCTAACGTAACGTAGCCAATGAATGGCTTTGTTGGTCAGGGAGTCAACGCTCTCAAATTTACCCCATGACTAACTTGGGAACATTTGTCACGTAGATTTTATGGGGTCTACTAGGTTCAGCATCCTCTCTTCTTATTGGAATTTTCCCTCTATTGTGCACTTCATCAATAGTACCCCCCCTACTATCGGGTGTGGAGTGCTCCCTCACCGTTGTCTTCAACTGATGTGTCAGTTTATACTCAAATGGTTTTGACAATTTATTTTGCCCTTTCCTAGATGCAGTGAGTCCACTTGCCCTAACCTGCTCTGTAACGGTGGGTTGTATTGTATTCCCAGCCCTGGCTATGTTACCCTCAACTTGGGACCTCGGCCTAATACGGTTTGTTTTCAGAGGGAAAATATTACCATTAGTTGAGCTAGTTGAGCTAGGATTCAATGCGGGGTGTATCCTCTCACTTATCTGGGGTCCCACCATAGCAGATAAGTTTAAAATTAGGGTTTTCATAGACTCAATTTCATCTCTCAGAAGGGAAACTAAACTTGATAGGACACAAATCTCCTGCGAGACATTGTTGCACTTGGTGCCAGTTTATACCAAAGAAACAGGTACTTGATTTGGCAAAAGTTTAGAAATAGGATTGACAGTGGAGGCTAGCTCAGTGTCAGCTAAAAGGGGCGTGTCTATGGTAGGTCTATCACTATTTATATTGGCCAGGACAGAAAACTTGGAAACACAGGATACAAATTGGTTGGATAGAAAAGGCTGGCAACTATCAACTAAAGTCGAATTGTCAGTGTTATTCTCAATGGAACTATTAATTGGTACAGTTAGAGACCCTCTTGTGCCAGATTCAATTGAACCTTTGTGTTTTTTGTGAGAAACATAGCAGTCACCTCTATCCAATTGCGAAACAACACCAGTTACTTCTGCATCACTGCCTAGATTTGCCTCACATTCTTTCACCATGTTATCAATGTGATCAGGGACACAGTTGGCAGCTGCGTGTCTAGCCACCTTCCTTGCCTTTTTTCCCTTTCATGTCTTAGAAGAAGTCACAGTCTCGGCCCCGCCACTTTCCCCCTCCATTGACTTGCGCTTCCCTGTACGGATCTACCACTTCTCGTGGAATTCCAAACAAATAAAATACAGGGAAAACACCTCTTATTTAGTAGTCCACTAATTGTCCACGAGGAAGACTAAGCCCACCAGCTTTTACAGAACAAACATAACGAACAGGGGAACAGTACCTTTGTATGGGACACAGCAGTTGTGCCGCCGTCTCACAGGCCGCTTTGAACGAAGACTCAAGGGGGGGTGGCCCTGCCCTGGCTCTTTCTGGTGCTGACGGGCGCGAGACGGGCCAGCCCTTGGCCGCGGGGGCTCTCTGCTGTTTTTATTTGTGGCGCTGATCCTCTCATGATCTACTTGCGTGATCACACTGCCTGATGGGGGATGTAGTGCCAAAGGCGTCAGGGATGGTGGGCTGGTGCAGGGCTTCAACCGAGGGTCTCCAGGCAGTGCAACGACGAAACTGCAAAGAGCACAGCAAGGAACTTCAGAAGGACCAACAGGCAAGATCCAGGTACCAGAGAGCGCGTCCCCTTGTGAAGTCATTATACTGTCAATGTGGTCTTCACACTGTCTTTTGACTGTGTGTTGGCCTATTCCTTTCCCAAGCAATATGCCCACCAACACATGTGGATTACCATTTTATCAGGAGAACTCCCTGTACATGGAATGGAGGGACATTTTTTTACCAATACTTTGATTTTCTGCAGGTAGTCAAATGCGCTGGATTTCCTACAAGCCACATCACTTTAGCTTATCTAGGTTGCTTTGTTTCAGAAATGTCTGATATTGGTAGGTGTCCCTCGGTGCTGGCCGACCCGGACCAAAATGCATAACCTTGGGAAGCTGTCCAGTAAAAAGTATTCACTTGTGTTTAATGTGTGGGTCCCTGATCAAACCTGTTGAAAAACTTTGAATGTGTAGTACCCCAATACTCATGAGACCCAGTTAAACTAAAGTCTGGGTGAACCCTAGGCAGGAATGTGTTACTGAATGAGGGCGATTGGAGTGAATTACATTGTTCTGTGTAATCATACTAGTAATAGAAACTGCATTATGGGTAGATGTTAACAATATTGGTTCTGGTATCTTTTCTTTTAGGCCAGTGGACATACCTATGACCAGAAGACAGGTACCTTTACTATGCTTTTGAATCCAGTAACTTTCAACATTTTCAAAATGCACTGCACCCAGTTTATTGCCTGTGGACACCACAAATCCATAGAATACCCATGTATGTCTGATACTACCACACTAAGGAGATCCAGAACAACACAGTTAGGGGGTCAAACCTTGAAACGTAAAAAATTGCGTATAAAGAAAAGTGAAAGAAATGGCCAGGATTTGCAAAATATAAATCACTAAAAAAAAGTTATGTTCAGCATGTGCTAGCTGCCAACCAGTGAAGGCAGGCCTTGCTTGCACCAATAGATTGCTTGGGTTGCATGAAATTAGAAAAAATATAGTTTTTATATTTTCCATGTATACATTACATATTTGATTGTGCAGACTACATTACTTAGGAAAACTGACATGTATTTGGTGTTGCCGAACTCCAGACATTCAGGGCAACATTTACTTGGTTAGCATTTATGAAATTCAACAAAATATTGAGCAAATGCTTTAAAAATGTAAATATCTTTATATCTTCAGTCTGCTTGAGATAATTATGCATGATTTATCTCAATATATAGCCCTGATATACCAAAAGAAACAGTTTCTATTAACACACATAGGGCCAGATGTACATACTTTTCCTTTTGCGAGTCTCTAATTGTGAGTTTTTGTGACTCGCAATTAGGGACTCGCAAAATGAAATGTACTATTGTGTGTCAGACACATTAGCAAATCTAAAATGGGTCACAGGGGACCTGCCTCATCAATTCAATTTGCGACCCATTGGGAATGAGCAATGACACTGGGAGGGTGGCCTGCTGGGGACAGCAGACCACCATGCCTGTGTTTGCTGTTTAAATAAAGCAGTTTTTTTCACATGCAGCCCATGTTCCTTAACGGGAAAAGGGATACGTTTAAAAGAAAAAAATGAAAGGTTTTCTCATTATTTTTTAAAGGCAGGCAGTGGTCCTTGGAACCACTGCCTACTCTGAAAAAATGTTGGCGCCCCATTCACAAAGTTCCCATTTGCAAATGGCTTCCCACCAACTGGAAATTGGTGGTAACTGCGAATGTTTCGCGACTGCATTCCCAGTTGCAAAACATTCCTACATACCAGTGCAACTCGGTATTAGGGAGGGGCACCCGTAACATGGTCCTTCTTAATTGCCACTTGCAAACCCTTTTGTTTGTGACCTGTAAAATGCTTCTCACATCTGGCCCATAGAGACCAAAACTCCTAGCACAGAGATGCGCAAACACCCCAGAAGTGAAAGGTTTGCTGGATACCACATCAGACACTGCCTATCAAAAAAAGAGAGGGGTTATTAGAAGCTAATCAAGTTCCAGTTTCCATGATCCAAAAGACAATATTAATCCATATATAAGGGGGTTACTGTTTCTAATAGGACAGTAATTGTGTCTGAAGAAAGAAAAAGGTAAAGTAAGTAGCTAGGTACTGTACCAATTAAGAGAAGCCAGTCAACAAGATTGTCTCTTGTTGCCCTCACACATCCCTATGAATGTCACGCTTCATCATTGTCGATGCTCCTCATCGGGCCAGTACTGCAATGCCCTACAGGTCTCCCGAAGGGTCACTTTAATGGAGATCTTTTTATTTTGTCGTTTGACGAGTGTGAGAGCTTGTTATAGTGGGTTGTGAGAAGTGAGTGTAACATTAAATCATTAAAACTGGCTAGGGGATATCCCAAAAGTTTTAATATGTTGATTCCTTTGTCAGAGTAAAAAAAACCTATAGGTTAGTGGTACTTGTGGGGTAAGCCCCTAGTAGCTAGAAAAAGAAAAAGGTCGACATGTTTTGCACCTACAATTGGTCAAAAGGACCCCTGGTGCTTCATCAGGACCAATCACAGATTTAATTACACAGGGCTGTGTCTGGTGCCTTTCTACACCCAATAACCCTTTAATCTCCCTATTAGATAATTTTTTCAGCAAATTTCGGACTACTTTAAATATTATAAATACTTACTCAAGTATCTTGATGACACACCTGCTTGATCTAACTTCTTTAGAGGCTCACTACACCATTATTAAATTGCCACCACATTTAATATCAACAACCATTAACATGTTTTTAATATCACAAATTCCATTACCTTTTTGGAATCGGTATACACACGACACCACTCCAAGATGGCACATGAACATGTGCAATAGTGTGGACCATGCCTACTGAAGGTCAGGCAGCCGGAAGTGAGGCAATGGAACGGAACCTACTTGACGGATGCTGGTCCACCGTGCGGCCACCATTCAGGCATGCTTGGCTGAGGGTAGGTGCAGTGAGACGGCACCCTCAAAACAGTAAGTAGTTCTATTCACACACCGGTGGTGATGACTAAGAAACCGCGGATTACATCAGCCATGACCGCAGTTATTGATACATGCCTCCTCCTTTTTTCTCCCTCCTTGTCCAATTGACATAATAGCCTGTAATGGTGCAGGTCACTGTGCGCCAGCCTATGAAGTCCGTTCTTTAGAAGAATTTGGTAAGATTCCTATACTATCTATCCTATTATATTTCTGTATGGCTCTGTCCTATTACCACAATTAATACTAAGGAATAGATGTGATACTAACAAAATTAGGGGCATGTGGCAAGAAACAATCTCACCATTATACAAAAATGCTTAATGAATAGATGACAGACACTATGATCTTGAAATTGAGGATGGCGCCTGATTGTGAAATGATGTGCTTCTCGTTTTAATTTCCTGTATAACCAATATGTATTCTTCTTACGTCTGCTTACCACCTAGATACTATTAGTTCGATACCATCTAATATATATTTTACGTTCTATGTTTATCTATGTACCGTCTCTCTTTTTCTCTTAGCTTTCTAGGTCGCAGCAAAGGTGATACTTATCACGAGCAGGTGCCACCCTACAAAAAGAAATGGGACCCCTCATTCTGAATTTACAATTGGGGTTGACCTACTAATAACTTATAGTAATCTCGGTCCTGATGAAGTGCCAGGGATCATTTTGACCAATGTTAGGCGCAAAACATGTCGACCGTTTTCTTTTTCTAGCTAGTAGGGGTCATTATTACCCCACAAGTAGCACTAACCTATGTTTTTTTTTACTCTGACAGGGGAATCAGCATATTACATCTTTTGGGATATCCCCAGCCAGTTTTAATTATTTAGTTTCACACTCACTTCTCACAACCCCACTAGGACACACTCTCACACTCATCAAACAGCGAAATAAAAAGATCTCAGCTAAAGTGACCCTTCAGGGGACCCGTAGGGCATTGCAGTGCCAGCCCAATGAGGAGCACAGCCCAATGATGAAGCATGACATCCCTAGGGATGTGTGAGGGCAACAAGAGACAACCTTGTTGACTGTCTTCTCTTGATTGGTACAGTACCTAGCTACTTACTTTACCTTTTTCTTTCTTCCAGCACGATTAGTCTCATATTAGGAAGCAGTAACCCCCGTATTTGGATTGATACTGCATCAGACACATACTTTTTCTAAACAATACGATAGCATTCAGTAAAAAACATAATGTGTGTCTTTATGTTTTCTGCATACATTTCTATGAAGATTATTTGCTGCCTTCAAGCAAGACGTTTGGAAAAGTTGGACTATCTATAATGGCTGTATTTAGCACCAAAAATAAAACGCTCAAGCTAGGAATTTAGAATATTTAGAATATTATTACATATATTCACACATCTTACTACAATGCTAATTGCACAATTAAGAATGATGCATTGCTCACCCCCAGGGTCGTTCTGTTCCTCATTCAGAATGACAGGAGCTGGTTTGGAATGCCCTTTCGAATTGTATGCAGTGACATTGATGGTGTGCACTGAAGGGGGCACAAGAATCTTGCATTTTAGCTCCAATGTTTTGCATATCTTAATTATTTTCTTCTCTTCCTGCTCTTCATAAAATGCTATATAGCCAAGAACTCTGCCTCTTGCAACCTTCGGATCAAGAGGCTGCAAAAAGATAACAAATATAGAAACAAGGAGGTCAGTTAAATAATACAAGTCAGAGTTAAACCCCCCCCCCCCCCGCCATGCTGCGTGCAGAGTTAATATTGTTGCTTACCACGGTGACCTGATAGATGTAGTGTGAGATAATTGGAGGGAAAAGAGGTGAAAGTAACACCAAATAACTCCCCACAAATCAGTTGCATCCTCACGGCAGAACATTGAATAAATCACACTCAACAACCCCAAAAACAAAACACACACACATTTCATCACTCCAAACAAGCATTCTTAATACCTCACAGAATTGCTATAGCAAGACTGCACACGTGACCAGAAAAATGGGCTACGATGACAATGCATCATTAATGCACAAGATACTTATTCATGTCTGCTTTATAGCCACCTCCTCTTTTCCATTCATGCAGAGGACATGTGTAATTATTTCTTCCAAGGTCATTACACTGTGTTGCTGGACATTACAAAGGAGAGTGTCTTCTCAAAATGCTTCCACAAGCACTTTGGGATTGGGTAGGAAGAGGGGCAGAGCGCAGGTGATCTGGAGTAGAGCGAGTATCAGCCGAGAGGCCTCAAGCCTGCCTTTAGACACGAAACCTGCCACCTATTTCATTGACCAGTTGTACTATGGGCTGATGCAGAGGATAAACCATGCATACATGCATCGCCGATAAGCATGGGCGAATTTTGCGAATCTGGCGTTCGCGAATTTGCGGATTTGCGAACTCGCAATCCGCAAAATTCGCGAATTCTCGCAATTTTCTTTTTTTGTGTTCGCAAGGATTTCTGCCAGTTCGCGAGGGTTTGTACCAGTTCGCAATTGCGAACTTACATGTCGGCTCGCAACGGTCGCGATTATGTTGTTTCTACGTCTGGTTCATCATCACTGGTTCCCAGCACCCTCTGTTTCACCACTGCCACCCTCTGTTTCACCCATGCCACCCTCTGGTACATCAATGCCACCCTCTGGTTCATCATTACTGTAGATTATGGGGGGAAAAGCAAGCACACCTGCCCTGCTTCAACTGACATGAATTAATTTGGGGTTGATTTATTAATGTGTCACTGTTTTAAAATTCCAGTCTGCACCTGCTTCCTTATCTGTAATTTGCTTTCTGTTGCAGTGCAATTTTTTTTTTCCAGGACCTTTGTGGCCTACTTGTAGCTAATATATGATCCGGCTGTGATGGTCAGAGCAGGGTCATACAATTGTTGCAACTATCAACTGAACTCTGGAGGGGCCCCAGTCAGGAAGCACTACAGGGAATGGTTACTAATGATGAATTTGAACTTTTGCACCTGCACTCTTTCAGTTTAGCAAAACTCGCTTTTCTGCAGAACAGCAAATGTAATGCCCACAAACTTACTTGTGAAAGTTTATTTCGAATCCAAAAGTGATCCAAAGAAAGTCAAAAGGCCTCAAATCCAAAAAAGGGCAGGCAAATGTCAACCTGAGGAGTTATTCTGATAAACATCATCATTTTCAGAAGGTCTATGCTGCTTGCTAGTGGATTTCTTGTGCAGAATTGCAAATTTTGTAATTTCGCGAGTGCGAGATTGTTGCTGCCCGCCGCACCTACTTGTTCGCAATTGCGAACTTACACCGCACGCCGCAAAATTGTATCACCAGAAAAAAAAATCCGCTGCGTGCGAATTTGCGGATTTTCGGTAAATTTGCGAGCGTTCGCGGATTGCGAATTTACCGAAAAT
The DNA here is from genome assembly GCF_964263255.1 of Lissotriton vulgaris. Lineage (NCBI taxonomy): Eukaryota > Metazoa > Chordata > Amphibia > Caudata > Salamandridae > Lissotriton > Lissotriton vulgaris. The sequence continues at coordinate 469,987,232 of NC_141685.1, read as the reverse complement.
CCGCAAAATCCGCAAGCGGAACGGATTTTCCGCCCATGCTTAATCGCCGACTGGCAGACAGCCTGCTGACAGACCCCAGAAGTATGGCAGGTGTAATACAGAGATAACGAGAGAAATTGTAGTGAGGGTATCTTGTGATGTGGGCCCTAGGCTCACATGCTAATTAAATATTGACTCAGACATCAGTAATATGTTGACATAACTGGCCCCAGACTTACACTTCCGGACCTTTTGATTAACAGGGTCAACTGACCGGTGACAGGGAGAAGCTGCCATGTGATATGTATATCAGGACACTACATTCTTCCAAAAACCCAAAAGAAAGGACAAGTTCAAACTATAAACAAAAGAAAATAAATTGGATACAAAATAATATATTGCTCTCTGGGTCAATCAGCAGGACAGCAGTTGACACATGTACAAACAAAACTGGATGCAACAGGACATTTGGGCTGAAATTCATAATTTAACGTGGGATGAGACAGGACAAAAATGCTAGAGCAAAGAAGTTCGATTTCTTCTGGCAGCATGACCGCTGAATTCATATCCATAGGGTATAGAGTTGGTTTACCCTGATAATGCTTAGGACAATTTGAGTTTTGAGTCAAATGTTCAAAGCGGGTGCATCAGGAGTGTTGTTGGGAGTCTGTTGTGAAGCTTGCTCTAGTGGCACTGCTGGAGCCTCTAAAGATAGTCTTAAAGGGACTGGGAATACATTGACGATCTTCAGCATTCTCCCTCTGCGGTCCCTCTACTTTATGGTTAACTGCTGCTTTGTTGGTTTCATATGCACTTCTTAGTGCTTCAATGTTGTTGGACTCTGCTCCGATTGTAAGATGCTCCACAGATAGTAGTAGTGATGCATGCTACAGGGATTGGCAGGTTGGTGTTGCCAGTAGGGTGAACCTGTACAATAGGTGTTGACGACTTGCCTTCATGATGGAGGAATTCTTCCTTGGTTTTTCAGCGGTTGGAGCTTTGGTGACAAGAAGGCCTTTATAACCTCATGGTTCTATGAGTTGCTGTGCTCCATGTCTTCTGCATATGCAATGAAACTGCATCTCTAGGCAATAATGTCATGGTTCACTAGGTAGCTGGTGATTGTCTCGATGTTTGCGCTGGGAAGCTTAAGGCAGAGACTCTGTTTGCGCATGCATGCTGCTACTCTCGGTTCTCCTGCAGGGCCTTCACAGGGTCGTTGTTGGTCCAGATCAGAGGCTCACTTGTGCCAATAAATGCACTCACAGTCATTGGTACAAATCGGTTATGGACCAACCTCCAGGCCTGGTCCCACCTGGTCTTCTCCCCTTCTAGGTTTGGACGGTCGTCAGGTCACCCAGTGTGAACCGGCTGGTTACATTCCTTTTTCTTCTTTCTGTTTGGTGCTTCTGCATGCACTTTCTTTTCAAATATGCTGGTGAGACTTCTCTTAGCTCAAATCTCTTCTTTCTCTTTTGGGTGTTCAGTGTGCAATGTTTTCGGGACTGGCCAACAGGGTCACTCAGTGGTCTATTATCTCAGTAGTCTGGTAACTGGCCTAGGGTATTGGGCTCCAACTTGGTGATGATTAGGGCAGTCTCTGATCCACTTCTCTCCTTTCTAGTGCTATGTGGCATCCGGCCATACGTCGTATGTCCCCTCATCAGCGACCTTCTTGGAGCTGTGCTCCTGTGGGTAGGAATGTGCAGCCAGGTTCTCTTCTTCTTCGGGTCAGTGTGTCAATCGGCCAAGCCTCGGATGATCTCTTATCAGAGACTATCTTAGCATCCCACTCCATGGAGAGTAAGTAGCTGTGGTTCTGCCTCACTTTCACTTGATGGTGCAGTGCTTGCAACTTGAGGATCTGCTGTCATCAGGCATGGTTAGTGTGGATGCGGCACAGTGTGCCTTGAGAGGGTGGGTTGATTGCGACCTAGTGTCTGGCAAGAGTCTGGGTGCAGTGTGCTTCCGCCTTCTTTTCTGACCGGCCTCACTTTCTCTGGGCCTCATCCTGTCTTAGGTCATGACTGCATGGCATACTTGAATGATCTGTGTAGAGTCTCTGGGTTTCCGTTCGAGGGAAGGTGTGAGACTCCATCTACTGGTTGGGTGGAAGTCAGTTAGTTGTACCTTGTGATCTTGGTGGCTTCATTGATGCCTCCCCTCCTTCCTCTGGTTGCAACCGAGTTGAAGTGCTCTTCTCCTTTGCGCATCTGGTCCCCCTACCCAGCCCCCTCCTTAACTCCAGGGAGGCAACCAGTTTGGGTAGTTTCATAACTGAAGGCTTTAGAGTGTTGGGGTGCCTCAATGGGATGACATCCAGATGGTGCAGCCAAACAGTGTGTGAGCATCCTCTTGCAGCAGTCTGGCTGCACAGCAGTACCGGGCCTCTGTAAATGTAAATGTATTTATATAGCGCAAATCACCGACCCGGTATCTAAGCGCTTGCTTAGGGAACCCGTCCTGGTATTCCCCTGTGAGATAGCCCCAGCAGGGTATCCACAAGGTGAAAGCCAGGCATCCCACCGCGAGGGGCCGTTGTGGAGATTAAGCAAGCTATTGCCCAGAGTCGCAGAATTTGAACCCGTGAGTCGAGTAGGCACCGGAGCAAGAATTGTCAAGTCCGTGGAATTTTTGAGCCCAAGACCCGCCGAGGCGGGGAATTGAACCCTGGTCCAGGGCCGATCTCAGCTTCCGGGTCTGCCGCCTTTAACCCCTGAGCCACACTTCTCCTCTCTTTCCAATGCATCACTGTTGTCCTCCAGTCCGCAGCTTAGTGCTTCTCAGCCAACCTGATCCTGGTCCTCCTCACCTCTCTCCTTTTATTTCTACCTATGGCAGGCGATAAACTGTTGCTGTACCACTACTCACCAGCGTGGGTAGCAACACAACCACCATTGACCTCTGCTAGAAGGCTGAGTTAAGGGCAGTGAGGCCCTTTCCTGTGCAGCACCTCTAGTGAGTGCTGAGAACGACTGTATTCTGGGCTGCTGGTCAGAGACTGCACATGTTCCTCTGTGCCAGCCTGGTTCAGATGCCCTGTCTTCATGTTATTTATTCTGATTGCACCCCTTCCAGCTGTGCCTCGAAGTCTTTAAAGTGGACCTTTGTGTGCCGTGAAGAGGTTTGTTGATCGCTGGTTCAGCAGACTCAAAGATAAGGCCAGATGTGGGGGGGCCTGGAAGGCAACTGCACGGCCCACTCTGGTCCAAAGGGCTTGGGAGAGTTAATTAATTAACATTAAAATATTTAATCTAGTAGTTTAACATGCAACAATAAAAATAAAAAGGGATGGAGAAAAACCCACGCATTTGGAATGAGCTGATTTGCAATAGGCAGTCATAGTTACTCCCTTAGGCCATAAAAAAGCTATGAAGCCATTTTCCTTTAACTGGAAGCAGAGCCTAATTGTGCTGAAATGAGCACAACGTGACTTTGAAGCTTTCCCTTAAACTGACATGTTTAGAAATGCTGTCACAATTGCAGAATGATCCGGTTTAACACATGTATAATCTTATAAGCAACATTTTATTCATTAAATGTCATGAACTTTCTACTTGCTCATGTTTCATACAATGTTTTGAATAGAATAATGTGTGCATTGTAAACAAAGATGCTTGATTCACTGTAAAAAAAAATACATTACCTAACAGTGATGTTGCATTTTAGGTAATAGTTCATTTTTTCCGCAGTAAAACAAACTTATATGTGGAAGATAGATTTATGTTTTAGGGCCTGTGGGAACTGAGTCTAATGTTTCCAGAATCTAACTATGCAAATACTGACTGTAGCTAACTGTGCAATAAAAGTGCACAAACAGCATGTATTTTCGTGGGAACAGAGAAGCTGAACCTGCTTATCAAAGAGAGCTGCCATTCTGTTGGCTCCTGAGAGAAGAAACCTAATGCCTATTTTTTCAAAATGTTTTCTCTACTTTTATGTTAGTGTGTGTTCCTAGGTGGAAGAGGTCACTCTCTTTCTTGCTCAGCTCTGAAGAGGATTGCCCTCAACGCAGACCCTTGATGGTTGTGGCTACTGCTGCATCTGTTTTGTTTGCTTTTCAACAGATTGCTACTGCACCTGAATGAAGACTCATCTGAATCTCATGAACTACTCTTTATGGGAAGTTCTGCAACTCTAATTTAACTTGGAAGCTTCATGCTCCTCTGATCACACTCTTTTCCTTGAAATTCAAACTCTTCATGGGTTCTTGAACTCTAACTCTGATCTTTAGACTAAAGAATCTTTTCCTTCATGGAAATCGCTTAATGCATTACATTTTTATTGCTTGTACTAAGGATTCTTTTTAATAAGATCTCTGTAAACCTATTTGATTTATGGGCTAACTGAATTAAAAATAAACATGAAGAGAAGAGCATACTTATCTCTTGATGGGAATAAAGGTATTGAAAAATCTATTCAAACTCTCATCATTGACTGAACTTAAAACTGTTGACACTATTTAAGTTTGTGATGTTTACTAATGCCCTTTGACTTTTAATGCAACATTCCAATGACCATCAAGATAAAGAAGAAGAATTTAGCATGAATTAATGCCAATATTATCAGTGGTAGCTAGCAGAGAACGGAAGTGGGAGGGCATGTGGCGAGGGGGGACAAAATATATATATTTTTAAAAACAACACTTACCTCTTCACGCTGCAGATACCTCCATCTCTACTTCTTCATTGCTGAAGAGTCCGGAAGCACACAGGCCCCCCTGAGCCAATCACAACTCTTCAAAGCATTTTTGTGATTGTCTCCCCATAGCCAATTACAATGCTGCAATGCACGGTTGTGATTGGTCTGAGCGACGTGGTTAGGCACTTACACACAGGGAGCCTGTGCATGTTAAACACCCAGGCTGTAATGCAGGCTGGGTGGGGGACAAGCAAAGTGTGCCTGACTGTTTTTCTGGCCCGAGACGGCCAGCCAATCAGTCATGCACACTTAGGGGCCGATTCCAATTTCGGACAGTTCCAGATCTGCAAGTAGGATGCAACCGAACCCTGTACGGTCACAATCCTATACTTGACAATGGGAGCATGCATTCCGAAAGGAATGCATGCTCGCATTGTTAAGTGCAGAGGTGCAGTTCATCCCTGGGCCCCCCAAGGTACCGGCAACCAGGTGAAGGGATCAACAGGGGGGCACCATAGGTGCACCTTAGGCCACCATTTGGGGGCCCTGCTGGGGGCCCCCAAAGACAGTTTCCTACTGCCTTTCTGTGTCAGAAAGTCTGGCACAAAAAGGAAGTTGGAAACTGCCAACGTACTCCCTCGGCCAGAAAGAGCCAGCCGGGAGAGTACTGAAGGGTTTCTGGATGGCAGATGGGTTTTCTGAGCCCGTTGGAAGCCATCTGGAAAACTGAGTCGGATTCCTTTCCGACCGAGCCCATTGGAATGGCTCAGTCGGAAAGCAAACTGAACAGCACATTCCGATGTGGGCAGGAGGGTTACGACCAATGGTCAGAGCCCTTCCTGCCTGCCTCGAAATCAGCCCCTAAGTGTGTACAGTCTACTCCTCCTCCCTGAGCCACCAGCCCCAACCCGCCCTAACCCAGCCCAGCAGACGGAAAAAAAAAGAATATTTTTACCTTTCCCACTGCTCTGAGAGCAGTGGGGCGACACTCCTCCACCTTAGCGGAGGAGCCGCCCCTGAATATTATAAGAGATAGGTAAATAGAAGATTTTAGGGGCCAGTCTGTGCTTATAGTTTTCAACACTTATAAGGGACCGGCTGCTGAGGTTCGCTGCTGCCTGCTCAATTTAAAACACAGTTACAGTGTGAGGGGTATGTTTCCCAACTGAGGGACGTCAAGGAACAGCAGAGATGGGCAGGTGAGGACTCTAGTTAGATCTTTCTTGTATTTGTCTTCTTTTTTTCAGGGAGACACACATGCATTCTCGCAGCCAGACATGAATACTGCGCTGTCTTTCATATTATCCTGTTTTATGTGTGCAAGAGGTTCGTGGATGTCCATGCAGTTCTCTTCTTGCTGTGGGCTGATCATGCCAAGGTGCCACCTGCCTTGTGGACTCACTGCTCTGACTGCAACACCTTGCGGAAGCCCAAAATTTCCCGCATGAGAAATGTGGAGAAGTGTGGCTAAATGGTTAGAGTGGCAGACCCTGATGCAGAGGTATGTCCCGGGACCAGGGTTCAATTCCCGCCTCGGCGGCTCTTGGACTCAATCTCTCTGGACCTGATAATTCTTGCCTCTGTGCCTAGTCTAATCATGGGTCCCACTCTGTGACAATAGCTTGCTTAATCTCCACAACGGCCCCAGCAGCGCTTGGATGCCTGGCTTCACCTTGGGGGTGCCCAGGAGTGGACATCTCACAGGAAAGCCAGGAAGGGTTCCACAGCGGTATGAATACAGCGCTACGAGACCTCAGGTTGGAAGTGCGCTATATAAATACAAACACATTTACATTTACACATCAAACGCAGGCAGCTCTGCCAGTTCCAGCTCATGCTGGATGCTTCCCTCTGCTATCATGGCGACTACTGCACATAGCACCTTCTTCCCAGCAGGGCTGCAAACCTTGTGCTACTATCGAGCTCCTTGCTTGATCCTCATTGATGGTGCTGCTTCTCTCTCTCCTCACCAGGATGGACATTGGCTACCCAGATATGTGGACAGCAACAGCCACAGTCAGTGCTGGTCATAGCCTAAGCAACAGGAGGTCATTGGAAATGTTGTGTCGTAGACCTAAGCCCACATGCTAATTAAATAATGATATTGGCACAAGTGAGATGTGTACCTAAACTGCGTCCAGGATCATGCACATGGATCTTTCTGACCGGTGATGCCTGTGATGAATGAGTGCAGGTTTGGTGTATGTACAGTCCCCAGGAGTGGCTGCCTCGTGATGTGCCCATCAAGGCACTACCGGATAATAGCTTTGGGAATCAATTAGGACTCAGGTTGTACAACAGAAATCAAAATATAAACAGGCATCTGGTGGAAAACATCAAAGGAGACATTCAAAGTGCAGGATCCTCTGATATGGAGGACTCAAACACTGTAAGTCATGTCTCTGAACTGCTGCACATAAAGTAATCTGTGAGGAAATACTATTCAGCAAGAACATATAAATGGGGTATTTAGTCTAGACTATTGGTAGTCAATACACAGCGTACAAGTCATAAAAAAGCTTTTGAAGCAATACAGGGAGAGTTGGAGATGATGAATGCAAGGTTTGACCAAAAATAAGACGTATGGTCAAGTAATAACGTTAGAAGAAGGAATCCATAACATATATTATGGGGAGGTAGTTTTTCATCACTTTTCTTCCTATCAAACTGCCCGCTCATTTTGGTTTTAGTGATTTTAGTCTAGTGTCTATTTGTATTAGTTTCCAAAGAATGTTAATCAACTGTACTAGTTGAGGTACATTGAGCGTTTGTTTTTTCTATCCTTTCACTGTCCTTACTGCAATTATCCTTGCAGGTTTAAACTAAATATATACATTTTTGTTCTTTAGTTGACTGAAGGTCAGTTCAGCAGATGCTCCAATTCAGCTAATTACTCTTTTGAAATTAAAAGTATTTTTTTTTAATTACACATATAAGTTTTTTTGGCTCTATAGAAAAAGTTATAATATACATTTTTTAAATAATTAAACTTTTATTAATAATTTGAATCATATTATCTACTAGTATATATTGCTTTCAATATTAGCATTCCAATACTTTTTAGCCTGTTTTTGTAATCAATATTTTATACATCATAGGAAGGTAAATTGGATATTTTTGATGTTGATATTTTGATAATGATATTTTTGTATCATGATACATTAGTTATCAATACATATGCTTGATACACTTTGAACAATTGTTATTGGACTAGAATTATGACATTTAAAGCGATTTAAAAAATCATTTTGCTACAGTTTCTATCTAAAGGCACAATTCCTATTGATCCAGGGGAAAGATCCCCAACAATGTCTTTCCCAAATCACACACAGGAAGATAGCATTGTCCACAAGGTAAGAATTATAGAGACAAGTCTAATGGGTTAGGAACTGCACTTTGATTTGCAGATATTAACATATGTTTTGTTTCATGAAAGCCTAGTTTCAGGGTAATCTACAGAGAATGCCACATTAGAGGTGGCCAGTATTGGCTTAAAGAGGAATATGGAACTCAGTAGACATATCCTCCATGAACCCTATGAAACTCTCAGGAAGTTCTCCAAGTGCAGTAGAGAAGGGGTGGAGACAGTGCTGCATTAATAGGTCATGGTGAAGGCAGAATACTGGTAGATGCATGGTGGAAGGGAGAAGACCTCCAATATTATGCTATCTCTATGCCTTCGAGAGAGAAGGCTCTTTGCTGAAGTGTTTGTATTACTAGAATGATCGGTTATGCATAATGAATAAACACAGACACTGAGCATTAAAACAAAAGGGTGGAAGAGCTAATATTATTTAATTATTTGCTTTAAGGTCTTGGAATGCTCTGTTTGTTGTAGAGAGACATGAGTTATTACAGCATCCCCAACCTGGCCCTGCCTAGTGCCACGCATTGTCGGATAGCATAACACATTTTAGTGGTAGTGTCTGCATCACCGCATTAAAATGCTATGGTACTCATATTTAAGCTCCTCTGAACTGTGCGACGCGGCACAGCAGACCTCAGAGCGGTGGTTGGCAGCTTGCTTGTTGTGCTGCTGCAGGCAGTCAGAGTCTGAGTTGGGCCCATGGCCAAGAGAGGTTACTGATTCCTATGGGTCCAACCCATCTCAGACTTGGCCTGGCTGTTTGTACTTCACTTTCCGGTTACACATTAACCTTAACCTTAACACAAAGAGGCTGTCTCTGACCTCAGTCTCCACATGTGGCATGATATCTTGATGATCTGTGGGCATCCTGGTGCCAACAGGGAGGACCTGGGCAAGTCTCTTTCTACTGCCACCCAGACAAGATGGCACCATATAACACTGACCCTCGATGACTGCTGCACTCACTGTGGTGGTCTCTCACCGCTGCAGAGCACACTTCGGCAGCAAGCATGGTGCGCAGGATGCAATGCAATTATTGTCTTCAACTCTTCCTGGCGAACAGGTAATGGGGTTGGGTGTCACCTCTTCATTTCCACCCACTGGATTCTGGATCAGACGGCAGGTCAAACTCTGTGCCCATCAAATGTTTGAATCTGGGTCCCTGACAGCACATGTTGTCTGAGCAACAGTGGGTCATAAAGTTGCTCAGACAACATGTGCATTCCATCCTTGGCATCTCTGCTGAGAGCACAGAGCAATGGTCACATATATGTAATTAACATTTCATATGAAAGTTTGTGAACTGTATATATGGCTATGAAAATCTTGACAGCGCCAAAGGAAATGAAAATAGCATGTTTAAAGGTGAAGCAAGTGAGAGAGTGGGTGGCTTTGTAGTAAAGTGGAAGGAAGCATAAGAAAATGCACACAAAAGTACATAGTGAAAACAGTGATGAAGAGGAAGGAAGAAGGTGACCTGTGCAGGGGCTGCTACTCCGTTTAGGCAGCGGAGCGTCCCCCCAATACAAAATTGCCACCAGAGATGGACAAATAAAATGGTAATAAAAATTTATTAATTACCATTTTATTTTTCAAAAACCCGTCCTGCGCCAATCGTCAAGATGGAGGGGCGTGATTTTCCTTTTTCTTCTGCTGCCAGTCAGGCAGCAGCAGAAAGCAGTGAGGGGCAGGGCACTTCAAGTTTAAAGTATGCATGTCTTTTTGGCCAGCTAGACATGCACATTTTAAACTTCTCTAAACCATCTTTCTTAGACTGCTGGGTGAAAGACAGCATAGAGCTCAAGTGTCCTCGGGAGTGGGGAGAGAGGCCACTCCCCCCAATCCTGGCACTGCTCTCATGCAGGGCTGGTTACTGCAGTTTCCTGAACCGAGCGAGGAGGAGGACTTCGAGTCAGGAAGGCAATTATTTTTTTTTTTTTTAAGAAATCTTTATTGTCAAGATGGCACAATACACAAACTTATAAGCATACAGAAATTCGATCGTGGACCATTGGCGTTTACAATCATGAGAAATGTGAGAAATTATTAACATGTCGTGATCAAACAATTTTGTCTACCACCTTGATGTGTGCATGGAGCGTTCGTAACAGTCCGTGAAATACAGGTTTCAAGTTATACCTGCAGAGCAGTTCCTCACGGTAATCCTTGCTTTTCTCACTCGTGGTATGTGTACCCGCTCCTAACAGTTCAATTTTAAAGCTTAACAAAAACAGTTAACCCAACTAAGGTCATCACTTGGCAACGGGTAATGCCGTATACAGTCAGCAGTCGGTCAATCCACACCAGTAGTACTAGTTCTAGGGTAGCCTCGCCACCCCACACCCTCTCGAGGCACCCCAGTGCTCAGTATGTGGACTCACGCCATCTAGTCGTCATCCTCCTCAGATTCTGAATCCTGGCCCTCCGGCAATGGTGTACATGGTTCTCCCCTATATTTGTTCCACGGCAACCACACCTTATTCCACTTACGGGGGCAAGCTCTCATCACGTATACTGCCCTTTCTTTTATCATTAAAAGGTCCATGTTCCTTATCCACCCTGCTACTGTAGGCAGTTCCGGGGCACCCCATTTTTGCGCTATATCACGTTTGGCCACTGTTACAGCCAGCGTAACCCACAACTGCCCATACCGGTCCAGGTCATTAGGCTCCCATACGTTTAACAGGCACATACGTGGTTCTGGCATGACTGACACTTCCATGGCCTGGGAGACAGTACGCATAATTTGCCTCCACACATCCTGGATTCGTGGGCAATCCCATAAAGTGTGGAGCAGAGTACCCTCCTCCCCGCAGCCCCTGAGGCAGTATGGGTGTGGTGCCCTTTGTATTTTATGTAGGAGTGGTCTGGTGTAATAAGTGCGGTGTAGAATCTTGAGTTGTACTAAGCGGAACCTGGCCGATATGCCTACCTCCCGTGGTGATGCAAGCGCCTCGTTCCACTCCGTCTCGTCCATCTCGCCCAGTTCCCCAACCCATTTCTCTTTAAGCTTCTGTGTGGGGTCCGGTAAGTTGTTAACTAGTTTTTTATACGTGAGAGAGGTAGCCTTTTGCTCCATAAACTCTGTTAGTAGCCTGTCCTCTAGTGGTGATGAGTCTGGGAGTGTGGTGTCAGGCGGGATTGCCTGTAGGAGGGCGTGTCGTATCTGCACATACCTGAATGTCTCGGTGGGGCTTAGTCCGTATTGTTGTTGGAGTTGGGAAAATGCAAGCACTGTGCCCCCTTCCCACAGGTCTCCTACCACTGAGATCCCTACGCTGTCCCACTGTGTGAATCCCTTACAGGACCTCAGGTTTCCCAGCGCCTTAGTATCCCACAACGGTGTTAATCTGGTAATTTTTCCCTTCCAACCCAGACGTGATTGTGCCGTGTGCCATAGTTTTGCCGTGTGTAATGTCGGGCCTAGTAGGTTTTTAACTTGTGAGTAGTTGTATAGTACCGCGAGCATGCCGTCTATACCCAGCTGAGACCAGTCCGCCTTATATGCGGGATCGCTCCGTGGGGTGTGGATCCAGTGGTTAATTACTTTAAGCTGTGACGCCCAATAATATAATTGAAGATTGGGTAACGCTATCCCCCCCTCATACCAGCTCTTCACCAGTTTATTATGCGCTATCCGCGCTGGGCCATTACTCCACAACAAGCTTGATACCAGTGCAGCGATTTGCTTAAAGTAGCGTGGGTCCACGATATAGGGGGAATTCTCAAGTACATATAAAAACCTCGGGAGAGCCATCATTTTATACAGCGCCGCCCGCCCAAGGAGGGTCAGCGGTAGTGTAGCCCAGAATTTAACGTCCGCACGTAGGCGAACCAGAGGCGGCAGTAAGTTCTCGGTATGATATCCCTTAGCATCAGTAGTAACGACAATTCCCAGATACTTAAAAGAGGTGGATGTTATTTTTAGGGGGCAGTCGTCGTGCAACAATGGGGCTGGGCCCTTAAGCACGTACATTATGGATTTGGCCCAATTCAGGGTGTAGCCCGACGCCTTGCCATGCTCATCGCACAATGTCAATAAGGCAGGGACTCCTTCGGTGGGATTGACCATGTAAATTAGCATATCGTCTGCATACAGGGAGACTCTATCCTCCCACCCTGCCTCCCAGGAGATGCCCCGGAACAGTGGCGTTGCTCTGAGCAAGATTGCCAAAGGTTCTAGCACTAGTGCAAAGAGAAGGGGTGATAGCGGGCACCCCTGTCTAGTTCCCCGCCCCAGCGGGAAAGGCGGTGAAATGTGACCGTTCGCTACCACCTGCGCGACTGGTGACGTGTACAATAACCGTACCCATGCAAGATATTTGGGGCCAAATCCCATTCGAGTCAGTACAGCGAATAAATATTCCCACTCAACCAGATCAAACGCCATCCTAGCGTCTAGGGATATTATTACCGCCTGGTCCGTGAGAAGATGCGCCCGCGCCATCACCCCATGTAGTCTTCGTAGGTTCAATGCCGTGCTACGGTGTGGCATGAAACCCGACTGGTCTGGGTGTATCAGAGTGTGTAGGTGTTGAGTCAGGCGACTGGCTAGGAGTTTTGCTAGTATCTTCGCTTCAATGTTAAGTAAGGAGATGGGCCGGTATGAGTTACATTCAGTTGGTGGCCTGGCTGGTTTGGGAATGGCAACGATCGTGGCCGTGCGCTGGTCGAGTGGGAGCATTGCCTTCTCTACGCTTTCAGTGTACATATCTAACAGGGGTTTTGCCAGTACTGAGGCCGTCGCTTTATACCACTCTACAGGTATGCCGTTGGGTCCCAGCGCTTTGCCCGATTGCAGCGCCTGTATTGCCAATTGGATCTCGCCCTCAGTCAGGTCTGCGTCTAGGTCATGCTGCGTTTCGCTGGGCAGCACTTGGATATCAATGTGGCTAATCGAGGCCATCGCTTCCTGCTCCGTGACGGAGCGCTCCGGGGTGTAAATCCCTTGAAAGTGGCGTGCTAGGGTGCGTACTATTTGTTCCGGGTGTGTCTGCAGTTGGCCCTCACTATCATACAGTCTCTGTATCCCTCTATTACTACCGCCTCGTTTGTCCAGCCATGCCAGCATCTTCCCGGCCTTGTCCCCCACATCATATATTCGGTATGCGGTGTTTGCTAAATGACCCTTAGTGATCGTTGTCAGATGAGCTTGGTATTGCTGTTGTCGGAGGTGCAATGTATGAGCTGTGTCCGGGGTTGGGTCCGACATGTGGGCAGTGTTCGCTGCGCCTAGCGCCAGTTCTAAATTCGTAAGCTCTGCTCTGGAGTCCTTTTTATGCCCTGCGATTGCCGCTATGGCAGCGCCACGTAAGACCGCTTTGTATGCCTCCCAAAGTACCGAGGGTGAGGAGACTGTCCCTGCATTTTCGGTAAAGTAATGTGTCGTGGCTAGCTTGAGTTTCTTCCTGACCCCCGGGATCTGTAGGTAGTTGGGATATATCGGGTATATTCTGGCACGCTTTGATTCTTTGGTAGTAAGATGTAGTGATATCGGGGAGTGATCTGAAATGCCCCTGGGTAAAATTTCCAGCTTATCTATGGAGCCCAAGCCTACCCCCAGAAGGAAGAAGAAGTCAATACGTGAGAGGCTGTTGTGTGAGGAGGAGTAGTGCGTGTATTGATGGGCTGTGGGATTCAGTTGGCGCCATGCATCCGCGAGACCCAACGCGTTCAGGAAGCTGGGAAGAGCAGAGGCTCCTCTCGGGCGGTCCCGTGTGGGAAAGGTGTCTAGCAAGGGGTCTGTTATGGCATTAAAATCCCCCCCAATGATTATGTTTCCCTCCGGAAGTTCTAGGAGAAACTGCCCTAGCGCCGGGAGTGCAGTAGCGTGTAGCGCCGGGGGGATGTATACGGACACCACATTAAGGGTTCTTCCCTCCCACTGGCCCGAGATCGCCGCAAAACGTCCCTGGTCGTCCGTCTTGTGGCTGTGAACTAGAAAGGATGAGTTTTTCTTAAGGAGTATCCCAGTGCCCCTGGAACCCGCAGTGAATTGAGCATGTACTGCCATGGAGTATCCGCGTCTATTTAAAGCCTTGCATGCATTCCCGGTCAGGTGTGTTTCCTGAAGCAAAACCAATTCAGGCCCGTGGCGTTTGATGGTGTGCAGTACCAAACCCCTTTTTATTTTATCTCCTAATCCCCTGACGTTCCACGTAAGTAGTTTCAGTGGGGGCACCGTTGTTAGCGCGGGAGCGCCCTCAGTGGGTGCAGCTTGTTCTCGTCTTGCCATCTGTATTTAGAACCTGTGACTCCAGTGTGCAGCCATGTGGCGCTATCTGTGAGGAGTGCTGTGTGTCCATGCGCCCTATGTGGATGTCCCACAGTGTGACCGCTTTCCCTACGGAAGTAGTGATGACCAATAATGCTAACCATAACAATACAACTTTCCCCTCCCACCCCCTCCCTGCTCCCCTGCTCCACGGACGATAACCCGCCCGCATCCCCAACTCGGCAGAGTGCTTAGTCCCATCCCTATCTATCTTACTTGCTCGTGGGGTCGGTGAGTCCCCCACAGGCATCGGCCAATGCCCGCCCTACTCAGCTCCATCAGCTACAAGGCCCCAATGGCAGCAGATGCGCCGGTCCATATGTACCACATACATTCAGCTCCTAGCAGGTTGTCCTGAGTCGAGAGGGTCTCTTTCTAGATCCGAGTCCAGCCCCGCGGCTCCCTCCTCAGTTGTAGGGCTACTGTTTTGGTGCTCCGTCGTCCTCCCGTTACGCTGGTTCTGGCGGTCCCTTTGCGGACGCTGGGGCTGGCCCACCTGCCTCCATCCATCCAGCCATTCTCGTGCCACCTCCGGTGTGTCAAAAAACCATGTCTTGCCCTCGGCCACAATCCGCAATTTGGCGGGGAAAAGCATCGAGTAGGGTAGGCCCCTATCACGCAGCGTTTTTTTCACTTCATTGAATGTTTTCCGGCGCCTAGCCACCTCTGCCGTGTAGTCCGGAAAGAAGGCCAAAGTCGAGTTCTGAATTTTTACAGGCGGTGCGACCCTTGCTGCCTGCAAGATGGCGTCTCTGTCTCTGAAGTTGAACAACCTGGCCAGAACAGGTCGCGGCGTTGCTCCCGGTTTGGCAGCCCCTCCCGGGACCCGGTGCGCCCTCTCAACAGAGAAGAAATTGGACAGGCCCTTTGGTTGTAGCTTGTTTTTGATAAGGTCCTCTACGTACAGATCCATGGCGCCTTTCCCTTCCGACTCCGGAAGGCCTAAGATGCGGACGTTGTTTCTTCGGGAGCGCCCTTCCTGATCATCCAGTCTGTCCTGCAGTTGCTTCGTGACCTTTTCCATTCGCTCCATCGCCACTTGCAGGTCTGAAGTGTCCTCAATGAGCGATTTTGTGACTACCTCCACTTGGGACACCCTTTCTGTCATCTTCTTGAAGTCAGCCCTCAACAAATTCACTTCGGAAGAAATAGTGCCCACTGTCGCCTGCACAGCCGTGAGCGTTCGCATAATGTCCTCCAGGGTTACTTTCTTCGCCCCTTCTGTGTCCGGAGGAGTACCAGCAGAGTGGCGTCCGCCTCCCTGAGAATGGCCTTGCTGACCATATACAAATTTATCAAGTTTTGCCTGTGTGGCTGCGCTCCGTAAGCCTTTGCCCGCCATGGCGCCGTTTTCTCTGTCGTGTGACCCTGTCCCTTATTTATGTCCAAGCCGACTGCTTGAGGGTCGTGCCGTCCCCCGGACACCAGGCTACGTGTGGTCTGATGGGAGTCCTATCGCCAGCCGTATCTTGCACCGTTAGTCACAGTTCCTCGGTTCACTGCAGCCTAGGGGTTGCACTTGGTAGATGGCCTGTTCCCGTGACCTTGCCCTGCGGCCCACCACGTGTGGGCTCTACTCCTTTGCGCGCTACAGCACGCTTAACGTTTATGCCTCGTGGTCGCAGTCTGTGTCCGCAGGACCGGTTGTGTCATGTAAATTGCGGCAGGGTCTCACAGTGCCGGGGGTGCAGTACCCGGGAGGTCTCAGCCCCCACCAGTAGCGTAGTTAGTGCTGCACACGCCTTCCCAGGGCAGCGCCCGCTCTTCTCGGGATAATGATCAGCGCCAACCCTCTAGGTGGGCTCGAGCCAGTGTGTGCTGCACGGATCAGTGGGCGCGCTGCTGTCTCACCTCGCAACCGGTGATTCCTGTCTTCTTCTCTCCCCGCAGATAGCGCCGCCGATGGTTAGGGAATTTCCCGCTTGCGAGGGTGCTTATCCCGTCTGGGACAGTGCAGCCGATGTCGCTCCCTCGAAGGGTCCAGTCTGGCAGCATGGAGCGTCGGAGCGTTTCTTATCCCCGGGTGTCCGCAGGTACCGGCTGGAGTCAGAGCGCCGCTGCCGCCCAGGGTGCACTTCCGTCCGGGTCCGCCAAGTACGCCAGTCCGGTGCAGCCGGGCAGTGGAAGGCCACAGGAGTCCGCCTCTGTATGGAGCACTTCTCGGCGTTGGACGGTCGCCGGGAGCGGGTCGATGCGTGCCGCTTGGTTCCCGCAGCCGATGTCGCTCCTTCGAGCGGTCGATTTAACGGATGGGTCGACGGATTAGTGGTCAGGCCGTTATGCCTTGCGGAGCTCCCTCTTCAAGCTGCCGCCATGCTCGGCAGTTGGCCACGCCCCCCCCCCCCGCAATTATTTTTTTTTGCTTGTTTTTTTACTTTTATTTTTGTTCCCCCGCCCCCTTACATGGAAGCCGCCACTGGACTTGTGAGATAGGCTTATGCAACATTTTGGTAAGCTGTGAGGATACAAAGGCAAAAACAACAATTGATGGACGGACCCTATGTGGAACCCTATGTGGGAAGGGTATGCCCAGACGTGGGTCCCGTGCTTACTAAGCCACAGGAGTCAAGCTATCCTGGCTGATGAAGGCTGATAGCCAGAACCCGGTCCTAGGATGCTTGATTCCGGTCCAGGGAAGACATGGCTTGGCAGTTTGGTCTGGACTGTTCCCATGAGGCACAGGGTCAAGACTGATTTGCATATGGCCATGTCTGAACTGGGGTGGTGGAGTGAGCTAAAGAAAGATGATGGACTAAATCCAGATCAGTTGACTGGGGGTGGGTGTTTGATTTGCTCAAACGCTCGTCCATTATCCCCTTTGGTATCACTTTGTTCACCCTAAGTTGGCAGGGTATGCTCAGACATGGGTCCCTTGCTCACTTTGCCACTGGATTCAAGTTATCCAGGCTGATAAGGGTTATGAACCCGAAACCGGTCCCAGGATGCTTGTTTCCGGTCCAGAGAAGACATGGCTTGGCAGTTCGGGCTGGACTGTTCCCATGACGCACAGGGTCAGACTGATTTGAGTATGGCCATGTCTGAACTGGGGTGGTAGAGTGAACTAACTAATGATGATGGATTAAACCCAGATCAGTTGAATGGGGTGGGTGTTTGATTTGCTCAAACGCTCCGTCCATCATCCCCTTCAGTATCGCTTTGTTCGACCTAAGTCATCCTCAGGAACGTTGCATTGCTCTGAAAATCTGGAAGAGTACTCAAGACAGCACAGAGAAGCAGCTAGCAACTTGAGCACCTTGAGACCCTCATTGGTGATTTGCTGCGCTGTATAAATCATGATTGATTGATTGACTGAAAAAGAATTGGTGGGAGTGCAATCCAGCACCTTTGCCATTGGTGTAGACTACTTGCAAGCATTCATCTCATCACTTTTAGTGTCTTTGATTTACTAAGAGCCTTTGTAGTCTACATGTTTGTGCCCATCTACTACCTCCCTTGAATATTGGGCATTCAGCATGGCAGGTCCTGCCTGTCACGGCATTAGCAACACACAGCTTCTGAAACACTAACCTAAGGAGTGGTATGTGGATACAAAAAATAAAGACATTCATACATTTCCGAGAAGTGTTTCTAATGAATGAAAAATCCTACTACACCGGTTGAAAGAACCTATAAACACTATATATTCAGAACAGACACATGAATTTATCATCAATTTTGTTCAGTGTCACTGGCATTTATGCTCTCCTCAGCTCTGTTGCAAAAGCTTGTTGTAGGAAATTAAGGTTATTGATTGAGAGGTGTGGAATCCCTGCAACAACCATAATTCTTGCCAGGGTGAACCACAAAAGTAATTAAATTAACCTGTGCTTAACCCTCTGGTAGTTTGACACAAAAGCAGTGAGGCATAACTTAGAGGCAATGTGTTATTTATTCATGCAGCACACAGACAGTAATAAAGTTGAAACAAAAGAAAAATCCTAAACCTATTGTTATGATTTCCCGAGTAGGCTCGCTGTCAGATGCACAAAGCGGCAATGAAACTAACACTCCCAGCATGCCGCAGTACTTCCGGGGTACACAAAACATGTTTCCGTTGTGGGCGGACTCTTAAGGAAAGTCGGCATGGTCGGCTGTTGCTGACTATTCCAGGTCATTTGGGGAAAGAGGCCGGTATGCACACGTTTCTTTGAGGTTCTGATAATGGTTCCTTGGCACCACTTTTTCTCAAAGGGTTGACAGTTCATCTTGGCAAGTTTGGTTTGAGGTTCGTACGGGTGAAGAAACCCACCAAACCTAACTTTGTGTCGGTTCCTTGGCTGGCTTTTTCACATTGGGTAAAGGAACCGGTATCTGAAGAGCAGTAACCTTTGTCCTTGGTTTTCTGCCTTTGGAGTTCTGCTGATTGCGCAAAAAGGTCAGACAACATTTTGGTTCCTATATATTTGGAAGTGGCATAACTACGTGGGCATATATTCCTTACTCTTGGAAGTGAGGCAACTGCCCTTTAACTTTTGTTTCGCCTTGAATCTCGCAAGGATGGTTATTTACCAGTGTGTGAGAAGCTTTATTTAAGGAATTCTGATTAATGGAGCATTGTGTAACAAAAGCTAAAACATGATAAAGTATCAATACTTTGACGTTGTTACATATGTGTTCTATGTTTTCATGCCTAGCTACTAACGGGGATCTTCGTAGGAGTGAGGTCCACACCCTGTGTTGAAAATGCAGGCCAACTATTTGGTATGTAATGAATTCAACTTGAATTGTTTGTTTGTCTTAAGGATACTCACTTGCGAGTCATACTATATCTCTTCCTTAGATGCACTGATACCATGCATTCCTTCTGGAAGTAGATCAAAGAATGTTTGTAACACTTTTCCTGTGACTATCGTACATTACGAACAGTGGTTCCTGTTATTTTCTTTTACAGGTAAATTATATGGTAGGGTGTGTAGGATGTAAACTCAGTCATCTGTCTTTGAAAAGTCCGAAGATAGTAATATCATGTTCTTATAATTTTCAGATCTCCGTCCCTGCTGTTCCCTGCCTATCCTTCCCTCACTTGATCCTATCAAAATTCTGTGTTATTACAGCATACAGAATTGAGACGATCAAGAGTTGGACCCTTTTGTGCATCACTCCAATCCCAAGGACTACAGATGACACCGATTGAGAGAAACAGATTAACATTTAATAAATAAAATGGTACAGAACAACAAAAATCCAATCAGTAGAACCTCAGCTATTCAGTTTTATTATTTTTTTGTGAAAATAGAGCCTAAAAGCAAAAAGCATTAATTGCAGTCATCTAGTTGTGCTAGACCACTAGAAAGTCACAAGTTCAGGCCAACCACGGTGATTCAAAAGCTGGATACAGCTAAAAAAGTTATCTTTTTAAAGTCCGGAGCAAAGCGTACCATTCACGGTGGAGGAAGCAGCAAGGAGCGTGAAGAGCTGATTTGCTTGTGGCTGGGTCGAAAATGAGGAGGAATGGTGAGCAAAAAAACATTGGGTTAGAATGCTACTCTGAGAGATTGCCAGTAGTTAGAAAAATTGCAAGCATTCCTCCCATCATCTTTTGTATGCTTGCTCTACTACCCTGTGTGGCAAGGGTATGCCCAGATGTGGGTCCTGTGCGAACTGTGCCACTGAAACCAGCTACATCTACTGAAGAGCCCCAATCATGTCAAAACCAGTCTTGGATTGCTTGTTTTCTGGTTCAGGGAGGACTTTCCTTGGCAGTTTGGGCGGGACTGTTCCTATTGCAGCAGGGTCAAAACTAATTTGTATATGGCTGGGTACAAACTGGGGTGGCATAGTGGGCAAAAGAACAATTTTTGTGAATGCTACCCAGAGCAATTGCCCATCAACTTATGTATGTTTGCAGCCCCTGAGTTAACACCTGAGCAGCAGAGACGGAGTACAGAGGTGTTGGGATAGTTTTCTAACCTCTTCACACTGCCACTAGGGTTGACACATTTCTGTGTGCAGGACATGGACACTGGGACCAGTCTGAAAATGAAGGGATTAATGTACAGAATGTCGCGCCAGGTTCAAGGATGCATTATGGCAGAGTTTGCCAAGATTTTGCACCTGTGGGTCATTAAGAGATCTTGTAGACTGTGGTCTAGTCCTGAGGTGCTAATGCCAAATCAAGAGTCTACTGACTTGAGGTTTTGAGTGTACTATTGAGCCCTCAATGAGGTGACAAAGGCTAAAGCCCATCCAGTCCCCAGAGCAGAAGAAATAGTGGATCAGTTAGGTGCAGCAAAATATTTGAACACCTTTGATCTGGCCAGTGGCTACTGGCAGATTCTCTTAGCACCACGTGCCTAGGAGACGACTGAATTTTCTACATCACAGGGACTGTATCAGTTTAGGGTGACTCACTCAGGGTTGAAGAATGCTCTTGGGACTTTTCATCCACCTGTTAACTCATATTCTTGCAGGGCTGGAGGAGGGGTTATGTGGGCCTCCCTGGATGACACTGCTGTGTTTAGCAGTGAATGGCAAGAGCACCTAAGACACCAAGGACAGGTATTGGCAAGGATACAGGAGGTTAAAACTGGCCATATAGACAACTAAGTTTCAGGGCCTAGGCCTAGCTCTCCTGTGCTCCCGCACAGCTCTTCTTCCTCCCTGTTTTTCTGAGTTCTTTCTCCTGTTTTTCCCTCAATTTTTACTGCTTTCTACTTCCTTCCCCCACATGATTTTACGTGCTTTTTCCTGCTTTTGCCTCATTTTTACTGCTTTCTCCTTCCTCTCCCCTGTTTTTCTGAGTCCTTTCTCTTGCTTTTGCCTCATTTTTCACTGCTTTATCTGCAAAGCAGCTAGCATCTCCAGCACCTTGGCACACCCACAGGTGATTTACAGTGCTTTATGAATCCTGATTGATTGATTGAATGGGGGGGTAGGCTTTTGTAGTATACTGTGTGCATGAAGTGAGGAATAGGAGGATCCACCTGTTGGATGGTACGATTCAGTCATGAGTTCCCTTGATACTTTTCTTTCACATCAACATACTACTGTGATATTCTTTGAAATAAATAAGATGCACATCCTGTTTCTTTTCATGCGGATGCATTTCGGGACAATTAAGTCCCTACCTCAGTGGCATACCTAATGCTCGATTCTAATTGAGTACTTGTCGAAGTCCAAACGAACCTCTGGTCAAACTGCTCTCCAGGAGTACCAATGCTCCCTTTCCTTTTTCCCTTTTTCCCGGACAGCTTATGTTCCCAGTAAATATCGATCAGATGATTGTCCCAAAAAAAAAGTATCAAGGGAACTCATGTTCTAGAAGATTGTGTTTAGTACATGGATGAGGCATAACAAAAAACCTTAGGGTGATAACAAATAAATGAGATATAATGAAGTAATGAGTATTTTGTGATTTATAAATTGTTTAATTGTTTTGAAGTTAACAGTGCATACTGCATTCGAGTCGATGGACTTGCTATAGAATGTATGTCTTAGACTTGTACAACCGCCCCCCCCCCCCCCCCTAGAAAGACCCCAGTGATGCTTACAGGCCAAGAGCTCCCTTTAGTGGACTTTTACATAAACTTCTTCTTAGTAGTCTTGTTAAAAAAAAATCTCGGTGCAAGGTAATTAGTGCATCCCTAGCCATCATGTCATTTAACAGGGAAGTGGTAATTATGCCAGCATGTCTTCTCCTTCCATATCTTCTGGGCTTGATGATTTAAATACTGAGGGCCAAGACCAACTATACTTTTTATCTAGATAAATCTGTACCTCTCTGCATTTATGTATATTAAAAATAGGTGCTGCTTCAATTTTGTAACGTTTGTATATTTAAGGGAGGTAACCAGTGCAACGTGTCAGCCATATATTTTGATGTCATAATGTGAGCAGCATGCTCACATCACTACCTGAAGCATCATTGCATGTGCTGTGCGGAGCACACCATGCCACCCACAGCATTAATGCACAGGAAAACACCAACATCACCCTTCGATCTACCTTCTTAGGGGCCTATTCCGATGTCGGATGGACCTGAGTCCATCCGACATCCGGCAGGAGCTGTAACCGACAGACCTGCTGTTGTTGGTTACAGCCATGCTAGTGGATGCGACCGAATAGGGTTCGGTCGCATTTGTATACCTTACAATGCAAGCATGCTTTCCAACCAGAAAGCATGCTTGCAATGTAGAAAGCAGGGATGCAGTTCATCCCTGAACCCTGTGGCCGGCACCCCAAGGTGCCTGCCACCGGGTGCAGGGATCAACAGAGGGGCATCATAGGTGGCCCCAGGTCACCATCCGGCGGCCTCACACCCATGGGTGCCTTGCCGGGGGCCTCCAGAGACAGCTTCCGACTGCCCTTTCATGCCGGAGAGACCGGCACGAAAAGGCAGTGAAAAGCTGCCATCGTACTCCCTCGGTCGTACAGAGAAGCGACCGGGGGAGTACTGGAGGATTTCCGGAATGCGGACAGGCTCTCCAAGCCTGTCGTCCGCAATACGGAAATCCGAGTCGGATTCCTTTGTGACCGAGCCCATGGGAATGGCTCGGTCAGAAAGGAATCCGACCGGCAGTGACCGTTTTGGTCGTAAGGGCTCCGAACATGATTCGGATACCTTCCGGTCGAAAACGGGATTGGCCCCTCAAAGGGAACCTTGGTGTTCGCTAGCAGTAAGCAGGCTTATCGAGCACAAGGAAGTGGAAGGAGGACATATTCATTGAAGGTATGGCACAGCTGGATCCTTGTAAATATATTTTTTGCCATCTGAATACTCCTAATTTGCCTTCAATGACAATTATTAAACCTTCCTTTTGTTCTGCAATGTCCTGATAGGTGCCTGATTGTAAGCCAAGGGGCAGAAAATTTGATTGCACCAGTGAGACTTCTGAACATATCTTTCCTTGCATGGTTTGCAGTGACACCGGTTCTGGGAGGGTGGAGTGTATGTGCCCTCATTTTTGAGGGATTTCCTCCTTTTCTTTTAGATATACCGTTACAACTATGAGCTCAGAAGTGCACAAATGCTAGTGACAACAAGGAATTTGATGATGAATGCATGGGTCTATTTTTATTGTATAATATTTAAGGTTTCTTGCAACCAGAGATGTTTTTTCCCTAATTAAGTGCACCTCTCTTAAATGTATTAGTATGAATCTTCCGTCCACACACAATTCTTTAGATTAGTGATGAAAGAAGCAGTATGAAAGACTAGCACAGTGAGTACCCGTCTTCCCGAATGCCCATGATCGAGGGTAGGCAGTAGAAGGGCATACACTATATGGGATCTTTGTAAATCCCTTCATAGCGAGGTTGTTCTTTAGCCATGTGGAAAGGGGTAATAATAAAATTAGACATTTTCTAAAGACATACATTTTTTCAGATCCTTTGCTCTATACACTGAAATACTTTAGTGGTGTTCACAAGGAGATTTCTTTAGAGCAGTGTGACTCAACATTACTTGCACTCTAAAAAGAAAACCCTATCATAAGAGCTAGTATCTGAGCCTGCCATAGACCAACACATAGCTGGTCACGGCGAGGGGGATCTGATGATGAAGCATGCCACTTAATGTGGTTGAGGGTTATCTGACCACAACAGATCCCAAATAAATTCTCACTGCCCTAATGCAGCCTCTCCTCTTCCCAGCTCTACTGAGGGTCAGTGTCCCAGTACTCAAAGAATGCCTCCTTTCATCCCTTTCTCATTCTCATTCAATACAAACATTAACAGCAAAACACCATCCACAACAGCAATAAATGAGTTTCTCAGCTCTGGATTTCACCCTTTAATAACATGAATGAGGTATCTGATCCATAACAGACTTTGAAATGATGGTACTTCGTACCTTTATCAGCAGGGTCACCTCCTGGGTACCGTTAGCGTATACTTGACCAAAACTTCTCCAGGTCTCCAGACTTTCTGATGGTTCTGAAAGAAAATTATTCGAGTTTTAGTAGAATAGATACATGACTCAAGATGTCTGTATTCTTTTTTATTTTAAGCATGTTTTTATTGTTGTGTAAAGTACAGGCTTATATCTCATCGTTACAGTCTTCCAAATCGGAACCAGCATAGCATCAAATGCAATATCTTGGCATATAGCATAAGAGAGACAGAGTCAGCCAGTTGTTGCGTTGTATAGAAGAGAAACCATAAAGGAGAGTAGTACATGCTCTTAAGGCATCTACAGGAGCCAGATTCCACTTTTAGAATTCAATTTGAACAGCAAAAAACAATGAACTGTATCATAAAATTATGTTTTGCCAATTGTAGCACGGTAAATTGCACTTTATAGGTAGTTGCTTATATCTCGTTGTATTTCTAGGCGTCATGGAACCTAGCGAGGAGTGGAAAGTACAGGTTTAGTGCTCGTGCTTGGAGGGATATAGTTTATGGATCATGCCGTGGGGAATCAAGGTGAGTCCGCAGGTGAGGGGAACTGAATAGGAGGGCAAATAGGGTAGTGTGTGGTGTGGGGAAACAACCTTTACAACGCAACTTTTACAATGCACTACCATTACAACGAAACTTTTACAACGCAACATCCATTACAACCCATACCATTACAACGCAACCATTACAACGCATGACACTACAATGCATACCACTACAACGCATGTCATTACAACGCAGTCATTACAACGCATACCATTACAACGCATCCAACACTTACCCTACTGTTGCACCCCCTGGAGTTAGAATAGTAATTTTTACCCCTACACTATCCAACACTTACCCTACTGTTGCACCCCCTGGAGTTAGAATAGTAATTTTTACCCCTACACTATCCAACACTTACCCTACTTTTGCACCCCCTGGAGTTAGAATAGTAATTTTTACCCCTACACTATCCAATACTTACCATACATGCAATGTAATGGTATGCGTTGTAATGGTATGCGTTGTAAAGGTAGTATGCGTTGTAATGGAATGCGTTGTAAAGGTAGTTTTTAAAAATGTGTTTTAATGGCATGCATTGTAATGGAATGCGTTTTAATGGATGTTGCGTTGTAAAAAAAGCATTGTAAAGGTATGCGTTGTAAAAGTATGCATTGTAACGTCATACATTCACGTTGTGTGATGGTGTGTCTAGACGTTCATGCTCTGAGTTTGTTGGGAAGAATCAGACACTGATAGTAGATAATTACGGGGGGGTTGCCATATGTCTTTTGGTCTGGAAGATGGAGGCTGTAATGAGCCAAATAGCTCACTGGTGGTGTTGCCATTAGCCAAACTTGTGAACCAGTCTTTAACAGTGGGGGTTGTCTTCTCCCCCAGTGAAGGGCAATCTCCCACCTAGCAAGTAGGAGGGCCATCGCTGTGTATCAGCGGATGCCTTTCGGGAGGTCTTGCACATAACCCAGTAGTGCCGAGAGGGGGGTTGGGTCAGGGTCGACCCCCACCATTTAGGCCAGGCAGGAAAAGATCTCTGCTGAGAAGCATGCAATGTGTCTACAAGTCCAAGTCATATGCAGGAAATCTGCTCCCACATCATGACATTTGGGGCACTATGGGGATCTGGTGTGGTCAAGCATGTGGTGGTCTACTGGAGTGATATATGCATGACATAAACACTTGCAACAAATTCTTTTATGGCAATGACTTGGGGAGAAGGAGCGTGTCTGCAAACAGCAGGCAGTCCACATTTTATCTGTCAAGTGGCAACCAAAATCATGTTCCCAATGGCTTTGGAGTGTCTGATATAACGTGGGCAAAAAAATCAGACATGCGTGGTACAGCTTTGACACCAAACGAGTGCCATTGTAGACATCTATTAAAAGTGTGAGATGTGTGAACTCATCAGGTGCCAATGGATAAGATGGATCTGCGTGTGGAGTGAGCTGTAAAGACGTTGCATCACAAAGTGGTCCATGACTGTTGCATTGTCGTAGTGTACATCTGTACAATTGACGAGAACATGTTCATCAGGGAAAATATTGCCAAATGTGCGGAGTTTATAGTGTGTTAAAGTATGTTTAACCAATGCCCCAAAGTTGATAGGAAGCCATGGGTTATCGGCAAAAAGCAAGGAGGGTGAGTACAGTAGTGAGGCTTTAAACTGGTGTTGGAATTTGCGGCAGGCCCAGCTTGTGGTGGATAAGAGTTGTATATCGTTGAGGTCCAAGGAGAGACTCCTCGATAGGAGAGAGGCTAAAAGTACTGGTTCGGCCTCGTCAATTAACGGTTTGGTGTATAGGAGTCTGGCATCTTTGTGATACTAGTGATACGCGTATTGGCACTTTGTAATACAGGGACATGTTGTAGCCCAGATGAGTTTTAATAATAACACTCGTAACATGACGAAAAAAGAACTGATATGGGGAATTGGGATGTTTTGAAATAGATAAAAAAAGCGAGAAAGGACTACCATTTTAATAATCGCAATACGTCTCATTATGGATAGTGGTAGATGTAGCCAGCATTCCACCTGCGTGGTTAAAGTGTCAACGGCAGGGCAGTTCTGTCGTATTGCCTGTTCTTTGTCATGGTGTAGGTGGATGTCCAGGTACTTAAACAAGCTGTCACATCAGGATAGTGGGAATTCACATTGAAAAGGAGTAGGGGAGGTGGTGGGATTTCGGACCAGTTGAGCATTAGCACAGAATGGCGGCACGCAGGATGGGGGGCAGGTTTTCCTCCAGGTGTCGGATAGACAGCAGAGCATCATCTGCATAGAGAGATATGAGTAATGGGCCTGAGCGGAATTGCAGACTGCAGTGCATGTGATCCCGTTGTAAGTGTCAGACCAGAGTATCATTGCTATGATAAAGAGTAAAGGGTATAAGGGGCAGCCTTGCCATCTGCTCTGAGTAAAAGGGATTGGTTGATTTTGTGGGGGGCACCTAGTTTGCGCAGGGTGGCATAGAGGAATGACCATTGTGTTGAATCGAAAGCCTTCTCTGTATCCGGAAGGGCTACCGAGGCAGGTACCTCAGGGGAAATCCCATTGAGGACTGAGAAGACCGTGGATCGATTTAAGGAGGAGGTGCGATGAAGGACAAAACCGTACTGTACAGGAGATATTATTTGCTCCAGTAGTAGGACAAGGCCATTAGAGAGGTACTTGATGAGTCTTTTGTTATCAAAATTTAAAAGTGAAAGCAGTCTATATGAATCACAATGAAGTGGATCTTTGCACGGTTTGAGTAGCAGGGTTATGACCTCTGCCCAAAGTGACGGGGAAGTGCCCCAGTAGTTATAGATTCCATGTACATGGCTAATAGCCACAGCGCAAGGATATGTTTTAAACGTTTATAGAATTCACCTGTAATGCCATCCATGCTGGGGGCCTTCGATCCATCCATGGAGTCTATAGTCCAAACGATCTCATCACAGGTGAGGGACTCGCTGAGGAAATGCTGTCTCCTCGAGGTACTTGGTTTGGGCCGATACATCATTGGAGAGTCTAGTGGTGTTTAGGCATGTGTAGTATTAGAGAAGGGTGTTCAGTATGTCGTCATTGGACGTTGGTCTTGATCCCAAGTCTGTGCGCAATTCAGCAATATAGGAAGTGCCCTTCGGTGGGTGAAGTAGCCTGGCCAATGTGCGCCCTGGGCGTTCACCTTCCCCATATCTGCCAGCCCTGGAATATTTTCCGAGGAACAATCCCTCACGGTCTGCCAGGTCATGGTATTGTGCAAGGGGTGCAGTACACCCAAGGGAGCTTGTGGTTTCTGGATCTTGATGGCTATCCGAGTCTAGCTCAGATAGATACTCTTCAATGTGTGCCAGCCCCTCGAGGAGCTCTTGCAGTACCTCGGATGATTTAGAAACGCATATACCCCTGATAAATACTTCAAATACCTCCCACAATGTGGCCTGTGTGGTTACGGAGACCTTATTGAGCCAGAATTATTCTAGCACCGAATCTTGCAGGTCTGTGCAGGTCTGTGCCGAAAAGTGCATCTTGTAGTGCTAATGTGGGGAATCATCATAATCTCTCCCGGACACCCCGAATGGGAAACAAAAGTTGGTGCAAACCAAAGCATGGTCAGAGAGGGTACATTGTAAGTGGTGGACTAATTCTACTCAATGGCCCAGTGACGTGGAAATGAGGCAATAATCAATGCGGGCTCAGGTATTGTGAGTGAATGCCAAGGGGGAGATCCCTTCAGGCACCAGGCGTACCGGAGTGTAAAAGTGTCACAAATATAATATAGGGTATGGAGTGATTATGGTTTACCAGATGGGGAGCTAGCTGGTGTGTTGTGGGACAAGTCCATGAGTAGATTAAGGTCCCTCCATGAAATAAGGTGGTCACAGCCAAGTTTGAAGTGTTTTGTATGTAATGTCTGGAAAAATTCGGAGTCTACGTATGGTGCATAGACATTAGTCAGTAACACTAAGAGGCCCACCAGTGTCCCAGTCACCAAGGCACAATGTCCTTGTTTGTCAATGACAACTGCAACTGGGTGGAAAGGTACTCTTTTGTGAATCAAAATGCAGACCCCTCAGGAGTACTTACTAGAACATGAGAAATAACAGTAGAACCCCAGTGGAAGGTAAAGTTATGAGGTCAACCGGGTGAGAGGTGATTCTCCTAAAGAAAGGCAATTTGAGTGCCATGTCGTGCGAGATACTGCGAGACTTGCATACCCTTGCTGGGCTTACTAAGACTCTAATATTCCATGACAGCAATTTGCATCTTATAAAGTGTGATTCAAGTGTCTGCAAAGGTAACATCAGTGAGTGTATAAAAAGCAATAGGACCGTGCATACATAAAACATAGGTGCAAGTTAGTAGGCATCAGATAACATCATCATTAAACATAAACAACATCTTGAATCCCACACCACCACCCGCCTCCCAACCCCAAATAAACAGCCAGGTAAATACAGAAAAGTAAAACAATTAACAGTACAGCGTATACCACTGGGGGGTGGCAACGCCACATAGTGAATTGAGGTACTTTCGGATCTCCAAATCAACAGGTTGAGAAATGAGGCTGCGATTCGCGACAAACAATGGAAACAGGATACATTCTGTAGTGCCCTGTGGAGCAGAAGGAGCGTGTCACAGTCAGTAGGCACATGAAAGGTATGTCAATGAAGTTGAGCAAGTATAAATCTCAGCCTGATGAGAAGAGGTCTACACTGGCATTAGAATGGGTGGCCTGGGGGAGATCTTTCTCGAGTGGAGTAATCCCCGGAATACTGCTTGCAAAAGCCTTGTGCAACTGCTTGTGTATCAAAGAAGTGGGCTTCTCGTCATTGTCCACCCTGAGACGTGCAGAATATAGCATGCCATATCGGAGGACCAGTTTTCGAAAAGAGATTTTTACTCTATAGAATTTGCGAGGAGCGCCCTGCGCAACTAGGGTTAAGCCAGGGAATAATGAAATTTCAGCAATCTGGCAGTGCAAGGGGCCGTTTTCATGTGCCAGCCTGAGGGCCACATCGCGATCACGAAAATTGAGCGGTCTGGCAATGATTGGTCTAGAAGGAAATCTAGGGTTGAGACATGCCCAAGGAGCAATGTGCTCTTTCCACCACTAAAATGGATGAGAAGTGTTGTCTGTTCAGTACGTCCGTCAGTAGTTTTTCCACAAAGAGATCCATGCGCCCAGTGTTAGTGGATATCACAAAACCCAGGAGAAGCAGAATATTGCAATGCCCCCTGGTCGCTACGTCCTTGTTCTTTAGGGCCACAGATTTTAGTAGTTTCTCTAGTTTCTCCTAGCGTTTAGTAGTTTTAGGTGCCCCATCTTCCAAGCTCAAAACCCTCTACTCGGCCCTGTGCAACCGGCCACTGTGTCTACTGAGAAGTTTGTGTAGGGAATTGAGGCAATTAGCAATGGCATCAAATCTGCCATGGTGTTTACACAAAATATCGAGTTGCAAATATCAATGTACAAGAATATCGGGTTTAAAATATGGTGACATGGAAATATTGATGGCAAGAATATCAATGTCAAGAATATCGATTTGAAGGAATTGATTTTTAAAAACATAGAAGTCATTAATATCGTTTGCAAAATATAGTTGTTTAAAATATCGTTTTTTAATTAGTTATGTATTTTAGTATTTTTTTTTAAATGTATGTGATGTAATTTTTTGGTAAAAGTGTTGTTTATGTTTTTAATCTATGTGTTAAATTATCAGCATTTAATTTAAATACATTTTGGGTATTTTAGTTTCAAAGCGGGTTGTGGGTTTATAGTGGAATAGGGTGGGAAGTAATTTAATTATAATAAATGAATGATGATTTTTTATTTAATAATGTTTATTCAATTAATATTTGATTGTGTTACTTGTGCTTTTAATGTTTTTGGGTACATTTTATGTGTTGGTTTTGGGGTATATAGGGGTAAAGGGTGGGAAGTAATATATTTTAGTTAATTGTTAATGAATTGTTAATTAATATTAATTAATTGATAATTAGTTACATTTATTGTGTAATTTTTTTAGGTGCTGGTTGTGGGGTTATAGGGATAAAGGGTGGAAAGTAATTTATTTGTAATTAATGATTAGTTGATATTAATTAATTCATTGCTAATTAGTGATGCTTCCCTTGTGGCCCCCGTGTCTCTCTGCCCGTTTTTGCCTTCTGTTGTTAAGCTGCCCCTGCATTTCTGTGACCTTTCTGCCTTCTGTGCCACTCGTTTCCCCCATTTTTTGTGACCTTTCTGCCCTTTCTTGTGACCTTTTGCCCTCTGTGCCACTCGTTTCCCCCGTTTTTTGTAACCTTTTCTTCCCTTTCTTGTGACCTTTGTGCCTCTGTGCCACTCATTTCCCCCGTTTTTTCTGACCTTTCTGCCCTTTCTTGGGACCTTTGTGCCGCTGTGCCACACGTTTCCTACCGTTTTTTGTGACCTTTTCTGCCCTTTCTTGGGCCCTTTCAGCATTTGTGCCACTCGTTTCCAAATGTTTTTTGTGACCTTTTCTGCCATTTCTTGTGACCTTTCTGCCTCTGTGCCACTCATTTCCCCCTCAATTGTTGTGCTCTTTTGCCTTCTGTTTCCTTCGTCGCCCCTCGCCGCAGCGTGCCCTGCGGCCCGCCCCCCTGACTGCCCATTTGCTGCCTCCACCTCCCGCCTCACAGATGCTCCTCCCTCCCACCTCCCCATAAAGGCCGGCAGCTGCACAGTGAGGAGAGCGATCCTTGACCCTTCCAGGTAGGTCGCTCCCCTCCGCACAGCACCGGCTGTGCTCGTGCTCTCCCTTGCTGCCCCCGTGTCTCTCTGCCCGGTTTCCCTTCTGCTCCCCTTGCTGCCCGTGTCTCTCTGCCCATCTTTGCCTTCTGTTGCTTAGCTGCCTCTGCATTTCTGTGAACTTTCTGCCTTCTGTGCCACTCGGTTCCCCCGTTTTGTGACCTTTCTGCCCTTACTTGTGACCTTTTGCCCTCTTTGCCACTTGTTTCCCCTCAATTGTTGTGCCCTTTTGCCTTTTGTTTCCTTCGTCGCCCCTCACCGCCCCCGCCGCTGCGTTCCCTGCGGCTCCGCCCACTGACTGCCCATTCGCTGCCCTGGCCTCCCGCCTCCCAGCTGCTCCTCACTCCCACCTCCCCACACATTCCGGCCGCTTTGCGTCGCGCTGCTGGGGCGCGGCAAGTCCATCCACGCCCGCCCGTACCTGGACCACGCCCAGCGCTAAAACCCCTGGCCCCCGCCACGACAACCGCCGCCACTACGATGCCAGCAATCTGCACGCTCTCAACCCCGGACGGACCCACAAATGCTTCAAGGTTGCCCCGATACGCACACATGGTCCCTTCACCTGCCGGAACTGCAGCTACACCAGCCACAGAGCCGACGAACCACCCGCCAAGAATGACCTCAACCACATCCGATGCATACTACTGAACACCCGCTCCGCACGCAAACATGCCGTCGAGCTCTGGGACCTGCTCAACAAAACCTCCCCAGATATTGCCTTCCTGACAGAGACCTGGTTGAACAACTCCTCCGCACCCAACATCGCCATAGCCATCCCAGACGGCTACAAGATCACCCGCATAGACCCCACCAACGGAGTCGGAGGAGGAATCGCCATCGTCCACAAGAACAGCATCAGGGTCTCGACTAGCACCGATGACGAGCTCAGCACTGCCGAACACATGCATTTCCAGATCCACACAGACCCCAACTCCACCCTCAGAGGCATCCACGTCTGCCGATCCCCCGGACCCCGCCCTCAGTTCAAGGACTCCATCACCGACCTCATCAGCACGCACGCCCTGACCTCCACCGACTACATCCTCCTCGGAGACCTGAACTTTCATCTTGAGAACAACAATGACAACAACTCCACAACCCTGATCGATAACCTCGACAACATGTCACAATACCCACCCACTCTGCCAGCCACACGCTCGACCCTGTCTTCTCCTCAAGCCCGCACGTCTCCGTCAGCCACACCACCAAACTCCTCTGGACCGACCACCGCTGCATCCACTTCACCTTCTAGAAACCCACCACACACCACCGCACCCAACAGATCGCCCGCCGCCGCTGGAGCAAAATCACCGAAGACCAACTACACTCAAACCTCGCTCCCAGCCCACCCACCGAACCCTCCAACATCGACGACGCTGCCCACAACCTCAGACGCTAGATCGAGGACTGCACCAACACCCTCGCCCCTCTGAAGAAACCCCCCACGGAGACACCAGTAAGAGGGCCAGCGGGTTCACCCCAGAACTCTTAGATTCCAAGCAAGTCTGCAGGAAACTAGAGAAGAAATGGCACAGTGAACAAACTCCGGACAGCCACGCAGCACACAGGGATGCCGTCCACAACCACCACCACCTCATCAGGGCTGTCAGGAAGACCTCCTTCAAAGACCGCCTCAACAACAATCCACACGACAGCAAGGAGCTCTTGAACATCGTGAAGGAACTCTCCAACCCCAGGTCCAACACCAACGACATCCCGCCGTTGCAAGCCCTGTGCGACTCCCTCGCCATCTTCTTTCACCGCAAGATCGCAGACATCCACGACAGCTTCAACACCCAGACACCCCCAACAGACAGCAATACTACAGACCCTTCGCACACCATCGACCATGTCCCCTTGCGAGCCTGGACCAGCGTGAGCGACTATGACACCATCAAGACCATGAGCACAATCCACTCCGGCTCTCCGTAAGACCCATTCCCACACCACGTCTTCAACAAAGCAAGCAGCTCCATTGCACCCCACCTAGGCAACATCATCAATCTCTCCCTTGAGAACGCGACCTTCTCAGAGAGCTGGAAACATGCAGAGATCAACGCCCTACACAAAAAACCCAAGGCAGACCCAAGAGACCTCAAGAACTTCCGACGCATCTCTCTGCTTCCCTTCCTGGCCAAGGTCATCAAGAAAATCGTTAACAGATAGCTAACCCGATACCTCGAAGAGAACAGAATCCTGAACCCTTCCCAGTCAGGGTTCCACAGCAACCACAGCACCGAGACCGCCTTCAACGGCGCCACCGATGACATCAGGACCCTGCTAGACAACGGGGAGACTGCAGCACTCATCCTCCTAGACCTCTCTGCCGCCTTCGACACCGTCTGCCATCGCACACTACGCACACGCCTCCATGCCGCAGGGATCCGAGGCAAGTCACTGGAATGGACCACCTCTTTCCTCTCCGGCAGAACCCAGAGCATCCGCCTCCCCCCGTTCCGTTCTGAAGCCTCTGAGATCATCTGCGGCATACCCCAAGGATCCTCCCTCAGCCTGAAACTGTTTAACATTTACATGGCCCCGCTCGCACACGTTGCCCAACAGCACGACCTTAACATAATCTCCTATGCCAACGACACTCAACTGATTCTCTCCCTCACCAAGGACCCCATCACCGCCACAGCCAACCTCCATGAAGGAATGAAGGACGTCGCCGACTGGGTGAAGATCAGCCGTCTGAAGCTGAACTCGGACAAGATGGAGGTCCTCATCCTGGGCTTCAACCCGTCAGCCTGGGACGACACCTGGTGGCCAACGGCACTGGAGGCAGCCCCCACCCCCACCGACCACTCACGCAACCTGGGAATCATCCTTGACTCATCGCTCTCAATGAGCAAGCAAGTCAACACCGTCTCCTCCTCCTGCTTCAACACCCTCCGCATGCTCCACAAGATCTGCAGATGGATCCCGACAGATACAAGAATGACAGTCACCCAGGCCCTCGTCAGTAGCAGACTCGACTACGGAGACGCCCTCTACGCAGGAGCCCCGACCAAGCTTATCAATCGACTACAACGCATCCAAACCGCCTCGGCACAACTGATGCTCGATGTACCACGACACGGCCACATCACCCCCCACTTGAGAAACCTGCACTGGCTCCCCGTCAACAAGAGGATATCCTTCAAGCTCCTCA
The DNA here is from genome assembly GCF_964263255.1 of Lissotriton vulgaris. Taxonomy (NCBI): domain Eukaryota; kingdom Metazoa; phylum Chordata; class Amphibia; order Caudata; family Salamandridae; genus Lissotriton; species Lissotriton vulgaris. Next base: position 469,952,718 of record NC_141685.1, on the reverse strand, counting down.
TCCACGCACACAAAGCCCTCCACAAGACCGGCCCAGCCTACCTCAACAGATGCCTCTCCTTCTACATCCCCAACCACCAGCTACGCTCCGCAGCAAGACTGTGATGCACCCTAGTGGTGCTGTGCCCCCCACTGCAGCTTTAATGTACATCAGGACCTGGGATGCACCACGCAGTCTTCCCGGCACTCTGACTGCAAAGCCCAATATGCCCCACCGGAGGAAATGTGTAAGTATCTGAGATAGGTAGCGCAGCAATCGTGTGGGTGGAAGGCAGCCCGGCATCTGGCTCTGCAGAGACCCATAGGTCAGAGGGGTTATGTGGGACCAGGTCACGGAGGTTTGCTCTCGACTGTGAGTGCCCACAAGGTGGGCACAATGATCCCCAGGTAAGCAGCCTGGGGATCCTCAGTGAAACTGGGACTTGACAGGGAGCCGGGAGATAGGAATTAGTTTCGCTGCATTTGATGGGGGGTGGGGTGCAGACAAACTGGTGGGACCCGGCAGCCCCGGAGCCTCAGGCTCATCAGCGGTCCCTGTCACCGCTGGGCCTCTGAGGTTAGATATGGGTTGCCTTCCAACTCACTACGCCCCAGTGTCTTGAGCTATCCTCCCTGCTATGCCTGCATCATGCACAGCACTATGGTGTCGCTGATTTATATAGGCAGAGCTGGAACATGCTGGATGCAAACATCAGCCTATTTTTCCAACGTTGAGCAGCCAGAGCTTCAGAATCACGCGCCCATCTTGGTAGGCAGCTAGGCCATGCACATCCAATGTTTGTATTCTTCGTATTATGTTTCTATTAGAATTTTCATGTCAAAACACATGGAGGGACGGTTCTTTTTAAAGTGTTCTTCAGATATGAACTTCTTTCTTTTTTACTAAACAGAATACCCTTCATAGTAAAGAAGCTTACAAGATGCCCACGGATCGAGGAGCAGACCAAAGATGGTAACCAAGCTTTGGGAAAGTTACTCTACAAACCAGAAAAATATGACTTCTGTCTAACAATGAATTGTTGGCATAGAAACAAAATCAGCATTACCAAGAGGAGCTGGTATATTTTAATTCTAACACTTCATGGAGCGGAAATCCCATCAACTAACGCTGAAGATCAAAGCATTGAAGGACAGTTCTTTGTGCACCAAGATATTGTGATGAAATGGAGGAGAATCAGTTCACTGCATGAGATCTATGTAACAAGGTCACAAACTTCGTTAGAACAAACTTCAGGTTTATTAGAACATTGGAATTTTGAGAACTCCATTGAAGACAATGGTGTAATTTCGGGCTTATATTGGCTGGTATAAGGCCGGAGCTCCAACATTCAAATGTTTGTCTTCGTGTTTCTCCCTTTTTATTTCAAACATCTACCATCAGTGGGTGGAATGTTCTAATAGCTTAGGGTCTTTAACATTCGGTAAAGCCCTCGGCAGGGGGCTATAAGCCTATATTAAAACCACCAACCGCAGAGCACCGGAGAAACATTGGCCTCTTTCTCTTGGTCCAGTCGTTCTCTTCTTCCCATGACATCCTTCTAAGCATCATGGGACAGATCAAACACTGAACATGGAACTACAGGATTACAACACTATGAGCCTGCTTCTCATAGGGCTTCTGCCATCATGGGGGAATCTCCGCATTGAGGGCGGAATCTCCGCAATGAGAATTCTCATTGCCACGATTGCGGGGGCTCCGCCACCACGGCAGAAGCCCTTCATGAATCAGGACCCATGGTTGTTACTCGTGGTAGAGGCTCTATGGAAGTGAATCTTTGCAATGTCATATGCAGGTTTTAGTGACATAGGTCCTCTATAGTTAGGCACAGACCTCATCATAAGTGTACCCATTGAATTATTCCCAGCTTTCACTTTTAATATATTTGTGCTTTATAAGACATACATTGAATTGTTAACCTCTCGACACATCAACATAGCCAGTGGCATAGGAAATGGTGTAGCAAGGATATTGGGCCCCTAATCCATGGTTTGGTAAAGGAAAATATTCACTAACTGGGGTGAAGAGGGTCTGTCACACCCTGAACCATAGTGCCACTGCACCTGCTGCACTATTAGCAGTTATGCCCATGCACAGAAGTAATGGCAGCCATTTAAACCTTCTCACATTTTATTTGCAGGACACACATTTGGCACCTGTTGACTATGAGGCAGCAAATATTTCCTTATTATGAACATTTACAGTGAGCATGTGGGCTATTCAGCCACTTCAATATCCTATTTCACAATTGACTCACTGATTGTGCAAGAAGCATAGTATATTTCCGAGATAGAAAGATACTTTGCGACGGACTTTGTCCGGAAGTCATCCTGACGGTAATAGGGACCGCCCGCCATATGTGCGGGGATCCCATGGGTGACATTAGGATGCGCCCGCCACACTGGCGGACGCATCCTGCATGTTTAACATTGCGGTGTGCGATGCTTTCAGCACCGCCCACCACAATGCCAAAAATGCATGTCGTGCATGTGCGTGCACAATGTGGCAGGCACCGCGCGGTGCCTGCCATGTTGTGCATGCACATGTAGGTGGGTACCATAGGTACCCAACGTCTGCTCCCCCACCTCCCCAACATCCTGGGGACCGGCAACGGGCTCCCAACCTAGAAAATCGCATGCCTTTGCCGCCACAGAAAGGCTCCCTCCCGCCTGCATCCTGATATGAATGGTGGTGTCTAGCAGACACCGCCACCATATGAAACCCTGTTCCGCCCGGTCGAATTGCCGACTGGGCGGAAAAGCAGCGGATGGTCTTCCCATCTGCCACGCTCTCCCCCCATACTAATATCGCGGGGGAAATGGGTGGCGGGTGGGCTTGGATGTAGGGCGGATCGCCACCGCCCGCATGGCGGTGGCGATCCGCCCTACATCCTAATGGGCCCCTAGGTTTAAAAGCGTAGTGTAAATTAAAAAAATATCTTAGCTCTTTTGGACGCTACCATGAATTAAGCTTGAAATCTGTTCCTCTCTTTTGGAAAATCCCGGCCTCAAAGAAGGTAATATTTTTCAACGCAAAGCCTGGGCAAAGAAAAATGACGTAATTTGCGATTATGAAAATCAAAAATAAAAAGTACTAAAATAAAATTGCAAATACAAATATCGATATTGTGAGCCTTTGCAAACCTCAAAGTAAAGGAGGTAGCAAAAGGCATCCCCTAGTCCTTGCAATTCACAAGCAAATGTATCAATGGTTCTTGATGACTCATGTGGTTGCAAAGCAGTGAAAGTTCATCAACTACTTTTGAATGACAGCTGTGGGCCTTGGAGGGAACAGACACGGGTTCCATGGACCCCAGGGTTCAGAATGCACACATCTGGCAATTTGTAATGAGAATACAGTGCTGGAGTGCCAGAGCTAATTAGTATGCAGCTTTAATGATGTTAATATGAGCTTCCTGAACTCCAAGCACCTCTACTCCCTGAAATGCAAATCCCTTATTTCAGTCACTGCACTGGAGATTATCAGGCTCCTGTTCATTAACATAAGTAAATAATATAATATCTTTTTTAAGCAAGTGATGCATTCAGTATTGCATCTATTTTTACAAGGATTATAATGTACTAGTACTAGAATGAAGGTACTGAATATTTATGCAGTCATACAGTACTTAAGAGACTATTGTCAGAACTAAGAACTTTGTGTACTTTGGTCCAGATAAGATAATAGGGTGCCCTAGAGGTGGGACACATACGCAATGTGTTTTTAACTTTGATTATAGCTATGTTTATTTGGGTTCATGGATTAAAATAAAGAAAATAGAATATTGGGCACTGACTATATTGTGGGGGCCAGGTTTAGATATAATTTAATTACACCAAATTATTAGAAGGATAAGCCTTTTTCTAGTCCATCATTTTACATGGACAAGGTGGAGGCATTGTTGACACATAGGGGCCCATTAGGATCTCGGGCAGACGCGGTGGGGATCCGCCCGAGATCCGTCACCCATTTCCCCCCAACCATATTACTATGGCAGGGGGGACCGCGGCGGACGTAATGACTGTCCACCGCTTTTCCGTCCGGTTAACTTGTTGAAAAAAGATTAATATGGTGGCAGTGTCTGTCACACACCGCCAGCCATATTATAATGGGGCGGAAACATGCCTTTCTGTGGCGGCATTGCCGCCATGGAAAGGCATGCAGTAAATGCTTGTGGGGGCCCGTTGCGGGACCCCAGGAACTCTGGGGGCTAAGGGGTGCACATGGGGGGTACCAATGGTACCCCCCTGCAGTTCCATGCACAACAAGGCCGGCACCGCGCCGTGCCTGCCATGTTGTGCATGGAAGTGCACAACATGCTTTCCTGGCATTGTAGCGGGCGGTGCTGAGTGCACCGCCCGCCACAATGACGGGAATGCAGGATGCGCCTGCCACTGTGGCGGGCGCATCCTAATGGCCCCAACGGGACCCACGCCCTTATGGCGGGAAATCCCATTTTCCGATAGGATGGCAGGCGGACAAAGTCCGCCAGCCATCCTAATGACCCCCATAGACTGTTCTTTTTCTTTGATCAAACATGGCCTGATTCACAAAGGTAAACTTACACTTTTGTATAAAATTTTCAATTGTTTGGTATTCACAAATGCATTTTACTAGTAGCAGCTTTATGACTGCAGAATCTTCACACATAAAAACTTAGGACAGTTGTCCACAATCATGACAAAACTACTAGTAAAATACCTTTGTGAATAGCAATCATAAAGTTACACACAAGTGTAAGTTGACCTTTGCGAATCAGACCCACAGTGTATCACAAGGTGTATAGTTTTCTCAGGTGCTCAGTGTGCCTGGCACATCTTGCTGAGCTCATAACACTATCCTGGGGAAGTGAGAGCCTTCCTCTGTTACTCCCTACAGCACCATGACATTTAAGGGAGCCATGTATAGTGCAATGAATGGGTAGAGACACAAACACAAATGATGGACGGAAAGCGGAACAAATTAAACATTCACCCCCAGTCAAGAGATCTGGGTTAAAGCAATTGTTCTTTTGCTCACCTTGCCACTTCAGTTTACCCCCAGCATATGCAAATCAGTCTTGACCCTGCTCCTCATGGGAACAGTCCAGCCCAAACTGACAAGCAAGGTCATCCCTGGACCAGAAACAAGTATCCTGGGGCCGGTTTTGGGGTATCACCCCTCATCAGCCAGGCTAGCTTGAATCCAGTGGCACAGTGAGCCAGGGACCCACGTCTGGGCATTTGTCACCCTAAGTAGGAAGGGTATGCCCAAATATGGGTTCCATGCTTGCTACTCCACCAGATTCAATCTAGCCTGGCTGATGAGTGGTGATATCCCAACACCGGTCGCAGGATGCTTGTTTTTGGTCTAGAGAGGACATGGCCTGGCATTTGGGGCTGGACTGTTCCCATGGGGTGTAATGTAGTTCCTACTAATCCATAGGGGCTTGGTGTCAAGACTGATTTCGGACAGCCCTGCATGATATGTTGGCCTATAGACCAGCTAGCTTACAGTGCCACCATAAGCCCCCCTAACCTACCTGGGAATGGTTTTCTGTCAACAAATGAACATTACAACCCTAACCTCTGAGGGATCGTAGATCAGTACAGACCTTTTCGCTCAGTCACTCATGCTCACTTATTCACAGTGAAATATATAGAGAATACACAGTGGGACGTTTTCAATAATATTTATTGAACAATGTTATTTTTGCATAAAATACGTGTGCTGCAATGATTAGTAGACAGAAACAGATAAACGTGATTACAAGCAGCAAAAGTGTAAACAGTAGTTCTACCATGGTTCTAAACAATGTATATATGCAGGGAAATAATACAAGGCAGTAATCGAAAGTACTTCTACTATGCGAACCCTACTCTAAGTGTGCCTAGAATGTCTGTAGATGTAGAGTCAAGAATCCCCAAGGGATGATCCAACCCCATTACCTGATGGGATAGAGTGAAGGACCCCATCTTGGTCTCGAAATGGACACCACTCACGAGAGGTCAGACCGCGTGCGTTGTGATTTCTCAATATGCAAGGATCTGCGATGTCAGCAAAGTGCCTCCTCTGTTAATCTATTGAGGATCTCATCTTTTATAATAGAAATCAGCTTTACGAGGTGCATATAGATTAGTGATGTTATGGATATGTAAATAGTCCTGTCGTCCCATGGATGAAGATAGTGATGACAATTGTAGATAGTGCGAAACGAGACCCTGTGCATTATGTTCAGGGCATTGTGATAATGTTGTGCAAAGCTAGATGTGTAAACAAGTTGAGTTTCAGGGAAATTATTTCAACATTGTCATGCACACAATGCACACAAATATGTGCAAAAGGTAACAGCTGAAAATGTTATGTGTGAGGACAATGTAAGAAATAAGCTTCTTTGCTACATGGGCCTAACCTGGAAATATACCAGGGGGGCAAGATCGAGACTGATTTGCATAAGGCTGGGTCTAAACTGGCATGGTGTAACATGCATAAAACAATGGATCTGAGACGGGGGTCCATGTTTGGTTTGTTCAGCATTCTGTCGATTACCTGTTCTGGCATTTTCAGGAAGTGAGCATGAGTCATCCTGATAACCATCTCCACATCTCAAGATCCCTGTTGTAGTGCTTTTTCACAGGACCTCTTCTCAGAATGAAAACATATTACTCAAAAGTGAACACTGTAATTATACATTGAGGTATGGGCATTTGTTGATACAATAATTATCAAATTTTAATTTCATTTGTGTTCTACACTATTAAGATTGAAAGACTATTGCTGTGTCATAAGAGTGGATATAATCATTCAAACTTAAATCTTACCTGCTTCTGGTGTTGTTACATTAAAAGACTCAGTCCATGTGCTCCAGTATCTAGAGTCAGAAACATATCCGCAACGAGCCTGAAATTCATATTTAGTGTCTGCATCCAATTGCTGATATACATGCAGAATGTTTGTAAAGCGTCTTTCAGTCTTATCTCTGTTCACCTACAAGATAAAGTTAGTATATTTGAAACTATCTTAATGTGCTTATATTACAAATCAAGGAGAGATTTTTTTATTGTACATATGGACAATTCTTCACATATAAGAAGGTAGATTAGGCCATCCCTTTGAATAATGATATACATTTTGCAAATAAGAAAAATTATTATGTATACAAAAATATGTACATCAGAAAGTCAGTCAATAAACTTTATTCGTTCATCAGACCATAAAAGTGAAAGGTGCATACATACAGCCCAATCAAGTTTAAATATGTTAAAAAATCATCAGTTAAGCTTAAAAAGACAGAACAAAAAGCTTTAAAAACACAAACCTTCTGTTAACATTTTAACTGTACAAAGATTGCCTTAAGAAGCTACTAGTTGATCACGTCGTATGGCCTAATTCGTAAATACACAAGCTTGTTTAGAGGCTAAAAGACTAGAATATTGTACATTCAGCTACTGCAATGGTACTTCCGCTAACATGGGAACACTTAGCAATCAAAGCATAAGTAGTTGCTCAGTTAGCTGCCCTCCATAGGGGTTAACATGGGTTAGCTCCCCAGCGGAACCTAATGGAGATTTGCTGTACTAAGGGCCTATTAGAGGGAATGATGGAATACGTTTCAGGAGTTACAATCGCGGAGGTACCGCGAACCACGATTCCCGGCATCCTCCGGGTAAGAACTACAGCTCCTGGCATCCCTTGCGGCGCATCACGCTTCCGCGATGCTGTACAAAAGGGGAATGGCGGCCGGAGCGAGTTGTCGGTGATTCCGGACCTGAAGCTGTTCTTGTCCTAGGAGTGCTGGTGAACGGGTGCGGTAAGAGTTTTGGTTGCTGCGACGCTGAGAGGTTCGTACTCAGCGGCGGCTTGTCTCTTACACACCTTTTGCTGTTGAACCCCTTTGTGGAGACCTTGCTTGTTTGTACTCGTGCTTTTGGGATCGTGTTTTGGATTTGACCCGGTTGGTATTTTCGGCCAACGGCGGGTTATCTGGTGTAGCTATCGAACTTTGGATAGTTACTCCTTTTGTGGTGATTCATTTGTTGCTTGTAAATACGAATTGTCCTGGAACTCAGCTAAGAGGTATTAGTTGAGGATACCATCTAAAAACCTTCCAGAGGAGCCTTGTCTGGAAATACATTACTGTGTGTAGAAAAGATATCACGGATCCTATGTATATATATGTGTAACTGGAATTGTTGACTTTTGTATTAACAGGGGATTCGGAGGTGTGGTTCACACTCTTCCCCTGTGATGTTTAGCGGAGTCACATTTAGGTAGGTGCATAGAGCAGAAAAGGTTGGGTTGTATCAAACACTGTGTACATGTTCTTCTAGACTATTTATGTTCCTGTATGTTCTATCTCCCAATAGTTACCTCATTTCCAACCCTACGTTGCTTCTACACATCCACAAGGCTTTATCTTTTCTTTTACAGGTATGAACCCTCATAGCCACTATTATAGATTTGAATCATTTACAGTATAGGGATTTCGTCTTATGCCTGTGTTCTGTTTGTGTTTTACAGATCTCCCTCCCTGCTGTTCCCATCCTTTCCTTCCTTGATCTTTCTTATTTTCCCCTCACTTAATCCTGTCAACACTCTGTGCCATAACGGCTATCCAGGTGTTGGCTAGATTTAGAGGTGGGCTTACCTTTCTGCAAACCGATCCTGAGGACGATTCGCAACATCAGGTCCTTTCTTCTAATTCCCCACATATGGCCCAGGAACTTCGCTGTTGCGCACACTTATAGTGGGCTTGTGTCTGATTTCAGTACGCGCAAAGCAGCCCCATAGTCCTGGGTTCCAAACTGTTTACAAATAGGGATTAGCCATTTTCCTCTAGGACCAGAATATGCAGGACAGCCTAAAGTGGTTCGATTGGGGCAGAACAACAAGGGCAGCCTTTGGGCAGAGCAGCGTCACCTGACCAAGAGCTTGTAAATGAGTTAAGGAGTAGAGTGCCGTGCCTGAATTGAATGTAAAGTTTTCTGTCAGCTGGCACCTAAATAAAAGCAAGGTATCCTTCAAGGGTACATGCTAAATTAAAATCCAAAAATTCCTCAGTTAGTGTACCCTGCCTGTTACCCCTGATTTCGTTCTGGGATTCCCAATCCCCGTACATTATTTTGATTTGTTTCCGGTAGGTAGTTCTGAACAATTGGCGCTACTCCTCTTTGCCCCAATATCATTAAGGAGGTTTCTGATATTTCTGATCCAGCCTATTTTATTGTGTTTGATGTATCTAGCATATGTGGACAACTTGGGGGTGGATATTACCATTTTACTAGATCTTCAACAGATTTAATGCCCATGTCCAATTTGAGAGGATAAGGTAGTGTACTAGGAGGTAGAGATACTTAGGGGCTTATTATGATTGCGGGCGGACATCAGTCCGCCTGCCATCATAATGGTGATAGGACCGACTGCCAGACGTTCACATTAGGATGGCGTAACGATCACCACTGCCGGCCCGGTGGTGGCGATTGTTACGACATCCTAATGAGCCCCTAAGTTCCCAAGGAACTTATTCTCAATCACTGTTAGATCGTTCACTTTTTCAAAACCCCACAGCTCAGCTCCATACAGGGCACTACTTACAGATATATGATAAACAAAGAGTTTGTGGCGAATAGAATATCAAATGCAAAAGGGCGGCAGTTCTTCAGGCCAAAGGGTTGGAAGTGGCGGTGGCAACATGTCTATCCACATATCCCAGTGTAAGATGGGAAATTAGAGGTATATTTGAAAAAAAACAGTACAATAATACAGGTAAAGGGCTACCAAAAAAACGTTCACTCGATTTACAGGAGTTATATGGGAATTTAAGAAAAATAAAATGCAATACAAGATTTTCCTAAGAAATAACTAACAACCTAAGACTCCCAGTCAAAATATAATGGGAGAATACATCATATGAGAACAGAAATTCTGACAAAGAGAGCAAGGTCAGTTGATAGTAGGAGAATCTTAGCTATATCTCATTCAATATCAAAAAGGCCATGCAGCTCCTAGTACATAGTTCCAAGTGATGCCGAGAAGATTCTTGGCTCATTGGCAACATCTACCTGTTTGACTGCCTCCTGACTCTAGAGTGTTGTCCGCCCTCATCGCCGCCACCGATGACATCCGAGCCCTGATGGACAATGGAGAAACAGCGGCCCTCATCCTCCTAGACCTCTCAGCGGCATTCGACACGGTCTGCCACCGCACCCTAGTACGGCGCCTCAGCAACATCGGAATCCAGGACAAGGCGCTGGAATGGATCATCTCCTTCCTCGACGGAAGAACACAGAGAGTCCGCCTACCACCGTACAAGTCAGAGGCCTCCGAAGTCATCTGCGGCGTCCCCCAAGGATCATCTCTGAGCCCCACCCTCTTCAACGTCTACATGAGCCCCCTCGCGGCCATCGTACGCAAACACAACCTCAGCATAATCTCCTACGCCGACGACACCCAGCTGATCCTCTCCCTGACCAACGACCCCGCCGCCGCCAGAGCCAACCTGCACGAAGGGATGAAAGAGGTAGCCGAGTGGATGACGACCAGCCGCCTGAAACTGAACTCGGACAAGACGGAGGTCCTCATCCTGGGCTCCTCACCCTCCGCCTGGGACGACTCCTGGTGGCCTCCCGCCCTGGGCACCGCACCCAAACCGACAGACCATGCACGCAACCTGGGCTTCATCCTGGACCCCTCCCTCTCCATGACCAGGCAAGTCAACAACGTCTCCTCGGCGTGCTTCAACATCCTACGCATGCTACGGAAGATCTTCTGGTGGATCCCCACCGAGACCAGGAAGACCGTCACCCAGGCCCTCGTCACCAGCCGACTGGACTACGGCAACGCCCTCTACGCCGGTACCACCGCCAAGCTCCAGAAGAGACTCCAGCGGATCCAGAACGCCTCAGCCAGACTCATCCTCGACATCCCACGAACCAGCCACATCTCCGGACATCTGAGAGACCTTCACTGGCTCCCCGTCAACAAAAGAATCACCTTCCGCCTCCTCACCCACGCACACAAAGCCCTACACGACCAAGGCCCGAGCTACCTCAACAGCCGAGTCAACTTCTACGCTCCCAAACGCCACCTCCGATCAGCCAACCACGCCCTCGCCGCCGTCCCCCGCACCTGAAAAGCGACTACAGGAGGAAGGTCCTTCTCCTACCTGGCCGCCAAGACCTGGAACTCCCTCCCTCCCGACCTGCGCCTGACCCAAGACCACCTCTCCTTCAGGAAGAAGCTGAAGACCTGGCTGTTCGAGCAGTAGCGGCACCCCCCCCCCCCCTCCCCCCCCCCCCCAGCGCCTTGAGACCCTACGGGTATGTAGCGCGCTTTATAAGTGTCACTGATTGATTGTCCATGGAAGAAGTAATACCCAGAAATGCCTCACAAGAGGCTAAGGTAGCCAGGTAGAATCTACACCACAGTAGGATGCATAATTGCATATATATATATATATATATATATATATATATATATATATATATACATACATATGTATAAAGAGTTAAATTATCAGAGCGATCAAATGCCAAATGGATACTCATCCGAGAAATTGCTCTCAAGTAAAATAAACCTCAATTAATAATCATAAAAGCTGCATAAAGACGTGCAGGTGTAAATTCTTTCAAGTGGTTAAATAACTGCACTGGTAATTCCTTGGAATCCACAGATCTGGGTTCTAACCCTGGCACTGTGGGTTAAGTAAACATGTTGTTTAATTTTGTAGAAACCCATGCTTTCAATTGTAATCAAGTCTTAATTAAAACTGGCTCATGTATATTTTCCCCTATGTTCTGTAACCTAAGACCAACAATTTACCAAGAACACAAACCAACAAGCAGTCCTGACCTTGTTAAATTATATGTACCTGGAACCGCTTCAAAACCCAACTTTGACCCAATACCTAGCTGTAAAGAAAACTCACATGGCCGCTTACCAGCTCTCTACTAAAAATATGAAACTGAATGTCCTAGCAAGTGATTTTGAATTTTCTGTTCACGTCCTCATACTCTTATATCTGGATGATGTTAACACCTTACTAAGGGGCCGATTAGGATGGCGATCAATAAACCACCCCGACCGCCACGGAAGCGGAAAACAACTGCCTGCCGCTACCGTGGAAAAAACGGTGGCTAAATTAGGACGATCCACCCCAAAAAATCGACCGTGCCGGAACGGGGCCTAGAAAAACCACCCGTAGTAGGCAGTGATGGTCAAAATCCGTCCGCGGTGGTTGGATACGCAGCGGAAAAACACCAACCCGCCGCAAGCATAGTGGAGGCACCGCACAGGAGATTAGGATATCCCCGATGGTCCCACGGTACGTTCCGCTCTTTCCGACTGCCGCGGTCACACACTGGAATGAATGGGAAAGCCAGCAGAAGAGCTGCAGCATAGTCAGCGCTACAGACGATCCGCGAAAAATAAGGCGGACGAAGCAAAAAACCCACAAGAAGTCCAAAAAGTGCACATAGCAAACTAGCCATGCCCCCCAAATGCGCAAAACACACCACAATGACACAAACACATGGCACAAAGAAAAATACAATTCCCAGTACCACACACACAACACAACTGACAGCAACCACCCATTTGGGCCCACCCACATAGCTGAGTATAAAACAGGCCCATCCCCTGACCACAATTCTTTGCAACATTCCTAGACTGAAGGCCACAAACCCTCACAACAAAGGATAGGCAAAGCAACACACTAGCACTACTCACACCACACACAGCACCACCACTACCACTTCCACTCCTGCACCACTAACCCCCTGCACATCACACACCATACACATCACAACCACACCCACCACTCACACCCCTGCACCCACAACCACTATGCGCACCACACACCATGGCAGCACAGAAAATGCCCAAATTCACGGAGAGTGAGTTGACAGTCATGGTAAATGGGATAGTCAAAGTGGAGCCACAACTGTTTGGTAGCCTGGTCCAACAGGCACCATTAGCCACAAGGACACAAATGTGGTCAAGGATAGTCCAAAGGGTCAATGCAGTAGGGACCACCCCGTGATCCAAAAAGGAGATCATGAAACGTTGGCATGATCTGAAGAGGGTTGTCAAAGAGAGGAGAAGCAAGAACCGGGAGCTGACAGACAGGACTGGCGTTGTCCCTCCCATTCCACCAAAACCATTCACTCCAAGGGAGGAGAAGGTGCTTGCCATGCTGCATCCTGAGTGTCTCACAAGAGTACCTGGGGAATGGAGGCTGGTAAGTACAAACAAATGACCACCACCACACTGATATGTACTGTCTTGCACAACTACAAAGCTACACCACCTAGGACAAATACCATTCATCTGCACCACACACTCACAAAAACAGGTCTCACAGATCCAAGATTCACCCACTCCCATTCACCCCAAACATAGCTACCAACATCACCATGGGGGCATGTGTACAGGCATCCAGCACTACAACTCCCACCTGGCCCCCTTGACCCACAGCATCAGCAAGATGGAGCCCTCCCCCATCCCACCCAGAAGCATGAGTCAGCCATTATACAACCCTCATCAAACTACCAGGTAGGTAGCCATCTTGCCATGGAGAGCTGTGTGGGGGAAGGAGGCCTGCACCACTATTCCAACCATGCCCCCTGCCCCACACCTTAGCAGGATGGAACACTACCCCACCCAGAAGCAGTTGAAAGCCATTGCAGTACACCAAACAGACTTACAGGTAGGTAGCCAGTTACCAAGGTTGTAGTATTTGCGGGTGGGAGGCCTGTACAACCACTCCCACCATGCCCCCTGTCCCACACCTGAGCAGGATGAAACACTCCCCCAACCAGAAGCAGTAGTGCTCATAGAAAACAATGTGATGATCAGTCAAATGTGTAGTGTACAAACAGTGAATGACACAGCTAACACAAAGCATGCGGGGTGCACTACAATGACCATTTACTATCTGATCCACAGGTGACCAAGAACTCCCTGCAGAGGACAACACCAGCAACCTGCAGAGCCAGTCTCCACCCCAGTACATGGACTCTCGGATGTTGACTCCCAGGATCCTCTGGACGATGAGCTTGAAACAAGCCCATCTGGTGTGCTTGGGAGCAACAGGTCCCAGGACCCCATCGCACCCCCCACCACATCTGCAGCAATAACAACTTCACTGCAGACCCCTGCTGTTACGGCCTGTGCGTCCACCACCACCACCATCAGTGCTGCCTGCAACACACTCCCTGTGCCAGAGGATGACCACCCCACAACACCGACTGAGGATGGCAGGGAGAGGATGCGGGCCCACAGTGGTGAGGCAACAGGTCCGTGGCAGCAGGGTAGGTGGGAGGTTCAGGGTCACCCACAGACACCAGGAGGCTGGGACCCAATCCCTGGACCACATCACCAGAGTCCATGGTGTTTATGAACAGGCCCAGGGACAACGTGGCCGGTCGGACGATCTGTTTCGCGAACTCATCCTGCTGATGAGGTCCATCGACAGCTGCATGGGACAAATTGTGGACCTCTTGGGTCAGCAAGTGGCGGTACTGAGGGACAGGCCTGCGCCACAAACATCACCTCCAACTCCCTTTGGTGGGCCGCAGAATGACAGCTCACCATCCTCCCCTGTGCCTCCAGAGAGGGGTGAGTCCTCAGACCCCACTGGCCCTGCAGCAGGGCCCCCCTCCCAAGCGATGAAGGGGCAGTCCTAAGAAGACCCTGGTAGTATCTGGAGGCAAAGCACCCGCCAAACGCCAGTCACGGAGCCAGCCCTGATGGCAACCCTCTTCACCACTGCATTGCCTTTTTAGGCTGTCCTTCCCCACACTGCCTTGTGAATGGCATCTGCCTGTTGGACTGGGTCACCACATCAATGTGGTGACTACTCAATTATCTCATTTACCATCACTTTCAACTCACTGCTCCACCACCACCTCAATGGAAATGTCCCCCCTCACATGTCACCATTGTAAATAAAAAAAAGCTCACAAACATGTTGTTGTGTCTGCTCCGTCATAAGTGCAGGATGTACGGTCTACAACATGACCACAATGTACTAGGAGTATGGACTGTATGTAGGCAAGGAGAAGTTGAGGCACCTAGAGAAACAAAACATAACAACATTTACTGTTCTGGGTGTGGCATCACAGACATCACACAACACCTACCATCAAGAGAAGCCAGCATGCACATGTTACAATGGGCAACAAGTGTCAACATATGCGTCCTGTAGCTGTTCTCAAATTACCTGTCCCAGATACATTGCCAACCACTGCTGAGTCTACAACTGGCTGCTGTCACAATTCCCACATACCCCTTCACGACAACAGCAATATCATCAGACAATGGCTATGTTGTACATTGTCACCCACCGTCACTTGAAGTAGCGGGTGATGAGCTGTTGACGCAGGTAAACACCTTCCACCTCTCCACTGTGCTCATCACGGGAAACAGGTTGGTTTGCAGGTGGGGGCCTTGGGTCCTCCTCATCATCCAGGAGCAGGGGAATCTCCTTGCGAATGGCTCGGTTGTGGAGCATGCAGCATGCCACTTCAATCTGACACACCTTCCTGGGCGAGTATGCCAGTGCACCTCTGGTCTTGTCTAGGCAGCGGAAACGTGACTTGAGCAGACCAAAAATACGCTCCACCACACGACGTGTCCTACCATGGGTGGTGCATGGCAAGGGTACACGACACAAGGGCTCCAAGGCAGTTTCACCTACCACCCCGACTCCCATTCCAAGCCCAGTGAAGCAGGGGAAGGAGGGCACTGTAGGGGTCACACCTGGTAAACAAGGGACAGAGGGGCAAAGGCGAAGCCAGGGGAATCGTTCCGCTGGATTCAGCACATCCCCAGAGGGAGTGCCAGCGTCTTCACCTGATGCAGCTTCATTGGAGAGTGTGCCTGTTGTGTCCACACCACTTTTCAATAATCCCAAGACTGGGAAGCCATTTAGAACCCCCAAGTGGAAAGGCACCCCTCCACAATCTCCCAGCCACACTGTGTCTCATGTCAGCAGGACTCCACCTCCACGTGCCACTAAACCACCTGGTCCAAGCAGCCCTCTTTCTTGCCATGCCACTGATAGCTCTACCTCAGCTGGGCCGCTCTCTCCCCAGTCAAGTGCTCCAACTGTCCCCGGCACACAGCCAGCTCCCAGTCCACCTGACAGCCAAGTCTCAGTGTTAGTCACCCTCAAATACCTGTCTCTTACACAGGTGGGCATGTACTGCCCATTGTTACCCCCTGACTGTGTTGCTGTTCATGTTAAGGTACAGTTGTACACCTTGCATGTGTGGCTTCTCATGGACATGCTCTGCACTTTTTCCTGGACACTGGCCTTGCTGTTTAGCCATTGCCTGTGCATATTCTCATGGACATGCTCTGCACTTTTCCCTGGACACTGGCCTGGCTGTTTTGCCCTTGCCTGTGCAGATTCTCACATACTTACTCTGCACTTTTCCCTGGACACTGGACTGGCTGTTTTGCCCTTGCCTGTTCATATTCTCATGCACATACTCTGCATTTTGTCAGTGTCCTTACTGAATGAAGTTATTTTTCTCTGTGTTTGTATTTTACTGTGCCACATGGTCTGTGTGGCACTTCCACATAGTCTATGTTTTAGCTCACTTACTCTATTATTTGCAGGGGTGACACAGACTTCAGTGCTTCCTGACCCAGATACTTGTGGGGGCAATGACGTCACTTTCTAATGGAAAGCAGTTGTCATTTTCTTACTTTGTTCATGTTGGCTATGTTATACACATGTCAGGTTGCGGTGCACTGCCAGCACAGAGTGGGATTCTATCCACAGTATTGCAGGCAGGCTGGCCAGGGTCATCATGTATGTGTGTTCTTCCTTTATGTGTGCCCAGTGGTGTATGTGTGTGGTCATCTTGTGATGGCCAGTCATCCTAGTCCATGGCTTATTTCCCATGTGTGTTTTTGGATGGTCAGGAAGTGTGCAGTGAACAGGGGGTGAGTTTGTTGGGAGTGTTGATGTGTGCATGCTCCTGCATTGTCAAGTACACATGTGTCACCCAGGTGTTGTATGCCTGTTGTTTTTATTGTTCAGCCCTGTGGATGTGGTTGTGTGCCTATGTGTGAGTTGTATGCTTTGCACTGTGCAGTGTGTTGGTGTGTCCTTGCAGTTTTGTCTGACTCCTACGTGTTGTTTTTGTCACTTGTGAGTATGCAGAGTGTGTGACTGGAAAGTCAGTGTTGTGTTTTGTTGATCATCCATGTATCTGGTTACTGTTTGTGGTGACTGTGCAGACCTGCTGCTCCACACTGCCATTGTGGTTGTGTTCTCTCATGCATTGCTGTCACATTGTGCCTGCTTGACTCCAGTGTGGCATGTTCTGTGTGGTGCCATACCATCACCTATCTGTACTTCAGGTGCCTAACCATTGTGGCTCTGCACTCCCTCCATTTGTGTATGGTACACTCCTGCCATGTCCCTTACTGACATGCAGTACACTTCAATTAGATTTCAGCTGTCCCCTTGGTTTTCATGTGTGTGTGCCTCCCCATCACATCATTTGAGTCACTGTGCTTTGTGGTGCAGTTCTTTGGCCAGGATCAATGTGTCACTCAGGGCATTGCCCATATGGGTTGTATGTGATGTTCTTGTGCTGTTTGGCGGTCATGGTTGCACATCTGAAGTTCAACTGTGTGTGCTGCCTAATCCTCTGGTCAAGTTGTTTCCACCTTTGTGTCCCAGACTTGTGCATCTGTTGGTGTTGTGTTGTATGTATGTGTGTTGGTTGTGGTATTGCTTCACTTCCTGGGTGTGCTGTTGTCTTAGTGCTGCGTTGATTGTTGTTGTGTGGGTTGCTATTCTGTCACTCATGGCTGTGTGTGGCTGTTATGCTTGGTGTGCACACACTGCTTGTTGTGCATGCAGTGCTGTGTGTGTATGTTGCCTTGCCATTGCCTGTTGTGCATCCCCTGGTGTCGTGCTGTGTTTTCTATGTGATTCATTTGCCGGTGCATCAGTTGTTTGTTTAATGTGGCTGTGTTGTTCTGTGATGGTGCACTTTTTGTGTGTGTTGTGGTATGTTGTTTGTGCATTGTTCCTGACTGATGAGGTGGTGCACTCCTGTTGTGTCTAGGCTCCCATTGCCTTTACACATGTTTGCTGCACAGGGCATGTCTGTTGTTGTTGTGGTTCTGTTGGGTTATGTGTTTGTTGTTTTTGTGCAGACATTTGTTCTGGCATCCCTGTGTGTGTGTGTAATGTTTGTGGCTTCCCCCAGGGTGTGTGATTGTGTGTGCATAGACTGGCAAGTATTGCCAGCCTTTTGTGTGTTTGACACTGGTGGTGTGTGCTGCTGGTGTGAGGGAGGTTATAAGTGTACATTTCTTCTAGTGTTTGGCAGTCATAGAGTGTGTCAAAGGGCCCTGTGTATTGTGCTGCTGGTGTACTCCTGTGAAGTAGTTATATACAAGTGTGGCTGTTCACAGTTTGACTTCAGGGCCTCCCTTTCATCCTTGTGCCTATACATGGTTTGCCTTGCTGTCTCCCTGTGTTGTTGCACTGTGATATCTGTGGTTGGAATTCACTGACTGAACCGACACACCTGTGCTTTGATGGTCTGAGTGTTTTGTTCTCTGTTCCATGTCTTGCATGTGATGCACACTTGTGTGTTGTGTGTCTCCATGGCCTTCCATTTGTGTGTGGCCCGCTTCGGCTTTCCTATTTGTTGTGCTCCATTGCTGTTGGCATGTGGGGTGTATATGTGTCTGTGTGTCAGTCTGGGGTATGTATGAGTGGCTATGCAGGCTGTGTTTGCTCCTTGTATGTGTTCATTTGGTGCTCATACTCATTTTTGTTTCCCTGAGTGGGGTGTTATTGTGGTGTATACGTTTCCCTGGCCCTGTGCTACTGGGCTGTGTGTTGTGTACCTGTGCAACCACTCCGACAGTGGCTGTCTCCCTGGTTGTTTGTTGCGTGGTGCAGGTTGTGGCTTGACCTGTCTTGTTGTTGTGCATGGGGGTGCACAGGAGGGGCACATGGCATGTGCCTTCATGGGGTGTGCTTATGCGTGGTGAGAGGAGGTGTGGCCCTGTGGTCTTTGTGCCCTGCCCATGCCTGGCCCTGCCTTCTGCATTGTGCGCATGTATTCCCTTGCCTTCCCTGCTGCAGTTACGTGAGGACTTCATTCCGTATGACGGTGCATCTCCATTGGCTCCCACCACCACAGTGGCAGGTGCACTTTGATGGCGGTGCGCGTCACACCGGTGCGGACGGGAAATTGACTATATTTTGCCATACTAATATGGCGGACGTGAGTACCGCTGCTCGTGGGCAGAAACATACATTTTTCCACACCGCCAGCACTGCGGTGGTGCCACTGCCGGTCATCCTAATGGACCCCTTAATGTTCTTCCAGACTCGACACATTGGCCCCCTTAAGGGTCATCCTCCATGTAGCAACACACCTCATACAGGGACCTGAAGAAAAAGGACTACATAACCTGCATCCTAATGAAACACCGAATGAAACACCACTATCTCCCCTTGCCAGCTCGTACCATTTTCAAGACTAACTGCACAATTACAAGGCCATCACGACTAACACACACAATTATTTTCCAGATAAGCTTTCCATCACAGGCTGCTTACGGCATACCTGAAGCCAGTGACAGACCCTAAAAGACAGACCAAAACATGCAAAAAAAGGAAAAAACAAGGCAATGGACCTTCTACTTCTATGTACCCAGGATCTTAAACAACATTCGTTTATCCATTAGGCTAACCCCAACCATGCTCACATTTAGGAAAGAGCCAAAGAGCATTTCTTCAACAACACAACAATACAGCATAGTAAAAGCTTACTACTCATAACCCAGCTACTCCTCCAAATGCTTTTGACTGAATCTTTGCCTTTGACCCTGCACAGTACTATGCTACCTCTGGCCTAAGTTCACGCTATACAAATACTACATGTGGACATAAATACATACAGCTAAACATATCATGAGCCTACTGTTCTGGTTGTTCGTTTTGTCTAAGACCTGAGTGCTAGCCATTGTTATGCTTTTTCTATCTCTATTACCGGGAAAAACCACTGGCCTTATTGAAAGAAAGACAGAATGGGTCTTACTGAGAGAAAGTTAGAATGACATTATAGCATTGCCCTGTAGCTTGGTGAATACACGATGGGTGGTGTAATCAATCTGCCATCAAAAACCTTCAGTCTGAAAGAGGCTGACAATGCTGCAACCAATTTGAACCCAATTTTGATCCTGGGGAAAATATCCAAATTGATGCAAAATGCATTTACTCACTCATCTGTATATTAGTAAAGGTGAAGTGTCACATCCATAGCAATTTGATAACCATATACAAATATACAGTTCACCCTAACATAAGACACACTTTCATGTATGTATGTAAATGGTATTTTTGTAGCGCAAATCTAGACAAATAGCAGCAGCACTGACCATGGTCAAAGGCAAGCTTAAAGTCAATGAGTAAATTGAGAGGAAGCTGAGTTGAGGACGGTAATGCATCATGCGTAATGATGTTTAAAGAGGTGGCTCTTCATATTATTCCTAAATTGGAACAGAGTTTGGGCGGTCATGATGGGTTCAGGAATGTTGTTCCAGATCCTGGGTAAATAGCTGGAAAGGTCTGATTATATGTTTTTTTACAACGCATATCCTATGGAAATGTTGACCGCCACCTCCTGGGCCTTTATTCATTATGTGTGGGGGCACGCAGCCCCGGTGACCGCTTCTTCCCTGGAGCTTCTAAAAAAATGTGTGGTGGGGCTCCTGCCCCGCCACGCTGCCCCAGGGACTGCCACCTCACTGGAGTATTCTTTAATATGGATAGAGGAGCCTAGCAGGCCCTTCCAAGCCCCAGGGACCGTCACCTCCCTGGGGCTTAAATTGAATTTAAAAAAGTGTCCTGCCCCCCCATACTGCCCCAGACCGCCACCTCCCCGGGGCACTAAATATTCAAATACGGGGGTCCGTTGTGGACCCCTGGGCCCCGGAGACCACGCCCTCCCAGGGCTTTAAACACTTGGGAAGGGGGCCCTCCTCCAGGACTCCTTGATGGCCCTGGGGACCGCCACCCCCCAGGGCTGACTCCTGCAATGTCCCGGGGTGCCCAACCCTGGGACATTACTGTTTGCTATGGCTGCCACAGCAAACAATGCTTTGGTTTTTGGAAGCGAGAGCAGGAAACCTGCACTATACAGAAATACCTACAATATAACTGCTGGTTGTTTCTGGAATTGTACTGGATGTGGTTTACTCTTTTGGTACTCTGTTCCGTGACTCGTCTAAGATCGGCTCTGTTACCTTTGACACACTTTCTCTCAAGATGTAAACCCCTTTGTCTTAAGTAACTTGCAGCCTTAACCCAGCCCCAATGACATATTGTATTTCCCCTCCTTAGCCCCAGTCCATTGGCCCAAGCAGCACAGAGTAAAAATACATTTCTTTTGCAGGCAACTGAAAACGGACGTCATTCTGACACCTACATATATTTCGAATTATCAGGGGGGCAGTTTCAAAATGCAGGAGGTAGCACTACAGGGTCCTCTTGCATTATCTTGCGATCCTTTGCGTCCAACTCCCTATTAGTAAGATTGTAAAATGGACACAGTTGTTTCTATTTGTAGTATTTGCATATGATATTTGGAGACTATTCCTGCTGTGTTCCCATTCCACACCCACAAGCATCTCCATCTCTAAACCCTGCAGCGCTTGGGACAGGGCCGGCTGCTACAGTGAAGCCAAGGCCTCCAACCCCCCTCTGTTCTGCACAAATGCATTTCTCTTCAGTGCCCCCCACCCTGGGGCACCTGGTACTAGTTTTTAAAGTGCCATCAATGTTCATACACGTTTCCAGTTATTTTTGAAGAAAAGGCAAGGGTTACTCTTGGTCATTTGAAACTAGTTCTTGTACACCCAGACTTGCTCAGCAGCCCCTACTGCTGGTTGGCACTGGGATAGCAGGCAGCAACTGCAGCCTGATAAACAACAGTAGGCTCTGACAAAGCCTGCCTGGTAACAGGAGTGCAGACTTTCCAGGAAAGCATACATTTTCTTCACAAAAACACACGCTTTGCACAATACACTAAAACATATGCTTTGTACAATATGCAACCCTCTCCTTTCAAAATCTAGACCTCCAATCAATGATAGTGTATCCAGAGCTCTCTAAATATGGGTGTAGTAAATATCCATTACATTACAAAAATGGATGGCTTGATCCCCCCACACACACACGTTAAAATAGTAATATCAGTAACTGTTACTTAAATGCAAATGGGTTGTGAAATGTTCAACACTATTAACCAACGTAGTCTTTTCAGGTACACAAAATTGTATAAAATTGCCTTTTTTGTGGTTATCTCCATGTTTGGGCGATGTAAGAGACGGGTGGATGCGAGGTACGCACTTGTAACATATAGAAACCAATAGAAAGGTGTGTAGGTGTTTCCCTGGAAGTACAGACCCCCGCGTGCACACAAGTGTTTTATCTACAACAATGCGTGAGGTTTACCTACAAGAGTGTGCATGTTTTTTGTGTGTTTCTTTCTTCTTTATACCTATGAGAACTGTCAGGAATTAGATTATGAGAACTCTTCAGCAGTGGATGAGTTAACCACACAATAATCGATATTGGAAGGTTGCCTTTCCTAGACATTGACGTTTTGCAGAGTGGTCGCCTTATTCCCATAAACTGGAACCCATTTCCGATAGAGATGGGGAAGTGGCAGAGACCTGCTCTGGCCCATCAGGAAATTGCCCGGCAGGTCAGTGCGCCTTGCCTCTTCTTTGCATCCCACTGCACCAGGCAGCAGCAGGGATGGTTCTTGTCTCATTTGCACTACACTGGTGCTGAGCAGCGAGCACTGCACCCAGTGAGGAACAAAGGATGCGTGGCCGGAACAGCAGAGACAGCTGGTGCCACCCTGAAGGCAGACCGAGGAGGGAAAGACGACCCAGGGACAACAGTTTAGTGTAGCACAACAAAAGAAACTTCTTAAAACTGTCACTGATCTGTTCCTCGGTGGCGCCCTGTCCATATATGTACGTATTCAATTACCAAAAAACTAAGCACACACTGAGCCGCGAGGACACTGCGGTCACCAATGTGACACATAGCTGTAAGATTACCCCCCCCCCTTAAAACAAGCGTTCGCCAGGCACGTCATAACTTTATGATGCAAAGCGCCAGCGCAGATACTGACACACTAAAAATTATGAATATGCTGGCTCACAAAGAGTCGATCATGCACCTGGTGACACAAGCAAGTTATTTTAAAATTCCGCTCTTGCGGGTGTATTAATGTACATTAAGCACAATAAAGCACTGTTACTTCCACGGACACAAAAGCACTGACCCACCACGCTGCTATGACAAAATCTAATGCCAGACCAATTGAACAGCACTCACATCCTTTCCTGCCAAGCCCCACAGTCTGCCGGAACACCTGTGTTCTCCCTGTGACCCCTTGTGCCTCTGAGCTCTCTGCCTTCCTGCTGCCTTCCTGCTGCCAACCAATCACAGAGCTGTCTGGTGCATGCTCCAGGCGTGAAGGCAGCGTTGTTGCAGGAAGCCCTGAGCACTGGCTCGGGTGCTTCACAGCTGTCGTGAAGACTTTTCTTATCTGCTTGTTAAATAAACAAGCAGATAAGAAAAGTCTTCACAACAGCTGTGAAGCAGGCGAGCCAGTCCAGGTGGGCTGGACCAAAAAGCCAAATGGAGGCAATGAAAAACCCTCCTTTACAATGAGAAGCCAGCGTTTACCATAAACGCTGATGCTACCCAATGGAAAAGAGGGGTGGGGCTTAAAGCACTCTTCTCAAACTCCTCTCTTACAAAATCTTTCACGGAGGCAGTGCAGCGCTTTGCGCTGCAACGCACGCCAGACCTAAAAACAAGTTACATTTTACATGCTAAAAATACCAATGTAATCAATGGGTATCTTTTATCGCTGATAAAGAATTCCAAGGTGTTACTGGGATTTTCTACGCAGCAGTTTATTATTTGCTGCCCAGCAGCCCATGTCCCAGTACATGTATGTGGTCAACTGGGTGGAGCATGAGCAATGAATTTGTGAAAAGCTTTCATACAATCCTGCAGCAAAGACTCTGTCCTGCTACAACCTCTGAAATTCAAAACATCACTCTCTCGAAGGCAATAATTTTCTGGCTCTGCTCCAACAGTCTAGAACTTCCTTCATAACCATTTAAAAATGTCACATGACATGCTCTCCTTAAGGAAGCATCTCAAGATGTTCCTATAAAAAAAATCATTTGTCTGTCAATAAGTAAGAAAACTGCTCCCTTTCTCAGTTCGTGCCTATGGTTCCTTCCCGGATGCATAGCATTTAGCCTCATTACTGGCGTATCATATAACTACTTATTTGTATCCAACACAGGACCTCCTTTCACCAACCCCCACCACCTCATGGTTACTCTTTTGTTTGATATGATGTTAAATTGAGGCATATTATCTTACTTAATATGCAGTTATTGTTATAATGTACACTATAGAAAAACACTGTAAATAAAATAAAATATATACAAATCCTGCATTGACAGTAGGCGGTGGACAGTGAAGGTGGAGAGGAATCCATTTTCTCTTTCTTTGAGTGGGATGGCCGTCTTTGTTTTCTGCTAGCATGCCTTCACTTCTGTTGTCTGCCACCATCCTTCAGAGCATTCTGACTGGCCTCGGATGGATTTTCATTACCTCTGACTAAGTATACAAGCATTGGCAAAGCCAAAATTTCTGACCTTGGAATGCTCGTGAAATGGTTAAGTATATTTAACGTATGCCACAAAATGAAAATGGAAATAGAAAACCGAAAGCCATATAAAAGTGGTCACAACATGCTTGCAAAGTAAAAAAAATAATACGTTCACTCATGCAGCTGTTTTATGATTGATTTTTCTTTTAGAAAAACAAGTGTGAGTTGCGCAATGAATTTTACCACTTTTTACTTTTACTTTTATTGACGGTGACAACAAGATATCATCACTCAAAAAGCACTAACAATGTAGCCAGATAGTATGTCACAATACAATGTAAACACTGTAAAATCAACTTTTAGACAGGAGTGAGGAAAAATTCAACGGCCAGTCCTAATATTAGCATATTACCTGGTATTACTGATGACTGTTTATAGTTATCACTTTAGACAAGAAGGTTAAAACACTTAATAGCATTTGTTTACTTTAGAAAATGTTTTTTCATGGGATTAAACCCCTTGCCCGAGGAAAATCAACACTCAGAAAACAATAGACACGAGATAAAAGCATACAGTTTCTTCCATAACATACCAAAGTCCATGTGTTATTTCCTGTGGGTTTATATTTAACTTCACAATAGAGCTTCTTATATGTTTCCCGATTTTTTCCTTCTATGAACAATTCTGATGTGAATGTATTTAAAATCTCAACTTTGACGATAGCAGGTGGAGCAGGAACCACTAGAATACACATAACACAAGAGAGATAAGGTAAACTTAAAATAACAGACAGAGAGATGATACAGCTTCATAAATGCATTACCTGCTTCAAAACTTCACCAGATTTCAAATCGCATGAAGCCTTAAGGTGTATTTATTTAATCTCAGCAATGCCTAATGACAACATCTCATGTTTGGCTTAGAGAGAACAATGTTTGGGCTACTGCCTCAAATTCTAATGGTATTATCCAATCTAATAGTATTCAGTTTCTGACTTCAGGAGAATGGAAGGCAGAGTCTGTATTGCTGGAATTCAAGCTTGTGACACACCGATCGCTAAACTTTGTATAGATGAGTATTCAACTCACTGAGCCATCTGCTCGACTTATTGATAGCCATTTTGCATGAGTATGCTTGTCAGAGCTCACATAGATTGATAACTTTTGTATCATGTTTGACAGAATTGATGCAGGGACTTTTGACCATATCACTAGAATGACACGTTGGAGTTTTCACTTCCAGATCCTTTCTTTCACAGACTGACCATGTACCAACCTTAGTAAGAACAATGGTGGTCCCAATTGCGAGTCAGGCAGAGCAGTATCTCTAGGTGAAATACTGCGCCACCTGATCATGACAGACCAGCTGTTTCTGCATCTGGTTTTCACAGGTGCGAAATCATCGGACCCAATTTTACCAGCCAGTAATGAGTGGTGGCCTGTACTTTTACCAGTGATGAAGCCAGGGGACCACACACATACACACACTCACTCCCACTCATGCATTCACACATGAAAGCACAGACACTCATCCATTCACAACACTCACTCACAAATATTCATGCATGCACCCACCAAACATTGAAAATAAAATCATACTTACCAGGCAACTCTGCCTCAGTGGTCCCAGAAGGGTTGGGCCTGTTGTCCTCCCTCACTTGCTTACCTAAGGTCAACCAGTGAGGGAAGGCAGCAGTCTCTTACTC
The DNA here is from genome assembly GCF_964263255.1 of Lissotriton vulgaris. NCBI lineage: Eukaryota > Metazoa > Chordata > Amphibia > Caudata > Salamandridae > Lissotriton > Lissotriton vulgaris. The sequence continues at coordinate 469,926,339 of NC_141685.1, read as the reverse complement.
ATCACAGAGTGGAATTGAGTCAATGAGACTGCTTACCCCACCCCACTGTGTGACAAGGCTTAGCCCTGAAGCGCCCAGATCCAAGGCAATCTGTGACGGACAGGCTGAAAATATCAAGCCCACAAGAGCTGTGACTTCTTTAACCTGGCAAAGTTCAGCTAAGGCAGCCAGGAGTCTGCACATTTAGCGCATCTCTAGTTCCTGGCAGGCTCACCAGCAAAGAAAAAGAGTACCTGTCAGGCTGATCTTTGTTCAGTCTGACAGATATTCTTTAATTTTTATTTTTTCAATCCGACCAACAGATACAAAGCATACATTGATATATGACCCTGATCATGTTATACAGTTGACACATTAAGAAACATTGTTTTATTCATGTGAGCCAACATTGGGAACATTGTACAGGGATATACAGACAGACCTCGTGGGTCCTTTTGCCCCCTGCCTCCCTCCGTCCCACAGGTCCACGTCTACGTAACTGTCACAGGAGCGTAGAATCAGTTGTACACATCTGAGGTTGCGCTGCAACGGGACAACTGGACAACAGCCAGCCATTAAGTGTTTGCGTGTGTGTTCTGTAAGTATGTCGTCAGTGGCTCCTAGAAGTCTCTGGGTCTGGATGCCAGTGGTATCTCCTCAGCAAAGGCCTCCAATGTTGTCTTGCAGTATGTCATGTCTGTAATCCAGTCCTTGAATCGGGGTGGTCTCTTACTGCCCCATTTAGTCGCTATTCTGGGCTTCGGCAGCAGCAGCGCCACTACCAGGAACTTTCTGCGCCTGGCATGTTTAAGCTTGTGAATTCCCAGTATACACGTCTGAGGCGTGTTCGGGATAAGTTCAGCCAGCATGGTCTGCAGTACATCAGTGACAGCATGCCAGTAGGCTTGTAGGTCCCGACAGGACCACGCCGCATGCAAAAATTCTCCGACAGTTGAGCCACAGCGGCGGCAGCAGTCAGTGTCCCTAAGTCCCAATCGGTGTAGCCTTGCAGGCGTGTAGTAGGTCTGGTGTAGGAACTTAAAGTGTATTAATCGTAGATTACAATTAGACGTTAAGAGTGTGAGCTGCATGCAACTGTACTGCCAGTCTTGTTCGTCTACTGGGGTGTCCGGTAGTCTTTTCCATCTCTCTTTCGGTGCCTTAACCTCCTCTACCTGCTCTCATTGGGCCGTGTTATAAAGACATGGTACCAAATGACTGCGTGATAGCGCTATGAGCAGTGTCTGTAGTGACGCCAGTTGTTCTGGTTCCTCAGGGAACGTGCTGTATAGCACCCTCATGGCCGCCCGAAAGCGCAGGTATGCGAAGTGTTTCATCGGAGTCTGTCCAATTGAGAAACGTGTTATGTGGGAACGCCTTTCCCATGGTACGTAAGCCCATTTCCTCTAATAGTGTCTGCATTTTGGGCTCTTGCGTCACCGTGAGCTTAGGGTGTTGGGCTGTTGGGAGGGCCCGCGCATTTATCGGCAATTTATCTGCTCTGCGCGCCAGTGCATGCCACGCTCTTGAAGTGTTCTTCGCCGTGTGTATCGTGTCTTTTGGGGCTTAACGTATAGGTTCGGCAAGTAGCACCATCGTGCTCTACCGCAACGTGTGGCATGTAATCATGGGGCCGTGTCCAATAATGCGCATGTTGGGCTTGTGCACAAATGTAGTATAACTGTAAGTCAGGTACCTCAAAGCCGCCCAGATGATATGGCTGTGTCAGGATTTTCCAACTCACTCTGGCGGGACATCCGGCCCACGTCAGCTTTTGGAGCACCGAGCGCATTTTAGCGAAGAATGCATTGGACAGCCAATTAGGGACGTTCCAGAACAGATATAGGAATCTAGGAAGGATAATCATCTTCTGGAGAGCTATTCTATCTGCCATGGAGAGAGACAGTTTAATCCACCTATCCACTTGCTCTTCAAGTCTAGTTAGTGCCGTTCCGTAGTTTCCCTAATAACTATGTCTGGGTCCCTGTGGATCCATATCCCCAGGTACTTAACCGGATCAGTGCTCCATTTTAAGGGATAGTCTAACTCAGGGTCTGTGGTAGTGGTGGTGAGTGGGATCACCACCGACTTGTCCCAGTTGACACTGAGGCCGGCGTATTGCTCAAACTGAACATACTCTCTAATGAGCGGGTTTAGGTTCCTGCTCGGGTGTGTGGTGTAAAGGACCATATCATCTGCATACAATGAGATGCTAATCGGTCGCAGGGTGAATTGCAAAGCAGTGTCAGAGTGCCTCTGGCGGATCTTGCATAGTGTGGCTCCAGTATCAGGGCAAAAAACATGGAAGACTAAGGGCATCCATGCCTCGTGCCTCTAGTGATGGAGATGGGAGCTGAAGTTAGACCGTTAATACGAATTTGCGCCTTTGGTGCCGTGTACAGCAGGGAGATCCATTTCAAAAAAACGTTCAGGAAACCCCTTTTTGCGCAGGGTCACAAACATAAAACCCCATTCCACGGAGTCAAATGCCTTAGCGGCGTCCAATAGGGCCTCTGCCGCTGGCACTTCCGGATCCAACTGGTGATAGAGGGAAAACATCGTGCGGAGATTCTGAGCCGTGGACCGCGTTGGCATAAAGCCCGCTGGATCCGGCAAAATCAGGTTACATAGGAGTGGGTATATTCTATTCGCTATTATTTTTGCCAGAATCTTTGCGTCCATGTTAAGTAAGGAAAGGGGTCCATAGGATTCGCATTTCAGGTGGTCTTTGCCTGGTTTCGAAAGCAATACTAGTAGCGCCTCCATAAGTGTGTCCGGTAGTGAGCCCTCTTCGTACGCCTCTTCGAGCATTTCTGATAAGTGTGGGACCAGTATATCCTGGTATTCTTTATAAAACTCGCCCGGGAGGCCGTCTAGGCCATGGGCCTTGTTATTGGGAAGTGAGTTGAAAGCTTTAATTATTTCATCTTCGGATATCGGAAGGCAGAAATATTTTCTGTGGGTGTCGGACAGCCAGGCTAGTCCTATATCGTCTAGGTATTGCCATATGTCCGAGGTTGGGGGTGTTGCGCGCGCCATATATAATTGTGTATAAAATTCTGTAGAACTAGTCAATATAGACGGTGTGTCATATACGTGTGCGTCAGTTTTTTTATTCTGTGGTGTGTGTCATGGTGTGGGCAGGCCTAATTTTGTAGGATAAGGCCCGTCCAGACCTGCCTCCCTCACCATAGGTGCGCGCCACATATCTACGTGAGAGGTATTTTATTTCTTCGGCTGCAAATTCGTTGTATCTATCTATGTGTTGTCTTATCTTGGCTGGGATAGAGTCTGTTGGGCTCTCCTCGAACCTTCGCTCCAATACCTGTATGTCGCTTTCAATGTTCCCCAGTTGGGTATGGATGTCCCTCAGTATCCCCACATGTGTTCCAATGAAGTAACCCCACATGGTTACTTTAAATGCTTCCCACAGAGTTTTTGCACTCTGAACAGAGCCTGTGTTAAGTTCAAAGAAGCTCACTGTAGCCTGTCTCAGCCCCTCCCTGAATACCTGATCCTGTAGTGCAGTGTGTTTTAGTCTCCAAGTGAACTGTCTTGGTGTGTGTGTTGGGACTTCCAGTCTAAACAAGACCGGTGCGTGATCTGACAGTGTCTTGGGCATGTGCGCTACCTCTGTAGTCCAAGTGCAGGCGTCCTGCGTCACTAACCAATAATCAAGTCGACAACCATGTGGGGTGCATGGATGAAAAACACGTTCCCTCTAATTTATCCGGCTTCCTCTGCCGCCACACATCCAGCATGTTCCATCCAGACAACCCCTCCCGTAGCACTCTGTCCGAGCGTTTGCCATACCTGTCCAGGCCAGTCGATCGATCTAGTGTGGGATCTAAACAAGTGTTGAAGTCCCTCCCCCCCCAGATTATGGTGCCTGGTTGCATCACCCTCAAGGTCGTCCAGAGTTTAGTATAAAAATCAGGGTCATCTATGTTCGGGCCATATACCTTCACTATGGTCAACACTGAGCCCCCAAAGTTGCCCTGTAAAATGACAAAGCGTCCCTGATCGTCTCGAACTGAGTTGAGGTGTGTGAAGGGGACCGTACGCTTGACCCATATAAGGACCCCTCTGGCGTAGGACGAGTAGGAGGAAGCCAGCCGATACGAGGCCCACCTTTTGCCTATATGTTGTTCCCGATTGTCAGTGAGGTGCGTCTCCTGCAGGCAGACGACATCTATCTTGTGTCTATCTAAATATGCTATCAGCCTGCGTATTTTTTGTGGGTTGTGCAGACCCCGTACATTCCACATGAGGAGGTTCAGGGATCTGCAAACTTTAGAGGGGACACTCATCTCTTGCAGTCCTGTATAGTGTCAATCCCCTATGTGTTCGCCGTCGGAGTGTGTCAGTATCAATAGTGTCAGCCTTCGATCAGCCAGTCAGAATTTTTTGTGCCCCCCCCCACCCACTCTCACTCCACCTCCCCCAAATCAGTGGAGACACCCCATAAAACATTTCTCATCTTGTCCCACAACCAACTTAACAATAAGAACAAGAAACACCAAAATCAAAAAGAACTTATGCGACTCATGCGCGGGGGTCAGGGCTGCCTACCCATTTCCTGTAACCAACGTTGCATGGGTCCGAGCCCCCTGTGTCGCAATATCGTCTCCTCCTTCCCCATTATATTCAGACAATATAGATAGAGCCACAGGACTAAAGTATAAAATTGCAGAGCAGTGCCTACTTCAGAGCCAATATTAGCATATGCGTTAATCCAAGCACAGAGCAGATATAATAAATAGTCACTTATCTGGATACTTCTGCCTCTGCAGTCCCATATTGTCGGCGCTAGTGTCCAGAGTCTACAGCCTCTTGAGGTGCACCATCAGCCCACCGCCTCCTCGCAGACCCTGTGCAATATCAATACAAACTATTCCACATCAGACAAAGCGGGGGGCTCCCCCTGTGCGCTTCTGGGTGATCTTCTCCTCACTCTTTGCTTCTCCTTTTGCTTTAAGAAAGTTTGCACCTCCCCTGCGTCATTGAATATTCTCGTTTTGCTCTCGGATGTGATTTTGAGCCTTGCAGGGTATAGCATCGCATAGGGTATTTGGAGCTCACAAAGTTTCCGCTTTGTGCAGTACTGAATTTGAAAAAAATATATAACCCCACAGCATGGTGTTGGAATCATTTGTGTTTCTTTTTAAAAAGTAAAATCCTAATTTAGTGTTTCTTCTACAAAAAAGGAACACTGACAATGTTGACGAACTGCGTAATGTTTGACAGAGTCACCTATCAAAATGTTCCTAAATTGATAACAACTACAACGACAGGTGTTTATGCCAATGTACAGTTGTTGCTGCTAAGAATGCAGACCTGACAAGGTTTCCAGGTTTAATATGTCAAAATCTAATTTTTGCAGCATTTACATTGAATTCAGCGCTTTTAATTTAATGTTAAACTACTCTCTCAGAAGGATTTTTAATTCTGTTGTTAATCCTGTTAATAAATCAAGGCTACAAATCCCAGACTGCCAGAAAAAATGGACTGCATGATCTACAACACATCCACTTACAGAAGTTCAGAGATCTTCATCTGAATACAGAGACAATTCCATGGTTTAAGATTTTCCTACCATAAATGTTTCTGGTGTCTGTACCTTCATTTGATGCTGAACACCCTTCCAATATTCAGGAGTAGCTCAAAGTGAAGAATATATATTTCTTATCGCTAATGGCTTCAATAACATGAAAGTAATTTGTGCAATATGTTTATCCTGAGAGTTCAAAATTTTTTTACATTAATTCCCTAGATGATGTTCACTGTGTTATAGCTTGAAGATAGATGTTGCTGTTGGGTCAGCTATAGCCCAGCGGTTCCTTCTCAAGTTTACATGATTTAACTTGTTCAACCTTTCAATGGTTCTAGGCCCACGGGTGCTCTTTGGCCTTTTTTCCCCATCATTTGTCAATTAATGAACTACGCATCTTTAGTTGCTTCATTCACTCTATTTGGTAAATATCGCCTATTTCCTCTTTCTGTTTCTACAAATGATCCTTAAAGCATTGCCTACTAGCAGAGTGGGTTCTCAGCTACATCACCCAGCCTTTCCAGTGCTGTGTGATTGTCCCGACGCATAATAACATATTGAAAAAAAGTAATTTAATGAGGTAAGGAAGGCATTTGTCCATCAAAACCAAACATCATCTTTTGATTGCTTTAGAACTAATGTTTTAAAAGTTTGTTAACTTGCAAGCCTGTAGCAATAATGATGATAATGTTGAAGACAGAATTTTAAATCTTATGAAACTAATTTCCGAGATTGTCAGTATTCTAGCTTAAACTAGAATGTATCACTATGATGACATAACGCTTTCACCATAATACACTAACAGCAAGTTAAGTAATTCAAGTAGACTTATTATATACTGCTGTAATAAGAACTATTGGAAATTACCTTTTTATGAGTTGACATCATTTGTTGGAATGCATAAGTATTAGGTATAGAATAAGCAAGTGCAGTAACGTGATGCACGCAGCCCCCTTAAACATTGTTTGAGTGGACCGTTAGTTGGCATCCGTTTTTTCAACTTCACATAACCACAAGGTATATCAGTGCAGTGCTGAGTTTGAAAAAAATATATAACCCCACAGCATGGTGTTCGAATCATTTGTGTTTCTGTTAAAAAAATTAAATCCTAATTTAGTGGTTTCTTCTACAAAAAAGGAACACTGAAAATGTTGACAAACTGCGTAATGTTTAACAAAGTCACCTATCAAAATGTTCCTACATTGATAACGACTGCAACAACAGGTGTTTATGCCAATGTACAGTTTTTGCTGCTGGGGATGCAGACCTGACAGGGTTTCCAGATTTAATATGTCAAAACCTAATTTTGGCTGCATTTACATTGAATTATGTGATTTGAATTTAATGTTAAACTACTCTCTCAGAAGGATTTTAAATTATGTTGTTAATCCTGTTAATAAATCAAGGCTACAAATCTCAGACTGCCACAAAAAATGGACTGCATGATCTACAACACATCCACTTACAGAAGTTCAGAGATCTTCATCTGAATACAGAGACAATTCCATGGGTTAAGATTTTCCTACCATAAATGTTTCTGGTGTCTGTACCTTCATCTGAGCCTGAACACCCTTTCAATATTCAGGAGTAGCTCAAAGTGAAGAATATATATTTCTTATCGCTAATGGCTTCAATAACATGAAAGTAATTTTTGCAATATGTTTATCCTCAGAGTTCAAATAAATGAACATTAATTCCCTAGTTGATGTTCACTGTGTTATAGTTTGAAGAAAGATGGTGCGGTTGGGTCAGCTATAGCCCAGCGGTTCCTTCTCAAGTTTACATGATTTAACTTGTTCAACCTTTCGATGGTTCTAGTCCCGCGGGTGCTCTCTGGCCATTTTTCCCCATCATTTGTCAATTAATGAACTGCGCATCTTTACTTGCTTCATTCACTCTATTTGGTAAATATCCCCTATTTCTTCTTTCTGTTTCTACTTTCTGTTTCTACAAATGATCATTAAAGCATTGCCTACTAGCAGAGTGGGTTCTCAGCTACATCACCCAGCCTTTCCAGTGCTGTGTGATTGTCCCGACGCACAATAACATATTGAAAAAAAGTAATTTAATGAGGTAAGGAAGGCATTTGTCCATCAAAACCAAACGTCACCTTTTGATTGCCTTAGAACTAATTTTTAAAACCTTTGTTAACTTGCAAGCCTGTAGCAATAATGATGATAATGTTGAAGACAGAATTTTATATCTTATGAAACTAAATTCCCAGATTGTCAGTATTCTAGCTTAATCTAGAATGTATCACTATGATGACATAACGCTTCCACCATAATACACTAACAGCAAGTTAAGTAATTCAACTAGACTCATTATACATTGTTGTAATGAGAACTATTAGAAATTACCTTTTTATGAGTTGACATCATTTGTTGGAATGCATAAGTATTAGGTACAGAATAAGCAAGTGCAGTAACTTGATGCATTCAGCCCCCTTTAACATTGTTTGAGGGGACCGTTAGTTGGCTTCCATTTTTTCAACTTCACATCACCACAGGGTATACCAGTACAGTCATGAATTTGAAAAAAATATATGTCATTTGTGTTTCTTTCTACGATAGACACATCTGAGAAGGTGTCCTGACCAAGCATAGAAGTAAGTAGGTTCTCTACATAGCGTTTCATTGGGCCAGTATTGATTGTCTCGGAAACACCCATCAGGCGAATGTTGCTCCTCCTGGACCTGGCCTCCAAATCCTCTGTCTTAGCTGCCATTAACACAAGTTGTTTCTCCATTCTTGTTTGCCTCGTTTCCACTTGCGCCTGAGAGTCTTCGGCCTCGGAGATCCAGGTCTAGGCGTTCCGCATGTTTGTCTAAGCGCTCGGACATTCTATCCACCCTGTACTTTAAAGAGTCGATCTTCCCATCAATGTTCGTTAGCGAGGCCTGTATGGTATGAAACATGGACTGTATGGCTTCATTTGTGACCACTCCTGCGTCCGATGTCTGTAGCTTGGGTGGGGCCTGCGCTTCCGTGCCAGCGTCCTGATGTTTTTTGGCCTGGTCAAAGGTTATCTTTGGCTGATTGCGGTCCAGTTTCCCCATTGCTCCATCCCCGCGGCCCGCGATGGTTCAGTGCAGGTGTTCTCAGCAGTAGGAAGGTCCCGAAAAGGAAAAGCGTGCCCGCCGGGTCAAGAGCAGGGGCCAAACCGGGGCGTCGGCGAAGACGCAGAACAGAGCAGCGCCGCTCAGCTCTCGCCCCCACGCCGGTGCGTATGTGTGCGCCCCGCTATTTCCTAGTATTTGTCCACGACCCACAGAACTCCACTCCTGGGTCTGTGCCACGCACTCCGTAGCCACGTATGATGTCAGCACAGCTGGTGTGACTCCCTCATGCATGATACTTGTGGCCCCCTGGGATGGCAATCCTGCATTCGTTGTAAATACCCTGTCTGTTGCAGCAATTGCGGCCTATTGGGCGGTGCCAGCAATGGCGGTCCCCGTCACGCGCCGTGTCACCTCCCCTCAATTGTAGAGCTGCACTGGCCCGATCCACCCCGACAGTATATGCAGCGCCGAGAGGGTCCCAAACTCCACGCTGGTTCGGGGGGGGGGGGAAGGTGTGTCCAGTCCCCTATGCGGCACCCCCTGGGGATCCACCGCAGTGGCGGGGGAAAAGGAGGGCAGAAAGGGAGCACCACGTCCAGCCGCCTCAGCTCCCAGAGCAGTCCTGCAGGTCGCTCGCCAACCTTTCCGATGTCAGTTATGGTCCAGCGCGGCCCCCGCTCAGTGCCTGTCCCCGGGCTATCTTCTGTATGGGCCGCCAGTCCACCTGGTCTCGCGTTCCCTTCGACGGCCTCCGATGCGGTTTTTCCTGTCCCGGGTAGTAGACGGCGCGCACCACCCTGCGCCGCCGCCGTGCACGGTCCGCTCCACAGGCTGCCACTCACTCAAGGTCGGGGCTCCGGTCTCACTACAATGCCAGCAGGCCTCTGCCGTCAGGGGCCAGAATGCCAGGCTCCACGGCTTCAAATCGCGGGATTTTACCAAGTCGGCAGTGGGTATGGATGTCCCACGTCACGCAGCTCATTTCGGTTTGGAGTCAGATGAGAGTATAGGATGGTACAACAGGATTATCGGGGCTCGGGCAAGGAGCTCGCTCAGGCGGCAGCCATCTCACTTCGTGGCTAGCTCCGCCCCCAGTCTGACAGATATTCTTTATAGTGGCCAATAGGTGAGGAGGTGGCCCCTCAGCCCATAGGGATGGGCCACAGCTGCTAGTAATTCTGTCTGGAAAAAGTCAGACAAGACTTTGGCTGCAACAGCCAAGTCTCTGCCCCCTTCCTTGCCCATACATATTTTTCAATGGGTATTTTTTCCGCTTCTGCTTCCCTACTCTATCCGCCCCTCAAAACCCAATGAACACTGACCCCCGACATATATTTACCACCTGCTTGAAAGCTGTGATGGGCGAAAGCAAAATGTGAATGACAATTCAACAGACCAATGGATGAAGGCCACTGAACAAATGCCCCTCAATGAATATATATTTTGAATGAATCTCTTGGAAAACAATATTTTGGCAGGGTTATCTCAAGGTTAAAGTGAAGCTGCAAAATCTTTCTCAAAGTGTATCAGAAAATAGGCTATTAACTTGTGAATGGGAGAACCCTTATTAACTTAACAAACACCACTTGGTTAGGTCTTCACACAATTCTCAGTAAAACTCTGCTATAGCACAACCTATCAGCCCTAGAAAAAGCTGTGTTCAATCAAGCATTATCAACAAAAGAACAGCAATAAAACGCAAGGAAAACGCAGTCTGAATTGTGCTGTGCAACCTGGTACATAGTGACAAATTTAGATGTGGGTCGAGCTTACACTCTTCTGTAATTGCAAGTAAAAGATGTACTTGTAAACACTGGACTCAAAGTTGTTGAAAGGGTTGTGGTGTTAAACCCCTGTCCCAGCAAGCAAATCTTCCTGAGGCCATGACTCGATGTTGGCCTGAAAGCAAGTACTTTGAATTGGTTCTCAACTCAATGAAGACTATTACACACAATGAATGTATGAAGGTTGAAGGGCATTTTTAGTAGACCCAAATTGTGCTGTAGTTATTCAGGTTGGTTCTTTCAATTCAGTTGTTTAAGCAGATATCTGTAGTCAGCGCTCCTGGTTGAAGGATATTTGCTGCTTTGCAGACCGCACTTTCTTGAAGAAGGCTTCTCAGGTAGTAAAACGTCCCAGCAGATCATGTTCAAATTACCCTTTTGACCAGATCGAGATGTAGTTCCAGCTCTGCAACAAAACCCTGACCACAAATATTCAATGTAGAGGGAGGAAAATAATCTTCTGGTATTCCACTAGAAAGTGTGCTTGCAGCAGGCAGGGGAACTTCTACTTACGTTTTTAAATCCTAGATGACTGACGACAACTTGGAGATTAAGGAGCATTTCCGTGCCTCCCAACTCTACTAACTTCCAACCAATGTAGTCAAATCGACTTGATAGGTGTGTCACACCATTTAAAATACTGAACTAGGAGTCTAATGATGGCCAGTGGAGGCTGTGGGTCTACCAGAGATAAGCACTCGGTAAAAATACATGATGTATTAGGTTTGTTCAGGTAGATGTCAAGGAACTGCACCTAGTCCAAATCTCTTCACCTTTTCTGATGAATCTGTGTGTTACCCTAGAAGCTAAAAAGCAGATATCTTTATGGATAAATACGTACGGGCATGAGATGAAACCAAAACAGGTGTGAAAAGCCAGGGAAAAGGATCAGCCACAAGATAGCATCTCACTATACCACTGCGCTTTGGCTAGGAAAACGCTATTTCCTGTCTCAAAAAGTCACAAATCTAAAATAAGTAGCCCAGATATTGTTTCATATTTGAGTGTTTCAGACCAAATTTAGGTAGCATTTGATTCTGATTGCATTTACCAAACCAATAATCCAGTTTAATAGTGAGGTAGCATTTAATTTATTAAAGTGTTAAGGATTGGGACAAAGGATGACAGATTACCAGTGTAGCAATACCACAGTTGGTTAAATGGTTTTCTTACAATGGATGATCAAATCATAGCTGTTGCAAGAGGGGAGAGCCGCCATCTTCCACCAACAGGAACAGCACCCCCTAGTGCTTTTTTAAAGAGGAAATCTCTATAAGTCATCCTTGACAGTTCTGGCTGTAATGTGGACTGATCAAAATGTCAATGGCACAACCAATGGCAGGAGGGAATTGGGGGGGCGGATTGGGGTGGGAGGGGGCTAAATGATTACCCTTATCTCTGTGTAATTTATTGAGAGTATATGCTCTGCAGGACAACTAACATGATCTGAAATTAGACCTTAAAAATGTCATGTTCAAAAAATTGGGAATTAAGATACATCTTTGGTAGAGTAGATGTCTTAACAGGTGAGACCCCATATTTATATTCAATTAAATGCAAATGATAGACGATTACAGGACACAGTCCTACTTTACAATTTTGCAATTTTTACTCACTTCTTCGTTGATTTGCAACTGTGTATATGAAAGACGAAGACAGAAATATTACAACTAGATTTACAATCATTACAAGTCAATCAAATACAAGTAATCAGTTTGCAAACCGCAGTATTACTCTTTCAAGCTAAATCTATTGCAGTGCTACAGATCATACTTCGTACCTATGTCATCAAGAGAAATGTTCAGCAGAGTTGATCTTGCCGAGCCCAGGTCATTTTCTGTCTCTACCCAGAGCGAATACTGGATGCCTTCCTGTGATTTATTGATCCAAATTGTGAAATTGTCTTTGGAATGGAAAACTGACTCTTCTTGTGTCTGTAAACTGAAAAATAATCAATACATTAAACTATATACTCCTTAATTAGAGCTAAAACAATATCTCAATTTCACTAAATGCATTTACGGTAAAAGAGAACATAAATCACTACAAATAATTAATTTCCTGCTTCTTTTTACTTAATGAAATAATAACCTAGGTTGGTGCAAATCATGCTTTTTTAACATGTGGTGTTTTTCCTTTGCGTGTTCCTTGTCCCACGTAATGGCTTTGTTGTGTAATTTCTATGTATAGGAAGGCATGATTGGCTTCATTGTGAATTTTTGATGTGTGATTAAATAGTAAATTGCCTATTTGTCCGTTTTACCCTATTCTTGCATTTCCTATTTTTTTTTCTTTTCTCCATCATCACTCTCTCATGACGCATGTTAGGTCATCCAGTAGTATGAAGAAGTCGGAGATATTTTACAAGTGATTAAGGATAAGGCAGATGGCATTAAGTCTTGATGTGTGCAGGCTAGCATTAGCTTTAATGCGAAGTTTTAGGGTTTGACTATTTGGCAATTATGCAAACAGAAAAAATGTCAGAGGGAGATTTAGAGAGAAAGAGAGTGTGTATGAGTAAGAGAGAATAGAAACAAAGAGTGATAGTGATAGAGAGATTAGAGTTAGTGTGCGTGTGTGTTGGACATGGCCCTCTCGACCGGGTCACCCCCAAACCCTTTACCTTTCACCTCCGCATTTCATGGAATTAGCTTTTGTTGGCTTTAAGACCCTGTGCACTTTAACACTGCTAACCAGTGCTAAAGTGCATTTGGTGCCCCCTGTAATCGTGGAAACATAGGCTTATTCACAATTGGCATATTTAATTTCTTATAATTCCCCAATAAAATGCACTACATGTGCCCAGGGCCTGTAAATTGAATGCTACAAGTAGACCTACAGCATTGATTGCGCCCCCCACTTAAGTAGCCTTTGAACATGTCTCACTCCTGACATTGGAGAGCCTGTATGAGCCTGTATGTGCAGTTCACCCTGCCATGACGACCTGGCAAGTTAAACCTCTTGCCAGGCCCATACCTTCCTTTTTAATAGGGATAAGTCACCCCAAAGGGTATGCCTGGCCATCCTAGAGTATTCATTATTTTTTAACACTTTTTATTGAGAAACAAGGCATGATACAGTTACTATGCAGCATTTTTCGGGTAGTCGGTAGTAATCATTAAGATGGTATGTCCATGAACTTGGTAACACAATAATATAGGGCTGACATAAGTAGACTTATACAGTTAAATCCCAGCATCTGTATCCCCCTGGACCCTTGGAGGCTCACAGATGTCCCCCTGGTAAGTATTCCATGGCTCCCATATTTCGGACACCCTCTGGATACATAAATGGGCTTCTCCGTTACCATATACCAGTCGCTAGCCCATCAACAATCTTTGGTGGACTCTGAGCCCTGCACGCCCGTGTAATATTTCGTTTTGCAACCATGAAACCTAAAGTGACCAAAAATTCTCTCCTTGGCATTAAGGTCAGTGGGATCCCAAATGTACAACAAAACCAATTTAATGTTACAATGTATCTGTTGCCCAAATACCTCCTCCATCATGAGTACCATCCCTTCCCAGTATTTCTGAATTCCTACACACTCCCAGAGTGTATGGATAAAGGTGCCCTCCTGCCCACACCGCCGTACGCAGGCACCATCTTGGGTGTAACCAATATGGGCCAGTGAGGGTCCTGACAAGTATATTCTGTGGAGAATCTTCAGTTGGACCAATCGGAGTTGGGAGGAAATGACAACCTCACAGGGAGAAGCCACAGCAGCCCGCCACTCCTCATCATCCAAATTGGCCACGTCGTGGTCACATTTACTTCTCAGACGGGTCAGGGGATCTGTCATGTTATTAATGAGTATTTTGTAGATAAGAGCTATAGCTTTTCGGGTACGTTGCCATCCAGGATCCTGTCCTCAAGAGGGGAGGGGTCAGGGAGGACAGTACTTTGTGGGAGAACCGCGAGCAGGGCGTGCCAAATTTAAAGGTACCGGAAATGTTCATATTTGGCCATTTCATAATCTTGTTGTAGTCAGGAAAAGGGTATGACTTCGCCCAATTTCCAGACATCCCCCACCCTGGACATACCAATAAGGTCCAATTTATCGAAATCCTTTGAGCGAGACAGTCAACCCAGCTGATCACAATGCCAGAGCGGCGTGACTTGAGTGAGTTTGCCCTCCCAACCCAGGCTTCTGTTTGCGTCTTTCCACAATTGCATGGCATGCCTAGTCGGGCTGGACAGGGCAGGTTTCAAAGACCTCGCATATAACACACCCTCAAAACTACCCCCCAGGAGGAGCCACCTGTCGATCCGAAAAGCCGGGTCATCTTGCCGGCTATAACTGCATTAGGTGATTGCTGCGAGCTGCGAGGCCCATTAATACCTCTTAATATCTGGGAGCCCAATGCCCCCATCAAACCAACCTAATGTGAGTTTATCGGTAGAGATGCAGGGGGGGGTTGCCCTCCCACAGCAGAACACGAATAGCACTTTCAAGTTATCTGAAATACGATGCAAAGACTGGAGGCAGAGTATTCTATAGTGCATACAAAAGTCGGAGAAGGGACATCATCTTAAATAGGGCCACACGTCCCAGGAGAGTCAAAGGAAGCAACTTCCAATGTTGGACATCAGATTTGAGACGCGCCAGTGGCAGCCGAAGGTTATTGTCATAGAATCAAGATAAATCTTTGGAAACCCAAATTCCCAGATACTTGAAGCTTTCCACTGCCTCAGTCAGCTGGCAACCTCGGGGTAGCAAAGGCCGCTGTCCGTAAAGGACATAGAGCACTGATTTAGTCTAATTGATCGTATATCCTGTGAACCTACAAAATACTCGAAATATGTCCAGTACCACATTGAGAGACATTGTGAGGGAGGCCAAATAAAGCAAGATGTTAGCAGCGTATAACTATATGCAGTCCTCCCAACCATATGTACATTTGAGACCCCTAATGGTGGGATCCTGTTGGATCCATGCCGCCAGAGGCTCCAAAGCTAAGGCGAAGAGAAGCAGCGACAAGGGGCAGCCCTGCCAGGTGCCCCTACCAAGAGAAAGGACAGGGGATTTCCGGTTGTTGACGACCACCTGCGCCGACGGTTGACAGTCCAGAAGGTGCACCCATTTAATGAACTCAGGGCTAAAACCTAGTTTTTGAAGCACAGGAAACTTGTACGGCCACTCAATAGTGTCAAACGCTGATGCGGCGTCCAGGGATACCACAACAGCATCCTCTCTGATCATGTCCGCCCGGCAAAGTACACTGTAGAGCCTGAGGAGGTTGAGGGATGTATTTCTCACCGGCATAAATTCGGACTGGTCCGGGTGCACCAGGCGGGTGAGAACTTGTAGCGAACAAGTGGCGAGGACTTTTGCAAGGATTTTGGCTTTGCAATTGAGCAATGAAATAGGCCTATATGATGAACACTGGTTGGCGGGCTTGCCCGCCTTATGGATGACAATGATGACACTTTTTATTGAGAAACAAGGCATGATACAGTTACTATGCAGCATTTTTCGGGTAGTCGGTAGTAATCATTAAGATGGTATGTCCATGAACTTGGTAACACAATAATATAGGGCTGACATAAGTAGACTTATACAGTTAAATCCCAGCATCTGTATCCCCCTGGACCCTTGGAGGCTCACAGATGTCCCCCTGGTAAGTATTCCATGGCTCCCATATTTCGGACACCCTCTGGATACATAAATGGGCTTCTCCGTTACCATATACCAGTCGCTAGCCCATCAACAATCTTTGGTGGACTCTGAGCCCTGCACGCCCGTGTAATATTTCGTTTTGCAACCATGAAACCTAAAGTGACCAAAAATTCTCTCCTTGGCATTAAGGTCAGTGGGATCCCAAATGTACAACAAAACCAATTTAATGTTACAATGTATCTGTTGCCCAAATACCTCCTCCATCATGAGTACCATCCCTTCCCAGTATTTCTGAATTCCTACACACTCCCAGAGTGTATGGATAAAGGTGCCCTCCTGCCCACACCGCCGTACGCAGGCACCATCTTGGGTGTAACCAATATGGGCCAGTGAGGGTCCTGACAAGTATATTCTGTGGAGAATCTTCAGTTGGACCAATCGGAGTTGGGAGGAAATGACAACCTCACAGGGAGAAGCCACAGCAGCCCGCCACTCCTCATCATCCAAATTGGCCACGTCGTGGTCACATTTACTTCTCAGACGGGTCAGGGGATCTGTCATGTTATTAATGAGTATTTTGTAGATAAGAGCTATAGCTTTTCGGGTACGTTGCCATCCAGGATCCTGTCCTCAAGAGGGGAGGGGTCAGGGAGGACAGTACTTTGTGGGAGAACCGCGAGCAGGGCGTGCCAAATTTAAAGGTACCGGAAATGTTCATATTTGGCCATTTCATAATCTTGTTGTAGTCAGGAAAAGGGTATGACTTCGCCCAATTTCCAGACATCCCCCACCCTGGACATACCAATAAGGTCCAATTTATCGAAATCCTTTGAGCGAGACAGTCAACCCAGCTGATCACAATGCCAGAGCGGCGTGACTTGAGTGAGTTTGCCCTCCCAACCCAGGCTTCTGTTTGCGTCTTTCCACAATTGCATGGCATGCCTAGTCGGGCTGGACAGGGCAGGTTTCAAAGACCTCGCATATAACACACCCTCAAAACTACCCCCCAGGAGGAGCCACCTGTCGATCCGAAAAGCCGGGTCATCTTGCCGGCTATAACTGCATTAGGTGATTGCTGCGAGCTGCGAGGCCCATTAATACCTCTTAATATCTGGGAGCCCAATGCCCCCATCAAACCAACCTAATGTGAGTTTATCGGTAGAGATGCAGGGGGGGGTTGCCCTCCCACAGCAGAACACGAATAGCACTTTCAAGTTATCTGAAATACGATGCAAAGACTGGAGGCAGAGTATTCTATAGTGCATACAAAAGTCGGAGAAGGGACATCATCTTAAATAGGGCCACACGTCCCAGGAGAGTCAAAGGAAGCAACTTCCAATGTTGGACATCAGATTTGAGACGCGCCAGTGGCAGCCGAAGGTTATTGTCATAGAATCAAGATAAATCTTTGGAAACCCAAATTCCCAGATACTTGAAGCTTTCCACTGCCTCAGTCAGCTGGCAACCTCGGGGTAGCAAAGGCCGCTGTCCGTAAAGGACATAGAGCACTGATTTAGTCTAATTGATCGTATATCCTGTGAACCTACAAAATACTCGAAATATGTCCAGTACCACATTGAGAGACATTGTGAGGGAGGCCAAATAAAGCAAGATGTTAGCAGCGTATAACTATATGCAGTCCTCCCAACCATATGTACATTTGAGACCCCTAATGGTGGGATCCTGTTGGATCCATGCCGCCAGAGGCTCCAAAGCTAAGGCGAAGAGAAGCAGCGACAAGGGGCAGCCCTGCCAGGTGCCCCTACCAAGAGAAAGGACAGGGGATTTCCGGTTGTTGACGACCACCTGCGCCGACGGTTGACAGTCCAGAAGGTGCACCCATTTAATGAACTCAGGGCTAAAACCTAGTTTTTGAAGCACAGGAAACTTGTACGGCCACTCAATAGTGTCAAACGCTGATGCGGCGTCCAGGGATACCACAACAGCATCCTCTCTGATCATGTCCGCCCGGCAAAGTACACTGTAGAGCCTGAGGAGGTTGAGGGATGTATTTCTCACCGGCATAAATTCGGACTGGTCCGGGTGCACCAGGCGGGTGAGAACTTGTAGCGAACAAGTGGCGAGGACTTTTGCAAGGATTTTGGCTTTGCAATTGAGCAATGAAATAGGCCTATATGATGAACACTGGTTGGCGGGCTTGCCCGCCTTATGGATGACAATGATATTGGCCAGCCTGTGATCTTTGGGAAGGATCCCTACCACTTTAATTTCTCTATACATATCAGTGAGAAAGGGGGCAGTCATGTTTGCTGTTATCCTAAATAACTCTATGGGGATCCCGTTAGGGCCTGACGCTTCCCCTCCCATGCAGATCGTGTATGGCAGAGCTTTCCAAACTCTGTGTCGTGACACGGTACTGTGTCGCCTGACATGGGTGAGTGTGTCGCGCGATGACGCTGGTACTGCGCATTACAAGGTCTGTTTCAGTTTCTTAAGGAACTTGCCGTTCATCTTCTCCAAGCCGGTTTTATTAATGTATTTATGCTTTTATACATCACCTGTTAGGCCCAAGGAAAATCAGAGAGCTTTTCAATGAAAATGCGGTACAAATAGAAAAGGCAGTTCGTATGCCAGACGTACGCGGAGAAAGGAGAGGGAGACCGTTAGGCAAGTGTGTGAGGGCAGCACATGCACAATGCAGTCCGTAGAAGCGTCTCTGCTACCCATTCCCTGCAGGAGTTCTGGTCCAGGGACAAGGAGGAACGGCGGGGGATAACAATCGGGTGGCTGCCGGGCTCCGCTGTCTGTCTGAGCCCCAGTGGCACGGAGACGCCCGGGAGCTATCGCCACAATGAGAATCAAGACCCCCCGGGCTGGTATGACTGACCTGCTACAGGGCTACGCCATGGAGGTGCTGCGCCAGTGGGCGCCAGACCTGGTGGAGTTTGCTGTACTTCAGCTGCTGAATGGCAGCGGCAGGCACAAAATTCACGCCAACTTGGAGCAGTAAAAAAATATATAGACCATGAGCACTACTTCCACATCACATGATAATGCTCTATAAACAAATGAAAAGTGAAGAAGGTGAAGGTAAATGGGGTTGGTAATGGTAGAATTTATTTTTTATGCTTTGTATTTGTTTGTTTGAGATGTCACAAGGCTACGAAATTAACTGTAAAAATTATAAAAGGCTCTGCATGGGCAGCGGCAACTCTGCAGCGTGCTTTCCTTGAAAAGCACACTTTTACAACAGTTCACACACAACGTCAGGCAACACAAGAACGTCAGAGAGGCACGTCAGTAACTACAAATGTCTATTGTTGTCCTGTTGCGGGTGACATCAGAGTCACAGAAACATTAGTCAGGAGGGAAGGAGGAAGTGAATCCACAGGTAAAAGGACATTCCCTCCAAATGAGGTGCACGTTAATAGGGACTGAAACTGCATTAACCTTGGTCTGCTTAACAACTTCGGCCAAAGAAACTAAACCTGCTTAGCTCCCCCAGAACAGCAAATTAAATGCAGGAAGGGCATAAGGTACCTTGAGGGCAGCAAATTCATAGCAAAAATATGAATATCCCTCATGTCATAGCTTTCAGAATTGCCAATGTTTAAACGCGGGTCGCTTGACATTAAAATGCTGGTTCACTTTTAATCGAAATGCTTTGGTCTTATATTTTTTGACAGTCACAAGAAAATGCTAATAGAGTTCAGGACAGGCTTGCGATACTACAAGTGGGGCAACTTGAAACTGAGAAATACAATCAGTTGGGAGTTCTCTGACAGTGAGTTCTGAAGGGGGTGGGGGCACCCTTCGAGTGCTCGTGGTGGGCAGCTGGGGTTGTACAGTTCTAGCTACATACCTAGTTCTGTTCCCAGGGAGGAACTCTCTATACATTTTGTTATTTACAAATTCTAGTCTATGACATATGTATTTGTCCTTAGCTCTTATATGCAGTTAATTTAACCTCTGGTTTGCTAGTAAAACTGAATTATTGTGTCGCGGAATTGTGCATGCCTACAAATGCAGTTAATTTAACCACCGGGTTGCTAGGAAAATTGAATTACCGTGTCTCGAAATGATGCATGTCTAAAAAGTGTGTCACCAACATGAAAAGTTTGGAAAGCACTAGTGTATGGCTGACGGTATGAAGGTGATGCCTGAGTGTGAGTACATAATCAATACGAGACATACTGCGATGGGGTCCCGAAAAGTAGGTGTATTGGAGCTCATCGGGGTGCAGGCATCTCCAAACATCCGCAATGCACATAGCACCCAGAAAACTATGGATTCGTTTGCGGGAGAGTGGCAGGTCTTTCTGGGGCCAGCGGTTCAGGGAGTCAGAGACGATGGAGTTAAAATCACCCCCGATCAGTAACCTCCCATCCGGCAAGCCAAGGAGGAGATCTCCGAGGTCAATAAAAGTCTGTGCATGTAAGCCTGGTGGTATGTACACTAAAACCAAGTTAAGCATGGATCCCTCCCAAATCCCAGAAATAGCAACAAATCTAACCAGAGAGTCTGTACGTACAACGTCCACAGTCAAGGGGAATGATTTACGGACTAAGATGCCCAACCCCCGGGAACTAGAACCAAAGGCGGAGTTAACTGCCAACTGGAAACCCCAATGTGACAGGGTCTTACAGCCATTACCCAACAGGTGGGTCTCTTGCAGGAGAACAATATCTGGTGAATGTCTCTTCAGGAATTGGAGAACTACCCCTCTCTTAATTTTGTCACCCAGTCCATTTACATTCCAAGAGAGCAAGTTAAGTCTCTGTCTATTCACAGTACCCATCACCCAATCTTAAAGGTGTGTGGTGACCCAGAGAGGAGCACTTCGCAAGGCACATGGGGAGAGATGCCGGTACACCCCATAGCCCTTACATCAATGAGGACATCAAGAATTCCAAACCTGTATCTAATTTTACCTGAGACCAATCAAATACGTCATGCCTGAAGAACAACAAAACCCCAACATAAACATAAACACAAATGCAATCTCATCCAACCCGCCCCGCAGACCCAAGAAACATTTCCCGATACCCCCCTCCCTGCCTCCGTGCTCGGCGGTGTCAAAACATCCTGCCCTACAAACTAACAAACGCCTATTGCCCACCCTCCCAAAGACTTACAGGTATGTGTAGCCTAACCGAGCACCCGTCCCTGAGAAATTATCAGATAATAATCGCATTCGAATAACATGGATACACTAAGAGCCAGGGCCTAGAAAACACTAGGAAACAGATACATAAGTGGTAGGGGATAAAGCGGGTCTTGAAGAGACCAGTTCGACAAAGTTATCAGTGAGAGTCTGGCTCAATACTAATGAGAAGTCTGATGCACTTAGAGGAGCCGACACTCCGTCACATACCTCAGTCATTGAAGAAACCTTCCACCCCCGAAAGGGAAGCATACAGACCAATTATTCGATGCCACCCCCCGCTTCATTCTGCTCCTGGTGTGACGAGCCGCCATCAGAGTCCCGGGCACCCCCTCCCGTCCTCACGCCCCGGGTATGGTTGTTGTTGCAGCTTACCTTATGCCATCCATCCAGCTAGTCCCAGGACTTCTCTGGGGTGGTAAAGAACCAAGTTTTCCCCTACGATTCCAGCCTCAGTTGGCTGGAAAAAGCATAGCATATTTCAATTCCCTGTCTCAAAGCACTTTTTTCACGTCCAAGAAACTGCGCCTTTCTCGATCTACCTTGTGAGTGCCAGCTAGCTCAGAGGTCCCTAGAAACTTTCTCGAATTCACAAGAAGGGAGTAGTCTCTGACAACCGCATAAACATGACAACTTTGTTTCCCCAAGATAAAACTGATCTTCAGAGTCGTGGAAACAATAGATAGATATTTCACTCAGTCAATCGTGCATGCTTCGTTTCACCAGAGGTGCAGAGAAAATAGAAAGACAGGCATTTTCAATAAAAGGATTTATTGAACAGTCGTCTTTCCCAAGCATAAGAAATGAGCTGCGACAATCGTAAAACTGGTTGCAAAATATAATGCATACAGTAGAAAGAGTAGAATAAAATAATACTGTAAGAGCATTGTATGGTTCCTAGACCATAAATAAATACATACATAAATACCAAAGGGTTCTAAAATACGCCTACCCCGGTGTACCTAACCTAATCTTAGTACGAGGGAAGAAGTAAGTGCGTTGTAGAATAAATAGATTATTCTTTTGCCAAGAATCCGTCCAAGAGTTCTCTTAGGGTCTAATCAGCTCCGTACCTTAATTTGGAATGAAGAAGGTCAGGCTCAGGACTCGATTTCCCAACAACCCTGAAGGGTAGCTTGGAAACACTGGAGCTGGATTTCTCGGCAGGAGAAAAGACAGTGTCTCTCTCAGTGTGTCTGCTGGAGGGTCGGCTTCCTTCGGCACTTGCAGTAGCAGGGCGCATCGGGCAAGTAGATAGTCGAACTGCTCCAAACCACCGTGTGTTTGCTATGGCAAGTGTGGGCATATTTATACCTTGAAGTTTCAGAGTTTGACGTAAAGGTGGACATAATAACATCATTAAAGACTCTCAGTTCTTTGCAAACACCATGAGTTCTTGGAACCTCCAACAACAAACACTGCGGCTGACCCTGGTTAGGCACTTCAATTTCTCAGTTCCATAAATTAGTCCTGAAAAAGTGCAACACATGTCCGGAGCTCACCGCACTTTAGCTCCACTGATCAACAGATACCAAACATTTATCCAAAAAAGACTGTGCACTTGAAAGTAATATTAAACTTCTCTCCAAAGTCTTCAATTATTACATTCTTTATTGTTCAAATCTTTTTAAAAAAGCCTCAGCATCAGCCAACGCGTTTCATTCCAATGGAACTTCGTCATGGCTCAATAATTTCTTGAAATAGGTACGGGTGTCCATGGGATGGTAGGCCACGAACAATGCTTAATAATATAATAAAGAGAGAGCCCAAACCTTTGAGGCGGGTAATCTCAGGAACCACAGCACCAATCACAACAACCAATACAGCGTTGGAAAGGGCAGTTGCAGCAGAAGGACATAGGCTATGCAGAAGCCCACCATATACATTTAAAAGGTAAAAGAACCGTGCCAGCAAAGTAGTCCCTTGTGGGCATGTCTGCGTTGTGCTGTGGGCGTGTGCTGGGGGCGTTACAAAAGCTGGGGGCGTGTGGTACGGTCCGCCCTCATGCCATGTCTCATATTGTGTGTTAATCCCACCCTGCTCCCTTTAAATACCCCGGCACCCCATAATCATAACCCACCCTTACTCCTTAAAATACCCCAACACCCTTAAACACTAACCCATCTTAACCCTATAAATATACCCTGTACCCCAAAACCCAAACCTATCCCTAAACCCTAAAAATACCCCTGTAACCCAAAACCCAAACCAAGCACTGAACCCTATAAATACCCCTGTACCTCAAAACCCAAACCTACCCCTGAACCCTAAAAATACCCCTGTACCCCATACACAAACCTAGCCCTGAACCCTAAAAATACCACTGTACCCCAAAACCCAAACCTACCCCTGAACCCTAAAGTACCCCTGTACCCCAAAACACAAACCTAGCCCTGAACCCTTAAAATACCCCTGTACTCCCAAAACCCAAACCTACCCCTGAACCCTGAAAATACCCCTGTACCCCAAAACCCAAACCTAGCCCTGAACCCTAAAAATAAACCTGTACCCCAAAACCCAAACCCTTCCCCTGAACCCTAAAATACTCCAGTACCCCAAAACCCAAACCTAGCCCTGAACCCTAACAATACCCCTGTACCCCAAAACCCAAACCTAGCCCTGAACCCTTAAAATACCTCTGTACCCCAAAACCCAAACCTACCCCTGAACCCTAAAAATAGCCCTATACCCCAAAACCCAAACCGAGCCCTGAACCCTAAAAATGCCCCTGTACCCCAAAACCCATACCTATCCCTAAACCCTAAAACTACCCCTGTACCCCATAACCCAAAACTATATCTGAACCCTTAAAATATCCAAACACCCCAAAACATATACCTCAGTACCCCAAAACATATATACCCCTATACCCATACTTACCTTATCCAAACATTTTTAAAAAACATGCTTTTACCATTCATGCATTTACAACGAATTTCATTGCACATGTATGCGTGGTAAAAGCATATAAAATGTAATGCCATGCGTTATAATGGCATTGCGGAGTCATGGTACTTTCGTAATGAAAATATGCGGAGCGATGGTATGCGGAAAGAAAGTTGCGGAATAATGGGTGTTTACCCTCCCCCGGTAAGTACATTGGTGGCACAGCGGCCCACATCTCCAGCAACATACTCATATTTTTTCACCACCCATTTGAAAAATGCACAGGTCTCTCTCATTGATGGCCAGCACCGACATACACTTTTAGACACACCTCCCGCCACAAGTTCTAGAATTGCGAACTTTAGAGCTGGAGAGCTACGTTCAAATCTCGGCATCAGCTCAACATCCTGTGATTCCAGGCAAATCGCTTCGTCGCCCCGTGCCTATCACAAACGAATGGGTTCTTCTGTAATGTAAATTGTGCTCATGCCATGTTGTCGAGTTTGCGCTACATAATATTGCAAGGAAAAATAAAGTAGGGAAACTCGAGTTCACACACTACTGAACGCGCACTCTTAAGTGCATCAGCAGTGAACTGTGAATCGGAGCGTTTCACAGGCCTGTCACAGATAAGAAATGCTATCAAAACGAAATCCTACAAAACAATATACTACTGGCCGGCAGCAATTCATACCCAGACAACGTCGGGACTGGCTGCTAGTGATATATAAAACTTCTTCACCCAATCTTTGTGTAGACAAGGGATGAAGGTAAATCAGTAAATTCGTGAGAAACAGCAGATCCTCTGATTCAGGCTCACAGGTCTATAGCCTATATCCGTTTACAAAATGAGTGTAAGAAGTAAGGAAGTGAATTGCTTCTATAGCGTCAATCACTGTTACTGGTGTCCCCAAATTCAAGCACGAGTACCTCCTATCATTACTTGTGAGGAAGAGTGTCCTGGTTTGTATAGTTTGACCCGCAGGCCCAGTTATCCTCAGAGGGTAATAGTAGACCCTCAGGGATACACCAATCACAAGAACACCCAAAATACAGGACCACGTCTTCAGTCAGACAAAAAGGTGCATCATAATATTAAGGGATATAGTACATCAATATGACCCATTAGTCATGTGGCCATTGTGCCTTTGATAAGACTGAACGTGACCCCTCGTATCCTTTTTGTGAGCCTGGATCAGAGGATCTGCTGTTTCTCATGAATTTACTGATTTACCGTCATCCCTTGTCTACCTAAAGATTGGGTGAAGAAGTTTTATATATCATTGCTTGTGGCCTACCATGACCATAGACCCCTCCGTACCTATTTCAAGAAATTATTGAGCTCTGACGAAGTTCCATCGGAACGAAACGCGTTGGCTGATGCTGAGGCTTTTTAAAAAAGATTTGAACAATAAAGAATTTAATAATTGAAGACTTTGGAGAGAAGTTGAATATTACTTTCAAGTGCACCGTCTTTTTTGGATGAACCATGAGTTCTTGGACAAGTCAGTATTCGAGCAAGGGGAAGTCCCTAGTCGTTGAAGCTGAGTTTTCCAAGAAATCGTTGTAGAATTTCGGAACTAGTGGAAGTAGCCCTGCCGTATTTGGACGCATGAGCTGTGTCTAAATATGGTTATGATTCTTATGCCTATATAAAGACATATTTATTTATACCTATATAAGGGTATGAATCGAGAAATTTACAATAGTGTTCTAAAATGGTTCACAGCAGGTGAAGTCCGGGAAGAAGGTGATACAGCTGTTTTGATACTCCATCGTGGGGCCGATCTGGCACTCTGCAGGATAATATCCCAGTCTCGGAAATTGAAGATCCTGGCAAGGAGAGGTCGCGGGGGCTCCAAGTTTCGGTATGCCACTCGGTACACGGTGCGCCCGTTCCACCGAAAAGAAGTTAGAGAGCCCCTTCGGTTAAAGGTAAGTAGTAATCAGTTCTACCATGAATAGGTCAGCCAAAGGACCTTCTGCTCGCACCAGCACCACTATAATTCGGACATTATTGAGTCTGGAGCCCCCCTCAAAGTCGTCCAACTGCGCTTCCAATTTCACGGAGAGCGTCTGCATTTCCTCCATCCTCCTCTGTTATGTGGATGTGTCCTAAACAAGAGAGTTCACTTTAATTTCCACGTCTTTCAATTACGAGTTCATCGAGCGCATATCTGCCTGAATAAGGGACACTTCAGTGAATACTGTGTCAATGTGCGATTCCAAGGATGTATGGACGGTCATAATGGCTTCAAGGATTTGTTTGCCACCAGGATTGGGCTTGTCTAACATGGCTGACCCTCCTTTTGGACTTGCTCCAGGGTCCCGATCCCATGCGTATTTCGTTAGCTTGGCCTGGAGGGCTGCTTTAGAGAGCAGCCCCCTGCCATGGTGTAAACGGCCCTGTTGCACAATTCAAGCCTGGAAGGGCTGAGAGACTGGGCCAGATGGAAACTTGGTGACAACTTTTAGTCCTCCTCTGCTAGGGCCCGGTGCAGCAAGGTCGTGTTGAAGCGCTGTAAGCTGAGCGCCAGGGCAGGCTGTGTCTCTTCACAGGCAGAAGTAGTGGACTTTGTGCGCCTGGCCCTCGCAAAGACTCATAGACACCCAGGGCAACAGGGTCCGTCTCTCCTCAGCAACCAGCGTTGCTATTTTTCCTGGGCACCTTGAGCACCGTCCCCAGTCATCGACAAGCAATGTCCCAGTCCCCGGCGTAGGCCGCATCCCCCCATCCCGGCAATGCAATCCCCAGCCGGCACTCCAGCGGAGGGCCCATCGCCACGGAGGGCACAGAGGCCATGGCTCCCAACGGGAGTCACACCGGGGTCCAGTGCGAGCAGTGCGAAGCAGGTACAGATTACCCCCTCCAGGTGCGGCGTTTCTCGCCAGTTGGGAAGCTCCATATGGCTCCAGGCCTCGCCGCCACTGAGTTTCCTCACCTTCAGCCCCAAATCGGAAATCGAGGTTCAGGGCGGGTCTCTGAATCCGTGCCCCGACAGGCACCAAGCGTTGGTTGGGCAGACAGAGGCGCAGTACTGCCCGTTGGGTCAAGCAGAGACTTGGCTCCCCTGTTCCCCTGAAGTTACGCAGTGCTCCGGGATGTATTTATGCCATCTGGCGGATCTCGAAGAGGCCGATAATTGCTTGGACGTGCACGCTCGGACGAAGCCACCTCAAGAAGCAGCCATTACTCTCGGCGGTTGACCAAGCCCCCATCCTAGAGCCTTAATAATAATGGGGTGTCCCAGTAACATGCAGAAGCTGAGGTATTTCAGCAGTATAGAAGCAGAGGTTCTGCCATGGAGAGATAATTGCTTTTGATCAGTGGAATATACATACATAAATAAAGAACTATCAATTAATCTACATGAAAACATCCTTTAAACAAATATTGGAAGTGATAACAACAGTGTTTGTTTGATAACAGTTAGAGATGAACGATGTATTTAAAGTCATACATTGTCTGTTCTTAGTACATAAGAACATTCAGACCAAATACAGACTATGGACAATATTTTGTCAAATATATATACATGTGTAGGAATGTTCCTCAAAATGATACAGGTGCTATGACAATAAAAGACAGTGAACACAATTAACACATATACACATAAGTTTGTTTTAGGGCCCAAATACAGTTGATGCCCTTAAAGAAGAGGTGTTTTTCATCCTGTCTAATATACGTCTAGTTAGGTATGGTAAGCTTTGGTCATATAACATCGACGTTTCAACCCCCCGAAGGCGAGTGTATGTGGGCAACATCACAATGGGGTCTTCATCAGGATTAGGAACATGTTGGTGTGCAGCCTGTTATGCTAACTTCTCATGATAGGGGAAATCCCGAGCGATCCCTTCTCATAAATTCGATACTTAGAAAACGGATTCACACTTCAAATCCGCTCTGCTAACATAAATAAACGAGTTAGTGCGGAACGACGGCCATAACGAAAACATGATATAGCAATGCCTAAATGTTAAAGTACACAAATAAATAAAAACGCATAGCATTCTACCTTTTGCTCCTTTCAAAACGATTTTCCCAAACATTAAATGATATTAGATATTTGTTTTACAGATAAAAAAAACCGGCAAGTTAATCTGCACAGAAAGAAATCAAATTTATTTTAATGGACAATGAAATTGGCACATTAATTAGCAGAGTGGATTGCAAGCTTTAAATAAGATCTGAAGCATAGGAGCTAAAGACTACCAAAGATGCTTTTGATATATAGTTTTAATAGCTCAACAGCATGTGGAGTGAGGGGAGAAGGAGTAATGATATTAATAGAAACATACACATTATTATTTACAGAACTGTTAGACCTGACATCATTGGCTTGAGTCTCTCCTCCATTTTTTCTGTTTGCCTCCACTGTTTTATGATGTGTTGCTGGTATATGCTTTGGGCGCTGTGCCACTGCTGATCAGTGCCACAGCGCAAGTGCTCCTGATGTTAAATTGATGTATCGATTGTATCCATGTTTGGCTTATTTGGTTTACTGTCAGTCCCTAGTCTAGTGCACCAGGAGTGCCGGGGCTTGTAAATACAAATGCCACTCGTGGGCTTGCAGCACGTGTTGTGCCACCCACAAGAGCGGCCGTGTAAAAGAATGTCTACGGGTCGGTCATTGCGAGACAAACGTGCAGTCTGGTACTGTCACGCTGACTGCGCAAGTATACCTACTTGCCAGTCCCTCAAACGTTCCCTTAACTTCATGTTAGTCGCCCCTATGGTAGGCCCACGGGCAGGGTGCGTTGTAAGTATAAGGTAGGACACGCCTGACCAAGTTGGCATGTCCTAATAGTGAACAACAGCCATCTTCGTTCTTCACTATTGCGAGGTAGCCTGTTCTCCATTAGTTAGAATGGGCCGCCGGGATTATTAATGCTATGATCCTAGCTGGCTCGGGGAGCATGGTGCAATGTCGAGTTTGGTATCCCTGAACTCGGGGTTTAATTACGCATCCGTTGGTGTGGATGGTTTTTGGACTCTGGGTTTGAAAATAGCACTTTTAGAAAGTGTCTATTTTCTTGTCTAACCATTTCTGGTTTCTGCTGGTCTTGCGTGTGTGTGACAGGAGCTGGGTGGCTCCAGAGGTCTGGATGAGTCAGTGTGGGATGAGTGGGACATTTGCGTTGAGAGTAGGGGGAGAGTAGTTGCTGATAGCCTGCCCTGCCTGATACAATGCTGGCTCCACCTCCTGCCAAGCGACGGATGGCTCTGTGCCTGCCATGGACGATCCTAGCCCCACCTCCTGCCAGGAGGCCGATAGCTCTGCTCCTGCCAGTGACAATGCTGGCTCCACCTCCTGCTGGGCGTCTGAGGACCCAGCCCTGCTCAGTGCATAGGCCAGGTGCTTCTGCCTGGCTCCACCCACAACAGACCCAGGATGTTGGGGAATTCCCCTGCATGGACAAAGGGATCAAAGCCGAAAAGGGGTATAAGAGAAGGACCCCTGAACCAAGAAATCAGATCACTTCTGACAAGGAACCCTGTAACCAAGGACAAGAGGCCTGCTGATCTAAGGACTTGCCTACCCCTTCTGCCAGTGTGCTGTTTGCTGGGGGGGAATCCTGCAGTGCTGCTTTATTTTTGCCAAGGAACCAGGAGAGAGGAACTGTGTGTGTACTCTCACGCTTGCTAAGAAAATCTCCAAGGACTGGAAGAGTGCCAGTCTCCTGCTGAAGTCACAGGGCTAAAGGACTTCATCTGCTTAAAGTGCTAATTGCTGGAACCTGTGAATCCAGCACCTCTGAAAGATCCAGCAATCTCGACGCCGACGGACGTCGCCGAATCCAGCTCGACATAGTGAGTAACGGCTCCAGTGTCCCGCTTCCTCGACGCCGGCCGCCGGGCCCGATCGACGCCAGCAGCAACGCCAGTGAGTAGTGAGTTTGGCTCCAGCTCCAAGGGACCTCGTGTCTGCACCGCTGCTGATCGCATCGACTGCGTGCCCTCTCGACGCCGTGAGCGCTGCTCACTCTTTGCAACTGCATCATCGACGACGACGCCTGCTGAGGCCTGATCGACACCGAAGACGCGACGCCGGATTGCTCGACGCCGCTGATCATCGTGTGCTTCATTTTCCAAGGTACTGTGTTGTTGGGGGTCCGTGTGACTCCGGGCTCGACATAGCGCTCCTCGCGGTCGACGCCGAACCTTTGGATTAACTTTTCCTCGACGTCGTGTAGCTCCCGTGTGGGTTACCTTGTTGCTAAAGAACTGTGTTACCAAGAAGAAGAGTTGCTTTGATACGAAAAGACTTTGTGCTAAAGAAGAAACTACCTTTGAACTACATTTTCCCTTCCAAAAGTATTTATTAAGATTGTGTATATTTTTGTCGTTATTTGGTCTTGTGCTAAGCCTTCTATAAAAATCCTTATTTTTATAATACTACTGTGTCGTGTCCATTTGTAGTGTATTCACTTTGTTACTGTATGTGGTCATAAATGCTTAACACACAGCCTCTGAGATAAGCCTGTCTGCTCTGCCAAGCTACCAAGGGGGTGAGCAGGGGTAATCAAAGGGTGTGATCCCCTCGCCCTGACTAGAAAAGGAGTGTCCCTATTTGTCAGAAGTGCATACCTCTGCCAACTACGGACAGCCGGTTCTAACAAGAACAAATCCAGTCATTGTCCTGAGGAGAACCCCATTACTCATAAGGGGGTACGAAACGCGTTGACATGATCTCATGGGCAAAAAATCTCCAGAAAGAGGACTAAATTAGTGGGAGAAGTGGCAGATTGACAACTCCACTCGAAATTTACTCAGCAGTCCCCAAGAGCTATCACCAGCAGGAGATAATAATTTTTTGGAACAAGTGATTCACTACCTCCGCTGGTGGAATTCATGATTTTCAAAAAATACATGAAAATGTTAAAAGTATGTTTATCTTTTTTAATTTTTCCCTTTCTCTTTGAATATTTGTTACAATAGGTTATGTTATATGTATATAATAGGATTGAGAGTAGAAATTTAAGGTAATCCCCCTATGACATGTTATGAATTGTGATATTACTTGAAATGAATTTGGAAATATACAAGGGCCAAGATAATTACTTTATACAACCCTGTTTTTAAAATTATTCATTCTTAAAACAAGACAGCTAGATCATACTGTAGTTTTACATATTAGAGAGGCTCATTCTAGCTGCTGTGAAGAGCCCAGCCCCTTTTTATTCAGTAAACTTTTAGAAAGTTGGCACTTTCTTACTTTAGCCATTTGGTACCTGCTGCCTATCTCTGGTCACATGTCTGGGGTAGGTGACAGTTGAGCTTTGGTATTCCCCCAAGACAGACGCACAATGGAAGTTTAGGTGTGACGTGATTGGCCATCCTGGCAGGATGGGAGGGAGGAGCTGGACACAGCCTCAGTTACACCTGAATAGGCTTTTACCTTTCCCCACACAAAAGGGCTGCATACCCCACTGTAGTGAGTCTGGAGCCAAGGCAGGAAGGTAGGACATCTGTGCACTCATAAGACATGTCTTTAAAGTCTCCCCCGCTTTAAAGGAACAACTGGGTATAAGTACTGGACTTCTGACACCACCCCTTCAATACACTTCTGGTTCTGTGACTACTCTGTCAGAAATAAGGACTGACTGCTGTGCTGCTGAAAGGTTGGTCACCCTGCTGGACAGCTGTTTTGCGGGACCCCTGCCTTGCTGTGCTGCCTTGCTGTATGATGTTCTCCTGCCATGGTGAGAAGGACTGGACCGGCATCACTTGAACCCAGAGGGACTCCATGGGCTAGGTGGCTGGCCTCCTGTTCTGAAGTATCATGGACATAAAAGACTTTCAACCAACCTGATTCTGCACCTCGACTCTGCCATCTGTGAGTGTGGCCTGAAAATGGTGCCACCCCAGTCCTAGACCTTTGGAAGTGGACCTAAAGTGTTTTCTCTACCGAAACATCCTTTGCAGAACCAGTTCATCACTGCCTATGCGCGGATCAGAACCAGCGCATTATCACTACTACTTGGATTAGCACCAGTGCATCATCGCTACTACGTGGATAGGATTTGAGGCATTGCCTTCTGAACCACCACTGCGCAATGCCTTTCCCAGTGCAATGTCCTCACATCCCCGACAATGGTAGCCTTGACAACGATAGCAAAACTCAACACCAAAGCTTTCCTACTCATCGGAACCACTGCATTGCCTCGACTGAGCAACGCTTCCTTGGTCACCGCATTGCAAGCCCCATCAACAAGATCCTTGGCGCATCTGAAAGTCGCACTGCAGCCACACCGGATCTCAGAAAATGCACATCACTGCTGCTGTGTGACACATCCTAGACTCAATGCTCTGCAACCTCGGATTAAGGTACCTTTGCTCAACGGGCCTAACTGGGTCCCTGCTTCTAGCCTGTGCTCCATCACGACCAGCCTGGACTCTTAACTTTGTCCCAACCCAGCAGTGAGACCAGATATACCAATTTATCCCTTCACGCTTCTTATCACAATTGTTTATAAAAAACAGTATCTCAAGTTCTACTTATTGGACTTTTGTCATTTTGATCTTCATTAAAATATATTCCATTTCTCTAAATCTGGTGTGGGATCTTTTTGTATAATGTTTTCACAGTTGTTTTTACTGTTGAAGTATTTCATGAATACTTTACATATTACTCCCAGTTAAGTCTAACTTCTCTGTGACAAGTTACCAGAGGGTGTGCACAGGTTAATTTGGGGTCTGCTTGTGCTTAACCCTGACTAGGACTGTGGTTGCTGCTTGACCAGGGCTCACACCCCAGTCACCCAACAATACAATTTCTAACAGTGTGTATGTGTGTATCACTGAGAGAGAACATTTCTAGTCACTGGCAGTGATGAACGACTTGCTACCAAACATTTATCTGCGATACATGAATGGAAATGTGTAATTGGAACTTGTAAGAATGTATGATATAAACTTTTTATAGCACACCGAGTTATTGCATATATCTGAGAATTTTTCTATGTTCTGATATTCTGCTGTTAACTCAACCTATAACTAAACACGAGCTTTGCTCTTGTATGAAACTGGTGAGGGACTGAAATTTACATGGGCAGAATATTGCAGTTTTTCATAACATATTTTCCACCTTTCGTTTCCTTCTGTCTTGATCTGACCATATGGTGTGTTTGTTGCTAAAGACGCTTGAGTTGCTTAGAGAGGTCAGTGACAGACTGTTTAGCCATCTAAAAACTATTTATGCAGCACTTTTGAATCAGATTCTGACTTCCACAGCTAGCGAGTGAAGTTCTGATTCTACTGGAAACACAGAAAAGATGGGACTCATTGTATAATGTCTGTCCATCTGCCTTTTTGGCACCTGTTTCCTTAGCAGACCTTTATAGTGTGTCTTAAAGTAGATGAGCATTTTAAGGTCAGGTAATCAATTTGAAGTTGCATACTCTTTCTCAAAGAGTGTCAGAAAATGGGTTAGGTCTTCACACAAGTCTCAGTGAAACTTTGCTTAAGTCCATGGACCTATAGCACAAGCAACCAGCAATTCCCCAGAGAAACGCATGTTACATTCAAGCAGTATCATCAATTTTAAGAAAACAACATAAGAACATTATCAAGCAATTTTAGAAAAATTTAAAAAATCTGAATGTAAAAAAAACAACAACTAGATAAGTGAAATGGGGGATATAAAGTTGTAATACAAAAAGCACCAACAAAAAGTGCAGTTTTAAAGTCTCAGTTTGCCGTTTCCTAGGACCTAATCTTAGATTGACCACAATTCAGTGGTAGTCAAATACACAAAATGGGTCGCCCCAGTCATAGTATTACCTTAAAACGTCATCTTTTTACTCTAGGTCAAATTATTCAAACCAGGCAAGATTCAAAGTGAAGCCAAGGTGGGCACAGCAAAACCAGATACATTGTCGTTGAGCTCCTACTGAAGCATTGGTTTTGGTGCCAAAAGCCCTAAGTGGGGAAAGCTGGATTTCGTAGAAACATGCTGCTTTGGAGATGGGATACATTTGCCCTATTGCCTCTGTCTAAAGGTTTACATTTTAATGTGAGGTTCCGTGACGATTGTAAGTGGTGTTTTCGACTCGCATGAATATGGTCGAGTCTGGTATCTATGAACCGCAAATGAATAGTTTAGTGGGTGTGCGCAGTTTCACTGTGCTAACCTGAACCGTTCGTTT
Organism: Lissotriton vulgaris; assembly: GCF_964263255.1. Lineage (NCBI taxonomy): Eukaryota > Metazoa > Chordata > Amphibia > Caudata > Salamandridae > Lissotriton > Lissotriton vulgaris. Next base: position 469,892,184 of record NC_141685.1, on the reverse strand, counting down.
GTTTCGTGGGTTCCTATCTGTACCCACGGGTTCCATCTTAGATACGGCATCCATTTTGTTTCTTGCCCTCAAGTAGCCAGCGAACGGACGCTGTCCGCTTCGCGACCCTGGGATTCCCAAGGACTCTTGCGGAAGACACATTTCCTTTGAAAGTGTCTTTATGATGAGGGGGATGATACTGTAAGGCAGATGGCCCCGCTCGAGGCTCATCTTGCCGTGCCGGTCTATTGTCTCAGCCGTGCATCTCATTAGGCACGTCCCTTTGATGCCTGTAGCTCGTGTTTCCCGATGCCACCCCTTTTACACCCTTTCCGATCTCCCCACTGCTTCTACCTTCCTCTACACCTGTCTCTGTTCCCTCTTCGATCTGTTTACTGCCGATTGGAATGTACTAGTGGTGGGAAGATGGGTTTTTACAGTTGGGAACCACCGAATGTTTCTGTACTTATGGTCCGGACCTTGAATGCATCAAAGCGACCCCTCTCGGGGATAATTATGGGAACCAAGTTGTAAACTTTTGTGTACCATGTTAACCTATGAGAGAAATGTGTATAAAAAGGAGCGATCCACAGTAGCAAATTGAAGCAGATCCCGCGAACATACCCGCTGTGTACTTCACGTGATTTCTGTGTTCCCTGCAGTAAATAAACCTCGAATCTTTGACGCCGAAGGAAGTGTCCCGTGTCTCTGTCATTTGTACGCCGGAACAGGTTACCCACGAAGGTTTCAGGTGTTGTCCCCTGGCACCGCTGGGTCTTAAATAACCCAGTCCTTCAGTTGGCGCCCAACGTGGAGCTGCATCAGTGGTACCGGTCCAAGCCCGACGATCGTGAGGAACTTCGTGTGAAATCTCCGAGGGAAGGTGCACCCCGCTTCATCGATCCTGTTGTCGAAACAAGTGGCCCGACGACTTTTCCCGCGAAGATTCCCGCCTCCTGACGGCTGCGACGGACTGCTGCCCTGACTGTAGACCTGTTTTGGCGCCTGGCGTAGACCTTGGTACAGCGAGACGATCGACGGGCCTTCTTGGTGACGCCATCGATCTTTGAGTTAAGTATTTGTGGGTCGCTCCCAGAGTCCTTAGTTGTGGTTCTTAGTTGTTGCATGGTTCCATTGCATTTGTGGTTCTTAGTACTTGGTCCTTTGTTGTAATATTTGACGACTGCAGCCGCCAAAAACCGAGGGTTTTTGCTCTTTGCTGGGACTTGGTAAATCCCGTAACCCTTGAAGTTTGTGAAACTTGGCTAGCGTGCAAGATGCCTGGTCGTAGTACTTTGTTTAGTTGTTTCAGACGTTGTGGTACGGATTCCCGACTGGAGGACTCGTGTCCGATACCTCCGGTTGGAACTCCCACTTATGAGCTCTATAGTAAGCATGGGCTAGGCCCGATTACTTTTAATAAATATTGGATTCGCTATACCAGAAAGGATGGTGTCCTTAGTTGGCCACCTCATGGTAGTTTCGAGACCCCGATTTTAGATAACCTCGAGGCAAAATTGTTTAAGAAAAAGTCAAGGCCGGCCATGTTTGATGCCTTCCGGTTGTGGCGTACAGAAGCCAGACAGAAAGAGATCAGACAGACAAAACGCAATCAGAGAGATGGTGTTGCTACCATTGTAAAGAAAGCAGAGCAGTTTCAGCGTGATAAGGAGGAAAAGGAAAAGGAAGTTTTTGATAGGCTTCAGCGTATGACTATAGATAAATGTTATCCCGCTTTGCCAACGGAGTCGGATAAGAAGGAGGAATTAGTTGAGGATCCTTTAATGTCCTATCTTATGAAGTCACCACCTCCGTACGCACAGGGTACCACAGTTCCCGTGGTTCCTCCTGTACCTGCTCCTGTACCCGCTCCTCAACCTGTTCCTCCGACTGTTCCTGCTCCCTTGCCTACTGCTGTCCCTACTGCTCCTCCGCTTGTACTTCCACATACTCCTGCTCCCGCTACTGCTCCGGTTCTACTTACTCCTGCTGTTTCTTCTGTTCCTACTCTTTCCCTCGTTTCTACTCTATCGTATACTTCTCCAACTACTCGACGTCGTACCCCTTCAATGGCTGCTAACTTCTTTAATTCTCTTGGTCCTATTCTTGAGTCCGCTGGTTCGGACGGTCCTCAAAGACGTAGTCAACTTCCCGGTAATAGGGAACGTGCTGCGTTGTATAATATGGCGATGGGGTGGATGACGCACCCTTTTAGAAACCCTCCACGTGCTGTGCTTGATACGTTCTGTCAATTCAATATACCAACACAAAGATATGTCTTCGAAGAAATGTGTAAAGTTCTGCGTGACCAAATATCGGCAGATGCATCGGAAGATGTATTAACTGTTTTGACTAACTTACAGCTTCAGTTCTCGAGCGGAATGATAGTGGATACTAATGTTCGACGCGCTGTTGAGCAATTGTTATCTCTTTGTCCCTCTCCAATACCTCAAGCATTGTTCGTTGAAGATGTTGAGAGACAGTTAGATGCGTCTGGTCAGTATCCCATGCGCGAAGTTCCACCAGTATGGATGCCAGGTGATGCTGGAGCTCATCCTCCGATCTTGCCACATTTCCAGAGAGTGTGGATTCATCTTCCTTGGAAACGCTCTGAAGTTTTACAGGTGAAGCAATCCTTGCCTGATCCTCGCAAAAATCCTGCAGGATATTATAAGGAATTATCGCAGCTCGTAGACGCTACGATAATGAATCTTGCTGATATCGATATGCTGTTCGGCAATGTCGTACCGCAACCGGTATGGGCTAAGATTCGTCAGGAAGACCATGTAAACGAATTAGGTGGTGATTGGGCTGCCCTTAGAGCGGCAGATACACAACAAATTGGTGGGGCTAAACCTGAACAGCTCATTACGGCTTTGCCTCAGAGAATAATTACTCTAATGAAAACTCTTATGCCAGCCATGAAGGTAAATTAGGACAAACTGTCGGCTTGCAAACAGAAGAAGGATGAGAGTGTCTCCGATTTCTTTACGAGATTTGAGGAGGCTTTCATCGACCATAGTGGTCAAGACTTGGGTACCGAAGGTGGTCAGAGGTTGTTTGTGGACAAGTTTGTTTCCAATTTGCTGCCAGAATTAAGCAATAAATTGCGAAATTCTGAGAGTGCGTGGGCTGTATCCACTTCTGCTCAAATATTGGCTACGGCTCAATATTATGAGAATAGGGAGAAAGAAGAGAACGATTGTGCTGACAAGAAAACGAAAGAACTTAAAACTAAAGTGTTGTTGCAGCAGGCGTATCCTCCGCGTTCGAATCAGAATGATTCGCAACAAAGTAATCGATCGCAGCCGCAATCTAGTAGGTCGCAATCTCGTAATGACTCCTTTTCGCAGAGATCATCGTTAGGGTACAATCAGTGTGCCTATTGTAGACAGGAGGGTCATTTGAAATTCGACTGTCCTGTTCTGAATGAGCGTAATAGTGGTAACACATCTAGGGGAGGTCGTGGTGGTTCTCAACAGGTATCTCGTGGTAGGGGTCGTGGTGCTCCCAATGATCGTTCCGACAATTCATCAAATTCCAACAATTGTTTTGATCAACGTGGATCATCGCAAGGACGATCTGCGCAGTACAATGTAGATGATTATTACGTCGATCAGGGAACTGACGACGGTAATTACTAGGATAGCCATAGACAAGGAGAGGGAGTGGTATCAGTTCCGGTTGATCAGAGAGGGCCTTACGTCGTAGTTGCCACTTCGGGCGTCGTTGAGCCTTTTCTGTTGGACACTGGTGCAGCGAAAAGTTCCATAATGCATTCGAAACTCCCTGGCGCACCTTTGTCTGGCTTAACAAATGTTTCCGTTGGATTCTCTGGCGCCCCTGTTAGCAATCCGGTTTCGTGCCCTTTGCCACTTACCATTGGGCCTTGTGAGCTGAAAGCTCCGTTGATTTTGACCACTGGGTGTGGTGAAAATCTTTTGGGCCTGGATTTGCTAAAACGTCTGTATGCGACTTTGTATTGTTCTCCTGCGGGAGTGAAGCTTACTTTAGGTGAGAAAGTTATCTCTCCAATGTACTTGTCTCTCGATAAGCTTCCACCGGAATTGAGTTCTCTTCCTGCATCTTTGTGGGCAACAGGTCCCAATGACGTGGGCCTGCTTGACATCTCCCCTTATGTTGTTCACTTGAAATCTAATGTGCGATTGCCACGTATTTCCCAATATCGAATCTCCCTTGACGGTGAGCGAGCACTGTTAGCGATCATCTATGATTTGATCGAGAAAGATGTTATCGAGGAGACACGGGGACACGTGTGCAATAGACCTGTATTGCCTATTTTGAAACGCACAGATCCATCAAAACCACCTGTTTATCGTTTTGTTATCGATTTACGGGAGGTGAATAAAATTGTGATTCCTCAGTTCCCTGTTGTGCCTGACATCACGGCGCTACTGACTCTGATTCCAGCTTCTGCATCTTGGTTTTCAGTAATCGATCTGAAGAATGCGTTCTTCAGTATTCCGATTGCTGAAGAAAGCAGAGACCTTTTCGGTTTCTCTCTTGGTGGCCGTAGCTTCCGGTTTAAACGTGCTCCTCAGGGCTACTGTGAGAGTCCATCGATTTACAGTCAAGCCTTGAAGGGTCAACTAGATGCGTTTGTGTTGCCGGCTGGTGCGGCTTTGATCCAATACGTTGACGACTTATTGGTGGCTGCAGATACTCAGGACATTTGCAAAATTGCCACGGTATCGTTGTTGCAACATCTCTGTGACTTACATCACAAGGTGTCACCTTCTAAGCTTCAATATTGTTGTCAAGAAGTAACCTATCTAGGTCACTTATTGTCAAGGGAGGGAAGAAGGTTGACCCCTGAAAGAATTGCAGCCATTGCGCGAATATCTGTGCCAACAACCCAAAGAGATGTGCGTGCCTTTCTAGGTATCACGTCATACTGCAGACAGTGGATTCCGAATTTTTCATTGTTAGCGAAACCATTGGTGGCTCTTACGTGCAAAGATGTTTCAACTCCTTTACCATGGACGGAAGAATGTCAGGAAAGTTTTTCTGAACTGCGTGATGCATTGTGTTCGGCTCCTGTGTTAGGTACCCCTGATTACAGTAAGCCGTTTACACTATACGTTCACGAAAGGGAAGGTTGTGCGTTGAGTGTCTTAACGCAACCTTTTGGTGATAAGCAACGTCCATGTGCATATTTTTCCTCGACCTTGGACCCGGTAGCTAGAGCATTGCCGAGTTGTTTGAGAGCAACAGCGGCAGCCGCAGTCTCCATCCGCCAATCAGCAGGATTGGTCATGGATAATATGCTTACGGTGATGGTTCCGCACGCAGTCAACACTCTTTTGAATCGTACGAAAACTCAGCACTTGACGAGTGCGAGGTTGTCAGGGTACGAGTTGACGTTGTTGGCGAGTCATATCCAGATAAAACGTTGCAATGTCCTGAACCCGGCGACTTTGTTGCCAATTAGTGCAGAGTCAGATGAAGTAACAGCGCATGACTGTTACTTAAGGACTGAGGAGGAAACAAAAGGTCGTGTGGACCTTAAAAACACTCCTTTGGAAGATCCCGATGGGACTTTGTATGTGGATGGATCATGTTTTAAATTGCCAAATGGTGATGTGATTACTGCTTATGCTGTGGTAACGTTGAATACTGTTGTGGAAACTGCAAGATTGAATCAGAACTCTGCCCAGGCTGCAGAGCTGATCGCCCTAACCCGAGCGTGTGTGTTGGCGAAAGGGAAACGAGTGAATGTGTTTACCGACAGCCAATATGCTTTTGGCGTCGCTCATAGCTTTGGACGATTGTGGAGAGAGAGAGGTTTTTTGACGTCGCATGGTACGAAAATTCAGCATGGACAGCTTGTGAATGATCTTTTGGATGCACTTACGTTGCCTAAGCAGGTAGCGATTGTTAAATGCAGTGCGCATCGCAAGGTGACGGATGATGTTGGCCGTGGTAATGCGTTTGTGGATGAGACTGCTAAGGAGACTGCCCGGAACCTCAGCACTAGAATGTATGTGACGAGTTCAGTTAAGTGGCCTACAGAGACTAGTATGTGTCAGGATACCATTGAGAGTGTGAAATCGATACAGAACGAGGCCACTGAGACTGAAAAGACGAAGTGGAAAGAGAGTACGGGAAAGTTGGATGCGAATGGTTGTTGGGTCGATTTGTCGGAGCACAAGAGGTGGATGTTGCCAGATGCGTATGTGCTGGCTGTTGTGACAATGGCACACGGGTTAGCACATATTAGTGCGAAAGGTATTTTTAAGTTGTTGTCTCCTGTGTGGAAGAATGATGGTATTACGAAATGTGCTGAGAGATTGGTGAAGAATTGCATGATATGTATGTTGTACAATCCTGGTAAGGGAACCCCTACACCTCCTGGCCATTTTGCTCCTCCTTCATATCCCTTTGAGGTAATCCAGCTAGACTTCATCCATATGGAGCGATGCAATAATCTGAAATACGTTTTAGTTGTGGTTTGCGCATTCTCCAGATGGATTGAAGCCTATCCTCTTAAAGACAATACAGCCCTGTCTACTGCGAAAATCCTGCTGAAGGAATACTTTCCTCGGTATGGAATGCCTCGAATTGTATGGTCTGATAACGGAAGTGAGTTTGTAGGGAGTGTGATGAAGAGTGTGTGTAAGGGCCTTGGAATTAATCAAAAATTCCATAGCGCCAATCATCCCCAGTCAGCAGGTTTGGTTGAAGGGTATAATGGCACCCTTAAACTCAAACTGGCTAAGATTCAGGCTACGACTGGTCTGTCGTGGCCTGACGCTTTGCCCCTTGCCTTGTTGTCAACAAGGGCGACAGTACACTCCCGAGTAGGGCTCAGTCCCTATGAAATAGTGTTCGGCCGTCCTGCCAATGTTTGGGGGGTTCCTAGACCGGGTGTATTTTCTAATCTTGAGTACCCAATGTTGATTGACTATCTTCATGATCTGACTGCTAAACTGAGGTTAATTCACCAACAGGTTTACGAAGCACTGCCAACGCAGACGGAGGGTCCAGGCCACCAGCTCCAACCCGGAGATTGGGTGGTTACCCGCAACTTTGCTCGCAAAAAGAATTTGGAACCCCGCTTTACCGGACCCTTCCAGGTCCTCCTTGCCACGAGAACTGCCGTCCGTTTGGAAGGACGTAAAAATTGGGTGCATGCCACTCATACCAAGAAGGTTCCTATACCTTTACCGGCAGACTCGTGGGTAAGGAAGGGCATTGCTTCATCGGAAACCGAAGGACTACCGACCTTTTTACCTTTTAGCGACGCTGAACCTGCTGGAGAATCCTCAGTGCAGCACAACGACATTGTGGAACATTTGCCATCACAAGACTCAAGATCGGAACAATCGACTGATCGGCAGAACTCTGTTCCTTTATCGGATCCATTGTTTGATGAACAGACACGTCCTGGGAAAACTCGATACTTTTTGCGATCCAACAGCAGAGACAAATAAAGAATTCCCGTTCTGTCCCTTGACAACTGCATTATCCGGTTAACCACGATCAGTCTGAATCCCGTATAACTGTGATTATTTTTGTAAATGTTGAGTTTCGTTCCATCTATGTGTTTTTACTTCCACAGCTGAGAGACTTTTACATATTTGTGAAATAAGATACCTTACATCCAGGTGTACCGTAGGGCCGCGTGTGTACTTCCTTCTGGTTAGTAGGTCTTGGCGCTAGGTCAAAGGCCGTCGATCCCTGGGAACTCCTAGGGATTGACTACTGCTACACAGAACAAAGTGCGTCAAGAAACGTTGCGGACGGTCTTAGGGGATGGCGTTTTCGAAGCTGATGGACTTGGAAGAAGCTCAGGCGCAAAGATTCAAACTGCAACAAATTATTCGTACCAAATGTTTTATGTTTCAAGTGTTCCTACTGTTTCTGACTGTTTCTTCGCTATTGGCGGGTGGGGTGTACTACATGATGTCATAATTCTTACCTTCTGCCATACCTACTCCTACTTCTGAACCTAAATCTACCTCCACTGCATCCCCTCATTCTTTCCATATCTTACCTGAACACGAGCAGGCTAGACGTGTGGAATTCAGAAATAATTCTTTTATTCAGCTCCTTCATCAGCATCAGTTGGTGGTTAACACTACAAATTGTTGGGTGTGTGGGTTAATGCCACATACCACGGATAAGGGAATTCCATATCTGGTTCTACCTTATATTTCCCAGGGGTCAGCTCGAGCATTCCAAACAATGTTTCGAAGTGCACTAGATTCCTACCCCAATGGAGAGCCACGTTCTCCCTACTCTGGTCCCGGCTCGTATCAGAAGCCTTTGTCTATAGCGATAGAGGATTTAGATAGAGATATCTATGAGCCATCGCTCATCCCAGAGGAAGAGGTACAAGCCTATAGGGTCCTGAGTAAGGTCGAGTATAGTGCGCTCACGAGTGAAAAACAGCTTAGAAGCTCGCCTCCGATATGGGTTGTACCCCACCTTGGTAATTTCTGTCTAATGGGTCGTGGCCGAAGATCGAAAGCTCGTCTTGGAGAGAGTGCTTGCTCCGAGACTTATATTCTGCCGATGGTCTCGTCCCCTGTGTTTCTGGCTGCCAAGGGTACATACTTTGTCTGCCATGATCGTGCGTATACATGGTTGCCCTCCGACTTTGTGGGCTCATGTTTTATCGCAAATCTGTTGCCTCCGACGTTTACTGTAGATGCAGACTATCACAAGACTAGAGTTGTGAGAGGCGTGATTAGCGAAGAGGACACTGCCGGTCAAGAGGCAGGAGACTTTTTCAAGGGTTTCCTCCCGTTTCGGGGGCCTATGGTTAATAGTAGGAACCTGAGACAATTGACTCGTGTGGTGGAATCGACAGCTAATATCACTGCCAGTGCCCTTGGTAATATCACCACAGAACTTCAGGCGGAAAGGCTTATGACGTTACAAAACCGTATGGTTTTAGACGTGGTCTTAGCAGATCGAGGTGGAGTATGTAAGGTGATCCATTCGAGCTGCTGCATTTTCATTCCAGATAACGCTCCGACTGTCTATCAAGCCATCTCAAAGTTGCATAAGATCTCTGAGTCTATACACGTGGACGTAGGAGATTGGACGCTGCTTGGGTGGTTTTGGGGCCTGATGTTGACTTGGGGTTGGAAGATTCTGATGATCATCGGAGTTGTTGTAGCGTTTCTGTTCAGGTGTTGCCTTTGTGTGCAGTGTGGTCCTGCCTTATGTGGCCTCTGTGCTACGACGTGTATAAGACAGCCGCCTGTTACCAAAGGAGCTCGGTTGGACAGAGTTATGTTACAGCAACATCTAGACGGTCTGATGAATATCGAGTATGATTCTGACTAGTGCTTGCCTACATGAGGGCAAAAGGAGCGTCTGAGGTTCCGTGACGATTGTAAGTGGTGTTTTCGACTCGCATGAATATGGTTGAGTCTGGTATCTATGAACCGCAAATGAATAGTTTAGTGGGTGTGCGCAGTTTCACTGTGCTAACCTGAACCGTTCGTTTGTTTCGTGGGTTCCTATCTGTACCCACGGGTTCCATCTTAGATACGGCATCCATTTTGTTTCTTGCCCTCAAGTAGCCAGCGAACGGACGCTGTCCGCTTCGCGACCCTGGGATTCCCAAGGACTCTTGCGGAAGACACATTTCCTTTGAAAGTGTCTTTATGATGAGGGGGATGATACTGTAAGGCAGATGGCCCCGCTCGAGGCTCATCTTGCCGTGCCGGTCTATTGTCTCAGCCGTGCATCTCATTAGGCACGTCCCTTTGATGCCTGTAGCTCGTGTTTCCCGATGCCACCCCTTTTACACCCTTTCCGATCTCCCCACTGCTTCTACCTTCCTCTACACCTGTCTCTGTTCCCTCTTCGATCTGTTTTCTGCCGATTGGAATGTACTAATGGTGGGAAGATGGGTTTTTACAGTTGGGAACCACCGAATGTTTCTGTACTTATGTTCCGGACCTTGAATGCATCAAAGCGACCCCTCTCGGGGATAATTATGGGAACCAAGTTGTAAACTTTTGTGTACCATGTTAACCTATGAGAGAAATGTGTATAAAAAGGAGCGATCCACAGTAGCAAATTGAAGCAGATCCCGCGAACATACCAGCTGTGTACTTCACGTGATTTCTGTGTTCCCTGCAATAAATAAACCTCGAATCTTTGACGCCGAAGGAAGTGTCCCGTGTCTCTGTCATTTGTACGCCGGAACAGGTTACCCACGAAGGTTTCAGGTGTTGTCCCCTGGCACCGCTGGGTCTTAAATAACCCAGTCCTTCAAATGTAAGGCTTTTATTTAGAGTTTAGAGGATGGGATACTCCATCACAAATATGGCAGATGTCCCGTCATACCACATTTGCATTAAAGCCTATGAACTTGTAACAGGGCATACAGATATTTGCTACATTTTGACGGAGTATTTATGCCTACATTATAGCATTGCCCCTGATTATTTCTAGGGGTGAGCGGATCTTGCAGATTTTCACTCCATGTAATTGGGAGGAGTTACCTCAAAATTTAGCAAGATTCCACAAAGTTGTATGAACGGGTGGAAATAAGGATGTTGCACTGCTCACACAGATTTTTTTGTGCCCGTAAATCCGTGTGAACAGCAATAGGCTGTATGCCATTGAGTGCTACACCCTGAGTTACTTTTGCTTCCACTCGAGTAGAATTCATACTCGAGCAGCAGCTTTCTTATAGCGAACTGTCACGACTGCCCACTTTGGGAAAATGTTGCAGGGTGGCCTCAACCCAGCCAACTCAGTAGTGGAGTGGAATTTTTTACCCACCCCTAATTATTTCACCCTTACTGGTACAAGTTGATGGATTACCCTATTCATTAAACTCTAAATAAGGTCCTTAGTCAATTGGTTGGTTCTAAAAACCCTCCAGTGGAACAGGGATGGAGGTTGTATCCAAGCGCAGCTCTACAAGGCCAGATATCTTTTCTATAAGATCATGTTTTTCATTGCCCTCCTAGGGTGCAACAGCCCTGGGCAAGTCTCAGCACCCTATCAAGGTCCTTCAGAGGTGGAACAAAGTACTGACTCCCTCTTCTAACCAACTGCTGGAAACGTTTTTCTGGTGACTCCTGCAGCCCGCAGGTCCTCAGGGTATCAGGTCTTTGTCCAATCAGGCCTCCAGCAGGGTCCCGTCCTCTGAGGTCAGCTGCATTCTCCTGGAGTCAGAAGGTATGGTGAGTGAATTTCACATAGTTTTTGTAAGTACATGAAGTTTTGGGAAAATGATGCAGAAATATGTGAATGGTAAAACTTGTATTTTATATGTTAACACAAAATCTTTCTTTGTGTTAATTTTTAGGCATGAGGACGCATTTTGCACCAAAACAATAGCACACAAACCACAATTGCCACAAACATCAACTGATCATGTTCTGGCCATTTCTGTTTTACTGTGCACTCCTGCTAAGAATTTGCTGTGTGGGGCGTGTAGTTATGTGATGAAATAGTGTAATTTAGGGAATTTGTGTAACAAGGGTAGCATGAAATTCTCAAAATGATGTCAACAACATTAATATAATTGAAATTCCACCCAGGCCTGGTCAGGAGTCGTTCTGCTTTTGTGTCTGTGGAGCAGACAAATATGAGACCAGCAACGGGATCCTTGCAGAGTAGTTTAAATCCCTTGGTGCCAGCAGGTGACAGGAGGGGCCAGTCGTTTCCTATGCACTAGCCAAGGTTTTGGGAACTTTTCCTATACAAACCTGTCTGCCTTCTTGCCCTATGCCCACCTCCTTTTTCAAAACCCCCTCTTCTCTTAAAGGAACAATTCCCAGAAGTCTTGAATCCAAAAGTTGTTAAACCTTATTAAATAAGATTGGACTCTGGCACTCTTCTAGCCACAGCCCTATTTAGATGAGGTCTCCTCTGTAAGGGTAAAGAACTTTTGTCCATCTGCTGGGACTAGAAATAAAGTTTAGGAGGGCTGTTTGATGAATGGAAGAAGAGCCTACCAGCCCTATTTGGCATCTTCTAGTCAAAAGAGGTACATTGAGTCTATCATTTCATCTAGAAATGTTCCTGCCACCTCTCAGCAGGCTAATCCCTATTAAGTGACTGGTTGCCTGCAACATCCTTGCCTTGCTGGGAACAGGGACTGGTTTTTGCTCTCTGGACACTAAGATTATTCACTCCAGCTTCGACTGGGTATTGGACCTCGGGAGGTGAGATGAGTGGTGAAACAGTTTCTAAGCCAGTTGTCTTGGACCTGCCGCGACGTGGAGCTCCTTCTAGGCTCCAAAACTGAATCTGCAGTCACCTTTCCCAGATCTGCATTCACCTTTAGTCGTTCCCATATGGTTATCACGACTCCATGGACCTCATTTGGGGTAGTCAGGGGTCGCAGATGCAGCCTCTAGCTTGCTCCCTGCTACTCCTGGCACTTCCTTTGCGGCCCCTGGCCTTAGAGGGGGCAAAACATTTGTCGCAAGACTCACAGCGGTATTCAGAGAATTCCAGTTGAGCATGGACCTCGATCGAGCTGTGGCATCCAGAGAAGGTTTTCAGGTGGATTCTGAGACCAGACTGGTCTCGAGGTAGGAGCGCGTCTGACAGTGATTCGGTGAAGTGGAACATAATATTAAAAACAGACCTTCTGAGTTTGGGAAACATTTCTTTACGGAGAAATCCCAGTGGACACTGGAAAGACTTCTATATGTGTATTAATGCTTGGAAGTTGTATTAAGGAAAATACAAACAGCGCCAGATGTGAATCAAAAAAACAAATGTAGTCACGGGTTGAATCTTGAAAGCTGAACCCCTTATATAAAAGCAGCAAACAGTGATAAAATAGAAAACCTACTTTGATCATTGAAAGTGAAACTCTACTCTGAAGTAAGAGTAATAGCATTTTTCGAAGTCAGAGTCTTCTGGAGGGAAAGCGCTAAGGCAGAGACCAGAGGAGTGAGGATACTATAAAAGTTGTCACAGTTAAGAGGATTGATTTATGTTAAAGAAGTGTCTCTGCATGAATAAGTCTCCTACTTATGCATCCGAGCTCAAGTTAACTACCTACAGCAGAAGGGAGCATTAGAAGAGAGCAACTCCAGTCTTTTTCACAGGGGGTCATTCGTTTGGGAGGGCTAATTTGAGGGGGCAGGGGGATTTAGTGATGTAGCTGAAATATAAAATCTCTAACAGGTCTCCTTCCCTGCTGTCCCTCCCCAATCCTTTTCCCTCACCTAACCCCACCAATAATCAGCGCTGTAACAGCGTTCAGACTTGGTGCTGCCTGGAGGTGGACCTTTTAAGCATCCCACTGATCCTGAGGATCGACAACTGTAACACCAGTTCTGGCTCAGACATCGAAAGTACATTTTTTTTAATGTATTAGATATCAACTTAAACTTTGAAATTAGATTTTAAAAAACTAGGAGGATAATGACTTTGAATCATTTTGCTAGCATTTCAACAAACAAATGGATAAGTGCAAGATTTTCATTTTACTTAGGCCTGTTTATGGAGATTCTAACTAACCTGCACAGTGGAATAGCTTTTTTTTTTTATATATTAATCACCCAGCCCTTTGTGCTTACATGGCACAATTTAAAGGTGATTAAAATAATTATAAATAATAGGTTTTCCTACATGGATACGGTGCTTTTCTTTTTCGTGTGCCACTGCAGTGCTTCTAACTGCAGCCCAGACAGAGTACAGTCGCGCTCCTGGGAGCCATTTATTTTTATATTATGAGGGTGATGTTAATACCCACTGACACATAACATTTAACTTATGTCTTAAGGGTGTTTTCTCTGGCATCCACTATGGCCTTACTGGAAAGTTAAATCACTGATTTGGATAAATCCAATGCCCAGTGCCCGGATGGTTGGTGGAAGGAAGCGTCCGTGCTCTACTCTCAAAGGCAGCAAAACCAGAGAGGAAACATGTGGGGCAAATGAAAAAAATCATGTCCTTTCTTCCAAGTCAGAACTTTAGTACTGCAGCAAATAAGTTGCACACAATAGTGATACTGACTGGCACTGAGGTGCTATGCCGAAGTGTAAATAATTGCACTGATAAGGCGCACATGATATATTGTGTATACACTTAGAATTATATTGAAATATTTTAGTATTATAGGTAAATCTGTACAGAGACAGTAAAAATAGTCCACACTGGATCATAGGACACTGAATGCAATGTTAATCAATTATTCTCCTGTCATTATTAAGATCACCATAGACCTTCATATCAGAGAATACTTAAAATAATACTTTCAAGTAATTTTCATACATGACTAATTAATACTGAAACTGAAAGAATTCAGCACCTGTTTCATAGTACCAGATCATTGCATCAACAGGACAAACTATTCAACTCATACTCTCCCTTTGTATGATCACCTGAGTGGGTCAAACAGAATCTTGGTATACACATCTCTGATGACAAGTTTTTAGGATCCTAGGTGGTTAGAGAACGGAACCCAAAAAATAGAAATTGCTTACATGGTCTCCTTATCCCTTTCCATGCTCATGGCGGCTCCACGCCGTCGTGAGCCACGGGCGGCGTGTGCTCATGACGGTGTGGAGCAGTCATGCAACTGCCACTCCGCCCACGCTTCGCCTCTGCAGCATTAATTCCCCGCCAGTGCGGGTGAATTAGTGAGTGGGCGGGGTCATGACGGCTCCAGACTGTCATGAGCAAACGCTGCCTGTGACTCATGATGGCGTGGAGCCGTCATGAGTAAGGGAGCACCACAGCCACCCCTTAGCCCCATCCGCGCCGCGGCCAAATTCGCGCCACGGCGAAAAGGATGTATGTAAAAACCACAAACTAGTGTTGAAGTAAGGTAATGTACTTTTGGTGTGTTCGTTTTTAAGAGTGGGCTGATATAAATGGAAAATTCAACTAAGCCCAAATTAATACAGTGACAATCTCATATTTCTAAACTTACATATTCCATGGGTCGGTTATCTTTTAATGAGTGGCAGGATTGTAATTAATGTAGTACAACAAATATTGAAAGTCCTTTACTGTCTCTTTTAAAATGTGAAAGCTCGGCTGTCATTTGACTAGGTTTTCACTATGCGAATACCACACACATACATAGATATATAAATTATTTACTCCAGAACCAGTATTTGCTCTGAATATATAAACATGTAGAAATAATGTGTTACTGCGGACAAAAGCAGTAATCAATCCAGAGTGCACTCTAAGATGTAGACAGCTTATGCCTCTTTCTTGGCTGAAAGGACAAGCATTTGCAATGCCATAGGTCTCGCGTGTGCGAGAGTTTGAGCCTTTGGCATTGTAAATGACAATGCCTTTTATTTATGTGTTTTGAAAATCTGCAAGTATTATGTAAACCCGCACTTTGTACTTATAGGTGTTTCTTACAACAAGCAAGGCTGGCAGTAACTGTGCCTCTTTGTACTTGTAGTCTATGCTTACCAGAAGCAAGGCTGGCTGTAAACGAGATGCAGTTACTGCCAGCCTTGCTTCTCGTAAAGAATTTGTGTTTACGCATCATATTACAGGTTTTCAAAACACATAAATAAAAGGCATTGTCATTTACAATGCCAATAGCTCAAACTCTTTCAAATGTGAGACCTATTGCATTGCAAATGCAATAGGTCTCGCATTACTGAAAGTTTGAGCTATTGGGGTTGCATTATTATTTGCAGACGCAAAATAGGGCAAACTTTCATTAATGTGAGACCTAATGAATTGCAAATGCCTCTTTAATCTTGATCTTATGTTTGTTTTCTATTTTCTAGACAGAAAGAACATAGTATAGCAGTTTGTACGGAATGAAGTTTGTGTCTATGTGTGTGAGACAGCCATAAACAAACATAAGTGCGCATAAGAGAGAGTGAGGAGACATAATAGAATGTGCATTATTGAAAAAAGTGTGTGTGCGTATATTAAGTACTGTAAAAACGTGCGTGGAAGGGATGGAGCTATGTGGTGTCTGGTGATATGCGCTGGGAATAGGCGGTGGTATTGGTATTTTCTTTTCAGTTTTATATAGCGCGAATACGACCCGAAGGTATTGAAGTGCTTTACATGATTACGTTAAACAAGGACAAAGGCCGGGGAAGGGTTATGTACTGAAAGCAAACTCCAGAATCCAAACTGATGCAGCGTACTGAAGTTGAGTTGCACTCTGTTAAATACAGTGTATTTTATGTGTCGTACTGGGCAGTGCGTGTGCCATGATTTCATTAAAATGTACCTGAATGTCTGAGCGGAATTAATTTTAGTTTCAGGGTCAATGAAAAAGGAGGATAATTTGTTAAAACAAAACCAAACCGACAATAGCACGTTAAGTGATCAATGCCAAAACTGCTTTCACTTGACACAAGTTCAGTGTTCATTGCGTCCATGAACCTGCACGAGGGAGTAATTTTTATCATAAGTTGTAACAAGAGATGCTGCAACCTGTACATTAATCGCGGCTATTTACCATTTATATCAAACAGTTCTATTGTAATAAGTTTTGTGATGACAGAAGTTCTGTGTTCAGTGAGCGTACAAACATGCACAAGGGAAACGCTGCCTTTGACCTGGGAGGGCGAAGTGATGACGGAAAGTAACTGCGTGCACGAACCTGCAAAGGGTGGAATTTTCTTTTAATAAGTTGCAACAAATGACTCAACCATAAAACAAGGCTACCTCCGTCCGTGCTCATTCACTGTCTGAGTAAGGCAAACACTGTGTTTGAGCTGGGAGGTTAGAGGGACGGCGGAAGCAGCAACGACGAAAAGCACCTTTAAAGCTACTGCAGTGCAGTTAAGAAATGCAAATGAAAGGCACGGAATGGGGCAGGAAGCAGTTTCAGAAAGAAGAAGGGGAGTTACAGTAGGAGAAAGAGCGAGGGCTGGTGCACAGTCATGACGACAGCCGCCCTTGTCCCTGCTTTGAAATTAAAAGTGGGCATGGCATGCTGAGCGCGTGAAGGGGAGAAGCTACTCATGAAGCAAAGCGGTTTCAGAAGGAAGAAGGGGAGTTACCATAGGAGAGAGCGCGAGGGCGGGTGCACAGTCATGGCGACGGCCGCCATTGTCCCTGCTTTGAAAGTGAAAGTGGGCATAGCATGCTGAGCGCGTGAAGGGGAGAAGCTACTCATGAAGCAAAGCGGTTTCAGAAGGAAGAAGAGGAGTTACTGTAGGAGAGAGCGTGAAGGCGGGTGCACAGTCGTAACGATGGCCGCCATTGTCCCTGCTTTGAAAGTGAAAGCGGGCATGGTGCGCTGAGCGTGAATTAAAAAACAAGTAGTCCCTAAATGAATAGATAACAGTCAGCAGCGGACCTAAACTGTAATTGGTCGGTGCTGCTTCCTGCAAAACGGAAGCAGAATGGAAGTGACGTTTCGGACCACCAGCCAATCAATGAGCTACATATAAAGAGCAATGCCAGATTTAACCAATGGCAAGCTAAACACAAATATAAACGAAACGGTGGAGTTTCACCACTAATACTGACTAATTGATGACTCGTGGATGCAGCGCATGCGCTGCCTATGCGAGACCTAACAAAGGAGAGCGCGCCCCCAAACTGCTATTGTAGAAAAATGCAAACCATCTTCCTATCGATGCCCAGGCTGCTGGCGCAAACCGCCTTAGTTCCCATGTTGAGTAATTACCAAAATAAAGAGACGGGCGCTGGAAGCAGGAATCAAGAGACAGAGTTTATTACTCATGAGGAGAGCCAGTCATTTCGGACACGAAACACAGTGTCTTTCGGGAGGTGCTCTAACAAGTGAGCTGAGACTCTGGCTTTTTATACTCTACAGAACACATGATAACACAATTAGGACGGTGTGACGCAAAAGGAAAGACATCCCCATAATCCTCGTGGTGATCCTACCCATATACATTCACAATGGGGGCCCTTGACCTGCTGATAAGAGGGGAGGTCAATCACACAACTGAGTGTTTTGCAGGATGTGTACGACTGATCATAGCCCAAGGGGTGGGGGTGGCTAAGACCAATAGAGGATCCTTTGAAGAGGAGTGACTTCATACAATAAGGGCAGTAAATGGTATCTCCTGGCTCAGGCGATGGCCTCGGACATATGTGGTCAGCCGGACTCGGGGGAAGAGGGTCATCAAAGGAGTGGTATTAATGCCGCGTGGACAATTGAGTGCGGAGGGAAGGCTTGTCAACAGAGGGGCATTCATGGAAGGGAAGGAGGTGCTGGTCAGGCGCGGCCGTGACCCTCAAGGACAGGGCTCTGCGTAAGAAGAGGGTTTATGACTTGTTTACGTGAGGAGAAGGGAGGGGTAGCCAGGGTGGACACAAGGACAGAGTCACACAGAGAGCGAGAGAGATCTTATGACCCGTACATGAGAGCGGGGGCAGTCAGGTGCAGCTGGGGGAGGGCTATGTCTGCTAAGGCAAAGGATGCCTCTCCAAGATGGAATAGGGGGTTTTGTGCGAGTCAAGGGGGAGAGTTGCCTTTCACAGCGGGGTCGTGCAGAGGGAGAGGGCTTCATGGTTCATGCATGTGAGGGAGAGAGAGATTTTGAATACACGCGGAAGGGGAGCCAGTGATTCTAATTTTAGGCGGGCAAAAAGGGCCAGGGTGCCTGAAATGGCTGTCATGTATACACGGGTACAGGCCTTTGCCGGCAGTAGGATGTAGTTAAATGCTTTACGGTATTTAGGATATGCGCAGGAAGAGGAGTGGGAAAAGGGAAATGAACGTTGCTTATGTACATCAATATGTCTATTTTTCTACACTATGGCCTACTGTGCAAAATGGCTCGATTACCACTTTTGTTGCCGTTATGAACACAATGCAGCTCTTCTTCTTCCCTTCTGCCTTGCCTCCTTTATTGGTTATACAAACACACGGGAGACACATATTATTCAGGGCTCAAGTAGGAGCCCACACTTGAATGTTCTTTGATGTTTTTCCTGATGAAGACCTTGCCCAATTGACTTAGTGTGGTTGAAACATCAACTTAACTAATGTTTCAGACTGTATTTTTGCCTGGTCAGATTTAGAGGTTGGCAGGTTACTATATTACAACATGATGGATATCCTGTCCACCTGATTACAAGGGCATTATATCCTAGTGTACTCATAACAAGGAAGATAGGACATTCACCACAATGGGATAGAGCAACCCATATGCCAGACACTAAATCAGGCCCTATACAATATTTTACATTGGTACCCTGAAGATTGATATCAATAGGCAAAACCTTGGTGTCTGTGTTTCTATTCTGTTTGTTCAAACATATTTGAACACATGTGCACCGCGCCGGAGTTCTATCAGATCTCTGTGGCAGACTAACTTTTATAGAACCACATTTTTTTTACATAGTATATCAAAGATTTGTTGCCCTCTTGGCGTCAGCTCTGGTTCAAAATCCCAATTGTTGACTTTACTGGTGGCATTCAAGCTCTTGGTTGACTTGTTTACGGATCTAAAAATCCATCAATGTATATGTAAATACTGGGCACAATCACAGAGCTGCCTCGTTTCCAGATTACAGTGAGGTCAGCAGACCACCTGACACTTAAGTGTTTGATCCTTCCCTGTTAGGGTCCGTGAGACTCCAGTTGCAGGTCCAGAGCAAGAAGCTAGTCCTCTTTTTCAGTCCATGTCCAGTTTCCTGGGTCCTCAATGATGTCTAGGGATTTCTTAAAACTATGCCCCATTCAGTGAACGTGCCTGCAGATGTGTATACTGGAACCGCCTTTGTCGATTGGGATCGGAGGGCAACAGAAGAGCAAAGAATTTATATCTTCCAATTTGAGTTGATATTCTCATGCACGTTAGATTTTTAATTTACCTTAGCATATTTCTTTAATTAGTTAAAACACACATTATTTCCCCTAAGTATATTTAATAGTAAATTCAGCATATCGTTTTGCACATCACTGCCACTTCTACAAAATAAAGAAGCTTTTATCAAGTCAATTGGGTTTGGCTTTATATAATGATGCACCTAGAGACAGACAACATATGTGTACACAAACAGACGCAAAAATTCATGTTTTCCCACAGAGAGGCACACGGAGATACTTACTGTTCATTGTACCCTAAGAGCAAGAGACCAACAGGCACACAAGCAGCCATGCACACAAAAGATGTACAGGTGCTATACTCAAAAGCATTCGCACCTGAATGATTTTAGTCGCCCAACACAGGTTTGAACCATACTGGGGATAGTGGTAGCAAAGCATAACATCGCACAAAAATGGGGTGGGGAAGAGTCAACAACACTTTCAGCATGGTGCAAAGATATGGATGCAGCTATGGTGGCCGAGAAGGCAGTGTTTGTCAATCGAGGCTGTCCTCAAAAGTGGGGCATGGAATAAATTCAGGGGTTACATCTGTGATGAAAATGGCGGGGGGGATGCGAATTTAACGGATGGAATATTGTCATCTGTAATGATATGTGCAATATCAAAATGCAAATTGTCATAATAATGTTGACTTCTGGATATAATGTTTGTACGTACTGTCTGATCAACTTGTGCCTTGATTTTAATAAAAAGATTAAAAAAAAACATTCACACCTAAATCTGTACATGACAGTGCACGGTGAGATGTGTATCAGGGAAGAATAGGGTGAAGTGCAGCAAACAGTTAAAGTTAAACAGGTTCTGCCTTGGGCAAGCAAAGTAGAGAAGTAACCTGGAAGAGAAAGGAAGGCACTTTCTGACGGTCTTGTGTAGTGCATCTGTTCAAACTTGTTAGAGGGGTAAGAATGTATTTGTATGTAGATAGCATATTTAAAACTAGCAAATGTCGTTTTTTAAAAAAATCTCAATTTCATTTTTTTGCTTCCTCTTTTATTTGTGTGCACTAAGGTGTTCTGGCTGCAAATCCCGTTTTTTATGAGTAATAAATCATAGGATTTGTGACTTTTAGGGCAGAGGGTGCAATGAGGAATGGGTGGGGCAAAGGAAGCAGGAGGGGCGCTTGTGGCTGGGTCGAAGGATGCCCAAAAACATGATTCAAAAGCCAGGGGGTGGAGGGAACAATCAACTAGCTTGATGGAGGTTTATGGGACAACATGGAACACACAAGTGGGACAAATGTTTTGGGAAGAGAATCAGCACATGAGGGGGTGAAATAGAAAACATATACACTCTCATGGATTACTGAAAGAAAAAAGTAGTTCACAAGTCATCCAGTCGAAAGGATAGTAAACAGACTATTTTGATTCGGTGAAGGAAGGGAAGGGACAGACACAGGATGGACAAAGAAAGCCATCAAATAAAATGCAAGCAAATAAGAGTGACAAGAAAGGCAGCCAATTGCATGCAATGGATTGGGCAATGCCCATTGTGAACTCTTACTATATGTATTTACCGCACAGCTCAAAGCTTTTAGAGGTCTGGTAAATGAGACATAAAAAGGAAGTTAATCAGAAATTGGGATACATAAATAACGAGAAAATGGTTTCTTACGAACATAAATATCCAATGAACCATTTGACTGTAAGCAGGTTAAATACCGTGTTCAAAAGACACAATGAAAAACGTGTGTTTGTTGGAAATCCCTAATCCTTTATTTACTTTGATGGTAAAGGGAATGAATGCAAGCAAGCATCCAGACCGAAAAATAGTCTAGTATAAAAAGACCACTGGAGGGCAGCAGTGCACCAATACGTTCCTCTAGGAAACCTCAGCTCAATGGTCTAAGCGTAGGGCTTACTTTTACAAATTAGGTAACAGAGACTTAATTTAGGCAATATAGACATAATCGAGAAAAAAGCAAATATCACATTCTGCTGCCTATTTACTGAGCTGAGCTTGTTTTGTACCGAGCAGATTAACGTAGAATAAATCCAGTATTTATTTTAATACAAGTGTAAGCACCTAGATTTTCTGAATTTCTGTTGCAGTAGGCCTCCAGCAGAAAGGGCTGTCCAGACATCACCCACAGCCGTAGCACCATGCAGAGGGGCACAGCATTATAGCACAGAACGTTCAGTAATTGGGCTTGTTGAGGATGCACCACAATGTAGCAGAGTAGTAGCTAGCAAAAAAATAAAAAATACACTGGGGAACTGCGACCAGAGCAAATACTACAGCTTAAGGTAGTCTTTTAAGTCAGTACTGCCTATCAGGTTACAGAGAGGTGCATTAAAGATAGACAAGTGATTCAAAACCAGGGGCCTTATTTATGAAGGCCTTGCGCTGCGGGTGCGCCACTTTTAACATGGGAAAAAGTGACGCACCGGTGGCGCAAGGCCTTCATAAATAAGGCCCCAGGGGTCTAATTTATGAGGCCTTCTGTCAGTTTTGCGCTTCCGATGCGTCACTTTTTGTGACGCATCGGCGGCGTAAAACATGCCTCCTGTTGCGCACTATTTGCAAAGTGACGCATCTAAGCAGATGCGTCACTTTGTAAACCCCTGCGCTACATTATACCTGCGTCAGGTATAATGTATGAAAGGGGGGCGTTCCCACGCAAAAAGCCTCGTAGAAGTGACGCAGTGAAATCTATGAGATTTATGAGATTTCCCTGCATCACTTCTAGGACACTGTTGCGTCAAAATCTTGCACCTGCCTCACAGCAGGCGTAAGACTGACGCGGGCTCTGTCACATGGGGCTTGCCCCATGTGAAAGGACGCATTGCTGGAGTTGTGTCACTTTTGTGACACACTCCAGCAATGCGTCACTTTTGCGCTCACAGATACGTCAGAAATACTGACGTATCTGTAACTCCTTGCGACATGATGCATCATACATTAAATATGATGCATCAGGTATGTCGCAAGGAGTTTGCACTGAGAAATGATGCATCGCTGCTTTCACGCAGCGATGCGTTACTTTTCATAAATGAGGCCCCAGGAGCCTAGGTGTCTGGCATAGCTTTGCCCTCTGGTAAACAGACCTACCTACCTCTCGTCACCACTTCCAAACATACACTGCACTCACTCACATTTGTCATTTATTTACTTTTGCTTTTGCCCTGCAAATATTTTGCCATCTGTGCACTCCCGTCACACATATGTTCACAAAATTGCAATTACAACTGGAATACATGACCATTGTTCTGTGTGCTGTGCAGAGAGGCCAACCCACTGACAGGCACTTTGCTTTGGCTTCAGCGTCAGCATCAGTGTCAGAGCTCATGATCAACGCCCCTCATAAACACTTGCACAGCTCAAAGTACGCACAGAACAAAATACAGAAAGAAATACAACATGATTAAATAGCTAACTCTTGAGGAATGCAAGATTACGAAAAACTTTTAAATAAGAGAGGCACTAAATCGCTGACATGTATTGCCTTAACATTTTTAACACTCATTGTTCATAAATCAATCCATGCTTTTGCATTAATATTGCTAAGGGCATTGTTAGACCTGGCATCATTGGCGTGAGTCTCCCTTCCATTTTTGACGGATTGGTATGTTTTTGCTGGTTTTATGCTTTGGGCACTGTGGCACTGCTAATCAGTGCCACAGTGCAAGTGCTCCCTAGGTTAAATTGATGTACTAATTGGTGATTCCATGATTGGGTTATTTGATTTACCTGACAGCCCCTAGTACAGTGCACCATGTGTGCCCAGGGCTTGTAAATCAAATGCTGCTGGTGGGCTTGCAGCACTGGTTGTGCCACCCACGGATGCAGCTTGTAAAGTGTGTCTCAGGCCTGCCATTGCAAGGCCTGTGTGCAGTCTAGCACTGCCATGTCGACTTGGCCAAGTGCACCCACTTGCTAATCCCTAAACCTTCCCTGTGCTTCGTATTAGACACCCCTATGTTAGGCCCAAGGGCAGGGTGCATTGTAAGTATAAGGTTGGACATGCTCTGATGTCTGTAGCATGTCCTAATAGTGAATTCCCGCCATTTTCGTTTTTCACTATTGAAGGCTACCTGTTCTCCATAGGCCATAATGGGCAGTTAGATTATTACATTCTTATAATCCTAACTGACTCAGGGAACATGGTAGAAATTCGAATTTAGTATGCCTGAACTCACAATGATAGTAAAGTTGGTTTTAACATTCTGTGTTTGAAAATACCACTTTAAGAAAGTAGGTATTTTCTTGCCTAACTGTCATGGGCTGCCTCTGCTAGGTTGTGTATTCCTTGTCTGGGTTTGTGAGTGACAGGGCTGGGGGATACCAGGAGACAGGCTGGGGCTGCCCAGTGGTGAATAGAGAGATCTGCATCTAGATGGGAGGGAGGAGTTGCACCTGGGACCTGAATAGGGCTGGGCTTTCCCTCTACAATGCTGGCTCCACCTCATGTGGCTTGTCTGATGTCTCTGCCCTGCACTGTGAAAGGAGAGAAGGAATATTGTCATTAAAGTGCTCTATAGCTGTACCTTCTCTCCCCTGTGGTGGCTCCACCTCCTGTGGGGCAGCTGATGTCTGTGCTCTACACAGTGAAAGG
Source organism: Lissotriton vulgaris (assembly GCF_964263255.1). Taxonomy (NCBI): domain Eukaryota; kingdom Metazoa; phylum Chordata; class Amphibia; order Caudata; family Salamandridae; genus Lissotriton; species Lissotriton vulgaris. The sequence continues at coordinate 469,867,888 of NC_141685.1, read as the reverse complement.
AAGAAGAGAGTCGTGTAAACAAAGTGCTCAGGAAATGGTTTGCACTAAGCAGAGGCCTCTCTGCCTTCAGAGAACAAAGGATTTTTGGGTATAAATATTGGGACATTGATCCCAAGAAATTAGATCACTTCTGGAACAAGAAACCTTATACCAAGGAGAAGAACCAAGGAAGCTGCAGGAGTTTTACTGCCCCTCTGCCAGTGTGCTGTTTGCTGGGTTGGCCTGCAGTGGTTGCTTCATTGCCAAGGAAAAGAGAAGGAACTTTTATGGATTTTCATCATTTACAGAATATTCTCCAAGGGCTTGACCTGTGCTTGCCTCCTGTTGAAGTCTCAGGGACAAAAGACTTCACCTCCAGCTCCCCTCTGAATTTCCTTGCTGGGAATTCTGACTCGAGGCATTTGTGGGTCTCTGGGAGCTGGAAATGCAGCGCATCGAGTGGAAGCGTGTCGGTACCACAACTAAAATCGACGCATCGCCGGTGAAGGGAGCCTAAGCAGCATCTCCATGGAAGCGTGTGTTCATCGAAGCTGCCTGCTGTCGCATCACCGGAGAAGCGTGACGCCATTGACAGAGTCGCCATCGCAACACCGGAGAAGCGTGTTGCAGGGCCTGTCGTGGCTCCAAAGTAAAGAGTCGTCGGAAGGCTGCCATGGCATCTACGCATCGTCATCGCATCGCCGCATCAAGGGCGCCATCCTCTCGCATTGCAACCGGATCATCGCATCGCATCGCATCAAGGCACCATCTTGCGCACCGCAACTGGGCCCACAGGCTCAGAATCTACGCATCACTTCCATACCGGTAAGGATCACGACGCATCCCCTACTCTTTGCAAGCACTGAGGCACGACGCTTCATCTCCCCCGGATCACGGAACCGACGCATCTCCCCTTTGTGAGCATTTTATTTACTTTGCGTTTTGAATCCAGGTTCTCTGTTAAGAACTTTGTCGCATTTATCATCAACTTGAACTAAGCAATGTTTTATCATCTTTAAGCAATCTTAAGTGGAGTATTGTTGATTTTTGTCGTTTGTGGTCTTTTGTTAAGTTATATAAAGAATACTTATTTTTATAAAACCTGTGTTGTGTCCATCTGTAGTGTTTTCACTCTTTTACTGTGTATATTCACAAATGCTTAACACACTGCCTCTGAGATAAGCCTGTCTGCTCGTGCCATGCTACCAAGGGTGTGAGCACGGGTTATTAAGGCGTGTAATCCCCTTATCCTGACTTAAAAGTAAGGGTCCCTATTTGGACAAAGGTGAATACCCCCAGATCTAACAGGCATGAATATAGGGCCAGTTTTAATGTCATACAGCAGATAACTATCTAATGTAAGCACATATCACTTGCTTTGCACTTACTCAGATATTTGGATCAACTTCACAAGGGAACAAGAACAATAGCCTGCTCATCTTTTGGATCAATTTTGCGGGGGAACAAATGCAACAGCTCCACTTTTAACAGGGACAGCAGCGTGCAGTCAGTGCCTGGGGTGTCACAGTGGGGGAGGTTAGCGTGGCGTGGGGTCTCAGAACAATATGCATAACAAAAGACTAGCATTCTAACACTTACCATTACTGAGGACAAGGCACAAAACACACATGTCTACATCCACTCCTATGTGCGACCAATGGGAATGGGTGAGATCTCTGCCTGTGGATGATGGGCGCCTGCTCTCATGCTGGGACAGAGACTCCAGCGCCCGAAACCTTGACCCTGAAACTGTCACTGGCCTATAGTGGATAATGCCATAGACTACAATGATAATGATTCACTTTGAAGGGCTTTGGTATAGTAAGCCCTGGGTCGTACATCACAGTTCAGAAAGACGATTACTGCCTTGCTTCCCTCTCTTGCTTCAGAGCGTGGAGGAGCAGACAGCCTGGGACAGGCAGCCCAGACTTAAATGCATCGGTTTGTTTAGAAATACAATTGTATGTCTTAATACATCGATCTATTTATTATTTGTACAGGATTGTGAAGGAATATCAGGGGGGCGCAGCCTTAGAGCCCTAATGGAGAACCTGACCCTGCTTGCTGCATTCTCAAGGCTCCACAAAGAAAGGACTGTGTCTGGCTCAAAGAAAAATGATTGGACTCCGTGATCAGTAACATGTGCAGCAGAGCTGGAAGAAGTCACCTACAAGCACAAAGAGAGGATCACCCCAGTAGACCAGTTGCAACTGGATTTTTCCTGGTCTGGCAGGTGCATTGTGGGAAATCGAGTCCTATCCCCAAGAGACAATATAGAGTATCTGAACCCTTGGACTGAGCTTCAGGAAACGTATTTTCATCAAAGAAACCAAGAAACTACAAGATCTGCAAAGAAATAAACTTTCTGCAAAGTTTTGCAGAAAAGCTCCAGGAAGAGGCTTGACGTTGAAAGTCAAGCCACTGACGTTGACTTGTAAATCAGACTGACCGCGCTGGTTTGTCCCCCCTGAAAGCTCTGGAGCTCATCGCCATTAATGTTGAGAACAAAAACGTCCCCGACGCATGAGGCATTGCGTTGCAGCAGGTCTCCATCGTCGAATTGAACTTCGGATCCGAGAAGCCCGAGGACCCAACGACCAACCTGTCGACAAGAGAAAAGGTCCATGAAAAGGACTAAGTCCCAAGGTATACTTTTGACCGGGACATAGAACTTAGCCTATCCGATCTACGCTCCATCATGGTTGGCCTAAAACTTTCACTTAGTCACAGTCCAGTCCAACCAGATAGCCATGAGGGGCGTTTCGACCTTTTTGGCACTAAAATGTACAATGTTTGACCTTAATCTTTCAAAATTCAAATCTACGATTCCCTACATTGGATGTGTGTTGTTTTGGTGTTATTTTAAAAATACAGATATTCTCTAGTTTTATAAATTGGTGTTGGATGTTTACTGTGTTGTGGCTTTTACTTATTTATTGTTTTTTTTTTTTTTTTTTTTTTTTTTTTTTGAAAACCTTTATTTATCGCAAGCACAGTACACAGCGTCTGCCTACAACCACTGCGGGCCGGCCGCCATGACAATTTACAATCTTCCAAGGTACCCCGTGCTAAATTAGATGACAAAAATAGCGACACTACAATGGACTGGCGAGGGACCAAAGGAAAAGGATAGAGAGGTTTCATTTTCTAATTTTGACGAATCGCCCTAAGGTCAGGTCGGGTAGCTGGGTGGGCGAGCCACAGAAAGGGATAACCAGAAATGAACCATCATTATAAAAATACTGACGTGAATCATTACAGTAAGGATACACAAGCGCAAAAATACATGTCGCCCCAATTGGCGCCCGCCCAGTCAGTATATCACCTCAGGAGTTACATTCTAAGTTGTCCACGGTATAATAGGATATTAGAGGGAACATTGTATAGCAGCAATAAAAGGATACGATGACACATAATAAGTACATTATTACATGGGAGAATTCGTGGGAGGAAAAGCGCCCTCAAACAATCGCATTGAAGGGAAGTAAGAGCAAAAGATGTAATTATTCAGTGGCTATGCATACAAATCAATATCTTGGTCGGAGAAACAATAAACCATATAATAAGACCTAGACGCAAAGCGCAAGAATCGCCCCGGACAGAACCAAACCCAACCCCCCATCTGACCCAAGATAGACAAGAAGGAAAAAAGAAGTGAGAGATAGAAAGAGAAAAAAGGGCCATAGGAACAGAAAAAGGGAAAGAAAAAATAAAGACCCCACCCCCCCACCCTGCACGTTGAGAGACTACGGCCCTCCCTCCCCACTAACGTGCCTGTCGCCCCAAGTGACCCACAGAAGGGAAACTCCCAAGAAAGAAGAAAAAGGAGGGGAGGAGCCCACCAAGTACTAAGTCCCCCGGACACCCCAGCCATACCACATCTACTACCCTATACATAATAAGAGGAATAACAATACAGCATTGAATAAAGTAGGGAGAGACCACCTATATCGCAACAGGACGCACTGAGTAGGTGGCCCGTCCCGAGTCCCCACCCGCCAATCAAACCCAGTCCGTCACTTCCCCACACGTATATCAGCGAAAGCAGTGGGCTACGAGCGTCATATAGACCATATAGAGACACATTCGTACACTTTATAGGAACGCTGCAGTCCGAGATATCGTTAGCCAGGAATGCATAATCTACCAAGTGCAGTCCGCTAACCCTGGCCAGACCGTTCATGCCTCCCCCGCCAGTGCCCTCGTGGGGCAACCTCCACTAGGAGAACAAAGGAACAAGATGGCCGCTCCTGGCAGGGAGCTGTTAGTACAAGACAAAATGGATGGGTCCATTCCCGACCAGATCCATAAAAGTCCCGAAGTGGTGCCAACCGGTGTAGCAAAATAAGAAAAGTCTGAAGAAAGGCCAGCAGAGCGTGAGCAATCAAAGCAACCAGATTCTGCGTCTGCGGCGCTATTCCCAGCGGTAGTAAAGTCAAGGCAGAGTTTACGAGTTCCGAAAGAGATGGATACAGTGTAGCGCTGATGGAAAAAGCAGGTATTAGAACGCTTGCGCCAGCACTGTCAAGGCGCCAGGGTATAGGGCACTCGTGAGGTAACATTGTAGCCCGGTCTGGGCTCAGCACCAGCAGAGCATCTCGGCGAGGAAATAAGACCAATGGTGTAAAATCCACCCCGGGCGTGACGGCATCAATTCTCTTGCCCAGCGACAGAAAGCCTTCACGCATGTCCGCCCGCAAGTTGTATAGTGCACCGAGGATAGAGTTGTAAGTGAGAGCGGCCGGGGGATTCATCTTCTCCACGAGCTCAGGCACGGCTCCAAAGTCAGTATAGTGCCCGGGGCCACACAGATCAGTCCAGTGCGTATCAAAAGCGGTGCTGGTAGTCAGCGCAGCCGGTCCAGCCATCGTAGCAGCCTCATTGGGGGAATAGCGCATAGCAAAAGGGACTCAGGTCGCCGTCTCAGAGCAGATCTTCAAGCAGTGGGCGATCAATGATATAGCTCACATGAATCAAGCCGGAGCGTTAGCAGGCTTATAGGGAGGCCACGGTGTTCGGATGTCCGCCATTACAGGGGTAGCGCCGCGCACCTCACCTGTGGATCTCAAAAGGAGCGGCCTCCGCTAGGACTCCCGGTCGGCTTGCACACAGTGAACGGGGTGAGGGTAGGCGCATACATTAACAAACAGAAGCGCCAGTCAGAACGCCAGGTTCGCTCTGCATCAGCAACCCCTCGTAGCTCCGGCGGCCGCCATATCTGCATCCCATCCTTGGTCTCGGTCACGGGGGTAGGGACGGACTCCGCCAAACACTCGGTAATATACCGGGATCCAGGCAGGCAGGGACATCGGTGGAAGCACCAGCCAGTGCCGCGCTCGCTTGCCGTCCTCTCGCTAGCACACAGAGGCAGGATAGAGTTCAGGATATCGTCGCGAGGGACGAAGGACCGAGGAGCCGAGGGACTACACGTCCGCTCCCGTCGCCATCTTGGCTCCTCCCCCACTTATTTATTGTTTTGATGATATTAAATGCTTTACACATACCTGTCTCTTAACTTAAACTTGACTGCTCGTTTGCCAATCTATGGAGGGTTGAGCAAGGATTCATTTATAGAGACTTGACTGGACCTATTAGTGATTGTGGTATTATTACTAGGTGAAGGTGTATACCCCTGATTACTATTTATGGAAAAAGAGAGAGCACTCTCACTAGCAAACATACGGTTAATGACTGCCCATTTGACTATTTAGTATCAAAGCGACTTCCTTCAAATAATAACCAATTCAAAACCATATGTAAAATTTCAAAATCTTTGTTTTTGTTTTTATTTTATATATTCTTTTTCATATAAATATTTTGGTTCTTTTTTGCATTTCATTTGACATACATTATGTAGACACTAACATATTACACACATAAATACATATACAAAACAGGAGAATGTGAAATTACAAATATGAAACAATCAGGGAATTTTCGGTCGATGTAACAATGAAGTAGGCAAAGCGGTGGAATAGAACTACGCGCATTATGAAATGCAAAAAAGAACCAAAATATTTATATGAAAAAGAATATGTCAAATAAAAACAAAAACAAAGATTTTGAAATTTTACATATGGTTTTGAATTGGTTATTATTTGAAGGAAGTCGTTTTGAAACTAAATAATCAAATGGGCAGTCATTAACCGTATGTTTGCTAGTGAGAGTGCTCTCTCTTTTTCCATAAATGTTTATTGTTCCCTACTACTAGCAAACTTAGTCAATGTAGGGGTCCCCCGTTTTCCAAAAACTACCATTGATTACTAACAATCCACTTTCCTAAAATTCTCCATCCCTCTCCCTGTCTGTTTGTTCTTCCTATCCTTAGGTCGTGCCCTACCTTTCGCTAAAACAATACCTACCTCTCTATCTCTCTTTATCTATATACCTAGTCATTTTCTACATGTATGCATCTTTCTTTCTAGCTACCTCTCCTTTCTCTCTTTAGCATTAGTCTCACCATACCTCATCTATCGCTCTATCTTATATAAATTACTACCTCCCTTCTGCCAGTACTTTACTTCTTTTGCTTTATGATTCTCTTCGCCTCTCTGCTGTTCTCCTACCTCGTTTCATTTCTCTTATTCTACAAATACAGAGGTCCCCGTCTAGGATGATAAGTGTACATAAAGTAAGTAACTAGGTGTAATAAAGCAAAATAAGAGAATTAGGGAGAAACATCAGTTTTCACTTGAAGGACTGGTCAAAATCCTCAGAGCAGTGCATTGATTTTCACTGTTTCATCAATGATGTCAATATCAAAGCAGAATTTATTTGTGATTACAAGCATCTGAAAATGCTTTCTACAATTTCAAGCACTATGTGCATATCTCTTATTTTAATATAATGCACTAATCCACTAAACTTCCAACAAGCCACTCCTACTGTGTCTTTCCTACAATGGAAGAAACACACTGAATTCCACAAAGAAATATTTTTTGTTGCAATACAAATTGAAATCTTTATCCAAGCTCAAAACAATTTCTTTATCAAGGGTTGATTGAGCTTTTCTTTGGTACTAATTGACTTTCAACTCTCTCTGCATGCCCCAAATTTTAAACATTTAACAAATAATGAAATATTGTTTACCATCACAATGGCTTGAATTTACTAAGTGAGAAAGAAAATAACGTTATGTGACTGTTTCACCTAGAGAGTCAAATGAATATTTGCGTACTGAACACTATGTGTGTTTTGTGCAGGAAGAATATCATTATGTAAATTGATCTTTTATGGAGTCCAGATTGTTATGTGAGCCGCGCTGCACAATTGTGTTACACAAGCAGCTGCTTCAACTAAGCCTGTCCTCATGACCTTCAAAGCCTGAACGCGCTCACCTGCATGTATGTCCACTGCGTAACATGGAACCCGGGAGATACATATTATGTCATTTATTGTTTCTCTTTTAGCTCAGGGGTTTCTGCCTAACATAGTTCAGTTTACTCATCACACTACCTATTTTATGTACCAAAATAAAAGTTCAGAGGTTGCGGTTGCTCACTTCACTTTCCCAACGCTGACTAGGTGCGCTCATTGCCCACAAAGAAATGGGGGGGGGAGCAAAAAGGAAATGTTATGCCCTGCTTTCGTAACGTCTGTGATTCACAGAGCGTGATTTAAAAAAAAAAAAAAATCAGCAAGCGTCTGGTTTAAATAGTGGTCAGGAAATAAGAGATGGGGCTTGATGGGGCTGATATTCACGATTTACAGGGATTTGCAGCTCTTTCATTTGACCTAAATGATATACATTCCAGGCAAATGTCAAAATGTAAGTTGTATTCCTGTGTGCCTGTTTACCAGAACTCTACGGCCCTGATAAATTGGAAAGGACACTACTTCACCAGACTACGAGTCTCTGTGTTCCTGCGGCCAGTAAAAGTACAGTCAGCTCCTGCCTGCTCCACCCCCCCACCCCCAACCCCCTTGGGCTCAGAAGAGAATGCTATACCCCCACCGCCGCAACCCCTCCTCGCCACAGCCTCCTCTGTCTCCTGCTGATAACAGGTTATAAATGGCAATGTCAATCCACTCAGAATTGGAAGTTTGGGGTGTACTTTGACCTGGCTCGTAACTGAGGGTACTGGAGGGCTGTTTCCGCATGGTACCTGTGTTTACGGCTCCAGAAAGCACTTTGACGCCTCATCAGGGTTAACAAGCGCTATATAAATGCAAACCCTTCCCTCTTACACCTCTCCACTAACCTTTGCCAATCCAAATAACAGACTCACATGTCCACCACTCAGATTAATTTCAAATATTTCAAATATTTTTCTATACTAAATCACCACTAATACTGTTTGGGTTCCGGAGTCATCGTTTGGCACTTCTACGCCTCGTTAGGGGTAGTTAGCGCTGTATAAATGCAAATACAATTGAAGTGCAACTTGAAATAGGGCCCAATAGCTACAGATTGTTTGTATTGCAGAAAATCCACAGGCGAGTGATTAGGCGTACTCAAAATAAAATCAAAGTGTTTTTGTCTATTTTTCTTTCACGTGGCAAATCATTCTCTGTGTTAAGGTGTTTACCTATTGCACAAATCGGGTGTTGTGTGCACTTTACAATAGTTACTGCTCCACCTAACAAGTCTTTGAAATTTGAGGAAGATGAAGAAAATGAACTATAAATGTTGTTGACCTCAATGGCATTCCCTGCTCTCCTAAAACACTATTGGACACATCTTCAATTTCATCCATATCGATCACTTATCGATTGTGACATGTCCTAACACTTTTGCAAATTCAGACTTGCGAATGCTGATCTGGAATTTGAGTGCGTTTTTTAGAATCGTTCTAAGAGACAGAAGGCTCAGATGGCAGAACTGGGCTGACAAGCCGCTTGTCTTGGAAACAGCTGCCACCGCCTGACCACTTCTATGGGAACTCTGGCTCAGTTCTTGTTTACATTTGTAGATTTTTGTGAGACAGAGGCAGCAGAACCTCGACAAAACTAGTTAGTGGTTTCGAATCACAGAGAAAACTTTCCTTAGGGTAACTCTCTGTAGTCTGCTGGTATTCCAAAATATATAATGAATACATTCATGTCCATACATACTCAAATGTATGGCCTTTGACATGGACGTTCCATTTAGTTTTCCACAGTGAGCTGAAATTAGTGGAGCACTTTATCAAAGATAAGAGAGCTTTAAAGTCTAAAGGTTAGGGGGACGTGGCTTGTACCCCACGGAAGATGGCTGCGACCGAGTGAGGCTCCTCAGTGCGGTGGGAACTAACTGCAGCTAGAGGCCAGTACTGGGAACTTGGTGAGGCGTCTTAAGCTGTGGATGTTGCCCTGACGAGGGGAAGCCCTCTAGTGCTTTTGTTTTCAGCTCTGGGACCTGCTTTTGATTGTTGTGGGCTCCCACCGACCTCAGAAGGAAGAGGAGTGTGGCCGCCATTTTGTGCGTTTAAAACTAAGCTTCGCCATTACAGAATGCGGGCATTGAATACCTGGGTAGTCTATGCGTGTTTCTGTCTCCTACTGAATATGAAGCACTCATTGCGTGTCTTGCGCTTTAGAAGCTTCAGCTGTAGTGACCTTTTGTCATTATAAGCACTTGGCGTCTCCGCAGAATAGATTTAAATAAGTACACAAAGCACGTAGAAGCATTAACTTAAAGCTTTGTGTCACCTCCATAGGAAACATGACAGTTAAGACCAGCGGGCACATACGAGTAGGCGGTGAACTAACAACACGCCGAAAGGTGCGTGCATGCCCCATGCATACCATCATTCGTACTGGCATGATTTAGAGCTGTTCTGAACGAATGTGTGTCTTCGTTTTGTTTTATAAACAGAATGTCCTGGTAATGACGAGAGAAAGCTAATAAGTCGCACCATAAACGGAAGTGCAGGTATGTTGAAAACAAAAATATGGCGAATTACCACCAGCAACAGTTGGGTGCCCAGGAGGTAGAAAAAACGAAAATTATGTTTTGTTGCCTCCAGGTCCACCGTTAAATCAGTTGTGAAAGCTGTTAAGGAGCCCCTATATCCATAAAGCTTTACCGCATTAGCAGGTAGGTCCCCAACTAGCCAAAGGTAAAAGCCTAAAAACAATGAGAATTGTGCAGATGAGTGATAGGTGTCTCATTTTTTGTGTCCTTTAGATAAGTCCAATGTTGGAAATTAATATGCCCTGATGAGAGCCCACAAAGGCAACAGTGTGGCTTGAAACGCGTCGGCACAGCGAGAGTTCCGCTGAGGCAAATTAAAGCACCTACATAAATAATCTAGCAATGATACTTTGGAAAGACGCTGTATTAAAAATTTGAAAATGAATTTACTGTTCAATTGGATTGAATGGCAAAGAGCATAATCTTTGCTCCACATTGGTTTTTTGTTTCTTAATGTGGTTGTACTGTGTATAGTAAAACTTACTGTGTATAGTATTAGTAAAATCTCATTAAGTGAGATGGATTCAACTATTTGTATATGTAAATGTGAGTATTGTAAAGTATTGTGATAAATGTGTGTAAACTGTATATGTGGTTCTGAGGAGAACAGAGTCCTTTTATCTATGAAAAAAATGAATTGTTGAAAAAACTGGGTGATTAAATAACCCAATCACGAACAGAATATAGCGTGTTTTTTTCTCGTAAATAATTGAAATATAAGTGACAAGGATACCAGGTTATTATTTTTGATACTTTTGTCATTATAAAGCACTTTGGGTGAAATATTTTTTTGTTTACCTCAAGGAGTTGTTATCAGTGCCGCCATTTTGTTTTTTCTGGAGGCTCGGCAGCTTGTAAGACAATTAAGGGCAGCTGCTCCAATGTATTGATCTTTTTTCCTGAAAAGGTCACCTTAACATCATATGCTGCCAGCATATGAAAGGATTTTTATATAGAACTATTTTTATAAGGTAAAAGATACAGAGAGTCCCAACAAAATACAGACTTTATTTGCACAGTCATTTCTCTTCCAACCCATTTCTACATTTCCTCACCCTATGGGAAGATTGAAAAAATTGGGACCACCTGCATCACGGTCTGCATGTTTTTCTTCAAAACTCTAAGATTTTTTCTGAGTTGGCTAAAATGGAAGATTCCCTCGTATCCTTATCTAAAGGATCTTTCTCTCAGAGCCCTATTCCTCAGACAACAGGGAAAGCAACTACAACACACTTAAAGAAAGATCCTCCATCCCCTTCAAAATCCTCCTCTAATGTACCCTTTGACTTGTTGTTGGAGGAGATATGAGCTCTTTTACCCTTTATAGAGGATACAACCAACAAATTGCAGTTTCTCACAGACAACCGGTCTAAAATGGATGAGCGGCTCAATGTAGTAGAGCAGAACGTCTCTTCTTTTGTGCCCACCATTGCTAAAGTTAATGTACTGCAATCACAGGTTTCTTCACTTCAAAAACAAGTTGAAGATCTTGAAATTCGAAAAAGAAGAAATAATCTCTGCATTTATGGTTTACGGGAAGGTACGGAGGGCTCTGAACCCCACATGTTCATTAAATCTTTTATTACTAAGTTGTTACATTTGCCAGAGGAAACTGTACTTAATATCCAGCGCGCCCACAGGTTAGGTGGACAACCGGCTTCGGTGTCAACCTCACAGAGACCAAGAGGAGTTATACTATACTTCCTCGAATATACTGATTTGTTAAAAGTTCTCACTGCTACCAAATCAATTCAACCCATTGTGTGGTGAGGTTCAACCTTATTTTACTCTCAAGATTACGCCAAAGCACTTCAAAGCCAACACGGGAGAATGGCGCAACAACTAGATGAATATGAAGGGAGGGCCCTAAGAAAAAACTATATGTATTTTAGGGGTGCCGGAACGGGCTGAAGGGCCAGCGGCTTACCTGTATGTGGAGGACCTAATAGTGAAACATCTACAGCCCAAGAGTCTCTCCAACTATTTCTCAATTGAAAGAGTGCCAGGAGGAAGGCCAAACCCAAGCGCCCCTCCGAGGTCACTTATAGCCCGCGTCTTTAACTACAGGGACAGGGACATTATTCTCCAAACGGCACGACCTGGCCCCCCACTCAAGTTGGAGAATAGCAAAATCACGTTCTTCCCAGATTTCACTGCCAAGGTCCAAGCCCAAAGGCAAAGTTTTCAGGCGGTGAAGATAGAGGTTTGGGTCCGAGAAGTAAAATGCGCCATGTAGTTTCCAGCGAAACTTAGAGTGGAATCAGACGGAAAGACTTGGTTTTTCACTTCGCCGGAAGACACGTGGGAATGGCTGGAGGGATGGTGCCAAGTCGGGGGCCACCGTCGAGACAAAATCCCGGACCAAGGACGCACATAGAAAATGGTGGGAATCTATCAGAACACGGCTCCGATAGCGCAAAGGACACATAGCTGAAGCGCAGGTGACACAACCATACATGCGATGGGGACTACAGGAAAATCTATATCCCAATAATGCCCCACGACATTGGTGAGAATGTTCCTATAATGTTATTGACTTAAAGGTCCTAAGGAAAATTGTTACTCAACTGTTAATGTCAGAGAGACCCACCTATGATATGTGTTATTTTGTTCCTGCACAGGAAGGGCTGGGAGTCAAGAGAATGTAGATATAATACTCATAGCTATGGGTGGGGGTGAGGGGACCACTAACCCACACCTTTCGGTATTCTTGGGAGGGGGAGAGGCACTCTGCCTTGTTGGGGAGTGGGTAGTTTTAAATCTACGGGCAGGGAGGGGGGAGGAGAACGGGTGGAGGGATGGGTGTTTATCGTTTCAAGTAATGTTTGATTCACAAAGTAGTGTCTGCATACCATCACATACAGGTTTCACAACAGATTTCATTTTATGGGAGGACGAGCCGGGTCACGCCTTGATAGTGCTAGCAAGAGGGACCGTTATGCATACTTTTTTGTTAAATTGTCGCACTTTCACTGTCTTTACATTGGATGATGGGGGATAGGCTGGACTCATCGATCTCCATACTTACCTGGAACGTGAACAGTATGGGTGTTAAAATTAAAAGGGGAATTGTCCAACAGTACCTGAAAAGACAGTCTCCGGACATAGTGTTGTTGCAAGAGACGCACATGATTGGCAACAAAAGTAAAGCCCTCACAAGATTGGGTTATAAGCTCCTCGTTCATGCTGATTATACCACAGGATCCCGGGGAACGGGGATTCTAGTTAAAAAGAACTTAGCTCTTATTGTGAAGCGCACCTGGACAGACCCTGGTGGCAGATTTGCTGTCCTGGAGACCAAGTGGGAGGCAAGGGCACTCAATGTAATTTCACTGTACCTACTGCCTGCACTGGGTATGGAAGCACTGACATCTCTCGGCAAAAAATTGACTGACCTTCCAGTGGGCACATTGGTCCTGGGAGGGGATTATAATATGACCATGGATGACAGTATAAATAGATACTCCCGGTGGGTGGGGACACGTCCTAATGTACACATGAAAGGATTTACTACAGCTATGGGTCTTACTGTTATATGGCGTACAATAAAACCAAATGAAATCCAATACACATACTTTTCTAATGCCCACAAGAGCTCATCCCGTATCGACTATTTTTTAACACACGCAGCCTCCATTGGTAATTTTCAGAACCATCATGTTCTGCTGAGAAGCATCTCAGATCACTCCCCGGTAATAGTCGAACTTACACACTGGGAGCGGCAGCCACAATCCACTATAGTTCTCAACCCATGGTTATTGAAAATTCCGGATAGTAAAACATAACTCTATCACCAAACTTGTAATTATTTCAATTAAAATGTTGGCTCGGTAACATCAGTACCAAATTTTATGGGAAGCCTTTAAAGTGGTCCTAAAGGGCCAACCTATGTCCTTAAAGTGGGATACATCCAGAAAAAGCCTCGTCATTTAGCGCAACTGGAGGATGAGCTTCAACAACTGGAACTAGATAATACCAATATGCCGTCGGAAGACACATTGCACCACCTTACACTAAAAAAAAAATGAGTATAGGATCAAAACAAGGGAACACATGATGGCCAAACACCTTAACATGCAGCATCGATTGTATGAACTGGGAGATAGGGCTGGAAAGACACTGGTCTAACTAGAAAAGAGAGAGCAGGGGGAAAGATAGGTGCCAAGCCTGACCACGTCAAATGGTAGAAGTATAACACATCCCAAGGATATAGCGGATGCTTTCGCGGATCATTTAGAGCAGATTTACTCTCCTTCCACTGCATACACCACAGATGATTCTCACCAATTCCTCTCTGACAGCAATATACCAACTCTCTCGGAGACTGATAAAGTGGCTATGGAGGGTGGCTTGACAGATGAGGAGATCAAAAAGGCCATAAGCCAAATACACTCAGGGAAGGCCATGGGGCCCAATGGGACCAATTAATTTTTTTAAGTAACTGCCTCCCAAGCCGCTCCACATCTGCGAGCCATGTACAATGAAAGTTATGAACAAGGGATACTGCCTAGTGACCAACGTGTGGCGTCCATAGTTGTAATCCGTAAGCTGGGGAAGCCAGATGATAACTGCAGTTCATGCAGGCTGATCTCATTAATCAACGTAGAAGCAAAGATCCTAGCTAAAGTTCTCACCACCAGGCTGGTTACAGTTATCTCATCCTTGGTACACCATAACCAATCTGGGTTTATGCCAGACAGGAATACAGCACTCAACATTCGCCGTCTCAACAATGTGCTGGCACGTAGGAAATTCTTAGAAGAAGACGCAGTAGTGCTGTCTCTAGATGCCTCCATGGCGTTTGATTCTATGGAATGGCTGTATCTATTCGAAGTCTTGGCAAAGATGGGATTTGGTCCGAAATTTTTAGGTTGGATAAAATTACTATACACAGATATACAGGGTCAAGTGAGAGTTAATAACTATACCTCATGGACATTCACACTGCGGAGGGGACACCGTCAGGGCTGTCCTCTATCCCCACTGATATTTTCTCTGATGGTGGAACCGTTGGCCGCCTGGATCCGTCGGGATGTTATGGTGAGGGGCTTGAAATGAGTGGAGGGTCAGGAAGATCGAATATCCCTCCACGCAGATGATATTCTACTATACCCAGCGTGGCATCCTGAACATCTTTACGAACTTTGGGAAATACTCTGGTTATCAAATAAACTGGAGTAAATCGGTACTCTTTATGCTCCGGGGGCCAGTTCTCCATCTCCCACCGAACTGCATGATTGAGGTAGCAGTGGAGGGCTATCGATACCTGGGAATATATGCTACATCTGACCCAACCCTTTTTTATGATCGCCTTTTAGCCCCCCCACTAAACTGGCTAAAAACAGATGTTACACATGGAGGTCCCTGCCCCTGTCTTTGGTAGGTCGAGCATCCCTATTTAAGATGCTGCTCTTCTCCGCTTCTTATATCTTCTCCAGAATTGCCCACACCGAGTTCATGACACGTATTTCTCAGCAGTGGAGAGCGAAGTCCGTACTTTGCTCTGGAACGGCAGGGTCCCCTGCATCGCTACCACAAAATTTACGAAAGGATGGTATGATGGGGGAATAGCCCTCCTAGACCTTAGACTCTACTACTGGGCCTCACAACTGGTGGTGGTAAATCAGTCAGTGGATCTAACGCTATCCCAGTGATCCCGCCTATGTGTTAGATAGATATCAGACTGGGTGATCTGGTTACCTAGGAGCACTATACTCAAAAGTAAAACGAGGGCGATATTTTGGGCCTTTCTCTCACACTGTAGCGATCTGGCACCAGGTAAATTCATGTCTGGGATGGTCCACTGTCCTCACAAAAGCAACACCGCTGTGGTATGCCCAGAGGTTGGGTTCTCTCTGCCATAAACCCGCTTCGATAAGAGGGATACTTTCGGGAATTCTGTGGTCGGAGACCTGATTAACCACTTCGCTGCAGCGGCAATTCTGCCGCAGTGCTAGGGGTAGGGGGGCCGCGCGGCGCTCCCATGCTCGTGACGGAATCAATCCGTCACGTGCCTCGGGCGCGCTGTGCTTGTGACGGCCCAGCCCGCTCAATAGAACGCCCAGCCGTGACAGAACCGCTCCGTCACCAGCACAGCGCGACCGAGGCTGGTGGCGGAGCGGTTCCATCACCAGCATGGGAGGGGTTAAAAAAGGGTCGATCCTAAGCTTTAAGGAGCTCAAGGAAGATTATAAGATGGCATAGGGGAACTGTTTAGATTTATGCAAGTTCGACACGCCCTCACCACAGGCCTGCAAGACCTCACAGATATACCAGAGTCGTCACCGCTGAAAGATCGGCTGCCAGATGGGTCACTACACTCCAAAGCCATCTCATTGACCTATAAAAAATTATGTAAAAACTTGCCAGACACACTACATAAACTTAGAGAGCAGTGGGAGGGAGACTTGGGACCATTGAGGATGAGGACTGGCAGGCAGCTCTGACGTCCCCTAAAGAAGCGGCCATCACCCTCCGCTTCTCCATAGATCATATCTAACAGGAGTGACATTGGCAAAAATAGGGGCCAGAGCTGATGCACTTTGTCTTAGGGGCTGCAGCCAAACAGCTACCTTTTACCACACGATAAGGGAGTGCCCAGAGCTCCTGAGACTATGGGAGGGGGCCACAATCCATATCTAGACTGACTTGGGGAAAGCAATGAATCTCACAACAGGGCTAGGCTGCTTAATATATGGGCGGCAATAGACCTCACAGCGGTGGAGCAGCAACTGGCCACTCTCGGCTATACCCTTGTCAAAAGACAAATAGCCAAGGGAAGGGGGGGGCGGCAAGTTCACCGTCTATCCAGATGTCGGCAAAATACCTTGATAAATGTATGATTGCAGAAAAGGAAGTATTTATAACACGGGGTGCCCAAAGAAGTGGGAAAATGGAACGTATATCGTGGGATTATCTGTATCTTCCGATGGTGGAACTTGAAATGAGAAGAAGTGGAGATTGAGAAGAAGATATTGTGTAAATGTGACTTTTCTTCCCCTTGATATTGTAATGATGTAATATGTGATTGTCGATAATACTGATAGCTAATGTATGCGTAACTACGGATGAAACTAATAAAAAGAAGTTTTTTAAAAAAATTACACCAAAGCTACTGTGAATAGAGGTAAGGAGTTCCTTAATATGAGACCTTATCTACGCTCGTTGGAAGCCCGATATGGACTTTTTCACTCTTGCCTCTTCAAAGTTACTTACAAGAACAGAACCACAACATACGAGGATCAAGTCAAGCTGCAGAGCTTCATTAACTCAGCAAAACAGAATTCATAGACTTTTCTGGAGCTTCGACTTCCCAGACTATTTAATGTTAACATAATCTTATTGTACCTTGTCTTCTTTATTACCATGCTAACTCTTTATTATATAGTTTAAAACTTTAAAATTGTTGTCATAATGTTTTCCCATCATTTCATTGCAATTCCTTGATAATGTATTTTTCTTCTTCCTTGCAGATTTGGTGATGTTTGTGTTCACCTGGTCTACCCGTCACATGTGATGTGGTTCTTCCCCACCTGTTGTTCGGTTTAACCTGGGTGTGTCATCTGTTCCCTGTGGTTTCACCTCCCTCCACCCTTGTATAGTTGTTCTAGGTATGTTTCTTCTTTCTTACCCCTGTATCTCTCCCCCACTTCCTTTTTAATTGTCTTTTACTTTCTTCTTCTTTCCTCTTGGCTTTCTTTCTCTCTCCTTTTCATATTTCATCTCTTTTTTCTTATATGCCTCTTGTATCGCATTTGTTTCTTCATTCATTTTTCTCATCTCCTATTTATTGTATGGTTAATTCATTGTATAGTTGGATACTTACATGGGTTGTTTTTAATTTTATGTTGGTTTATCTAGATGGTGTCTTCTATTCCTTTTTCAGTTTACTTCATGTCTCTGAAAATTGTTTCTTAAAATTTCAGAGGTCTGAACTCTCCCATTAAGAGACAATGGGTTTTAACACATTTGGCTAAATTAAAGGCTGATTTAGCTCTTATATAGGAATCCCATCTTATGGCAAACAATCTATAAAGTTGAAGAGGGGTTGGGTGGGAGAGGTCTTCTTTTCACCAGGAGATGGTAAGTGTAATGGGGTTTTGACTTTTTGTCATAAATTGCTTTCTGTTAAATTGCTCTCTTGGAGTTCTGATGATGAGGGAATGTGGTTGCATACAAAATTGCTGATTGGGAATGCTCAGAGTTCTTTACGATAATTTTATCCTCGTTGGTGATTGCAACCAAGTTGTTGAGCACACAAACTTTTTACTCAAACTATTCAGCAGTACTAGCTTGTCAATGCCTGCAACCCTACCACAAGAGAGTATACTTACTTATCTCCAACCCATCACACTCAATCACTAATAGCTTATTTCTTTCTATCCCACAACATCTCCCAATCCTTAAGAGATGCAGATAATGGCTGTATTCTAATATCTGGTCCTACCCCTATTTCTATTCAATTAGACATCTTACACAAACCTAATATATCCAGGAAATAGCGTTTTAATAATGCTCTTCTCTTAGATCCAAAGTTTACTTCCTCCTTTGTTTCCATTTTCAACAAATATTTTCTGTTTAATCAAATAAATACCCTACCAATTTCTATTATATGGGATGCTTTCAAGGCAGCTGCTCGGGATTTCTGGTAAGTCAAGGCTTCATTCGAGGAATATACTCATAAAAGCACAAACATACATTTAAAATACATCACATTAATTTGTTTTCCTTATTTATACATACTTTTAAAACATTTGTACATACATCAGCAATAAAAGAAAATATTAGGTATACATTTACACAGAGATCCCTTGATACCCTAGTTATATTACATTGGTAGAAATTGCCCTCCGTCTAATAGACCATGCCCACCCCAGATACTTTGCTGTTCCTAGAACAATAGGCATATCAGTGGAGGTGCAAATAATTCGTAGTGCCTCAACACCCCTGGATGTCCCTAGATTTCTACAAACGGGAGCTAACCAAACTCTTCTCGGGTTGGCATAAGCTTTGCACAAGAATAAAAAGTGACCTATACTTTCCTTAATTGCACCACAAACCGGGCAGCACGAAGTAGTTACACTCCTCCACCTACCCGTCAATGATCTCAGAGGGAGAGCACCTGATCTCAACTGGAAGAAAAGCTTCCTATCCCCAGGGCTAGTAATACTGTCCCAGTATAGTTCCAGTATAGGACACAGTTTGATTTCTAAGAAGCGCTGCGCCATTGTATCTGACCTCGTTCTGCTCCAAAGTTTACCATCTAACCAATCCCAATATAAACTCTTGATTATGTTTTTACTTGGAAAGGGTTCCCCAGATGGATTATCCCATAGATTAGACAGGCCGAGGTCACCTAGAGCTGTTCTAAGATTTTTTAACCATACTATTTGGTGAAAGGTATCAGCTTTGATTATGGCAAGGAACCCCTCTGCATATTGCCGTATCTCCGGGGTAGTCCAGAGGCGTCTCCAATAAAGAATCGGGCGCAATTGCGCTCGATCACTAACTGATCTTCTCCCTAAATCAAGACCAAGCGGGATCAGTGGTGTACTCTGGGGGAGACCTGTGATTCCTCTAGGGAACCTATTCTCAGATATTTGCAGAGGGAGAAGCCTATCGAAGCCCCACAGCTCAGCCCCGTATAGGGCAGCCCCAATAGCCTTGGCATCATATACTGCTAGGACTGGTATCATGGGCTTTGATTTTGAATTTTTATGTTCCACCCGGAGTGCCCCCAAAATCTGTTGATGCCTCAGGACCGCCTTTTCCATATGCTGGGACCATTTTAGATTGTTTGCTATCTGCACCCCAAGGTAGGTAAATACAGAAACAACCTTTAGCTCACAGTTATTCAAGAGTATTTTGGGCCGGGGTCTACACTTTGGTGAGAAGGCCATCAGCTTAGTCTTGCCCACGTTAACTTCCAGGCCATGTTCCCCACAGAAGAGAACAAAGATGTTTAAAGCTCGCTGCAAGCCGGCCGGTGTTTTGGAAAAAATCAGAGTATCATTGGCGAACATCAGGATCGGAACCCTGACGCCCGCCAACGAAAGTGCATCGACACTGGCATCCAGCATCCGAGCCACAATTTAGTTAATAAATAGGGAAAAAAGCAGGGGGGCCATAGCACACCCCTGTCGTACTCTGCGTCCAATTGGAAAGTCAGCAGATGATTCGCCATTCGCACCCCACTGGACTTTGGCGAAGTTACGCTCATGTAGCCTCATTATCAGGGTGAGCAACTCAGCTGGAAGGCCTATATCGCTCAGAACCTCCCAGAGCTTTCTCCTTGGGACCAGGTCGAAGGCAGCCCGCAAGTCAAAAAAGGCGACATACAGGCTGCCTTCGCCGAGCACCACCGTCCCCCACTGCAGCAGAGCAAAACGAAACACCTGATCAACTGTGCTTGTTGCCTGCCGGAATCCAGCCTGATATGGGGACAGGGCGTTTTTCTCATCTACCCAATCCATTAGCTTGTTTACCACCATTCTCCCCACCACTTTTTGGATAGTGGCAATCAAGCTTATTGGCCTATAATTGGCCGGGAGGGACCGATCCCCTTTTTTATATATGGGTATAATAGTTGATCCCTTCCATAATTCCGGGACTGCTGTTCCCTTTGCAATTGCGTTTCCTAAAAGAAATATATACCTAACCCACCTCGCCTTATCGTTTATAAAAACATCAGAGGGTATCCCATCTAGACCCGGGGCCCTTCCCCCTTTGGCAGCGCCTATTGCAACTTCAGTTTCTTTGGTGGAAAATAAATTCCCAGTGGGGAATACAGCTGAAACTACCTTCACATCATTAAACTCGGTTGTCTCGGCATATTGCGGTTTGAAATAATCCACCCAGGCACCCTCAGCGACATTATTGTCAGGTTTGTTTGGAACTCCTCCTCTGCCCCACTTAACAATATTCCAGAATAACCTGGAATCCTTAGCCCCTGAGGCCTCCTTTAGTTCAGCCCAGTGATTTTCGCCCCATGTTTTTTTTGCTAGTAGTACACTAGCCTTGTAGTGCTTCCTAGCCTCGCCAATCGCTGCCTTGTCCCTATTCCTAATTGCTCTTCCCAAGCTTAACCTGGCTTCCCTGCACTGGTGGTTAAACCAACTAGCTGGTTTAGGTGGTTTTTTCCTATTTGTGTTGCTGGACCTCAAGAAATGCGGTTTTAAAATGGAAAAGAGCTTGTTGTGTATGTCCGTTATTTCCCCTGAGCCTGGGGTTACAGAATTTGCAGCCTCCATAGCAGCGATTGCAGTATCCACTTCAGAACTTATAAAGTTCATAGACTCTGCATTCGCCAGTACACTCGGCCAGTTGAGTCTGCCCATGTCATTGGCCATAGTAGGCATTAGGCAATTGCTTCATTGAGGATTCCCTGATATGGCCATCCACCAATCATGGGACACACAGAGGGGATTGTGGTCACTTTCCAGTCTACCCTCAATTTTCATGTCACATACCAACTGCCACAAATTAAGGCTACAAAGGACATAGTCCATCCGACTTTGATTATGACCATTGTTGAATGTGCAGGCACCTTCCCTATCGCCCTTCGTCCTCCCATTTAGGGCTCTCAACCCATGTTCCAAGCAAATGGCGTTCAGTTGTAATATATCTTTCGTCCACCGCTTAACAGGAGCCAGATGTAAAGTCGGAACACCCCATTGTGTATCCTCTTCATGCCCTAGGGGATCGTCCGAACTATCCAATGGTTCGAAGGTCCTATTTAGGTCTCCAGCTACTACAACTTTGTTACCCAGAGACTGCGATTCCAGGGAGGTGGACAAGGCCTATAGAATGGGTGAACTCCAGTGGTACTACCCCTCGCATAGATGTTATATATATCTATCCCTCCCTGCTTTTCTGAGGTTATTCTTATCATTTGGATGTCTTTACAACCCAGATCCACCACTTTGATTGTTATCTGAAGGCATTGCCTTACCCAAATAGTTAGGCCTCCCATTGGCCGGCCCCTAGAACCTCTATTGGCCAGAATTGAGAAATTTAAATAGCCAGGAAGAAATATAGGGTCGCAAGCCCATGTCTCCTGGAATAAACAGACTTCAAAGCAGTTGACAAAATCAATCCAGTTTTGGGACATCAGCTTGCTATTCAGCCCCGC
Source organism: Lissotriton vulgaris (assembly GCF_964263255.1). NCBI lineage: Eukaryota > Metazoa > Chordata > Amphibia > Caudata > Salamandridae > Lissotriton > Lissotriton vulgaris. Next base: position 469,845,884 of record NC_141685.1, on the reverse strand, counting down.
GATGTTCCATGAGAGAAACTTCCCTAGACTGGGGCCGTCCATAGGTATCGCTCCTACACAGGACACCCCAGAGTTGTTTACTAAAGTTCCGTCACGCCCCTCCCCCCTCCCTCGGGTGGTATCCTCTATGTTATGATCAGCCTCCTGGGTGTCCACAATGCTAAGTGTAATTAATACCTCCTTTTCAGAGTCCTCGGAAGTAGGAATACACTCCCCACAGGTTTCATCCAAAATCACAGTCTCCCAACCAGTTCTCGTTTCATTTGATTCCACATTTCTGGACAAAACAGTTAACACAGGCTTCCCACATATCTCCCTACGAGACATACCTTCCCTGTTGTTCTGGCAATAATCAGAATTGGGTCAATGGACCCACCCTAGATCGTTCATTACTTCAAAATGATTATACATTGGTCCGTTATAGAAGTTGCCCCGTTGAGAGGGTACAGTGAAAGGAACAAACCCTGGGGAGGGGAAATTATTAAAACAACCTGTTTCACTGGTCATTCCAAATTGAACACCTGTTGGTCTTGGGTAAAAGAATGTGAGATCAACAACACCGATTCCACCACTGCTTGTGCCCCAATTTTGCTTCGTAATCAAACGTGTCACCCTAGGATCTTGAAAGTTAACAACTAAACACCCCCCCCCCAGGTTCTTAGGAGTACAACCTATCCAATCTGTCCTTCTCACTCCAATAATCAGCCCGTCCACTTCCCCGGGCAGTGGTCTATTTGCCTTCAACCAGTGCATTACCTTGTTCTTTAGCATCTGGAAGGATTCTCTTTGCCCGGCCAACAGAGGTGGTACATTAGTGAGAACAACCACGAAGGGATAGGAATCCGGGGTAAGATTCATAGGAGGTATCCTACGGGTGCTTTCATCGGGAGGGTGTTGGGCCGGCTTAATGTCAGGAGCAGCAGGACGTGATGTTGAAATACTTGGTAGTGGCTGGGAACTACTCAATACAGTGCTATTGGTATTGGAACTGTCTTTGTTATCCCGAACTGGAACGCCAGAACAGGGTTTAAAACTGCTTGATATGGGTTGGGAACCATCAAATACAGGGTTACCACTTTTGGAACTCTCTTTATTACCCATAGCCACAGTATCAGGCAGCTTGGTTTGTTTGGTGGTATTACTACTTGGGCGGTCCAACAAATCTAAGTTAGTCTTAGGGATTTGACCCTTCGACTGAGGCTTGCTAGCAATGCTGACTATGGGGGGAGGGGGCACTGCGATTGACACACCATTAGCCTGGCCATTTGGTTTCAGAGAATTGGTGCTTTCCCCAGTCCTAGGGTGGGACTTAATTAGGGCTTTGGTGGAAAAAAAGTTATCTAGAGTTGCCTGCTCAAAATGATCTAGCCGATCAGCTAATTTTTTAACTCGTTCCTCGATAGGAATCAGGAGAGACCTCATCAGCCTCTCCAACTCGAGAAGCAGAACTGGATCAGAAGATAATGTCTCAGCTGATCCCATCGCTGAAGGGACATTCGTGATAGATACAGGACTAACCGAAACAACTCCGTCCTTAGTAGTCTCTTCCCCACCAGAGCCAGCCCCAGTAGGCTTACAGGAAGGACGCAGGGATACTCCAAACTTCCTTATTTTTTTCGGATGTTTGGGAAGATAACACTTCTTCGGGGCAGAACTTCTTTTCCTTTTAATACTTGGTTTGGTTTTATCTGCGTGAGCTGACACACTCGATTGGGCAGTGGTCACCTGCCCTAAAAGTAAGCCAGTTGGTGTTAAGGGCGAGGTGGAAGGCAAAATGGGCACACTCGGTTGGACAGTAGTCACCTGCCCTGTAGATAAGCTAGTTGATATTGGGGGCGAGGTGGGAGGCAAAATGGGCACGACGTGGCCCACAGACGAGCCAGCCAACAGCTCTGGTGAAGGGGGAAAGGCATAAGGCGTTTCCAGTACAACTGGCAGGGTTAGAGATGACAGGGGAGGAACCAATGCCAATGCAGGGAAACCCTGGGGTGGCCGTTTCTCCAAGGGAATTTTAAGGAGTTCAATAGATAACCTACGCTTGGCGCGCCTCTCCGCCAAAGCGATTTCTTTGTAAATATCTTGGGTTACCCGACTGAAGTATTTGTCTAGAGGACCCAAGATAGCTAGCCCCGCCTCGGCCTGAGTGGGGAATTGAGCAGTGGTGTTTGAAATAGAAGACACACTTCGCAGCCAACAAGCTATAAGATTAACAATACTATATAAGCAAACACCAGGGATCTCTTGAACCTGGGAACGTACTGTATCATGTGGATAAAAGGCACAATGTTAGAGGGTGGGCCCAGCCCATCCTCCTTCGGCCCCTGGTGGCCACAGCCGGTCCAGCCCTTGTCCCGGGCTTCTCCCGGCGCACTCCCACGCGCTCCCGCGCAGCGGTAGACTGTTCTTGCTAAGTAGGGTGTGGAGAGGGCAGGGGGCGTGTCAGGCAGGGAGAGCGGACCAGGTGACTCGAATTGGTCTCCACAGGGACTCCTGGGATACGGAGTCCCTGTTAACGCTCGCAGCCCTGCAACAGTCCGTGCCTCAGCCCTCGCACTCCACAAGTCCTGGCAGTTCTCCTCCTCAAACCACGAAGCGGGACCCGCTGCGGGTCCGGCGAGCGGTCAACAGCGGCAACAGCGGCCCCGGTAACTCAGCAGGTAATAAAGCAATGGGCAGCAACCACAACGCCAAACGGACACAAAGGATTCCCACAGTGGCTCCAGGTATACCCGCCTTTCAGTGTTCGAGGGCGGGGGGCGTGTCAGGCAGGGAGAGCAGACCAGGTGACTCGAATTGGTCTCCACAGGGACTCCTGAGATACGGAGTCCCTGTTAACGCTCGCAGCCCTGCAACAGTCCGTGCCTCAGCCCTCGCACTCCACAAGTCCTGACAGTTCATATCCTCAAACCGCGAAGCGGGACCCGCGCAGCGGGTCCGGCGCAGCGGGTCCGGCGAGCGGTCAATAGAGGCAACAGCGGCCCCGGTAACTCAGCAGGTAATAAAGCAATGGGCAGCAACCACAACGCCAAACGGACACAAAGGATTCCTCGGGATTTCATTATCGGCTTTGTTTAAAAAAAAAAAATCTTCACATAAATTAACAAAAGACCTCTTAATTAGGATAAAACGATTGAAGCATTCCTATGATTCTTCCAAATCAAAAAAATCTTTAACTGAACTTATGTATGCTAGGTTTCAATGTAATTAATAGTCGACACCTCAACCTCTTTGTTAAAATCCAGTCGAAAGTTTTATGATGATCAGAACAAAGTGGGGAAAATATTAGCTACCTATTTGAAAGTTAAACATAATATGCCTAACATAGAGTCAATTATGGATGAACAACAAACGTTGAAATTTAAGGATGCTGATATTTTGAATGAATTCCTTACCTTTTACAAAACATTATACACGTCAGACAATCCTTCCTCAGAAGTCCACATTTCTCAGTTTCTTTCTGGCATTCAACACTCCTCTGATACTCTAATCGATTTTACCCCCTTAGAATCTGACTTATCACAAAAAGCTGGCCTATAGATACACAAAAAACATCAAGCCCCAGGCCAGATGGCTTTACTGTTGAGTTTTATTTTTTTGCATTTTGCATAATAACTTCTACGCAAACTGCATGACCTCTTAAACTCTTTCTACACTCCATCAGATCCTCTGGTTCTTTTGCAGATGCCCTAGTTTGCCTTATTCCTAAAAAAGGGAAGGATCTACGATATTGTAAAAATTATAGACCTATTTTGTTAGTAACTATGGATTACAAATTTCTTCCTAAGGCCCTGGCCATGCGTCTGGAATCCCACTTACCCCAATTATTAGGTGCAGAACAATCTGGATTTGTTAAAGCCGTCTTACCACAGATAACACTCAATTTTTTTAATATTATAGCCAAATCCTCCCATTTACCTCATTCATTGGCAGCTATAGGCTGAGGCGTGGAAAAAACGTTTGATCGAGTTGAATGGCCCTATCTTTTTCAAACACTTAAATGGTTTGGTTTTGGCCAAAACATAATTTTGTTAATTTCCATTCTTTACTCACAACCACAGGAAATGGCAACATCTCCTCATACTTTAATTTAGGCAGAGGTGTTCGTCAGGGTTGCCCATTATCTCCCTTCTTTTTTAATTTACCCTTTGGTATCTAGAATTCGTCTAAACCAAAATATACATGGATTTGATTTCAAGGACAACAAATTAAGGGTCCGATTAGGATGGCGGACGGATTGCCCCCGCCTGGCTGGCGGTAGCAACCGCCAGCCCGGCGGGGGCAATCGGTCCGCCATCCTCCCTGAAATGAACCCCTGCCACATTAGGATGGCTGGGGGGTCCGCTTCGGATGGGAAGACTGTCCGCCGCTTTTCCACCGCGGTCGCCTTGCGACTGTGGCGGAAAAGGTCTAATATGGTGGCGGTGTTTATCAGACACCGCCAGCCATATTAGGATGGGCTTTGGGGAATGCCTTTCGGTGGCGAAAGGCATATGGTCTTTGCTTTGGGGGCCCTGTTGTGGGCCCCCAGGGTGAAGGGGGGGTGCACATGGGTGGTACCTATGGTACCCCCCTGCGTTTAAAAGTAGAACATGGCAGGCACTGCACGGTGCCTGTCATGTTGTGCTTTGAAACGCACAACATGCATTTTTTAGCATTGCGGCGGGCGCTGCTTTTAGCATCGCCCGCCGCAATGTTAAAAATGCGGGATGCACCCGCCACTGTGGGGGGTGTATCCTAATTCGGCGCATGGGACTCCACCTTTAAGGTGGATGGTACCTTGCCACGACAGGATGGCGGACGAACAAAGACCGTCCGCCATCCTAATCGGCTCCTAGGTTAGCAGCATACGCTGATGACGTGTTATTATTTATTTCACAGCAACTATCCTCTATCCCTGCCTTTCTACAAGAAGTCAAATCCTTTACCTCTGTGTCCGGATATAAACTAGACAAAGATACATGTGAAACAATGCCTTTAACTAAGTATACTTTCAAAGAGGATTTTGCTGATTTCAACTTTGCTTGGAATCCTAATCACATAAGATATTTAGGTTTATACTTCACCCCCTCCATACCAATAACACTCTCTTTATGTATGAGCAAATGTATACAAAGAATCTCCACACTGACTGCTAAATGGTATGCCTTATACTTATCTTGGTGGGGTCCTCTGGACACTGTAAAAATAATGATAACCCCCATAGTACTCTACACAATATGTAATATTCCAGTGTCCATTCCTTCAAAAGTTTATAAGAAGATAAACTCAGTGTTATCTTCATTTCTTTGGAACAAGAAATCTTGCATGTCCATATTAAAGTTATCAAGACCAAAATCAGAGGGTGGAGTAAATTTTCCTGATTTTTTGACGTACCAAAAATAGTTTTTACTCCACCATTCTTCAAGATGGCTCTCAGAGTCTCTGTTAAATTGTCCTTTGTGGGTGAAACTTGAACATTCTTTTCTCTACCGTTACTCATTTCAAGAGTATTTATCCTTTACCCGCAGACCTCAATCTATATCTACCCCTATACTTAAATACACTTCCGACTAGTTTAGACTCTTTTCTTAGCTCCACATTATGGCATAATAAGATGGTATTGATACTTGGCAAGCCTTTGTACTGGAAATCTTGGAAACAAAATGGTTTAATTAGGATGTATCAGCTTTTTGTTCAAGATGAGGTCATGCCTTTTGCACAAGCTAGGCAGCTCTTCAATCTTCCTACTTCCTTTCAGTCTATATACAAACTTCTACTGCACACTCTCCAGATTGCTTACCCTCAACTTTTAACCCTTAATATTAGCATTTCCTCTCCTGTGAATGGAATACATGATTTTCTTTGCAGCTATCCCAAAGCTTCTCTTATATGTACATTTTTACGCACCTCGAACAATGATAGAGAAAAAACTAAAGTAGAGCCTCCTGGGAGTAGGATTTAGAGGTGTATTGGTCTACATCCGTATGGAACAAAATATGGACTAAAATCAGGAAATCTTCTAGAGCAGATAACACCACACAAACACTCTTTTTTATTTATAACAGACTTCTGCTATGCCTGGTAATCTTAAGTAAAAGACATACTAGCCTTCCTGATACTTGCTGGACTTGCACCTCACCACTTGCTGATTTAAACCATCTACTTTTCACATGCTCGCATGTTCATAAATTTTGGAAGAACGTTTGGTCTCTAATTAACTTAATCTTTTGTTCCAGAATCCCTTTCTCTAACACACATCTATTTCTAGGGAGTTTATCTCCAGCTTGGTGACTCTAATTTCAATACAAAGATTATAGACCTTTTCCTGGCAGTTGCTTTCCAGCAAATAACCAAAAATTGGAAGGATTTCACCAATTTTCTTTATTAATCTTGGTGGTATGCCATTTGTTATAACCACAGACTAGATACAGCCTTTGTACACCCTATTCATATGGCCTCGAAACATTTACGTTCATAGATGCTAGTGCCAAGCGCTCTTTTTCCCTAACCCCTATTCAACAAAAAGTTTCTCAACCTCCCTGACATTCCACATGTTCATTATGCATCAACCTGTTCATATTAATAGCATTCATGAATCTTCTGTATGACATTTATCATTTTGTGGGATACACCATTTTAACCCTTTATTTGTTATTTTTCTCTTTTCACTTCTTATATTATTCTTCAAGCCATGTTATTCTAATGTTTACATCTTACAATGTTGTTTTCTGCATTTTAACTTAATTTTTTCCGTGAATTTTTATTGTTTGACTATATTATGTACCTTTATATAAAAAATTTTCAATAAACTTACTTTTGTACTTAAAAAATTTAAAGGTTAAGAATGATTCCCTAGTTACATTATTCAGGGTCATACCTATAAATCAGGCTATGTTTCAAGACTTTGGCCATGATCGTGATCTAGTCGTGGCAGTAGTTACCGCATGCCATAGAAAATAATGCATGCATTTACAGTCCCGTCTGACCACAAGTTAAAAATAACGATTGGTAATCGCATGTTCTAAATACTTCACATCTGTAGTCCACATGCACAATTTATAAAATGTGCTGTTTACAGCATTAGACAGCCGGTAAAATCTCCTCCTGGACCAATGGTATATAGAACCCCCCCAATATATCAACCAACACTTGCACTTGACAATCAAGTCGTACCGGGAACCTTATAGTGCAGCAGCTGTTCAAAACCAGGAGTGGTGGAGGTCCTACTTACACCAAGATACCATGCCAAAGGCAATTATGATGTTTTGAACAGAGGCAACATCCTGTGCTTATTTACTCACAAACCATCTTTGGAGTATATAGGCTCGACAGATGTTGCCTGGGTTAAATTCCAAAGCCTTGCAGGCGACTTCCACAACGAATCTACAGTGGCCGGTCTATATCAACAGTTACAACAGACGGCAATGCTGTGTGAAGCCAATCAATTGGCAGACTGGGGTATTGAGATTAGGCACTTACCTCAAGATCAATCAATCAGTCAATAAATCTTTAAATACTTACTCCATCTTAAAATGTGCTGATGATAACCACATTGGTAACAATATTATCAGCACTCTCTCCCAGCATAAACTACTGAGGATCACCTGCTCAACTAATCAGAGAAGAGTCTTTACTAGCAAACAGGACACTAACAACCAACTTGGACATCAGGCTGAATGTGGCCATCATTCGGCCCGACGGCACCTTGAAGTCCCTTAGAGGCAACATAGACCATATATTGAACGAGCAAAATAATGACATAACGATCATTTCTTGGAATGTGGCTGGCCTTCACAAATTGATTAAAAACGACTCGGCCCTAGATTACCTTCAAAGCAGCAATATAATCTGTCTCCAGGAGACATGGGCAACGTCTGCTACAGCTCTTTCCGGGTACATTGAAATCCATGTCTCGGCTTCAAAACGTAATATTTTTGGGCGGCCAATGGGCGGCCTCTCTGTTTACATCAAGCATTCCAGAACGTTGGAAGTAACCTCACTCGCATCTCCCTCACCTGGAATTCAAGTATTACTCATCAATGGGATAAAAAATCACTACAAACCATTTCGATTGCTATTATTCAACTGGTATGTCAATCCTGCTTTGCATCAGAGAAACCAAGCACTCGACGATCAGGCAGCCATCATTGGAGATCTTCTCATCAAATATCCTTATCATAATCCACTTATAGTTGGGGATTTTAATAATAGATCGCTTGACAAGACTGAAAAGGACCATAAACAACCTATAGAGGTCGCTGTACTACAAGCCTTATTTGACGCCTGTTCTATATCATCCGCTCATAATCTCAAGAAAGCAAAAGATCAGACATGGGCCCCGCTTCCAACATAGAGGAACATCTCTACAATCGATTATCTATTAATCGGCAGAACACTAACTTCACATCTGAATGACTTTGACATTGACAATTGATCAAGAGCGACCACAGGGCCCTTAGAGCATCTTTCAGTCTTTCCTCTGCTGTATCTTGCAAATTCATACCTGTAGGCGAATCTACGGGCAAAGAATGTGATAAAGTCCCGCATAGGATAAAATGGACCACTGATCTCGGTACATAATTGTCCGCATGGACAACTAAAAATGAACAGTTAATAACTGCTTTTGGTTCGCAAGCCCTCTTAGACCACTGGCCCACTCTCCTGATGGACCTGCATTGGGCGCTGGGGAGAACATTGGATGCTCAACAAAAACAGGGGCCTAACGATTTAAACCAGCACCCAAATAAGGAAGAGCCAGAAAGTAAATGAAAGTGCCAAAATCCCCCAAATGCAAAACAAAGAGGGGAAAAAGCGTTGCAGGGCGCCGTAACTGGGTCACTTCGAGCTGTCTATAAGAAACGCTCATGGGAGCAACGTACTAAACGAATAGAGGATGCCTGGCTTAAAATGTTCTCCCTTCTTAAGGATAAAAATCCAGCTCCATTTTGGAAATATATTACCCAATTCAGTAATGGTGGCCAGTCAAAGGAGAATGGTGTACCTGAGAATCTGTTGGGTGAATCATGTTAATCAGCTCTAGAGCAGTGGGACAGGGGAGCTGTCAGCCCTCTACTTGCCTCAAGCACCAAAGCATGAAAACATCCAGGGTTCAGACATCTCTGAAGTCGAAATGATCAAGATCATTAGTCGCATGAGGATTAATGGTGCGCCAGGGCCAAATGGAATACCCGATACAGTTTTTAGATCAAATCGATCCTTTTGGGCAGAGCTCCTTAAACAAGCCTTTCTTACAGCTACAATTCCATCCACCTGGCAGGGCTCAATATTACATCCACTTTACTAAAAGGGTAACCGCTCAAATCTGGCCAATTTTAGGCTAATAGCCTTATTGGACATCAAAGCTAAGGCCTTGCTGGCAGAACTCAAAAACTGGGTTACAGAAAACAGCATCCTCCCCCGTACGCTGCCAGGTTGATATTCAAACTGCCCCGCAGAGCACATGCCACTCCCTTGCTGCGTCAACTGCATTGGCTGCTGATGTAATCAGAAAGATGATCCGTACTTCGAGTTAGTTCTTTAAGTTACTTTATTCAATTAAGATGTTAAGATATAAAGATAACCCCATCAGGAGCAGCTGTCCTGCTGCTCAGCCCTCACCCAACTGACATTCACAAACCACTTGCATTCCACCCATCAAACATTCCACAACACAGACATTCTAGCTGAGCAGCAGGAAGACTCAAGATACAACATATCTCCCTTCGTTAGGGAAACAACAGCATTGAGCAATAAAATGGATGAAATTTAAAACAATACACTCTAGTACATTTAGTCAATAAATTTAAAACAAAGCATACAATAAATTTTAACTCATCTCGCGCATTACAGTCTGAAGAGAGCATCACATCACTTCCTGAAATAAACAACTAACCTACATCCTACGTCCATATGCCACAAATCATACCAGTTGGCCAGACCAGTATAACAAGAAAGACACACAGAAACAACCCTTAACACCATACATATCAGGAAACAACGTGCCCACCTGAGATGAAGAACAAGTACTCACATAACTCATTCATGTGCATTCCCAACACGACCCTGACATGCGAGGGACACTCCCAACGCAACCATGACGTGCGAGGGACACTGCCAACGCAACCTAGACGTGTGAGGCAACAGACAATCACATCGCAACCCTGACGTGCGAGACAAAAGACATCGTAAACCTTTAGAAATGTAATCAGTCTTGTCTTGTGCTGATTCTAAATGAAAACAGCAACCGTTATCTCTCTCCACAGAAATCAACAGTCAAAACCAGCGAAAGACAAAAGTAGATATTTTCTTTCTATTTTCCTTTTGTCTTCCCATGCATGGTATCTTGCCAAAAACACAGTGCTGTCTCGAGACTTAAACTCACAACGTATTACGCTATTGAAAATGTGACTCCAGATTTACTCCGTGACTCGATCTTGCTCCTAAACAATATTCACAGTACACTGCAGCTGGCATTAATCACTTTAATTAGCGCTGACAAATCACGCAGACCTGGGTTAACTGTCATCATAAACATTGCTCCGAGGCTCGATTTACTGCCCCCGAACCACATACGAAAGACACAGCAACAGGTATTGTGCCAGAACTTTACTCCGAGGCTCGATTTGCTGCCCCCGAACCACAAACAAATGACACAACGGCAATTAATATAAGCAGATTTACGCTGATGGATCTAGCAAACCTGGGTTTCAGGGTGACCGATGTCCGGGTCACTGATGGGGTTAGATTGCCAGACAGCATTCCAGACACACTTTTAAATACTTTTTTGAAAGTCATTTACCATGAGATTTCGTTGTTTTCCGATTTTCTGCACCTTTCTGATTTCCTTTTTCAACAAGCTTCAACTTTTCTTATCTGTTTCAGTCAAGTCTCTGTTGTGTTTTCATTTTCCTTGAATTTGCACGCATGGATTCTTCATCAAAACATCGCCATTCCACCCATCAAACATTCCACAACACAGATATTCTAGCTGAGCAGCAGGAAGACTCAAGATACAACAGCTGCCTACTAAACAAAGGATCAGTTTTAAGAGTTTGTGTATTGCACACAAATCCCTGTTTGGTGCAGCCCCTAAATACATCAAGGACCATTTGAAGTCTTATGTACCCGCCCGCCAGCTTCGTTCATCACAAGCTAATCTCCTTGCCTTTCCCCATGTCAGTATGGTGACTTTTGGTGGCAGAGTCTTTTCAGTCTGTGTCCCCCAGATATGGAATAAGCTACCAGATGACATGCGCAAGGCAGATAGATTGTTTCCATTTAGGAAAATGCTTAAGACGATGCTGTTTTTAGAGGCATTTGAATAGGTCCATTAGGTTCATCGTCAGGCTTCAGGGGCTCAACGGAACGCGGACAGCCGCTCTATGACACAGCGTTTGGAGACCTTTTGGTGATTAGCGCTCTACAAATGTAATAAATAAAATAAAAATAAATAAATAAATACTCATTCAGGCTTTAGATCAGGCTGCTCCACGACAGATAATATAATAGCGCCGTCCTACCTGTCGTGGAGAGCCACTTTGGCCAATCAACTACCCCTATTCTACTGTTTTGTGGACTTCAGTGCAGCATTCGATAGAGTCAACCGAGGGATGCTATGGAACAAACTATGGGGTCAATTATGATGGCGGACGGACCTGCATCTGTCCGCCACCCCCGAGGTGGAGGGACCATCCGCAGGGGCAGTGGCGTTCCATCCATTGCAATTAGGATATGACCGCCACCCTGGCGGTCACACCCCGTATATTTAACATTGCGGCAGGTGCTGCTTTAAGCAGCACCCGCCGCAAAGTTAAAAGTGCATGCTGTGCATTTGCATGCAGAAAGTGGCAGGCACTGCACAGTGCCTGCCGCATTGTGCATGCAACTGCAAGGGTGTACCATAGGTACCCCCATGTGCATCCCCCACCACTCCCTTCACCCTGGGGGCCTGCAACGGGCCCCCAATGCAAGTACCGCATGCCTTTTCGTGGCAGCATTGCCGCCACGGCCTCGGAAAGGCATAGCCCACAGCACATCCTAATATGGCTGGCGGTGTCTGATAGACACTGCCACCATATTAGAGCTTTTCCGCCGCGGCCGCAAGGCGACCGCAGCGGAAAAGCAGCGGGCGGTCTTCCCGTCCGCCGCGGTCCTCCCCGCCATTGTAATATGGCGGGGGGAAATAGGTGGCGGACGGGCAAGGATGGCGGATGGATCGCCACCGCCTGCATGGCGGTGGCGATCCGTCGGCCATCCTAATTGACCCCTAAATTCCTGGGGGATACCATCCGCACTTCTTTCTGCACTAATGTCACTGCATCAGAAATCCTGGGTGAGGATTAAAACAAGTGCCACAACAGTATATGCAAAACTTGCAACAAAAAATGGTCTAAAGCAAGGCTGCGTATAAGCCCTACTACTTTTTAATCTTTATACCGCCGACTTGCTTAAAGAATTGGTAGGTGCAACTTTGGTCGCCCCAAAATTGGGTGGCACATGACTACAGATCATGCAATATGCTATTCGCTGACGACATTATTATTATGGACCATACAAAAACAAGTCTACAAAGATAGCTCACTGCCCTTAACACATACAATATAAAAAACAATCTTCTGATAAATGAGTAAAAAACTAAAGTCATGATTTTTGGGAAGCACCAAAAAAGAAAATCCTGTCTTGGAATGCAGGTGATTTACATATAACTACCTGCACTAGCTATAATTATCTAGGAGTTTGGTTTAACGAAAGAGCAAATTTAGTAGCCCATCTCAAACTTCTTCGGCCCTAGGGAGCAGGGGTTTATTCATAGTCTGAGGCGCTTGAATCAGCATTTGCACAGCCCCACAGCCAAGCTAATCTTAAGGGTCCTACACGCCAAACTGCTCCCGGCAGTGTCTTATGGACAGCTGGGTTTCCCTGGTAAAATTGATTAATTTCTTGTGAACTATCAAATAATGGCCTATAAGAAAATATTTTCGGCTCCGCAGCATGCAAGGAGGGCGAGGCTGAGATTTTAGCTGGGCCTGGCAAGTGCAGATCTTCACTGTCTAGGAGACTTAATTAAATTCTACATCTACACTCTACGTGCACCAGCTCAATCCATGAAAGAAATTTGCAATCAGTGTTCACGGACAAACTCTCTCCTTGGTACAGGCAGCTGCACTTTGCCATTTTCATATTGAAGATTGAAATCATAAACTTCTCTAATCCAATTATTCCCCTGTCAACGTGGAAAAAAACGATAAAAAGTCAAATTACTCTAGTGTCATTTGAAAGAGACATTTCTCGGTTTCCCCAAAAAACACTCCTCACAGCTCTGGATGCCTCGTATATCAAGGGCAAACCTCAACCATATTTTAATTACTCTCTCCGATCACAGACTCATAATAAAATTCTTTATATGAGGCTGTTAGCCCTTCCAATTCATGATTGTAACCCTCTGTCGGCTCGGAGGAACGGTCAGCTAACATGTAGGCTCTGCAATTATCCACATGAGTCCTGGTTACATCTTGCCAACAATCGCCGATGTCTACTGGTTCCAGTCTATTGGGAAAAGTCACTGAGACATTGCAGGGAAGCATCTGATTTGTGCTTCAGTAATAATTCAGTCCAAGTTCTAGCAAGGGCTGGGAAGTTTGTTAACATTATTTTAACTGCACTGCATAATGCCCAGCATTAAGAAATATACAAGTTCTATTCTCATTTCACAAATGAACGTTGATGAATGTTAACTATTAGTAATAAGCATTGTGACACTTTTGTCATTGTCTTTCATACAATAAACTTCCCTTTTGGACTAAACGGCTAATTGTGATATATTGCCATAAAACTGAAATGCTGCTTTTGGAATTGACATTTATTTCGGATTGCCAGATTTTATAAATGTGTATACAATTTTAAATGTTTTAATTTGATTAGGTATCAATATGATGTTTGTATGTTACGGTTTTAATTTACTGTTTAATAAAAGAACTAGATATTTACTACATGTGAAAAATATTGCATGTGGCAAATAACACCCAATTGCAAGTAAGAGAGGTCATTGTAAACAAGTGGAAAATACCCCCTTAGATTTCTCCAGTCAAAAGCAGGTAATAAAAATGTTGGGAATAAACAAAAAGCTATAAAACAATATAAAAAACTAAGACCAACACAACAGTGCAAAAAACAAAATACACAATACATGCACTGTTTGAACAAAGAAAAAAATAGAATCACGCACACACCTGCATATAGGGATAGACCTACATAAACAGGCATGGACGGGCGACACTCTCAAAGGTTGTTTGCAGCAGCTCACACTTCCATTCCAAAGAACACTACCATAAATTCAGCACTGCTAGGCCACTTCTCATGCTATGCCAGATCCATGTTCTGCTACAATAAACTATGCAGCATGTGGATGGAAAGCAGGCCACAACTCAATGACTTCAAATGGAGCAAAAAGCAGGAGAGCCAGGATTGACACAGTGTGACTGGAATCTATAACTCGAGTTAGCTTGAGATCCAGAGGATGTAAAGACTTGATATGGGCACAATATGAAACATATTTTCATCATTATGGCTACCCCAGAGCCCAACATATCGAGCCACTTCATTTTTTTGTTTTGTTTGATCTGTTTATTTAATTTTACATTATATTGTTACATCACGTAAATAAGTAATGCATTAATACAGGGGTGTCCCTATGTATCTCTGAAATAACTCAAAACAGTAGAAACAGTCATGTAGCTCAATCTCTTATCACATTTGCAGTGTTATGGTGTACACGTTTCTGATCTTATTCAACCCGTATTGGTTTCATGTTACACAACAGCAATCTCAGATTCTTTAGAAGAACAGAAAAAGGGGGGTTACCTTGGTATTTACCATACATTGGCTGTCCAGTTGTGTTGTGTTTCTACCTTGTCGGGCGCCAGGACGCTCCTTCGCTGGAGGATCTGTGCGCTTAATAAATGAGCCTTACATAACATAACATAACATAACATTGCCCCAATTACACCAAGCATGTAAGTGACTTCCACACCTCGGGGTTAACAAGTCATTCAGGTGGGAGCAAAAGGTGAGTATTTCTAATTCTGATCAAACGTAAGGAAGAATTAATAATAGAAACAAGAGAGTTATCAAAAATAGGTTTGCTTGCACTGAAAACATTATCAGTAAATTCCATTATTATACTGTAGATATCACATCTATTAAGAGTATGTTCTGGACATCGGTTCCTATTCAGGTACTGGTTCCTCATTAGAAGAATTATCTGTTTCTGCTTCGGGCGTAATGCTGTTTGAAGGGCCATTAGAATCACATTCCAGGTGGTTGAAATAGAGAATTTAAAGGTGTCCTCTCTACGAAGAGACTCTGCCTCTGATCTCGCCCAGTTAAGTATGCCCCGTGGCCAGGCCAATAAGGATGGAGATTTGCTGGATTTCCAGCGTCTCGTGATGAGACGTTTGGCTACTATAATGCCAAGATCTATAAATTGGTTTGTGCCTCAGTTCTTTTTTTTTTATCTCTTGTGAATATCCCCCATATGCATGCTTCCGATGAATTTGGAATTTGTCTATCAGTACATTCAGACAAATGGTGTGTTACCCTCTCCCAGTAATGTCGCAGTTTGGAACATGACCACAACATATGTATAACATCAGCATCATGATGGGTGCATTGGTAACAACCCACGTCCTGCTTGTTGAAATAGCGATTCATGTTTGCTGCGGTCAAATATGCCCTTTGTATTATGTAATACTGCGTTAAATCTGGCATTGAGGGGAACCTATGTGAGGCTCACCAGGATCATATTCCATTCTGCAGTTGTGCATGGGTGATTTAGGTCCGTCTCCTATCGATTTCGGAATGGAGTTAAATCTGTTGCAGTCTGTAAACGGAGTGCATCCGCAAACCAGCAAGTAAGATGACACCCTCCCCCATAACGTGTATGTATTAAGTATAAGGTGTGTTTGCCATTCCTGCGTTGTGTGTCTCCATCTGCACCGCAACATGCCAACCCTAGAGGCATAACTAAGGAAGTGTCCCGGTGGCATTCCCTCCTACTAAGTTATGATTTCATAGGTCATAATTGTGAGTCTCGGTAAAGGTCACCTGGTGTATGGAAGCCCACCGTGTGTCAAACAATAAGTTCTGCTGACAATGTTTTCCCTTTGTCTCTAGACATCCCCAGCAATGGAATTGCTGGAGCATATGGCTTGATAGTTCTAGTAAGAAATAGACGACAGCGAAAGCAGTGGTTGGTCACCTGCAACAGTAAGGGGAGGGGCCCAGACGTTCTCAGAGCTAAACACAATCCTGGGCTCGGAGTTGACTAACGGACAGGCGCTGGCGCTACTGGGATACTCTAAGCCGCTTCCGTCTTCTCAGCGCGGGCTTGTAGATATGGCCCTACTGGTAGCCAGACGGGTAGTAGCCCAGTGCTGGATGAGGGGGCCACTCCCCACCAAGAAGAGATGGGCGGGTGACTTACTCTACTGTTGCACTCAGTCAGAACTTTACAGCGAGCTACTCCCCCCTAGGAGTAGGCCCAACAATTTCTGGGGTCTCTACCAGGCATACATACAGCAGAGTGAGGAAATGAACTCGGACGGCGACGAAACTCCGGACATCCCGGAATCCCCAGAGGGTCAGGTGGAATGGTTGATGTAGTTTCCTTCGGAGGAGGCTGCAGAGGGGAGGGAGGGGAGTTTTTTGGTAATAGCACCAGAGTAGTCCCCTTCAGGTCACCCAGGTCAAGGAACAGGGCTCCCGGAGTGATAGCTGTAGGCAGTGTAGTATGAACTTGCTGATAGCACCGATTGGAGTACACTACTAGGTACATTTTTGCTGGCACACGGGGGAGGGTTAGGGTCGGTTGGGGTAGTTAGTTTGTTCCTAGACCTTTTTCACATATCTAAGGTTTTTGGGCACGAGTGAAAATCTGATACTTGCAACACTCATGGGCCTATATATGTCGCTGCTTTGATGCGATTAAGCCCTGTTGACTCTGGAAGATTGCTGCACTGTACGCCGCCGGGCCCCCGGGATGCCGGCTAAATGGCTGTGTCCAACATAATTCTGCTACGCAGACAGGATGTATTTCTTTTTTTTTTTTGGTCCAACATACATTACTAAGTGATATGCAATGCACGCTATGTTTCATGTAGAATAAAGGTCTTTAATAAAAAAAAAATATCCTTTCCATAATCCACTTATAGTTGGGGATTTTAATAATAGATCGCTTGACAAGACTGAAAAGGACCCTAAACAACCTAAAGAGGTTGCTGTACTACAAGCCTTATTTGACGCCTGTTCTATATCATCCGCTCATAATCTCGAGAAAGCAAAAGTTCAGACATGGGCCCCCGCTTCCAACATAGAGGAACATCTCTACAATCGATTATCTATTAATCAGCAGAATACTAGCTTCACATCTGAATGACTTTGACATTGACAATCGAGTCAAGAGCGACCACAGGCCCCTTAGAGCATCTTTCAGTCTTTCCACTGCTGTATCTTGCAAATTCATACCTGTAGGCGAATCTACGGGCGAAGATTGTGATAAAGTCCCACGTAGGATAAAATGGACCACTAATCTCGGTACAGAATTGTCCGCATGTACAACTAAAAATGAACAGTTAATAACTGCTTTTGGTTCGCAAGCCCTCTTAGACCACTGGCCCACTCTCCTGATGGACCTGCATCGGGCGCTGGGGAGAACATTTGGACGCTCAACAAAAACAGGGGCCTAACGATTTAAACCAGCACCCAAATAAGGAAGTGCCGGAAAGCAAATGAAAGTGCCAACATCCCCCAAATGCAAAACAAAGAGGGGAAAAAGCGTTGCAGGGCACTGTAACTGGGTCACTTCAAGCTGTCTATAAGAAACGCGCATGGGAGCAACATACTAAACGAAGAGAGGATGCCAGGTTTAAAATTTTCTCTCTTCTTAAGGATAAAAATCCAGCTCCATTTTGGAACTATATTAACCAAATCAGTAATAGTGGCCAGTCAAAGGAGAATGGTGTACCTGAGAATCTCTTGGTGAATCATATCAATCAGCTCTAGAGCAGTGGGACAGGGGAGCTGTCAGCCCTCTACTCGCCTCAAGCACCAAATCATGAAAACACCCATGGTTCAGGCATCTCGGAAGCCGAAATTGTCAAGATCATTAGTCGCATGAGGAATGATGGTGCGCCAGGGCCAAATGGAATACCCGCTACAGTTTTTAGATCAAATCGATCCTTTTGGGCAGAGCTCCTTACACCGCTCCTTAAACAAGCCTTTCTTACAGCTACAATTCCATCCACCTGGCAGGGCTCAATATTACATCCACTTTACTAAAAGGGTAACCACTCAAATCTGGCCAATTATAGGCTATTAGCTTTATTGGACATCAAAGCTAAGGCCTTGCTGGCAGAACTCGAAAACTGGGTTACAGAAAACAGCATCCTCCCCCGTACGCTGCCAGGTTGATATTCAAACTGCCCCGCAGAGCACATGCCACTCCCTTGCTGCGTCAACTGAATTGGCTGCCTATTAAACAAAGGACCAGTTTTAAGGGTTTGTGTATTGCATACAAATCCCTGTTTGGTGCAGCCCCTAAGTACATCAAGGGCCGTTTGAAGTCTTATCTACCGGCCCGTCAGCTTCGATCATCACAGGCTAGTCTCCTTGCCTGTCCCTGTGTCAGTATGGTGACTTTTGGTGGCAGAGCCTTTTCAGTCTGTGTCCCCCAGATATGGAATAAGCTACCAGATGACATGCGCAAGGAAGATAGACTGTTTCCATTTAGGAAAATGCTTAAGACGATGCTGTTTTTAGAGGCCTTTGATTAGGTCCATTAGGTTCATAGTCAGGCTTCAGGGGCTCAATGGAACGAGGACGGCCGTTCAAGGACACAGCGCTTAGAGACCTTTTGGTGATTAGCGCTCTACAAATGTAATAAATAAAATAAAAATAAGTAAATAAATACTCAGTCAGGCTTTAGATCAGGCTGCTCCACGACAGATAATATAATAGCGCTGTCCTACCTGTCGTGGAGAGCCACTTTGGCCAATCAACTACCCCTATCCTACTGTTTTGTGGACTTCAGCAGCATTCGATGGAGTCAACCGAGGGACACTATGGAACAAACTAAATTCCTGGGGGATACCATCAGCACTTCTTTCTGCACTAATGTCACTGCATCAGAAAACCTGGGTGAGGATTAAAACAAGTGCCACAACAGTATATGCAAAACTTGCACGAAAAAATGGTCTAAAGCAAGGCTGCGTATTAGCCCCACTACTTTTTAATCTTTATACTGCCGACTTGCTTAAAGAATTGGTAGGTGCAACTTTGGTCGCCCCAAAATTGGGTGGCACACGACTACAGATCATGCAATACGCTGACGACATTATTATTATGGACCATATAAAACATGTCTACAAAGAGAGCTCACTGCCCTTAACACATACAATATAAAAAACAATCTTCTGATGAATGAGTCAAAAACTAAAGTCATGATTTTTGGGAAGCACAAAAAAATAAATACCTGCACTAGCTATAATTATCTAGGAGTTTGGTTTAACGAAAGAGCAAGTCAAGTAGCCCATCTCAAAACTTCTTCGGCCCCAGGGGGCAGGGGTTTAATCAAAGTCTGAGGGGTTTGAATCAGAATTTGTACAGACCCACAGCCGAGCCAATCTTAAGGGTCCTACACGCCACACTGCTCCCGGCAGTGTCTTATGGACATCTGGCTTTCCCTGGTAAAATGGATTAATTTCTTGTGAACTATCAAATAATGGCCTATAAGAAAATATTTTCGGCTCCCCAGCATGCAAGGAGGGCGAGGCTGAGACTTTAGCTGGGCCTGGCAAGTGCAGATCTTCACTGTCTAGGAGACTTAATTAAATTCTACATCTACACTCTGCGTGCACCAGCTCAAGCCATGAAAGAACAATTGCAATCAGTGTTCACAGACAAACTCTCTCCTTGGTACAGGCAGCTGCACTTGGCCATTTTCACATTGAAGATTGAAATCATAAACTTCTCTAATCCAATTATTCCCCTGTCAACGTGGAAAAAAACGATAAAAAGTCAAATTACTCTAGTGTCATTTGAGAGAGACACTTCTCGGCTTCCCAAAAAAACACTCCTTACAGCTCTGGATGCCTTGTATATCAAGGGGAAACCTCAACCATATTTTAATTACTCTCTCCAATCACAGACTCGTAATAAAATTATTTATATGAGGCTGTTAGCCCTTCCAATTCATGATTTTAACCCGCTGTCGGCTCGGATGAACGGTCAGCTAACATGTAGGCTCTGTAATTATCCACATGAGTCCTGGTTACATCTTGTCAACAATCGCCGATGTCTACTGGTTCCAGTCTATCAGAAAAAGTCACTGAGATATTCCAGGGAAGCATCTGATTTGTGCTTCAGTAATAATTCAGTCCAAGTTCTAGCAAGGGCTGGGAAGTCTGTTAACATTATTTTAACTGCACTGCATAATGCCCAGCATTAAGAAAAATACAAGTTCTATTCTCATTGCACAAATGAACGTTGATGAAAGTTAACTATTAGTAATAAGCATTGTGACACTTTTGTCATTGTCTTTCATACATTACACTTACATTTTGGACTAAACGGCTAATTGTGATATATTGCCATCAACCTGAAATGCTGCTTTTGGAATTCACATTTATTTCGTATTGCCAGATTTCATAAATGTGTATACAATTTAAAAATGTTTAATTTGATTAGGTATCAATATAATGTTTGTATGTTACGGTTTTATTTTACTGTATAATAAAAGAACTAGATATTTACCAAGTGAAAAATATTGCATGTGGCAAATAACACCCAATTGCAAGTAAGAGAGGTCATTGTAAACAAGTGGAAAATACCCCCTTAGATTTCTCCAGTCAAAAGCAGGTAATACAAATTCCTGAAAGTGTTGGGAATAAACGAAAAGCTATAAAAAAATACAAAAAAACTAAGACTAACACAACAGTGCAAAAAACAAAATACACAATACATGCACTGTTTGAACAAAGAAAAAATAGAAGCACGCACACACCTGCATATAGGGATAGACCTACATAAACAGTCATGGACGAGCGACACTCTCAAAGGTTGTTTGCAGCAGCTCACACTTCCATTCCAAAGAACCCCACCATTAATTTAGCACTGCTTGGCCACTTCTCATGCTATGCCAGATCCATGTTCTGCTACAATAAACTATGCAGCATGTTGATGGAAAGCAGGACACAAAACAATAACCTCAAATGGAGCAAAAACGCAGGAGAGACAGGATTGACACAGTGTGACTGGAATCTGTAACTCGAGTCAGCTTGAGATCCAGAGGATGAAAAGACTTGAAATGGGCACAATATAAAACACATTTTCACCATTATGGCTACCCTAGAGCCCAACATATGGAGCCACTTCATTTTTTTGTTTTGTTTGATCTGTTTATTTAATTTTACATTATATTGTTACATTACGTAAATAAGTAATGCATTAATACAGGGGTGTCCCTATGTATCTCTGAAATAACTAAAAACAGTAGAAACAGTCATGTAGCTCAATCTCTTATCACATTTGCAGTGTTATGGTGTACACGTTTCTGGTCTTATTCAACCCATATTGGTTTCATGTTACACAACAGCAATCTCACATTCTTTAGAAGAACAGAAAAAGGGGGGTTACCTTGGTATTTACCATACATTGGCTGTCCAGTTGTGTTGTGTTTCTACCTTGTCGGGCGCCAGGACGCTCCTTCGCTGGAGGATCTGTGCGCTTAATAAATGAGCCTAACATAACATAACATAACATTGCCCCAATTACACCAAGCATGTAAGTGACTTCCACACCTCGGGGTTAACAAGTCATTCAGGTGGGAGCAAAAGGTGAGTATTTCTAATTCTGATCAAAGGTAAGGAAGAATTAAAAATAGAAACAAGAGAGTAAACAAAAATAGGTTTGCTTGCACTGAAAACATTATCAGTAAATTCCATTATTATACTGTAGATATCACATCTATTAAGAGTATGTTCTGGACATCGGTTCCTATTCAGGTACTGGTTCCTCATTAGAAGAATTATCTGTTTCTGCTTCGGGCGTAATGCTGTTTGAAGGGCCATTAGAATCACATTCCAGGTGGTTGAAATTGAGAATTTAAAGGTGTCCTCTCTACGAAGAGACTCTGCCTCTGCTCTCGCCCAGTTAAGTATGCCCCGTGGCCAGGCCAATAAGGATGGAGATTTGCTGGATTTCTAGCGTCTCGTGATGAGACGTTTGGCTACTATAATGCCAAGATCTATAAACTGGTGTGTGGCTCTGTTTTTTTTATCTCTTGTGAATATCCCCCATATGCATGCTTCCGATGAATTTGGAATGTGTCTATCAGTACATTCAGACAAATGGTGTGTTACCCTCTCCCAGTAATGTCGCAGTTTAGAACATGACCACAACATATGTATAACATCAGCATCATGATGGGTGCATTGGTGACAACCCATGTCTTCCTTTTTGAAATGGCGATTCATGTTTGCTGCGGTCAAATATGCCCTTTGTATTATGTAATACTGCGTTAAATCTGGCATTAAGGGGGACCTATGTGAGGCTCACCAGGATCATATTCCATTCTGCAGTTGTGCAGGGGTGATATAGGTCCGTCTCCTATCGAGTTCGGAAAGGAGTTAAATCTGTTGCAGTGTGTAAACGGAGTGCATCCGCAAACCAGCAAGTAAGATGACATCCCTCCCCCATAACGTGTATGTATTGAGTATAAGGTGTGTTTGCCATTCCTGCGTTATGTGTCTCCATCTGCACTGCAACATGCCAACCCTAGAGGAATAACTAAGGAAGTGTCCCGGTGGCATTCCCTCCTCCTGCTTTATGATTTCAAAGGTCATAATTGTGAGTCTCGGTAAAGGTCACCTGGTGTATGGATGCCCACCGTGTGTCAAACAATAAGTTCTGCTGGCAATGTTTTCCCTTTGTCTCTAGACATCCCCAGCAATGGAATTGATGGAGCATATGGCTTGATAGTTCTAGTAAAAAATAGACGACAGCGAAAGCAGCGGTTGGCCACCTGCAACAGTAAGGGGAGGGGCCCAGACGTCCTACTGCAGGGATGGGACAGATGGAGAAGAGTATCAAGTGTATATAGATGACTAACCTCAGCTGTGGCGGATAAGTTTGACCCCACTACCCAATAGATAGTAGTAATAGTAATAGTAATAGTAATATATTTATTTGTATATGATTAATTAAAATCTTTACAAAAATATAAAACGCCATATAACAGTACAAATTATTTAAAATGCCATATAACAGTACAAATTATTTAAAATACAGCAGTTACTATTGTCAATTCAAGGTTGTTATTAAGTCCCAATGAGTCTTTCAAGTGTGCTTGAATCTTTCCTGCATTAAATCAAAGAACTTCACAACCTGACAATTCAGTTTAATATCGCTGGAGGAAAAACAAAGTTTAACTGCCTGCCTACAGGTCCGAACGGCATGTGATCTAAAAAAAGGTAGCAACAGCTTGAGCCTCAGGTCCATTAGTCTCGGGCAAATACATATCACATGGATGATGTCCTCCTTGCCAGATTTACACAAGCGGCATAGGGCCGAGGCGTGAGTTCTCTCCCATGGCGGCAGGTGCGGTAATATCGGGATAGCTCCAAGGCGCAATTTAAGGAACTTTTCTTTGATTTTTATTTTCATCCCGATATTAAGATATGCTTGTGGCCGTATTTTGCCGTAATCTCCCACCGTTATCCATCCATGCGCCCTGTTGGCTAGGTCTTTCTTATCTTCTATTGCGGAGATTATTCGGGCAGATTTTTTTGCCAACTTTTTGAAGGACTGGTGATCTATGGCAGTTTCCCAAATATCGGATAAGCCTAGCACATCAAGAGATCCAAATAGGTAGTCCCTAGGCAGTGAAGTGCGACATCTGAGTAGCTCTTCCCAGACGCTGGCATTTAAGGAGTCAGGGTCTGCGTTGCGGATCTTGCGCCAGTTAGTTACATATGCACTCCGTCTTTCTAGTGTTTGTTTGACCACCCCAAATTCTAAACGAATTTGGGCCGGAGACGCGTATTTGGGAAGGTTGAAGATGGCCCTGTAACAATTGGCTATGACTGTGTCTAACAATGCAGCGTCCTTCCCATGCAGCGATTCGCTCCCATAGGTGAGCGTTGGTTGAAGTTTCGCTCTGAGGATTTCAAGGAAGTGTTTAAGGGTGAGGTCAGGGAGTTTAGTCTTTAGTGATTTCAGTGCGAGGTGGATCATTATTGCCTTCCCTCGGATGGACTGGAGCTGAGGCCTAGACGTGTTCTTAGAATCCAGCACAACGCCAAGGTATTTGTATATGGCTACCCGTTCGAGCTTTACTCCGTTCAGGTACCAACAAGGGATCCTTTTCTTCCTGTAGTTTACCGTCATGACCTTGGATTTATTGAGGTTTATTTCTAGGGCATTCTTTACCGAGAAGGCATGGGTACAATTCAAAAGATGCTGAAGGCCTATTGGCGACCGGCTTATCAGCACTAAATCGTCCGCATATAACAAACTAGGGAGGGTGGCTTTTCCTAGCTTGGGCGCATGATTACGGCATTTGTCAAGTTCTTCCGGTAAGTCAGAAATAAACAGATTGAATAGAATTGGCGCTAATAGGCACCCCTGCTTTAGTCCTTTAGTTGTCCTAATCTGCTTCGAGAGGTGCTGGCCAGTTCCAAGTTTAATTTTAACCCAGGTGTTAGAGTGAAGCAGTATTAGGACATCTAGGAGATGTTTCGGAATGCCCCAAGTGGATAGTTTTTTCCAAAGTTTCTTTCGGTCCACATGGTCGAAGGCCGCCGTATAATCAATAAATGAAAGGAAAAGCGGTAGCTTGGTGGTTTTTGCTTCGCCCATCAGTAGGGACAGGGCCATGATGTTGGTTGTTGTCCCTTGGCCTTTACGGAAACCTGTTTGGTTGGAAGGGATAATGGCTTTTTCGGACGCCCACGCCGATAGTTCTTCCAGAATGAGACCACTGAAGTATTTTGCTTCTATGTCAAGCAAAGCAATGAGACGGTAGCTATTCGGATTACTCTTGCTCCCATGTTTATATATCGGGCTAATGACGGACCCATGCCAGGAGTCCGGAAGGGATAAAGTAAGTCTGGCCTCGTTAAAGACCTGACACAAGGATGCACTCCAAAAGGCTACGTCAGATTTGTACAACATAGGGGGGATTCCATTCGGTCCCGGGGCCCCATTCGGTCGTCCCTTGGTAATTTGACGCCCGATGTCTACTGGGGTGTATCCCGTGAGCCCTGTCTCCATGTCCTTTATGGGTCTTCCTTCCCCTTCTAAAGATTCTGATTGTGGTAAGGTCATACCCTCAAACTCCCCCAGTCCACACATGCTTGTCCCGCTTTGATTGCTGGGGTTACCATCACGACCAAGCTTTATGATTTCCGTGCAGGGAGCCTTTGTTGTCGTATCTCCTATATTGCCATTATTAAAGTGTGACAGTAAGTATTTGGTCCATACTTCCTTTACTATGTGCGAATTTTGCCCCAGATGGTCCGGGTTCTGGATCCTTTTCACCATTTGCCAGAACCTAGAACTGTTTTTTTGCTTTCCTTCGTGGACAAGTTTCCCCCAAAGTTCTTCATTCCTTTGTTTTTGACTTGCCCATTTCAGCTGTTTGAGTTGCTTTTTTGCTTCCCTCAGCACTACTTGCAAACTAGGGTTCCCCTGTTCCTTTCGTATCCTCCTCAGAGTTTGATTAATCAAGCGTTTTTGTATTTTCATATCCAACCGCATCTGTCTCGTGCTTAGGGTCCTCTCACCAGGCAAGAATTGGAAGGCCTGGTACTACCCAGTTGTTCCCCAATGGTGATGATGAAGTCATGCCAGACGTTCGCCAACTTAGATGAGCAATTAATTTGGTGGAAGAGGGTTTTCGCGATTGAACCAATAAGGTCGATGTTGTCAAGATTGCACCGTATCCTTTTTAAGTTTGCACTGACTTCTGTTTCTGGGCCAATGTAGCGTTGTGGGCTAAAGAACGGTGATGGATTAAACCCAGATCAGTTGACTGGGGGTGAGTGCTTGTATTGTCAACGCTTCGTCCATCATTTCCTTTGGTTTTTCTTTGTTCGCCATAAGTTGGCAGGAGTCAAGCCAATGTCAAGAGGATGTAGAAGTGCTGGGGACTCAAGGAACTACCCAAGGTGAGTATGTAGAAGCCCCACAGAGAGCATGTGCAGTGTGAGTACACAACCGCGTGTTCCGTACATATCTACGTGTAAGTCGTGGTTGGATTTTTGAAGATTAAGGACCCTTCCAAGGGACCCTGAAGCAACCCCATGAAAGACAGAAGGTTGGAGAGCTACTCCCCACGTGGACCCCTAGTATCCATATTGCCTACACCAGGGAAGCCGGGTGCATAAGTGTGAAGTGGTGTTGGAAACCGCAGTGGTTTCCAATGTAGGTCTTCAGGAAAGTGGAACTGCTGGAAGAGTAGAAAGTGTCCAGTGGAATCCGAAGATGGATTCTAGATGAGAGGTACCTGCAAGCAGAGGGGACAGTGTTTATGTCACTCAGGAGTGACCAGGAGACATGGAAGACGAATGCCCTCTGATCTCGGGTGTTGCAGGAGAGGTGACGAGGACCTTGACTCTGCAGCTGTGAGGACCATGCGATGCTGAGGAAGACCAGGAGTCATGCAGAGCTGTCTTATGCAGGATGTCCAGTGCTGAGGGGTCGATGTCTGGCGGGAGCACCAACAAGCCTAGTCAAATGCAATCAACGCAGGAGTCAAAGAAGGTGCAATGTCAAGACCAGCAAGGTCCAGGGGATGCATCAAAAGCAGGGGAGTCAGGGCAGGCCCGAGCAATCAGGGGAGCCCAACACAGGTAAAGGTGACCCTCAAATGGACCCACAGACCGGAAGCACTGGAGTCACAAGAGGACCTCAAGCAGCTCACCAAAAGATGCAGCCCACAATGCACATGATGAGGTGTGGCTGAAGATTCTGGTCACAGGAGATGCTCAAGGCTGGGGCTACTTGGAGCCCAATGGTCGTCTTGGAAAGAAGTCTACAAGCCTCTGCAACTGCAAGTTGAAGCAGTGCACAGGGGTTTGGTTGTTGCAACCCCACAAGGGATACTGGCCTCTCAGGGGAGGGCCTGGACAGAGGGGAGATTACTTCCATGTCCTTTGTCCAGTTTGGCACCAGAGCGGGAGCCAATGGCCCCCAGGACTGGTTTGAACTGGACTATGCACAGGGACACCAAATGTGCCCCTCATGCAGACTGAGTGGCTCTGGCAAGCGCACCCACCCTATCCCAATACACTAAATCCTATCTGAGAGGGGGTCACACCTCCCTATGACAGAATGCCTATTACTCTGTCTTGCCTTGCTCGAGCTTGACTCAGCAGCAGGAGGGCAGAATCGTGTCTCTGGTTGACAGCAACCATTTAGTGCTTTCCGGGAACACTGAGAGCCCAAAGGAGGGCTCTTCAAGTACTTGGAATCCCACCTCCCACGGTATTGGGGGGGAGTGATTCCAACATGTTTGATTCTAAATATGATAGGATTTGTTGCAGCCAGTTTTGAGATGGTCATCACGTAATTCCCGGTGCCCTCTATATGGTATATGTCTGCTTCACTGACAACCCGGGACCGTAGTCTGTAGGGGTGTTCTGCTCATGCAGGGGCACCCTCTCACTTAGATCCAAGCACCCTGCCTTCAGTATTGCAAAGGCCTGCTATAGGGGTGACCTATAGGTTTTCAATGCAGTGACCCTAGAGATCGGAAACTTATATCTTTAGTAAGTGGTGCTAGCACCAGCTTACACAGGCTGGAATGGCAGGTCTGTAGTTTCATTTTGAATGGTCTCTCATGGGTGGTACAATGCATGCTTCAGCCCATGTGAGAGCTCTGGGGTACCTATGCCCTGGGTACCATATACTAGGAACTTATAAGGGTACCGCAGTATCCAATCTGGGATATACCTAAGTACTGAACATGACAATTTAGGGAAAAAGCAGATAGACTGGGGTCTTGACTAGCAGGCTCCCAGTCATACTAGTCAGTAACAGCTTAGCACCAGGAAAAATGTGGCGGTAACCCTAGAAGCAGATCCTACTTTCCTACAATAACATTTCTAATCTGGTATTCACACTAGTGACTTTCAATGGAAGCCATGTGTAGCTAAACGTAGCCAAGAGAATGCAGTTGGTGGTTCATAATTTCAAAGGAACACTTCATTAGCTTACAGGGTTTTGACAACAATATCCTGCGCAGAAGCTCAGACAAGCCCAAGCAAAATAATTAAAGGACAGATTCAGCACAAGTGATTATGAAAAATGTGCAACCCTTCTTCGACTATTTCAATACTTTGGCACCAGAGAGATGCAAGATCACACCAGGCTTGAGCAACCAAATATATTGGGTTTTTAAGAGTCACAAATACAGTGTTATGGATATATTCCAAATAAATCACCTTACAACCAGTAGTCTTCAAAACTATGTTGGTATGCTCCAGTTAATAGAGAACATTTAACACCATGTACATGTTCTCAATTCATAACATGGACTAGGTAGGTCTCACCACAAGCTTCAGTGAAACGATGATCAACCTCTGGTAGATATGGCAAAGAGAATAGCATGTTAATTTCAAGCACTACCAACAAATTTAAAGTCCAGAATTCAACATAAGAAAATTCCTAAACCACTGAAGAAAAATATGTGAGAAATTAATAACACCGGATATATATTTTTTCAAAATGTTAAGGCAAAAACTACTTAGAAATAGTAATGCACCCAAGTAAAGTTTCTATTTGCAGATGACTAGGACCGAGACATGATTTCAGCCTGAATGCAATGGAGTGGATGGGGCATACATCAAGCGGGTCATATCAGAAAACATTTTTACCTTCAGACTTATTGTCAATTTTTGAAGTCAAAATCCTCCAGAAAGGCAAGATGCAAGGCTAAAGCTTGCGAGGGTCACTTAAAGTTGGATAGGTCATTGTTGAGCCCTCACTTAAGCCATTAGTTTTGGTGTCCAAGGTTTTCAGAACAACAAAGTAATTTGTAGCTGCCTTGGTGTCTTCACTATTAGTATAGATTTGCCGCCTTGCCACAGTTGAAGGTTTTACCTTTGGACATAGTCCAAATTTTTGATTATCAAAATTCTCCAATGGGTGAAGGCTTAGAGCTGTAGCCAGACAGGTTTCCACAAGTCTGAATATATTTTCAGCAAGGTCCTGTTGAACCTTTTGTCAGTACAACAACCTGCTGTGAGTGGGGCAAACTTGTTTTTCTGAACATCCGGGGTGCGCGCTCCCTGGGGAATTCTCAGCACTTTGTCCAGGGCTTGTAGAGGTGAAAAGAGTCTCTCTTTCTTTTTAACTACTGGGAAAGCGCATTATGGGCAGTCTTTCTACGCCCAGGTCTGTATGGCAGATTTCTAGGCACCAGGCCTCACTCCTTCCAAGGTTCTTCTAATGTTCAGCCCTCTTGGTGTACTTGGAGACAAGATTCCTTCTGCCTTTTGTGTTCCTGGAACAATCAAACAGTAGGTCAACCAATTGACCCTAGGAGAGGAGTTTCAGTCCCTGTGTGTCAGCAAGTCAGCAAGAGTCAGGAGTCCTTCTTTTATTTCTTCCAGCTGGGTCTTCTTTCTTCAGATTTTGTCATGCTGGCCCCAAGAGTGTTCTCAGGAAGTGGAAGTGAGGTGCCAGTCTTATACTGCACATGAACCAGTGAATGGAGAATTCCCAGCAACCAATTCCAACTTTATTTTCACCAATAACCCACAACCTTTTACTGCTCCTCGTGTATGGTTTGAAGCAAAACTTTCTAGAAGCTCTCAATCCACAAAAGCTAATCCCTGCTTCCAGCTAGAGATAGGTTCTTGCGCTCCTCTAGCCACTCCCCTATGTAGATGATGTCCACCCCATCAGGGTCAGAAACTAGTTTTCTCTCCTACATAGGTTAGAGTGTAGGACAGAACTGGATATGAATTGGAGCAGGCCCTGCAAGTCCCATTTGTCAACAGAAAGTCAAAAGAAAAATGAAAAGCTGTGCCTTTGTTCTGCCAATTGTTTCTGACCTCCTGCCAGATTGCTGATTCCTATAAATCGGCAACTTGTTGACCACACTCATACCTTTCTGGGAGTAGGGCTGGTAACTCTCAGCCAGGATTGTGTATTAAACCTGAGGCGTGGGGCAGAGAGACTAACTAGTTCTGAACCAGTTTTCTCTCAGGTAATACACAGTACAATTTAAAAATGTTCCCCCTAAAATTAACAAAAGCAATTTTAACCAGTATATTAGAGTTTTAGAACTGAATGGAAAATTATTTTAAATTATGGTGCTTGCATTTTCCCTAATGAAGATATAAAATCAGTATTTTTTGTTTTATAAACTCATGCTTCAGCATGGAAAATCCATCTTTACCTAGTGTAAATATGTAACAGCATGCTATTTTGTTATATATTAAGCACATTCCCCGTGGACTTACATAGCACACTTTAGGAGTGATTTATCTAATATAGAGTACTAATGAAGAAAAATAAGTTTTCCTTCATGGCAAAGAAGCTTTTCCCTGCCGTGTGTCATTTCAATGCTTTTAAACTACAGCCCAGCCACAGCACAATTGTGTTCCATTTGTGGGTGGCATTGATGCACACTAAGCATGGGCGAATTTTGCGAATCTGGCGTTCGCGAATTTGCGTATTTGCAAACTCGCAATCCGCAAAATCCGCGAATTCTCGCGAATTTGCAGAATTTTATTTTGTGTTCGCAAGGGTTTCTGCCAGTTCGCGAGGGTTTTGTACCAGTTCGCAATTGCGAACTTACTTGTCGGCTCGCAACGGTCGTGACTTTGTTGTTTCTACGTCTGGTTCATCATCACAGGTTCACAGCATCCTCTGTTTCACCACTGCCACCCTCTGATTCACCCATGCCACCCTCTGGTACATCACTGCCACCCTCTGATTCATCACTGTAGATTATGGGGGGGGAAAGCAAGCACACCTGCCCTGCTTCAACTGACATGAATTAATTTGGGGTTGATTAACGTGTCACTGAATTTAAACTTCCTGTCTGGCACCTGCTTCCTTATCTGTAATTTGCTTTCTGTTGCAGTGCAAATTTTTTTCCGAGGACCTTTGTGGCCTACTTGTAGCTATTCTATGAGCCTGCTGTGAGGGTCAGAGCAGGGTCATCGAATAGTTGCAAGTAGGCAACTGAACTCTGGAGCGACCCCTCAGGAAGCACTACAGGGAATGGTTACTAATGATGAGTTTGAACTTTTGCACCTGCTAAGTGCTTTCCGTTTTGCAAAACTCGTTATTCTGCAGAACAGCAACTGTAATGCCCCAAACAAACATAGGCAACTGAACTCTGGAGGGGCCCCTCAGGAAGCACTACAGGGAATGGTTACTAATGATGAGTGAACTTTTGCACCTGCTGAGTGCTTTCAGTTTTGCAAAACTCGTTATTCTGCAGAACAGCAACTGTAATGCCCCAAACAAACTTTCTTTTTTTTTTTTTATTTTTTAAACCTTTATTGCAGCACTATAAATGTACAAGTATGGGCCTACAACCGCAGGGGCCGGCCGCTAGTCAGAAATGTAACCAAACATATCACGGTTCAACACAGCTCATCAGCAGACAACCCTGAGGTCCGACAGCGATTCAGGATAACGTTTATCTTGGAGCGTATGAACAGGGTACAGAATATAATAAAGGTTTCATTTTACATTATAGAGATTGACGGATCAGGTGCCATATAATCAAGTTAAAGGAGACGGGGGACAGGTCAAGAAACAGGATATACGTCAGAAACAACAATATGAGGGACCCTGGCGCCAATACCTATACAGCGAGACGAGCAACAATACAGGAGACAGTTTCATAAGCGCCAGTTCCCAGATCCTGCCCACCCGGACTATCGGTTAACCTAGAAAGCACTAAATTCCAGAACACAGTGTAATCAGAATAGTACCCAGACGATACTGACCCGAAAGGAAAGAAAGGGAAGGGAGAAAAAGGCCATAGAAAATAAAAAAGGCAAAATAAATCCCCCCAACATCAAACCTCCCACCCTGCACCCCTGCCTATGGCTATAGCCTAACCCCACTAGAAGCGTGCCTGTCGCCCTAAAAACTAAAACCCCTAAAAGAAGGGAAAGAAAGAGAAAAAACGGAGGAGGGCCTAGTAGTACTTGCCCCCAGCCCCTTACTGCCCCCGCCAGAAACAGGCAACCCTATCGCAAAGAAACGGATGTTATGCGAGCCTTATGAAAGTAGATAGGGGGAACCATGAAACACCGCCCAGCCTCTGAACTCAAATCATCATAAGTCGAACAGTCACAATAGCATTTCAATCCGCCCCGAGTTAAGTAATCTCACCCCTGACCCTTCCGGACCAGCACACAAGCCCTTCCCAACGAGACCCAATGGCATATAAGCAAGTCATAGAGGAGAGGAAAGTCACCGAAAGTCAATCCGTAACCGCTTGCAGCAATCGAGTCCACGGGAACTTCATGTACAGAAAGCCTCCCTCTCCCGACAAGACAGTCTCGATGTTTCTTGCCCCCGGGTCGCAGCATTTCCAAAAAGGGGGGAGACGATCACCAGATGAAAAAGGGTCCACAATACAAGTCTCCGGGGGTAGGAAGCCATTCAATTCCTCGAAAGTCGATAACAGTGGAAGGTGCAGTGGCACTCTCACGACCTCCAGGACACCATCATCCAGGGCTACGTCCGGTGATTCCAATAATCGCGTCCCCATGGGGTCCTCGCAGTGAGCCAAAATGGCCGCTGGTTGAATGGCTACCGATGGTAGTTCAAATAGTGGGGCAGGGTCCAGTACAATATGCAAAATCCCCAACAGGCTTGCATCCATTTTATTCATGGAGACAGTCATTTGCGATTGAAGCGCCCAGAGTTCCGCCAATAATGGCTTCAGCGATGGCTCGGCTACATTTCGATCCATGATCTCACACCGAGACCAACCCCAATCACCCACCGAGTGGATTGGTGTCACCGGGGGGACCGACAGGGATCACAAGAATGCAAGCATAGACAGCAGCCTGTTGTTCTCCACAGCCGCGATCATCCGGCTTATCGCCGCAGGCCGGGACCCGACCCGCCGAACCCCGGAGGGAGCCGGCACCGGGTCCGCGGGACGGGAACCCCTGCCCGCCGCCAGCAGCAAGCAAGGTCACCACTCCATCAGTGCCGAGCAAAAAGAGCAGTCACTGCCAATTCCAGGCGCAAAAGAAGCCTCTACTAGGATCAACCGGACCCTGCCTGGGTCTCTCAGCCGTTGTTATTGCACTACCACTCGGCGACGCAGATACTCGAGGCCCCGGCTTCGCTGCCGGAGTAGGCCGCAATCTTCAACACGGTGTAACTCCGTGAAACCGGCCAATGAAATTCCCGGGATTTCACCTCCGGAATGAGGAACTGTTCATGTACGCAGGGGCTGGGCGTAAAAGCAGGATATCATGCAGGATCTTGCGGCGGGATATGGAGGTCGGCGGAGCCGAGAGCCTAAGCAGCCATCTTGTTCGCCATCGTAGCTCCTCCCCAGAAAGTTGATTTCTAATCCAAAAGTGATCCAAAGAAAGTCAAAAAGGCCTCAAATCCAAAAAAGTGCAGGCAAATGTCAACCTGAGGAGTTATTCTGATAAAAATCATCATTTTCAGAAGGTTTATGCTGCTTGCTAGTGGATTTCTTGTGCAGAATTGCAAATTTTGTAATTCCGCGAGTGCGAGATTGTTGCTGCCCGCCGCATCTACATGTTCGCAATTGCGAACTCTCGCGATGCGTCGCCAAACTTCTGCGGGATCCCGCAGCAAGATCCAAAATGGAGCAGCACTCGCAAAATATCGAGAAAAACAACTCGGCAAACGCTGAATGACGGTAAGTGAACGCCGCACGCCGCAATATTGTATCACCAAGCAAAAAAATCCGCTGCGTGCGAATTTGCGGATTTTCGGTAAATTCGCGAGAGTTTGCGGATTGCGAATTTACCGAAAATCCGCAAAATCCACAAGCGGAACGGATTTTCCGCCCATGCTTAATGCACACTGAAGAGCTAATATGACCTTTAATGTCCAAGCGATTGATGCATTTTCAGTACCATCTACCAAGGCCTTATATGAAAGTTACATAAACCAGTAGGGTGACACGAATTTTAACTTTAAATATTAGGAGCAAGGCACACACATTGTGGCAGAGTCCTGAAACCAGTAAAAATTGGCTCCAGAAAAACAGAAAAACAAGTCAGATTTTTTGACTATCATACAGAAAAAGTACATTTTCTGCAACGACACACCAACCTAACTATTTAAAAAGCAGCTACTGTTTTTCTTGATGAGTTCCCAGAATCTGGCATAAAATCCCCGTCAACATCATAGTGACCACATTTCACCTGCAATTCAGAAAGGAGTTGACATCTTACCTCTTGCAGAGAACACTACCTCTGCACGCAAAAGTATTCAACTCTGATGTACATCCAATTTTGTGTACATGATCATAAATCATATGTAAGGATCTCACCCTTGTTCAGTGCTTCACTGTTTTGTAACGAGGGACACACTCTTTTTATACATGTGCATACATACACAGTGACATTTTTCAAAACCAAATAAGAAATACCACCAAAAATACACCCAAAATTCAAAAGAGCCCTGGCCTCACCCTCACCCTCTGCCTCCAAGCACTTCCTCTCTCCAAAGTAAACGCTAGTCAGATCTTCAACTTCTTTGTGGAGATGTTTCACACTTTTTTGAGAAATCTTGTCCAAAATAAAAAGACAACATACACTACAGCCATTAATCATAGTCCAAACGTGTTGTAACTTAAGGATATCAGCATGACTTTACTAATACATTGAAGACAATTCACCATTGTCAATTGCTACTCACTTGAAAAGGCTAAAATACACATCTACCCAACATTCCTATTTCTGAAATTTGACATCCCCTTCTCAACTCATTACAAATTCCCCATTTCTACCAAAACAGTGTGTTTCAGGTCAATGATAGGGAAATTTAATATAGACCCAAAATATAAGCAAAATCTGATATTGCTAGCGAAGATTGTAGTTCTAGGGGAAAGCATAAAAATTGAATTTTCCAAGTCCAGAACATAACACCTCAAATGGCCATTATTGCGTCTAAAAAGCAGACAGTGGAACGATTCAAGTCACAGACACTTCACCCACATATTAAATATTAAAATTTTGCAAAGCTATAAAGTCTCATGGCTTGCAAAATAGCATAATTTTTCTAAATACTGGTAACTGTGCAAAGTTCATTAATATATGATAGTTGAAAAAATAATTAGAGGCCACAAAGGACACCATTAACTAGTTCCACTCTTCAGACCATCATTTTGTCTCCGGCTCTGAGTACCTTGCCCATCTATACATATATTTTTGCCAGCTCATGCAACCCTACTTAAAATGTTACCCAGCCCTCAACTCAATAGGGTTTCCCATCTTATTCAAACTTTGACAATCTGTTGCACATGCAGAGATCATTTCCAGCACTGTCTCTTCCCAGTCTGTCTGGCGTATTTTCCTCAGCCCTTATTGCTGTTCTGAGCGAGGGTGCAGCCAGGCCTGTGTCATGCTTTATTGACGTTTTATCCAGAAACATTCTGGATCAGAAAATGGCACATGGGCAAGGGAAATCAACTAGGTTTAGCTCACCTTTCTATCCACTGTGAGACAAGACAAACTAGTTGTATCCTGTCACCCCATCTACCATTTCCTTCTCAGGATGTCCCTGATGTCCCGAGCAGGGACTTCAAGCAGAAAATGAGAAATGCCATGGAAAACTGATGGTAACAACAACCTTCGGGTCCTGCTCCTTGTTTCAGACCATGACCTACATGGCTACATCAAGCCATATGATCCTTACACCCAGCATCTGATGTTGCCCCTTTATGAAGAGTTTCTAACTTGTATTTGTATTGTATTTTTATACTTTATATGCCATTCCCCCATGCAACCAAATGGCCACTAATAGTTGACTTTTTGCTTTGTGATATCTTACAGGATCTAGAGATGGAAATGGAATGTCAATGCCATGTAGAAAGATGTGGGGGTGAGCCTGTGCTGTCCTAAAGTTTAATTCCCCTTTTGAAGACCAATTTGGCGATCCCCTCCTCCTCTTGCCTTTTGCTTCTGCAGTTTCAGTCCTCCTCCCACAGAAAACCCAGTATCTCTCTAGCAGGATACTTCACACCTCTTTAAGACAGCTTGGCTCTGCCTGGCAGAGGCTAGCCAATCAGGAGAAAGCAACAGAAAGCTGGATTTTGGCTTACTGAAAATAAAGTTTCATAACTTGTTTTAGTTTTTATAAATCTAACAGTGGTTAGTTCTGGGATTTATCATAGCTAACATTTTGATACCTTGAATGAAATTGTTAACCTGCTACTGTCAATATTTTTACTTAAATAAAATATTCAAATGTTAGCTCATTATCTGCACGGGGAAAAAAACAAATGTGGCAGTTTTTCCCTCACCAGGGCTTATAAACATTTTACAATGCCCCTGCTTATAGTTACATGACACCCTACCCCTGAGGTACCTAGGGGAGACATTAAGGGTGATGTATATGTTTAAATAAGGTATATTACTACTTTGGAAATACTTTTAAATCCAAAGTTAAATTTGCATATAATAGCAATTTAAAAGCAGCCTGCAAGGCAGGCCTGGCATTTAAAATGACAGCAGGCAACACAGTAGTGCACACTCCATTGCAGGAAATCTACTGGGTCTCTAAACCTTCCAGCCCTATTATATACTAGGGACTTATAGCTAGTTTTAACCCCCCTTGCCTTATTGTATACTAGGGATTTACAGGGGTCTGTCATTGCCAATTGTAGTTATACCTAACGACCATGTACTTTTACACAGAGGACAGGTCTGGTTAGCACAGTCCAGGGCACAATCAGAGTCAGAAAACCAACATCTAGTAGTCAAAATGGATGCAACAAGTGGGGGGACACTGTAAACGGGTCCTGATTTCTCACAAAAGTGGTAATCAGTCATGGAGAAGGATCCTCCCTACATCTTCACTCGTTAGTGGACTCACTCCTATTCCAATTAGAATATCTGACTTGAAGAGTCCCCCATCTGATCTGATACAGCACCCTCCAACCGACATCATCCAACATGGATACTCTCCATGTAAGTAAGATGAAACCACTATGATCCCCTGCAGGACATGACTCATACTTAATAAACTACATTCCCAACCTAACCAAAAACGCCATGAGAAATCTCAAACATAAAATCCTCTCCTTTACAAAGAAACTTTTATCACTGATCCCTACTCTTGCTATAACAAGGATACCCTACTGAATTACCTAATCTTCACCACCAATGGCTGTGCTCAATGGAGTAAAGTCCCATCTTCCTCACTCATCACCACCAGCACCAAGAACATTTCACACATCCATAAACTCACTATAGCACCCTATATGCTGTACAATGCAGTTGGCAACATTTCGATCTATAACACTGGCACCGTGCTCATCCAATATTCAAATCGTAATCTGGAACTCTTTGTCAATCTTTTCTGCTACCCCAAGAACAAATTAGACACTGTTTCCTCCAACCCGCAGGCCCCTTTTCAACTCTAATCTGCTTCCTCTCCATCTGACAACATCATTTCTCCCACCCCACCTTATCCTGCTCTCTCCAAACGGACACCAATTTATACACAAGCTCCACCAAAGTACAACACACACCTCTCTGACAGCTACTATTCTGATACTTCCCAACAACAACAACCTGACACTGTTACATATCATTCTCCAATAGGGCAATGCTGCCAAACTCCCATCAACAGGATCATTGCACCCATCCCGCCCTCATGACCTCACACTCAACTCACCTCCAGAATAACAACAGTCCAGCTCCCAATTGTCGCTCAACTACTATCCCTGCTTACTCCAAGGTCACATGTCCTTGCAGGAGATCTATACTGAATCACAACCACTCCTACCGACCTAATAGACTAGCCATCCAGTTATCAAAAATTGACATAATCTCTCTCCTAGACACATATAAAAATACCCCAGCCATCAGTGCTACTCCTACTACAAAAACCGGGACCATTATCACTCACCCTCTCAGGACATCCCACCCAGCACTAGGTATAAAAATAAAGAGAACCGCAAACAAGTTCTCATTTCTCACACTTCTATGAACACCACCAAAACAGCCCTTAAATTTTTGTTACTCAATTGTCACTCAGCTGTGAAGCATGTGGCGGACGTAACTGATCTTATATTTAATCTTGACATCCTTATACTCACTGAAACTTGGCTGAATGAATCCTCATCCACATTTCTTGACATACTAGTCCCCGATAGTCATGCAATCACTAGACTAGACCATCTAGGCCGCTCAGGTGGTAGACTAGCTTGTATGTATAGGAGCACACTATTGTTAAATCAATCACTAGCTCTGTCATTGCCCTCCTGTGACTACCTTAGGGACACCATCACCCACCAGCACTGACAACTCAACCTGCTTTTTTCACATGTTCTATCACCCTCGTGGTGACAATCATATGTTCACCGAACAGATCATGGAGATTATATTCTCTAACTATGACGAACATAAGAACCACATTTTTCTTGGCGACTTCAACATCCACTGGAATAATTTTAGTGACCCTCTCATAAACAGCTTTAAATCCTTCCTGCAGGACCTCAACCATATCCAAGCCTGCAACAGTCTGACCAATAACAAAGGGGCTGCTTTAGATTTCATCATCGCAAAAGAGAAATCCATACAAATTCCTACCTTGCGACTGAACCGACCATCACTGCATCACCTTCCTCCTATCAGAAAGGCAATCACGACCAAGGGTCAACCTGTAAATTCCAAAAATTGGGTATGGTACACATGCAATATTAACCCCCTCACTGCAGTAACTTTTTGTGAAGATATTCTGTGCCCGCCCTTCTCCATGAATTACACTCATGACCTTACTGACCACTACACCAATTCCATGTAAAAACATGAACACCCTTGCCCCAATGCAACTAAAGAGAATCCTGCCCAAAATATCCAATCCTTGGTTCAAATGAATCATTAACGATGAATGCCGAAACCTCATACTTGCAGAGAGTGCATTGAGACATACTCCCTCTCTCTCCAATTTTAAACTTCTTTGACAGAAACAAAGCACCTATATTAGCCACATCAGGAGCAAGCACCAAAGCAGCATGCTTCTTAAACCACCTTGAATCGACAAGAAACAAACCAAAAAACATTTTGAAATCATTAAAAACCAGTCGGCCTTCCAAAGGTATCCCCGATCCTCAGTCATCAAAACAGTACCTAGTTGTAAAACCTTTGCTTCCTTCTTTTCTGAGAAAACCATGCTAATTCCCACAGATATCCATAATGCTATAAAACATCTGCCATGTGACCCCTCTTTACTCGCCACCCAACTAAATATGGACGAATGTTCAGGAAACCCTACCCACTCACCCAAAAACAAAGCCAACTGGTCTTCCATTAAAACCTTTGAGGAAAATGACATCTTAAAACTTCTGACCTTTCTAAAATACTCCCACCATTTCTTTGACCCCCTTCCCTCCAAACTCCTCAATTTGTCCGTTCACTTCCTATTCCCTTTAGGAGGACGATTATCACTGCTTCACTCACTCACTGCTCCATACCCAACTGCCTCAAAAGTAGCCAAGTTACTCTTTTTCTAAAAAAAAAACAAAGCTGACCAGTCTGACCCTAATAACTACTGGCCTATCTCCAATATCCCAACATTAGCAAAACTCTTTTTAAAAATGTGTGCACTTACAGCTCTGCAATCACATTGAGCAATTAAAACTTCTCGACCAATGTCAATCTGGCTTCCGGCCAGGTCATAGCACCGAAACAGCCCTGGTCCATATTTTTGATAATGCCCTAAGATCACTCGACCAGAACGAATCTTGCCTACTAATCCAACTTGACCTGTCAGTGGCATTAGACATGGTCAATCATGATACCCTGCTGAACCTTTTAGAACACAGGATAGACCTTCCCAGTACCATGCTAAACTATTTCTCCACTTTCCTTCACAATAGATATCAGCGCTTTCTAATCAATCAAGCTCTTTCCGATCAGTCGCCTGTGTCAGTGGGTGTATCTTGTTGGGAATTGATCCCACTGGATTCTCCTAAAAGTCCACGTATTTCTATTACGGGACGTACCTTTTCTTTCCTCCTCGACTTTCTGCTCGTGTGGATGTCCTGCGTGCTTGGTGGGGGGGGCGCTCTGGGGTTAAAAGGCTCTGTTTCTCATTCAGCAGCGCTTGGTTTCTTCTCCGGTCCTGTGACCTGGAAAGTCATCCCCCTTGACGTTTCCCGGATGGTTGTGGATTTCTGGCTCCTCCTTGCCTGACTTCCAGTTTTTTTATTTCGTCTATGGAGCCTCAGGAAGACAGCGTTTTTTTCAAGGAACTTTGCCAGTTCTTGTTTCCTGGAGACCTTGGATTCTAGCCTCGATAAGGACACAATTTGGACAGTGCAGAAAGTAGTTTCACTGTTCTTTGGCCAGCTGAACTTCGTGAGTCCCTTTGTTTTTGTTATTTTGAATCCCTGTAAGAGGACTATTTTGTGTCCATAGTGGTGGGGGCTCCTACCGCCATGGTGAATTTTGCCTGGGCATAACGCAGCTGCGTGTCAGGCATAGAGTATTACTTGTCTAGATTTTGGGCCATGTGGGTTTTTCTTTTTTTGTGAGATAAGTGCACTTGTCTTTAAAATAGCACCCTTTCCCCATCTGTATGAAGAGGGGTTTTTTGCCCCAGTTTGAAGGCTTTTTCCCCTTTTTCTTCTTGCTTGCTCCTTATTCCTGGAGAAGTGTAGAAAAAAACTTCCCAATTTTGTTTAAAGAAAATTATGGATGCCTGGACTCTTATACGTATGAAAACGTGGACATGCAGATGGTGATTGGAATATGCTGCTTACAGATTGTGAAAAAAAACCAGAGCGCTTGGACCCTTAAAGAAGGGTAAGGTTATTCATTGCCTGTTTTTCTTTGACTTATGACCGCCCAAGCACGTATGGATATAAATGCATGAAATTACACTATTTCCTTTCTTTGTTTCTTCTCTGTTGTAGATCCCTGAGGGTCCCCAGTCCCTGAGTGAGGTCCTGTGAATTCCAGGCATTCCTTCGTGTTTCCCCACCCTCTTCTGTGACATTTGCCAGCTGACACTGTGTATAATCAGATAGTGCTGGTGGCGGGTTTTATAGTAGAGGAGTGGGATTTTCATCGCTCCTGCAGTATTTGGTGGGTCGAGTGGTGGGAACAGGACATACCTCAAGGTTCTACTCTCTCCCCGACATTGCTTAATCGATACCTGGACTCCCTCTAAAACCTCAAACTTGCACATATCTCCTACCACATATATGAGGATGGCACAGTTATCCATCAATACATTTCCTCCTCACTGGACATCAATATCCTCAACAACATTCTGATAAAAATGCAATATTGGTTGGCTCTTAACCAGCTCAAACTCAATGCCCTCAAAACAGAATTCCTATTGATCTCCCGACTTGCCATCACTCCTAGTATCAAAGACTGGCTCCCCCATCTCACTGTATTGAACTGTACCCCACACCTCCTTGACTGCTAAATCCTTAGGTTTTACCCTGGACAATATGCTCTCCATGCAAAAGCACATCAGTACCGCCACCAGAAGAGCCAACCTTCAACTGCATGCACGAAGAAAACTTAAGCCTTTCCTCACAAGGGCAGACCTCAAAACAGTGGTTCAAGCTCTTGTTCAATCGAAATTAGATTATGGCAGTGCTGCACATGCAGGTCTCCTGAAAATCACAGTTGCACCACTTAAGGCCACTTTGAATTCTGCTGACAGACTCATCGCCGGATAGAAATAAAAGTGATCATAAAACCTGACCTCTAATCACTAAAATGGCTCCCCTATGAGGATAGGATCTAAAAATCGCATGTGTAGCCCATAGAGCGCTGCAGCACAATACCCCCTTTTACCTAGCCCAGAAAGCTACCCTATCGGGTGAAAACAGACCTTCCAGAAGCACAAGCTCCCTACTACTTAAATCACAAAAAACCCAAAACAACCAACCCTTCTCAGGTATTGCCCCTAAAATCTGGAACTCTCTCCTACCCAAGTTCAAATGCAACCCTTCCACATCCATCTTCAGGAAAGAAGTAAAAACTCTACTAACAAACAGATTCCTCTCTCACTGAGGACATTCCTCCCTCTCCTCATGAACGACTCTTTCCTGCTTGTTTGTTGCTGCTTCCTGGCACACTCTTGCACATACAATCATGACCCAAGTTGTTTCTCCTGTGCTTCCCTGCAAATCTATACACCGTTCTATCACCTGTAGGACTCTGCCAATGCCGGTATGTGCCTATGTTTGTTTCTCACCATTTACTTATGTTACTTATACTGTGCTTTTGTAAACTGCCTATCATTTCGTAACATACCTGCTATTGATATTCTTGTAAAGCGCTCTGTCAGCCAAAAGGGTCTTGTTCATGCTATATAAAACTTTAAATTAATAAATAGGTGCTAAGGAGGGAAGCCAGTAGATTAATTGCCTCTTTCTACTTAAAGGCGTGTAGCTAATTCAGAACTCTCTCTTTATTTTTCAGGAAACTGTCACCCCCAAAGTAAGAATTTGGTTGGATAAACTAAACCACCTGTGATCCATCCTTGATATTGATCCCTGCCTCAAATTACAAGCTCACATTGCTAATATGCACAACTGCACCTATTGTCAGTTTTACCAAAAGTATCACCAGCACAACTAAAATCCACACTGAATTTAGCAACTCCATTGGTAACAGAAACCAAATAAAATGGTCACATAACCCAACATGTGATCTATTTACACTAGCACTTTGACATACTGTTGATTGGTGTACCAAGACCACTAGACTCCTGCTAAAAATCCCTAAAGCAAAGAAAACAAAAACACTATTTCAAGCATTCATGTGCCACGTCTAAATTCTGAATACTATAATCCTCTCCTACAGGCCTGAACAAGCAATATCTAACTATCCTTTCATTCCAAAGCAAGTCTAACCTTGCTTTTTCAAGAACTTTCTGATTCAAAAATGATGTTGGTCCCAACACCATCCTCTGTTAGGATTATTTACACCCCTCATGCTGATCTCTTCGTTGTGCCTTTTGATTGATTTATACAAGTATCTGATCCTTTATGTTTTGATTATATTCCATATATGTTGCTTGCAGAGTATTCCACTGCCATTTGGTTATACCCCCATTTATACTGTAAAAAAAAATACACAAATAATGAAATGGAGGATCACAGAACAACAAACTGAGTGTTACCTCACTGGATCTACCCACAGTCACTTACACACACAACTTATCTTCCAATACCCACTCTGCAAAGAGGACTTACAATTTGATTTGTGGAATGCTGCTAATGATATAGAAAAGCTTCTTGGTAATAGGTATTTTAGAAGTGGGATGTGAACTAACTATATACCCCTAGATTTCTTTATTTTTAGAAAG
Organism: Lissotriton vulgaris; assembly: GCF_964263255.1. Taxonomy (NCBI): domain Eukaryota; kingdom Metazoa; phylum Chordata; class Amphibia; order Caudata; family Salamandridae; genus Lissotriton; species Lissotriton vulgaris. The sequence goes on along the minus strand of NC_141685.1, from coordinate 469,802,321 downwards.
CCTCGTTTTGGGGCCTCATTAATTGAGTCATATTCACCACCTTTTTCAGGAAATCCAGGCTCTACATTGCACAGATCTGATAGAAAAAAAACTACCTTACATCCTAGGGATTTTTAAGGAACACTTCTCTGGTGAAAAAGAAAAACAAAACATTCTGTTGTGTGATCGATCTTAGACACTTCATCTCTTTTGATTCATATTACTGTTTCAAGATGGATTCTATTCATCATCTCAGAGGTTGCCTTTAACCAGGAGACTGGCTGACTTGCCTAGATCCCACATATGCTTTTCATGCAGTCCCAATCCAATCCCATAGAATACATCTTAAGTTCTACTGACAAGGACTAATATATCAATTTACAGCTCTTCCCAGTGTTGGCTGGAATATCGAATCCCAAAAATCAACAAGACAGAATACTATTACAACAATATGGAGGGATAAAATATAGAAAGGTACATTTCTGAATATTTTTTATACCTAACTCCACATATACGTACCTTGATGATGTGTATATCTTCAAAGCATGTAGATGTGAAGTTAACAATAATAAATCTGTACCTCCCTCTGTGCACTTATCTTTCAATAGTTTGACCCTCAATATTGTTGTAACAATATTCTGTCCCGTCGCTATTAGGTAGACGATTTTCTCTGCCACAATCCTCTTCTTTTTGAACTTTTTCTGCCTAATGGTGCTTCATAAAGTTTCTGAAACCAGTGATATCCAATTTAAGATCACAAATTCTCTTCTAGAAAGTTTCTGAATGAACTAGCAGCCCGCCCCTACATTGTCCGGGTATACACACGCCCACAACGGAGTCCTGTGAACGTTTGTTTTGTAGGAGTTCCGCGCCCCATTTTTGCCGAATGCCCGTTGAATGCCACACCGATTGCTGTATGGCCACGCCCCCACATGCCCACAATGGAGCTGTAAACTGTTGTTTTACCTGATTCCCGCGCAACACATTTTCTGAATGCCGCTTGAATGCGAACGCTTGTTTTCCCGGATTTCGCGCAGCATTTTTTCTGAATGCCGCTTCAATGCCGCCACCATTGGTGTATGGCGACCCACCCAGCACAACGCACACGGCCACAAGGAAGTACTAACACTTAGCGAATGCCGCGCCCATGGCTGTATGGCCATGCCCCCAGCACAACGCACACGCACACGCCCCTAGCAGAACGCCCCAAGCAGAACGCCCATGCCCACAAGGGACTACTTTGCCCCTAAGGTTCTTTTACCCTTCGAATGTATATGGTGGCCAGCTGTACAGCCTATGTCCATCTGCTGAAACTGTCCTTTCCAATGCTGTATTGGGTGTTGTGGTTGGTGCTAGGGTTCCTGAGATTACCCGCCTCAAAGGTTTGGGCTCTCTCTTTTTAATATTAGTATATTAGTTCTTAGAATTCCTAGGCTTTGTTATAAACTTCATATCCTAAGCGATACAACTTCCAGAATCAAATGTGATTCTTATACTGAAAGAACTCTCAAATTTTCTAACTCTATCTTCCATCTCTCGCCATCATTTAACGAGTATAGTAGGTCTTCCACCATCAAGCTGTCTTTACAGGTCCTCTACAGTATCAAGCATTATAAACGTCTGGTTTGGGGTTCGATGTGGAGAATTTTCGACTGGATATGCATGGTCTGTTATGGACTCTGATCTCCATATATACTGTTTCGAGCTTCTTGGAGTTTTTTTTTTATATTCAAATATTCACAAAAAATCATGTATGCTGTTCTGTAATGCTCCACACAGACAATTTCACTGCGGTTCAATACATTAGTCACTAAGGAAGCACATGTAAAAAAATTCAAGCTACTTTAGCCAAACAGTTTGGGAACTTTTTCTGATCTATCAAATTCTAGTAATGATAGAATATCTTCCTGGTCATTTAAACAAAGTGGCAGATTGGAGATCACATCAATTGTAGAGCTTCATCCTCTTTTTTTCCACATCATCCAATCTCTATGGGGCCCTTTCTAGGCCTGGGTAAAAATTTTATTATGCTGGTGTGATTCTTCCAATTTCAGGAATTTAATGCTATGGTTATTATGTGAAATCACTGACATCACACCATAATGCCATGGTGTGTGATTATGCAGTATTCTTGAAAGAATTTACAGCACCACCACACAAACAACAGAATGTGAGCAGCTGATGTTCACTGTGGTTTTGCTTTTTTGTACTATTCTTTAGAGCGAAATGTGTCCTTACAGGAAAAACTTGACGCAGTTACACAGTTCAATCTAAAATATAGTACTAAATTATGGATTTGCATTTCACTTAGTTATACAAAGGTAAATTACTCAAATGTTGCACACCTCTAGCCCTTCTAGACCTATTTGCTACAGGTTCAACAATCAAATGCCTCTGTTCTACAGTTGGAGACCAGATAAGTTAGCCTTGGCAACAGCCGCTTTTCTCAAATTGTGCAATATAGTTCTTCCTTAATTATTTCCTCCTTTTCTAACGATAGTTCATTCCCATGCCAAAGTTAAGAGAGAATTAGGTACCCTTTTCATAGTGACATCCTTTTGCCCATCTCAGATATGGTTCTCGGACCTTGTAAAGATGGCCTTTCACATATATCTATTAATCAAATCAATTCTGTATAGGTCTGAGAACACTTAAAATCTATAAATCAGCTTGATCGATTTTCTGATTTCTTTGGGCTCCTCGGTTAACCTTTTAGAAGTATCAATAATCACAGATCAGGATGTATTGTTAAATCATTAATACATTAATGACAAACCTGTTGGAGAACATGTCTTCCTTGGCAGATTACTTTGTGGAATTAGGATATGTACCCCGCCAACTTTAAAGTATTCCTTTCTTCGGGATGTCAATATCGTATTAGAATTTACCATAAATTACTAGATAATGAACTATTGTCTCTGAAGAGGATTTCAGCCAAACTAATTATCTTACTATAGTTAATACTCTGCAAAGGACTATTGAATGTACAGGCTTTGGACTTGTCAGCTAGGCATGTTACTCCTACTGAGTCTTTCTCTTTGTTTTAAGGAAAACCAAAGCGCCCTCAACTTCAAGAAAGTGCCCTTCCTTTCCACCTCATCCAAAACTGTGCTGTACATTGTCTCAAAGAATACAATAATTAAATGGCTACGTTAGCAAGAATGGTTAAATGGATTATGTCTCATGCTGGCATAGACACCTCTCATTTTGGAGCCCATTCTTTAAGGAGAACAATGCCCTTGAAAGCCTTTTCGGCTGGTGCCACATTGGAGGATATGTTTAGAGGAGCCGATTTGTCTTCCTCTTACAAATTTCAAATAGTTTTACCACAATCCTATTGCTCATGTTTCCCTGCCTGTGATCAATTTGCTTTAAATTAGCATACTATGGACCAGATGTAGGTGGCCGTTTCAGGCCATTTACCAACCGGTAACGGCCGATTTTGGCCGTTACCGATCGGTAAATGGGTGACAGGTATGTAGGGGGCATTTTTTTACCGAATCGGTAAAATTACCGATTCAGTAATTTTACCGATTCGGAAAAATAAAAATTCGGTAAATTTACCGTATCTGAGGCACCCAGATGTAGTCCCAGAGGCCTTACCGAATCGGTATTTTACCATCAAATCCAATTTGATGGTAAAATACCGATTCCGGTGTGCATGCACATGTGTGCATGCACACCTATGCCATGTGACAGGCAGACCTGCCCTTAGGGCATGTATGCCTGCCACATGGCACCCAAGCCTGTTTTGGGGATGCCAGAGGGTGTCAAAGTGACACCCCCTGCACCCTTGTGAAAATCGGTATTTACCGATTCGGTAAATACGGAATCTGTAATGCCCATTCATTCCTATGGGCTTCAAAGCCCATAGGAATAAATGGGCATTACAAAATACCGAATTTTTCCGATTAGTTATTCCAGCACATCTGGAATACCTACATATCCACCCCTCAGATTTATAGATTATTAATTACAGATTCCGTAAAATTCGGTAATTTTCGGTAATTAAGAATCGGTAAATCTATTTTACCTACATCTGGCCCTATAAGCCTCCAGTCAGTGTTAGTGATGTAAAGCCCTAATTTTATTAAACACATAGAGGCACATATTATCTCACTTCTTATTGGTATTGTTACTATAGGTACAACATTTAATGCAAAAATTATCCATTGGTGTAATCAATATACACTTATGTTCCCTTACCTTTTGAATTTTAGTTTTGAAATATTAATTAGATTTTTTTTTAATAATCCTTACTTTTGGTCCTTTGAGTTGCTCAGTTCACCATTCCGCAGTCTGCATTATAGTTTCATATACGTTGCTGACTGGATATTTTTCCAGTTTGTTTGGAGTTTTTATCTTTTTACCTTTTTTATATCTTCTACAACTCTCAGAGACTGTTAGAGTATCAAGAAAAGGTAAGGACTAAATTATTAACTTCATTTTATAAACAGTGCATGGGGACTGTTTGAGTCATTCTGTAGTTTTTTCCCAATGTTTCAAGGGAATGTTCGTTCTTGTAACTTTTTCTTTATTTTTTCACCAAAATGTAATGTTATTGTTGACTAGCTGCTAAGGCATCTGTGTCTTTAATAAAATTAGGACTTTCCATCCTTAACTCCTGGAAAATCTACCTTTAATAGCCAAAATGCTCTCATGACTGTTTGAGGTATTATGTGTATCATGTGTCTACAGATTGTACTTGCCTGTTTGTGCTTGAGAATTGTTTAAGCAGTAACTGCCCTTCATGAAGAAGATTCAGAAAAGGGGGTGGTGATGGACAGAGTATCTGAATTAAGCAGACCACTCCTACCCAGTCCAAAGATCAGGGCTTGATCCATCACCGTTTTTTTAGCTCACTGCACCATCCCAGCTCAGAACCTGGCTACATGCAAATTAGTCTGTCCCTGGCCCAGTGCATCATGGGAACAGGGCAGACCAAACTACCAAGCCAATTCTTTTACTGGAAAGGAAACAAGCTTCCGGGGACCGGTTTCTGGCATTACAGCCGTCTTCGGCCCGGCTTGCTTGAATTCTGATGGTGCAGTGAGCAAGGGACTCACATCTGAGCATACCCTTCCACGCTTATGGTGGACAAAACGATTCAGAAAAGGGGGTGGTGATGGACAGAGTATCTGAATTAAGCATGAAGAAGGGCAAGGTAGCCTGAAATGCACTGAGAATGAATATTTCCTATGTAGTAAAACACTTTTGAAAATCTATGCATATATATTTTGAAAATTGGATAACAATTAGTAAATTAATGTATTGATCCCACCTGTACATACAAAGGTGTGCTGTCAGTTTCTTGAGGGTTCTCTGCACATGTTACTACTGATGTGGAATGGAGGGCTTCAAATCGAGTACTCTATGGGCCAGATATATCAAAGCGTTCTACCCGTTCTGTGTCTACTAAAACATGTTTCAGTACAGATGGCCTTAAATGTTTTAAATACAAAAAAAAAGAAATCTTAGTACAACATATGAGTCCAGATTTACTAAGCTCTCTCACAATGGAGCACAGCATCTAAATGTATGTGCTGTGTTCTGTAAAGGGGAAAACAGTGCAGAGTCATAGATATTGAAATTGGTCTTTTCGTGGTGTTATCTACTGCCCTGGCACATACATAGACTGTTTTGTGCAATGTACAAGCTCACACCATGGTACAGGGTCAACATGTGTTGTCTAGCATAGGATTTTGACTGGAGGGAAACCCTTCCAGTATAAATTTCTATGCATAGACAAGCAAAGAACGGTCAGGCTCATTGGATTGTGATGTGAACTGTAGCATGCATGCAATCCTTTGGTTTCTCGGAGACATCAATGTATCCCCCATTGTTTGCACCTGCATCCACAACTATGGTCAGGCTACCGAGGTAGATCGGGTGTTGGGTCAAAACAGATGAGTGATTTCCCCAGAAACACCCTCGTTAAGAAGCAACCAGATCTATGCAGGTAAGACTCAATACAAGGTTTATCGGAAAAGCAATATGGACGTAAGGAGCATTGCAAGCACCTTCCGACATTCACCAGCTTCTCTCTGAACCGCTGCTCCTCAAACCCTGTACCCTTATCATTCCATGATCCCAACATTACACAAGACATAATAAGCCCCACTTACTTTTTCCCCCAATAATACAACCCAAAACACTATTCACTTAAATACAGAACTGGAGATTACAGTAACATTATACATATAAACAAAATAAAAACTAAATAAACACTACACAGAGTCAATAATAAACACTACCATTATCCCATAACAAGGTTCTTAAAGTGACACAGTAATGTATTCACTATACTACTCCAAAGAAACCTCTATTTCAGGTACTCCTCGTCTGTCATCAACCTCTGCTGCTTTGGAATCAACCACTGCTGCTTCCTCCTCACACACATTCTCATCTCTCCCCCTATACACAAACTCTCAGAGTCACTACTACCCAACCATCCCCATCATATAGTGATCACATTCATCAACATTCCCACAGCTAACATTCTGAATATTGGATTTCCTCACATTACAAAGACTCACATGACGTAAATTCCACATTCCTCCGTCCTCCAAATTGACTGCCCTACCCAGAACCTTGATAATTCCTAAAGGTTCGGACAAATGTGGAGCCCCTTTTTCTCATAACCAGGCTTCCTCACTCGAACATACTGTCCCTCTTTCACCATAGGTAAAGTCTTATGAACATTCTGTCTACTTTTATTTGTTCTTGAAGCATTTCTACCTTCCTTCTCATTTCCAGAACTACTTTATCAGACTCCTACTCATTCTTCTTCCTCAACCACCACAAAACTAACTTTGAAGACGGTTTTGTCCCTCACACAACCTCAAAAGGTATCCTGCCTGTCACATAACTGGGAGTAATTCTGTAGGACAATAACATGTCTTGAAGGGATATCTTCCTTTGCAGCCCAGATGTCAAAGCCAATTGAATGGTTCCTTTTTTGACTTGATTAAAACATTCTACTTGACCATTACCTTCTAGGTGGTACCAGGAAACTTTTACATGACTTCTTCATAAACATATGCATCTTCTCAGATATAAGTTGCATGGATGTATGACATTATAACGCATGCTTTTACAACGCATGCTGTTACAACGCAGGTTTTACTACGCATACCTTTACAACGCATTACACTTTGGGGTGCTGGATAGTGAATAGTTTGATTTACTATTCCAACTCCAGTCCCCGTGGACACTAGAGAAGGTGTTGGATAGTAAATTAAACTTATTCCCTATCCTAGAGCGCCCCTCAGTGTAATGCGTTGTAAAGGTATGCGTAGTAAAACCTGCGTTGTAATTGCTTTGCGTCGTAAAAGTTTCGTTTTAAAGGATGTTTCCCAAGTTGCACCCAATTATCAGATACCAGAACTTCAGGAAGACCCTCCCTTGAAAAGACATCCCCAAGGAATTCAATTATCATATCAGTTGTAATTGCTCACCATAAGTACTTAAGTCCATTTAGAATAATAATCATAAAGTACTATGGCATATATCTCTCCGGCAGACAAGGTTGGAAACAGTCCCATAAAGTCTACGGCCAACTTACACCATTGTCCCTCCAGCAACTCCACCATTGCCAAAGGAACATTCAGTGGTTTAACAGATTTATCACTTGCACTACAAGGTACTCATTTCCTCACCGAACGATCATCATGGCATCCGTTCCCAGTCACCAAAGATTTTGTTGTGAATATATCTAGGACCCTAATTAAATATTCCTGATTCATGCCCTTATGCGGTTATGATAAATCATGTCCTAATGAAGGCATACGAATCTTACCCATATTCACCCATAGCCCACGCAGCCCAAATACGGCAAGGCTACTTCCTTAGATTCCTAGAGAGCAGAACGAGTTCTTTCGACACACCAAACCTTCAGTAACCTGGGAATTCCCCATGTCTTTGTTTTGATTTGTCATTGAACTCCTGCGAGCACTAAAGGAACAGTCAGTTCTTAGTGACATCTTTTATTGACATCTTATGTCCAACCTTACGTCAAACACGGCACCTTCCTGGTATAAATATACCAACACTTGCCTTAAGCAACACACGGTGGTGTGGAGCAGAGCGGCTATCTACTTATCCGAAGCCCAGCTGATGCGAGAGCCAAAGGAAGCCGCCCCTCCCCTTTGACACACTGGAGAAGCTGCCTTTTCTCACGCTGAGAAATCCAGCTCCGGTGTTTCCAGGCACCCTCGCGGGTTACTGGAAGATCGAGTCCTGAGAAACGAGATACAAGACCTCCTTCATTCTATAACCAAGGTACGGAGCTGATTCATACCTAAGAGAGAATTCTTGATTCAGATTCTTGGCAAAAACCCAACTTAACTTAAAACTGCAACTTACTTACTCCTTCCCACGTATTAGGCTTAGGTCAGGTACACCGGAGTAGGCATATCTTAGAAGCACCAGTTGAGTTCGTTAGTCAATGTTTTTATGTATGTAAATATTTTATCCGTTTTAAAGTATCATATGGCTAAGAAACCATATCAATGCTTTTACAGTATTATTTTATAATACTCCTTTTACTGTACACACTTTACTTCATGATGCATAAGAAAGAAGACTACTCAATAAAATAACACCTTTTATTGAAAACGCCTGTCTTTCTATTTCTCTGCACTCTGGTGGAACTAAGCATGCGCGATTGACTGAGTGAAAAAGCTGTCTATTGTTTTCACACAACTGTGGAGATTCACTCATTATTCTGGGGGAGCAAAGTTGTCATGTTATATGGTTGTCAGAAGCTAATCCCTTCTTGTCTAAATCAGGGAAGTTAACCCCTCCCTATTCATTCGAGAAAGTTTCTAGTGACATCTGAGCTAGCTGGCAAAAACTAATTAAGTCTAACATAGTCAGTAGAGATCTAGAAGACCTCAGTCCTACGTCTACACTGCTGTTTATGTTATTCCAATGCTCAGAGCCCATTGGGAATATAGGAACTATAATACATGGCGCCCAACGTTTGGTAAGATGATAATCTAACACAAGATACTAGAGTAACTCAGTCATGCTTTTCACACAGACCCATTTCTCCCATAAAAACTCCAATAGACGTCTGGAGTGGGTGGAAGGTTAATATCCGCTGAAACTTAGTAGGATGGGAATCCTATGTATTAGTTTACGGTATAGTCAACGTTGAAGGATACAGTGTTCCAAAATATTGTGCACCTAATCTTTGTTTCCTCAAAACTTGCTCTGCAAGAAACTTTCATTAAACAATGTCAAATCACGGCGACAACAACGAAACCGGTGAAACCGCAGTAAATGCAAATCAACCGGGGGCAGACCTTACAGGGTCTAATGAAGATGACCATGATGCCGTAATCATCCCGGCCAACATAAGAAAAACCATAACTATAAAACTTATAAAAAATGGGGTATCACCAAGAGGTGGTACAGTTGTATTTGTGGTAGGGGCACATGAGTATCGGCAGACAGAGGTATTCTATTCCTGGATAACTTTTCCAGCAGCACATACTGTGACACGTGAGTTCCACTACTATAAAGTAGTGGAATCTCTAGAGGAATACTCTCCTTTCGAGGAAATTGAAATTCCACTAACATACCAAGAGCACCTGCTCTTATTTAATGGCGCCCTAAAAATCAAAATCACATTACCAGGCTCGGTCCACTAGGTAGACCAGGAGCCACGTGGCCGGTTCTAGCCAGCTACACACCACACCCAGACATTGAAGGAATGTCAGACGAAAAACTTTTGGTTCAACTAAAACAATTAATTAAAATTCATAGACAATTGGTCCAATATGTCATGCGGACTTCAACAGTCTAACCTGCAATTAAAATTCCTCAAAACACCCCTCATCAGGGGAATACAAATAAAATTACTCCACAGAATATTCAATCATGTCTTGGAAACACACCTGTAAAATGGGAACAAATCCCCTTTTGGTTAGCTCAAAAAATCACCCAGATAGAGGCAGTATTTCCTGATACTACCCCTCACGAAAAACACAAAATTCTGACTATCTGTCTCCCAATGGGGATCGCACCACATGTGGAGGACTGTGACACTTGGGGCACGGTCTTTGCTTCTATGTACACAAAAACACATGGTTTTCCGTCAATGGCGGTTATACCAGATGTACTAAGACAGATTCAAAACGAATACGGTCCAGAACCTGCTTTAACTCTGGGTATGAAATTACTGAAAGACTTCAAGCAGGTCTCGGCTATATTATTGGCCAACATAAAAGGAGAAGCAGCATGTGTGGCAATCCGCCAAAAATTGAAGGAAACAGATATAGCAAACCAACCTTTTGAGCTTGCTAAAATAATTGAAAAACGCTATGAAGAATTAGGCAGAGATAGTTTGGGTGGTAAACAAGTAAAACCCCAACTAATTGAAAATCCTAAAAAAACCTTTATTAAAAACAATCTCAATTCACAAAAGATGAAATGGGAGGGTAATAAACAAACTACTCCCAGAGAAAAACAATTTCAGTCCAGAGGGAGGTCTCCCCAATGGAGAAATAAGTCTCCAGGCGGAGGGGACAAATCTCCCCAAATGGAGCCCTCTGAAAAAAAATTTAATCTTAGAGATAGGGATAAATTAAGAAAACCTGACAGATATCAAGATATTGATACACGTCCCTCTCGATCTTTTCAGACTTCCTCACAGAAATCGGAAAGAAGAGGACGGTCAGAACACAAGGAAAAGCAAGTCAAGTCCAAAGACAAAGAACCTGCTCATCAAAGTAAAAAATCACAATTTCCCAGAAAGAAGGTAGCAAGTATTAAAATTAAACATGCCGAGAATCCTGAGGACACAACTTAAAAAAGGAGAGTGGGCCCAGACAATGCTAGACAGTGCAGCAGAAGTGACCATAGCTCCCAAGATCCTGATGAATCTTCTGGAGACAGTGGAAACGAATAAATACATTCAGGTGGAAACTGCAGACACGCGAGTTAGCGTGCCCCATAAACTATATGAAATAACATCACATATAGAGGGAGATAAAACTAGGAAAATAAAAGGTCTCTTTTGGGAGAATCTTTCTAAAGGCTATGATATCCTGTTAGCTGAAAAAGACTGGCCACCAGAGTTTGTCAGGGAGTGCCCTCATGGCGAAGAAATTATTTTGCCTGCCTTCTCAAATCATATCCCAATTCATAAAAAATACACATTTGCAAGAAAATGGCCGGCGGCCCAAGCCCCTGCCTTATATAAAAATCATGTAGGATGGGATGAGGATTCTCCTCACCACAAAATCCAATTAAATAAATCAACCTACTGCATATAAGCAGTACCCAGTTAAAAAATAAGCTAAAAAGCAAGTCAGGGAGATCTTAGATCAACTTGAATATCAAGGGGTGATTGAAACATGCACCTCACAAATGAACGATCCTTTGTTTCCTGTCTCCAAACCAGACGATTCATATCATCTAATTTTGGACTACAGATATCTAAACACGTGCTGTAATACTTTTGAGTCCAAAACTCTCACAGTGCAGCACTAATGAATAACATCATGCGCAAAAAATATAAAACAGCATTAGATATCTCTAATGGATTCTTCTGTCAAAACATTGCACCTGAAAGCAGGTATTTGACCGCTTTCTCAATAATGGGGTCGCAAAAACAATTTTGCTGACTCCCACAGGGATTCAAGAATAGCCCAGGATTATTCTCAGCAAGAGTAGCAGAATTACCACAAATGTATGATGATGAGGCATTATCCTATGTCGATGACATCTATCTTACAGACGATGACTTGGACACTCACTTGAAAAGAGTGAACACCATAATACTTGGGTTCGCATCCGAAGATTTAAAATTCAACTTTAAAAAGTCAAGAATAGCCCATCTAACTGTCCTATTTTTAGGATATGAATTATCAAGTGAAGGCAAGATGTCTAGCAGACAATTTCTTTGAGAAATGTGCACTACTCCAAGCACCTAAAATGCTGAAGAATTTACAATCAATACTAGGTTTCCTGAATTTCAGAAGAACATACATTCTAAATTAGGCAGAGAGGGTTAAACCTCTATACGAATAAAAAAAAAAATGATTTCAAACCAAATAATTGGACTCAAGAACACACAGAAATTTTGAGATCATTACAGCCAGACATGTTAACTAAAACAAAACTGCAAACATGCGCAAACAAACGCAATCTGGTAATCCGAGTCATCCCAGGAAGATGCGGATTCACATACCTGACCTCTAATGAGGGAGAAACGGTGCCAATAGCTTACAAATCACATTTGTACACACAAGCTGAAATGAAATTCAGTTCTACAGAAAAAATTCTGACAGCGGTTCAAACTGCTGTAGCAAGAGAAAGAGCCCTAGCCCAAGGCAAGAGAATAACTGTTTTTACAGCAGAATCAGCCATTGAGGCATTGAGAAGTCCACGCAATCTAAAATCTGTGGCATTAGATCCGAAATGGATATGATGGGAAAATTCTCTTGCTGCAGAAGACGTGAAACACTATTTTGATCCGAAAATGAAAAAATTAGAAAATATGGAATACGAATATGAATGTCCTCTGCCAGTCGAAATCCAGCCTCTAGAACAGTACACCTGTGTAATCTACACGGACAGATTTGCACAACATTTTGTTGTGGAAAAGCAAATTTACAACAACGCGTGCGCGATTGTTAAAGGTCGTTGGCACTTAGGTAAATTCAGACCACTGGTCACTAAAACAGAATCATTCAGAAACTGTACAGCTCAGCAAGCTGAAATAAGATCCCTAAAGATGGCGCTTGAAAATGCCGATCGCGAATTCCCCACACTAATAGTGTGCGATTCTCATTACTGCGTCCAATCTTACAATAAGAACCTGCAGACTTGGATTCAAAACGGTTACAAAGATGACACAGGTGCCACAATAAAGCATAAAAAGCTTTGGGAACAAGTAGTTCTTTTACAGAAAGAACTACAAAAGACTCACGTGATACATACACTGAGTCATCGACGTGATGGCGTTCACGTTGCAGGGAATTCATTGGCTGATAGAGCCACAGCGGCGGCTGGTCAACCGGCTTCCGTAGCCACTAATAAGCGTTCAGAAAAACAAATAGATGGAGAAACCATGCTGGCAGTAAAAGCCTCATTAAAAGGCGACTATGCGGCATTACCTCTCAACTGTCCACTCAATAATACATACATAATTGATGCGAACTCCGTTAAATTTGCTCGAATCCCTGGAGTGGGGGATAGAGTAATTCCAAACACGAACCGGAGAATCTTCTTGATACAAGAAGCACACATGGGATTGGGTCTGAGGCACCAAGAGATCCTGAAATCTCTGATAGAATTACAATCACAATACTGGTGGCCGGGGATGAGCGTAGAAATTTACAATTTTGCAATGAATTGTGAGGACTGCAACAGAGATCGCAGTTGTGAACCAGACCAGGCACCAGCCCAGACACCACTATTAGACAGCATCAGGCTAACTATGCACTGACGTCCGACCGGAAAAATGCGGTCCCATAATTATTAAGACTTGATTCACTAAAGATGTCGCCTCAGCGCTCGGCTGACGCCAGAACTGTTATAAAAGATTGCGAGTCTTTATCAGCACATACGCAATCGGCATGCTACATTCTGATCAGGGTCCTGCGTTTAGCTCTCGAGCTTACAAAGAGGCCATGAGCAGCATCGGCATTGCATTGCGGTACTCTTCTCCCTTCCATCCTGAGGGAAATGCGGTTGTAGAAAGAAAAAAACCGTGACATAAAGCAATCTATAACGGCAAGGGTATTAGGTTCGGGTGATGGGTGGGTCAAACATCTAACAAGTGTCCAACATAGTCTTAACAATCTGCCAAGAAATTCTCTAAAGGGTTTCACTCCATACGAACTATTGTTCGGCACTAGAATGAGAATCCAGGACTTAGATAGTCATACTTCAGTGGTAGAAGAAAAAACCTTTGATATCAAAGATCGTTTGGCTGTTTTACATGACTTGAATGAAACAAGAAAAAGTCTAAGTAACATAAAGTCTAAGCCAACAACCACTGAAGACCCACCTGTCCCAGCAAGACCTGTCTGGATTCCAAAGATTGGGGATCTGGTCAGAGAAAAGATCGCGGTGAAGAAGGAATTTGGGCCTTCTTACAGAAAAGCAGTACCTGTCTTTGCTGTCAGCGGAACAAGATCAGTAGTACTACCGCCACTTGCTGGTAAAAAGAAAAACAGAGTTGTTTCCACCGACCTGGTGAAACCACAATCATGTGGCCGATAATAAGTAGTAGGCCCAGTGGACTCCCAAGAAATAGCAGAAGACGAAATCTTGCTACAATACAAGAGGTTCAAACTGAAAGACTAATCACCTTCGATAAACCATCAGTGAATAAAATAGAACTATGCAACAAAGCCATGGAACTTGTATCTCTTGAAACCCAAATTGCAACAGTTCAAGAAAACCAGTCTACAACGATGTAGCCTCGGACTATACAAATGTAACAAAAGAGAATGCAAAGATCAATGGAAATCCGGAAACAATCCCACCAATTGACAGAACTGCATCTGGCTACTTTATCAACTTTGATGACTTTTCCGATGATCCGAGTGAAAATGGAGACAAGCCAGCAACAAAAACTTTCAAAATGAAAATTAAAGAACTTTTTCATCAACTCAAAGAAACATATCTGATTTCCCCTTGGATTGAACTATGGATTGTGTTAGGTGTACTTATCCTACTACTTTGGCTAATCCTAGTTTTAATTTTGGGTAAATTTATTAAAGTACAATGGACACAGCAAGTCAGAACATCAACTTGGTACTGAAACCACACAGATTCTCTCACATAGAGAAAAGAGAACTATCATCAGTGAACATCACAGCAAAGCCTATACCTAGTGGTATAGCATGGGACAGAACTGACTATGAAATCTATGGCCCGGTAGAGCTCTTGAAGTATCTACACCAATTCAAGATTTCATTAAGTGACTTTGTGACACCAAATTCTTTCTCTGATGATTGGGACTTTGAAAACATTAATAATATGATGTATGATTTAGAAATGTCAGCAAAATTTACAGAACATGATTATTTACAGGGCTCATCGAATTATGAAGAGATGTACTGTTATAACCACTATGGTCATCATTATCTGCATAAATCTGCGAATCCTAGAAATATTTTTACTTATAATCAGTGGGAACATTGTCCAACACCGCCAATAGGCAGTTCGAAAACGTTTTATGAAAAATTCCCATACTTTTCAGGGTTTAATCATACGGATCCAGAAATGTTTTATTTCAAGATGTTAAATAAGACCGGAATGAAAAACATGCTGACAAATACTAATTGATTTATTCTGAAAAATTTTATGACAAAATGTCAACATTTGGTTTTGAGTTTTGGAAAAACAACATTGAAACAAAAACAATCTGGGGAACAAAAGAATGGCAGGTACAAGGTCAAGAAGCATTATTCAGAGCCTGCATGATCCCAGAATAAATTATGTTCCTGAATGACACAATTCAGCAAACAACCTGTCTTGGCTTAGCTAAGATAAAAGATTTAAATAACCCGTCTATACCAAAACCTATGCCTGATAGAAACACCACTACAGATGAGGGGTTAGACGTGTCCTATATTTTAAAACAGATCAAATCCTGATTAGAAAAAATGGTTGATCTGGCCCATAGACACAAATAACTGTCAAAATAGATTCCTGAACAAAATACAGGAGTTCAATAGAACAGGCCAGACCCTAGATACTCCCAGAGACAACATCCAGGGATAGTAACAACATATAGTGTAGGAAAACTATGCCTTGACTGGCTACAGAAATCCACACTTCCCAAAATAAAGCAACACTTAACTTTACTTAAAGAAGGTGCCGACTTGCGAGATTTCATAATGGGATCTCGCAAACAGCGTCAAAAACGTTTCATATACGCCGATATACACAGCTTACAACGAAGCTTGGAAATTGAAACAAATTTAAACTACAGATAAAATACGGGAAATTGACCGTATCAATTTGGAAAAAACATTTTCTGTAGTGGACAATGGGTTAACGACTCTGTCCTCCAGAATCTATTCACTGGACAGCATTGTATCATCTGCTATTGATATAATAGAACAGGACATGCTAATGTTACAACAAGGCCAGTCCCAATTACGTTCTATTGTACAGCTAGGTTGGACGTTACAAAACCTGCGTTCAGGCTATGTGCCATGGCATTTAATCAACACAACGTCATTGTTTTCTATCTTTAACTTTACTGGTAAACAAATCAGTTTGGCACAGAAAGGAGCAGACTACGATACTGAGCATTGAAAAACTTGAGAGATTACCATTGACAATGTCAGAAAGACCTGTCGTTGAATGGATAATACATGGGACCATTACAATCCTGATAACAACTTTTCAGTTTCAATACTGCCAAAAATATATACCAGCAGGCCTGTGTGAAAGGTTGGGTAAAGAATACATCAAATCGACCTGGAATTTATCTTATACACACAAATGTTACAGTGAAGGGAAAAAAAGAGGTATTTCTTAGTGGTAATGGTTGTAAAAAATCACTAAGCAGTACACTCCTGTGCCAAGGTATTAACTTGCATGGGGCCTGTGAAGGTTCTTCAAACAACCTTTCATGTCATCTTTAGGGCACCCCTACTGCACAGATAGAACCATTTTTCAGACAGCTTTCCAACTGTAGCTACGTTTTAATAAGTGATCACAGCTGCTGTGGCATGGTGCCAGGAAAAGCCTATCTCGTAACTGTGACGGCCAGGGTCATTTGCTGTATGCAAGTATTGTATCCAAATAGCAATCCAGACATGGAGGCGGCAATATGGTCTTATGTGAATATCTCTTCTATTCGAATTGATACTTTAAGCAGAATGAAGTCTATTCTTTTACAGACAAATGTGCCTTTAACCTCGTCCAAAGAGACTTATGACCTGCAAGTTGCAAGGACAACGGCAGAGATACATACCCTATTATCGACAAATTGTCCGGTGCATTTCGTAGAAATGTTAAGCCAAATCTTAAACATGTCAGATGCCAGTGGCATCGCACATGTATTTAAGACAATTTTTTCGGGACTGCTAACACCCTTCGAAGCAGTTCTTGGCATCTTCCCAAATTTTGTGCATTCGCTCTTCGGCGGCCTGCCTCTTATTTTGGGATTTGTAGCAGGAATTTTATTTTTGTTCCTCCTGCTCCGATATGGCAAGCCAAGTCACAGACAAACCTCTGGCAACAATGGAAGAAACGATCCTAGCAATACAATATCGAGACCGTATCACTAAGGTCCTCGGATTGGCCCGGCTAAGGGATCTAAATACTACCTGGTTTCTTTCATTCAGACCAATTTGGCAAAATTGCATCTTACCTGTGCTTCGATGTCTGCTATGCGGAGAAGAATGCGTGTTGGACGTTTGTCTTACACTACCATCAGCAGTACCAATGGATATCGACGCTTTGCTTTGTCCTGTTACGACTCATGCAACATGTTGTCCCCAGCGGCTACCTATTCTGATGATAGTATTCGTTGAGACTTCACCATTACGATTAAGTGGCGGTGAGGTACGAGATGAAAGTGGCACCACACAGGTACAACCTTCTGTGAACATTTCTGATCCTGACATCGATGATGGCAATGCATCGCACATTTGCACTATTTCCACCTTTTCGGGGTTGGCCCAACTTTCACCTACTGTTGTAGACAAATTTTTTACTGGCCTATCAGAAGTAATGTTCTCCCCTAATAACGAGAATAATATTTGAAAAAGCGAGCTCACAGCGTTCCCTGAACTCTGAATTCAGCCTTCAGTTTTGATAAACAGAACTCCAAAAAGACAGTGACACTATTTTTTTCTCCCTTCCCGAGAACCAAATTATTTGTCCCCTAATTTCCAAAATATTTACTGTTTTTTGGCACATGGTACTCTGCTTAAAGTAGAACTATTCTTAGAGAACAGATGTTATATTTTTAGAGACTTTAGAGACAATATTTTGAATCAGCCTCTAGCATATGTACAATTTTGTATAACTTTGTGATGAAATGGTCTCGACTTTTTTTCTGTATTCAGAGCCATTTCATAAATGTAATTTTCGCAATTCATTCAGCCAATATTAATATTTACATTTCCTGAATGACAACTCTGCTTGAAAGCGTACAGTAAAATACTCATTTCGTGTATCTATACCATTTCAAATGCATTTCATTGTATTTTGGGGTGGGTTGGAAAGAACATGCATACCTATATGTTTATATATTGCTTAGTATTTAGTAATGATTGACATTATACGTGCAGTGGGTGTTGTGAATGTATCTAGGACCCTAATTAAATATTCCTGATTCATGCCCTTATGCAGTTATGATAAATCATGTCCTAATGAAGGCATACGAATCTTACCCATATTCAGCCGCAGCCCACGCAGCCCAAATACGGCAAGGCTACTTCCTTAGATTCCTAGAGAGCAGAACGAGTTCTTTCGACACACCAAACCTTCAGTAACCTGGGAATTCCCCATGTCTTTGTTTTGATTTGTCATTGAACTACTGTGAGCACTAAAGGGACAGTCAGTTCTTAGTGACATCTTTTATTGACGTCTTATGCCCAACCTTACGTCAAACACGGCACCTTCCAGGTATAAATATACCAACACTTGCCTTAAGCAATACACGGTGGTGTGGAGCAGAGCGGCTATATACTTATACGAAGCCCAGCTGATGCGAGAGCCGAAGGAAGCCGCCCCTCCCCTTTGACACACTGGAGAAGCTGCCTTTTCTCAGGCCGAGAAATCCAGCTCCGGTGTTTCCAGTCACCCTCGCGGGTTACTGGAAGATCGAGTCCTGAGAAACGAGATACAAGACCTTCTTCATTCTATAACAAAGGTACGGAGCTGATTCAAACCTTAGAGAGAATTTTTGATTCAGAATCTTGGCAAAAAACCCAACTTAACTTAAAACTGCAACTTACTTACTCCTTCCCACGTATTAGGCTTAGGTCAGGTACACCGGGGTAGGCGTATCTTAGAAGCACCAGTTGAGTTCGTTAGTCAATCTTTTTATGTATGTAAATATTTTATCCGTTTTAAAGTATCATATGGCTACCAAACCGTATCAATGCTTTTACAGTATTATTTTATAATACTCCTTTTACTGTACGCACTTTACTTCATGATAAGTATTGCAATTGTGGCAATTCATTTCTCTTGCATGAGAAAGAAGACTGCTCAATAAAATAACACCTTTTATTGAAAACGCCCGTCTTTCTATTTCTCTACTCTCTGGTGGAACTAAGCATGCACGATTGACTGAGTGAAATAGCTGTCTATTGTTTTCACACGACTCTGGAGATTCACTCCTTATTCTGGGGGAGCAAAGTTGTCATGTTATATGGTTGTCAGAAGCTAAACCCTTCTTGTCTAAATCAGGGAAGTTAACCCCTCCCTATTTATTCGAGAAAGTTTCTAGTGACCTCTGAGCTAGCTGGCAAAAACTAATTAAGTCTAACATAGTCAGTAGAGACCTAGAAGACCTCAGTCCTACGTCTACACTGCTGTTTATATTATTCCAATGCGCAGAGCCTATTGGGAATATAGGAACTACACTACAATTTGCTTTCATTCTCCTCCTTGTGGTTGACATACCTCTATGCCCTTCATGACCTACTTTGATGATATTCTCACGCACATCAATCGGGGGATACAATTTGTCTCCTCTCATACAATATTATTGTACACGGATAGCTCATCTTGAATTTTACCAAAAAACACTCTATTCTCCATGCAATTGAGACTCCCTTGGCCAACCTCCCAAAATATATTCTTTTACCACCTTCAACACCATGGGCCCGATGTAGGTACCAAATACCGGTCGGAAACGGCCGATTTAGGCCGTTTCCGACCGGTATTTGGCCTACTGAGATGTAGGGGACCTTTTTTTGTCCGATTCGGTATTTTACCGATTCGGTAAAATTACCGAATCGCAAAAATACCGAATCGGTAATTTTACCGATTTTTTAAATTTGGGATGTAGGTGGGACTACTTTCAGTCCCACAGGCCCTTCAGATTCGGTATTTTAACACCCAATCCAATTGGGTGTTAAAATACCGAATCCAGGTGTGCATGCACATGTGTGCATGCACACCTATGCCATGTGACAGACAGACATGCCCTTAGGGCATGTCTGTGTGCCACATGGCTCACATGCCTTTTTTTGGGGTGCTGGAGGGTGTCAAAGTGACACCCCCTGCACCCTTGCACAAATCGGTAATTACCGAATCGGTAATTACCGATTCGGTAATGCCCATTGATTCCTATGGGCTTCAAGGCCCATAGGAAGCAATGGGGGATACCGAATCGGTATTTACAGAATCGGTAAATACCGAATCTTACAGATTCGGTATTTACCGAATCTGAAATACCTACATCTCCCCCCCTCTAATTTACCACTTCATAAATACCGATTCGGTATGATTCGGTATTTATGAAGTGGTAAATGTAGATTTACCTACATCGGGCCCCATATCTTTTTCCATTTCCTTTATCCATTCTGCATCAGACACAACCTGCCTGTATTTTTCTCCTTCACTCAATACAAGATCCTCAAAAGTGAAAGCCACCTCACACTCACTACTATTTTCTAAAATTACATTCCCTTCCTCTAACGGCAAACGTGACAATCCATCGGCGATATTATTATCCTGGAGTAAGATTCCTTCCCCCCCCCCCCCCCCAGGTTTTAAAATATTTAGCAATGGTTTATGATCGGTGCAGATTTTGAATTTCCTACCCCCAAAACATATAATCGAAAGCGCTCCTCCCCCTTGATGCAAGGGACACAATGTGGATTTTGCTCTGTGAAAAGGCCATCTTTCTATTCAAAAACACCTAAATCACTGGAAAGTAATATCACTGATGCTGCTCTGTGCTGATTTAACACCGCGCTAGTGCCAGCGGAACGCACATGTAAATCTAGGATATGGGGCCCAGATGTAGGTAATAGCCAATTACCGAATGGTAAATACCGAATTTTACCGATTCGGTATTCACTATTCGGTAATTGCTATGTAGGTAAATAATTCGGTAAAAATACAGAATCTGTAAGATTCGGTAATTACTGATTCTGTAATTACAGAATCAGTATTTGCCATTGATTCCTATGGGCCTTGAAGCCCATAGGATTCAATAGCAAATACCGATTCGGTAATTACAGAATCGGTAAAATTACCGAATTGACAAGGGGGACAGGGTGTCACTTTGACACCCTGTTGCACCCCTGTTTCTGGTTTGTGTGCCATGTGACACACATAGAAGCCCTTAGGGCATGTCTGTGTGCCACATGGCACAGGTGTACATGCACAGATGTGCATGTACACTGGAAATCGTTATTTACCATGGAATAGTATTCCATGGTAAATAACGATTCGGTAAGGGCCTGTGACACTGATTACAGTGCCACCTACATATGGATTTACAGATTCGGTATATTTACCGATTCGATATTTTACCGATTCTGTAAATTTACCGAATCGGTAAATATACCGATTCTGTAAATAAAATGCCCCCTACATGCCAATTCCCAAATACCGGTCGTTAATGGACGAAATCGGCCGTTACCGACCGGTAATTGGCGATCTACATCTGGGCCATAGTGTGCAGTTTTAAGACTGTGTAAAATCTGAATTTGTACTTGCCTTACCAGGCCCGAGCTTGACCTTCAGAGTGTCCATGAAGCAAGATGCTCTCTGTGCGCCCATGGCAGGAAAACAAGGCAAGACTTTAGGATTTCCGCTTGGTAGAGAGAAATTTGTTTTCCTAATGAAAGGAACGTTGATCGTTTTACCAATGTCAATTAAGCTTAAAAATAATTAGAGACAACGGGAGTATTTATTGAAAAAGAGAAATAAATGAATGCTGAAACGGGATCACTCTGTTAATTACTAAATACAGCATATTCCTCAAGGTTTGTGCGAACCATGGAAACCACTCCTGTGCACAAAGAGCAAGGGTTTTCTACCTACAGAAAAGTGATTGCAGCCTATGAATGATCTACTCGGGTCTCATCTGGCTAGCAGCCCAGTTTATAGTTTCAATAGTATAAGATGCATGATAAAACATTTCCTGTGTAATGCTCTCGGTTAGATGGTGACAGTTCTACAATTTGTGTGCTGTGAGATTCAAGAGTCAAAAAAGTATTTTAATTAGTATATTGGGCACAAAACTAAAATCTGATGCTGTGTTGAAGGACTCTAGATCTTTCTGAAAGTCATTTGTAAAATGAGACATTTGTGATATAAATATCATTGACTCAGATATTTCTGATCAAGTGTGGGTCAAGGATTTCAGAGAACTCTAACATTTCCAAGGTCAGAGTCCCAGCACATATTAACGCATAGGCTTATGAATGTGACATATCAGAGGATGTTCACCTAAAAGGGCCTGTATAGAGACATTATTTTCTGTGACTGCACGAGCGTCAGTGTGCATTGTGCACTTTTCAACATTCTGTGGCCCGAGGCAGCATGCATTGTGACTCAATATTACATTGAGTGCGCAATAGTGACTGTAATAAAATATATATGCTTGACAGCAGCCGCGGGCCTTTCAACAAGTATATGAAATGGTTTAAAAATGTAGTACAATGCTGAAATTAGAAAGTAATTAATAAGTGCTAGACACTCTCAATGGCAATGCTGTGTAAAAAATGATACAGTGGTTCAGAAACAGGTTACAGGAAGCAGTTATTACGGTAAGGACTCACTTCGTTAAATGGACGGTGCTGTTCGTATTTATGTACGTGAACCTCCCAGCTTCCCACACGCACATCATGCTGTGTGACTGCTCGTATAAGAAACACATTAAGTTGGTTGGACTCTCAGGAGGATCTGTAGTAACAAAGAAGGCATAATGTTCAACAGACAGGAGTGTGAAATATAAAAACACAGTTCACTTCTGTCATGTATGTTTGTTTTGTGTGGAGCCCCGCATACATTTGGCAGGGGGAGGACCATATTATAACTAGGGCTGTGCCACCATCACCTCTCCTTTATCACGTTATTTGTATTGCCACAAAAAGGGACAGGGGTTGTGTCGCCCAGAGCAACTTTGTGCCAATGGATGAGGGGAAGTCACACCACTAACCTAGCCCAATGCGCTTTCTGGGGCCACATTGCCTATTTTCACTGGTATTTCGCTCATGGAAATGCTGACAATTGTCACATGGTTGCTACAATAACTTGGGCGTGGGACTCTGTAGTATCCTGCTAATGTTAATGTTCTGCCATTTTCACTCCTGCTCAGCAGTGTGAATGTGCTGTGTGCTGCATGGAATGTTGGAGTGAGGATATGATTGGAATATTGGGTGCCCGTGAGGTGAAGTCTGACAGTTGGTGAGTGGGAGAATGGGCTGAGCAGGAGGCAGGCTGCTCCTGGTGGGGCTGCTCTACAGAATTCAACTACCTGCTTCACAGAATCTTATCTACATGTAACTTACTACAGTAAAACATCGTGAACTACATCCTACCGGCGTGGACCCCGTTACTACAGACTCACAAACCTTTTACGTATAACCTTTCACCCATGACCTTTCACACCTGATCTATCCAGCATTTTTAGGTTTGTGCCTGCTAATTATCTTTAACTACCTCGTTTTTATTAACTATTTTATATGGTATGCAAATATATCATGACATAATATACTTCCTAGTAAATTGCATGTATTGTACCGAGAAATGCCTTTGTAGATCACCTATTCCCCTATTATTATAAGCCTGTAATTACTTTTGTTTTGTAGGCCTGTTTTCCTTAATTCAAAATGGTTCTAGTGATTAGCCTATATATGTATGTAAAGCTCATGATGGGTGGTTACCATTTATTTATTTACAGATTTATACAGCGCTAGGAACTCGACTCCCTAAGGAGTATCTCCGCGCCTTTGGCATCATCTGTGAAGCAATAGCCCTGTCTGATGTACAGCAGTTGCTCTATCAGAGTTAGTAATTGAACAAGAAGGTTTTTAATTTTTTCCTAAAAGGAAAGTGTTCCCTACAAACTCTGATGTCATAGGGGAGATCATTCCAGAGTTTTGGACCAGCCACTGACAGAGCCCTTCCCCCTTGTCTAGATTTCCAAAACCTGGGGACACATAACAGTTGTTGATCTCCAGATCTCAAGGCCCTTACGGGGGTATAGGGAATGAACTTTTTGGTCAGGTAGTCAGGACCTTTACCATTAAGGCATTTATGGATGGTGCAGCAAGTTTTAAACAGCACCCTCTGTTTTACAGTGAGCCAATGGAGTTTATTTAATAGTGGCATTGAGGGAGTACGGGCCGGAGCATTAAAAACAAGTCGAGCAGCTGTATTTTGCACGACTTGTAGTCTGGCCATGACCCCCTCATTAGCGGCCAGCAGCAAACCATTGCAATAATCCAGTCTGCTCAGCACGAGCGACTGAATCAGTGTTTTCCTTGTGATATCAGGTAACAGGGGGAATACCCGTCGGAGAAGACCAATGACATGGAAACAGGAGCTTACAACCTGATTGGCATGATGTTTAAGGGCAAGCTCCTGATCCAACTTTACTCCTAGATCTTTCACTACCACTCTGGGTACAGGGACTGGGCCTAGATCATGAGGCCACCAGTCAGGAGTCCATAATCGTTTGGCTTCCCCAAAGAGCATAACCTCGGTCTTAGAGACGTTACACTGAAGGAAATTAGCTGCCATCCAATGTGCCACCTCTTTCATTCCCAGTGCAAAGGAGTTACGCACCTCAGGAGTCATGATTTTGAATGGGAAGAGGAGTTGGGTATCATCTGCATATGATACAGGGATGAACCCATGAGATCTCATGATGTTAGCTAGGGGTGCCACATAGATGTTACAGAGCGTTGGGCTCAATCAAGAGCCCTGTGGCACCCCCTTTGAGATCTCAACCTCCTCTGACCGATAAGGACCCAGTATGACTCTCTGAGTGCGGTTGGTGAAAAAACTCCTTAACCAGGCCAACGCCTTGCCTTCCAGACTGATGTCAATTAGTCTGGAGGTCATGATATCATGTGACACAGTGTCAAACGCCGCTGACAAATCTAGGAGCACCAGGATAACGGAAAAACCCTTATCCTGTAGCATCCATAAATCGTCAGCGACTGACAGCAAGGCGGTCTCTGTACTGTGCCTGGGTCTGAACCCCGATTGGGATGGATCGAGCCCCCCCGCACTCTCGATGTATTTAGATAAGTGCCGGTTTACAGACTTCTCAGTAAGCTTCCCTAAAAAAGGGAGGAGGGAAATGGGTCTCAGGTTTGTCAGATCTGTCCACGGAATGGAGCTGTTTTTCCGTAGAGGTCTTACCAAAGCATGCTTCCAGTCTTGGGGAACTACCCCTGTGCTCAGAGAAAGATTGACGACCTGCTGGATTCCAGCCCCCAGCTCATCACTCAAAAGTGCCATGACCCGTGCCGGGATGATATCTGAAGGGCACCCACTCTTTGTCTGAGTGATTAAGATGGTTATCTCATCCATCGATACCAGTGGAAATTCCGCAAGTTTACTGATCTTATTATGTGCTGAGCTAGGGGGAGGCTGAGGCATGCTATCGCTGGAGCCCGTGTTATTAACAGTGGTATTAGAGGCTAGGATCTTAGCATAGATGCCTTCAATTTTACTGACAAAGAACTGTGAAATATTATTACAAAGTTCCTGGGACTCAATCCCATCCGTTTCACAGGCCGAAGGCTTAGTGAATGTTTGAAGAATTTGGTGGAGAGCTTTGGAGTTATTACCAGCTGCTGATAATTGGGCAGCGATATGGTGTTTCCGCGCAGCCCGAATAGCTTTGTGGTAACTTTTTAGGGAGGCCCTGTGATTTTCTTTGTCCTCTGCTTTCCGAGTAAGTCTCCAACGTTTCTCCAACTTCCTCGTAGTGAGTTTTAGCTGTCTAAGATCGCCTGTAAACCAGACTTTTTGTTTAGGGGCAGGCCGTGTTTTATATGTCTTCAAAGGAATAACACAATCAATTGTAGTAGTTATTGCTTCATTGAATTTGGTTAGAACAGAGGTAACATTATCCCCACATTCAGCCCAAATGGGTTCTAAGTATTTCCCCCTAAAACCCTCAGAAGTTAATTTGTTCCAGGGTCTTCTGACATCTGCCATAGTCCTCCGAATGCCTTTTGTCTTAAAGTTGGAGCGAGTATAAAATTCGATAATGGCGTGGTCAGTCCAATCCACATAGTGGGGAGGGAGACATTTTATATGTGTAGAATTGCATAGCACAAGATCAAGTGTGTGACCGGCTATGTGTGTAGGTCCCTGATTCACTAGGTTAAAGCCAAGTGTGGCCAGATCAGTCAGGAGTGTCTGTGCCTCAAGACATGTCGCTATTTCACTGTGGACATTGAAGTCCCCTAGCATAATGAAATCTGAATTCATCTGCATGTGAGGGGCAAGTATTTCCAAAAGTTGTATAGAAAAATTCCCAGCAGGACCCGGAGGACGATAAACTAGTGCTCCCTTCCTAGAATCCCTAGAGCTAGGGTTGATGGTGAAAATCAGGAGCTCCATTTGTGGGTTACACACCGTCTCAGTAACCACCACCTCCATTTCCTGTTTAAAAACAATGGCTAACCCCCCCCCCCCCCCCAGTTTTAATACCTGTTGCTCTGCCTATGATATATGATTACCATGACACCTCACCAAGCCATGAGCATCTCTTCTTTCTGGTATTTCTTCTTGATGGGAATGCCATAAGAACTGTCTAGCAAGGGGGGAAAGAGGCTTCACTACAGAGAGCACTGAGGGCTAAATGGATCAAGTCCTTTTGTGGTCACCAACCCTGTGATTCGCAAAATCACACGGCTTGTGAACACAAAAGATGTTCATAATGCATAAAAGACCTTTTATGGGCCCACCGTCATATGTACACCATTGAGATGCACCAACGTTTTTCAGTTGCAAACCATTGATTGTTTACAAGCCTCCAAATTATGGTGGCAACTGTTTCACAAAGGGTAAGCTGTCCTGTAGGGGACAATTTCACTTTGGTAAGTGTCCTAGTAGCCTCATGAGGAGCAAGCCATGGTCCCAAGGCGGATGCAACTGTAGGGATGGAGGTCTGCTGTGACTTTCAAGCCACATCCTGCATTTACAGCCAATCATTGGGGATTGCGAATTGCAACCTGTGTAATGAATGCTTGTTTTACAGCTCCTTTTGGACACGCTTGTGTTTTTATTTGCAATTACATAGTTTGCATAGCAAATTGCATTCCCAGACGCAAACTGGTTGGTGGACAAAATGCACATCTCTGCCTGACACCTCTCTAGCTTGTCAATGGGATTACTACATCTGGTCCTGAGTTTCTATTCCGAAGGACATTTGTACTGATAACTAGTCCAATATGCACTACTGCAAGATGCAGACTCAACGGCTGTACAACTGTTTGCATGGAGGTTTTACATTTCATTGCACAGAAAACAAGACTGTTTGTTAGCCTGCCTGCACAATGGTTTGTGTTCTTGTAATATTCAACCATTTAGTAATCATCTGTCTTAATACCCTAATTAATTCTAATAATCATGGGCAGGGGAGGGTAAGCTCAGGAAAGGACTCTAGCAAAAGAACCCCACTAAATGTCTTGCAGCTTCTGCTGTTCCTCTATATATTTCTATTAAATTAGTAAAAACCATAGGTGAGTTTGTGAGATACATGTACATTCGCCAAGATTAACTCGGTCAACTATTAATGATAGATCCCCCAAAGATACGCTGGGGTGTTCCCAGAAACCGTGAAAAGACAAGTTTATACAATCTAATGACCATTTTAAACAATTCAATGTACTTATACACTCAGCTCAAAGTAGGCAACATTTTGAAGCTTGTTTCATGGTGCATATTCTGTTATCGTCGCCATGAAAGCATAGCCTTACAGCTGCATTGCTTACAGACATACCTGCTGAAATAAAAAGGATGCTAAATGATTCCTCCTTGACTCTAAAAGGGCCTCAAACAATGAAATCCAAAGACTCAGGGTACTCTTCACAACAATATGACAATTCATAGATGCACTTGTTTGGACACTACATTCAGTTCTTGCTCAGGTACTAGTAAATTATTTTATGGGAAGGTGTAGCAGTCCGAAATGCTAGCTTTGCAGCACAGACATCTTTCCTGGTGGTCTAGGTTGAAGAAACCTCTACATAGAGTCTACTTTTCAAACTGGCAATTGTTGCATTGTTATTCTGTTGTTTAACAGTTCACCCAGCTATGTTTGCAGCAGTCGTACAGTGAAACAGATTGTAATTCTTATGTGTGGCCGGTACATTTGTCCCATTCTTGAGCTGATTACGTTTTCCAGTCTATGACAGGTCTCCGTTTTAATGAGGCCGCCTAGCATCAGTGGATTGTTCTGTCACTCAGAATAGTGCTTTACAAGTGAGACATCTAGTAGGACTGCTGATCTTACAAGGGGCTAAATAAAGATGTAGATGTTCCTCTGGGAGGGAATGACTTAGACTACGGGGTTTCTTCAGAACTAGACCCCCAATCTGGTTACATCAACGGATAAGCTTCATTCATCTTTCAAATATAACGTGTAATACTGAGAGAATAGCTTTTGCTTGAATGACACTCAGAAGAAGCTTTACATTTCTACTTGGGCATGTATTATTGAAGTGTTTCAGTCTACTAGCAGTTGATAGTAAGATGGCAAAATTTGCCTTTAAGGTTGGGAGTCAAGGTGAGCCCTAATTAGTCATAGAGCAACACGCGTAGTGCCATCAAGGAACAAGAAGTTACATACTGTGCTAGGCCCAACAATAAGGACTCCTCTTTTTTTAATATTAGCATTTAAATGATTTAACCTCTTGTATTGTCTTAAAGTATCAATAGACCAACTGGAGGCCTAGACTTATGAGGACCTTGGTCATGAGAAGCCAACAAAACTAAGTAATCGTCATGCATTGCATGATTTATGGACAGGCCTAGAAAACACAGAGCTATCATCCACTTATTCGAAAAATGTATTTCAATTTGAGTGAATGCGACAGAACAACTAAATACAGCCATGCTTAAACTTCTGCATTGTCAGTCTCAGGTAAAAAAAAAAATCCTCCAGTAAGGACACCTTGACACAAGTTTTAGCAAGAAACTGGAGAAGCAATTTCAGTAAGCCTTGTTAATCCCAAGGGTCTTTAATTTGTACTGTAATAGATTGTGCTCAATATGGTCGAGAAATTGGAAGAGTCGACAGAACACAAATATGAATGACAGTTCCTTTTCTCTTGGTCAGTTTACCAGTAAAACAGATGTATTATAGGGTACGGCATGAAACACCCTTTCTAAATCCTTTTTGATTCAGGGGTTGGCTGACACATTGATCCACCTGGAGGATACAGAGGCTAGACTCCATGCTGTAATTGGAGGTCTTAAATCTGTCAACAAAAGCAGTCACTGATTTGGGACTGTGATGTGCACAAGAATTAACTTCTGAGGACTCAGTACATCATTGTCCCAATTCATTAAAACAATTAAAGTTGGATTTTTCGACAGTGGCTAGGTGCACCATGATCGTTGGTCCTCTCTGTGGGGGAGTTTGGTACTCTCAGTTTGTTGTAAGTGCCTCATTCCAAATCAGTAATCGACGCTCTCGAAGACAGATAGAGCTCTCTGTTACTGTCATGAAATTGTAAAGTCCATTGTGCTAGGAGGAAAATGAAAAGCGCCAGTGTCAGTCAGGTTGCTTTAATCATGAATTCATGAAGACTTTACTGAAGGAACACAAGATGCTTCCTTAGCAAACAAGGCAGAAACTGTCAGAGCAACACTGATTACGATTACATTTAGCTATCAGCCGGAAGGATGGTAACCGCCTTAGACAAAGTATAGTCTGCTCCTCTGTCTCTGCATTCTAATGGAAGAGGTCACTTTCCATGGGTATATTGCCTTCAAAAATGTTGGGCTTTGTTGCTGCTGCCTATTTGGGAAGGGAGCATTGTTGTAAAAATGCAGAAAAAAGTGATAGTTTGTCCCATACAACTACCATTTCATCGTCTTGTTGGACGCCAAAGCTAAGGTGGAGAACAAGTAATCCTGAAAACTAAAACCAAGATAAGACTGCAAATGAGCGTGATTAAGGAGATTGACAACAAAGTCAGGTTGAACGATCATTCGAAATTCCTTGACTAGCTAGGTGTCCCTTCTTTTCATTTTATACTAACTTGTACAAATCATGCTACATGCTTTACACAGGATATGCATACCAACTAAATATCAAATAAACACTAATGAGAATAAATATGCACTCATATAGTGTAGATATACATTTTGACATTGCAAATAATTCTAGGGGCTGTGACAGTCGCCTGGAACTTCCGTCCACAAAGTCCTCCCTCTTTTCTTACAGGAGGCGTGCTACTGGACAATTTTGTGGATCCCGCGTTCTCTGTTTCCCTATCTGCACCCCTCTACTAGACCTCACGACCTAAAGAAATGCAACAAGTACCCACTCTCTTTTCTCTGTTAACCCATTCTTGCGACTGTTCTGTGGTGAGTTATCTGTAACTGGCATTGCTATTTGTAGAACACACGAGGCTGGGGGGGAGGTTGTGCCCATGAAAGTTGGAAAATACATTAAACAGGGAATTACAAAATTGAAGTTTGAAAGGCTTATATCTCAAATACTCTAATCTTGAAGCATGCCACTGACATTGATCCGTCAATATATTCCATCATGTACTTTTTTGCTGCTTTTTTTTAAATATTCATTTGAAAAAATGTTCGACCATACCCACTTAGATGAGCCATCTCCCGGCTTTCTAAATCAGTATCTTAAATATTTTGTTCAGAGTAGATTTAGAATTAGGGACTAATCATATCTATAATGCACACTGTGAGTGGTAAGTTTTGAAAAAACACTTGTATTTCTATAATTTTGCAAGACATTAATAAATGAAAATGACAGTTTTAGCAGGATCTTAATGAACTGAAAGATAAAAACGGCTTCTCTGGTGACAATGAAGTGATTACAACTAGGCCCACATCCTGAGAGAAAAGATTATGCACAGCCTTTGTTGCTGGTGGCAAGGGGCTGTTTCGCTCACGGAACCACCGTCTTTTACTAACGAACTAATAATAACGCTTTAATGGAGTGGTTTAAACCGCCAACGGACTGTGTCACTCACTTAATAAGTGTGTGGTGAATGTTCTTAATGAGGTTCTGGGAGGAACGAATGCTTGTTTTTTTCGTGCTAAACAGAGTAAAGTCTGGCGAAATACTTGGAGTACTAGAACATTTTAATGTTTCACTTCAAAATAAATAAAAAATATTAGGGAATATGCCTTGTTGGTGTACTATGTCGAGGCTTGCCTGGCATTTTTTTAAAACTGAGTTGCATACTGGCTAATGGGATATGTAGAGATCTCAAAGTCACAAGTTTAAACCCTGGCATGGCCGACTTAAGCCATCAAACTTTCATATTGATGGAGCGCAATGGTGCTCTAAAATTGTAGGGGTGCATGATAATCATGGATAGTCTGCATCCACATATATTCTTGTTTTGTATTAACTTTGATCAATAGAAGTGTATTGTAATAACAAACCTGGGCAAGTGAATGAACAGAAAAGTATTTCATGCCATGCAGAAGAGAAATGAAATGGCATTTATATTTGAAACTGTAACCTTTAGTATATTGCATTTGCCTAACAAAAAGCTTATGTGTGATGTAATGCATTTTGATTTTAACGTGCACCATGATGAAGATTGCACAAAGAAATAATGAGTTATGCTAAACGTGTAATAATTGTAGATGTTTGCAACGCAAAGCTTTATTAACATGAGTGTATAATTTGATGTGTAAAGGCCTAAATGAAATGTTCACATTGTGTTTATGAAAGACCTATTCGTTTATTCTTATGTTGGTCGAATTATGTGGACCTGAAAATGTAATTTCCCTGGTAGGCTCTCGCCTTTGGAGGTAGTCAGCGAATTTCATGTGTATGCAAGATGTTCTGTTCTCAAGCTTCAGTTGCAGGTGGAAGAAGCTGCCTTTGTTTGTTAGAACTAACGCCTTTTGTTTTAGGAGTTAGGCATGGAGGAGAAGTGATACTTTGTAAACAAAAGGTCGATAATTGGGAGCCGGTGTTCTTTCTCACTAAGGAGGCCTGGGAGCCAAGGTCATCGGACTACACTTGGTGAACGTGAGGAAGACGGTGGAAAACTACCTATGAGAGTTGTCCGTTAGCATGATGTGATCTGTGGGCGTGTTCTTTACATCTACTTTGTGAATGTACTTCTTAGGAAGTCTTCACGAGCAGACACCATTAACTGACATTGCCTGGAAAATGCTAGGTAGGGATGTCACATTAGAGAAAGAGTAGGGATAGTTCAATGCTTCTTAATTTTTCAGCCAGAGATGAAGTCTGAATTGAATATTGGAGCAGTCTTGCTTGTGTCATGGGGCCAGATGTAGGTAGGCGTTTACCGGGTGGTAACGGCCGAATTCGGCCGTTACCGACCGGTAAGAGCAATTTGACATGTAGGTCCCTGTATTTTACAGACTCAGTAAATTTACCGATAGGTAAATTTACCGAGTATGTAAAATACCGAGTCGGTATCATTACGGATTCCGGTAAATTGGTATGTAGGTGGGACTCTTCTGAGTCCCACAAGCAGTACAAAATCGGTATTTTACCATCAAATACTACTTGATGGTAAAATACCGTTTCTGGTGTGCATGCACATGTGTGCATGCACACCTATGCCATATGACAGGCAGACCTGCCCTTAGGGCAGGTATGCCTGCCACATGGCACCCGAGCCTCTTTTGGGGGTGCCAGAGGGTGTCAAAGTGACACCCCCTGCACCCTTGTGACAGTCGGTATTTTCCGATGTGGTAAATACCGACCGGTAAATGCCCAATCAATTCTATGGGCTTCAAAGCCCATAGGAATGAATGGGCATTAACTGGTCGGTATTTCCCGCATCGGAAAATACCGACTGTTTCCGATTCGGTAATTGCACATCTGCATTTACCTACATCTCGGTACTTTTATTTTCCGACCTCTGAAATACCGAGTCGGTATGACTCGGTATTTAAGAGGTCGGAAAATAAAATTTACCTACATTGGCCCCTAATCTTTAGAACATTTTATCCTCTTCATTATTCATCAGATTAGACTCATTCGTAGATACCGATTTGTATTAGTTCCCATTTATTTTTACAACCTCGTCTTGAGGTGCTTGTATTTTCAGTTGCTCTTGGCTTTGTAATAAACCCCTGAACTGGAGTTCGGAGTCTGTGATCATTTGAGCCATAGTTATTATCGACTGTTAAATTGACTGAAATGAGTTGTCTCACCCTTTTACACTTCTCAGCAGGTAATAAAGATACATCGGCCCAGGTTTCCTAGTTAAATTTGGTAGTGGAACCCCACCCTTAACAGTTGGTAGCGAGGAGACGGTTACCTCTGTAGTCAGAGAGTAGTTAGGGAAAGGTTAGTTAAAACCCCACAGAGTCCAAGAGATGATTGTCCAGAGGATCGAGAGAGGATGACGGCACTTGGTGGAGACTGACGGAGAGTGATGGTGCAGGGGAAACAGCGGTTCGCGGAGGAGTGAGAATGAATAGGGATGTTGTTAGATTGCAGTGATGATTTGATTGTGTGATGTCTTGCGGAGTTGGAATGAGAGTTGAGTGATTGTGGTCCATGTGATTTTTGATGTCAGGCTCGACGAGTACCCAAAGATCCGGGGATAGATAGATTGTAGTGTAGAAGACACCCTGAGCCGTAATTGTTGACCATTGATTGTGGGAGTCGTGAGAAGTCATCGACAAACCCACCTGAGAAAGGGAACTAGAGAGTGAGTGTTTGAGTGACCAACGTGGGTTACTGTTTGTGTAAAATCGAGTAATTGGATCCGATCAATTATTTATGTGACCGTCTGGCTGTTAGTGGGCAGATTGTCGAGGGCAGTTGTTCGGTCGTTTCGCGGACAGACAATTGTCAGATAGAGGTAGACAATTACGAGCGACTGTCCAGTCGTTTGGTGGACAGACAGCCGATTAAGTGACTGTCCGGACGTATGGTGGCCAGACAGATACTTGCTGTATGAGTGAGATCTGCAAGAGTGTTCAAGATGAATTTTGAAGGAGGGAAACTGCTGAGTGAGGAGGAAGAGTAACGTAAAAGTTTGCCACGCTGTGATAGGTAGGTTGGTGTAAAGACATGCTGGTATTGGTGGACTGACATCAGGAAGCGGAACAACAACATTGTTGGTAAAAAAAGTTGATTCCATCATGAAATGTTTTAAGGTATTGCTAGATCTTTGTAGGGGAGATAGAGGAGTGGTAACTCAAGTGGGGGAAGAAGCACCCTCACAGGATACCCCAGCTCATTACATGGCTATGAACGTAGGACTCCATACTATAATTTGGCTTCAGAATTGGCAAAAGATTACTGAGAAGGAGAAAGATTTGGCTTTCCCATGTTATGGTTCATTCGATTTGATGTGTTGTATCACTTGAAATCGGTAATGGCTGCATTGCGACCTCTACCCAGACCAACACAGTTTGAAGCATTAGATGCATGGATGAGAGCAGCGCATGCAAGAAAAAGGGATTGAAGTCAGTAAAGGGTGAAGAAGTCAATCAGGCCATTTCAAGATGCGCGATGGGATGCTGGCGACAAGATGGAGGGTAGAACCCATTGAAGGAGATAGATTGTTTTCGTAGCTAATAAAAGTGGTAGATGCTCAGAAGAGAAGAGAAGAGGAAGATGATAGTGACACAGATGACAGTCTTTTGGAAAGGTTACTGGCAGAGCGTCCACCTCCGTATAACTAAGATTCAGAGGAGGGAATGATAGCTTTTACAGAGGAAATTTGGGAACCACAGACAAAATCTTGAGTATAGGAGTAAGAGGAAGGATTTCAACAAGAACAGAGGGAATGGGGGCACAGCCACTGAGGAGTGCAGAGGCAGGTGGAGTGAATCCAATTGGCAGGCTACCAGAAGCTCTTACAGTGCCGGTCACCATTGGCCCCATAGTGTCAGTGTACGATCCAGATCAGTCAGGAAATGGGAGTCTGGTACGAATGGTATTGGGAGAAAGTACTGATTTTGAAGGGAATGGGACAGGGAGTGGAAGTAGTCACCCTTCAAGGCCATAGGATCGAGTACGCCTTTGCCAGCCACTGCAGATTCTTCTAGAGGTCAGTTGGAGCAGAGAGCAGCGAGGGCAGGGTCTTTAGCTGATTCACGCTCTGACTTGAGGATGTCGGAACCCACAGTGAGAGGTCCTTGTGGAAGGATGTTGGGATGTGACAATGGTCAGGGAGTTTCGGGGAGTCAATCTGCCTCACGGAACATAATGGAAGGGAATCAGCGGGAAGATCGGTGTAGTGAGAGTGGAGAGTCAAGTAGTCCGCCGAGTCGAGGAACAATTAAAGATGCTATGAGGGCTAAAGTATTTGATATGGTCAGATTAAAGGCAGAAGTGGAGGAAATAATCATTGGAAACTTGTCTTTGGAAAGGATGGAACTTTACGAGCCAGATGAATTGCTGGTTTGTGGCGAAGGATGTAACTCGCAAGGTGAGGA
Organism: Lissotriton vulgaris; assembly: GCF_964263255.1. Classification (NCBI taxonomy): domain Eukaryota; kingdom Metazoa; phylum Chordata; class Amphibia; order Caudata; family Salamandridae; genus Lissotriton; species Lissotriton vulgaris. Next base: position 469,766,774 of record NC_141685.1, on the reverse strand, counting down.
AAGCACATGAGAAATTGATATAGTTGGCACAGAGGTATGATGTGGATTTGTCCAAAACGAAGATGTGGCAGGGAAATCATGGATTAAATTACAGTGATCAGTAACTAGAAGAGAAAAGAGTCATAGGTTTGAAAATGCATATTCGTGAATTAATTGTAGGGATACTTGCATGGAGCATGCTTGACAAATGGGAGGAAAGGTGATCAAAGAAGAAGGGTGCTAGAACAAGCATAGGAGAAACACCACCTCCAGTAGGATGGATGGTAAGACTAGAGGCTTTTCCGTTGCAAGAGATACCGAGTAGAGGGTACGTGCAGGTGCCTTGGAGTAGCGGTGATTTGGCACGTTTACCGATGATTTTCCTCGGCTGAGGGAAAAACCTGTTGAGTGGTACAAAAAAGTTGATCAATTTGTCAAAATTTCAAAGGTGCTGTTGATTGATTTAAATATGTTGTTTGATAGTGTGGTACCAGGGTGATTTGTGGTCAGCTTGTAAAATTGCAGTCAATTGGCCGTCTTCGGAACCAGAGTGAGATTCTGTTACACATGGTCCTTCACCTGTGGTTATGAAAAAGTATGAGCAAGTAATCACGTTTGCAATCCAAGATTTCATCACAAGATATTGACTGGGTTAAGGTAGACCGAACTGTTCAGGAGCCAAAAGAGGCTGTACATGCCTATTATGAGAGGCTCTTGAAAGCCTTCAAGCAGTACAGCAGGTTGGATACTCTTGACCCGAAAGATTTGGGACAGTTCGCCTCCAAATTTGTTCTAGGATTGAGACCAGAAGTTAGCCTCATGATACAACAGCATTTGATTTGCTGGTAGAATAAATCTGTGGATGAGATTCTACGGTATGCCAGGTCCTGTAGTGATAAAGTGGACTTGAAGCATAAGAAGCTTAAGGATAAGCTGATGTTGGTCCAAATGCAGAATGCAGAGATGGAAGATCAGGCACAGTCAAGTAGAGGAACATTAGAAAGAAGACAGGGGCATGCCCAAGGAGGGACCCACAATGCATCTAGTCAGGGAAGGGAGATACCCATGAACCCTAAGACAGGAGTAGATGTTGCTACACTAAAGAAAACCACTGCATGTCATAATTGTCACAAGATCAGGCATTGGAAGCCTGAGTTTAGAGTGAATCCAGCTAATCAGACTCAAGAGGAGAAAGTGGTGCAGATACCTGAGGTCGTCAATACGGTGAAGAGATCCATATCTGTACAAGGGGGGACAATAGGTCCACAAGTACAAGCTTCCCAGCCATCAAGAATCCCACAGGGAAATAGAACTTACCAACAGATGCCCTTTATCGAGACCTTCAGTGAATTCGATTCAGACCCATTGCAACAATGGTGTCTGAGGGGGGAGGTAGACTGTACCATTGGAGCAGTCTTGGAGGTAGACCAGAGAGGACCGTATGTAGAGGCGTATGTTGACAGTCATCCAACCACCTTTTTGGTTGGTACTGGTGCTACCCATTCTACTGTGGGATCTGCAGTAGTTCCCAACTTACCCCTTTTGGAACAATCCATTCAAGCCATAGGAGTGGCGAATAAGAGAATGACTAATCCATTGACAGAGGCAATATCTGTGAGAATAGGAACCTTTCACGATCGGCACCAATTTGTGGTATGTGACTCAAGTCCAGTCTGTTTGTTGGTTTGTGATCTTTTGTGCAAATTGAACTGTAATATCTACTGTACGCCTAAGGTAGTGGAACTACAGACTAATGATGATGATGCTGCATTTAAAATGGTAGATCAGAGTATGTGTACAGAGGTATTTCCTATGTTAACAGTTGAGGAACTTCCACCCGACCTGATAGACTCTGTCTTCTTGGACGTATGGGACTTCACAGGGGAAGAAATAGGACTGATTAAGGGAGTCGAGCCAGTTAAGAGCCAAGTTAAACCAGATGTCGAGTTTCCGAGAACACTTCAGTAAAATCTGGCACCGGAAACAATTGCAGGATTCAAGCCTGTGATTGAGTCTATGATCAGACAGGGAATACTGAAGGAAATAATGGGAAATCCATGTAACTCACCAATCATGGGATTGCGTAAACCGAGTGGGAAGTATCGGATTGTGCAGGACCTGCGCAAGGTCAATACGATTGTGGTTCCATGTTGTCCCGTGGTACCAAATCCATCAGTGATACTGTTCCAGATCCCATGTGAAGCCGAGTGGTTTACAGTGATTGATCAGGCATTCTTTTTGATACCATTGCATGAGGAGAGCCAATTTTTATTTGCTTTCCGGCGGGAAGATCGTGTGTTAATGTGGTGTCATATCCGTCAAGGGTATACAGAGAGTCCATCAATCTTCAATCAGCATTTGAAGACAAATCTTGAGAGCCTCGTACTGCCACAGAAATCAGTTCTCGTGTAGTACACAGATCACCTCCTGATTGCATCTGAGACGGAGGACGCTTGCAGGATCGATACTGTTGCTTTATTGAACCATCTAGCGAAGAATGGACACAAGGTGTCCCCAAACAAGGTACAGTATGGTTTGACTGAAGTTCAGTATTTGGGTCACCAAATCGAGAAAGTCAAAAGGAAGGTGTCACCAGATCAAATTGAGGCGATTATGAAAATGACTGTTCCTATCACTTTGAAGGAGGTCAGAATGTTTCTGGGAATAGTTGGGTACTGTAGGCAGTGGATCCCAAATTCTTCCTTGAAGGTGAAGCCTTTACAGAGGCTGATGCACAAGGATATGAGTGATCCAGTACCGTGAGATCATGACTGTCTGGTTGCGTTTTTGAAGTTGAGAGAGGACCTGGGTCATGCTCCAGCTCTGGGGATGCCAGACTATAACAAGTCCTTTTCATTGTTCTGTTATGAGCGAGAAGGTTGTGCTTTGTCAGTCCTAACTCAAAGTCATGGGGTAGTCCGTAGACCAGTTGCCTACTTCTCAGCTACTTTAGATTCAGTAGCTTCAGCGTTGCCCGGATGTCTTAAGTCTGTTGCTGCAACCGGTGTCAGCATTGAGAGATGTGAGAGTATTGTCATGGGCCACTTACTGTTTTTGTTCCACATTCAGTTGAGCTCCTGATGACGATAACTAAGACACAACATATGACAAATAATAGACTCACTCCTTATGAGCAGGTTATACTTGCCAGTGGCGTAACGAAAGTTGAGGGGGACCCCTGCAAGGTACATTGAGGGGCCTCTGCTCCGGAGTTAAACCCGAGCTCTCTGGCCTGAGTACTGTCCTGAGGGTGCTCCCTACAGCGCGGGGACTGTGGGGACCTGTGTTACGAGCCTGCAGGGGTCGAAACTTTGATGGTCTTTTTCAATTTTTCAAGCATAGACCACAGAGATGTACTATCTGACCCTACCCTTTGCTATGTTTCTTTTGTATTAATTTGCCATTGTTAGGCTGAATAGGTTTCAGCTATGTTCTGATGCATATATTGCACATGCCTTTCCTTTCCTACAACCCTCACTAGCACATATTCCTTCCCGAGCACTCAGTTCCTGTCTCCGAGCACCATTTTTCAAATATACAGACAAATGTGTTGTCTTTGATAGTTATGTGATAAAAATAAAATCTCATTCATTGGAATTTATCATGGTGATTTTTGAATGATTGTATTCTGCATTTTCTGAAATTGATTTCCACTGTGGCCATTATCTACTGTACTGTATGCTACCCGGGTCCAGTGGTATTTCGGGTTACCACATTTTTACATAACTCTGGGGATACCAAGGCAGCAGTATGAAGCGAGGCGGTGCGGAGTGTGGTGACCATAGGTCACAATGCAAGCAGCAGCTTGTTCCGGCATTGGGCGGAGACGGCGGTGTTAAGACCAGGGTTGCAGTGCGACATGCGGTGTACCCTCTGCGGTGCCTTCAGGCCACGAAGCTGGCAGTGGCCTTTTTGACTGTGTGAGGTTACCTTTTTTCTCTGGGGCAGCTGAAGTATCCAGTTCCGGAAGCCAGTACCCTGAAGATGTTTAAGTCTTTGATTTCCCTGAGACTTCCAACAGGAGGCAAGCTACATCAAGCCCTTGGGGATACTTAGGATGCAGAAAGCACAGTCCAGTCCTTTCCCTGCCCAAAACAGAAGCAACAACTGTAGGCCAAACCAGCAAAGCAGACACCAAAGTGTAGTCTCTCCTCACAGCTCTTACAGCTCTTCTTCCTGTAAGGTTCCTTAGCCCAGCAGTGATCTAAAGTTCTGTGGTCTGAGCCCCAATATTTATACCACATTTTCCTTTGAAGTTGGTAAAGTTCCTCTGGCACACACACTCCTCCCACTGCCCTAAATGTAGCCAGGTCTATTCAGCCTGGCTAGGAGTCACCCAGGAAAGGCAGGAAACACCTCAACCCCTCCCTTGTGTCTGTCTAGTGTGAATGCACATCCACTGCTCCTGTCACCCTAGACCCAGACAGGGTATACACAAAAGGTAGAGGTACACAGGATGGTTAAGCAAGAAAATGCCCACTTTCTAAAAGTGGTATTTTCAAACACAAAACATAAAAATCATCTTCACTAAAAGATGCATTTTTACATTCTGAGTTTAGGCATACTAAACTCCAATTCTCTATCTTATCCCAATAGAGATATATGCTTGTGAAATGTTGCAAGGCAACTCCCTTGTTAAGCTTTTGGGACAGACAACCTTTCAATAGTGAAAAACAAAATACACAGTATTTCACTATCAAGACGTGTCATACACCCCAGTACATGTCCTACCTTTCACATACACGGCACCCTGCCCATGGGGTTACCTTGGTCCTCCCTTAGGGGTGCCTAACGTATAAAAGAAGGGAATGTTAGGACCTAGCAAGTGGGTGCAACAGACAGGTCGACATGGCAGTAAAAGATGTGCGTAGACACTGCAGTGGCAGGCGTGAGAACCCTTTGAATGCCTACTTGTGTGGGTGGCACAATTAGTGCTGCAGGCCCACTAGCAGCATTTGATTTACAGGCCCTGGGCACACATGTGCATATTACTAGGGACTTAGTAGTACATCAAATAAGCCAATCATGGAAGCACCAATCCATACACACAATTTACATGTAGAGCATATGCACCTTAGCACTGAATAGCAGTGGTAAAGAGCCCTGAGTCCTAAGCCATCAAAAACAAGTTATAAAACAGGAGGCCAAAAGCATAAAGTCTGGGAGTGAACCTGCTGAAAAAGCCAAGTCTAAAAGTCAATCACCTTAGGGTCCTTGTTTCAATATCTTTTAGTCCTTGTGATTCCCTTCCCACTAGACTTCCTTTCTGGGATTCCGCTCCCCCATGTTCCCTGTCCATAATTAACCCCACTCCTAGGACTTAGTGTCCTTTTCCTCAGGGCTCCCAGTGTACATGTGACATGCCTATGGGTTTACCTGCCCCTCAGTCTCTTCAAGCCTACCTGTGTCCATGTTTTAAATGTCTTTGGTCCTGAATTCGACCAATGTTTTACCTGAGCTTTCCTGGAGTACTGTGTGTGCTGTGCATAGCATCTCACACCCGGCACAATGTAGGCAGAACTAGACTGCACAGGCCTGCAGATACTGATCATATATTTTTCTCTTACATAAGTGCATATTGGGACTCAGGGTTTCTATACAGTACATCATTTGTTGATTTTAATGACTCCTTCTTGCTGGGAGGAATTTAGAATTATGACAATGGGTTGTCCAAAACAGAAGGTTTGCTACAATAGGGATTTGGTCTCGCAATCCTCCATCTCAATCTGTACCTGCTAGGGCTTAGCTCTAGTTTACATGTACTGTCTGATCCTGACAGTAGTTTGTCTTTCTCTCGTGGATTTTCAACTGCTGTTTGTGTGAGAGTTCCTAGGAGGTCATGTGTTCTCGCTGTCATTCTACCTGCATGCTTTCCCATTGACTGATAACTTCTGAATGCGGGTTATCAGTACAGATGTCTCACTGTGGATCGGAGGTTGGCCTTACTGCCCAATCCATATTAGTATGCAGAGGTGAGGGATGCATCTGGTTCCATTGGCATTATCTTTTGAATGAAGCGTGGGTATCAGCGTCTCCAAAACATCCATTCACTGTATTATCACTGACTAATGTGGTTTTGAGGGATGCATATTGCAGTACTTTTGCAGTGTAGCAACACTGTGTCACCTCCTTTGGTCCTTAAACTGTCTGTATAGCATCACAATAGAGTCTAATGTCCCACCGGCTCCTCAAGAAAAAGTATTCAAATGTTCACTTCTATTGCCCAAAAAGTAATTAACTAACATTAATGGAAAATTCATGAATATGTTTTCAGTGATACACCAGCCTTTGTTTAATCAACATAGCCCTTGCTGCTTTACAAAGTCAACATCTCAGCATACTTCTCCAACTGGTGTCTCGTAATATGATAAGATGTGATATTGTGTTGGAGGGTGTGGTATCATATGGAGCATTGTGGTGATGAGCAGTGAGGTGTTTTGGTATGGTGGTGTGGTTTACAGTTGTGTAGACTGGGTGGGGAGGGATAGGTCTGGAATTGTATGCTGAAGTGTAGTGTGATGTAGTGTGTTATGTGGTGCTATAGTGGTATGTGGGAGGTATTGTGGGGAAAAGTGCTATTCAGTGCTGTGATGTAATGTTATGTACTCTGGCAAGAAGTTATAGATGTGGTTTGTTGGATGTGCGAAGTGGTAGGTGAGGTGTACTGAAATGAGTTGAAGTCTGTTAAGGTGTGGTAGGGATTAGGATCATATGGTACTATGTGATACCGGAATGTGCTGTGATACCATGCCTGAGGCGAGTGATGTGGTGTGATGTGGAGTGATGCATCCTCTAATGGATTGGTATTGTGTGCTGTGGCGTAATGTTCTGTGTCATGATGTGGTGTGGATGGTTAGGAGTGATATAGTAGTGGATGGTTTGGTATGATGTAGTCTGGTAGGAGTTCACCGAAGCAAATGTGTAGTAGAAGCCTGCAATGAAAGAAAGGAATTGTATAGTGGTGTTTTCCCAGGAAGGTGAGGCAACAGCATGGGCATTTGAACAGTGAGGTATGTTGTGCTCATGTGGTTCTTGGAGATTGAAATGGCAGTGTTGAGCCTCAACGGAGAACCACATAGTGTGTCTGAGAAGAGCATGTGGTGCAGGGACCAGACCGCAGCAGGGATGCAGTGTGGCCTGGAATTAATCCATATGGGGGTGGGACACGCCAGCATAAGCTGAGGATGAGATCAGCAAATGGCAGAGCTAGACCTTGTCCATTTTAAGACATAAAGGAAGCAGATACAAAACCAGGCCAGAGAAGTTATGACCAAAGAGGAAAGTTATCTCATACTGAGGAGAACCAGCCGATATGGACTAACTGAAGGGTGAAGAACATCGGAGCCCGGGTAAGTGTAGAGAATAAAAATGTAGGAAGAGTGATCCAAAGGCCACTGTTCTCAAAGTTAGGATGGTATGCCTGGCTTACATCCCTTCATTTTGTTCCAGTAGGGAGAAACATGTCTATCCAGGATAGACATGTTAAGCACTGAGAGAAGAGGAGTGATATCCCTAGCCTCAAATGATGTGTGTGTGTATATATGTGTACAGTTGTATATTTTGTGTGTGAAAATAAATTGATATAAGGAATATATAGTTCTTCTTTCAAAAGAGAAAATGTTTGCCGTAAACATTGAACAATTGAAATTCCCATAAATGTCCCTACTTCCCCTAAAAAAATGTGCAGGTGCTCCCGTACTTTGCTGTACTGTTAAAGAATCCACAGTATGAAGTGGTGAAAGGTGGTGCAATGTGCCTTCGGCCTCGTTCCTCTATATGTTATGGAGCCGAGCTCCCTGGTGTTTTGCACTAGTCTTCTGCAGGGGGTGCTTTATTCCATATTTCGTTTGTACTTTATACAGCCCTGAGCCCCAAGAAAAATAATAGATGCAGTTACCATCGGCAAGGTCAATGTTATCCTTTTCAAAACCCTCAAAATAAAAGAAAAAGAGGGGGTTGAGTCATGTGGCCTTCATGTTACAGAGATTACGTGTTGACACATTAAGACACAGATCTGTTTAACAAATTGTAACAGCTGTGGGTTTTTTTATTGCCAAATGCAACACTGCAGCCCTCCCTCAAGGACGTCTGGTCTGAGGGGCATAAACAGTCTGTGCTCCAAGGGGCTTATCCAATCAGGAAGTTGGAAATGCAGCCTGGCGTTTCTCACCTTAGACTCTAGGCTCGTCAGAAGGTGGTCGCCTCCTCCAGAATTCATAAAAACGGAAACCCTCGACATTATGCTCCTTCTCCCTAAGAAAACTTTAAATTCCTCATTTAAAAGACTTACACTGGCAGATGGTGTCCCGGCTGTTGTGTGACATAAGACAGACATCATTATTGACCAGCATTTACCACATAAATTTTACAAGTGGAGAAGAGTTTAGGGCATACCCCATGCCGAACATACATGTTGCAAAAAAACACCCTACACAGAAGCACTTCTCTGAGCAGGCTAACAGGCACTTCTCTCCCCGTAGCTCAGTGTACCTGCTCAGGACCTGTTAGTTGAAGAAAAGTTGTATTTTCCATCAAGGTCTCAGAGCAGCATCTGATCTGAGATTGGACAGAACAGGAAGCATTCCATTATCTGCTCGGGTGTTTCAGATAAGGTGGTGTCTTTTCCAAATACTTCACGTATTAATCAAGACTGCCATCAGACAGACTTACTGGAGGCCTGGCCTGCAGCTTCGGAGCAGGCAGGCGCGAGCGGGCAACATAAGAGAGCAAGGCTAGGCAGGCAGGTGCTAGTAATATATATTTTTTAAACATCTTTTTATTGCAGAAACATCAACAATTCGGGGGGAACAGCCATGACAACGCGGGGATTACCCCGAAATGCCATTACAACGCAGAGATTACAACGAATGTCGTTACAACGACTTTCGCTGGAGGGCACTGTTGGATAGGAAATAGTTTTATTTTCTATCCAACACCTTCCCTACTGTCAACGTGGGCTGGAGTTGGAATAGAAAATTAAACTATTCCACTCTCCAGCGCCCTCCAGCGAAAGTCGTTGTAACAACTTTAGTTGTAATCCCCGTGTTGTAATGGCATGCGGGTTAAAAGCCTGCGTTGTAATGCCATACAACCACAATTCGGCATGCATTGGTAGATCAAACCCCCATTCCACCCCCCCCCCGTACTGGCAGTGGACCCGCTGGCCACAATCACTGTGGAACCACCCTCGGTGGACATTCCGGCTGGCACTGTTACGGCACTACAACCAATTCCGCCCCGCCCCCTCCGCCCCACCCACCCCCTTTCTTCCGTCTCAGAGTGTGGAGCATAAAGCAAACAGTTTCTTGCAACTAATCAGACTCAGACATCTGGATGCTGCGCTGACTGCGGGGCCGGTGGGGCTCTGACTGTGGGCCGCAACGCTACTCCCCTAGGACGGCAGAGGACAGGGGAGAGCGGGTGGCTGTGGGACGAGTTCTGCGGGGGCCGCGGGAGGCGGGGAGCCAGCGTGGTGCCGCGAGTGTCTACCGGAGCTGCCCGAGGTAGAAGACTGCAGAAGAGAGGTGACGTCCTGCTGGGCTGCAATGTACAGACCAGTAGCTGCGGACAGTGGTGCAAGTGGCGATAAACACAACGCTGGGTGGCATAAACGGCTACTGCGTAGATGACGACGGAGTGGGACTCCGTGTGGATATTTGAGCGAGACGCCTTTACTACTTGCTACTCAACGGTCTGTTGGGATTTAAAGACTGTGACGCAGCACCATGGGCAAGCCCGAACCCAAGCAGGCCAAGCTGGCCTTCGTGGCTCAGCGACAGTCACGAGCGGGATAGAGCTCGAGAGCCCAGAGCGAGATCAGAAGGATGTCTTCTACGCCTGAGGATACCGAGGATGACAACCGCACCATACTCCTGGAACTGCGCGCAAGGATGAAGTCTATTGACAGTAAAATAGACGCCCTGGCGACTGGTCTAGACGTTGTAAAGAAAAAGGTGGAGAAACATGAACGCAGGCTGGATGTGCTGGAGAATCGAGTGGCCCATGGAAATGATGCGCAAGCCGAGAATCGCACGCAGCTTCTTCAAATGGAAAAACTCCTGGAGGTGATTAGCGCGAAAAATGAGGATTTAGAGGCGTGTTCTCGGCGCAACAATGTGCGAATTCTTGGCCTATCGGAGACTACACCTATATCCCGGATGGAACAATTCATAGACTGTATGTTGCGTGAACTTTTTGGTACTGCTCTATCCAGTGTGATGATAGTAGAGAGGGCACACAGGTCGCTGGGTCCTAGGCCTAAACCGGGGGCGCCGCCGCGACCAATCATCGCCAGATTACTTAATTATGCTGATAGGGATTCTAGCTACCGGGAGGCAAGAGCAAAAGAACCGGTGGTATACAAGGGCGATACCCTGTGTTTCTTTCCTGACTACACCCGATAGTCCAAGCTGCGGGGAGGGAATTTGTCCCGGTAAAGAAGTTGCTGAGGGAGGCCACGGTGCCCTATGCTATGTTGTACCCAGCAAAGCTGAAAATTACACATGAAGAGCAATCTCATTTTTTCACAGACGCAAAATCTGCGTTAAAGTTTACAAAACATATCTGCAAAACAAAGCCTCGGAAGCAACGCGCAGATGACGAGCAAGCAGAATCAGGACTGGATGTCACAGGCTGAAAGACCGACTAATGCTTTGTTTTGATCGTGATTGCTGTTGCACTGCTGTGCCTTTTCTTTGAAAGGGGCGGAACACTGTGGTCTTGAATGGTGTGTGGAGTCGGGGTGGGCGTGTACTGTAGAGATGATAGCTGCTCCCCTTGGGGCTCCTGCTGATGCGATGTGAGGATCCTACATTGCTTGTTTGATTTGGATTCAGCGATTGTATGATGGAAATAGTTCCGGCGGCCACACTTCGGCGTGCGTATACACTGCTGTGTTCTTCCCCCAGAGGGTATTACCCACATGGTTGGAATAAGGAGGGTGGCGAGGGGGGGATGGTCTCGACCTAATTGGGAGGTTGGAGTGGGTGGGGGGTGGAGGGAGGTGGGGATTTTTTATTTTCTGTTTGTTTGCAATTTTTTGTTTGTGAAGGTCAATCACAAGTGCAACATGAAACATTTGATATGCTTAATATTGGAGTTGTTCTGTAGTGACTCACGTGTCTCCCGAGGGGGCTGTCGCTCTCAAGCTGCTATGTTTACCCTATTGAATGTTAATGGCTACTGACTGTGCCCTATTGACTTGGAATGTTCAGAGTCTCAATTCCCCCAAGAAAGGGCGCCAGGTGCTCGCATATTTAAATAGACACGGAATACAAGTTGCACTGTTGCAAGAGACGCATCTAGCTCCAAATGCGTCATGTGGGGCGCTTGACAGATGGGCGGGCTATCGTATGGCTCCCTCGTATTCCTCGTATGCGCGAGGCGTGCTGATCCTGATTAAACGGGGGGTGGAGTTTCAGACGTTGGATTCATATGCAGATGATGAGGGGAGATGCGCTATGGTGTGCGGGAAGCTGAGTGGTAAATTGGTTGTCATTGTCAAAAAGGTATGGCCCCATAGTGGACGATCCGGCATGCGTGGCGCGTGTTTGTGAGCGGTTGAGGGAATTGCCTGAGGCCCCAGTTATTTGGGGGGTCGATCTGAATACATATCTGAATGTACAATTGGATAAATCGAACCCTGAGACGCACCGCACCCCAAGAGTAGCAGCGAGTGTACTGCGAGCTATGGAGGAATTTGGGTTGTGTGATGTATGGCGGCAACGCAATCCGGGAAGACTAGAGGGTACGCATGCTACGCCCATGCATGGGAGTTGGTCACGACTGGATTTCTGGTTGATTGATGATGAGCTAATGGAATGGGTTGCAGAGGTAGTGCCTCTTGCCCGCACGCTGTCGGATCATAACCCGGTACGCCTGCTGTTGAGAATTCCGACTGGAGTCCGACGTCCTTTTACATGGTGAAAGCGCGCTGAGGCGCTTTTAGATCCTGTGTATGATAAAACTGTACATGATGCCATCGAACAATATTTCACAATCAATAAGGGCACGGTTGATGAAGCTGCCATGCTGTGGGAGGCCTTCAAGGTCACCATTAGAGGGGTATGTATTGGGACAGCTGCGGGCATACTCCGTGACATACGATCACGTTTGCAAAGACTTGAGGCGGAACTGCGGGATCTGGAGAGGGATTATACTAGTCGTCCCGAGTTATCTACGTTGGGAAGAATAAAGGAATTACTGGTGGAGTATGACTTGCAGGCAGAAGCGGAGATAAACTATATATCTCGCAGATCTGCAGCTAGGAGATACGGGAAGGCGGGCAAGCCGGGTCAGATGCTGGCGTTCAAGATAAAGGCGAGGTTGGAGCAAACACGTGTAGATAGAATAGTGGATGACGAAGGTGGTGAGCATAACACTCCGGAGGCTATAACGGAACAATTTCGTATATTTTATAAGGATCTTGACAGCACGCAAGGTCCGCTGCCGGTGGAAGAATTTGATACGTATATGGATGACATAGCATGTGCTTGGTTGTCAGATGTGCAGGGTCGATATCTCTGTCTTCTAATTGATGAACAGGACGTCAAGCTGGCTATTGCGGCATTGGCCAATGGCAAGGCACCGGACCCGGATGGGCTGCCAGTGGAATTTTATAAGAAATATGCTGATCTCATCGCGCCGCATCTGCTAGAGGTATATACTGAGGCGTACGACGCAGGGGTGCTCCTCTCATGCATGAGAGAGGCACTCATAGTTACTTTACTCAAGAGAGATAAGCCTCCGGAGCACTGTGATTCTTACCGTCCATTATCACTGATCAATATTGACAGCAAGATCCTAGCGAAAATTATAGCAACTAAGTTACAGCCCCTGTTGCAAGATCCGGATTTGTGCCTGAACAATCCACTTCGCATAACTTGCGCACACCATTCTCTATGTTCCATGTGTTAGATCCACAGTTAGAGGCGGCAGTAGTGTTACTGGATGCTGCCAAAGCGTTTGACTCGATTGAATGGCAGTATATGCATGAGGTCCTGTGGCGTATGGGGTTCCCTGCCCAGATTCTTCAGTCGATAGCTGTGCTGTACACGGCGCCAACGGCATGGGTGAGAGTTGGTGGGCTGACGTCTGATGCGTGGTGTATTGAACGCTGAACTCGGCAGGGTTGCCCCGTATCACCCCTGCTATATGCGATCATTCTTAAACCACTGGCCTGCGTCATTCGGCAGCGACATAGAGAAACTGCCTTGAATTTTAACTATCGGCCGGTCTCGATTTCACTCTACGCGGATGATATGGTCTTGTTTGTGAGTGAAGCGTCGCGATATCTGGCGCAGTTGTTGCGGGAGTATGTGCGGTTTGGCCGCATATCTGGGCTGTACATTAACTGGGAGAAGTAATTTATAATACCGCTGACGGCTGGGACAACATGTCCGGATTTAGAGTTTCCACTGGTCTGGTCAGGAGACCCGGTGAAATATCTGGGAGTGTGGGTGCATCGGGATCCGGCAGTGGTTATTCGGGAAAATTATGGCAGGGCATGTTCAAAATTAGAAAGCGTTGTTGAAACCTGGCTGCAGCTACCTTTATCATTGGCGGATCGGCTCGCACTCATTAAGATGGTGGTGTTACCCCGCTTCCTATACTTGTTCGTGAATGTGCCCATAGTGCCTAATTTGTCTTTCTTTAAAACGCTTCAAGCCCATTTGCTTCGACTGGTGTGGGGAGTAAAGGCGGCGAGAGTACAGTGGTCGGTGCTTACACGGGGGTATGAGCAGGGTGGCTTCGCAGCGCCCGATTTTTATGCATATTACTTAAGCACACCAGCTCAATACCCGTTCTATTGGTATAGGCAACATGCTTTCACGCCGCACGTTGCAGTGGAACAGGGAGATGCGGCTCCGATTCCACTGCATAGTGTGGTCACACATCACTCGAGGGGTACCCCGAAGTCGGAGATAAACGCGGTGGATGCTACGGTGTCGGCCTGGCAGCGGATAGGAAACTGGCACAAAAGTTACCGTTATATGCGCCGGACTTGCGTTTAGAGTATCAAGCACAATTGTCAGTCACACACGAGGCCCCGTCTCTGAGTTTGATGAGGTAGGCAGGTATTTCTCATATGCGGGATGTGTACCCCAATGGCAAATTTATCAGACAGGATGACCTGAGTCATATTGTGAATCAGTCGCTGCTCTTCCAATTCGCGATACATCGCTTGCGATGCGCGGCCGAGAACATTACACTGCCTTTCCGGACGAGCCCCCTGCACTGGTGTCTTTACAAACTGTCCTCACTGTGCCTAATAACAAGAGATTAATCTCCAAACTCTGTAAACGTATTAAAGATGAAACCGTGCTGGGTGAGGATAAGAGTTGGGCCAAGTGGAATGCATGCCTGACTGTTGACGTATCTGAATATAACTGGAAGTTTATATGTGGGCTGACTGGCAGGCTATGTATGAATGGAAATCTTAAAATCCTCCATTTTAAATATGTGCACCAGGTGTACTACACCCCAGAGTTATTGTATAGATATGGGTTGCGTGACACAGCGAGGTGTGACAGGTGCGGGCAAGATGAAGCAGACTTTCTACATTTAGCGTGGAACTGCCAGACGGTGGCTGCTTTTTGGATTGCTGTGATGCGTAGTTTGCGTGAGATGGTCGCCGTGGATCTTCCTTGTACACCGTTGGTATGTCTACTCTGCTGTGTGCCACATGTTAAGGGGGCGAATGGAATGTTTGTGCATCTAGCGCTGCTTATGGCTGCTCGGAGGGTGGCAGTTACGTGGGGGAGAAGCAAACGACCTATCCTAAAAGCTTGGCTTACGGACTTAGTGTATTGACGGGATAGTCTCAACGTCTATGCGGAGGAGCTGCCCCTATCGTCGAGGCCGAGGGATATATGGGAGCCTCTGAGGCTGTATCTGCTTGCACATACTGAGGAGGGTAATTGGTTGAAGTACCGGCGAGAAGCGAGATGCGCGATGGAATGGTTGTGGCTGGAGAGTCCACTGATGGGAGCAGCGTGATTATCACAAGGACACAGGTATACAGACTGGCACTGTGGTTACGCTATGTGCATGACAAAGCATTGTGATTGAGGATGTTTTTTCCTTATGATTTTATGTTATGATTTCCTTTCCTTTTTTGTTGCATTTGGGATTTTCTTTATTGTTTTTTGTTGAGGGTCTGGCATCCACTGTTTTGCATTTGCTCTTGATTGTTCTCATATTGATGGCATGTGTTGCACTTACATGGGAAGTCTTTAGGATTGACACACTGTAGCTGTAGGTAAATCTGAGATGTTTTTTTCCCTTCTTGTGTGTGCAATAATTATGGTGCGGATATACCTGGTTTTCCTTTGTTGATGACAATAAAAATAAAAAAATTTAAAAAAACTAATCAGACTCAGACATGTCTTGGGTATCCATCACTTCTCTATAATGCCTCCACACCGCCCACACCTTCTCCCACTTTTTAGGGCACCCTCTACTTTTATAAATGACTCTTTCGGCCCTCTGGCACCAATCCAGGTTCCTCCCCCAGTCTTCCACTGTTGGCGCCACCTCACTCCCCCATAGTCTTGCTATGTTCCATTTTGCAACCATGCTAGCTAATGTCAACCAGATCTTGTCTCCTTTCGGCCATGTGATATCACTCATAACTCCCAAGATGCGCCATCGAGCTTCCAGGGGGACCTCCGACCCCACTACCTCTGCCATGATATCAGACAATCTGGACCAGTAGACCCGGATCTTGGTACAGTCCCATAATATATGGAAAAACGTGCCCTCCTCCCCACAGCCCCTCAGACAGAACTTAGAGTCCACGTAGCCTATTCTATGCTGCGTCGTGCGTGGGGTGTATGAGCGATGGAGAATACGGAGCTGGGTGAGTCAAAACCTAGCTCGGATGGCTACCTCGCGCGGGCCTTGCAGTGCCTCCCTCCAGTCGTCATCATCCAATAACCCTATGTCCGGTTCCCATTTCTCCCTCAGGGGCTCCAGGAGATCAGTCAGGTTGTTGATAAGTTTTTTGTACGTCAGGGAGATTGCCTTGTCTACCGTTGGGTCCATTAACAGTCTATCTTCCAGTGGGGCATACTCCGGGAGTTGTTCCCCAGCCGGCAGATGTTCATGGCTGCGAGGGCCTCTGCCTTTCTTCAATCCACGCCATGGCCTCTTCCGGGGATGTAAAGAAGAAGGATTTGACCTCTGCCAAGATCTTGAGGCGTTCCGGAAAGAACATCATGTACTTGAGGCCCAGTGCTCGTAGTTCCTTTTTGACTCCTTCAAACAAGCGGCATTCCTACTGGACCTTGTACGTAAAGTCAGGAAAGAACCTTATCACCGCATTGTCTATCCGGAGGTCACCATGTTGACGTGCCACTTGCAAAATGGCGGTACAAAAGGGGGTGGTGATGGCCGGCTTGCAAAATGGCATCCCGGTCTCGGACGTTGAGAATACAGGCAATGATAGTCCTTCTAGGGGGCCCGGGCGAGGGAGGGGGACCGGAGTCCGATGCCCATGTTCGATGATAAAGAACTTGGAAAGTCTCTTGGTCTGGAGGTGTTTCAAAATGAGGTCCTCCAAGAACAGATCCATGCTCGGCCCCTCCAGTTTCTCTGCTACACCTACCACCCGTATGTTGTTTCTATGAGCCCTTCCTTCCTGGTCCTCCAGCCGTGCCATGTTAATATTTTGCTGGTGAGTCAGATGCTGGACCTGCTGCTGCAGATGCTTAGTGGTGTTCCGAAGTTCGCCAATGTCGGTAGTATTCTGAGTGTCTTTTTCCGACGTTTTATTGAGGTCCGCTCGCTGTAACTCCAACTTGATGGCCACCTTATCGATCTTCGTCTCCAGTGTTGTTCCCAGTGACTGGATAACTTGCATAATGGCAGCCAGCGACGGCTCAGACCCCTCCACCACAGCTCCCGCATGCGCGTCGCCTCCTTCACCCGTCGGGCCATATATTTGTCAATGGTGTTGGCCTGGGTGATAGTTGAGGATTGGGTTTGGCAATAGTCTTGGATGGGAGTCCCGAGGCGCCAGTGGAGCCACCCCGCTTGCCAGAGCTCTCAGTCTCACCGCCATTTATCCGGCCACGTGCCCCGGGCGCCATCATTCCCAGCCCTCATCGCCGATCAGTCATGCCTCTGGAGCCTCTGCACACCGGCGGGCACAGTCCAGACCCAGCAGCTCCGCCTCCGCCTTCCGTTAGTTGGGGTCAGCGTCCGACCCTGTCTCTGTGTCCTGCAACCTGCGGCCCAAGAGTCATGCAGCTCCTCTGGTCAGAGCCCACCGGCACCTCCAGCCGTCCTCCCCTTGTGCAACCGTCGAGTGTCCTCCAGCGCCCAGTGACCCCCCGGAGCCTCAGCAGAGGGGGGGTGGGAAAAGGGGGGGCCCGACCCAGGGGAGGGGGCCCGCTCACCGTCACTCGAGGGCGGCCGCCTGTGTCTTCTGCGCATCCCTGATGCACCCTCACTGGAACCCGGCAACACCCGCACTCGAGGCTGGGGCTGCACTTCCTCCACAGGCCAGAGACTAGCCCCGGCTTGGCGGCTGTCATCGGGCCGCACCGCTTCGCTATGCGGGGCCGGAGAGGGACCAGAGCAGCCTCCCCCGGTGCCGGAGCTCTCCCGCTGCCAGGATCCGTGGCAGAAGGGAGAGTGGTAGCAGGATGTTGGCCAGATTTAGGGGGTCATTCGCCGACCCTCAGACGGGCCTCAAGACTACGCCATCTTAGCCGCCGCCAGGCCACGTCCCCGGGGCTAGTAATATTTAAATTGTGCCCGGCTGCCGCACGGTCCTTCCTAGTTCTCACTAGTCTCTGGCTGGCCTGGGTCCTAGGATGCCTCACCTCACAGGTCAGCCTGCTCACACGCACTTTTAATTGCAATGCGCATGATAATGGCATTGCTCCCCAGCACCACCCTCTAGGCCTCCCACTGAAGACTGCTGCAGGCAACTGCGCGCTGTGCACCCAATATTTAAATAATGAAGAGGAAGTGCTGACAGTAACTGTTCGGAGACCTCCATTATTGAGCAGAGTATGGATTCTGACCCTTCAGGAGGGATAGTTGTTATAGCAGTAGATATTATTGTATCTGGAACCATTTCACATGAAGCAGAAGTTGGGGAGGTGAGAGTGCAAGGGACGTCCACACCTACTACTTCTAACACAAAAGAGGGTATCGTAGGAGCTGAAAAGGTTATGCTAGATCAGAGTAGTCGTATGTTGCATGTAGATTTATCCAGGGGCGATCACACGCCTAATGCATATGCAAAGCTGCTATATGAGTATGTAAACACGATGGATGTGAGAGATTGTTATGTGTGTATGCAATTGCCTGCGTCCGTGGAGGAGGGTATTCGTTTCCATCATCTCCCTTTGACGTATGGTATTACATGTAGTTTATTGCTTAATATGTTTTTTGAAAAATATCATTATGAGTATTATTTTTCGAACTATGAAGTAGTGCTTTCAGAGGTTCCAATTATAAGCATTTAAATAAGTATGATTATTACAAGCAGGAAGATAGAGTAGGAAAGTATTTCATACCTACTGTAACTTTAGATACAGCTTCTGCACATCGTCACATCTTAACATGTTCATTAACAGGTAGAAGATAGACATAGACATTTAACAGGAAATCGTTATGACAAGGAAGGGACGGTTGAATGGACCAAAGAGGAGTTAGCACATAAAGCAAAAGGGAGTAGTGGTTCAATTGCATTGGATTTTGAGCAGAAAGGGAAGTTGTGTGTGAGACAAGTTCAAACATATTGTTATAAAGTCTTTGTGGGAGAGAGTGCATGCGATCATATTTTCACCATTTAGGCTACTGCGAAGACGTTTCTACAAGATGCAGTACAAGTGGTGCAAATGCGTATTTTGTGTGCGGGAAAAATGATTTTGTGCGGTTGACACTGAATTGGTATAGTAGTGTTATGTGGCAGTAGTGTTTCCCAAGATTTCTCATGTGGAGGATTTGGACCATATGGAAGGTGGATTACATCCTAGAAGGAAGAGAGGTGCAAGTGCAGAGGAAATTGTAGGAGATGTTTTTGGGGCATTGTGGTGTTGAATGATGTCAAGATTAGAAAGTTGTCAACCATTGTGGACAAGCTGTTAGCAAATACAGATAAATCATTGTTGCTTTTAGATAGAGAGATGGTGTCAATAAGAGCTATAGTGATACAGAACCGTCTTGCTTTAGATGTTTTACTGGCAAAAGAGGACAGAGTCTGTAAAATGTTGAAAGTCCAACAGTGCTGCACTTATATTCCTGACAATAGTAAAGATATGAAGAAGTATATAAGTAATATCACTAAGATTCATCATGAGGTACATGATTTAGCCACAGAAGGAGTTTGGGACAAGGTGGGAGAATGATTTGCTAAGGTAGGAAGTCGGTTTGCTTCCCTTGGAAAGGGAATACTTGGTTACATCTTGAAGCCTCTTATTGTAGTGGTGGTTTGTGTGATTATATTGTAGGGATTAGTTAGAGCTTACAAGTGGCATAAAATAAACCGAGTTGAGAGGTCACTTAGAGAGAAAGAGAGAAGGATGGAAAGACTGCAGGACAGTCATTATGAGAATATTAAAAGCTTGGAGAGAGAGGTTCAGACAGGGAAGAGTGGCTATAAGTTCTGCTTAGGTCGGTTTTATCTCCAGGGAGTGTGATTTGTTGTGATGATATTTGTCATCAGAGGGGGAACTGATGGAGCGCAAGGGTGCTCTAAAATTGTAGGGGTGCGTCATAATAACGGATGGTGCGCATCCACATATATTCTTGGGTTGTATCAACTTTGATCAGTAGAATTGTATTGTAATAACAAACATGTGCATGTGAATGAACAGAAAATATTTTGTGCCATGCAGAAGAGAAATTAAATGGAATTTATATTTGAAACTGTAACCTTTAGTATATTGCATTTGCCTAACGAACAGCTTATGTGTGATATAATGCATTTTGATTTTAACGTGCACCATGATGAAGATTGCACAGAGAAATAATGAGTTATACAAATGGCTTGTGCACTCGTCGATGTTGTATGCAGAACAGAGTCTGTGTATTTGTTAATTCAAAACATTCAGAAAAACAAGTAATGAACATTGATTTATATATCAAAAAGAACAATCATAGGTAACTTGTGTTCTCTGTATTTTAATCCAGATTGATTGCCCAGCCAACACTTGTTTTCTCTGGGTAGTAACCCAAGACTTCTACAGGGCTTGAAGGCAAAATTGCAAGGTGGTGATCGATCTCTCCACCGGTTTTAATTCTGTCCCGGCTGGCCTGGGAAATAGTACTAGCTGACGATACCACACACGCTTCAACCCTTCTGTGTGTTAAATAATGAGTTATGCTTAACATGTAATAATTGAAGATGTTTGCAACACAAAGCATTATTAACATGAGTGTACAATTTGATGTGTAAAGGCCTAAATGAAATGTTCATGTTGTGTTTATGAAAGGCCTATTCATTTATTCTTATGTTGTCCGAATTGTGTAGGCCTGAAAATTTAATTTCCCTGGTAGGCTCTTGCATTTGGAGGTAGTCAGCGAATTTCATGTTTATGCAAGGATGTTTTGTTCTAATGTTTCAGTTGCAGTTGGAAGAAGCTACCTTTGTTAGTTAGGACTAACTCCTTTTGTTTTATGAGTTAGGCATGGAGGAGAAGTGATACTTTGTAAACAGAAGGTCGATAATTGGGAGCCGGTGTTCTTTCTCGCTGAAGAGGCCTGGGAACCAAGGTCATCGGACTACACTTAGTGAACGTGAGGAAGACGGTGGAAAACTACCTAGGAGAGGTGTCTGTTAGCATGAGGTGATCTGTGGGCGTGTTTTTTACATCTCTCCATTTTGTATTAGCAATAGTGCCTGGGGTTGAGTTAGGAGAAGGGGTGAGGAGAGCGATCTGGAAAGAGCATCTAAGAACGAGCTTTGTAGCTTTGGCTACCTGATTTACTTTGTGAATGTACTTCTTAAGAAGTCTTCACAAGCTGACACCTTTAACTGACATTGCCTGGGAAATGCTAAGTAGGGATGCCACATTGGAGATAGAGTAGGGATAGTTTAATGCTTCTTAATTTTTCACCCAAAGATGAAGTCTGAGAATTGGAGAAGTTCTTACTTTGTCCTATTCTTAGAACTTTTTATCCTCTTCATGATTCATCGGATTAAACTTATTTGTAGATACAGATTTGTATTAGTTCCCATGTATTTTTACAACCTCGTCTTGAGGCGCTTGTATATTCAGTTGTTCTTGGCTTTGTAATAAACCCCTAAACTGGAGTTTGGAGTCTGTGATCATTTGAGCCATAGTTATTATCGACTGTTTAATTGACTGAAATTAGGTGACGCGCCACCATACACTTCTCAGCAGGTAATAAGGGTAAATCGGCCCAGGGTTGATAGCTAAATTTGGTAGCAGAACCCCGCCCTTAACAGTATAATCAACTGAATACAACCAGACATCCATTTCCAGTTTTCTCTCAATCTCTCATGGAGCTGGTAAAGGTAGTTAGAAATCTGAGATACTCTGGAACAGTACAGGCCTGAAAATAGATCCCTGAGGACTCTTACTCCTGAAAACAACGGATATTTCTGCGGGATGGACAATGTCTGGGGAAATCAATGTGAAATGACCAACTCCCCTAAATGATTCATTTCTCAGGGCATTGTAAGGCGGCTTCTTGGAACTTGGAATCCCTGCTAAATTTGTGTCCCTGGAATTAACAGGACAGTGGTATTATTTCCAGATCTGCGGCATTAGAACCCCCACATACGACGTATTCATAATGAGATCCTGCACTAGGGAATACTACCAGCTGCCACTTACAGAGCTTAGAAATGGCAGACGTTGCAATAAGAAACACTGCATAAAAAATATTATTTAATGCTTTGCTGATTAAGTTTCAAATTATAATGCATTCCTCGAATAACGGTTGATATACTAGTGAGTTACACCATTTTCAGCTTGTGTTTCTCTTTTAGCGCACCTCTTATTCTCAAATCCTGCTATGTTCAACTGTAAGATTTAGGAGGGCCAGGAAGATTTGCATGTTTGGCTATATTGTTTTCCAATATAACTTCACGTGATTACGATAGCGTGCAAATAAATGCTATTGTTAAAAAAGGTAAGTATCCACACATTGATCATCGATTTCTACGAAGAAGGGATTCTTAAATTGACTATTTTGGTGTACTGGAAAAGATAAGAGTGTTTTTAATAACATGTAGCAAACGGTAGGGGTCCCATCCACTCACAAAAGTGAAACATTTAACAAGTAAAAGATGCTTTCAATAACTCAGTCAGCTCAAATGTTTATTTCGAATATATGACGTTCCAATATGTTTTTTTCTGGTGCATATCTAACATCTCTCTACTCTTAAACAAATAGTTACAAGAAGTTGTTCCTCTTTTGTTGCAACCGAAAACATTAAAAGAGCTTGACATTTGTGGCTTATTTTTTTAAGACTTAACCACATTCTTCTTAAGTAGGCGTGCTCTTGCTAAGGTGCTTTACAAGAAAGCTAGCAATGTTTACAACTTTTCCAATGTGGGACACCTCAGAATACGAAGAATTATGTCATACGCATGTTATTCAATGGAACATGCTGCTCCTCGAACGGAAATACCCCAAGATCTTTTAAAAATACATTTATGGACAATTATCCTTAAATAAATTACAAGCAACTCCCCAAAGGTTTATAAAGGGCGATAGTTTCCTTGCCACCGTTGTCATAGATTGATAAAGTGTCTAACAACCACAAAATGGTATTTAAGCACTTAGGCCACAGGTATCTCACGGAAGAGGATTCCAATATTTAAAAGTGAGCAAGGGGAAAGTCTCCCCCCAACAAGAACAGGTAAATTCTTCCCACAAGAGAACAGATTAAGGATAGGTTTGTCTAATTTAAGTTCATTTTAATTTTTCTAATATTTGGGAGCCCGACAAAAGGGTCACTAATGAACAATACCGAAGACTTAGAAGGGAATGCGACCTCCAGAGCTCTGATGATGTACGCTGTCCTTGCAGAGGAAATCTGTAGCACTTGCAGTTTGTTGCCATTTCTTTAAGTAAAGCCGACAATGCATGTACTACACTATTCCGTTTTGGGCCCAATCATACCTCTAACAACAAGGTCTCGATTTTTGTTCAATTATTATCGCTAAAACACTTGATTCACTATTCATCTCTGGACATTGAGCAGTGCTTAATTTGAGACTGTAGTTTCTGGTACTCAGCACCGGACCTTAATCATCAACACCGGAGTTTGAGCAACAGTTAAGGACACCAGTAGCAGCTCCTGGAGGGAGTGCTGCGGGCGGTAGGTTGGGGCAGGTGTGAGGCAGGTGTGGGGCGGGGGGGGGGGGCAAACTCTGGCATACAGCTGATCGGAGTTAGGTAAAGAAATAAAGAAATAAAACAAATCATATTGCGCGCGCTGCAAAGCGTTTGGTGTTGCAGTGCGCGCAATTTAATTTGTTTTATTTATTTATTTATTTATTTTCTTGTCTCCAATCGGCTGTATGCCGGAGTTTACTAACCCCCACCCTGCCCTTGCCCCTCCCCCACCGTGCCCCACCACCCAGCAGAACTCCCTCCAGGAGCCGTTACTGAAGGACACATTCATTTTAGGTTGGCACAGGAAGATAAGGTGATTCACACAGGGTCACAGGATGTTGAGTTATTGCCGAGAATCAAGCCTGGTTCACCAGCTCTGAAGTCAGCAGCTCTCGCCATTACGCCACATCCCGTCCCACTTGTAGGGTTTGTTGGTTCAGTGTTAGGCAGCACCAACAGAAGAAATGGGCTGGTCAAAGCTGCATCCTGACCAGAGCCGTGGCACTTCTTTTTATTACAAATTAAACACTGATTTTGAAGAGTGCAAAACAAACGTGCCAATGTCTTAACTTTGCTCATTGTGCTAACAGCCTTTCCCCCAACTGATATGCTGCTTCATAAATGTTGGTCTCTCTTATACTGAGGAGCAATCAACAGGAATTCCGTTTCTGAAGCACTCAAGCCTAGCCACCTGAAACCCTGTTTAACAATTATCACATGGCATCATCTGCATAATTGGGAAATTAGATCTGCCAACTACAACAGTTGTGATCTGTCTAACAATAGTGGAGACAAACATGAAACTTGACGAACCCCAAACAGATGAGAAACACTAGAAGATGATTGAGCCATGGAAGCCCTAGACAAGCACTTGCTCCAAAAAGAGTTGGGACATTGGCCTATCAAATTCGAAGGTAAGAGCGCGTATACAGTGCTGGCATCGAATAAGACCAACATTATAATTGTTTCATGAATGTATTAACTATAATTGTTATAACATAGGACTGATAATTATCTCACAGCATGTGATACACGAACTATTTAAGATTAGAACATTGGAATGTTGAGCGCTCCATTGAAGACAGTGGAGTGTTTAAGGCTTCTAATGGCTGGTAGAAGCCCGGAGCATCAGCATTCCAATGTTTGCTCACAAAAACAGCTGTGAACAAAGAGCAAAGACCTCACAGAGCCCGAGGAGATTTCAACCCCTTCGGGCTCTGTGAGGTTTTTGCTTTTACAAATTGGAACATTCTGCCCTCTAGGGGTGTAATCTTTTAATAGCCTTAGAGCCCTCCGTAGCGGGTTTTACTGACAATTAAAGGCAACTCTCTTTTTAAAGGCCCTCACCTTCAGCCCAGGTCTGTATTGGCTGGTAGAGCCCGCTTGGGCGGGATCTAAGGCTATATTAGAACATTGGCATTTTGAGAGTGCCATTGAAGACAATGAAATAGCGCAGGGCTAATAATTACTGGTATAGGCTTTCTGCTCCAACATTCTAATATTTGTCTTTTGTTTCTCCATTTTTTAATTTAGACCATTCTACCCTCAATAAGTAGAATGTCGTAATAGTCTTGTACCCATTCTGCCTCGGACTACACCTGTTGTTAAAGGCCCTCTCTTTCTTGATAGGTCCTCACCTGCAGCAAGGGCTTATAACTGACGCTCAGGTCTCAGGGCCTTTAACAAATGGGTTAGCCCTCAGCAGCGGGCGACACAGGTATATAATGAAAACAGAAATGTGAAACCATACAGGGCTCCCTACTGAAGGAGATACTTACAGCCAGGTAAGATACTGTTGCCACAAACTAGTTTATCCAGGGGTTCGCCTGCACACTTGATGAAGCAGGTGACCGTGTAGTTTTCTCGCACATTGTTGAGCTGAATTTCTACCCGTGACTGGTATTCCTTATCTAACTGGACTTCTTTCTTATTCAGATACAAATGTAACGTTCCCCGCTGGCAGGCGAGCGTTGACGTACAAATAATGGAAATATTGGAGCCCATGAGGAAGACTGAGGAGGGCTCTATCCTGACCTGCCCATCGCACTTCAGAACACCTGCGGAGAGAGAGAACACACATGTGACATTGCTCGATGCCAAATACCTACAGCACATTTGGACTTCTGCAGCGATTCCGGGAAAATCCTTTTTTTTAGTAATGTAAATATGCAAAGAAACTATACATTGTAGTGAAAATGTTGTTTCAATTGAATGTTCCCTGCCCATCATAGCCTGGTCTCCTTATAATCTGGGCTCAACTGAATCACATACTCCATACTGTTCCCCATTTAGGATCCCATGTTGGAGGTTCTACCATTATAAGTCGGGGCTTCCTTACAGCAATCAGTAGCTGCCTGCCATTTAGTCTGGATAAAGCAAATATCTCAAATAAAATGAAATGAACATTGAAATAGTTAGCTACATCCCTTTGCAACTCAGACCTTGTATTTGGGACATTGAGCAGGACTTCTAGTTAATAGATCATATTTTTGAAAAAATGCAAATAATAACGTTTGAGTTTACTGAAAGAGAATACCAAACACTCAATTCCATATTGAAGAAAGCAGAGTACAGCCCACGTCTGTGCATACCCCCAGTCCATGTGCACCCTGCAGAGTCCAGGCTTCTGCACTCAACTACAAATAATAGTTACTTGCACAGGGCAAGCACCTATTCTCAGAAGCATCACAGGTCGGGGTCAGAAATCAAAAGGTAAACACACAGCTGATGTGCAAACCACCAGGCCATATTACTCTATTGGGTGTCCTGCAACTCTTGAGGGATTCCTGACAACCTCTAGAAAGTGGTGCCATCACAGACTGAGTCACCCTTGTGAGGGATTTCAGAACCCCCTCAGAGGCTAGAGTGCAGAGTGAACGTGCAGACAGGAACAAAAAGGGCTGGAGACACATTCCGAGGACAAGCACAGGTCGTTCTTCGTAGTCATAGGTGCGGTCACCACCATACACAGGCCCCTGAAAAAGGAATCAGCTAGGTAAGGCTGTGCTTGCCAACCAAAAGCAGGATGGTGCAGCAGATGCCGGCACAGGGATTGTGCATTGAAGGCCGTATAGGGTTGGCTCCATCTAGCTATGCATCCAGAGCGGGGAAAGGCATCTGTCAGGGAATATCTCTCATCTCCTCAGGCAAATACGTGCAGCATTCCTTTCTGTCCTAGGCAACATGCAGCATTTCCTTACATCTAATGAAAAGGTAAATTCTCTCCTGAACGGCCGCTGAAGGTGTCTGGAGGATGGGGTGTTCTGTTGCTAAGACATCTAACAAGCATTTGCAAGGCAATCGGTCTCGCATTTGGGAAAGTTAGAGCACTTGGCCCGGTAAATGAGAATGTTTTTACTTATGTTTTTGTCTCTGCAATGGAGTATTTATTTAGAAAACAAGAGTTAGAGCTATCGAGTTAGAGCTATCGGCGTTGCAAATGTAAATATTTTTTACTTATGTGTTGTGGAGTGGATGTATGTGGTATGCAGTGGAATTATGTGGATAGTAATTATGTGGTATTTAGGATATTGAAATTGTGTGGCGCGGGATCGTGTGTCATGGAGAGTAAGTATGTGGTATTGTATTTTGTGTTGTGGAGTGTTATGTAGTGTAGTTTAATTATGTTGCGTGCTGTTGAATTTTTTAGTGTGATGTAGAATTATGTGGTGTGGATTGTATGTATGTGGTGTGTTATGTAATTGTGTTGTTGATTTTTATTGTGTGGTTTCTTGTTGAATTATGTGGTGAGTTTATTTTGTGGAAATATGTGACACTGAGTGAAATTCTGGTGGTTGTAATTATGAGTCATTGTATGGAGTGTGTTTATATGGAATGTTGCTACGTGGTATAGATTGGTTTCATGTGAGGTGTATTAATGTGAGCGAGAGATGGGCTGGGTGAAGAAAGAGGGTGGGGTGGAGTCCATCCTACCTCAGCATTCAGTGGCTCACCCGCCTCTCTAGGCAGGGCCTGGCTGTGAAACCAAAAGCAGCCCTGGCAGAAATCTGCAGAAATCTCAAACCAGCTACACTTCATTTTTTTCCTTACGATCTCTTTCTATCCACCAAACCTCTTTCTCTCCTCGCGCTTCTCCTCCTCTGATTGTTTTCTCTTTACCTCCCACATCTTTCTGTCTAGGAGCCTCCCTTTGTCTTAAGCAATTAATCTCAGAAGAAGGTGACAGAGGCACTAGCAGCGGCCCTCAGTTTTCAAAACTAGCCTTCAAGGGATCCAAACTACTGGGGAAATGCCCTGTGGAATAAAAGGCCTGTATGGCTCTGCCTCTAGGCTGCAGTCATGCTTTATTGTATCATTTAGTGGCAATGTTAATTTTTTTTAAAGTGCCCTGCAGTCAGGAGACTCTCAGCCAGACTGTAGGATATATGCATTTATCCCACACTCACCAGTGTCCCTTGGCCTGCAGGCAGCAGTAAATATGGCATAAAGCAAACTATGATACAGTCTGATCTCAACTTGCAATGTCATCAAACTAGAAACACCGTTTCTATATAAAACCAAAGCTAGCACATGTCCATCAGGCTTTTGCTCAAAGCATTCAGCTGTGCTGTCAAGTGAATACCATTAGTTGTCTCTCAGCTCAGCAAGGAGAAGTTAACCACAGTCTGTGGGTGAACGTGGGTTATCTTCTCACATGGCCTTTTGTTCCTCTCGCTTTGGTGCGTTTAGTCTTAAAAAATAAATCTTGACTGGATAAGCTACTCACACCTGACATGGGACCACTTTAAACCTCACTTGCACCACCACATGCCCACCCACGACACATCAATCTGCATTTCATGTTTTACTTTACCCTGCACCCATGAGGTGCAGGGCACCAGTGGTACCTATGTGCACACCTAACTGGGATCCCATCGACAGTGGATATGGTGCACCTGCATGCAAAGGATAGGTGTGATTATGGGTATGTGTCCATGGATGCCTGAACGTTTGTGGCTGTGTGCTTGTGTGCCTGTATGTTTACAGGACAGCAAAACAAGCGACACCTAATGACAAAGTCAGTGCTGGTTAAACTTTGGTGTTGTAGAGCGCTATATGCTGATTTTAAGTTGCCTCCCAGCATGAATCAGTGGGTGGAAAACCGTTATATACTTGTTCTTTTGTGGGTAACAGAGGTTGGAAGGCTTTGGCACAGTTAAAAGGCGCCCTGCGTTGCACTGCTATGCACACCTGGCACGTGCAGCTAAATGCCCCATCTCACTTTCATCGCAACACAGACGGTCACACAGACTCACAAGAAACCCGATGCCCTCAGCTGAAAATAACACAAGGAGCGAAGCTTCCGGTGAGCGGGCATCTGGCTGGATGGCCCTTGAAAGCGGGCACCACCACTGCGAGCAACTGGTGAATGTGTGCACTACGACTGCGTGTTCAACAGCCATACCTCTGTGTAAGCCTGGGTGAAAAAGTACAGTACGCTCGCCGAATGTGCGTAGTTTGCGCAACCACACGCTACGTGAATCACATGTAGGACAGCACAAAAATGCACACCGTAGCGGGCATTTTATGCTTGCTCGCGGTCCTCAACGTCAAGTTGGCGACCGCGAGTGAGCAAAATCAACATACTGGCGAGACTTTTTCCTTGTTCGTGATGGGCAACATCAAGTTGCCGATCGCAAGCATGGAAAATAAATCTCCCAGCAAGATTCTCAAGGCAGGGAGGTCAGTGGTTGCGGATGCTCACTACCGCTCGTGATGAGAAACTACCAGTCCGCGTTGAGAAAGCTGCAGCTCGAGTACAAATCTACTCGAGCTGAAGAAAACGACCGCTCGCACTGTGCATGATGCCGTTTGCAATGATTGCACAGTGCGGACAAGCATCCAGCACTGTGCAATCATTGTGAACAGCATTTTCCCTACCGCACTATGCAGTTCGCTTAGCTATGCGTAGCGTGCATAGTGCGAAGTACACTTCGCGTAGCTACGCGTAGGGCTACTACGCGAACTACGCCCAGTTTAATACCTCTGTAGATGCCCTCAGGTAAATCTAGGAGCAGCTGTGCATCCCGGAGTTCTATTGGTGTGAAGTAAACTTTCCCAAGCGCCCTCAAGGGTGTGAAATTTCACAGTAAACAGCGAGGAGCGTTCCCTGTAAATTGCTCATCGTCTGGAGCACACAAGGTGATGGTCGTTTGTGCTGGTCATTAGCACTGTTTGTTTATGCAGGAGTTTTCTCGCCTCGGAAGTAAGTGCGCCCTCCCTCCCACGGGTGCAATGTCCAGAAGGGGGAAGCAGAGTTAGTGTTGTGGATATAGATAGAGGAGAAGGCCAGATATGCCAGTTGGGGTTGTGAGGAGGAGGGTTTGGTGTAGGGCTCAAGAGTAGGAGAGTTAGTGAGGGGTGCCGGGGGATTGGGCTTTGGAGGGAGTGTGGGGGTTGAGGGCTCGGGTGGACCATGGAGGTTGGGTATCAATAATACAGATGGGGGGATTGGATGGTAAGACCGGGAGAGGAGAAGGGGGGTGGGGGCACGAGTGGGCAAAGGAGGTTGGGTATCTATAACACAGATTAGGGGATTGGACGGTAAGACCGGGAGAGGAAACGGGGGTGGGAGGTATGGTAGATAGTGATGGACCATGGGGTTGGGGAGAAACAGAGAGAGGTGGCAGGGGTCAAGGGAAGATGAGAGAGGTGATGGATCACGGGGTAGAGTGTGTGACAGGGGAGAATTTGAGGGTTGCAAAAGGAGTTGAGAAAGAGTATGAAAGTGAAGTTCAAAGATGAATAGGTGG
Organism: Lissotriton vulgaris; assembly: GCF_964263255.1. Taxonomy (NCBI): domain Eukaryota; kingdom Metazoa; phylum Chordata; class Amphibia; order Caudata; family Salamandridae; genus Lissotriton; species Lissotriton vulgaris. The sequence goes on along the minus strand of NC_141685.1, from coordinate 469,736,715 downwards.
TGTTCGGAGGCTTGGATGATAATGTTTCCAGACTTGAAGATGGAAATATCTACTTCACCTGGAAAGGTGGCAGAAGGTGTGGTGGAGCAGGGCCGGCTCTAGGTTCATGGTGGCCCTGTGCAGGGAGCGTAGGTGGGGGCCCCAGTGCAGCAAGGCTCATACAGATGACGGTAAAGGACAATGGTTGCTGCTAGCGGGTGATTGTAGGGATTTGTACAGATGCTTGCTGTCTGCCACAGTGCCACGCTTTTCCAACCCCTTCCCCCCCATCAACCCCCCCCCCCCCCCCCCCATTGCCGAAACACCATACCAGTTGGAGGCAGCGTAGTGACACACAAAGGGCAGCTGGAAACTGTGCGACCAGACGCCCTCCAGAGAGTAGCCGCCACCGTGAAGAGGCTTCATGCCAGGGGAAGAGCTGTATCGTTGTGCACGGAGCAGGGTGAGCCAGAGATGGCCATGGCACTGCGGTGAGATTTAATATTCTCCCAAGTTAATGTAGAGATCTTCGTTGTATTATTTTAGTAACCATCCAGTCAGCACCCTGCTTGGCCTCAAACTAGCGGCTAGAAGAGCTTTAGCCGTGTTTAAACCCAATGAGAAGGTGCCTGTAAAGCCTGTAACATTGGGAATGGTTGGAGGAGATGGCTTACAGGAGCTGGGGTTCCGCCGCCGAGGCAGTCCTGGGGCACACACAGTGGGTGGGAAGTCGAGCACACAGCTTCCCCTCTCCCCGGTGTTATTATTTCTGATAAAGCCCTGGGTCCATTGCTCTTCCTAATGCACCACTCTCCCCGTAGAGACAGTACCTTCCAATTATTCTGACAGCCAAAGGCTAATTTGGCCTAGCCTGTGAATCCACACCCCCACCGCCATGTCGGCCTTTGCAGCTATTTGCATACAATAAACACCAGGTATGAGGAACAGCCTCAGTCATATCTTATATATAATGTTCTTTTTACAGAAACCAACTTTGATCTACTGTGGCCCATTTTCCTGACGAAGGCACAGCTCAGTGCCGAAACGCACGTAGAACACAAGAGATTATTACTTGTGTGCCACACTGCCTTTTCCTCATAAACATTGAAATTGTTATCATTGCATTTATCTGAAATGTAGAAAAGTTGCAATTTTTAATGTACACTAATTTCTTTAAAGTATGAATGAAGATGAATGATTGAGTTGTATGGGACCTTGTCTTTTTTAATGAAATGAATTTCTTATTATTATCAATATAAATTATGTCTATTTTGTAAAACATATCCAGATACAGTTGGTTCTCCTTTCATCCATGTTGGTTTGTCATTAACTGTTGAAATCATAGTTATGTTTATACATTTGTTGCCTAAGTCTGTACACTAGACTGGCAGGATGACAGTCAGACTAGTCAAAAACATACAGACATCAAGCAATAGTGGAGATGATCAGGAAAGCAGATCCTACTTTTCTACACTCCCCATCTTACCCTCGAAGTACAGTGGATGATAAAGATGAATATAATGACAGATTGCGCAATTATATGGCATGGGGGTGAGAGTGAAATATAACTTTCAGAAACTCGCTGTAACTTATGTTTCACTGCCTCTTAAATGCCAAAAGGAAGTGCCCTCTCTGAGGGTCCAGCATGTTGTTCATATCTTGGCTCCAAAGTGAGGAAGTGTTTAGGTTCCAAGTGTTTACTAGGCTCCCTTTGCTTGACTCCACCACATGTCTCCATTGCAAGCCAGTGTGTATCCTTCTATAACCGTGTGTGCTGCCTTTGATGGTAGAGCAGTTTCCAACAGGTTTCCTGGACTGGAGTTCCCTCTGTCTTCCTGAATCTGTGATTCACAGATTATTAATTTTTCTTAAATCCTTTCAGACTTTAATTAGTGCATGGAGAATGTCTTTAATAGACTGTTGGTTGTGGCAACGGACAATCACAGCAGTTGAGACAAACCTTTCTCCTTTCACCTGTATAGACAGAGAAGCCTCCCGGCCTCTTTGGGAGGCTTAGGGTGCTGACAGTCCCTTTTACCTGATCACACATGAATGCTTTCTCTGCAGTAGGGCTGCTTTATTGTGTAAATTATTAACATTCATAACTATTCATATAGAAAATACATAGGTATAAAGTGTAAAATGCAGTTTTCAAAAAACGTATTCCCTTCAAATCTATTGGGCAGTTTTTTAAACCTTATCCAACTACAATACAAATGTTAAATCAATTTAAATACGTGAGCTGTGCAATGGAAAAATGCTGTGTAATGTTACACTCTCCCATCCTAGGCTGACGTCAACACCTCGTCATGAGACTGAATTACCAGTTTTGAGCCATCAACAGTTTTAAGTCTACTGTAAATGTGCTCCAAGACTTCGCAAAGTTCACAATAAAAGTGTTTGTTTGCAATGCAGACTAAAGGTCTGTTGCTTCTTTTATTGTGCTAGCGATAACTTCCTGAAAGTCGGGAGGCGATATTTACTACAAATGTCTCACATGCGCGTGCAGAGCCATAACATCTGCTCTAAGGTTTCTGGTGTACACAGGAGTCTCAAAGTTTTTGATTATTTTCCAGGAGCCGTCAAACTGTTTCCGCGGAATTTAAAAAGATGACATCTTAATTATGTCTATTTCATAGTGTCTTCCAAGTTGAGTCGATGTATTGCTGTCTAAGTAACAGTTGGAAGTAAGGTTCCTATAGGTGTTTTTAATAAGACACATCCTCTAAGCCCCCCCCTCCTTCTGCTCGAGTCCCAGAGCCTTTCTACAGGACCTTTGAGCGTCATCCTTTTCCGCAAGTCTTCCATCTGTGGTGCCTTCTGTTCCTTGATTATAGAGTGGGCCTCTAGTCTACGAGGCGGGCAATTAGGTCTCATTTGGCCTGAGCCACGTCCCGCTCGCTGCCTTCAACCCCTCCCCCCTCTGCCCCAACACGTTTTTCACTTGCTCCGGTCTCACAGCTTCTGAACGGAAAAGTGGAAGCCAGGGTCGGAGGCCGCCAAATCCTGCCAGGGGCCGCCACGAGAATATGTATGATTGTATCCGATCCTCGTCGTGGCGGCCCCTGCGGTTTGGCGGCCCTGTGCAGGTGCACACCTTGCACATGCCTAAGGGTGGAGAGTTTCAGACCGTATGGGATCTTGCGGGAGGTGGTGATGGGGAGGTGCCGTAGAAATAGGCTTTTCCATTTGGAAGAGCACTTGTAGTAAAAGATGTAGTTGGTGGTGATGGAGGAGTTGAGGCTGTTGTGGTGGTCATGCCCACAGGCTGAGGGTACCAACACAGCGGACAACCAATATCCCACCTCAGACAAAGCTGCTGACCGTGCTGCACTTGTTGGCCCCTGGTACCTTCTAACCCAGAACCGCCAGAGTCTGAGGTGTCTCACAGCCAGCCCTATCAAAGTTCACAACTGTCTTGGATTACATCATCAGCTTGGTACCCCACTACCTATACCCCCCACACTGTGCAGGAACAGCTGGAGAACAAGCAAGGTATCTACACCATAGCTGGCTTCTGGCACGTGTTGGGGGAAATCGACTGCACACATGTCCTACTTGTGCCCCCTGACAACACTGCACACAATAACCGCAACAGAAAGCACGTACATACCATCAATGTGCAGGCAATAGTGGACCACAGGAGAATCTCTACCAACGTTGACGCCAACTGCCCAGACAGTGTGCATGATTCCTACATCTTCCGACAGTCCATCATCAACTAGCGCTTCCAGGCAGGCACCTACAGAAATGGACTGCTGGATGGCAAGTACCAAATGAACACACCACACACCTCAACTCCACAATCATGCAACTCACAACACTGGGAATGCACACATTACAAACTAACGTACTGAATGCCAAACAACATTCCCACCCACCAGACAAGACAGCACAACTTACTGTGGGAACCTGGGCCAGCCGTGCACATAAGCCGTCAACGGCATGGCACCTCAGCCACACGATAGCAGATTGTGGGAAGAGGTGCGGATCAGGCATGTGCAAAGGAGGCAAGTGACCCATGAATAAGAATGTACAAAATGCCAAGTGTGGCGTGGATGTGATGGCCAGACTGCAGTATGCAGAGCACACACATATCCATGTCGACATTCACTGCTGGTGTTTGGAGTGTAGTGGACAGTGGACGCAACCATGTCACCCCAGCCAATAGGGAAGATCGCGGAAAAGTTGCTTGTTACGTCCCCCCCGTAAGCGTGAGCGGAGTGGGCTGGCCCACCATATGACAGGCCAGCATTGGGGTGTGAATAAATAGCACATAGCTCTGGGTGTGGTTCTCTTTTGGAATGCCCAACGTCTTTGCCAGGGCGGCGCCTCTCACCCGCCACAAGGCCGATACCATCTTGGTAAGCAGAGTTTCCTACGATCATGTGGGCCTGCTGTACCTCGGGCCTCTGGTCCCCGAACCCGTCCTGCCCGCCTCTGTACATCCAGGCCTCACTGCTCACCTGCCAGTCCCGGTGTGTGTCAAAGAGGGCCCCCCACGTGCCAATGCAAACTCTAAGCTCGAGGCCCGGAACCTTGGCAGCCTGCTCAGACCATCACAACCTCCTCGAGCAAGGTCCGCAGTCCTCTTTTCTTGTTGATGTACTCCACCGGCATACACAGCGTACAAGTAGATCACACATTTGGAACTGAGTCTTGATTACACAATGGCAGAGTACATATTTATGGCTGATTTTATGTCACTATACTCCCTTGGATGTGGTGCCACCAGGGTTGTGTATAGCATTCCAACCACAAGTGTCTGTGGGCCCTCGTGAACTACTGCCCTCGGCCCACATTGCGCTCGAGTAGGTCCCACATTTGAAACTTGAGTCTTAATTCCATCATGGCAGAGTTCATATCATTGCACGCAAGGAGTGATGTAAGAGGAAGACGCGTTTCAGTCAGGATGAAAAATGGATCATCATTATGGAGGTGATCGAGCACTAACAACAACTGCCCTGGTGTCACTAACTCTGTGCATCTCAAGCTGATGACACAGGCTTGTTCGCCCCTACTGACTGCTGCCTCGGGCCTACACTGTGGTCGAATTGGTCACACTTTCAGAACTCAGTCTTGATTTAGTTATGGCAGATTTGACATCATTGTACAGGCCTCATTGCAGACATCCCCTTTCAGCTCCTGTGCCACTAAGTCTGTTCCCCGACATCCATGGACACTTTCTGGTTGAGCGTTGGTGGTGACAGAGTCTATGGACTGGGGGTTGTCTTCATCATCATGTCGGTGATAATGACTTGGTGGCAAAAATGAGACCGTAGCATTCCACTCCTCCATTTGCCGCTTCATTATGGCTCCGATGCTCTGTATCATGTCCTGGAGGACATCTTCCACTGTCCCCCACAACCCTCCGCCACCTTCACCTTGGACATCGATGAGGACCAGCTCAGCTCACGTGGCCCTATATCACTGTACCGCAAGTCTCCCAATTTGTGGCGGTCTGCCTTTGCCGGCTGCAGTGCATCCGGGGCCACTAACTCTGTGCAGCTCAAGTCATGGACCCTTTCCAAATGAATGTTGGATGGCCTCTGTGTCGATGGCCTGGGGCTCATCCATGCCATGTATCTGTGGCCCTGCGTTGTCCACTGCCTCCTGCCTCAACTGCGGTGCACCTGGGCTCACACATCAAATCGAGTCCTGACCTGCCCGGAAGTCGCATCAACACAGGAAGCACATGCCCCCACCGCCTGGACCAACTCCAAACAACAGGTGCCAGAGTCGGAGGTGTTTTACTGCCAGACTATCAGAGTTGCTCACACCTGTCGTGGGTGCCATCATCAGCTTGATACCCTGCTCAGCTCTTCAGGTGCCACTAACTCAGTGCAACACAACTCATTCTGGTTGCATATTGGGAGAACACTGTACTTTCTCCGGCTATCACCATGATGCTTCACAGTTGTTTATGTTTTGCTGGTGTTTTCTGTTTCCTCTTTAATTGTGTTCACTGTCCAAGTTGTTGCCAGCACCAACGACTCCATGGGGCTGACTTACACTCACCCCACACACATCCAGCACAAGCATCATTGTACATGTGACCCTGACAATAAAGGTGTCGAGCGCACGTGCCCGTAGCCAGTTCAACGAACTATCTGAGTGTGTCCGTGTGCTCTTGATGTATGCATTAGGGGCCCAGGCCGTACAACATTAACTTGTGCCATGTACAGTGGATGCAGCCATGTCATCGCAGGCAGATGGTGAGACCTTGCACATGCAGCTTTGTAGTCCTCCACTCAATACGTCAGAGGAGTGAACTGGGCCGGCCTACCCCAGTCCAGCGTGGGGGTGCAGATGATTATCCTGTGGCTCTGGGTGAGGTTCAAAACTGGACATGTGTCTCTGTCGCAGTGTGGCCTCCGTTGGGGAGTGTAGGTGGTCCCTGATGGGACTTAAGACATCCACATATGTGATCTAGCTCAGCTTCCATGAGGTCGAAACCCACCCGCACCTGTTCAGCCACCCCCTTCTGGCAGAGTGACACCTGGCCTTGTGATGCGATGTGTGCTTCGGTGGGCTGCTGGGAGCTAGCCGTGGTGGTGGGTGCGTCCAGCTGTGTGATAAGGAGGGAGATGCTTGTTGACATTGTGTTGGCATGTATGTTGACGCATTGTTCAAGTTTACATACAGACTGCATGACAATGTACATTGGGACTGTTTGGGTGGAGCGGACTATTTGATGCGGGACAGTGGACATTTGGACTACATAATGTAGGTGAGGTTGTAACACATACATTTTGGTCTCACAGTTTCCTGCTATGTCAGATGTTATTGCCCATTTTCTACTGATAGATCGTTATTTTCCTGTTACAGAATGTCCTAATGATGTTGTGAACGTGTTAGCCTAATGTGTCTAACCAATATGCAGTTACAGCTTATTATTCATGTGCTGCAACCCACTGAGCTATTTTTGTAATATGCAAGCTTCAGCTGGATAGAATTGTTTCTGTAATGTGTAAGCTTTTGTCTTATTTTTACCTTCTAAGTTAGAAGACCTGTTGTAGTACATTGCTTTCCCTCGGTTAAGTTTACAGAATAGACATTTCTGTACACTCTTCTATAAGAGAGAGAAGCTTGTCAATGGCAGAGAGACTTCTGATGCTGACATTTGCTCTGCAGCTCCAATGTCTCATGGTACAGTTTCCCCCCCTCCTTTATGAGCAGAAATGTTTCCATGCTCTGGAGAAGCAGAGTCTCGGCTCCGTGGCCTTGGAGTAAAGATAATAATGTTGCCCTTGCAGGTGCAGGTGCCTGGTGTGTGAGTTCATTGTTCACCCTCTGCTGAGCCCAGTACTTTTCCAGTCTGGGCGTGGTTTTACTCTGCCATGCTATGTTATAATGTATTGTCGTGATGGGATGGGGCAGTCCTCTCGGCGCACTCCCTGGGGTGTACACCTGACGGGGCCCATCTGCAGATCAATATTATGGCTATATAAATATATTACTAATTCTTCTCCACTGTCCGGCTGGCATATGGTAATGGTATATGAGTGAGGTAAGTCGCTCAGGTGGATTTGAGCCACGCTTATCACTACGCACAAGCAGACCCAGTTGTGTCCTCTGTTCTGTAGTGTAAGTGTTGCACTGTGTACCAAATTGTCATCCATGTGGATGTGCTGTCATTGCTATGTGTGTGTGCTGCATTGTGGAAGGGTCGCCCCTGCCACTGTGATTTTTCGGCCCCTTATCCCTTGGAGGCGGTGTGCCTTTGACTTTTGTGCTTTTAAGGTGCAATGATGTTGGCGACTTGGGTCATTTGTGCTTTGAGACGGTTTTTGTACTCTTGTGCATTGTTTGTCTGCAGATGTATTGTTGACGTCAGTGGTTGTTTGTGCACGTGGATGTGTCAGAGTGTGACCTGCTCCTTTACAGATGTGGTCCACACTCAGCCACCTGAGTGGTGTGGTGTGCACAATGTCATGGTGATTGTTCTCCAGCCATGCTGCTTGTCATGTAGTGTCACTTGCATTGTCAGTGTGGCTCACAAATATGCATCTTTGTTTTGTTTGGCACAAGTGCATGTGTGTGTTGTGGAATTAGTGATGTGTGGGGTGGGACCCCTTTGGGGACATGGTGGACGGGGGCCTACTTGATGTTCGTATGTGTGCTGCAGTGTGCCACAGGAATCAGGGACATGAACCAGGGTCATTGTGGGTGTGCGGTGTGCTACACGTCATTGTGCATGTGTGCCATTGTGCCCGTCACACCTGTCCCTCCAGTCCCTGTTCGTTACTCACCCTGCTGATGTTGTTTCAGGTCATGTCGAGCAGTGTCCGGACTCCCAATTCCTTGCACCGTCTCCACCGGGATTACTGTGGCCACCATTTGCTCCACCGCCTCGTGTGACGCAGGAATTCCACCTCCATTCGCCGTTGCTGCCTCCCTGTTGGCAGCGGGTTTCTGCTTGGTTTGACTTTTACATGATGCCAGTGCATCTTGATCTCCTTGACACTCCGACTGCATTCATGATGGAATGCCATTTTTCTGTATGTGTTGCCAATGACAAGGTGGAGGGAACAGACAGTTGTCGTTGAAGTTCTCTCACCTCCGTGACGACGATTCAGTTGCCATGTGGACTGAACTGTGTCTTCCTCTTCCCTTTGGCCTTCCCCGACCATGAGGTTTCTTGCTGATGGTCTGTGGGGCTTGTGGGGCTTGCGGGGTTCGCGTTGACCTGGACACTCGGTCCGGGTGCATCCATTTTGCTACGCAGTTGATTTTTTTGGGGGGATGTTTTTCTTGTTCTGCTTTTATAGTGCATTCTCCAGCATGACACGTGGGAACTGCCGGCCTGTGCTGGTTATCGCGGAACTTTATATCGTGATTGGCCTCATTGCAACTTTTTTTGCATTTGTGTTTTGCATTTCTGCGGCGTCGCGTTGATTTTAACGCGGTCATTTGACGCGTTATCGAGGAACTATCGCATGGAGCTACAGGGTTGTGAATATAACGTTAACACAGTGTTATTTTCCCGCGATAGACTGCGATATGCAAAGTTGCGCTAAGCTAATTTGTGAATATCCCCCAAAGTCTTTTACAAACTGTCAACCAATATAGCACATGCGTTATAAGTGGGGTGTCTATCAAGGCCCCAGTGTTGAAAGGGTGGCCATCCCAAGTTGACGACTAAAGTACGTTGGCGTGCCTGTGGCAATTAACGAGCGCTTAAACATGCACCCAAGCCTCTGTTAATGGGTTTGGGTTCTGAGCAAATCTCGTTTGGTGGAGACAGTCGCAGGACAATTCGCCGAACACCAAACCGTGCTCAGCCGAGGAGGAGGAGAGAGGAGTCGACTCAAGGGGGGTGAAGTGGAGCGGGGCTGGCAACGGCATGGTGTGTAGCAATGGTTCGGCTTCTGAGCTCAGTACAGAGCCCTAGAGCGACCTAGTGCACGAGTGAACCTATTGAGAAAACAAGCCTTTGCAATGCAATAGGACTCGCATGTACGCAAGACCTATTGCATTGCAAACGGGAGGGGGTCGGCGCGGACAACGGGAGTGCGGGGAGGGCGAGAAGGCACGGACAGCGGGAGTGGGGGGGAGAGGGTGATAAGGCAGTAGGAGAAGCTCATTAAAGTAAATAATAAGTACTGTGTGGCCATAATAAGGAGGGACTAGCAAGCCTATAAACCAATCCCAAGGCAGCATTTACGAAGGACAAAGACACAAGCCAATGAAAAACATGGTCGGGGGAGTGGGCGGGGCTTCCCTCACATAGTGAACTACCACAGATCATCCACAGAGCAGCGCTTGCGCGCTGGCTCAGGGCTCGACCTAAAAATGGAAGTCCACTGTCCAAAGTGTATAGTAGTCAAGGAATTGGGTTTAAGAATACTCATCTACAACAGCTATCCCGTATTATGAGGTGCTGGGTTGAAGCTTCTTTTACTGTCTTGGTGCCCCCCCACGTTTGCTACCTGCTACCATATACTTTATGACCTCTATCAGGACAGCTGGACCAGGTTGAAGGCCTATGACCAAGAAAGCAAACAGTCAATGTTAATAGTTTGAAAGGACTATGCTCCTGAGAAGTCACATGTACTTTGTCAAAATTATCAAAGCTATTGGCACATGATAATCAATTAGGTAATCATATTGAATGGTGTGCTCTTGTCGTGCTCATGGCGTCAAACCATGCTGTGAGCACCCTGAGAGCATGCAACTCATTATGATTGCCTTTGCTCCCTATCAGAGGAGAATGGGGAATTATTATTTATGATTTTGCACATACGATGAACACAAGTCAGATTATTAATGCAATATGGAAAGAGAAAGAGAACCCCGAAATTAATTAAATTAATTGAAATTGGATTTTATAGAGCACTTTAAGCCCAAAGGTATTTAAACTCTATACCGAAGAGTCAGAACCCATTAACAATCACAATGCCAGAAAGAACTAGGATGAAAATAGCCATGTTTTCAAGGATTTTTTAAACAAGACAAATGTGTTGACTTAGAGAGGTGAGCAGGAAAAGTGTTCCATAACCTGGCAGGAGGAATGGAAATAGAAGAGCTGCCCCATCTGATTTTGAAAAACCTGGGGTTCGTAACTTTCCTACCAGAAGTGGATCTGAGCTTCCTACCTGGCACATAATTGTTAAAGGGAGCAGAAAGATGTTAGATGCTTTTTGATGATGGGCAAAGAAGACCAAGAAGATAGCCTTCAAGGACATGTGCTTCCTAACAGGAACCCAGTGCAGAACGCAAATGCCTTCTATAACTGACATACTTTTGGGGGTGTTAACAATGAGGTAAGCAGTCTTGCAGTTTATTCAAAGAGGATGTTTTAGTGCTTAGTACTCAAGTAAAGGGCATTACAGTAGTCAGGTTGGGAGGAGATTAATGCAATGACCATCGAGTGATGCATTTTGGCCGGATTAAATGGAAAGATTTTTCCAAAGAGTTGTGATAATTTAAAAGCATGTACTTGCAGTACGATTGACCCGTGTCTCAAAATTAAGATTTTTGTCAGCTTTCACAGGGTTGGAATACTCCCACATTCCTCTGGCCACCAAGTATTGGTCCAGATAGATTCTGGTGCCCCAAATACCAGCACTGCAGATTTGTCCGTACTAAGTTCTAGAAAATGTTCTGTCGTCCAGGTATTTATCCTGGTCATGAAGTGGGTAAACGTGTTGATACAAATGACAAGTTGTCTGAGATGGATATAATGATACAATGACATGGGTATCATCGTCATATGAAAGGGCTTGGATGTTGAACAAGGGTAGCAGTTTGCCATTGCAGCCACATAAGCTGCTGGCTGGGCGGCAGCCCGACCAATCACAACGCTGCTTACAGCCTTGTGTTTGGTTTAAGGGAGGGAGCCTGGCTGCTTGCTTCCTGTTCCTGTCGCAGGCAGGAGAGCAGGAGCTGAGAAGACACGGGGTCCGACGGAAAAGTAATTTTAATATACTTATTTTTTGTCTAATTTCCCTGCAAATCCCTCCTCCTCATGACCCCTTGCACTCCCCCCCCCCCCCACCCACGAGCAATGCCAGCCGCAACTTGTATCTAGAACATAACTGAGGGGTCTTAAAAATAAAATCAGGAGATAACTGTAGGATTTTGGGTGGACAAGGGTCCATAAGGGAACCAGACTTATTAGGAGCTCTTTGGTTTTCTGAGCCAAAATGGGAGAGAAGACAGAGAGCCTAGGGGACCCAGTAGAGATGCCCATCGCTTCTATCAAGAAACTATGTTCAACAGAGAGGGGAAGCTCAAAGTAGATATTAAAATGTTATCTCTGTAGTAGATAGCCAGTTTATCACAAAACTCTTGTGCAGTGTAGGTAAGGCCATGTATTAACATGAACAATAAATAAGCTCTGAAGAAGTTCTATTTCAATAAAATGTGTTGGCTACAAGCAAGTTTTACTGTCAATGAATTATAAATAAAGGAAATGTCAAATAGTTACAATGGATCATCTCATATTCTGTTTTGTTCAGGAATTGTTCATCACACATACAATTTGGATTTTCCCTTTAGGAGTTATTTACCGTTCAATGTAAGTGACCAATGAGAGTGCTCAGTTAATTTACATAATTTGAAGTTGTCAGTAAAACCTTTGGCTGGATTGTGAGCAATTATGGTGGCTGATCACTTCTTTAATTCATGCACCAACAATGAAAATTAAGAGCGGTGGACTGTTTTTGGTAAGAGTGATACTTGTGATCCTTTGTAAGTGCCTCAGCTACTAAACTGTATATCTGTTGCTGTAGGTAAATATCTAGGAGCAGATTTACAAGGACTGGAGCATCCCTGCATATCAGCAGGTACGTGCAAGTAAAGATCCAACACGCAATTCTACCTTTGCGCCACCACAGATGCGTCGCATTTACAATGCGGTGCACCATGGTGCAGGGATAGACAGATGTGTGTCGCATCTGATGGCGTAACAGTGGCGCATTGCAAGTGCGACGCAACTCCAACAATACTCAGGGGCGCCCTATGCCTAACATGCTGCGTCACTCCTTACGTCTGCTTCAAGCAGGCACAGGGTTTTGACGCAGCATGGACGTAAAAGTGACACTGTGAAATCTTGTAGATTTCACTGCGTCACTTTTACGGGGCTTCCTTGCAACGGAACGCCCACCCTGCATACATTAAACCTGATGCAGGTTTAATGTGGAGCACAGCTTTACAATGTGACGCATCTCCCTAGATGCGTCACATTGTAAATAAGTCGCAACGTGGCGCATAGTTTACGCCGCCGCTGCGTCACAAAAGTGACACTATGGGGTGTAAATGTGTAGCAAGGGGCTTGTAAATCTGCCCCCTAGTTGCTAGCTGAATTTGTTTATACTTTCTTGAAAGAAAAGCTAAAGCTCTATCTATGATTTTATCACGCTCTGTACACTAGTCCATATGTATTAGGCCTCGTCCTTAGTTTTAAAGGCCACACTGCTTAGGCCAAGACACTTTTAGAGACTCACACATAATTTTCATTCAAACAATGAAACTGCATTAGGTATGGGTCAGAGAACCCAAACCTAATGTGTAACATCCCAATTGTGGGCCAGATTACACTATTGAGTTCCAGAGTTAGGTCAGAAGTACTCCTGGCTTTCTCCTAGAATTGAGTAGTAAACCAACAGCACTACAAAAGTAAGTCCCACATACTCATAGGAAAATCTTGGTTAAGCAGGGCGCTGCCTGTGATTTAAATACATTTAATGGTAAAATAATTTTAGGTGTGCGCTGCCCTTCATTGGAGTATGTATCTTAGATGATATAATATTCTTCCAATATTACTGCCTAGTTTTAATTTTCCAAAGAAGCAGACTAGGCATAATTTAGGGACCATACTTTGTAAGTCACAGGAGAATTCGGGTGTGCATCTATATTACATCGGTTTGCAGACGGGATGAGGTCAGCAGGCTGAGTATTAAATGATATTACCCACTGCTGGCTACACTTTTAAATAATGACCAAGTGAGTAGGCCGCAGCGCCCCATCCATACAAGATGAGGGGGCCGTGTGGCCTACCTTTCTCTAGGCAGGAAGAGTGTCTTTCAGGCTGAGCAAAAGTCAGCCTGACAGACACTCTTCTTGTTCAAGACAGAGAGCCTGGAGCTAGACATGCGCTGAATAAACAGGCTTCTGTCTGAACTTAACTTTGCCAGGCTGAGGATTTCATAGACCAGTGGGTGTGACCTCCTAAGCCTGGCAAAAGTGCCTCAAGGTCCTCCCCCTTGTGAAAAAGGGGAGTGTCACTGATTGCCTCAGACCTGGGTGCTTCACTTTTATGTTTACATTTCTTTTATTGTTGCTCCAGTATTGTGGCAAAATTCTGTACATTCCGACTCGGCGTCAACATTCGGCCTTGCCGGTTGTGATGCAACATTTTACACAGAGAATGAAGGGAAAAAGTAGCAAAACTCCAAAACTCCCAGCCCTCTCTTGCCTGTGCATCCTATTCTCTTAGGCTCCTCTAGTGGTACTAGTTAACTCCTAGGTCTCCACATATGTCTGCTGGGTGGGAGCCTTATGTTAGTCTTAATAGTCTAAGATATTGGAGGCAGGATAGCTCAGTAAATTTATGTGATAAGAGTGGTATAAATGGGTGCCAGATCTCCCGGAAGTGTCTCCCTCTGACCTAAACGTCGAGGAGAGGCGCTCCATCCCTAACAGGTCCCAAATTCGGTGTAGCCAAGTTAGTCTTGTTAGAATTCTCTCAGTAAGACATAAAGATTATATAGCTTGGTGTCCTGCTCTAAGTGCTAGAGTTATATATCTGCCTCTCCTTGATCTAAATGCGCATGTGAGTGAGTTGGGGAGGCCCACAATTCTATAGGAGGGGAATCTAGGGAGCTGGGTCGTGAAGTGTATATCTATCTCTATTAGAATCTCTTCTCGGAAGTGAGGCAATTTTGGGCAGTCTTAAATTATGTGCGTTAGTGTTCCTGTCGATGTGCTACATCTCCAGCATTTGTTGTTGTGAGCTGGGTTGATTTTGTGCATACAAGCTTGGGTCAAGTACCAATAGGTGAGTATTTCCACTGCTGTTTCAGTAATACATGTGTTGGGGGCTGAGCATCTAGCCCTATTGAGAATGTCTCTCCACTCTTTTTGGGTCAGCTCACTCCCCAGCTCCAGCCCCCAACTTTGCTGAGCTGTAGATTCCGTCTCTGTCTCTGGGCCCATTAGGATTTTGTATAGGTCGGTGATTAGTCGTTTGTCGGAGTCTCTGCCAAGGAGCCATTTCTTAAAGGCGGTTAAGCATCTCTACACAGCTTCTCTTGTCTCTGGGTTCATCACCCACTGTCTGATTTCTGTATAGTGGAATCTCTCTTCCTCAGGGAGCATCCCATTTGCTCTTAAAATATTTAATGGATTGGGGCCTTCTTTGTCAAATAGATGACCTGTTGATCTGCATTCTAGTTTTTGCCAGGCCTTGAACTCTTTGCGATTCAGCCCTAGCATACAGGCTGGGTTCCCGACTACAGGAGTCAAGGGGGACGGGAACAATGTGAGGCCCCTCTTCAGCCCAAACGTGTCCCAGACCCTCAGTGTGGGGGCCATGATTGCCGATAGATAGAGGCTTGGTGCACGACTAGTCTTTTCTAAGAAAGGGATCTTCCACAGCTGGGAGCCCGCCAGCGCCCTGTCCATGAACAACCACGTTTTTCTGATTACGAGCGGGACTGTTCCACCTTGTATCGGAGTTGGGCTGCTTGGAAATAGCTTTTTATGGATGGTACTCCTAGGCATCTGTCTCCTGGGGCTCGCATGCTTAGCTTCCTTCACATGATGGGCTGTTTATTTGCCAGCACAAAAGAGCTAAAGACACCCTGCAAGTCTTGAAGTGCTCCCGTGGTGGCCAAAGAGGTGTGGTCAGAAACACGTACAATATTCTTGGGAAAGCCATCATTGTTAGGTAAGAATCCATCCTAGCCAATGCATAAAGGTGCCACCGGACTGAATCTTCTTTTGTTTTGCCTACTAAGTCTTTCTAGTTGGTCATCGTGATCTCCTAAATTGTCGGTGCTAGGCGGATCCTCAGGTATGTGATGGTGGATTGCCAATTAATCAAGTGAAATTGCTTAACATGGTCTTACATTTCAGGGATGAGTGTCAGATTCAGTGCCAGCGATTTAGACACGTTAATGCAGAAGCGGGAGACTAGTCCGAAGTGTTCAACCTCGGTTAAGAATCTCGGGTGGGAAACTTTTGGATCATGGCATTGTCTGCATAGAGCATAATGCAGTGGTCCTCGCCCCCAGAGTGGATACCTCGCACATCTGGGTTGCAGCTCACTCTTTGAGCAAATGGCCCCACATATAATGCAAAAAGCAAAGGGGAGAGAGGGCATCCCTGCCTTGTGCCGCGCCAAATCGGGAAGCAATCTGAAGTTTTGCCGTTTACCCTTTCCGACACCCGTGGTTTCTCATATCTGCTCAATATCCAAGAGCAGAATTTGTCCACAAACTCAAAGTGTCTCAGCACCCCCACTAGATACGGCCAAGGTACTCTATCAAAAGCCTTGTCAACATCTATCGAGGAGAGCATTAATTCACGTTGTGTAAGGGGTGCTTTTTCTATAAGATGAAGAAGGTGTTTAGTGTTGTCTGAACACTGTCTGTTGGGTATGAATCCTGACTGATCAGGAGTGAGAGTCCGGGCATTAGTGGAGCCAGTCGAGCTGTTAATATACCTGTGAATAAATTTGCGTCTACATTCAAGAGTGAGATAGGTCGGTAGGTCCCGCAGACTGCCCTATCCTCTCCTGGGTTTGCTATGACAGAGATGGAGGCCTGAAGCCAAGTCAAGTTAAAAAGGCTTTATTTCGTTAAAAATTATCATAAAAGCTTCACAATAAAAAGACACAAATTCATTCATTTGATTAAAAAAGAGCAATGGAGAAATACGACAATTTGATTACATTAAGCTTTAAAAATCTTGATTTACAAATAAAAGAAGCGTATCATTGGGGTTTGGTTTAAAAGAGAATAAAACATTTTCTTTAAGCCTTTAGCTTCTAATGCTCCAGGCCCATGATAAAAATTTTGAGAGGGTACAAACATACGATGGGCGAGAGTCTGACATTAAAATGCGTAGTGCCTCAACGTGATGCCTGGTCCCCAGCATCCGGCACAAATGCTTAAGCCATTTTCTTCTCGGTCGGGCATACTCCTGGCACTCAAACATAAACTGTGCCACTGACTCTTGTTTGAGTGGACACGAGGGGCAAAACTCTGTAGTCTGTGCTGGTGGTTTGCACCGAGATGTAAAAGCATACAGGGGTAGAGATCCAATTCTAAATTTGAAGTAGAGGGTCCTATCAAATGGTTTCTCAATAATGTCTAGATAGAGTTCCCGAATTGGTAAGTCCTTGAACTTTAAGAAGTCCTCCGTCAGTCTGCCCAGTGTACAGTTAGTGCTCCGTTTAGTCAGGATCCAATTCCAGTACAGAGTCTTGAGTGTTGCCTTTGCTGGAGATTCCTTATTTGCCCAGGCTTCACTTAGGCCCAAATTGCACAAAAGGGATTTCATGTCTCTTAACCATTTAATTCTATGCCATCCTGGTAGCGACATGATTTCAGAGAGCCCTTTCGCATATTTGGCGAGTTCCGGGACTCGCCACAACTGGGCCCATAGGAGTAGAGGCTGGAACTTTGCTAGATCTTCAATAGGTTGGCAGCCTAAATCAAGCATTAATGGGGTCATAGGGGTGCCTTGGGGAAGTGACATAATGGCCCTACAGAACTTCCTCTCAGATTTTGCCAGTTCATTAATATTGCATGAGCCCCATAGCTCTGCCCCATAGAGAGCAGAGCTAACCCCCCTAGCTGTGTAAATATCAATAACAGGGGCTATAGGTCTTATAGCACAAGAGCGTTGTTCCTTCAGGAGGGCCCCGGTTACCCTCTTATGGCCTAGCAACATTTTATCTAGATGGGGGGCCCACTGCATATTATGTGACAAACGGATACCTAGGTAATCAAATACGTCTACCCTCCCCAAAGGTACACCATCTAGCTTGGGGGGGGCGTACAGATTTTTTGGGGGGATTCATCACAAGATATTTCGTTTTGTCGGTATTGATTACCAGGCCCCGTTCTACACAAAAAGTCTGGAAGTTGTTGAGGAGTTTTTGAAGACCCATTGGGGATTTAGACAGGAGGAGCGTATCATCGGCAAAGAGAGGGGTGGGGATACGCTCCCCCGCCAGGGATGGTTCATCTGAAGGATCTTTCAGCAGCTGCTCAACCACTCCGTTGATGTACAGGGAGTAAAGGGTGGGAGCTAAAACACATCCCTGGCGAACCCCTCTCTCCACCGGGATACTGCTGGTTTTTTCTCCACCTGCGCCCCATCTTATCTGGGCAAAGCTGTTCTCATGGAGCCTTACAAGTAAGGATAGAATATAGTGCGGTATTCCCATATCAGTAAGGACTTTCCAAAGGGTCTCCCTAGGTACGAGGTCAAAGGCAGTCGTTAAATCGATAAATGTGAGATAAAGACTGCCTTTGCCTATGACCACCACCTTCCAGTACACTAACATCAATCTAAAGGCTTGTTCTATTGTGCCAGTGCCTACTCTAAATCCTGCCTGATAGGCAGAGAGGATATTATTCTCATTAATCCAGTCCAATATTCTAGCCAGCAGTACCTTACCAACTACCTTTTGGCTTATGTCCAGCAAGCTTATAGGTCTATAGGTGGACGGGTCGTCCCTGGCACCTTTTTAAAAAATAGGGACGACCTCCGCCCCTTTCCAGGATGTGGGGATCGGTGCGCCCCTGCAGATGGCAGTAAGCAGGCACTGGATAAGTTTCCCCCATTTCTGAATGTCTGAGCGTAGTAGGTCTCCAGGAATACCATCCGGACCAGCCGCTTTTTGAGGCTTGATGGTTCTAATGGCGTACTCTACTTCTTTTATTAAGAAGTCTGAGTCTATTGGATTTTCCTCCCAGTCCTTATAGGTCATAATTGGAGCCACTGCCCATCCCTGATCTTCATTGGGTATATCTAAGATGATATGTCCGGATTGGCTGGTGTAGAGTTTAGAGAAGTGGTTGACCCACACTTGACTAGTGATGTTGCATGTTATGAGGTCACTATCAGGTCTGTTTCTGGTTCTGATTGTGTCCCAGAAACACCTTGGATCTTTCTTAGCACTTGCCTCTTTTAAGGTGCACCAGAACTCTTCTTCCCACTCCTTTTTTGCTCTTGCTATGGTTCGCTTATGTTCTTTCCTGGCTTCCTGTATCTGGGGTTGTGATTTGCCTTTGACAGCCTCAATCAAAAGGGATTTGGCATGTCTACATGCAGGTGTATACCAGTCATGCTTACCCCTAGAGTTCCGGGATACCATATTCCTCCCCACACACCCCTTTTTCAGAAATATATCCCTTATGGACCTAAGTGTATCCTCAAAAATAGATGTCACCCTTCCTGTTGGCAAGGCTGGATTAATAGTATCCAGTTCCATTTGTGAGGTCAAAAGCAATTCATTAATTGTTTTAAGTTTGGCTTCGTCAGCAGAGATTTTATTCCACTTTAAGCGTCTCCCACAAGAAGAGACGGCGATTTTTTGAGCATGTTTAGGGGACTTTTCGGCTGATTTATTGGGCCAGGGGTTTGTTAGAGATAAGGAGAGCGAATTGTGATCGCTCTCTACCGTGGGTAAAACTGGCATGTCCTGCACTAATCCCCATAGAGTGACATCTAGCAAAACATAGTCAATCCTCGAGGTGTGATTGGCTCTGATATATGTGACAGCACCCAAGGAGTCTGATGGTGTACGACCATTTGCGGCTCTTAGGCCAAACTCCAATGTCAGAGCATTTAGCTGGATCGCACAATGAGACCATCTTTTAATCGGGGAATGGTTAGGACTGGAATACCCCTTCTAGAGTCATCCTCACCCAGGTCCAGAGTGTCATCTGAGGAGAGGTGCTCATAGGTGCAATTGAAGCCACCCGCGACTAAGATTTGGGCACCCTCAGTATTTTCTCTTAGTTCTGTTTCAAGAGTGGTTACAATCGGGGACATAGACCCATGTTTGGTGCTTCTAACATATATATTGTACAAGTCAATGGTTGACCCCCTACAAGGACCTTTCAAAGAAAGTCCTAAGATGTCTGGACTATTGATGTGCTTAGGTTTTGTGCGACAATTAAGGGAGATGCTTACCCAAGTAAGCAAACCCCCCGAGGGGCGTCCCTTCCCATTTATATGTTTTTCCGCAGGCACGAAATATGTGACATAGCCAACACGGTGAAGTGGTTCTAGGCTCCAAGTCTCTTGAAACAGACAGATCTTATGCGCCTCCACCAGAGTGTTCCACTCGGGTGAGCCCAGTTTCCGATGGATACCCGCTAAGTTCCAACTAAGAATCATGAATGGACCCTTAGGAACATAACCATTACTTTTTGGAGGTCCCAAACATTCACTTGGAGGCGTGGTCTCTGTTAAAGGTGTGACCTGAGCATTACTATACACTAATTTAGAGGTAGGGCGGGGGTATAGAGGTGAGGTTTCCATCATTGTGTTCCCTTCCTCATCTAAGCTCGTATGAAGAGGCAGAGTGTTAATTTCCTCAAAATTAAGTCAGTCCACCTCATCCAGTGCACAAAACCTGTTCCAGTGTGCATACTGGGATAGAAAGGGATCAAAATCAAGGCTGCCTTGCCAGGGGGATTGCCATTGTTTGAATCTCTGCTGGGGTGCTTGCTGGTATGCCCTGCTCAGAAGTATTCTATTATTCTGCATTTGCCTTTGGGGTATGGTCGGATAGAAGTATGAAAGATGTAAAGGGTGGATTAGTGTGTTGGTTCCACTAGGGGGTGCATTACATATATAGTCCACTGCAGCCGTGTCTCTAAAATTAATTATAATGTCCCCTGCAATTGTTTTAATACTTCTACCTATCCATTCCCCTCGTCTAACCGTTAGTATTTCTCCCGAAATGTTGGGCGGTAGAGGTCTATTTAGCTGTAACCATTGTATACATTTATTTTTTAATTCAATTTGTGTTTCCTTTTTTCCCTCCTTCATAGGTGGCACTCCTGTCAGTACGACCACAAAGGGAAGGGCTTCAGGTGGAAGATTAATAGTCTTGAAGCGTGCCAACCTTGCCTTTTCTACTTGGTTATTTGATTGGACAGTGTCTGTGCTTGAACTTTTTCTAGAATTTTGACAGGTTTTGTCATCTGAGGTTGAAGGATTTCCAATTCTTTGCCCTTCCTTCGGTTTGGCCTGTGGGATAGTGCTAGGTACACTAGGATTCGAGGATGCAGAAGCTTTATTCCCAACCGGAGTGTTATTTTAGGTGCATCCTTAGATTTATTGGCTAAGGATTGGTTAACTGTTGTGACCTTATCATTTGGTATATTATTGGTAGTACCCCCTTTTGACCCCCCTTTACTTAATATGCCATCATTTGCCACTTGCCTAGTGGGACCCATCCCTTTGCTGTTTATTAGGGACGTCAATCTGTCAATTTTTGACATAAGTGGTTTGATATGGGCGATGATCGTATCTTCAAGGTCTGCCTTGAGATCAGCTACCATATTTGTTACCCAGCAAGGTATTCCTGGTGTGAAATTGGAAATTGGGGCAACTAGATTGTGATTTTGCGTGGTGTTCTGGCCCTTTTTTTTCTTCTTATATGCACGAACATCACTAGTTTTTTTTGGCACTGTGTTGTTTAGATTCGACTTCTCCCCATCCCGTGGAATACTTAAGTTTGGCTGAAAAGTTTCTATATCCCCTATTGACTCAGAGGGCGCCTGTGCACACGGAAGCTCGGCGAAGGAAGAAGTGACACCGAGGCTTAAATCTAAATCATCAGTGGCATCTATAGTAGCTACCAGAGGGTCATTTGCAGCATCTTGTGAATCATGGACAAGTATTGTCGGTGGTAAGGACAACCTCCTTTCTGTATTAGCTATTGCAGTTGATACTGCCCCTATGGTCTGCTACAGCATAATGTCAATTGCTGTAAGTGTAGGAACTGGTTGAGGGGCAACCACCTTCTGTTTAGAATTTGACCTTAGGGTGGGCATCCTAGTGGATTTAGTGATCTTGCTCATACTGCTCAAAAACAAAAAGGTATAAGTGACACTTAGAGATTAACTGTTCTTAAGATGGTACTAGGAATGGACAACCCACATACAGTAAAGGAAAAATAAAGTGACAGAGAGTACCTTCTTCAGTGTGGTGGTAAAGTTAGGGGGGTGGCCCAGCCCAGCCTCTTCTGGCCTTGGAAGGCCGTAGAGGGCCCGCCCTTTGCCCGGGCTTCGCCCGGCGTCCCGCTCGCGTCCCGCAACGCAGGGGCGCGTGGATTAAATGCGCCTCCTGGCGCCGTTCTGCAGGTCAGAGGGCGCGGCGCCGCTTAGCCTGCCGGGAGATGTAGTCCAGGGGCGGCGGCGCGTGTGGTTTGCCAAAGTTGACTCTTGGCGGTGTCGGCAGAAAGGTCCTCACTCGCGTTGCCCCGGCGCTGCAGCCCCTGCTTGCAGGCTGTGTCCGCTCTCACTGCTCTAGTCCTCTGGTTACTCAGGTAAGGAGTTCCTCACTCCTGTCGGGGGCGCGTGGATTAAATGCGCCACCTGGCGCCGTTCTGCAGGTCAGAGGTCGCGCCGCCGCTTAGCCTGCCGGGAGATGTAGTCCCGGGGCGGCGGCGTGTGTAGTTTGCCAAAGTTGATTCTTGGCGGTGTCGGCAGAAAGGTCCTCACTCGCGTTGCCCCGGCGCTGCAGCCCCTGCTTGCAGGCTGTGTCTACTGTCACTGCTCTAGTCCTCTAGTTACTCAGGTAAGGAGTTCCTCCCTCCTGTCGGGGGCGTGTGGATTAAATGTGCCTCCTGGAGCCGTTCTGCAGGTCAGAGGGCGCGCCACCGCTTAGCCTGCCGGGAGATGTAGTCCCGGGACCGCGGCGCGCGTAGTTTGCCAAAGTAGACTCTTGGCGGTGTCGGCAGAAAGGTCCTCACTCGCGTTGCCCCGGCACTGCAGCCCCTGCTTGCAGGCTGTGTCCGCTGTCACTGCTCTAGTCCTCTAGTTACTCAGGTAAGGAGGCCTGAAGCATCGATGGGGGAAGTGTGGTTAGCAGAGGGGCTAATATGGTACAATATGTTTTATAGAACAGGGCCGAGAAGCCTCCTGGGTCTGGTGGTTTGTTGGGTTTCAGTCCTGATATTGTGGTAATGACCTCTTCTATTCTAATAGCGTGATCTAATGCAGAGGCCTGAACATCTGTTGGTTTGGTTACAGTGGCTTTCTCTAAGTAAGATGTGATTGAAGTGGGGGATGTCTTGAGCTGTGTATAAATCTTTATAAAAATGTCTGAATCTAGCTGCCACCACGTCATCTATAGTTATTATTTCACCCGTCTCAGTTCTTAACCCCTCCACAGTGTTGGCTTGGAGATGCACTCTGAGTTTGGTAGCTAGTAGTCTCCCAAATGTATTACCCCCTAGATAGTATGCATGTTTAAGGTGCAGGATTGAGTATTCAGCATGATCCTAGTCCAATCCTGCTAGTTGCTTCCTTGCTGACTCCAATTGTCTCCAGACCCGCGGGGCACCAGTACAGTGGTGGATATGCTCGAGCTCTCGAACCCGTGTCTGGAGTTCCTTGCGCTTCTCTCATCTGGCCTTGTTTTCAGCGGCCGAGTCCGCTTCCAGCACCCCTCTAATTACTGCCTTTAAAGCATCTCATACCATTTCAGGGGAAGTCTCGGGCGGTCACTAATCTCTAAATATTCCTTACCACCTTCTCTATTTGTTGGATTGCGAAGCATACATTCTCTCAATCACCAGCCCAAGGACCTCTGTAATGGAATGGAAGGGCGAGGTCCAGCTGTACCGCCGAATGATCTGACAAGGTTCTAGGCTCAATATCTATGGAATGGACTGCCAGCTGCACCTCTCTTGAACCCAAGAAGTAATCCAGACATGAGTATGATCGATGTGCATGGGAGTAAAATGTGTAGACTCTTGTCTCAGGATGAAACTCCCGCCAGAGGTCTCTCAATCCCAGCTCTCATAGCCACTGAGCTCCCCCTTCACTGTTTGCCCCTGCCGTCCCATGATTCTGGGTCGAGTGGTCTAGGTCGTTGTGGAATACCAAATTCAAGTCACCCCCCAGTAGTACCCAGCCATCTTGTGCTACCCTTACGTCCCTTATTCATTCTTGTAAAAACTGTTCCTGTCTTTCATTTGGGGTATATATTGATCCTACCATTAACAAGTGTGCGCCGAAGTGTATGTGGTATCCCAAGAGCGCCCTCGATCTCTGCTACTTTTACTCCTATCTTCCCTTGAAAGGACCGTGAAAACAATATTGCCACCCCAGTGGATTTCTGGGTTAATGAAGAGAAGAATTGTTGTGGGAAGGCTGTGCATTTGAGTCTCAGCCAGTCTCTGGGCAATAGGTGCGTATGTCCGCTCGTGTATTTTCTAAGTAGGAGAGAATCGCCCTCTACTTTACTGGAATATTTAGCCCCTTGACATTGAGGGTCACTACTCGTAGAGTCAGTGAGTCTGTCATCCTATAAGTAACCAAGGGGTAAATGTGTATGTCGCTGTGTATGCCCCCGCCCATGACCATTGCCCAGGAGAGTGTATCATGATTGAGATCAAATACATAGGTTGGTTAACTGACAGGCACCTGTAAACAAACCCCCAAACTTAAACCATAATTAAACAAAGTCCCTGGATCAGGAACAGCCATTGGAGCGCCATCCCCTTATGAGCAATTAAGTCTATTGTGTGGGGTGATGTGGAACATCTTACTGTCCCCTGCACCACCCTGAGTACCCCGCCATGTCCCTATCATTTGCTATGTCACCTCAAGCCGGATCATTGCTACAGTTGTCCTCCAATAGCTTGGCCAGGAGCGATTTGCTTTCAGTCACCATTGTTTCATGGTCTGTATCAGATCCCAGGCCGCTTCCAGGTACCCTTCTTCATCTCCCTCTGATGTCTCTTCTCCGATTATAGGCAGGATTGTTTTTGTGCAGGAAGGGGAACCTTTGTGCTTAGAAACAATGAATAGAGGTGTTTTCCTATTTCTGTGTGTGCTGCAGAATGCAGCACAATTAGAAAGAGGAAAAAACGAGGAGAAATAAACATATTTCACCTCTTTACGTCTCACCTGGGAAGGCACAAGAATTTGAAGCATTATCAAGTTTTTAAGGTCTTGCAAATCCGGGAATGCATCAAAAACCACCGAAACCATGAGAACTGCGTGGGAACACCCACCACAATGCCCATGGAACGCCTCCCTTGAGCAGAGTAAGGCAATGCAGTGATTTGAGCTGTGTTGCATTACTCCATATTTGTGAAGCTATTCAAAGCCACGCAAAGAGGCTTAAACATAAAACCATGTAAAGGATGTACGAAAACAAAGTAGGTAAAATGAAATACTTGCTTCAAACACAACACTTAAGTAACAGCAACAAAGTACAGCACGCATTGACCATAGGTCTGGCCTTGCCAATTCTGCAATTTTGACTTCTTTTATTTCCAAACACAAGCTGAATGCAAAAAAAGCAATAATATAAAACATATGAAAATAAAGGAGTGGGTAAGCAGCCCAGACTCACCAGCCCTCGTAAAGAATTTCACTTTTTTCAGGTGGGCTGTGTGCATTTGACCAGGCAAAATTCACCCCTATATATTATTACTACATTGTTGTACTATAAGATGCTACAAACATGACACGTAAATCCCTTCATGATTGTAAATGTATGAGTTGAGAATTCCAAACGTGAATTTACACATGTAATCAAGATATATATGTCGAGTGTTCCCTAAAAGAATGTGGGCACAAGAATCCATTATTAATTTAATAATTTAGTTGTAGACCTTCCTATACTGCATTTGAAATCTTTCCACATGTATTGTTTTTTCTCACTTTTCTGACATTTTAGTCCTCATTCTAGCTAACTCAGGAATCTGGTATTCCAGCACCCATAATTACCAATACATTGGTATTGTAATCTAAAGGTCAAAAAGCATAATTTATAGAAGTTTGGGGAAAGCACTTTTATTGAGATTACATTTATTGAGATAGAATATTACACTTTTCCATGATAATATATTTACAAAACAGGAGACTTCTGATGTTGTTTTTGCAGATCACCTGTTGCCTAGGAACTTTTAGGACATTAAACCCTTAGTAAAATAGTATGTGTCAGCAAATCTTATTGAATATGCCCCATCTCTCTGGCTCATTAATCCTGTTAATAAATGGTATTCCAATATATACCTGGCTCTAAACTAACCTCCCGTACTAAGAAGCATGCAGGTATGAGTCCAACTGAGTAATAAGGAAATTAATAGCTGGCCCTACCTCCATTGACTGAAAAGTCCAAATTAAATATACTGTTGGGCTTATAAATCCAAATTAAATCACACCCTACGCCTTCATTTAGGTGTCATTGTATACTTCTCATTCACCCCGATAACATTAAGGTCATCACTGCACTTGTATCTATACTACTATTATAAAGAGAGAACTTGCACCTTTAGGCAAGGTAAACTCGGGAACCACAGCGCCAATCTACACACCTGATACACCGTTGAAATCGGCAGGGTGTGTAGATGGTCATAGGCTTTAAAAATTTTAAAAATAAACGGTATATAAAAAGTTAAATTTTTACAAAAAGTAGTTCCCCCAAAGTAGCGCCGGCCGCGACTGTGCGTCGTCACGTCAGGAGCAGGGGAGGAGCAGCGTCCCAGGAGCGGCGGACATGGCGCACAGGGGAGGAGCGGTGAAGTGAGGCCAGCGGCGGAGCAGAGAGGCGGATATGGCGCGGGCAGGAGCGGCGGCGGACAGGTGATGAGTGGCAGAGCGGCGGAGCGGAGAAATATGGACCGGCGGTGTGAGCAGCAGAGGCAAGGTAAGAATCCGGGGCAGCCAGGGTCGGGGCGGGCGGGGCACGGGCTGCTGGGGAATGTCAGGGCAGGCGGGGGTAAGGAAAGCCAGCATTTCAGGTTTGCGTGCTCTCCCGCCCCGGCCCCCACCCGCCACAACATTGTCCGGGACACAGACAATGTTGTGGCGGGCGGGGGCCTGGGCGGGAGAGCACGCAAACCTGAAATGCAGCCCCCAGCCTCCTTCTACCCCAGGCAATGCTGGGGCGGGCTGCTAGTGTTTTTATAAAAAGAATTCTTCTCTTTTATCATCTAGCTTAAATATATTTATCAAATCTAATCTTTTAATCAGTAATTTAAAAAGCTTAATAATAGAGAGTCTCAATCATATTGTACATTAAAACATTAAAGTCATTATAAATTATTTTCAAGAAAAATAGGAGGAACCACGTCCTACTACCTCCATTGACCCTGCAGCAAAGCATTTGGAGGACAAGTGCAGCTTTCCAGGAAAATATACTGATATTCATGCCTCCAGTCAGTAGACCTCCATGGACACTGTAAGACAAGGGCAATAGCTTTAGAGCAATGCAGTAATACGTTCAACAATGTATGTAAGTTTACAAACAAGAGCAACGTTTCGATTATCAATGCTTGATGGAAGAACACAGGAGTCAAATAAATAAATACAATACATTTCAAGAAACAAAACACATTTGCAAATCGTAGCTGATCATTATGCGTTACTACTATTCTAGTGCCTATGAACAAAGCACTATAATCTTCTAGTAACTTTAGAGCCTATACCCATATGTTAAGTCTATGGGAGTGATCGTGATAAAATCCCTACTTTGCTAGCATGAAGCCAAGTTCACATTGCAGGCAGTTCAGGCAGCACGAGCACTGTCTCAAACAGTGCAGAGCAGAATCTCAGTTCAGTACAGATACCCGTCAGTCACTCATTAAACTGCTCCATTTCAATTTGTATCTCTCTGTTAAGTCTACTGAGATTTGTTCTACCATTCAAAGTTTAAAAGTTTTTTTACAATGTTTGGTGCACTTGGTACAAATCTGCAGAGGCTCAAAGCAATGGCCATTAACCTTTTCAAAATGGCCGGAGGAGACCGGCCAAAGCCTAGTAGAGTGGGGCCCTCGTTACTAGTGGCACCTTAAATTCGACGGGTCATGTGTAGTCAATGGGAGTCCAACCAATCTTATCTGGAAGCACCCGGATGCATCATACTCGGTCGGTTGAACTCTCCTGAACCAAGTCTTTCGGAAACCATTTCCAAACCGATTAGTTTGGGAAGATTTCCTAACCGCATCACAATCGGGCCCTTGAAGTATATGGGTGGCTACGAGCAGCTGAGCAGGCCTCGGTAATGGACCTGGATGGGATACGCAAATTAGAGGGCATTTGATCCGAATACAGGCAGGCCTCCCAAAGCTTATGTTCTTTTGATTACAGAGAATCTACTAACCGTCAACAGCTTATTGGCCTGGCTGCTGACCTCTGATTTCCTTTGCAACGAATGGGTGCAATTTGCACACTCACAGGGACTGTAGTAAATTACCAATTGGTCATTAACCCCTTGCCTGCGGTCGGAATTCTGCTCCTGTGCGGCACATTCCGATCGCGGGCGTGGTCGTGACGGCTCCCGGCCGTCATCAGCACACGAGCACTGTGTGCCATGACGGACGGGAGCCGTCACCAGCATGCAAGGGGTTAATACGGATTTTGAAACTTATTACACTGCACTTTACCAAGCACCTCTGGGCAAACAGCCAGATGCAATACCCGCGTACATACGCTCCTGTGACATGCCGCCTCTTGATCCACTGTTGAGGCAGTAACTGGACACACCCCTGACGCTTGAAGAAGTCAAACTGGCCATCAAGCAGATAGCCACTGGTAAAAGTCCTGATACTTATGGCCTCTCTATAGAGTTCTATGTCATATTCCAGGCCGCCGTCGCCCTGTGACCTTTAGGGGTATACAGAACAGCCAGGGATCGGATCAGATTATCAGACAGCATGCGGGACGCCTTGATAACAGTGCTCCTAAAGACCTGGAATATATCCACTTGAGGTGGCATCCTATCATTCGCTTTCATTACTTAACCTTGATTACAATGTGCTGAAGAAGGTCCTGGCGAATAGACTGACTACCATGATACATACAGTGATCCACTCAGATCAGAATGGGTTCATTCTGGGCAGCAGTGGTGTCGTGAACCCCCCACGTTAGAAGCTTAAATGGGGGGTAATCACTAACAGTCTCACTGGAAGTTGGTTACTATACATTTGCCTCTTTAGTTTGCCTGCAAACAAAAATTAGCTTAGCAAATAGCAGGGCCGAGAGGTCGGGGTCAAGTGTTAGCCAAGTTCAGTAAAGCAGAAAGTGGTGATACAAACAAATTAAAAATAGACAGGGAGAGTAGCACATAGTGGGGTACTGACAGGTAAATAAGAAAAAATAATGCCAAAAAATAAAGAATTTCTGTAGAACCTATAAAGGGCAAAGAGAAGGAAAGATGGGTTAAAAGAAAGAAGGGTGAAAGGAAGGCAATATTAAAATGAGGAAATAGGTGAAAGGTGACATGGAAGGAAGAGTGGGTGAAAGAAAAAGGAAGGATAAATGCCAGGATTGATGTTTGAAAGGATGAAGAGTGAAACGTTGAATAGACAGCAAAGTGAAAGTGTACATATATATATTTATCTGTAAGGAAAATGGTTACTGGGTGGATGGGCCAATGGATAAATGGAAAACTGGAAAGGTGAAAGGATTTATTGATGTGAACAGATGAGTTAATGGAATCTCCATATATGGTAAGAATAATGAAAGCAGGGAAGAGGGATGGAAATATAAAAAGATGATAAATGGGTGGAAGCTTTGCAGGGTAGATGGACAGATGAATGGATTTAAGGGTCATGGGAACTATTAGAAAGGGACGGGTTAACTTAGTTGACATCACTTGAGGTTTTGTTCAAAGTGGGGGTTATTTAATTTTCTGGCTACTCCTTTCTGGGTTGGAACATGTATTCGAACCTTCTCGGGTTATTTGGTGTTGTGGAGTGGGCACGTCAGGTTGACATGCAGGGGTGGGTGGCCACACCAGACATTGAAAAGGTGTCGACACCCTGGGGTTATCTCATTTACATATTGGATAGCTTTGCTGTTGAACTTGGCACTAGGCTCTCTTGCTGTTCCCCTGGAAAAGGGGCCATTGGCCTGTATGCTACGGGAACAAACATGTGCCTGGCGCTATCCAGTGGGAGACCAGCCTAATGATAGGATCCATGTATGCCGATTTATCTACAGGCAGACCCCACATTGCTACCTGATGTATGTCGGTATTAGACACTTTAGGCCTCTCTCTGGCCTGCAGATATATTGGGGGAAATTATGTTTATTTCCTTTGTTATGGATGCCTGAACACCAATCCACTGGAAACCACCCCTTACTGTGGAACTATGACACCTTCAAATATTTGGGAGTCCAAATGTATCACTGTGAACGCGACCTTGTGGGGGAAAATCTGGGAAAGGCCTTGACAGATGCTACCCTTTTAGACACAGCCACACCTATGATCTATTGGGAGAGATTCTAAAACCTATGGGGAGAGTGTCCTTCAATGACTCTTTTATTTTTTGCGGCACTCCAGGTAATATTAAAGAGGTCATTCTTTCTAGACTTACCACTCATACTTGCATCACTGATTTGGGCTAAGAAAAGGAACACAGTGATATTGGACACTTAATATGATACACCAGAGAATGGGGGGCTCGGTGCTCCAAATTATGAGCTTTACTATGCCCCAGTTCAACTTCAATGGCCGCTTCGATGGCTGATAGACACCTTCCATCCATCTGTTGGGTGTTGACTTCAGGAACACTACATTATTGTAGAGGCTCTTAGATTCCTCCTCATACCGTATTATCCCCAGTACTTTATTGGCGGTGGTGACATGGTGCTGGAAGAAATATATACACTGCGGTAAAAGAGCGACACCTTATGCACCTCCCTTCCCCTTTTGGTACCCCCACAGTGCAGGCAGCTAAGAGAGGTTTTATCAAGTAGATTCCTGGACCACAGCTGGAAACACGACTAGGTTGGACATAGCAGTGGAGGGTAGCCTTTGCACCTTTGTAGACCAGATGGAGAGGGGCACATTAGAACCGGGTCAGTGTCACCTATATTCTGCATTAAGAGGGGTGGCAGATAAATCATGGAATTTAGACAGTGACCATACACAGGAAGCTGGCCAATTAGAATTGATGAGAACCTTAAAGGGGGCTGACATGCTATTTTGCACATTTACGTAGCCCTGCAGGGGGATGTCGTAGAAATCGAGCTCTTGGCCCTTAAGGGTTGACGGGAGGAGAAATTATCAGTGGACATACAGGATGCCGCATGGAGGAGGTGCTTGGGGATGTAGGTAGATGTTCTGAATCAGCGGAATGGGAGAAGCCTCAAAAGGACGAATTCCCTTCAACTGTGCTCCTGTTCTCTGCCAAGCAACCCTCCTGACCAAGCACAGCACAGCCTATTTTTATTTCCACAGATAGAAGTCCTCTTGACTAGGGCAGCATAGTAGCCCTTCTTTATGAGCTAGGGGTCCATGCCTTATTCCAGCTTGGGGTACAAGGACAGCCACTGGTAAGGTGCTGCAACTGAAACACACATATCTCTGGCAGGTTGCATGTTGGAATATTGACCACTGAAACTATGTGCTATGAAAAAATTGTGGCCAACATTTTCAGAAGGTAAATCCAGAAGTATACATTTATTATTCTTAACTCCATATCTAACTACATTGATGAGATATATATCATCAATGTGCACTTATGTGAAGTTAAGTAAAGTATGCCGATAAACACCTACATATACTGGCCTTGTCAAGATTGTTGTCCTCAAAATTTTGTTCACAATATTTGGGTAGCCAATCTTAAGGTGGAATACCGGTCTGACATACTGGTGTGCAGCTCTAACTTGAATCGAAACTGAAATGAATCATTATCAAGTAGAGTTCACAAATGTTCGCCTAGTCAGTGGTTTTCCTGCCAAGTGCCAGTTTTATCATGTGTGTGACAAAAAAAGCAACGCTTAGACTCTTTTCTTGGAATACTCACTTCCAGTGGTGAGTAAATGTAGGGGGGCTTTTGATCTATTACACTTCTGTTTTTCTCTCTGTTCAGATGGCTGTTGTGAGCCTCTGCATGTTTCATGCTTAACTGCTGGGTTTAGTATTAGTGGTCTGAGATGGAATGAGCTTAGTGATTATGTCCATCATGTCATTTAACTTGTTATCTACAGACTTGTTCCCATTGCAATTCTGTGCTGATTTCAACACCAATGGATACTCTTCCTAATGTACATGGCATGTAAACATGCGCAGGATGACTTAGATTCCACTTCTAACTTCTCTAAAAGTTCTTATTTAAAGGAAATCCCGTTCATCAATTTCAGTGTAGTATGGTAGATTTCTGTCTCTTAAACTTCAGGTTCAGTAACATCACTGATGCTTACTAGATTTTACTCCTTTGTTTTAGAAAGCCAATGGCAACTATAGAGTCTAGTTTCATTCCATAACAAACTAGCTTCTATCTGTGCTTCAGTTTTGGTTTTTAGACTCTGATTCAATATTCTTTACCATTTTAAGTACTTCCAGAGTGGATTCTAGCAGATCAATAATGTAGGTTGCAGTTGTGTTTGGTTCCGTTGACTAAAGGGACTGAACAATTTAGATGGAAGGTCCTCAAAAGCTTTTGATACCAGACCTTCCATTCTCAGCTACTGATATTCTTTAATATATCGGCATCTGAATGGCCAGGGCCGACCACATATCAAAACGGTTATCTACTTTTGGCACACTGGTGTCATTTCTGTAGGGCCTCAGTTTCAAATACATTTCATTTTCAGTATATAGTTTAAGAGCTTAATACTTTGCATAAACTTTCAAGAAAGGAGTCTTTAAGTTGATGTATCTGCCTTTGTAAGGAGTATTAGATTCTGCAGAACACGTTAGCCGTTCCAGGAATAATGATTTCATTTATGATTATCACTGCTTGGGCATGTTTTAGTTTTCAAACGGATATCAGTTTTCTTGATAGACCTTTACTTTCCAACATTTTAGTTTAACATCTTATCGCTGGCATGACCTTGTATTTGTCATCAGAGTGTTTAACTTCTATTTGGAGGTTTACAACTAAGTTTTGTAACCCTTTAAATGTCTACAATAATTTTAGTACTTGGATCACCTCCTTTTATTACTTAAATTGTGCCTGGTACTAGACTCACCAGTGAAATCAAATAGCTTAGCTTCTCATGATCCATGACAAGCTTTGTTTAGGATTGCCAAAGGTGTAGTACTATTAAAACTTTTATCTGTGTAGCAAAATATTAAAATATTCTATTATCTTCTTCCACCTTTTTCTACAAAGTGCTCAGTTTCAAATGTGTCTTTTCTATTCGACCATATATTCTGCCTATGAGTCACTGCTTCTTTTCTAGGTAATGTGCCTGTTTAAATTGTCTTTGGTTATCTCAAGCCTGACTGACATCTCGGCAGTGCATTCATAACTGGTCCTTTCTTCCCATTTGCCCCCTTTGCTTAGCCCCTTCGATGCTCATGACGAGCTCAGCTCGTCATGCAGTACACTGGTCGTGTGCTCATGACGAGCTCAGCTAGTCATGAACAATGGTAATCAAAGGTTCTCAGCACAGGAGGGGAATTGCTGCAGCAGTGATGGTGTTAAGCAAACGAATAGAAGTATGTGCATTCGATGACAGTTTCTGTATTTGTTTTAACAGGCACAAAATAGGGGAGGGAGAGAGGAGCAGAGATTCATTCGACTTCCACAACTAATATGTTCATGATCAAAGGGAATGAATCATAGTTGCTATATGTTTGTCACAGAGACCCTCAATCACACTAACACAGGGCGTGCTATGTCTTGATTCTCTGCTCTTGTGGTTAAGTGAGCAGTATCATCAGTCTTATCAACTGAGTGTTCTGTTCTCCAGGTGATCTACTATCCTCCATCAGGAGGGAGACTGTCTGGTTCGTGACAGTCGTGATTTGTGAAAAAAGATTAAAATTATCTACTTTCCTGCATGCAATATTTTATTATATAGGAAAGTGATAACATGAAATGACGTATATATGGAGGTGCTATTGTGGGTGTGCTATTGATCCACAGCACCAAGTGGTAGGTCATGGTAGGTTGACGTGCTTCAACCCTGGGTTGCCATGGTGGGTCATGGGGCCTTCATCAGGACCGGCGAAGGAGCAATCTTTTTGTTGGTCACTCTGTGTACGTTAGGTAAATAGATTCACTTACCCCTCTTCGTCAGTGAGCACTGTCATTCAATTACTGATGTTGCGTTATAGCCGCAGACTTTGCCTATAACTTTTTAAGGAGACGGCTAGTCCTCCTTCGAGGAGTAGAAAGGGAAGGACAACTCTTGATTGAAAGTCGTCTGAGCAAGTGCTGCTGGCGTTCACCTCGCCCAGCAAGTAGAGTTTGTTTTAACAGGAGCAGCAATTTTACTCTCATTGTCACTGTCAGAAATGTGGTTATCAAGGTGAGGTTAATACACAGTTCCTAAAGAATAAGTCCCTCATTCCAGGAGGTATAGCACAGGAATCATGAAATCTTCACAGAAGTGTGTGTTAAGTTCAAGAAGTACCAACAATTTTAAAGTAAAGTAAAGAACACAATGATATTCTTAAACTAATTTCGGAAAATAAAGAACAATTTAATAAGGACAGAAATCAGTAAAACTGGATAACTGGAGATACATATTTTTTAATTTTAAGGTAAAAAGCACGTAGACTAATAAAAGAAACATTGAAAAATAACTGTTTGCTGTTGACTGAGATCTATGCAAGATTTCCGGCTGACTGGAATGGAGCAGAGGTTGTATACCTCAAGCGGATCATGCTGATCAAAGATTTTATCTTAAGAATTATGCTCTGAAATGGAAGTAACAATAATTCAGCAGTGTAAAGTCCAGGGCTGCGGATGAAGAGGGTCTCTCAAATTGAGACATGTTGCCAAAGATCTCTCTCTAAAGCCATTGGTTTTATTTCTAAATAGTCAAATGTTTTGTTAGGTGCGTAATCTTGCGGGGCATTATGCCAAAATTAAGTGCCTCCAAATGATCTAAGAACTGTGATGAGTATTTACCAGGCATTTATTGATCCAAACTGCATTGATGTATGTTGACTTTTGAGAATTACATCACTGGTTGACATGAATTACGATGAAAGTATGGAGCATTTTGCAGTATTAAGATGGGGGCCACATTAACAGCGGTAATAAGGTGGAATTATATATGAGTTCTTCATTGATTTCAGTAAATTTGTTTACTCAATGAACGGTCTCACAAAGTATCTATAACTAACTGCCTGCACGCTGACATTGAGAAAGGCATCAGCCGAAACATGTCTGTTCATGTTATTAATGTAAAGATTTAAGGGACGTTATAGTGAGGTAAAAATGTCATTTAAAAGATAATGTTTTATACAAACAAAACCACTGAAATTTTCTTGTTATAGTTATCAAGTAATTCATGCCCTCAGATAACTAAAACTTGCGCCTGCTTGCACTTTTTTCTGATCGGTAAATGTTTCAGTGATATTATCAATGATGTCATAGAAGATATCATGAGTGATGTAATATGTGGGGTAACTGGCAGTGCATGGTGAGGGTTTGAGTTATAGCTAGCTTAAGACACAAGTTATAGTTACTTGAGATAACTATATCTGGTGAATTCTAGTGTTTTTGTTAATTAAAAACAGTATGTTTTAAATGACAGTTTTACCTAACTATAACTGAGTATAACGTCCCTTTAACCTTGTTTTTTTCTGGTATTTTCAATGTTTTTATCATAATATTGTATTAGCATATTAAAGCCAAAACCTGTGGCCACACCATGTTTCCATCCCCTCCACGGGCAGCCAACCCAATACCACACATGGCCTTCGACCATGCACAGCATGGGGTTTCCACAGGGCCTTGCATTTGGTCCATGTATGGCCCCGTTCCCAAAGCCAATAGTGCACCCGGGGACCCCATCCCCTGGGGCCAAAACTATAGGGAGGGTCATCTGGCCCCTCTTCATGAACCTCAATAGGCCCCGGGGAACACATCAGGAATAGGGTCCTCGGGCCTATTCAGGTTTGAGGAGGGGGGCCACACACCTCCACCCTTTTTTTACATCATGTCCTACAGGATGGGATCCCTGGGGCCTCCCCCGAGGATTGCGGAGGATCGGGGAGTGGGGCCACGTGCCCATCTTACCAAAAGAAATATGTTGCAGTGCCTCCTGTAACCTAGCCCATCCAGGGTTTTCATTAATTAAGAGCCTGTGCTGATAAAAAAAAGAAATTGCTGGGGATTCATGGATTCTCTGCAGATTTTCTGCAAGTTTGGTACAATTATTATTATTATTATTTTTTTTTTACCCCCACAACCAAGCAAAGAGGGTCATGGTATCCCTACCCTGCCTACTTTTACTGAATGAGTCCTGAGTCCTAAAATGGCGGCCTTCACATCCTTGTTGATGTGGTGGTTGCCAATTAGATCTCACCATTAGATTTGTCGGCCCCAAAGATCCTCTGTGAAATGAAATATATAAAGTTTTGAACTTTATCGGCTCAAAAGCTACTGAACGGATGAAATTACCAAAAAGCACTCTTTCTGGACCTAAATATAACTTTCTGCCAAATTTTAGGTAAATCCATTTAGCCATTTGGGCTGTTGCTGTGTCTACATTTCCTATGGAAAAATGAATGGGGAAACACAATTTTGGGACCCCCCTTTTTCTCAGCTCCACTTCATAGATCACCCCGATACTTTCCAGGATGCAGCTGAGGAGGAACAACTTTTTTTTGTTGAAAGTTTCATGAAGTTTCATCAAATGGCATTAACATTATTAGGAAAACAAAAATTGATTTTCCTATGGAAATACAATCCTAACTATAACTGCTCAGTGGCTACCATCATATAAGTATATATATATATATATATATATATATATATATATATATATATATATATATATATATATATATATATATATATATATATATATATATATATAACTATTTTTGTTTTGCAGAAGAGGCAAACACATTTGCAGCCAAAAGCAGAGAGCACACATGGAAAGATGTTCAAGGTAGATGGTTTATTTAGCAGACCCCCCCTGACAGACGCTTTTCGCTATACGGCTTCCTCAATGTTAGTTTCTTTGTGCTTCACGAAAGTATTTAAAATAGCAATACATCACGTGTTGTCACTAAACATAAAAGACGGACTTATGCAGCATTCGATGTACAGTTCATGGCGGCCATCTTTAAACGTGCAGAGACAAAAGTGCATAAAAGTGAAAGACATAAAGTTATCACTATAACGCTGGTTGCGAACTTATACAATACCTCTACACACGTCAGATGGTTATTCAAACTTATCCCGTGTGAGGTATCAGGCCTCACCTCACCTGGCACAGACTCAGGTATAGGGAGGCACCGCCCTCTCTGTCGGTACCTCAGGCAAGTCTGCTGAGGCTGGGGAAGGTCACCCCCAGCCTCAGTAGGCTAAGTTCGCAACCAGCGTTATAGTGATAACTTTATGTCTTTCACTTTTATGCACTTTTGTCTGTTGGTCAAATTGCACTGAATGCAGTAGCTTCTACTTAAAGGTCCTGAAGAAAGCCGGGGTTCTTGACCCAGTACGGCTGAAACTAGTCCATTACACCCGGCAGATTTGTTTATTGCCGATATACTGTTTTTAATAAGCTCATCAGCAATCACTAATAAAGTTGTCTGGTTTGCTGCTGAAACTTTTTTAACATCACCTTCACTCATTTGTTTATTCCTGCAATGCATTAATGGATTGATTTGGTCAATTACTTTTTTTACTGGTCTCTCCTTATGCCCAATTCACCAGTTGTTGGTTTGTTGCCAGAAAACTGAGGTGACAGGGGCACTCTTGGAGTTCCAAATGATGACACTGGCCACAAAGGGCAGTTGATGGAAATCCTTATTGTTTTCTCCCCTCCTCAGGGTTTTCTTCTGTCATAGAGTTGCACATATGTCACTAACTGTAGCGATCTTGGTCCTTAGTTTTGATGAGTGATCTGATTTGAATGTCTTTTTCTTAGCCTCTGTAGTGTTCTATCCTTTATTAGACCACCAGTTTTTTCTATGTGTTGAATAAGTTAGGATTTGGGGATTGAAACTGGTTAGGTCTTTAAACATTTCCCTGTGACCCTTGCTCCCACCCGGGGGTGTTGTGTTATAGTGCAGGAAGTAGATTGCCTGCGCCAGGACAGAAGGCAAACCCTAAGGCCTCGTGAGGCAAATCAAAAATAACTGAGAGGGCAAACCTCAAGCGCCGGAAGGGAGGACAATGCCGCAAATGCAAACAGCAGAGGCAAACCAAAATACTAAAAACCACAGAAGAAATGGAACCACAAATGAACAGTTCCACTAATGACCCCTTATTGATAATCAACCTCACTCACATGCAGCTGACAAACACGGAGGTAAAGATCTTAGCACTAGGGTTATCCTACTGTCCAGCCAACAATTTTAATTATGCGCAAACACGCATTGATCTTTACAAATACACGCGTAAACTTAAACTACGCAAGTTTCACGCATTGCGAAAGACTGAACCCATAACACAACAAGCAATGGCACCTGTAGGAATACTTAGCCCGCCAATCATAACAGTTAACGACTATGATTTGATGTGCAACCTTCGTGAATTACGCAAGGAAAGTATGGATGTCGGATTTGCAGATACTGAGTTCTTTCCTAAATTGGATATGCCTGGTCTAACACAATTCAAACCAAGATCTACCTTTAATCCAATCATGCTGTATGACAATATTGGCATATACAATGAACTTGTGACTAATCAACCTAAAAAACTTCACATGTTAACATTACATGCGTGTCGTAGGTTCTCATATCAAAACAACTGTTATGGGCAACTTATGAAGAAATTGAAAGGCAACGACAATGTGATAATTCGTCAATCAGATAAGGGCGGAATTGTAGTCCTTTGGACTCAGAAAGTGTATGTAGAGGAAGCGCTCTCCCATTTCAATGATCACCAGTGCTATAGACTAGTGACTGGAAAACCATCAGACTAGCATGGAGCAACTTCCATGCAAAGTTGTTATCATGGAAGAGTGCTGGGTTACTGAGTATGGATGAATTTAAGTTTCCTAAGGTGAACCATCCAGTAATACCAGTTATCTATCTAATCCCCAAGATATACAAAGATCCAGCCAAGCCTCCTGGTAGGCCGATAATATTAGTGAGAAACAGTATCATGGAAAACACCTCGCAATATATTGACTACTTCTTGAAGGAGCATGTCAATCATTTACCATCGTAGCTGCAAGACACAGGGGATTTCTTAAGGAAGATTGACAATATAACATGGCACCTGCTAACCCCCATCGATGTCACTACGTTATACACAAGTACACACCATTTGGACGGCATTAAAGCAGTTGGACATTTCTTAAGGACTAAACCCTTGTGTATGTTGGACCACAATAAAATGCTTTTAGAGGTGATTTCAATATGTTTAAACAATCATTTCTTTTCATTTCAGAATCATGTTTTTCAACAGATGAGAGGTGTGGCTATGGGGGCTTGCTTCTCCCCTTACTATGCCTGCATGCATTTGGGGCTGTGGGAGGAGCAAGTCCTCAGTACCGTGTTTGCAAAAGTATTAGCTGACAATATAATTGCATGGTATTGTTACACAGACAATCTATTTCTCATCTGGAAGGGCTCTGAGGCAACAGCCGCTTTGTTTATTCATGAAATCAATGACAATAATTTCAATTTGCGGTTTACAGCACAAATCAGCCAGGAATCAGTCAATTTCTTGGATGTGGAAGTGTACATCCAGGATGGCCGGTTGGAGACCAGATTGCATTGCAAGCCAACGGCGGGCAATATGGTGCTCCACGCCACCAGCCATCATCCTGATCATTTGATACGCAGCATCCCCGATGGTGAGATGCTGCCTATCACATGTATTTGTAGTGTGGATGAGGACTGTTCTAAGGCTCAGAATGACAGCAAGAAAAGGTTTTTGGCCAGGAGCTATACTGTTCAAATTGTAGACAAGGCAATCATGAAAAACCAAGTCCATTTCCAGATCAATAGCATTAGGACTTAGTCCCAGATCAGGTGACACGCATAGTGCACCTGTTTCAACTGCAGAACCTCCAAGATTGATTGTTACGTACAACTGTCAACTTCAATAAAAACTGGGTCGTAGTTCGTAATGACCCCGTGATTGGCAAATCCTTGACAGAGGTTCCAAAAATTACTTTTCGAAAAGCACGCTCAATGAGTGACATGCTTGTAAAAAGCAGTCCAGAGGTTGTGACCTCTAGTACATGGTTACAAACTATCAAAGGGTTCTTCAGATGTACAGCGCGTAAGGCGTGTAAGTTAGGAAAGAGTAAAACATCTTACAAAATTCCATTACATGATGTGCCCTCAGTAATATCTAAGAGGCTTACATGCAAAACTGATTTTGCCGTGTATGTGCTGGAGTGTACGTGTGGCCTGCAATATGCGGGTAGCACCAAGTTACAGGTCCACAAGCGTATACTCCAGGACATGAGGGCAATCAGTAATAACGACACATCCTATCCAGGAGCCATGCATTTTAAGGAGGACCATGGCAGCTGGCTGGATCACCTTAGTTATTTTGTGGTGGATATAAATCTGCAGCTCAGACGTGGTGGTGACCGAGAGGCCTTGTTGAGGAAATTAGAAACAAGGTACATCCTAGAGTTGGACACAAAGACGCCAGTTCATCATCAGACTAATTAACTCAATGGTACATTTCAACGTAAAACAAACTTTTATGCCTGACCTCCTCACATGAAACTTGAGTTATTTTAACCTTTTTTAAATCAGCACATTTATTAGCCCAAGCACTTTGTTTATTGCAGAATAGACATCAGGCCCACATGGGCTCTACTCAAGTATTTTGATGGCTTAAATGAAATTCAGTTGTCTATTTATAAAATGATCAATCAATTTGCGTACTAAACTTGATTTGAGATATTTATGATGTAATAAATATTTATTAAGGTGTAGAATTTTTTCTATAAAATTTTCTAACAAATTTTCAATGAAATGATCATGCAATCTGCACACTAAACTTGATTTTAGATATTTATGATGTAATAAATATTTATTAAGGTTTTAGCATTTCTGGCATCATGGAAGCTTTTTATTTATATTAAGCTGGATATGTTTGATAGCCGGTTGTATTTGTGGGTTTGCAGTTGGTGTAACTCCCCACACTAGATCGAGCCATAGATCATTTTAAAAACTATTGGTTTCATTTGAAATGTCAACATTGTTTAATATTTTTGCAGTATCATAAAACGTTTTTTAATGAACAATAACACGTATATCATTGAGCAGTTAGAATGCAGTAGGTGTGGACCCACTGGATGTTATTTTTGGCATACTGCGCATATATGTAACACACAATGGGAAGAGAGGAAGGAAAAGAGGAGATTTCTCTGCTCAGTTCAGTGGGATTTCGCCGTATTTTAATTGAATATATTTATGATTCATGAATACTAGCTTATTTGCACGTCATTATGCAGCACTGTAAGCGTATTTGCACAAGATATTGTTTGCCTGTGAAAATAGCCATTGCTTTAAAATATGTGGTAATATACAATTTTTCCACAATTTTGAATCATTTTAATAAGATGCAGTAACATTTGCATATTTGCACAATTCCATTTAGCACTGTCTGCTTATTGGCGCAATTGCTCTGATATTTAGATTTGTTT
Organism: Lissotriton vulgaris; assembly: GCF_964263255.1. Taxonomy (NCBI): domain Eukaryota; kingdom Metazoa; phylum Chordata; class Amphibia; order Caudata; family Salamandridae; genus Lissotriton; species Lissotriton vulgaris. The sequence goes on along the minus strand of NC_141685.1, from coordinate 469,695,535 downwards.
GGTACTACGATGTTTACAAAAAGCAAATGATTAGAAGTGATATTTTTTCTATGTCTATCTGCATTATTTCATGTGGTATTACACTGTCACTTTAAATTTGTGGGTCACTCCTCATGGAGTCATGTGATCAAGGCTTCCTGAAGGCTGAAACGCGTCATGGCGGTGGTTCTGGGAAACTTGCACAAAGTCTTTGGGTCCGTGTTCGTCTTTCCAAAACCATTTGGAGTATCGGGCGGAGTTCTCTGTATATAAATATATAAATATAAAAAAATCAGAACTATTTGGATATGTTGTTTTTAAACAGGACATGTCACAGCTAAGGTCGTAAGTTAACTTTAACTCTCACATTAATAAGCTGATTATCAGGATTACATTATTCCAGTTGCCATTATCAAGAGTGGGTCAGTGGTAAATATCTGTCCAGTGAATTATATTGTGGGTGTAATGCAGAAATGCTGCAAGGTTGGAGAAGGAGTGGCCTCCGCATCTGCTACGTTGGATGCAGTGGAAGAGGTTTAGAGAAAGGGACGCGGAGAGGAGATGTCCGGTGGGCTCTTGGAAGTTCAGGCTGTGGTTCAAGTAGTTGGGTCCCCAGTTGTGCATGTCTTTGTATGCATGGGTCAGGAGCTTGACATGGCATCTTTTCTGCCCATTAATCCAGTTCCCTGTGGTAGGGGATGATGTGGATTTTTCTTGGGAGATCCAGGATCAGTCTGGCTGCAGTGTTTGTATGGCCTGTAATTGACAGAGGAGGTGAGCTCCCTGCGTAGAGATTGATGCCATATTCCAGTCAGCTGGAAATGAGGGCCTGGGGGTTGATGCTTCTTAAGCCTTTGGGCAGCCATTTGAATATATTATGAAGCATACAGAAGATGAAGAAGCACGAGGAGGAGAAGGAGTTGACCTGAGTCGTCAGGGTTAGCTTGTTGTCCAGATCGATACCTAGGTTCCTAGAGGGGTCAGCAGGGGTAGCAGTAGGTCTGAGTGCTGATGGCAAGGAGGATGCGTTCCATGGAAAGCTTTTGTTTCAGAAAATCTGTACCTCTGTCTTGTCCATGTTGAGCTTCAGGAAGTTGTCCTTTGTCCAGTTGGCGATGTCTGTCATGCATTTGTGGAAGTTGGTCTTGGTATTGATGGTGTCTTAGAAGAAGGAGAGGATGAATTGAGGGTTGTTGGTGTAGGATATGATGTTGAGCCCGTGGGATTTGGCGATGCTGGCCAGAGGTGTCATATAAGTGTTGAAGAGGGCGGGGCTGAGCGAGGATCCTTGGGGTACTCCACAGATAGTTTTATTGGGCCCGGAGGTGAATGGGAAAGGCAGACTTTTTGCGTTCTTCCAGTGAGGAAAGACTCGATCCATTTGAGAGCAACTCCTTGAATGCCTATGTTGTGAAGTCTTGTGATGAGAGTGTGGTGGGAGACCATATTGAAAGCTTCAGAGAGGACTAGGAGAATCAGACTCACAGTCTCTCCTCGGTCGAGTACAGCTGGATGTAGTCGGTAGCAGTGATGAGGGCTGTCTTGGTGCTGTGGTTACTGCAGAGTCCTGATTGGGAGGAGTCGAGTAGAGTATGAGGTTCCATTTCAGATGTGAGTAGAGTTGCTGGTTTTTCTTTTTCCCGAAATGGGAGCAGGGAGATTGGTCAGTAGTTGTTGAGTTCATAGGGGTCTGCCGAGGGTTTCTTCAATAGGGGTTGACTTGCACATTTATTTCCAGGTGGTGTCCTGGGGGGAAATCTGGCTACATTTGGTTAGTCAGATGTCTGTAGTGGTGGCAGGGCCAATGTGTTGCTTGAAGAAGTCAGTGGCCTTGAGCTGGGGAAGTTTCTGTAGATATTGGTGATCTAGTCATCAAAGAAGTTTGCAAGATTGTCACAGAGTTCCTGTGAGGGGTTAATGTTTTTTATTGCAGCTTATCCTGTGAAGGAGTAATGTGATGGTAAGTTCCTGCTAGGGGATAATGTTGTTTATTGCTGCTTTTTCAAAAAAAGTAATCTATAAAGGATAAAGATATGGATATTTTGGACAAATGCCTGTTAAATATCATAAGAAATAGGCTTAAACCGTCATGAGAGCCAAATAGTGGTGTCACATACAAAAAAAGCAAGCAGATGCTCCCTGGCTCTGCTCACATAGGTGAAGTTGCTCTACCTCAAAAGACAAGAATATGTTGATGACATAGGGAAAAATCAAATTCTCAACAACAAATTGTTGTGCCATTATTTGTATTCTATGGGTCTTCTATCCATTGATCTCGTTTCTTTCAATGAGTCTGGTGTTGGTGCAAATGACAAACCAGAGTGGGAATAGAAAATGGATAACAATAGTCTTATTATTACTTGCTGTGCAACTGAAGGATCAAGTGCAGAGATGAATCAAAGCAAGTTACACAAAGCCACTTCCTTGAGGCTGACAATGGTAACATACAGAACATATAGAGATGAAGTCTCACTTTCAAACACTAAGAGTGGTATATAATCTAGACAGTCAATGGCACCCCGAAGTCACAAAGGTGCAGGCTCACAGCTCTAATAAACGCATTCCTTGAATATATGAAGAAGCCATACATCTAAAACTTGTAGTGTGTGAAATTTGTGTAATATGTTTTGCATGATTACACACAAATGTTGAAAAGATATCACAAAATCAAACCTAATTATGTGAAATTAAAAAGTTGCATTTGGTGCTATATTTTACCTCGAAATGCATCCTTGGGTCAATTTCTGATGAAAGCATACATTTCAAGCTAACAATACCCATAAAAACACAAAGGCAGCTAAAAAGAGCTGCTCAGTTCTGTTAATTTGAGTTGGTCTCTTTTGCTTATGCTAAAGATTTGCCTTGAATGGCACGTGAACACACAACATTGTGCAATGCCATAAGAAGGGGGGGCAAAGGAATTTTTTACTTGATCGCACTGCCGGTATTGAGATGACTTCACTGCACACTGTGATGTCAGTGGTTACTGCAGAGTCCTGATTGGGAGGAGTCGAGTAGAGTATGAGGTTCCATTTCAGATGTGAGTAGAGTTGCTGGTTTTTCTTTTTCCCTGAACAGTTGCATGATGAGCGGAGTATTTAATGATCTCCATTTCCTTTTAGAAATGGACATCTGCAAATTGTCTTCAAAATGAAAATTGGATGATTTAGAATATGATAAGGAACCAAGAAAATAATTTAGGGGCAGATGTATCAAACGATTTTTTTGTCGCAAACCATCTGGTCGCCTGCAATGCTTTCCTATGGGGGCGACTAGATGGCCGGACTTCCCTGGAAGTCCCGATGAGGTGCCATTCGCCTCACAGGGGCTGTGTCAGGTCAGCTTCTCTGCAGCCTCACGCTTCACGTGCCTCCACAGCCTCCCAACTATGATGGAGAGTGTAAAACAGCCACTGCCCATCCTTACCATCCAAAAGGCTGAAAATGGTGGCTCTGGATCATGTAACAAAAAATAAATGGAGGAGGAAAAGGCATAATGGGGAAATGAGATGACAGACCTAAATGGGGTAAGAAAATATATTAAATGGGAAAGAGATGACATGGGTGGGGACAAATACATACAATGGAATGGAAAAGAGATGGCAGGGGTGGAGGAATGGAACACGTAAAAGGGGAAGAGATGACGGTGTGGAGGAAGAAAATATATAAATGGGGAAGATGGCACGGATGTAGGAAATGTGGGTGAAATCTGTTGCTGTGGGTTTATATCCTGTGCTATGGTGTTGTATTTGCTGCTGTGGAGTTTTGTCTAGTGAGTTTGTAGCTGGTGCTTTTGGTTTATATCTGGTGCAGTGGATCTATTTCTTGTGCTGTGGGGTTATATTAAGTGCTATGGATCTTTATCTGATGCAGCGGGTTTATATCTTGTGCCATGGGGTTATATATAGTGTTGTGGGATTATACCTGGTGCTGTGGCAAGCGTTTTGGGTGCAATATGGTGCTGTGGGTGCAATCTACTGCAGTGGCAACTCCTGTATTCTGTTGCTAGTGCTGTACGTGCCACCTAGTGCTTTGCCAACTGCTGTGTATGAGATCGAGTGCTGTGGCAACTGCTATGCATGCAATCTTGTGTTGTGTTAAGTGCAATCTGGTGCTGTGACAAATGCTGTGCTGCAATGTGGTGCTAAGGGTGCAATCTGGGGCTGTGCAATTGAGTGCTGTTGCAACTGCTGTGCATACAGTCCGGTGCTGTGGCAAGTGACATCTGGTGCTGTGGCTGCAATCTGGTGCTGTAGCTGGTGCAGTGAATGTAATCTAGTGTGGTGCCAACTGTGGTGCGTGCAGTCAAATGCTGTTGCAAGTGAAATCTGGTGCTGTGTGTGCAATCTGGTGCTGCGACAAGTGCTCTGGGTGCAATCGGATGCAGAGGGTGCAATCTAGAGCTGTAGCTGGTTCTGTGCATGCAATCTAGTGCTGTGACAACTGCTATGCAAGCAGTCTGGTGCTGTGGTAAGTGATGCAAACTGGTGAAATCTGGTGCTGTGTGTGTAATCACTGAGCTCAGTGTGAACCAGATACTGCATTATGAAGAAAGAGCTTATATCTAAGTGACTTCAATACTGAATGAAGTAGCCTTGTGTATACAGTGTCACATATGTATATGAATTTTAATATTTTCCTTCTTTCCATATACATGCATATCCCCCTACAAGCAAGGTCATAAAAAGAATACTGATATATTGGTGTCATGGGTACTATTTACTATTTAGTGTTGTGTGGGTGCCATCCAGTCCTAACTATACACATATATTGTGTGTGTGTCGGTGTATATATAACCACACACATACTCTTTTTTTTAATGTTTCTATTATTGCATACACACTGGGGCTGTATTTGCAGGAGAAATTTATGGGGATTTTTCAACTCCCTGCAGCTCATCTACAACTCACAGTTTACTGAACAGTTGCATGATGAGCGGAGTATTTAATGATCTCCATTTCCTTTTAGAAATGGACATCTGCAAATTGTCTTCAAAATGAAAATTGGATGATTTAGAATATGATAAGGAACCAAGAAAATAATTTAGGGGCAGATGTATCAAACGATTTTTTTGTCGCAAACGCTACGATTTGCAAAATAGCAGGGTTTGCGACAAAAAAATCGGAAAATGCAATGTATTATTGAAATCGCATCGCAAAATTAAGGAATCGCAAAATTGAGGAATCGCCAAATTTGCGATTTCTTAACTTTGCGTCAGCATTTAAGGAATCGGAAATTGCGATTACTTAAATGCTATGTATGAAGCACCCAAGTTGTGCGATTCCTAATAAAGAAATCGCAACTTACCACCAACTTGAGGTTGGTGGTAATTTGCGATTTCTTTCACAAATGCACTTTTTGCCATTTGTGAAGGTGCCATGTGGCGCACATACATGCCGTTAGGGCATGTATGTGCACCATATGCACACACTTGTAAATTTCAGGGGTGCATCAGGGAGTCCTTATGACACCCTTTCACCCTTTAAATTATTCTCAATTTGCGATTCGCAAATTGAGAATAACTTCCCATTCATTCCTATGGGCCTCCTGGCCCATAGAAATGAATGGGAAATTATTCCTTAATTGCGTATTCGCAATTTGCTATTAGCAAATAAGGAATATTAAAAAATCGCAAAAAAATTGCGATTTTTTAGATACATACCATTTTGCAATTCTCAAATAGTGATTCTCAAAAAATCGCTATTTGAGAATCGCAAATAGGTATTTTGATACATCTGCCCCATGACATGGTGAACAGGAGGCAAAACCAAACAAAACATTTCTGCAGGTCCAGTTTCAGCTCCAACAGAATATAGCCATGTTGATGCTCCTGTAAATGATATAGGATTGTATTTTAATTCTTTAAAAAACTAACATATGATTTTAAATACAATCTAGTACTAAATGCATATACCCCACCTGAAAAGTATGACTTCAAGAAGGGTTCTGGTGGACCACGCTGTTTCCGTCATGTGTGGATTAATTGATATTCATCATGGCTTAGCTACTTTCCACAGCTGAAAGGTGCGATTTGCAAGTAATGTTCAGTTTTCCCACAGCCATTCAATCTTGGGATACAAGGAACATTCATAACTACGCCTTTTACTAAATATAAAGACTTCCATGAAAGTGCACACAACTATGTTTCATTCTCTTGGCATAAAAACGCACAAGTGGGTGCAACTCACTGTTTGGTGGTCAGAAAGAAACCAGAAACAAGTATTGTTTGCCAACAGCGCTGTGAAAAGGCAAGTTGAAGAAAAGTGAAAAAAGTTATTTCCAATTTTTTCCACTATCTTATTTTGTGGCACACATTACATTGATAAATTTGCATAAGACCACAGACATTTACAGTTCCTTTTTCAAGATCACTAACCAGTGAACAAAAACTGTTTAAAACTACTAATTGAAAAAGTGATTGTTAAATTTGAGCAAGAGCGTAGATGTTTGCAGTTCCTAGCCTGCAACAGTTATCCAGTTAAAGGTTATGTGTTTTATTTTCCAATTTGGATGTGAACAGTTGTCATTTATATACATATATTAAGTTAATATATTTAATGTTATTTTTTTATTATATAAAGTTAATACATTTTCAAAATAAATACATTTGTCATATATTTTAATTGTCATTTGTTTGTGTATGTTAACACAAAATGCAGATTCTACATGCTTTTTTTATTATAGTGCCTTGAATTTGTGTGTATGAATAATGTGGTGCATTCAATAGTGTTAACATAAAAACAGATAAGAAATCAGATCAATCAGACAATGGAAGCGTGATCCTTCTATTAAGCTTTTGCATCAGGTTTCTCAACCTTTTGCATGCCTGAGCTTTCTGTGATAAGACAATTCCCCTGCCCTTTGACATTGTCAAAAAGGGTCCAAGGATAAATTATGTTAAAATTATGCCCCCCCCCCCTAAAAAATTGCTGCAGACGTCCATGCATATTTTCAACAATTTCATGCAGCAAGTGTAATGCGAAAGTACCAAAATTACCAAGATTGGGCTCCTGTAAAGGAATTTTCTCTCAGGCCTAATAAAAACCTTATTCACTTAGGAGAATGATGGATACTTTGAACCACAACATATCAAAACTATAGTAACAATTGCATTTTGCAACATGATTTTAAAGTGGAGTTTCTGAGAGGGTGGCAGGATCATGCTTAAACTTCTAGACAAACCTCTCACTTCTGCTTCGCGGGTAGCGAATAGAGAAGTGGCGGCATACTATGAAAAGTACCATAGCCTAAAAACACACTACTTCTCAATAACAAATTCTGGGGTTTCCAGAGGGTGCATATGAAAAGCATTGTTTTTTGTTTTGTTGAAGAGCCTCATATGCTGATTTGGCATGGTTTTGTTGCATTCTGTTTTTATCAGTTTTTCACACCTGCTTGCATGTCATTTCCATCATCTGCAAATAAAATAACGAAAAAAAGATTGTGATCGAACAATTCCACACATCCACCTACAGCCAAGGTCACAGAGATAAAGAAACTGGTTACAAAAACATATTGTCTGATGTTCTGTTAAAGTGCTTGTAGGTGAATGTTTGTAGTGGCTATAGCATGACGCTACAAAGCCACGATTCACAACAGCACTTACGTGTAGTAAAGTTATGAGTGTGGAGTGTCCACACTTGAGGTGGAGTCTCTGCACTTGGAGTGGAATCTCTGCATTGGAGTTCTCACTGTGGAGATTCCACCCGAGTGCAGAGAATTCACCCCGAGTGCGGAGATTACGCACTCACAACTTTACCATATGTAAGAACCTTTGTGAATCGGGCCCACAGTGTGAGGATATATTTCAGATATGAGACCAGTTCTCATCTACCTTCAAGAAACATGTGATAATATAGATGCTCAGAAATGGCTCAAGTGACTACAGCCGATTAGATATGTTGGCTCCACCCATGAAGACTCAATCAGTAGGTTCGCCATTGTAGCTTAGCCTCATGAGGGACACATCTTGAAGTCCCAGGCTCAGAAATGTAGCCTTCCGGCAATGATCAATTGTAAGTGGTATGTTTTTCCTTTTAAGCTTCTGTATTGAAGGAATGCAGATTATCCCAAGATTTAAAGAGGTAATGCTGAAATTATTTCTCCTTGAATACCCTGTTTACTCTTTCCAGAGTGAGTTTAAGTGTGCCATAGATGCATTGATCAAATTAATGTATGTTATCATTTTAGGCTTCATTTATTGACAGCTTTGAGAAGGACTTGGCCGTGGGACAACTGTGTATACTAAATTGTCTGCGTCTTTACTTGGTTTGGCTGATGGGCTCTGATCCTGCTAGACACAGAGGTGCTCCAAAGTTGCGCCCGAAACTCTGTATAGTAACTTTCGATTGAAATATGGATTTAGCCTGTATTGAATCCACTGAGTTAAAATAGTGTATGATTCTCAAAGGTTTTGTGTCAATTTCACACTACTTGCTGAACTGTGATTGAATAGGGGATCCGGCAGGTTTTCTTTGCCCACCTGTTTTCCTCATAGAAAGAGATTTTTGAAAACTGAACTCTAAATGATGAACAGTATTAATGTATACTTTTAATCTGCATCGAATAAAATATTGCTTTTTGTTTGCGTATCTGTCTAAAATTATGCATTTAAAACTGGGTTGTTATATTGTATGTACTGTTATTTCAGTCTGCATACATTTGAAAACTATAATATTAAGGAGGTGGGTTCAGCACAGCTCTAGATGAGCGTAGAATTTTAATGCATTGCTTAGGAATATGATTATTCGATGGATGAAATTGGGTGCTGGGGGATATGTCTCACCAATAAGGCGAAGCGTTGTTTACAAAATATGATGTGCCTTACACGCTTGTATGTATTTCGCATCTTGTCTGTGTGTGCACTAAGTATATCACTGAAAACAAACAGAAATAACTTGTTTTTATAGTGTGAATAATCGAATTTACAGACACCGGTGTATACTCAGGGGTGGACTTGTCCAACTGAAGGACAACTCCGTTATGAGACCGCTGGGAGCTGTGTATTAAGTAGGTCTGCCTTTAGCAGAGATCATACAATTTTACTAAAATATAATACGTGTACTACACATACTTATGTGGACATTAGGTCAGCCCTCTTAATCCATTGGTCTGTTGTTGAGTCATTTACATATTTCTTGCACCCACTACTGCATCCAGCATGGGTCAAGGGGTCAGTCAACTTCAGCTACTGGCTAGCTTCGCTGTGACAGGATTGTGCTTATTTACTATGTGCTTCCTCGTCCAGAAGGAGCAAATTCAGATATGCAAAATAGTCAATTTCTGTAGTCAAAACCAACGAGCCACGGCTCAGCCCTCTAGAGTGCCCTGTGTGCAAGTCATAGATTTGAAGAGGAGCTGCAACTTCCCCCAGCAAGGAACGTAATCGCAATTGTGTGTACAGTGCTTGGCACAAGTGATTCTGAGATGCTCTTCATTGACAAAGCCCATTCCTGTAGTTTCTCCTCACTTTGATCTTAGAGGTACACCTCCACCAAAGCTGTGTGCCTTGTCAGCAGAGGCAGCTGCAAAGAAAATGTCTCTTCTACAGATCTTTTTAATCTTTTTTAAAACAGATAACTAGCCCAATGGCTCTGCAGATCGTTTATATAGCAGTCAACTAGTCCAATGGATTCACATGGGCACCAGATTACATTAAACACGTTCAGATATTATTTTAGGTAAGGGGAGATTAAGTGATTTCCCAGATTTTCAGTTTGGTGACTGGACTCCAAACTGCGTCCCCAGTTCCAAAGATTGGAATTCTGGCCAGTGGGCCAAATGTCTTTCATGGGACTTTACACTCTTTGCTTCCTTCAATATGCCACCTCATGCGTAAATTAATGCTGTTTCTATTTCTTTGCACCCTAGATGGAAAGCAACATGGGCCTCTTTAAGACCTTTGCTGTCCTGTAGCTTGCCATCACAGTCTCGACAATGTTGTTTTCTCCCCTCCCTTGCACACCAGCCACCTCCCGCTCTGTTGTTTTCGGTTCGCTCAAGCATTATTTTGGGTGTTTTGCCTTCCTGGAACGTGGTCTGTGTGATACTTGCTCAACTCATTTGATGGGCCGGTAGACCAAGTTTTAAATAGAATACAATTTTCATATTTCCTACATTTGCTGAAACAGGATATAATGCAACACAGGTTTGCCTTGGTCTAAAACTTCCCTTAAGACTTATAAGATTTCTTGAACATTTCTGGAGAAAGTAAATTCTTCAGCGGGGCAAGGCAGCAGTCTTTTCCCGAGAGGAGGTCATCGTCCTCCGAGCCGCTGGACGAATATCATTGTCAAGGGTGCAGCTGAAAATGATTTGCTGCTGCGGAAAAGAACATAGTACTAGCTGCCTTGAAGTCCATCCTTCGTTGGATCGGCTTGCAGGTAGGTCCCGGTCTCCTGCCGGTTCTCAGAGTACAATTTGTTGAAAAGGTTTCGAATTTCCAGCTTATAAGGTTATGCAGGAGAGGTACCACCAACACTACTTGCAAGGATCCAGAACCTGGGGAGGAGCACCACTTGGGGGGTTCAGACTTACTCCAGTAGAGGCCAACCATAGGGTTCAAGATCCCTGTAGATCACACAGGAGGCTAGCCAAATAGCCCTTGGAGTCACTCTGGTGGTCTTGAGTTCAAAGGAGCAGGTTCTGGCTTCTTTCTTCAGGCGGCAGGGCACCATAGTAAACCTTCCAACAGCAGGGCAGAATGACAGCCCTTCTGGTGGTAGGGCAGTCCTTCTTCTGAATCTTCACAGAACCAGGAAGGTCCTGTTTTGGGGTCTGAGAGTGGCGCTTTTTTCCCCAGTACCAACCTGTGAGAGGGGAGTGTACCCTTTGTCTTAAATTCCTCCTTCCTGAGGTAGGCTCCAAGCTGTCTGGTGTGGCATTAGAATGGGCAGGTCTGGTGTCAGGTTTCTTTTGGTACTGAGCCGGCTCAAGGGCGGTGCGACCAGTACCACCGCACCAGGTGCTGACTTGCAGGGGGCACCCTGTTTGCAAGTTTATTATGGTTTTAAAGCACCTGCTGCCGCATTCCTTTCTTCCAGCAATTTGTAGGCATTAAAAATGTCAGGATAGCTGCTGTGATCAATTTTATTCCTGGAGAGAGATGATAATGATAATGATGATAATGATAATGATATTTATAAAGCGCACAAATACCAAAATGGTGTCTCGGCGCTCGAGGTTTTGTCTAGTTGAGGTTTTGACTCACTATAAAGTAGCGCAGAGGATTAATAGGCCTAATGCAAATAATGTGTACCATGTAGATTACAAGGTGTATATAATGTAAATAGGTCTGTGGGTTACTGCTTTTAAAAGAGATATCCTTTTGTTACTTGCAGTTTATAAGTTAAGATGCGAATATAGAACAGTGAATTATTAACTGTCATCAAAGAACTGCATGCATACTGCCAATTATAGAATATATTAATGTTTCAAAAAGGGTTAATTTGGGTAGAAATGGATTCTTATTTTTAAAGAGAATCCCCAACTATGGTGCTCCTTTTTATATTCTAAGTGTGTGCTTCTTTACACCAAGCAATTTTAAACTATACTGGTTACCAGTATGGACGACATGTCACTCCTACACTTGTAAGCCTCGGTATTATGTAACATTTCATATACACTGATTTACAAAAGGTATGATTAATTGTCTCAGTGTGATGTGTGCTCTGACACCCTACACTGGTATGAGTGGCACTATACAACTAATTTAATGCATCTGAAAGAGACTGGTTATGGACATCTGGGCACTGTTAAAGGCCATGAGTTTGGCGGACGGATTACTCCATCACAAATGTGATGGATTTCTTGTCTAGCTTATTACAAGTTCCATTATATCCAACCGAATGTAATGGAACTCGTAATAAGGTGGACTGGTTATCCGTCACGTTTGTGATGGAATAATCCATCCACCAAACTCGTAATCAGGCCCCTAGTGTTCTTTTGTGTCACTGTCTGGCAGCAGTACACAACCTACAATAGCAGGGTCATATGGCACAGGCTACTCGAAGAAAGGCACAGGGGATTAGGACATAAAAATGGCAACTTTCGAAAAGTGGCATTTTAATGATTGTAACTTAAATTTCGACTTCACAACTTTTATTATTATTATTATTAAAGGGGTTTGTAAAGCGCCTGGTGACGCCTCCCGGCGTGTCCCCGCGCTGTGGAGAGATAGTATTAGGAGGGGAGACAGAGATACAGCCAACTATAGAGTGAATAGATGGGTTTTCAACAGTTTTCTAAAAGCTGCCTCGTTAATTTCTTGTCTGATGTTCGTAGGGAGGGTATTCCACTTCTTGGCTGCAAGAGTGCGGAAGGACCTACCTCCCATTCTGGCTCTTTTAGGGAGCGATGTTTTAAGCAGGCCCATTCCTTTGGATCTGAGGGATCTGTTTGGTTCATACAATAAAGCCAGATCGGACAAGTAGGAGGGGGCTTTTTGATGAATGATCCTGTGGCACCAGAGGAGTGCTTTAAATAGTATCCTTTTGCTAATAGGCAGCCAGTGAAGGGTGGCCAGGGAAGGTCTGGAAGGAGCTCTGCGGGGAAGTCTTAGCACTAAGCGTGCTGCTGAATTTTGCAAGACTTGTAATCTTCTGATGTTTTTTTCAGACGTGCCCAGCAGCAGCACGTTACCATAATCTATTCGAGAGGTGATAAGTGCCTGAGTCATGGTGCGCCTGGAATTCAGCGGGAGCAAATCCAGGGTACGATTGAGGGTTTTCATGACTCCAAAGCACTTACCTACTGTTTTTTTGATATGGCTGTCAAAGGAGAGCTTGTTGTCTATCCAGACACCCAAGTTCTTAGCTTCCTGGTTGGGAGTAGGTAAGGGTCCCAGACATGTAGGCCACCAGTCTTTCGTCCATTTTGTTTCATTTCCTCCGATTATAAGTACCTCCGTTTTTGTTCCATTTAACTTGAGGCAATGATCCGTCATCCAGGCAGCAAGCTTGCACATGCAGGATTTAAAATTGTCGGCCTCGGAGGAGGGAGCCTGGGACAGGGAGATTAGAAGTTGAGTATCATCGGCGTAGGAGACAAGCTCTACGCCGAACGATTGTACTACCTCGGCCAACGGTGCCATGTACAGGTTAAACAGGGTGGGACTCAGGGCAGAGCCCTGAGGTACCCCTTGTTCTAGCATCAAGCTGTCCGAGAGAAAAGTCCCTCTTTGGACCTGGAAACTCCTGTTGGTGAGAAAGGCCTTCAGCCATCCCAGCGCCTGCTTGGTGACCCCCGCTCTGTTTAGCCACTGTAGCAAGATGGAATGTGCTACAGTGTCAAACGCGGCACTGAGGTCCAGCATGATGAGAGCCATGGTCTTGCCCTCATCAGCTCCTGCCCGCAGGGTTTCAGTTGCTCTCAATAGAGCGGTCTCCGTAGAGAAGCTTGATCTGAAACCCGACTGCGATATATGGAAAGCATTCTGGGCTTCCAGATGGGCCATGAGTTGGACATTGGCTACTTTCTCTGCTAGTTTTGCTAGATAGGGTAGCAGGGAGATTGGACGGAGTTTTAAAGATATGGTTAGTATTTTATCTATGACTTTGACTCTGTGTCAATCATTTAACATGCAGCTGGTCTTAGAAGACACAAAATGCAGTGATAACCCCCCAAATTATCAGTGTGCATACATGTGTATGCGTCTGTCTGAATTTTAAGTTTATTAGTAAAATATCTTAGCAGCTGGTGAATAGGTAAATATCACACATTTAATATGCACAATCTGTCTTTTTTTAAGTTGGTGACTGTTGGACTTGGCCGTGTCTGCAGGGTCATCCCCAAACTTTTTGCCTTTACCCTCTTTTCTTCTGAACCCGTTTTTGTTGGCTCTCCGTACTCTGCACACTATACCACTGCTAACCAGTGCTAAAGTACTAGTGATCTTCCCTCTAAAAATGGTAAAACTGTTTTACACCCAAGTGGCTAATTTAATGTACTTTTAAGTCTCTGGTAAAGTGGTACTACATGTACCCAGGCCCTGTAAATTAAATGCCACTAGCCGGCCTGCAGCAATGACTGTGCAACCAACTTCAGTAGCCCACTAAACATGTCCCAGGCCTGCTATCGCAGCCTGCATGTGCAGTTTTTCTAACAGCCATTTCAACTCAGCAAAATAAACCTTTTTTCCAGGCCCAAACGTTCCTTTTTAATACATATAGGTCACCCGTAGGGCAAGCACTGAACAGCCAGAGAGCAGGGTGCAGTGTAATCAAAAACTAGGACATGGGCTTTTATGTTTCACATGTCCTAGTGGTATAAAAACTCCTACATTCATTTTTCATTACTGCAAGGAATATCAATAGGATACAATTGGAGTTACCTTATTACATTTGAGTAAATTGTAATTGGACCAGGTAGACAGGTCAAGTTTGGTGGCTAATGATTTGTAATTAAAACCCCTCTTTAATGGTGAAGTCAGATTTTTTATTGCAATTCTGAAAATGTCACTTTTAGAAAGTTGGCATTTTCTTGTGCTAACCATTTGGGGCCTCCAGCATGATCCTCGGTCACATTACTAGGTGTAGCTGGCAGTTAGTTGTGCATTGCTTCCAGACAGTAGGGCGAAGGGAAGATAGGTGTTGATAGGATAGACCACTTTGAGTTAACACGGGGGAGGAGCTGTTACCTACCACATTTCCACATCACAAAGGCTCTGCCTGATCACTCTCACAAAAGGTTTGTCACTAATCTATTATAACCCCAGACAAGTTGGGGCCAACACAGGGAGGAAGGGGGTGCCTGAAACCTAAGAGGGGTGGAAACTTGCAGAAGCTTCATACACTTCAAAGTGGGCACCAGATATAAATGTTGAACCCTTAGAACCAACTCTTCAGTACACTGCTGGACCTGTAGATTCTGCTAGTGAGAAGGATGTCTGTGCTGATTAAAGGACTGCCACTCTGCAGGACTGCTCTGGAGGACTACTGCGCTGCTGTGCTGACCTGCTACGTGCCGCCTTCTTGCCTGGGTGAGAAGGACTGAACCAACATCTCTTGAACCGATAACCCCAGAGTGACTCCAGAGGCTAGTGTGCTGACCTCCTGATCTGAAGCCTCAGGGACACCCCAGGCTTCCAACAACCTTGCACCTGCACTTGGACTCTGCCATCTGTGAGTCAACCCTTCCAAGCTGTGCCACCCCAGTTATGGGCATGGGGAAGTGGGCCTGAAGATGCTCTGGCAATCCAACTGTGGTCCCAGCAGAACAGACGTCCTGCTGAATGGTGCCGCCCGAGCGAATCGACACATCACCTCTGCTGTGTGGACTTTCCTGGCATAAGGACTTCACACCCTTCTCGCAGCTTGCAGTGTCATCGGATCCGCTGCTGTGCAATGCATCCCTAATGCAGGCCCTCACATTCGAAGCCTCTCATCAATGGCACCCTTGACGCTAATGCAGGACTCTGCATTGTAAGCCCGCAGCTTCTTCCGCACCAGCTGGTGCATGACACATCCTCAACATAGGACTTCATATTGTAAGCCTTCACGTTGTCAGCCTCCCCAAAAAAAAGGCAGGACCTTGCATCACAGTATCGCATCACCTCGTAACCGATGCTGTGCAATGCATCTTCGTAAAGGATCTTGCATCGCCTCGGCTGTGCAACTCATCCTCAACACAGGATGCCGCAACTCTTCGCAACCAGGATTTAGGGTACTCTCATTCAGCTGGCCTAACTGGAACCCTGTAGCTGGCCCGTGCTCCATCGCAGTTGGCCTGAACTTTTGACTGTGCCCTATTCTAGAGCAACTAGATATCCACAGTTGCCGAATTGTGCTTTTTGGCACTATTTTCACTTATATCTTTAAAATAGCATATCTCCAGTTCTACTGATTAGAATTTTGTTGATGTTTTTTTTTAAACCTACAATTACCCTGTTTTGGGTTGGATTTGCATTTAATGATTTTTTCTAAAGGACATGCTAATTGATATAACCATGGCTAATTGATATGTTGAATGATTCATTCGTAATTTGAAGCAATCAGGTTAATCACCCGACAGAACCATTGTATACACTAAACTGTATTGCCCAGGTTCTGAAGGATAATGGATTGCCCCATAATAACTTTTTTTTTAATGACTTTTTTTCTAAATTGGTGTTGGATTTTTTGTGTGCTGTGTTTCACTTTATTTCCGTTTGAAGAGCTGCATAAAAACTTTACACTAGTCTCTAAGTTAAGACTAACTGCTCTGTGCCAAGTTCCTGCTTGTTTCTTAATGTCACCATTTAATGATGGCATGGGCAACTAAGAAGCTCAATGTCTTCATAGCATTTCAGAAAAAATAAAAGCGATCAAATTTCCTAACAAGAACAATCAATGTGTGGTTGACCTCACTACAAATAATCACACTTCTTCAGAAATTCACTTACTTTATAAACTATAACCAACCTCTGGTCGTTGTATGCCTTCTTTTGTGAATGTACAGACGTACGCACCTCTTCATCTGCTACTTGTGCCATAAAAAGTCTCAATATAAATAAATGTCAATATGTAACAACATTTGTAGGCCTCAGAATTCAGGCCATCATTTCTAATTTCTCACTAAAGTAAGGTTGTGTGAATAAAGAATTAAAACAAGCAGCAAAATCACCTATTCTTGAAATGAGATTTTAAGAACATTCAGTCACATCAAACTCCAACCTGCTCAGCATCAACAAAACCAAGAAAGTGAACAGCTGTAGTCAACTAAGTCCAAACTGTCTAAAGATGCTCAACATTCTTGATCTTGTCTGTTGAATACAGTCCAAGACAACGTACATAGGCAGACTTCTTGTCAGTAAGGATGAGCTGGTTGATGGTTGTGAAAGAGTCAGCGTACTATGTGGACTGTCCGAAATCTATTGGCTGTGTTTGACCCATTCATAATCTCACCTCTCTTTGCCATATCTCCTTGCTGGAAAGAGTCCCCTGCACAGATTAACAGTGAAAATGAGTTAAGAGCATGGATGACCTTCTGGCTACTTTCACCTTACAAACCCTCTAGTTCAACGCCTCAAGGTTTCCCTTAGTTATTCATATTAACTAACAGAGCAGCATAAAACTGGCTCTACCCTCATTATTATTGATTAGGCTGCATATGTATATTATGGCCTTATGTATTCATGAAAAATAATGTCATCTGTGAGAGAAAAGTGTACTTACAGTTATGTGTGATGTGGTCATGTACTGTAATCACAAAATATTTAGTTGTGCGCTACTAATGCTTTAAGTAATAACAAGTTATTGTTTAAATGTCTGTTTATAAGAAAATGTAGTGCTCTGCTACATAATGGTAAATATATGTGAGAAATGTATTTGCTGTATTAAATTGAATGCACATGTATTAGTCTTATTTATTTATAACGTAGATTGAAGTTTGTATCTGTTGACTTGACCAAATGCCTCAAGCACTTGGATTTCACAATGTCTGACCTTCAGCATGAATGTTCTCTTATATGTGGTGTTTTTCTTTCTTTTCTAGGTACTTTTTACAATGGTTCAAGGATGGGAAAGAAGGCTTTTTTTGTGCGCAGTCGATAGGTTTGTGTGAGGATAGTCAAGGGTGAAAGAAATGACGACCAGAAGGGAGGCTTCTGTACGACATGAGAGCATACAGTCAAGGTCACATAAAGGTATCTGAAAACAACAAGAAGAGTTATGTTTTTGTAGTAATAAAATCTTACCGAAAGAATTTTGATTAGGTCATGTGAAAGGAAATATTCTGTGAAAGCATCCTTTAATTGGGTTTACAATGAAAATTTAGGAGAGTCTTCAAGAATATAACTAGGCAATGCTTGTGATCATATGTAGCACTCGACGCTGAGACTTAGGAGAGGTTTCGACCTCTGTGCCATATTTTTTATTGCATGGCTTTATGCTATATGATAATGTATTCAGAATCTCCTACTAAAGTGTCATGCTGGCACCTTTCTCTCTTCACTATATAGATTGAATTAGAACACATTTTAGCATTTATAGGTTACATTTTTACACTCTTGGAGACTTCGTGAATGGCATCAAACCACTAGCTTTTTGTTGTTAAATATATTCAGCCTTGATGTCCTAAATATTAGCAACAAAAGGCCTGCAATTTCAAGAAATTAAAAGCCTACTTCTATCATTAACCGATATAGTAATAAGACAGTTAACAACAGAAACCCAAGTGTTTCCCTTGACAAAGCTGATCTGAGCCTGCAGGTGGCATTAATGGCAATCACTGGCAGCACCAATGAGTCTGGCTTTTATTACTGAAAGTGTTTGTTATTTGATAGATGCAAGCGTGTCTGCGTTTATATTTGTGTGGGGTTGTATGGATGGGACAATCAGGTAATTTCAGGGGTTGATGTGTGGGTCAACATGTTTGTTGTGGTGGGTGAATATGAGTGATTGGGTAAATGTGAACGAAATACTTAATCCAGGTGCTAAATAAGGGGGCTAGGTGTTGGAAGACTGGTCGAAGGTGAGCGGGTGGTCGAAGATTGCTTATAAAGTGGTTAAAAGAGGGGGCGTGGCTAGCGACCAGCCAAGATGGCCGCAGCTTAACGGAGCTCTGTCACCAACAGGGCCTTCCCGACGATATCCGAGTAATTCTCCTGACAGCAGACGGTGTTGCGACATAAATCCGTCTGCGAGAAAGCCTCCGCTGCATAACGCACCCACCCGCAGCGTCGTACTCCCGATAGACACTGTGCGCCGCCGCCGAGAAACTTGCGGCCTTGCGGGGGCACCGGAGCCGGGGCCTAAAGTCCAGATTGGACGCGTGTGTGCGCGGACAGGCGCAGTGGTGAGTTTTCCAAAAGTGAGCGTTGCATCCGGGCGGAGGGGGCGCCGCTACCCAGGACCCCGCAAACTACACCTAAAGAGCGGCAAGAGATCCTTCCTGTGGCCAGTGGAGGCAAACACCAGCCCAGACCTGCGGCAGAAGAAGCAGCAATAACCCGGCGGAGGGCTGTGGCCCTGTGAACCGTTTGACTGCCCAGGGGAGGGAAGCACACGGAGGACCAGCCGGACCGGACAGACCGGAGTCACACCTCGCCACAACAACGCTGAGAAAAGTGCTGGCACAGAGGGGCTGCAGCTACAAAAGGAGCCATTCAAAACAAAAAGGTGCTACAAGGGATTTGTTTATAAATTGTTTGGTCTAAGCTCTGAGTTGTACCATAGTAACACACTCAACAGTATCCACAGGATAACAAAATTGCTTTAAAAGGATAAATAAATTAATGGAAGGTTAGAAGAAAAACAGAGCAGAGGAATGTTATATTTCAAAAAAATCTTTACTGAAAACAAGTTGTGGGAGATAGATGTACAAATTAATTATAGCAAAAAATCATGAACAAAGATTGACAACAAATTATCTTCAGTTCATGACTTAACACATCAGCTCCTTATTGATAAAGAAAAAACAACCCAAAATGATCAATTAAATGTGGTTGTGAATTCGTGTTATGAAACAACATTAGAGGAGTTGATGGAGTGTCGACGTTTCGGTCTCGGTTGCAGATGTCAAGAAGACCATCATCAGGACGATGACTATTTTATTGCTGAAGCAAAGACTCCCTTGAAAGAAATGCAAACCGCCTCAGTTGGTTGCGTTAGCTGAATGAAAACACCAAAGGTGTGGAACGCTGTTCTATTCTGTGCGTTCTCTTAGTTTGTTGCTCAACACGGGTTAATATATAAGAAGTGTTGGACGTGGATCGAATCTGTTGATGATTTTTGTTGTGGTCTGATGCGATGTTGATAGCGACTCCTCGATCGGCAACGCGACGTGTCGTGGCTCAATGGTCATTCGGAGCCAAGCACCAGTGGGGGTGCCCTATAGCGCCGCTGCGCAGCCTCCATAGTTCCCACAGAGACTGGTACCAGGCAGTGGTGGCGGTGGGGCTTGAGACACTGCGACCCGCCCTGCAACAGGCAGTGGCTGAACATCTGACAGACTGAAGGGATTCACTAGAAGAGAGCCTGCAACAGCAGCGCAGGCCTATCTGGAAGGGCTCCGGCTGCTATTGTAGGGCTGTGGTTCTTAAATCGCAACATCGGTGCAGGAGTGGCGCAGAGGCCCACTTACATACCAATTGCGCATTAACCGCCGCACAGCAACTCGTGTTGAGTACCTACACTTAGGGACAATGAGCGGAAGGGTGTTCAAGAACGCAGCCAATTCCCAGACTGGACAAATACGCATACACTAAGGATACTACAGACCTTTCTAAGGGAGACACGCTACAGCCAACAACCCGCCCGACCAACAGCCCTGATGCTACCACAGGAGTCACTCTGCAGGATGTAATGGCGGCCTTGAAGGCAATGCAGTCCTCCATGGGCACAATTTCCACCGACATCTCCCTCATGCGGGCGGACCTCGCCAAAATGTCAGATCGCTTGTTGGATGTCGAAAAGACGAGGACGGGGCTCTCAGCAGACACAGCAGAGCTACGGAACAATGTGCAAAAGTTAGAAGAAGACAATACCCTGTTGAAGGCCAAGCTTGACGAACAAGAAGGTCGATCCTGGCGCAATAATGTACGCTTGGTGGGTGTGCAGAGACGACAGAGGGCCAAGCCTTTGCCCTCTTCGTGGAAGACCTTATCCTGAACCAGCTCCAACCGAGAGGACTATACGCAATATTTTTCGGTGGAACGGGCTCACTGAGTGCCTGGAGGCAAACCGCGCCCGGGGGCTCCACCGCGCCCGATTTTGGCGCGCATCTTTAACTTTTGTGACCGAGACGCCATCTTGCAGGCCGCACGAATTGCCCCACCGATAAAAATCGACAATTCTGAAGTCACCTTCTACCCTGATTATACAGCGGCAGTAGTGCAACAACGGCGAAGTTTTACAGAGGTAAAGAAGGAACTCCACGTCAGAGAATTAAAATACTCCATGATCTTTCCAGCAAGACTACGCATAGAGTCAGAGGGGAAACGTCGTTCTTCGAGTCACCAGGGGAAGCAAGAGACTGGCTAGAGGGCTGGAGACCGACTAAAGGACCCAGTAACCGAGACACGGCGCGCAACAATCACGGTGGAGAACGGCGAAACACAGAGAAATGAGGTGCAAGGACAAACTTCAAGTACTGTACATCTCCAGAATGCAGATTAACTGTCCAAGCATGTATCTCTGATGCATTGTAATGGTACCTGGGCATGGCCCATGAAGGGGCAATGAAAAAGGGGGCGGGTTGAAACAATGATCACAGAGAATGCAGCAAAATTACGTCGAGCGTTGCAGAGATGGGGAACGGGGACTCCCGCAGGTAGGATCTACCGAGTTTAAGCAGCACTGTATGGACGGCATTGGAGAGGGGGGCTTTATATTGGTCACAGAAGACTCACCCTCATGTATTTTGCAGTTTATAAGGGACTGTAAGCGCTCTGCTCAGTTGGGGAGGTGGACGGTTCTAGATCCACCGGGCAGGGAGGCAGGGTGGGGGGTATGGGTTTTTGGTGCCCAGCAGTTTACACGGTTATGTTCTGAGATTAAAGTTCCACAGTCTCTCCATGGAAGATTGCTGATAACTACGCAGAAAGTACATACACGTAAAGGGAAGGTTTTAGTAACGATGGAATGCATCCATACACATGGCGTACACTTTAGCCTAAACACTACCGGAAGTGCATTTACACTGCTGATGTCATACCACACACACCATGTCTAGACGTGAAGATCTAGGTAATAGCTCCCAGGCGCCACGATCGCGGGGCCCTCCCCTGTCCGTCATCTCGTGGAACGTCAATGGGCTGGGGCACAAGGTTAAAAGGGGATTGGTTTTGCAATATCTAAAGCGAAAGGGCCCCACGGTTGCTTTGCTCCAAGAAACGCATTTAGCGGGAACGGCCGGTAAAGCACTAGACTGTTGGGGGTTCAAAATGGCTGCCCGCGCGGAGTTCACATCGAGATCCCGAGGGGTCGGCATATTGATACATAAGAGCTCTCCGTTGGTGGTCAAGAAAACTTGGACTGATGACCAGGGCCGATTCACCGCAATGACCTGCCAATGGGAGGGACGACTGTACAACATGGTCTCAGTATATGTCCCCCCGATACTCCACCAGACAGCCTTCCAGGGCCTTGGAAAACTCCTACTTGACTTTCCTGAGGGAGAACTGATTATAGGTGGGGATCTCAATACAGTAATAGATGCTACAATGGACCGCAAACCGCCCAGAGAGGCAAACAGATCCAACAGGGTCCTTAGGGAATTCTTAGAAGCTATGGTACTGACTGACATTTGGAGACTTAAACACCCTACTGAACACTAGTACACCTTTCACTCAGGGGCACATAACAGTCTCTCCCGCATAGATTATATTCTGACGTTAGCGATAACCCCGGAACGTATCAGTACGGTCAAGCACTTACCGAGAGGTATTTCCAACCACTCCCCTATTCAAATTACGTACACTACACAGCTCCCCGGAAGGCAGAGAATCTATCCACTCTACCCAGGATACCTGAAGAATCATAAGATTGCCAAGGCTCTAGTAAAATCTACTGAACAGTACTTTACCGAGAATACGCTGACCGTAGACTCATCATGCATTTTATGGGAAGCGTACAAATCAGTAATTAGGGGTCAAGCCATCTCGACCATCACCGACACAAACAGGAACACAAGAGGACCCTTGATACCCTAGAGGAAGCAGTACAGAGAGCGGAGGTGGCCCATACCATGCATCCCAATGACATCACAGCACAAACCCTGACACTAGCGTCCCAAGAATTTAGAGACTATGCAGAGGAAATGGCAAAAACTAGACACACTGACACTCTACATAGAATATACGAACTGGGAGACAAGACAGGGAAAATGCTTGCATGGCTGGAGAAGAGGGAGAAGACAGATAGGTGGATTGCCCAGCTAACGTTAGAGGACGTACTACCACAGCAGATTCCCAACACGTAGTGGAGGAGCTAGCAGCACACTACGAAAAGGTGTACACACCGCGTGCCACAGCTACGGTGGATGACAGCATACAATTCCTACACGATATACCAATGGCCACACTGCCACTAGAAGACATGCATACACTTGAAGCAGACTTCACGGCTGCGGAACTAGGGAAGGCACTGACAGCACTTCACACGGGGAAAGCAATGGGACCTAACGGCCTACCAGTGGAACTATACAAAAAGGTTGCAAGCACAATCACGCCCCATCTACTCAGTATGTATAATGACTGCCTAGTGCGAGGGATCCTACCCAGAGATCAAAGGTTAGCTACGATCGTGGCGATACACAAACCCGGGAAACCTCCGGAGACACCCTCTTCTTATCGCCCGATATCCCTAATAAACGCAGAGGCAAAGATATTGGCTAAAGCACTGGCGCTCCGACTGCAATCACACCTTAAGACATTGGTTCACCCATACCAATCTGGCTTTATGCCTGGACGAAACACTTCCCTGAACCTAAGGCGTCTACATGGTGTACTGGCCCAAACGCCAATGGTCCAGGAAGATGCGGCCATCCTCTCATTAGATGCCACAATGGCGTTTGACCTCGTGGAATGGCCGTTCCTATTCGCAGTACTCCGAAAGATGGGATTTGGCCCTAAATTCTGTGGGTGGATCAAACTACTGTAGACAGCGCCCCTAGCACACGTGGTAACGAATGGACGTATATCAAGGGAGTTCACATTGGGAAGAGGGACGAGGCAAGGCTCACTGTCCCGCTCCTCTTCGCTCTAATATTAGAACCGCTTGCTGCATGGATACGGCACGGTTCGTAGCTCCACAGGATAAAAGGGGAGGCAGACTGGGAGGACCGGATCTCGCTTTATGAGGACGACGTACTAATTTTTTTAACGTACCCGACAGAGTCCCTGACGGTCCTGCTGGACATCCTTACAGCATACGGAACAGTATCGGGGTACACTATCAATTGGACAAAATCATTGCTATACGTATTACATGGCCCTATACCCAGCCTACCTCCAGGCTGTGCATTACAAATTGCGACCAGAGGATTTAAATACCTAGGAATTTATGTTACCCCACAAGACTCTATATTTATAGAAGAAAACCTAATGAGAACCCTAGCGAGACTTAGAGCAGACGTTAAACACTGGAGATCCCTCCCGTTGACGCTTTTGGGATGAGCAGCAATATTTAAAATGCTGGCACTCCCCAGGTTCCTATATGCACTCCAGAATACCCCATTCCCAGTCCCCCTTTCCTACTTTAAAGCAATTGACGCAGAAATGTCCTCCTTACTATGGGACGGGAAACCAGCCCGTATAGCACAACATAAATTAGTACATAGCTGGTATGATGGGGGAATTACCTTGCCAAGCGTTAAATTATACTACTGGGCCGCACAACTGACGATCATAAATCAATGGCTACATGTCCCGCAGGATGACCTAGCATTCAGATTAGACAGAAATATACTACCCGTAGACCGCTTGATGAAGGCCCTCTACAATAACAAGAGACGACATGCACTCACGGGTCCCACGGCCCACACGATTAAAATTTGGCACACTGCACAAAGAGTGCTGGGCTGGGAGGGAGTGCTAACACTGGCCACCCCACTCTGGAAAACTAGACGCCTGGACACCCTGGCGAACGCTAAAGGATTCAGGCAATGGGACCTCATTGGCACCATGAAAATCTGTGATCTTTGGGTGCGGAGTGAAATCCTTCCATTTGCAACTCTACAAGAAAAGTACGGGATGGCAGAGACTGAACTACACCGTTATGTCCAAATCAGACATGCCCTCCAGAGTGCCATCCCCCTAGGCACCAAATTAGCAGACTCTTCGCCCCTTGAAGACAGACTCCTCACAGACTACATGGGGAAAAAAAAGGCATATCACAGACCTACAGTAAGCTAGTAAGTAATCAACCGGACCCCATGGTAGTCTTGAGAGACAAATGGCACACAGAATTGGGAGACATAGAGGACTCAGACTGGATGGACGCACTAGCATCACCCAGGGAGGCAGCGATCCCATCTCGGCTAAAACTTATACAACTTAAAGTGCTACATCGCGTATACTACCCTCGCACCACACTACATAAGCTCGGGCACACGCTTGAGCCTCTCAGAGGGTGTGGGCAAGTCGGAACATTCTTTCGTATATTATGGGAATGTCCAAAGATACAAGCCTACTGGGAACAAGTGCTGAATGAGATCTCAGAGGTGGTTGGGGTAGAGGTCCAACGAGATCCTGGATGCTGCCTACTAAATATTTGGCATCCTACTGACCTTAACCTGGGCCTACAGAATTGGGCAACGCTTGGGATGGCGATGGCTAAGCGGAATATAGCCAGGAACTGGGGCTCCGGGGGGGTGCCTACACAGGCAGCAGTCGGAGAATGACATGGTTGCCGCTATGGTGGCTGAAAGAGCGTTTTATGCCCATAGGGGATGTCCCAAAAAATGGTCCGGAATATGGGGGAAGTGGAATGAATCCTGGGGGCATGTCTGTGAATCTCCGCGAGCGACATCAACCCCTGAAGATAGCCCATAAATAGAGATGAGGCCTGGTGATATGTTTATACTAAAACTCAGATGTAGTAATGAGGGAGGGACATTGCAGGAATGCTGTAATTTATTAGGCAATGCGAAATATGTGTCGAGGTAAATTGTTATGTACGCAGTGGAACGTGTAATGTACTAAGTAATCACAAATGGAGACAATTAATGTTTATTGGTTTATTGATGTATGTGAATCTATGACAACGAACTAACAATAAAAAGTTTTTTTTTTAAAGTTACAAAGAACCCTAGGTTTTCCACCCTCAGCACCACACATCACTAACACATCCCATGCTCTAACAATCCTGTCATTCCAACTGATAAACACCAACACCCATTGGATCATCAGAAACCACTAGAAAAGCACCACTAAAAAGTCTGTCATACTCTTCTGACATCAATAAGACCAAAAGGTCAATGATAGAGTGAAATAAACATCTATGATGCCATGCATTCATATAAATTCTCACAGAATTCCCCTAGCTAACACCTAGCCTCATCAGTCCCATGTTAATTCTAGCACATGCTCTTCAGGTGCTCTCTCGCCCCAGAGGTCCTTCCAATCTTTCACCTACAGCTCCCTGGAGAGGATATGCTACCTACTGGGCCATCAATGTGAAGTAGTCCAATGGAAGGTGAGATGAAAGGTTAGTCTTAATTATTGTGATTGCCCTTCTTGCCGATGCTGTTTGCTCTGATCAGCAAGAAGAATCAACGGATGGCTCCTCCTTTGAAAATATGCTTGTGCAACGGGCCGACAAGGCCACTCTCATCAGTGCCTCCAGCATTCAACACATACTCTTTGGGTGTGGATAAGCATGAGGCCAGCTTGTTATTGCCAATTTGCCACAGACGCATCACCTGGTGCTAGTGAAAGTGCCACCAACTGTGCCCAGTCACGACCGGCATGGCTCGCGGGTTGAGGTCGGTGGGCCGATTGTCTTACGGGGGGATCGGAAATAAAAATAGTAAAAACCTACCTTGAGGCCGGGTCCCGCGTCTTCTCTGCTCCTGCTCTGCTGCCTCTGACAGGAACAGGAAGCAGACAGTCAGGCTCTCTCCCCTAAGCCAATCACAACGCTGCAGTGCTGCATTGTGATTGGTCTGAGCGCCAAGACACAGCGCTCACCCAGGGGCTGGTGGGGTGGGCATGTTCTCTAAGCAGGCTATAATGCAGTCTGTATGGAGAACAAAGAAGTGTGCATGACTGTTTTGGGCGGCCCGAGAGGGCCGACCAAATAGTCATTGAGCACTTTAGAAGTAGACAAACCACTCCTCCCCTGTCTGCTCGGAGAGCAGAGCAGCCCCGCCCACCTGCATGCCGCAAAGCAGCAGGACACGAAACATAAAATGACAATAACTATAAGTTATTGTCATTTTATGTTTCTCACTGTTTAAAAGCAGTGAGGTGACCCTCCTCTGCCATACTGTGCCTCCTTGTGGTGCATCAGCAGGTTCTAGTCTTTTTTTGGCCTGCCATCCCTACAAGTTAGTGGAAGTCATTGACCCTACCTTTTGAGTGATCCCTGCCTACCTGCCAGGTATTTCACTTAGGGGCATATGTAGGTAATTTCCATTTTGCGATTCCCAAATAGCGATTTTTTAGGAATCGCTATTTGAGAATAGCAAAATGGAATGTAGGTTATAATTCGCAATTTTTTGCGAATCTCTAACATTCCTTAATCGCGATTGGCAAATTGCGAATCGCAATTAAGGAATGAGTGTCCCATTCATTCCTATGGGATAAGAGGCCCATAGGAATGAATAGGAATACATTCTCAAACTGCGATTTTCTATGGATACATTCTCAAATTGCGATTTTCTATGAGAAAATCGCAATTTGACAATCGCAATTCCAAGAGTGCCAGGGTGTCCAAAGGACACCTGTTGAACCCCTCAAATGTGCCTCGAAGTACATGTGGCGCACACACATGCCCTAAGGGCATGTCTGTGCGACACAAGGCGCTTTCAATTTAAAAAAAAAATGCATTTTGAAAGGAAATCGCAAAATACCATCTACTTGGAGTAGGTGGTATTATTCCGATTCCTTCAGCCACAATCGCATTTTAAAATTCACTCCTACATAGCATTTAAGGAATCGCAAAATTGAGATTCCTTAAATGTTTGAGCAAAATAAGGAATCGCAATTTTTGTGATTCCTTATTTTGCTAATATGCACCTACATACCAAAGCACCGTTTGCGATTCGCAAACGCCTACTTACATATGCCCCTCAATTCAGAGCAGCCACTCGTTTGGCGATTGTAGAGCAGTTGAGGTGATCTTATAGCCCCTCTCAGAAAACCTTTAGTTTTTTTAGAAACAAACCTCTGAAATGGTGGTTTGTTTTCTGAAAAGCAAAGCACAAATGACCCTGGTAGTTTTCTTCAAGTGCATTGGGCTTTTTGCATTTTTTCCTGTTCAGGAACGCCATGTTTTCTCTGGCAGTCCTGAACAGGAAAAATGTGTCGGAAGACTAGCCTAAATAGGGTAGGTTTTTTGGCGTGCAGTCATCAAGAGCGGAAAGGTAATTGATCAGAGGTTTTCTACAGTAGAACCAGCTTAGGCTCTGGTGTTACCAAACTAGCACTTTACCCTATGAGGTGTGGGAACTGTTAGTTTGGTGGGGCAGGATTTATGGGGCGGTTACTTACTAAAAGATAGTTTTCCAAGTGTATGATAATGGTATTTTTATCTGTCTCTGAATCAGGGTTTATTTTGTTTTAGTTATATTTGCTTTCATAAACTCAATTTGTATTCTTTTTTACCTGGTTTATTGGGCACTCTAAACCTATAGTTCACCTGTCCATCAGTACTATTTATAGTTTGAATTTAGTCTGCAGGCTGAATGCTGATCTTGCCAAATCTGCCATCTATTTCTGACACTGTTAGTCCTCCCATTAGCCTTTACCATCTCTCCTCCTTTTTTCCTACCTCTAGCTTAACAGTGCTGCTGCCTGCAATACCTATGTTTCCATTGTACAGAGTGAAGGACTGGGTTCTTTAAGACCCAGCGGTGCCAGGGGACAACACCTGAAACCTTCGTGGGTAACCTGCTCCGGCGTACGAATGACAGAGACACGGGACACTTCCTTCGGCATCAAAGATTCAAGGTTTATTTACTGCAGGGAAACACAGAAGTCACAGGAAGTACAACGAGTGTAGTTCGGGGAGACTGCTTCAAATTGGTTCTGTGGATCGCTCCTTTTATACAGAATTCTCCCATAGGTTTGCATAGCACACAAAGGTTTACAACCCGGTTCCCACAATTATCCCCCAGAGGGGTCGCTTTGGTCACTTTGATACACACAAGGTCCGGAACATAAGTGCGGAAACATTTAGCGGTTCCCAACTGTAAAAACCCATCTTCCCACCATTAGTACATTCCAATCAGCAGTAAAACAGATCGAAGAAGGAACAAGAACAGGTGTGGAGGAAGATGGAAACAGTGGGGAGATTGGAAAGGGTGTAAAAGGGGAGGTATCGGTAAACACGAGCTACAGGCATCAAAGGGACGTGCCTAATGAGATGCACGGCTGAGACAATAAACCGGCACGGCGAGATGAGCCTCGAGCGGGGCCATCTGCCTTACAGTATCATCCCCCTCATCATAAAGACACTTACAAAGGACATGTGTCTTCCGCAAATATCTTGGGAGCCCCAGGGTCGCGAAGCGGACAACGTCCGTTCGCTGGCTACTTGAGGGCAAGAGACAAAATGGATGCCATATCTAAGATGGAACCCGTGGGTACAGATGAAAAACCCACGTAACAAACGAACGGTTTAAGTTAGCACAGCGAAACTGCGCACACTTACTAAACTCGTCATTTGCGGTTCGTAGATACCAGTCTCGACCATATTCGTGCGAGTCGAAAACACCACTTACAATTGTCACGGAACCTCAGACGCTCCTTTTGCCCTCATGTAGGCAAGCACTAGTCGGAATCATACTCGATATTCATCAGACCATCTAGATGTTGCTGTAGCATAGCTCTGTCCAACCGAGTTCCATTGGTAACAGGCGGCTGTCTCATACACGTTGTAGCACAGAGGCCACATAAGGCAGGACCACACTGCACACAAAGGCAACACGTGAACAGGAACGCCACAACGACTCCGATGATCATCAGAATCTTCCAACCCCAAGTCGACATCAGGCCCCAAAACCACCCAAGTAGCGTCCAATCCCCTACATCCACGTGTATGGATTCAGAGATTTTATGCAACTTCGAGATGGCTTGATAGACAGTCGGAGCGTTATCAGGAATGAAAATACAGCAGCTCGAATGGATCACCTTACATACCCCACCTCGATCTGCTAAGATCACGTCTAAAACCATACGGTTTTGTAACGTCATAAGTCTATCCGCCTGAAGTTCTGTGGTGATATTACCAAGGGCACTGGCAGTAATATTAGCTGTCGATTCTACCACTCGAGTCAACTGTCTCAGGTTCCTACTATTAACCATAGGTCCCCAAAACGGGAGGAAACCCTTGAAAAAGTCTCCTGCCTCTTGACCGGCAGTATCCTCTTCGCTAATTACGCCTCTCACAACTCTAGTCTTGTGATAATCTGCATCTACAGTAAACGTCGGAGGAAACAAGTTTGCGATAAAACATGAGCCCATGAAGTCAGAGGGCAACCATGCATACGCACGATCATGACAGACAAAGTAGGTACCCTTGGCAGCCAGAAACACAGGGGACGAGATCATCGGCAGCATGTAATTTTCGGTGCAAGCACTCTCTCCAAGTCGGGCTTTCGTTCTTCGGCCACGACCCATTAGACAAAAATTACCAATGTGGGGTACGACCCATATCGGAGGCGAGCTTTTAAGCTGTTTATCACTCGTGAGCGCACTATACTCAACCTTACTCAGGACCCTATAGGCTTGTACCTCTTCCACTGGAATGAGCGACGGCTCATAGATATCTCTATCTAAGTCTTCTATCGCTATAGACAAAGGCTTATAGTACGAGCCAGGGCCAAGGTAGGGAGAACGTGGCTCTCGATTGGGGTGAGAATCTAGTGCGCTTCGAAACATTGTTTGAAATGCTCGAGCAGACCCTTGGGAACTATACGGTAACACCAAATATGGAATTCCCTTATCCGTAGTATGTGGCATCAACCCACACACCCAACAATTAGTAGTATTAACCACTAACTGGTGCTGGTGAAGGAGCTGAATAAAGGAATTGTTGCGGAATTCTGCACGTCTAGCCTGCTCGTGTTCGGGTAAGATGTGAAAGGAATGGGGAGATGCAACAGTGGTAAGTTTAGGATCAGAGGTAGGAGTAGGTATGACAGGAGATAAGAAACAAGACATCATGTAATACACCCCACCGCCAATAATGCAGAAACAGTCAAAAGCAATACGAATATTTGGAACATAAAACATTTGGTACGACTAAGTTGTTGCAACTTGAACCTTTGCGCCTGAGCTTCTTCCAAGTCCATCAGCTTCGAAAATGCCATCCCCTACGACCGTCCGCAACGTTTCTTGACGCACTTCGTTCTGTGTAGCAGTAGTCAATCCCTAGGAGTTCCCAGGAACCGACGGTCTTTAACCTAGTGTCAAGACCTACTAACCAGAAGGAAGTACACGCGCGGCCCTACGGCCTTTATTCACAATTATGTGTATGCAAAGTGTCTCTCAGCTGTGGAAGCAAAAATATGAGGAACGAAACTCAATGTATATAAACAAGAATAATTACAATGATACGAGTGTTCAAACTGATCGTGGAAAACGGGATAATGCAGTTGTCAAGGGACAGAACAGGATTTTTTATTAGTCTTTAGTGCTGGATCGCAAAAAGTATCGAGTTTTCCCAGGACGTGTCTGTTCGTCAAACAAAGGATCCGTTGAAGAGACAGCGTCCTGTTGATCAGTTGAATGTTCTGGTCTTGAGTCTTTTGATGACAAATGTTCAACAGTGTCTTTCTGCTGCACTGAGGATTCTCCGACAGGTTGTGCGTCGCTGAAAGGTACAAACGCCGGCAATCCTTCGGTTTCAGTTGATGCAATGCCTCTCCTCACCCACGAGTCTGCCGGCAACGGAATAGGGTCTTTCTTTGTATGGGTGGCGTGCACCCAGTTTTTCCGACCCTCTAGACGAACAGCAGTTCTCGTGGCAAGGAGGACCTGGAAGGGTCCAGTGAATCTGGGCTCCAAATTCTTCTTGCGCGAAAAATTGCGCGTCACCACCCAGTCTCCGGGCTGGAGCTGGTGGCCTGGACCCTCCGTCTGCGTCGGCAATGCTTCGTAAACCTGTTGGTGAATTAACCTCAGTTTAGCAGTCAAGTCATGAAGATAATCGATCAACATTGGATACTCAAGATCACAGAACACACCCGGTCTAGGGACCCCCCAAACATTTGCAGGACGACCGAACACTATTTCATAGGGACTGAGCCCTACTCGGGAGTGTACGGTTGCCCTTGTTGACAGTAAGGCTAAGGGTAAAGCGTCAGGCCACGAGAGACCAGTCGTAGCCTGAATCTTCGCTAGCTTCAGTTTAAGGGTGCCATTGTACCCTTCAACCAAACCAGCTGACTGGGGATGATTGGCGCTATGGAATTTTTGATTAATTCCAAGGCCCTTACACACACTCTTCATCACACTCCCCACAAACTCACTTCCGTTATCCGACCACACAACCCGAGGCATTCCGTACCGAGGAAAGTATTCCTTCAGTAGGATTTTCGCAGTTGACAAAGCAGTGTTGTCCTTAAGAGGGTAGGCTTCGATCCATCGGGAGAATGAGCAAACCACAACTAAAACATACTTCAAGTTATTGCATCTCTCCATATGGATGAAGTCTAGTTGGATCACCTCAAAGGGACATGAAGGGGGAGCAAAACTACCAGGAGGAGTTGGGGTTCCCTTACCAGGATTGTACAACATACATACCATACAATTCTTAACCAAGCGTTCAGCACATTTCGTGATACCATCATTCTTCCACACAGGAGACAACAACTTACAAATACCTTTCACGCTAATATGTGCTAACCCATGCGCCATTGTCACAACAGCCAGCACATACGCATCAGGCAACATCCATCTTTTCTGGTCCGACAAATCAATCCAACAACCATTTGCATCCAACTTTCCCGTACTTTCTTTCCACTTCGTCTTTTCAGTCTCAGTGGCCTCATTCTGAATTGCTTTCACACTCTTGATAGTGTCCTCACACATACTCGATTCTGTAGGCCACCTAACCGAATTCGTCACATACATTCGAGTGCTAAGGTTCCGGGCAGTTTCCTTAGCAGTCTCATCCGCAAACGCATTACCACGACCAACATCATCCGTCACCTTACGATGCGCACTACATTTAACAATCGCTACCTGCTTAGGCAACGTAAGTGCATCCAAAAGATCATTCACAAGCTGACCATGCTGAATCTTCGTACCATGCGATGTCAGAAAACCTCTCTCTCTCCACAACCGTCCAAAGCTATGGGCGACGCCAAAAGCATATTGGCTGTCGGTAAACACATTCACACGTTTCCCTTTCGCTAACACACACGCTCTAGTTAGAGCGATCAGTTCTGCAGCTTGGGCAGAATTCTGATTTAATCTTGCAGTCTCAACAACAGTATTCAACGTTACAACAGCATATGCAGTAGTCACATCGCCATTCGGCAGTTTAAAACATGAACCATCCACATACAGCGTTCCATCTGGGTCTTCCAAAGGAGTGTTTTTAAGGTCCACTCGACCTTTTGTTTATTCCTCTGTCCTCAAATAACAGTTGTGTTCTGTTATTTCATCTGACTCTGAGCTAATTGGTAACAAAGTCGCCGGATTCAGAACATTGCAACGTTTTATCTGAATATGACTTGCCAGCAGCGTCAGCTCGTACCCAGACAATCTCGCACTCGTCAAGTGCTGGGCTTTCGTACGATTCAAAAGAGTATCGACTGCATGCGGAACCATCACCGTAAGCATATTATCCATGACCAATCCTGCTGATTGTCGGATGGACACCGCAGCTGCCGCTGTTGCTCTCAAACAACTCGGCAATGCTCTAGCTACCGGGTCCAAGGTCGAGGAAAAATATGCACATGGACGTTGCTTACCACCAAAAGGTGGCGTCAAGACACTCAAAGCACAACCTTCCCTCTCGTGAACATATAATGTAAACGGCTTACTGTAGTCAGGAGTACCTAACACAGGAGCCGAACACAATGAATCACGCAGTTCAGAAAAGCTTTTCTGACATTCTTCCGTCCATGGTAAAGGAGTTGAAACATCCTTACACGTAAGAGCTACCAATGGTTTCGCTAGCAATGAAAAATTTGGAATCCATTGCCTGCAGTACGACGTGATACCTAGAAAGGCACGCACATCTCTTTGGGTTGTTGGCACAGTCATTCGCGCAATCGCTGCAATTCTCCCTGGGGTCAAACGCCTTCCCTCCTTTGACAATAAGTGACCTAGATAGGTTACTTCTTGACAACAATATTGGAGTTTAGAAGGTGACACCTTGTGATTTAACTCGCAGAGATGTTGCAGCAGCGACACCGTAGCAATTTTGCAAATGTCCTGAGTATCTGCAGCTACCAATAAGTCGTCAACATATTGGATTAAGGCTGCACCAGCCGGCAACATAAACGCATCCAGTTGACCCTTCAAGGCTTGACTGTAAATCGATGGACTTTCACAGTAGCCCTGAGGAGCGCGTTTGAACCGGAAGCTGCGTCCACCAAGAGAGAAACCGAAAAGGTCTCTGCTCTCTTCTGCAATGGGAATGCTGAAGAACGCATTCTTCAAATCAATCACCGAAAACCAAGATGCAGAAGCTGGAATCAGAGTCAGTAGTGCCGTGATGTCAGGCACAACGGGGAACTGAGGAATCACAATTTTATTCACCTCCCGTAAATCGATAACAAAACGATAAACAGGTGGTTTTGAAGGATCAGTACGTTTTAGAATGGGCAGTACAGGGCTGTTGCACACGTTTCCCCGTGTTTCTTCAATTACATCTTTCTCGATCAAATCATAGATGATCGCTAACAATGCTCGTTCACCATCAAGAGAGATACGATACTGGGGAATACGTGGCAACCGCACATTAGATTTCAACTGAACAACATAAGGGGAGATGTCAAGCAGGCCCACGTCATTGGGACCTGTTGCCCACAAAGATGCAGGAAGAGAACTCAATTCCGGTGGAAGCTTATCGAGAGACAAGTACATAGGGGAGACAACCCTCTCTCCTAAAGTAAGCTTTACACCCGCAGGAGAACAATACAGAGTTGCATACAAGCGTTTAAGCAAATCCAAGCCTAAAAGATTTTCACCACAACCCGTGGTCAAAATCAACGGAGCTTCTAGCTCACGAGGCCCAATTGTAAGGGGCAAAGGGCGCGAAACTGGATTGCTAACGGGGGCGCCGGAGAATCCAACGGAAACATTTGTTAAGCCAGACAAAGGTGCGCCAGGGAGTTTCGAATGCTTTATGGAACTTTTCGCTGCACCAGTGTCCAACAGAAAGGGCTCAACGACGCCCGATGTAGCAACTGCGACGTAAGGCCCTCTCTGATCAACCGGAACTGATACCACTCCCTCTCCTTGTCTAAGGCTGTCCTAGTAATTACTGTCGTCAGTTCCCTGATCGACATAATAGTCGTCTACATTGTACTGCGCAGATCGTCCTTGCGATGATCCGCGTTGATCAAAACAATTATCGGAATTTGATGAGTTATCTGAACGGTCATTCTGAGCACCACGACCCCTACTGCGTGATGTCTGCTGTGAACCACCACGACCTCCTCTAGATGAATTACCGCTATTACGATCGTTTAGAACAGGACAATTGAATTTTATATGACCCTCCTGTCTACAATAGGCACATTGATTGTACCCTAACGAAGATCTTTGGGAAGAGGAGTCATTTCGAGATTGTGAGCGATTCGATTGTGACTGCGGTCTATTCTGTTGCGAAGCATTCTGATTCGAACGTGGGGGATAGGCCTGCTGTAACAACACTTTAGTTTTGAGTTCTTTCGTCTTTTTATCGGCGCGGTCGTTCTCTTCTTTCTCTCTATTCTCATAATATTGTGCTGTGGCCAGTATCTGAGCCGAGGTAGAAACGGCCCACGCACATTCTGAATTCTTCAATTTATTGCTCAAATCGGGCAATAAGTTTGAAACAAATTTGTCTACGAACAACCGCTGACCACCCTCAGTGCTCATATCCTGACCACTGTGATCAATGAATGCCTCCTCAAATCTCGTAAAGAAGTCGGAGACACTCTCGTCCTTCTTCTGTCTACAAGCTGACAATTTGTCCCAATTCACCCTCATAGCTGGCATAAGAGTTTTCATTAGCGTAATTATTCTTTGAGGAAGAGCAGCAATCAACTGCTCGGGTTTAGCACCACCAGTTTGTCGACCATCCGCCGCTATAATGGCAGCCCAATCACCACCTAATTCGTTTGCGTGATTTTCCTGACGAATCTTAGCCCATACCGGTTGCGGTACAACATTGCCAAACAGCATGTCAATATCAGCAAGATTCATTACCGTAGCGTCTACGAGCTGTGATAATTCTTTATAATACCCTGCAGGATTTTTGCGAGGGTCAGGCAAAGATTGCTTCACCTGCAACACTTCTGAGCGTTTCCATGGGAGATGTATCCACACTCTCTGGAAGTATGGTAGAATAATGGGATTAGCATTAGGATCGCCTGGCATCCACACTGGTGGAACTTCCCGCATAGGAAATTGACCAGACTCATCTGGCTGTCTTTCAACATCTTCAACAAACAAGGCTTGAGGTATAGGAGTGGGACGGAAAGATAGCAACCGCTCAACCGCACGTCGAACGTTGGTATCTACTATCAGTCCAGTCGAGAACTGAAGCTGTAGGTCAGACAAAGCGGTCAGCACCTCGTCAGGTGCATCGGCCGATATCTGATCACGAAGGACCTTACACATTTCTTCGAACACGAATCTTTGAGTTGGTATATTGAATTGACAAAACGTATCGAGTACGACACGTGGTGGATTTCTAAGAGGATGTGTCATCCAACCCATTGCCATATTATATAGCGAAGCGCGTTCCCTGTTACCAGGAAGCTGACTACGTCTCTGAGGACCATCTGAACCAGCGGACCCAAGAACAGGTCCGAGAGAATGAAAGAAGCTAGCCGCAAGAGGAGAAGTACGATTACGAGTAGAAGGAGAAGTATAGGACACAGGACTAACAAGCGAAGGAGTAGAGACAGAGGCAACAACAGGAGTTAACAGAGCAGGAGCAGTAGCGGGAGCAGGAGTATGTGGAAGCGGAGGAGCAGTAGGGATAGCAACAGGCAAAGGAGCAGGGACAGTCGGAAGAACGGGTGCAGGTTGAGGAACAGGCGGAGGAAGAATAGGTGGAAGAATAGGTACAGGGGGAACCACAGGAGCTGCGGTACCCTGTACATACGGAGGTGGCGACTTCATAAGATAGGACATTAACGGATCCTCAACTGCTTCTTCCTTCTTTTCCGACTCCGTAGGCAAAGCAGGATAGCATTTATCTATAGTCATACGCTGTAGTCTATCAAACACTTCCTTTTCCTTAACCTCCTTGTCACGCTGAAATTGCTCTGCTTTCTTTACAATGGTAGCAACACCATCTCTCTGATTTCGTTTAGTCTGTCTGATCTCTTTCTGTCGGGCTTCTTTACGCCACAACCGAAAGGCATCAAACATGGCCGGCCTTGACTTTTTCTCGAACAATTTAGCCTCTAAATTATCTAAGATCGGGGTCTCAAAGCTACCATGAGGTGGCCAACTAAGGACACCGTCCTTCTTAGTATAGCAAATCCAATAATCATTAAAAGTAATCGGGCCTAGCCCATGTTTGCTGTACAGTTCATAAGTCGGAGTTCCAACCGGAGGTATCGGACACGAGTCCTCCAGTCGGGAATCCGCACCACAACGTCTGAAACAACTAAACAAAGTACTGCGACCAGGCATCTTGCACACTAGCCGAGTTTCACAAACGTCAAGGGTTACGGGATTTACCAAGTCCCTGCAAAGAGCAAAAACCCTCGGTTTTTGGCGGCTGCAGTCGTCAAACAACACAACAAAGTACCAAGAACCACAAATGCAATGGAACCATGCAACCACTAAGCAACCACAACCAAGAACTCTGGGAGCGACCCACAAATACTTAACTCAAAGATCGATGGCGTCGCCAGGAAGGCCCGTCAGTCGTCTCGCTCTACCAAGGTCTACGCCAGGCGCCAAAACAGGTCTACAGTCAGGGCAGCAGTCCGTCGCAGCCGTCAGGAGGCGGAAATCTTCGCAGGAAAAGTCTTCGGGCCACTTGTTTCGACAACAGGATCGATGAAGCGGAGTGCACCTTCCCTCGGAGATTTCACACGAAGTTCCTCACGATCGTCGGGCTTGGACCGGTACCACTGATGCAGCCCCACGTTGGGCGACAACTGAAGGACTGGGTTCTTTAAGACCCAGCGGTGCCAGGGGACAACACCTGAAACCTTCGTGGGTAACCTGCTCCGGCGTACGAATGACAGAGACACAGGACACTTCCTTCGGCGTCAAAGATTCAAGGTTTATTTACTGCAGGGAAACACAGAAGTCACAGGAAGTACAACGAGTGTAGTTCGGGGAGACTGCTTCAAATTGGTTCTGTGGATCGCTCCTTTTATACAGAATTCTCCCATAGGTTTGCATAGCACACAAAGGTTTACAACCCGGTTCCCACAATTATCCCCCAGAGGGGTCGCTTTGGTCACTTTGATACACACAAGGTCCGGAACATAAGTGCGGAAACATTTAGCGGTTCCCAACTGTAAAAACCCATCTTCCCACCATTAGTACATTCCAATCAGCAGTAAAACAGATCGAAGAAGGAACAAGAACAGGTGTGGAGGAAGATGGAAACAGTGGGGAGATTGGAAAGGGTGTAAAAGGGGAGGTATCGGGAAACACGAGCTACAGGCATCAAAGGGACGTGCCTAATGAGATGCACGGCTGAGACAATAAACCGGCATGGCGAGATGAGCCTCGAGCGGGGCCATCTGCCTTACAGTATCATCCCCCTCATCATAAAGACACTTACAAAGGACATGTGTCTTCCGCAAATATCTTGGGAGCCCCAGGGTCGCGAAGCGGACAACGTCCGTTCGCTGGCTACTTGAGGGCAAGAGACAAAATGGATGCCATATCTAAGATGGAACCCGTGGGTACAGATGAAAAACCCACGTAACAAACGAACGGTTTAAGTTAGCACAGCGAAACTGCGCACACTTACTAAACTCGTCATTTGCGGTTCGTAGATACCAGACTCGACCATATTCGTGCGAGTCGAAAACACCACTTACAATTGTCACGGAACCTCAAGAGCGAGCATTGACTTATCATTCTTGGTCAGTGGAGGGGTTTGCCTCGCCCCTCTTCAACCATTGCTTAGTGAATTTGTCAGTCACGTCTTGGATCAATCTAGGGGAGTATACATCTCTCACTCTCTCACTCAGTGCTACTGGCTTCATGGTGTATTATTCTGCCCCCTGGGAAGTGGTTCCATTGCAATGAATGAGGGACTACTTTACATCTAAAAAGTACACTCATCAGCACTTTTTGTCACATTCCATTCTTTCTCATAAAGGCATTCTGTACAGAAAACAATATACTTTGTTAGGCATTTCCAATTCTTTTGTCAGAAATCAAGTGCATGTCGGTCACTATCATTGTTCACTCTTTGGCTTTTCTATTTTGCACACCTGCTTCAGGATCGCTGCCCAAAGTCTTGTGAGATCAACAACAAAAGTTTCAGTCTCACAAGACTTGGATGTGGCCATGTTAGACTCAGGCTGTCTACAAACACAGATTTGCAATCACTTAGAATGAGCTGGATTTAATGATTCATGTAAGTGTATATCACTTTAACATTTAAGAATAATGTGTCATACCACATTAAAGCAACCGCCAAATTGTCACTTCAATGCACTTTTCCATACAATCAAAATATATCACTATTGAGAAATAAATAACATACTTCATAATAACAAGTATATGATGTGGTTATCACACTTCACTTATGATACCTACTTTTTGGTCATGGCTAGAATATTTTAGACTCTTCTATGGCACTATGATAAATACCCAACAAACCTCTTAAACCTTTTCTTATATCAAATATTTTGATCCGTTGTCAGAGAAGCAGAATACGCCCAGCCCATCCAATATTACTAGAGCTCAGTGAAGGACAGCAAGTCAGGCTGGAATTACTGCCTCCGTTTCGCACAGCAGCCAGTACCAAGTAGTGGTACACACACAGCCACTTGCATCAGGTCAGAGATTTAAAACAAAAGAGCTCTTTTTTAGGTCTTGCCTAGCTCTGCAGAGCAAATGCGCTGCCTTTGCTTTACGAGGCATGCAATATACACTATAGTTTGGAAGCTTCGTGGTAGCACCGCCCACTCTCTAGTCCATCTTCTTAATTGGCTTAGGTTATAAAATCTGCCTTCTGATTGGTTTTAACCTTGTAAGTCCCTCCCCATGAGAGCCATGTCAGTCATTTGTATCCTTCCATGGCAACTGGCCCCTTTACAGCACAGACTACTTTCTTCTCGTGCCCCCCTACCGCAGTCCTATGCCTTCTCGCCACCCCCCCTTGTGCCTCGTCACCCGCACGCATTGCCATTTGCAATGCAATAGGTCTTGCGTAAATGCAAGTGCTATTACATTGCCAATGCTTTATTTTATGATCCTTCCGAAAAAAGAGAGCCCATTCCTTCCCATAAAGCAACGTATTGTGCTCCTGATGCGGGAAGGGGAGCACCGGCTCAGCTGGTCCCAGTTACGGCCATCCTGCCGGGATTAGCGTACAGTTGGCTGGAGACCCTGCCTGCTCTAGGCTTACACTACTTACCCTCTCCATAGCTATTACTGTGGCATGCTCTGATATCAAAGAAAAGCGTGAGTCAGTGGAGTGACTGTGCTGGCTCAGTCCATGCATACAATACTAAGAAAAAACATTTTTTTTTACGTGGATCGCTCAAAAATTGATATAATATATATATCTAATAAGGCACAACAATATTTACAAAAGACATAACTTTCAATGACACGACCAATCCGATAGTGATTGAAAAAACCTTTTAATCAATCATGTATGGTATTTTATCCAAAAAGATATATACAATGGCATATCACATGGTTATCATCAGACAGGAAGTGGTATGTGAAATGTCAGTGCTCATGTGAGAGAGGATAAGAGAAAGGAAGCAGTAATGGTTTCAAACAACTTAAATCCTAGGAGATCCAATGCAATGTAAAGAGACAGTATCTCATCATCATTCAGGCCTACCCCTAAAGAAACAGTAAAACAAAATACATCATATTCGCTTTCACAGTGTATTATCTTCTGTTCACAAAATTAAGGGGGTCAAGGGAAGGGTGTGGGCATATTCGGGGGCGTCGACGTTTCGACCGGGTGCTAAAGGGTTAATGCGGTCCTCAGCGGCGGGTCTTCCTCAGGACCGGGGGTGGGGGCATCAAGGAAACTGTCAGATGTTAACCAAAGGTTGAGCAATCATACGTGAATTAAATCAGTAATCCTGTAGGTTTATCAGGAGGCTGTGGGGACATATCCCAACACCGCGGTATAATTATATGACGAGTGGGCGTGATGTGGTGCTGGTCATAGTGGCACAAATCTTAATCTTTAAAATGTGGAAATACTCTGGTGGTTGAGTTTTTGAGATAGGTCAGCTTGTTATCCTATGGACCTAGGTTCGTAATAGCGCTGCTTCAGAATGACGAGCCGCATCCATCAGCTCCGTGAAATGAGCTTGTCAGCTTGTTGTCCTATGGACCTAGGTTCGTAATAGCGCTGCTTCAGAACGACGAGCCACATCCGTCACAAAGCTGACATATGCGGCTCGTCGTTCTGAAGCAGCGCTATTATGAACCTAGGTCCATAGGATAACAAGCTGACCTATCTCAAAAACTCCACCAACTGAGGTTTTCCATGTTTTAAAGATTAAGATTTGTGCCACTATGACCAGCACCACACCACGCCCACGTGTCATGTAATTATACTGCGGTCATTTGGTGGGATGAAGGGCTTGATTTTGTTCAGTAGTTTTAAGTTGACGAAGGCACATCTTGCGGTGTTCTTGATGTGTTTGATCATATCCAAGTTGGGGTCTAGAGTGATACCCAATGACTTCACTGAGTCTGCTGGCGTGAGGGTACAGTCGAGAGCATCAAAAGGCTTTATCCATTCCGTGATTTGGGGGGTCTGTTCTTTGTTGGCTGTGAGGAGGATTTCCGTTCTGTCTTGGTTGAGTTTCAGATGGTTTAGGGACAGCCACTTTTGGACTTCTATTAGGGTGTTGTTTAGTCTTTGCATGTCTGCTATGGAGGAGGTTTCTAGATAGATCTGGGTGTCGTCGGCATAGAGGTGGAAGGGAATATTGGCTTTTTTGAGGATGCTGGTGAGTGGCTCCATGTAAATGTTGAACAGTGCGGGTGAAAGAACTGAACTTTGGGGAACACCTCTGATTATAGGGAGTAGGTTGGACGTGACGTTTCCGATTTTTATTCTTTGGGAGCGGTTTTGCAAGAAGGAGGTGAACCATTGTGAATGAGTATGGGCGGAAAATTCGTTCCGCTCGCGGAATTTGTGGATTTTTTGCGATTTCGCGATCCGCAAATTGTCCGAAATCGCGGCAAAATCCACGAGTTCGCGAGCGGGACGAATTTTGCTCAGGAAGCACTTACAGGGTTACAGCAGGTGCCCAAGTTGATGCTCATTTCTTTGTAACCATTACAAAGAAATTTACTTAAACTTAGGCACCTTCTGTAACCCTGTAAGTGCTTCCTGAGTGGTGCCTCGTTGCCTACTTGCAACTTTTCTCTGACCCTGCTCTGACCCTCGAAGCAGGGTCAGAGAATAGTTACAATTAGGCAACGAGGCTCCTGTCACTAAAATTAAACCTCAGCAGGAAGCACATACAGATATAAATAAAGCAGGTGCCCGAGTTGAAGCTCAAATTCAGTAACACATTATTAATCAGCCCAGGAATCTAGTGAGCACAGTCGATGCTAGGCAGGTGTGCTTTCTCCCCAGATCTACCGTCTACAATTAGCTGTAATCCGTGATGGGGGTCTAGGCATCCGAGTTTCTCGAGCACAATCCCCCTGTACTTCCAGTGACCAGCACTTACTGCTTTCTCCTCATTTGCTGCTCTGATTGGTCTTGACCCTTTATAAACTAGAGGCATGTGAACTCGCACAGAAGCCCGGCCCCACACAGACTAGGCTATGCAACCTCTTCCCGCCTTTTCCCCCACTGTGATGGACAGCTCACTCGAGGGACCTCAGCGCCTATGGGTGCGGTGGCAAAGTTACAGACACTCGGGGTCACTGAAGACAACTCTTCTGGGCCTTTACGCAGCTGTAGAGCAGGAAAAGCACAATACATTTACCCAACGTGGTAGCACTTACTGCTTTCTCCTCATTTACTGCTCTGATCGGTCTCTGGCCCTTTATAAACAAGAGGCATGTGAACTCTCATAGAAGCCCGGCCCCACACACACTAGGCTATGCAACCTCTTCCCGCCCTTTCCCCCACTCTGATGGATAGCTCACTCCAGGGACCTCGGCGCCTATGGGTGCGGTGGCAAAGTTACGGACACACTGGGTCTCTGATGACAACTCTTCTAGACCTTTACGCAGCTGTAGTGAAGGAAAAGCACGATACATTTACCCAACGAGGTAGCACTTACTGCTTTCTCCTCATTTGCTGCTCTGATCGGTCTTGACCCTTTATAAACAAGAGCCATGTGAACTCGCACAGAAGCCCAGCCCCACACACACTAGGCTATGCAACCTCTTCCCGCCCTTTCCCCCACTGTGATGGACAGCTCACTCGAGGGACCTCGGCGCCTATGGGCGCGAGGGCAAAGTTACAGACACACGGTGTCACTGAAGACCACTCTTCTGGGCCTTTACGCAGCTGTAGTGCAGGAAAAGCACGATACATTTATCCAACGAGGTAGCACTTACTGATTAGCCAGTAGAAAGTACTCCAATTGAGTATAGTGCAATTGCCAAAACATCCGCGAGTACACATTTTTCTAGTAATTTTGCTAGGAATGGGAGATTGCAAACAGGCCTGTAGTTGTTGAGATCGTTTGGGTCGGCACCTGCTTTTTTTATTACTGGTGTTACCTCACCGATTTTAAGGCAGTCGGGCATGATTCCTGTTTCCAGGGAGCTGTTTATAATCTCAGTCCAGAGAGGGACTAAGGAGTGTTTGAGTTTTTTGGCCAGTTGAGCTGGGAGGGGGTCCTCTTGGTGTGATGAGGGCTTGGATCCGGTAGTTAGTTCAATGATTTCCG
The DNA here is from genome assembly GCF_964263255.1 of Lissotriton vulgaris. NCBI lineage: Eukaryota > Metazoa > Chordata > Amphibia > Caudata > Salamandridae > Lissotriton > Lissotriton vulgaris. The sequence goes on along the minus strand of NC_141685.1, from coordinate 469,651,706 downwards.
TTTCAGTGGGGGGTTCAAAGGTTAGCCAGTTGTTGGTGGATTGGCTGGGTGGGTTCATGTCTTTTTTGATAAGTAGCGGGCCTTCCTTTGGGGGACGAGAGTGGTCCATAAGTGAGAGCTCAATCTTTAGTATTTTTACGTTGAAGAAATTGGCAAACTTGTTACATAGTTCTTTGAAGGCCAGAATTGCAGAAGGTGATGGTTTGGGTGTTGGGTGTTTGCTGTCTGATGATGTTGAAGAGTTCTTTGGGGCGGTTTTTCGCATTGTAAAGCATGTCGCAAAATAAGGAGGATTTTTCATGTGTGATATGCTTATTGTATTTTCTATGTTGATTTTTGAGTAGCTCAAGGTGGGTTGTTGAGGGGTTGTTGTGCCAAAGTCTTTCTGCCGCTCTTAGTCGCCTTCTTTCCAGGTTTAGGTCAACGTTGAACCACGATCTCGATGGTAGGGTCTTGTTTTTTTTTCTGCTTCAGGGGGGCTATTTTGTCCAGCATGTCGGTACGAGCCTCACTGTATTGTGAGGTAAGTTCTACTGTAGACCTTTCTCCTACATTGGAGGGGAAGAGTGTACTTATTCCTTCTTCTAGTTCTTCCAGGGGGATCTGTCTCAGGTTTCTCATCCAGTTAAATTGATCATTTGCGCGAGGTGTTCGATGTGTCTTTTGATTGATGTGGAAGAGAATGAGATAGTGGTCTGACCCGTCGACAGGGAGGGTACGGTCGATGGGGATTGCATCTTCGCGGGCTATGATGACATCCAGGATTGAGCCTTTGTTGTGGGTTTGTTCAGTGCAGTGTTGGGTCAAATTTCTATTCTGAAGGAGCTCATTTAAGGTTTGTATTTGAGGGCTGTTGGTCTCATTCCAATGAAGGTTTAGGTCTCCTAGTATTAGGTTGAAAGCATTTGAGAGTGAGCAGTGTGAGATCAGGTCAGCCAACTGTTCACCAAATACGGAATTGTTACCTGGTGGGCGGTAGATGAGGTGACAGTGAAGCATTTTGTTATCAGATGTTTTGATGGTGGCTGTAAGGTACTCCAGTGTGTGGTATTTGAAGGAGTCAGTTTCTGTAACAGAGATGTTCCTTTTATGTATGATTGCGGTCCCTCCACCTTGCTGGTTTTTCCTGTCCTTTTTGATGATAGAGTACCCCGGGGGTACGAGCATATCGTAGATAGGGGGAGAGTATTCGTTTAACCATGTTTCCGTGATGAACGTGATGTCTATCAACAAGGAAGGTACACACAGTTCCCCAGAAGGACTGGATCGGAAGGAGGGAGTGTGTGGGGTAGTGTAGAAGCAAAAACCAAGAGGGAAGGAATTCCCTCTTGGGAACTAGAACCCTCACACAGCCAGCAAGCTAGGTGTCATGCTTCATCATGAACGTGATGTCTATGTCATGTGTTAAGATGGTTTCTGCCAGTTCGGTTGCGTGTTTGTTCGCAGATCTGCAGTTTATGAGCATGCAGTTAGCCACCTTCTTGTTGTTGAGTTCCTTATTTGGGGGAGCCTTAGGAATATTAGTGAGGTGCGCTGGAGGTCTCGCTATTTTTATAGTTGTGGCTTCTTTACCAAATCCACTGATTACTGGGATCACAGAGCTGGGAGTGACCGTTGGAGCTGCTTTATAGGATTCAGCGAGATCCCACGCCTCTTGCATGGACATTACAGCGCTCGTCCTCTTGGGTCTATGTGGTTGCTTTCTAAAGGGGGGTTGTCTTCCATCTGAGTCGTAGATTTTTGTGGTAGTATCTGTGTTTATTGGGAGTGCCAGAGAGTGTGGGGGGTGGGCCTTGGGTGGTGGGGATGTTGCGGTTGGATAAGATTTTGTTAATATTCTGTGTAACTATTTCTAGTTGTTATTCTAGTCAAGCCAATCTTTGGGTTGTGCTCAAGGAGGGAGGGGTGGGGGAGTTTGTTCTCTGTGTGACCAGGGTCAGGTCATTTGTGGTTGGGGGCTGTTTGGTTGTGTTCGGTAGTGATAGCATATCTGTGTGTGTGCAGTTCCCTGTGTTTCTAGTATCTGTGTGGTTTATGGGGGTAATCGCACGTCTAGGTTGTGATGGAGTGTTTCCGGGAATGTGCGTCGAGTTCGCTGGGTTTAGTGAAGGAGGGGAGTTTGGGGCTGTTATCAGCGGGTCGATTTCATTAGTTGCTGGTTGGGGGTAAAGGGAGAGGGGGACACTGGAGGGGGGCTGTAGTGTGTCATCCTGGGTGGTCCTTGTGTTGGGTGTGTCTGAACGGGATGAATTTTGCAGGCTCGGGGGGAGAGTTGAAGGGGATAGTGGGGCTGGGGGGGGCGGTAGATTGGCGGGTGGGGATTGAGTGGATAGATTGGTTAGATGGTATTCCCCGTATGTATGGCTTGAGGATAGGGTTGCTTTCGCGTTAGACTGGGATAGATGGGTCAGGGCAAAACGTAGCGTGGGGAAGAGTGAGTCGAAAGCCTCCAGGTTGTCATAGTTGGCTTGGATCAGGATTGTGCCATTGCTGTATAAACGCTGCAAAGGTGTTTCCGCTGCGTGTGTGGTGGTTAGGTACTAGGAACGTTAGCTTACAGCTGAGAGGGGTGGTGGTAGTTTTAGATATGTGGAGGTGAGATCTGAGGATGGAGTCCCACCCCATTGGATTCTGGGTGTGGAAAATAAGATCCATTTTCTGCAAGCCTTTTGAGGTGCAATTAGTGATTCTTGGTGCTGTCTTATCAGCCTGTGTTTAAAATTTCTTTTCGCTTTAGGTGAGATGTTGGGATGGTAAGTGATGGAAAAGGAGTTCCTGCCATGGGGTTTTAAGCCATGTGCTGAGTTGGCTCGGAGGGGGGTTAGGCTGGCCTGTGATCTATTTATTCTGTTATGTGGGTGCATTGTTGTTCTCTGGGGGCTAGGAGACAGGGAACGGAGGAGCCTACTGAGCTAGAAGATAGATTTCGGGAGATATTTGTGGACGCCTGTCCTGAGTTTTTCCCAGCTGGGTTGGACTTGAAGGTGTGCTGTAATTGGTGGCAGACTCATTCTAGACAGCTTCCTGGTAATTCTTGAGCTTCATTCACTGGGGTTGTCATGAGGAAGTTTGAATTTCTCCATTTGTAGCCTTGTTAGTAGTGTAGGGTGTTTAGCGTTTGCCTGCTTGCAGTACCGCAAAGCTTCAGTTTATTAGTGGATTATGCTTGTTTTATGTTTACAAAGCAGGGGTAGTTAGCAGTTGTTCCAGGAAAGCAATTTAGTTCACAGGCAGGCATCTGGGTTTAAAAATAGTATCATTATGTCGTACTTATTGCCTCATTTGTAATTCTCTGTTGAGGAGCTCTTTCATTCTGTGCTTTCCATTGGCATAGAATTAGAGCACTTCATTCTATTTTTGTGAAATGACCCAGTTCTTTTTGCTTTGAAATTCTGGTCCCCTTAGGCTAGAGGCAGCTGTTATTTGGAATGGCTAATTTTTGCTGCTTGGTAGCAGGGCGAAGTCTCCGGAGTGATTGGTCCCGAATGGACGCCATTTTGGGGTCAGGCTCTTGGGCTATTAAGCTTGTGGGGCTTTGAGTTGTGGCTTCCCTTTTGTTTTGTTATGGTTGTTGTTTAAGTCTTTATTTGTTTAACATGCCTGGTGTCCGCTGAAGTCACTAAGCATAACCGGGTTGTAGGTGGGTTCAATTGCCGGTGCGACTAGCTCCCCGGAGCCGCGCACCGAGTGCTTAAAGCCTTCCTTAGGGGACCCAGCTATCCAACCTGTGACCTTCGGCTCGTTAGCACTCACCGTTTCTTTTAGGGAGCGGGAGACCAGAGGCATGCTTTTGCAGGGTCGGTGGCTCCTTCTTCAAGTTGTAGATCTTGAGAGGGACAGTGATTCCTTCTTTGGGAGCAGGAGACCGGAGGTGTGTGTGTGTTGGGTCGGCAGCTCCTTCTTCAGGATGGAAATCTTGCAAGGGACGGTGAGTCATTTATCTTCTTTGCCGTTATCTTGTCATATATGGGAGCGGCACCATCTGGAAGGGGCATACATCCATTGGTCTATATGGATGCCCTCTGCTCTCCGGGGGTCCCGTGTTGTCCAGTTTGGTTTGGGACCGACGGCGGTGTAATTCGCTGGTCGTTCCTCCGTGATGCCTCTAGGCTACCTGGGGGGAGACGAGGTGAGGATCATCGGGCACTTCTGTCTTGAAGTGCACACACCCTTCGGGTCAATCCGACTTCAGGCTTTACAAGCTTCTTGTTTTCCTTGTGGCCAGTAAGCTCTTTTTTAAGATTCCTTATGTTTCTGTTCTTCCTAGGTGGGTGGAGACGAGGATTTACACTGATTCGTGATCCTGGCTTCTGGAGCTCAAGATCAGAGCTCCTTCCCCGCCGCCTTTCCCAGCACCCCCTTCTTCCGCAACATCCCTCCTTCTTTCCCTGCACCCCCTTTTCTACACCATCCTTCCTTCTTTTCTTGCACCCACTTCTTTCACACCACCCCTTCTTCTTTCCCTGCACTCCCTTCTACCACACTCTCCCTCCTTCTTCCCTTGCACCCCCTTCTTTCCCTGCATACTATCCCTCTTTTCCCTTTAGCCCTTCTTGCACACCACCCCTCCTTCTTTCCCTGCACCCTTTCTTCCACTCCATCCCTCCGTCTTTCCCTGCACCCCCTTCTTCCACACTCTCCCTCCTGCACCCCCTTCTTTCCCTGCACATTCTCCTTCCTTCTTTACCTGAACCCTCTTCTTCCACACCATCCCTCCTTCTTTCCCTACACCCCCTTCTTCCACACTATCCCTCCTTCTTTCCTTGCCCCTCTTTTTTCACACCATCCCTTCTCTCACTGCACTCACACTCTCCCTCCTTCTTTCCCTGAGCCCCTTCTTCCACACTCTCCGTCCTTCTTTCCCTGCACCCCTTCTTGTATACCATCCCTTCTTCTTTCCATGCACCCCCTTCTTCCACACCATCCCTCCTCCTTTACCTGCACCCCCTTCTTTGACACCATCCCTTCTTCTTTACCTGCACCCCATTCTTCCATATTATTTCTCCTTATTTCCCTGCACCCCCTTCTTTCCCTGCCCACTAGCCCTGCTTCTTTCCCTGCACAATATCCCTCCTTCTTTTCCTGCATGCTATCCCTCCTTCTTTTCCTGCACCCCTTCTTTCCCTGCACACTATCCATCCTTCTTTCCCTGCACCCCTTCTTTACCTGCACACTATCCCTCCTTCTTTCCCTGCACCCCTCGTTTCCCTGCACACTATCCCCCCTTCTTTCACTGCACCCACTTCTTTCCCTGCAAACTATCCCTCCTTCTTTCCCTGCACCCCTTCTTTTGCTGCACACTATCCCCCCTTCTTTCCCTGCACCCTCTTCTTTTCCTGCACACTAGTCCTCCTTCTTTTCTTGCACTTCTCCTTTGTTCACCGCTCCCTCTTTCTTTTCCTGTAAATGCTGCACATGTCCCTTGGTTCCTTCTGAGTGAACAGAGACTCCTTCAGTCTTTCTTGTACAAATGTAGGGCTTGATCCAGACTAAGGCAGATGTACAGTCCATCACAGACGTGACAGATATCCTATTCACGATTCAAAAAAGGGGGTGGTGATGAACAGAGTGTCTGAATTAAGCAGACCACTCTTACCCAGTCCAAAGATCAGGGCTTGATCCATCACCGTTATTTAGCTCACTGCACCATCCCAGCTCAGAACCTGGCTACATGCAAATTAGTCTGTCCCTGGCCCAGTGCATCATGGGAACAGGGCAGACCAAACTACCAAGCCAATTCTTCACCGGAAAGGAGACAAGCTTCCGGACACCGGTTTCTGGCATTTCAGCCGTCGTCGGCCCGGCTTGCTTGAATCCTGATGGTGCAGTGAGCAAGGGACTCATGTCTGAGTATACCCTGCCACACCTATAGTGGCCAAAATTGATTTAAAAAAGGGGGTGGTGATGAACAGAGTGTCTGAATTAAGCAGACCACTCTTACCCAGTCCAAAGATCAGGGCTTGATCCATCACCGTTATTTAGCTCACTGCACCATCCCAGCTCAGAACCTGGCTATATGCAAATTAGTCTGTCCCTGGCCCAGTGCATCATGGGAACAGGGCAGACCAAACTACCAAGCCAATTCTTCACCGGAAAGGAGACAAGCTTCCGGGGACCGGTTTCTGGCATTTCAGCCGTCGTCGGCCCGGCTTGCTTGAATCCTGATGGTGCAGTGAGCAAGGGACTCATGTCTGAGTATACCCTGCCACACCTATAGTGGCCAAAATTGATTCAAAAAAGGGGGTGGTGATGAACAGAGTGTCTGAATTAAGCAGACCACTCTTACCCAGTCCAAAGATCAGGACTTGATCCATCACCGTTATTTAGCTCACTGCACCATCCCAGCTCAGAACCTGGCTATATGCAAATTTGTCTGTCCCTGGCCCAGTGCATCATGGGAACAGGGCAGACCAAACTACCAAGCCAATTCTTCATTGGAAAGGAGACAAGCTTCCGGGGACCGGTTTCTGGCATTTCAGCCGTCGTCGGCCCGGCTTGCTTGAATCCTGATGGTGCAGTGAGCAAGGGACTCATGTCTGAGTATACCCTGCCACACCTATAGTGGCCAAAAACGATTCAAAAAAGGGGGTGGTGATGAACAGAGTGTCTGAATTAAGCAGACCACTCTTATCCAGTCCAAAGATCAGGGCTTGATCCATCACCGTTATTATTATAGCCAGGTTCGGAGCTGGGATGGTGCAGTGAGCTAAAAAACGGTGTTGGATCTAGCCCTGATCTCTTGACTGGGTGAGAGTATTCTGCTTAATTCAGAGACTCTGTCCATCACCACCCCTTGTTGTTAAATATTTTGTCCACCCTAAGCGCGGAAGGGTATACTCAGATGTGAGTCCCTTGCTCATTGCACCTTCAGGATTCAAGCAAGCCGGGCCGACGACGGCTGAAATGCCAGAAACCGGTCCCCGGAAGCTTGTTTCCTTCCCAGTGTAAGAATTGGCTTGGTAGTTTGGCTTGCCCTGTTCCCATCATGCACTGGGACAGGAACAGACTAATTTGCATATAGCCAGGTTCGGAGCTGGGATGGTGCAGTGAGCTAAAAAACAGTGTTGGATATAGCCCTGATCTCTTGACTGGGGGAGAGTATTCTGCTTAATTCAGAGACTCTGTCCATCACCACCCCTTGTTGTTAAATATTTTGTCCACCCTACGCGTGGAAGGGTATACTCAGATGTGAGTCCCTTGCTCATTGCACCATCAGGATTCAAGCAAGCCGGGCCGACGACGGCTGAATTGCCAGAAACCGGTCCCCGGAAGCTTGTTTCCTTTCCAGTGTAAGAATTGGCTTGGTAGTTTGGTTTGCCCTGTTCCCATCATGCACTGGGACAGGAACAGAATAATTTGCATATAGCCAGGTTCGGAGCTGGGATGGTGCAGTGAGCTAAAAAACGGTGTTGGATCTAGCCCTGATCTCTTGACTGGGTGAGAGTATTCTGCTTAATTCAGAGACTCTGTCCATCACTACCCCTTGTTGTTATATATCCTATTCACAGCATTATAATTGCACTCTATCCTGTGGAGCTTGTAATGCAGAGGCTGGGATATCCATCATGGTTGCAACAGATGATCCCATCCAGCAAACTCTAACTCTGTGTCTGCGGCAATCATGTTATTTGCCCTCTTGTCAGTGAGTCACCTCCTGTTGCTTAAATTGTTAGAACAAATGATACCATGGATTTCTGTTCAGTCATCATCATTTAACTGATGCAGATAAGCTTAGCGTGCTGCGGCTGTTTTAGGATGAGCAGCTCAAAAATATTCTGAGAAATATTTCAGCTAAAGGGGAATTGCATGCGTTATTAATTTTAGGTTGAGTCTCTAGACAGGGAAGAGCTGTTTTTTCTACGGCATATTGTGGCTTAGCATGAACAAAGACGGCCTTGGAAACCGCTCATTGCTTTTTAACTGGTTGGCTTTCCTTGTCACTCATTTGCCTGCTCTTATTCGTCCCCTAGGTTGTCAATGTTTTTCTTTGTCCTTTCAATAAACCCCTGCCCCTTTACCACCGCTTTGCTTGACTGGCATCTTTGCTTCTATGGCTTGCTTTTCAAGCATTAGTTGTTTCTTTTGTGTTGAGCACTCCATGAGAGTGTGTGTATTTTCAAACTGTCTCCCTCGTGAACTTCACTTCCTTTCTTGCTCTCAGTTGCAAACCCCCTCCCTCCCTGATGGCTCGCCCATGTGCCTCTCCCCATTATGCCCCACATCTGGGCCCTCCGTGTTGCTTTGTCGTCCCTCCCACCACGTGTTGCTTTCGCGCCCTTTCCCACGTTCTCCAAAGTGTTGTTTCCATGTTTTTTACCATCTCACCCTTGCCTGGTGCATTACCCCCACCCTCCTCATCTTGCTCCTTAACCCCATTGCCTCCATTCTCCCAATCACTTAAAAAAACAAAAAAACACTTTTGCTTGTTTAGGTTTCGCCTGGCGAACAGCTACGCAAGCAGCTTTTCGCGCAGGCGAAAACTTTTGTTTTGCAGTATGGACAAAAGTCCCGCCTCTGTTTCCCATTAGCTAGCTCCATAAATGGTGCCTAGCCATTGGAAAACAGAGGCGTCCGTCATTCTGTGAGGTGGCTCGGGGGCGTTTGTGAGAATTTTTCTCATCTGGCCCCTTTTAGGGCGTCAGTGCGGCGGTGGGCGGGGTTTATTTTTTTGTTTGTCCATGTTTATTTGGGTCATTCCGCGGCCGACCACTGCCGGAGGAAGTCCAGGTCTAGGTGAGTGCTTTCCGTGTGCCCGTTCGTTCCCGCACCCCCCTCCCGCTGTTCGTGCTTTTCCCGCACCCCCCTCCCGCTGTCCGTGCTTTTCCCGCCCCCGGTCCCACTGTCCGTGCGCTCGTAGGTGCTTGTGCTTGTTTTTCTTTCCAGCTGCTGCTTGCAGCGAATGTCTTTAATCCCCCACAGCGCCGCGCATTGCTAAAACATGTTTGCCAGAGAAGCACTCTGTTTTCTTAGAAACCGTTTCTATTTTTGTTTTTAAGAAGATGGGATCACGCACCTGCTGTCCACTGAAAAAAACACACATTCTTCAAATTCGATTGTTTTAAGAATGCATTGTCTTTTAAAAAGAATAGGCCCTCTACAGCGCGGCCGAAAGAAACCCGGCGTGATTCTATGCAGGGGTTGTGGGTGGGCGGCCTACAAATACGGCGGGAGTCTGCCCTGGCTCCGCTCTGCCCCCTCACCCCTCCTACTTTACATCTTATGTATTGTGTATGCAGGTCTACAGAGTATGTGATTATTAAATACTAACTTTCGGTGCACGTGTTTACATAAATTCCAGTCCATCCCAAGACGACATGGTCAGGCGTATATATTGGAATGTAGCTTTATTTTTTTCTCAGTTCTTTTGTTCGTGTATTTCATTGGCTCTGCTTTGGGTGTTTGACTGAAGGATGGTCAGCAAAACACGATAGCTTGTTGTTTTGTTATTCACCCGTGCCCCCAAGCTAGTTATGTTTGTATGCTTAAAAAAATTTAAAAAAGCAGGGAACAATGTGATTTTGCAAAGATGCTAGCTCATTTTTGGTTGCTGGCTTTTGGTGGTGGTGTGGTGCATATATTGGGTAGAAAGAAAAGAGTTATGGGCTCTTGAATGTCCGTACACTCAAAAATGAGTTACCTATGAACATTCTATTTCCAGCAGGGCTTTTAGAGGGCCGGGTCCACCCTGGTCTCGGACCCGTTAGTAATAAAAAACAAAAACACAGATTAACACGGGTATCTATGGGGCCCTATATTCATGTCCTTCACTGTACTGAGAAATAAAACTGATAATTTTCTGAAGAAAGTCTAAAAACCATCAAAGTAGTGATTACGTTATTGTTTATATTTTTCTTAATCTTGCACCAAATTACCGTTAGGCAGGCCCATTATAGGGATCAGAAAAACTAGTGTTCAAGCGACGCCCCTAATTACATAGGCTGCGCCTCTTTAAGAGCCTCCTTCCCCACACACCCTTTTTTGCATCCCTCTTAAAACCCTGACTCCCAAACATTTTATTTTTGTCCAGAGTAATTCAGTTTCTGTTCAAAGCTCATTTTAAAGGACAAAACAAACAAAATGTGACGTTAGAGGTCCTTGGATTAATCTCGCCCGCTGGTAGTTACACTGGGCTGCAGTAAATGTAAATGTACATGTATTTATATAGCGCAAACCACCCACATCGCAGGCATCTAAGCGCTTGCTTAGGAAACCCGTCCTGGTATTCCCCTGTGAGATAACCCCGGCAGGGTATCCACAAGGTGAAAGCCAGGCATCCCGCCGCGAGGGGCCGTTGTGGAGATTAAGCAAGCTATTGCCCAGAGTCGCAGAGTGTGAACCCGTGAGTCGAGTAGGCACCGGAGCGAGAATTATCGAGTCCGTGGAATTATTGAGCCCTAGCCCCGTCGAGGCGGGGAATTGAACCCTGGTCCAGGGCCGATCTCAGCTTCCGGGTCTGCCGCCTCTAACCCCTGAGCCACACTTCTCCAGTGCAGCCTATTGTGTGTGCCTTTTTTTCCCTCTGCTACTACCTACATGGAAGAGCTTTGGGGTCAGTCCTGCTCCCATGCTCCCCCCCTCCTCTTATCTCTAAGGCGGCCTGGCAGCAACCTGGCGACTTCAATGGAGGCGGCAGATTAGGCGAGGGAACAGTGAGCCACAAATTCCTGGAGAGAGGGGTCACTCCACCACTGAGCGGCTGCGCCCCCCACTCTCCAGATCTGCATAGCATTACTATTTTTTCTCTTTAAAAAACGGCATCTCCAAAAACTCTGTATTTTTTTTTCACTCTGTCAAACATTTAATTTCACGCCCAGCGTTCTGAATATGCTTAAAAATGCATATCTCCGGCGCACCTTTAAGCCGGAGAAACGAATGCAGAATGGAAGCTAAAACTATGCGATTTGCACCACAAGCCTATTACTTGAGGTATTTACATACAGTTTACCTCTGGAAGTTCCAAGCACTTTTTTATTCAGAAATAAAAATAAAACTGGATTAGATCCTTTAACTACAGTTACTGATTGAAAATATTTCTAGTTATACATATATTTATATCCAGAGAACAGCGTTTTCCTTCCATGGGTTAGGGGTTTCCCTCTCACCACAGACCACGCAGAGCGCCCGAGTGCTTATAGCGCTGCCAGATACAAGGCGCACAGCCTCTTCACCGCTCCGAGAGAGGTTTATCAGAGTGTCTCCTCCAGAGCCCACAGGGAGCACCGCTCACTCAGCAGGCATCCTCCGGGCACTGGTCCACGTGTGTAGCGCGCTGCCAACGATGCGCACAGCCGCACGCCGCTAGAACACAGGGGCCCATCATTCAGCCAAGCACCATCTAACACAGCCCCAAGCATAGTGCACATCCCCGCTCCCAGAGAGGGTTCCATCACTAGGCCAACCAACATCTGCCCACTACTGCCCATGTCCTTACAGCGCAGTCAAACACAATGCGCACACAGCCAGACCCCCGCTGGAAGTGAAGGGCTCGTCACTCAGCCAAGCACCCTGTGACACAGCCCCGTGCGCACTTACACACTGGGGTTGATCCATTTCTGCTGTCACCCCTGAAAGCTCTGGTTTGTGAGAGTGAAGCCCAGGGGGCAGCATTGCTACCTTGGGTCCAGGGGGCCCCTGGAGTCCTTGCAGACTGGAAGAGGCCCCTGTCTCTGTGGGCCCTGAGAGGAAGGCCTGTTTGATTCGTGGCCCCCTTCCTCTCGTGTAGCTCCCCCTCCCCCATACCCTCACTCTTTTCTCCTTTCCTTCTTTTGCTTTGCGACCCCTCTCCCTTCTCCCTCTCCCATCCCTCCCTCCACTCCATCTTCTGCTCTCTCACAAAAACAAACCTTGAATTTTCAGAATCTAAGTTAAAAGGTTAGACCAAGTAAAAGGAAACAAGCAGTGACGACTGAAGAATCATTAAAAACAAGGAAGTAATCCGTAAATGACAAGATAACAGCCAAGTTAACAGTCCAGTGCAACTAAACAGCAGTTGGTCGGTGCCGCTTCCTTCCAACAGAAGGAAATCGGAAATGACGTGACGGATCACAAGCCAAGGATAACCCAGCTTTCAAGAGCAATGACAGAGTTAACAAATGGCAAGCAGCAGGAGAATGGCAGGAGAAATTAACCTCAATATTGTGTTTACTATATGCATGCGCTGCCTAGGCTCGACCTAAAAAAGAACGCCTGCTTTTTTTTTGTGGGCATAGTGCGTGCGGCTACAAAATGACCTAGGCAGCCATGTCAAAAGTTTTTTTTTTTTACTTTAGCAACGTAGCACAGCATTCGAAATGTAGAGTAGAATAGCAAAAAACATTAATAAAACCAATAGGTCACAAGGGCGATACCTAGCACCTATGCCAATTCTTGTTGCCCAAATAAAGGCCATATAGCATGGAATTTCTTTTCCACTTACTAGGCCTGTCAGTTCTCCTGAAATAATGGTTTCTTTCTTTGACTGTAGGGCACACAGAACAGGACAGCCCATTTATACATGTCACACCTTTTGGCTGTTTGTAGAATATTTTACTATTTGATTGATAGACATTCTCGAACCCCCTTTTGCAAAGATTTTATAGCTTAAAGAGTATCAATTAAACTGAGGCCAAGGTGCGAGAGGTCTTCAGTATTACAGAGCCATCTGCATCTTTATTCCCAGGAATACTAGCTAGTCAAACTAGTGGCATGCCTGGGGGCAGTATCATGATGGGTTGCGCTGGTTGGAGCAGATCTGAATGCCTATATAAGATCTGAATGCCTATATACCACCCTCCACGCACTCAACCCTGGAAGAAACGTCAACTGCGCAAGATCCTCGCCCATCACCACCCATGGGCAGTTTCTCTTGCAGACCCTGTTGCAAATCCTTCACCATTGACATTGCTCCCACGACTGCCGAAGGCCCGCCGGAGGCTCACACCATTGAAACCCTGAGCTGCATCCTTCTCAACATGCCCTCCCTGCACCGACACGCCTTAGAAATATGGGACTTGATCGTCACCCTCTCGCCCGACGTCGCCTTCTTCACGGAGACCTGGACCAACGCCACCTCCGGCCCCGACATCGCCACGGCCATCCCCGACGGCTACAAGAGCTAGAGAAAGGACCGCCCACGCTGCCCAGGAGGGGGACTCGCCATCGCACACAAGACCCCCTCTGACTCTCCACCTCCAGCACGAGTGACCCCCTCTCCAACACAGAACACCTTCACTTCAAGATTCAGACCAGCCCCAGGACCGCGCTCAGTGCCACCCTCAGACCACCAGGACCTCGCATCCCAAGCCATCACCTCCATGGACTACATTCTGCACAGAGACCTGAACTTCCACCTCGACAACTGCAATGACCCCGACTACATCACCCTCCTCAGCAACCTCGCCTACCAAGGACTGAAGCAGTTTGTCAACACACCTACCCACAGAGTGGGTCACATCCACAACCCCATCTTTACGGGAGGAACAAACATCTGCTTCAGCAACACCACACAGCCCCTCTGGACTGACCACTACTGCGTCCTTTTCACCTTCAAATCCACCAATGCACCCAAACCCGCCCCACTCCTGCCACAATGGAACTGTTGGAAGGTCAAGGAAGAACACCACAACACCACCCTCCGTCAAACACCCCCTCCGCCGCCACAACCGATACCAACACCGCAGCCAGGGAATTTCACAGCTTCATCGCTCCGCTTCCCCACCAAACAACACCCTCTGAAGGCCGCCTGGTTCACCACAGAACTACAAGAAGCCAGACACTCCTGCAGACGACTAGAGAAAATCTGGCAAAACCAGAATACCACGGAAGCACAGAACAACCACAAGAGCGCCCTGAGGGAATAACACCAGCGCATAAGGGACACCTTCATAAAAGACAAAGTCCTGACCAACGCAACCAACGCCAGGGAACTGTTCAACGTCATACAGTAGTTCACAAAACCCACCTGCAAAGCCACCAACTTTATACCCTCCCAGGAACTCTGCAACAAGCTCAGCTCCTACTTCCATCTAAAGATCAAGGACCTCTACGACAACTTCAGCGAACCAGCCCGGACACCACCCGCTACCCACCACTGCCAACAAGCCGACTCTCACGTCCTGGGATCCCACCACCACCAAACTTTTCTCCGACACCATGAAGAAAACACACTCGGGATCACCAATGGACCCCCGCCCACCACACAAATTCCACAGGGCCACCACTGTCATCGCACCCAAACTAGGACGTACCATCAACACCTCCCTCAGATCCGGCATCTGCCCAGACGATTGGAAACGGGTGGTGGTGAAACCCCTCCTCAAAAAACCAACGCCGACTCCACGGACCTGAAGATCTACCGGCCCATCTCTTTCATCCCCTTGCGGCCAAGGTCACCGAAAGACTCGTAAACGCCCAGCTGACCACTTTAATCAAAAATAACTCCTTCCTAGATGCCTCCCAGTCCAGATTCCGCAGCAACCACAGCACAGAGAGCGCCCTCCTCGCCGCCACTGATGACAACCGCTTGTTACTGGACCAAGGACACACTGAGGCCCTAATCCTTCTAGACCTCTCAGCAGCCTTCGACCCCGTCTCACATCGTACGCTCGCCACCAGACTTCATGACGCGGGGATACAATGAGCTGCCTTCGACTAGATCCAATCCTTCTTCTCTGACAGAACTCCGAGGATTCGACTCCCTCCTTTCCTCTCCGAAACCACAGACATCAACTGTGGAGTTCCCAGGGATCCTCACTCAGCCCCACGCTCTTCAAAATCTACATGGCCCCCCTCACCGCCATCATCAGACAGCATGGGCTCAGCATCGTATCCTATTTGGGGACCCATGTACTAAACATACTTACATTTTATTACCCATTTTTTGCTAATTCAAGTCCCACGATGGCAAACTAGCTAAATTATATGTTAAACTTTAACAGCGTCACACAAAACCAGCAAACAGATGTCTTGCACTAGATATCAAAAGTCATTCAGATGATACTGGATAGAGAGCAGAGTCAGAGGTAGAGATTGTCAGAGAGAGAAAGAGGTTTAACTAAAGAAATATAATAACGTTTACGTTTACTTTCCCAGAGCCCCCCTTGGAAGGTGGGGTCTCTGGGCAATTAACCAATCTGCCCACCCCTTAAAACGTCCCTGCTCGGAAACCTAACTTCATGCATTAACTCAGACAAATTCTGCATTATGTGTACGAATGTTAGAGACCTCGTAGGTAAAAAACAGGCATTTGGCTGTGCACAGAGCCAGCGCAGCCCATCATGAAACGGCCCTAGGGCCACACGGGACGGATAGGACAGCACAACACCCAGCATGCCATTGTTTACTATCACTGCAGCCAACAGCTCTCCTGGGAAGAGGCAAGTGTCTTTAAGATGCAGGTGGCGCAGAACACTGGAGATCTGCAGCTCTCACAGCACTCACAAGATATTCATAGATTCATGATCCTATTTCCCAGTGCTCAAGAGCTGTAGCATCTCTCAGAACACTCCAGAGCTGTGCACATTCAACAGCAGTCCTCGGTTGTGTGCCTCAAGAAGCAGTTTAGGGTTGTGTGCTTCTCTCACAGCAGTCTGGAAATGGGCACCTCTAGCTGCCCTTCAGCGTTGCTCACCTGTAAATTCACTCCTGAGCTGTGCACCTATTAAAC
The DNA here is from genome assembly GCF_964263255.1 of Lissotriton vulgaris. Classification (NCBI taxonomy): domain Eukaryota; kingdom Metazoa; phylum Chordata; class Amphibia; order Caudata; family Salamandridae; genus Lissotriton; species Lissotriton vulgaris. Next base: position 469,636,063 of record NC_141685.1, on the reverse strand, counting down.
CAATCTCGACATATGCAGTATCCTTAGCAATACACAACTGAGCACCTCTCCTACCCGTGTGTGCAACCTGTCTCTTAATGCAGTTTCTATCTCTATAGCAAGGTCCACTGCACCACAAAGGGTCTTTTGTTCCTTCTACCCCCCTTCACGAAAATGACTTGCAATTTTAATACATTTTTAGCGCTTAGACACAATTAGGTTTGCATAGACCGCAAAGCGAGTGTGTCCTTAACACTTTGCAAGATTACGTTGGTCTTGGTGGCATAACATCAATGGTAGATCTCCCTCCAGATTAAGGTCAGGAGCTACTGATATTCCCTCTACCCAAAATCCAACTGCCAGCTGTCAGCAATGAGTGCTCGGTCATGCCTCCGACTTTGCACCACTTGGGGCTTCAAAGACCAAGGATACGCCACAAGGTTGAACATTCCTAATGATGACCTCCAGATGGCAATCCCAGCAAACCTTCTTGTATCCTTTCGATCACCATATAACACTCATCTGACTATGTGATTTTTTTACAAGACGTATGATCAGGGCACAAATCCTAAAAAGAAGAGGTGGGGGGTCTAACCAAGTTAGGCAATATGCAAGTGGCATCATGGCAAGTGGCATCACAAAGCATGATATCACGGCACGTGACATCAGAACCCATGACCTCACAGGAAGTGACATCACAATGAGTTACATCAGAACTTAAGACCTCCCACATATGTTTAGCAGACCTATCATGAGAACATTAAGCACATTACAATATTTAACAAATTAGATTTTGCGTCGGGTTGTGCTAATGAAATATCCGGGTTTCAACTGACATATTTATTTTTTTAAACCCTGCCACAAAGAAAGTGGCAACAAGGAGAAACATGCCAGTAAATCTGTTCTGCTTAATTAATTGCAATGTCTGCATTTTAAAATATCTTATGGGGTTAAGAAACCTGCTGCAGAGGTCTTCCTGATTGTTCCCTTTACATCCAGAGGAATATTAATAACGGTAAGATTACTCTGTAGGTTAACACATTTGCTGGAGAGATTTAGTTTGTTTCTATTCCCAGTGTTCAATCAAAGTTACATAGAGGGTTAATATGTCTCCTGCAAAGCACATCAAGTAACACGCAGATGACAGATTTTTATTTTATGGAAATGAGAAAGTGCGTTACTGCTTTTAACACATGGATCCTTTTGTTGCTTGCAGTTCATACCTTGCAATCCTACTAATATGGCACAGTGAGCTATAAAGGGTATGTAACTCCTACACCTTGTAAAACACACGGCCTTCTGTAACACATCCTGGACATTGATTTCCACACAAATTATTTATTGTCAATGTATAATGTGTGCGTGTGATGTAAAGTCCTCTCGGTGTCTGAAAGCTACACCAGGCCGAGTTTAGAATATTTCAGTGGGAACCAACTTCTTGGCAGGGTAGACGGCGAACACCATGTGAAAAGAGTGGGTAGACGCTGTCTAGCCACCTGTATCCTCGACTTTTGCCCTCATAAGTTCAGATATAAGTTGCACCTTTTGTCACTATCAGACTACAGTGTCTCTACAATGGGAATCCTTTTTTACCAATAACTGATGCAGCTGTTGATTCAACAGGAGAGAAAGATTCAGCTATCAATTTTAGCAAAAAACGCACACAAGTGAATGTTTAGATTTCATGTCAGTAGCGTAGTTTGAATGCCATGCTCCCTGGTGCAAGGAAAATGGTCCCAGTGACTGCTGTTGGGGTATTCAAATACAACAATTATCAGGGTTCAATGGGCCCGTCAGCGCTCTCTGCTTCGGTGCAACTGTACCTGCTGCACCAATGGTAGCTTAGTACCCTCCATCATGTAGAAACAACCCACAACTCCTATATGGCGCTTATTTCAATATTAAATCTAAGATTGTGTAAATATGTGATACAATTTTAAAATTAAAATAAATGTAAATATTAAAATAAAAATATTATTTGCAACTTTAACTTTAATTATGTTAATTTTTCTAATCTACACCTTGAGAGTAGTACAATCCCAGAGGAAAATAAATAGAACACGTGCTTAAAAAGAAGAGATGGCCAGAAAAAAAGGCTTACAAATGAACCGATGTAAATCCTGCATTTTAAATCATTATCAGACAGAGCTCTGAAGGTGTCGTTTACCTGCTGCTGCCTCAGGACACTTTCACCTCCAGCTCTGCGCCCACACGTTTCACTGGCGGCTGCATGAACAGTCTTCCCTCCCGCGGTGGCAGACCATGCAGTGAGCCGCGCCGCTCACCGCTCTGATAATAAAGGAAACCAGTCAGCGAATGCGTGACCCACATACGTCGACTCTGAGACTCTGGAAAAAAGAATGAGAACGCTGCAACCTCAATCTTCATGTATGCAAATGACTCACAAAAGGAACAACCTAAGTTAATGGATATGTGCAGTTTAAAACAATTGGCAGACAATCATACGTATCAAGTCTAAAAGCATATTTATTTAATGAAAGTTTTCGTTATTGAGACACAATATACTGTTTTGTGCATTTTTATTTAAAAAATGTTTTTGCATGGCTGTTATTCCTCGGTTTGTTTTCTACGTTTTAGGGTTTACTTTAGAGTAGGGGTCTCCAACGAGTAGTTCGGAAGCTACTGGTAGCTCCCCAGCACCCTGGAAGAAACTCTCAGAGGTGAAGCCAATCCCTCCATCTATTTCAAAGGGTCTTTGCCTATCCAAGACCCTGAATGGCAGCCAGCTAAACCAATGCCATAGCCTCAAAAGAGTCACAAGGAGCATGAATATGTTTTACGCCTTTCTCTTTTTTTTTTTGATTTAAAAAGATTTTATTATAGAGATTTTAACAGTACATATAAAGTGAAGGCATTACTGGTGTCTTATACGCCGTAAGGGTTACAGTAGGCATATCGTTTAACATGATTAGGTGCATGTTACAATGGCTGGGCAATGCTTGGTACAGGCGTGCGTTGAAACTCGGTGCTGCCCTCGAGAAGGAAGAGAAACAAAAGAAAAGTAGGGAGAAGAGAAAAAGGGAAGAGCGGACAGGAAGGGTGGCGCTTTTTGGGGGGGTGGAATAACCCGTCCTACCTATGGTGGTTTGTGCGAGCTCAAGTAGTTGTCTAGGGGGAGCCACATCTCGCCCTTTGCGGTGTAGTTGGGTGAGATTTTCGCCGTTATGTTGTCCGCCCCCCTTAGGAATATAATCCAGTTTAGCCAGCCAGCGCAGCGTCCGCGCCGTCCCCGCGCCGAAGACATGCCAAAGACTAGCCCGTCTGTGCCCGTCCGGGCCAGGACGGGGCACGGGGCAGAGGGTTATGTCTCACATGCAAGGCCACCACGGGTTGTGTCATCCGATCAGCTGAAAGCACTGCGACCTAGGAAGCACGACAACTGTACTTTACTAGAAATCCCACACACTGGTAAGGCAGTCTGCCCTAATTGCTGTCTCACATTATCACCTTTCAATCTTACCCTCCGCGTAGATCCAGACTTAGGAAGCGTCATAAACAGTTCTGCCCCACTGACTAAGTTTTTACGTTTTATTATATAAATTGCCGCTCCATACCCAAACACAAACTGGACATTCTTAACCTGTTGCTAGAGGACAAACCCAGTGCATTGTTCCTCACAGAAACCTGGCTACACGAGGGCTCTGGTCCGGATGTGGACACTGCTCTTCCTGCAACCTATGCGATTCTCAGGAAGGATAGACCCCTGAAAACTGGGGGTGGACTTGCTGTTATCTATGACAAAACACTCAAATGTACAATTGAGACGCTACATATCCCTGACTGTGAAGCCGCACTTTTTAAAATCTGCTTGAATCCTAATTTCACGTTCTCAGGCTCTTTAATTTACTGGCCTCCCGGGAATGGCACGAAATGGGCTTCCGAATTAGCGGACCGTATCACCCCTTTTTACTTGGCCTGTAAAAACTTCTCTCTTATTGGAGATCTAAATCTACACTTAGAGGACCAATCTAATACGGCTTGTGCTAACTTGCTAGAAGATCTGACAGCGTTAAGTATTAATCTCCTTAACTCTGGACCCACCCACAAGGCAGCTCATCTGCTCGACCCAGTACTTTCTAATCTCCCAGAATTTACCTGGCAGGACATTACCCCGGTATGCTGGTCTGACCACTATTTAAGTAAATTTAATCTGAAACCACCTGCCACATCCTTCTCTCAATCTGTACCCCCGGTTTCATTAAGAAAAAATTGGAAATCCCTAGACATTTCAAAACTCAACACAGCACTGAGCATGAACCTACCAAATAAAATCCAAGACATGGAAGGTATTGCAACTGCTACTCAACAATGACTCAGCAAAGCGGCTGAGACCTGCCTGCCCACCCCGAATACTAAGGGAAACAGACATCGCCCCCCTGTCCCCTGGTTTAACGACTCACTCAAAGAGGAAAAAACCAAATGTAAGGTACTTGAAAGATTGTGGCGAAAAGATTTCGCTCCTGACAAAAAAAAAAGGTACCAAATTGGCAGAAACCTATACCATACTGCATGCAAGAAAGCACGCGCCATGTATGTCTCTAACACCATCACTGAAGCTGTGAATAAAGCCAAAACATTATTCAACACAGTTAAAGATCTAGCGGGGCTCAAACTACAGCCCCGGCCCGCCCATTAAACGAAAGGCAATGACATGGACCTCGCCCAATTTTTCTCTGACAAAATAGATGAACTAATCACTGAAATAAACAGGAACAATGTTGATACCACCACAAAGCAAGAGTTGGAGTATACCCCCACAGTTAACCAGACCTATTACAATTGATACCCTTCAATCCATCATGAAGACAATCAAATCCGGCTCTCCGCAGGACCCTATTCCTATGAATATCATGAAATCACTGGACACCCCCTCCCTTGAAATTATTGTTGATACCTTAAATTCATCTTTGGAGCTCGCTACAGTACCCAGCCTATGGAAACATGCCATAGTAACCCCACTCTTGAAAAAACCGACAGCAGACCCCGAAATATTAGCTAATTACAGGCCTATCTCTCTTCTCCCAGCTTTTTCTAAATGTCTGGAGAGACATGTGCATTCTGCCCTAACCCTATTTGCGGAAGAAAATTCCCTTCTCCATCCAACCCAATCGGGATTCCGAGCGGGTTTCTCTACGGAAACCGCCCTGCTGGGAGTTTCAGAAACCATCCGGAAACATCTTGACGATGGTCAAACGGTTGCGCTTATTCTACTCGACTTAAGCGCAGCCTTTGATACTGTGTCGCACAAAAAGCTGCTCACCACGCTAGAAAAAAACGGAATTCGAGGCGATGCCTTGAAATGGATTAGATCCTTCCTGGACCAACGGACTTTCCAGATAGCATCATCCACTGTGTGCTCTGGACCTGTCAACTCCCCTCATGGAGTACCGCAGGGATCTATCCTTAGCCCACTTTTTTTCAACCTTTACCTTAGACCCCTGGCGGACTTAGTGGAAAAATCTGGACTGACATTTATGACGTACGCAGATGATTCTCAGATCATCTTCACGCTGTCAGAATCCCACCCATCATCTCCGTCTCTGCTCAAACAAGGTCTCCTGAACATCTTCAACTGGATGATTATGAACCAGTTGAAATTAAAAGGAGACAAGACGGAGATCCTCCTTATGGGTAAGCAGCCCGATCTATGGAATGCCTCACATTGGCCTTCCCAGATGGGAAATCTTCCTACACCAGTCTCCCATGCTAGGAATTTGGGGGTAATCTTGGACAACTCGTTGTCCATGAAGCAACAGGTCAGCAAAGTAGTTGGACTCTGTTTCACCATCCTAAAATGGCTCAGAAAGATACTATGGATGCTGCCCATCTCCACGCAGAAAACAGTAGTCAACGCCTTAGTTACATCTCGGCTTGACTACGGGAACATCTTGTACCTAGGTGCCAACAAAGCAGTTATAAAGAGACTTCAGATGATACAGAATGCGGCTGCCCGGATTCTTTGTCATATACCTAGAAATACCTGCGTGTCCCTCTACTTGCGTGAACTTCACTGGCTCAGGGTGGAAAATCGCATTCGATTTAAGACCCTAAACTACATGTTTAAAATAAAAGCAGGCACTACACCCAAATACCTTCAGGCATTAGTTCATCCTTACATCCCAAAAAGAAACCTACGGTCACTCTCAGCAGCAACTTTTTGCGTGCCCAGATTCAAGCTCTTTAGAATGGGAGGGAGATCCTTTGCCTATCAGGGTCCATCCATCTGGAACGAACTACCTCTCCATATATGCAAAGAGGGGAGCTACTCCAGGTTCATGAAAGAAATAAAAACCTGGTTGTTCGATCAATAACCCCAAATGACCTAAGCTGATCGTTCCCCATCTTCTGTGCTGTGTTCTTTGGCGCCGGGAAACCCTTTTTGGGTAGCTGTTGCGCCTTACAAGTTTAAAAAATAAATTAATAAATGAATAAGGTTGCCTTCCCCATGTCCTTCCAGTTCGCCAGGATAGTTTTGACTGCCGCTGTGAGCAGAAGATCGATTAGTTCACTGTCGCTTTTGGATACGATTCCTGGGGCCAGGAAGGTGGCTACTAGCCCTAGGAAATCTTGCTGAATTGAGTGGCCTATTATGCTGTTTATGAAGACTCTTATCTTACCCCAGAATGTCTTGACTTTAGGACAGTAAAGTATAAGGTGTGCGAGGTCCCCTTTGTGTTTGTGGCAGTTCCTGCATATGTCGTTGTCCCGGAGGCCTACTGCTGCCAGTCGGACCGGAGTCCATTATGCTTTGTGGAGGAGCCAGTATTTGGTTTGGGCTAAAGTTGGGGACACCTTATTTTTGGATGCAGAGTTCCAGAGGCGGGCCTTTTCTGTCTCACTGAACTGTCCGGTGTGTTGTGTTTCCCAAAAGTCTAATGCTTTGGCATTTAGTGTTGTTGTTACCGGGCAGAGGAGTTTGTATAGGTGTGATGTTTGATGACCAATCTTATTTAAGTTTGCCATGTATAGCAGGATCGATGGGGCCTCCTTGCTAATACCTGCTCTTGTGATTGCCGCCTTTATTTTTAGGAAGTTATAAAATTCAATGTCTGGTAGGTTGTGCAAGTGTTTTAGTGTGTGGAAGGTAAGCGGGGCATTGAGCTTTTCTAGCTGGTCAGTAGTAGAGATGCCCCGTTCATACCAAGCACTGATATTCAGTACTTTGTCTTTGTATTTTATTTTGGTATTGTGCCTGATAGATTCCCTACTTGTGTTTTTAATGCTTCATTCCAACTTTATGTCCACCTTGAGGAGGGCGTCCTTGGTATATTTAAATATGATGTTGTTGGCTTCGGGGTGTTTGTTAGCCGTAAGTAGGGCTAGGGGATCAAGGCCTCTTAAAATTGCTCTCTCTAGTTCCAGCCATACCGGTGTGTATGCCTGGTCCGGTGAGATCCAAAATATACCCTGCTAGGCTAGGCATGCCATCTGAAAGGTTTTAAAATTGATGAGGTTGAGTCCTCCAAGTGCTTTGTATAGTCTTAGTTTCTGCAGGCTGATCCTGGGTTTCTTGTCTCCCCAGAGGAATGTATTGATCAGGGTGTCTAGCTTTTTGTGGAAATCCTCTGTAGTTAAGAGCGGGAGCATGCTGAGGAAATAGTTGACCATGGGTGTTATCATCATTTGTATTGATTCCACCCTCCCCCACCAGCTGATAAATTTTGGTGACCATGTCTCTAGCATCTCTTTTACTTTGTTTAGAATGGAGTTTTCGTTGTAGTCCAGTGTTGACTTGAGATACCTCCCGAAGTATAGGCCCAGGTACTTTAGGAAGTTTTTTTGCCAAGCCAGTCCCGAGATCCCTAGTACTGCCCTAGTTGTGTGAATATTTAGGGGTTTCCATTCCGACTTGTCCCTATTGAGTTTATAGCCAGACACCTGCGTGTACTCTTCGATTGTAGACATAAGAGCCGCTATCGATGGGCCGGGGTTCTGTGTTGTTATTAGTATGTCATCCACGTATGCCGCTAATTTAAAAGTCTTCTCCTTGATTGGGATTCCTTTTATTTCTCTGTTGCCTCTGATCATCGACAGGAGCGGTTCCAGGCAGAGTAGGAAAAGTGCCGGGGAGAGTGGGCAGCCTTGTCTGGTCCCCCTGCCCAGTGATAGTGATTCAGAGGTGCCCCCATTGACAGCCACAAGGGCTTTGGGTTCGTTATATAGCGCCATCACCATTCTTATGTATCTCTCACCTAGCCCAAACTGTTTCATGCATTGCTCTAGGAAGGGCCAGGAACACTCTGTCAAAAGCTTTCTCAGCATCGAGTGTGATCATTACTGCTGGCTCCTCTTTTGTGGAGGCATGGTTTATTAAGTGGCATAAGAGTCTCGTGTTGTCTTGGAACATTCTGTTCTTGAGGAAGCCCACCTGTGAGTAGTGGATTAGATTTGGGAGCTGTGCATTTAGTCTTGCCGCAAGGATCTTTGCGTATATCTTGCAATCTACATTGATTAATGAGATGGGGCAGTAGTTTTGCGGGTATTGTGGATCCTTGCCCTCTTTTGGAATGACTATTATGTTAGCCTCAGCCATTGAGAAAGTCATCTTACCTTTTTGAATGCAGTGTGTGAAGACTTCCTCCATTGTGGGTTTGATTAGTCGGAGGAAGTGTTTATAGAACACTGCTCTATACCCGTCTGGGCCAGGGGCTTTGTTGTCCTTAAGATTCGCTACCGCTTTTTCTATCTCTGCTCCCGTTATATATCTTGATCTAGGGACGATCTTTGTGTATCCGACAGCTTGGGCAAGGTAAGCTTGTCTAGGAGACTGGCTCCGCCGTCCCCTTTTAGGTTTTTGTCCTCTCTGTAGAGGGACTCATAGAAATCTTTAAAGACCTTGAGGATTCCCTTGTTTGATGTTTTGGACTTCTTATTGGTGTCTGTTATTGCCGCAATTGCATGTTGCCTCTGTTTGCACTTCGAGTATGCAGCTAGCGCTTTCCCCGCTTTATTTGCTGAACATAGGTTTATAGCTTTATATCTATTTATCCACGTGCCTGCCCTTTCGCTTAAAATCCTATTGAGCTCGTATTTCTTTCTGGTGAGGTCGGTAAGAGTGTTCTTGTCTGCTAAGTTGGTAATATGGTTTGTTTCTAGGTCTTTGATCTGCAGTTCAAGCTCTAGTACTTTTTTATTTCTTTCCCTGTTTATTCTGGCTTTAATGCTGAGTAGTTTACCCCTGACTGTAGCTTTCATGGCGTCCCAAAGGGTGTCTCTTTCCGTGTCTTTGGTGTCGTTGAACTCTAGAAATTCTTTTATCGATCCTTCTATTTCTGCTCCATTGGCCGGGTTTTTGAGGATGTCGCTGTTGAATCTCCATCTACGGCTAGGGTGTTCGTTATGTCGTCCGCTGAGTGTTAGGCTGTTGTGTGAGTGGTCTGAAATTGTTCCGGGGACGATTTCTGTGTGGTCTATGAGATGTGTATGTGAGGCTGAGATGAGGATGTAATCGATCCTGCTGTATGAGTTGTGCGGGTGTGAGTAGAAAGTGTAGTCCCTGGTATCTGGGTGTTCGAGTCACCAGGGGTCCCTAAGCGGGAACTTGGCGCATAGGTTCTTCAGGGTATTCTGCCCTTGTGTGCAGTGGCTATTTCTTTGTGGGTGTCTGTCAGTGTCACCTGGTTGAGGTCCCCTGCTACTATCAGTAAATCCTCTAGGGGAATCTTGTTTAGTCTGTTCTCAACGTCCCCCCAGAAAGCATTGTCCTCACTGTTAGGCCTATAAATATTGGCACTGTGGATTGACACTTCTCCCCTTTTGAGGCTCATTATTAGGATTCTCCCATCCTCATCTGCGTGGCTCTCCTGTACCCCTAGTCTGGCTCTTATTTATCGGAGTGATTACCCCTCTCTTTTTGTGCACTGCTGGCGAGCACAGTGTTTGCCCTATCCAGTTCGCCCTGACTCGCTGAGCGCCCTCTGCTGACAGTTTGGTTTCTTGGAGCACGCACATATCGCGCTTTAGTTTGTTTAGGTACTCTAACACTTTCCTCCTCTTGACTGGATGGTTAAGCTCTTTAACGTTGAAGGAGACTACTTTTAAGTCTGAAACTAGCTGGTTATGTGTTGTCTGTGTCATGTCTTCCGGTGCGTATCGCAGTTTCGTAAGGCGGTCCTGTATGTGTCTAACTGCCTTACGTATGGTCTTTTGTCGCCCTTTTTTGTCGCCTTCCTGTCAGGCTTGCTTGTTGGAGTAGACTGGCTTAGTGGTAGCTTGCATCTGACCGTTAAGGAGAAGTGAAGATAGTGTAGGGGAAAGAAAGGGAAAAAAGAAAGAAGGAAGAAAAGCATGGAAAACAAAAAAAATAAAGTATGTGGAGCCCCCCTCTCCCCCCTCGGACCCCCTCCCACCCCTCCCCCCAAAACTTGCAGTGCGAGCGTGCGACAGCAACGTTCCCTCCCTCCCCTCCCCCCGAGGATATGTGGTGAGCTAAGAACAGAGCTCTTGCAACAAGTGGCCGTCTATAGTACATGTTGTGGCTGTTATACAAGAGAATCCCTGTTGCCCCCTCCCTGTCCCACCCGTCATTAGTGCTGGCCTACTCAAATTGAGATCAAAAGGATATGAGGTAGATATTGTTGTAACGTCTCTTGACTGAGGTAGTTGATTGGGCTTGAGGTAGGTCGGCTAGTACAGTATGTATAAGGTGTCGCATTGTCTGCTGGGTCATTAGACCACGCTTGTATCTGACAGGACTATTTCCCCTAGTCATAATGTCCCCTGTTGGCACTTAGCCGAGGCGCTAGTTGCCCGCAGCTCCTCCTGTCTCAGTGTTGTCCGTTGATGCTCTTCTTTTCGCCGTGCCCGTGTTTTAGGCTTCCATTTCTTCTGGTGCAGGACCTTGAAGGTACCTTCTCAGCTCGCGGGGGTCGTCGAAAACCAAAGTTCGCCAATTGTCCGTAATTCTGAGCCTAGCCGGACCCGCAAAGCTGAAGGTGACGTTATTCTTCTTCATTCTTTCCCTTAGGGCTAGGAATTCTTTTCTGGTCTCCACTGTTTGCCTTGAAAAGTCTAGTGTGATTAATATTTTGTTGCCATTCCATTTTAGGTTCGGGTTCGTCCGCGCTACCGCAAAGAACGCTTCAGTCTGGTTGGAGCACAGGGGCTTGCAGATGATTGGTCTTGGGCCGCGACCCTTCGGCGGTTTGACAGCCGGCACTCTGTAGGCTTTGTCTACCTCGAACTGTCTGTCAAAATTTAATCCTGTTAGCTTTGGAAGCATTTCTTCTATGAGGGCTGCACACGAACCAGGTTTCTCTTCTTCTCCTTCAGGAATTCCCAGAAGTCTTATGTTACCTCTTCTGCTACGGTCGTCCTGGTCTGCCAGCTGTTTTTTGAGGTAGCTGGCGGCTTTGGTGATGGACTGCAGGGACTTGGTTGACTGGGCATTTTCATCCTCTAGGTCGCTGATGCGCTTCTCCGCCTATCCTGTTGTTCGCCTTATTTTGGTCTGCCCTTATAGCTGCCAACTCCAATTGCATGTTGTCTATTGTCTGCTTCGTGGATATGGCCAAATCGTTGCCCTCGTTGATTTTTTTAAGTATCATGTCCAGGGTTATTTTGTTCTTCTGTTTTTGCGGTGAGTCTGTTAGATCCTTCCTGTATTTCTTAGCATCGCTGGATGACTTGCCATCATTCCCTGCCATTGTTGCCAAACCCCTTCTGGCTGGGTAGCTGTCAAGTCTGCCGATTTCTGCTTTACGGAGACTGGCTTGGGTAGCTCCCCTTTTGATTATGACTGCTCCTTCTTTGGATTTTGGTGGTCTAGCCTGTACCTGCTTGGTTCCCTTATGGACCTTGTCCTGGTCTTTGCTCCTGCCAGCTCCGCACTTGTTTCCTTCGTTCTCGGGTGTGCTGACCCCTTGTCCTCTGGGATTAGTGGGAAGATCGAGAACACGTCTTGTCTGTACCTGCGGTGTTATCGGGGGCCAATGTTGGTTTGTTTGTTCTGCAGACCCTCTTAGGGTGCTATTTTCTGTAAGTCCGGCTGGTCCTTTCCTGTAACGCACGTGTTGTGCTCCTCAATTGTTAACTGGGCGGCGCTTAGTGGTCTCGGACCTTTGCTGGCAGTTCTTGGGTGTGCTATGTGTACTTGGACCGAGCTTCGGGTGGCACAGCACTACTAGTTTGTTGTTCGCTCAGTGTGGTGAGATGGCGGCCTCCTCCTCTTTGACCGCCGCTTCGAGTCCCACCTGTTCGCTTGTGGCCGCCGTTGTGGGCAGAGGCTCCGACGCCTCCTTAAGGTGTTTATCCAGCTGTTGGACCGGTTCACCGGCTGCGGGCTTGTTGTGGCCAGACTGAGGCAATTATGCGGGTTGTACAACTTCGGCTGACGCTTCTGACTGCTGCCACGGTCTATTGTCTTTCGCCCGGGCCCGATGGCTGCTTCCACTGGGGGACCTTCACTTTCGTTTTCCACCCTCTCCGTATGTTTGGGATGGCGGCCTCCTCTTCCTTGCTCCCAGCTTCGGGTCTCACCTCATCTATTTGATCCCCCTGTTAGTCTATCGCTCTGATGCCTCCGCTAGGCTGGCTGACTGTAGTCCATGTAACTTACGCTCTCCTTACCCTTTCCTGCCAAAACAGGTGTGGGACAGGTTCGGTGAGCACCCTAGTAGGCGTGGTGCTGTCCGGTCTAGCGGCAACGGCCGGTTGCGCGTTGGGAACGCAGAGGCGGAATGTGCGGTATGTGTGGCTCCTCTGAACTTCTTTCCGCAGCCCTGGTCTATTGGCTGGGCAAATGGCGGCTTCCAGTGGGGGACCTTCGGTTTCATTTCCCTTGCTCTGTCCCCGCTACTCCCGGAGACCACTGGACTTGATCGCGCTTCTTGCGATCCTCTCCTCTATTCTTTCGCCCCCACCTGTGCTGCCAGTGGTGTCGCTATCTTGCGGTGGTCGCCGGTGACTTTCCGGTCCCTTGCCGCTCAGCGAGAGAAGGGGCGAGGCAACAACAGCAAAATGGCGGCCCCCAGCAGCGCTTTCAGTTTCAGGACTTTCTTGTTACAGCGTGCCTCGATCCCGTACCGCCACCTCCTCCCCATTTAGTTCTTTGGCACTTACTTGGTTGTTTTGCTGGGGGGGGGGGGAGTTCGAGTTACCTCTGTATTTCCTCAATTGCGGGCATTGCATGGTGTCCTTCAGTTTGTTGGCGTTCCGTGCATCGCTTTCCCGTTACTGTGTGGGCGCCATTTTGCTGTGCTCCGTTCGTGTATCCCACCGAGACGGAAAGTTGGTTGAAACTCCCCCGGAACTATGTTGGTGGCGGGATCCTTGCTTCTCTTGTATGCCCTGGGTATTCCGACGTACTTGAGGCTTCTTTTCACTCTGTTCAGTGCTCGTTTTCGCTGTTCTTTCACAGATATTTCCCTCGGGGTTGCGGAGGTAACGGACCTAGGCGCCCGACCTCATTGCCATCCAAGCCACGCCCCCCTGTACGCCTTTCTCTAAAAAGTCACATCGTGGGTGAACAATAGCAGTAGCGGCTGCTACCTCTCACCCGCAGTGGGGCGGGTAGCAGAGTAAGGGGCGGGCGGGGGCAGGGGAGTATCGGGTAAAAAAACGCCGCCGCATCTCCTGCGTCCGCTTCCTTCCTTAGGGAAACAGGAAGCACCAGGGCTCCCACACTACCCACAGCCAATCACAACCCTGCAATGCAGCGTTTTGATTGGCCGGAGTGCTGTTACACGGCGCTCAGACAGAGGCTTGAGGGATGGGCATGTTCTCCATGCATGCTGTAATGAAGCCTGCACGGAGAACAGGGGAAGAGCGCATGACTGTTTTGTCGGCCTGAGAGGTCTGAACAAACAGTCATTGCGCACTTAGGAGGGCTGTACCTTCCTCACCTGCTCTGCAGCCCCGCCCGCACCCTCACGCCAGCTGCCGCTGCAGGAGGACAAAATAAAATGATAATAGCATTACATTATGATCATTTTATTTTTTCCTTTCCTTTGCTGCATAAAGGCAGTGGAACGACACTCCTTTGCGGAGGAACTGCCCCTGAACATTAGGCTAGGAGCCAATAGTAGAGGCAGTGGCCAAAGCAGTAGCCAGTGAGGGCCCTCTGAAGCGTGGGGCTGCAGAAGCTGAGTGAAAATGTTTGAGTTCAATGCATGAACAGCCCAGTAGCTGAGGAGAGCAGGGTCTGTATTCAGAGCACAGACAATTTAGAACCGCACTTGCATGAATGTGTGTGCACTTTTAAGTGTGAGCCTGGCATTATGTCTCTTCCCTAATAAACAATGCAGCTGTCTGGAACGAGAGTCTTGTGTTGTGTTGGAAATGTGGTTCCTAATTGACTGGGTATTCGCTCTGATCAAGAAGTACCCACAATCCTAGTCAGGGTAAGGCACCAGCAATCCCCAAACTAACCTGTACTCACCCTCTGGTAGCTTGGCACAGAGCAGTCAGGCTTAATTTGAAGGCAATGTGTAAAGTATTTGTGCAATACTTCAAACAGCAAAAACAGTGAAAGCACCATTCAAAAAGATCCCACACCAATTTAGAACAATAGAGAGTATTTTAGTAAATATAACAAGACCAAAACTACAACAATCCAATAGGTAGATCTTGAGATATTGATTTTTAAAGAATAAACTGTTAGATTGCGCTTAAAAGCCATAAGCACTTACTTGGGATATCTGGTAACACTGGACCAGGACAAACCCAAGAGTTCAGGCTGACTGCAATGGAGCACAGGCTTCTACAACTAAATGTTGAAGGTACGTAGTGCAGACGGAGGAATACCAAGGTGCCCATCCACGCAGCACCAGCAATGCACTACTCCTGATCTTCACAGCAGCAGCGATGCATCAGCTCCTATGAGCAGGGTGCTGCGATGTGGAGGTTCAGCATCATCGCTGATCCTACCGTCGACAAAGATGCAATGCCGGGATGAGCATTGTGCAGTGGTAGTTGCGAAGGTTATGCGTCAAGTCCAATCCATGCAGCATCAGTGATGTGTCAGTGCCGATCCATGCTGCAGAGGTGATATGTCGGTTCTGATCCACGCAACAGAGGCCAAGTGCCAGTTCCAACCCGCGCAGCAGCAGTAATGCGTCAGATTGACAGAGTATGTGTAATTTCTGCTGAAGCAATCACCTCTGACCCACTTCCAAAGTTCCAGGACTGGGTTGGCGCCATCTAGCAGGGCAGACTAACAGAAGGCAGAGTGGTTGGAAGTCTTTAAAGTCCTAGTGACATCAGATCAGGAGGCCAGCCAACCAGTCCTTAGAGTCACTCAGGGTATGGATTCGAGTCCAGTGCAAAGCAAGAGTCCAGCAGAGTGGCAGTCGATTTAGCAGTACAGTAGTCCTTCTTCTTGGCAGAGTATCCACAGGTCCAGAAGTGTACTTAAGTGGTGCTGTATTTACACCCAGTGGTGTCTTTGACGTGGGGAGACTTCAAAGAGATGCCTTTGAAGTGCACAAATGCCCTCTCTTCCTGCCCTGGCTCCTGACTCAATATATAGGGGGTATGTAGCCCTTTCTGTGGGTATTGGACTCAGCCTATTCAGGTGTAGATGAGGCTGGATCCAGCTCCTCCCTCACATCCTGCCAGGATTGCCCATCAGGTCACACCTAAGCTCCCAATGTGTGTGGCTGTCTAGGGTGAAGATACAAAGTCCAGCTGTCACCCACCCCAGAAACTGTGATCAGAGACAGGCAATTTTGATTTTAAGTTGTGATGCCAGAGACACCAAACTTTAAACGTCCATCTTGTTACAATTTGGAATTACACTTATCAAATGTAATAAGGTAATCCTAAAGTTATCCTATGGGAATAGCTAGGTCTTGCAGTAATGAAAAATGAATGCAAAAATTCTTCACTACCAGGAGATGTAAAACTTTAAAATACATGCTCTCCTTTTTAAGTACACTGCCCACTGCCCTTGGGCTGTCTACGGCCTACCCTCGGGATGATTTAAATGTATTAAAAAGGAAGGTTCGGCCTGGCAAGAGATTTAACTTGACAGCTCGACATGGCAGTTTAAACTGCACCTAGAGGCTCTGCAATGGCAGACCTGACACACGTTTAAAGCGCTACTGAATTGGGTGGCACAATCAGTGCTGTAGGCCCACTAGTAGCGTTTAATTTAGAGGCCCTGTGCACATGTGCACTTTACTAGGGACTTATAAGTAAATTAAATATGCCAATCGTGGATAAGCCAAATTTACCATATTTTAGGGAGAGAGCAAAAGCACTTTAGCACTGGTCAGCAGTGGTAAAGTGTGCAGAATTCTAAGGCCAGCAAAAGTGAAGTCAACAAAAACAGGAGATCTAAAGGCAAAAAGTTAGGTGAAACTTCGCCAAGCACGCCAGGTCTAACACATGTCCCGACACAGCTGAAAATGGGAAGAGCTATCCAACCCCTCTGGAGTACTCTTCACTAATCCGGAAGAACCTGAAGAGACCATCAGCATGGGCATGATCAGTTCCAGGACGGTGTCCCACCGTAAAGTCCATTCCCTGTAGGTAAATGGACCACCTCAACAGTTTGAGATCCTGTCCTTCTCCTCTAGGGCCAGTAAGGTGTCTCTCCCCTCGCAAGGGATATGCCTTCACAGATTTGCTCCCTAATCCCCCACAGGGATCCTATGCATTAATAAGGCAATCGCGTAAGATTCATACCACTTATTAATATTGTCTCCCACCACAAAGTCAGGCACCAGACCGTTAGAAATGTGGACCCTCTTATCAGAGGGCACTGAAATATTGCTGCCACCATCAATGCTATACTCTGCCTGTCTGTCTGGCCTTGAGGTCCAGTTTCTTAAGGCTCCTCAATTGAGTCAAACACTTCAAAGCAATTTTCTCCATAGCCAATTTATTTTGCTCTGCTTCCATGGCCAGCCTTTTGTCCTCTAAGGCTCTTTCTTTCTGCAATTGCAATTAGGCGAGCTCCAACTTGAGCTTCCTCTCTTCCCACATGTCCTCCAGCTCCTCTGAGGATAGTCTCCTGGAAGACATACTGGTCCCTGCTCTGGAAAAGATCTCCAATCCTGAGAGTATGTTACCCCCTCCCCAACAGGTCGCAGTTCAACACCCGCCTGTGGGTCTTGCTCCAATTCCTCCTTATTATCCAGCTCTTCCTCTTCATCATCTGTTGGGGTCTGGTGGGCCTCTGCTCATGCCCTCCAGGCCTTTTGAAGCTCTGTCTTTTTATTGCTCGCCTTAACAGGCAACCCTCTCCTTGAGCTGGGCCACGGTGTGGCTCTCCATTTTGCCCATCTCAAACTCCAAATTTTGAGCTGGGCTACGGTGTAGCTCTCCATGTTGTCCAGCTCAAACTCCATCTTTGCAGGTGGGGTCACAGACACACAGACAGGAAGAGTAAGAATAAAATTGGAAAAAGCAAAACGGCCAACCAGGGAGAATTTATTCAAACTAGTCTTAGATATAGGATGATAGTGTACACCAAGTTACCATATGGCATTGCACAAACACAAGTCCTATCGTCACCGCTGATCAATGATTGTAGGAACTGGATTCCTGGTTGACTGGGATTTTGGCCCTGGTCAAGCAGTAAACACAATCCTAGTCAGGGTACGGCACCAGTAATCCCCAAATTAACCAGTGCTCATCATCTGGTAGCTTGACACAAAGCAGTCCGGCTTAATATGAAGCAACACACTGTAAAAACAGTAAAAGCACCACAAAAAAGATCCACCATGCACACCCCCTCCTTAAGCCATAAATGGCCCTTGGGACCCCATGCCCAATAGCCAGCTCATATGCTATGTTCCGGGGTACCTACCCCCGGGACACACCAGTTCCCCCTGCGCCCACTTGCCCTGGCAAGGGAACCTGTGTTTGCTCGCACTTGACAGGTGCAATTTCAAAACTCCAGCCACGTGGGATCAAACACCAAGTCCACTCACAGAGGGAAGAAAAATGCACTGAAGCGGGCAGGGAAACAGTTAATGTTTTAGGGAAACAATGGTTCTGGTGTGGCCTAAAAGGTCCAAAAGAAAGTGACCTTTGCTCCGACAGGTCACATTCTTTTGCACCTTTTAGGCCACACCAGAACAATTGTTTACATAAAAGATTATACCACCCCAGGTTCACATATCGGGGTACCCTTGTTTTTCTTTAGCACTACGGAAACAGTTAAAATATTGTTCCCACCTGGAAGGAGCAGCATTTTTAGCTGCTCCCCGTGTGAAGGAACAGTGCTGGCTCCCACTGGGGGGGGGGTGACTGTGGTCCACTGGGGCCTTGGGGCTCCCCCCACGGTCCTCAACTATAGTGTTTGCTGGCCGGGTTCCGAGGGGATAGGAACCCGTGGTCAAAATTGGCTTGGGAAGGGTGCTGCAAGGCCCCCTCCACCTTAGGACAAAGGGTATGGGGTCCCCAGGTCTGAAATCACCCCGGGGAGGGGTCTGCTTGCCCCTTTCCCCATTGTAATCCGACTGAACCCTGGGGTATGGATTCCCTGGTGCCACAATCAGGCCAGGGAGGGGGCTGTGTGACACCCTCCCCTGTAAATATAGTGGTTGGTCCCAAGGGATGGGTTGCCATGGGCCAAAATTGGCACGGGGAGGGGGCCACATGCCCCTCTCTTAAAAAATGCACCAGGCCTTTGGGAATGAGGTCCCAGGAGCTAAAATCAACCTGGGGTGGGGGGTCGTGTGGTATCTTTCTCTTTGGACTTTGGCTGGGCCGCAGGGATGGAATCCCCATGGCCGATATCAGCCCAGGACTGGGCTGTGTGTCCCCTCCCTCACTGATGAAAGATGTAGACCCCGGGACTGAAACCGGTAAATATAGTGGTAGGACCTGGGGATGGGGTCACTGGGGCCAAAAACAGCCCTTGGGAGTGGGGCCACATGACCCTCCTCCCCTATTGAAGTATGGCCAGGCCCTGGGTCCAACATCAGCCCAGGAGGGGGCCACGCTGTCACCCCTCTCAGTTCCAACTAAAGTTTTGACCCTAGGGAGGAGGTGGGTCCTGGGCAGGCCCCACCCCCTCCCCTTTACATTGTAATAAATTGCACATTTAGCCCCACAGAGGTAGTAGTGCTTGGGGCTTCAAAGAGTGGTCCCAGTCCACCTACAATATTTATATACAGCCCCGGGATTAATAAAGGGGGAGGAAGGAAAGAGAAAACCATAAAAAGTGAAGAGAAAGCAGGAGAAAGCACTCAACAAAAATGCGGGAAGAGGAAGGAGAAAGCAGTAAAAAAACGAGGCAAAAGCAGGAGAAAACACTCTGTATAATGGGGGATAGGAATAGAAAAAAAGCAGTAAAACAAACTAGCCAAAAGAAGGACATGGCACTCAGAAAAATAGTGGGAGAACACCTGAAGTCAACCACTCCATGTGCAGTGTTAGATTGGCAGCACACGTGAGATCGGCCACACTCCATTTAAATAAAGTTAGAAATTCACTGAAAAGGGTGCACGGACATTATAGCAAGGAATTGGCATTTAAAAACCCTTGGAAATTCACTAAGAAAACCAAAGGTTACAGTGACGTTATAGTTACGTTCTGAGTTTACATGCACACACCCACAGAAATTCAGCTGTTATAGTTAGTTATTTCATGTAACTATAACTCGTGCCCTAAGGTAACTATAACTGGCACCCTCGCCATGCTCAGCTAATTACCCCACATATTACATTACTGATCTTCTATGACATCATTGATATTATCACTACAACATTTACAATACATTATTGATGCCAGAACTCTGCATAGTGGCAGCACAAGTTATAGTTACCTTAGGGCATGAGTTATAGTTCCTTGAAATATCTCAAACTATAACAGCTAAATGACTCGCACTCCGCGATTCAAGTTCCCAGGATTTTTTTGCCAAATAAATCCTGGGAACTTGAATCCTTAAGTGCGAGTCATTTTTGGTAATCCTGGATATATAAATATATATATTTTTCTTATTTTTAGAGTTTTATATAGCGCAGACTAGACCTGAAGATATCGGGTATCAGGGCGCTTTACATAGCACCAGTTTCGTTACACAGGGACACATTCATTTTTGTTAGGCACGGATAAATTAAGTGATTTGCCCAGAATCTTAGGATTTTGAGCGACGTTGCCAAGACTCGAACCCGGTTCCCCAGCTTCAAAGTCGACTGCTTAGCAGTAAGGTTACATCCTCTCCACAATGAGATATATACACGTGACCCCTTTGAAGATACCTTAATTACAAATACGCGTTTCGGCGTTCTGCCTTCTTCTGCTTGTTTCAAAAACAGCGCAACCTGTCTTGGTGGCGTTTTAAACAGGTAGATGTAATTTCATTGGATGTAGCAGCTTAACATTAAAAGAGGAATAATCTCCTCGGAACGGGTGTTCTATCCCCTTTGATGTATTCTGGGCGTTGAAGTCCGAGAGTGTTCATGGGGGCTATTCAATCGTCCCTCTCCCACCACCATGGTCGATATTAGTTCTTACACATCCAGCCTCTAGATGACTAACCCCCAGACACACAGTTAGTCCATCTTTCAGGCTTAATATTCGCCGTCCTCTTTGAAGTGCACTGCAAATTCAAAGAACGAAACCAGATTGCGCTATTGATCTTATCTCCTCTGGGAATGGCCGAATCTCCAACAGCAATGATGGCTGTCGACATTGGTCAGTGGCAGTACCCAGATTCCTTGTTGGCGGTTCACTTGCCTATATTACATCACAGCTCCAACAGTCAGTCTTAGGGCAATGTGCTCACTCTTCCAGACTGGTGCAGGTCAGTATGGGGGTGGGTCCATACAAATATAAACGCTCCGGTTTCAGAAAAAAAAATGCGGCATTCACATGGCCCCTTTGAAGATATTTTAATTACAAGGATGTGTTTCGGCGTTCTGCTTGTTTCACAAACAGCGCAACCTGTCTTGATGGTATTTTAAACAGGTAGATGTAATTTCACTGGAGCTTAACATCAAAAGATCTCCTCGGAACGGGTGTTCTTTCCCCTTTGATGTATTCTGGGAGTTGAAATTATTTAACAAACAGTCAATAACATAACTTTTGTGAATGTCTGGTTATTTATAAATAGAAATATCAATATTGGACTAGCTAGGTTGTGTTTAGTGAGACTCAGGGGGTATATCTGCTGGCAAACCCTTAGGTTTGATCATGAAGCCCTCACACACCAACCTAGTTGGTGTCATGCTTCATCATCGGGCCCACCACAGTGACACCGAATGTGTCCCGGGTGTGCTGCGACTCCAGATTACTGAGGAGCAGGTATGCTTGCTGAGTGTGCAGTGATGGTGAGAATGAAAGTGAAAAGTTAAAAGCTATACAGGTGGTCCCAGTTCCCGAGGGTAAAAGGTAAATTTAATACCTGGGCCCCTGTTAGCAAGATAAAAAGGCTGTGGACGATGTGGAGTGTATTAAGAGCTCCTACGTCCTTGTGGTCTACATGTTTCAGCCAGGCCTTTTGATTAAAACTGGCTTTCCTCAGGACCAATGAGTATGTGTGAGTGATAATAAAGTATATTAAGTGACAATGTGTGGTAAAAAAGTGTCGCACTCGCTAAGGTGCTGTACGTGTAAGAGGGGGATTCCCTCTACTTTACTGTACATGGAACACAGAGACAATACAGACATACAAGGGAGAACCAATGAGAATGGTATTTACCAAAACACAACATATGGCCGACTTCTAGTGTGCGTGAGCGACCTAGAGCGGCAGATAACGTGGCCATGAGTGTTAGCTATGGCTGAGGTGAAATATGGCGGTAACGTTTTAAACGCAGTGGCGGTGGTGGGCTACACAGCGAAACAAGCATAGCGTGAGGTACAGGTAAGTATGGTACATAATTCCTCACACTTGCTACTTGCTGTTAAAGCCTCATGGGTCACTTGGCAGGGAGAGAAAGAAGACCCTAAACGTTGTAAAAGGTCAGAGTTAGGATGGTACCTGTAGAGAGAAAATGCTGCTTACCCCGAGCGTTGTGTAGAGATCACTCCTTTTACTCACGGTATTTCCGATCAGCGTGCTCCTGCGACCTATCGTCCTGCTCCAGTGTCCCGAATGAGCTTTGCATGGATCAGGTATGGGCTTAAATAGCCGGTTCAATAGGTAGCACCTGGAGGGGGGAAAGGGTGCGGTCGCGCTAGCTCTTAGCGCGCGTGTGCAGGTAGCTGGCGGCACTCGCGTGGTGCATGCGCGGTGAGGGGTTCTAGCGCATGCGGGAGCTCTATACATTCGCGCATGCGCCTAGGCGCCATAGGAAGTGAGGAGACGCCGGACAACAGTAGTAGTGGCATGTGCACATTGGCGCACGCGCAATGGGGATTAACCAAAGAAAAGGGGCCCGTGTGGGACCATTAAGGAATTAGAGGCATAGGGGGAGTTACCAAAGGAAAAAGGGCCCGTGTGGGACCATTGAGGATTAAAAAACAAGCAACAATAGCGAATTTAGGCATAAAGGCAAATACAGAGTAGGGACAGACCACGAGTCTGAGCGCAGACAGGGATACAGACTAATTGTTTTGGAGAGTTTATCTGGCTAGAGCATTCCACGGGATGGAATCGTTGAGCCCCTCTGTGTGGGTAGAAAGGCGATAAATCCAGCGCTGCTCTTTGGATAGCAGAGTTTTCTCATCGCAGCACGAGGGAGCGAATTGTTCGATGACCGTCCAGGTGAAGTCGTTCGGGGTGTGATTTTGCACGATGAAGTGTTGGGTCAGCTTGCTGATGTTTTTGCCACAGCGCATTGTGCTCCTGTGTTCAGTCATCCTGGTTCTGACTTTCCTGGTAGTCATACCAATGTATCTCAAACCACAACGACAGGTGATTAGGTATATTAAGTTAGATGAGTTACAGTTAGTAAATTGTCGTTGTGTCCAGGTTTTACCATTTTCCAACGATAATGTTTTGGAAGGAGTAGTCAGGTGGCAGACGCTGCAATTGTAACACGGTTGATGGCCTGTTATTTCTGGTAGACCCCATGTATTCAAAATTGTTTGGCCTGTTTGTGGTATCTTTCTGGGTCTCGTGGATACCAGCTGGTCCTTCAAATTTTGTGCTCTTTTGTAAGCGAACCGGGGGGGATCCCAGTTCCTCGTGCCTGAATTGATGATCTTCCAATTTTTGCGAATTATGTTACAGACCTGGTTTGAGGCAGTGTTGTAAGTGGTGACACATGTCATAATAGGTGTTTCTGGTGGTTTGACAACTGTTTCAAGAAGAGCCTCCCTGTTCTGGTTACGTGCTCGTTTGCGGGATTTTGAGATGATTCTGGTTGGGTAACCACGGTCTTCCAACTTGTGGACCAAGGCTTTAGACTGGTCTTTAAAGTCGTGGAGGTTGCTGCAGTTCCGGCGTATACGCAGGAACTGTCCAAATGGCAGGTTCTCCCTCAGGGGTCTGGGGTGGAAACTGTCAAAGCGCAACAATGAGTTCCTGGATGTTGGTTTGTAATGAGTGGTTGTTGTTAGGCCTCCCTGATCAGGTCTTATGTTGAGGTCTAGGAATGCTAGTTCCGTTGGGCTGCTAGTGCAGGTGAATTTGAGAAATGGGTCAAGGTTGTTGATCCAAGTGAGGAAGTCTTTCAGTGTCTCCTCATTACCCTCCCAGACAATAAAAATGTCGTCGATATATCGACGCCAAATTGTTATATTAGCTGAGTAGGGGTTCGTGGGGGCTTCGATGTTTGTCTGTTCAAAATGTGTGCTTGTACGCCATATATGACTACACAAATTGTGTAAGTACAATACCTTTATGTTTGTGAGTCCTGACGAAAGCTCCGCAGACCCTTCCAGGCCCAACGGAGCTGAAACATGTCGACGTACCTTATTAAATCATACTATCAGACCCAGTAACTCGGTCTAAAATCGTACCACCCAATTTTTAATGTGGTAAAAACAACCCCCATTAAAGAACTTCCGGGCTGTTTACCTTTTTAACCATTTCTTCCTTTTTTGTCCATTTTACTTTGCACCCCTTTTTTCACTCAAAATCTCTGGACACTGCACCCTAGACCAGAGGCGCCTCGGGTGAGGCTGGCACATTCACTTCGGAGTAGCCAATGATAACTGCCACAACTCTAATGTGGGGCGGACGAACCAGATATACCGCACCTCCTTCCAACAAAAACATAGAGTTTTTTGAGGCTACTCTGATCTTTATCCCTTATACCAATGGTCATAAGGTGTAACTAGTGTCCGTTTTTCTATTTTTGATAACCAGTAACTAACCTTGGGGAACGAAACGGAGACCCTGATCCCTTATCCCTCCTCTGATTAATCACGATAAATTAAATGAGTCAGAACTCATGCAGATAGGTGGAGTTAAAGAGCCATCATCCTTTGAAGAAAAAGAAAGGCATCGAAAGGAAAACCTTTGTTTATATTGTGGCAAGGCAGGACCCTTTGCTAGAGACTGCACAGTTAAGTCGAAAAAGAGAAAGATAATAGCCAATACAACCACAGACCAGTAGGAGTCAGGAAACTGACTTCCTCGTAGAGAGTTGAGACCGCCTCTTCCAGAGAATAAGATTCAGAGGTCTCAAGATCCACAACGAATGTTATAAAACCAGTATCTTAACATATGACTATTAGTATAACGGTTGTCATCTCTGCTCAACAAAGACATCGTTTTCCAATATTTTTAGATTCGGGCATCACAGGCAATTTTTTTTATATAAATGTAGCCAAGAAATTGGGAGTTTCACAAGTAGCTAAAACTGAACCAGAACCATTAAGAGCGGTAGATGGTTCTGCTCTTTCCTCAGGAATCATTTGTTTCCACACAACACAATTAACTCTTGTGAGTGAAAATGGTCGTACGGAACAGACTGTTTTCGACCCTATTGATACTCCAACTTTTGCTACAAGACTGGGAATACCCTGGCCAGAATTACATAACCCCTAGATCAACTGGGTTCAAAGAACTGTAACCCTAGATTCTGCCTTTTGCAGAACTCCTTGTTATCAGGAAGCACAGGATCCTACCTATCCTTTACATTGTGCTATCATGCAGATATTGACTCCTTCTTCATTACCAAAAGAGTATAACGGTCTTGCTGCCATTTTTGATCCAGTTCAAGCCACACAATTACCACCCTGTTAGACCTGGCATCATTGGCTTGAGTCTCTCCTCCATTTTTTCTGTTTGCCTCCACTGTTTACGATGTTTTTGCTGGTGTAATGCTTTGGGCACTGTGCCACTGCTGATCAGTGCCACAGTGCAAGTGCTCCCTATGTTAAATTGATGTATTGATTGAATTCCATGTTTGGCTTATTTGGTTTACTGTCAGTCCCTAGTCTAGTGCACCAGGGGTGCCAGGGCTTGTAAATACAAATGCTGCTCGTGGGCTTGCAGCACATGTTGTGCCACCCACAAGAGCGGCCTAGTAAAAGTATGTCTGAGGGTCTGCCATTGCCAGACCCACGTGCAGTCTAGTACTGTCACGCTGACTGCGCAGGTATACCTACTTGCCAGTCCCTAAAACCTTCCCTTAACTTCATGTTAGTCACCCCTATGGTAGGCCCACGGGCAGGATGCATTGCAAGTATAAGGTAGGACAAGCCTGACCAAGTTGGCATGTCCTAATAGTGAATTACAGCCATATTCGTTTTTCACTATTGCGAGGTAACCTGCTCTCCATTAGTTAGAATGGGCTGCCAGGATTATTAATGCTATAATCCTAGCTAGCTCGGGGAGCATGGTGCAATGTCGAGTTTGGTATCCCTGAACTCGGGGTTTAATAACGCATCCGTTTGTGTGGATGGTTTTTGGACTCTGGGTTTGAGAATAGCACTTTTAGAAAGTGGCTATTTTCTTGTCTAACTATTTCTGGCTTCTGCTGGTTTGGTGTGTGTGTGACAGGAGCTGGGTGGCTCCAGAGATCTGCTGAGTCAGTGTGGGATGAGTGGGACATTTGCATTGAGAGGAGGGGGAGAGTAGCTTCTGATAGCCTGCCCTGCCTGATACAATGCTGGCTCCACCTCCTGCCAGGCGACTGATGGCTCTGTGCCTGCCAGGGACGATCCTGGCCCCACCTCCTGCCGGGAGGCTGATAGCTCTGCTCCTGCCAGTGACAATACTGGCTCCACCTCCTACTGGGCGGCTGAGGACTCTGCCCTGCACAGTGAATAGGCCAGGTGCCTCTGCCTGGCTAAACCCACAACAGACCCAGGATGTTGGGAAATTCCCCTGCATGGACAAAGGGATCAAAGCCAAAAAGGGGTATAAGAGAAGGATCCCTGAACCAAGAATTTAGATCACTTCTGACAAGGAACCCTGAAACCAAGGACAAGAAGCCTGCTGATCCAAGGACTTGCCTACCCCTTCTGCCAGTGTGCTGTTTGCTGGGGGGAATCCTGCAGTGCTTCTTTATTTTTGCCAAGGAACCAAGAGAGAGGAACTGTGTGTGTACTCTCAAGCTTTGCTAAGAAAATCTCCAAGGACTGGAAGAGTGCCAGTCTCCTGCTGAAGTCACAGGGCTAAAGGACTTCATCTGCTAAAAGTGCTATTTGCTGGAACTTGAGAATCCAGCACCTCTGAAAGAAACCAGCAATCTCGACGCCGACGGACGCCGCCGAATCCAGCTCGACATCGTGAGTAACGGCTCCAGTGTCCCGCTTCCTCGCCGCCGGCCGCCGGACCCGATCGACGCCAGCAGCAACGCCAGTGAGTAGCGAGTTCGGCTCCAGCTCCAAGTGACCCCGTGTCTGCACCGCTGCTGATCACATCGACTTCGAGTCCCCTCGACGCCGTGAGCGCTGCTCACTCTTGCAACTTCATCGACATCGACAACGACGCCGTATCCTGCTTCACCTCGTGAGCGCTGCTCCTGCCCGACATCGATCGACGCCGCTGCAGGTCGCCCAGACTCTGAGGCCGGATCGACGCCGAAGACGCGACGCCGGACATCTCGACGCCGCTGATCATCGTGTGCTTCGCTTTTCCAAGGTACTGTGTTGTGGGGGTCTGCTCGACTCCAGGCTCGACGTAGCGCTCCTCGCGGTCGACGCCGAACCCTTTGGATTAACTTTGCCTCGACGTCGTGTGACTCCCGTGTGGGTTACATTGTTGCCAAGAACTTTGTTTTAAAGAAGAAGAGTTGCTTTTGATACTAAAGACTTTGTGCTAAGAAGAAACTACGCTTGAACTATTATTTTCCCTTCCAAGAGTATTTATTAAGATTGTGTATATTTTTGTCGTTATTTGGTCTTGTGCTAAGCCTTATATAAAAATCCTTATATTTATAATACTACTGTGTCGTGTCCATTTGTAGTGTATTCACTTTATTACTGTATGTGGTCATAAATGCTTAACGCACTGCCTCTGAGATAAGCCTGTCTGCTTTGCCAAGCTACCAAGGGGGTGAGCAGGGGTTATCTAAGTGTGTGATCCCCTTGCCCTGACTAGAAAAGGTGTGTCCCTATTTGTCAGAAGTGCATACCTCTGCCAACTAGAGACAGCCGGTTCTAACATTGGTGGGTCAGCGGTGAGGATTTGAACTTGCATTTATGACCCATGTGCAGTGATTAGTGTGCGCTACATAGTGAAAGCAGACCATAGCGCAGCCACAATCTAATTTGGAAGGATCCTATTTTTTGGTTCTCCGCTTTTCTGAAGCTTGATTTTTTGAACACTGCCAGTTTTGACCATGAGTGACACTGGAGTCCCTACCCCTGTTGTTGTTGAGGAGGAATTTGATAGAGCGAAGATAAACGTCTACAGATTGGAGGAGCTGAAATCCTTTTGCAAGAAATTTAAAGTTCCTACCAAAGGTCTCAAGGCTAAGGAAACCTATCTCAAAGCATTGCAGGCCTGGTTGGAGGCCAGAGATCCCACTGATCCGGTGGTGGTACCGCCAGTGGAAGGGGAAGAGGAGGCGCCAGTGAATGGGCCTGAGTCCTCTCCCGGAAGCAGTGTTTCCTCCAAAGGTCTTTCCCCTGAAGAAAGAGAAGAAAGGGTGAAGGAGCGTGCATACAACATGGAAATGGCAAGGCGAAAGATAAATGGGCAGTTGGAGTTAGAAAATGCAAGAGGTAGGAGAGAAGCTGATTTGGAGACCAAAAGGTTGGATTTTGAAAGAGAGAAGTTAGCTTTGGAGCGTGATACCAAGTTGAGGGAGTTGGACATCCAAGATAAGAAGTTAGAATTGAATCCCTCTGGTGGCAGCATCCCATCTGGGCCTGCAGAAAGTAGATTTTATTTTCCCAAAAATGTGATAAAAGATTATCATAGGAATGAAGATATTGGTCAGTGGTTTAAAGCATATGAGTTAGCATTGTTGGCCCACCGGGTCCCTGAGAAGGATTGGGGAGCGGGGTTGTGGGGTCGCTTTGTGAATGAGGGGAGAGATACCCTGTTAGACATGCCTGTTGAGGATAGGATGTCTTATGCTCATATGAAAGATGCTTTAATGTTAAGGTATGGCCTAACCCCCGAGAAGTACAGACAAGCTTTTAGAGAATGCAAGAAGTTGCCTGGTACGACGTGGGTTGAATATGTGTCTTTTTTTTGCAGAGCCATGGATGGTTGGGTAAAGGGCAGCAAAGTGGAAAGTTATGAAGCTCTTTATGATTTGTTTGCTTGGGAGCATTTGTCTAATAACTGTTTTCCAGAGCTGCGCCAGCACCTTATTGATAGCAAGATATCTAACCCTAGAAAACTTGCTGAGGAGGCGGACCGCTGGGTCAGTACCTGGGTCGACAAGGGTCCAGAGGGAGACTCAGCCAAAGGTGGGCAGGGTCCCCAGCAGAAGAGTGGGGGGGACAAGGGTAAACAGAAGGAGTCCCAGAAAGGGCCCCAAAGTAATCCCCAAGGGAACCAAGGGAAAGGTTCCCAGCCTCCCCCTGAGAAGAAGCCAGGGGCCCCGACGGGTAAACCTGTTCATAGGGGCCCCCTAACCTGCTACGTTTGCGGGCAGGTGGGACACCGGTATTATGACCCCCAGTGTCCCATGAAGAATTCGAATGCACCGCCGCGTGCACCCCCCGTCAGTTGGCGAGTGTAGCCCTAGGAGGGGAGGAGATGGTTGTCCCTGGTGGGAGGGGTCCCGCAGAAATGTCCCTGGTCTCGCTAGGAGACATGGAAATGGTCCCTCCACCCCCTCTGCCTAGTAACATTAAGAAATATAGGCAGTGGGTGACCATTAATGGCCATAGAGTGGAAGCTCTCAGAGACACCGGAGCGAGTGTGACAGCTGTCAAGTGTCACTTGTTGTCCAGAGAGCAGGTGGTTCCCCACGCATTCTACCCCGTGATAGCTGCTGACAACTCCC
Source organism: Lissotriton vulgaris (assembly GCF_964263255.1). Lineage (NCBI taxonomy): Eukaryota > Metazoa > Chordata > Amphibia > Caudata > Salamandridae > Lissotriton > Lissotriton vulgaris. The sequence continues at coordinate 469,606,862 of NC_141685.1, read as the reverse complement.
AGAAAGAGTGTGAGGTCGCTCAAGTTTCCTTTGAATGGGGGGGAGTTTCAGGTACTCTTCAAGTTGCTGTGAGGCCCGCCATACCTGTTGATTGTCTCCTGGGCAATGATTTAGAAGACTCCCCTTGGGCTAAGGTGGAGAGGGAGACACATTTGAAAATGTTGGGTGTGCCAGAGTGGGTGTGTGCAACCACTCGTTCCATGACAGCAAGTAAGGGTGTTGATGGGGTCCCGGAGCCTGAAAGTATGGCCCAGGACCCAGCTGTGAAGAGAAGAGGCAGGAGGCACGGGAAACCGGCCCCCGTAGTTCCCGTGGTCCAGGAGGAGGTAGACCCTGAGGGGGATGTCCTGGAGCCCACAGGGGAACAAGTTGCTGAACTGGGAGACCTGCCCGAGCTGACCCATTGGCAGCAGGATGGTGGTCCCTCCAGGGAAGAATTTTGTGCAGAACAAAAAGTGTGCCCTTCTCTTGTGGGTATGAGGCAGCAGGCCTCAGCCCAAACCTCAGGTGATCAGTCAGGGTCACATTTTGTGTACTGGGAGAACGACCTCCTGTATAGCGAGCCTAAGGCTGCTGAGCCTGGGTCAGCCCGTGTGCTGGTGGTACCCCAGCGCTTTAGAGCCTTTCTACTGGGTTTGGCTCATGACGTTCCTTTAGCTGGACATCTGGGGCAGGACAAGACCTATGACAGGCTTGTCACCCATTTTTATTGGCCCCAGATGGGAAGGGATGTAGACATCCACTGTAAGACTTGTCACACTTGCCAGGCAAGTGGGAAAAGCGGAAGGAAGCAGAAGGCTCCCCTCCAACCTTTTCCAGTGGTCAGTACCCCCTTTGACCGGGTGGGCATTGACATTGTTGGGCCCCTGGACCCCAAGACAGCCCTGGGCAACAGGTTTATCCTGGTCTTGGTGGACCATGCCACACGGTACCCGGAAGCCATCCCTCTCCGAACAGTGACGGCCCCCGTGGTGGGACGGGCACTGATGGGTGTTTTCTCCCGGATGGGGTTCCCCAGAGAGGTGGTGTCAGACCGGGGCACCAACTTCATTTCCAACTATATGAAGTCTCTGTGGAAGGAGTGTGGGGTAACCTACAAGTTCACCACTCCTTACCACCCTCAAGGAAATGGGCTGGTTGAGAGATTCAACCGGACCCTTAAAGGCATGATCATGGGTCTTGAAGAACCAATGAGGCGGAAATGGGACGTCCTCTTTCCATGCCTGTTGTTTGCTTACTGTGAGGTGCCACAGAAGTCTCTAGGGTTCAGCCCCTTTGAGCTTTTGTATGGTCACCCGGTAAGAGGGCCTTTGAGTCTGGTCAAAGAAGGCTGGGAGCAATCTCCCAGGAAACCTCCCCAGGATGTATACAGTTACATGCTGGCCTTCAGGAACCAGACTAGGCGCTTCAGAGATCTTGCTCAGGCAAATCTGGAGGCCAGCCAGGAGGAGATGAAGCGTTGGTACGACCGGAATGCCACTCTGGTAGAGCTTCAGCCTGGTCAGGAAGTGTGGGTCATGTCCCCTGTGGAACCTTGTGCGCTCAAGGACAGGTGGACTGGACCGTTCAAGGTTGTGGAGAAGAAGAGCGATGTCACCTACCTGGTGGACTTGAAATCTCCCAGGAACCCCTTGAGGGTCCTGCATGTCAACCGTTTGAAGCCCCACTTAGAAAGGTCCAAAGTGGGCATGCTCCTAGCTACAGATGCTGGAATGGAGGAGGAGAGTGAGCCTCTTCCTGACCTCCTGTGTGCTAAAGAGCAAGATGGGTCAGTGGATGGTGTGGTCCTCTCTGACACACTGACCCTTGAGCAGAAACAGGATTGTCGCCAACTGTTGGGACAATTCCCTGATCTGTTTTCCTTGGTTCCGGGTGTCACTCATTGGTGTGTCCATGATGTTGACACCGGAGACAGCCCTCCTGTGAAGCACAAGGCTTACAGGGTGACTGACAAGGTCAGAGCATACATTAAGGAGGAGGTCTCCAAAATGTTTGCGTTAGGGGTGGTTGAGTCCTCTAGCAGTCCATGGGCCAGCCCAGTGGTCTTGGTCCCGAAGGCTGCAGCGCCTGGTGCTTCACCAGAACTTCGGTTCAGTGTGGATTACCGAGGACTCAATTCAGTCACGAAGACTGACGCGCACCCCATCCCCAGAGCTGATGAGCTCATAGATCGGTTGGGGGCTGCCCGGTACCTTAGCACGTTTGATCTGACGTCTGGGTACTGGCAGATCGCCTTAACTGATGGGGCAAAGGAGAGGTCAGCATTCTCCACACCAGATGGGCTCTACCAGTTCCGGGTGATGCCCTTTGGGATGAAGAATGCCCCTGCCACCTTCCAGAGGTTGGTCAACCAGGTCTTGGCTGGACTGGAGGATTTCAGTGCCGCCTACCTGGACGACATCGCAGTGTTCAGCGCCAGCTGGGAGGAACACTTGCACCACCTCCAGGAAGTGTTGTTGGCCCTGCGCAGAGCAGGCCTCACAATCAAAGCCAGTAAGTGCCAGATTGGGCAGGGTTCTGTGGTGTACTTGGGGCACCAAGTAGGGAGCGGCAAGGTTGCCCCCCTGCAACCCAAGATTGATACCATCCTGGCTTGGGCACCGCCCAAAACCCAAACTCAGGTGAGAGCCTTCTTAGGTCTCACGGGTTACTACAGGAGGTTTGTCAAGGATTATGGTAACATTGTGCACCCCTTGACTTTGCTGACTTCCAGGAAGCAGCCACGTAATGTGATCTGGACTGATGCCTGTCAAACGGCCTTTGACACCCTGAAAACTGCAATGTGCACAGCACCTATACTCCAGGCACCCGACTTTTCTAAAGAATTTATTGTCCAGACGGACGCTTCAGAGCATGGCGTGGGGGCTGTTCTAGCTCAGGTAAATGAAGAGGGCTGAGACTTGCCAGTAGCCTTCATCAGCCGGAGGTTACTTCCCAGGGAAACAAGGTGGAGTGCGATAGAGCGAGAAGCATTTGCTGTGGTCTGGGCGCTGAAGAAGCTAAGACCCTACCTGTTAGGGACTCACTTCCGGGTTCAGACAGACCACAGGCCCCTCAGATGGTTGATGCAGATGAGGGGTGAGAATCCAAAACTTTTGAGGTGGTCCATTTCCCTACAGGGGATGGATTTTACGGTGGAACACCGCCCTGGTACAGATCACGCCAATGCTGATGGTCTGTCCAGATTTTTCCGCCTTAGTGATGAGGACTCCCTAGGTCAAGGGTAGTTCTCCCCACATTTCAGCTGGAGGGGACACGTGTTAGACCTGGCATCATTGGCTTGAGTCTCTCCTCCATTTTTTCTGTTTGCCTCCACTGTTTACGATGTTTTTGCTGGTGTAATGTTTTGGGCACTGTGCCACTGCTGATCAGTGCCGCAGTGCAAGTGCTCCCTATGTTAAATTGATGTATTGATTGAATTCCATGTTTGGCTTATTTGGTTTACTGTCAGTCCCTAGTCTAGTGCACCAGGGGTGCCAGGGCTTGTAAATACAAATGCTGCTCGTGGGCTTGCAGCACATGTTGTGCCACCCACAAGAGCGGCCTAGTAGAAGTATGTCTTAGGGTCTGCCATTGCCAGACCCACGTGCAGTCTAGTACTGTCACGCTGACTGCGCAGGTATACCTACTTGCCAGTCCCTAAAACCTTCCCTTAACTTCATGTTAGTCACCCCTATGGTAGGCCCACGGGCAGGGTGCATTGTAAGTATAAGGTAGGACAAGCCTGACCAAGTTGGCATGTCCTAATAGTGAATTACAGCCATATTCGTTTTTCACTATTGCGAGGTAACCTGCTCTCCATTAGTTAGAATGGGCTGCCAGGATTATTAATGCTATAATCCTAGCTAGCTCGGGGAGCATGGTGCAATGTCGAGTTTGGTATCCCTGAACTCGGGGTTTAATAACGCATCCATTTGTGTGGATGGTTTTTGGACTCTGGGTTTGAGAATAGCACTTTTAGAAAGTGGCTATTTTCTTGTCTAACTATTTCTGGCTTCTGCTGGTTTGGTGTGTGTGTGACAGGAGCTGGGTGGCTCCAGAGATCTGCTGAGTCAGTGTGGGATGAGTGGGACATTTGCATTGAGAGTAGGGGGAGAGTAGCTTCTGATAGCCTGCCCTGCCTGATACAATGCTGGCTCCACCTCCTGCCAGGTGACTGATGGCTCTGTGCCTGCCAGGGACGATCCTGGCCCCACCTCCTGCCAGGAGGCTGATAGCTCTGCTCCTGCCAGTGACAATACTGGCTCCACCTCCTACTGGGCAGCTGAGGACTCTGCCCTGCACAGTGAATAGGCCAGGTGCCTTTGCCTGGCTACACCCACAACAGACCCAGGATGTTGGGAAATTCCCCTGCATGGACAAAGGGATCAAAGCCAAAAAGGGGTATAAGAGAAGGACCCCTGAACCAAGAATTTAGATCACTTCTGACAAGGAACCCTGAAACCAAGGACAAGAAGCCTGCTGATCCAAGGACTTGCCTATCCCTTCTGCCAGTGTGCTGTTTGCTGGGGGGAATCCTGCAGTGCTGCTTTATTTTTGCCAAGGAACCAGGAGAGAGGAACTGTGTGTGTACTCTCAAGCTTTGCTAAGAAAATCTCCAAGGAATGGAAGAGTGCCAGTCTCCTGCTGAGGTCACAGGGCTAAAGGACTTCATCTGCTAAAAGTGCTATTTGCTGGAACTTGAGAATCCAGCACCTCTGAAAGAAACCAGCAATCTCGACGCCGACGGACGCCGCCGAATCCAGCTCGACATCGTGAGTAACGGCTCCAGTGTCCCGCTTCCTCGACGCCGGCCGCCGGGCCCGATCGACGCCAGCAGCAACGCCAGTGAGTAGCGAGTTCGGCTCCAGCTCCAAGTGACCCCGTGTCTGCACCGCTGCTGATCGCATCGACTTCGAGTCCCCTCGACGCCGTGAGCGCTGCTCACTCTTGCAACTTCATCGACATCGACAACGACGCCGTATCCTGCTTCACCTCGTGAGCGCTGCTCCTGCCCGACATCGATCGACGCCGCTGCAGGTCGCCCAGACTCTGAGGCCGGATCGACGCCGAAGACGCGACGCCGGACATCTCGACGCCGCTGATCATCGTGTGCTTCGCTTTTCCAAGGTACTGTGTTGTGGGGGTCTGCTCGACTCCGGGCTCGACGTAGCGCTCCTCGCGGTCGACGCCAAACCCTTTGGATTAACTTTGCCTCGACGTCGTGTGACTCCCGTGTGGGTTACATTGTTGCCAAGAACTTTGTTTTAAAGAAGAAGAGTTGCTTTTGATACTAAAGACTTTGTGCTAAGAAGAAACTACGCTTGAACTGTTATTTTCCCTTCCAAGAGTATTTATTAAGATTGTGTTTATTTTTGTCGTTATTTGGTCTTGTGCTAAGCCTTATATAAAAATCCTTATATTTATAATACTACTGTGTCGTGTCCATTTGTAGTGTATTCACTTTATTACTGTATGTGGTCATAAATGCTTAACGCACTGCCTCTGAGATAAGCCTGTCTGCTTTGCCAAGCTACCAAGGGGGTGAGCAGGGGTTATCTAAGTGTGTGATCCCCTTGCCCTGACTAGAAAAGGTGTGTCCCTATTTGTCAGAAGTGCATACCTCTGCCAACTAGAGACAGCCGGTTCTAACATTGGTGGGTCAGCGGTGAGGATTTGAACTTGCATTTATGACCCATGTGCAGTGATTAGTGTGCGCTACATAGTGAAAGCAGACCATAGCGCAGCCACAATCTAATTTGGAAGGATCCTATTTTTTGGTTCTCCGCTTTTCTGAAGCTTGATTTTTTGAACACTGCCAGTTTTGACCATGAGTGACACTGGAGTCCCTACCCCTGTTGTTGTTGAGGAGGAATTTGATAGAGCGAAGATAAACGTCTACAGATTGGAGGAGCTGAAATCCTTTTGCAAGAAATTTAAAGTTCCTACCAAAGGTCTCAAGGCTAAGGAAACCTATCTCAAAGCATTGCAGGCCTGGTTGGAGGCCAGAGATCCCACTGATCCGGTGGTGGTACCGCCAGTGGAAGGGGAAGAGGAGGCACCAGTGAATGGGCCTGAGTCCTCTCCCGGAAGCAGTGTTTCCTCCAAAGGTCTTTCCCCTGAAGAAAGACAAGAAAGGGTGAAGGAGCGTGCATACAACATGGAAATGGCAAGGCGAAAGATAAATGGGCAGTTGGAGTTAGAAAATGCAAGAGGTAGGAGAGAAGCTGATTTGGAGACCAAAAGGTTGGATTTTGAAAGAGAGAAGTTAGCTTTGGAGCGTGATACCAAGTTGAGGGAGTTGGACATCCAAGCTAAGAAGTTAGAATTGAATCCCTCTGGTGGCAGCATCCCATCTGGGCCTGCAGAAAGTAGATTTTATTTTCCCAAAAATGTGATAAAAGATTATCATAGGAATGAAGATATTGGTCAGTGGTTTAAAGCATATGAGTTAGCATTGTTGGCCCACCGGGTCCCTGAGAAGGATTGGGGAGCGGGGTTGTGGGGTCGCTTTGTGAATGAGGGGAGAGATACCCTGTTAGACATGCCTGTTGAGGATAGGATGTCTTATGCTCATATGAAAGATGCTTTAATGTTAAGGTATGGCCTAACCCCCGAGAAGTACAGACAAGCTTTTAGAGAATGCAAGAAGTTGCCTGGTACGACGTGGGTTGAATATGTGTCTTTTTTTTGCAGAGCCATGGATGGTTGGGTAAAGGGCAGCAAAGTGGAAAGTTATGAAGCTCTTTATGATTTGTTTGCTTGGGAGCATTTGTCTAATAACTGTTTTCCAGAGCTGCGCCAGCACCTTATTGATAGCAAGATATCTAACCCTAGAAAACTTGCTGAGGAGGCGGACCGCTAGGTCAGTACCAGGGTCGACAAGGGTCCAGTGGGAGACTCAGCCAAAGGTGGGCAGGGTCCCCAGCAGAAGAGTGGGGGGGACAAGGGTAAACAGAAGGAGTCCCAGAAAGGGCCCCAAAGTAATCCCCAAGGGAACCAAGGGAAAGGTTCCCAGCCTCCCCCTGAGAAGAAGCCAGGGGCCCGACGGGTAAACCTGTTCATAGGGGCCCCCTAACCTGCTACGTTTGCGGGCAGGTGGGACACCGGTATTATGACCCCCAGTGTCCCATGAAGAATTCGAATGCACCGCCGCGTGCACCCCCCCGTCAGTTGGCGAGTGTAGCCCTAGGAGGGGAGGAGATGGTTGTCCCTGGTGGGAGGGGTCCCGCAGAAATGTCCCTGGTCTCGCTAGGAGACATGGAAATGGTCCCTCCACCCCCTCTGCCTAGTAACATTAAGAAATATAGGCAGTGGGTGACCATTAATGGCCATAGAGTGGAAGCTCTCAGAGACACCGGAGCGAGTGTGACAGCTGTCAAGTGTCACTTGGTGTCCAGAGAGCAGGTGGTTCCCCACGCATTCTACCCCGTGATAGCTGCTGACAACTCCCAGAAAGAGTGTGAGGTCGCTCAAGTTTCCTTTGAATGGGGGGGAGTTTCAGGTACTCTTCAAGTTGCTGTGAGGCCCGCCATACCTGTTGATTGTCTCCTGGGCAATGATTTAGAAGACTCCCCTTGGGCTAAGGTGGAGAGGGAGACACATTTGAAAATGTTGGGTGTGCCAGAGTGGGTATGTGCAACCACTCGTTCCATGACAGCAAGTAAGGTTGTTGATGGGGTCCCGGAGCCTGAAAGTATGGCCCAGGACCCAGCTGTGAAGAGAAGAGGCAGGAGGCACGGGAAACCGGCCCCCGTAGTTCCCGTGGTCCAGGAGGAGGTAGACCCTGAGGGGGATGTCCTGGAGCCCACAGGGGAACAAGTTGCTGAACTGGGAGACCTGCCCGAGGTGACCCATTGGCAGCAGGATGGTGGTCCCTCCAGGGAAGAATTTTGTGCAGAACAAAAAGTGTGCCCTTCTCTTGTGGGTATGAGGCAGCAGGCCTCAGCCCAAACCTCAGGTGATCAGTCAGGGTCACATTTTGTGTACTGGGAGAACAACCTCCTGTATAGCGAGCCTAAGGCTGCTGAGCCTGGGTCAGCCCGTGTGCTGGTGGTACCCCAGCGCTTTAGAGCCTTCCTACTGGGTTTGGCTCATGACGTTCCTTTAGCTGGACATCTGGGGCAGGACAAGACCTATGACAGGCTTGTCACCCATTTTTATTGGCCCCAGATGCGAAGGGATGTAGACATCCACTGTAAGACTTGTCACACTTGCCAGGCAAGTGGGAAAAGCGGAAGGAAGCAGAAGGCTCCCCTCCAACCTTTTCCAGTGGTCAGTACCCCCTTTGACCGGGTGGGCATTGACATTGTTGGGCCCCTGGACCCCAAGACAGCCCTGGGCAACAGGTTTATCCTGGTCTTGGTGGACCATGCCACACGGTACCCGGAAGCCATCCCTCTCCGAACAGTGACGGCCCCCGTGGTGGGGCGGGCACTGATGGGTGTTTTCTCCCGGATGGGGTTCCCCAGAGAGGTGGTGTCAGACCGGGGCACCAACTTCATTTCCAACTATATGAAGTCTCTGTGGAAGGAGTGTGGGGTAACCTACAAGTTCACCACTCCTTACCACCCTCAAGGAAATGGGCTGGTTGAGAGATTCAACCGGACCCTTAAAGGCATGATCATGGGTCTTGAAGAACCAATGAGGCGGAAATGGGACGTCCTCTTGCCATGCCTGTTGTTTGCTTACTGTGAGGTGCCACAGAAGTCTCTAGGGTTCAGCCCCTTTGAGCTTTTGTATGGTCACCCGGTAAGAGGGCCTTTGAGTCTGGTCAAAGAAGGCTGGGAGCAATCTCCCAGGAAACCTCCCCAGGATGTATACAGTTACATGCTGGCCTTCAGGAACCAGACTAGGCGCTTCAGAGATCTTGCTCAGGCAAATCTGGAGGCCAGCCAGGAGGAGATGAAGCGTTGGTACGACCGGAATGCCACTCTGGTAGAGCTTCAGCCTGGTCAGGAAGTGTGGGTCATGTCCCCTGTGGAACCTTGTGCGCTCAAGGACAGGTGGACTGGACCGTTCAAGGTTGTGGAGAAGAAGAGCGATGTCACCTACCTGGTGGACTTGAAATCTCCCAGGAACCCCTTGAGGGTCCTGCATGTCAACCGTTTGAAGCCCCACTTAGAAAGGTCCAAAGTGGGCATGCTCCTAGCTACAGATGCTGGAATGGAGGAGGAGAGTGAGCCTCTTCCTGACCTCCTGTGTGCTAAAGAGCAAGATGGGTCAGTGGATGGTGTGGTCCTCTCTGACACACTGACCCTTGAGCAGAAACAGGATTGTCGCCAACTGTTGGGACAATTCCCTGATCTGTTTTCCTTGGTTCCGGGTGTCACTCATTGGTGTGTCCATGATGTTGACACCGGAGACAGCCCTCCTGTGAAGCACAAGGCTTACAGGGTGACTGACAAGGTCAGAGCATACATTAAGGAGGAGGTCTCCAAAATGTTTGCGTTAGGGGTGGTTGAGTCCTCTAGCAGTCCTTGGGCCAGCCCAGTGGTCTTGGTCCCGAAGGCTGCAGCGCCTGGTGCTTCACCAGAACTTCGGTTCAGTGTGGATTACCGAGGACTCAATTCAGTCACGAAGACTGACGCGCACCCCATCCCCAGAGCTGATGAGCTCATAGATCGGTTGGGGGCTGCCCGGTACCTTAGCACGTTTGATCTGACGTCTGGGTACTGGCAGATCGCCTTAACTGATGGGGCAAAGGAGAGGTCAGCATTCTCCACACCAGATGGGCTCTACCAGTTCCGGGTGATGCCCTTTGGGATGAAGAATGCCCCTGCCACCTTCCAGAGGTTGGTCAACCAGGTCTTGGCTGGACTGGAGGATTTCAGTGCCGCCTACCTGGACGACATCGCAGTGTTCAGCGCCAGCTGGGAGGAACACTTGCACCACCTCCAGGAAGTGTTGTTGGCCCTGCGCAGAGCAGGCCTCACAATCAAAGCCAGTAAGTGCCAGATTGGGCAGGGTTCTGTGGTGTACTTGGGGCACCAAGTAGGGAGCGGCAAGGTTGCCCCCCTGCAACCCAAGATTGATACCATCCTGGCTTGGGCACCGCCCAAAACCCAAACTCAGGTGAGAGCCTTCTTAGGTCTCACGGGTTACTACAGGAGGTTTGTCAAGGATTATGGTAACATTGTGCACCCCTTGACTTTGCTGACTTCCAGGAAGCAGCCACGTAATGTGATCTGGACTGATGCCTGTCAAACGGCCTTTGACACCCTGAAAACTGCAATGTGCACAGCACCTATACTCCAGGCACCCGACTTTTCTAAAGAATTTATTGTCCAGACGGACGCTTCAGAGCATGGCGTGGGGGCTGTTCTAGCTCAGGTAAATGAAGAGGGCTGAGACTTGCCAGTAGCCTTCATCAGCCGGAGGTTACTTCCCAGGGAAACAAGGTGGAGTGCCATAGAGCGAGAAGCATTTGCTGTGGTCTGGGCGCTGAAGAAGCTAAGACCCTACCTGTTTGGGACTCACTTCCGGGTTCAGACAGACCACAGGCCCCTCAGATGGTTGATGCAGATGAAGGGTGAGAATCCAAAACTGTTGAGGTGGTCCATTTCCCTACAGGGGATGGACTTTACGGTGGAACACCGCCCTGGTACAGATCACGCCAATGCTGATGGTCTGTCCAGATTTTTCCGCCTTAGTGATGAGGACTCCCTAGGTCAAGGGTAGTTCTCCCCACATTTCAGCTGGAGGGGACACATGTTAGACCTGGCATCATTGGCTTGAGTCTCTCCTCCATTTTTTCTGTTTGCCTCCACTGTTTACGATGTTTTTGCTGGTGTAATGCTTTGGGCACTGTGCCACTGCTGATCAGTGCCACAGTGCAAGTGCTCCCTATGTTAAATTGATGTATTGATTGAATTCCATGTTTGGCTTATTTGGTTTACTGTCAGTCCCTAGTCTAGTGCACCAGGGGTGCCAGGGCTTGTAAATACAAATGCTGCTCGTGGGCTTGCAGCACATGTTGTGCCACCCACAAGAGCGGCCTAGTAGAAGTATGTCTTAGGGTCTGCCATTGCCAGACCCACGTGCAGTCTAGTACTGTCACGCTGACTGCGCAGGTATACCTACTTGCCAGTCCCTAAAACCTTCCCTTAACTTCATGTTAGTCACCCCTATGGTAGGCCCACGGGCAGGGTGCATTGTAAGTATAAGGTAGGACAAGCCTGACCAAGTTGGCATGTCCTAATAGTGAATTACAGCCATATTCGTTTTTCACTATTGCGAGGTAACCTGCTCTCCATTAGTTAGAATGGGCTGCCAGGATTATTAATGCTATAATCCTAGCTAGCTCGGGGAGCATGGTGCAATGTCGAGTTTGGTATCCCTGAACTCGGGGTTTAATAACGCATCCGTTTGTGTGGATGGTTTTTGGACTCTGGGTTTGAGAATAGCACTTTTAGAAAGTGGCTATTTTCTTGTCTAACTATTTCTGGCTTCTGCTGGTTTGGTGTGTGTGTGACAGGAGCTGGGTGGCTCCAGAGATCTGCTGAGTCAGTGTGGGATGAGTGGGACATTTGCATTGAGAGTAGGGGGAGAGTAGCTTCTGATAGCCTGCCCTGCCTGATACAATGCTGGCTCCACCTCCTGCCAGGCGACTGATGGCTCTGTGCCTGCCAGGGACGATCCTGGCCCCACCTCCTGCCGGGAGGCTGATAGCTCTGCTCCTGCCAGTGACAATACTGGCTCCACCTCCTACTGGGCAGCTGAGGACTCTGCCCTGCACAGTGAATAGGCCAGGTGCCTCTGCCTGGCTACACCCACAACAGACCCAGGATGTTGGGAAATTCCCCTGCATGGACAAAGGGATCAACGCCAAAAAGGGGTATAAGAGAAGGACCCATGAACCAAGAATTTAGATCACTTCTGACAAGGAACCCTGAAACCAAGGACAAGAAGCCTGCTGATCCAAGGACTTGCCTACCCCTTCTGCCAGTGTGCTGTTTGCTGGGGGGAATCCTGCAGTGCTGCTTTATTTTTGCCAAGGAACCAGGAGAGAGGAACTGTGTGTGTACTCTCAAGCTTTGCTAAGAAAATCTCCAAGGAATGGAAGAGTGCCAGTCTCCTGCTGAGGTCACAGGGCTAAAGGACTTCATCTGCTAAAAGTGCTATTTGCTGGAACTTGAGAATCCAGCACCTCTGAAAGAAACCAGCAATCTCGACGCCGACGGACGCCGCCGAATCCAGCTCGACATCGTGAGTAACGGCTCCAGTGTCCCGCTTCCTCGACGCCGGCCGCCGGGCCCGATCGACGCCAGCAGCAACGCCAGTGAGTAGCGAGTTCGGCTCCAGCTCCAAGTGACCCCGTGTCTGCACCGCTGCTGATCGCATCGACTTCGAGTCCCCTCGACGCCGTGAGCGCTGCTCACTCTTGCAACTTCATCGACATCGACAACGACGCCGTATCCTGCTTCACCTCGTGAGCGCTGCTCCTGCCCGACATCGATCGACGCCGCTGCAGGTCGCCCAGACTCTGAGGCCGGATCGACGCCGAAGACGCGACGCCGGACATCTCGACGCCGCTGATCATCGTGTGCTTCGCTTTTCCAAGGTACTGTGTTGTGGGGGTCTGCTCGACTCCGGGCTCGACGTAGCGCTCCTCGCGGTCGACGCCAAACCCTTTGGATTAACTTTGCCTCGACGTCGTGTGACTCCCGTGTGGGTTACATTCTTGCCAAGAACTTTGTTTTAAAGAAGAAGAGTTGCTTTTGATACTAAAGACTTTGTGCTAAGAAGAAACTACGCTTGAACTATTATTTTCCCTTCCAAGAGTATTTATTAAGATTGTGTATATTTTTGTCGTTATGTGGTCTTGTGCTAAGCCTTATATAAAAATCCTTATTTTTATAATACTACTGTGTCGTGTCCATTTGTAGTGTATTCACTTTATTACTGTATGTGGTCATAAATGCTTAACACACTGCCTCTGAGATAAGCCTGTCTGCTTTGCCAAGCTACCAAGGGGGTGAGCAGGGGTTATCTAAGTGTGTGATCCCCTTGCCCTGACTAGAAAAGGTGTGTCCCTATTTGTCAGAAGTGCATACCTCTACCAACTAGAGACAGCCGGTTCTAACACACCCCATAGGGTATTTGATTGCAGAATTGATTTAATACCTGGAGCTGTTCTGCCATGTAGCAGAATGTATGGCCTCACTGAACCGGAAACTCAGTACTTAAAAAAATATTTAGATAAACTTCTACAAATTGGCTTTATATGACATTCCACATCTCCTATTGTGCCTCCTCTTTTTTTGTAGGTAAGAAGTCAGACGATCTCAAGGCTTTAATAGATCAACGCACAGTCAATAAAGCCACCATTAAAAATCACTATTCATTACCACTGATCCCTGTCCTTTTGGATCAAGTTATGGGGTCCACTATTTACACTAAGTTAGATCTTCAGGGTGCATACCACCTGATACGCATAAAAGAAGGCGATGAATGGAAAACTGCCTTCCACACCAAGTTCGGTCTTTTTGAATATACTGTTTTGCTGTTCGGACTTTGTAATGCTCCGGCGGCATTCCAGTATTTCATAAACGAGGTCCTTCATGACTTCCTTGACATCAGAATGATCGTCTATATAGACAATATACTCACATTTTCTAAAACAGAATACCAACATGTTCATCATGTACAGGCTGTTTTACAGAGACTTAAAGAACACTATATGCCATAATAGAAAAATGTGCCTTTCATGCCAAATCAGTATAATTTCTAGGATACTTTCTGTCCCCAAATGGAATCAGTATGTCTCCTAAAAAGGTGGACGCCATCCTTAATTGGCCATCCCCAAATTCAATAAAGGAAATTCAGTGAGTCCTTGAATTCAGAAACTTTTACAGGCGCTTCATAGCAAACTTTTCCTGCACTACAACTCCTATCACACAACTATTAAAAAAGGGACAAAAATGTATTTGTACCAAAGAAGCAGAAAAGGCTTTTTCAGGGCTTAAAGACAGCTTTTACTGCTGCCCTGGTACTCTCACACCCAAACCCAGATCAAACATTTTTTGTTCAGGCTGATGCTTCCCAAACAGCTTTAGGAGGAGTTCTTATGCAGAAAGATCCGAACACAGGACATTTACACCCTGTAGCTTACTATTCTCGTACATTCCTGCAAGCTGAGCATAATTACACTATTGCTGAATGTGAGCTTCTAGCTATTAAGGATGTATTTGCCGAATAGAGACATCATCTCCTAGGGGCTAAACACACCATCACGATATTTACTGACCATAAGAATTTACAGTTTTTTACTTCAGTGAAAGCCCTAACTCCCATACAAATGAGATGGCCGCATTGTTTTTGTGAACTTGATTTTATAACATACCGGCCTGGACAAAAACAAATATTGTCAGATATCTTACCTAGACCTAATCAAAGACAAATGCATATCACCACAAAGCATAATACTGGCCAGCAAAATACTAGCTCTATCACAAACAGATACCTTTTTAGACAATGTTAAAAAAGCATCTCGATGCATAGAAAAAACCCAATGGCTATGAAAACCACAAAATTCCATTAAAGACGGATATTTATTCCATAATGATACATTGATTATTCCACAGGAGTCTCAGAGACAACAATTTCTAGCTAGGAATCATGATTCCTGCAATACTGGGCACCCAGGTACACAAAAAACAGTAGAGTTATGCTCACACAATTTTTAGTGGAATAACATCCAAAAAGATGTTCAAGAGTATATTAGGAAATGTCCAACCTGTGCTCGCTGTAAAGCACAACACATAGCCCCAATAGGACTACTACATCCTTTGCCAAACCGCTCAACACCATGGCATACCGTTAGCGTTGATTTTATTACTGATTTACCAACATCTAACTGCTTTACTACTATTCTAGTGGTTGTGGATTTACTATAAAAAAGGAGTCATGGACTATGGGTGAAGACATGTATCAAGCGGCCACTAGCGCCTACACACCCTTCGAGAAACTAGCACGTTCCCTTGGGGGGCTGAAGAGACTTATCTCACAAATATACCACATACTGCAACACCCTACCTCGACACCTGCGCACCCCTATCAGAGACAATGGCAGTTGGCAGCAGGTACAGACATCGAACCCTCCCAATGGCACAGACTGTGGCGTGATATCCCCAAAATCTACTGCAGTGTCCCGCAGAGGGAAAACGCCTACAAGTTACTCACCGAATGGTACTATACCACGCTGCGACTTAGCAAGATGTTCCCCAACACCTCGCCGATGTGCTGGAGGTGTGGTTCTGCGACTGGTGACTTTGTACATATATGGTGGACGTGCCCGAACCTAGCTGTTTTCTGGAAGGAGGTACTCAGCCACATCAAAGGGGTACTGGGTTTCCCCCTGCCTGAGGAAGTGAGCACGATTTTGCTTGGAATCCGGCCTACCACACTTAGGGCACTTACCCGCAGCGACTGGATCCTTACGCTCCAAATGCTGGGCACAGCTAAACAACTCATCGCCCTATACTGGAAGCGGGCTGAGGCGCCACCAATAGCTTCCTGGTTTGTGCGTCTCTGGCAGGTCCTGGCAATGGAAATACTCACGGCAAGGCTACAGGCGAGGGACACACGCTTCAAAGTGGTCTGGCAGCCCCTAGTGCGATATCTCTGCTCTATAAGCTATGCGCGACATATGCCCCCTAGACTCCGCGCTCTGCACCTCTTTGAAGATGCCATCATCCCGGCGGATCCTGCCAGGCTATGCCCTTGATTGCCATTCACACTGCATGCGCTGCTGCTACCGCACATGCCCTCCCATGCCCTACTCCCTGAAACGCCGCACATAACCACCGCCCCCACTCTCTTTTCTCTACCTACTCTTAGGCTACCTGACCTCACATACTTCCTTCTTTCCTACTTGCCAATCTGGCCTTCGTCTCTCTACGAGACAGTTACGCCCGGTTGGGCTTTCTTTCCTTTGTGACACTTAAGCCAGTTACCCATCCTACGCCTCCCTTACTAAGCGGAAACGCACTCGCATGCGACAAACCCCTGTGAACTTCACTCCTAAGCCATGCGGCCGGCCCTCCCTGGAGGGTTGTAGGCAAGGCGCTGTGTTAAAGCTTCTTTCCCGCCCCAGTTGGCGTAGAAACATAAGAGTTATCATGTACGCGGCCGGCCTCGGCTTGAGGTTGTAGGCTTAACGCTGTGTTCACAATAAAAACAGATTTGAACAAAAAAAAGGAGTCATTTTATCCAACTAAAGAAATGACCCACTGCTATCGAATTTGTGATATTTTTATTCATAACTTAATAAAACTACATGGACTTCTGAGAAAAATAATTTCCGATCGAGACCCCAATTTACTTCCAAATTTTGGAAAACCCTATGTTCACAGTTAGGAATACAAGTAGCGTTATCTTTGGCGTTCCATCCCCAATCTGATGGTCAAACTGAGAAAGGAAATCAATACTTAGAACAAAGTCTTCGGTGTTTAACATCTACCTTGACTTCCCAATGGGATCAAGCACTTCCTTTAGCAGGGTTCACTTATAACAACAGTATGCATTCAGCTTTAGGTTGTTTCCCATTTTATTTTCTTACTGGGTTCCATCCACGCACTCTTTCTGTATTGTCACGCTGCAAAAACGGCCCTGTAACAAAAACGAGGGATTGCCCAGTGCCCCCAACGGCCAGTCCGGGCCTGATCTTGAACCCGGTTTCCATGCAATTGCTATTGACTAAAGAATATTCAAATACACCCTATTTTCCATGTCTCCCTTGTGAAACCTTAACATCCTGTAACTGGAAAAGATAATCCCCCTCCTCCTATCATAGTTAATGATCACCTTGAATAAGAAATAAAGCAAATTCTTGATGCCAAAATAATACAAGGAAAGTTACTATCTCATTGATTGGAAAGGTTACAATGCTTCCGAAAGATCCTGGGAACCGGACTCTAATTTGAATGCCCCTAGGCTGGTTCTGCGTTTTCATGCCCTGCACCCTAACAAACCCCGACCAATACTGCGACCTTTAAGGGGGGTGGGGGTGGGGGGGGGGGGAGACTGTTATGGGTATAACTATTTTCACTCATGCACGTTCTTCATGTTCTCCTCAGCAGACAATAGTGGGGACGTGATTAGACTCTAATGTTCCAGATGTTTTATCAACTGCATGGATCAATTATTGTATTTGATGAATTCTTGTCTTCACATGTGTATTTTATGTGCAAAATCATTTGTTGATTGCTTCTTCAAATCAAACATGTGTATGTACAAATAAAACCATGTGCTTAAAATAATCATTCATGATGTTGAAGGTAAACTGATAGCACATTGCACAAGCGCTAAAAGAACGTGCAAGCCAGAAGATGCTCTAATTAAGCTGGCTGCACATGGCACAACTGTAAAAGAAACGTGCAAGCAAGATTGTGGATAAGCATGTTACCCGCAGTATTGCCTGAACACGTGTAAACTGTCAACACGTGGACCACGAGCCTCCTAAATGCATACGTGGGTGGCAAATGGTGTTTAAATCGCTCGCGCGTTCAGGACATTGCTTAGTCTCGTTCGTTATTGTCCTATTACTTACCGGTAATCTTCATTACTCCTGGTCCCGTTGACCCCGTCCCATTCCTTAAAATAGGGAGATAACCATCTCCACGACAGAAAAAAGAAAAGGAGCATGCTGGGATACCCTACCTGCTCCCTCCCACTGGGAGTACTTAAGCAGTACCAACCCAGCATGCAGCCTGAAAAACACCAAGCCAACAACAGGAAGGCCGGCCGCAAGGGAGGGAGGGAGGGAAGTAAGGAATGGGACGGGGTCAACGGGACCAGGAGTAATGAAGATTACCGGTAAGTAATAGGACATTACCCCCAGGTCCCTCCTGACCCCGTCCCATTCCTTAAAATAGGGAGAATACCAAAGCAGAGAAGCCGGCCTTCCGGAACCCCACCAACAACAAGGGCACCAGACCAAAAAACAGAACCCCACAGACCCGAACCAAGACCTCCAAAGGTCAGAAAGGGACCGCCAGGAAAACAAAAACCACCAATCCGGCAAGCCGGAAGGCAGGCACAGAAGCAGAGCCAAGCCCTCAAGGGAGCAAGCAGAGGGGGCCAAAACCAAGGACCCCCCCCCCCCGACCAACGGAAGGCCAGGAGAAGAGCGCGCGACCCAACGGAGAAAGGAGCCAGGAAAAGGCAACCAACCCGCGAGAAACCCCCAAGGGCGCTGCCCCCGGAACCAGGCCCCCCAGGCCGCCAAACAACCAGAGACCAACAGGCCAACCCAGCCCAAAGGACAAAGGCAGAAAGAACAGCCCACACAGGGTGGAGAAGCCGAAGGACCAGGAAGGAACAAAGCAGAAGGACGACCCCCACAGAGCAGGGGAGGCCCCCAGCAGAACCGAAAGAGGGCAGCAACAAGGAACCACAAAGGAACCAGGCCACAGGGCAGGGCCGACAAAAGGCCAACCTCAGCAGAACCAGCAACCACCACAACAGAGGGCAGGGAGAGCAAAAAGCCCAACCAAAAACAGACCCGGAAAAACCCAGGGCACAACCAAGAAAGACAACAAAGGACCACACGGAACCAGGGAAACCAAAACCCCAGAACCGGAAAAGGAGGCACCGACCCCCAGGAGGAAAAGGGGGACACCACGGAACCACCGAAGGCGAAACCCCAAAAGCTGAGGACCAACAACAAGGCCCACAGCCCAACCCCAAGAAACCAGCCGCAGAAGAGGCAGGCCAGCCAGCCAGGAGGCACACAACAGTGGACCAACAGGACCCAGACGGAGAGCCACAAAGGAACCGCCCACCAGGAAGGAGGCCAGGAAAGCACAACAGCCAACCAGAGCCAGCCCGCCCCAGAATACAGAAACCGAAGGTGGGAGCCCAGAGCTCACAAAACGGACCCAGAGCCAAAGCCAACCGAAGGGAGCGGACCCCGAAGGGACCGAAGAACACCCCAGGACCGCGACAAATCCCAAGAGAAGGAGCAGCCAGGAAAGAACCCCAGCAGGGACCAAAAAAGGACCCCAAGCAAAGAAGGGCCACACAGCACAAAGCTCAACACCACCAAGGAAGAGCACCAGCGACCCGACCGCAAAGCGGACGGGAAGGCAAAACGGAGACCGTGAGGCAAAAACACAGAGGCAGAGCCCCGGCCACCAGAGCACACGGGGAAAAAACCCCAGCACCCGAAAGCAAAGGAGAGGAGCCCCGAGAAGGCCAAGGCGCACCACTCAAGAAGGGAGCGCGAAGGAACACCCCAGCACCGACAAGAGAGCAAAGGCCCATAAACCCGGAAAGGCAGACACCCAACCCCACAAGCAGGGACAAGGCACGGCCAAAAGCCAGGGTACAAGAGCCGAACAACCCAAGAACAAGAGGCCACCCAAAGCAAAAGCCAAGGACGACCAACAAATCCCAGCCCCCACCAGAGGGAAACAGGACAGCAGGCAAAGCCAACACCAGCAAAAAAGGCCAAGGCCCACCAGCACCGAGGAAGGGCCCGACAAACCCCCCCCCCCCCCGAAACCCGAGGGGGGGAGGGACCACCAGAAGGCAGCAGAAAGGCCACACACCCGGGGAGACCAACACCCAAAAACCCACCAGCAGGGAAAGGGCACAGTCCAGGCAGGACCGGTAAACAGAACGGGGCACAGGAGCCAGGCAGACGAAGAACAAGCGTCCACCCAAGGCAGAGCCACGACCCAGCCACCACCGGAGGCAAGAGCGGCCAGCCAAGCAAAGCCCCAAAGCACAAACCAGCCGGAGAGACAAGAGGGGAGAAGGAAACCACAACAGGAAACCAAACCCCATCAAGCAGAAGGGGAGAAGAAAAACCCCCAACAACAGGACCCAACAAGAGCCCAACCCGGCCGGACCGGAGCCAACAGCCGAACAAGGACAAGGCGCCCCCAGGACAGAGGAAGGGCCCAACAGCTCCCCGACAAGGAAACCAGGGGAGGACACACGAACCCGTCGAAAGCCAGAAGCCCGGAGCAGAGCCCAAGCAAGGGAACCCAGAGGGAGCAAGAAGCAACCAGCAGCGGAAAACCGCAGGAACCCGACAGGCATGCACCAGGACCGAACCCACAGGAACGCCAGGAACCAAAGGCAGCAGGACGCAGAAAGCGAGCCCCGGCCCCGCAGGAAGACCCCCCACCAGGGACGGCCAGGAGGACCAGAAGCCAAAGCCACAAGGCAACACAGCCGCAGAGAACAAGCGGCAAACGACCAACACCAAGGGACAAGCCCCAGCATGCCAGACAGAAACGGCAAAGCAAAGCAGCAAGAACCCCGGAACCAGAAAGCACAGGGAACCGCAGCAGCAGGAGAAGGCCAGAAACAAGAGCCCACCAAGGGCCAACCCGAATCCCCAAAACAGCACGCAGGCCAGGGGAACAGGAAGAAAAAAACACAAGCCACGCCGCAAGGGCAAGCCAACCAAAGAGGCACGCCAACGGCAAACAGGCGAAAACAGAGGCAACCCAGGAAGACAGAGGGCCAGGGCGCATGCAGGAAGGAAGAACCTCCCAACCACCAAGTACCAAGGGCACAAGCGCACCTCACCAGGGGCAGAACAACCGCAGAGCAGGGGAGTCCAAGCAACAGGCGGACGCCCCCCCCCTCCCCCCCCCCCCGGCAAGAAAGAAGGGCCGGAGAACCCCCGAAACCCCCGAGAGAGCCAAAAGGAGGAGGCCCACCCGAACCCAGGGCCACTCCAAAGCCGAAACTCCAGAGGAGGAGAAAGGACAGCAAGGAGGCAGGAATAACGCACCCCCAGCCCACAGCCTCGACGAACAGAACCCAACCAGCCGAGGAGGCACGGGGAAGGCAAACCAAGGCGGAAACGAGAGGAGGAAACTGAGGAAAACAGCATCAACCCAACATGACCGGCAGAGAGACGCCCAAAGGACGACTCCCACCAGCAACAGCCATGGACAACAGGCCAAGAGACGGAACCAAGCCCATCAAGGCCAACCCGCCCATACACAGCCCAACCGCTACACCGCAAAGAAGGTCAGGGAACAGGAAGGAAACAGGGGCGAACCACACACGGTACTCACCAGGAAGGCAGGAAGAGGGCCCCAAAACACCCCCCCTTCCCCCAACAGGGAGCCCTGGCGCCCACCAGAACACAGCGCAGGGCAGAGAAGTCCCCCCCTCCTGAAGAGGCCACAGCAAGAACCACACCGGCCGCAGGGAGGGAGCCCAGGCCAGGCCCAGGAGGAACCTGCAAAAGAAAGACAGCAGGAAACACAGGACACAGGAAAAAAGGCAGGAAACAGGAACCGCTACGCGGCACTCACCAGGAGGTCAGGAAGAGGGCCACAACAGCACCTCCCCCCCCCCTACAGCCCCAACAGACTGTCCAGGCGCCCACCAGAACCCAGCGCCGGGCAGAGAAGTCCGCCCTGCCGAGGCCACAGCAAGATCCACAGAGGCCACAGGCAGGGAGCCAAGGACCAGGCCAGGAGGAAACCTGCAAAAGAAAGACAGCGGGAAAATGCGGGCAACAAAAAAACCCACAAAGAGGGACCGCTATGCGGTACTCACCAGGAGGGCAGGAGGAGCGCCCCAACAGCTCATCGCCCCCCAAGAAACTGCGCAGGCACCCTCCAGGACATCAGCGCCAGGCAGAGCAGACCACACCACCGCGACAGCAGGGGAAGACACCCGGGGAAGACAGGCGGCCGCCAGGCAAACACACCCAGTGGAAGCGTGGCACAGTGTCCGATGACCAAGACCCAAATTGGCAGTTTGAAGTCACAACAACATGGCAACCTCCGGGAGGGCGCAGTCCAGACCACCAGGAGGTGCCCAAGCAGCCACGTAACACAGACCTCAGCACAAGTAAACGGTCTGCGGCCAGCCTGAAAGGGAAAAGCGGCACCCCGACGGGGAAGAGAACCCCGGGCTCCACAGTTCAGCCAGAAAACGAAACAACATTCGCAATTGCGAGCGAAGGCTGCTGGCGAAACAGACATGGACACAAAAAAGGAGGCAAACACCGCAAAGCGGGACTCACCCATAGTGGGGGCCGCAGCACCACGAAACAAGGCCCCCACACACCCAGCCGGCACCAGAAACCATCTAGCGCCTCGCCTGCCAGCCACAGGAGCAGCGCGCCTCCCACCCGGCCAAGCTCGGGGAGACGCGCCCAGGCGACCCGGAAGAACAGCGGGATGACGGCGCACCAGCCGCAAAGGGCCGGCAAACCGGAAAGCAGCCAGGAAGAAGCCCCGCGACCCAGCAAGCCAGGCAGGCCGGGAGGCAGACACCAGGAAACAACACCCCTGCCCGCGAAGCCAGGCAGCCGGGCAGGGGAAGCAGAGAATGACCAGCACGCCACCCCAGCCCAGCAGGAGCGGGCGCCGTCCGGAAGAAGAATCCAGGTAAGGAAAAACATCACAGCATACACGAACAATCCAATCTGTCGGAGACAGAAAAAAGAACAGGCTGCATGCTGGGTTGGTACTGCTTAAGTACTCCCAGTGGGAGGGAGCAGGTAGGGTATCCCAGCATGCTCCTTTTCTTTTTTCTGTCGTGGAGATGGTTATCTCCCTATTTTAAGGAATGGGACGGGGTCAGGAGGGACCTGGGGGTAATTAGTCCTTACCTGTCTCCTGTTCCCGTCGGCTGTCCTTCATCTGGATTCCTCCTTCGTCTGGCTCCTGAGTCTGTTCCTGTCTTCCTTGGCTTCTCCTGCCTCTGCCGGTCACATCGGAGCTTCACTATCGTAAACCTTCAAAAGAAAGCACAAACAAAAGTGAAGTTAAAATCGGACTACAGTTAAACTAAGGTGAAACAAGGCATCCAGCACAATCGGTGAGTGATATGTTTTCCTAAATATAGAAAACACACACAAAACGCTGTGTGAGACAACTGGATGAACAAACTTGTGTGCAGAATCAATCTATTGAAAAGTCCTTCGGATTTCTTCAGCTGTTTAAAAAACAATTGAACCTTATATTTTATTCCAAAACATTCCTTCTTTATTCTCTTAATTTGTGTAAAGTTGGAAACAGTTTTTTTGTGTTTTCACGAGTCAAGCATCTTATGAAAAGACTCAGGTATATGATATTGATCATGCATTACAGTAAACCTTCTCTGAATTATTTAACAATCAGTCAATAACATATATTTTGTGAATGTCTGGTTATTTATAGAAACACGGCACAGCCAGATAGAAACAAGGCACTGCCAGGTATAACAAGAAGTCTGTGAATTTATCAACAGCCCTCATAAAGATCATTGTTTGTGACACATAAAAGGTAGATCACTTTCTAGTAGAACAATACAACATTGTATATTTAGTGGCTATTTTGTGGATGGTAATTTTAACTTTTCCTATTTACCAATGCAACACCAATTATCAGCACTGAGGCCTGATTCCCAATAAAGGTTCCTAAAGACATTTTCCCTGAAATGAATGAAGACCTGGCCATCTCGCTGGTCCGGTGTATTCTCTCTTTGTCATCCCATTCCCCCTTCCCTCCTGGATGCTTCCAGATAGACAGAAAATATTATATTGTTGCCTTTTTGTCAGCTCCTAGAGGGATTGGGAAAGTGTTGTCGCCAGGTAGGGCAAAAGGAGCACAGGTGAGTGGTTGAATCTAACACCTTTAGAGACTTATGGACTTAGTCACTCCCTCATACACTCAGAAACTCACACACCCACTCACAAACGTACTCAGATATACATGCACCCACTCACTCACCCACTCAAGGCACATGTATCCACTCACAGACTCACCCAGACACTCGCTCTCCCAGTCAAAGACCCAGACACTGATGGATGCACCCATTCACTGACCCACTCAGAGACCTATGCTCTCACTCACAGACCCATTAGGACACTCATAAACCCACTCACAAAATCATTCAGACACATACACCCACTCACAGACCCACTCAGACACTCACACACCCATACAGTCACTCGCACACCCACTCATAGACTCACTCAGAGACTTAGGCACCCAGTCAGTTATACACTCAGAGACTCATGTACCCACTTACAGTCAGACTCAGAGACCCACGCACCCACAGCCAGGACCACTCAGACATTCACGCTGCCAGTGATAAACCCATTGAGAGACTTATGCAGTCACTCACAGACCCACTCAGACACTCATGCACCCCCTCACTCACCCACTAAGACACCCACTTGGACACTCTTGTATCCGCTAACTGATCCAGTCAGGCGGTTGTATACTTACTTACAAATGCACAAAGGCACTCATGCACCTTCTCACAGATTGAGTGAGAGGCTTATGCAACCAATCACTGACCCATTGTGACACTGATGCATCCACTCATAGATGCACTGAGGCAGTCACCCAGTTCATTACAGAAGCATTGACAGACTGATACACCGTCTTACAGATTCACTCAAATAATTATACATACTGATACAGTGATGCGTACAGTTATAGTTTACACAAAAAAATGTATGTACTGTATTATAGAGAAATTAAGGGAGTTGTACATGCAATTATACAGTCATTTAGATAGTAATGTGTTTAGTCTTTTGGGGGCAGATGTATCAAAATACCTATTTGCAATTTCAAATAGCAATTTTTTGAGAATCGCTATTTGAGAATTGCAAAATGGTATGTATCTAAAAAATCGGATTTTTTATCGATTTCTTATTATTCCGTATTTGCGAATAGCAAATTGCGAATTCGCAATTAAGGAATAATTTCCCATTCATTTCTTTGGGCCAGAAGGCCAATAGGAATGAATGAGAAGTTATTCTCAATTTGCGATTCGCAATTTGAGAATCGCAAATTGAGAATTTCAAGGGTACAAGGGTGTCATAAGGACACCCTACTGCACCCCTGAAATTCACTTTGTGCTCATATGGCGAACATACATACTCTAAGGGCATGTATGTTCGCCACATGGCACCTTCACAAATGCAAAAAAGTGCATTTGTGAAAGAAATCGCAAATTAACACCACCTTCAAATTGGTGGTAATTTGCGGTTTCTTAATGAGAAATCGCAAAAATAGAATGCTTGATGCATAGCATTTAAGGAATCCCAATTTGCAATTCCTTAAATGCTTAAGCAAAATTAAGGAATCACAAATTTTGTGATTCCTTAATTTTGCTAGGTGATTTGCATCATACATACCGTTTTGAAAATTTTTAGTCTCAAATGGTGCTTTTTTGCGAATCGCAGAAATTGCGACAAAATATTCCCTTGATACATCTGCCTCTTGGTTTTTAATCCATTTTGCAATTTTGCATTTTGAATGTGGTGGTGGCTATTGCATGTCTGCATTTGTTTTGTCATTTCACTACATATTTGCAGCAATCACGGCTACCAATATCATTGTGACATCAGGCGTCACTGCTAAATGGAAAATCGGTTTGAATCATTTTTTTTTATACAAACTTGATATAAAAATATGACTTTAAACAGTGCAGTAATAAACCCCTAGTGCCTGCAATACTGTTAACAGGCCACTCACTGGAGCTTAAAACTGCTGCTGATCTGTTGTACCCAATTCTGCTGTGCAAGAAAACCAGTTTCACCGTCTACAACCTGTGCTGGCTGTTTGGAGCTGACGCTGATTGCTCACCGTATCGTGGCGCTGCCTCCCCCTGACTCGCTGGTGTGAGCGTGAGCTGCACTCGGCACGCTCTGCCTGTCGCTCCCAGCTGGAGTCAGAGGGGTTGAGGCCAGGGTGCATACAGCGAGTGCACCTAGCCTGGGGGACTGCGAGGACCATAATCCTTAGCGGAGATCACCTGGTTCCTCTTCCCCCAGGCGACCCGCCCACGGACACGCCCCCAACGAGCTGGTTATAGATTCGTGACACCCGCTTCGCGGGCGCCACTCACTGGAGCTTAAAACTGCTGCTGATCTGTTGTACCCAATTCTGCTGTGCAAGAAAACCAGTTTCACCGTCTACAACCTGTGCTGGCTGTTTGGAGCTGACGCTGATTGCTCACCGTATCGTGGCGCTGCCTCCCCCTGACTCGCTGGTGTGAGCGTGAGCTGCACTCGGCACGCTCTGCCTGTCGCTCCCAGCTGGAGTCAGAGGGGTTGAGGCCAGGGTGCATACAGCGAGTGCACCTAGCCTGGGGGACTGCGAGGACCATAATCCTTAGCGGAGATCACCTGGTTCCTCTTCCCCCAGGCGACCCGCCCACGGACACGCCCCCAACGAGCTGGTTATAGATTCGTGACACCCGCTTCGCGGGCGCCACTCACTGGAGCTTAAAACTGCTGCTGATCTGTTGTACCCAATTCTGCTGTGCAAGAAAACCAGTTTCACCGTCTACAACCTGTGCTGGCTGTTTGGAGCTGACGCTGATTGCTCACCGTATCGTGGCGCTGCCTCCCCCTGACTCGCTGGTGTGAGCGTGAGCTGCACTCGGCACGCTCTGCCTGTCGCTCCCAGCTGGAGTCAGAGGGGTTGAGGCCAGGGTGCATACAGCGAGTGCACCTAGCCTGGGGGACTGCGAGGACCATAATCCTTAGCGGAGATCACCTGGTTCCTCTTCCCCCAGGCGACCCGCCCACGGACACGCCCCCAACGAAACGTATAAAAATAACATCTCGCTCCCCGCGACGCGGGACGCGCGCGGGACCAAGCGCGGGGATAAGCCCGGGCAAAGGGCGGGCCGTCTGTGGCCGTCCGGGGACGTCTGAGGACGGGCCGGGCCCCCCCCCTTTCATCCCGACTATTACTACAGAGAACACCGCACTCGGTAAGTCAACTAGCAGCTTACATCAGAGCGTACATCGGTGTTATTGTATGAGAACCCATAACCCACAACAATCTAAAGTATATAGGTAAATAAATGGGCTTCAAAAAATTACGTTCCCGCACGATATTTATGAAAAGAATGGGGACAGAAAATGCTGTTCGGAAATCTACCGACAAGGCAATTAAACCTGGTCGGATAACGTTAACACCGGCAATTAGCACATACTTTACTACACTTACAACTAAAGACACTCAAGAATTGAATACATCTGCCAGAGAAACCTCTCCCAACGTTTCCGTAATCTTAAGGGAATTAGAAAGCACTCCAACGATACCTAACCAACAATCAAAACTGTGTCTTCTGGCCACTGATCTAAGTAGTAAATCACCTTGCACTCCAGCTGATTTACTAAACCCTCAACAAGAACAGACTACTCTAAAAACTTCTACTCCCATCAAAAATGCAGGGAGTTCAGCGCTATTTGACAACTCAAATATCAATAAATCAGTTCTAGGACTGCAAAACTTGGAACATGCAGCAAGCCAGAACAATAAGGATAAAACATCTCTTCCAATCACCTTAATCGATCTCTCATCCGATCCTTTCAATATCAACTTCAAAACAAATAATAATATTATTAACACGACATCACCCATATCAAAAGCCCTGTTTTCACTGCAAGAGATTCTAGAATCGGTTCTCTCTTTCCTGGGAAATATTCTTGATAATTCTGATCAAACCCTGGACGTCCAAATAGGGATACTAAAACATCTAGTTAATAAGAAAAAGAAAAAAGACCTCCTCTTAGCAGAGGCAAACAATTTACCAACGAAAACAAAATCTGAGCAAAATGATATATCGAAACATAATAATGAACAGAAGAAAAGTACACGTGATTTCGGTACCCAAACTTTTAAGACTCAAAAACAACAAAAACAAAAGATGGAACATCCAAATGATACAACAATATATTCCTTAAAAAAACTTTTCAAAGAAGAACATCAGCAAAAAATTAACAATTTCCCAATATTCAAAAAAAGAAGCGAAACAACTACACTGGTAAATAATTCTGTATCAGATAACCAGGAATTACATACGTCTAATATATCAGTACAAGATAACGGAAAACTTGCAGATAAAAAGAATCTGGAAAGTAACATAGAAGGAAGGAAAAGAAGGAGAAAAAAACCAATCAGGAGGATTCAAAAAAAGAAAGCTAACAAACTAAAATTTCGACAGTCAGCTATAAAACAAAACCCTGAAGAGGAAAAAGTTGGAAAAATAATAGCATCTGAAAGTATTGCTAAATCAGCAACTAGGAAAAACCTTGAAGAGAAGTCGCCACAACTAGACCCAAGAGCGCAAGAATTTGTCTCTTCCAGACTTCTAGAGGAACCAACTCAAATTAATAATAATAAAATCATGGAACATCTAGACAGGAACAAACAAAGAGAAAAAGAGTCTTCTCCTAAAATTATACAATTCGAAGAACTTTTTCCTAGTGACTCATCCCCACTCAACAGAAGAAGGATAATACATCTACTACGCCATATTAAGCCTCTACAATCATTGAGTAGTAACGAACTTGATTAAGTAACTTTTCCCATTAAAGACAACACTAAATTAGCAAGGGTAACATTTTGGTCGTCTGTTATCCCAGAAATCATCCTGAATGATAAGGAGATACTTTACAAACAAGGCTATGATGTTGTGGAAAGAAAAGAATCAATGGTCAGTACAGTTCCAATTGGGTATGATGCCCAAATCAGTGCACTCGCCAATTCATACAGGAAACAATTTCCAAAACATTATGAAGCGTTGGAAGATCAAGCAATCATGCACTCAGATACTTATTCTGTAGGGCAAGAAAAACTAAAAATTCTGGTGAACAAAGGTCAACGGGCCGTCTGGTATCAAGCTCCTAAGATACTTGTGAACGATAATAGCACAAAATCTTGGGCTTGGGTTTCAGAGACACTAAATAGCAACAAACCCAAGAGATCTCAACAACAATCTGTTTAGCACTGACATAAAAATAACCTCCTGGAACATCGCAGGTGGAATTAAGAACAAACTGTCCACGGCTACCAGAAATCGGCCGGACATCTTGATTTTACAAGAAACATGGGCAACCAAACCTATCACTGTTCAAAACTATTATGTTTACGAAATTCCAGCAATAAACACTCATCGAGGTCATGCTAAAGGCGGTTTAGCTATTCTATTAAGTGAAGAATATCTGTGGGCCCAGGAACTATTAGATACCAACTTAGAAAACCTACAGTGCATCAAAATCTCCGTTAAAACATGCAGTACAGCTCACCCTAAAACAATTCTCCTCTTTAATGTATACGCTCCTCCAGGTAAAAAGCATGATATAATACTCTTAAATATCATGGAAAGGATTGAGATCATAACAGAAAACGATCCTCACTCATCCTTTTTAATTGTCGGCGACTTCAATAGTAAAATTTCTAATTTTGAAATTAATAAATGGGCAAAACAACACTCAGAAGAAGGTCTGGACATCATAGCTCCACAATTCCCGGAGGGCATACTGACTGACAAAAGAGGGAAACTGTTATTATCAACACTAACAAACATAAATGGAGTAATATTGAATGGTAGCATGGAAGGGGATATCCCTGCAAATTATACCAGACAGGGAAATGGGACATCATCTATAATTGATTATATAATCACAAGTAATGATTTGCTAGAAACAGTCTCATATCTGCTCAACCAGTTCTGTCAAGAAAGCGATCATACCATGATGCACCTGACAACAGATTGGTTACCTAAATCTTCTGCAGCCTGTCACATATTATATCAAAAAAGCATTGTAGTGGTGAACAATGAAAAGAGACGCATATTCTGGAACTCTCATACCATCGACAAAATTTCGTCCCTGATTGATCATTCACAACTCTTAACGAGAATATACTCAGAAAATCCCATCGAAAATTTTGAATCCATTATAAAAGAGTTTAGATCTCTCATCCTTAATATGACAGCAAAGGATTCAGGAGGCAACAGTAAGAATAAAGATAAAAATCAGCGCAACTTTAAGAACTCTGAAGTAAAGAAAAAACTAAACAAATACATACGCGCCCAATATATGAATCCCACTCCAGAAATAAAAAAGGAAATAAACAAAACCAAAAATCAATTAAGACGCGAGAATCTGAGACATAAAAAAACCCTACAAGATCGTAACTGGGTAGATATCCAGATAGCGGCAAACAAGAACGACCAGCGCAAATATTGGTACCTAATAGGAAAACTTACTGGATCCAAAAAGAAATTACAATCAATACCGGTCCCTCCGGATGCCTGGGAAAGTTTTCTGACAGACCTTTACAGACCAAACTTAATAGTTCCATCGGAAAGCAGTGGGGTCTACAATAAAGAAAAAGTTAAACTTCCATTAAGTAAAATCACCGCAACATCTGTCGAACTAAACATACGTAAAGCAAGATCAACAGGAGCGTCTGGCCCTGATCAGATTCCGATCAAAGCACTAAAAATCGCCCCAAAGGAATGGAGTCAGTTGCTATATCCCCTTTTCAATTATATCTTAGATACTGGCCAAGTTCCAAAATCATGGCAGGGAAGTATAATCATTCCGATCCATAAAAAGGGAAGTAAAACCCGGGCAAGCAATTTCCGTCAAATAGCACTTATGGACTCCGTGGGCAAGGTATTTGCAGCAGAAATCTTACACCGTCTAAAAGAATGGGCCTTCACGACTGGCCAGATACCGATGTTTCAAGCAGGTTTCAGACCTAAACATTCGGTAACTGACAACATCGCAGTTATCCAAACCATCATTGACAAATATATAACACAAAAAAATCAGGTTGTATACGCTGCCTTCATAGATTATTCTACAGCATTTGACCGGGTAGACCGACCAACATTGTGGGAAAAATTGAGGAAACTTGGCATAAACGAACAACTATTACAGTCTATAATTAGCTTACACACCAATACTTGGTGTCAAGTTCAAATGGGGGGAGAAAGAGGTTACACGGAAAGAATTAAAACTGAAAACGGACTAAAGCAAGGGTGCCTCCTAGCCCCAATATTATTCTCCCTCTACCTAAGCGACCTGTGCCATTACCTGCAATTGGGCTCCAACCTACCTCCAAAAATTGCTGATCAAAAAATAATTGCTTTACTGTATGCTGACGACATAGTGTTGTTGGATCTTACCCCCTTTGGACTACAAACGTCACTTGACATTCTGCACAAATACTCTAAAGAAAACTATCTAGTCCCAAACATTCAAAAAACAAAAGTGCTGGCCTTCTCGGGGAGGAAACAAAGCGCAAAATATACCTGGAGTTTAGGAGGGGAAAAGATAGAAGAAGTTAAGGACTATCCCTACCTTGGCAGGATCCTTTCAAAAAACTTATCTAACACCGCGCAACGGAATAATTTGTCAAGGAAATCAGATATACATGTCACGGCCCTCCTGAGACTCTATAGCGCAACAGGGAATAGACATTTTTCCTCTCTGATAAACCTCTATAAAGTAAAAATATCTCCTGTACTTTCTTACGCGACGGAGTACATCCCCATAAAACAATGGGCTTTTATGGATCGAAAAGAGGGGAAGATTTTAAGAAAAATTATGAAACTGTCAGATGCAGTTCCTGTCCAAGCACTGAGACTGGAACTATCAGTGACAAGTTCCTATGCAGTAGCAATTGCAAATGTAATAAGGTGGGCCTACAACTTATTGCACGCAAAAGAGAACACACTAAGGTCACTGTTGAAAAAAGAAACCTTTGAGTATGATGCTAAAAAGCAAGTCTTCAGAGAGAACATGGTTGAAGCATTTCGTGTAGCAAATATTACCGTTGAAATGCTGCTAAATTGGTCACCAGCACAACTAAAACTATTCTTAAAATGCTTCACCCCAAAGCTTAGCTACGAAGTGGACTCTCGACACTGCACCAAATTATCTACCTATAAACCATTTGTTGATTCCTTAGAATTTAAACAAAGTCGGCCTTATATTGGGCTAACCTTAACACATGGTGCAAGGAGAACAATTGCTATGCTTCGACTGGGCATCCTCCCCTTACTTTCATTTACCTCAAGATGGTCCCCGGGGGAATCTGCTTTATGTACATTGTGCGCTGGGGGTGATCAGACTCTGGAACATGTTCTATTTGTATGTCCGAACCAGATCGTAATTTCTGCTCGCACTAGATTTTTAGCACCAATATATTGCTCATGTAGAATCACGACAGTGAGAGAACTTATCGCTCTTTGCAAGCAACCTCCGAACGAATTTGTTTGTTTTAACCTGTATAAATTTCTAAAATTGTTTTTATCTCTGTATTGACAAAATTGAATCTCTTTTTACATGTAACTTGTGTAATATATTTTGTGGTCCTCTGTTGAGTACCAGAACAAATAAACTTTTTGACTTGACTTGCAATACTGTTAAATGTGTAGATATATGTGTTTTACACCTCTAACACAGTTTTAAAAAAGTTACAACAAATAAATGTGTACAAACATGTTCTTTAAGTTAGTAATGTGTGTTTTGTAATAGTTAGAGTGAATTTTTAAAGTTATAATTTTTTTTAATGTGGTGGTGGTCATTGAATGTTTTGCGATTTTGTGACCTGTTTGAGATCGACTGATATTAAACCCCAAATGTGGATCACATAATGTAATATGTATAAATATGTGTTATACACTTTACCAAAAACACACGGTTACCGACGACATCGCAACTTCTGGCATTGCTGTGATCACGCAAAACAAGCAAAAGGCAATTAATTGAAAAATTCTTCCAAAAGTTAAGTTTAAAGAGTATATCAATAAACAAATTGTGTCACATATTAACTTAAATATGTGTAAGTATGTGTTTCCGAGTTTAATAAAACCCTGTGCACTTTGTGACTACCGACGATGCAGTGGTCTACAGAGTCATGGCAAATATATAAACCACCCCATTGAAAAGTTTTTTTCACAAAATCATCACACAAACTTAAATATAAACTCTACATTACTAAACAAATAGTGTCTTCTATTAAGTAAAATCTGTCTATATATATGTTCAAGACTTCCTCAAAGACATGCACCATTCATTACATCACCGCTGGTATTGCCACGTTGTTGCAAACATAAAAAATATAAAGAAAAAAAGTATGCTTATCAATCCAATGAAGAAAATACAAGGTTATAAAAATACACGCTATAGAGCCATTTAATTTAGAGACAAAGATAAAATCTCCGGACGTAACTCACACATTCAGGGCACTGGCATGACGCAAGGCGCCGGGAATGGATGGCTTACCCCTCGAATACTATACCACCTTCTCAGGCCAACTGGCCCCTCGACTTGTGTCCATGTATGAAGACGCGTTATAAAGAGGTGAACTTCCTGGTTAACTCAGAGAATCAACCCTGGTAACATTTCTCAAACCACATAGGGATCCCACTCTCCCGTACTCATACAGGCCCATAGCCCTACTCAACGCGGACTGTAAAATTTTAGGGAAAATATTATCGGATCGGTACATCCAAGTCCTCCCACAATTGATCCACCCAAGCCAAAGCGGTTTTCTGCCCGGGCGCAACGTGTCACAGAATATACGCAGACTCTTCCATATATAAGATAGAGCAAAAGATCACCTCCCACAAGCCGCATGCCTAATTCTAGACCTCGAAAAGGCCTTCAATACACTACTATGGCCATACCTATTCGCAGTCCTCCGTAAAGTACGCGTCGGCCCGACCCTGCTGGCATACACAAAACTCCTCTATAAGGGCCTCACAACTAGGAGAGTGGGAAAATACATTTCAACTCCATACCAGGTGAAGCATTACTAGCTGCTCCCTCTGGGTGGAAGCAGTTCTGGCTCCTGGTGGATGAGGGGAGCCAGCTGAGACCACAGTGGCTTTGGGGCTCCACCTGTGACCCCCAACGATAGTGTGGTTGGTGCCCTGGGTGAGCACCAGGGCACCCACCTTTTACGATGCCGGGCCCCAGCAATGGGGTCGCCAGGCTGAAATCAGCTGAGGTAGAGGGGCCGCGTGCCCCCCACCCCTTCAGTAGTGTGCCATGCCCCGTGGGATGGGGTCCATGGAGCCAAAAATGGCCCAGGAAGGGGGGTTGTGGGCCCCCTTCAGAATTATGCAGGGCCCTGGCGGATTTGGTCCGCAGGGCCGAAATCTGCCATGGGAGGATACCACATGACACCCTCCCTCTTTAAATGGGTGCTGGACCCCATGCCCAAAACTGGCCCATATGAGGGGGCCATGTATGCCCTCTTCCCCCTAACAATGCTGCCGGGCCCCAGTAGATGAGGTCCCCGGGGCCAAAATCAGCCTGAGGAGGGGGCTGCATGCCCAGGGGAAAGGGGTTCCCCAGGGCCAAAATTGTCCCTCCCCTTTATTTAAAATCCTGGTCCAGGAGGATGGGGTCCCTAGGGCCTAACAAGGCTTGGAGGGGCACACAGTCTCCCTTGCCTTTATTTAAATAATTGGCCCCAGGGGATGGGGTCCCCAGGACTGATAACGGCTCGGGGAGCCTCCCCTCCCCTGTAACTTAAAAAAACAGCCCTGTGCAGGATTGGGTTGGATGTATGATGCTATGTCCTGTTTTCTTTAGGTCAAAACGTTAATCTCATCACTAACATAGTCACCTAACTTTAACGTTTTTTAGTGAATATATAGTTATATATTTTATACTACACATTATATAAATATAAATATATATATATATATATATATATATATATATATATATATATATATATATATATATATATATATATATTAAACCATGGTAAAGACCCTGTGAGGGCGAAATGCGTTGGTGGAGAAGCGGGGTTCTGAATAAACATGAATTACCAAAGATTTATTGAGTGTGGCATATTTTTGTACTCATGGGTTTTATGGTTCAGCCCCACGCCAGCACCCACAGTTAGAGCGTGCCGAGTGGAACTATACTGCGGGCTATATATATTTATATTTAAAGTTGTTTTGATTGTGGGACTTATGCTCCGCTATTTTTCATCATTTAAAATATATTTTGTATTGTAAATATTTACTACTAACCAGTCTAAAATTCTGTGGTGGGCCGCAGTGGGAGCCACACCGAGCCCACAGAACCACCAGCTCCCTGCCAGCAGCCCTATTATTGGGACAGAGCATAAGCAGGCAAACGTTTTTTTGTTTTTTTTAACTCTGGGTTCCCCAGGACACACCACAGTTTTTTTTAATGTTTGGGGCTGTGAGAGGAGCCCCAAGCCCCCAGGGACCCCTTCAGCTCCCTGCAAGTGGCCCCATTCTATGGATCTCTTTTTTTAATTTCACAGTATGGTGCTCCAGTGTATTCCGGGTATGCCACAACATTAGCCACATTGGAGACTGCGAGGTCGACCCAGGGGCGCTACAGCTCGGCTGGTTTCTGTGTCAGCACCGATTCTGCGTGCAGCAGGAGCCAGCATTGCTTTCACCCAATGGGAGCACCTTTTCTTTATGCTCCCATCCAGATGGGAGCAACTCTATGTTTCCCTGCCTGAGAAAGCATGGGCCTGGAGAAACATTTGTGCTCCCACCAGGCAGGAGTAACTTCCTGCTCCTGCAGGGAGCAAAGAAGGTTTCCTTGCCTGTGTTCTTGCTGGCAGGGAAAAAACGGTGTCCTGAGGATGGGGTCTGGGGACACAGTCACAGTCATAAAGTCAGCCCAAGTATCCCTGGGGCCACACCAAGGGCTTAGGGAAGGGGGGGTGCTTGCCCTTCCCCATTAAAGTTTCGACAGCCGAGGTGTTTGGGTCTCAGGGATTTTAAAAAGGCTCAGGAAAGTAGCATGCACCACCCTCTCCCCTATAAACTTGAAATGTGGCCATGGGTGTTGGAGTCCCCAGGGCCTGAAAAAGGGTCGAATAGAACAAAGAGAAAATAGGGAATAGGTTTCTGATCTTAAACCTCAGAGAATTAGATCACTTCTGGACTCAAGAGGAATATCTGCCAGGGGGAAGAGCAGGTGAGCTGTAAGAAGGTGTACTGCCCCTTTGCTGTGTGTGCTTTGCTGGGTTGACCTGCAGTTGCTGCTTTTGCCAAAAGAGAAGATAAAGATTGGAACTTTGCTGTGAACCTGCTTCAAGAAGACTCTCCAAGGGCTTGGGTGCACTTCCCTCCTGTTCTGAAGTCTTGAGCCACAAGGACTTCACCTGCACCCGCTGACCAGCACCTGGAATCCTCTGTGGACTCCTGTATTTAAAAGGGTGGCAGTCCCATTTCTTGGGCACTGAGAATTATATGGTTGGAGCTGCAAAGAAAGAAGAATGACCCCGGCGCTGTTAGCGATGCCGCCAGTGGCCCGCGACCTGTACCAAGGCCGGGTACACTGCTCGTGAAGTGCACAACGCAGCGCCTCACCTGCACCGCAGCTCCTACGCCCTTCGATTCCTGCTGATGCCCACAGTTATCGGCCTATCCAATGCCAGCGCTCGCACTAACGCCATCACCGCCAGCATCACATTAGCGCAGAGCCAATAACTGACAAGGGTGACTTAAGGAACTCTTCAACGTCGCATCGCCTCACCGGAAGCAAAGCCTTACCGGTGACTCCTTAATGCTGATGGCGCCTAACTTCCCCTGTCTTGGACTCGATGTATCTCTTTCTCATGTACTTGGCACCTTGCCTCCCCGTGACAGAAAGGAATCAGTTTCACCTCTGCACCG
This sequence comes from Lissotriton vulgaris, assembly GCF_964263255.1. Classification (NCBI taxonomy): domain Eukaryota; kingdom Metazoa; phylum Chordata; class Amphibia; order Caudata; family Salamandridae; genus Lissotriton; species Lissotriton vulgaris. The sequence continues at coordinate 469,570,466 of NC_141685.1, read as the reverse complement.
ACGCCTCACCTCCACAATGCTGTGCATCGTCTGTTGCCTTGGTTTCCAAGGCACTGTTGTTTGGGTGTCCATGTGACTCTGTGTCCGGCCCACGCACTTTGCCTTCAGCGCTGTACTTTGGATTTGTGCCTGTCACAATGTCATAATAGACCCTGTTGGAGCTATTTTTGCTTCAACAGTTCTATTTTGAAGTAACCATTTAAAAAGTAATACCTTGATACCTGTACGTTGGATTTTTTCGTTTTGGTCTTGTTTAGTTTAGGTAAAGAAACTTTATTTTTCCTAAACTCGTGTGGTTTCTCTTTGTGGTGTTTTCACTGTGTTACTGGATGTTTGAGTACAAATACTTTACACATTGCCTTTGTGATAAGTCTGTCTACTCGTGAAAAGCTACCAAGGGGGTGACCAAGGATTATCGAAAGTGTGTAGCTCCCTTACCCTGACTAGAAGGAAGGGTCTCTACTTAGACAAAGGTGCATACCTCTGCCAATTAGAGACCCCCATTTCTAACAATAGTAACAACAACTTTTATTGTAAATAAACATTGTTAACAAATAATGTATGCTGTAGTACCAATACTGGCTCAGAAGGAGGTGCAGGTGATAACTTCAGAAACATGACAGACTGCACTCTAGTGCATGGATCCCCAACCCTCCCAACTCCTTAGCACTTTCAGGTGTTCCATCCCCAGGTAGCACTTAGTTGGCTCCTGCATGCTTCCCTTCTGGCAAACGGGTTTACCTAAGCCTCTGGTATTAATTCGACAATTAATGCCTGAATAAGGATGAACAAAATTTAATTAGTTTATCCTGAAATTTGATTTATGTCATTTTTCTTTTCATTTAATTATCGAATTTGTTTTGTATCTAGACAGAACAAGACCGTTATTAGTTATTGGCATAGGCCAACAAATAATAAGAGCGGACAGTTATATTCCCAAACAGAAGAGCGACCAGATAGCACAGTGGAATCTAAAACCTATATGTGGGCATCATAAATGTGGCAATTGTGTGTCATGTTCAACGACGCTTGAAGGCAATGTGTTTGACCATGACTTGGTCAAATGGAAACATGATGTATTCACAAATTGTGAGACCAAGAATGTGGTCTATGCTGTGGTATGTCCATGCAGTAGAGTATACATTGGAAAGACCTGCCAATCCATCAATGTAAGGATCACCCAACATCGCTCTAGAATAAAGAAAAAAGTTTCATCCGCGCCAATGGTTGAACATTTTTTGAATCACAACCACGGTGAAAATTATTTTAAATGGACAGTATTATCCTGGATTGATCCTAAACATCAGTCCAGCATTGAGACTGCGCTACTGCGTAAAGAGGCGTATCTTATCATGAAATTCGACAGTGTCAACAAAGGACTTAATAGTTTGAGCGAAGTTAATAGGGCATGAGAGTCACATGTGCTATCAAAATTTAAACAATCGTCTGGCCCCCTGATATATACGCACCACTACAATGCCCAGAATACACTGCAACTGACTGCAGTGTGTCAGACTGCCTGATTGGCCCGACCGACATCACGTGATCGGGACTTGAACTTTGAATGTGATCAAACAATACGGGTCTTGCTGCTTGCACGAACCCGCGGCAGAGTGAAACTGACAAACGCTGGCAGTCGCGTACCTTCAAGGTAAGATTCTGAAACTGCTTTGGCGGCTTCTTTCGTAAATCTAATGTAGGACCAGCTTAGTGACTCTTTCCCACCCTTCACTTTCCACAGGACTGAACCGCCTGGAAGTAACAGCGGCATTAATTTCCGTCCTTTCCACGCTCCCCTCATGAGTAAGTCTTTTCCTTTTAAACGGGTTTCAAAAGTCTGTTTTTTGCAAAAAATACTTATGTGTTGCCCTGAATCTTTTCAGAAATGTAAACCAATCCGGCAACCAAAGTACATCGAGACGACAGCATATACGCCACTCGAGCAAGACGGCTCAAGGTAATAGAAAAACTGTCCCCCTTGCCCGCATGAGCACAACGTTGCTCAGACTGGGAACAATTTCCCCTGACTTGAACTTTACTCTATTGCAGTGTGACATCCACAGCACTGATGACATTTTAAAGGCCAGCGCATCCTTGGTTACAAAAAAGGTATGCCGCATCGCTTTGATGCATTTCATTTTATGGTTAAATGGATCGAGGACCTCTTTCTAAAAAATCTTCCACCTCTTTTTTTCTGAAACAGTTCCCATGGATTTGACTCATCCTGCCCTGATGAGAGTCCTGTGAATCAGACAGTGGGACTCGAAACGCGTCGGCATTTATTCATTTAAGACATTTAATGCCAACAACATCTGCTTGTTACATGGCATTTACTCCCTGATTAAAATAAGAACACAGTGATACTGTAAACAGGGAGTGGGGTGGTATCTGAAAAGCTCTTTTTTTCGCCCCACAGGAATTGCATTGATGATTTAGTCTTTCGTTTACTGTTTGTTAGTAACTGTCAATTGATTTATTTCTGGAAGTTGTGAGCACAAAATTTATTTTGTATTTATAATCACATGTTTACTTTTATGTTTTTCATTGTAAATGTTTCTGATTTGTGGTTCACTATGTTGTAAATTGTATGGCAATATGTGAAGTTGACGACGGTCTTGTTCTGTCTAGATACAAAACAAATTCGATAATTAAATGAAAAGAAAAATGACATAAATCAAATGTCAGGATAAACTAATACAATTTTGTTCATCCTTATTCAGGCATTAATTGTCGAATTAATACCAGAGGCTTAGGTAAACCCCCTTGTTCTATAGTATTTTGTGGCCCGACCTACCCTCTTTCCCATTGGGCCCAACCCCCCTTCTTTCCTCCCTTCTGGCAAAAGCAGACTTGAAGGTAGGTAAATAATACGGCACATGGAGATAGATGCACATGTTCAAGACACTAAGCTAAAGGCTAGACTGAAATAAATCAAATGCAGCGATGTGTGGCAATATATGGCAATGAAGGCGTTATGGTTAGCATGTGCATGATATGAGAGGTGCGATGGTAGACAAGATAGCTTCAGGCTCATGTTCTTATACGAAGCATTGCTACAGCCCATGGTATCAAGAGTGATGTTGCTTATATTCTTCATTCATATAGTTGGAGTTACTTCAAACAAATAGTAAGTGTGTCAGTGAGTGTGACATTTCCCTCTTTCAACAAGGTAATATCTTCCAGCCAAGGTTCTTGCATGTAGCAGACTGGCATAATGTACCAAAAATTGTGTTTTAAAGCTGGTTCCACTGTATCATGCTTAGCGTGTACTTTCACTATTCTCTGCATGTACTCACACTCTACAAATTCCCCTCATTAGAGCACCCCTTCTACACACAGTGGGTCTGATTCACAAATGTAAACTTGGACGTTGGGAGTTTACAAATGGCACTTATGAGTACTATCTTTATATATGCACTCGAGCGGGAGATCCAGCCTGAGTGCAGAGATGAAGATGGTACTCGAAAAAGCTCTTTGTGAATTCCCAAAGTTCTAAAATGAGATGCAGCCCAAGTGTGGACAATAAAGATGGTACTCCTAAATGCCCTTTGTGAATTCCCAAAGTTGTAAACTTAGAAGTTTGGTCTAAGTTTAGACCAAACATCTAAATTTACTTTTGTGAATCGGGCCCACTGTTGGAGGCTGGCCATGCCACCTACAGCTGACAACTATGCAGTTTGTGCAAGTGTGCAAGTTGATTACGTTTTGAGGCTGTTGCTTTGTTCACCAGCCCTGTGGATTCACCTTCTCACATTGAGAACATATTGCCATATTAGTCTATTGTTTAAACAATTGTTCTATGTCTTATGTGTCAATATACAAATTCCCTTTGCATGCCATTTTTGAATGCGTGTTCTTTATTTTGTTTCCTTGATCATTGATTGCTTGTTGTAATATACTGACTTTACCACTCAGAATTGTTGATTACTTTTCATGAATGATACTTTCATGGGTATTATTGTTATTAATATATGTCATGTCCCTCTTAGAAGCAATCCTGCTCTTTGGATTTTGGATCAGTAATGTATACATTTGTGATGGGCTAATGATATTGTTGGTTGTGGTGCTTATGTGTATATCCTATTGAATGTTCTTTTTCCCATTTGCTTTGATGGCTTCTCTATGTTCCTTATGTTTGGCTTTAGTCATACATTTGTGGAAGGGATGAACACCTGTGTGGAACAGATGCTCTGAATGAGATGATCCTACATTACTGCAATTATCTACATGGGCGTTGTTGGGCCTGGCCCTTTCTGCAGGGTCTTCCCTAAACCTTTTGCCTTCACCCTACTGTTTGTTGAACCTGTTTTGTTGGCTTTTAGGACTCTGCTCACTTTACCATTGCTAGCCAGTGCTAAAGTGTTTGTGTGCTCTTCTCTAAACATGATAGAATTGGCTTACACCCAATTGGTCTATTTAATTTACTTGTAAGTCCCTAGTAAAATGGCACTACATGTACCCAGGCTCTGTAAATTAAATGCTGCTAGTGGGCCTGCAGCACTGACTGTGCCCCCCCACTTAATAAGATCTTTAAGAATGTCTCAGGTCTGCCTTTGCAGTCTGTGTGTGCAGTTTTTACACTGCTATGTGGACCTAGCAAAAGAAACCTTTTTGCCAGACAAAAACCTTGCTTTTTAATACATATAATGCACCGCTGGAATAGGCCCAGGATAGCTCAGAGGGTAGGCTGAAGTATATTTAAAAAGTTGGATCAGTACTTTTTATTTTTACATGAAACATCTATTTTTCACTGCTGCGAAGGCCAGCCTTTCCCATAGGATAACGTTGCAGTTACCTTATTACATTTAATAAGTGGTAATTTCCAAATGGAAGCAGACACCCAGTCCATGTTTGGTGCCTTTGGAATTGTAATAAGAAATCCTCTCTCCTGGTAAAGTTGAATTTTAAATTACAATTTTAAAAATGGCAGGAAGAAGGACTGCTGTGCTGCTGCAAGGACTGCCATTCCGCTGAACAGCTGCTGTGTTGGATTACAGCCTCAATGGACTGTTGCCTTGCTGTGGTGACCTCACAATGGGTGGATGTGTATCCAGGTGTCAATGGAATACAACATCTTTGTTAAAATACCCCTCACACACCAAAAGGGCCCTTGGTGTCATGCTTCATCATCGGGGTCTTCCCGTCCCGCTGCGGGGCGGGGCAGTGCTGCGACAAGCGGATACGCTGGAGCACCTTTTAGATGGAGGTGCTATGTGTTGGGAGTGAGTGTCAGTGGGGTCAGGGGTGATATCTGGTGTGAGTTTAAAAAAATACCTGGCCTAGTGGAAAAAATAATTTTATTAAACACTGGCTGGTATTATTAAAAAAAGTGAAACGGAGAGATAGAGCAGGTTAATGGGCTCTCTCTCCTAAGTGGGTCAACATGTTTTTTTTTTTCTCTCAAGCTGACCGAGACACCAGAAGTTCTGGATCTACACATAGCACCCAATTAGGCTGCCTTGTGTCTATATATTTATATCCTTTTTCACGCACATCACCGTTAAAACACCCACACATAGTCACCACACACTCATTCTAAGTAGCCATCCATCATGGAGGAAGCAGGAGGCCTCACATTTGACGATGAGGAAGTTGACAGAATTCTAGCCACGCTCCGCCCTTTTGAAGGGCTAAGTAACACCGAACCATGCACGAACGATAGTGATTGGGACGAATTGGCTGTGCTTAGAAGAACACAGATCAAGACGGCCCTCCACGGTCTATTTATGTCGGAATATCTGAAATCCAAGACAGCCCCCGCAGGACTGATAGTTAAAAATGAACCTTTCATCTTCACCCATGACCTCGAATTTAAACGAGACTGGTCCTTGATAAGCTGGAGATGCACCAGAGACTGGCTGGTTCTCATTGTGAAGACAGCGACAAAACTGACCCAAGAACTGAAAATTGAAATTTCAAAACTAGAAGTTAAGATCAAAAGCTATCTATCCCCTGCAGCCCTAAAAAAACGACTTGAAGAACTGAACCAAGAAATGACCGATTTCGAACTCACTCTGAAAAAAAGTAAAAGTAAAAAACATAAAAAAGACACAGAGGAGTTCACACATGAGCGGATTTATCCGTACATTAAGAAAGATTATGTATCAAGAAATCAAAGCAGTGATCAGGACACCAACTTTTCTGACACCAGCTCGAATAGCTCCAACTCTAGTAGAAATAGCAATCAGGGTGCAAACAGAGGAAAACCCTCTTCCAGAGGGCAATTTCCAAGGGGTGGAAGAGGGTGGATACCATACCAGGTACCCCCAGGATATATGCAATACCCACCGGCACCACCCTTTATGAATCACCCTTTCCAACCTTGGGATCCACAAGCTCCCCAGTACAATTACTATGGGCAGCAGCCTTTTTTAGGCCAGCGCCGAGGCCCCAGAAGGGGAAGAAACCGAAAAGGCAATCAGGTTCATTGGAACCAACCTTCAGAGACCGCCCCGGGTGTATCAACACGGAGCCAAACAGCCTCCACCAGCCGGGGAACTTAGTGGTAAACCTGTCGGACCAAGACCTCACAGAAGACCAAGTGAAGGTTCTGTCAAAGGGTTTAGGCTATGTACCTACGAATAAAATGGATAAATTCAAAGTTTGCCAAGAGATGAAAGAATTTATGAGAAAACTCAAACTTCGGGCTTTCTTTCAGGATGCTACTAACGTAGGTACTGAGGAGTCCGACACAGGGTTGAAGAAAAAGTCAACCTTTACCCCACTAGACTCTACCATACCTGTAGAACTCCTGACTTTTGAAAAAGCAGTAATGGAAGATCTTGAAAGGTTACCGAACAGTGACAAGATCCCCTTTAGGAACACCTCCCGTCAGGAACAGGCTGCACTACAGGAACTTGCTAATAACCAGACTATTGTGATAAAACCAGCCGACAAGGGCGGAGCAACGGTTGTACAGACATACAGTAACTACGATAGGGAATGTAAAAAACTACTGAATGATGAACGAAATTACCAGGTATTGAGAGAAGATCCCACAGAGGAAGTGAGGATCTCGATCCAGATAATGATTGAGGAAGCGAGAGCACACGATTGGCTGACCAGGAAAGAGAGTGAGTTCCTAACCCAAGACAAACCAAAAGTACCGTACTTTTACACTATACCCAAAATTCATAAGGACGCACCTTATCCACCTGGGCGTCCGATAGTGTCGGGTATAAACTCTATCTTGGAACCACTATCTAAGTTCGCAGACGCATTCCTCCGGCCTATTGTGCAGAGCACCGATACCTATTTGAGGGATACCAAAGCAGTCCTTCAATTGATCAAGGATGTCCCCTTTGACCCGGAACACGATCTTCTTGTGGGACTTGACGTGGAGAGTCTATATACAAGTCTCCCACATAGGGAAACCCTGGAGATAATAGAGGAAGTATTATTCTCCACACCATGGGATTACCACACCCCCAGACAAGTGGTCCTGGAATGCATCTCTTTGACCCTCACAAAGAATTTTTTTCAATATGAAGATACCTACTACCTCCAAAGACACGGCACCAGTATGGGGAGCACCTGTGCCCCCAGCCTGGCAGGTCTTTACGTCCATCATCTGGAATCCACCAAGATCCTGGATCAGAGCAATCCCTATAGACATCATGTACTCACTTGGAAGAGATACATAGACGACATTTTTGTCATCTGGAAGGGTGACCTAGACTCGGTTACAAGTTTCATGAACTGGCTAAATCAGCAAGATCAGTTCTTGAAATTTACTCATACTGCTTCCAAAGAAAATCTAGTGTTTCTAGATTTGAACATCTTCCCTAAAGGAGGCAAACTTGCAACTAGCACTCATTTCAAACCGACAGCTAAGAACAGTCTACTTCTGTACAGTAGCTTCCATCCGCGCCACTTACGTGAGAACCTTCCATACGGACAATTTCTCCGCTTACGGCGCAACTGTAGCAGCATAGATGATTTTAAGACTCAAGCGGCAGACCTGGAGAGCAAACTCCTGAACAGACAATACCCGGCAAACATTGTCCGCAAAGGTCTGAAACGTGCTCGCAATAATAACAGGGAAGCCCTCCTGGACGACACTGAAGCAAAAGAACCAGATCCACGCCCCATTTGCGTTACCACCTACAACACCAACTCCAACAAAATCACGAAAATCGTGAACAAACATTGGAGGGTTTTATCATGTGGCCAACTGGATTTTCCTAAACCAATGTTTGCACATAGGAGAGGAATGAACCTTAAAGATCTCCTGGTACATACAAGACCTAGATCAACGAGTGGAATTGAACCCCCTAGAGTCGCAGGGATTAGTGGACATCACCCCTGTGGTTCGTGTGTATCCTGCCAGTACACAAAGAAAAGTAAGAGTATCACCTTTTCTAACCACTCTACATGGGAGCAGCGTGCATTCACGAATTGCAACAGTCGCAACGTGGTGTACTTGATCACCTGTCCATGTAACAAGGAGTATGTAGGGATGACCAGTAGACCCGTGAAAATTCGCATGGGAGAACACCGCAGCAATGTGCGCTGCAACAGGACATCCACAAAAATGTCTGCCCATTTTGCCACTATGGGACACACTGTACATGACCTAAAGTGGACCGTTATTGAGATCTTCCCCAATGATAGAGAGCTTCTATCAAAAGAACAACGTTGGGTGTTCCGCTTGGGGTCACATCGCACTGGCCTGAACGATGACATCCCATGGTCTCAACTGCACACGTGAGGCGTGTTAAATTGTGTGACAATGCAGACACCTCTGTCTCCACAAATGGACTTTTTCTGTTTTATATGTATATAAGAAAGAACCCCCCTTTTTTGGTTGTAAGAATGGCCCCGGCAACATAGACTTTCCACATTACAGGTTTCCCATATGTATTCTCACCCCTTCCAGCCAACCTGGTTTCTGTGAGATATACATATATGGGACCCTGTCATAATATTTGATATACCTTCTTTTTTCTCAAAACCTCCTTCTAACTCAAACTCCTCGAGGCTACATATAAAACGTACTTCTCTACTCCTCTGACAGTCTGAATGTATACAACGCTAATAGTCATGAAACTGTCCATTTTTCACGTGTGCTGGTCCATTCTGAGCATGAATGGTGAGATCTAGGATCCGAACAAGGGAATCAGGGTGCGCACGCGCACCACCATCAGTGACTGCCAAATGCGCATGCGCGGAAGTGTGCTAACTCCGGCGCATGCGTAGTGATCCGCCGCTGCGGTGTTTTCCTCCCGGTCTGGCTGGTTTTGCATCTTTTACTAGCTTTAGACCCCAGGAAAGTACCACCGATCGTCATTTAACGAGCACCACAGCCGAGGAACCAATACCTATGGGCTAAATTTAACCATCCAACATGGCCGCCCCCGTAATTCCCCTGCTGGCCACACATACCCGGCGATCGTCCCGCCAAGGTTTATTGGATCAATTATCCAATTACCATTGAGTATATATACACGCCGCCCACTTCCCCCCTCATATCCACGGAAGCCGCGGACGAAGGAGGAAGCACAATCGTGCTAGGGGCACAGTAAGTACGGCATAGCCGTCTCGAGGAGGCAAAAACCTGTATTTCTACTCAACCTAGTTGAGTCACCTTATACCACTCCTAAGGCAGAATTACAGTGTATCCATTTTTCTTCTTTGCAGTTGACACCCCACCATACCCTTCAGTCTTATGCTGGCTCATGAGGCATTGATCCCCCTATTGATAAGTATGCATTTCCATATCTACAACCTCGGGCTACTTAGAACCCATGTATATTATCTACCCTGTGTGTGATTGACTGTGTGTGTGCTGAAGGAACTCTTCAAGAATCCTACATGTTTACACTGGATCCCTTACCTGAAAATATTTCTGTGTGTTTCTCTCATTTTTTTCCTTACAGATAATTTAGAGTTAAGCGCACTTTGGGATCGGCGCATTTTTAATCTCTTACTTTTATTTTGCAGGCATACTACATTATTAGTGTGGTAGCATATATGTGCTGTAATTATTAACTGGTAGTTACTCACATAGTTCTTTTTTCACTTTTTTGTACATACACATTTTTTTCTACCTATGTGGAGAATACATTAGTGAGTGACAGGGGGATCTCCCCTTGGTCCTGACGAAGAGGCCCCGTGCCTCGAAACATGTTGACCCACTTAGGAGAGAGAGCCCATTAACCTGCTCTATCTCTCCGTTTCACTTTTTTTAATAATACCAGCCAGTGTTTAATAAAATTATTTTTTCCACTAGGCCAGGTATTTTTTTAAACTCACACCAGATATCACCCCTGACCCCACTGACACTCACTCCCAACACATAGCACCTCCATCTAAAAGGTGCTCCAGCGTATCCGCTTGTCGCAGCACTGCCCCGCCCCGCAGCGGGACGGGAAGACCCCGATGATGAAGCATGACACCAAGGGCCCTTTTGGTGTGTGAGGGGTATTTTAACAAAGATGTTGTATTCCATTGACACCTGGATACACATCCACCCATTGTGAGGTGGCCCTTTCTGATTAACCTGAAACCCTGACAAGAGGAGGACGTGCCCACCTCGGTGCCCATCGGCATCACCTCTTCACTCCCCCCTTTTGATTTCCTTAGCCTTGCTGTGGTGACCTGCATCTTTCTGCCTTTTTGCCCGAATTTAAAAGACTGGACCTGCAGCTGTTGAACCCAGGACCCCAAAGTGACTCAAGGGCTAGTTGTCTCGTCTCCTGACTGCAGCTTCAGGGACAGAAGGTTTGACAGAAGGTTTTAACAACCTTGAACACAGCACCTGGACTCTGCCATCTGTGAGTCTTACTGTACCTTGTCGGAACCTTCGTCTGTGCAAAGCTTTCCTGGGGCAGGCCCATGCATCGCAAATCTCTCGTAGGTGGCAGCCTTGACAGTGATGCAGTTTTTCTCATAACTGCCCCACATCTCCTCAGAATTGACGCATTGCCTCGACTGTGCAATGCAAACTCAACACAGGACTTGACATCGCAAGTCCTCGTTGCTCAGATCCTTGATTACGATGCAGGACCTTGCTGCGCAACTTCACAGCACCATGGACCCTAACTATTACCTCAGCTGCCCGACACATTGTCGGTGCAGGACCTCGCAACGCTCTGCAACTTCCTCAACTCTTGTTGAGGAGGCCTAACCATGTCTCAGTAGCTGGCCCATTCTCCATTGCGGTCGGCCTGAATTTGTGACTTTGGCCCGATCTGGAGTGACCAAATATCCACAGTTGGCTTGTTGTGCTTTTTGGGGCTATTTTCACTGAAATTGTTGAAACTGAATATATTGGGGTAATGGTTGAGAGGGGGGGGAAACCCTTGTCACGCAAGAACCATAGCTTCTTACAGGTGCCTTAGGGCGGTAGGTGTATCCTGCAGTAAGTTTCATTTTTTCAGGTGGTAATGTGGTGTTATGGGCTGCAGGTGTCTTACAATGTCATGATGCATTTCAATATGATTGTTTATCCTGCATGCAAAGTGTGTTTGTGTGTGTGTTTGAGTGCATGTACACCCATGGCATGTGCATGTAGGCATGCATCATCCGCTTTCCTGCTCTGCTGCTCATTTATTTTTGTTTTTACTCTACATCTTCATAATCATGCAATATGAGGGAAATGTTATGTGTTTATTGCATATGCACCATAGTGTTTTCCTTAGTATGCAACGATTTTTCCTGTTCTGTCTAAGATTGCAATTTATGAAATGTAAAGTGCAGGCATGACATTTTGTTTGCATTTCCAAAGCTGCTGGACAAAAGTTGAACTCACCATACCAAAAATAGGCGCAGAATAATGGAAATGCCGCTGATCCATAACACATCAGTGAACGTTCTTTCAAATGTTTTCCAGTTTTGCCTGGATATAGTTTGTTTGCTTTGGGAAAATGAATGGGATTTTGAAATTTCACGAGTTTGGGGATTTCCTCCTGTACACTTTAAACCATTTGAGTAATCTGCGCCAGCTTTCGTATGCTTCAGAGATGAATTTTGTAAAGCGAGAGAGACTCATATGGTATAAGGCAAACTGTAGACAATAGGGCAAGTCCTCTGCACAAATGCAGCTTCATACTTGCCTAAAATATCTCAATGGTCAGTAATAATAGAGGCACTTAAGTCCACTGGCAGATCCTTTGGTAACAATCTTTGCCTACTTATGTTTTTTTTCTGACTGCTATTTCCCCTATTCTCACTTCCCGGCAGCTGCACCCTATTTCGATTCGTCCCACATCTGTTTGAGAATCTAGGGCACATGCACCTCAAACGGCGCACGGAATGCGGCGCTTGTCTTTTCACATAACCTACTTTCAAGGACATGTGGAACTTTTGTGAGCGGTTTCAATTGAAATTATTATTTACTAACCACAGACAAGTTTGCACAAATAGGCAGAAGTGGAAGCAAGTCCACAGTAAAAAAACAACATTGTGCTGACTTAGATTTGCTTTTTTATAAACAGCGACGAACTTACGTGAAGTAAATCTTCATTTACCGGCTCTGTCTGAGAGATGGCTGTAGGTTAAAAGGTTTCATTTTGCTGACATACTTTAGGGAAGAATTTAAGTAAAAACACGTTTTTAACCACATAAAAACGGTTTACTTTTTAACTTCATACCACTGTAGTGTTGCTGCCAGTGGGGTGTACCACTGCAGCACACGCCCCCTCCCCTGTTCCTGACTGTTTCGCCCCTCAGGCGTAAAAGGGTTTTGGTAGAGCCCAGACGTAAGCGTGGACACGCTACAATGTTAATAAAGAGCCGAGGGTCCTGGGCGTGGTCAGTGAGTTACTAGCCACCTAAGGTAACACGTGTGTCCTGTGTCCCTTACTTTTAGGCCTTAGGCCAGGACACCACCTTGGCGACGACTGGGGTCCACAGCCCCCACCGCGTGCCCTGTGTCACAGCGCGCCCCTTCAACGGCGCCCCCGCTGCCCAGCAGCTCAACGACGAGCGGCCCTCCAGCGCAGCCCCGCTGGCCAGCAGCTCCTCGACGTGCAGCCCTGCTCGAGGCGCCCTGCCCCGTCATCCGGGGTCGCCTGCCCCCGGCCGCGCCATCAAGGACTCACCCTGTCCGCCCGGAAGCGGAGGAGACCCGCCTGCCCGATTGCAGCGGCCCGCGCTGCCCTCCGGCATCCCCGCTCGGCTCCCATCTGCCTCCTGGGCCGTCCGGCGGCCGTCCCCTGCAGCATGGCCGGCGTGCCACTTCCAGGTACCAGCAGCGGCCTGTCACGTTGGCTCCAGCTAGCCTTGGGCCCCGGTTTTCGCCTCTCCCGGAGACGCCAACCCAGCGCGGCATCCCCGGCGGTCCCGCGCATGCGCAGTAAGCGCCCAGCAACACGTCCACGACGTGCTCCGTGTTGTCTCACGCATCTCGCGTGTCCTCGGCCCCGCAGACCCTGCCAATCCTCATGCATCCGGCGGGACGGCGCCAGGGTACATCTCTCCAGTGCCTGCTCCTTCCCACAGTGCTTGTGAAGGCCTCTCGCCTCCCCCCTACCTGCTAGGAGCACCCAGACATCTCGCTGAGTCCTGTTTTAGCCACCATGGCCAACGTGCCGCCCCTAGAACCCTTCTCCATCACGGGAACGCCTCCCTCGCAAGCCACACGCTGGCGGAAGTGGGTGGAACGATTGGAGAACTACTTCATCGCAGCGGACATCGCGGTAGCGCGGCGTCGCGCCATGCTTCTGCACCTGGGAGGAGAGGCTATTCACGACATCTCCAAGGACATCACGGAAGGTGATCCGCCCCACACATATGCCACCCTACGGGACGCCATCATGAGGTACTTTGAGCCGTTTACCAGTGCGGATTACGAACGATTCCTGCTCCGACAAGCACGCCAGCTCCCAGAAGAGTCCGTGGATGTATTCTACGCGCGTCTGAAGAAACTGGCCAGCATGTACACGCTCCTGGATGCAGAGGATGAAATTCGCGCCCAATTCATTCAAGGGTGCGCCTCCCTGAAGCTGCGTGAGAGAGTGCTTGAAACCGACGCTATGCCGATGCGCGATATCCTAGCCCTAGGAAGATCTAAGGAACTCTCCAAGGCATGTGCGGCCCACATGGAGCTAAAACCAGCGGCCAATAGTAAAGACAGAACCTGTCCGCGCCGTCAAGTCGCAACATCCTGACAACCGGACAAGACCCCCTAGAAAAGGGCGGCCAAAGCAAACGCAGCCCGCTCATGATCAAGCCTGCATGTGGTGTGGTGGTGCCACCCCACACAAGGGCACCTGCCCAGCTCAAGGGAAAATCTGCAGTGCATGCAGCAAAGCCAACCACTTTGCAAGTGTCTGTCTGTCGTCACAGCGGAAGAAGCAGAGTGGCCCACCCAGGAGAGCGCGACAAGTGGCGCCATTACCGAACACGTCAAACAGCAGCGACATGGACGACGACGAAGAAGACACCGCGTCGGTCCACGTGGTGCGCATGCTTAACACCCTTGCTGCAACGTCGTCGTCCGAACCAATGTGCACCATCCAAGTACATGGCCAGGCCGTTAGAGCACTCATCGACACCGGTGCGACAATAAATCTCATGGCCCCCAGCGTGTACCAGTGCCTCGAAAACGCCCCCACGCTCCACCCCACCAGAGTGCAAGTATTTGCCTATGGGACCCGGCGCCCATTGCGCCTGTGCGGAGTATTCCGGACAGCTGTGTCCCACGGGTCTACACAGCTACAGACAAAAATCTACGTCTCCCAGGAAGGCTTGGGATTCCTCCTTGGTTGCAAGACGGCACGAGATCTAGGACTCATACACTTTGCCCTGACCGTGCAAGCACAAGGTTTGGACCACCTGGTCGCAGAACATTCCTCACTGTTCGAAGGCATCGGATGTCTACGAGGCCCCCCCCTCCGACTCCACATTGACCAGTCGGTAGCCCCAGTAGCCCTCCGACACAGACGCATTGCTTTTCATCTCCGGCCCAAAGTTGAAGCCGAACTAAGGATGTTAGAACAAGCTGGCATCATCGAACGTGTGACAGGACAGACACCGTGGGTGTCCCCCATTGTGGTGGCCAAAAAACCGAAGCAGCCCGAAGCAGTAAGAATCTGTGTGGATATGCGCCTCCCCAACCTGGCCATTAAAAGAGAGCGTCATTTGACGCCGACCATTGATGACATCATCGGGGAGCTCGTGGGGTCCAAGTGGTTCTCCAAGATGGACCTGAGGTCGGGGTACCATCAGATCCCGCTCCACCCAGACTCACGCCCAATCACAACCTTCTCCACCCACGCCGGCCTGTGGAGATATACGAGGCTGAACTTCGGCATTTCAAGCGCCGCCGAGGTGTTTCAAAACATCATTCACAATGTCTTACAAGGCCTTGACGGCGTGCTAAATGTGAGCGATGATATTCTGGTACACGCCCCAACTCTGGAGGAACACATCTGACGCCTACAAGCGGTATTCAACCGGCTAAAGGAGAGAGGACTGACCCTCCACAAAGACAAATGTGAATTTCTACTCAAGGACATCAGTTTCTTTGGTTACAAGTTCTCCGATCAAGGAGTAGGCCCAGACCCAGAAAAAGTCCGAGACATTCACAACGCACCAGCCCCCACCTCTGTAACTGCTGTCCGCAGCTTCTTGGGCATGGTGACGTACTGCGGACGCTTCATCAAAGATCTGTCTGACCTGACTGGCCCCCTACGCGACCTCACGAAGTCAAATGCCACCTGGACATGGGGCCCGGAGCAACAAGCGTCATTCACGAACACGAAGGCGGCTCTGTCGGCTGACACCACCCTGGCCTATTTCGACCCGCAACATGAGTCACAATTGCTGGTAGACGCCAGTCCCACCGGCCTGGGAGCTGTCCTGTCGCAACGACAAACATGCGGAGAGTGGGCCCCCGTGGCATACACCAGCGGTACGCTAACGCCTACCGAACAACGCTATTCCCAAATTGAGCGGGAGGCTATCGCTATCCTGTGGGGATGCCGCCATTTCCACATTTACCTCTATGGACACCCCTTCTCAGTGATCACCGATCATAAACCCCTCATACCTCTCTTTCAAGGCTCTTCATCTCGCCCACCCCCGAGGATTGAGAAGTGGGTGCTGCAGCTGCAGGAGTTCCAATTCACAGTGGAATACCGGCCCGGCACGCGTAACCCTGCAGACTATCTGTCAAGACACGCCCGTCCAGTCACCGACGCGGAAGCAGCCGAAGCAGCAGCCACAGAAGAGTACGTCCGACTAATTGTCGAACGGTCAAGACCACGTCCCATGTCCCTGGAAGAAGTATCAAGGGCCACCAAGGACGATGACTGCCTCCAAATCGCGATCCACGCCATAGAGTCCGGTGACTGGAAGGCACTGCAGAGCCCGGCATCTTTTCGCAACTCTGACGCCCAAGCCGTCCTGAAAGCCCTGTATCAAGTCAGACACGAACTGTCAGTCTCCACCGAAGGTTGCCTCCTGAGAGGCCCCCGCCTGGTGCTACCCAGCAGCCTAGCCCAACAAGCTGCCTTGCTGGCACACGGATCACACCAAGGGATTGTCAAATCCAAAAACAGGCTCCGGAGTAAGGTGTGGTTCCCTGGGCTCGACAGAGCAGTTGAAGAGGTGATCCATAGGTGTCCAGTGTGTCTTGCGACGAGCCTTCCAAACCCTCCAGCGCCAGTGATAACCGAAGAAGGCCCGACATCCCCATGGGTGCGAGTGAGTGCAGACTTCGGCAGTCTCCCTGGGGGCAAGTACATGCTCGTCGTAGTGGACGATTTCTCTCGCTATCCGGAAATAGAAATTGTGTCATCGACAGCAGCCTCGAAAGTAATACCAAAATTCGAAAAGATAATTGCCACCCACGGGCTCATGAAGGAAGTCCGCACTGACAACGGACCCCCGTTCATCGGCAATGAATTCACGGAGTACCTTCAGAGCCAGAGCATTAAGCACAAAGGATAACGCCAAGATGGCCACAGGCCAACAGAGAGGTCGAGAGACTAATGAGAACTTTGAACAAAACAATACAAATTGCAGTTGCCGACGGCCTGTGTCTGGAGCTGGCCCTCTACCAATTCCTCCGAGAGTACCGCCTGACCCCGCATTGCACTACCGGAGTCTCCCCAAGCCGACTCTCCTTCAATCGAGTCATGGCGGACACTATTCCGCACCACCCAGCGTGGGAGCTCGCCCCAAACCCCAGAAACCGGTCCATGGAGCAGCGCGCCAAAACCAACCAGGAAGCATCCCGACGGAGAAGAGCAACAGACAGCCCCATACAAGTCGGAGACACGGTTCTGGTGAAGGACCGCCACCCCGGAGGAAAGTTTCGTCTGCCCTTTGAATTGGACCCATGGACTGTGACGGAGATAAACGGAACCATGGTCACAGCTGTCAGGAATGAGGAATCTGTCACAAGAAACGTCTCGTTTTTCAAGCGAGTACCAGAGGGAAGTGCTGACCCTGACCCGGATGAGTGGTACCCGACTCCCCAACGCCGACCATCAGGACCGGTGGGAACAGACGCCGCAACGGGCCAAACAGAAGACGTCACCCCGAGCGTCCACGTCACGGAGAAACCAGCGGAAGGGTCCAACGTCAATGAGACCAGAGACACAGAAGAGTCACCCACAGCTACGGGGGAAGGCCGAAGCCAAGCAAGATACAGCCTGCGTCCGTGTCCAAAGCCTTCCCAGAGGTATCGTGACTTTGTGGCACAGTGCTGGCGTTGAACTGATCGAGATGGCTGACCCCGCCGAGAATAAAGTAAGACTGTTCTGTTTTTGATATTCGAAATGTTATGGCTTTTTACCAGTTGAGCAGAGACTGAACCAGAGACAGTTGGTGAACTTTGTTTGAATGCATCAACCACAACTTTCACAGCATGTCTGCTGACCATGATAGACTGTTGAGTATCTGTGTACTTTGTTTTCAGTTTTCATTTTATCCCTAGGTAAAGGAGGAATGTAGTGTTGCTGCCCCTCAGGCGTAAAAGGGTTTTGGTAGAGCCCAGACGTAAGCGTGCATTATAAATGGGGGGTAGGACCCAAGCAGTCACGGGGACCTGGGCGTAGATAGGTAAATGTATAGAGGGGTCCCCGTGGGAGGGGAATTTTTTCAGCACAAACAATAAAGAATTTTTCGAAAGAAATTAGATATTACTCAAAAAACATGGGTGTTGTCATTTATTCAACAACCATACATGAAACAATTCAAAGCGAAATTTATAATCATTTATAAATAGAAAGGGAAATTGTGAATTTGAAAAAGGCCCCAAGGGGGGAGGAAGGAAGGAGGGGTGTGCTCAAAGGGTATGTGAAAGATTATAAGGATAGTACATAGATTTAGACATACAGTGTGAATACACAATCAACAAGGATTCGCAAAATATTTCACAAAACCAAAACGGCCTACATCAATTAAGGCAAGTGTTGGACAGGTTTAACAAAAGAGGGGGACATTCAACGGTCACATGTACAAATCAATGAGGTACTGGAAAAGTGCCGGATGTCCCGTGGTAGAGAGGCGTCGACCTTTCGACCCCCCTCCTTGAGGTAGTCAGTACGGGAGGAACAATTTCTTCTAATTCTCAAAAATTGTCCTACCGGAAGGTTGTCTCTGAGACCTCTGGGGTGGTGGCTACCATATTGTAGTAGAGAATTTCTTTCGGTCGGTTTCCTGTACAAAGTTGTCAGAAGCTGTCCATTCGCCACATAGATGGAGATGTCCAGAAAAGGTATGGCTTTCTTGCTTGATTCAAGGGTGAACTGGATATTGGTGTTCCTTTGGTTCAACCAAATGTGGTATTCGTTCAGTTGTTCACTATTTCCTTGCCATATGTTTTGGCTATTATCAACTGATATTCCATCATCTGACACGGGTTTCATTTTTTAAATAGGACGGCCCCCCTCGTCCCTTTTCCCCACCACCACGGTCCTGATGAAGACCCCGGCAAAGGAATAAATTTGATCCTATAAATAGGGGTCGAAACGTCGACGCCTCTCTACCACGGGACATCCGGCACTTTTCCAGTACCTCATTGATTTGTACATGTGACCGTTGAATGTCCCCCTCTTTTGTTAAACCTGTCCAACACTTGCCTTAATTGATGTAGGCCGTTTTGGTTTTGTGAAATATTTTGCGAATCCTTGTTGATTGTGTATTCACACTGTATGTCTAAATCTATGTACTATCCTTATAATCTTTCACATACCCTTTGAGCACACCCCTCCTTCCTTCCTCCCCCCTTGGGGCCTTTTTCAAATTCACAATTTCCCTTTCTATTTATAAATGATTATAAATTTCGCTTTGAATTGTTTCATGTATGGTTGTTGAATAAATGACAACACCCATGTTTTTTGAGTAATATCTAATTTCTTTCGAAAAATTCTTTATTGTTTGTGCTGAAAAAATTCCCCTCCCACGGGGACCCCTCTATACATTTACCCACCAGACGTAAGCGTGGACACGCTACAATGTTAATAAAGAGCCCAGGGTCCTGGGCGTGGTCAGTGAGTTACTAGCCACCTAAGGTAACACGTGTGTCCTGTGTCCCTTACTTCTAGGCCTTAGGCCAGGACACCACAACCACTTCTTCTGTTTTCAGAATTGTGCCCAAGAAAGGATTTTTCCTCGACAATGCCTAAAAAAGCCATTGGGTTGACTGCAACAAATATGCAACAAATCGACCGCAAAGTTATCCTTCGGTACTGTTAGGGAGGGCAGGCCTTTTCTCCATCAGGAGGAATATTTGAATGAACCCTTCATGTTACATCTCACAGACCAGCAGCGGCACGTGCAAGTAAGAGCGGTGGGGGCCCATGGGGGAGAGGGGGCGTGATTTCGACAATGGAATCCACCCCAAACCCGGCCCCCCACCCTTACCTGCACGGGCCACTGCAGTCAAAGACAATGGAACAGGTGCGTCTGTCTGCCTCACTGTATGGCACAGAGGTGAGCCCGGGGCATTCTATGACCTTCAAACACCAACAGAGACTTTATGATTCTTGGTAACCTTCCCACAGATCCTGAATAGTATCTCCTCCCAGGCGCCACATGATTGTTTGGCACAGTCCACTGTTTATTCACAAGTGTATACCCTGTGGCTCTATGTATATGAACATCGTCTGACAGCTACTCAATATCCTTTGCCCTGCACACTTCAGCTTCCCTTGAAGTGTCAGTGCAAGTCCAAGTCGGGTGAGCCAGACTCACACTCAAATCTGGAGAGAAGTGACTGACATTTTCAATACACTGCAGTTGTTTTTCCAAAACGATAACACCTTGTTCGTATAAACAACACGCTCATGATGCTACATAGATCATGGTGTAAATTCTTTACTTTAAGATAACTTTATTTCGGTCATAGACCATAAAAGTGTAGATAAAATATGTACATAAATAGCAATAAAATGCATAAATAATTGAGAACTTTAAGTTAAAACGTTATTAAATTGAAAGTTATCAGAAGTGCACATCACAATTTTAAAATGATTAGTTAATTAATTAATCAGGGAAGACCTTCTTTGCCACATTCCATATAAAAAGCGGGAGACCGAGAAGACGATGGGAGGGGAAGTGTCGTGCCTTAGCATTCTGCAAGCCTGCACACATTGCCTTAGTCCCAAGTTTTTACACAGCGGCACCAGCCAGCACCTTCGTATTCTGCTGGTGTAAATTCAGCCCATCTTCAGATTCATGAAAAAGACACCTGCACTCCATTGAGGGTGTTAATGTGCCAAACCTCATTTTACTGCAGCTTTATGAACCTGGGGTGAATGCCTCTAAATTCCTATTTCATACATCCATTCTGCTAAATACGAAGATGTGGACCCCTCAGTCTCATTGTCCAGAATAAGTTACATATTTATAGTCCTTGGGTAGCACCATTGTTGCATATAGAAGGCAGTAGTAGGTATCTTGAGAAATAGCATCATTTCTCGACTGCATCTCCTCAAGGGAGATCTAATTATAAATGATGAACTGATTTGACGATTTGAAACCTATCTGTCCTCTTTAAAAAAAAAATCCTACAGCACTTCCAGAAAGATCAAATACTATGATGCTTGTTAAAGACAGCGAGCACTCCAGGTAGCAACTTAAATCAGCTTTTATTTTCCAAACTTAACGCACTGACATGTTATATATATAAAGTAACTGCAACGTTACTTTAACCTTTGGTTTTCTCAATATATATATATGTGTGTGTGTATGTGTGTGTATATATATTCACAAAAAAACATAGGTTACAGCGAAGTTATAGTTGAGGTCAGGCCAGGTCGCTCCCCCACCGCGTCAGCGTCCCCCTTGCTGCCTCTGTTTGGATTCCTGCCTTTTCCCGCCGTTTTCGCGCTTTCCAGCTCCTGCCGCTGCCTCCACTGCGGCCCCGCCCCTGCGCCTGATTAGCCACCCGCTCGCCCTCCCAGCTGCTCCTCCCTTGCACCCTTCCTAATGGAGGCCGCTGTGCACTACGCTGTGCACTAAGGGAGCGACCCTGTTCACAGGCCAGGTCTCTTCCCCACCGCGTCAGCGTCCCCCTTGCTGCCTCTGTTTGGATTCCTGCATTTTACTGCCGTTTTTTCGCTTTCCAGCTCCCGCCCGCTGCCTCCCCTGCGGCCCCGCCCCCACGTCTGATTAGCCACCCGCTCCCCCTCCCAGCTGCTCCTCCCTCCCTCGTACCCTTCTTAATGGAGGCCGCTGCGCGGCCACACTGCTGGTGCGCCAAAGGTGCGCCTAAGGCAAGACTGTCTGCGCCCATCCGTGCCTGGACCGCGCCCAGCTTCAGACCCCCTAGACCCCACGCTCGCCACGATGCCAGACTCAGATACGACGCCGACTCCCTCCACGCACTCAACGCCAGCCGACACAACACCTGCTTCCAGGCCGCCCCGAAACGGACCCACGGACCCTTCTCCTGCCGCACCTGCAGCTTCACCTGCGACAGACCCACCAAACCTCCTAGAACTAGACCCAACCACCTCCGCTGCATTCTGCTCAACACCCGCTCCGCATGCAAACACGCCATCGAGCTCTGGGATCTGCTCGACACCTTCGCCCCAGACGTGGCCTTCCTCACCGAGACCTGATGGAACGACTCCTCGGCACCCGACATCGCCATAGCCATCCCGGACGGCTACAAGATCACCCGCAGGGACCGCACCAATGGAATCGGAGGAGGAATAGCCATCGTCTACAAGTCCACCCTCAAGGTCAGCACCCACGAAGACGACACCCTCAAAACCGCCGAACACCTGCCCTTCCGGATCCACACCAACCCCAACACCACCCTCAGAGGAACACTCATCTACAGACCCCCCGGATCCCGGGCTCAGTTCAGCAACTCCATCGCCGACCTCGTCAGCACCCACACACTCGCCTCCACGGACTACTTCCTCCTTCGGGGACCTGAATTTTCAACTCCGTCACTCTGATCGAAAACCTCACCAACCTAGGTCTCAGACAACTCGTCACCGCACCCACCCACCCCGCATACAACACGCTGGACGCCGTCTTCTCCACAAGCACCCACGTCGCCTTCGACCATACCTCCGAACCCCACTGGACCGACCACCGCTGCATCCACTTCACCTTCAAAAAACCAACCACGCACCATCGCACCCAACAGCAGCCGCACCGCCACTGGAACAAAGTCACCGAAGACCAGCTGACGACCTCCCTCGCCCAGAACCCACCTATCGACCCCACCTGCCCTGATGCCGCAGCCCGGTACCTCAGACAGTGGATCAACGACTGCGCCAACACCCTCGCCCCACTCAGGAGACCATCCAACAACACCAGCAGGAGAGCCACCTGGTTCACCGACGACCTCCTGAGCTCCAAACGCGCCTGCCGCAAGCTGAAGAAAAAATGGCTCCACAAACGAACGCCAGAAAACCACGCAGCCCACAAGGACACCACCCGCAGACATCACCATCTCATCAGACTAGCCAAGAGATCCTCCTTCAAAGACCGCCTGGATAACAACGCACACAACAGCAAAGAGCTCTTCCGCATCGAGAAAGAACTCTCCAATCCCGAGCCAGCGCCAATGACATCCCGCCCTCACAAGAACTGTGCGAATCACTGGCCATCTTCTTCCACCACAAGATCGCTGACATCCACGACAGCTTCAACTCCACGACCGCACCAACGATGCACGACCCCACCACCCCATGCGATCACCAACAGCACCAACCACCTGACCTCCTGGACCAACACCAACAACGAGGAGACACGCAAGATCATGAACTCCATCCACTCAGGATCTCCGTCAGACCCCTGCCCACACCACGTATTCAACAAAGCAGACGCGGCCATCGCACCCCAACTACGGAAGGTCATCAACATCTCCTTCGAAAAAGTGACATTTCCGGAAAGCTGGAAGCACGCCGAAATCAACGCCCTCCTCAAAAAAGCCCAAGGCGGGCCCCAAGGACCTCAAGAACTTCCGACCCATCTCCCTGCTCCCGTTCCCGGCAAAAGTCATCGAGAAAATCGTCAACATTCAACTGACCCGCCACCTAGAAGACAACAACATCTTGGACCCGTCCCAATCCGGATTCAGACGAAACCACAGCACCGAGACAGCCCTCATCCTCCTGGACCTCTCAGCCGCATTCAACACGGTCTGCCACCGCACCCTAAAGGCGCACCTCCAAGAAGAGAAGGCCCTTGACTGGACCACGTCCTTCCTCTCCGGCAGAACCCAGAGCGTCCGCCTCCCACCATTCCGGTCAGAAGCCACCGACATCATCTGCGGTGTCCCCCAGGGCTCATCCCTCAGCCCGACGCTGTTCAACATCTACATGGTACCCCTCGCACAAGTGGCCCGCCACCACAACCTCAACATCATCTCCTACGCCGACGGCACCCAGCTCATCCTCTCCCTCACCAAGGACCCCCCACACCGCCAAAACCAACATGCACGAGGGCATGAAGGCCATCGCCGACTGGATGAAGAGCAGACGTCTGAAACTGAACTCAGACAAGACGGAGGTCCTCATCCTCAGACCCACCCCCACAGCCTGGGACGACTATTGGTGGCTGACCGCGCTAGGGACAGCACCAACACCAACCGACCACGCACGCAACCTAGGATTCATCCTCGACTCCTCCCTCTCCATGTCCAAACAAGTCAACGCCGTCTCCTCCTCGTGCTACAATACCCTACGCTTGCTCCGCCGGATCTACAAATGAATCCCGACGAAACACGAAAAACGGTGACACAGGCCCTCGTCAGCAGCAGACTGGACTACGGCAATGCACTCTACGCAGGAATCCCAGCCAAACACCAACGGCGGCTACAACGCATCCAAAACGCCTCCGCCCGACTGATCGTCAACGCCCCCCGCCGCAGCCACATAACCCCCCTCCTGAGAGACCTGCACTGATCCCCATCGACAAGAGGATCACCTTCAAGCTCCTCACCCACGCACACAAGGCACTCCACAACGCCGGACCAGCCTACCTGAACAGCAGGCTCAGCTTCTACACCCCCACCCGCCAGCTCTGATCCGCCTGCCTCGCCCTCGCAGATGTCCCCCGCATCCAACGCACGACCGCCGGCGGCAGATCCTTCTCTTACCTCGCCACCAAAACCTGGAACACCCTCCCCACCCACCTACGTCAGACCCAAGATCTACTCACCTTCAGAAGACTCCCCAAGACCTGGCTCTTCGAGCAGTGGCGGCACCCCGCCACCACCTCTCAGCGCCTTGATATCCTCACGGGTAAGTAGCGCGCTTTACAAGTACCTTGATTGATTGATTGACTCATACAAAACCAGAGATATTCAACCGTTATAGTTACCATAGTTAACTCACGTCCCTGCAATGCACTGCTTATGATCTCACATATTACATAACTCATGAAATACATAGTGATATCACTGATGACATCTTCCTCAGCATCTCCGAAGTACTCACTCACACCCCTATAGAATATTTTATACACCCACTGCCACTCCCACACAACCATTCATAAACCCATTTACAGAGCCATACCAGTAATTATACACCCACTCAGTGATTCATAGATTTACACACACATTCACTCGCTCCCCATGTTGCCACTCATACACCCACTCAATCACTAATACAGCCATTAATGTATCCACTCATACATCTATGCAGGCACTCACACACTGAGTGAGTCACCCATAGAACTTCTCACACACCTAGGCACTCACCCATACAGTCAACAAACAGCCACTTACTCACTTAAACAGATACACACACCCACTTACTTACTCATAGAAATAGTAACACATATTCACATCGCCTATACAGTTAGTGATAGTATCACACACTCATCCATATAGCCACGCTCATATTCATACACTCATGCATACAGTTACTCAAATACCCCATCACTCAGCTATACTGCCTTTTACATACCCAGTTACTCACCAATACTGACACATGCACTCAATCACCCACACAGCCATACAGAAACTCACTCACCCATACAGCTTTTCAAGCACAGTACCCCATACAGGCACTGACTCACCCACTCACTCATACATACAGGCAGTCACACATCCCCTAACACTCACACACAGGCACCCAGACAACCATAGAGTTTGTCAGACAACCATTCACCATATAGCCATTCATGTACCCCCTAACACACTCATACACCCACTTAGACATCAACTGACAGACAGATACACTCATTTACACAACCAGTCACTCACCTTTACATTCACTGAGACACTTAATCACTCACTGATAGAGTCAGTCATGCACTCACTGAGTTATCCATACAGACACTCATATACCCACTGATTCACCAATACAACTTAGTACAGTGTTCTGCAAACGGCGGGGCACGCCACCATCCCAGGGGGGCGCGCCACCATCCCAGGGAGGGCACGGACGCCATCCGAAAAGCTTACCTTTGTTTTCTTGTTTTTCTTCTGTCCCACGTCGCAAGTATTCCCACATTTCAAATGGGGATTTGTGATTGGCCTGCTGCTCCCGCTTTCTCCAATCAGCACGCAGGAACGTCATCAGTGATGTTCCACCAATGAGGGTGAGAGCAGCTGAGATTGCAGGAAGTGCCACGAAATTTGCGGCCATAAAGCCCCTGCATTCCACTTTTGCTGCCTTTTCTTCCTGGTTTCATGTGAAAGTTTTTCCGTCACCTCAATGGGAAGAACTGCTGGAATCTGCGTGTGCCCATCCATCGCCTCTCCTTGCTAGAATCTGCGTGTGCCCATCCATCGCTTTTCCTCACTGGAATCTGCCTGTGCCCATCGCCTCTCCTTGCTGGAATCTGCGTGTGCCCATCGCCTCTCCTCGCTGAGAAGGACTACTGGTAAGAGGGCTTTCTCGAAGTCAGATGGGGGGATGTTGGACTGATGTTCGGCCGTATTTATTTATTTATTTGTAATTTATGCGTTTTTTTATATAGCGCAACCTTTACCCGAAGGTATCAGAGCGCTTCACAATAGGAACAGTAATGATACATGAGGAGAAGATTACAAGTGAACAAATTACAAAAGCAAGCGTTACGTTACATGAGGCAATAGTGACAATTGTGAGCAACAAAATACAAGAGGTAGCAAACGGTACATTACAGGAGGAAAAAGTGACATGTGTGCAAGTTACAAAAGCGTACAAAGTACAATATTATTGTATGTCTGAGATTTTTCTGCTTAGAAGAATACCTGCTTTCTATCCATACTAATAATATAAAGAGAGAGTCCAAACCTTTGAGGCGGGTAATCTCAGGAACCACAGCACCAATCACAACACCCAATACACCGTTGGAAAGGGCAGTTACAGCAGAAGGACATAGGCTATACAGACGCCCACCATATACATTTAAAAGGTAAAAGAACCGTGCCAGCAAAGTAGTCCCTTGTGGGTGTGTCTGCGTTGTGCTGTGGGGGTGTGCTGGGGGCGTGTGCTGGGGGCGTGTGGTACGTTCCACCCTTCATGCCATGTCTCATATTGTGTGCTAATCCCACCCTGCTCCCTTTAAATACCCCTGCACCCCATGATCATAACCCACCCTTATTCCTTAAAATGCCCCAACACCCTTAAACACTAACCCATCTCAACCCTATAAATATACCCTGTACCCCAAAACCCAAACCGATCCCTAAACCCTAAAAATACCCCTATACCCCAAAACCCAAACCTAGCCCTGAACCCTATAAATACCCCTGTACCTCAAAACCCAAACCTACCACTGAACCCTAAAAATACCCCTGTACCCCATAACCCAAACCTAGCCCTGAACCCTAAAAATACCACTGTACCCCAAAACCCAAACATACCGCTGAACCCTAAAATACCCCTGTACCCCAAAACACAAACCTAGCCCTGAACCCTTTACATACCCCTGCACCCCATGATCATAACGCACCCTTACTCCTTAAAATACCCCAACACCCTTAAACACTAACCCATCTCAACCCTATAAATATACCCTGTACCCCAAAACCCAAACCTATCCCTAAACCCTAAAAATACCCCTATACCCCAAAACCCAAACCTAGCCCTGAACCCTATAAATACCCCTGTACCTCAAAACCCAAACCTACCCCTGAACCCTAAAAATACCCCTGTACCCCAAAACCCAAACCTAGCCCTGAACCTTAAAAATACCACTGTACCCCAAAACCCAAACCTACAGCTGAACCCTAAAATACCCATGTACCCCAAAACACAAACCTAGCCCTGAACCCTTAAAATACCCCTGTACCCCAAAACCCAAACCTACCCCTGAACCCTAAAAATACCCCTATACCCCAAAACCCAAAACTATATCTGAACCCTTAAAATACCTCTGTACCCCAAAACCCAAACCTAGCCCTGAACTCTAAAAATACCCCTGTACCCCAAAACCCAAACCTAGCCCTGAACCCTTAAAATACCCCTGTACCCCAAAACTCAAACCTACCACTTAACCCTAAAAAT
The DNA here is from genome assembly GCF_964263255.1 of Lissotriton vulgaris. Taxonomy (NCBI): domain Eukaryota; kingdom Metazoa; phylum Chordata; class Amphibia; order Caudata; family Salamandridae; genus Lissotriton; species Lissotriton vulgaris. Next base: position 469,542,606 of record NC_141685.1, on the reverse strand, counting down.
ACCCCTATACCCCAAAACTCAAACCTAGCTCTGAACCCTAAAAATACCCCTGTACCCCAAAACCCATACCTATCCCTAAACCCTAAAACTACCCCTGTACCCTTTAACCCAAAACTATATCTGAACCCTTAAAATACCCAAACACCCCAAAACATATACCTCAGTACCCCAAAACATATACCCCTATACCCATACTTACCTTATCCAAAAATTTTAAAAAAACATGTTTTTACCATTCATGCATTTACAACGAATTTCGTTGTAAATGTATGCGTAGTAAAAGCATATAAAATGTAATGCCATGCGTTATAATGGCATTGCGGAGTCATGGTACTTTCGTAATGAAAGTATGCGGAGTGATGGTATGCGGAAGGAAAGTTGCGGAATAATCGGTGTTTACCCTCCCCCAGTAAGTACATTGGTGGCACGGCAGCCCACATCTCCAGCAACATACTCATATTTTATCACCACCCATTTGAAAAATGCACAGGTCTCTCTCATTGATGGCCAGCACCGACATACACTTTTAGACACACCTCCCGCCACAAGTTCTAGAATTGCGAACTTTAGAGCTGGGGAGCTACGTTCGAATCTCGGCATCAGCTCAACATCCTTTGATTCCAGGCAAATCGCTTTGTCTCCCCGTGCCTACCACAAATGAATGTTTTCTTCTGTGATGTAAATTGTGCTTATGCCATGTTGTCGAGTTTGCGCTATATAATATTGCAAGGAAAAATAAAGTAGGGAAACTCGAGTTCACTCACTACTAAACGCGCAATCTTAAGTGCATCAGCAGTGCACTGTGAATCGGAGCGTTTCACAGGCCTGTCACAGATAAGAAATGCTATCAAAACTAAATCCTACAAAACAATATACTACTGGCCGGCAGCAACTCATACCCGGACAACGTCGGCACGGGCTGCTATCAACAATGAAATCATAAACCAAGGACTTATAGAAATTGAAGACTCACTGTATCTATTAAGCGAGAAGTCCTTACAAGATTTCATCCTGCCGCCAGCGGTCCGAACTAACCTAACTGGATACCACAATATCGCTACCGCACACAATATTCCAGAGCTAAATAACTACCTTGCTCAACACTTGCCTAACTTAGTTCCCGATCAACAACTCGCCTACAACACCATAGTTGATAGTGTTGAAAAGAAGCAAGGCAAACTATTGTTAATAGACGCCCCCAGTGGCACAGGAAAGACTTACCTAATCAACCTCATACTTGCCAAAGTTCGATCTTCTGGGAATTTGGCTCTAGCTGTTACTTCATCTGGAATAGCTGCCACTTTGCTAACAGCTGGGAAAACAGCACATTCTATCTTTGAACTGCCTCTAACAGTTTCCCTTGAAAAGGATTCAATATGCTCTATTCGGAAAAACGGACCTTTGGGGACACTGCTTCAAAATGTGTCTCTTATCATGTGGGACGAATGTACCGCTCACATATTGAGGCAGTTGACAGAACTCTCAAACACATTAGAAATTTGTACAACATAATTGGAGGTGTTACTTTTGTGTTTGCTGGTCACTTCCGACAAACTCTTCCTGTGGTGCCTACAGGAACGCGGGCTGATATACTAAAAGCATGCTTAAAAGCATCACACCTATGGAACTCTGTACAATCTATTACCTTGCGCACTAACATGAGGACACATTTAGGAGGTGGAGATACACAATTTGCAGATCTTCTAATACAAGTGGCCAACGGAGACATACCTGACACAAATGGCTTTACCAACATACAAAACTTAGGTGAGCATCTCTGTACACTACATGAACTCATACAACATGTTTACCCAGACATCAAGCATCTTCTCAGCAAAGATTACACACGGATTTGCGAGAGGTCTATAGTTGCCGCCCGAAACTCTGCAGTGCATCATATTAATGAACACATACTACAACTATTCCCAGGTGAAACCACAATATATAATTCCATTGATACAGTATTAGATACACAAGACGCTGTGCATTATCCCCAAGAATTCCTCCACTCACTTAACCAGGGCTTCCCCCTCATACACTCCAAATGAAAGTAGGTGTTCCTATCATGTTATTACAAAACCTACATCCACCAAATCTCTGCAATGGGACGCGCCCACAAGTTAAATCTCTTTTACCTTATGTAATAGAGACTACTATTCTCACTGGCCCTGCTGCAGGACAGTTAGCCCATATTCCCTGGATACCCATGATCCCTACTGATCTACCATTTCAATTCAAACGGTTACAATTCCCTATTAACATTGCTTTTGCATCCACCATTAACAAATCACAAGGTCATACATACAAAGTCATTGGGATAGACTTACGAGAGGACTAGTTCACTCATGGACAGTTATATGTCGCGCTATCGAGGTCGGGGAATTCCGACAACCAATTTATTCTACTTCCTGATTTTCATGAAACACGAAATGTGGTGTACCATGAAGTTTTGAAGTAAATGTTATTTTCAATACTAAAACCATTGCTGCCTAGCCTTTTTTTACCCGGACAACGTCGCTACGGGCCGCTAGTCACATATAAAACCACTGTTTTCCTCTCTTTTCTGCGTGACCATTTGCATGATCTGCGGATGCACTGATCCCAACAGTGCCAGCACCACCCTTGCACTGAAAGCTTTAGTTGATTTGCCCCTTTCTGCCAACATCGATGCAGTTCTCAGACCATTTGTCTCTCGTGCCTCAGATTATGCCCATCCTTTGGAAATCTATTCCTCTTGCGTAACTTCTGAATAAATAATTTGTTACAATGCGGACCTAAAAGCACCGCAGAATTCATGATTGATTGTGGGATTGTGTATGACACATTCACGGTACTTCTTATCACAGCATTTGTCAGTTTTTCATGCGATTTAGTGCCTGTTTGTTTCTTAAACAGAAGATATTTTTGACTAATCTACCGGTGTTAAGGACATCCGCTTTTGTGAGCGGTAAATAAGATTTATTTAATACAGAGCATATTTAGGATCCTCATCCTAGTAACTCACCTGAGTATGAGTTTGCAAGTGGCACCTTCTTTATTTCTACATTATCTTTGGGAAGGTTGGTTACTCAGCCAAACGTTTTATCGCTGTGGTTACATTCTAATCATGCAGAAACCGGGGGGTAGCAGTTCTGCTCCTAGGTAGTTGGTATTTTCTTGTAACCAAAGTTCTGGAATGGAATTATGTCAATCATTGAAGAAATGATGTCCAAGTGTGATGGCTTTTGTTAAAGTTGTATACATTTGCGGTACACTAAAGTCATCCTTTGGAAGCACTAGTGCTAAATCAATGTCCAAATATGATGCTCTTTTTTGTAACGTCGAGAACAATCCTTCTAATTTCAAAAGGAAAAATGAGGATTAACCTCTTGGCTGCTAATGACAAGGGTAACTCGTCATGCACTTTTCATTGATTTCAATGGAAATTCAATGAATAGTAAAATATTGCCTTAGCAGCCAAGTGGTTAACAGATGTGGGGGATCTGAGGACTTCAGCGTATCAATACAATCAAAATTACAGAGGATGAGGGTCTTGAATACACTAATAATCTTTGATCAGATGCCGGATTAGAATGTCTGTTTCCAAGTACTGATGTGTATAGTCAGCATTTTTGGTATCCATGAGGGTGATCCATTAATTCTTCCTTTTCTGTAATCATGGCTGTCCTGACCACATTTGTCAACAGTAGTGGGATGACATAGAAAAGTGACACTTCTGTTGAGATCTAGTAAAATGGCTAGAGAAAGTCTTGTCTGCTAGGTCCACTGGTGTTCCATTGCTTATTTGTATGCACATAACTTTCAATTTATGCATTTTCAGCATTTTCTAGTGTGACAACAGCTCCAGCATGTTTTCAAGCACTTTTACCTGTGTATCTGTCGCAACATTGGAAGATTTTGCACTTGTTTTTCTTTCTTTGAGCACTCTGTCCTAACATTGAGTTTGCACCTGTCTTTTCTCCACCAGCCAATCAGCATTCATGCAGCCGCACAGGGTCTTTGGGTTGACTGAATTAAAGCTTTGGTTTATTCCTCTCTCTTTTTTTGCACAGCCTCACAGTCGGTTTAAACGCCGGTTACTCATGTTTCACTGCTCTTCACACTGGGTTTCAACCCTGATTGTTCAAGATTTTGGTTCTTCATTAGGCCAGGTACCCAAACGGGTCTATGGGAAAAAGAAAGAACTTTTTACAGCATGTGCTTCACAAAGGGGCTTGTAAAAATATATGGTGGGAGAGCACACATATCCATGAAACTCATTAGGTGCAGGCTGTTCAAGAATAAAATAAAAAATTGACGTGTTTTTTGTTTTTATTTGGTAAGATTTTAGGACCACATCTAAGTCTCAATGAAATATGGACCAAGTGCTTTACATAGTCATGAAGTATTGAGTCCTGTCACACACCTTAGGTCAGTGACTTTTTAAGAGTTTCACGTTGCTCAACTGGGTGTGATTTCTGATATTTATGTTTCCCTCACCTTCTTTGCTTGATTTTGCTTGCGAGAAAGTGTCGCTCATATAATCATTGAAATGTCACTCATAAGACACTAACATTATGAAAATGTCACACATAGCAATCTGAAACCTTGGCAGCTCTGTACTTCTCAGGAGACCTGTTGACTTTAAGAATCCCACACATGGAAATCCCAAAAGATTTGGGGACAATGGTGTGACGTGTACAATGTGGAATGAGGTGTTAGGGTACACTTAAGTCAGAGTTTTTCCATCGGGGGGGCACCTTTCCAGGCGGATGCCTTCCTAGGTACCTTTAGGGCAGCAGCCCCTGGGTCTGCACGGAGAAGCTAAATTACACCATTTCAAACCTGTTTGTAAATATTTGGGTAATGTTTAACTTTCTTTAAAATATTCCTGCACTGGAGTTCAACAATTACATAGGCCTCCCGGGCAATTGTGTGGAATGTTGCACTTGGGCTGCATTTAGAAGAGCACAGCAGCCAAGCAGGAAAATACATAGTTTCTTTTAGAAGTATACAGGCAGGTAGCAATACCCACAGGATTAGAAGGGCTTCAAGTTGCCAAAAGAAAAATGCCAGCCATATGTTGTATAAGTACCTTGCAAATTGCTTGTCTTGGCACTAAGGGCCATATGTATCAAGCCAAATTGACTGCGCAAACGTCGAAATTCGCAGAATTTCGGCATTTGCGAATGCAATTTGGACTAATGGTATGCATCAAGGGAATCTGCTTGAAAAATAAGGAATCGCAAAATTTGCGATTCCATATCTTGGGATTGCATTTCAGGAATCGCAAATTTTGCGATTCCTTAAATGCAATGTAAGAAGCCAAAAAAATAGCAAATTGGCCTTAAGGAACCGCAAATTACCACCAACTTCTAGTTGGTGGTAAGTTGCGAATCCCTATCAAAATGCATATTTTTTCATTTTTCAAAGTGTTATGTGACGTACATACATGCCCTTAGGGCATGTATGTGCGCCACATGTGCACCCATGCAGATTTCAGGGGTGCACCAGGGTGTCCATGGACACCCCTGCACCATTGAAAATATTCTCAATTTGAGATTAGCAAATTGCGAATCACAATTTTCCCCTTTATTCCTGTGGGCCTCCTGTCCCATAGAAATGAATGGGAAATTATTCCTTAATTGCGATTAGCAATTTGCTAATCGCAATTAAGGAATTTTAAGGAATCGCTAAAAAGAAGCAAATTTCTACATACATACCATTTTGCGATTTCTAAATAGCGATTCCTTAAGAATCGCTATTTAGAAATCAAAAAACGAGATGTTGATACATATGGCCCTTAATACAGGTTATAAATAACGAAGTATGTATTCATTTGTAATGTGACTTTTCGGTCATTGTTCCCTTTCAGTCATGGATCTTTCAGGCAGCCCTAGAACACAATGTAAAGTGCTTTCTATTTATATTTGCTGTTCAAAGTATGCACAGATAAGTGCTGAAAATACAGCTTTAGGTGACTCCTTTTTTTGATCCGCCCGGGATTTTTCCCAATATATTAAGGTGGTATCTTAACCAATGGAGTCATAGCTTTGGCATAGGAAAGATTTATATTCTTAATACAAATTTCAAAAAGGTACAGAGGGGCGGTACGGAGTATCCCAGGAGCCCTCCTTGTTCTGTTCCAGATGCCTTTCAGCTGCACATGTTGTATGAACCCTTTTGATGCAGTAGATTAAGTGATTTTTCCCAGTGCTTTTTTGCCCTGGCCGTCCGTCTGTAATATTGCAAAGGTCTATGAGCAAAGGCCAGGGCTCCATGAAATGTAAGCGTCCATACTTAAACAGTCAAAAAAACACAATTAACACCTCTGAAGTTGAGATTCAAAGGCAGTGCAAGTTTCTCACAGTGCCTGTCGCTGGGTCCTAAAGTTGTTCTAAAATGCATGCTCATCCAATCCTGCGCTTCTCTGCAGAGTGCACATTACATTAGTCACATGTGCCAGTTGTGATTCTATGCAAAGGTGCAAGGAGGAACTGCACATGTGTTGAAATATTAACATGGCACAAATAAAAGAAAATTTGTGCTTACAGGAGAGTGGGTGTATTGTGTATGGGGGATATTGAAGTGAAGGAGCCTCAAGGAAGTACATGCAATCAATTTAACAAACTTGAAAGAATGGAAAGCTAATGTGGCCCTGCCAGAAATCAAATTTTTAACTTGCAGATCAGGGCCATCCTACCAGCCATCAGCACTTCAACTAATAACTTGCAGATCATGCCGTATTTTATTTGCCCTTCAGATAAGGCAGCAAGTAACTTCTAGGCTTGTCATTCACTTCCTTGCCCATCACTATGATTCTGATCTCTGAAGCTTTCATGGTGTCTTATGCAAATCATACTGAGAACATGCAAGTAATATTTCTTAAACATTTTCTCTTCATTGCAAGGGAAATAGCTACTTGGTCGCTAAGCTAAGGACTCCTATTCAAGCAGAAGAAACATCTGAGGAAGTGAATAAGAAGGTATGCATTTGTTTTTGAGTGGGTGGAGGGGCAGTGCTGACGTTTGCCCTCACTAACCTTTGAACAAGTACCTTGCAGAGCCTCATCGGTGGTATACAGCATATACATACTGCAGCAATTTTGGGAGCACCTACTTAAAGCCTGGATGAGCTGGAATTACTTGTTATCCACTCACCATAGAATGATTCTTTTGTCCAAATTTATTTTATTTAAAACATAAGAAGATTTTTTTTAAAGATTACCTACAAAGTTAAAAAAAAATCCTGTACCTCATGCAGCTGTAAAATTGCAGCCATTTACTATTTATTAACATGCAGCTTCAAATTTTGTATCTTAGGTTAGGCAAGCATTTGATATGGATCGTTTTCTGCTCCCAAAAGATGGTAGAGTGCTCAAGAGAAAGGCCGAAACAGAAAGCGACGGAGAGAGAAAAGCTGCAAAAACAAGGATATATGATTTCTCCTATTTGGATATTGGTTTCACCTGCATTGTTGTTTGTAGAAAAAGTAGTCCGCAGTGTGTGAATTGTGGCGTGATCTTAGCTAACGACAGCTTCAAGCCAACCAAACTAAGGCGTCACTTTGAAACGAAACATGGGTCTCTAGCAGGAAAAAGCAGAGATTTATTTTGCCAGGAAGTTGACAGAGATAACTCAGCAGAAGGAAGCTGTGAAACATGTGGCAAATACTCCTGCAACTGAATTAAAAGCATCATACCAAGTAGCACAACACATTGCCAAAAACAAAAGGCCCTTTGTAGATGGAGAAAAGGTGATTCTCCCAGCATTGCTCGACGTAGCTAGGACAATGCTTGGTGAAAAAGCAGCAGAGAAGTTCAAAAGTATACCAATCTCAGATACAAAAGTTTGCCGCCGCATTGCTGACATGTCAGAACATATCCAGGGACAGCTCATAGCCAGGTTGAAATCAAGTTTGTTTACTTTACAGCTGGATGAAGCAACTGATGTGTCAAAGGATGCCAATTTAATTGCTTATGTTTGTTACTGTTATGATACACTAGTATTAGAATATGTTTTATTTTGAAAGCCAATCAAGGGGCGGGCAACAGGATCCGATTTGTTTGCCATGATCAATGACCTCCTGAATATCCATGGCTTAAAATGGGATAACTGTGTTGGAATCTGCACAGATGGTGCTCCTTCAATGTGTTGTGCTAGGGCTGGCCTAAAAGCTAACGTATTGAAAGTGGCTCCACATATTCTTTGGACCCACTGTATGATACACCGGGAAGCCCTTGCTGTTCGAAACATGGACAGCGAACTAGAGGATGTGCTGAATTCTGCTATAAAAATAGTAAATTTTATAAAGACCCATCCCACAAGAGATCATCTTTTTGCAATTTTATGTGCAGAAATGGGAGCTGAGCATGATGGCTTGCTGTTTCATACAGAAGTGCGGTGGTTATCCCAGGGGAAAGTGCTGTCTCACATCTTTGAATTAAGGAATGAAGTAAGGCAGTTTCTTTTGTGTTTGGACCCCTGCAAAGCAGAACAACTATGCAATCCTCACTGGCTTGTACTTCTAGCATACCATGCTGACATTTTTGAGAAATTAAATTCTCTGAATCTGTCTATGCAAGGAGCTGACATGACTTCTTTTACCATGAATAAAAGAATAACTGCATTCAAGAAGAAGCTTGAATTATGGAGAAGACTAGTTGAAGATGGCCTGTTTGAGCAGTTTGCATGTTTAGTAGATGCTCTTGCGGAGACTGAATATGAACTTCCAAGTGTTGCTGAGGTAATAAAAATCATTTGACTTCTCTCAGGGACAGTTTGCAAAAGTATTTCCTGAGGACAACGATCACTTAAATGACTGGGTCTTTCAACCATTTCTGGCAGAGGTGGCAAGCCATCTCCCAATTCGTATGCAGGAAGAACTGATTGATCTCCAAAGTGACCACACTCTGCAGATGCATTTCAGCAAAGTCTCACTGGGAGAGTTTTGGCTGAAAATGTCTGCAGAATATTCAGCTTTGCGAGAAACTGCCATCAAAACTCTCTTGCCTTTCAGCTCGTCCTATTTATGTGATATTGGGTTCTCAGTACTTGCGGTACTAAAGACTAAGTACTGTTTAAGACTGGATGTGGAGCACAACCTGAGGATGGCAGTGGCAAAAATCCATCCACAGATTGACCGTCTATGTGGCGAAAAACAGGCACACCCGTCACATTAATGTTGGTGGTGTTATTATCAATCTGTCATGTGTAAAACAAATCATCCTAGTAAAAACAATTTGCGTGCATTTTATCTGGGAAAATTTAGTTTTGAGCTGTGTAATAAGCTTCTGTCTTTTAACCACACCCACTCACAAACCTACAGTTAACTAAACTCGTATTGCATTGAATATTATTTGCCGGATATGGCCCGGGATATGAGGGTGGCGGTCAATTATGTAGTGTACCAGATTCCAGAAATTTCTGTCAGGTGGTGGGGGGGCCGACATTTCAAAAAATTCAGAAGGGGGGGCTCAACCTACAAAAGTTTGAAGACCTCTGCATTAGTATATATATTTAACACTCATAAACTTTTTAAAAAGAGTCACTGGATGATGTCATCACTGATGTCATGAGTAACGTAATTTTAGATGTCATTACTGACCATGTCATGAGTGATGTAATATGTGAGGTCATAAGCAGTGCGTTGCGGGGGCGCGAGTTATAGTTAACTCAAGCAACTATAATGGCTGAATTTCTCTCGTTTTATATTAGTATAATCTAACCCTATCTATATTATTCCTGTAACCTTTGTTTTTGTGTGTGAATTTCTAAGGTTTTTTAAATTCTATTTGCTAATTATAACATCCTTGTAACCTCTGTTTTTTTCAGTGGATTTATATGTTTAAAAAAATGTTAATTCCTAACTAGAACATCCCTTTAACCTTTTATTTTTAGTGAATGTCTAAGGTTTTTTAATTAGCAGTCACGTTTGCAGAGTGGTGGGGAAAGGGGGCCGGCCCTCCAAGTAGCTCTCAGGAATTACGCTGTGTAGGACTTACAAGAGGTACTAGGAGGGCTTCTTGGACTCCAAGGTCTCTCCAGAGGCAAGGGGACTAGTAGTGTGCTGGGAGGTAAGTTTGCACAGGGGTGGAGACACAGGACATGGCCTCTGGCAAATTCTCAGCAATCCTGCTGTGTGGAACTTACTGGAGGTAACAGGCAGGGTAGTTAGCACCAAACAAATCCTTGGAGGCCAACTACCCCTTCCATTACATCCAGTAAGTACCATACAGCAGGATTGCTGAGATCTGACAGCAGGCCATGCCCCCTTTCTCCACCACTCTGCAAACACACCTACTGACGCACTACTAGTAGAGGGATGAAGTCTTCTTGGCTATGGAGGGTCCTTGGAGGCCAACTACCCCTCCTGTTACCACCAGCAAGTCTCAGACAGTGGGTTTGCTGAGAGGTTTTGGGTGTCACGGGGCAAACCTGCAGCTCCCTCAGTCCAAAAGCACTTCTGCTCTGCTTCATGGAAGCGAGAGAATTTGGGGCTGCATGGGGGCGTGCCCCTGCATTTTCCTGGTGTTTAGCCCTGGGGAAGTGGTGGTACCCAGGGCGGTAGTGGGGCGCATGACCCCCTGCATTTCAATCAATTAGCCTCGGGGAGGTGCAGTGGTAATTGCCCCTGGGACCGGGCCCACTAGGGGGCTTCATTAAATGAAGCACAGCAACACGCATATTTTTTATTTCAATTTTCAGCAGGATTTGTGGATCCAATGCGGCTCCTGCCAAACTTCTTTAAAAAATGTTTTTTTGGGCCCTGTTGGTCCCTGTTGGGTGCCGCTCGCAGCTGATCGAAGAGACCGCGACTTTGCTTCCTTTGTTCCCTTTGCCTGCTGAGCCTGAGGAAAGGCGAAAGTATTGCCTAGGAGTGAGCGAGGCTGTTCCAACAGGGGACGGGACTGCGAGACCCAGGGTTCCACGCAGGATCACCGTAGCGCACCTGGAGTCTCTTCCCGCCCCTGCTCCTCCCTGATTGCCTGTTTGCCTGCCTGTTTGCCTGCCCTTAACAGCTCGCGGCCCCCGCTTCGCGGGAGCCGCTCGCAGCTGATCGAAGAGACCGCAACTTTGCTTCCTTTGTTCCCTTTGCCTGCTGAGCCTGAGGAAAGGCGAAAGTATTGCCTAGGAGTGAGCGAGGCTGTTCCAACAGGGGCCGGGACTGCGAGACCCAGGGTTCCGCGCAGGATCACCGTAGCACACCTGGAGTCTCTTCCCGCCCCTGCTCCTCCCTGATTGCCTGTTTGCCTGCCTGTTTGCCTGCCTACTTAACAGCTCGCGGCCCCCGCTTCGCGGGAGCCGCTCGCAGCTGATCGAAGAGACCGCGACTTTGCTCCCTTTGTTCCCTTTGCCTGCTGAGCCTGAGGAAAGGCAAAAGTATTGCCTACGAGTGAGCGAGGCTGTTCCAACAGGGGCCGGGACTGCGAGACCCAGGGTTCCGCGCAGGATCACCGTAGCGCACCTGGAGTCTCTTCCCGCCCCCTGCTCCTCCTATAAAACCGTACCACTGACGCATAGCGGGACGCGTGTGCGGGACGCCGGACGAAGCCCGGACTAAGGGCGGACAGTCTTAGACAGTCCGCGAAAGGCCGTGACTGGACTGGGCGCGTTATACTGCCCCTACGGAACTTGATTTGGCCGTTAGTTGTAAGACTTTTGTTTCTGATTATATTCTCTTCTTGGCCTCGTCTGTAGAGTAATATTTGAGTTCTCCTCACTAAACTTTGATACACGAGTTATTTTTGGTAGCTTTATTAATACAACTGAGGATGACAAAAAAGATTCCTGTTGTAGGGGGGAATACCATGGACAATTACATGGTACATGTGGTATCAAAGATTAATAATGATAGGAGAAAATCACTTGGCTTAAGCCAATCTCCTAATCTCTCTCTCTTGAGCCCACCGCCAAATTCCCCGTGGGTAGATATACCATCGCAGGGCGTGGGAAATGAAATCCCAGATACAGATATACACGATAGTGGGACACCAAATCAGAGTGTTCTCATAGAATCTGACCATGACCTACCCCAGGAAAATGATACTGAATCCTAGGTAGACGATATAGAACAAGATCTCCTTGTGCAGGAGGGTGCACAGGAAAATATCGTAGACTTAGACCCCCCTGCCCATGCCCCAGTTACACGGGCATTTAGAAAGTGCAGAAAACTACAAATGCATCGGGGTGGTTCTCACTCTGGGAGGAAGAGGGCTGTGTCGCCACCGAAAACTAAGGATAAAAATAGAGGGAAAGGAGATGATGCTGAGAAGCAAAATATGGATGACGAGTTTCTATCTAGGATAGCTGATATGATTGACACTAAATTTAAAGCACTCTTGATACCAGTAGTGGCTAAACTAGATAAATTGTCTGCTGATGTTAAAAAATTAGGCACTGATCAGAAAAAGTTAGCGGAAGAGGTGACAAATATATCAACCATAGTCACAAATTTAGCTGCTTCTACAAATGAGCTAATAATTATAGACAAGGAGGGGGTCACAAATAATATACATGACAATCCTACTGAACAGACTCCAATACCTGTGCCCAACCAATCACTGATAAGAGAGGGTCAGCCCTCAAACCCCCCAGTATCGACTTTATCAGGCACAGAGGTAGATACATTGCAATTCCTAGAAGACGCATCACCCCTAGTGCTGGTACTGGCAAATGCCCCTCCACTAGCAACAGACCAACTAGAATCCCCCACAGCACTGACAAGTAAGGCCCTGCACTGGCTGTCTGGCAATATGCAGTTGGCCCCATGGGGGAAACAACAGCTAGCAGGAGACATCAGATCAGCCAGAAGAGTGCCATGGATAGGGCAAAACCCCCAAAAATTTAAGGGTGATTGTATAGTTTTAAACCTTACAAACTCCGCTGCATTACCAAATATTCTATCAAATATTCTACCGCCACAGCGCAGGAGAGGTACCATCGTTGCGCTTACCTTAGAATTTTTTGGTAAAAAACAGCGAAGTATGACTTACCCTAAGTTAACCCATACTTACACTAGGCCAGTATGGCCAGGAATAACAAATGGCCGGGACTATGGTGCCCTATTTAACAATTGGGGGTATAGTAATTTAGACACATGGGAACGCCCACAACAGATATATCAACAACAACATCAATATCCTAACCATTTTAACAACTGGTTTAATATTCCTACCTCAAATAGATTTGATGTCTTCTACGATCAGGGAGGTTTGCAAGGGGTTGAATGACTACTTGATACATCACTCAATCTTGCTCACAACGCCCGACTGCAACGAGATGCAGGACTAGTTAAAGATGCTCACGTATCTGTATCGCAAGGCCTCACTGAGATGATGATGGGCTCCTTGGGTCAGCCAAAAGGACCAACAAGTCTATATGAAGTAATAAATTCTGTCCTTACCCCAGTCCCCAATAGGTATAATCCTGAAGAAGTAAGGGCATGTAGCAGTATAGATATCATGCCCTCTATAACAGGTGAACATGAAAATGATGATATAACTCAATGTCCTCCACAATTATGTAATGCAAGTTTAATATCTTGGAACATAGTCGGGCTCCATGACAAACTCAATGATATTGGTTGGCTATCTTTTGTTAAGGAACATGCGGTAATATGTCTCCAAGAAACATGGTTGGTGGAAAAAAACGCACACATTGAGGGTTATCAAAGTTTTTTTATTCCAGCAGTTCCCTCAGCCAGTGGTAGAGCAAAAGGGGGCTTGGCAATTTACGTCAATTTGACTCTTATATGTCATAAAATTGAACATTACTCTGGTAATAGAAATATCCAGGTTTTAGAGTTAAAGAGGGGCAAAACAAAGCTTATGCTGATTAATTTTTATAATGCAGTGAACCGATCCGGCGAGTGTAACATCCAGCCTTTATGTGAATTTTTAAGGGAAAAGGTATACCCCAATGAGGAACAGGCAACAAGAAACATTATACAACAAAATACATTTGAGGATTGTCTCATAATACTATTTCATTGGATTCAGAGGTTCTCAAAGTCTTATCAGGTGGTGTGCGTCGGCACACTGTATGCAAAGCGGTCTAGGACAGTTGGGTTATCCTTGGTTAGGAACTGGAAAGTGCCAGTCTTTCTGTGTAAAGCTCACAATTCTTTATTAGAGCAGAGCATCAACAACAATGATCACATGGTGTATTTCAACGCCATTTCAAGTAGGAAGAAAACACATTAGAAGCTAAGGAAAGGTAAAACAATGTTCACAACGCCCATTTGATGATTACTAAATCCTCACATCTGCATCTTGATTACAGACAGTTTTCATCAACTCCGGGTTCTTTTCTTTCAGTTCTCTCAAATCTTTCTTAGTGTCAAAGAGTACACTCTGCATCTCTTCAATTGTCTTTCACTTTCGTACTCTCATTGCTGATAGCTTCTTAATCCCACAATCTAAAACATTGCTTGATGAAATTCCTTTGCTAATTTTTAGGAAAAAGAGCACACATGCAACACCAATTAATATAATCAAAGGAGGAGTTAGAAGCAACTACAGTATTCCTCCACCTGAGCTCTCTAACCATTCGCCTATTTTAGCAAATTACATTCCACTTGATCCGAATACTGAACTATTACTTTTTCAGGCACCTTTTTCTTCCAATTCAGTTAGTTAATGTGTTGTACTGGTGATTTTAGAGACATAGCTGTTAAGCTGGTTATCTATTTTCGGGATGTGTGCACAACACTCCCGTACATGAATTACCTTGCAGACTCTGCCTTCCTTCCCAAAAAACACAAATCTAATTCAAGGGGGTTTTGCATAATCATAGCTCTCATAGCAACCAATACTTTATTAATAACAGTTAAGGCACCTACATTATTAGTAGCAAGTGGGCTACTTAAGTTGATAGCTTTCTGATTCTATCAATCATCATTTATTGCAACTCCTACTGAAGGTATTAAGGTTCCAAAGATATCTATAAGTTCCTATGATAGAGCGTGCAGGGACCAACTAGCTCAGTTATACCATACTCACCGTGGGCCCATATAACATTCACACTTTGAACTAGCAGTCCTGCCTAACCAGTTTACTAA
The DNA here is from genome assembly GCF_964263255.1 of Lissotriton vulgaris. Classification (NCBI taxonomy): domain Eukaryota; kingdom Metazoa; phylum Chordata; class Amphibia; order Caudata; family Salamandridae; genus Lissotriton; species Lissotriton vulgaris. The sequence continues at coordinate 469,527,567 of NC_141685.1, read as the reverse complement.
TTTGAACCACTCTATCAATTTTCCCAGAGGTCTGTTTAGGACTTATACCTGTAAACCATGACTTACCAATCCTCGCCACCTATTTATAAGTCCTGTGAATCAGAGGGAGTTAGCATAAACTGGCAATATTTAACCACATTTACTTTTCTTATAATAACCAAAGACTCAGGGAAAGTTTTAAAACCTTTATCTATGAGAGATGTTCTGAGTCAAAATGAAAATGGCCACAATCTTGTGACCATAAATTTTACAAGCAAGGAAAGAACCAGCAGGACATAAAGTTTATACGAAATCTCAGTAACCCCTTTAGATATTGGTAAGGGTGAGAAAGGGAAATAGCACAAGGACATACAAGATAGATTATATTTACCTAGAATGGTGCAATGACCAATCCTGGCCACGAGCTGGGGCAAAATACGGACCAGGACCAGGCTCCCAACTAATAAGGTGCCTATGGGACAAGACAGGTGCGGATCAGGACAGGTGACCTCCGCTAAGTGCAACGCCAGCGTCACACCCCTCTCTCTAGGAAAGCGAATTGGCACCCCGATTGGGTAATCGATTCTTCTGACAGAGTGCTCTGCTCTCGATCGCCTATTGAGTGCGTTGGGTCAATGACAGGTCAGCTATTCGGACAAGTCGGACAATTTCTCTACCTGAGCCTACCTTAGTTATACCATTTAGAGGGCAATGTACCACCCCTAAATGTTGCAAATCTATGTGTTCCCCTTCAGTGATTGGTTGGAAAGACGAGGAGAGGTCATCATCCCATACTAAGAGGAGATCATCTCAATTGACTTGAATTGATCAAGTACCCACCCATAATTTATTTTCTCACGGTTTTATTCCGCCCACCAATTTTATTTCATTTTAGCATACAATGTTAAAACATTTTTAAGTGTTTTCTCAGGTCATGGGGTGAGATTCTCAGGCGCATCGCGGGTAAGACAATCCTTGGCACGATTTCAATGCCACAGCTCGAGGTCTCTCATTTCTCCCGGCACATTTTCAGTGAATTTTCAAAATGGTGTCTCAAGTCACCCTTCAGGCCCAAATACGAGCCAGTATCAAAGTCAAAAGAAACGTATTAGAATACAAAAATAAATGAATGCACTGTATTCCACTTCTCTCTACTCTGACCCCATTGCTTCATATTAACTTGTGCATTAATAATTAAGCAGAACGAACAAGTTTAGTACAAGCTGCAGCATAAGCATTAGCATGTGAGATTTAAAGCGGCCATTTTTTGCACTAGTGCGCAGAAGCAAAGTTTTCCCACCAAGCAGAGAGGTGCGTCATGCCACGTAGATGTGATAGACGCATGCGCAGAAGGTTTCCCGTGTTTTCGGCGGCCATTTTAATGCATTAGAGTTACTGTTAGTAAAAGCACAAGGACAAGCTACCCCTAGATACTAGAAATGTTGTGTAGTGCGAATACTACTAAACAAAACATGTTGGTTAATATATTACAAGTTATTTAGAGAGGGCTGAATACAAGCAAGTTTCGGAATATGTGAAACCTTGCTCCATCACCTACTTAAAGTCACACTTATTCAGTTTTATGTAGTGATCATGGGATGAGCCTAGCTCATTTGTGTGCTAGATTCTTGGGAAAACTAAAGCTGTGTAACAACTATCTATCCAATTATGTGATAGCTGGAAATAAGCTGATTTACCACATACAAAATATATGCAGTTGATACTCACATTCAATTCAGAAAAGGCTCTTCCTTTTGCCATGTAACTATGTTTACATTCACTCCAACCCACTATCTCAACAGTCTCATTCCCCTCTATGTTATGTTATGTTATGTTAAAATCACTTCTACCGCGCACGGTCACCAGTCGGTTTCATGGCGCTCATAGACTAAAGCAGAGGGGGCAGTCAGGGTGGTTACTCGTAAGCTAACTGGAAGAGATGCGTTTTGAGTTATTTAAGAACACAGGTGTAATTAGGACAGAGTCGGATTGTTGTCGGGAGAGAGTTCCAAAGTGTGGGGGCAAGAAAAGAGAAGCAGGAGCCTCCATGCTTTTTACGTTTAAACCTGGGGACAGTTAGGAGGTTCTGTGTAGAAGACCGGAGATTTCTTGAGGGAATGTGACGCTTGAGGCTAAGGGAAGTGAAGGCTGGGGCGAGAGCGAGGAGTGCCTTGAAAACAGTGCAACCCAGTTTGAAATTGCATCGAGAGGCTACTGGGAGCCAGTGAAATCTCCTCAACAGGGGCGAGACATGTTGGTGCTTAGGCTGTTGAAAGACCAGTCTGGCCGCCTGGTTTTGTACCAGCTGAAGCCGATGAAGATGGTAAGCAAGAATCACAGCATACAGGGAGTTGGCATAGTCAATACGGGAGGTGACGAGGGCCATGATGACAAGTGTTAGAGCCTCAGTAGTAAGAAACCTGCGAATTTTGCAGATCTTGCGCAGATGGAAAAAACAGGAAGAGGTGACAACATTGATTTGAGGCCTCATAGATAGATCACTAGAGATGATTACACCAAGGCTCTTCGCCGTATTGACAGGACAGGGTGGGGGGCCAAGGGAAGGGGGCCAGAAACTAGAGCTCCAAGGGTTGGGCGACCCTCCTGTCAACACCAACTCCGTCTAGCTGGGATTGAGCTTCAGCTGGCTGAAATGCATCCACTCAGAGATGGCAAGCATGGTGGATTGGAAATTAGCACAGGAAGAAGGGGAGGAATCAATAGGAAAAATTAGCTGTAAATCATCCGCATAATTGAAAGTAGTGACAGGGGTGTGACGGAGAGAAGCTATAAGGGGTTGCATATAGAGATTAAATAAAAGGGGCGAAAGAGCATAACCTTGAGGGACACCACAGGAAAGTGAGGAATAGGGGGCAGAGAAAGTGGACAGATGATCTGACTGGGAGCGCTGGTGCAGGAAAGAGCTAATCCATGTTAGAACCATGCCCTGGATGCCCCCATTTCTGACACGGTCGATTAAGATGGCATGATCGACCGTGTCAAAAGCAGCCGACAGATCTAGTAGAACGAGAGCTTGGGCCAGGTTCTTATCGGCGCCTTGCCTCAGCACATCCATTACAGCCACGATGACAGCTTCCGTGGAGTGGGCCGGTCTAAAACCGGCTTGCTGGTCATCTAAGAAAGAAGACCCTTCAATGAATGTGCTGAGGCAGTGGGTGACATAAGTCTCCAAAACCTTCCCCAGGTAGGGGAGGAGACAGATTGGCCGATAGTTGCTCAGGACAGATGGGTCAGCACCGTGCTTTTTGAGTATGGGGACAACAACTGCCTGTTTGAAAGCATCGGGGACAGAACCTGTGGCAAGCGAGTTTTTAAGGAGTGCCAACGGGGGACCATGACAAGCCAAGAAGGCGGCTTTCAGGATTTGAGGGGGACAACAGTCGTTAGGGGAACCTGAGCTGACCGCATGTAACAAAGAGATGAACTCTGTCTGGGAAATGGGAGGGAACTCGTTAAAACAACAGGGATTCATGGGAGGTAAAGAACAAGCAGTGGACGAGGAGGGGGAGGGATATTGTTTTTGATAGTAGTGATTTTGTCGATAAAAAATTAGTTAAGGGAATCGCAAAGGCCCTGTGAGGGTTGGAGTTGGACAGTAATGCGGTCGGGCAGGGAAAGTTCCTCTACGATTGAAAAGATATCCTTGGTTTAAGAAGCTGAGCTGAGAATTTTCTGGGAAAAGTAGGAAGTTTTGGCCAGTAAAATAGATTTTTTGTACAGTTTTAATAAATCAACATAAGCAGTTTTTAATAATGGGTCATAATTACGCCTCCAACGGCGCTCGGCTTGGCTAAGGGCCAATTTGTCCAGTTTTAATTGATCTGTGAACCAGCGCTGAGCATCATGAGGGCGTTTAGTTTTAGTAGTTCTCAGCGGGGCTACCACATCACTCGTATCTTTCAACCACTGGTCGAGGACGTCTGTCTGGGCAGATGTCATGGTTATGTCGCTGGGGGCTGTAGTGAGTAGAATAGAGTGAAATTCAGAGATATCAGCTTGCTTCCAGTTCCGCGCAGTGAAGTTGGTGGTAGGTAAGGGGCGGTAGGGCAAAGTGAACTCCAGAGAGAAGGAGATAAAAGAGTGATCCGACCAAGTGCAGGGATAAACTAGGGGAGGAGAAATATCAAGATTGGCCGTCCATACTTGGTCGAGAGTATGGCCTTTAGTGTGGGTAGCCACTGAGATGTGCTGTTTACAATGCAGGCCTAGTAGAAGATCCGTGAATTCTGCAGAAAGGCTGCTTTCCCAGGGATCTAGCGGCCAGTAATTAAAGTCGCCAATAATCAGGATTTTGGCGGAGTTAATAACTAACCGGGAGATGAGGTTGCCAAATTGATGGGAGAAAAGAGGCATATTGTCAGGGGGTCGATAAACAAGAACACACATAAAGGAAGACTTGGGAGAAGTAAATTTCAGCGTGAGGATGTCACTTTTGGGGAGAGTGGTAGTTTCCAAGTTGGTAAAATTATATTGGGAACGGATGATAGCAGCTACCCCCCCACCCATTCTACCCGCCGCCCTATTGGACTGTAGGATGTAATAGCCCGGAGGGACAGCGGCGAGGATGTCGGGGGTAAAGTCATCAATTAACCAAGTCTCCGAGAGGAGAAGAATGTCATTATTACTATTGTCCAGCAATTGAAAAATTTCAAGCTGATGCTTAGTCAGAGAGCGGGTGTTAAGGTAGACAATTGATAAGGAGTGAGGTGCTGGTGACCCAGCGGCGAGTGGCAAGGTGGAGAAATTGTTGCAAATGATGGGAGTACGCACATCAGGTCTACTTAAAAGGGAGCTGTGAGGGTTCAAGATGCCGCAGTCCCGAGCGGCGCCAATGGCACGGGGATCAGGAGGGCCAGGGCGTTGAAGGGAGAACAGGTCCTTGGAGGAATAAGTGATGCGCTGGGCATAGTGGGCGGCCGCTGGACGCGGCCGGCCGCGGATGGGCGCAGACAGGCTTAAATTAGGCGCAACTTCGGCGCGAAGTCGGCGCTCCCGCTGCCCTCGTCCGCTGCGCTTCCGCCAGGCCACCATGTTATACAGACCAGGAAGTGAGCCACTAGGCCGCTAACCTGCAGGGTGGAGGGGCAGGGCGGAAGTGGTGTCAGGAGCAGGAAGTGGCGTTTGGCTAAACGACCCTCCGCCCAAACGGCACAATGCCGGGGCGGAACGGGGTCAAGAGCGTAGAAGAAGCAGGTAAGTAGGTTGCCAAGCCCAAGTACCCTCAAGCACAGAACACAATACAAATTTGCACGAGCAAAATGAAATTTTAACACAGCTATTAAAATCAGCTTTTAAAATGAGCAGCGAGACGAGCACACACCCGCAGCCTAAATCGCCGCGTTTGTCAACAGAAAGGTGCAGTTGTCGCGCCTAAAATAGAAAAAGTTCTGCAGCCACTAGACCGCTAACCTGCAGGGTGGAGGGGCAGGGCGGAAGTGGTGTCAGGAGCAGGAAGTGGCGCTCGGCTAAACGACCCTCCGCACAAACGTCACAATGCTGGGGCGGAACGGGGTCAAGAGCGTAGAAGAAGCAGGTAAGTAGGTTGCCAAGCCCTCTAGTTTCGAATCATACATAAAGTCCCCTTCTTGGTGACATCAATACTTAATCTTGGGGGTGGCTCCTTCAAAATGTCCTTCCTCTTTCTGATAATGTGTTCTTTAGTAACCTTCTTGCTCCCTTTATCTTTATCTAGTATTATCCTTTCAATTAGCTCATGTACAATAACCCTCTCTCCTTTGCTGATTTTGCAGGTTAAGTCATGCTTGCTTTGGTTAGTAACACTTGTGTTAGTCACAGTAATAAAGAATACCATCATATACTCAAGCGTATACCTTGGTTTAAAAGCCTTAGAGAAATGATGAACATGTTTAGTGGACCAGAAATACATATTTGCATCAGTTACAATTGGTACATTTTCTAAGGGCTTGTCATAGTCAGTATAGAACAGTTTGATGGAATTTTGTTGATAGAACAGATTAAGGAAAAAGACCATTAAAATGAATAGGACAAACGTAGATGAAAATAGGCAGCCCCATCAGCTGTGGATGCCGGAAGATAGGAGCAGACAAATACTCAGCTAACAATCGTTAAACCTTGAGGATGAGGAATTTGCAAGACTTTGCCTTCATGCACTGTTTGGCTAATGAAGAGGTCAATTATTGAGTTTACAGATATATGAGAAACATTTCCACCCAGTAGATAGACATCTAGCATCCACCCAACCATAGAAACAGAAATGGCAACTGCCAAAACTACAAGTAGAAGTTTTCAGCGTCGCTGCGTCATGTTAGCCTAAATCAGATCAAGCAAGTAAGTTATTTCAGAAGAAGCTACCAATCTTTCAATCTCTACTTTAGCGTCACCTCTCTATCTCGCAAACTACAGGGATTTGAAATTTGCATCAATTGAAGCTCTAAGGCCCAGATGTCCTCTAACCATTAACCTAACTCTCTATTTGTGCCTTTCCTTTTTTTACTTTTGTCTGCGGTCTCTGTAAATTCAGCCCCTTTTGTTGTCAGGTTAGAGTTCAAAGAGGTTTGTCAATGTCAGTCAGGCAGTCATCTGATTCGATGCCAGTTCTTACAAGATATGTCCAATCAGGACCTCAATAGTGGTAGTTAATGGTTCACTCTCTTTTGAGTTGCTTGGGTTTGTCAGATCTGAACTCTTGCCTTCAGTGTGTGGTTGCTCTAGATGTTCCTTCGTCTCTAAATAGCTAGCCTTTCTTATGGTCTCTGGTTATTTTGTTGCTGTTAACAGTCTCTTTCAGTTAGTCCATTTCTGGTGTTAGCCTTTATCTGTTGATGAACAATCCTTAGAGGTTTTTGTGATCTCTGTTTCAGGTGAAGCTGATTCGCTTTCAGAAGATGAGGCTTCTCTGCTAATATTACTCTTCTGTACCTGACTCTGGTAGACTTGGTTCAGTTCTCCATGAGTTATCGCTATCTTTGTGGATGTGTATTCTTAACCCAGTGTTTGGCATCACAGTCGTCATCAGAATGACATTTCTTTGAATTTGCTGGAGACTGCAATCTCTCAGACTGGCTTTCTTCTTCTTCTTCGGATGCCTCAAAAATGTCATACCTTGGTGGACTTTAGGAGATAGTCAATGTTTGTTTCACTCTTTCCTCTTCTTGTCTCACCCTCTTGGTATGCTTGGTGTGTATCCAGTATGGCAGACCAGCACATTTTACAGCATTGTTGATGACCAGGATCACCTGGCAAGGGCTTCTCCAGTGCTCTTTCAAACACGATTTGCGAATGTGCTTCTTCATGTGAACCCATTTAAGGGATGTGGACACACAGGCTTTGGTCAACTTTGCTTTGATACTCCCACTCAGTTTCTCTATGAAGCCTAAATCTTCTGGTCTCTAACAGCAATGGAATCTATGATCTATCCCTAATGCTGTACATAGCAACTGCATTACACCATTTTTGAAGTGACTCCCTTGATCTGACTCAAGATGAACTGGCATCTCGCAACGCAGAATTAATTGCTACAGAATTAATTGCTCCAATAGTAGTTTGGCGGCTGACAGACTATCACACCTCCTGGTGGGATATGCATCTATTCAACGAGAAAACAAGCACACAATCACAAGGATGTACCTTAGTTGATTACATCGGGCATCTGTACAAATTCGATTTAGAGATGGATGAAGGAGCCATCAGACTTCCCTATGAGGCTTGCGAAGCCACCATAAGTGTGGTACTTGTATAGTCTGTGACCAAACTATTGAAGACTCTGGATTCACATTGGAGAGCATTAAATGGATACATACACCATTTTCTAATTGCAAAACAGAACAAGTATTTGCAATGCATTGGTCTCGCATTTGTGAGGGTTTGAGCTATTGGCATTGTAAATACCAATGCCTTTTATTTATGTATTTTGAAAGCCTGGAAGCGGTGTGTAAAGACACACTTTGTACTTCCATTCGTTGCTTACGAGAAGCAACGCTGGCAGTAACAAGGCCTTTTTTACTCATCGCTTTTCGCCCCTGGAGGCAGAATGTGGCCCCATGCCAACAGCAAGACAAGTGGTAGTGCACTATGCACTGAAGTGAAGCTCCTCCTAAGGACGGGTGCTAGTCTGAACTGCTCGCATCAGAACCTTATCATCCACACAAAGAAACTGGTTCAGTTTGATGACAGTGCCTGTGGCAAACCCTGTTTACACTGAGGGGAGATCATTGACCAAACTGGGTTAAAACAGCAATTGGACCTAACATTTCAGAATTTCAAATCTAAGGTTAGAATAAAATTGACAAAATATTTGACTTGGTGTGACTCTGTAAAGCACCACAAAACTCCTAAAAGAGGTATTATCTGAAAGTAAGCACAGAAAGGAGGCTGCACACTCCTTTGCAAGAAATAACATACTAACTCACTTATTAAGATAAGGTAATAAGACAGAACAGTACATTTAACATGTGTGAGCATTGACCAAGAATTAGAAATGTCGTACTTGTTGCTGCTATGCTAGATAGTGAGATCTGCATAAGCGGGTTTTATAGAAAGAATTTTGAAGGCAACACAGAACTAAATGGTTGATCAAGTAATTTTTCTACTGGCCAACCGCAGATGAAAAACTGCAAATAAATAGCAATTTTCATGAAATAAGGGGAGATTATCGAATTAAGGGGGAAACGTCACCTGATTGAGTACTGTCCTGTGAAGCAGATAAGGACAAGGTAGTCCTCTGTTACTATTGAGGCATTGAAGTGAAGCACATTTGAAGAGTGTAATTCTTGCACAGGCATAGTGTCAACTATAGGAAGGTCCCTGCAATGGAAAATGCAGTTTCTGCAGGGGGTGGGGAAATGAAGATCTGACAAGAGCACTTTGGACAATTGATCAAGATAGGCTGTAGTAATACTGACACTGTTAAAGGAGATTTAATCAAAGAAAAAATGTGCTTCTTTACCGGAGGTGGTAAAGGACAGTCACTTTTGGATGTTTCTCATTTCATTCACAGACCAACGAGCTATTTGAATTGGGGCATATGAGGCAATTCATAAGTCTAATGCATTTTCTACTGTTCTTTACTGCTTTGTTACTCATTTAATTAATCCTTCCTGTCTCATACATTAGCAGATATTGAGTATATATTTTGCTGTTTTACTCTGTGTGCAAATCCCAAGAGGCTCAATGAAAAAGAAACCAGTAGGCATACCATGTCCCCTCTTTTGCTGTTGGCTGAGGTTGATAAAATGAGTATCATTGGGGGGAGTAAATAGAATCTGTAAAGTGCTGAGAGGTGGATGTGTGCTCCACAAACACACTTGTTATGTTGAAAATCCAATATGTTTGTTCACTGCCGGACAAGCTATAGACATCTGGCACTTTCCCAGTGGGATGGCCGCTCTTGGCTTCTTTTAAAGCAGGTTGAGCTGTCATCAGTGCTTAACTTGTAAAAAGGAAAATAAAGTGGCAGGGCCCTTGTTAGGAATCTACTGCAGCTTTCATCACATATTGCCCCTGCCATGCTGCAGTAACAACACAACTACTAACCATTACACTCCTACAATTGTGACAGTTCGGACTAGTTCAGGCCCCCAAAGCTGTAAAAATGGTTTGGGTGGCAAATGATAGTCATTTCTAAAGTATATTGAATCGATAATTAACTGTCATTTTGGTCATATCTATATTAGAGAGACAGTGTCACCTTGTGGCAGACTATCACAAACACCAATGTTGTCAATTAGGAGCTGGTGCTGAGCACTGGAAACCACCTGGTCAAATTAAGCATTGGCTGTCATGATCCAGCCATGCCATGAAGGCCCAGTTCTAGTCAAGGCCTCCTGCAGCATGCAAGCACTTTGTATATTTTTGTCATGGTCGAACTTGGTTTCTGGTCCTGGGTTTCGCTTTAGGTAACTGCATGCACAGAGGGACAATGCACATACATACATGTGCACACAACAGATACAAGCAACTTTGCTCCCAGACCCACGGATATACATACATCGATGGAGAGATGGTGACAGATAAAGATAGCCATGCACACAGACCAACTGCTGTACATAGCCCTGAACCCTAGACCTGAGCCCTGAACCCTAGGGTGCACTGTGCACCAGGTCCTGGGGGAACAAACACCTGTGCGCTGTGCAGGTTAAGCACACAGGCTTCTAAGCATGCCAGTGGTAAAGAACAGCACACACAGAATACTGTTTAGTAACTACGGTGCTCAAGCAATATGATCACTAAATTCCAGACTTCAGAAGGCACGAAACACTTATCAGTACTCTTTAACTCGGCTTTGCGAGCCATCTTTTGGTCTCTCTAGTCTAACCTACAAACCATCCACTTGCATCACGAATGGCAATCGCTCTATTGTCACCTTGCACAGCAGAAACAACTGTAGAAAGGTGTTAGTCACTGTAGAGTGCTGCCATAATGAAACTACGGATTCCAAAATGTTGCTCTACAATCTGTATTGCAACATAGCTTTCATCATTCTAGCCCTGCTGAGCCCTGAAAACCCACGGTCGGCCTCAAATCCTCTACATTAGTGATTGGTTAACTTTCTGAGCAGAACCATGCCAAAACTAAATATGGAATTATGTTTTAAGTCACGGACTGACTAGCTAAAAACTCACTGCAATAATCTAAAATGAGGCTATCACAAAGCAACCCAGAGCCAAGTCATCAGAGTGAGTTGATTTTGTTTTGAGGGCCACAATTAGATCATCTGCATTGTCTGGAGGTTTAAAAACAGTTGCAAAGGAATTGTAGTGAAGGATGTTTAAAAGACCCTTCGCAGGATCTTAAGATAATTAAAAAATGTGAACTCTAATGATATAAAGGTCTTACCAGGGCTGTTGGTGGGCCATGGTTACAGCATTACTTCATCATATGCAATAACATGAAGCAGAGAGGAATAAAAACAGGAGGAAGTCCCGCCTAAATAAAAGAAAAAAATAAAGAAATAGGTGTACGAAAACTATAATTGGCCGGTGCTCCTGATTTAAAAATGGAAGTGATGTATTGAAAGCACCGGCCAATAAGGAGCAGCAAGAGAGTTGTCAGCTAATGGCAAGCAGCAGCTGAAATTTCACTTGTGCGGAGTGATTACAGCATGTCTTGCAGACAGCGCATGTGTGCTGATGCTCAACCTAAAAAGTAGTCTATGGGATTGTATGTCTGGGTCAAAAACTTTACATTGGTTAAACAAACCAGGAAATACGACAAAGAATAATACAGCACAAATTTTTGATTGCCCACGTAGTAACATCAGCCCCACTTCTAAATCACTTTTTTGAGCACCACTACACCAAGAATGATCTCAAATGGACTCTGTTGTCAGTCTTTCATCCTGATCCCGATCCCCGAGGAGATGATTTGGACAGTGGGGTAGGAAGGGGGGTGCGGTAGGTGCGGGCCGCCCCAGGTGTTCGCACTGAGGGGGATGACAAAATGGCAAAAATATGTGTTTTAAACACATATTTTTGCCATTTTGTCTAGCCAGGGGATTACAAGAAATTTTTCGCAACGGGCACCTGACCTTGCTATGCCACTGGATTTGGAAAGAAATCTAACAAGTAGAGAAGCAAATCGAACTTTACAATTTACTACAACCGCTGTGGGTCGCAATGAAACGTCAGAACTTCAAAATTTCTATTGCTGATTTTGCATTCCATTTGGCATACTTTGTGTCTGTGAATACTTTTAAGTCGTATATAGACGGTGAGTTGGGCATTTCAACTCGCATCTTTCCTGCATAACGTCATTCATGTGTAAGCTGGTCCTTTCCGGTCACAATCAAGACGCCATCACGCTAATAAACGCGGAAATGTTTGAAAATCATGTCTCCAATGAGGCTGCCCGAACTAGACTCCCACTGGCACCCGAGCACCTCCAAACTTAGTATATATTAAATTGGAATTCGTGTTCCACTCCGGCAGCCTGAGCCCTGCCAGTCAAATTGAAGAAGCATGTTTAGCTGCCATCATCCAAAAGCACTTTTTCAACTCAACCTATCGTTAATGTGCCTTGCTCTAAAAAGGGTGTCATTGTTGTATTTTGAATCTCATGGGTGCCCCTTCTCTTCCCTCAAGGGTACATACATACTTGCAAGACTTGAAAAACAAGGTTACTTTCACCAAGCCTCGCATGGACTAGAAAAGCTAGAATTCGTTTTCCTATATATCTGCCAATGCTATTCAGTAAAGGTAAACCTGTTTTTCTTTATTGGGGGCACCCATGTGTACGAATCATTCATTTATCCGTGTATCACAACTTTTGCACATTTCAACAAAAAACGTTCAATGTATAATTATCTAACAGCCTCTCCAGTTCCACGTCCCGAGGAGACCCTAATATCAAGTGGGTTGAAGCGCGTCCACATTCGCCACTAGGATATTAGTTGAAAGAAACTCTATAGAGAGTGAACTCTCACAAGCATGGGCGGCCTTCGCGAAAAACTTACTTCAACCCCTAGCTCACTTAAACATGGAGTAGGGAACTTGGACAGTCGACTTTACTGTCATGTTATGGTGTAATTGAACTGTAACAAGTTATGTGTTTATGTCACTGCATTCGAAATTTTAATTTAGCACATAGCGTTGTAGGTAAAGCAGAAATCAGGTTCTGCGAGTTATGTGTGTATTATAAATGCTGAACTATGGTTTGTAACAAACAATTCATGCTGTGTATGATATACAAGTGATTTTGATACAAATTCACCTAATCAGTTCATGAATAATCAATGTGATCATGCAAAATAAATGTTGCAATCTCTCTAATAAGTCATTGGTCTAATTTATTCAGGCAAGACACTTTACTTTATTGCTCTGTTATTTGTGGTTGAACCTTGCTGCTTTGTGTAAGGATCCAACCTCTTGGCTATATTTCTCTATAACTCTTTAGGAATTGTATTTTCGGGATGGTAATTTAAAATCAGACTTAAGCATAAATTAGGATTTAAAATTAGGATTGTAGAGACACCAAACATAACTCAATCATATCTTACTATTTGGAAATTCCACTTATAAAATATAATAAGGGAATCCTAATGTAATCCTATGGGAGATATAGGCCTTTCAGTAGTGAAATACACATTTAAGAGATTTTCACTACCAGGACATGTAATACTTAAAAGTACGTGCCCTGCTTTTAAAATACATTGCACCATGGCCTCTGGGCTGTCCAGGGCCTAACGTAGGGGTGACATATGTATACAAAATGATGGTTTGGTTCTAGCAAGAGGTTTAACTTGCCAGGTCGACATGGCAGTTTAAAACTGCACAACCATGCTCTGCAAGGGTAAGCCTGAGACATGTTTAGAGGGCTACGTAAGTGGGTGACACAATCAGTACTGCTGACCTACTAGTGGCATTTAATTTACACAAGCCCTGGGCACCTGTAGTGCACTTTACTAGGGACTTATAAGTAAATTAAATATACAAATTGGGGATGAACCAATATTACCATGTTTATAGGAGAGAGCACATGCACTTTAGCACTGGTTAGAAGTGGTAATGCACAGAGTCCAAAAGCCAACACAATTAGATTTAGCAAAAAGAGGAGGAGGAAGGCAAAACGTTTGGATTTCACCCTGCAGAAAGTGCTATTTCCAACAACAACGACTTGGACTTCTTTCCCTGAGATAGGCAGTTTCAGAACCTCAACTGTTCTGACAGTCAACCAAGCGGTTCCTGTGTCTATCAGAAAGGATACAAGGTGCTTGTTAAGCTCTCCATCCCCATATGGACCACTCTGATCCAGTTCCAGAACTGCGCCAAGTATACACTCCTCCCCACCTGAGGCACTGTCATTGGGACTGTTCAAACTCAAATGTTATGGGAATTGGGGCTGTCTGGGATGTGAATGGGTTATGGGGTACTCTGTTACTCGGTTGAAAATGGAGATTCCCTCCTTGCATCTTTACAGGTCCAGGGGAATTCTGTGGCGTGCCTAATTTTGGGATTTTTGAAGTTGGGATTGGGAGTCTGGGTACTAGGGGAAGCTCTCCCCGCTCTGTGAAATTGTTGGCTTGGGCATTGCTCTATCAGGATTGTAGCAACATTCCCTCTTCCACAGCCCATTCTTGTTACAAATGTGACAAGGTGTAAACTTCTTTAAGGCCCTTATGCTAATTCCAGGCACACTTCCTCAGCCTCTTCCTATTCTCTGAGCATTCCCTCTAAATGTCATAGAAACTCACCTGCATGTTTATTTCAGCACTGGGGTCAACTTCACGTCCTTAAGTGGACAATTTAGGTCCTTTCGTACCTCCATTCTGCACCTACTGGGTCTGAATGATCATGAACTTCTCAGTCAGCCCCTTTTGCTAAGTTTCTAGCATTTCACTGCAATATTTTGCATACTGCAGGATCTCGTCTATGGGTTTACACTGCCAACAAAGAACCCTTGTATGATCAGATTGCTAATTTCAGGTCACAGACTCTGCATGAAAAAGGCAAAACTCCCTCCCATGTTTTCTCTAAGCGGACCATTTAGACCCCTATGCTCCCTGTACACCTGCAGTTATCTTTCCAAATATGCTTGTAGGGACTCTTTTGGTTACTGGGATGTTCGGATGATATCAGGCCAGTTCATTTCCTTTTGAATGAACCTTGTCTTTAGGTGGTTAATGACTGCACTGTATTGTGTCTTTAGCGAGGGTGAAGGTGCATTAGTACCTGCTACCCTAGGGGGTTCTATGTCAGCCATTCAATTGTACTCTTGAATTCTGCTTATAGTTCCTTTGAGATCGTCAATTCAAACTACACATTCAAATCCTCCCACAAAACCTTCAAAATGATAACTATCTGCTATATCTGTACGTACCACTTATAATGATTCTCCCTCAACCTGTCAACGAATACACAAATTGGCAGGGATCTGTCCGGGATGATAGTGCATGCAGATATGCTCCTCCCAGTATTTTCCTTAAATGGTATTCCTTTACTACTGTCTTGCAACTTCTCCCTTGTCTTGCTTGGTGACTTCCTTCTTCCTTTTCACCTTGACCCTCTCCTTCTTAGACAAAACTCTATAAACTTCTCAGTCTCACTCCAGTCCCTGACATCCTCAATCAACTCCCTCACAACGATATTCTTTCGCAAATTATTTCTTTGTGTCAGATCAAATCCACATTCATTTGCCACTCTCTCCACCTACACATATGTTCCTCGCCTCACCCTATTAGCTTCCTCGCTCATGTAAAGCAAGTTGTTCTCATTGTAATGGCCTATGAAGTCTCCATCCCTACATTACCCTTAACAATTTCTTTAAATTCTACTTTCAGTTAGGTGACATTTAGTCTTTGCCAAGTCTGTCCCTCGCTTTGTGAGTTGGCGAGTAGAGTCACATTGGTCATGCAACCTCCTGCCACTGGAGCTGTTAAAGCCTCTCTCTGAGGTGGGCCTGAAGCTATCACATTGAACACCTCCATAAGGTCCTGAGGAACACTGAGAGGTAAGACTCTAAAATGTGCTAAGAGCAGTCGTAATATGGGAAACAGCTGTGGTGGCCGAGTAGTGTGGAATACTCTCTGCCACGGGTATTGAGGTCTGAGCAGTCTCTGGGTAACTTGGAGTTGCGCTAACTTCTGGAATGGCTGCAACGTATGTTTCAGTTTCAGCCACTTGTGGTATAGAGAGAGATGGAGGATTGTGCCCTCTCGATTTGTCCTAGACTGCAGAGACTCCATGCCTTCTAATTAGAGAATCACGAACATTACTTCCCTACATAACCAAGATCTGCCTTGAAAAAGCCCAGGGCCAATGGGTCACTAGGGCGAAACACATGTCGGCTGTTGTTCACTATTTCTGTTCTCATTTCACGTATGGAATAACAAATAAAGACCACGCACGCAAAACCATCAAAGAACGTTTGATAATTATTCTGCACTAAGGTTGACAAATCGAGAGGGCACAATCCTCCATCTCCCTCTATACTTAAACCCCATAATGGCTCTTGGGTGAAGCCATTTGTGAGGAATGTGCCACAACAAAATTGGGCCTTGACAATTGTAGCACCAAAGCCCAGAAATTTCCACCCAGACAGTTACCTCAGCCACTTGTGATGTAGCGCTTAGTGTTAATGCTGCCTTATAAGCTATAAGGAGCTCCTCTAGGAAGGTGTCCTCCTCCTCACTCTCTACTACTGCCTCGATATTGAATTTCTTTTTCTCACTAGGTTTTTCTTTTTCTATTACCTCACACTCTATCCACAGGTAAACTCCAACTGTCTCAATCACTTCCTCCCTCCATTTCTTTGGCCTCTCATCGCCCTGTGCACGTATTCACGAATAGGCCTTATTGCAAATTCTTAATGCAAACGTCTTCCTCTACTTATCATTCACAACTTGTTCCTAAAGGTTCGGGGCCTCAAACAGTGTGGGCCTAGGCTCAGGTCTCAAGTCATACATTCACCATCTTAAATTTTCTATTCTGGGAATGTGGTACGTCTTGCTCAGTGGGAATTGTAGTTTCCAATCTTTGGATGTATATCCGTGCCGTTGGCTAAACCACATGCATGTTTGCAACCCCTACTGTGCTGCCATTTCCCTAGCTGGAGTACCATCTGGTGTGAATTTCTCTTCCTTCTTCACATCTTTCTCTTTTTGAGAAGGGATTAGTCACTCCTTGTCCCAGTCTCACACACACTTTGCATAACTGTGCTCACGATCTGCCTACCAACATCAGTACGTCTCGGTCAGAGGACACCCTATCGCAGCATGGCATCAGCGTTTGCTAAGCAATCCCTTTGCGGCACCAAATGACGTAAACACCTGTGTACTGCTGAGAACTTCTAAACAGTTTTTCACTATGTTTCATGTTTTATCTGCTTTCCCTAATAAGAAACCTCTACAGTGCCAAGAAGACTACCTACTTCCACATGACAGCAGACTCTCAACCGTACTCAGCGAGCTCACTTCCATGCACCAAGGAATGAACTACCACTGAGTTCAATTAACGCACTTGCACAATAGAAAAAGTCACGTCCCTATCTTGGTGTAACTGATAGTGCTTCACAGTGCATCTCACCTTAGCAGACAAGTCTACAACTCAACAAATTTCTCAGCGGTAACTCTCTTCAATGAAATAATAAAAAAAAATTTAAAAACATCAACAACAATACAATAGCTTCGATTCCCATAAGTCCAATAAAATGAGCCACATAGTAATTCAATTCAATATCCGTCCACTGCATTCTGCCACAATACACAAACTACCAATCCTTTGGCTTAATTCTCATTTATCCTTTGCATGCACATAAGTCCCTATTGATACTCACGCCATCCTTCTCAGGGTTAGAGCTACCTAATTCTCAGGAACCAGGACTGGGTTGAGGCAGAGTCAATTTGAATCTTGAGCTGACACTGTGTGAACCATGAAGGTACAGTAATCGGATCTATAGCTGAATGGCTTTATTTAATTCTGACTGTATTCATTTGGAACTATAAGCTCTGCTACCAAATCTGTCGGTGTGCAGATCCGTCTCTCATCAACTCACCATGATCACACAAGTGACTTGGACCGGTAGTGTTGTAGTCCCTACACGGACTATGTTGCACCCCGATTGGACCAGTCTCTATTACATCTGAGCTTCAATGTAGGAATACAGCAATAACATTCTCGAGAAAAATGACAAACACAGGTCAAAGTTTTAAAGGTTTATTTAAAAAAGTATTAAAGCAGAATATATAAAATAGCATCAAGGAGTATAGATCATAGGTATAAAGAACTCAGTAAAGTTCAATTGTAAATCCAGCATAGTTTTCCCTGGTAATGATGGGAAAATTGTGTTCTGCAAATAGAGGAAAAGCAAGTCCTTTTATAGGACCTTAGCCAAAAGATTTCATACATTAATAGACAAGTATATGGTTCTCAGGGCATACGCCAAACAGGCACAGGCAACAAGAAACATTTACTAGAAAATACATTTGAGGATTCTCTCATAATACTATTACATTGGATTCAGAGGTTCTCAGAACCTTTTCTACGCATCTAAGAATCTAAGTGCGCTGTACAAAGCTGCCAGGGACAGCTGGGTACTCCTAGGATAGAAACATCTCAGTTTGAAGACCGGAAAGTTGCAATCTCTCCATGTAAAGCTCACATTTCTTTATTGAATCAGAACATCAACAACAACGATCACGTGGTGTATTGAAGCGTCTTTTCAAAATGGAAGAAAGCACAATTCTGGTTCGTTTTAGCGTAAGCTCTACTTTTATCAAAAAAGCTCAGCAGATTTCCAATGTTACCTGTTCAATATTCTGAAGGGGTCAGTATTAGGACAGGAATATCCCCTGCAGGACGCACAGAGCATGCACCCCTGCCCTGAGTTCCCCAAGAAGTGAGTCTCCAGTGTTATTAACTCTTTTATCTCGTTTTTTGCTCTTTCTGTTTTTCTCCTCTTTCCCTTGCCTCATTTTCCTTTACATGATTAGCCCTAGTAAATAAGGATCCAGCCATCGAGGTAGCCTTTAAATATATTTTTTTCTTTGAATAAATGAGCACTACAAGTACGGGGTTGCTTGCGGTTGATATGTCACGCCGCTTTTTATCTTGTTCCATTCCTTGTTGAATTTTTGAAATCTCGCGGAATTTGCTTATGTATTAATTAAATCTTGCATTTGTTATAGGAGGTATTCATGCTATTATGTATGAATATTCCCTACTAGAGTTAGCACGGGCGTCGTTGCACTTTGTTTCACTACAACGAACAATATTTTTGTCCAATTGTATGATATACGTATTTATGTATGACGGAACAATACTTTCATATCACTTATGGGTTCCTTATGACATGGTGTTGTCATCTTTCAAATTTGGGTTATGTCACATCTAATTTTATTGTGGCAGATAGATTAAATAATTTATGTTACATGGTTACTACAGGTCATACTTTTCTGTATTTTTCCAGCCCTGAAGAGTTATAGCATGTGTGATTGTACAGACCTATAACGAAACACGTGTCGGCTGGCTGTAAAATTACCACTGATGTGATGATCTAATAAAGGAGATATACACCATACTCCAGGAATCAACGTTGGACATTTGTCTATTTCAAATTACATTTAACAGTATTCTACTTGTTATATTGAATTTGAGTGCGCAGGATTTTGTGTTTAAGTCTTAGGTGTGAATCTTTTCACATTTAAATTGAGGGGTTCGTTGGGTCCCCCCTCCCTGCCAGCACCAGTAACTTTGACAACTGTAATATTTACGCTAATACTGTTGAGCACCCATACTTCCTGTATACTTAATACCCTCTCTTTGTTATATACATTAGAATGACTTCCTCCAGTCTCCTCATGGATCCTAAGAAATAGTAATCTTTTCTGATTTGGCCTCCACCTACTAATGTTAGGGAGACTTAAATTTTCCTTTAATTCACAAACGTTTATCATCAGTTCATTAGGAATGTTGCTGAGATAACCAGTTACATTACCCGTGCTTTGAAAAATGAGAATATGAGCAAAGATTTTTGCGTTAATTATCAAGCTGAAAAGGCTTTTAATATGCATAAGCAGATATTTACTTATGAGCCAATATGAACGTCATCCTAAAACCTCAAGCATGTTTATTGTGGAAACAAATGCTTCTGAAATTGAATGCATTGTGTTCCAAGAACAAGAAGATGCTGAACAGGCTCATCCTGCCTTTAATTTGTCTCATGTTTTTTTCAGAATCTACAACGAACTATTCAGTTCTTAGCCGCGAATATGGTTTGCACTGATTGTACAATGTTTGCAAATACATCAATGTAGTAACAATCGTCAAGCCAAATGGGTATTTTTCTTCGCCCACTATGATTTTTCAATCAGTTAGATTACTGGCTCACAGAATATGTTGGATGATCCTTTATCATATTGTTATTCTGAATCATCACTTAGCTAGGATCAGCCAGTAATTGTTTCTAAATGTGTTTTTGGTATTGCTGAGTCCTTCCTAGGTAAGGTAAAGAGGGTTCACGAAAAGTTTGATTTACAGAAACTGGAAGATCTTCAATTTAAGACTCCTCTAGTTTAAGGAAATGAATGACTTTTCAGTCAACAAACCATTTTTATTCCAACAAGGGAATTATAGTTAAATTATATGAAAAAGTATTATTACTCAGTCATTTTAAAGAGGAGTAATACTACTTTGGTTTTAGTTCTGTGATGTTTGTGGTGACCAACTGTCCATTTTGACATTCAGGAAAATGATCTTGCCTGTTCTATTCACACCCAGCACAAATCTCAACATTTTAAGCCTTATGCATATTTACAGTCGTTACCACTAGCTCACAAGGACAGCTTGTGAGTGGTTACTGTAGACACCTTTTCAAGTATGGCTCATGTTTCTCCTTTGCTCAAATATCAAGAGCTGAGGCTCAATGCTTTTTGACAGATATTTTTATCTTCTTGGATTGCCTTTTGCTCTCTTTTCTGATAGAGGAACTCAGTATCTGACATATTTTTTGCAGAGCAGTGTAAAAGAGATACACGTTATGTCCCCTGAGACCAGTTCTAGGTGTCATGAACCTTCGGTTGAATGGTGTGAGCAGCTGGCACACTATTGCCAGAAAAAGCTCATGAATATTCAGGCCAGTCTTCCCCCAGTATGCAGCCTCAGGAGACTTCACTGGAATGAATGCACTCTAGCTCAATGCATAATTCTGCAGTGACTTTTTCCAGGTTCAAACTCATTTCCCTGAAGGATCATTTATAGCTAAATGAGTACTTAATTACGGTTCTCCCGTGGACCCTTGGCCCCCTAACATGCTGGTCTAGTGGCAAGTGTTATCAATCCTTTGGTCAGCAAACTCCTGAATTAATCTTTATCATCAGCAATAATGCCTTGAGCCTGGAATCAGGTCAAAATGTTGCCCAGACCCAGGCGAGCAGTCCAACTACAGACCCATATCTTTGCTACCAGCTTAATCTAAAGTACTGGAGAAGCATGTTAACCAACAGCTCCCCCAGTACATGGAAAGTAATAATTTATTACACCGACTCAGTCTGGCTTTCCTCCCAGTTTCAGCAATGAGATGGTACTAGTGGAGGTGGCAGATTGCATCAGGACTGTATTAGATGGGAGGGACGTGGCTTAGGCACTGAGAGGAATGGACGCCGCTCTCGGAGGCTCCAGAGAAGCGTAGTTCTACTCAAGGTCACAGAGCTGCTTTTCCCGACGGCGGAACACATTCTCCATGACTTGGGGTGAGCTTGCCGACTATTTTTCTTCATAGACGTTTCAGACCGCGGCTTGCTCCTGAGGCGTGGCCGCCATTTTGCGTGCTTGCAGCTCCCCATGCGTCCCGCTATGCAGACACCAAGCTTTTCTCGACCTGCACTCTTTCCTCATGTACTTTAAAGGGATTTAGGTAGCATACATTTCCCCTTTCTGCATCGTGGGATATTTCTTCTAGCTTTTGTGTCCTTTTTTGGCGAATGGAGACGATGTTGCTTTTCTCCTCAGAAATAATAGTTGTTTACCTGAAGCAATTTTGAGCTTGATAACATGACATTTTTACTCAGCTTTTTGAAGGAAATGTGCTGTGCTGCCTCATCTTTCCTGCTGGAGACCTCTGTGGCTGCTCATGTGGATGGAGCTTTGTTTTAGCACATGTTTGGATTTCCACTTTTTCTTCTATTTGTTTTGATTTCTGACACATTGCTGTAACTCATACTAATTCTGGATGACATTTGATTATTTTTTGGCGGCTAAAACCAAGTGGAGATTATTATTTCCCAAGACGTCTTTTTGAGTTTTTATTTTCTGCTGCCCTTTACGATGCTCACCGAAGTACTTTAACGCAGTCCTTCACTTTTCTCAATGAATGCCCTGCAGACACTTATATGAATGACTGTTATCTTTTGTCACCTGTGTTTTTGCCTTTTCTCATTTTTTTTATCCTAAGAATATTTTTCTTCTCACTTCTCTTCATTCACAATGGCCCGTTCCAATTGCAATAACACTTAACATACTAATGTTACCTGCGTGCAGTTAGAGGACAATAATCCTTTCAGTGTACTACAGGATATCATGGACGAAACTACTTCTGATTCTATTAGTGCGAAAAGCTCCTCTTCTAATCTTTCTCGACCGGGTACTAAACCTAATTCAAAATTGCCATCAGTAACAGCAAAACGAGTGAAGACAAATCTCCCTTCTCCTACTAACGCATCTTCTTCCATCTCCATGGAGCTTCTTCTAGAGGAAATACGCTCACTTAAACCATACATGGCCGAAACAAATTTTCGCTTCAAAGCCTTGAGGATAATTGGTCGTATACTGAGCAACAAGTTGCAGAGATTGAGAGCAAAGTGTCCTCAAAGCAGATAGTCTCGAACCAGATCCCAGGAATGCATTGCGAAATACAATCACTTAAGCAACAGGTTGAACATTTGGAAAACCGCAACTGATGCAAAAATCTACACATTTATGTCCTTGGGGAGGGTCTTGAAGGTCCGAATCCTATATCTTTCTTTCAGTCCTTCCTACCAACACTTCTTGGACTTCCAACTTCTCCTCCATTGAACATTCAACATGCGCATCGATTGGGCCCACCATCTCGTTCGGCCACTTCCGCTTCCTCTCCAACGAAACCTAGAGTTGTTATCCTATACTTTCTAGAGTATACTGATTGGATTAAAGTTATTCAGACTGCTAAAAACAGGGGGAAACTTAATTGGAATGGCGCCAATCTCTTCTTTGCCCAAGACTACGCTAAAGCTACAGCAGACCGTCGCAAACGGTTTTTGGACATAAGACCTGCTCTCCGCTCCCAGAATGCACGCTATGGACTGTTTCATCCATGCCTATTCAAGGTGACTTACAATAATAAAACAACAAATTATGAAGATCCTGCTCTTCTTCAACATTTTATCAACTCATGCAGAAATGACTCCATGGACAATCCATGATGACGTTAATATATGTTTTATTGGTTCTTGATGTCTTAATTTGACTTTTGTTTGCTGTTATTTGTATTCATCCTGTCTTTTGATGTAGTATGTATATCCTAGATACCCTCCTAATGTTCTTCTTTTTCCTTTTTTATCAGGCGCACTTCTGTGATCTTTTTGATTTGTGACCCTTCCGTCACCTGCCCGGAGGTTGTTCTCCCTTTGCTGCGTCTTCCTTGAGTACTCCGTTCGGTGTGCTGTTTCCCTTATGTGGTTCCTACACCCCCACTTCGATTGTCCTTGTGTGGTATGTCTTTTAGACATTCTAATGCATTATCATTTGTTGTTTGTTATGTTGTATGTTTTTGTTCCATCCTCTCTTCTTTTGTGTTCTTTTTTCTCTCTCCCCTTCTTTTCTTTTACTCTTTTCTTTCTTCCTCTGTTCATTCTCTCACCTCTTTTTGATGCAAGTTTCACCTCCTTTTCTTTTCTTTGTTTAATCTGGAACTCACTTTAAATTCTCAAAAAACTTCTCTATCTTTTCTTCTTTCAATATTGCCTTTAATTTTTCTATTCCTTGTACAATCATTGTTCAAGGTAAATTTTATTGGTTATGTTTTTGTTCTATTTTTTACCATTTCTTAAGTAATATGCATATTTTTCTTATTACTTGCATAATTATTGTTCAAGTTAATTTTGATGGTTTACATTTAGAGTAGTTACATGGAAAGTTAAGGGAATAAACAATCCCATAAAAAGACAACGGGTATTAACCCATTTATCTAAATTAAAGGCTGACATAGCCCTAGTTCAAGAATCACATTTATCTGATGCTGAAGCTTCTAAATTAAAACGAGGTTGGGTTGGTAATGTTTTCTCCTCTCAAGCCTTAGGCCAGAAAAATGCAGTTTCTATTTTGTGTCGCAAAGAATTTCATGTTTCTGTCTCTCACCAGGAAAGTGACTCTGAAGGTCGATGGGTACTAGTCAAGCTTCTCGTTAATAAGATACCTTTAGTTCCTTTTAACGTTTACGCACCAGTTAATGTTGATTACGCTTTTTGGTCTCATATATCTGAGAAACTTCTTCTGTTGAATGATGAATATATTATTTTTGGAGGTGATTGTAACCAGGTCTTTGATCCTATACTGGATAGACATTCCTCTGTTCGGTTCTCCAATACTAATATGCATTCCCAATTTAATTCCACCATACAACGCAAATCTCTAGTTGACATTTGGTGACTGTGTAACCCCGATACTCAAAAATATAGTTTTTACTCCCCTTCCTATCAATCACAATCCCAAATAGATTACCTCTTTTTTAATAAATCCCTATCTCAACACGTCTCCCATTCCGAAATTGGATCTATTTTAATTTCGGATCATGCTCCAGTATTCATAGATTTTGATTTATTACCCATCACTCCACATACACGTAGATGGCGATTCAATAATACCTTACTGTTAGACCTGACATCATTGGCGTGAGTCTCCCTTCCATTTTTTACAGATTGCCTCCTCTGCTTTGATATGTTTTTGCTGGATTTATGCTTTGGGCACTGTGCCACTGCTAATCAGTGCCACGGTGCAAGTGCTCCCCATATTAAATTGATATACTGATTGGATTCCATGATTGGGTTATTTGATTTATTATCAGCCCCTAGTACAGTGCACCATGTGTGCCCAGGGCTTGTAAGTCAAATGCTGCTGGTGGGCTTGCAGCACTGGTTGTGCCACCCACAGAAGCAGCTTGTAAAGTGTGTCTCAGGCCAGCCATTGCAAGGCCTAGGTGCAGTCTAGCACTGCCATGTCGACTTGCCAAGTCACTTACCAGTCCCTAAACCTTTCCTTTGCTTCATGTTAGACACCCCTATGGTAGGCCCAAGGGCAAGGTGCATTGTAAGTATAAGGTAGAACATGCTCTGATGTGGGTAGCATGTTCTAATAGTGAATTACAGCCATTTTAGTTTTTCACTATTGAAGGCTACCTGTTCTCATAGGCCAGAATGGGCAGTTAAGATTATTACATCCTTATAATCCTAACTGACTCAGGGAACATGGTAAAAATTCGAATTTAGTATGCCTGAACTCAGAATAATAAAATACATCTTTTAGTAAAGGTTATTTTAATATTCTGTGTTTGCAAACACCACTTTTAGAAAGCAGGTATTTGCTTGCCTAACCATTTGAACCTGCGCCTGCTGGGTTGTGTATACCTTGTCTGGGTTTGTGAGTGACAGGGCTGGGAAATTCCAGGAGACAGGCTGGGACAGCCCAGCAGTGAATAGAGAGATATACATCCAGACAGGAGGGAGGAGTGCACCTGGGACCTGAATAGGGCTGAGCCTTCCCTCTACAATACAGGCTCCACCCCCTTTGACTTGTCTGATGTCTCTGCCCTGCACTGTGAAAGGAGAGAAGGAATCATGTCAACAGAGTGCTCCAGAGCTGCATCTTCCCTCCTCTGTGCTGGCTCCACCTCCTGTGGGGCGGCTGATGTCTCTGCCCTGCACAGTGAAAGGAAGAAGAGAGTCAGGTAAACAAAGTGCTCAGGAACTGGTTTGGACTAGGCAGAGGCCTCTCTGCCTTCAGAGAACAAAGGATTTTGGGGTATAAATATTGGGACCCTGATCCCAAGAAATTAGATCACTTCTGGAACAAGAAACCTTTCTGCCAAGGAGAAGAACCAAGGAAGCTGCAGGAGTTTTGACTGCCCCTCTGCCAGTGTGCTGTTTACTGGGTTGGCCTGCAGTGGTTGCTTCATTGCCAAGTGACAAGAGAAGGAACTTTGTAAGGACTTTCATCTACAGAATATTCTCCAAGGACTTGAACTGTGCTTGCATCCTGCTAAAGTCTCAGGGACAAAAGACTTCACCTCCAGTTCCCTCCTGAATTTCCTTGCTGGGAATTCTGACTCCAGTCACTTGCATGCCGCTGGGAGCTGGAAGCGTGATGCATCGAGAAGAAGCGTGTCGCCGCCGCAGCTGAAATCATCGCAACGCCAGAAAAGCGAGCCTTAGTTGCTTCAAGGGCGCCATCTTCTCGCACCGCAATCGGGTCATCGCATCGCATCAAGGCGCCACCTTGCGTACCGCAACGGGCCCGCAGGCCAAGAATCTACGGATCACCTCCGCACCTGTGAGGATCATGACGAGTCCCCTACTCTGCGAAAGCATTGAGGAAGGACGCAACCGTTCCCCGGGTCAAGGAACCGACGCATCTCTCTTCTTGCGAGCCTTTTGTTCACTTTGCATTACGCATTCAAGTACTTTGTTGAGAACTTTGTCGCATTTACCAACAACTTGAGATAAGAGACTTTAATCATCGTTTAAGTAATCTTAAGTGTAGTATTGTGGATTTTTGTTGTTTGTGGTCTTGTGTTTAAGTCTATATAAAGAATACTTATTTTTATAAAACCTGTGTTGTGTCCATTTGTAGTGTTTTCAATGTATTACTGTATACATTCACAAATGCTTAACACACTGCCTCTGAGATAAGCCTGTCTGCTCATACAAGCTACCAAAGGGGTGAGCAGGGGTTCTTAAGGAGTGTAATCCCCTTATACTGACTTAGAAGTAAGGGTCCCTATTTGGACAAAGGTGATAACCATTGCCAAATAGAGACCCCCAGATCTAACATTGGTGGCAGCCGTGGGATTTGGACTTTGCATTTGTGTTTCATATACAGTGACTGGTGTACTCTACTAGTGAGTGCAGACCAAACGCAACCACATACTTTTTTTAGAATCCTTTTTCCTTGGACTGTTAGTTTTATCCTGAAAACTCCCAATTCTTACTACCATGAGTAAACCAGCATCTGTTGCATCTATGGGTCTTGATTTTGAGGAAGAGAGGTTGGAAACCTACACTGTGAAACAGCTTAAGTAGCTCTGCAGGAAATTGAAAGTTGCTACACCAGGCATTTCTAAATAGGAAGACTACCAAAAGGCGCTGAGGGCCTGGGTAGAAGCAAGAAATGTCCCTGATCTTGTGGTAGAGCCTGTTGGAGATGCAGATGGACAAATTAATGGGCCAGTGTTTCCAGGCAGGGGAGGGGTGCTGTCTCCACCTGGCAGCAGCATCTCTTCCAAAGACCTGTGCCCCAGAAAGTTGGAAGACAGGGAGAGAAATAGGACACACAAGCTGGAGATGGCTAAGCTTAAGATGGAGAGTCAGAGGGAAACAGAGAATAACAGGTTGTCTTTGGAAAGGGAGAGAATGAGAATGGAGCATGAGAGAATGTTGAGGGAGTTAGAGATCAAGGCCAAGGGCTTAGAAATCCATCCCTCTGGTGGCAGCGCACCATCTGTGCCTTCAGAAGGCAGAGTACATATTCCCAAGGATGTCATTAAAGATTTTTCACAAAGGTGAAGATATTGGTCAGTGGTTTGCAGCCTATGAGATAGCAATGTTGGCCCACCGGATCCCTGAGAAGGATTGGGGAGCGGGGTTGTGGGACCCGCTTTCTGACTGAGGGGAGGGATACTTTGTTAGACCTACCGAGGGAGCATAGGATGTCTTACCACCACATGAAGGAAGCACTGATGACAAGGTATGGGTTAACTCCAGAGCTCTATAGGCAGAGGTTCAGGAATTGTAAGAAAGTGGAGGGAACCCCTTGGGGTAGAATATGTGTCTTCTTTTGCATGGCTATGGATGGTTGGGTGAGTGGTAGCAATGTTGATAATTTTCAAGTGCTCTATGATTTGAGTGCTAGGGAGCACTTGTCTGCTAATTGTTTTCCAGAGCTATGCCAGCACCTTATTGATAGCTAGTTGACTAACCCTAGAAAACTTGCTGAAGTGGTGGACTGCTGGGTCAGTAGCAGGGTCCACAAGGGTCTTTTGGGAGACTCCGCCAAAGGTGGGCAGGGTCCCCAGCAGAAGAGTGCGGGGGACAAGGGTAAACAGAGGGAGTTCCAAAAAGGTCCCCAAAGTAATTCCCAAGGGAACCAAGGTAAGGGTTCCCAGCCTCCCCCTGAAAAGAAGTCAGGACCCCCGACAGGTAAACCAGTTCATAGGGGGCCTGTTACCTGCTTTCAGTGTAAGCAGGTGGGACACCGTTGGCATGATCGCCAGTGTCCTCAGAAAGGACAGTATGTGCCACCCCATGCACCACAGTGTCAGATGGCCAGTGTAGCCCTGGGTGGGGAGGAGATGGGTGTCCAAGGTGGGTGGGGTCCCGCAGAAATGTCCCTTGTCTCATTAGGAGACTTTGAGATGGTCCCTAAAACACAGCTGCCTGCAAAACACTAAAAAAATACAAGCAGTGGGTGATCATCAATGGCCATAGAGTGGAGGCTCTCAGAGACATAGGAGCAAGTGTGACAGCTGTCAAGTGTCACTTGGTCTCTGAAGAGCAGGTAGTCCCCAATGCATTCTTCCCATTTGTTGCCCTTGACAACACAGAGAGCCATTGCAAGGTGGCTTAAGTTCCCTTTGAGTGAGGGGGGTCTCTGGTACTCTTCGAATAGCTTTGAGGCCATCCATGCCTGTTGATTGTCTGTTAGGCAATGATTTAGAAAGCTACCCTTGGGTTAAGGTGGAGAGTAAGGCGCATTTAGAGATGTTGGGTCTGCCTGATTGGGCATGTGTGACCACTCGGTCTATGGCAGCTAAGGGTGTTCAAGAGACCCTGGAGCCTGAAAGTATGGCCCAGGGACCTACCTTGAAGAGAGGAGGTAGGGGGTGCGGGAAACCACAGTCCAGGAGGAGGTAGACCTTGAGGGGGATGCCCTGGAACCTACAGGGGAGCAGATTTCTGAACTGGGGAACCTTCCTGAGCTGACCCATTGGCAGCAGGAAGGGGTCCCTCCATGGAGGAATTTTGTGAAGAGCAGAAAAAGTGCCCTTCTCTTGTGGGTTTGAGTCAACAGGCCACAAACCAGTCAGCAGGTGATCAGTCTGGATCACATTGGATCTACTGGGAGAATGGTCTCCTGTATAGCGAGCCTAAGGTTGCTGAGCCTGGGTCAGCCCATGTGCTGGTGGTTCCCCAGCGCTTCAGAGCCTTCCTACTGGGTTTGGCTCATGATGTTCCTTTAGCTGGTCATCTGGGGCAGAACAAGACCTTTGAAAGGCTTGTCTCCCACTTTTATTGGCCCCAGATGCGGAAGAGTTCAGATACTCATTGTAAGACCTGTCAAACTTGCGAGGCAAGTGGGAAAAGTGGAAGGAGGCACAAGGCCTCTCTCCAACCTTTCCCTTTGGTCAGTACCCACTTTGAACGGGTGGGCATTGACATTGTGGGGCCACTGGACCCCAAGACAGCCATGGGCAACAGGTTTATCCTGGTCTTGGTGGACCATGCTACCCGGTACCCGGAGGCCATTCCGCTCAGGACAGTGACGGCCCCCGTGGTGGGACGTGCACTGATGGGGATCTTCTCCCGTCTGGGGTTTCCCAGAGAGGTTGTGTCTGACCGAGGTACACACTTCATTTCAAATTATATGGAGTCTCTGTGGAAGGAGTGTGGTGTTACCTACAAGTTCACCACTCCTTACCACCCACAAGGAAATGGGCTGGTTGAAAGATTCATGGCATGATCATGGGTCTTGAAGAACCAATGAGGCATAAGTGGGACGTCCTCTTGCCATGCAGATGAGGGGTGAGAACCCAAAGTTGTTGAGATGGTCCATTTCCCGACAGGGTATGGACTTTACGGTGGAACACTGCCCAGGTACAGAACACGCCAACGATGATGGTCTGTCCAGATTTTTCCGCCTTAGTGAAGAGAACTCCCAAACAGAAGGGTAGTTCTCCCCACATTTCAGCTGGAGGGGACACGTGTTAGACCTGACATCATTGGCGTGAGTCTCTCTTCCATTTTTGACAGATTGCCTCCTCTGTTTTGATATGTTTTTGCTGCATTTATGCTTTGGGCACCTTGCCATAGGTAATCAGTGCCACAGTGCAAGTGCTCCCCATGTTAAATTTAGTTACTGGTTGGATTCCATGATAGGGTTTTTTGATTTATCTGTCAACCCCATAGTACAGTGCACCATGTGTGCCCAGGGCTTGTAAGTCAAATGCTGCTGGTGGTCTTGCAGCACTGGTTGTGCCACCCACAGAAGCAGCTTGTAAAGTGTGTCTCAGGCCTGCCATTGCAAGGCCTAGGTGCAGTCTAGCACTGCCATGTCAACTTGGCCAAGTGCACCCACTTGCCAGTCCCTAAACCTTCCCTTCATGTTAGACACCCCTGTGGTAGGCCCAAGGGCAGGGTGCATTGTAAGTATAAGGTAGGACATGCTCTGATGTGGGTAGCATGTTGTAATAGTGAATTACAGCCATTTTCGTTTTTCACTATTGAAGGCTACCTGTTCTCATAGGCCAGAATGGGCAGTTAAGATTATTACATCCTTATAATCCTAACTGACTCGGGGAAAATGGTAGAAATTCGAATTTAGTATGCCTAAACTCATAATAATAAAATACATCTTTTAGTAAAGGTTATTTTAATATTCTGTGTTTGCAAATACCACTTTTAGAAAACAGGTATTTGCTTGCCTAACCATTTGAACCTGCCTCTGCTGGGTTGTGTATTCCTTGTCTGGGTTTGTGAGTGACAGGGCTGGGGAATTCCAGGAGACAGGCTGGGATAGCCCAGTGGTGAATCGAGAGATTTACATCCAGACAGGAGGGAGGAGTGCACCTGGGATCTGAATGGGGCTGGGCCTTCCCTCTACAATGCTGGCTCCACCTCCTGTGGCTTGTCTGATGTCTCTGCCCTGCACTGTGAAAGGAGAGAAAGAATCATGTAAAAAGAGTGCTCCGGCGCTGTATCTTCCCTCCCCTGTGCTGGCTTCAACTGCTGTGGGGCGGCTGATGTCTCTGCCCTGCACAGTGAAAGGAAGAAGAGAGTCATGTAAACAAAGTGCTTAGGAACTGGTATGGACTAGGCAGAGACCTCTCTGCCTTCAGAGAACAAAGGATTTTGGGGTATAAATATTGGGACCCTGATCCCAGGAAATTAGATCACTTCTGGAACAAGAAACCTTTCTGCCAAGGAGAAGAACCAAGGAAGCTGCAGGAGTTTAGACTGCCCCTCTGCCAGTGTGCTGTTTGCTGGGTTGGCCTGCAGTGGTTGCTTCATTGCCAAGGGAAAGGAGAAGGAACTTTGTAAGGACTTTCATCTACATAATATTCTCCAAGGGCTCGAACTGTGCTTGCCTCCTGCTGAAGTCTCAGGGACAAAAGACTTCACCTCCAGCTCCCTCCTGAATTTCCTTGCTGGGAATTCTGACTCCAGTCAGTTGCGTGCCGCTGGGAGCTGGAAGCGCGACGCATCGAGAAGAAGCGTGTCGCCGCTGCAGCTGAAATCATCGCAACGCCGGAGAAGCAAGCCTTCATCGCATCTTCCTGGAAGCGTGTGTTCATCGAAGCTGTCTGCTGTCGCATCACCGGAGAAGCGTGACACCATCGTGAGAGTCATCATCGCATCACCGGAGAAGCGGGTCGCAGGGCCTGTTGCGGCTCCAAAGTACAGAGTCGTCTCAAGGCTGCCAGGGGGTCATCGCATCGTCATAGCATCGCCGCTTTGAGGCCGCCATCTTCTCACATCGCAACCGGATGATCGCGTGCATCAAGGCGCCAACTTGCGCACTGCAACGGGCCCGCAGGCCGAGAATCTACGCATCACCTCCGCACCGGTAAGGCTCATGACGAGTCCCCTACTCTACGCAAGCATTGAGGAAGGACGCAACCGTTCCCCTGGGTCATGGAACCAACGCATCTCTCCTTTTGTTCACTTTGCGTTATGCATCCATGTACTTTGTTGCGAACTTTGTCGCATTTTCCAACAACTTGAACTAAGAGACTTTAATCATCTTTTAAGTAATCTTAAGTGTAGTATTTTGTGGATTTTTGTCGTTTGAGGTCTTGTGTTAAAGTCTATATAAAGAATACTTATTTTTAGAAAACCTGTGTTGTGTCCACCTGCAGTGTTTTCACTGTATAACTGTGTATGTTCACAAATGCTTAACACACTGCCTCCGCGATAAGCCTGTCTGCTCGTGCCAAGCTACCAAGGGGGTAAGCAGGGGTTATTAAGGATTGTAATTCCCTTATCCTGACCTAAATGTAAGCGTCCCTATTTGAACAAAGGTGATAACCATTGCCAACTAGAGACCCCCAGATCTAGTACTTACTATCTAATCCCGCTTTTACAACCCAATTCACTTCTTTTGCTTCTGAATTCTTTTCAATAAATTCTACCCCGAACTCTTCTCCTGTTATGGTTTGGGACTCATTTAAAACAGCTGCCAGGGGTTTTATTTTAAATTTTGTTTCCCATAGGCGCACATTTTTTGAAGCTAAAACCTCCCAATTACTTACTGAGATCAAACAACTAGAGTATACCTACTATCATTCTAATTCTGAGTCTTCCTTAAAAAACTTATTAAAGTAAAATTTCAGTTTAGTAAAGCATCTACGGAAGCCACCTCGTCATATCTTTCAAAGAGTAGCACGAGGTACTATGGAGGTCAAAATAAAATGGGGAAGTTACTGGTGAACTATTTAAAAATACGTCGTGATCAAACTAGGATAGAATCTATTCGTAATAATGCTGGCATCTCTTTATTTAAGGATAACAACATTTTAAATGAGTTTGTTTCCTTTTATAAAACTATATACACCCCTCAACTTCATCCATCTTCATCTGATCTTGTTTCCTATTTTCAATCTATTGATCACCCACTATCTCCCAATGTGGATTTTACCTCTTTGGATGTAGATATCACCCTTTCCGAAATTACTCATGCAGTATCGGTGCTAAATAGGGGAAAAGCTCCAGGTCCAGTTGGATTTACTATTGAATGCTATGTGCATTTCGCTAATATACTCCTCCCACACCTCTTGCTTCTTTTTAATTCCTTTACTACGGTTGGCACTTCTTCCGGTACCTTTCAAGAAGCCATGATCTGTTTAATCCCTAAAGACAATAAAGATCCGTCTCTCTGCAAAAATTACCGTCCAATCTCCTTAGTCAATCTTGACTATAAGATATTTGCAAACATTCTTGCCCTCCGAATCGACCCTATTTTGCCTAATCTCATTGGCCCTGAACAATCAGGTTTTGTAAAAGGTTGTCTATCCTCTGATAATTCTAGAGTCTATTTTAATATCCTTAGCAAAGCTTCTAATCTGTATTATCCCATTGCAGCAATAGCATTAGATGCAGAGAAAGCATTTGATAGGATTGGTTGGGATTTCATGTTTCAAGCTCTCAAATGGATAGGGTTTCCTCCTAAATTAATATCCCTTATCTCCCTACTATACTCAGGTCCTACAGCTTCTATTTTTGCTAATGGTAAAGTCTCAGACTATTTCCCTCTTCTTAGAGGAATGCGTCAAGGTTGCTCCTTATCTCCACTTCTATTTATAATTGCTTTAGAACCTTTTTTATCCAAAATTAGTCAAAAACCTCAGATTACTGGTTTTCAACTCTCTACCTCTCATGTCAAGATGTCTGTTTACGCATATGACATTCTTTTATATTGTTCTAATCCTTCTTCTTCCATTCCTTCTTTTATGAAACAGGTTGATGAATTTTCTCAATTATCTGGCTACCGTCTTAATTCAGACAAGTGTGAGGTTCTCCCCCTAAATGTACTCTGTCTTAAACAAGATTTCAGCCCTACCAGTTTTTCTTGGCAACCTTCGAAGATAAAATACTTGGGCCTGTGGTTTTGTTCAAATTTTCGGGAAACACTAAAATTAAATTTTGACCACATAACTAAGACTCTCTCTGATGCTATTGATCGCTGGCATCCTCTCTTTCTTTCTTGGTGGGGACGACTAGACTCTATTAAAATGATGCTTTCTCCCATAATCTTATACATAATCTCTATGATCCCTGTACGTATCCCTGGTTTTTATTTAAAAAAATAGACTTTCTTTTAACAAAATTTCTTTGGTAAAACAAATCTCCTCGTATAGCCTTATCTTCCTTGAAGGCGGATAAAACGTCTGGAGGTCAAAAATGTAATGACTTAAAAAAATATCATCATGACTTCTCATTAAAACAATCTTCCCGTTGGCTTTCTCTTAATCAAAATACTCCTGTTCCTATTTGGTTGACTATAGAAAACTATTTTATAACGCCTTTTAAATTTGAAGAACCTCTTGCCTTCACCAACAATATTTCTTCTTTTCAAAGTCCAGTCATATCTCATACTCGTAAAATTCTGACTCCTATTCTGCCTTCCTCTTATCCTTTGTTTTCCTCGTTAGATCGACAGCCCATTTGGCATAATTTTTTACTCCGCATTAAAAACCGTACCTTTTACTGGAAATCTTAGAGAAATAAGGGATTGCTTTGGATTTCTCAATTATTATCCAATAATATTCCTTTATCATTTCTGGCACTTCAAGCACAATTTGCCCTACCTTCTTCCTTTAAACCTCAATATGATCTTCTGTATCCTTCTCTTTGTCAATATCTTTGTTTCCTACCGCCATTGTCTTCCCTTTCACCTAATTATTCCACGCTCTTTTCCTTAATATCGAGCTTCTCCTCAGCTTCATCGTTATATAAGTGTCTATCTCTATCCTCTAGTAGAAGCAAGACGAAAATGTAATTAGCTTGGGAAAATGATCTCTTGGAATGTTGGACTACTTCCTTTTAGGATAAATTGTGGCTTAAAATTCATAAAACTTCCAGAGCTGCTAATACCTCTCGAACACTATATTGTTTATCAACGTCTTTTATTCACCCCTGAAAAATTAGCCTCCTTCTCTGTAATCTTACCCCTAATTGTTGGTCTTGTCCGTGCACAAAGGCAGATTAATATCATATGCTTTTTAGTTGCCCCCCTATACACTGCTTTTGGCAATTACTTTAGTCTCAAATTAACAACATTTTTAAAACAAAAGTTCCCTTTTCTCCCTCCAAGGTTTTTCTAGGTGCGCTATCACCTTGTTGGCATCTATTACATCATAGACTTGACACTAACTACGTTTCCCCTGTTTCTTTATCCATCAAGAGAGATCTTTTATGGCTCCCTTACATTGCCTCACAAAGTAATCTCTCAGTTCAATCCTCTGATGAAGTTCGAAAACCTCTGTGATTTACTAGTTGCTGTTGTTTATTTAAACACATGATGTTTACTATTCCCTTAGATATTTACCCTTAATGCAATTTGATATTTACATTTCTTACTATTGTTTTTTATGCATATGGAATTGTTGTTTATGTGCAACTCTTTCTACTTCACGTTATTATAGAGTTCAGTTTATAATGGTATGGAGATTCTTTCTTCCCTCCCCCTTCCCCTCCCCCATTTTTTGTAGGTTTTCTTTACCTCCCCTTTCCTCATTTTTCCCTTTTTTATATTTCTCATATATATCTGATTTCTTTCTATTTAACGTTCCTTTAATGTAACAACAACTTCATTTTTATATTTTGTATTATTTTGAATTCGATAAATAAACTCAGATATTAAACTTTAAAAAAGGAGTGCTGTAGATGGTGGGGGGAAGGCAGTGCTGCTTATTTTAGATCTTTCAGCTGCTTTCAATACGGAACCCCACACCACACTCTCAGCCCTTCTTCAATCTATTGGAATTGTGGGTCAAGCTCTGGATTGGGTGGCTTTGTTCCTTGAGGGACGAGGTTAGGATGTCTTGACTTCTCCTTTCTCATCAGGGTCTCAGGAGCTCCAAATGGCAATGCCACAGGTTTCTTCTCTTAGCCCTACTTAATTTAATATCTATCTTACACTACTTGCCATTGCCGAGGCCTTAGGAGCGAAAATAATTTCCTATGCTGATGACACCCAGTTACAGTTTTCATGGGGTACGGATGCAGGGTTTCCTGGCAGAATGATTAGAACCTGCTGGACAGCCGTCTTCTAGTGGCTAACTGCAGGAAGCAGCCTATTTATATGGTATACCAAAAAGAGGTACACCGTTCAAAGAGTCCAGGGATTCCTTACTAGTAGACAGGGGCTTGCTCTAGCAATGCCAAGGTGCTCTTCTAGAGGGTAGTGTGGTGGAGCACCCTTTGGCTTATAAGAGAGGAGTATTAGACACCTGTTGCACACACTGCCAAAAAATGATACACACGACTTAATAAGGAGATCTACACCAATTTATTAAAATAACACGTATCTTTTTATGACTTTTGGCACCAAGATCATTAAAATCGGGTAAGTCATTTTCAAAATAGCAGGTTTGAAGAAAACAGGATTTTGATACTTTAAATCGTAATTGAAGCAATTTGCAGCAATATTAATCTATGGAGGAAAAGCACGTATTGCATTTGGGCACTCAACATTGAATTACGGGATCAATCTTCTGGACTTAAGGTGAGTATGGGGCAAGGTCCAAGGCAGCCCCAACAGTTCACATCGGGCAGCACTGGGACAGTCGGTTGAAGAGGTGCCTTACAGTGTAGGGAGCCCTATTTAATTCTATGGAGATCCGTCTATTGGAAAAGAGGATGCAGGCTTTGACTAAGGGACCATTCGGGCTGAACCTACAAGGGGGCTCAGGCCTCACAATGCTTGGGGGTTTGGGGACACCTTCGGTCCTTTTCTCCATGCGCCAGGGGCGACAGGTGCAGAGGTGTCCTTAGGCATTGTGTTTTTGTCACCGGTACCAGCCACAGTAGAGGGGCCCAGAGAACAGAGGATGCAGGCAGCATTGGGGAGTCAACAGTGGACAAGTCCAAGGTGGACTTTGTATCTGGAGGGTGGTGGTCCATGCTGGCACCGTTGGCCTAATTCAACTCGGGTTATGAAGCACAGGTGAATTGGTGTTTTGCAGCGTCGGGTTATGTGGTTCCGGAGTCTCACAGTCTTCCTTTAGTTGCCTACAGGATGCAGGAAAGCAGATCTGCTGCTCCACATGAGTCCCTGGTTCTTTTTTATAGGGAGGTAGGTCTCCCAAGGTTTGGAGGCACAGCAGCTGCAGGATGAGATGAGTTTTGGTGCACTCTGTTGGGAACAGCAGACAGGCTAGCAGGGCTGGCGGAGAGACAGGCGCTTCTCTTTAGTGCCATTCTTCTTCATAGGTTAGCAGGAAGCTGATTTTCTGGTACCATGGTTCACCTAAGTACTGAATTTAGGGGCGTTATGGGAGTGTAGGGGAGTAGCTAATGGGCTACTTACGCCTGGTGTCACTATGCCCCCAATATATCCACTTCCTGGGGGAAGTGGAAATAACCCTGTCCCAGAGATCTTAAATGTGCCTTCATCAAGATGGTCACTTTTGAAAAGTTGCGTCCACTTTAGGTTACCCTGTTCATTAGTGGTACTTACCTAAGCGTGGACACGCCTGTCTTGCCTAGCTAATTTTCCCAACTGTCCTAGTGTCAAAGGGCTCTTGACAAAGGGGGTTGGTTTCCTCTCTTGTGAGAAGAGCCAGATTTGCATACCAAAGGTAGTGGGCCTCTTTGAAGCTCCCTGGCCTTGAAATGCTAGTCTGCAGGTCATCCTGTGGTCGGGGGTGAAAAGCACTGATGGAGCAAGGTAAATGTAAATGTAAATGTAAATGTAAGGTGTTTTGTAGCGCGCTCAATTACTACCGGAGTATCCTGGCGCGAATGACCGCTGGGGAACCCGTCCTGGCTTTCCCTGTGAGATGGTCCCTTGCTGGGTATCTCCAAGGTGAAGCCAGGCATCCCCGGCGTCTGTGTGGGGCCGTTGTAGAGATGAGGCAAGCTTAATGCCCAGAGTTACCGAGTGTGATCACTGCCCAAAGTGGGCACCGAGGCGAGGAATTATCAGTCCGCTGACCCAGGTCCGCGACCCTGCCGCGTCGGGAATCGAACCCTGGTCCCGGGCCGTTCTCAGCCTCCGGGTCTGCCGCCTCTAACCAGTGAGCCAAGATTTTGTTCAAACTTGCGAAGTTAATCTCTCCTAACAAAAGTAATCAGTCTAATAAGTTTGTGGTGAAATTATTAATCAACTTAGTTTAAAAGATACAATCATGAAAACACATGCGGGACTAATGTGCTTTATGTTGCAAACGCAAAGGAAAATAATAAACTAACCTTTTCTATTGTCTTTGTCAGTATTAAATGCAGCAGTTTAATTTAATGGCATGTGCTTATTTTATGTGCTTATGTTATGTCTTTTGTGATAAAAGCTCTTGGAGTTCCTGCCATTCGAAAAGGACAAGTCAATATAATGCTGCCTATTTGTGCATTGCCAGGTAACATAATTAACAGGGTTAATTAGCAAAGGGGGAGGGTAACAGAATGGGTCTCAATTCTTTAATTAATTGATGTCTTGTGTTTGTTTAATAATAGTTTCCAAGTGAGACCTAAAAAGTTGGTGCAGAAATATGGCTGACAGAGCTGCTGACACGAATAGCTTGTCCAGAGTGATTTCCTGCACATGCGCAGCTGTGAAGAATTTTGCTGCAAAGTCATTTTGAATTAAAGAGTGATTCCTTTGACGTGTTGAGCGTGTTCACGGAGGCCAGCCAAGGACAGCATTTTGATATGATTGCCAGGGTTAGGGAATGAACGTGAACGTCCTAGGCTCGAGTAAAGTATCTTTCGTGAGGAAATCGAGGATGTGGAAATGTAAGACAATGGGCCTTATGTAAAGCCTGAAATTTGGTCAAGAGTCGAATGACCTAATGAATTTTATCGTGGACTGACACGGGACAGCCGATAAAAAGCTTGGATTCCTACGAAAGAATGTAAAATGTAGAAAGTTTAGCTAGAGAGAAAGGTATAAATTATGGCACCATGAGCAAGGAAAAAACTCTTACTTTCCGATTCCTGAGTGGTGTGTCATGCTGTTGGACTTCTTGCGCACTTAAGGACAGCAGACTTTTAGTGATTGATTCTTTTCTTGGTAAAGTTAGATTGAGACAGGGAAAATAGATTCAGGGAATGGAAACCATTATTTTGCTAACTCTTCATGTTTCTGACCTTGCTTTGAAATGTCAGTTCTAAATTTAATTTCCTTATTAAAATACTGCTTTCTTATTTACTTATAAAATAAAGATTCTTAAACGTAAAATGCTCTTTCTTTCGAAGTTAATCTCTCCTAACAAAAGTAATCAGTCTAATAAGCTTGTGGTGAAGTTAATAATCAACTTAGTTTAAAAGATACAATCATGAAAACACACACGGGACTAATGTGCTTTATGTTGCAAACGCAAAGGAAAATAATAAACTAATCTTGTCTATTGTCTTTGTCAGTATTAAACGCAGCAGTTTAATTTAATGGCATGTGCTTATTTTATGTGCTTATGTTATGTCTTTTGTGATAAAAGCTCTTGGAGTTCCTGCCATTCGAAAAGGACAAGTAAATATAATGCTGCCTATTTGTGCATTGCCAGGTAACATAATTAACAGGGTTAATTAGCAAAGGGGAAGGGTAACAGAATGGGTCTCAATTCTTTAAATAATTGATGTCTTGTGTTTGTTTAATAATAGTTTCCAAGTGAGGCCTGAAAAGTTGGTGCAGAAATATGGCTGACAGAGCTGCAGACACGAAATAATTGTCCAGAGTGATTTCCTGCACATGCGCAGCTGTGAAGAATTTTGCTGCAAAGTCATTTTGAATTAAAGAGTGATTTCTTTGATGTGTTGAGCGTGTTCACGGAGGCCAGCCAAGGACAGCATTTTGATATGATTGCCAAGGTTAGGGAATGAACATGAACGTCCCAGGCTCGAGTAAAGTATCTTTCTTGAGGAAATCGAGGATGTGGAAATGAAAGACAATGGGCCTTATGTAAATCCTGGATTTTGGTCAAGAGTCGAATGACCTAATGAATTTTATCGTGGACTGACACGGGACAGCCAATGAAAAGCTTGGATTCCTACGAAAGAATATTAAATGTAGAAAGTTTAGCTAGAGAGAAAGGTATAAATTATGGCACCATGAGCAAGGAAAAAACTCTTACTTTCCGATTCCTGAGTGGTGTGTCATGCTGTTGGACTTCTTGCGCACGTAAGGACAGCAGACTTTTAATGATTTATTATTTTCTAGGTAAAGTTAGATTGAGACATGGAAAATAGATTCAGGGAATGGAAACCATTATTTTGCTAACTCTTCATGTTTCTGAGCTTGCTTTGAAATGTCAGTTCTAAATTTCATTTCCTTATTAAAATGCTGCTTTCTTATTTACTTATGAAATAAAGATTCTTAAACGTAAAATGCTCTTTCTTTATGAAAATAAAGTAAATAAAATTAGATTTGAAATGACAAGCTGGTCTTGTTTATTTATGGTCTAGTTTCGATTAGTTGATCCATCAACCAAAAGTGGTTTGATTTTTAGCTGAAAATTGGTTTAAAATCGTGATAATGAAGAATAAACTGCAGTTGTACATAATAGTGTAAATATTATGTGTAATGCCCGGCTTTGTGTACTATCTTTCTTTCTATGTCTAAGTTCTTTTTAGAATATAGAATTAAGTCTCTGCAATATTCTGTAACTAAGAATGTTGAGCCGGAATTCCTGGTAGTTGTGCTTGAGCTGTTTGTGGCTGAGGTTTATTAAATGATACCTCGTTTAACTTCATCTTTCTGTACTTATTTATTTATATGGAAAACACCACATTTATTTGGCGACGAGGATGGGAACCCTTCCTACCTCAACACAAAGCCTGCTCACTTACCGTCTCATCACTCCTCCAGCGGCTGACTTGTTTGGACGGAAGCGTGGTCTTCCCAGCGGCTGTTGCGATTACAGGAAAAAAACGGTGAGGAGTGTGGTGGGAGGCCAAATGAAAAGGGCTTAGTTGGATTTAAGGGAAAAGTCGGGAGAATTCGTCTCGTCCGATCTGCATTTCAGTGACGTTGTCGTGTGAAAGCGCGTGTGCGTTCCAATGAAAACAGCGTTGGAGATTTTTTTTTCAAAATCAGCGTGTGCGTGTCAATGACGCAGTACGTTAAAATCTCCATGGCAACCACATGTTATGCCTGCGATTATGACGTATAAGCAATTTAAAAAAAAGCAATTGAATGGGAAAGAAGACAACGAAACATTCATTGTTTCTTCATTGTTTGGGAGGTGAAGGTCAGGATGTATTGGAACATTTACCGGAACTTAGTGTGTCTGAACAAAGGATCTTAAATGAATATGAAATAGCAATTGAACAATTGGATAGACATTATCTTCTCAGATTGAGTACTATTATGGAAAGATACCATTTTGGTTTGAGAGGTCAAAAGAAAGATGAATCAGTGGAAGAATTTGTTTCTGCGTTAAGGAAGTTGGCCTCTTCTTGTAAATTTGGACAAACGTTAGAAGAGAGAATAAGAGGCCAGTTTGTTTTAAAATGTGCACATGACAGTATCCGGAAAGAACTTTGGCTAAAGGACGAACCTCCGTTGGAAGAAGTCTTAGTTATCGCAAAGCAAGTTGAGCACATGACGAAATGTGCAGACGAATTGAAAGGAGAAAAGGAAAAGGCATCTGATTCTGAAAAAAAAAGTGAATTAAAGGTTGAGGAAGTAATTTGTCAAGTAAAAAAAGAAGACAAAGTAACTGTGGATAAAAGTGACTCTACGTTAAATAGTTCTAATTCTAATGTCACAAATGTAAATAACAAATTTTCCTGTTTTAGGTGTGGAAATATTGGTCATCTTGCAAACTCTCCTATGTGTCCTGCTTTGAAATCTATCTGCAATAGTTGTGGTAAGAGGGGACATTTCTCAAAATGTTGTAGAACTAAAATCAACAAAAGGGAGAATGGTAATAGAAAATGGTCTCAACCTCAGGTGAAGACTGTAACTTTTCAAGTTAATGGAAGCCATTTAGAACACCCATCTCATTTGGTGAAAGTTGATAATGCATTAATTGAGTTCAAATTTGATTCATGTTCACAAATTACTATGATTGATGAAGCATTATTACACAAAAAGTTTGGTAAAAATGTTAAGCTCTTAAGAAGTGACATTTTGCCTTTGGGTTACGGAAATAAACCTATCAAATTGTTGGGTTATTTTCTGGCTACCATTGAGTTGGGAAGTCGTATCATTTCTGGAAAAGTTTATGTAACCAAACAGGGTGATGCATTGATTAGTTGGAGACATCAACGTGACCGAGGTGTTAAGCTTAATCCAAATGCTTCACCTCAAGTACAAATACAAAAGGTGGAGGATTTGTCTTCAATGTTTGCGGGAAAATTTCCAAATGTTTTCAATGAGAATTTAGGTTGTTTGAAGGGTTACAAGCATTGTATTAAATTAAAGAAAAATGCTGTTCCGGTTATAGCAAAAGTTAGGAGAATTCCTTTAGGCGAGCAAGAAAAGGTACAGAAGGAAATTGATAAACTCATTAAGAATCAAATCATTGAG
Source organism: Lissotriton vulgaris (assembly GCF_964263255.1). Lineage (NCBI taxonomy): Eukaryota > Metazoa > Chordata > Amphibia > Caudata > Salamandridae > Lissotriton > Lissotriton vulgaris. The sequence goes on along the minus strand of NC_141685.1, from coordinate 469,485,454 downwards.
CCTGTTGAGGCCACAGAATAGTTGGCTCCCATTGTGATAGCTAAGAAGCCCACTGGCGAGATTCGCCTATGCATTGACTTACGCGCCCTAAATAAAGAGGTTGTTGTAGACAGGTTCCCTTTGCCTAATATTGATGAAATCGTAGGAACTTTGAAAGGAGCCAGATACTTTACCACTTTAGACTTAGCCTCTGCTTACCACCAGGTAGAGTTAGATTAATCTTGTCAGGACTTAACAGCATTTATTACTCCAATGGGCACATTTAAATTTAAAAGGAATGTGCAGTATTAGAGAGGTTGAGTGTAGCTGGTTTGTCACTTAAGAGAGAGAAATGTAAGTTTGGGCTGGAAGAGGTGAATTATCTTGGACATTGTATAAAGAGTTAAGGTGTTTTTCCTAAAAATGACTTGGGTGAGTCTATTGACAATATGGCTGAGCCAGTAAATAAGGAGGAGTTGCTTTCTTTTCTGGGCATGGTGGAATTCTATGGAAAATTCATCATACATTTTGCTGATAAAACTAAGAATATGAGGAGACTTACTGCCAAGAGTGTGGTTTTTGAATGGTCAAATGAATGCAAGAAAGAATTTGAAGAAATTAAGGAGGAATTGAAGAAAGCTCCATGTCTTCATGCATTTGTTCCAGGCTTTCCAACTTATTTATTTACGGATGCTAGTGATAAAGGTCTTGGGGCAGTTTTGGTTCAAAGTAAACAGGGTAATGATTCTCTCATTGCTTGTGCTTCAAGATGTCTTAGAGGGCCAGAGTTAAATTATTCTGTCATAGAGAAAGAGTCTTTGGCAATTTTTTGGGCTTTGAGGAAATTAAAAAATTTAATTTGGGGTACTAAGATTTTTGTAATGTCTGATCACAAGCCTTTAAAAGAGGTCTTTTGCAAGGAAGGTTTAGATTCCATTTCATCTAGGATTAGGAGATGGATTATTTTGTTGCAGGAGTTTGATTTTGTGGTACAGTACATACCTGGTGTTTCTAATAAATCTGCTGATTGTTTCTCAAGATTAGTGAAAAGAGACTATATGTTTGTTGAAGATGTGTTTGAAGAGGATGATGATGTTATAAATGTATGTGAAGTGACTGATGGTGTTGTTGAAGAGCTTGAGTGGAAAAGTGAGTTGGAGAAAGATGAGGATTTAGTCAAGGTTATGGGTATGTTGAGAGGGAAGAAACATTTGGAAAAACCTTGGTCTCTTGTTTCTGAAGCATTATCTATAACTGATGGTATGATGACACGTGGTGTGAGACTTATACCTCCTTCTTCTTTGAGGAAAAAATTGTTATTGCATGCACACTGTGGTCATTTGGGTATAGTGAAGACTAAAGAAATGTTACGAACGCAATTTTGGTGGCCAGGAATGGATTTAGAAATAGAAAGAATGGTTAGAGAATGTGTGGAATGTTCTGCAAGCGATAAAATTCTGAAGACAAAACAGATGCCAATGGTTTGCAGGAATTTACCCAATCATCCGTGGGATGAGATTGCCATTGATATCCTAGGGCCACTTTCTGGGGTGTCAGACACTCCTTATTTGATTGTTGTGATGGATTTGTATTCTAGATGGATTGAGGTGTGTGCTGTTAGTGATATTACTTCTGATTCTGTAATTAAGTTTTTTGGATGATATTTTCAAAAGGGAAAGCTTTCCTAATAGTATTTTGTCGGACAATGGTCCTCAATTCTGTTCTGGTGTTTTTAGTGATTATTTGAACAATCGTGGTGTTGGTCACAAGAGGTCTTCTTTGTATCATCCCAAAACCAATGGTGCTGTTGAGAGAGTGAATAAAACATTGAAAGAATGTATTCAACTCGCTAGGGCTAATGGTTTAAATTGGAAATTAGCTCTCAAGGAAAGGATAGATGCCTACCGGTGTTCACCTCACTCCACCACTGGTAGCTCTCCTTTTGAATTATTTAAAGGAAGAGTTCCCAATACTATGTGGTGTCCTGGTTGGATGAAGTTGAATAAAGGGATTGTAGATAATCGCATTGGTCCATGGAGGGAGAGGGAGTTGGAAAAGCAAGCTAGCAGGAAAACGTATTTTGATGAGAAAAAATGTGTTCTTTTCCAAGAAGTCAAGATTGGTGATTTGGTTAAAATAAAAGCACCTGTTGGACGTAAATCTTGGTCAAAATACACCAATGTTAGATCTGTTATAAAAGTTTTCAAGAACGCTATCAAAACAAATGATGGGAGAATTTGGAACAAAAGTCGTGTTGTTGTGGTGAAATCCATGTGGGGTGAACAAAGCAGTATTGATGCTGACAATCATTTGTTTGGTTCCATCAGTGTTCTTCCATCTTGTTCCAGTAATTCTCCTGGAGTTCGTGCAAGGAGTCAAAGAATACGCAAGGCTCCTGCTTACATGAATGATTATGTATGATCTCTTTTTCTTATTTTTATTTGTTGCATGTTGTTCTTTATTTTGTTGAGAAGGGAGGTGTGTAATGCCCACCTTTGTGTACTATCTTTCTTTATATGTCTAAGTTCTTTTTAGAATATAGAATTAAGTCTCTGCAATATTCTATAACTAAGAATGTTGAGCCGGGATTCCTAGCAGTTGAGCTTGAGCTGTTTGTGGCTGAGGTTTATTAAATGATACCTCGTTTAACTTCATCTTTCTGTACTTATTTATTTATGTGGAAAACACCACATTATGTGAATAGAATATAAATCAAATCATCTGATTCAATTGTTCAAAAATTGTCTCATTGGATTTATGGGCTTGTATAAGTGTTTAAAAGTATATGGTGAGTATTGAGGTGATAGATAGTGTTTGTGAGACAGTTTTTCAATCGGAGCGCTGGATCAATAACTTGGTAGCAGAGTTCGGTTACTATGGTAACTAACATGTTACATGGTAATTACATAGGATTACATGTCTAAAACTTGTTAAGTTTGTTTAGTTGTTATATGTAGTCAAAAGGTTTTTTCCAGCAGTGTGAAAATTCCTAGTTGTGCCGGCATGAGTAGTGTGACAGGTGAAGTTACACAGTGTATTTGTTCTGTTTCAAAATAGTGGTATCGTCGTATATCACTAGTGTTGTGGTCGTACAGCATAAGTTTAGGGATTTTAGGTGTGTAAGGTAAAATATATAGTGAGGATTGTCTATGAAATTGTAGCTTTCGAGTATAGGGACTTCTGTCCTGTTTTAAAACTCACTGTGAAGAGAGTAGTAGAATTTATTCAAGCTTGAGTGAAGGGTAAGGAAGTGTCATCTATCTTACTGACGAGTGAGGATTTCTATTGGTGAGTTAAAGTCCTACTAAAGAATTAAGTATGCATGGTTAGGGATTTTTTCTGTATAAATGATTTTGTAATATATGATCGAGTGAAACTCTGAATTGTCTCTAAGGAGGTGTAAAAATGTCAGTATGTGCATTTGGAGAGAAACAAGTTTGTTATTACTTGCTAGAAGGGTAGGGTAAGACTACTTACTTTATCGACGAATTTAAATATTCTGTGAAAATAGCGTCGTCTATTTCACGTGAAAAGAATACTTGAATGTATGAGAAAACTATCACTTTATTTTAGCGAAACAGACAAATGGTTTGTTTTTTGTGGAGTTATTAACTGAATTTCATCAAAAGTTTTGTAAATATGGCGCTGGGAAATTTTTTGTAAAGGAGGGGTCAGTTTAAGGAGTGAGAGATAGAGCAGCTTCTCTGCAGCGGTAGCATACGTCACTAGTGTCGTGCTGTGATTGGCTATCATACGTCACAGTGTTTGCGCACAGATTGGTTCACGTGACAAGACAAGCTTACAGTTGATTGGCTCATCCTGAAAAACAGTAATTCTATTGGTTGAGCAGGATAGTGATGTGGCTTAACCTGATTGGTTCTTTGGTGAGTTTTGCGCACGGATTGGTTGGTGATTCGGAATAACAAGAAAGTTGTTACGATCTTTTCCGAAGTTGAGGAAATCGTTTAAAAACATGGATTATTATTTTAGGAAAGAGAAAAAGAAACTTTCATGGTTTCAGAAATTGAAAAATAAATTTAAACCTGATAAAGAAATTGCAACGCGAGGCGGAAAATTAATTCATAAGCACAAAACACCTGCAGCTTATATGTTGGGTGAATATGGTTATCATACTTGTCTCTGGATTGAGAATTGGATGAAATTTTACTGAGAATGATGGTGTGTTAGCATGGCCAGAAGACAGATCTTTTAACATAGCGGTTTTGAAAAACTTAAGAGAAAGAATGATAAATCCCGTACCAAAACCTAGACCTACACAATTTGAAGCTTTAGTTGAATGGGAAGATGAGATGCATGAATTAGAACGAGAAAGTAGAGGATTACCAAAAAGATTAGTTAGAGAAACACATCAGGATAGAATGCATCGATAAAGAAGTGCAGATATGTGTGATGGCTTGTACCCAGTGAGACTAGTTAATGAGACATCAGGAAAAAAGCATTCCCGAAAGAGAAATAATACTAGAGAAGAGAGTGATTCAGAAGATGCGGTTCTAGAAGAAATATATACTAAAAAACACCACCTTATCAACCAGTTTATACATCGACTACTCCTCCAAGTGCCCCACCTAGAGAAGTTATTGTTGAGATATCCCATGAAACAAATTTGATTAATAGTAAAACTCCAGAAAGAGTAGAAACAGGATGTAATTCAAATATATCACCAGAAAATAGTAATTTTACTGACACTCCAGATCAAAGAAATAAAACCCTGAGAAATGGAATAAGAGCAGATGGGTATGAAGGATTACCAATACCAGATACTTCAGAATATATTCGTTCTGCAAATGAATTAATACAGCAGTTAACTAAAAGCATGGAAGCAGTAACAGTGCCTGTAACGATTGGACCTGTTCTTCCAGTATTTGATCAAAATGAAATTAGACATTCAGCTTTAACTGTTTCATTAAATTCAGAAATACAGAAAGTAACTTAAAAATTTTATTCGGATTTGACTGAAATACATCGAGAGAGAATGATGATGCCTGACTTAACTCCTAATCAAAGTTTATCATGTAAAACCCCAATTGGTGCAGATTCTGATTCTGGATCGCCAGAAAAGAGTATAAATAAAATAAATTTAACGCAAACCCCAGAAGGTAAATTACTTGATGTTGGAAAGCTGAAAGTAGATATAGAAGAATTAATTATTGGAACAATTGGAACTGACAGTTTAAAGGCATATCAGGATGATGAATTTTTGTTTATTTGTAAAAGCATAACATGGAAAACGAAAAATAGATATGATCAATTGGAAGAAATAGCTGCTGAGTTTGAAGTAGATTTAAGCAAGCAGAAGAATTTGAAGAAAAATTACAGGGTGGATTTCTCTGAAAAAGACATTGAAAACATGAATACTTCAGGAAGAATTACACATATAAAATACGTAATTGTGATTTTGAGAAAGTGGGGTGAATTAAGTAAATGGAGAGCGAAATGGAAAAAGAAAAGAGATAAAGACAGTTTGAATTTTCCTGTAAGAGAGAAAAAAAAGGTAGTAAATGAATTTCCAATGAGGGAAATAGGAGGAGGAGTGTTTGTGCATGTCCCATGGACAAGACAGGACATTTTAGTGTTTACAAATGATTTTCCCCGATTGATAGAAAAACCTGTGGAATGGTATTGACAGGTAGAAAGATTTGTGAAAGTTTCGAAAGTTTTGTGGGTAGACCTTGATGGATTATTTGACATAATTGTTCCATCAGATCTTTGGACAAAATGTAAAACTGCTATAAAATGGCCTAGAGAAGAACCTCAACGAGATAAAGTAACAGGCGCTCCTTCACCAGATGTGATGAGAAAATATGAACAAGTGATTGTGTTTTTGAAAAACGAAATTCCTCCAAAAGAAATAGATTGGGTTAAAATAGATAGAACAATTCAAGAGACAAAAGAATCAGTACATTCATTTTATGAAAGATTACTACTGGTATTTAAACAATACAGTGGTTATGAGCATCTAAGTGAGAAGGATATGAGCCATTTTATATACAGATTCGTATATGGCTTGAGACCTGAAATTAGTGAAATGATAAGAACTGGAATAGTTGGTTGGCAATCACATACAGTTGATGATATTTTGAGAAAGGCAAAATACTGTAATGATCAGATAGATGCTAAACAAAAGAAGCTGAAAGAAAAAGCAATGTGGGCTCAGGTGAAAGTGGCTGAGCAATAAATAGCAACTTTAGGAAATAAAAATGCTGATCAGAATCAAGGAAAATATAAATGTAATTATAATAAGCCAAAGTTGATGGGAAATATAGAAGAGTTGAAACAGAAACTCCCATGTTTTAATTGCGGTGAAATTGGACACTGGAAGCGCGAATGTAAGAATCCGCCCAGAAATTTTGTTAAAAATCAATCATTAAATCCACAGATGTAGAATGAGATAAATCAGCAGCAACAGCTACAGCAATGTGGGCTCAGGTGAAAGTGGCTGAGCAATAAATAGCAACTTTAGGAAATAAAAATGCTGATCAGAATCAAGGAAAATATAAATGTAATTATAATAAGCCAAAGTTGATGGGAAATATAGAAGAGTTGAAACAGAAACTCCCATGTTTTAATTGCGGTGAAATTGGACACTGGAAGCGCGAATGTAAGAATCCGCCCAGATGTTTTGTTAAAAATCAATCATTAAATCCACAGATGTAGAATGAGATAAATCAGCAGCAACAGCTACAGCGACAGGTAGTGATTCAGCAAAGTCAGTTACCACAACAGTTACCACAACCGCCACTTCCAAACTGTGTAAATTTGCAGAGATAAAGTACAGAATCAGGATTCAGCGGAGGTGAACAGGTAAACAGATCACCAAGAGTGAATGTGTCGAATGTATCTCAACAATTTTAGTTGAAAGAAGATGGAGGTAGTGAATCTGAGGATTATTTCTGACAGTGCCTGAGAGAGGAAGAAGAGTGCGTGCTTGGAGCCACTCTTGAGGTAGATCAATCTGGTCCATTTGTAAATGGTAAAGTGAATGATGTGGAAATTACTTTCCTAGTGGATACAGGTGCTACCCGTTCTACTGTTAGATCAGTGGAAATAGAAAACCTTCCTCTCTCTGGTGCAAAGATCCAAGTAGTAGGTGTAGCTAATCAACAGATCAAAACAGATTTAGCTGAACCAGTTGAAGTTGAAATAGGTAAATTTAAAGACATGCATAGATTTGTAGTTTGTGACAGCAGTCCTGTAAATCTGTTTGATAGGGATATTCTTTGTAAAATGAACTGCGCAATATATTGCTCACTGGATGGTATAGAGCTTCAAACTCCAGAAGAAGATGGCCTTTACAAATTAACAATGTCAATGGTTGAGGCAGAAGAAAGCAAATTGTTTCCTGTGTTTGATAAAAAATAATTTGCCTGAATAATTGAAAGACACAGTGAATATAAAAATGTGGGATTTCACTGGAGATGAAATGGGTTTGATGAAAAATGTAGATCAAGTACAAATAACAGTAAAACAAGGAGCAGATTATCCAAATATTCCACAGTATAAAATGAAAGCAGAAGTGATTGAAGGAGTTATTCCTGTAATTGAAAAATTCATAAAACAAGGTGTTCTAAGAGAAATTGCAGTCCATGTAATTCACCAATTATGGGAATCAGAAAGCCAAACGGAACTTTCAGAATTGTTCAGGACATGAGAAAAGTTAACAAAATTGTTGTTCCATGTTGTCTAGTCGTACCAAACCCAGCGGTAATTTTATATCAAATTCCGCATGATGCAAAATGGTATACAGTTATTGACTTATGTAACGCATTCTTTACTGTTCCATTGCATCCAGAAAGCCAACAAATGTTTGCGTTCCGGTTCAAAGAGCGTATTCTAGCATGGTGTAGAATCCCTCAAGGGTACACCGAAAGTCCATCTATTTTTAATCAGTTGTTAAAGAAATCATTGGAGAATCTAGATTTACCTGGAAAATCTACGTTAGTGCAGTATATTGATGATCTCCTTGTTGCTGCAAAAACAAGAGATAATTGTGTGTCAGATACCATTACTCTTTTAAATCATCTGGCAGATGAGGGACACAAAGTATCTCCTGCGAAATTACAGTTTTGCAAACAAGAAGTAAAATATCTTGGTCACAGAATTGCAAAAGGTACCAGACAAGTGACAACAGAAAGAATAAAAATGATTCAAGCAATGCAACCTCCAAAAACACAGAGGCAGGTTAGAATATTTCTAGGCATAGTAGGTTATTGTCGCCAATGGATTAGTGGATTTTCAGTAATTGCAAAACCTTTGCAGAGACTGACAAAAGCAGACATAAAAGACCCGATTAGCCTAACAAAAACTGAATTGGAAGCTTTTGAGCAGCTAAAGAGAAGTTTGTGTGAAGCTCCAGCATTGGGAATGCCTGATTATGAAAAAGTTTGAGCTGTATTGCAGTGAAAGAGAAGGATGTGCATTATCAGTTCTGATTCAAAGACATGGAAGACTGAGAAAGCCAATAGCATATTTCTCAGCTGTTCTTGACCCTGTTGCAAAAGCAACAACTGTAAGTTTGGAACAAAGTGAAGGAATAATAATGGGATTTCCTGTAAAAGTATATGTGCCACACTCAGTAGAAATTCTGCTTACTAGAAGCAAGACACAGCATTTGACAAGTAATAGGTTGACAAAATATGAAAAAATTATTCTTGGATCAGATAATGTTTCAATTGCGAGATGTGTAAATTTGAATCCTTCTATGTTATTACCTGACACATCTGAAACAGAAATCAGGGATGAAATTGTTGATCATGAATGTCTGGATGTATTAGAATATTGCACAAAGCCAAGGCTGGATATTAAAGATGTCCCGTTGCCTGAGTCAGACTATGTTTTGTTTGTTGATGGTTCATGCTTAAGAACAGATGAAGGTGTTCTGAGTGCAGCATATTCGGTATGTACGGTTGCAGATGTGATTTAAGCTTCCAGTCTCAAAGGAATTCGTTCAGCTCAAGTAGCGGAATTGATTGCTTTGATTCCTGCATGTGAATTGGGAAAAGGGCAGAAGATTACCATAGTGACTGATAGTCAGTATGGTTATGGTGTAGTCCATGACTATGGCCAGCTCTGGTCTCAAAGAGGTTATTTAACTTCTGCGGGATCACCAATAAGGAATGCTAAGTTAATAAAAAGACTGATTGATGGAATTCAATTACCAGAAAAAATTGCTGTAGTTAAATGCACAGCGCACAAGAGAGGAGAGGACTACATAACAAAAGGAAACTCATATGCTGATGAAATAGCAAAATTTTGTGCAAAACATAATGCAGCAGTTAATCGGGAAAAAGAAAATGAACATGTTTTGAACTCACTTATGCTAATATCTGAAGTTGAAACTTGGTAAGGAGTAAAACAGTTGCAAGATGAAGCAAGTGATGAGGAAAAAGACACTTGGTTAAAAGCAGGATGCAGGCAAAGAGAAGAGGATGAGATTTGGGTTTACAAAGATGACAGAGCAGTAATGCCAGACAGCATGATTTCTGACATGGCACGCATGTACCATGGTCCAGGACATATAGGTAGAGATTCCATGATCAGGTTATTTAGGCAGACATGGTACAATCCAAAATTCAGAATAATTGCAGAATCATTTTGTCAAAGATGTCTGATCTGCCAGCAGATCAAACCGAACAGAAAAACAGTTGTAAGTTTGGGAACCATAGGACAGGAGGGAGATCCTTTTACCAGAATACAGCTTGATTTCATTGATATGCCACCTCACAACAATCTCAGATATGTCTTGGTGATTGTATGTTTGTTCTCAAGATGGGTGGAAGCATTTCCAACGCGCCATAATGATTCAATCAATGTTGCAAAATTGCTTTTGAGAGAGTTCATACCAAGGTATGGATTCCCAGTGTCGGTTGAGACAGATCGCGGCACACATTTTGAAAACAGGTTGTTAAAACTGATTTGTGAAGCATTGGGTATAAAGCAAAAATTACATTGTGCATACAGACCAGAAGCATCAGGTGTTGTTGAGCAAGTGAATGGAACAATAAAAAACAGAATAAGTAAAATGTGCTTAGCAGCAGGAATGAAGTGGACAGATGCACTACCACTTGTTTTGATGACTCTGAGAAGCATTCCAGATAAGAAAACAGGATTGAGCCCTCATGAAATTTTAATGGGCAGGGTCATGAGGCAAGCATTTGTTCCAGTTGATAAGTTATGGAGCATAAATGATAGCATCATTTTGGATTACTGCAAAAATCTGTCTGACGTGGTGACTTCTGTGTTCCATCATGTAGGAACTGAAGTGCTCACAAAAGAGAAAGAACAAGCTCATGATCTGCTACCAGGAGACTGGGTAAGGACAAAAGTGCATTGAAGAAGAAATTGCCTAGTACCAAGGTGGCAAAAGGCAAAACAGGTGATTTTGGTCACGACAAATGCAGTTAAGTGTAGGGGATTGAAAATGTGGATTCATGCGAGTCACACCATACGTGTGCCAGAACCTGAAAATCTTGACAAAGAAGGTGATACAACAGCTGATTCAGATTCAGAAGAAGAGCCTGAAAGAAATCCAGATCCTGAAGATCGACAAGATAGTCGACATCTGGAAGATTCAAATGCGAATGAAGCTTTGAATGAAGAAAATGAAGAAATTGTAATACAAGATTCTGAGGAAGAAAATGACAAAGATCTGCTAGATCAAGAAGCAGAAAAAGAAACTGATCAAGAAGTGATTCAAGATCAAGATCAGGAGAGTATTGAAAAGCAGATTGGAAACTTTGGAAGAAGGAACGATAATTCTGAAACTGGTGAACTGGAAGTAATTGAAGAAGAAGAAGAAGAAATTCCAAGTACCAGCTACAAGGATGATTTTCCTAACAAAGTGAAACTGCTGAGTAAAGAAGTACCTGAATCTGATGAAGAATCTGATTCAGAAAATGTGATCATTAATGAATCAGCTGAAAACACAGAAAGTGAAACAGATGCCAGTGAAGATGAATCTAAATTGAAGAAAACAAGAACAAGAGCTTGGAGAGTGGAGTATAATTTGAAAGAACCAAAAAAGAAGCTAACAAGAAAAGGGGATAATTGGCCAAAGGAAATTGGAGGCATAAAATTTAAATTGATGAATAAAGCAAAGGAGCAGGTGAATGAGATCACAAGTCAAAAAGAGGAAGACTTGAGTAAGAAAACACAGGCAGGAAAGAAAATAGAAGTGATAAGCACCAGAGCAAAAAGAACAATTAAGCCAAACCAGAAATATAAATCACCAGAGTGGGCTTACATAATAATCCCACCAGTAGTGGAAGTAAACAGTAGTCAAGAATATTTTGATGATGCAAGTGACAATGATTGAACTTATTGATTAAGTGACACAAGGTTGAAGAAATTGTGTTAGGAGACACAAGGTCGAAGAAATTGTGTTAGCTAGAAAACACATTTGATGTATGACATAAGGTCGAAGAAAAATTGTTAGAAGAAAAGCTATTAGAAAATAAGGTTGTTTGTTAAAAAAAAAGGGAATATTCGTGATTTTTCAATTGTTTATTTTTATTTTTAGTTGTTATTTTAAAGGTAAAGATGCCTTATATTAATGAAAATTCTAGATGCTCAATTCTCAAAAGATGTTGCAAACTGTCTTCAATACGTGTAATATTGATTATTTTAGTTTGGTTAATTTTAGCTGTTGTTTTTCCTTTTGGTGTAGATAAAGAGATGAATAAAGCTAACATGACAGGTAAAGTTGTGGCTAAACTTGACAAAACTGAAAAGACTAATAGAATTATTGCACATAAACCAGAGATTCATCAAGATAGATCTATTGGAGATTTTTCTAGCAATACCTTCTCAAGACTTTTATCTGAATATGTTAGGGTGATGAATGCAAAAGATTGTTATGTATGTGTGAAATTACCTACTTCTGTGTCTGAAGGTGTGAATTATAATATGCTTCCTCTTACTTATGGTATATCATGTAGTGTAATAGCCAGTTTGTTTTATAAGACTGGTCGTCTGGAATATTATTATTCCGATTATGACGAAATTTTTGCAAATTTAAAAGTTGAAGATAATTTGAATAAAGTGAGACCTGCTAAACAGATGAGGGAATGTTTCCTAACAACTAGTGAACTTACTTATGAGTATGCTTTTAGAAATAATTTAACATGTAAATTGAGAACAGAACAGAAGTCATTCTTAAATATGGTTGAGGAGAGATGAGCAATTTACAAGCGAAATGAGATGCTGAAAACTACTAAGTCAAAATTTTGGCAGATTGAAGATGAAAATCTTAATGGTAAAAATGAAAATGTCGCAATCCACATAGATAAACCTGTTGGTGGAAAGTTTTGTATAAGAAGAGATAATACTTTATATGATAATTATTTTGTAGGTGCAAGTCAATGTGAAGATACTTATCGTATTACAGGGGGTTGGGGATTTAAAGGAGGCAAAGATACAATTTTTCCTGGAATTTATTTTATTTGTGGGAATAAAGCTTATTACAGCCTTCCAGACCACTGGTATGGAACGTGCTATGTAGGTTTAGTTTTTCTAAAAAATGTTCATGTAGACAGAAATGTAGAAGATTCATTTGAAATTAGCAATCATGTGAACAGATTCAGGAGGGAAAGCTTTTCAGAAATCTTGGGAGACTTATTTGGTGTATTAATACCGATGGTAGGAATAACCCTGAATGCAAACAAAATTAGAAAAATGTCTACAATTGTTGATAGATTGTCAACAGACACTGCAAGTGGATTTCAATTAGTGAACACAGAATTATTGCCATGAGGACAATGGTGATGCAGAATCGTCTTGCACTAGACATTCTGTTGGCAAAAGAAGGTTAAAATCAATTTGTTATGTTAAAATCAATTTATAAAGCGCTCGTACGCCCATGGGCTTCATGGCGCTATAGGAAGTGTGAAGAATCCGTCCAACATAACACTAAGCTAACAATGGCTAATGGTAGGCTTGAGAGAACAACCAGGTTTTTAGTCCCTTGCGAAAGGTGAGTAAATCCTTACTTTGCCTAATCGGTAAGGGGATGGAGTTCCAAAGTGAGGCTGCTAGATGGCGAAAGCAGCAGCCACCCTGACGCTTCCTTTTAAAGCGAGGCACCTCCAATAGGGATTTTTGAGCAGAGCGCAGGCTTCTAGTGGGGGTATATTTAGAAACCAAACTGCGAATAAAGGCAGGGCCTTTGTCTTGTGTGGCCCTGAAGGTGATACAGCCAGCCTTAAAGGCTATGCGCTGGGAAATCGGAAGCCAATGTAGCTTTTCTAGTCCTGGTTTAATAGAAGACCATTTTGGCTGTTGTAAAATGAGTCTAGCCGCTTGATTCTGGACTAGTTGAAGTCTCTTCGACAGGCCCACTGGAAGTCCCAGGTAGACGCTGTTGGAATAGTCCAGACGGGACATGACCAAGGCAATAGTAACCTGGATTAAGGCAGACTGGGTGAGTAAGTGGGCAATTTTTTTTATTTTTCTCATTTGGAAAAAGCTTGCGGAGACCACGGCACCCACCTGGGTCTTTAAGGACAGGTCCGTATGGAGCGTGATACCTAGGCTCTTTACAGCAGTGGACCTTACAGGGGGGGTGCCCAGGTCTGCTGGCCAGTAGTTGACACTCCAGCTGGATAAACTATTTCCGGGCAAAAGTAGTTCCGTTTTTCCCGGGTTAAGTTTTAGATGGTTTTCGTTCATCCAGCATTGGATGTGTCTCATGGTGTTCTGAAATTCGGACACAGCATCGGGAATGTTCAGTTGGAATAATAGCTGTAAATCGTCCGCATAATTGAACACCGTGACTTTAAATTTCTTAAGGGAATGAAGAAGAGGGCGGAGATAAAGATTAAATAATAAGGGGGACAATGACGACCCCTGCGGGACTCCACAGGTGGATGTATGCCTAGTGCCTATAAAGCTGCCTAGCTGAATTGCCTGAGTCCGGCCCTCGATAAAGGAAGTGATCCAGCTCAACGCTGGTCCTCTCAGGCCAGCCTGTTCGACACGGTTGAGCAAGATGTCATAGTCAACCGTGTCGAACGCAGCCGAGAGGTCAAGCAGCACCAGGGCTTGGTGTGTAAAGGTGGAGTTTGTGGAATCTTACATGTTCAACATTGTTGCACATACATACCTGACAAGAGTCAGAGCATAGAGATGTACATAAAAAATATTACCGAATTACATGAGGAGATAGAACCTTTAGAAGATGAGAGTTTTTCAGAACGTTTAGGCAAAAGATTTGCAGCAATTAAACACTGGATTTTAGAGATTGGTAGATCAATTATAGGTAAAATAGTTTTTCCTTTAATAATAATAGTTATAGTGATACTGTTGTTAAAAATTAGTTGTATGCTACACAAGAGAAGAAAATATTTAACAGAAAGGAAAAGAATTCATAAGCTAAGGGATGAAAAGGAAAAGGAAATAGAATTAGAAGAGTTTCGTAGAACTCAATATGAGAAATGCGGAAAAACAGATGAATCAAACGTTTAGAAATACTAATATTAAGAAAGTCCAAAACATGTTCAAGGGTTGAAAATGTATAACATTTTGGGTATTTTTTGGTGATTAAGGAATCACCAGATGAGGGAGTTGATGGAGCAAGGTAAAGAACACAATTTTGTTCAAACTTGCGAAGTTAATCTCTCCTAACAAAAGTAATCAGTCTAATAAGCTTGTGGTGAAATTATTATTCAACTTAGTTTAAAAGATACAATCCTGAAAACACATGCGGGACTAATGTGCTTTATGTTGCAAATGCAAAGGAAAATAATAAACTAACCTTGTCTATTGTCTTTGTCAGTATTATATGCGGCAGTATAATTTAATGGCATGTGCTTATTTTATGTGCTTATGTTATGTCTTTTGTGATAAAAGCTCTTGGAGTTCCTGCCATTCGAAAAGGACAAGTAAATATAATGCTGCCTATTTGTGCATTGCCAGGTAACTTAATTGACAAGGTTAATTAGCAAAGGGGGAGGGTAACAGAATGGGTCTCAAGTCTTTAATTAATTGATGTCTTGTGTTTGTTTAATATTAGTTTCCAAGTGAGGCTTAAAAAATTGGTGCTGAAATATGGCTGACAAAAGATGTCCAGAGTGATTTCCTGCACATGCGCAGCTGTGAAGAATTTTGCTGCAAAGTCATTTTGAATTAAAGAGCGATTCCTTTGACTTGTTGAGCGTGTTCACGGAGGCCAGCCAAGGACAGCATTTTGATATGATTGCCAAGGTTAGGAAATTAATGTAAACGTCCTAGGCTCGAGTAAAGTATCTTTCTTGAGGAAATCGAGGATGTGGAAATGAAAGACAATGTGCCTTATTTAAAACCTGGATTTTGGTCAAGAGTCGAATGACCTAATTAATTTTATCGTGGACTGACACGGGACAGCCAATGATAACCTTGGATTCCTACGAAAGAATGTGAAATGTAGAAAGTTTAGCTAGAGAGAAAGGTATAAATTATGGCACCATGAGCAAGGAAAAAACTCTTACTTTCCGATTCCTGAGTGGTGTCATGCTGTTGGACTTCTTGCGCACGTAAGGACAGGAGACTTTTAATGATTCATTGTTTTCCAGGTAAAGTTAGATTGAGACAGGGAAAATAGATTCAGGGAATGGAAACCATTATTTTGCTAACTCTTCATGTTTCTGAGCTTGCTTTGAAATGTCAGTTCTAAATTTCATTTCCCTATTAAAATGCTGCTTTCTTATTTACTTATGGAATAAACATTCTTAAACGTAAAATGCTCTTTCTTTATGAAAATAAAGTAAATAAAATTAGATTTGAAATGACAAGCTGGTCTTGTTTATTTATGGTCTAGTTTCCATTAGTTGATCCATCAACCAAAAGTGGTTTGATTTTTAGCTTAAAATTGGTTTAAAATCATGATAATGAAGAATAAACTGCAGTTGTACATAATAGTGTAAATATTATGTGAATAGAATATAAATCAAATCACCTGATTCAATTGCTCAAAAATTGTCTCATTGGTTTTATGAGCCTATATCAGTGTTTAAAAGTATATGGTGAGTATTGAGGTGATAGATAGTGTTTGTGAGACAATTTTTCAATCGGAGCGCTGGATCAGCACCCTCTGCCAGATCCGGCTTGGTTTATGGCCCCCAGAGAGCAAAGGCCCTCGCCCTTGGGGTTCAGAAACCCATCTCTGGTGGCAGGCTTGTGAAAAAAAGTCAGTCAACACACCAGTAACTGGTAGGTTTTCAGGGGGCACCCCTAGGGGGCCCTCTGTGTGAATGTATTACTAAAACCAACACTGGCATCAGGTTTATTAAAATTAGATGTTTGATACCAAACATTGCTATTTTCAGTGACACCATCATATCGCTGGGAAACTCGTTTTCACCAGTGTCCAGCACATGCTTTAAAATGGCTTTCCTGATCACTTGTACTGTACAGGCAGTAATGGAACTGACCAGCACAAGGGCATATCTCCTACTGCAGTTATGCCCTCACATGTAGTATTGTGCACTCTGCCTTAGGATGCTAAGGCCTGCTGTAGGGGTGACTTACGTATACTGCATGCAGTGCTGAAGGCGTGGCACACATGCTGTGTGCCATGTCAAGTTTTCACTTTTGCCCGCACCAAGACATGCAGCGCCAGTTAGCAGGAGCTTGGTGAGGGGTCCCTCAGGATGGTACAATTCGTGCTGCAGTCCTTAGGGACCCTCTTTAGTACGTCAAGCCCTAGGTACCAGGGGTACCATTTACTAGGAACTTACAGAGGGTACTAAAGGTATTGCCTATTGGGCAACCAATTGCTCATTTTTGGAAAGAGATCTGGCACTAGGGACCTGGTTAGCAGGAACCCAGTGCACATTGAACAGAAATCACATCATATACCAGGCAAAAAGTGAGGGAGGCCATGTCAAAACAGGCACTTTTCTACACTAACACACCATCAGGTCAAATGCAACACATAAAAGACTGAGCTGATTTTCTTGGGAGTGAAGATCCCCTGAGTCGTGGCAGCCTTTTTGGCCTGTGGACACCCCTCCTCCTGGGTGTCAGGCTGATTTAGTCAAATTTTTTGACTGTCTCTCTTTTGTACCTTAGGTTAATATGGTGGTGGGCACTTGATTTGGACTGCTGCACGTTTTAAGAAAGTTCTTTACAATTTCTTTTTTTCACAGCCAGGAAACGGGTCATACAGGCTTTAATAATATCAAGGCTTGATTACGGTAATGCCTTGTTTTTCACTTTCCCTGATTATCTTACTAATAAATTGCAGGTGGTCCAAAACACAGTGGCTTGCACTCATTTGACCTTGCCTCTGAGAGTATATGTGTCCCAGCATCAGTAGTTTCGCACTGTCCCCCTCCCCCCTATCAAGCAGAGATTTTTTTTTTAAACCCTTGTCCTGGTGAAAAGGCTCTCCATCAGACTGGCTTGGGGTACCTCAGGGCAAGGATCAGTTTCTGTGCGCCCTTTAGGTTCCTTTGATCAGCCAATGTTATCTTGGAAAAAAATCCTAGAATCTGGCATTCCAGAGCTGTAGGCAGGTCCTTCTCCTTTTTCAGGACATCAGAATGGAATAAAATACCTCTTGAGTACCGGCCATTACAGCTACTTCTCAGTTAAGGCCATATTGGGCAGTGACGGTAGAGGTGCAGAGCACCAGGACACTCTTCGGAGTAGCAATGCAATACATAGGCGCTCTTTTCATTCATTCATTCACTCAAGTTGTACTAGCTTTATCTTTACTTACCATCCCAGTGAAAAGAGCAGACTGAGCAGAGTGGATTTGTAATAATAATTTCTTTATGATACAACTCACAATAACAATAAAGTTTACCCTTTCTTCTGTATGCAAGGTTATCATTGAAGAGATTGTTCCCATGCTTTACCCTATACTGATCCTCTGGATACTGCACAAACTGCTTATCTGCATCACCTACGGAAACATTGACAACTTGTTTCTCAAAGTTTAAGCCATTCTAAGATAAACTTAAAGGAAATTCAGATAAATCAAGCTACAGTTCTGCTCTCTTTTCTCCTGGAAGAAAGTTTGTATTGTCTCATTGTTTCCTACCTGTCCATATATCATAGTAAAATGTGGACAATGATTTATTGGCCCATTTGAGATAGCTACTCAAATCAATCCTATGGTCTTTCTGTTGAGGTAGAAGATATATCCTGTTTTTTTCTTTCATGTCAATTGAAGCTATTCATTCCTGATCCTTATTAACAGAGTCTATCCAACCCTTTGCCACTTCACGGTACAAGGACAACTTGAATGCGAGGTAAAGAAATATGTGATATTCATTGAAAAGGCTATCCCATGAGTGATCATTCTTCGATAAATGCTGCTTCAGTTCATACTCCTATATTTATTACTTTGTCGATTTTTTATGACTTTGTCCTCATAAACCCTGAGCATCAAAGGGCAGCACAATGTTAGATCTATGCCAAGAATCATGCCAAGATATTACCGAAGGATGCATGCATTTCAGAAACAAAGATCTCCCTACACTGCAGCACCTTGTTTTACTAGGACACTGCATTAAGAGATTGATGGGGGCTCATGCTGCTGAGTCGATCTGTCGTATCCGTGCTTGTGGTTCTTAAAGCATGCTTGCAGTCACCCGCATGAGTGTTTTACAAGTCACCTGGAACACCACGCAAGACGAACGGCAGCAGGATGCTGTAATCCAGCATAGAAATTAGTATGTCAATCTCCAAATTAATATTATGGGCCCTGGTTTCAGGCAAAGGTGCTATTTAGTGCACCTATAAATAACAATACAAATAGGGTACATTATTTATGTGGTGCTATAAATAGCACCTATTATGAGTTTATGGGGAGTAACGTGGATTTCCAGGTTTATCACTCCAAAATCTGCATTGTAAGGTAAATACTTTAGGCTTTTTCTCAGTAAAATTTTGGTAGTTTTGACCTGGCAAAATTTAACAGAGCTAAATGCATCAGATAATTATTAGATGTTGGTAAATAAAAATAAAAAAGCAATTCCTATCTGTGCGTTAACAGGGGTTTACCCCCAGGTTGGAATTAACTGACCAACTTGTAATCAGGACCTATGACTTTTGAAAATGGGCATGGACAAGCCTTCCAACCTGACTTTCTAAATATGGTGGGTTGATCATACTTCATTAACTGAGATTCAAAATCGAAGATGGAGTTTGAGTCTTTACCTGTAATGTCAGTTCTTGTTCAGTTATACACAAGAGAGACAGTCATGAGATGATGTTAGAGCATAATTGTTCGTTTATTTTTTTTAGCATGAAGATGTCTCTATTTTTGTCCCAGATTTTTGCTTTTACAAATTGGATCTTCTAGATTTTTTCATTTGGATTCTTTTTCGGCTCTTTCCTACCTACTGGTGGCAGCTGGTGTTTGGTGATTTGCTGATGTCTGCAATTCTAATCATTATCTTCAGACAAGAGCTATAAGATTGTCAATGAGTTATTTTTTTCTTGTGTATGTTTTTCCTCATTTCTGGGACCATCTTAAGAAGACACAACACTTTTCATGGATACCATTCTATGCAAGGTTGCACTGTTTCTACAGAGAGGAGATACCAATCAAGAAGGTGGTTCTACAGACATTCCCATCGCCTAATTCTTGACACATACATATATTGCTTTGACTTAGTTTCTCACCATGGGACACGTCACTTAAACAATTATGTGACTTTGCATATTCTTTCTTCTTCACAGTGTACAATGTCTTCTAACATAATGGACAAGACTACACAGAATTTGTTCTGAAAAAGGTGTTTTGCAAGTCCATTCCATAGAATCACATGAGTGCATATGCATATGGAGTTTTGTCAAGGGGACACTGTCAAAACAGCACATGGGAACAAATGCTAGCCAACTGCATGTGACATTATCCAGCTGCAATGTACACATTCGTTTAGATTTCACAAATATTACAGGGTATAACACCACACAAGTTAGTTACCTCGGCATTACATGAAGTGACATGATGATATAGGATAGCAACTCTCCCGCATGCAGTCGTTCATGCTTCTCAAGCTAGGTATGAAGATTTCGCCAGGTCTGGGCTGGGGCCTTCCTCATCTGCAGTGGCAGGAGCGATTAGAGGGTCTTTCTGTGTAGCCAGGTGTATTTCTAAAGTATGTCTACGGTCTTAAGCCAGGACTAGCACCAGAGATCTTCCCAGCATCTGTGTACCCGTCATCTCTTTATGGTGCCAACCATTTGGCAGTGCATTACATGGTGATGCCATGCGTATCACCAGGCATACCTTCAGGCTCAGATGTGTCATCCACCCCTTAAAGTGGAGTGGAATATGTTCATCTTGTAGATGTTTGGTGATTGATTGACAAACGTGTTGCAATCAAAATCAGTGTTCCTCAGCACTGAAAGTCTGTGCAACTTGTAATCCTCCTTCACGGTCCCTCAGCGTTGTAAGACGTTCTAACATGTAATACATTTATCTTCTCACAAATCATCCACATGACCCTACTAAATCCAATTTATTAATTTCCTTTTTCTATTGACTTATTTCATATTTTGATTGTGTGGCTTGATACTTTCTCTGGATACACCTATGGATGTAACTCTTATTTTACTCTATGCACTCTTCGATCCCCGTTTGCACTGAGCATGTCTTCATTTCTGAATTGTATGATATTACCCTATGAATTCACAATGCACTTCTTATTTTTCATGGTTCAACAGAAACTGGTTTACTTTAATCAGAGGATTAATGAACTGTTACAATTTCATCTAAACTATTAATCTATGAAACGTTGTGTATTACTTAAACTCCGATGTAGTTATCTAAGGAACTTGTGGGCCTTTTCTCTGGCTTCTTTATGGCTCCGATCTATGAGTGACTGAGTACTAGTTTGATTATTTTCAACTAGCGTGGGTGTGGCACAGGTGTTCTCTATGAGAGCCTCACTTGAATTGATGTGTATGTAAATTCATGATTTTTTTAATGTAGATTTTATATATGTATTCTATAATTTGTACATGCAGTCTTTCTTCTCATTACATGTTCTATTACATAACCAATATATACAGCAGGAAGAAAACCGGTTTTGCAGAAAGTTGTTAAGGTTTCCAGTTTCTACTTCTAATTAAATTTTGCACAAAGAACTAAACTTACACTTTGTATCGTATTACATTAGTGCACGACCGGTGCTATTTTGGCACTCGGTATGAAGGAACAACTTAGCCACTCTGACCCAAGAAATTATAACTGACTGTCTAAACTGGGAAAGGGGAATGGAGATTCCCTGGATTTCGTTTGTTTACAAAAGCTTGTGTAAGATAGGAAAAGATAGTATCTTTACTAACCCAAGCAAAGCCATTATGGTGAATAAAAATGACCTGAAGAAAGCACTCTATGCACTTTACACAACGGACAGAATCAGGACAGAATCAGAGAAAACTACAGTTGTTAGGTACATGGATAAGGAACTATACAGATATCTTTTAGCATTGTATCTAACTCTACCGATGACACATTGGGAAAGAAGCCTCCTGTTTCGATTGAGGGCTGG
Organism: Lissotriton vulgaris; assembly: GCF_964263255.1. Classification (NCBI taxonomy): domain Eukaryota; kingdom Metazoa; phylum Chordata; class Amphibia; order Caudata; family Salamandridae; genus Lissotriton; species Lissotriton vulgaris. Next base: position 469,463,972 of record NC_141685.1, on the reverse strand, counting down.
ATCTATTAGATTTTTGTTAAATTTCCCTCTGGGTTACCATTCAAGTTTAAGTAAAATAAACTGCCCCTGTGATGGGCTAAGTAACCAAAATTATTTAAATTGTTACTTTTCATGTAATTTTTATCTGAAGTATACTAAATGGCTTTTAATTCCTCTTTTTAAAAAACATAGACCAATTACTATGGAAGAATCCTATCAATTGCTGCTTACCCTGGACAATGAGGAGATAATTTGCCGCACTTGCACTTTCCTAAAAATTGCTGTTCATGCCCGTAAAATGATGGACAATGCTCAAGTCTCATTCACCTGTGCTTGATGTTCAATATTAATTTTATGGATTTTATGATAAACTGTGTAACTGTATATGTGCTTTTATGAATTCTTGGAAATTCGAATAAAGATTTTTGAAATTGAACTTGAGAGCCTCACTTGAATTGGTGTGTATGTGAGTTCATGATTTTTTTAATGTAGATTTTATACATGTATTCTATAATTTGTACATGCAGTCTTTCTTCTCATTGCATGTTCTATTCATTTTCTTAATTTTTTATCCTATTTACATTTTTCAATTAAGTGTACTGGATTTGTATGTTGACCCATATAGTCATGGAGCGGAGGATTGAAGTCTACCCAAGGAGAACTTGAAATGAGTAATCACCCATAACAAACGATCTACCTGGTAAAAGACAAAAGAGGGCAACAAACATGGCGGGTCAAGGGGCATGTCCCTGAACCTTCTAGTGCCTTGCTTGGTGTTATGCTCCTGAGGACTTTGACATTATCACCACCGACTCGGGGATTACGTTAATGCATTTTCTCCAGTAAGCTGCTGTTTTGCCTTGTGTGCATTTTATTAACTAACTAGCAGCCCGTCCCGACGTTGTCCGGGTATGAATTGCTGCCGGCCAGTAGTATATTGTTTTGTAGGATTTCGTTTTGATAGCATTTCTTATCTGTGACAGGCCTGTGAAATGCTCAGATTCACAGTGCACTGCTGATGCACTTAAGAGTGCGCGTTCAGTAGTGAGTGAACTCGAGTTTCCCTACTTTATTTTTCCTTGCAATATAATATAGCGCAAACTCGACAACATGGCATGAGCACAATTTACATTACAGAAGAACACGTTCATTTGTGGTAGGCACAGGGAGACAAAGCGATTTGCCTGGAATCACAGGATGTTGAGCTGATGCCGAGATTCGAACGTAGCTCCCCAGCTCTAAAGTTCGCAATTCTAGACCTTGTGGCGGGAGGTGTGTCTAAAAGTGTATGTCAGTGCTGGCCATCAATGAGAGAGACCTGTGCATTTTTCAAATGGGTGGTGAAAAAATATGAGTATGTTGCTGGAGATGTGGGCCGCAACTTTCTTTCCACATACCAAAACTCCGCATACTTTCATTACGAAAGTACCATGACTCCGAATGCCATTATAACGCATGGCATTACATTTTATATGCTTTTACCACGCATACATTTAAAACGAAATTCATTGTAAATACATGAATGGTAAAAGCATGCTTTTTTTTCAATGTTTGGATAAGGTAAGTATGGGTATAGGGGTATATGTTTTGGGGTACTGGGGTATATGTTTTGGGGTGTTTGGGTATTTTAAGGGTTCAGATATAGTTTTGGGTTATGGGGTACAGGGGTAGTTTCAGGGTTTAGGGATAGGTATGGGTTTTGGGGCAAAGGGGTATTTTTAGGGTTCAGGGCTAGGTTTGGGTTTTGGGGTATAGGGGTATTTTAAGGGTTCAGGGCTAGGTTTGGGTTTTGGGGTAAGGGGTATTTTTAGGGTTCAGGGCTAGGTTTGGGGTTTGGGGTAAAGGGGTATTTTAGGGTTCAGGGCTAGGATTGGGGTACAGGGGTATTTAGGGTTCAGGGCTAGGTTTGGGTGTTGGGGTACAGGGGTATTTTTAGGGTTCAGGGCTAGGTTTGCGTTTTGGGGTACAGGGGTATTTTAGGGGTTCAGGGCTAGGTTTGGGTTTTGGGGTACAGGGGTATTTTAGGGTTCAGGGGTAGGTTTGGGTTTTGGGGTACAGTGGTATATTTAGGGTTCAGGGCTAGGTTTGGGTTTTGGGTACAGGGGTATTTTTAGGGTTCAGGGGTAGGTTTGGATTTTGAGGTACAGGGGTATTTTTAGGGTTCAGGGCCAGGTTTGGGTTTTGGGGTACAGGGGTATTTTTAGGGTTTAGGGATAGGTTTGGGTTTTGGGGTACAGGGTATATTTATAGGGCTAAGATGGGTTAGTGTTTAAGGGTGTTGGGGTATTTTAAGGAGTAAGGGTGGGTTATGATTATGGGGTGCAGGGGTATTTAAAGGGAGCAGGGAGGGATTAGCACACGATATGAGACATGGTAAGAAGGGTGGAACGTACCACACGCCCCCAGCGTTTGTCATGCCCCCAGCACACCCCCACAGCACAACACAGACACGCCCACAAGGGACTACTTTGCTGGCACGGTTCTTTTACCTTTTAAATGTATATGGTGGGCGTCTGCATAGCCTATGTCCTTCTGCTGCAACTGCCCTTTCCAACGCTGTATTGGGTGTTGTGATTGGTGCTGTGGTTCCTGAGATTACCCGCCTCAAAGTTTTGGGCTCTCTCTTTATTATATTAGTATTGAAGATATTTCTATCCAGGCCACTTTGATTGCAGTTTATCCATTCATACCTGTTTTCCATGTCTTTCTAGGCTCTAGTCACGAGCCTATTCATCGCCCCTTGACCCGCCACGTTGGTTACCAGTTATCAGTGACGATTAGCACTCTTAATTATGTACACTGGCAGAGAAATCTTGTTCTGATTGTATTTCGCAGTTGTGTTTAAAGCCTGATGTGATGGCAGGACAGTTTCTGCCAGCTCTTTATGCTGCTTTTTATGTGTGCCCAGAGCACATTCCATTTTATCAGTTCAATTTCTCCAGCTAATGCTTTTGTAAATTCCTTTTGGAGTGCCCTTTGTTTATCCCCTGTTGTTTCGCAGAATACCAGATTATGCTCATTTGGAACTGTTCTTCATAAAGGTATACTCTTTATTGTATGCCCATAATGAAACACATTTATAACTGGACTCCTGCTTGTCACGCTGGTATGCATTTTAATTTGGGAGTACAGTTATACTGTTAACCAATTCAGTCTGTATGTCCTGCTTGCATGGCTTTCTAGTTTGTTTTCAGCGCTTATGTAGGCATGTATTGATTATATTACAAATTTAAGCTATGCGGATCCATCATATCTGTCTGTCTAGCTATCTATGTATCTACCAGTCTTATCTGTCTATCTGTCCTGTTCCCTGCATTGCCAGGAACTGCTATGATATGATAATGTGTGTTTTTTTGAGACCAAGAAAATATTTTTCCTTTATTTTATTTTTTTATTGTTGAGAGTATGCAGCTTACAAACAACAACGTTTTGCAAACATGAGGGAACAAAATAATAATTGCCAAAGCCAAAGGACTGGCAGCCGATGCATGACCATCTCAATTCAATTGATGCATGCCGCTAGTGTAATCTTTGCATACAATTCCGGTTTGTTGCAAAACAGTGTGTGAAATGGGCCATATATGAGGTTAGACTGTGACACTGCAGACAGTTCGCCTCATGCTCGACAAGCATAACTGCAGTAGACCAGACCTTCCCTTCAATGAGTTGGTGGGACTCCCACCTCGGTTTCTCATTCTCCAGGCCCAGAATCAGACTGCTCTAGGCAGCATAGCAGCTATTTTAGGAAGAAGGGTTTCTCCGTTTCTCCCGTTCTCCTTCCTTCCCTTTATCCCTACAATTTTTTGTTCGAATCAGAATAGAGAGAGAGTGATATTTAATAAAGGATGAAAATAAACTAATTGGCTGGAGACAATGGTATGGGCATCGCCACTCAGACTGCATCACCACTCCAGAATATATGACTCCACAATCAGGCAATAGCAATTCCTGGGTTGATTTTCCAGTGTTTAGGTCTGACCAGACAGTGCAGCTTCTGACAGGCTTATTGTGTGCAATTGTACACAGATCAGGCTTTGGATAAGATTATTTAAGCCATTGCTTTGAGATAGGGTCAATCACAACTTAGATGAGGACACATCTCTCACCTCATGCTACTGGCTGTTTGGTGTGTCACTCCACCTCCCATCAGAATTTGAATTTAAAAGAATTTATAAAGCGCACGTATACCATGCGGTTTCTTGGTGCTCGAGGATGCTAATACAAAGGGCAGGAGGGCGGGTGCCTAGAACGAAAAGGCTTGCTGGAAAAGGAAAGTTTTAAAGGCTCTACGAAACTCCATGTAGGAGGTGGCCGATCTCATGGCGAGCGGGAGTGTGTTCCAGAATAATGGGGCGAGGACGGAAAATTTCAAGCCTCCCATTCTGCATTTCTTAAAGCGAGAACTGAGAGAAGGCATTTGGGAGAGGAGCGCAGCTCTCTAGTAGGGTGATAGGCCTGGATTGCAGAGGAGATGAAAGCAGTTGCCGTATACCATATATCGCAATTCATGAGAGATTATTTCGCACCTCAAAGGCACACTCAATCATCACATCTTTTGATCATGCTCATTTTGTTCTCTCACACAGGCATTGTCTCCAAATCAGTCCTTTAATCTCTGTTTTCACTGCATGGCATATTGTTTCAATTTAAGAAAAAAGAAATGAATATAATGCACACCAAATGGCATCAGGGCAATGGTACTTTGGTGCCTTTAGCAACCACATTCAGCCATCAAGCTGCTAAAATTTAGCATGCCAGGCAGTTCCTCTTCTTCCGCTGCCAAACTGGTGCTGACATACAAATTCATTGCACCGACAGCTTTGGCAAAGGCATTAAGTCTGATTTATAACTGCAAGCCAGACTTATTGGCTTTGCCAATGCTTCTTCAATTGAGACGATTCTGCTGCTGTGTCTTAAAGCATCAGAGCCATTCAGCCTCATGCCATAGATAAGCTTTAGCAGAATTTCCTGTGCATTCTTGGCTATACTGAAGCAAAACAAAAAGTGAATAATTTAGGGTCTGATTTAGAGTTTTGATGGCAAACTTTCCTTCTGCCATTGCAGTTTAGCTCCCTCCACTGCTAAGCCAGAAAGGGAAAATCCAATGATATTTAGAGTTCTGTGCTAAGAAAGTGGAGTTTCTCCATCAAAGTGATGGTGTCTGCCCTAAAAGGAATTACTTTTGTGGTGGAAAGGGGAACCTCCGGCAGAAAATCCTCCCATGGCCTTACTGGATACTGGAATGTAACTAACTGAGGGTCACATGTGTGACCATTTTTAGCAGTGGCAAATGGAAATTCGGGCCGTTTGCGACCGCTAAAGAGAGTTGTAGCATGTATAAACCCTAATCAGCAACCGAGTCAGCAACCGGTTACCGAGTCACAAAATAGGATTTGCGAGTCCCTAGGAGGAAGAGGCATGCCAAGTGCAAACCTTCCTAATATTCCTAATTAGGACAGCACACCACCATGTCTGTGTTTGCTTTTAAATAAAACTATTTTTTTAAATGCAGGCCTTTTCCTTAAAGGAAAACAGGATGCATTTAAAAAATAAAACATTTCGGTTTAATTTTTTAAGGGTAGTGCTCCGTAGGTCCGTAGGACCACTTCCTGCTCTCAAAAAACGTTTTTGCTACCATTCACAAAGGGGAAGGGGCCCCTTGTGTCCTCCTTCCCATTTGTGACTGGCTTGCCACCTACTTGAAGTAGGTGGTAAGCCAGTAAACTGTCATTGTTTTGTGATCGCATTCCGGTTTCAAAACAATTGTGCATCCCATCTGAATCGGTAATAGGAAGGGACGCCCTTGGCCTATTTTACGAGTCGGTATTAGGTTCCCAACTCGCAAATTGAGTTTTTCCGGTTGAAAACGGCTGATTCTGCGAATCTGCCCATTTGCGAGCTAAAAAAAAGCATTATACATCTGCCTCTAAATGGGAACACTGGAAATATATCATTAAAACGGGGGTGGTACATGTTCAGCGTGCACATAACTGGTATATCAAACATGAGTTGTCCACACAATATTAGGGGCTATAACTAGATCTTTGTGAAAGTGCAACCCTGTTCATGTGGCAGATTTTCAAAGAGCTGACTCCACCTCACTTGTTGGCAGACCAGTGACTCTAGTTTGGTCCACCGAATAGTGGTGGAGTTCTATTTTGCACATTGGAAAAGCTGGGGGGGGGTCTCCTCATGTAAAGGGCCAGATTAGGAGGTAGAGCTCTCTCATATCGCGGACCATGCCTATGGAATGAACTTCCACTCCCCTTAAGACAATGCTCTTAACACTTGCAGTTCAGGAAAATGCTTAAGATCTTCCTCTTCTACCGCTGCTGATCATGTGGAATGTGCTGCCATCCCCTCACAGTCCTGCTGAAGCGAAGAGATACCCCTTTGGGGGTCGATTCTAGCGCTATACAAACAATTACAAATACAAATAGTACTATATGCATCAAACTCAATATTAGCAGATGGTGGTAAATTAGCATTTTTTGGGAACTTGTTCTTTGCAACCCTCCTCTAATAGGGCGATTTATCCCAGTAGTATTCTTGAACATATTTCTGTGCACGCACCACTTATATGATGCCAATTAGGAAATATAACTCCTATGTTTTACTGAAAAGTGATGCCAAGTTATGGTGCTAAAATATCTCACACATCATAACCTTTCTAAATATTTTCTACCTTTTTTTTGCATTCTTGTCACTTCCTTCCTGGACCAGATAGCACAACTTGGCAAGGGCCGTTTGTCAAAGATCTGCTGCAGGAAATCAGATATGGAGCTGCACATAGAACTGATCACAGATAACATTATCCATCTGAGGCATGTTCTGGTGGTGAAAGCTCTTCGCGTGAAATGGTGTGTCACAAACACTATCAGCGGCACTCATCGTCAGAAGAAGCATCTTCTTCAGTTTCACTGGAATTATTGTCGTGTGTAGAAGCTGCCTCTGAATTTACACTTTCGTTTTAAATGAGGTTGGTCGACATTATTTTACAATTTTAGCAGGATATCCTTTCTGTTGCGCGTCTTAGAGAAGTTTAGATCTAATCCATGGTGTTCAAATAGGAGGCAGCAGAGGAGAGAGAAGGGTGCAGAAGAGGGGACGGAGTATAAAAGCCAAACAGTGTGAGGCACATGCCTGGACTGCCTGTTGCATCTACTGGGCATTTCCCCTGTGGGTTGGCGACTTTTAAGGTCAGTTTGTAGGGCAGCAGCCACTGCTGGCGCTTATCTCGCTTAGTGGTGTCGCTAGAGGGGGACCGGTGGAGCCAGTGCGCCTGTGCCCTGCCACTGACAAACACAGACCCTGTGCTGTTTCTGCTAAAAAATTTCTCATTCCATCGAACTGTGAGGCAGGTTTAAAGTGCTGGTTTGATATGAGTCCTATAAAGCACGTTGCCCAATCAATAAAATCATTATTGTACAATATGAATAGATAAGACAGATTGAAAGTGCATTGTACTATCTTGAAATGCTGACTCACTCGAGTCTCTATTAAATGCTAACGATTGTAAACCACATTATATAGTACAACGATAGCAGATTTTAATGATTTTCATGCTAGTTATAAAAACTTTCAAAATAATTTGTGACGTACTTGGTGCATAGTAAGAGATCAAACTCATCATTATTCCACAATGTCAACCTCATTCTAGTGAATCAAAGTTACTTCGACTTCCAATCAACAATCAATTATTATGCAATGAAAACAATACTAAATATGGCATGTTGAAAGTACAATATGTTATACGCAAGGTGCTGTCTAGAAAGGAATCTTTACAAAGTGTTAACAATTCTCCTATTCGCATTATATCATTCCGTTTCTTTTCTTGCAAACCACATGCTGTACTCCAAAGCGAAGGGTGCGTCGCCGTATGGACCTCACAGGAATGGTCCAAATAATATTCCCAACACAATCCGCCCACAAGGAAGACAACGCCATGTGCGATTGCCAATGTTCTTTATGTCAAGCTGCCATTGAACACGTTTCAGCTGATCCCAGCCTTGTTCACCAATTCCGAGGTGGCATTTACGGCAGTCTTTTAACTGTGTTAATTTTGTTACTTGAAACTACTCATGTAGACAACATAGATGACAGACCTTTACTTTTTCAACATCTTCTGCTCAATAGCATTACTAAACTATACGCATACACAATCTTTAACAACTTGTATATCAAAACAAGCACTCCTTAATAGGATACTTGCGAAATCAATTTTGCGAATAATTTCATAAAAGTTACAGTTAATACCTGAACCGGGCTCATATCAATAGCATACTTGCAAAAACAACTTTTAAAATAATTACATAAAAGTTATCTAGCGGCACATGCAATGTCTAAACATTACAATTCACAGGATTACATGTGTATTAGAAGCCTTTGTGGGCTATACTATTCATGCCATACTCGCGCTAATGTCCTGCCCAAATGAGCCTAGTATACATTTTCTCTGATTATCAACAGGTATTTTGCACCAGTTGCCCCCAAAAAATTAAAGTGCAAACTGTTACGTGATAATGAATACAATGTATTTATAAAACCATGATTCATTAAACTTGTTACAGAAAAAAATATTAAAAACACATCAAAACAGTACCATTAGATGGGAAGTTCACACTCTTTACAGTAGTATATTAAAGAAGTGTGTGCATTTTTAATCATTTTTTCTGTAACAAGTTTAATGAATCATGGTTTTATAAGTGAATTTTATTCATTATCGCTGATGTAATCAGTGATGTCATTTGAGATGTCATCAGTGATGTCATCAGTGATGTCACTGACCATGTCAAGAATGATGTAATACGTGACGTCATCAGCAGTGCATTGCGGGGGCGCGAGTTATAGTTAGCTGAACTAACCATAACTGCCGAGTTTCTCTGGTTTTGTACGAGTGAAATGTCCAACTAACTATAACGTCCTTGAAACCTGTGTTTCTTTTCAGTTCCGAAGCTTTTTAAGGCTGTGCAGATCGCCAACTCCCCCTAGCAGCTGATTCTGTGTCTCCGGCAGAGCTCAGTGAACACTGAACCCAGAAGCTGGGCGTCCCCGCAGCGCCCACTGCTGTCCCATTCTCCTCACCGCTGCCTTCGGTGATACACTGTGTAAGTGAGTGACTTGGTTCCCAGTATGGTCTCCTGCGCTATTGAACAGCGGCTACCTCTGTGCCACCAGATACCCCTCTGGCGGTGTTCTTGAAAGGGATCCCTCACAGCGCACAGCGTGCATTGCTCTCACTCCGTGCACAACTGTATGTAAAGGTGAGAGCCTCGGGCTCCCGGTTCTCCACGCCCCACCATCCTTCCTTTAAAAAGGTGAACCAGGGGCCTGGTGCACACCCACCATGTGCAGGAATCTGTGCATGCAGACCATGGGTGTGTGCCTTCCCCCGCCAGCAGACCAACAAGGATCATCATGCACATGGGTAAACTGACGGCACCATGTGCACAGATAGAGTCTCATATGGAGCCTGACAGCAAATGGAACAGAATTCAGCATAACCGAGCAGGGCACGTTAGAAAGCGGCAGCGGACACAACAAGGTCTGAAGGAGAAGAGTGTAGCTGGTGCCGAGCCAATAGTTCTTTAAAGAAGCACGGGGCAAGGTATGTCCAGGTGGCACTGAGGGCTTTGTATTAAGGGTGCATCTCATGTGTGTACTTTTCAGGAGTACAAGGAGTATACACGGATGAAGCATGCGTTGGATGTACCGACTTATAGCCATGACCCTTGGTAGGAGGGCCTAGGATTCCAGCTGCTCAAGACTGAGAACAGGATCAGCTGCATTATAATGGAACATTAAGAAGGTACAGAGACCCGGCTGTGTTTTTAACTCTGGGCCAATAAATCCATTACATCCAGTAAGAAGCAAAACCACTGATTACTCTTCTCGACCAGTCCACTTCCTTTCCTGTTGCAGTCCATATTACCTTAGATTTCTAGCTCTGTCTCTCTCTGTCGCTCTCTAGGCCCACACCACTCCTGCGCCCCCTGAATATGGATATGCCCTTGAGGTCACCTCCCCTCAGGCTCCACAATGCCGCCATGAAGCAGGTGGGCCAAGCTTTTCTCCAATCCCGCCGCAGAGGTTGGGCCATTTAAACGAGCACGGCTCCCCCTTTGGCTTCCGGACGGCAGCTTTCCTTAAAGCCATCCCCTGAGCAGGGGCGGCTCTAGGATCATGGTGGCCCTGGGCAGGGAGCGTAGGTAGAAGGCCCTGGAAGAGGGGGTCCGGGTAGGGCAGAGCGCAGAGGCCAGTGAAGAGGGCGGGTCAGGGTGTTTGGAAGTGGAATAGAGCCGGAGGCCGCCAAATCCCTGCCTGGGGCCGCCACGCAAATATGTATCCATCTTCAGTAGATTATTATGCTAAGGATATATATTGGCGTGGTGGCCCCTGGGGTTTGGTAGCCCTGTGCAGGTGCACAGCTTGCACATGCCTAAGGCCGCCCCTGCCCTGAGCCATGGCATTAGTCCGATGGCCGGCCACCCCCGCTGCCTTTGGGTCACTACAGAACGTGAAGCAGTGCACAAGTCAGAACCCTTTCCACTACAGCTGTAAAGACTGATCGGCTGTGATAGCCGAGCCGACACAAATCTGTTCTTTCATTGGAAAGAACAGTTAATGTGTTCATTCGTTGGAACCTAGGATTGTCACAGCTAAATGAACTCGTTTTTTCACATAACAGACTGCGTTAGAAAGAACTACTCAGTACAAATGTAACAAACAGCCAGAACACGTCAGACAAAAAATAAAACACACATACATGTCCAAAGCTGCGCATACATGCCATATAGCTTGCAACGCCACACAAACTGTTTAAAGCACGTGAACTTGTCAATCAAATGAAAAGCCACCAAGCTGTACCTCATGAATACCCCACTTCCTATCTCATTCAATATAATATCGGTGACCAACATGACCGATTATACCGCCCCCTGGATTGGCAGTGTCTTAGGGCTGGTCCAGAACTGAACCACACAGCATAGCATTACTTGCACCACACCTCGAACAACTCACAAGGTATGACGTTATATTACATGTGCCATACAATGCTAACACCACCATAATATAAATGATCACATTTTGAATCTCACTTGGACGTTTTTGCTTTCATGTTCCTTTTAACAACAAAGTCCATACGGAAAGCATATTAGCCGAACCCGAAGGATACATACTTTAAAACGTTCAAAATTCGAACAGATTAATTGTGCGCATAATACCTGGGTATTATTAGGGTTTACAATTTTACGTGACTGCATCCCCGTAAAGGCCTCCTCAAAGAGTATTCAGTATACATATTGCACAGGACTATTAAGTTTGCATGTTATCCAGTGAAGCAAAGCAATTTAAACATCGCCAATATTGCATATAGTTCACCATCTATTAAGAGAAGGTTTTTACAAACAAAAACAAAATGTGTTTGATTAATTCCTTTCAATGTAAAAAATTGTTTGTACACTCTTGGCAGTAAGCTATGCTGGTAACTATATCTATCATTAGTTAATGATTTCAAAATCAGGCTGAGAGCCCCAGTGCTGCCAGAGAGTGACGTCAGACACAACTGCATGAGCACATCCTGACGCGGGCACACCTGAGGAGTAACACAGCAGCACAAAAGACTGTATGGTGGAGTACACGGAAGGAAGCTATCAAGGTATGTTCAGGCCTAGTGAGGAAATGAGGAGCTAAGCTGGGATTCAGCACATTTAATAACAGCTTTAGGCAAACTACAGAGGCCGATGCATCAGCTTTATCTCCTGACCGACAATACAGAGAGCTCCAAGTAAACATTCAGCTGGGACAGAGAAGAATTAACAGTCCGGTGCAACTCTCTGATGGGATGAAGTGCGATGTCAATTAAACTGAGTAGCAAACTCTTTTTAATACTGTAGATACAGAAGTAGTGGTTACTTGTACTCCTGGTTCTGCATTCTAGGAATCTTCATTGGTGTCATAAATGTTAGAATAATTCTCTGCTGCGTGTATGGACCTTGGAACACTTCATATTATATTGGCTCGATATCTTGCAAATTTCCATATGTACAGACGATCTGCGCACCCCTCAGGAGACTATCAAAGACTAGACTTTTTACCGAAATTTAGACTGCTTTAACACTAGTCTCAAGACTGCGTTGTGCCCTCCACCATGTAAAATGCTGTGAATGGCTAGCACTGAGGGAAAAGCGTAGCATGACAGGCTTACATTGATGAAGCTAGAGAAAAAGCATCCTGTCCCTTTAAGGCTACAAGAGCTTCTAGCAGTTCTATTGGTTTGAACTGGCAGCTGCCTCACAGGGTCTGTTCCTTTGCAAGAGAGCCATGGAGATGTGAAGCAAACGACGCAATTGATGTTTAAAATACACAAAAAAGAAGCAGAAGCTAGAGAAGCCAGAGGGTTGTTTATGACTTCAGTGGAGACTCATAGGATGCAGAGCCAGGAATACGGCTCGCCTTTGGGACTGTATATGTGTTTAGCCATGAAACAGTGGATATTGTGCTGCACAACTAAATACTTATAAGGTCCCAAAGGCGAGACATATTGGCTATGCTAATGCCCTGCAAGAAACATACAGCATCTGCAGATAAGTCTATCTCACTGCATCACTGCAGAAAATATAGAGCATCCCTGAATATGTCTTTCACTCTGCAGTACTCCAAGAAATTAAGAGCATCTCCAGGCGTGTCTCTCACACTGAATCGGTCAGAGCGCGAAACACTGCTGACCACACAATTTTGTTAGGCTAGAAAAATGACCAAGGATAGGGACACTGTCATATCCTTGGTCCAATCCTTGCTTGCCAACAGCAGTAGAAAATAAAAAAGAAAGAAAGCAATCAGGCTTCCTTAATTTTCCTCAATTTCTAACCTATTCTACTTCATCTATGTATGCGACTTGGCAGAGATTTTCTTATGCAGCATTAAGTAAACTCTCAGAGGTACTGTTAGAAACGGGGTAGCGTGGTGTGGAGCGGGTAGGCCAAACTCCAGGGCATTGTGTAAAGCATCTGCGCAGCACACCCACAGGTGACACACCGGACACATTACAAAAGAGACTCCATACCAGGAGATGTGAAAATAACTTTTTGCATTAAGACAACACGTTGTAGAATGTAATTTCAGGTACAGATAAACTGTGCCAACCGGCACCGGGGAGCAGTTCACAGGGGGACTATTTACAAGGCAGGGCCAATCGGGCCGCTGCCAGAACCATCACCATCACAACTAGAATACATGTAAGCATCAGTAATAACGGTGTGACAGCCAGTAGCTACTGGCACAATCATGTACTGAGCAATATCGCATTTGCATAAATCCCTTTAGCATGGGGCATAAACATAATAGGCCATGAATCACAGCACATTCACATAACCATTTTTTCATTTTCATTAATCTTTATTTCGATCACAGATCATAAAAGATGCAAAACAGTACATACATTTAAAAACTTATTAAACATAGTGTGATCCAAATTTCTAAAAGTAGTTAAAATATAAATAAGACGTGGGTGGGCTGGCGCTGGTAATGTCCAATTATGGCAGGCATTTCATCATTCGGCTACGGGTAAACCACAGGGAGGTTAAAAATTTTGACAGTGCAAAAACAATAGGGGGGGAGAGATCGGATTTTAGCACTCTATAGGCAATTTGGTGAGATCTAAAACCCAAGTTCCTAAGCATCGGGACAAGCCAATATTTCCTGCTCCGCTCATAGCCTTTGCAAAAAAGGACCGCGTGCATGTCGTCCTCTTTGGGGTGTGCACACATTGGGCAAGTTGATGTAGTGGAGCAGACTGACCAAGATGCTGTAAACGAAGCTAGAGGAAGGCATCCATAGCGCCATTGTAAAAACAGTTTCCTGGTTAATACAGGGGAAATCTCATCTAATGTTTTTTCCAGGGAATAGGTATCTTTTATTTTCAAAAATGAATTTGTCAAAGACCCCTCGCGAATGTCATTAGAGGCTCTGTTGAGCATCATGGCGTAGTAGGTGTCCGCAAGTGTCTTTTTTGAGATCTTGGTGCAGGAATTTAGAGGATCAGTCCATAATTCCGGGAATCCCATTACCTCGCACCTTCCCTTGACGTAAGTCAACCAAGGAATCCTTTTTATGCTTCGTAGTTCCAGGAATTCTTGTAGTTCTTCTCTATAGGTTACAAGATCTGGGCTGGACCACAAACGCCTCCAGAATTTTAGGGGTTTTAGTCCTAGCTCCTCTGTGATGGGTCTGATTCCCAAGTCCAACCTGAGTGGTAGTAGTGGAGTGCTCTGGGGGAGGGCAGCTACCTGTCTCAAGAACTTGTTCTCCGTGGTCTGTAACTTAGGGTACTGGGTGTGTCCCCACAACTCTCCCCCGTAGGTGACCCCTGCCCTAGCTTGCGTTTTGTATATGTGAATAACTGGGGTAAGTGGTCGATAACTAGATTTGTTAGCCAGGCGCAAAGTGCCACCCGCCAACTGTGCCAGTTTGATGGTCACTTTGGCCTGGTGTGCCGACCAAGTTAAGTGTTCGTTTATAGTAATCCCCAGATATTCAATGTTGTGCACTCGTTCTAATATAACCATGCCTAGCTTGGGGGGGTTCTGTTCCGGGAGTTGGGATTTAAAATCATGAATTTTGTTTTTTGGGGATTGACTTCCAGTCCCCGATCGGAGCAGAAGTTAAGAAAGCCGTCCAAAATGCGCTGAATCCCCATAGGGGATTTAGACAGCAACAGGGTGTCGTCTGCAAACATAATTGCAGGCACCCTGTTGCCGGTCAGCTTGGGGGCGTCTATATTGGCGATCCTGTTAAGGTGGGCAATTACCCCGTTCACGAAGATGCAAAACAGGGTAGGTGCAAGTACACAACCCTGTCTTACACCTCTGCGAACGGGGAACCGCTCGGATAGTTTCCCACCTTGGCCACACCTAACGCGGGCATAATTATTAGTATGGAGTCTTATCAGGATCGCCAAGATATCGGCGGGGACATCGAGTTCTTTCATGACATTCCACAGCCTGGATCTAGGCACCAAATCGAAGGCGGCACGTAGGTCTACAAAGATGGTATAGAGACTACCGCCTTCGATTATCGCTGTTCTCCAATAGAGCAGTTGTAACCTAAATATTTGGTCTGTGGTGGATACACCCTCCCGGAATCCCGCCTGGTATGGGGACAGAATCTCCCCTTCTTGAATCCATGCTTGCAGACGATTTAAGATCAATCTGCCAAAAAGTTTTTGGGAGATGTCTATCAGACTGATTGGTCGATAGTTGGACGGGAGCAGGGGGGATCCCTTTTTATAGATTGGGACTACCTCTGCTCCCGTCCAAGTATCGGGCACAGTCATACCCTCCTGGATGGCATTAAATATTAGTGTGAGGTAAGGTGCCCAGATCCCTGGTTCTTGTTTGAACAGGTCCCCCGGGACCCCATCCAATCCCGGGGCTTTTCCAGCAGCTAGACCTTTGATGGCCTCCCTCACCTCCTTCTCAGTGAACGCAGCCCCCGAGGGGGTGGGTGCGGGCAAGAGACTCGTAATACAAGAATCCTGTCCTCTCTCTGCATAAAGTGCTTCAAAGTGGGCCTGCCACACTGAGGCGGCTATATTGGGTTCTATTGCCGATGGTAACTCACCCGTGCCATTAGCTACTACCCGCCAAAATTTGCGTGAGTCTCTGGTTGATAGTGCCTTCACGAGATTCTCCCAATAGTCGTAGTCCCATTCCGCCCTGGCATTCACTAGGAGGGACTTGTATTTATTTCTTCTCTCGCGAATTTCTTCCCTGCTAAGGCGTCCCTTTATTGCAGAAAGCAAGTGAGCCTTTGCCCTCCTACATGTAGCATTATACCACGAGGTCTTTGGCTTAAAGCCCTTCCTTTCCATAGGAGTTGTGAACAGATCTTGTTCAAGGGAATCAGTAATAGTTTTGTGAATTTTTGCCAGCTCCCCTCTGGTGTCTTCGTCTGGGTATTTAGTACCCAGATCAAAGGCACTCTCTAGTAAGGGGACTAGCCTTTCATAAAGGCGAGGGAGTTTGTCCGTGCTAGTAACCAGCTTCTCCCACTTCACTTTCCTACGGTTAGTTTCAAGTAGGAGACCAGACTTTTCAGTCCCAAATCCCTGTGATGTATCCATACAGCCGGGAAGGCAGTAAGTTAGTTCCAGGGAGTTATGGTCACTATCGTTTCTTGGGCACACTTTGAAATCAACTATTGCTGGCCACATAGAGGTTTTGACCATAATGTAGTCAAGTCTGGATTCACTGCCAGGTTTGTTGTAGGTCGGGTTGCTGGGTATATCCGAGGTACAACGGCCATTACATGCCCTAAGACCGAAATTAAGGGTAAGGGCGTTTATTTGTAGGGCTAGGGGAGTCCAAGCCCTTGGCGGTGGCGCCGCCGTCTCGGGTATAAGCCAACAGGAATCTTCATCTAGGGAAGGACCGTCGCGTAGTCCGGGCAGGGGTTCATAATGGGAATTAAAATCGCCCCCAACCAGACAGGCGAGATCACACGGCACGCCCTCTAGGAATCTAGCTAACTCTTCTATGGTAGGCGACTCTTTTTGCATTTGGGTCGGCCTGGAGTAGATGTTAATGATTAATAATTTTGTTGTGTCCGGCCACTCTAGTAGAACAGCCAACAGATCATCGGAAGCGGTCTCTATATCAGAGGCTTGGCAACCTAGATCCGTTGCTACCCCTATCATTAGTCCCCCCGACGGTCTCCCCTTTCCCCCCCACCTGGCTATTTTGGAAAAGGAAGCAAAGCCAGTTAAATCTATTGCTTCCCGCGCCCAGGTTTCTTGCAGGAGTATTAAGTTCTTAGATCTAATGTAGGAGGCCCATTCTAGACAATCTAATTTACTAGCGAGCCCTGCTACATTCCACGAAATTGCTGTTATGTGTGGTGTTTGGGCTCGCAACGGACTCACAGCAATATCACTGGGGTCAAAGTGAGCCCTGTGGCTTGAAGATGACTGTGTGAAGTCCGATGGACAGATGGCAATGGGCGAGGGAGGGTTCACCATAACTGGCGTCTGGGTCAATTCACCCAGACTTGTTGTTAATGAGCCCGTCAGTGTATGTGAATTTATATCACATATGGAAACTACGGGTATGTTGGTGGTAGTAGGGGAGGTTGCAGAGGCAGCATTCCCCTCTCCAGCCCTCTGTCAGTCTACCATATCTAAGTTGCTGTATCGATTCTGAGTTGGTAGATAGGCAGGGTAATGCGTTCTGTATGGTCCAGGTATTCCCCTCCTATGACCTCTTCCCCCCCTCCTCCTCCTGGTGACAGTTTCCCACCCCTCCTCATCCCCGTAACCAGAGATGTACTCAGTTGGTCTCCCCCTATATGGAGGATAGGTGTTAATATCTCTGTGACAAGTTTCCCAACCCTCCAATAACTCTTGATGGTGGCCCCACCTATGATCCTCAGAGTCATAAAGATTGGAGGGGTAGAAGAATGAAAGGGGAAGTGTTTGGATGGTATTACCGAAGTCCTCATCAGTAACACAGGAGCAAATATATGCAGCTGTGTTAGGGTCTCTAAAAGAGACCAAGATACAATCTCCTCTGATAGACTTCCTGGTGTGGCCCACCCATGCCACTCTCTTTGTCGTGGATATGTCACTCACAGTACCTCTCGGTAGTGGTCTGTTAACCGAGAGCCAATTTATTACTTTATTCTTGAGTGAAGTATATGATTCAAATGTGGGTGGGTCAAGTTCAGGTACCCCAGCCAAGACTACAGTGTAGGGGGCGGCTTCTGGTGGGAGGTTTACAAACTGTAGTTTTCTTTTGATGTGTGGCTTCTCTCCCTCAAGTGGGGGATTGTCCTTGGTCTTGTTCAGGGGAGTTGGGACCGATTTTGATGTAGAGGTCGGTTTGGGAGTAGTAGTATTAGGCTGCTGTGAGGGTGTCGGTACTGTAAGTGTAACAGTAGGTTTTAATGCACTGTTTTTTGCGGGTTGTGTGGATCTAATTTTTGGGTCTAGTGGTTTGGGGTTTGATACAGCCTGCAAGTTATTGTTTTTAGCCGAATTAGAGCCTATGCCCTCCTTTAATGACTTAGTGATGTTGCTGTCGGTTTTCCTGGCATCAGCGAGTTGCACCGTTGCCTTTTCGATGCTCACTAGTCTTGCTTCGATCTTTATCAGTCTTGCTTCCAATGGGCTTAGTAAGGACCTGAGCATTGAGCCTATATCCTCCAGAGTAATGTCATCCGAGGAGGTGTCTAATGGGGGCTTATCACTAGGTTGTAGGGGTGGGATTGATGTGAGTGGTCTGGGAGTGGTTGAAATTCCGGGCCTAACCCCCGTTGCGGGTAGGGCATTTAATTTCCTGCCCTTTCCTCTAGTTTGTTTAGATTTGGGGGTTTTAGACCTAGGTTCTTCTTGGTTTTGTGGCCCTTGCTTTTTCTTCGGGATCGCTCCCTCTCTGACTCCCTTATTGTTATCACTATTGGAATCTACGGTTAGAGCTATCTCGGTGTTCTGTGGTGGTATAGGTTGAGTATTGGGAAGCACCATTAGGCTCATGTCCTCTAAGTCACTTGGAACATCAATGGTGGTTTCTGGGCTGTTTATTAGTGTATCCGTAGGGTGGAATGGTGTTTGATCAGAGCTAATCAAGGTGGGCCTGTCTGCACTATTTTCAGGCGTTCTAGCTAGTGCCATCGGTCCCATAGAAGATCTCCTTACCCAATCAATTTCTTATGAAATTCTTCGCTCCAGGACTTGGATCTCCTCAATCAGGAGCGAACCAGCCTTGGCGAAGTAAGTGTCGATTGGGCCTTTGGTCACTCCAGCAGCGGCAAGGGAGGATGTTTTACTTCTTGTTTCCCGTGTGCACATTGTTCAGGGTGTCCGAGGTCTTGGTGGGGCAGGCAAAGAGCGGGGGCCCGGACCGGACTCTCCCGACCTCGAACGGCCTCAAACGGCCCGCTCTTTGCCCGGTCTTCGCCCCGAGCTCCGCCCCGCGCGCGTCCCGCGTCGCGGGTAAGCTTGGGTGGATTAAATGTACCAAGGCAGGGGGCGTGGCCGCCGGGGGAAGAGGCACCAGCTGAGTCAGCTAGGGCTGCTGGTCCTCGCAGTCCTCCGGTCGGCTCCAGGCACAATCCAACGCTCTATGTCACACCCAGGAGCGCGTTAGCACTTCACCGAATGTGAAGCCGCTCCCACTAGGCAGACACGGCGAGTATGCAAATGAGCGGCACCCGCGAAGCGGGTGTCGCGAAAGGTAACGCTGGTCTTGGGTCCAGGAATATAGCAGCGCCTGTCTCACTCCACACAGGGCAGCAGCGCCAGAAGCACCCACTCGATGTTTGAACACAGGTGATCTTATTTCCGTGAGGGAGGGGGCGTGGCCGCCGGGGGAAGAGGCACCAGCTGAGTCAGCTAGGGCTGCTGGTCCTCGCAGTCCTCCGGTCGGCTCCAGGCACAATCCAACGCTCTATGTCACACCCAGGAGCGCGTTAGCACTTCACCGAATGTGAAGCCGCTCCCACTAGGCAGACACGGCGAGTATGCAAATGAGCGGCACCCGCGAAGCGGGTGTCGCGAAAGGTAACGCTGGTCTTGGGTCCAGGAATATAGCAGCGCCTGTCTCACTCCACACAGGGCAGCAGCGCCAGAAGCACCCACTCGATGTTTGAACACAGGTGATCTTATTTCCGTGAGGGAGGGGGCGTGGCCGCCGGGGGAAGAGGCACCAGCTGAGTCAGCTAGGGCTGCTGGTCCTCGCAGTCCTCCGGTCGGCTCCAGGCACAATCCAACGCTCTATGTCACACCCAGGAGCGCGTTAGCACTTCACCGAATGTGAAGCCGCTCCCACTAGGCAGACACGGCGAGTATGCAAATGAGCGGCACCCGCGAAGCGGGTGTCGCGAAAGGTAACGCTGGTCTTGGGTCCAGGAATATAGCAGCGCCTGTCTCACTCCACACAGGGCAGCAGCGCCAGAAGCACCCACTCGATGTTTGAACACAGGTGATCTTATTTCCGTGAGGGAGGGGGCGTGGCCGCCGGGGGAAGAGGCACCAGCTGAGTCAGCTAGGGCTGCTGGTCCTCGCAGTCCTCCGGTCGGCTCCAGGCACAATCCAACGCTCTATGTCACACCCAGGAGCGCGTTAGCACTTCACCGAATGTGAAGCCGCTCCCACTAGGCAGACACGGCGAGTATGCAAATGAGCGGCACCCGCGAAGCGGGTGTCGCGAAAGGTAACGCTGGTCTTGGGTCCAGGAATATAGCAGCGCCTGTCTCACTCCACACAGGGCAGCAGCGCCAGAAGCACCCACTCGATGTTTGAACACAGGTGATCTTATTTCCGTGAGGGAGGGGGCGTGGCCGCCGGGGGAAGAGGCACCAGCTGAGTCAGCTAGGGCTGCTGGTCCTCGCAGTCCTCCGGTCGGCTCCAGGCACAATCCAACGCTCTATGTCACACCCAGGAGCGCGTTAGCACTTCACCGAATGTGAAGCCGCTCCCACTAGGCAGACACGGCGAGTATGCAAATGAGCGGCACCCGCGAAGCGGGTGTCGCGAAAGGTAACGCTGGTCTTGGGTCCAGGAATATAGCAGCGCCTGTCTCACTCCACACAGGGCAGCAGCGCCAGAAGCACCCCACATGTGATCAGGCGTGAATCTAGAATATCTGAGCACCTCATTAGGCATAAAACATATTATGTATCCTCATTAGACCTAAACATATGCATGTGGCATCTCAATAGGCATAAAAGCACCTCAGACACAACAATAGGCATAAACCTCATCAGCAGCCTGGGGCATGGCACTTTATGCGGAACACCAACCTGGTAAGCGTTAGGGAAAAATAAACCATTGACATTATAAACACATGCATTAGGCATAACACACGAGGCATGTCAATAGGGCCATGATCATGAAGAATAAACCATCTTATGCATAATCTCAGCATCACATTGACCGGGAAACACATTATGCATGACAGTGGGCATAAAAACCTCATTAGCATAAATGCAGTGTCATTAGGCATAAATCATGAGGCATCATAACCTGACGTTAAGCTTAGGCCCAAGAACGGAAACAGGCATGAGTCATGAGCTTGGAGCATAACCATTAGGCAGAACACCAACAGTATAAGCCTTGGGGGGAAAAAGAAATTCAGGCCTCAACCTTAGGTTTTGAAACACATTACGCATAGCATTAGCCTGCAGCCACCTTATGTAGTAAAACAGATGAGGCATAAATGCAATATCATTAGTGTAAAGACATGTTAGGCATACATCATGGAATTAGGCACCATTGAATACAATAGGCACAAATCCTGGGGTATAAACACCTTAGGCATAAATCTTTGCAGGTACATTAGGCATCATTAGGGCATTTCTCTTTAGCATAAGAGCATGGACATCATGGCAGGATTACACTGCGCGTAGAAATGCATTAGGCCTCAAGTCAGAAGAGAGAACCTCATACATGCACACACATTGCAAAGATTGTCACCACTCCCTGTAAGTAGCTGTCTCTCAGGTGGGCAGTATAGATAAAGTGCTCTCCTCATGCAGGAGTAAAGTTGCAGCGTTAAGTCCAGGAATGCAGGACTAAGAGTCCAGGGGGCTGGAAAACTGTTGTAGCACTTCACGAGGCGCCAGACAGCAAGCAGAGCACAGTCAATGCGAATATAGCACTCTGGCAACGTAGCGCTGCAGGTCCCACGCACCTTCTTTTCCTGGGCAGGGACTGGAGGCGGCGCTCATGAGGCGCTAGATGGCTCACAGTCACAGGGTCCACCAGAATAAAGTAGCGCTTTGGCAGCACAGCGCTGCAGGTGTCAGCTCCTCACCTCCTTGAAGTACAGGCCACCAAATAAAGCGCTTTGACAGCACAGCGCTGCAGGCATCACTCCTCCTCTGGCAACCAAGAAAATAGTGCCTTCAAGGTGCTAGGGAGCTGGTGAGGATCCCTAGTCCAACACAAGACAGTAGTGCCCACACTCCTCAACTCCTTGGAATACAGGCAGTCAAAGTATGGCGCTCATGAGGCGCTAGGGCAGCAGAGCAGGCAGGCAAGGCTGGGCAAGATCAGCAGACAGTGGGTACTCATCAGTACAGGACAGCAGCTCCTAGGAGCAGTCATCTCCCATAAAGTACCACTCCTCCCAACATAGCAGTCTTCACTCCAGCAAAGGCTCTCACTGGCCCTGTGAGCAGCAGAGAGGTACAGATGTGCTCAGGGGCCAGCACACAGGCCCTTGCGGTGGTACCTCCTGGCAGAGTGTCTCCTCTCAATCAAGTCTACTTTCAGTCTGAGCACATGGCATCTCAACTGCTCTACATATTCACCCCTCCTCCCACCTACCAGAAAGGGCTGGAAGCTTCTAGAAGGTCCCTGGCAGTTCCAGCCTCAACTGTCACTGTGGGGGGAAGTGTAGACCGCCAACCCACCTCAGGCAGGCGGCACAAGTAGACAGAAATGGCGTCCATTTTAAAAGTGACATTTTACAAAGGTGCATTTCTACAATCGTGGAAATAAAGGTGTGTACACCATTGCACAACATTTATTATTTTCAGTTCAGACACACCATGTCAGTAAAAAGGCTAGGGGGAAAAGCGAAAACTTTTAGGACAATAAGGGCCAAGTGCACTAGTTCCTTATTTTCGGAACTGGTGTGAACTATACTGCATACACAATTGTTTACACGTGTGCATTGGCATCATCACACCATGGCTCTCCACACGATCCCAAGAATTACCCCCATAAAGACTGTACCAAAGTTTTGTTAGTTAGTGCATTATAATGCCGTGCATGGCCTCCATATATCAAGAATTACTACCAATGTGCAATGATGCCCACCCACTACATGGCAAGAATTAGCACAGTAAACACGGGGTAGCAATCTAGTATGGCTGGGTGCAATGGACGCACACAATATATCAAGAATTGCCACCAATATGCAATGATGCCTACTTAATGGCAATATCTACTATCATGCCGGAAACATGACTGCCAGGAATGTAAAAAATAGTCCAAGAATTACCTTTATTGAGCCAGGATAAACAGTATGCCATACTTGGGCACCACTGTGCAATTGACACCCACATTATGCCAATAAGTGCCTACTGCTCGAACCGCCATAATGCCACCGGCAGGCCTCTCCCACCTTGTCAGCCTTTAATCTGTCCACAAAACCCTAAATCAGTCCTTCTGCCTGCAGTGGCACAGTGAGTGATAAACAATGATTTGGCATACTAATCCGAGTGATTACCAGTAGTTATATTATTTGCAAGCATTTGTCCCATCACAATTTGTGTGTTTGCTTGACCCTGACATGCCTGGAAACCTGAGGCAGGTGCCGCTTTCCAAGCCAACTACTACCAATGTGTGAAAATTTCGAAAAGTAGTATATTTACATCCATTCACGGAAATCTTTTATGCTGCAGATTTACTGTTTATTTGGTAAACTGGTCACTATTTAAGTTTCCTGATCCAAAAAATGAAGTTAAAAACTCTTAGCGAAGCCAGAACAATGAGAGAAACCAACACAGACCAAACTGACTCCAACCCCAACTGCCAAGCCAAGAATGAATTAATTTGAAGTGTGTCACACCCAAAACAGCCCTCTGAAGCTACGACCCTGGAAACAACACATCAGAGAATCAATGAAAGTGGATGCTCTTGATCTGATTCTAGTCATCAGACAGGGTGTTGTTGAGATCTGAAACATTATTTTCAGTCAGAGGCAGCATCCTCACTGATGTGGACGATGAACTGTCAGAACTGGCCCTCTACATGGACATTAATGGTCTAATTACCACGGTTTCGATTACACCCGTGTGATCATAAATCAATATGGCATACAACGCTTTTGCAAACATAGACTTCAACCCTCCGTTGGCACCAGCTGACAGAGGCATATGTAATGGGGCTAAAAAAAACATTCATTTGGAAGGTCAAATTATTTGCTCGCTTCATTCATCACTCTCACTCTGCTAAATGTGACATTTACATAGTGGAAGCAACCGCTGGGCTTCAAATAAGGTAAAACTGGTTTTCTCTAAGACCTGCGTCAGCAATTCGAACAAGCCACTGAAGGACAAACTCTTTTGGGAAATTGACATACTCAAAAACAGGCCCAATTCGACCACACATTCAACATTCAGCTCAGTCAGTGTCCAGCATGTTAAGGAGTATGCATTTTCATATACTGTGAAAGACGGAAGACGAAATCAATAACTTTCTACAACAAGATGTTATTGAACTAGATAAGAGCTCAAGCCATGAGTGTCCCCCATTATTCCTGAACCCAACCATAATGCTGGGGACAGGATTCACATATGTGTGGACATGCATGTCGCAACCTGGCCATACAGTATGAATGACCCCTGAAACTCAAAACCAGGACATGATCCATCAATTCTTTTCTAACTTGGACATAGGTAAAAGCTACCATCAGCTCGAGCTTAAAAAGGGCTCAAGAAGTGTCACCATGTTGACCATGTGGCAATCCAATGTGCGCTTTACAGGTTCAAAGGCACACAAACACCATCTAGTGCCTGTTGCGTCAGGCAGTCTGGTTTCCAACCCTAAGTGACACTGAGAAAAAGACAGTAGGGAAATGTCATATCTGCTAGAGAATGAGCAGAAATGTGGCTCCAGAAGCACTGCAAAAGAAAGTAATTAATTTTTGGGGCTGATCGCTATGGGTTAACAATTGCTCATAGTGATAGATGAATGCTTCAGCGTCCATTAAATAAAGGTTGAGCCCAGCACAGCAGCTGATTTTGTCGTACCTGTGTTAAACTAATTCTTCTTCCCTTTTGGAAATGCCTCCAATTTAAACTCAGAGACCAGATCATGTTTCTGTGATAAATAATTCAAGGACTTTACCACACTGATTGAATTTGAACAGCAAAAAGTAACTCTCCTGTGGTCTCAAAGCAATGGCATAGGGAATTGATTTATGGTATCACTCAAGAAAGTTCTGCCAATTGTCGGAGATTTTCTGTCAAACTCTGCATGTTGACAGCGGCACGTCACACAGCACCACAGGAGCATCACCAATGTTTGGAAGAAAAGTAAAGACCAAAATCACACATGATGCTTTAATGAAGGAGAAGAGATAATTCGCCAACCCATGAAAGTGAGCAAAACCATCTTATCTGCGTCAAGAAGATATGGTGCTGGTGAACCTTTAGGAAAGTCGCAGAGATAATCCAGCAAAAAATAAATATGGTCAAAGCTTGGAGGAAAAGTTATGTTATCACGTGTACTTCACCTTACTTTCTGACTTTATAGGATGATCCCTGTGAACTATCCTCTCCAGAGGAACTCTGTGACTTTGATATACATCCTGAGGCCAAGGAGAACATGCTTCTGGGAACTCCTGTGACACCGACATCTGCCTAGATAAGACTTTATCACCCTGTGATCTGAGTTGTCAAGCTTTCTCTGGCTCTTACTCTACTCCTGTGATCCTCACTCTTCCCCTCTTCTTCATTTTCTCCTCTTTTACATTAATTACATCACACACACTATCTGTTGTCAAGGGCCTACCCATCCTTCCAGGTGTATCAAACATTCTGAAAGACTTATAACTGTTACGGAATGAAAGGTACATTTATTTATGTAGTGGGAGTGTAATTGTAGGAAACTGTTTTTTTGTCGCAGTAGTCCCTCCACTTTTCGACTGTTATTTTATCCAACTTTGACTGAAGTACACTGGGTGCCTGCTAACCACTTCCCTGTGCCAGTGTTCTCTCCCCAAAAGAAGGTAACTGGTCAATTGATCCCCAATTGGCCAGGCCTTTAGCACCTCTGTAAGTCTTTAGTAAGTGATTCCCTGGTACCTTTTGCATAGATACTAACGAGGGTCCCTAAGAGCTGCAGCATATCTTGCGCCACTGTAAGGGACCCAGCTCCAAAATTACACAGACTGCCACTGCAGGCTGCGTGAAAAAGTTCCCTAAACTGTGAAAGCAAGACATGAAACACAGCTGTGTGCCATTTCCCCTGTCGCTGCATGTAATACTTATAAGTCACCCCTCCAGCAGGCCTTACAGCCCTAAGGCAGATGGCATTATATTACATGTGAGGACATATCTGCATGAGCAGATATGTACCTGTACTGGCCAGTTCCATGTGAACAGGGAAGCAATCTTAAGGTATGTACTTGGCACTGGCCAAAACGAGTTTCCCAGTTAAATAATGAGTTCACTGAAACATATAGTGTTTTGTATCAAGCACCTTGTATTAATAAACCCACACTGATTTCATTGATGGATTTATTAGAACATGCACCCAGGTGGTATGTGGTTCCGTAGTTCCGAATTGGGTTCGATAGTTCCGAAACCCGATTTTTAAAGATTGTCGGAAATGGATGATCTTGATGTCGGCAGACCGCAAATGACGAGTCTAACGTGCCTGAGTGTTTTTGTATGAATCGATATAGGGGAACACTCTGCATTTGAGGATTTAGTTTGAACCCTCGGGTTCCATTTTGTAAAGCGGCAGCCATCTTGTATGGTTGCCCTAACATAGGCCCTGTGATTGTGGCCAAACAAGTCCTTGACACGTATGCCTTAGCTGACACTTGGTTGACCTGGCCGAACTGACTTTTCCCCTGGGGCGAATCCTGCTGAGCCAGTTCCTTAGTTAGCAGCTGCACTGATAAAGATCAAAGAGCAGGACGTGGTCTGACTTTATGGCCTACCGTTCCCACTCCTCTATCTCCTTTCCATCTGTTCTTGCCTTTCCTTTACAACATGTTCATCGATCTAGTTGAAGGTTTTATGATATGTTATTTTCCTGTTCGATCAGGCCGGACAAACCTATGTGTGACCATTTGTGGTGGGCTGGACAACGGAAAATGGGATTAACTTTGACTGTCGTGATTCGCTACTTTTTGAAATGCTACTTGCTCATTGGTTGGTTTTGTATGCACCGAATGTAAATTGTGATGTTGCCAGAAGCGTAATGTTCGGCATAAAAGACCGAGTTTCGTTCACTGAGATGGTGCAGTCTCTTTCGAACTACCCGTGTGTACTTCGTAGACCTCTGTCCCTGGTTGCAACCATTAAACTTTGGTCTTTGACGTCATCGAGAAGTATCCCGTGTCTCTGTTTGCCAAGACAGGGGAATCCGGGGTCTTTGGGTGTTGTCCTGACACCGCTGGGTTTTGTATTAGTATTGGTTCCGAGAAAACCCAGTACCTCATTTGGCGCCCAACGTGGGGCGACTTCAGCGGTACCGGTCCAAGCCATAGGTTCGTGAGGAGCGTCGTGTGAATATTCCGGAGGTTGGCCAGCCACTTCAGCGACCCCTGTATGTCGACGTGGTTCCGAAGGTCTTTGCTGCGAGGCTTCCCACGTCCCGACGGCTACGAAGGACTGCTGCCCTGACTGTCGCCCTGTTTTGGAGCCTTAGACGTTTGTAGAGCGAGACGATTGACGGGTCTTCTGGTGACGCCATTGACAATTCAGTTAAGTATAAAGGGAGCGTTTCCTAGTTCTTAGTTCTTAGGTTTGGTTTGTAACCTTTAGTGGATAGCTTTGATTTGGTACCTGCAGGCCCCAAAGCCAAGGGATTTGTGTATTCACGAGCTTATCGATTTTAGATTACCCTTGTTGTTTGAAGCTAGACTAGTGAGCAAGATGCCTGGTTTTAGCAGTCTTAGGAATTTGTTTAGTTGTGGTACAATGAGGGATTCCCGGTTAGAGGATTCGTGTCCGGTTCCTCCGATCGGAACTCCTACATACGAGTTATACGTGAAGCATGGTGTAGGTCCAATTAGCTACAACGAGATTTGGATAAAATATACGAAGAACGACAGTGTCCTACAGTGGCCCCGTTATGGTAGTTTTGAGACAGCAGTTTTAGATAATCTTGAAGTGAAGTTGTTCAAGAAGAAAGCCTGGCCGGCAATGTTTGATTCTTTCCGCATTTGGCGCAAGGAAGCCAAACAGAAAGAAATTAAGTTAGCAAAGAAGAATAGGAAGGGTATGTCAATGGTGCAAGCCGCCGTTGCATACAAGAACGATGAAGAAGAAAAAGATAGTGAGCAGATGCTTAGAGTGAGGAAGCTAGCGGTAGACAGATGCTACCCAGTTTTGCCAGCTAAAGAGCAGAAAGATGAAAAGGATCTTGTGAAAGACCCTTTGATGTCGCATTTGCTAAATTCTCCACCACCCTATGTGCAGAATGCTCCAGCTCCACCACAGCCTGTTGAGGCCGTGCAAGCTCCTGTTGCTTTGCCTCCTGTTATTCCTTTACCGCCAGCTCCTCCGTTGGTTGGTCCTTCTACTGTGCAGCCTTCTCAAGGGTTGCCTGTTTTGCCTTCTGTTACTACTGCTGTTCCTAAGCCTGTTCCAACTATGGATCCGACTGCTATTGCTTCGTCTCCTCTTGTCCTTCCGACTGTTCCTTCTCCTAGACAGCGGCTGTCCGCTGCCTTTTCTAATTTCTTAACTCCTATTTTGGGGCAGATGGGTATGTCTCCTGTGACCGAGCGTAGACAACTGCGTAGCCAATTGCCCGCTACAGATGAGCGAGTGATTCTAGATCATATGACACGTAGATGGGTGACGTATACGTCCCAGTATGATCTGGAAGGTATTTTGGATGTTTTCCGACAATGGGAAGCACCAAAGCAGCGATATGTTTTTGAACTTATGTGTGCGTTCCTCCATGAGCAATGGATGAATGAAGTGGGTAGAGTTCCTGTAGAATTATCCCGATCGCGTTCGGAGTTTGCCAAAGGAATGATTGTGAGTCTACCCGATGTTGAGAAAGCAGTATCAGTGTTACTGTTGCTGCGAAGTGACGTTCCTGTCCAACAGTTGTTTGAGCCAGATTCGTCAGTTAGGAGAAAAGCGCGTCAATATCCGATGCGAGAGGTTCCTCCAGCATGGAGACCTGCTGATCCTAATGCTCAGCCACCGGTTTTAGCGCATTTCCAACGTGTGTGGGTACATGTGCCATGGAAGCGAGCAGAAGTTTTAGCGCTTAAGCAGACTTTACCAGATCCACGAAAGAACCCTGCAGGGTATTATAAAGAACTTACACAGACTGTGAGTTCGTGTGTCATGAATTTGGCGGATATAGATATGCTTTTTGGGAATGTTGTTCCACAACCCTATTGGAATGTCATTCGTTATACAGATCACGATGCTGAGTTGGGTGATTCGTGGGTAAATCTCGCTGCAGCAAATGATAGACAAGTGGGAGGTGCTAACCCTGAAGATGTTATTACTGAACTTCCTGGTAGGATTATTACTTTTATGAAGACTTTAATGCCTGAAGTCCGTGTTAATTGGGATAAATTGTCAGCCTGTAAGCAGAAGAAAGAAGAGTCTGTTTCAGACTTTTTCTCGCGTTTCGAAGAGACGTTCGTAGATCATAGTGGTCAGGATATGGCTACCAAAGGTGGCCAGAGATTGTTTGTTGATAAATTTGTGCACAATCTTCTTCCCGAGCTGTGTACTAATTTGAAAGATTCTGAGAGTTCTTGGCCTGTTTCTACTTCGGCGCAGATTCTTGCTACGGCTCAGTACTACGAGAATCGGCGTAAAGATGAGTTAGAGAAAGCGGATAAGAAGACTAAGGAATTGAAGACGAAAGTTCTTCTACAACAAGCTTATCCACCCCGTGTTAATAATCAGCGTGACTATCAGCAGCCTCAACAGTATTCGAGGAACTCGCAGAGAAACAAGACTCCTCAACAACAGCGTATTCAGTATGGACCTAATCAGTGTGCGTATTGTAAAGAAGAGGGTCATTACAAGAATAGTTGTCCGGTTTTGCTGCAACGTGCCAATAGTGCTCCTGGCGTTAGAGGACGAGGTGCTCAACAAGTGCCTTGTGGTAGAGTTCGCGGACAAAATGCACGCCCTTTGCCTCCACAGAATTCAATGAATAGTTTTGATCAGCAACAGAGTTCTTCTGGTCGATCTACACAGTACTATGTCGATGATTACTATGTTGAAGGCGATGGAGATCAAGGTAATGATTATTAGGAGAGCCATGGACAAAGAGAGGGAGTCGTTTCAGTTCCGGTAGATCAGAGTGGACCTTACGTGGAAGTGATTGCATCAGGTGTGTCAGAGCCTTTTCTGCTAGACACTGGTGCTACGAAGAGTTCTATTATGCATTCCAAACTCCCTGGCGCACCTTTGTCTGGCTTAAATAATGTTTCTATAGGTTTTTATGGAGCCCCCGTTATGAATCCGATTTCCGTTCCATTGCCTATTTCTGTTGGTCCTCGAAGACTTGAAGCACCCCTTCTTTTGACAACGGGTTGTAATGAGAACTTACTAGGTCTTGATTTGCTGAAAAGATTGTATGCGACATTGTATTGTTCTCCGGCAGGAGTACATCTTACTTTGGGTGAGAATGTGATTTCTCCGATTTATGTTTCGAAAGATTGTCTTCCATCTGAATTGTCTTCCTTACCAGACTCGTTGTGGGCTACAGATCCCAATGATGTGGGCCTGCTAGACATTCCTCCATATGTTGTGACGTTGAAAGCGAATGCTCAGTTGCCACGCATTCCGCAATATCGTATTTCAAGTGATGGTGAACGTGCACTTTTAGCGATCATTTATGACCTGATCGACAAAGATGTTATTGAAGAGACTCGAGGTAATGTGTGTAATAGTCCGGTTTTGCCTGTTCTAAAGAGAACTGATTCTGAAGTAATCAGGTTTCCCAAGGCCTACATGCTCCGTAGATAACCCACTTACTCTCAAGAACTGTTGGCACGGAAACTGCAAAAGTCAAAGAACAAGTTTATTAAGACCCCATGGGGTGGTGGTACACTCATACAGCACCCTTCGGTAATGCAAGAGGTATCACACCGAACATCGGTGTGACCCCGTCTTTTATACAGTTTCAGGTAATAAAGATAGGCGGCACAAAGTTACAATACATTATGTACATATATGGTCATGTTTTGGAACACAGCCAGCTCATTGGTGGGGGTACAACTCCGCTGGTCAGTTTGGCGGAACATTCCTGAGGGGTGACTGGTCAGTGGGGACTGCGCATGTACGAGCTTGACCAGTACTAAAAATAGCCTGTTGCTGGGCAGACTGAAGTGGTCAGTGGTACGGACAACGGACTAAAGGGCACGCTAGCCACGAGGCCGCTCATGATCTAAGATGGCTGCTGTAACATTCAAAATGGCGTTTTCGTGTATTGTCAAGTTAAGCAGGAAAACGTGTAGTTTCAGCTAATCGCTAATGCGGCCATGCCAATTACGACAGACGACCCTTTTAGCGTTTAGCTGAAGCTACCTCATAATGAACATAATCAGGATGTTCGTCCTCAATATCTATTAACATTATCTGCGTCACTTCTTTATGAAGCCTCATTTTGTCATGAGCAAGAGCTCGTCTTGATGGTACACAAGCTGATAAGCACATAGAACATAGAGCTGGGCCACATTGGATACATAAGCACACAAGGAACAGTACCCCTACAATGATACATAGAATCGTTAACAGTTTCCAGCCCCAAGCAGTAAGTATTGACCAGAACCATCCTGAAAGTGTCCAAGTTCCATTGTCCGGATGTATTTCAGCTGCTATTTTATGCAGCTTCGATATAGCATCATAAACAGATGGTGAATTGTCAGGTATGTACACACAGCAACTACTTCCGATAATTCTACACGCCCCCCCACGGTCAGCTAGAACTACATCCAACACCATCCTGTTTTGGAGCGTAACGATCCTAGAAATCTGAAGCTCCTCAGTAATATTCCCAAGTGCCGTTGCAGTATCATTTGCTACAGCCTCAACAACACGTGTCAATCGTCTTATTTTCCGACTGTTCAATGCAGCCCCCACAAAGGAAAACAGTCCCAAATTGAAATCCACATACTGCTGTAAGGCAGTATCAGTCTGGTCGATGTCCTCCAGAACAACAGTCCGCTTGACTCTATTCAGGACAAAGTCGTGATACAGGACATAGTCATTATGATACATCGGCGGGGCAATGAATACAGGGGGTAGTACAAACGATACATAACACGTGCCCAACCATCCTAATGGAAGCTGATGATAGCCCTTCGTTCCACAAATGAAATACGTATTTCGAGATGCTACAAACGAGATGCCATTCGGGCTATCAAAGGTAAGTGTGGTATTGCATTCACTTTTCCCTACCGCAATCGAACCTTTATTTCTTATACACAAATCGGCTTTAGTAGCAATAACAGTGATAACATGTGAGCTTGATACATTGATAATTCGCTGATTGCTGTACACACGCGGGGCAGATATGTTATCAGGCCGGTACTCCTCCCATTCAAATCGAGTACCCTCAGCCCGTGGAAACCCATCCTTGTCATGGAAGCATATTTTATTCAAACGGAAAAGCACCCCCCCTTTTGTTGGCCATCTCAGAGTAAAGAGGAGAGTGTACCAGGCATTGCAGGATCCATTATGTGAGAATGGGAGTGGAATGAGTGGGGTGCCCCCTCTCTTCTGGTGTCCCGGTAACATCCCACACACCCAACAATTGGAAGTATTGGTCATATTATGCGTGTGATGAAGAATCTGGATAAAACTGTTATTCAAATACGTTTGCCGATGCCGTTCTTCATGGTAAGGTAGGGTAAAGTGAAAATGTTCAGATGGAGCTGGGGTAGTCGGCAGCAAATGTTCACGTACAGGTACCACAAGTTCAACTACCCAGGCTATTACAGCTATCACCACAATAGTCAAGACAAAGAGAATGGCACCTAGTATTCGTTTGTCTCGTGAGGCAGATGACGCCATAGTTCAGAAGAGTTCTTTACAAAGTCTCAAATAGTGCAAATTGTTCACAAAGTCTCAAATACACATATGTGTATACCTAAAAAAAAAGAAAAATACGGTGCTGAACTCCGAGGTAGCCGTTGTTTTCTTCTCCGGGCCAAGACGGGTGTCGCTACACTGGCAGAACTGATCCCCCCCCCTTGGAATTCCC
This sequence comes from Lissotriton vulgaris, assembly GCF_964263255.1. Classification (NCBI taxonomy): domain Eukaryota; kingdom Metazoa; phylum Chordata; class Amphibia; order Caudata; family Salamandridae; genus Lissotriton; species Lissotriton vulgaris. Next base: position 469,431,064 of record NC_141685.1, on the reverse strand, counting down.
GGTCTCCGTTTCACAAACCTGGAGCGGTAACCAACCAGTCACGTACAAAAAAACAAAAATCTTCTTATCGAGGACGCAGGTTGTAGGGCTCTCGTCCAGCAACGGCGTGGTCCGGGAAGGCTCCCTCTACTTCGGCCGACGTCACAGCTGGGCTCTTTTCTTTCTCCAAAATCTCTTTGTAGTCAGTCAACACAGCAGGATTCACCAGATTAGGAGAGACCCGACGGCAGTGTGTCGAGTGCACCCACCGCTTCCTATTGGTCACTCGTACAGCGGTCCGGGTCGCCAGGAGGACCTGTTCGGGGCCCTTCCACCTTGGCTCCAAACTGCTCGCTCTCTCAAACGACCGGATCATCACATGGTCGCCGGGGCGAAGATCATGGCCCTCTCCAGTAGAGTTGTCGGGGAGCGCTTCACGAACCTGTTGATGAATAGAAAGCAAATCATTTGTTAATCGTGCCAAATAATCGTTCATCATTATACAAGGCACATCATGTATCAATCGCGGCTTGGGCACCCCCCAGATATTCATAGGGCGACCAAACACCACCTCATATGGTGTGAGGCCAGTTCGTGAATGGGGTACTGATCTAAGAGAGAGCAGTGCTAGTGGCAAAGCGTCAGGCCACTTCAACGACGTGGATGCCACAATCTTGGCCAATTTGAGTTTTAACGTAGCATTGTACCGCTCAACCAGACCTGCCGACTGAGGGTGGAAGACAGCGTGGAACTTCTGCTGAATCCCTAACCCCTTCAGTACATACTCCACAATCTTCCCAACAAAATGAGGCCCATTATCGCTCCACAAAAATTTGCAAACTCCAAAGCGAGGAAAGAATTCCTTAAGCAACACCTTAGCCGTTGTTAGGGCTGTATTGTCTTTCGTGGGGAAGGCCTCAACCCATTTGCTAAAGGCACATACCACCACTAGGACGTACTTCAGGTTGTTGCAGCGCTCGAGTTGGATATAATCCATTTGGAGTACCTCAAATGGTGCAGAGGGTGGAACGAACCCTCCTTTCGGAGTATGGGTCCCCTTTCCAGGATTGTGTTGTAAACACACCAGGCAGGTCTGCACTACTCTCTTAGCAGTATTAGCAATCTCGGGATGTTCCCAAACTCGTGTTAACAGTCGAGTGATTGCAAGGGCTCCGACATGTGCCAATCCATGTGTCATCTGGACCATCGCCTGCAAGTAAGCTGCAGGCAATTTCCATTTTTCCATGTCCTTGCTTCTCCAACAACCCTCATCATCTAGTACCCCATCTGCTGCCCATGCCGCAAGTTCTAATTCAGTAGCTGATTTCTGAATATCCAAGATTTCTGCTCTAGCATCGCTCCATCGCTCAGCCTGTGATTGTGTCACATACATGGGGGAGTCAGTCCGAGACATAGCCGTTTGTCTCGCTATACTGTCTGCGAAGGCATTTCCTTGGCCCACTTTGTCGGTGATCTTTTTATGGGCGCTACATTTGATTATCGCTACTTTCTTCGGGCAAAGCAACGCATTTAAGAGATCACGCACCAGTTCTCCATGCATGATATGTACTCCGTGAGAAGTCAAAAACCCACGCTCTCTCCAGAGTAGCCCGAAGTCATGTGCTACTCCGAAGGCGTACCGGCTGTCTGTGTATATGTTCACACATAGGCCAGCACTCAATTCGCAGGCTCTTGTTAAAGCTATCAGCTCTGCTGCCTGAGCCGATTTCTGTGGTATCCGTGCTGTTTCTACCACTGTCTTAAGTGTCGTGATCGCATAGGCTGCGGAAGTCGTACCATCTGGCAGCCTCAAACACGATCCATCAACCCACAGTCCCCCATCCACATCTGGAAGTGGCATATCCTGTAAGTCGACACGACCCTTTGTCTGTTCCTCGGTCAGGAAAACACAGTCATGATGTTTTTCTTCCTGACCCTCCTCGACCGGATAGGGCAATAAAGTGGCAGGGTTCAGGGTAGCGCATCTTTTCAGTGTGATATGTGGCGCCAAAAGTGTAAGCTCATATCCTGTTAGCCGTGCACTCGTAAGATATTGGGTCTTTGTTTGATTTAACAGAGCATCTACTGCATGGGGAACTAACACCAACAGTTTGTGTGATAACACAATTCCCTCACTCTGTCCTATGGCTACTGCTGTTGCTGCCACTGCTCGAAAACACCCAGGCAACCCTCGTGCTACAGGATCAAGAATGGCAGAGAAATACGCACATGGTCTCTGCTTATCCCCGTGTGCTTGCACTAACACTGACAACGCACACCCATCGTTCTCGTGCACGTATAATGTAAAAAGTTTTGTATAATCTGGTGTACCTAACACGGGTGCAGAACAAAGAGCCTGTCTCAATTGTTCGAAAGCATTCTGACATTCATCTGTCCATTCAAGGGGCATTGGTGTAGCTTTGGACAGTAACGCTAACAAAGGTTTTATAATGTGTGAAAACCCCATGATCCACTGTCTGCAAAAAGACGTTAATCCTATGAAGGCACGCACATCTCTCTGTGTGCGGGGGACTGGTGTGTCTAAAATTGCTTGAATTCGATCAGATGTTAATGCACGCCCCTCCTTAGAAAAAAGATGACCGAGGTAGGTCACCTTGGGTCTACAGTATTGGAGCTTTTTCTTCGAAACCTTATGATTGTTCTGTGCCAAAAAGGAAAGCAACGCAATTGTACTTTCTTCACATTGTGCATAAGAGTCTGCGGCAAGCAGAAGGTCATCCACGTACTGGATGAGGACAACGCCAGTCTGTAACTCAAAGGAATCAAGCTGTCTTTTCAAAGCCTGGCTGTATATACTCGGGCTCTCAGTGTAACCTTGGGGAACACGACAAAATCTATACGATTTATTATTTAATGTGAAGCCAAACAGATAGCTGCTGTCAGGATGGACAGGGATGGAAAAGAACGCATTTTTCAAATCAATTACACTAAAGGTCGTGGCTGTTGGTGGCACCAATGTAAGCAAGGTCGTAATGTCGGACACCACCGGGTATTGGGGAATGACAATTTTGTTAATCTCTCTCAAGTCAATAATAAACCGATAGACTTTGTCGTCAGTATCTCTCTTAAGGATCGGAAGAATCGGACTGTTACAGACATTATAAGGAACCTCTTCTACCACTCCTGCAATGATCAAATCCTGAACAATGTGTGTCAAGGCAATTTCACCTTCTCTCGAAATCTTATACTGTGGCACTCGTGGTAGAGAGACCCCCTCCTTAACAGTAATGTGAATAGGTGGAATACGCATCTCTCCCACATCCGTATCTGAGGTTGCCCATAACGTGTGCGGTAGAGAGGCCAAGGCTGGAATGTCCAATATAGTGCAAAACCTATCTGAATCAGGATAATTGTCATTCAAGATAACCCGCACTCCCTCAGGAGCGCACCGTATCGTTGCTCGGAAATATTTAAGCAAGTCAATGCCCAGGATATTATCTGGTGTATGGGGTGATAACAAAAATTGACCAAAACTGAAAAATTTGTCAAGACAAAGTGCAAGGGGTTTTGACAATGGGCTAGGGGAGGGTGTGCCATCGAACCCAACACATGTTATCATTTCGCCAGACAGGGGAGCCCTCGGAACCAAGTTTTTTGACAAAGCGCTACGAGTAGCTCCTGTGTCGACTAAAAATTGATCAGTAGAACCCAGAATACCCGCTGTTACATATGGTCCCTTCTGATCTACTGGCACCTCAATTGATTCCGTACCCCATCCTACGCAGTCCTATGCATGCACATAATCCTGGTGCTCCACATTCTCACCCTCCGATATCTGATATTGGTTTCGTCTATCAAACGTGTTTCTTTCGTCCTGGCCACGGCCCCTTTCCTCAACCCTTCCACGATCACCACCACCACCTCTCGCCCCCGTATAGCTGCCTCTCGACCTACCACCTCCTCGACCACGCTGGCTACGCTGTTCACGAAGTACCGGACAATCGTCAGCCCAATGCCCAAACTCCTTACAATAGGCACATTGATCCTCCGCTATATCCGTACGACCATACGACGCATTTCCTCCGCCACGTCTACCTCTATCATACCCTCTACCCTGTGCTCCCCGAACCTGAGCCAACATCACCTTCGTTTTCAATTCTTTCGCCTTCTTATCAACACTTTCTTTAGCCTCTAACTCCTGCCGCTCATAATACTGAGCCATAGTTAACAAAGACGCAGGGGTCGCCGTGGCCCAGGAACTTTCACTCGATTTCAATCGCTTTGCAATCTCCGGTAGGAGATTAGCCACATACTTATCTACAAACAAATGCCTACCCGTATCATCTGTTAAAGATTGACCACTGTAATCATGAAACGCCTCCTCGAAGCGTGTAAAGAAATCAGAAACCGTTTCATCAGGCTTTTGTTTGCACGAAGCTAACATGGTCCAATCAATCTTTTTAGAAGGAACAAGCGTTTTTAGTTTAGTCAGGATAGCCGCCGGGAGGTCTAAAATCAAATCACATGGCTTACATGCAGGTTCCCTATCTAAATCTGCTTGGTTTATTTCTTTCCATGTCCCCCCCAGTATTGTTTCATCATTATTTTTACGAATCTGTCTCCACATATCAGGTGGAAGAATTAACCCAAAGAACAGATCTATGTCGACAAGAGTCATTACACAAGACGAAATGGCCCCTTCCACCCCTTCATAAAATGCCGCCGGATTTTTCCGTAGGTCAGGTAAAGAGTTTTTCAAGGCCATAACATCTGCTCTATTCCAAGGAGTATACACCCAGTTATATATAAAATATCCCTTCGCATCCTTAGATAATTTATCATCATCTGTACCTTGCCCTTTAGGAGGGACATACAAAGGTGCGGCTTCACGCATAGGCATAACATGCAACGCAGAACTCTTATCTGAGCCCCGGAGAGAACACTCCTTAGTCTGCACGTTAGACTCCGACCCGGACTCCTTTTGTCTCCTTCTCCGCTCCTCCCGCAAACTGGTGGTCTCATCTCGCAGCTGGACCAGTTGCTTGAAAAGGTCATCAACATCTGTAAGAGCAAATAAACCTTTATCCAAATTCTCACGATGAACTGACACAGCTTTAGATTCTAACGTATCTGAAAGTTGACGATACGCAGTAACAACTTCATCCGCCAAAGTAGACAGAAAATACAACAATTCCCGATCCGTCCAACTACCCCTTTCCGCAATCACCTCAGACTGAGAAACACAGTTCTTATTCACTTTACGAGCCCAACTACGTAAATGTGCGGACCTCTCCGCAGTAAACCTGAGAGCAGATACACCCTTCTTTTCCAGCTTATCCTGTCCATCATCTTCCGAATCTGCATCTGGAGCCGTAGGCGAAACATACGGAGGCGGTGACCGATCTAGCAATGAAAAATCATCAATTTCATTATTAAGGACAGGATAAAGCGGTCGACGAATAGGAAATTGACCAGTCGTTTGCAATTTGCGTTCCCGTTCCTCCCTCTCTTTCTTCTCCTGAGCCTCCTTTTCCTCAAGCTGTAAAGCCTTATCCCGAGCAGCCTTACGCTGCTCTTTGTCCGCCAAGGCAACTTCACGCTTCATTCGTTCACGCACCGCTTTCTCCCACATTCGCACACAATCAAACATATTTTGTCTAGACCTGCGTTGAAACAAACATTGTTCCACAAACTGCACTTTACGTAAATCGAACGACCCATGTAGAGGCCATTGCAATTCAGGAATGGATTTAGTATATTTATGCCATAATTTGCTGTACATTATAGGGGGAAGGCCAAATTTGATGTACATATCTCTGTTCGGTGTGCCTTCTGGGGGAGCCGGCTGTGCTTCTGCTAACCTAATTGTGGTACCATTTCCAAAACAGCACATCCCTCGGAGTGTGCTAAAAACAGGCATGTTCAAAAGGTATCACGAAAGCGTGACACCGTATAAAATGGCACTTACAGTACTTCACACAAATGTGCCGCTCAGAGGAAAAAAAACAAAGTTAGAGAAACATCTTTACATGCCTGCCTATGTGAAGTGCACTACACATATAGATTCAAAGTTCACAAATTCACAAACGTTAGCTAACTCAAATCAAAATCATAGGTCATAGGACTCCGGCAAGCGTCCGAGGACTACCTTTACCGGTCACAAATCATAGAACTTCAGTAAGCGTCCGAAGACTACCTTACCGAACACAAATCATAGAACTTCAGTAAGCGTCCGAAGACTACCTTACCGAACACAAATCTTACCCAAAATCTCAAATGTCCAGATTCCAACTGCCAAGGTCTTGTGATCAAATCAGCCAAACGGCACTTTCCCAGCAACGCAGACGATCGAAAACTCAGTCGGAGACCGGCGCCACCTGGAAGGTCAGATCAGAAGGAAAGGAAGAAACACCGTGGGTGCCAAGACTCGGGTCACTCAGTGGCAGCGCGCGTCCATGGCGAGTTTCCAAGCCTTCGTCACGACCTCTCCTTCGGGCATCCGAGTCGCCGATGAGTCCCTTCGTGGTCGCCAATTTGAAGTAATCAGGGTTCCCAAGGCCTACATGCTCCGTAGATAACCCACTTACTCTCAAGAACTGTTGGCACGGAAACTGCAAAAGTCAAAGAACAAGTTTATTAAGACCCCATGGGGTGGTGGTACACTCATACAGCACCCTTCGGTAATGCAAGAGGTATCACACCGAACATCGGTGTGACCCCGTCTTTTATACAGTTTCAGGTAATAAAGATAGGCGGCACAAAGTTACAATACATTATGTACATATATGGTCATGTTTTGGAACACAGCCAGCTCATTGGTGGGGGTACAACTCCGCTGGTCAGTTTGGCGGAACATTCCTGAGGGGTGACTGGTCAGTGGGGACTGCGCATGTACGAGCTTGACCAGTACTAAAAATAGCCTGTTGCTGGGCAGACTGAAGTGGTCAGTGGTACGGACAACGGACTAAAGGGCACGCTAGCCACGAGGCCGCTCATGATCTAAGATGGCTGCTGTAACATTCAAAATGGCGTTTTCGTGTATTGTCAAGTTAAGCAGGAAAACGTGTAGTTTCAGCTAATCGCTAACGCGGCCATGCCAATTACGACAATTCTTCCCAGCCTCCGGTATATAGGTTCGTTATCGATCTTGGTGAGGTGAACAAAATAGTCGTTCCACAATTCCCTGTTGTGCCTGACATTACTGCGTTACTGACATTGATTCCAGCTTCAGCTACGTGGTTTTCGGTGATCGACTTGAAGAATGCTTTCTTCAGCATCCTGATTGCCATAGAGAGTAGAGATATCTTTGGATTCTCTTTAGGAGGACGAAGTTTCCGCTTCAAGCGCGCTCCTCAAGGTTATTGTGAGAGTCCATCGATTTATAGTCAAGCTTTGAAGACACAACTTGACTTGTTGGCCTTACCGGAAGGTGCGGCCCTTATCCAGTACGTTGATGATTTGTTAGTTGCTGCCGATACTGAGGAGATATGTAAGGATGCCACTGTGTCTTTATTGTCTCATTTGTCTAAATGTCACCACAAAGTTTCTCTTTCAAAGCTACTATTTTGTCGCCAAGAAGTTACCTACTTAGGTCACCTCTTATCGAAGGAGGGAAGGAAACTGACCCCTGAAAGAATTCAGACCATTGCGAAAATGAGTGTCCCTACGACACAGAGAGAAGTACGTGCGTTTTTGGGTATCACGTCGTACTGTAGACAGTGGATCCAAAATTTTTCTCTTTTAGCGAAACCTTTGTTAGCTCTTACGGTTAAGGACACTCCGAATCCTATTCCTTGGACTGACGAATGTCAAAGGAGCTATTCTGAATTACGTGATGCATTGTGTTCGGCTCCTGTGTTGGGTACTCCCGACTACAGTAAACCTTTCACATTCTATGTCCATGAAAGGGAAGGATGTGCATTGTCGGTTTTGACGCAACAATTTGGCGAGAAGCAACGCCCATGTGCGTACTTTTCGTCAACTTTAGATCCTGTAGCTAAAGCGTTGCCGAGTTGCTTGAGAGCAACTGCAGCAGCGGCTGTTTCGATTCGACAATCTGCTGGCTTGGTTATGGATAATACGCTAGTGGTTATGGTTCCACATGCAGTGGATACCTTGTTGAATCGGACGAAGACACAGCACTTGACTAGTGCTAGGTTGTCAGGGTATGAGCTTACGTTGTTGGCAAGCCATGTGCACATCAAGAGGTGCAATACTCTAAATCCGGCTACGTTGTTGCCAATTTCGCTTGAGACAGACGATGATAGTGAAGAGCAACATGATTGTTTCTTGAGAACTGAGGAAGAGACCAAAGGGAGCATTGATCTGAAAGATACTCCTCTCCCTGATTGCAATGATGCCTTGTGGGTTGACGGCTCATGTTTTAAATTGCCAAATGGCGATACTACTGCAGCATATGCTGTGACGACTTTACATACAGTTGTCGAAGCTGCTCGAATCCCATATAATTCTGCACAAGCGGCAGAGTTGATCGCACTTACAAGAGCATGTGTGTTATCGAAAGGGAAAAGAGTGAATGTATATACTGACAGTCAGTATGCGTTTGGAGTGGCGCATAGTTTTGGACGATTGTGGCGTGAACGTGGATTTTTGACATCGCATGGGACGAAAATCCAGCATGGGCAACTGGTGAATGAACTTCTTGAATCTCTTACGCTACCTTTGCAAATAGCGATTGTGAAGTGTAGCGCCCATAAGAAAGTGACAGATGACGTTGGTCGTGGTAATGCGTTTGCGGATGAGGTCGCGAAAGAAACTGCTAGAAATGTAACGAGTCCAATGTATGTTGCGGGTCCAGCAAGGTGGGTTCCAGAAGTAGGCATGTGCGAAGACACCATTGAGTGCGTGAAGGTTATTCAGAGTGAGGCCACGGAGAAAGAGTTGAATGAATGGAGAGAGAGGAAGGGTAGATTGGATGCGAGTGGTTGTTGGACTGATTTGTCCGAACATCAGAGATGGTTGCTACCGAATGCGTATGTGTTGCCAGTTGTTACAATGGCGCATGGACTGGCACATATTAGCGTGAAAGGGATTTGTAAGTTGTTGGCTCCGGTTTGGCAGAATACAGGAATACCCAAATGTGCAGAGAACTTGGTTAAGAATTGCATGGTATGCTTGATAAATAATCCTGGTAAGGGAACTCCAACACCAGCTGGTCATTTTGCTCCTCCGACGTATCCGTTTGAGGCATTGCAGCTAGATTTTATTAATATGGAAAGATGCAACAACTTGAAGTATGTGTTGGTGGTTGTTTGCTCTTTCTCTAGATGGGTAGAAGCTTACCCCCTTAAGGACAATACTGCCTTGTCCACTGCTAAAGTTTTGATCAAAGAATTCTTCCCTAGGTTTGGATTGCCGAGAATCATTTGGAGTGATAACGGAAGTGAGTTTGTGGGACGAGTGATGAAGAGAGTGTGTGAAGGTCTTGGGATTAGGCAGAAGTTCCACGCTGCAAATCATCCCCAATCAGCTGGTTTAGTCGAGTGCTATAATGGCACTCTGAAGCTAAAGTTGGCCAAAATTCAAGAGAGCACTGGTTTACAATGGCCAGATGCTTTGCCTTTAGCGCTATTGTCCACCCGAATGACTGTGCACTCGCGAATGGGTTTGAGTCCGTATGAGGTTGTGTTTGGTCGCCCGGCGAATATTTGGGGCGTACCAAGACCGAAGAGGTTTAGTGACCTTGAGTACCCTGTTTTGCTTGACTATTTGCGTGAACGGACAACTAAAATGAGTGTTTTACGCCAACAGGTTCACGACTCGCTTCCACAAGCTACAGATGATCCAGGACATGTGATTGAACCTGGATCCTGGGTGTTCATCAGGAATTTTCAAAGAACAAAGAATACTCAGCCCCGCTGGACTGGACCTTATCAGGTCCTCTTGTCAACGAGATCTGCGGTAAAAAACACTGGATTAATGGGTGTCATACGAAGAAGGCACCCCTACCTTTACCATACGATCAGTGGGTTCAAGATGGTCTTGCAGATTCAGAAACAGAGACTGTCCCAAGGTTTGTCACCTTTAGGGATGCTCGTTTAATCGGCACCAATTCAGAATTTGAGAGTGATCAGCTTTTGCAAGAAGCAATACCTCCTGAGAAGCGGTTGGACACTACTAATCCTCAGCTGTTGTTTACCGATCAAGAACTGCCTGGAAAAGACAGATACAATCTGAGATCGAGAAATAAGGACTAATAAAGTGAATAAAATTGATTTTTTTTAATGTTTGCAGGTTAACTCTCCACCAAGGATCTACGTATTTTTGTTTTTCTGAACTGCCATCCGGTTCTTGCTGCTAGGGTCGCGGTTGCTACAAGTCTTGGGAGTGCAAGCCTGAGACACTAGGTCTTGGGTTCCATTAGTCCGAGGCTGTCTTCCTGGGTTTAGCGGAGGCCTCTCGAGCAGAATCAACCAACCACCGCGGGCAGCAACCTTAGTTTAGGATGGATTTCTTTGAGTCGGAGAGACCTGTGCAGACATTGATTTTTAGAAAACACATTTGTAAAATAATGTTGAAGAAATGTTTTTTGATACTGTGCATACTTTTACTACTGAGTATCGTAATTTTTATAATTGGTTATGTAGCATTTGTTTTTAAAGAGACGTCTAATTCCACTGTGCAACCTACACCTTCACCTACTATTTCCTCTCATTCTTTCCACACTTTGCCTGAATATGAGGTAGTTAGACGTAAGGAGTTTGCTAACAATTCCTTCATACAGCTTTTGCACCTGCATTAGTTAGTGATTAATACAACGAATTGCTGGATTTGTGGTTTGATTCCTCATACAGCTCATAAGGGAATTCCTTATTTAGTTTTGCCCTTTAGTTTAAATGGTTCGATTCGAGCTTACAGAACAATGTTCATATATGCCCACAGTGTTGACCCCTTACGCTCACCGAGAGATAATCCGAAGAATAGTCCAATAGCTAGAGGCATAGTCGATATGATTCAAGGGACTAATGCAGTAGAGACTATTCCACAAGACGAGAGACAACCATATAGTGGTTGGAGCGTAAGTGGATATGGAGTAAGTCTGAGTATTAACCAGCGTGCGAAAAGTCCCCTACCGATCGGGATAGTGCCCCATAAGGGTTACTGTTGTCTGCAGGGCAACGGTAAGAATCCGAAAGCTCAGTTAGGGAAGAGCGTTTGCACTGAGATTTACGTGTTTCCGTCTCTGTCTTCCCCAGCGTTTTTAGCTGCCAAGGGTACTTATTTTGTCTGCTATGACAAAGCATATACATGGTTGCCCCATGATTTTTCGGGCACATGTTTTGTTTCCTTTCTGTTACCCCCCACCTTTACAGCTGCGGCAGATTATCACAAGATGAGAATTGCTAGAGGTGTCTTTAGTCAAGAAGACACTGCAGGACAAGAATTGGGTGATTTCTTCAAGGGTTTTCTGCCGTTCTGGGGACCTATGGCTAACAGTAGGAATATTCGTCAGCTAACAAGAGTGGTTGAGTCCACCATAGTTGAGACCGCCGGTGCCCTCGGTAACCTGACTGCTGAGCTCCAGTCGGATAGACTTATGACACTTCAGAACAGAGTTGCCCTAGACGTTATTCTAGCCGATCGAGAGGGAGTTTGTAGATTGATTCAATCAAGCTGTTGCGTTTTTATTCCGGATAATGCTCCGTCAGTCTTCCAGGCCATTTCCAAATTGCATAAAATCTCCGATTCTGTCCACCTGGACAAAGGGGATTGGTCTCTGATGGGATGGTTATGGGGATTGATATCCACTTGGGGTTGGAAGATTTTGATGGTCATTGGTATGGTCTTAGCGATTCTGTTCATGTTCTGTCTCTGTGTGCAGTGCGCTCCGGCCCTTTTTGGCCTTTGTGCTACAATGTGCGTACGGAAGCCTGTCCGAAGAGAGATCCATAGCAATAAGATGATGCTACAGAAGCATATCGATGATCTGATGAATAGAGATCCAGATTCAGATTAAAATGGGTTTGGGTTTATTGCCTATGATAGGGCAAAAGGAGGGTCTGTGGTTCCGTAATTCCAAATTGGGTTCGATAGTTCCGAAACCCGATTTATAAAGATTGTCGGAAATGGACGATCTTGATGTCGGCAGACCGCAAATGACGAGTCTAACGTGCCTGAGTGTTTTTGTATGAATCGATATAGGGGAACACTCTGCATTTGAGGATTTAGTTTGAACCTTCGGGTTCCATTTTGTAAAGCGGCAGCCATCTTGTATGGTTGCCCTAACATAGGCCCTGTGATTGTGGCCAAACGAGTCCTTGACACGTATGCCTTAGCTGACACTTGGTTGACCTGGCCAAACTGACTTTTCCCCTGGGGCGAATCCTGCTGAGCCAGTTCCTTAGTTAGCAGCTGCACTGATAAAGATCAAAGAGCAGGACGTGGTCCGACTTTATGGCCTACCGTTCCCACTCCTCTATCTCCTTTCCATCTGTTCTTGCCTTTCCTTTACAACATGTTCATCGATCTAGTTGAAGGTTTTATGATAGGTTTGTCCGGCCTGATCGAACAGGAAAATAACATATGTGTGACCATTTGTGGTGGGCTGGACAACGGAAAATGGGATTAACTTTGACTGTCGTGATTTGCTACTTTTTGAAATGCTACTTGCTCATTGGTTGGTTTTTTATGCACCGAATGTAAATTGTGATGTTGCCAGAAGCGTAATTTTCGGCATAAAAGACCGAGTTTCGTTCACTGAGATGGTGCAGTCTCTTTCGAACTACCCGTGTGTACTTCGTAGACCTCTGTCCCTGGTTGCAACCATTAAACTTTGGTCTTTGACGTCATCGAGAAGTATCCCGTGTCTCTGTTTGCCAAGACAGGGGAATCCGGGGTCTTTGGGTGTTGCCCTGACACCGCTGGGTTTTGTATTAGTATTGGTTCCGAGAAAACCCAGTACCTCAGGTACCATAGAAGTGCCCCCTGATCCCTACTAGCCCTCTAGCTTGCTGGCTGACTGCTCCAGTCCAGCTTGCCACCACAGACAAGTTTCTGACTCCCTAGAAGATGAGAGCCATGACCCCCAGAGGTCAGAAATAGTGCCTGTTCTGATGGGAGGTTTACACCTCCTCCTCCCGGAAGGCTAGTAAATCAGTACAGCAAGGCAGGAGTCTTCAAATGCCTCTGCCACCTTTGATATGTGACCCACGGATTCCCTATACAGGGAAAATGCCACCCCTGCCCGGAGCCCATTTGCCAGCAGACAGGCTGGAAAATTTGCTATGCAGGAAGCTTGTTGCACTGCAAGGCTGGCTACACCTCATGGGTGGGCAGCCTGAAGTGAACATGAAGATAGGAAATCCCCCATCTTGTGTGGGACAAATTGATGTCTACTTCCCAAAGGAAGTGGTCATCGAGGGGTGTAGTAACCCTAGAGGAAAATAGTCCATTGGCTACTACCTCCCAATCCTCTTAATACCCCTAAATTGTGTATTTAGGGTACCCTCTGATACCAGGACTTCAGATTTCGACAGACAAAAAGAATAAGTGGACTAAGAAGAAGGGCTGACCTGAGGAACAACTACTGACCTTGCGCCAATCCTGCAGGCCTGCCTGCTGCACCTGGCCTTCGTGGAGAACCTGACCCATCCTACCACTGTGTAGACTCCAAGAAACCCAGAGGGCTGCCAGTACTTCGCAAAACACCAGTGAAACTCCCTTAGAGTAAAGGAGCTACTCCCCTGCGGTTGCAAGCAACAAAGAAGCAAGGCCCAGTTCACCGTTCTCCTGCCTACCAGGATAACCAATGCTGTAGCCACCCAGGAAGAGGTTGCATGCTCCTTTAGGTCAGATCTGTCCTCCCTCCAAGTGTGGGGATGCCAGGACCAATCGGACCCACACAACACCAATACCTGGGGTACAGGGCTCCTTGCAGCAACCAAGGCTTGTGTCCAGCACGGACACCAAAGCTGAGGAAAACTGACCTGCACGTCGCGGGACTTCAGGGACAGTGAGACCCTCATTGACAGTGGCCCAGCTGTCCTGTTTGCCCCTCTTCTGCGAAAACAAAGACAAAGTAAGAGACTCCAACTGTCACCACTAACTCCTCATAGTGCCTCCGCACCCGCGCCCCACAGCCTGAGTCCAAGGGAGGCGACAGTGCCCACAAGAGCTGAGCTCACCCATGGGTTTTGCAGGATTTGACTTACAGCTGCTGTCTGCAGACTCCTTCTGTAGGTCCCCTCGAACCGTACGTGTCTCCAGCAACGCCGTCCGACACCAAAAGATACCACTATACCAGAGACCCACAGCCAATGGAGCAGCGAACCAACAGTGTCCCTACATGCCCGAGTATACTAAGGATTGAGAACCCCTGTAGATTCGCCCAGACTGGCCCCAGAGTCCAAGCTAGAAGCCTCTTTTCAACCTGACCATTCTCCAATGAAGTGAATGGGACACCTCATGCAGTAAATCACCTCTGAACCCGGATGCCACAGTACCTCCTAAAGTGACCTATTCGTGCTACCTTGTCCCATGCTCACCTTAAAGTCAGAAGAGTTTCGTGAGTCGCTGACAGGTGCCCTAATGCAATCATGTTTTTCCCCTATAGGATAACATAAGCGCTCCAGAAATTGTACTGTCAACTTTTGAAACTTATTAAAATTAATATCTCCATAAGTACTACTTGATTTTGATGATCTTGGTATCTAATTTCATATAAAAATAAGTGTTATTTTTATAAATTGGTGGTGGATTTCTATTATTGGGTGTGTGTCTGTCTCACTGCCTTTGTGTGTACAATAGATGCTTAGCACTACCCTCTGATATGCCTAACTGCTTGCCCGCACTACCACAAAAGAAAGCATTTGGAATATCACTTGTGCCTTTGTGAGCCAGTTGGGGTTTGCTTGGACTCTTTACAAAGTTTACCGCTTTTTGGTGGCTTATATAAAGAGCCAGTGATAGAGCGCGCAGGTCACCCGGGTCACAAGTTTACCAATTTTCCACGCACTGGGCCCTGGTGTGCATACAAGGACTGAGTTTGCGTGAACCGGGAGATTGCCTACACGCTACTATGAGTAATTCGGGGGGTGACTCTTCACCACTTACTATTCATGTACCTGACTTACCACAGGCAGATTACTCCTGACAGATCAGGAGCTAGCAGTGGATAGGTGACAAGATTCCTAAAGGGAGTAAAACTTTTCATATACCAAGTACGTTTATCCACACTTTATACGATAAATGACCACAGACACCTGATGAGTTTTCTAAAGATTTATCAAGAGATTTCAGAATGAATATGCCAAGATAATAAGCCAAATACAAAGTAACACATCAATCAGTAGAACCAAAGCCACAATATAACTATGGATTAGGGCGAGGACCATTAAAGTAAGTGTGAACACTATGGGGTAAGAATACTAAAAACAGAACTATTCACAGCAAGTTATACTAGGGCATGGGACATGAACAGGATCTAAAACGTGTATTGAACTAGACTTCTTAGGCTATTCTTACTAAGTTCACTGCAACCATGCTAAAAGGGAGGGGAAAAATGGAACACACTAATATAATACGACAATTTTATAATACCTACAGGTGGGGAGAGAAGTGGAACAATTCTAAACAAACAATTGCATATAATGTGCATTCGAAGGTGATAGAGCAATATCACAGGCAAGAGTGCTTTATTAAGAGGAGGAGAGAGAGAGAGTTAGGAAGATGTAAACCCACAGATTTATAATTACCTAGATAGGAATGAGGACTAACCCTGGCCACGGGTCAGTTTGGGAAGACGGGGACAAGGACCCTCAAGGAATGGAATACCAGAATGCGAGCAGGTACAGCTCACGGACAGTCAAGACAGGATACCCCTCAGGTTTGGATCAGGACTGGGCTCACCAAGGTACGACCAACACCCACAGCTTCGGATGCAACGCCTGCGTTACCCCTCTCTGCAAGTAATCCGCCAGTAACCCCGATTGGGTTTTCGAATTTCCCCAGCAAAGTGCTCCGCCAGCACTTAGGACTATTTCCACCCCTAGGAGTTTGTGGAAAGTATGGACAGAGTGCTCCGCAGCACTCTAGATTGATCACCTATAGAGTTCGTAGGGTCAGTGATAGGTCTGCTACTCGGACAAGTCGGACAAATTCTCTATGCTACACTAGGCCAGTTATACGGTTTGGGGACCCCTGGACCACCCACTAATGTTGCAAGTGACAATTTCCCACATGGTGATTGGTCAGGAGAGGTGATTTGGTCATTGTCACCTCCTAGAATTCAGTGTTCACATCATTACTGTAAAATTTTGCATACCCGCCCCTTGGGTTCACGTTCCCAGGCTTAGGAATACAGAAGACAATGAGAGAGAGCATGTTACAGCTGCCTGGGGCGCCTTGATACTTTACTGAGGCCTCCAGTGGATCCCAGGCGGTGACCCTCCTCCCGTCGGATCCCGGAGAGATCCAGCGTCGCTGCCCGGAGACAGGTGTCCCAGCAGGAGGCGAAATAAATATTGAAACTGAACTTCCTGGCTTATATTGGAGGCTGCCCTGGATGACAAATGTTCCAAGCATTGAGAGTTTATTCTTATTGAAACGTCACCTGTACTGGACAAACGCTGTTGCTGCCCAGACGATTAGGAGACCTGTTTGGAGCCCTTGCTTTCTGTTGCCTGCCTTCCCGCCTCCCGCCTCCCCGCTGCCCGACTCCATTGTCACCTGGGAGTACGCGGTGGCCGAGAAGAGCGCGGTCGAGGGAACTACATTTCCCAGAAGCCCAAGCGGCGCACGCCGCATCACCAGCGCGCCTGGAGGCGCTGAAATAGCGCATCACCCCGGTCGAGGGGGGGAACCTGTACTGGACAAACGCTGTTGCTGCCCAGACGATTAGGAGACCTGTTTGGAGCCCTTGCTTTCTGTTGCCTGCCTTCCCGCCTCCCGCCTCCCCGCTGCCCGACTCCATTGTCACCTGGGAGTACGCGGTGGCCGAGAGGAGCGCGGTCGAGGGAACTACATTTCCCAGAAGCCCAAGTGGCGCACGCCGCGTCACCAGCGCGCCTGGAGGCGCTGAAATAGCGCATCACCCCGGTCGAGGGGGGGAACCTGTACTGGACAAACGCTGTTGCTGCCCAGACGATTAGGAGACTTGTTTGGAGCCCTTGCTTTCTGTTGCCTGCCTTCCCGCCTCCCGCCTCCCCGCTGCCCGACTCCATTGTCACCTGGGAGTACGCGGTGGCCGAGAGGAGCGCGGCCGAGGGAACTACATTTCCCAGAAGCCCAAGCGGCGCACGCCGCGTTACCAGCGCGCCTGGAGGCGCTGAAATAGCGCATCACCCCCGTCTCGCGGGACGCCGGGCGAAGCCCGGGCCAAGGGCGGGCCCGTTTTAGCCCGTTCTAGACTGTGAAAGACTGGACTGGGCCACCCCTCTTTGCCCCAACTTTCAAATCTACATGTGGTAAGGTGACAAATCTCTACACTCCTTGCGGTCATTGTGTACTTGGTCTACTATTGCTATACTCATCACCAGGGCTCTGTTGCCCGGATTTGACTGATTGTTATGTCGAGGCAAAAAACACCCGCCACTCCGACCAACACAATGGACAATTATCTGGTCCAGCTAGTGGCCAAAATCAATAACGATCGTAGGTCCTCTCTGGGACTCATGGACTCGCCACCTTGTGCCCAAATTAACCAATCAGGGGTATTCCAGTCTGCTAGTGATGAAATTATCACCACCGACCCAATAGAGGACCCCAATGATTGCTCTACAATAAATGTGTCCACGGCATCTATTGTCCTACAACCTGATTCTATTGCCGATCCACTAATTTCAGAAGAGTTAAATAAATCCGATACAATTGTAGAGCTAGACCCAGAGAGCAGTACCCCTCCTACCCCCGTCCCCGCACCAAGAGCTAAAAGAGGGATAACTAAGGCCCCGCCTAGAAGAGGTGGTCCACGTTCCTGCAAGAATAAACCTGTAACTCCACCTAGAAGAACAAATAAAAGGGCGGAAGAAGGGATAAGTGAGGAAGAGAACGAAAGTGTAGTCTGGGAGGATACGCTCTCAAATAAGCTCATGGGTATATTGGAGTCCAAACTATCAGGGTTAATGAAACCCCTTATATCAAAAATAGACCAACTAGCCAATAAAGTCAACAAACTAGAGACCCTCCTAAGAAAAACCAATGAGGGGGTGGGGGAAATACCAAATTTAATAATAAGCAAGCTTGAAGACATAGAGGCTGCAGGGAAAACACTTGGGGGGAATACGAATGCAGGCCTACAAGTTCCACTTGACCAAACACAGCAAGCTAGCTCTAGACCTGGTAATATCCCTGACACTGTCCCAATTTTAGATCCAATTTTAGATCCAGCGCAAATAGTAGGCAACTCTACCGCTGAGATTCTTAACTTAGAAACTGGCCCAGTTGAATTAATTGTCGAAGCTTCCCCCTTGATTCTAGTACTTGCTAATACACCACCACTGAAAACAGGGCAGATCGAGTCTCCGGATTCCTTACGAAATAAGGCTCTGCAGTGGCTTAGTAATAACATGCACATATCTCCTTGGGGCAAGGAAAAACTATCTGGTGATCTGCTCACAGCAAGAAGGGTTAAGTGGATAGGCACTAAGACGAAGAAATTCCAAGGGGACTGTGTGGTTTTGAACTTCAAGGGCCCTGAAGTATTACCCGACGTCCTACGGAACATCTTCCCACCACAACATAGAACAGCAGAAATAATACCACTGACACTGGATTTCTTCTATAGTAGAAGAGGTCTAGTAGCTAAACCTAGCATATTGAGAACAAAGTGGACAGTTGTGGGAAATAGAAGGGCCAGGAATGGCCCATTATGCGAGTGGGGGCTAAATCTGGAAAACCACTACTCTGCACTATCTGACCTAAACGAGTGTGATTGACTCGTGGGCTCTTCTCCTGTCCCTCCTAAAATCCAGCTGCATCAGGGACGTGTTAGGACACCTACCCCACACGAGCTCTTAGTAAAAAAACTGACCCTGGTCCCCAAGGAATCCTACACTCCTGCCCCAGAGGAACTAAGTATAGTTTTGAAGGGTCAAAACAGAGTACTAGAGGTGATTGAGAAGTCACCAACACTGAGTGGAGACTTAACACCAGGCATAGAATCCGAAGATGCAATAAATACTCCTGATAATGAACAGATATATCATCAACTGAATATACTGCCATTATCTCTTGTCTCTTGGAATATAGCTGGCATTACAAACAAGCTAAACATCCCAGATTGGGTCGACTTTATCGACCATTATGATATTATTATGCTGCAAGAAACTTGGTTGCTTACCCCAATTTTCCGGCAAGGGTACCTGAACTTCTATGTCCCAGCTATAAGAAACCGAGTAGGCCGACCCTCTGGGGGCCTGTTAATTTGGGTACGCCAAACATTGAACTGCTCAGTTAAACAAAGGTCTATACCCTCTAATGATATTTTAGCACTTGATATTAGCTGGCAAAATGGCCAACAACTCGCCCTGTTTAATCTTTATTCCAGGGGAGTTGGTAGGGGTAAACTATCAGAGACCATAACGACCCTTGAGCACCACATTGAAATGCTACCAGTGCCACCTCATGTAATGATAGGCGGGGATTTCAATACTACCTTTGAACCCTTGGGTGAAGAGGATAGGATCCTGGCCGAAGAAGAGGATGCCAAGTGGAGAATTCCTCAACTAGACGTCCCAGTTATTAGAAAATGGAGCACAGTGGCAATTCAATTAAAGAGTTTTTGTCTCTCAAGAGGGCTTAGAGCCGTCAATGGACGGGCACCCTCTGACTTAATGGGGAAAAATACATTTGATAACGGCCGAGCAGCAAGCAGAATAGATTACATACTACTGGATGTAAGAGCTTGGAACAAATTGGTAGATATGGAAGTGAAAGACAAAATAGAAAGCGATCACAATCCTTTGTGTTTGACACTCCATCCCTACCATGAAATGTCCGACCATCCAAGAGGAAATGAAATGGTGACGCAAGATCTTGTAAGCTCAAATAACCTTCGCCACCTGAAGTGGAGCATGCTCCTAGAAGATGTTTCTAAATTAGAGACTCTCAAGGAACTAGTGGTGGACGAAGTTTCTCAGATTAAGTCCCATTATGGGTTGATTGATTTTATGGACTACATGATGGAGGCCCACGAAAAACTATTCTCCAAAATTCAAAGTTTCTTTGTTAAAACGGTAGCCCCAAACAACAAGAAAAAGGTCCAAGAGAGTAAAGGGTGGTATGATAAGAGTTGCAGGATAGCACGACAAAATCTTAGCATGGAATTGAGAATAGGAAATGCATCAACAGTGAGGCTGGCGAGAAATCAGTATAGACAGGCCCAAAAACTAGCAAAGAAGCGTTGGGATGAGGATTGCTGGTGCGAACTCAAGGAGGCATGTGCCTCCAAGGATTCCAAGCGTTTCTGGGCCACAGTAAAATGGGAAAAGGGTGGCGTAGCCCTCCAACCAATGAACCATGTCCCGAAAAGCCACTGGGTAGAATTTTTCCAACCACAGTATGCCCGTAACCCCACATTTACCAATGATTGTCCTCCTCCGCATGTCTACTACAAATCTCCAATATTTGTTGAAAAGGATGTGAGTATTGTATTGGACTGTGTAGCAGGGGGCAAAGCCCCAGGTATGGACGGAATTCCAGCTGATATATTTTTATCGGATCGGAAGTCCTGGTGTAGCTATTTTACAATGCTGGCTAATGCGGTGGCAATGGGAGGGAAAGTGCCTGCCTCATGGAAGGGAGCTGAAATCATTCCCATATTCAAGAAAGGTGATAGAACCCTGGCTAAAAACTATAGACCCATTAGTCTGATTGATACAGCGCAGAAACTAATGGGTCGATTAGTCCAGAATAAACTGCAGCAATGGATTAATGAAAAGAATATTTTATCATCCTACCAAGCTGGGTTTCGCCCTTTAACTAGTAGCGTTGATCAAGTCCTCCACTTTTTAACCATCTATTGGAGAAACGTTACTTTAAAGAAGGGGACATTGTATGCAGTCTTTGTGGACCTAAAAGCCGCTTTCGACTTGGTCCCCAGAGAGAAACTCTGGCAGACCCTGGCGGACGTAGGCTTAAGCCAGGAATTGCTTACACTTCTTGTTCGTCTCCACGAAAATAACTTTGCTAGAATAAGGTGGGGCAAGCAAGGAGAAGTAACTGATCCCTTCCCGGTAGAACGTGGGGTGAGACAAGGGTGTGTCCTAGCGCCGACTCTCTTCTCAATCTATATAAATGGTATTGTTGAACATCTAGAGAAGATTGCTAGTGACGCCCCAGTAATTGCAGGCTCTCGTGTCCCCATCCTCATGTTCGCGGACGACACGCTCTTACTTTCCCGCACCCCCAGTGGTCTTCAAAAAGTGGTTGATGCCTTTGGTGAGTTTTGTGATGGGAGGGGCCTTGAACTGAATACCACTAAAACAAAATTCATGTGCCTCAACCAGCAGTCCACCTTTAAAGGTGTAATAAAATATAAAGGTACACCCCTAGAAAGGGTGGACTCTTTCTCTTACCTAGGCATCACCCTCCAAGAAAACATGAGCTGGAAATCACACATAAACACAACTTTACTAAAGTTTAGGCAGCTAGCAGGCGCAATTAGCCTAAAACATCGTAGCTCGCTAACAAAGCCAGTAAATTGTGTGTTGGAAATTTATTCCATGAAAGTACTGGGGGCATGTTTATATGGCTCTGAATTATGGGGGTTTTCTAATTTGAGAGAACTGGGCCGAGCAGAAAACAGATTCCTACGAGGGATTGTGATGGTTCCCCAAAGCACACCCACAATTCCATTAAAATTGGATCTGGGAAGAAAAGATATAGAGGACATAGCGAGGCTACGGCCCCTTCTATATTGGAGACGGATTATGGTGACCCCAGAACTAAGTCACTATGCGGCGGCCTTGATGGATGTCATCAAGTTCGACCGCTTCCATAGTATCCCATGGTTAAAAGAACTCCGGGGACTCCTTATAAAACTGAAATTGGGTTATCTATGGGACAATAAAGATGTCACCGGCTTCCCTACGAAAGCAAAGCTGAAAGAATTATATTGGGAAATGGTATATCTTACAATGTTTAGTGATGGTACAAGTACAAGCCTAACATCTCGCTTCTTAGATATAAAAATGTACCCCTCATGCGAATCTTTTTGGGATGTTATCGAAAAACCATACGATAGAAAACTTTATTTTCAATTTCGCATAGGTACACTCCCGGTGAATGCCTTCAAGAAGCATTGGTCCCCAGCATGGGATGAACACTGTCACCATTGTAATGAACAAACTGAGCACATTTCCCATCTCTTGTTCTGTTGTCCACTGTATTCGTCCCCCAGACGTAAATGGCTAAAACCTGTGTGTGCAAATATGGCAACCCGTAGCCAATCTGAAGCTCTCAGGATACTTGAAACAGATTGTTCCACAGTGCTCGTGGTTGGGGTAGCAAAATTCCTGGCCTGGGCATGGATAATTCGTACCAGATCATTAATGACAATCACATCCCAATGAAATCATGCACATTACTAACTTTGCACTTTGTTATATGAATTATTGTATTTTAACTTTTAGAAAAATCTACTTTTTAAGAAGTGTGATAATTTAGTGTATTTTTATCATGTATTTATTCGACAATTCATGTTTAATATGTATTTTTAGGAAGTATTTTTATGTGTAGTATTTATTGTATTAGGGCTAGGTGAATGCTTTTATGACAAATGTCGAATAAAGCTTTGAAACTTGAACTTGTCATTGTCTCCTCCTAGAATTCAGTGTTCACATCATTACTGTAAAATTTTGCATACCCGCCCCTTGGGTTCACGTTCCCAGGCTTAGGAATACAGAAGACAATGAGAGAGAGCATGTTACAGATACATTGTTACACAGTCAAGGTAAAACGCCGTGTCTTCGAGGTGGTTTCGAGGCACATCAAGCTTCAGGTGCCAGCTGGCTGGTTTCAGCTTCTGCGCAGTGGGGTTTCCCCATGTCATGTGACGGGGTTCAGTAGAGCTTCATCATGGCGTAGCTCAAGTTTTTCCCAGCCCCCAGAGACGCGGTACATGAAAAGTAAGCGAGAACAAAGTAGAATAATACATAAAAATGATCACACTGTATACCGTGATAGATTTTAACACACCCCTTATTTTATAACATCTATAGTATTAAAGTTTAGTGCGAAAAGACAGATAGGCTGAAGCAGCAGTGGCAAGCAGAGAGCGTGGTGAGAGATAAGCGGCCATACTTGCAACAGTGCGCATGAGCAATAAAATCCCTCCAAAATGCGAGTGCGTCACATCACATGAGTATGACCGACGCATGCGCAGACTGGATTTCTGCAAAGCAGCCATTTACTTAGTGCAAGCATTGTGAAGATGAAAAGACACACAGGCAAGCCTTCGGGGACACCCGCGTGTTGGGGAAAATGCTAAATAAATGACGGACAGTTGGATTAATATGATTATACGTTAGGCGAGGTTCATGAGTGAGAGCAAGTCGCTTTACGTGCGAATCCTTGCTCCATCAATCCCCTCTTTGATGATATTTACTATCATCACTACAAAGGAAACAGATGCCAACTTTCATTCTTCCATATCATGCATCTCAATTTCGATAAACTTATTGTTGAGTTTTCTTTCTGCTTCTCTATGAGAGTGGTGATTCTTGGCCTTTTTGTAGATTTTATTCTTCAATTCTTCTAATTCTAACTCATCAATGTTTCTTTTCACCCCTCTTTTATTCACTGCATACTTTCTGCATTTTTGACATTTACAGCAGATGAATATGATCAGTGCAACCACACCTATTCCAGCTATTGGCATCAGTATTTTCCACAGAAGACTTTTACCTAAGTTAGAAAACCAACTACCTATAGAGGAGAGACCTCCAGTCAGTCTCGTCCAGGCACTGTCAACCTCCAATGGTTTGAGTTCTTTTTCCAAATTAGTTATGTTCCTTACATATTTCTTAAGTTCGATACTTTTGTCAGGTATGTAGGTGCAACAATGTTGCGCCTTCAGCATTCTACAGACTCCGCCCTCTTTTGCCAATAAGGTATCAAGAGCAAGGCGATTCTGTAAAACCATTGATCTGATCGCAACCATCTCAGTATTGACCAGCAGGAATCCAGCAGCAGTGTCAGTTGATAACCAATCCACTACTGTAGACAATTTGCAGATTCTGTGAGTATTCAGAACTACCCCCATTCCAGGTATCAGTGCACTAAAAATATCACCTATAATTTCGCCTACACTTTCTCGCTTTCTACGCGCTAAGCCATTAGTCTTTTCATTGCTTCCAGCAGCATTATTCACATGGTATATTTTCGGGAAGACAATGCCAAAGTAGCAGCTTCCATACCAGTGATCCGGCAATTTGAAATAAGCCTTGTTCCCACATATATAGTAAATTCAGGGAAACACAGGTTCTGACCCATTTTTGAAACCCCAACCTCCAATTACCTTGTAATTATGTTCACACTCGCTGGAACCGATGAATACATTGTTATAATATTCTGTCCTTTCTCTATGGAGACAAAGTTTCCCTTTCCGTTCAAAATCCAGCAACAAAGCAGGATTAGCTTCGCCTTGTGAGGTGTTATCCATGTGCTCTGCCCACTTAGGGACCCTATCCTTTTCGTCATTTGCCTTTTTCTGAAACTTTTCTCTCCTTCTGTCTGCCATTTTTATAAACATCTTTTCCTTCTCTTGCAAAGAACAGGTCAGATTTTCTTGTCTTGCTTCATTTAAGTCTATGCCACCTATAGTCAGAAAATATTCTCCCATATAACGGGTTACTTCGCTCCTAACATGTACAAGGTTCAGGTGTCCTCTAATAGGAAATTCAGAAAAGATTACGTCAGCATTTGAATAGTAGTACTGTAAAGTGCTTCTATAAAACAAGCTTGCTAATATACTACAGGAAATTCCGTAGGTTAGGGGTAGGTGGTGATATGTCACACCTTCAGCTACAGAAGTGGGGAGCTTCATGCAGACATAGCAATCTTCTATTTCCATAGCTTCTACGTAATGCACTAAAAGGTTAGCGAAAACATTTAAATGTGTCCGGTTTCTCATCTTGTGAAAATGTAGTTCGCCCTCATCTGATGCTTCTAAATTTGGTCGTGTGTGTCTCAGACTAACTGGGTTGTCACGTCGTTCTAAGCTTCGTGGTGTTTCTACAGTTTGTCCAACGTCTGGGTCTACCACTTCAGGTTCAGTAGGGGACAGGTTAGGATCTTTACTTATCATAAAAGGAATAAAAACTGTTAGTCCTATCCACATCACTATCATCATAGCTACACTACATAAGCATATTTTACAGCACGTTTTGCAACATCCAAATCTGGATCTTCCAGCTACGTTTGAATCAGACATTTTAGCTTACAGGTGGCTTTTGCAACCCGTCTTTGCCTCCTTACACCAAGAGTTCACTCGGTTCTGTCTCAAGGAGGGTCTTCGTCAGAACTCCGATCAGTACCGGACTCTTCGTCACTTTTGCCACTGTGATTGGGCTCATCAATTTCTCCCAACACCAAATATGTCCATTCAGGGCTCCGATACAGTCTGTTCTGTTTCTTCACTCTGTCGCTCTTTCTCAGAGACTTGCCTCGGGCTGCTTTCCTTTCACTTTCAGCCCTCTTTCGGTCTTTCAGTTTTTCCTCAACTGTTTTTATTCGGTGGTCGAGGACACTTGGCCTTCCTCGTGCACTCTTTTTATGAGTTCTTTGGGTTTGACAGAGTCTATTTCCCTTCCTGTCTGACTAGTTCCAGGTCTTTCATCTATTTCTTCTGCCTGGTCCTTAAGCTGGCCCTGTTCAGGTTCGCTTTGTATGTTTTCTTTGCTTTCAGGTGAACTGGATTCTGATTCCTGAACACGTTCATCTATTTCTATCTGCTCTGGTTCATGCACTTCGTTCCCTTCATCTTCTTCCGCATGAACTTCAACTTTGACCACTATCTGTCCCTTTCCAGACTCCGGAGTTTCAGGAGGAGTGTCGATGTCTTGATCTGTCCCTACTTAGCCTATTTCCTGATCAGGTGTGATGTGAGTTTCGCTGACCTGATCTTCGTCCTCTAGTTCTGTCTCACCTGGACTATCCCACTCACTGTCTAGGTAGGAATATTTCCTGGTTCGTATTGGATCAAGAACCTGGTCGTCGGCAGGGTACCAATCAACGTCTCGACTTGTGCTCGGCAGTTCGATGTCAGCGAGATCCGGACTTTCTTCGGGAGTCTCCTCAGCGGTGCTGCCTTCAGCTTCAGTCGCGTTTTCTCCGGTTACCCGCTTTGTGTGGCTGGCATGGATCCACTTCGGTACACCAGCACACTTTACAGCAGTAGTGGTGACAAGGATCACTTGTCTTGGCTTTCCCCACTTTGGTCCAAGGCAACTCTTCCGGGTGTGTTTCTTTAACACCACCCAATCGCCTGGTTGTAGCTTATGTGCTGGAGTCTTGGGCCAGTCGTCAGCTGTCTCTCCAATCTGGTGGGAGAGAGAACGCACTTGGTCACCCAGTTGCTTGCAGTATTCTAGCACCAAATCATCAGTAATGCTTAGCAGTTTGTGTCCAGGTACCCATGCTTGTCGCATCACTCTCCCCATTAGCACCTCATGGGGGCTCAGGCCTGTTTTTCGATTCGGAATACTTCTCAGACTCATCAGCACAAGGGGCAAAGCTTCTGTCCAGTTCATTTTGGTGGAATCACACATCTTCGCTAATCTGGACTTGATCGTGCCATTTATCTGCTCAACCACCCCAGACGCCTCGGGATGGTAGGCACAGTGCAGTCTTTGCTTCATTTTAAAGGCCCTACAGAGCTCTTCTAGGACCTTGTTGGCAAAATGCCCACCTTGGTCTGTTTCAATCATCTCAGGAATTCCATACCTAGGTATCAACTCCCTGAGTAATAATTTGGCTACAGTCAAGGCATCATTTTTCTTTGCTGGGTAGGCCCCCACCCACCGGGAAAATAGGCACACTATGACCAGGACATACCTATATCCCTTGCTTCTGGGCATTGTTATAAAGTCCGCCTGCATCCTGACAAAGGGACCTACTGCCTTTCCGATGGTACTTTGTTCTACTACAGTCCTCTTTCCTGCATTAAATTGCTGACACACTAGGCACCTCTGGCAAAGCCTTTCCGCCTGGTTCCTGAACTTTGAATTATAGAACACTTTGTCAAACACACGACACATTGCGTCCCTTCCCATATGTGTTGGTTCAATTATCATTCGGATCATGGGATCTATCAGGCTGTCGGGCAGTACAGGTACCCCAGTCGAGCTTACCACCACACCATCATTCCTTATGCTGCATTCATTCGCCCTCCATCTGCCTTTCTCTTCCCTGTCTGTTGCCTGTTGTAAGTCTCTCAATTCTTCCCACGTTGACACATTCTCAAACAACATCAGTTGGCAGCTGTGTCCACCCCATAACCCAATTTGGAGGGACATTTGGTGTCGGGCACAAAACTGTGCGATTTGGTCAGCGTATCTGTTTCCGGCTGTCACATCATCATTTCCGGATCTGTGAGCCGCACACTTGACCACAGCCAATTCTTTGGGCAATTGAATAGCTTCCAGTAATTCTTGTACCACCTTTCCATTTCTGATAGGGGTACCTGAGGAAGTCATGAATTCTCTTTGTAACCATAGTTGGCCGAAGTCATGAACAACCCCATAACAGTACTGGCTGTCGGTATAAACAGTTATTCTTTTGTTTTTACCCCTCCTACAGGCTCTTGTCAATGCGATGAGCTCTGCTACTTGTGCAGATTCCACCTCGCATAGGTAAGAGGCTTCTATGGTGTTTGTCAATGTGACTACAGCATAGGCAGCACACAGACCTCCACTCTCATGTCTTAAACATGAGCCGGCCACAAAGATTGTAAGATCCCCATCAAGCAAGGCTACTTCTCAGATGTCAGGACGGGGCTTAGTGCTGAATTCTGTTAGATCAATGCAGTTATGTTCCATTTCATCCTCGGCGTCTACATCCAGAGGAACAGGTAACAGAGTTGCAGGGATTAAGACATTGCACCGAGAAATGGTTACATTCTCAGCACCAATCAAAATTCTCTCATACTTAGTCAGCCGACTAGGAGTGAGATACTGGGTCTTGGTTCTTGTCAGTAGGATTACAACAGAGTGTGGAACATATACGGTGACAGGATGTCCCATGACAATATTCTCACTCTGTTCTAGACTGACGCAAGTAGCAGCTACTGCCTTCAGGCATCCGGGTAATCCAGCAGCCACTGGATCCAGAGTGGCCGAGAAGTAGGCCACGGGACGCCTGACCAGCCCATGCTCCTGGGTCAGGACTGAGAGCGCACAATTTTCTCTTGTATCACAGAACAGTTCAAAGTGCTTGGAATAGTCAGGCATACCTAATGCAGGAGCGGTGCACAGATAATTTCGCAATGTTACCCAAGCGGACATGCTTTCACTGTCCCAACTGACTGGGTCTTCTACTCCTTTCTTGGTCATTTTTATCAAAGGTTTGGCTAGAGTTGCGAATCCCACAATCCACTGCCTGCAGTACCCCACAACTCCTAGAAACATCCTCACCTCTTTCTGAGTTCGGGGTAGGTCCATAGCTTTAATTATCTTGATCCTTTCTGTGGTGACTTTTCGGATCCCTTTCTCTATCTGGTGCCCCAGATATTTTACTGAGTTTTTACAGAACTGTAATTTGTCAGGGGATACTTTATGTCCTCCCTTTCCTAGGTGATTCAGCAAGGCAATGGTGTCGGTGACACAGTCAGTTTGAGTCTTAGATGCCACCAAAAGGTCATCTATGTACTGTACCAAAACAGACTCTCTGGGCAGCACTAGGGATTCAAGGCATTTCTTTAGGATCTGGTTGAAAATCGATGGACTTTCAGTGTACCCTTGAGGGACACGATTCCAGACATAGATATGGCTGTCAAATTCAAAACTAAAAAGGAACTTGCTTTCTGGGTGCAATGGGATGGAAAAGAATGCATGGCACAAGTCAATGACAGTGAACCATTCCGCATTCCAAGGAATCTGATATAGGATCACTGCAGGGTTGGGCACAATGGGACAGCAAGGTACAACAATTTGGTTTACCTTGCGTAGGTCCTGCACTACTCGGTACTTTCCACTAGGCTTTTTAATCCCAATGATGGGTGAATTGCAGGGACTGCTCATTACTTCCTGTATGATGTCTGCTTCGAGCAACCTGTTAATTTCAATTGCGACTCCTGCTTTTACTTCTGCACTCATTTTGTACTGTCTTGTTCTGGGGTATACAGCATTTGTTTTTATTGCTATTTTAACTGGGTCCACATTTGCCATTAAGCCTACATCTTTTCCCGTGAAATCCCATACTTCAGGTACCACTCTTAACTGTAGCTCTTCAGGTAAGTCTTCAACAGACAAGGGTCTAATGTCAGAGTCAGGTCTCACTAACATCAGTTTGTACAAGCCATCTTCATCGGGGGTCTGAATTTCGACACCTTTTGGTGTGCAAAAGATGGTGCAGTTCATTTTGCACAACAAATCGCGTCCTAGCAGGTTCACCGGACTGGAATCACAGACCACGAATCTGTGCATCTCTTTAAAATTTCCTATGGATATTTCCATTGGTTCTGTTACTGGAGTACTGATTATTTGATTGGAGACACCCACTACTTGGATTGCTTCTCCCGAGAGGGGTAGGTTAGGAACATCCACTGTTCTCACAGTGGACCGGGTAGCACCAGTGTCCAACAGAAAGGTGACGTCTTTTCCCTCTACCTTTCCTTCAATGTATGGTCCAGTCTGGACTACCGGTAAGGAGGCGCCAAGCACGCACTCCTTATCCTCCCCCCTCAGGCCCCGTCAATCTTGTTCATCACAGAGGAACGTATCGTTTAACAAGTACTGCGGAATTGCTGCATTTCTCTCATTCTCTCCTTCCCATATTTCCGCCCTTTCATTCTGCTGACCCTGATTCTTATAATTCTGTCTAGGAGCGCGAGGTACTGGAGGTAGCTTTACCTGTTGCTGGTTCCTTTTCGTCCCCTCTTTCTGCACCTGTGGATTTAAACCATTTATAGGGGCATTACCGGCCTGTAGGTGTGGACACTCGTCTCTCCAATGCCCTATCTGGCCGCACCCGTGGCAGGGGAATTTTTTCATAGCCTCTTCCCGACTCATTTTTACTCGGGGCTTCCCTCCTCCCCCAGCGTTGGTATTCTGGGCATTATTATTAGAATTTAATTTACTTAACTGTTTTTCTTGCTGTTCAGCCAATTTCACTTGTGCCCACATCACTCTCCTTGAGGGCTTTCTTTTTGTTCTCTATTTCATCTTCGCAGTACTTGGCGTACTTTAGGACATCATCTATGGGCTTTCCCTGCCAACTGATTTTATTGTCTCGAATCCATTGTGATATTTCAGGCCTTAATCCTAGCACGAATCTGTAACTGAAATGGGTCATGTCTTTCATGTCCACATTATCGATTCCACTGTAAGTTTTGAACACTTGTAGCAACCTTTCATAAAAGGAGTGGACAGTTTCGTCGCGCTCTTGGGTAGTTCTATCTATCCGGGTCCAATCTGTTTCTTTTGCGGGTACCTTTTTCTTGAGGTATTGTATAACTTGATCATACTTCCTCATTACTTCGGGTGAGGGAGCTCCGGTTTTGGGGTCTCTCACATACTCATCATTGGGCCAATCGATTTCAATTTTACACTCGGTCCACAAGTCTACAGGCACCACAATGTCGAAAAACCCATCCAGGTCTTTTAGAAGGCATTTCTGAACCTTTATGAAGCGTTCGACCTCTCTGTACCAATCAACTGGTTTTTCCCGTAACTTTGGAAAGTCATTTGTAAATGACACAATATCCTGTCGGGACCAAGGAACATGGACGTATTTTCCCCCCGGGACCTCCCTCATGGGACACAACTTTTCTGCGGGACTTACTTCTTTGAGCACGTATTCGGACGTTTGAGATTTAGCCCTACTGTCTTCCTTTTTCTTTGCCCACGGGTTCTCCATTTTCCCACATCCCCCCATTTCTGTAAGAGTTTCAGTAATTCTTTTATCTGGATCTGTTTCCCTACCACATTCAAGCATTCTAAATCTTTGTCTGAAAAATCCACTCTGTAGGGTTTCTGAAGGATTTTGGAGCGACTGACATCGATTCCCATTTCTGCGGCAGTGTCCATTAATCTTTCATGAAGCAATCTAGCGTTCCGGGTAAGATTTTTGCTGATGAACAGTAACTCTTCTTCGCTAAAGGAGTTTAATCGGTCTAATCCTACATTTCCAGCCATTAGCTCCTCTATTTCTATCCTTAATTTATAGATTTCTAATTGTTTGGGTTGGGGAGTGGTCTCCTTTTCTAATTCTTTGGTCCATCTGTCCAATTCTTCGGGAGATACTACTGTGGCACTCCTCACCCCTGATGTGCTTTCAATCTGCACTTCTTTTGCCCTACTCTGACTTCTTGGACCTGGCATGCTCGCTCTAGATTCCCTAATGGGCATATCCATCAGGACCACTGACTCGCACTCACTTTCTTGATCATCATCTATGAGCACTTCTTTTCTCGGGAGTGGAATGCTAGGAGTTGGCATGTTTGGGGTCATGACAGGAGGACGAGGACTAGCCAGTCTATCCCCGTAAAGAGGAATAGCAGGACCAATAGTTACTGGGATGGTCAGGGAATCTGGATGGGGATGTATCTGGGCTATGGTCCGAACCAAATCCTCTCGCTGTCTAGCTAGAGCTTCCTTCTCTCGCTCTCGTAAAGCCTTTTCTGCAGAATTGTCATGCAACACTTGCGGTACCAAGGGAGGGTAAATACTTGGGGCAGTCAGAGTAACCAACCGAGGTGGGTCTTCTCCAAACGGGCGGTAATTTGGGACCGTGGAACTAGGTTTACAAAACCCATCCCCCTCGCTGGTCTTACTATCCGTTCCTGTTCCATCTGTCTCACTATCCCTCCGACATCTCGGATATCTGGAAAACGGGTTTGGTGAACTCAGGGGCTCTGATTCTGCAACATAGGGAGGGGGGTTCTTCATCAATAAATCCTCTAGGTGCTCATCTTCAGAGTCTCCCCCGGCCATTAAGTGATGTGTTTTTTCTTTGCATTTCCCTTTCCCCTTCCCTTGTTCTAATAACCCCATCATTGGAAACAATCCCTCCACCATCATGTTTTGTCTCCAATGTTTCATTTTCTGCTCTTTGGTTTCTCTATGGACCCTCGGATACCACTTGCTCACTCCCTTGTCCATCTGGGGTCTATCTCTTTCCACAGCCTCAATTTCCCATTCTTCTAAGGCTTCATACTGGGTTAATCTGGGTCTGGGATGTAATTCATTCATGTGGGTCCTCAAATTAAACAGGATTCTGCCATTAAACGTACCATCAATAGGAAATGCTAGAATCCCGTCATCTGCACTATACTTTGCCCAATTCTCTAGCCATACACAGGTATGATACCCTTTTTCGAACAACATGAAGGAAGCAGGTGTATTCGGGGGAGGGATGATCACCCCCTCCCTCGTTCTAATGGGCTTGTCTGTTTTTAAAAAGTTCTTTACTTTATCGGCAAAGGACATTTTTCTTTTTACTCCATACATCATGTGCGGTCTACCTCGTAAAATCTGTTCCTTATAGAAGCCAAAGTTTTGTGGATTAGGTAAGAACTCCGGATACCACATACACCTTTCTATACCTCTCTCAAGCTCCTGTTGATTAATTTTGTTTACCTTTGAGCTTCCAATGCTAGTGCGACTTTTATTTCTTTAGCAACCAATCAACACTGTGATTGCGAAAATCCTTGTCCAATGGGTGCGCGGCCTTTTCGCGAGACGAGGTCTCACGCTCCGGCACTCACCCCTCCCTTACAATTTCAGCTTCACTACACACCCGCTGTCTTGACCAATACCAGCGCGGCACGGAGTGACGTCAGAGCAGTCTTCCGACCGACTCCCTCCTTCACAAGGTAACGGAAACTTTTAACTTTTCCTAAAGTGCGAATGCAAATCTTAGTTAACAACACACAACGTCTGCCACTGTGTTTGAGTGTTCTAAACAGGTAGAAAAATTTTCTTTCACTACTAGTAAACCACTTCTGTCTACTTTTCATTCACTCCGGATAGACTTCTTTGCCTAACCCTTCACACGAGCAATATAGAACCTGTTACTCCTCTGACTCATCCACTTCTTTCCGGGATATATACTGAGTCAGAATTTCACCAGCGGACTATTTTACTTACCATTCAAGCCTCGGAGACCCTATTACTCCTCCCGTATGTGACCCTTACTAGGTGATATCACAATGGAAGTTTTATAACTGACTCGTAGCTATCATTTATTCAGATGCAAGAAGATCCTAATTAGTGCTTCCAGGTATTCTTAACCCTGCACTAATGACTCACAACAAGTGACTTTTCCAGCTAACCGGATTCTGCTCACCGTTAGCTATATACCTCCCCGGGGATTCGGACTACACTGAACACTTACAAACAATTTCTTTGTTAATATTACATATAACACTTATAGCAGCAATGCAAAATCATTTACATACATATACAAATCCTTAAACAGTTGCACAGTATTAAAATTAATGCAATAGAAGTTTCAGCAGCACATTTTATTTTCACGGTTTGTTTATCAACTATCCTGTCTACCTATCTTAACTAGTCCTAACCATAGCTCTGCTACCAGAAAATTACTGATAGAGCGCGCAGGTCACCCGGGTCACAAGTTTACCAATTTTCCACGCACTGGGCCCTGGCGTACATACAAGGACTGAGTTTGCGTGAACCGGGTGATTGCCTACACGCTACTATGAGTAATTCGGGGGGTGACTCTTCACCACTTACTATTCATGTACCTGACTTACCACAGGCACATTACTCCTGACAGATCAGGAGCTAGCAGTGGATAGGTGACAAGATTCCTAAAGGGAGTAAAACTTTTCATATACCAAGTGGTATGCACCTGTTACAACGCATTCGTTACTCCGCACTACCATTACAACGCGACTTTTACAACGCATACCATTACAACGCATTGCGCTGGGGGGTGCTATAGGATAGGGAATAAGTATAATTTACTATCCAACACCTTCCCTAGGGTCCACGGGGACTGGAGTTAGAATAGTAAATTATACTTACCACTATCCAGCACCCCAAAGCGCTATGCGTTGTAATGGTATGCGTTGTAATGGTCGCGTTGTAATGGTAGGTAGTTGTAACGGTATGCGTTGTAACATGGTACATCCATACCAAGTACGTTTATCCACACTTTATACGATAAATGACCACAGACACCTGCTGAGTTTTCTAAAGATTTATCAAGAGATTTCAGAATGAATATGCCAAGATAATAAGCCAAATACAAAGTAACACATCAATCAGTAGAACCAAAGCCACAATATAACTATGGATTAGGGCGAGGACCATTAAAGTAAGTGTGAACACTATGGGGTAAGAATACTAAAAACAGAACTATTCACAGCAAGTTATACTAGGGCATGGGACATGAACATGATCTAAAACGTGTATTGAACTAGACTACTTAGGCTTTTCTTACTAAGTTCACTGCAACCATGCTAAAAGGGAGTGGAAAAATGGAACACACTAATATAATACGACAATTTTATAATACCTACAGGTGGGGAGAGAAGTGGAACAATTCTAAACAAACAATTGCATATAATGTGCATTCGAAGGTGATAGAGCAATATCACAGGCAAGAGTGCTTTATTAAGAGGAGGAGAGAGAGAGAGTTAGGAAGATGTAAACCCACAGATTTATAATTACCTAGATAGGAATGAGGACTAACCCTGGCCACAGGTCAGTTTGAGAAGACGGGGACAAGGACCCTCAAGGAATGGAATACCAGAATGCGAGCAGGTACAGCTCACGGACAGTCAAGACAGGATACCCCTCAGGTTTGGGTCAGGACTGGGCTCACCAAGGTACGACCAACACCCACAGCTTCGGATGCAACGCCTGCGTTACCCCTCTCTGCAAGTAATCCGCCAGTAACCCCGATTGGGTTTTCGAATTTCCCGAGCAAAGTGCTCCGCCAGCACTTAGGACTATTTCCACCCCTAGGAGTTTGTGGAAAGTATGGACAGAGTGCTCTGCAGCACTCTAGATTGATCACCTATAGAGTTCGTAGGGTCAGTGACAGGTCTGCTACTCGGACAAGTCGGACAAATTCTCTATGCTACACTAGGCCAGTTATACGGTTTGGGGACCCCTGGACCACCCACTAATGTTGCAAGTGACAATTTCCCACATGGTGATTGGTCAGGAGAGGTGATTTGGTCATTGTCACCTCCTAGAATTCAGTGTTCACATCATTACTGTAAAATTTTGCATACCCGCCCCTTGGGTTCACGTTCCCAGGCTTAGGAATACAGAAGACAATGAGAGAGAGCATGTTACAGATACATTGTTACACAGTCAAGGTAAAACGCCGTGTCTTCGAGGTGGTTTCTCAGGCGCATCAAGCTTCAGGTGCCAGCTGGCTGGTTTCAGCTTCTGCGCAGTGGGGTTTCCCCATGTCATGTGACGGGGTTCAGTAGAGCTTCATCATGGCGTAGCTCAAGTTTTTCCCAGCCCCCAGAGACGCGGTACATGAAAAGTAAGCGAGAACAAATTAGAATCATACATAAAAATGATCACACTGTATACCGTGATAGATTTTAACACACCCCTTATTTTATAACATCTATAGTATTAAAGTTTAGTGCGAAAAGACAGATAGGCTGAAGCAGCAGTGGCAAGCAGAGAGCGTGGTGAGAGACAAGCGGCCATACTTGCAACAGTGCGCATGAGCAATAAGATCCCTCCAAAATGCGAGTGCGTCACATCACATGAGTATGACCGACGCATGCGCAGACTGGATTTCTGCAAAGCAGCCATTTCCTTAGTGCAAGCATTGTGAGGATGAAAAGACACACAGGCAAGCCTCTCGGGGACACCCGCGTGTTGGGGAATATGCTAAATAAATGACGGACAGTTGGATTAATATGATTATACGTTAGGCGAGGTTCATGAGTGAGAGCAAGTCGCTTTACGTGCGAATCCTTGCTCCATCACCAGCTCCCTACAGTAATTCCCTGAGTTTTGCCTGACCAGCAGTGCTGGAACTGGAAACCATTTACTCCAGAAACCCATACACTGGGGGTCAAGGTGGGAAAGAGGAAAAAGAGCGGTGTTTTGAGGGGCAGAGCTTAAAAATCAGAGTCTGACAGTCCGCTTATACATCTATTTAAAAAGAACTGCTCATAGAAATTGTCAACAAGGACATATGTGATAAAAAAATGCTCATAGAAATAGTCAACAAGTACATATGTGATATTAAATCTGTATACTAGCTTACTTGATTGGTCACAAGGGTTGCATTTTAAATATCTTACAGGGTTAAAACACCTGTTGCAGTGATCATTGTGTGCCCAGCAATTTGCAGGGGATTATAAGAGCTGTGAGATAACTTAGTGGCTAACACAGTTCTGGGAGAGTTGTGTGTTTTGTCCAGTCATTTTTGACTCATACAGTGGCATAGACGGTTAATGTGCTTTCTGTAAAGCACATTGTGTAATATGCAGATCACAGATTTGTATTTTAAGTAGATAGGTAAGTAGACTACTGCCTTCGACACTGAGATCATTTTGTTATTTACAGTTCATTAATTGCAATTCTTCTAATATAGCACAGTGATCTATTTACAGACATCAAGGAGCTGCATACAAACTATGAGTCATGGGTTCAAATCCGTGTTGCTTTTTTCTAAAACTGATGTTATTCTAAGGTTGAAAAGAAGGGTTCCTTTCGGAAGTAATAAACTGTTGTTGGTACAGACAATCACAAAACTTGCATTACGCTTTATAGCCTGACTTTGTGTTTCTCCCGACCATTCAGTCTTAACATATAATAGTCTACAAGTATGGATATTGTGTATTTTCTACAAAGTCTTTGTCTTTTGTAACATTTTCTGTTCTGATTTACACACTTGTATGATTTATTGTGACTCTGAATGTGATGTAACGTGCTCTGACACCCTACACTGAAATGTAATGTAAGCACACATTTATATAGCGCTACTATCACTCAGAGGAGCATCTTGGCGCTCAGCACCCAACCCCGCTGACATAGGTTGGTGGACAAAAGGCAGTTTCACACAATACAAGCTTTACACTAGTGCTCTGCAGGCCGCATCGGGGAGTGAGAAGATCCAGGTCTTCAGAGACTTCCTAAAATCGCTCTCCTTGACTATACGCCGAAGCTGAGCTGGCAGTTTATTCCAAGCTCTTGATCCTAGCACAAAAAGAGATTTCCCCCCCTTGGTGGCCAATCTGAATCTGGGATTGACCAAAAGATTTTGATTGGCTGACCTCAAGCAGCGTGCTGGCACATAGCGTTTAAAGCCATTCAGCAGGTATCTAGGACATTGAGACTGAAAGGCTCTAAAGGTGATGACAAGAACCTTGAATAGGACGCGCTTGTGGATGGGCAGCCAGTGTAAGATCTTGAGCGCCGCCGAGGCAGATGACCTTCTCGGCCAGTGCAGTACCAGGCGAGCAGCAGCATGCTGGACCATCTGCAGCCTATGCAGCACTGCTTTATTGGTGCCTGCATAAAGACTGTTGCAGTAGTCCAGTCTAGATGTTATAAGAGCTACTGCCACAGTCTTTCTGGCTGCCAGAGGAAGGAGATCAAAAAACTTCCTCAGTGATTTGATGATCTGGAAACATGAGCCAGCTACGCCCACCGCTTGCTGTTTGAATGAAAGTTGGTCGTCGAATTTAATCCCAAGATTTCGCGCAGAAGCGATAGTATTGGGAGGAGCTTCTGCGTCCTCGGGCCACCATTGTTTAGGAGAGAACAGATTTTGGGGTCCAAAAGGTAATATTTCTGAAATGAGTAGCACTGTAAAAGAATTACATTAAAAAAATAGATGACCCTCAATACTGCGCTAGGTTATAGAGTGTTCAGTACCACGCTCCCAGCCTCGCAATGTATTTGGTATGGCTTCGTGGTCACATGACCAAGGGCTTAAATAAACAGGTGAAACTGCACATAGGCAGTTCCACGTCATGCGAAGGCCAGTGTGTACTGTAAATTCTTTCAGCACTGTGCGGCAGCGTGCAGCATTCTGAGGCCGGCCTAGCCATCTGCTGCCCAGAACACAACTGGCGACGAGGACGGTGGTACTACACCCTCCCATCGATGCCCTGCTGCACCCGGCCCCACGCCCAGCTGATGCACCCAACAGAGGGAGGAGGCCCTAAGCCTCCTGGGCATGGCAACGCCCTGACAGCCATGCCCGACCTTCACCAGTCGACATGGACGGTGGCCTCGCTTCCTCACGGCTGCACCGCCTATCATTTGTGAGTCACTGGTGCTCGGCAAGTGCACACTTTTTGGAACTGTTGGGATACGACAGGCCCTAGGGCACACACAGGCCCTACACTGCCACCAAAGCCCGGAAGGCTAAAAGCCTACAGAAAGACATGTGCGCCCCACATACCAGGTCCCACATCCAGACGGCGAGAAGGTCCATAAGAAGGCAGATGTGCCTCACACTGAAATGACCAAGCAGTGCGCAGCTACCTGCTCAGCTTGTCTTAACCATTCTGCAAAGAGAGGATCGCCCCAACATTTTCCACCGCTCTATGCAGCTGAAAGGGCAGCTGAGAAACCGTAAGGAACCATGCCACACCTTAGCCTCCTCACCCCTGGCACAATTGACGTCACAGCACACACAGCACAGACTATTCATCCATATGCATGAAATAACTGTGCACATGGTGTCCGTACCCACCATTGTACCTTTTGATGCCCCTGATGTCACAGGCCGCTGAGTGGGCAACCTGGCTTGATTGCTTCAAAATATACTTTGCTGTAGTGGGATTAGAACCAGACAGGTCACAGTGTCGGCCCATGCTCCTCCAATTGGATGGCACCAACGTCCATAAGCTGGCCAAAATAGTACACCTAGTTGGCCCACAGTACACCTACATCACGCTCAAAACAGCTCTGACCGTTCACTTTGCACTCCTGGTCAATCTGGATTATGAGTTGTTCCTGCTCCGGCAAGTCCTACAGACACCACATGAATCGTGGATGAATTCCATGTTCGGCTCCAAGAGCTCTCAAGTGCATGCACTCTTCCAGATGAACAAGAGTACATTTTAGCTCAGTTCATATGAAGCTGTTCCTTGGTAAAGCTTTGTGAGCACATGCTTCAGGTGCCCCACATGACGATGGCAGACATTCCCACCATGGGCCAGGCAAAAGAACTGTCAAAAGCGCAAGTCATCCATATGGAGGTATCCCTTTAGCACACCATCAAGACTTAGCCAGTCAACCAGGTAGGAGCATCCACGTCACCTTTCGGCAAAATAGACTGCCCAAAGACACCACAAACCACCAGACCCTGTAGGTGGCGCAGAGCTCCTACACCACATTGTGGAGACTGCCCTGCCTAAGGGAGAAAGTGTTCCCCATGTGGAAAAATGAACCACTACATGAAGGTCTGCTGCTCCACAACCCCATTGAAAGGGCTCAAAATAAAGATTGCCAGCCAGTTTGACACAGAATCCATGCTCGTAGATGAGGATGACATGGATGACAATGAATCAGAGGGAACGGTTCATGCCATACACATTGTGGAGCTGGCCCTAGACCACATCCACCACACACTCTGGTGCCAAGTCACTGCCGATGGACAACCAATGGTGGGCCTCAACCACCATAATCAACATATTGCCCATATCGATACACAGTGAATTTGCCTCCCCACCAGCGCTTCACCCCACCACCTCCAGGATTTATGCCTATTGCACCTCCACATGTCTCCCGCTCACAGGGGTACTGACCGCCACAATCAGCCACCAAGAACAAACCACTAAAGCAAAGGTGTATGTCACAAATGGTGCAGTAGAAATGCTCCTCAATTGCCACACGGTCGAACACCTGCAGCTGGTCCAATTCGCATTTGGTGTTCATGTCAGTGCTATAAGCTCATGCCTAGACAATTTAAAATACCTTTCCAAAGGCACTGGATGACTCAAAGACCAAGTAGTTCATCTACACATTGACAAGTGACTGCAACTGTTCGCATTGCTCCACAGCACAGTGGCCTTCCACCTTCAACCGAAAGTAGAGGCAGAGCTGCTGAATTTGGATGTGGTG
Organism: Lissotriton vulgaris; assembly: GCF_964263255.1. Taxonomy (NCBI): domain Eukaryota; kingdom Metazoa; phylum Chordata; class Amphibia; order Caudata; family Salamandridae; genus Lissotriton; species Lissotriton vulgaris. Next base: position 469,390,922 of record NC_141685.1, on the reverse strand, counting down.
GATATCATTGAAAAACTGGAAAAAACAATGTTCTTATGTATCACCTATAATAGTAGCTCGCAAGCCAAAGCAGCCAGGATAAGTGCGTGTATGAGGCTCCCGAACACTGCGATCAAAAGAGAACATCACATAACAAACAGTGGACAACATCATCACTATCCAACTCCTGATGGTTCTACAAAATAGACCTGCTGTCTGAATACCACCAGATACTCCTGGTGCCTGAGTCACAGAATGTAACCACATTTTCCACTGACCTCTGTTTGAGGCAATATAAGCACTGTTAGACCTGACAGCCTTAGGGTGGTCTTCTACCAACTTTTTACCTGCCTCCCTCCATTTTTCTGACCACATTTCTGCTGTCTTTAGGACTCTGCACACTTTACGACTGCTGACCAGTGCCAAAGTGCTCGGGCATTTCCGTTAACACAGTAATTTTGGCTTAATCCTAACAGGCATATTTAAGTTACTTATAAGTCCCAAGTAAACTGCACTACATGTGTCTAGGGTCTGCACATTAAATGCTATTAGTGGACCTGCAGCACTCATTGTGCAACCCACTTAAGTATCCCTCTAACCAAGGCTCAGGCCTGCCATTGCAGAGTCTCTATGTTTAGTTTAACACTGCCACTTCGACCTGGCAAGATAAACCTCTTGCCAAGTCTAAACCTTCACTTTTTTATACATATAGGTCAGCCCTAAGGTAGGCCCTGTATGACCCACTGGCCAGGGTGCAATGTATTTTAAAGGCAGGACATGTACTTTTAAGTTTTACATATCTTGATAGTGAGAATCTCCCAATTTCGTTTTCACTATGCAAGCCCTCCCTCTTCCGTAGGATAACATTGGGATTACCTTACTACAGCTTAAGTGTCATTTCCAATTGTAAAGAGACAGACTGTTCACATTTGTTGTCACTGGACTCAGAATTTAAAATCACAACTCATGGTGAAGTTGGGATTTAAATTACAATTTTGAAAATGCAACTTTCAGAAAGTTATCATTTACTTACTGTGGTGCCCGCTGCCTGTCTCTGTTCATTCTGGGTTGAGTGACAAATGGGTTTTGTATATTCCCTCTAGACAGCCACATACAAAGAAATATTAGTTTTGTCTTGTTGAGCCATCCTGGGAGATGGAAGGAGGAGCTGGGCACTGCTCACACTTACGCCTGAATAGGCTGTGTCTTGTCCTCACACAAAGGGCTGTGTACCCCCTGAATTGAGTCTGAAGCCATGGTAGAAAGGGAGGACCTCAGTGCACTTCAAAGCTTTCTTTGAAGTTTCCCCCACTTCATAGTCACAACTGGGTATAAATTCTGGACCCCTGACAAAATGACTTTAGTACACTTCTGGACCTGTGACTATTCTGCCAGGAAGAAGAACTGCTGTGCTGCTGGAAGGACTGCCACTCTGCTGGACTACTGTTTTGAGGACTCTTGCCATGCTGTGGTCTTGCTCTTCTGAGCTGTGCTGCTGCCTGCTGTTTTCCTGCCTGGGTGTGAATGACTGGACCTGCATCACTTGAACCCAGAGTGACACCAAGGGCTTGCTTGTTTTCCTCCTGGTTGAAGTCTCAGGGATACAAAAGACTTCCAACTACCTAAGTCTGCATTAGGACTCTGCAAGCTATGAGTCTGCCCTGCCAAATGGTGCCACCCCAGTCCTAGACCCTTGGTAGCGAGTCCTGAGGTGCTTTCCCAACCCAAGCAATGCATCCTCATCGAAATCTGCAAATCTTTGCCCCTGAGTGGGTCGGAACCAGCGTATCCTCATCGACCCTTGGTATGGATCTGGCACCTCGCACTCGGAACCAGAGCATAGCTTTCGGAATGGAAGCAACACCTGCTGTGGGTGCAGTAGCCGCCCATCATTTTAGAAACCAGCGCATCACACTCAGAGCTACTGCCTCTCCGTTATTGCATGAAGAATCTCAATACATATTGCACACTGTGTGGCTCCACACCAACGTATTCGGCTGCAGCTCACATCTTCTTCGAGGTCAACACAATCCTTTATCGGGTTACTGTTGTTCAGCTGGCCTAATTGGGCCCCTGTATCTGGCCCACACTCCATCAGGGTTTGCCTGAAATTTGATTTTGCTCCGGTTCAGCACGACCAGATATCCCATTTAAGCGGTTGTTGCTTCAAAGCGATATTTTAGAGTTTATTCTTTGAAAATTCATACTTTGACTTCTACTTGTTGTATTGTTGTTGTTTTGGTCTTCTTTTATTTATAAAATTATTCTTTATTTTTCTACCCTGCTGTGAAATCATTTTGTTGTGTTTTTCTCTGTATTACTGTTGAGTGCTGCTGAGGTGTTTCGAGACATCATCAGGAGAGTGCTGGCTGGCCTCACCCCAGTGTTGAAAGTCATCGACGACATTCTACTCTACGCACATACTCTGGAGGAACATTTTAACTGAGTGTGCTCAGTGTTCCACTGGCTACAAAGCTGTGGCCTCACTTTGTGCATAGAGAAATGTGAATTCCTGAAGTAGGAGATATGTATTTTTGGATTCTGTTTCTCAGTGAAAAGGATCACCTCTGACCTGGCCAAAGTCCATTACATCCAGACACTACCAGCGCCTCCCACAGTCACCGGAGCCAGAAGCATCTTAGGAATGGTCACCTACTGCAGCGAGTTTAAGCCAAACTTAACCCAACTTATAGGGCAACTGCAAGACCTCAGCAAAGTGTCAACCCCTAGCAATGGGGTCCCAAACAAGAGAAGTCATTCCAGGGAACAAAGCAGGTTTTATATGAAGACACTATACTCGTCTAATTTGACCTCAACATCAACACAGAGCTGGCAGTGGACGCCAGCCCCAAGGGTCTGAGAGTTGTACTGTTTCAGCGACAACAGTGCAGAGAGTGGGCCCCGTTGCCTATGCCAGCCGTGCTCTGACCCCATAGAGCAGTGATGCTCACATAACGAAAAGGAGCCATAGTCATCCAGTGGGGTTGCAGACATTCCTGCAGAGTTAGGCAGTCGCCAAGATGGCCTACACCTTTTGGTAGTCATAAATGACTTTTCTAAATATCTGGTAGTGGGGATCGTGAAGACCACCTCAGCAAAAGAGACAGGGGCATTTTATCAAGGGGGTTTATCTCCGCTTTTTTTGGCTTTAAAAGCCAAGAAAGTGGAGATAAAATTATCTCCCTATTACCTAGCTGTCGCTAACACCAGTTAGCGACAGCTAGTAAGTAAGTAAATCTTTCTTTATTCGATTTTCAAGTTAGATAAAAACCATAAAAGAATTTCAACAAGCATATCATAATATACACATTTAACAGATTATTGATTTTACAGCAGCATAAAAAGGGATAATCTTTCCCCTAGTCGTTTGTGATATCTCACATTTTCTAGCATATACGAGTGGATTTTAGTCAAAGATCTTCCCTATGTTTAAAAATACATTTAAAAAAAGTCACTATGCATTTACAGACTACTTCAATTTCTATAAATTGTAAGCGCATCATGGCAGGACGACCTCTTCTCACACCCATTTTTCTTAGGAGAGGTATTAGCCAAAGTTTACGGTGTACAGAGTAGTATTTACAAAACAGAACAGTATGGATGGTGGATTGTTCTGATGTATTGTCACATGGGCACACTGTTAAACGCTCTTCCCAACTGTTTTTTATCGGAAGGGCCACCAGTCTATGAAAAATGTTCATTCTGAACCTTGTCAGTAGGAAGCGTTCAAATTGTGACTGAACATATGTCAAGTACGGTTCAATCTCTAGGGTGGTCATAACTGCCAAAGAGTGTTGAGTTGAAGGTTTTCTTGCCACTGTGCAAAGTCGCATCTCTTCCACATGGCCCAAGGCCCTTTTTTTTTAGTTCTTTTCTAGTTATTTCACCAATTCGTTCACGTGTGAAATAGTAATTACTAAGCCCTAGGTCTGTGAGAAAATTCTTTATGTACATGAGCCACTCTATCTTCCCCCTGTGGTCCAGTGACATGCAGTCTGTTACTATCTGTTTAGATAGGGTGTTTTTCGTCGCAATCCAAATACATCACCAAAGCAAGAGCGGCTGTATTTTAGCCAAATCCGTTATGTGTGGGACACCTAACTCCATATGGCAGGCATAGATGGATGCACATTTGGGGGTTGCCAGCAAGAATCTTAGGAAATTGTTCTGAGCCACCTGTAGGGATTTAGTGTTTTTATGTCCCCAAAGACCTGCTCCATAAAGTGCGGTGGATTGACATTTTGCTTTGTAAATATGGAGCAATTCTACTGGCGTTCTCTTTCCTAGTTTTTGGTAGAAGTTTTTGAGAACAGCAGTTGCTCTCAGCAACTGATGCTTTCGTGCTTCTATAGCTGGTTTCCAGTTTAACCTTTCGTCCGTCATGATTCCAAGATATGGGTATTGGGCAGTTGTTTCAATCCTTTTGTTGTCAAGGAATATACCTTTTTCCCCTTTCTTCTTTCTACCTGCCACCATAACGTAGGTCTTTTTTACGTTTATGCGCAGATCCAGACTGCCCATAAACCTCGCATACCTGTCTAATGCCTTCTGTAATTTAAGCGGAGTGCGTGCGAGAATCATGGCGTCATCCGCGTATAATAAAGCAGGAATCAGGCGATGTTTTACTCGAGGAAGGTCCTGGCCCCCTCTCAACATCTCAACCTCAAGACCATTTGTATAGAGGGAGAAAAGAAAGGGAGCCAGGACACAACCCTGCCTGACTCCACGCTCCACCGGGAATGAGTCAGTTAATTCACCGTTCACTCCAAAACGCACTCTAGCAGAGGCATTTGAGTAAAGCTCTCTTAAGAAGGTTACGAGGGCCTGGTCTATCCCCATCTCAATAAGTATAGACCATAGTTTTGAATGGGAAACACAATCAAACGCCGCCGACAGGTCGACGTAGACCATATACAGCCTGCCCCGCTTTGCTGAGACATATTTCCCTATCATTAATGACAGATTAAGGGCTTGCTCCGTTGTTCCGAAGCCCTCCCTAAAGCCGAATTGGATGTCAGAAAGAAGCTCCCTGTCCTCAACCCACTCCTGTAAGCGTTGAAGAACCACTCTGCCCAGTACTTTCCCCAGTGAATCCAGGAGTGAGATTGGACGGTAGCAGGTGACATCATGTCTTTCACCCTTCTTAAAGATGGGAACCATAATGGATTGGGTTCAGGATTTGGGTAGGCCACACATCATTGCAGAATCAAATACCCTTTTCATTATTGGGGTCCACAAATCTGGTTTATATTTAAAAAAATCCACTGGTACCCCATCTGGGCCAGGGGCTTTGGCGCTTTTACTAACCGTTAAGGCATTAGTAACTTCAATTAATAAAAACTCTAATGGGATTGGAAGGGAATTAGATTGTTGTGTGTTCCCATTACTATTTGTCCCCCCAGGGAGCTCTGATTCTGGGGATTTACCAAAAAATTTTGAAAAATGTTTTACCCATGCAGGTCCCTCTATAGCCACTTCTATTGTCGGTTGGTTCTTTTTATCTGCTAGGAACGGGGCTCTTAACACTTTCCAGAAAGTCTCGCTGTTTTAATTCAGAGAACTTTCATGTAACTGGTTCCATAGGTCTTGTTTCACTTCTGATTTTCTTTCCTTGCAGGCTAATCTGTAAGACCTTCTCCGCAACTTTATTTCTTTCTGATTTCTGATTTTATTTGAGAGTGCTCTTTTTAGTCTTTTATGGGCCACAGTGCACTTGTGATTTAACCATCCTTTTTTATATCCCTGTTCCCTTTCTTATTTACAGTTAGTCTTTTTTTTTACATTTTCCTATGTTTGTATCTAAGCAATTTAATATAGCCGGAGAGCCGGATAGGACGCACATACCACCTTGGTTGTTATTTCTACTGGTAGACAAAGAAGGGGGTTCCCCGTGGGTAGCTTTAGAATATGGGCAGGTAGTAGGGGGGAGAGACCAATTTAAATAGAAAGAAATAATAACCTGCCTCGGGATATAAAGGCCCCAGCTAGAGGGTCCAACAGATATATGTGAAGGGGTGATTGACCTAGGAGCTGACACTACACATAACAATCACATGGTCAAATCAAATAGACTGTACAGTTCATGTTAGAAATATATATATTTTTTATTTTTTTAAAGATGGCAAGGATATAAATATTGAATATAATTTTCGTATCACAAATACATTTAGATCATAAATAGGACATACATAGATATGGGGACAACAACAACAGGGAAGATAGTCCTACCCAGTACCGGCCACACTTCACACACACTGTCTCATTCACTTCAATCTCTTCCCACTCTTTCTCATTTTGTACCATTCACCATTCATTCTACCATTCATTCTTCTGATCCTGGCGAGTACAACACATAGGTGGTTAATGTGTTGTATGGATCGGAGTGTTGGTCCAGGTAGATGGTTTTAACTACGGGTCCTGATGTAGTTAGGACAATAACTGTATTCCTGGAGACACAAGGCTTGAAGAGATTGAAGTGAATGAGACAGTGTGTGTGAAGTGTGGCCGGTACTGGGTAGGACTATCTTCCCTGTTGTTGTTGTCCCCATATCTATGTATGTCCTATTTATGATCTAAATGTATTTGTGATACGAAAATTATATTCAATATTTATATCCTTGCCATCTTTAAAAAAATAAAAAATATATATATTTCTAACATGAACTGTACAGTCTATTTGATTTGACCATGTGATTGTTATGTGTAGTGTCAGCTCCTAGGTCAATCACCCCTTCACATATATCTGTTGGACCCTCTAGCTGGGGCCTTTATATCCCGAGGCAGGGTGTTCTTTCTTTCTATTTAAATTGTTATTTCTACTGGGTCTATCTTTTCCCAGCCCAGGTCATAACCATTAATTTTAGAAAGGTGTAAATTATTTTGGGCGAGAGCTGCCATTATAAGCGGGGGTGAAAGTTGGCACTGTTCTAAAGATAAATTCACACCCAAAGCAGCATGATCGCTTAGGGAGTTTACTAATACTCTAAATCCACTGAATGTATTTACTGATGTTGCTGTGGCTAGGATGTAGTCTATAGTCGACTCACATCCTCTTCCTAAATAAGTTGGGTCCAAACATCCCTGTGAATTTTGTACCTCGTTAATTATCACTAGGCCTAAATCAGATAAGGTTTCATTTAAATAGGTTCCTACCATAGAATGGTTAAAGTGGACTATTTGCTCATCTTGATTTTCCGCTAGACCACAGATGTTGGTATTAATTTTTGGACAGGGGTGTTGATTAAAATCTCCCCCCCAAATAATACTTGGTATGCCCGTGGATTTCATTTGATTTATCCATTTTCCAAGTTTTTGGCGGAGCTCACCAATTATTTTTTCCGCCTCACTACCCGCTAAATTGTCATATAAATTTACCAGAAGAAAGTTCTCTTTCTTTCTAAAAGAGAGATTTAGTAATTGGTAATTCGGTTCAATTTGGAGGACCGTTATTTTTAACTCTGATATAGTGTTTGCTATATATATGGTCAGGCCACCCTTTGCTCTTCCATGGGTAACTGCTATCGCTGGGGAGAAGTAGATATTATATATCCCATCAGATGATGTTCCGTGATGGCCCAGGTCTCCAGTAAACAGATAACCCCATATTCTTTAAAGAAATTTAGGGCGCTATCGTCCTCAATCTTTGCGTGAAGGCCCGCTATGTTCCAGAACAGAAGTGATATCATTCCACGTTTCTGTACATGCGGTGCCTCACTTAGGGGAGCCTCCTCTAGAGGAGGGCTGTCTGCTGTCGGGTGCATCTTCTCCCTTAGCGGGCCTATTGTAGTATCTGGTGAGTTTTCTTAGTCCAGAGTTTCTGCCAGGGATATCAAATTAGAAACTGCATGGAGGTGGTCATATGATATCATTTCCTTGTTTCGCTCCTCCTTCATTATGTCAGAACTTTTTTTATCGCTAGTTTCTGGGGAGATACTTTCTAATAGCAATCCCTCACCCCCACTTATATTCATACCAAGTCAATCCACTTCGTCTAGCCCATAGAGCATTGAGAAGTGGTTAAAAGTGGGAAGGATAAAGCCCTGTTGTGGTGGGAAGCTATCATTATTATGCCCCCTGTACGAGAGTGGCCAACTTGGGTAGTTATAAGGGTTTTGAAAATGAGGTTGGTGTCCAACTTCTCTCCATTCAAAGGGGTTCTTTATTACAGGATTAGCTTTTTGATAGGATTGTGGGTCTCTTGGATAAAAATAACTAACGTAGTGGGTGTTGATGGAATCCCCCCCCCCCTCTTGCTTCATACCAGTCTCCAATGCATCTAACTGTTCTGTGGTCCTTAAAGTTTATTATTACTACGTCCCCTTTCTTATCCTTTGGACGTGAACCTACCCAGTTTGCAAGTCTTACGGTTAGAATTTCTCCATCTACATGGGCGGGGAGTGGTCTATTTTGTTCTAACCAATAAATTGTTTTATTTTTTAGGGCACGGGTACTCATAGTACGGCCCGCGGGCCAGGGGCGGCCCGGCAAGCCTTCCCTGGCGGCCCGCGGACCTTTCAGACATGTACCCGTGTTTAAATTTTTTTTTTTTACAGTGTCAGCAAAAAACCCTGCGGCAGCGTGACTCAGACTGCTGCTCTGTGGGGGCCGGGCGATTCCCTTCGTAGTCAGAGTGGGGCTGCAGGGGGGCTAAGAGGTGACAAAGCCTCATTAACATACGAAGTGTCTTTTGAAGACGTGTGAAGTGCTCCGGTGAGGCTGTGTTTGTGGGTGTGTCTGCCCGGAAGCTGTCTTAGCCCGGGCACGGGCAAGGTGGAGGGAGGGAGACAGGGAGGGAAAGGGAGGGCGAGAGACAGGGAGGGAGAGGGAGGTAAGGCGAGTGAGGGAGAGTGATGGCAGGAGAGTGATGGCAGGAGAGTGAGGGCAGGAGAGTGAGAGTGAGGGCGAGGGAGAGGTAGAGCAAGGGAATGAGAGAGTGAGGACGAGGGAGAGGGAGAGGGAGGGAGAGCAAGGGAAGGAGAGAGTGAGGGAAGGAGAGAGTGAGGGAAGGAGAGTGAGGGAGGGACAGTGAGGGAGGGAGAGGGAAGGAGAATGAGGGAAGGCGAGAGCGAGGGAAGGAGAGAGTGAGGGAGAGGGAGGTCGAGGGAGAGGGAGGACGAGGGAGAGGGAGGGAGAGCAAGGGAAGGATAGAGCGAGGGAAGGAGAGAGCGAGGAAGGGAGAGAGTGAGGGAGGGAGAGAGCGAGGGAGGGAGAGAGTGAGAGTGAGGGAGGGAGGGAGAGTGAGGGAGGGAGAGTGAGGGAGGGAGGGAGAGGGAAGGAGAGTGAGGGAAGGAGAGAGCGAGGGAAGGAGAGCGAGGGAAGGAGAGCGAGGGAGGGAGAGTGAGGGAAGGAGAGAGTGAGGGAGAGTGAGGGAAGGAGGGGGATGGAAGGAGGGGGAGGGAAGGAGGGAGAGGAAGGAGAGAGCGAGGGAAGGAGAGAGCGAGGGAAGGAGAGCGTGGGAGGGAGATGGAGGGAGAGTGAGGGAGGGAGAGTGAGGGTGGAGAGAGTGAGGGAAGGAGAGAGTGAGGGCGAGGAGAGGGCGAGGGAGAGGGAGGGCGAGGGAAGGAGAGAGTTAGTGAGGGAAGGAGAGAGGGAGGGAAGGAGACAGGGAGGGAAAGTGAAGGAGGGAGAGGGAAGGGGAGAGTGAGGGAGAGTGAGGGAAGGAGGGAGTGGGAAGGAGAGAGAGAGGGAGGGAGAGGGAGGGAGGAGAGCGAGGGAGGAGAGAGTGAGGGAGGAGAGAGTGAGGGAGGAGAGAGTGAGGGAGGAGAGAGTGTGGGAAGGAGAGAGTGTGGGAAGGAGAGAGTGTGGGAAGGAGAGAGTGAGGGAAGGAGAGAGTGAGGGAAGGAGAGAGTGAGGGAAGGAGAGAGTGAGGGCGAGGGGAGAGGGAGGGCGAGGGAAGGAGAGAGTGAGGGAAGGAGAGAGCGAGGGAAGGAGAGAGCGAGGGAAGGAGAGAGTGAGGGAAGGAGAGTGAGGGAGGGAGGGAGAGGGAAGGAGAGTAAGGGAGCCCGCCAAGAGTGAGGGAGCCCGCTAAGAGTGAGGGAGGGAGACAGAGTGAGGGAGGGAGACATAGTGAGCGAGGGAGACAGAGTGAGGGAGGGAGACAGAGTGAGCGAGGGAGAGAGAGGGAGACCGAGAGAAAGAGGGAAAGGGAAGGAGGGAAAGGGAAGGAGGGAGAGGGAAGGAGAGAGGGAGAGGGAAACTGAAGGAGAGGGAAACAGAGTGAGAGAGAGGGAAACTGAGGGAGAGGGAAACAGAGTGATAGAGAGGGAAACTGAGGGAGAGGGAAACAGAGTGTTAGAGAGGGAAACTGAGGGAGAGGTAAACAGAGTGAGGGAGAGGAAAACTGAGGGAGAGGGAAACAGAGTGAGGGAGAGGAAGACAGAGATGGAGAGATAGACAGAGATGGAGAGGTAGACAGAGATGGAGAGGGAGATATAGAGAGTGAGACATTCAGAGTGAGTGAGACAGAGGGAGAGAGGGAGTGAGCAAGACAGAGGGAGAGAAAGAGTGAGACAGAGGGAGAGAGGGAGTGAGACAGAGGGAGAGAGGGAGTGAGACAGAGGGAGAGAGGGAGCGATACAGTCAGAGTGAGGGAGACAGATGGAGACAGAGAGACAGAGGGAGAGAGAGGGAGGGAGAGAGAGTGAGGGAGAGAAAGAACGAGAGAGAGAGAGAGATGTGTGTATGCCGGGTCTGGTGGCTCAGTGGACGAAGGCGTCCGCTGCGGGGACCTGTGATCAACCTCATGGTCACAGTTTTTTTCTTGTTGCTCTAGCCCCGCCCCTTCCCCCACTGACCCCGCCCCCACCAGCGCGGCCCTCGGACATAAACCACACTGTAAATTTGGCCCCCTAGAGAAAGTTTGTGAGTACCCATGTTTTAGGGCATGATGATTTTCCCTAACCCCTTCTGCTAATTCGGGTACTCCTGTCATGATGATAGTAAAGGGGGCAGATTCAGGGGGTAGATCTACATTTCTAAACGTGTGTCTGTGGGATCGCTGTGGGGGCTGTTCCCTATTCTCCTTCTCTATTCTATTTTTATTGGATTTGGTGTTATTCTCAATTGCCCTTTTCTCATCAGCACTTAGGGGCTCCTTTTGTTTCAGGGGGCCTTTTGCTGATAGAGTTGATGGTTCTTTATTGGGCAGAGTTTTTGTGGGTTTACCCACCGGTTTCTTTTTCCCCGCTACAGACCCAGTATTCGCATTAGAGCTGCTAGTGGAGGGTTGTTCTATAGTGAGGGTACAAGTCTCAGCGAGGCCTCCACTACTCGTTGTGACCTGAGTTTTTACTAATTCTGCCAAGACAACTTTATTTCCTTCTAGTTGGTCGCCTAATTTATCCAATTTAGCGCTGATCAGTCTCGTTCTCTCAAATAAGGGGAGTAGAAGAGACCTAACCATGATCTCTAATTTGGATAAAAGGTCACCCTCTAAATTTGAACCATGTGGCTGCGCCTGTGGGTTACTAGAGGGTACTGAGTTACCAATCTCTATTGGCTGCGAGTTTACTTGGATAGCAGGAGTTGGATTGTTTATGCGTTTTACCTGGCGTTTTTTTTGGGAAGATCCCCTTCTTTTCCTTTTTCTCCCATTTGTACTCGTTTCCCCACTCTGAGTTATCGTTGGAGGGGAGGTGATAGGTAAATTTGGGGAACTTGATAAGCCCGTAGTGTCTGTCCCCAACGTGGAATTATGAGGGGAAACATTTCCACTAAGGCAGATCAATTCATCATCCTCCTCTCTTGAGGCCGACTGGGAGGGGTCACCTCCTGTTAAGTTTTCCGTACCCGGGGATGTTGCGTGGGCTATTTGACCTAAAGAGGAGAGCTTTCCCGTTAATAAATCAAGGGATAGGCGCTTCTCAGTATCAGCGATTTCTTTCTCCAGGACAATGGTAATACGCTTAAAGAAATGATCAATCGTGCCAGTAACTATCCCTTTAGAGGTCTTTACCGTGATGTTTTTACTCATCCCCGTAGGCGAAGCCATAGTAGTTAATTTAAATATTAGTTATGGTACGTTGGGGAAATAAATCACAGCAAAGTAGGCTGTCTTAAAGTAGCAATGACAAAAGGGTACGTTACAGCAGGGGGCTTAAATCTTACCAGTACATGCAAGAGTACCAATGTTCGGGGGGTGGCCCGTCCCGTCCTTGTTCGTCCTTTAACGGCCGCAGACGGCCACGCCCTTGTCCCGGGCTTCTCCCAGGACGCTCCCCGCGCTCCCGCGCAGCGGGAATGGCCAATTGCTGATATAAGGACTCGATTGGAGGGCGGTTCAAGCAGGGAGAGCGGCCCAGGTGCCGGTAATGCGGGCTGGCGGGTGCTCCTGGGAGTTGGAGTCTAGGACCCGCTACTCTCTCGCAGCCCTACCTGTAATTTCCATACCCCCACTCAATATCCAATGGCCGCTTTCACGAATGGCCTCAGGTTCCACAAAGCACTGAAGTCTCCTCACGAAGCGGGACCCGCAAAGCGGGTACCGCGAGGTGTGGCGCAAAAGAACCAAGAGCGCCAAGTCTCAGCAGGTAACAAAGATGCAGCAAAGCGTCTCAAGTTGTGTCTGAGGGCTGGAGGTTTTAATCACATTGGAGGGCGGTTCAAGCAGGGAGAGCGGCCCAGGTGCCGGTAATGTGGGCTGGCGGGTGCTCCTGGGAGTTGGAGTCCAGGACCTGCTACTCGCTCGCAGCCCTGCCTGTAATTTCCACGCCCCCACTCAATATCCAATGGCCGCTTCCACGAATGGCCTCAGTTTCCACAAAGCACTGAGGTCTCCTCACGAAGCGGGACCCGCGAAGCGGGTACCGCGAGGTGTGGCGCTAAAGAACCCAGAGCGCCGAGTCCTAGCAGGTAACAAAGATGCAGCAAAGCGTCCCAAGTTGTGTCCGAGGGCTGGAGGTTTTAATCACGTTGGAGGGCGGTTCAAGCAGGGAGAGCGGCCCAGGTGCCGGTAATGCGGGCTGGCGGGTGCTCCTGGGAGTTGGAGTCCAGGACCCGCTACTCGCTCGCAGCCCTGCCTGTAATTTCCACACCCCCACTCAATATCCAATGACCGCTTCCACGAATGGCCTCAGGTTCCACAAAGCACTGAAGTCTCCTCACGAAGCGGGACCCCGTTGCCTATGCCAGCCGTGCTCTGACCCCATAGAGCAGTGATGCTCACATAACGAAAAGGAGCCATAGTCATCCAGTGGGGTTGCAGACATTCCTGCAGAGTTAGGCAGTCGCCAAGATGGCCTACACCTTTTGGTAGTCATAAATGACTTTTCTAAATATCTGGTAGTGGGGATCGTGAAGACCACCTCAGCAAAAGAGACAGGGGCATTTTATCAAGGGGGTTTATCTCCGCTTTTTTTGGCTTTAAAAGCCAAGAAAGTGGAGATAAAATTATCTCCCTATTACCTAGCTGTCGCTAACACCAGTTAGCGACAGCTAGTAAGTAAGTAAATCTTTCTTTATTCGATTTTCAAGTTAGATAAAAACCATAAAAGAATTTCAACAAGCATATCATAATATACACATTTAACAGATTATTGATTTTACAGCAGCATAAAAAGGGATAATCTTTCCCCTAGTCGTTTGTGATATCTCACATTTTCTAGCATATACGAGTGGATTTTAGTCAAAGATCTTCCCTATGTTTAAAAATACATTTAAAAAAAGTCACTATGCATTTACAGACTACTTCAATTTCTATAAATTGTAAGCGCATCATGGCAGGACGACCTCTTCTCACACCCATTTTTCTTAGGAGAGGCATTAGCCAAAGTTTACGGTGTACAGAGTAGTATTTACAAAACAGAACAGTATGGATGGTGGATTGTTCTGATGTATTGTCACATGGGCACACTGTTAAACGCTCTTCCCAACTGTTTTTTATCGGAAGGGCCACCAGTCTATGAAAAATGTTCATTCTGAACCTTGTCAGTAGGAAGCGTTCAAATTGTGACTGAACATATGTCAAGTACGGTTCAATCTCTAGGGTGGTCATAACTGCCAAAGAGTGTTGAGTTGAAGGTTTTCTTGCCACTGTGCAAAGTCGCATCTCTTCCACATGGCCCAAGGCCCTTTTTTTTAGTTCTTTTCTAGTTATTTCACCAATTCGTTCACGTGTGAAATAGTAATTACTAAGCCCTAGGTCTGTGAGAAAATTCTTTATGTACATGAGCCACTCTATCTTCCCCACGTGGTCCAGTGACATGCAGTCTGTTACTATCTGTTTAGATAGGGTGTTTTTCGTCGCAATCCAAATACATCACCAAAGCAAGAGCGGCTGTATTTTAGCCAAATCAGTTATGTGTGGGACACCTAACTCCATATGGCAGGCATAGATGGATGCACATTTGGGGGTTGCCAGCAAGAATCTTAGGAAATTGTTCTGAGCCACCTGTAGGGATTTAGTGTTTTTATGTCCCCAAAGACCTGCCCCATAAAGTGCGGTGGTTTAACATTTTGCTTTGTAAATATGGAGCAATTCTACTGGCGGTCTCTTTCCTAGTTTTTGGTAGAAGTTTTTGAGAACAGCAGTTGCTCTCAGCAACTGATGCTTTCGTGCTTCTATAGCTGGTTTCCAGTTTAACCTTTCGTCCATCATGATTCCAAGATATGGGTATTGGGCAGTTGTTTCAATCCTTTTGTTGTCAAGGAATATACCTTTTCCCCCTTTCTTCTTTCTACCTGCCACCATAACGTAGGTCTTTTTTACGTTTATGCGCAGATCCAGACTGCCCATAAACCTCGCATACCTGTCTAATGCCTTCTGTAATTTAAGCGGAGTGCGTGCGAGAATCATGGCGTCATCCGCGTATAATAAAGCAGGAATCAGGCGATGTTTTACTCGAGGAAGGTCCTGGCCCCCTCTCAACATCTCAACCTCAAGACCATTTGTATAGAGGGAGAAAAGAAAGGGAGCCAGGACACAACCCTGCCTGACTCCACGCTCCACCGGGAATGAGTCAGTTAATTCACCGTTCACTCCAAAACGCACTCTAGCAGAGGCATTTGAGTAAAGCTCTCTTAAGAAGGTTACGAGGGCCTGGTCTATCCCCATCTCAATAAGTATAGACCATAGTTTTGAATGGGAAACACAATCAAACGCCGCCGACAGGTCGACGTAGACCATATACAGCCTGCCCCGCTTTGCTGAGACATATTTCCCTATCATTAATGACAGATTAAGGGCTTGCTCCGTTGTTCCGAAGCCCTCCCTAAAGCCGAATTGGATGTCAGAAAGAAGCTCCCCGTCCTCAACCCACTCCTGTAAGCGTTGAAGAACCACTCTGCCCAGTACTTTCCCCAGCGAATCCAGGAGTGAGATTGGACGGTAGCAGGTGACATCATGTCTTTCACCCTTCTTAAAGATGGGAACCATAATGGATTGGGTTCAGGATTTGGGTAGGCCACACATCATTGCAGAATCAAATACCCTTTTCATTATTGGGGTCCACAAATCTGGTTTATATTTAAAAAAATCCACTGGTACCCCATCTGGGCCAGGGGCTTTGGCGCTTTTACTAACCGTTAAGGCATTAGTAACTTCAATTAATAAAAACTCTAATGGGATTGGAAGGGAATTAGATTGTTGTGTGTTCCCATTACTATTTGTCCCCCCAGGGAGCTCTGATTCTGGGGATTTACCAAAAAATTTTGAAAAATGTTTTACCCATGCAGGTCCCTCTATAGCCACTTCTATTGTCGGTTGGTTCTTTTTATCTGCTAGGAACGGGGCTCTTAACACTTTCCAGAAAGTCTCGCTGTTTTAATTCAGAGAACTTTCATGTAACTGGTTCCATAGGTCTTGTTTCACTTCTGATTTTCTTTCCTTGCAGGCTAATCTGTAAGACCTTCTCCGCAACTTTATTTCTTTCTGATTTCTGATTTTATTTGAGAGTGCTCTTTTTAGTCTTTTATGGGCCACAGTGCACTTGTGATTTAACCATCCTTTTTTATATCCCTGTTCCCTTTCTTATTTACAGTTAGACTTTTTTTTTACATTTTCCTATGTTTGTATCTAAGCAATTTAATATAGCCGGATAGCCGGATAGGACGCACATACCACCTTGGTTGTTATTTCTACTGGTAGACAAAGAAGGGGGTTCCCCGTGGGTAGCTTTAGAATATGGGCAGGTAGTAGGGGGGAGAGACCAATTTAAATAGAAAGAAAGAACACCCTGCCTCGGGATATAAAGGCCCCAGCTAGAGGGTCCAACAGATATATGTGAAGGGATGATTGACCTAGGAGCTGACACTACACATAACAATCACATGGTCAAATCAAATAGACTGTACAGTTCATGTTAGAAATATATATATTTTTTATTTTTTTAAAGATGGCAAGGATATAAATATTGAATATAATTTTCGTATCACAAATACATTTAGATCATAAATAGGACATACATAGATATGGGGACAACAACAACAGGGAAGATAGTCCTACCCAGTACCGGCCACACTTCACACACACTGTCTCATTCACTTCAATCTCTTCCCACTCTCTCATTTTGTACCATTCACCATTCATTCTACCATTCATTCTTCTGATCCTGGCGAGTACAACACATAGGTGGTTAATGTGTTGTATGGATCGGAGTGTTGGTCCAGGTAGATGGTTTTAACTACGGGTCCTGATGTAGTTAGGACAATAACTGTATTCCTGGAGACACAAGGCTTGAAGAGATTGAAGTGAATGAGACAGTGTGTGTGAAGTGTGGCCGGTACTGGGTAGGACTATCTTCCCTGTTGATGTTGTCCCCATATCTATGTATGTCCTATTTATGATCTAAATGTATTTGTGATACGAAAATTATATTCAATATTTATATCCTTGCCATCTTTAAAAAAATAAAAAATATATATATTTCTAACATGAACTGTACAGTCTATTTGATTTGACCATGTGATTGTTATGTGTAGTGTCAGCTCCTAGGTCAATCACCCCTTCACATATATCTGTTGGACCCTCTAGCTGGGGCCTTTATATCCCGAGGCAGGGTGTTCTTTCTTTCTATTTAAATTGTTATTTCTACTGGGTCTATCTTTTCCCAGCCCAGGTCATAACCATTAATTTTAGAAAGGTGTAAATTATTTTGGGCGAGAGCTGCCATTATAAGCGGGGGTGAAAGTTGGCACTGTTCTAAAGATAAATTCACACCCAAAGCAGCATGATCGCTTAGGGAGTTTACTAATACTCTAAATCCACTGAATGTATTTACTGATGTTGCTGTGGCTAGGATGTAGTCTATAGTCGACTCACATCCTCTTCCTAAATAAGTTGGGTCCAAACATCCCTGTGAATTTTGTACCTCGTTAATTATCACTAGGCCTAAATCAGATTAGGTTTCATTTAAATAGTTTCCTACCATAGAATGGTTAAAGTGGACTATTTGCTCATCTTGATTTTCCGCTAGACCACAGATGTTGGTATTAATTTTTGGACAGGGGTGTTGATTAAAATCTCCCCCCCCAAATAATACTTGGTATGCCCGTGGATTTCATTTGATTTATCCATTTTCCAAGTTTTTGGCGGAGCTCACCAATTATTTTTTCCGCCTCACTACCCGCTAAATTGTCATAAAAATTTACCAGAAGAAAGTTCTCTTTCTTTCTAAAAGAGAGATTTAGTAATTGGTAATTCGGTTCAATTTGGAGGACCGTTATTTTTAACTCTGATATAGTGTTTGCTATATATATGGTCAGGCCACCCTTTGCTCTTCCATGGGTAACTGCTATCGCTGGGGAGAAGTAGATATTATATATCCCATCAGATGATGTTCCGTGATGGCCCAGGTCTCCTGTAAACAGATAACCCCATATTCTTTAAAGAAATTTAGGGCGCTATCGTCCTCAATCTTTGCGCGAAGGCCCGCTATGTTCCAGAACAGAAGTGATATCATTCCATGTTTCTGTACATGCGGTGCCTCACTTAGGGGAGCCTCCTCTAGAGGAGGGCTGTCTGCTGTCGGGTGCATCTTCTCCCTTAGGGGGCCTATTGTAGTATCTGGTGAGTTTTCTTAGTCCAGAGTTTCTGCCAGGGATATCAAATTAGAAACTGCATGGAGGTGGTCATATGATATCATTTCCTTGTTTCGCTCCTCCTTCATTATGTCAGAACTTTTTTTATCGCTTGTTTCTGGGGAGATACTTTCTAATAGTAATCCCTCACCCCCACTTATATTCATACCAAGTCAATCCACTTCGTCTAGCCCATAGAGCATTGAGAAGTGGTTAAAAGTGGGAAGGATAAAGCCCTGTTGTGGTGGGAAGCTATTATTATTATGCCCCCTGTACGAGAGTGGCCAACTTGGGTAGTTATAAGGGTTTTGAAAATGAGGTTGGTGTCCAACTTCTCTCCATTCAAAGGGGTTCTTTCTTACAGGATTAGCTTTTTGATAGGATTGTGGGTCTCTTGGATAAAAATAACTAACGTAGTGGGTGGTGATGGAATCCCCCCCCCCCTCTTGCTTCATACCAGTCTCCAATGCATCTAACTGTTCTGTGGTCCTTAAAGTTTATTATTACTACGTCCCCTTTCTTATCCTTTGGACGTGAACCTACCCAGTTTGCAAGTCTTACGGTTAGAATTTCTCCATCTACATGGGCGGGGAGTGGTCTATTTTGTTCTAACCAATAAATTGTTTTATTTTTTAGGGCATGATGATTTTCCCTAACCCCTTCTGCTAATTCGGGTACTCCTGTCATGATGATAGTAAAGGGGGCAGATTCAGGGGGTAGATCTACATTTCTAAACGTGTGTCTGTGGGATCGCTGTGGGGGCTGTTCCCTATTCTCGTTCTCTATTCTATTTTTATTGGATTTGGTGTTATTCTCAATTGCCCTTTTCTCATCAGCACTTAGGGGCTCCTTTTGCTTCAGGGGGCCTTTTGCTGATAGAGTTGATGGTTCTTTATTGGGCAGAGTTTTTGTGGGTTTACCCACCGGTTTCTTTTTCCCCGCTACAGACCCAGTATTCGCATTAGAGCTGCTAGTGGAGGGTTGTTCTATAGTGAGGGTACAAGTCTCAGCGAGGCCTCCACTACTCTTTGTGACCTGAGTTTTTACTAATTCTGCCAAGTTGGTCGCCTAATTTATCCAATTTAGCGCTGATCAGTCTCGTTCTCTCAAATAAGGGGAGTAGAAGAGACCTAACCATGATCTCTAATTTGGATAAAAGGTCACCCTCTAAATTTGAACCATGTGGCTGCGCCTGTGGGTTACTAGAGGGTACTGAGTTACCAATCTCTATTGGCTGCGAGTTTACTTGGATAGCAGGAGTTGGATTGTTTATGCGTTTTACCTGGCGTTTTTTTTGGGAAGATCCCCTTCTTTTCCTTTTTCTCCCATTTGTACTCGTTTCCCCACTCTGAGTTATCGTTGGAGGGGAGGTGATGGGTAAATTTGGGGAACTTGATAAGCCCGTAGTGTCTGTCCCCAACGTGGAATTATGAGGGGAAACATTTCCACTAAGGCAGATCAATTCATCATCCTCCTCTCTTGAGGCCGACTGGGAGGGGTCACCTCCTGTTAAGTTTTCCGTACCCGGGGATGTTGCGTGGGCTATTTGACCTAAAGAGGAGAGCTTTCCCGTTAATAAATCAAGGGATAGGCGCTTCTCAGTATCAGCGATTTCTTTCTCCAGGACAGTGGTAATACGCTTAAAGAAATGATCAATCGTGCCAGTAACTATCCCTTTAGAGGTCTTTACCGTGATGTTTTTACTCATCCCCGTAGGCGAAGCCATAGTAGTTAATTTAAATATTAGTTATGGTACGTTGGGGAAATAAATCACAGCAAAGTAGGCTGTCTTAAAGTAGCAATGACAAAAGGGTACGTTACAGCAGGGGGCTTAAATCTTACCAGTACATGCAAGAGTACCAATGTTCGGGGGGTGGCCCGTCCCGTCCTTGTTTGTCCTTTAACGGCCACAGACGGCCCCGCCCTTGTCCCGGGCTTCTCCCAGGACGCTCCCCGCGCTCCCGCGCAGCGGGAATGGCCAATTGCTGATATAGGGACTCGATTGGAGGGCGGTTCAAGCAGGGAGAGCGGCCCAGGTGCCGGTAATGCGGGCTGGCGGGTGCTCCTGGGATTTGGAGTCTAGGACCCGCTACTCTCTCGCAGCCCTGCCTGTAATTTCCACACCCCCACTCAATATCCAATGGCCGCTTTCACGAATGGCCTCAGGTTCCACAAAGCACTGAAGTCTCCTCACGAAGCGTGACCCGCAAAGCGGGTACCGCGAGGTGTGGCGCAAAAGAACCAAGAGCGCCAAGTCTCAGCAGGTAACAAAGATGCAGCAAAGCGTCTCAAGTTGTGTCCGAGGGCTGGAGGTTTAAATCACATTGGAGGGCGGTTCAAGCAGGGAGAGCGGCCCAGGTGCCGGTAATGCGGGCTGGCGGGTGCTCCTGGGAGTTGGAGTCCAGGACCCGCTACTCGCTCGCAGCCCTGCCTGTAATTTCCACACCCCCACTCAATATCCAATGGCCGCTTCCACGAATGGCCTCAGGTTCCACAAAGCACTGAAGTCTCCTCACGAAGCGGGACCCGCGAAGCGGGTACCGCGAGGTGTGGCGCAAAAGAACCAAGAGCGCCGAGTCCCAGCAGGTAACAAAGATGCAGCAAAGCGACAGCTAGTAGGAGATAGCGACCATCTTGGGCACCACTTTGCATGTCAGTGATATTTATCACTAATGACATGCAAAGTGGGCGTGCCAAGATGTTAGCGACTGGAAACAGTCGCTAACATCGCTATCTCCTATTCCCAACTTTTGGAGATATTCGCGCTAAGCGCGAATATCTCCAAAAGCTAACACCTGCCCTGAGCAGTTCTTAGCCATGTTAAACAATGGGAGGTGGATAACATGGCTAAGAGCATTAGCTCGCTAATGCATGAATATCGCTGACTTTTCAGCGATATTCATGCATTGCGGCCGATTTTTATCGCATTTGCGATAAACCTTGGTAATACCAAGGTTTATCTGCGATAAAAATCGTCACAGCTCGGCGATAATTTTTTCACGCTAA
Source organism: Lissotriton vulgaris (assembly GCF_964263255.1). Taxonomy (NCBI): domain Eukaryota; kingdom Metazoa; phylum Chordata; class Amphibia; order Caudata; family Salamandridae; genus Lissotriton; species Lissotriton vulgaris. Next base: position 469,369,925 of record NC_141685.1, on the reverse strand, counting down.
CCAAGCAATAGCGATAATTGTCGCTATTGCTTGGTAATATGCCCCACAGTTCCTAAGCTAGAGAAAATTGTAGCCAGGCACTGCCTAATACAGGAACTCCAAACGGACAACGGACCGCCTTTCAACAGCCAAGACCTCCCCAACTACCTAACATCCAGAGGATCCAAACACTGCCGGATTACCCCCGTTGTCCCCCAGCCAATAGCGAGGTCGAAAGGTTTATGAGAATCATCACAAAAGTAATTCGTATAGCCCAGGCGGAGCAATAGTGTGTGGAATGGGCAATCTACACCTTCTTGAAAGACTACCACCTAACCCCACACTCAGCATCTTTTGTTTCAGGCAAAGTGTTGAGGACGTTATGCTGCAGCATTCGATGTGGGAACAAGCTTGAGTGCCGCACAGCATGCTCACTCTCGCAGGGAGGGTCAAAACCGACAAGCATGAGCATCATTCTCAACGCAGGTGAATCAAGGCGCCGAGACTCTCAGCAGGGAATTGGGTGCTGGTGAGAGACTGATATCCAGGGAGAAAGTTACAGTTCCCATTTGAGCGCCACCCACGGAAAATCACCACAATCCAATTATTAGGAAATCCCAGAGTCTCACATGACCCGATGGACGAACACACAGTAGAGAAGCCAGACAATCTGAAACAGCCGATCCACTCCTGCCATGCCCTGAACCTTTAACATCCTGCAGCATCCCCAAGTGACTGCTGAGCAAGCTCTGCCCTCGGCCCGCATGTGGAGGAGGACACTGAAAGACCCAGCACGAAACCCGATGGACATGACATGACTGGGGCCTCCCGAGATAGCATCTCAGCAGAATCCAACTGTATCCCAGCAATTCGAGGACTATGTGATGGAATAGTAGAGTCTGGGCAGCAGACCAGGACAATCAGGAAAATAGGCTGCCTTTATCCTTTAGCCCACGGGGCGGTGCTCTACATTGTGTGTTATGGCTGTAAGGGTGCTGTTTATGACTGAGTATAGTTATTGGTCACCCATTTGTTTTATCGTTCACGTTATTTTATTGTTGGGTTTCGGACCGAGGGGCGTTCCGTACCTTGTCCCCAGCCTCACAATGTATTTGGTATGGCCCTGCTTTCGCGTATGGCTGCAACGGGAACAACGAGGTAGGTAAACTCCTTTATTGAAATACATGTAAGAAAGAGGCCAACATGTCCTTCCCCATCAGACGTCCCTCTGTAACTGCCCAATTCCCACATCTCACCAACATTCCCATAGTCCAATACAAACAACAACCACGCACTGGCACCAGAAGGAGTATGTGCAGAGTATGGTAGTTTAAAGATAACCACAACACATCTTCCCCTTTATACACAATAAACATATAAAATAAAACTATCCTTTAACACTGCTAACAATACCTTTGGGTATGTCCTGGGAAAACTATAAACACAAGATGTGATCACCACAACATAAGAAATGGTGGTCCTCTTTACTATCTATAACAAAAGTAGAGAGTAAGGAATTTCGTCCAAAGGGGCTGGACGGGGAATACTCCTGATCCCCTGATCAAGGAATTATTACAAACAGTTGGAGGAGTACCACCCGATGAGAGGAGAGAAGGCTCTTTTCCTGACAAGGAAACACTGTTCCTTTGTTAGTAAACCCCTCACTCACCACCTAGTGGTGACTTGCTTCATCATCGGGGCCCACCCAAGTGGCCTAGCGTCACTTGGGTGTGCTTCAACACCTGGTTTACAGTGGAGCAGGTAGTGAAGTGTGGGGTGCAAAAAAACAGTGTGAATGTTAAAATTGTCCTGGTTAACACTTCAGTATTAGCTTTAATAAAAAGGTAACTGGACAAAGTTTAAAACATATGGTGAGATACTGGCAGGGGAGTTACGGCCTGTGTATCTCTGCTATGTGTTGGTCGACATGTTTCTACCTTATGGGGTAATCCCCGGTATTCCTCAGGACCAAAAACAAGGAAGTGGGAGGTGTGGGTCCCCTAAAAGACGCACCCTGTCCTAATTCCTTGGTCTTCCAGAAGATAAAACTGTATCTCTGGGAATTCACTCCTAAGGTTTAGGAGATGAACAAAAAACCTAGGGAAGGAAAAAGAAGTAAAGGAAGTAATTACTATCCTGTTACGAAGTGCAGTGTTTTTGGTGAAAAAACGTCGTGCAGGTTGTCCTTTCGTTCCACGGTGGTGAATGGAAAAGGTGCCTTCTCAAGTAGAGGGCGTGTCTACTTATGGGGTGGGAGCGTGCTCATTTTTGTGAGAGTGCGCTGTGGTATTTGTATACCTATGGACGAGTCTATGGTTGAGGCATGAGTGTCCTTAGTGCGTGCCTAGGTCAGCATGCTTTAATGAGAAAAGAATTTAGCGCGGTGCTTATAGTATTAACAGCGTGAGTTGTACTGCGCTTAAAACAATGCCATACATTCGGTAAAAGGATTGCAAAATTATCCTACTATGGATGCGTGGTGAACAAAAGACATACAGGACTCTCACAAACATAAAACATATAGAGAGGCACGGAGCTGGACTCGACAGAGTCAGGGCTTACTTCAGTAATGCTCGTGATTGACTTCATCGAGCTGGGGGTAGGCACTTCACGTCTGCCAACGTATTCTATGTGGAGAAGTATGGATTCGATTAATCTCAACATGAGTAGATCTAATGGGCGTGAGCTGGGGCGTTCAAGGAATTAGTTCAGCCCCAGGGGAGGGAAAATCTACTTACAGTTCGTCGTGAAGAGCAAAGGCAAGTAGCCTACATCTACCATCCGCCGCTCGGTTAGGAATGAGTGAGCGAGCGCGGAGTAGATATCTCTGGGAAACCCGCTTCCGGGGTAGGTCACGTGACACTACGGGAGCCGGTGGGCGGGAGGTTGTCCGGGTGATCTAGGGACGCTGCGCATGCGTGATGGCTTAAGGTCTGCGCATGCGTCGGGTTGTCAGGGTGATCTAGAGACGCTGCGCATGCGTGTTGGCTTAATGTCTGTGCAAGCGTCGGGTAGTGGAAAATAGATGCGCTTGGGAACTAGAGGGGCAAAGGATGTCAGCATTGGCTAGCGGAGGGAAAAAGCCCATAGCTCCAAGGGTGTGCGAAAATTAACGGGAGACTGGGGGGCCGGTACAAGTATTGGACACAGCGGTACTCGTGGTGGTGTGACTGTACCCACGGGCTGGTGTTGTTCACAGTGCCCCAAGAACACATAGGGTGTCACACTCGAAGCTGTGGTTGTCAAAACAGTAGATCAATTTTGACATATGTTAAATGGTGTGAAGCCATTATTTGATTACAGAATTCCATGGTATGTTATCATTGAGGCCCCGTTGGTGGGTGGATAGTCTATATATCCACCTTTGTTCCTTCTCGAACAATCGGGCTTGGATGTTAGGCCCTGGTGTCAACTGTTCTATTATCGTCCACTTCATGTCGTTTGTGGTGTGATGGGCCGTCAGAAAATGATCCGTTAGTTTGGTCATGTTCTTTTTACATCTGATTGTGCTTCTGTGTTCACAGATGCGTTGTTTAATTTTTCGTGTCGTCATGCCCACGTATGGTTTTCCGCAGGTGCAGGTGATAAGATAAATGACGTTACTGCTGTTGCAGTTAGTTTGTGCCCTTTGCTCCCAAACCTTTCCTGGTTCCAAAACTATGGTCTTTGTGTTTTCTGTCAAGTGACAGACACTACAATTTCCGCATCGTGAATGGCCCGTGACTGGTGGGAGACCCCATATCTGTGTCAAGGTTGGGTCACTGTTGCTTTTGTTTTGTCTTGGTCTTGTGTTAACCAGAGTGTTTTTCAGGCTCTGTGCTTTTTTATATGAGAAGAGAGGTTTCTCCCACTTGAAGGATCCAGAGTTGACTATTGGCCAATGTTTCTTAATGCTTTTGCTGACCATGTTGGAGATAGCATTGTATGTGGTAACACATGTGAGAGGTGTGTTGTCATGGTCTTTAGTGATTTCCTCCAACAGAGCTTGGCGAGGTTGATTTCTTGCTCGTTTTTGGCATTTAGTTGTGATCTTTGTGGGGTATCCGCGTTGTGTGAGTTTGACCGTCAGGTCTTTGGCCTGTTCTTTGTAGTCATTAAGTTTACTGCAGTTCCTGCGTAGTCTTAGATACTGTCCATAAGGGAGGTTTTCCCTTAATGGACGGGGGTGAAAACTTTCAAATCTCAACAGGTTATTTTTTGCGGTAGGTTTGAAATGAGTTTTTGTAGTCAGACCTTCTTGTTCTCTTCTGATCTCAATGTCAAGGAAAATCATTTCATTATTACTCACATTGTGGGTAAAGTGAAGATGTTGGTCGCAAGTGTTGAGCCAAGTGATAAATTGTGTTAGAATTTCTGGTGGACCCTTCCAAATCGTAAGCACATCATCTATATATCTGCGCCAGAACTTGATGTTTTCCAGATATGGGTTGGCGGGTGAGAGGATGTATTTTTGCTCGAAATCGTATACATACAATCCCGCTATGCTGGGCGCAAAAACACTGCCCATAGACGTGCCGCCTATCTGCAGGTACAGGGACCCTTCGAACTCAAAGAAATTTCTTTTGAGTGCCAAGGTTGCACATTTGATTATGAATTCCCTTGGTGTTCTATGTTCCCAATTAGTTTGTTCTAATGTTCCTTTGAGAACATTGATGGTGGCATCCTGGGGAATATTGGTGTAAAGGCTTTCAATATCGAAGCTGACCAAGATCATATCCTCTTCCATTTTGATGGTTTCCAGGAGTGTTAGGAGACTTTTGGTGTCTTTAAGGTAAGTGCTGGTTCCTTGGACTATCGGTTTCAAGAAGTAGTCACAGAACCTGGAAAGAGGTTCTAGTAGTGAGCCTATACCAGACACTATGGGTCTGCCCGGGGGTGGTGTCTTGTTCTTGTGCATCTTAGGAACCACATAGAAGTACGGTATTTTAGCTTCCGTCTTAGTGAGGTAATCTGCTTCTTGTTTAGAAATGTCTCCTAAGTGTTCAGCTTCTTCCACTAGTTCCACTATTTCCCTTTTCAGATCGTCTGTAGGGTCGTCGGTTAGAGGCAGATAGTTATTACGGTCCTCTAGTAGTCGTTTGCATTCCTGTTGGTAATCTATCTGGTCCATGACTACTAGGCCACCACCTTTGTCCGCTGGTTTTATGATGATGGTCTCATCTCCCTTCAGATCTGTTAAGGCCTTTCTCTCTGCCCTGCTGATGTTTTGGAATTGGGTTGGGGCAACCGTAGATTCTATGTCGTTAAATACTGCCTGTTCGAATGCATTTATTTCCACAGGAATGGTGTGGGGTGGAGGGACGAAGGTAGATTTTGTTCTTAACCCAGTTTCGTTTGGTACTTCCTCATTGTTATCCAAGTTGTTCCTTTCAAAGAAGGCTTTTAGTTTTAGTTTTCTGAAGAAGGCTGCTAGTTCGCAATGTAATTTGAATTTATCCAAATTGGCTGTAGGGACAAAACCGAGTCCTTTATTGAGGATTTTCTTTTCCACGTCTGTTAGAGCTCGTGACGAGAGGTTTGTCACTAGGTCCTCATGTTGCTGGGGCCTGCTTTGTTGGATGCAGTTTTGTTCCTGGTGTTGTTGCTCACCATTTCTTCCTCTTCCCAATGGACGGTGTTCCCCCGTTTGTTGCGGCCTCTCCCGCGCCTGCCTCTGTTCTGAAAAGGAGGATGGAATTGATTTTGTTGGAAGGGATACTGTTGGAATGGTGGTTGCCAGCCATACATTGGAAATTGTTGGGGTTGTTGGTATGGATTATGAAAAGGTGGGTGGGGGTATTTTGGCCACTGGTAGTTCCCTTGATATCCACCTCTCTTTTTCTGTCGTGGTGTGCTTGAGTTGGACCCTCCACTGCTATTGGAACTGTGGGAAGTATTGCTTGAGACATCAGAGTCTTGTTCTTGTGCTGTAGTTGCTTTATAGTCTCGGTCTGAGTATGGATAAGCCTTTACAAAGGAGAATTTTTTCAGATCTTTTTGGAACTTGGATACTTTTTGCTGTGTGAGATTCTCTCTATACTCATTGATCTCCTTGTTTATTTCATCCAATCTTTTTTTGTATCCGGTGATCGTTGTTTTTATGTGGCCTTCCATGTTTTGAATTTCGATCTGAATTTTCTCAGATAGTCGTACAGCTGTCTTTAGGATAAGCATGATCCAGTCATGCGTGCAATGCCATGCTATTTGTGCACAGTCTCTCCTGAACTCTTCATCTTCCAAGAAGATTCTTGGGGCATTTGTCACTAGTAATCCCTTGGGGGCCATGGCGTTGGTAACATATTCTTTTAATATGGTTCCATGTAGTATAGTTCTGATGCGGTTTCTTTTTAGTTCTAAAAAAGCACAGAGCCTGAAAAACACTCTGGTTAACACAAGACCAAGACAAAACAAAAGCAACAGTGACCCAACCTTGACACAGATATGGGGTCTCCCACCAGTCACGGGCCATTCACGATGCGGAAATTGTAGTGTCTGTCACTTGACAGAAAACACAAAGACCATAGTTTTGGAACCAGGAAAGGTTTGGGAGCAAAGGGCACAAACTAACTGCAACAGCAGTAACGTCATTTATCTTATCACCTGCACCTGCGGAAAACCATACGTGGGCATGACGACACGAAAAATTAAACAACGCATCTGTGAACACAGAAGCACAATCAGATGTAAAAAGAACATGACCAAACTAACGGATCATTTTCTGACGGCCCATCACACCACAAACGACATGAAGTGGACGATAATAGAACAGTTGACACCAGGGCCTAACATCCAAGCCCGCTTGTTCGAGAAGGAACAAAGGTGGATATATAGACTATCCACCCACCAACGGGGCCTCAACGATAACATACCATGGAATTCTGTAATCAAATAATGGCTTCTCACCATTTGACATATGTCAAAATTGATCTACTGTTTTGACAACCACAGCTTCGAGTGTGACACCCTATGTGTTCTTGGGGCACTGTGAACAACACCAGCCCGTGGGTACAGTCACACCACCACGAGTACCGCTGTGTCCAATACTTGTACCGGCCCCCCAGTCTCCCGTTAATTTTCGCACACCCGTGGAGCTAAGGGCTTTTTCCCTCCGCTAGCCAATGCTGACATCCTTTGCCCCTCTAGTTCCCAAGCGCATCTATTTTCCACTACCCGATGCTTGCACAGACATTAAGCCATCACGCATGCGCAGTGTCTCTAGATCACCCTGACAACCCGACGCATGCGCAGACCTTAAGCCATCACGCATGCGCAGCGTCCCTAGATCACCCGGACAACCTCCCGCCCACCGGCTCCCGTAGTGTCACGTGACCTACCCCGGAAGCGGGTTTCCCAGAGATATCTACTCCGCGCTCGCTCACTCATTCCTAACCGAGCGGCGGATGGTAGATGTAGGCTACTTGCCTTTGCTCTTCACGACGAACTGTAAGTAGATTTTCCCTCCCCTGGGGCTGAACTAATTCCTTGAACGCCCCAGCTCACGCCCATTAGATCTACTCATGTTGAGATTAATCGAATCCATACTTCTCCACATAGAATACGTTGGCAGACGTGAAGTGCCTACCCCCAGCTCGATGAAGTCAATCACGAGCATTACTGAAGTAAGCCCTGACTCTGTCGAGTCCAGCTCCGTGCCTCTCTATATGTTTTATGTTTGTGAGAGTCCTGTATGTCTTTTGTTCACCACGCATCCATAGTAGGATAATTTTGCAATCCTTTTACCGAATGTATGGCATTGTTTTAAGCGCAGTACAACTCACGCTGTTAATACTATAAGCACTGCGCTAAATTCTTTCCTCATTAAAGCATGCTGACCTAGGCACGCACTAAGGACACTCATGCCTCAACCATAGACTCGTCCATAGGTATACAAATACCACAGCGCACTCTCACAAAAATGAGCACGCTCCCACCCCATAAGTAGACACGCCCTCTACTTGAGAAGGCACCTTTTCCATTCACCACCGTGGAACGAAAGGACAACCTGCACGACGTTTTTTCACCAAAAACACTGCACTTCGTAACAGGATAGTAATTACTTCCTTTACTTCTTTTTCCTTCCCTAGGTTTTTTGTTCATCTCCTAAACCTTAGGAGTGAATTCCCAGAGATACAGTTTTATCTTCTGGAAGACCAAGGAATTAGGACAGGGTGCGTCTTTTAGGGGACCCACACCTCCCACTTCCTTGTTTTTGGTCCTGAGGAATACCGGGGATTACCCCATAAGGTAGAAACATGTCGACCAACACATAGCAGAGATACACAGGCCGTAACTCCCCTGCCAGTATCTCACCATATGTTTTAAACTTTGTCCAGTTACCTTTTTATTAAAGCTAATACTGAAGTGTTAACCAGGACAATTTTAACATTCACACTGTTTTTTTGCACCCCACACTTCACTACCTGCTCCACTGTAAACCAGGTGTTGAAGCACACCCAAGTGACGCTAGGCCACTTGGGTGGGCCCCGATGATGAAGCAAGTCACCACTAGGTGGTGAGTGAGGGGTTTACTAACAAAGGAACAGTGTTTCCTTGTCAGGAAAAGAGCCTTCTCTCCTCTCATCGGGTGGTACTCCTCCAACTGTTTGTAATAGGTCCTCTTTACTACTCAACAGAATGCTTAAAATATATTGGATGTTTAATTTCCCTCTTGGATCTAATAATAGATCGTTCTTCCTCACTAGCGTCCACCTGCACTTCTTCCTCACTTGCTCCAGCTGTTCTCTCAACACCGACGCTTCCTTCTCCTTCTCTCTGTCCACAACACTCATCCAGCCAGCTATAACCACCAGCTTTTTCTCTTCCTCACCATTCTCCGTGCTTCCATTGCACCTTTCAACTCTGTTAGAATTGCATACACATCTATCACTTAGTTTTGCAGAATTTGTGTACATCTCGGTAACACCTTACTCGCACCCTTCTTCACTCTCCGTGGCAACTTTACTCGTACCACATCCCCCTTCTTTACCACCACTGTCTTATTGGCCCTCTTTCTATCAGTATATTCCTTATATGTCCCCCTGTGCCTTCACAATATTCCCTCTTACAACCTCTGGAGTCCATTGCTGTAAATGATATTGAGCCATCCAACCTTGGTTGTCCTTCATAAAAGACACTCTCTCAGAATAGTGAAAGGGCTATACCCAGTTACAGAGGGTGTGGTGCGATATATCCACACTGTCCTTTCAATACAAGCCATCCACTTCAACCTTTTGCTCTTAGCCAACTGCAAGGATCCTTTAGTCTCAACTTCACCATTTCTGCTGGGCTGGTAAACCGAAGTGACTTTGTGTTCAATTTCATTTCGACACAAGAAACCCTCCATCAACTCACTTCTAAACTGAACCCCATTGTCTGTAATTACCTTTTTCGATAGCGCTTCTCTCATCTAGAACCACATTCACTGCATTGGCATTATTAACAAATGACACTTCAGGCCACTTTGAAAAATAATCAATAGCTACTGAAGCATACCAAGATTCTTCTACTTTTCCCTCAATAGGCCCCATGATGTCACACCTAACACCTCCCAAGCCATTTCTAGAGAGGACACAACTGGGGCCTTAACCGCACCTCTGACTTATCCGCATCCATGCATAACTCACAATCCCTAACAATTCTATCAATTTCGGCATCAATGCCAGACCACCAATAATTCTCTGTAATCCTCTTTTTACTTTTGACAAGGCCCAAATGTCCATTGTGGCCCAGCTTTTGGAAAACAGCAGCCAGGGATGCGAGTCAAAACGGTATATGTACAAATTGATAACAACCTTGGGGGTGGGAGGGTAATAATGTGGTTAGTGGCTTACTTTCCTCATGAAGTTTCACCTGGTGGTAAGCATAGGACAGATCAATTAAGGAAAAACATTCTATGCCCTTAGTTACCGTCAAAAGCTTGTTAATTTTAGGTAACAGGAATCTCTCAACTAAAATGTTACTGTTGAGGTACCTGAGATCCACACGGAAGAGGATCTTTCCCTCAGTAGTCCTGGTGTACTGCTCAACTCCCACATCTCCCAAACATTCCCACATTCCAATACAAACAACAATCATGCGCTGACACCAGTACAAGTATGTGCAGTGGTGCGTAGTAGGTTAAAGACAAACACAATAATTGTGGTCACATGACCATGGGCTTAAATAAACGGGTGGAACTGCGCATAGGCAGTTCTGTGCCAGGCCATAACCAGTGTGTACCATGTGTTCTTTGCAGCACCACTTGGCTGGCGCGCAGCGTCCTGAGGTCGGCCTAGTCATCTGCCGCCCTGAACTCAACAGTTGTCAGGATTCACTGATGGAGCAGGGTTTTGCAAAATAGAAACCTGCTCAGATTTTTTCCCCAGTAACATTAAATTAACTATGTGCAGTGAGAAAACTAACATGCAAAAGACACCTACACGTGAGAGTAATGCTTTGCGCATGTGCACACTAATGCGGACTAATGTATGACCAGACTAAGTCGGATTTACTGAGAGAAGCGCTTTGCACATACGTGCACTAACTTGAACTGATGGATAATAAGACTAGGCCGCATTTTTCATATTTTTCTTTTGCATTTTGCTTTCAAGAAAAAAGTAATGGTGCTTATGCATATTAATGCTCTTCAAGAATTATTAACATGGGATAGTGCAGAAGTGGGTGGTAAACAGTGAAAAGTGCGTTTAATAAAATTAATAAATGTTTTTGTTTGATTAACCAGAGTGCACCTCTGGGCCTACAGTATATGACAGTTGGGAAATGGGATAATGCTGAACAAAGCAGAAAGGAGAAAAAGTAAAGTCAAGCTATAAATGGAGGCACGACACCTCTGCCAAGTTAATGTGTGCCTGCCAAGTGACAGAGAACGACCGTGGGACTTAAAGAAGATGTATACACGTCTTCCACAGAGTCAGCACCAGCAAGCGCCGCAATGAATAAAAATGTGTATCATTTGATATGAGTATGACACTGTTACATTTACTGATGTTTGTTTTCTCTCTTTGAATGATTTTACGTTGTTTGCTATTGTGAATATGTATGAATTGAGCATTCAAGTTATCTCACATTAATTTTTGATAATCTTTATTATTCTTACCAAGAATCTGTGGTTATTGAGTTAACTATATGGATAGATAGACTGACAGACAGACAGACAGACAGACAGACAGACAGACAGATAGATAGATAGATATTATCACCATCAACTACTCAACTAATATGGTCGTTCGACCAAGGAAAGAGTGTTGATATACAGGTTTAGTTATGTATTTAGAATATCAGATATGACAACAGAATACGTTTTTTTTTATTGACGTACAAGCGTTGCAGGGGTTTCATTGAGTATTGGGTGAATGTGTATGGGCCTTTGTATGTGATGTTATTGAGTATTGGTCCCTGATCAGGGCTGGATCAGATTCACCATGATGTGCAAACATGTCCTGTCCCCACAATGATGTGAGTTAAAAACACATGCACAAAGGTTTTCTCATGTCTCACACGCGTGTGCCCGCGTGCTTTCCCCATAGATGATTGTACATGGGTGAGGCAAAATAAAAAGCATCACTCGAAATGTCAGGGGCACATGACTTTAACACCGGGAATAAATGCCCTGCATTAACGGTATCTTGGATTGCAAAAAGCGGCCATTTTAACTTGGTCACTATGCCCTAAAAAAGAAAGGAAGGAAGGAAGGGAAATGCAGAGCATAAGCAAGATGTAACAGAGACCGACTGCATAACTCCGTTCCGGTAATACTTATTTTAGGAGCAAACTATCTGAATGAGTGTTAAAGCGGATGGAAGCTATACTATTTTTTTTATGAGCGTAATATTTCAAAAGGTTAGAATATTTAGATAGTACTCAAAGTAAACCTGTAGAAAAAAAACAACGTAACTGATGAATAAGGCTCTTTTATTGACATTTTATTTTCTCCTTTAGTTGTGAAAAATTGAGAAACTGGCTACCACGATTAATGCAGCAGTGAAACATGGTGGCGCTGTTGTAATAATACTGAGCATATGAGCTTGAGGCTACATTAGTAGAAGACGGACTTGCATGTTAGTCTGTCTCCATGGCGACCAAAAAGGACGCGGCTGGTTGCTCCCTAGCACATCTCCCTGCGGACAGCACTTGACAGTCACTCTGAGCAGCGAGGAAGAGTTGGCATCAGTCCCACGGGACCAATCACTTGAGCCCTAGTGCCGGATGAATCACCTGCGCTCTTACAAGTATTTCACTCCACCTGGGAATGCACAGCCTTCATTGTAAGGATTTATGGGGTGTTATGTTTCCTCATCCTCACCATGCCCGTCTATATCTTCTGTGTGTGCCTGAATTAAAGCAGGAACGTGCGCGGGATGGGAAGGGCTTTGATGTAGAAGTGGCGAAAGTGGATCAGCCGTGAGTGGTGGGTTGTTTTAGGATTGAGGTACATGGCGTATTGTGAAGAGTCCGTGTTAAATTTTGACCTAGATAACTGGGAAGCCGCGGAATTAGCCGCAACACCTATATGATAGGCGTGCTGGGTGCTTTGGGACTGCTAAGGGTGTGTTTTGCATTATTCGTAATCCAGAAATAGAATGGTTCCTGTGAGACCTGGGAAGCGTTAAGTCGTCGCATCCTTGAACTGGAGATAAAGGCAGAGATGGGTGAGGTGCAAAACTCAAATTAATAGCTGAGCCAGAGGTCGAGTGCTGCCATAAGGGTGAATGCATGTATTGTTTAGCACATGCTAATTTTAATACGTCTCTCAGAGTCATGTAATCAAATGCTTTAAACGAAACGCAGATTGCATGAAAAAATGCGATTCAGTATTTCTGCGTTTCGTTTCAGTCCATTTTATTTAAGAGTAATAGACACGATTATAAAGGAATTCTGGAAAGTATGTGTCTTAAAAACGAATTAAGATAGTTTTCCATAGTATAAAGTTAAATATCGGAAAGCTGAATATTCATTTGATAATACCACAGAGCTTCAAAGAACAAACACAATCACACAACACTAAAAGCAATCAAGTAAAGAGGTTAATTAAGTTGCACGTAAATTGCCCTTGTTGATAGTTGATAAAGGTAGAATGGGCGCATTTATATTTGGAAAGAGCTGAGCTTCAGTGCCCTTGTTGATAAAGGTAGAATGGGCGCACTTATACTTGGAAAGAGCAGAGCTGCAGAGCCCTTGTTGATAATGGTACAAGGGGCGCATTTATACTTGGAAAGAGCAGAGCTGCAGCGCCCTTGTTGATAATGGTACAAGGGGCGCATTTATACTTGGAAAGAGCAGAGCTGCAGAGCCCTTGTTGATAATGGTACAAGGGGCGCATTTATACTCGGAAAGAGCAGAGCTGCAGCGCCCTTGTTGATAATGGTACAAGGGGCGCATTTATACTTGGAGAGAGCAGAGCTGCAGCGCCCTTGTTGATAATGGTAGAAGGGGCACTTTGATATTTAGAAAGAGCTAATCTTCAGTGCCCTTGATGATAATGGTACAAGGGGCGCATTTATACCTGGAAAGAGCAGAACTGCAGAGCCCTTGTTGATAATGGTAGATGGGGCGCATTTATTCTTGGAAAGAGCAGAGCTGCAGCGCCCTTGTTGATAATGGTAGAAGGGGCACTTTGATATTTAGAAAGAGCTAATCTTCAGTGCCCTTGATGATAATGGTACAAGGGGCGCATTTATACCTGGAAAGAGCAGAACTGCAGAGCCCTTGTTGATAATGGTAGACGGAGTGCATGTATACCTGGAAAGAGCTGAGCTGAGAAGCCCTGCTTGATAATGATAGACGGGGCTCATGTATACTTGGAAAGAGCTGAGCTGCAGCGCCCTTGTTGATAATGGTACATGGGGCGCATTTATATTTGGAAAGAGCAGAGCTGCAGAGCCCTTGTTGATAATGGTACAAGGGGCGCATTTATACTTAGAAAGAGCTGAGCTGCAGCACCCTTGTTAGGTCTCGGCATCGAGACCTATTGTTATGGAGTTCGCTCTGAAGGGACCTAGAGCTGTGAACACGCCGACCAGGGTCCGTGAACGCGCACACACACAGGCAGGCATGGCCGTGCACACACAGACACACACAGACACACGCACGCACACACACACCCCATCCCTCTCTGCCCACTCCCTCTCTGCCGCCCCCCCCTCTACCCACACTCACCGGGCTCTTTCCCTCTGCAGTTGGTCAGTCATGGCAGCAGGCAGACTCGTGTCTTCTCCGGCGATCCTTCAGCTGATGTGCACGCCCACGCTGCGTCACGTGCGCGCCCACCACGCTGTTTTCACGCCCGTTGATCCTCAGCTTGTTATATACTTTGGCAATGGACAATTAGACCACCGTTTTGCTCCGTCAATCATGTTTTCTTGGGCTGCGGTGTCTACAAGGCAAGGGGGCAGTGCACTGCACATGGATTTATCCTCGTCACGCCAATCGGTATTGTTTAATTTTATTTCTTTCGATCAGCATGTTTTTTTGTAATCTCTGGGAGAGCCGACGCTGGGACTTGAACCCCATTCCACAGTGTCAAAGTCTGGACACGGAGTGAAAGAACGTGGCTGTGCAAGCTACCACTGGACCCACTATACTCAGTTACCATGAGGTGGCGATATCTGCCACTCACTTTCCTCACTGCACCTTTGTGTTAGCCACGATGATCATAATCATTTCTATCCACTTTCATAATAGGCTTGTATTTTCAAAGATATCCTCTAATACTGAAAAAAAATTTAGGGCAATAAATATCTATACAGCAGAGTACGTAAACACAAAATGTCATGACATTTTGCACACTGTTGCAGGTCCACTGTAGTCAAGGAGATTGTCTTCTGAGAAGTGTTTACATCCTCAAAATGACTTTCCAGTGTAGAGGACCATTGGTGCACCTGCTTATCTGGCAATATGCATAAGGATTACTACCTATCTCACTCATATTTTATCTTCGTAAATAGTTTGTTCACAGTACATTGTAAATTGTTTTCACATCATGGGAGCTCTAAAAATTGAATTCTGTTCATCGCTTCTAAATGAGGCGCTTTTTGGCATTCTTCGACAATGCTTTCAAACTAATTTCTGCTACTGCGGTAGATGGATGGCACTCCGGAGAATATTGTGTTGATCGGTATAGCTCTATAAGCCGTGCGCGCCCCTGGTGACCCTCCCGCCCGACCCCAGGTCTGCCCAGTAGAACGGCGCTCACTTCATCCCTCTGTGAGGCAGAAGGTGAGTGTGAGTGTAGAGTGCGCAGAGTGCGAAGTAGTGAGTGCAGAGTGAGTGTGCAGAGTGAGTGTGCAGAGTGCAGAGTAGTGAGTGCAGAGTAGTGAGTGCAGAGTAGTGAGTGTGCAGAGTAGTGAGTGTGTAGAGTAGTGAGTGTGTAGAGTAGTGAGTGCAGGGTAGTGAGTGCAGGGTAGTGAGTGCAGAGTAGTGAGTGCAGAGTAGTGAGTGCAGAGTAGTGAGTGCAGAGTGCAGAGTAGTGAGTGCAGAGTGCAGAGTAGTGAGTGCAGAGTAGTGAGTGCTGAGTAGTGAGTGCAGAGTAGTGAGTGCAGAGTAGTGAGTGCAGAGTAGTGAGTGCAGAGTGCAGAGTAGTGAGTGCAGAGTGCAGAGTAGTGAGTGCAGAGTGCAGAGTAGTGAGTGCAGAGAAGTGAGTGCAGAGTAGTGAGTGCAGAGTAGTGAGTGCAGAGTAGTGAGTGCAGAGTAGTGAGTGCAGAGTGCAGAGTAGTGAGTGCAGAGTGCAGAGTAGTGAGTGCAGAGTGGAGAGTAGAGAGTGCAGAGTAGTGAGTGCAGAGTGCAGAGTAGTGAGTGCAGAGTGCAGAGTAGCGAGTGCAGAGTAGCGAGTGCAGAGTGCAGAGTAGTGAGTGCAGAGTAGTGAGTGCAGAGTAGTGAGTGCAGAGTAGTGAGTGCAGAGTAGTGAGTGCAGAGTAGTGAGTGCAGAGTGCAGAGTAGTGAGTGCAGAGTAGTGAGTGCAGAGTGCAGAGTAGTGAGTGCAGAGTAGTGAGTGCAGAGTGCAGAGTAGTGAGTGCAGAGTGCAGAATAGTGAGTGCAGAATAGTGAGTGCAGAATAGTGAGTGCAGAATAGTGAGTGCAGAATAGTGAGTGCCTAGTAGTGAGTGCCTAGTAGTGAGTGCCTAGTAGTGAGTGCCGAGTAGTGAGTGCAGAGTAGTGAGTGCAGAGTAGTGAGTGTGCAGAGTAGTGAGTGCAGAGTAGTGAGTGCAGAGAGTGCAGAGTAGTGAGTGCAGAGTAGTGAGTGCAGAGTAGTGAGTGCAGAGTAGTGAGTGCAGAGAGTGCAGAGTAGTGAGTGCAGGGTGCAGAGTAGTGAGTGCAGAGTGCAGAGTAGTGAGTGCAGAGTGCAGAGTAGTGAGTGCAGAGTAGTGAGTGCAGAGTAGTGAGTGCAGAGTAGTGAGTGCAGAGTAGTGAGTGCAGAGTAGTGAGTGCAGGGTGCAGAGTAGTGTGTGCAGAGTGCAGAGTAGTGAGTGCAGAGTGCAGAGTAGTGAGTGCAGAGTGCAGAGTAGTGAGTGCAGAGTAGTGAGTGCAGAGTGCAGAGTAGTGAGTGCAGAGTGCAGAATAGTGAGTGCCTAGTAGTGAGTGCCTAGTAGTGAGTGCCTAGTAGTGAGTGCCTAGTAGTGAGTGCCTAGTAGTGAGTGCAGAGTAGTGAGTGCAGAGTAGTGAGTGCAGAGTAGTGAGTGCAGAGTAGTGAGTGCAGAGTGCAGAGTAGTGAGTGCAGAGTAGTGAGTGCAGAGTGCAGAGTAGTGAGTGCAGAGTAGTGAGTGCAGAGTGCAGAGTAGTGAGTGCAGAGTAGTGAGTGCAGAGTAGTGAGTGCAAAGTAGTGAGTGCAGAGTAGTGAGTGCAAAGTAGTGAGTGCAGAGTAGTGAGTGCAGAGTAGTGAGTGCAGAGTAGTGAGTGCAGAGTGCAGAGTAGTGAGTGCAGAGTAGTGAGTGCAGAGTAGTGAGTGCAGAGTAGTGAGTGCAGAGTAGTGAGTGCAGAGTAGTGAGTGCAGAGAGTGCAGAGTAGTGAGTGCAGAGTGCAAAGTAGTGAGTGCAAAGTAGTGAGTGCAGAGTAGTGAGTGCAGAGTAGTGAGTGCAGAGTGCAGAGTAGTGAGTGCAGAGTGCAGAGTAGTGAGTGCAGAGTGCAGAGTAGTGAGTGCAGAGTGCAGAGTAGTGAGTGCAGAGTGCAGAGTAGTGAGTGCAGAGAGTGCAGAGTAGTGAGTGCAGAGTAGTGAGTACAGAGTAGTGAGTGCAGAGTAGTGAGTGCAGAGAGTGCAGAGTAGTGAGTGCAGGGTGCAGAGTAGTGAGTGCAGAGTGCAGAGTAGTGAGTGCAGAGTGCAGAGTAGTGAGTGCAGAGTGCAGAGTAGTGAGTGCAGAGTAGTGAGTGCAGAGTAGTGAGTGCAGAGTAGTGAGTGCAGAGTAGTGAGTGCAGAGTAGTGAGTGCAGAGTAGTGAGTGCAGAGTGCAGAGTAGTGAGTGCAGAGTGCAAAGTAGTGAGTGCAGAGTGCAAAGTAGTGAGTGCAGAGTGCAAAGTAGTGAGTGCAGAGTGCAAAGTAGTGAGTGCAGAGTGCAGAGTAGTGAGTGCAGAGTGCAGAGTAGTGAGTGCAAAGTGCAGAGTAGTGAGTGCAGAGTGCAGAGTAGTGAGTGCAGAGTAGTGAGTGCAGAGTAGTGAGTGCAGAGTAGTGAGTGCAGAGTAGTGAGTGCAGAGTGCAAAGTAGTGAGTGCAGAGTGCAAAGTAGTGAGTGCAGAGTGCAAAGTAGTGAGTGCAGAGTGCAAAGTAGTGAGTGCAGAGTAGTGAGTGCAGAGTGCAGAGTAGTGAGTGCAGAGTGCAGAGTAGTGAGTGCAGAGTGCAGAGTAGTGAGTGCAGAGTGCAGAGTAGTGAGTGCAGAGTGCAGAGTAGTGAGTGCAGAGTAGTGAGTGCAGAGTAGTGAGTGCAGAGAGTGCAGAGTAGTGAGTGCAGAGTAGTGAGTGCAGAGTAGTGAGTGCAGAGTAGTGAGTGCAGAGTGCAGAGTAATGAGTGCAGAGTGCAGAGTAGTGAGTGCAGAGTGCAGAGTAGTGAGTGCAGAGTGCAGAGTAGTGAGTGCAGAGTAGTGAGTGCAGAGTAGTGAGTGCAGGGTGCAGAGTAGTGAGTGCAGAGTAGTGAGTGCAGAGTGCAGAGTAGTGAGTGCAGAGTGCAAAGTAGTGAGTGCAGAGTAGTGAGTGCAGAGTGCAGAGTAGTGAGTGCAGAGTGCAGAGTAGTGAGTGCAGAGTGCAGAGTAGTGAGTGCAGAGTGCAGAGTAGTGAGTGCAGAGTGCAGAGTAGTGAGTGCAGAGTAGTGAGTGCAAAGTAGTGAGTGCAAAGTGAAGAGTAGTGAGTAGTGAGTGCAGAGTAGTGAGTGCAAAGTAGTGAGTGCAAAGTGAAGAGTAGTGAGTAGTGAGTGCAAAGTGAAGAGTAGTGAGTAGTGAGTGAAGAGTAGTGAGTGCAAAGTAGTGAGTGCAGAGTAGTGAGTGCAAAGTAGTGAGTGCAGAGTAGTGAGTGCAGAGTGCAGAGTAGTGAGTGCAGAATGCAGAGTTGTGAGCGCAGAGTTGTGAGCGCAGAGTTGTGAGCGCAGAGTTGTGAGCGCAGAGTTGTGAGCGCAGAGTGCAGAGTTGCAAGCGCAGAGTTGTGAGCGCAGAATGCAGAGTTGCGAGCGCAGAGTTGTGAGCTCAGAATGCAGAGTTGCGAGCGCAGAGTTGTGAGCTCAGAATGCAGAGTTGCGAGCGCAGAGTTGTGAGCGCAGAATGCAGAGTTGCGAGCGCAGAGTTGTGAGCGCAGAATGCAGAGTTGCGAGCGCAGAGTTGTGAGCGCAGAATGCAGAGTTGCGAGCGCAGAGTTGTGAGCGCAGAATGCAGAGTTGCGAGCGCAGAGGAGTGAGCGCAGAATGCAGAGTTGTGAGCGCAGAGGAGTGAGCGCAGTGTTGTGAGCGCAGAGTTGTGAGCGCAGAGTTGTGAGCGCAGAGTTGTGAGCGCAGAGTTGTGAGCGCAGAATGCAGAGTTGCGAGCGCAGAGTTGTGAGCGCAGAATGCAGAGTTGCGAGCGCAGAGTTGTGAGCGCAGAATGCAGAGTTGCGAGCGCAGAGTTGTGAGCGCAGAATGCAGAGTTGTGAGCGCAGAATGCAGAGTTGTGAGCGCAGAATGCAGAGTTGCGAGCGCAGAGGAGTGAGCGCAGAATGCAGAGTTGTGAGCGCAGAGGAGTGAGCGCAGAATGCAGAGCGAGTGTGCAGAGCAGTAAGTGCAGGTGCAGAGCGGTGTGTGCTGTTGAGTGCAGAGCGCTGTGTGCTGTTGAGTGCAGAGCGCTGTGTATTGGCAATGTAAATGACAATGTCATTTGTTTATGATTTAAAGAAAAAAAAAGAAATGTCATGAGCAATGCCAATAGCTCTTCCTTTAATGATGCCGAGACCATTGCATTGTAAATGCTTGTTGATAATGGTACAAGGGGCGCATTTATACCTGGAAAGAGCAGAGCTGCAGCGCCCTTGTTGATAATGGTACAAGGGGCGCATTTATACTTGGCAAGATGTGAGCTGAAGTGGCCTTGTTGATAATGGTACAAAGAGCTCATTTATACTTAGAAAGATCCGAGCTGCAGCGCCCTTGTTGATACTGGTACAAGGAGCGCTTTGATATTTGGAAAGAGCTGAGCTGCAGCACCCTTGTTGATAATGGTACAAGGGGCGCATTTATACTTGGAGAGAGCAGAGCCCTTGTTGATAATGGTACAAGGGACGCATTTATACTTGGAGAGAGCAGAGCCCTTGTTGATAATAGTACAAGGGACGCATTTATACTTGGAGAGAGCAGAGCCCTTGTTGATAATGGTTCAAGGGACGCATTTATACTTGGAGAGAGCAGAGCCCTTGTTGATAATGGTTCAAGGGACGCATTTATACTTGGAGAGAGCATAACCCTTGTTGATAATGGTACATGGGGCGCATTTATACCTGGAAAGAGCAGAGCTGCAGAGCCCTTGTTGATAATGGTACAAGGGGCTCATTTATACTTGGAGACAGCAGAGCTGCAGCGCCCTTGTTGATACTGGTACAAGGGGCGCATTTATACTTGGCAAGATGTGAGCTGCAGTGCCCTTGTTGATAATGGTAGACGAGGCGCATTTATACTTAGAAAGAAAAGAGCTGCAGAGCCCTTGTTGATCATGGTAGACGGGGCGCATGTATACTTGGAGAGAACAGAGCTGTAGCGCCCTTGTTGATAATGGTACATGGGGCGTATTTATACTTTGAAAGAGCTGAGCTGCAGCGCCCTTGTTGATAATGGTAGACAGGGTGCATCTATTCTTGGAAAGAGCAGAGCTGCAGCGCCCTTGTTGATAATGGTACATAGGGCGCATTTATACCTGGAAAGAGCAGTGCTGCAGTGCCCTTGTTTATAATGGTAGACAGGGCGCATTTATTCTTGGAAAGAGCAGAGCTGAGAAGCCCTGCTTGATAATGGAAGACTGGGCTCATGTATATTTGGAAAGAGCGCAGCTGCAGCGCCCTTGTTGATAATGGTACAAGGGGCGCATTGATACTTAGAAGGAGCAGAGCTGCAGCGCCCTTGTTGATAATGCTACAAGGGGCCCATTTATACCTGGAAAGAGCAGAGCTGCAGAGCCCTTGTTGATAATGGTAGATGGGGCGCATTTATTCTTGGAAAGAGCAGAGCTGCAGCGCCCTTGTTGATAATGGTAGAAGGGGCACTTTGATATTTAGAAAGAGCTAATCTTCAGTGCCCTTGATGATAATGGTACAAGGGGCCCATTTATACCTGGAAAGAGCAGAGCTGCAGAGCCCTTGTTGATAATGGTAGACGGAGTGCATGTATACTTGGAAAGAGCTGAGCTGACAAGCCCTGCTTGATAATGATAGACGGGGCTCATGTATACTTGGAAAGAGCAGAGCTGCAGCGCTCTTCTTGATAATGGTACAAGGGGCGCATTTATACTTAGAAAGAGCAGAGCTGCAGTGCCCTTGTTCATAATGGTACAAGGGGCAATTTGATATTTAGAAAGAGCTGAGCTTCAGTGCTCTTGATGATAATGGTACAAGGGGCGCATTTATACCTTGAAAGAGCAGAGCGGCAGAGCCCTTGTTGATAATGGTACAAGGGGCGCATTTATACCTTGAAAGAGCAGAGCTGCAGAGCCCTTGTTGATAATGGTACAAGGGGCTCATGTGTACTTGGAAAGAGCTGAGCTGTAGCGCCCTTGTTGATACTGGTACAAGGGGCGCATTTATACTTGGAAAGAGCAGACCTGCAGCGCCCTTGTTGATAATGGTAGACGGGGCGCATTTATACTTGGAAAGAGCAGAGCTGCAGAGCCCTTGTTGATAATGGTAGACGGGGTGCATGTATACTTGGAAAAAGCTGAGCTGCAGCGCTCTTGTTGATAATGGTAGAAGGGGCACATTTATACCTGGAGAGAGCAGAGTTGCAGAGCCCTTGTTGATAATGGTACAAGGGGTGCATTTATACTTTGAAAGAGCTGAGCTGCAGTGCCCTTGTTGATAATGGTAGTCGGGCGCACCTATACTTGGAAAGAGCTGAGCTGAGAAGCCCTCCTTGATAATGGTAGACTGGGCTCATGTATATTTGGAAAGAGCACAGCTGCAGCGCCCTTGTTGATAATGGTACAAGGGGCGCATTTATACTTAGAAAGAGCTGAGCTGCAGCGCCCTTGTTGATAATGGTACGAGGGGCGAATTTATACTTAGAAGGAGCAGAGCTGCAGCGCCCTTGTTGATAATGGTAGACGGGGCGCACGTATACTTGGAAAGAGCTGAGCTGAGAAGCCCTGCTTGATAATGGTAGACGGGGTGCATGTATACTTGGAAAGAGCAAACCTGCAGCGCCCTTGTTGATAATGGTAGACGGGGCGCATTTATACTTGGAAAGAGCAGAGCTGCAGCGCTCTTGTTGATAATGGTAGAAGGGGCACATTTATACCTGGAGAGAGCAGAGTTGCAGAGCCCTTGTTGATAATGGTACAAGGGGCGCATTTATACTTTGAAAGAGCTGAGCTGCAGTGCCCTTGTTGATAATGGTACGAGGGGCGAATTTATACTTAGAAGGAGCAAACCTGCAGCGCCCTTGTTGATAATGGTAGACGGGGTGCATGTATACTTGGAAAGAGCTGAGCTGCAGCGCTCTTGTTGATAATGGTAGAAGGGGCACATTTATACCTGGAGAGAGCAGAGTTGCAGAGCCCTTGTTGATAATGGTACAAGGGGCGCATTTATACTTTGAAAGAGCTGAGCTGCAGTGCCCTTGTTGATAATGGTAGTCGGGCGCACGTATACTTGGAAAGAGCTGAGCTGAGAAGCCCTGCTTGATAATGGTAGACTGGGCTCATGTATATTTGGAAAGAGCACAGCTGCAGCGCCCTTGTTGATAATGGTACAAGGGGCGCATTTATACTTAGAAAGAGCTGAGCTGCAGCGCCCTTGTTGATACTGGTACAAGGGGCGCATGTATACATTGAACAAGTAGAGCTGCAGTGCCCTTGTTTATAATGGTAGAAGGGACACTTTGATATTTAGAAAGAGCTAAGCTTCAGTGCCCTTGATGATAATGGTACAAGGTGTACATTTATACTTAGAAAGAGCTGAGCTGCAGCGCCCTTGTTGATACTGGTACAAGGGGCGCATGTATATATTGAACGAGCAGAGCTGCAGTGCCCTTGTTGATAATGGTAGAAGGGGCACTTTGATATTTAGAAAGAGCTAAGCTTCAGTGCCCTTGATGATAATGGTACAAGGGGCGCATTTATACCTGGAAAGAGCAGAGCTGCAGAGCCCTTGTTGATAATGGTAGACGGACTGCATGTATACTTGAAAGAGCTGAGCTGAGAAGTCCTGCTTGATAATGATAGACGGGGCTCATGTATACTTGGAAAGAGCATTTTGTGTGGTTGCCCTCACATAGGCCGATGACTGCGGCCGAGCGAGTCCTTGGGACACGTACACCTTAGCTGACTTCTGAATGACCTGGCCGAACTGACTCACTTGCCCGAGGCTAACCTCGCTGAGCCAGTTCCGTGGTAAGCAGCTAGTCAGATAAAGATCAAAGAGTAGGACATTGCTGAGTTTACAGTACACTGCACCCAACTTTCTATCTTGCTTCTAATCTGTTTCTGCTCCTTCCTTTACGACATAAACACTGATTTGGGTTGAGGTTTTATGATGAGTTTGTCCGGCCTGATCCGACAGGATATTGGAAGGTGCTTGGTCATTTCTGGTGGGCTGGACAACGGAAAATGGGATTGTCGTCATGCGCTACTTTTGAAATGTCACACTGTCATTGGTTCGTTTGAATGTAATCGATGCTACTCTGGAATGTGATTTTTGGCATAAAAGACCATGCTCCGCTCATTGAAATTGTGCAGTCTCTAGCGAACCACCTGTGTTGTGCTTCGTAGACCTCTGTTCCTGGTTGCAGCCAATAAACTTTGGTCTTTGACGTCATCGAGAAGTGTCCCGTGTCTCTGTTTGCCGAGGCAGGGGAATCCGAAGACTTCGAGCGTTTTCCCTGGCGCTGCTGGGTTCTAAAACCTGGTTCTTCAGTTGGCGCCCAACGTAGGGCCACTTCAGCGGTACCGGTCTAAGCCCGAAGATCGTGAGGAGCTTCGTGTGGAAATTCTCGAGGAAGGCCTGCCACTTCATCGATCCCTGTATGTCGTCGTGGTCCGAAAGTCTTTGCTGCGAGGTTCCCCGCTTTCCGACGGCTACGAAGGACTGTTGCCCTGACTGTCGCCCTGTCTTGGAGCCATTGACGATTTGTAGAGCCAGACGATAGACGGGTCTATTGGTGACGGCATCTACAATTCAGTTAAGTATGAGTGGAGCGTCTCCCAGTCCTTAGTTTGTTTTGGTATCCCTTTGAGGATCGCTTTGATTTGGTACCTACAGGCCCCAAAGCCAAGGGACTCGTGTATTCACGAGATTATCGTTCTGAGATTTCCCTTGAAGTTTGAAGCTAGACTAGTGAGCGAAGATGCCTGGTCTTAGCAGACTTGGAAAGATATTTTTTTGTGGTTGTTCTAGGGATTCCCGGTTGGAGGATTCGTGTCCGGTTCCTCCGATTGGAACTCCGACCTATGAGCTCTACGTAAAACATGGTGTGGGCCCCATCGGATATAATGACGTCTGGGTTAAATATACGAGGAAAGACGGTGTCCTACAGTAGCCCCGTTATGGTAGCTTTGAAACAGAGATTTTAGACAATCTCGAAGTTAAACTGTTCAAGAAGAAAGCCCGGCCGGCAATGTTTGACTCTTTCCGCATATGTCGCAAAGAACCCAAACAGAAAGAAATTAAATTATCAAAGAAGAATAAACGAGAACTAGGTTTGTCAATGGTGCAAGCTGCTATACAGTTTAGGGATAATGAGGAAGAGCAAGAGAGCGAGCAGATGCTTAGGGTTAGGAAGTTAGCGGTAGATAAGTGCTACCCAGTTTTGCCGTCTAAAGAGCAGGAAGAAAAGAAAGATCTTGCAAAAGATCCTTTAATGTCCCATCTATTGAGTTCGCCACCCCCTTATGCACAGAATGCTACGGCACCACCGCCACCAGTTGTAGTTGCGCAACCTCTGGTTGCTTTGCCACCTGCGATTCCTCCCCAGCCAGCTCCTCTTCCGTTGCCTACTATTCCTTTGGCGCAGCCTTCTCAAGGGCCGACAACTTTGCCTCCTTCTTCGTCTGCTACTCCTACGCCTATCTATAATACTCCTCTTGTTCTGACTTTGGGTTCTTCTAATGTTGTTCCGTCTTCCCTTATTCTTTCATCTTCTCCTTCTGCTAGACAGAGAATGACTGCAGCAGTTTCTAGTCTCTTTTCTCCTCTGTTGGGATCATTGGGTATGTCTCCTGTTGTCGAGCGTAGACAGTCGCGTAGTCAGTTGCCTGATGCTAATGAACGTACAGTGTTGGATCACATGGCGCGTAAATGGGTTACGTATACCACACAGTATGATCTTGAGGGTATTATGGATGTTTTCCATCAATGGGAAGCACCAAAGCAACGGTACGTCTTTGAGATGATGTGTGTGTTCCTTCATGAACAATGGATTGAAAAAGCAGGACAAGCTCCTTCTGAGTTGTACCGAATACATTCCGAGTTTGCGAAAGGGACCATTGTGGGTCCTCTTGAGATTCAGAAAGCTGTTGCGACATTATTATCATTCCGAAGTGACACTCCTTCTGAGCGACTGTTTGAGCCTGATTCATCAGTAGGGAGAAAAGCGCGTCAGTATCCGATGCGTGAGGTTCCTCCAGTTTGGAGACCTACTGATGGAAATGTTGCTGCACACTTTCAGCGTGTTTGGGTACATGTTCCTTGGAAGCGTGCTGAAGTCTTAGCGCTTAAACAGACTTTGCCTGATCCATGCAAAAATCCGGCGGGATATTATAAAGAGCTGACTCAGACTGTGGGTTTGTGTGTCATGAATTTGGCAGATATAGATATGTTGTTTGGGAATGTTGTTCCACAGCCTATTTGGGGTAAGATTCGTCACACGGATCATGCGCATGAATTAGGTGACACATGGGCACACCTTAGAGATGCCGATAATAGACAAGTAGGTGGCGCTAAGCCTGAGGATTTGATTACTGAACTTCCTGATAGGATTATTACTTATATGAAGACTCTAATGCCTGAAGTGCGTGTCAATTGGGACAAGTTGTCTGCGTGCAAGCAGAAGAAAGACGAGGCTGTGTCTGACTTTTTCACGCGGTTTGAAGAGACCTTTGTAGACCACAGTGGTCAGGACATGGCTACCGAGGGTGGCCAGAGATTGTTCGTCGACAAATTTGTACATAATTTGCTTCCCGAATTGTGCAATAAGTTGAAAGATTCTGAGAGTGCTTGGGCTGTTTCCACGTCAGCGCAGATTTTAGCTACGGCCCAGCACTATGAAAATAGGCACAAAGATGATGTAGAGAAAGCGGATAAGAAGACTAAGGAATTGAAGACTAAAGTTCTTCTACAGCAAGCTTATCCACCCCGTACTAATAATCAACGCGATTATCAGCAGAATCAGCAATATTCAAGAAACTCGCAAAGGAATGAGTCTTCTCAACAACGTTTTCTGTATGGGCCTAATCAATGTGCGTATTGCAAAGAAGAGGGCCATTTCAAGAATAGTGGTCCGGTTTTGTTACAGCGCATAAATGGTGCTTCTGGCGTGAGAGGTCGAGATGCTCAACAAGCGCCTAGAGGTAGAGGTCGTGGACAGAACGCACGTTCTTTGCCTCCACAGAATTCTATGAATAGCTTTGATCAGCAGAATGGTGCGTCTGGTAGGACGCCACAGTACTATACGGACGATTACTACGTCGAAGGTGAGGAAGTGGATGGTAATGATTGTTAGGACAGCCATAGACAAAGAGAGGGAGTTGTTTCAGTTTCAGTAGATCAGAGTGGACCTTATGTTGAAGTGATTGCATCAGGTGTGTCAGAGCCTTTTCTGTTGGATACTGGTGCTGCAAAGAGTTCTATCATGCACTCTAAACTCCCTGGCGCACATTTGTCTTGCTTTGAGAATGTTTCTGTAGGTTTTTCTGCCGCCCCGGTTACGAATCCAATTTCTACTCCGTTGCTCCTTTCTGTTGGGCCTCGTAGATTTGAAGCAACCCTCATTTTGACGACCGGTTGTGGTGAGAACTTGTTGGGATTGGACTTGTTGAAGAGATTGTATGCCACGCTATATTGTTCTCCGTCAGGAGTACATCTTACATTGGGTGAGAGAGTGATCTCTCCGATGTATATATCTAAAGTTGGACTTCCACCTGAATTGTCTTCCCTCACTGATTCGCTTTGGGCTACTGGTCAGAACGATGTAGGCCTCTTGGAGATTCCACCATATGTTGTGACACTCAAGGCGAATGCTAAGTTACCGCGTATTCCACAGTATCGTATTTCGAGTGATGGTGAGAGAGCACTTTTGGTGATTATTTACGATCTGATCGAAAAGGGTGTGATTGAGGAAACGAGAGGTAACGTGTGCAATAGTCCTGTTTTGCCTGTTCTGAAGAGAACTGATTCTTCACAGCCTCCTGTATATAGGTTTGTGATCGATCTTCGCGAGGTGAACAAGATCGTTGTTCCGCAATTTCCTGTTGTACCTGATATCACCGCTTTGTTGACTTTGATCCCGGCTACAGCCACATGGTTTTCGGTGATTGACTTGAAGAATGCTTTCTTTAGCATCCCCATTGCCGTGGAGAGTAGAGACATTTTTGGATTCTCTTTAGGAGGACGAAGTTTCCGCTTTAAGCGCGCTCCTCAAGGCTATTGCGAGAGTCCATCCATCTATAGCCAAGCTTTGAAAACGCAACTTGATTTGTTGGTTTTACCAGTTGGTGCGGCTCTTATTCAAGATGTTGACGATTTGCTAGTTGCTGCTGACAATGAAGAGTTTTGTAAAGAGGCTACCTTGTCGTTGTTACGTCACTTGTCTGATTTTCATCATAAAGTTTCTCTCTCGAAGTTGCAATATTGTCGACAAGAAGTTACCTACTTAGGTCACCTTTTATCGAAGGAGGGAAGGAAACTGACCCCAGAAAGAATTCAAGCTATTGCGAAAATGAGTGTGCCTACGACACAGAGAGAAGTACATGCGTTCTTAGGTATTACGTCATACTGTAGACAGTGGATCCCTAATTTTTCCTTGTTAGCGAAGCCTTTGATAGCTCTTACTGTTACGGATACTCCAAATCCTATTCCCTGGACTGACGAATGTCAGAAGAGCTTTTCCGAATTACGCAACGCGTTGGGTTCGGCTCCCGGTTGGGTACCCCCGACTACAGTAAGCCTTCCACGTTGTACGTGCACGAGAGAGAGGGATGTGCATTGTCAGTGTTGACTCAACAGTTTGGCGATAAGCAACGTCCATGTGCTTATTTTTCGTCGACTTTTGATCTGGTAGCAAGAGCGTTGCCGAGTTGTTTGAGAGCTACAGCAGCAGCGGCTGTTTCGATTCGACAGTCTGCTGGTTTGGTTATGGACAATACACTGATTGTGATGGTTCCACATGCAGTGGATTCCTTGTTGAATCGTACCAAGACACAGCATTTAACTAGTGCTCCGTTGTCGGGTTACGAACTGACCTTGTTAGCGAGTCATGTGCACATAAAGAAATGCAACACGTTGAATCCAGCTACGCTGTTGCCGATTTCAGCTGAGACAGACAATGTTGAAGAACAGCATGATTGTTTTCTTAGAACTGAGGAAGAAACGAAAGGGAGGATAGACCTTAGGGATACTCCCCTTCCAGAATGTGATGGTACTTTGTGGGTTGATGGTTCGTGCTTGTTGGACAGGCCACATGAAGGGCCACTCTCCCCCGGCCCGACCAGGCCCGAG
This sequence comes from Lissotriton vulgaris, assembly GCF_964263255.1. Classification (NCBI taxonomy): domain Eukaryota; kingdom Metazoa; phylum Chordata; class Amphibia; order Caudata; family Salamandridae; genus Lissotriton; species Lissotriton vulgaris. The sequence goes on along the minus strand of NC_141685.1, from coordinate 469,341,619 downwards.
CCCGGTCACGCAGGTACCACACACCACCATTACACGTCCTCCGTCCCCTCAGGGACCCCTATCCTCGAACATGTCGACCTCGTGGGCCTGATCCACTGCCGGCCTGCGCGCCCATCCTGGGCGCCATCTTGGACACTCCACCACGAGGCCGCCTGGCCCCCGATCGACCTCAACCCTGGGCCTGGCCAGGCCTCAGACATCCCGGCACCACCATCCACCCAGGAGGTGAGCGGGCTACTTGGCAAGTCAATGGGGGAAAGAGGTGTCGATGGCTCTCCCCCGCCAGGTGCCGCTCGCCCATCACCTCCCCGGACGCTGGCTCCACCCCCCTGCTGGGTGTCTGGACTCCCTCATCCCGGACCTCCCGACCTCCAAGTGCGAGGGTCCGGACATCAAAGAACACCAGCCCTATAACTGGGGCAGCTCCAGAGCAGGAAGGCAGTTGTATCTTGGAGTCGAGAGACGCAGAGAAGAACTCATCCTTGACGGACTACTGGCGCTGCCATAGCTCTGTCTCGTGCACCATCGTCTTGCCTGCTGGCGCTGCCGCAACCTTCGTAACCTCCATATCCTTCATCGTCGTCGGGACCTGCTGGCGTGGCCGCGGACCGTTTGCATTCACCATCTTCATCGGGACCTGCTGGCTCCGCCGCGGACCGTCGTTTCCTTCGTCCATCTCGGGACCTGCTGGCTCCGCCGCGGCCCGATCATCTAGAACGCCGAGCTCGAGGATTGAGAGCTAGTTTCATCTTTTGGTAACAAGACTGTCCCGCTACCCTTTTCCCAAGCCAGAGACCAGAACCGAGGGGACCCCTGAGTCCAGACCTCCTTGTACCATTCCATCGTAACCTTAAAGAATTGCCTATAAAGTCTCGTTGAACTTTACCCTTGTGTGGTGTCCGTCTGTGGGGGGGAAGTTACTTGTCTGTACGATCGCTGGAGACGGCTCTCCCCGGAGACCTCTCCCCTTATCCTCGGCCGACCCTCCCGGTCCGTCTAACATTGGTGGCCAGCGGCGCGATCCGAATCACCGCATAACCGTACAGAGAGTAGCTCACCCCACGGCGAATCACGATGTCAACTAAAGAAAGCGGATCAACGGAGAAATTCCAGATGGAGAAATTGGACGAGTACAGCCATCGTGAACTAAAGCAGTTCTGCATCGAACTAGGTATCGCTACCACCGGACTAAGTACCAAAGACGATTTTAAGCAGGCCCTAGAATCTTGGGCAGAAACCGGGGCTGCCGGAACCTCGGATCAAAGCATCGCAGCAAAAACCACCACGGCCCCTGAGGAGCGAAGAACGGGTCTCTCGCAAGACGAGATCCAGGAACGAGAGAAAACCCGACTACACGAGCTGGAAATGGCCCGGCTCAAAATGGACATTGAACTTAAATTGGCCGAACAAAAAATCAACTTAGAGCACCTGCGTCTCCGAGAAGAAAGAGAGGAGAAACAGAGACAAAGGGAGCTCGAGGAAAAGAAACTGGCATATGAGCATGAGCGGAAACTAGCTGAGATCGACCTACGCAAGCAGAATAAAGAAGTAGGGGTGTCCGAGCAACCCCACACCCCAGGGGCAACAGAGAAAAAGGTACACATCCCCAAGGATGTCGTTCGAGAGTACTTCCGAGAGGACGACATCCAGCAATGGTTTAAGGCCTATGAAATCGCTATGACTGCACACCGGATTGCAGATTCAGAGTGCAGATTCAGAGTGCACATTCAGAGTGCAGATTCAGAGTGCAGAGTGCAGATTCAGAGTGCAGAGTGCAGATTCAGAGTGCAGATTCAGAGTGCAGATTCAGAGTGCAGATTCAGAGTGCAGATTCAGAGTGCAGATTCAGAGTGCAGAGTGCGAGTGCAGATTCAGAGTGCAGATTCAGAGTGCAGATTCAGAGTGCAGATTCAGAGTGCAGATTCAGAGTGCAGAGTGCAAGTGCAGATTCAGAGTGCAGAGTGCAGATTCAGAGTGCAGAGTGCAGATTCAGAGTGCAGAGTGCAGATTCAGAGTGCAGAGTGCAGATTCAGAGTGCAGATTCAGAGTGCAGATTCAGAGTGCAGATTGTGAGTGCCGATTGTGAGTGCAGAGTGCAGATTGTGAGTGCAAAGTGCAGATTGTGAGTGCAGAGTGCAGATTGTGAGTGCAGAGTGCAGATGCAGAGTGCAGATTGTGAGTGCAGAGTGCAGATTGTGAGTGCAGAGTGCAGATTGTGAGTGCAGATTGTGAGCGCAGAGTGCAGATTCAGAGTGCAGATTCAGAGTGCAGATTCAGAGTGCAGATTCAGAGTGCAGAGTGCGAGTGCAGATTCAGAGTGCAGATTCAGAGTGCAGAGTGCAGATTCAGAGTGCAGATTCAGAGTGCAGATTCAGAGTGCAGATTCAGAGTGCAGAGTGCAGATTCAGAGTGCAGAGTGCAGATTCAGAGTGCAGATTCAGAGTGCAGAGTGCAGATTCAGAGTGCAGATTCAGAGTGCAGAGTGCAGATTGTGAGTGCAGAGTGCAGATTCAGAGTGCAGATTCAGAGTGCAGAGTGCAGATTGTGAGTGCAGAGTGCAGATTGTGAGTGCAGAGTGCAGATTGTGAGTGCAGATTGTGAGTGCAGAGTGCAGATTGTGAGTGCAAAGTGCAGATTGTGAGTACAGAGTGCAGATTCAGAGTGCAGAGTGCAGATTCAGAGTGCAGGGTGCAGAGTGCAGATTCAGAGTGCAGATTCAGAGTGCAGATTCAGAGTGCAGAGTGCAGATTCAGAGTGCAGAGTGCAGATTCAGAGTGCAGAGTGCAGATTCAGAGTGCAGATTCAGAGTGCAGAGTGCAGATTCAGTGCAGATTCAGTGCAGATTGTGAGTGCAGAGTGCAGATTGTGAGTGCAAAGTGCAGATTGTGAGTACAGAGTGCAGGGTGCAGAGTGCAGATTCAGAGTGCAGATTCAGAGTGCAGATTCAGAGTGCAGATTCAGAGTGCAGATTCAGAGTGCAGATTGTGAGTGCAGATTCAGAGTGCAGATTCAGAGTACAGATTCAGAGTGCAGATTCAGAGTGCAGATTCAGAGTGCAGATTCAGAGTGCAGATTCAGAGTGCAGAGTGCAGATTCAGAGTGCAGAGTGCAGATTCAGAGTGCAGATTCAGAGTGCAGATTCAGAGTGCAGATTCAGAGTGCAGAGTGCAGATTGTGAGTGCAGAGTGCAGATTGTGAGTGCAGAGTGCAGATTGTGAGTGCAGATTGTGAGTGCAGAGTGCAGATTGTGAGTGCAAAGTGCAGATTGTGAGTACAGAGTGCAGATTCAGAGTGCAGAGTGCAGATTCAGAGTGCAGGGTGCAGAGTGCAGATTCAGAGTGCAGATTCAGAGTGCAGGGTGCAGAGTGCAGATTCAGAGTGCAGAGTGCAGATTCAGAGTGCAGATTCAGAGTGCAGATTCAGAGTGCAGATTCAGAGTGCAGATTCAGAGTGCAGATTGTGAGTGCAGATTCAGAGTGCAGATTGTGAGTGCAGATTGTGAGTGCAGAGTGCAGATTGTGAGTGCAGAGTGCAGATGCAGAGTGCAGATTGTGAGTGCAGAGTGCAGATTGTGAGTGCAGAGTGCAGATTGTGAGTGCAGATTGTGAGTGCAGATTGTGAGCGCAGAGTGCAGATTCAGAGTGCAGATTCAGAGTGCAGATTCAGAGTGCAGATTCAGAGTGCAGATTCAGAGTGCAGATTCAGAGTGCAGATTTTGTGAGTGCAGATTGTGAGTGCAGATTGTGAGTGCAGATTGTGAGTGCAGATTGTGAGTGCAGATTCAGAGTGCAGATTCAGAGTGCAGATTCAGAGTGCAGATTCAGAGTGCAGATTCAGAGTGCAGAGTGCAGAGTGCAGAGTGCAGAGTGCAGTTAAAATGTTGCTAGGCTAGGGCTTTAAAGACACCCCAAACGTGGAAAAGACTGCTGTTTTTCTTTGGTTTTGTCCAATCTTGTCCATACGGTCACGCCTAGTATTTTTTTGCAACTATCTTTTCTCCTAAAACATTAATATGCAGGATTGCTGAGGGGCCTCCCCTGTCAGTCCTCGTGGTTGTTTTTTGTGAAGCCCCTGCAAGAAATGGCCATAAAACAATTGGCTGTTTCAGTTGTCTAGAAACACCACAGATTCTACTTGACCTGGGCGTGCTCCATGACTTGCAAGTGGAAGTTCACAGACAACTACATAAAAAAAAGCATTTGCAATGCAATAGGTCTCGCATTTGCGAGAGTTTAACCTATTGGCATTGTAAATGACAATGCCTTTTATTTATGTTTTAAAAACCAACACATAAATAAAAGACATTGCCATTTACAATGCCAATAGCTCAAACTCTAACAACTGCGAGACCTATTGCATTGTAAATGCTTGTCTAGATGGGTGGAAGCTTACCCTTTGAAGGACAATACTGCCTTGTCCACAGCGAAAGCCCTTATCAAAGAGTTTTTCCCTAGATTTGGATTGCCGAGAATAATCTGGAGTGACAATGGGAGTGAATTTGTGGGTCAAGTGATGAAGAGAGTTTGTGAGGGATTAGGAATTAGGCAGAAGTTCCACGCTGCAAATCACCCCCAATCAGCTAGTTTAGTCGAGTGCTATAATGGCACTTTGAAATTAAAATTGGCTAAAATTCAAGCGAGCTCTCGTTTGCAATGGCCAGATGCTTTGCCCTTAGCCCTTTTGTCCACAAGAATGACTGTTCATTCGCGAATGGGTTTGAGTCCGTATGAGGTCGTGTTTGGCCGCCCGGTGAATATTTGGGGCGTGCCAAGACCGACAAAGTTCAGTGAACTTGAATACCCTGTGCTACTTGATTACTTGTGCGAACTGACGGCTAAACTGCGTGTCTTACACCAACAGGTACACAATAGTCTACCACAGGCTTCTGAAGATCCAGGTCACACCATTGAACCCGGTGACTGGATATTCGTGAAGAATTTTCAGCGGAGCAAGAACGAGCAGCCCCACTGGACAGTACCGCACTTGGTTCTACTATCTACACGTTCTGCAGTTCGAGTGCAAGGCAAGAAAAACTGGATCCACGGCGTACACTGCAAACGGGCTCCGTTGTCCTTGCCGTACAACCGGTGGGTCCAGAAGGGACTTCCAGACTCTGAAACTGAAACTGTGCCACGCTTTCTGCCATTCAGCGATGCCCGTTTGATTGGAACAAACACTGAGAAAGAAAGTGACGATCTTCTGCAAGAAGCTGTGCCTCCTTTGAATCGATTGAACACTACCGAGCCTGAACTCTTGTTTAGAGAACAGACATTGCCTGGCAATGACCGTTATAATTTGCGACCGAGAGTCATGGACAAATAAAGAATAAATTAAGTTTTTATGATTTTTCTGTTTGCAGGTGAACTCTCCTCCGAGGAACTACTCATTTTTGATTTTCGAACCGCCATCCGGGTTCAGCTGTAGGGTCGCGGTAGACAAGTCTTTGGAGTGCAAGCCTGAGACAATAGGTCGACGGTTCTGGTTGGCCTAAGGGAGTTGCCCTGGGTTGACAGAGGCATTCCTTAGCATAGAACACCCTACCACCGCGAGCAGCATAATTAGTGAGGATGGAGTTCTTCGAGTTGGAGAGACCTGTAGAGACAAGTAGTTTTAAGAGCAAGATACACAAACTAATCACACGAAAAAGATTTGTAATACTGGGCTTATTTTTGCTACTGAGTTTAATGGTATTTTTAATTGGTTATGTGACATTCTCTTTTAAAGTGACGTTTATTCCCACTGTGCAACCTATACCTCCACCTACTATTTCTTCTCATTCTTTTCACCCTCTGCCCGAACATGAAGTAGTTAGAAGATTGGAATTTGCCAATAATTCCTTTATCCAACTTTTGCACCAACACCAGCTAGTTATGAATACGACAAATTGTTGGATTTGTGGCCTAATGCCCCATACGACTGGTAAAGGTATTCCGTACTTGGTTTTGCCTTTCAGCCTCAATGGTTCTATTTGGGCATATAGAACGATGTTCATTTATGCCCATAGTGTCTATCCCCTACGTTCACCGAAAGACAACCTGAAGAATAGTGCCTTAGCTAGAGGTATAGTCAGCATGGTTAAAGGAACTAATGCAGTTGAGACTATTCCGAAAGATGAGAAACAACCATATAGTGGTTGGAACGTTCCTGGATATGGAGTTAGTCTGAGTGTTAACCAGCGAGCGAAAAGTTCTCCACCGATTTGGATAGTGCCCCATCAGGGTCGCTATTTTCTGCAGGGTAATGGCAAGAATCAGAGAGCTCAGTTAGGGAAGAGTGTCTGCACTGAGACTTATGTATTTACGTCTCGGACTTCCCCAGCGTTTCTAGCAGCTAAGGGTACCTATTTTGTTTGCTACGACAAAGCGTATACATGGTTGCCCCCTGACTTTTCGGGCACATGTTTTGTTTCTTTCCTGTTGCCTCCCACTTTTACAGCTGCAGCAGATTACCATAAGACGAGAGTTGCTAGAGGTGTCTTCAGTCAGGAAGATACTGCAGGGCAATAGTTGGGAGATTATTTTAGGGGTTTTCTGCCGTTCTGGGGACCGATGGCTAACAGCAGGAATATTCGCCAGTTGACGAGAGTGGTTGAGTCCACCATAGTCGAAACTGCTGGTGCCCTTAGTAACTTGACTGCTGAGCTCCAGTCGGATAGACTTATGACACTTCAGAATAGAGTTGCTCTTGACGTCATACTTGCAAACCAAGGTGGAACCACCGCCAAACTCCAGAAGAGACTCCAGCGGATCCAGAACGCCTCAGCACGACTCATCCTGGACATCCCCCGCCACCATCACATCTCCGGACACCTGAGAGACCTGCACTGGCTCCCGGTCAAAAAGAGAATCACCTTCCGTCTCCTCACCCACGCACACAAAGCCCTCCACAACCAAGGCCCAGGATACCTCAACAGCCGTCCCAACTTCTACACTCCCAAACGCCAGCTTCGATCGACCGGCCAAGCCCTCGCCGCCGTCCCCCGCATCCGAAGAACCACCACAGGGGGAAGATCCTTCTCTACCTCGCCGCCAAGACTTGGAACTCCCTCCCGACCCACCTCCGCCTGACCCAGGACCACCTCGCCTTCAGGAAGCAGCTCAAGACCTGGCTGTTCGAGCAGTAGCGGACCCTCCCTCCCCTAGCGCCTTGAGACCCTCCGGGTGAGTAGTGCGCTATTCAAATGCTTTGATTGATTGATTGATTGAGTGTGTAAACTGATTCAATCGAGCTGTAAATGTAAATGTAAATGTATTGCGACTTATATAGCGCACGTATCACCCGAAGGCATCAAGGCGCTTGCCTTGGGAACCCGTCCTGGCTTTTCCCTGTGAGATAACCCCTACTGGGCATCCCCAAGGTGAAAGCCAGGCATCCCACAGAGGGTGGGCCGCCGTAGTGGAGATTAAGCAGCTATTGCCCAGAGTTGCAGCGTGGGACCCCATGATTAGAATAGGCACCGAGGTGAGAATTATCGAGTCCGTGGACATTTTTGGGTTCAGGACCCTGCCGCGTCGGGAATTGAACCCTGGTCCCGGGCCAGACCTCTGCATCAGGGTCTGCCGCTCTAATCAGTGAGCCACACTTCTCCACAGCTGCTGCGTTTTCATTCCAGACAACGCTCTGTCAGTCTTCCAGGCCATTTCCAAGTTACATAAGATCTCCGATTCTGTACATATAGATAAAGGAGATTGGTCGTTGATGGGATGGTTTTGGGGATTGATATCCACGTGGGGATGGAAGATTCTGATGGTCATTGGGATGGTCTTAGCTATCCTTTTCCTGTTCTGTCTCTGCGTACAGTGTGCCCCTGCTATTTGTGGCCTCTGTGCTACTTCGTGTGCGAGGAGACCTGTCCAGAGAGAGGTACTAAGTACTAGGATGATGCTACAGCAACATATCGATGATCTGATGAAAATAGACCTAGATTCAGACTAACATGGGTTTGGGTTTGTTGCCTATGTAAGGGCAAAAGGAGGGTCTGTAGTTCCGTAGTTCGAGGGTCTGTGGTTCGGTGGTTCCGAACCCGTTCAATAAAGATCATTGGAAATAGACGATTTTGGTGTCAGCGGACCGCAAATCACGAGTGCTGCGTGTACGAGTGTTTTCGTCTTAATCGATGAATGAGAACACTACGTATTCAGTGATTTCGTTTGAACCCTTGGGTTCCATTTTGTGTGCGGCCGAGCGAGTCCTTGGGACACGTACACCTTAGCTGACTTCTGAATGACCTGGCCTAACTGACTCCCTTGCCCGAGGCTAACCTCGCTGAGCCAGTTCCTTGTTAAGCAGCTGGTCAGATAAAGATCAAAGAGTAGGACATTGCTGAGTTTACAGTACACTGCACCCAACTTTCTATCTTGCTTCTAATCTGTTTATGCTCCTTCCTTTACGACATAATCACTGATTTGGGTTGAGGTTTTATGATGAGTTTGTCCGGCCTGATCCGACAGGATATTGGAATGTGCTTGGTCATTTCTGGTTGGCTGGACAACGGAAAATGGGATTGTCGTCATGCGCTACTTTTGAAATGTCACACTGTCATTGGTTCGTTTGTATGTAATCGATGCTACTCTGGAATGTGATTTTTGGCATAAAAGACCATGCTCCGCTCATTGAAATTGTGCAGTCTCTAGCGAACCACCTGTGTTGTGCTTCGTAGACCTCTGTTCCTGGTTGCAGCCAATAAACTTTGGTCTTTGACGTCATCGAGAATTGTCCCGTGTCTCTGTTTGCCGAGGCAGGGGAATCCGAAGACTTTGAGCGTTTTCCCTGGCGCTGCTGGGTTCTAAAACCCGGTTCTTCAGCTTCAGTGCCCTTGATGATAATGGTACAAGGGGCGCATTTATACCTTGAAAGAGCAGAGCTGCAGCACCCTTGTTGATAATGGTACAAGGGGCTCATGTGTACTGACAAAGAGCAGAGCTGCAGAGCCCTTGCTGATAATGGTACAAGGGGCTCATGGGTACTTGGAAAGAGCAGAGCTGCAGAGCCCTTTTTAGGTCTCGGCTAGTAACGCGCTGAAAGCGCGTTCTCGCCAGAGAACTATTGTCGGCGTCTCAGCAGTCTGAGAACACCGAAGTGAGACAAGACCTGGCCGCGCGCAGCGTTTCCCCATAGGATAACATTGTGCGCGCGGCCAGGTCTTGTCTCCACAGCATCGCAGGGCAGACAGGATCGCGTTGCGCGCCTCTCTGGAATGCAGGGGGAGTCTGCAGAGGGGCGCGCGGTGCTGTTCACGAACAAGCTGGCTGCCTCTTCTCTCACCCGCCCTCCCACCTTCAGCCTCCTTGGGACTAGATACAGAAAAGGGGGTGGTGATGAACAGAGTGTCTGAATTAAGCAGACCACTCTTACCCAGTCCAAAGATCCGGGCTTGATCCATCACCGTTATTTATCTCACTGCCCCATCCCAGCTCAGAACCTGGCTATATGCAAATTAGTCTGTCCCTGGCCCAGTGCATCATGGGAACAGGGCAGACCAAACTACCAAGCCAATTCTTCACCAGAAAGGAGACAAGCTACCAGGGACCGGTTTCTGGCATTTCAGCCTCTTCGGCCCGGCTTGCTTGAATCCTGATGGAGCAGTGAGAAAGGGACTCATGTCTGAGTATACCCTGCCACACCTATAGTGGCCAAAATTGATACAGAAAAGGGGGTGGTGATGAACAGAGTGTCTGAATTAAGCAGACCACTCTTACCCAGTCCAAAGATCCGGGCTTGATCCATCACCGTTATTTATCTCACTGCCCCATCCCAGCTCAGAACCTGGCTATATGCAAATTAGTCTGTCCCTGGCCCAGTGCATCATGGGAACAGGGCAGACCAAACTACCAAGCCAATTCTTCACCAGAAAGGAGACAAGCTACCAGGGACCGGTTTCTGGCATTTCAGCCTCTTCGGCCCGGCTTGCTTGAATCCTGATGGAGCAGTGAGAAAGGGACTCATGTCTGAGTATACCCTGCCACACCTATAGTGGCCAAAATTGATACAGAAAAGGGGGTGGTGATGAACAGAGTGTCTGAATTAAGCAGACCACTCTTACCCAGTCCAAAGATCCGGGCTTGATCCATCACCGTTATTTATCTCACTGCCCCATCCCAGCTCAGAACCTGGCTATATGCAAATTAGTCTGTCCCTGGCCCAGTGCATCATGGGAACAGGGCAGACCAAACTACCAAGCCAATTCTTCACCAGAAAGGAGACAAGCTACCAGGGACCGGTTTCTGGCATTTCAGCCTCTTCGGCCCGGCTTGCTTGAATCCTGATGGAGCAGTGAGAAAGGGACTCATGTCTGAGTATACCCTGCCACACCTATAGTGGCCAAAATTGATACAGAAAAGGGGGTGGTGATGAACAGAGTGTCTGAATTAAGCAGACCACTCTTACCCAGTCCAAAGATCCGGGCTTGATCCATCACCGTTATTTATCTCACTGCCCCATCCCAGCTCAGAACCTGGCTATATGCAAATTAGTCTGTCCCTGGCCCAGTGCATCATGGGAACAGGGCAGACCAAACTACCAAGCCAATTCTTCACCAGAAAGGAGACAAGCTACCAGGGACCGGTTTCTGGCATTTCAGCCTCTTCGGCCCGGCTTGCTTGAATCCTGATGGAGCAGTGAGAAAGGGACTCATGTCTGAGTATACCCTGCCACACCTATAGTGGCCAAAATTGATACAGAAAAGGGGGTGGTGATGAACAGAGTGTCTGAATTAAGCAGACCACTCTTACCCAGTCCAAAGATCCGGGCTTGATCCATCACCGTTATTTATCTCACTGCCCCATCCCAGCTCAGAACCTGGCTATATGCAAATTAGTCTGTCCCTGGCCCAGTGCATCATGGGAACAGGGCAGACCAAACTACCAAGCCAATTCTTCACCAGAAAGGAGACAAGCTACCAGGGACCGGTTTCTGGCATTTCAGCCTCTTTGGCCCGGCTTGCTTGAATCCTGATGGAGCAGTGAGAAAGGGACTCATGTCTGAGTATACCCTGCCACACCTATAGTGGCCAAAATTGATACAGAAAAGGGGGTGGTGATGAACAGAGTGTCTGAATTAAGCAGACCACTCTTACCCAGTCCAAAGATCCGGGCTTGATCCATCACCGTTATTTATCTCACTGCCCCATCCCAGCTCAGAACCTGGCTATATGCAAATTAGTCTGTCCCTGGCCCAGTGCATCATGGGAACAGGGCAGACCAAACTACCAAGCCAATTCTTCACCAGAAAGGAGACAAGCTACCAGGGACCGGTTTCTGGCATTTCAGCCTCTTCGGCCCGGCTTGCTTGAATCCTGATGGAGCAGTGAGAAAGGGACTCATGTCTGAGTATACCCTGCCACACCTATAGTGGCCAAAATTGATACAGAAAAGGGGGTGGTGATGAACAGAGTGTCTGAATTAAGCAGACCACTCTTACCCAGTCCAAAGATCCGGGCTTGATCCATCACCGTTATTTATCTCACTGCCCCATCCCAGCTCAGAACCTGGCTATATGCAAATTAGTCTGTCCCTGGCCCAGTGCATCATGGGAACAGGGCAGACCAAACTACCAAGCCAATTCTTCACCAGAAAGGAGACAAGCTACCAGGGACCGGTTTCTGGCATTTCAGCCTCTTCGGCCCGGCTTGCTTGAATCCTGATGGAGCAGTGAGAAAGGGACTCATGTCTGAGTATACCCTGCCACACCTATAGTGGCCAAAATTGATACAGAAAAGGGGGTGGTGATGAACAGAGTGTCTGAATTAAGCAGACCACTCTTACCCAGTCCAAAGATCCGGGCTTGATCCATCACCGTTATTTATCTCACTGCCCCATCCCAGCTCAGAACCTGGCTATATGCAAATTAGTCTGTCCCTGGCCCAGTGCATCATGGGAACAGGGCAGACCAAACTACCAAGCCAATTCTTCACCAGAAAGGAGACAAGCTACCAGGGACCGGTTTCTGGCATTTCAGCCTCTTCGGCCCGGCTTGCTTGAATCCTGATGGAGCAGTGAGAAAGGGACTCATGTCTGAGTATACCCTGCCACACCTATAGTGGCCAAAATTGATACAGAAAAGGGGGTGGTGATGAACAGAGTGTCTGAATTAAGCAGACCACTCTTACCCAGTCCAAAGATCCGGGCTTGATCCATCACCGTTATTTATCTCACTGCCCCATCCCAGCTCAGAACCTGGCTATATGCAAATTAGTCTGTCCCTGGCCCAGTGCATCATGGGAACAGGGCAGACCAAACTACCAAGCCAATTCTTCACCAGAAAGGAGACAAGCTACCAGGGACCGGTTTCTGGCATTTCAGCCTCTTCGGCCCGGCTTGCTTGAATCCTGATGGAGCAGTGAGAAAGGGACTCATGTCTGAGTATACCCTGCCACACCTATAGTGGCCAAAATTGATACAGAAAAGGGGGTGGTGATGAACAGAGTGTCTGAATTAAGCAGACCACTCTTACCCAGTCCAAAGATCCGGGCTTGATCCATCACCGTTATTTATCTCACTGCCCCATCCCAGCTCAGAACCTGGCTATATGCAAATTAGTCTGTCCCTGGCCCAGTGCATCATGGGAACAGGGCAGACCAAACTACCAAGCCAATTCTTCACCAGAAAGGAGACAAGCTACCAGGGACCGGTTTCTGGCATTTCAGCCTCTTCGGCCCGGCTTGCTTGAATCCTGATGGAGCAGTGAGAAAGGGACTCATGTCTGAGTATACCCTGCCACACCTATAGTGGCCAAAATTGATACAGAAAAGGGGGTGGTGATGAACAGAGTGTCTGAATTAAGCAGACCACTCTTACCCAGTCCAAAGATCCGGGCTTGATCCATCACCGTTATTTATCTCACTGCCCCATCCCAGCTCAGAACCTGGCTATATGCAAATTAGTCTGTCCCTGGCCCAGTGCATCATGGGAACAGGGCAGACCAAACTACCAAGCCAATTCTTCACCAGAAAGGAGACAAGCTACCAGGGACCGGTTTCTGGCATTTCAGCCTCTTCGGCCCGGCTTGCTTGAATCCTGATGGAGCAGTGAGAAAGGGACTCATGTCTGAGTATACCCTGCCACACCTATAGTGGCCAAAATTGATACAGAAAAGGGGGTGGTGATGAACAGAGTGTCTGAATTAAGCAGACCACTCTTACCCAGTCCAAAGATCCGGGCTTGATCCATCACCGTTATTTATCTCACTGCCCCATCCCAGCTCAGAACCTGGCTATATGCAAATTAGTCTGTCCCTGGCCCAGTGCATCATGGGAACAGGGCAGACCAAACTACCAAGCCAATTCTTCACCAGAAAGGAGACAAGCTACCAGGGACCGGTTTCTGGCATTTCAGCCTCTTCGGCCCGGCTTGCTTGAATCCTGATGGAGCAGTGAGAAAGGGACTCATGTCTGAGTATACCCTGCCACACCTATAGTGGCCAAAATTGATACAGAAAAGGGGGTGGTGATGAACAGAGTGTCTGAATTAAGCAGACCACTCTTACCCAGTCCAAAGATCCGGGCTTGATCCATCACCGTTATTTATCTCACTGCCCCATCCAAGCTCAGAACCTGGCTATATGCAAATTAGTCTGTCCCTGGCCCAGTGCATCATGGGAACAGGGCAGACCAAACTACCAAGCCAATTCTTCACCAGAAAGGAGACAAGCTACCAGGGACCGGTTTCTGGCATTTCAGCCTCTTCGGCCCGGCTTGCTTGAATCCTGATGGAGCAGTGAGAAAGGGACTCATGTCTGAGTATACCCTGCCACACCTATAGTGGCCAAAATTGATACAGAAAAGGGGGTGGTGATGAACAGAGTGTCTGAATTAAGCAGACCACTCTTACCCAGTCCAAAGATCCGGGCTTGATCCATCACCGTTATTTATCTCACTGCCCCATCCCAGCTCAGAACCTGGCTATATGCAAATTAGTCTGTCCCTGGCCCAGTGCATCATGGGAACAGGGCAGACCAAACTACCAAGCCAATTCTTCACCAGAAAGGAGACAAGCTACCAGGGACCGGTTTCTGGCATTTCAGCCTCTTCGGCCCGGCTTGCTTGAATCCTGATGGAGCAGTGAGAAAGGCACTCATGTCTGAGTATACCCTGCCACACCTATAGTGGCCAAAATTGATACAGAAAAGGGGGTGGTGATGAACAGAGTGTCTGAATTAAGCAGACCACTCTTACCCAGTCCAAAGATCCGGGCTTGATCCATCACCGTTATTTATCTCACTGCCCCATCCCAGCTCAGAACCTGGCTATATGCAAATTAGTCTGTCCCTGGCCCAGTGCATCATGGGAACAGGGCAGACCAAACTACCAAGCCAATTCTTCACCAGAAAGGAGACAAGCTACCAGGGACCGGTTTCTGGCATTTCAGCCTCTTCGGCCCGGCTTGCTTGAATCCTGATGGAGCAGTGAGAAAGGGACTCATGTCTGAGTATACCCTGCCACACCTATAGTGGCCAAAATTGATACAGAAAAGGGGGTGGTGATGAACAGAGTGTCTGAATTAAGCAGACCACTCTTACCCAGTCCAAAGATCCGGGCTTGATCCATCACCGTTATTTATCTCACTGCCCCATCCCAGCTCAGAACCTGGCTATATGCAAATTAGTCTGTCCCTGGCCCAGTGCATCATGGGAACAGGGCAGACCAAACTACCAAGCCAATTCTTCACCAGAAAGGAGACAAGCTACCAGGGACCGGTTTCTGGCATTTCAGCCTCTTCGGCCCGGCTTGCTTGAATCCTGATGGAGCAGTGAGAAAGGGACTCATGTCTGAGTATACCCTGCCACACCTATAGTGGCCAAAATTGATACAGAAAAGGGGGTGGTGATGAACAGAGTGTCTGAATTAAGCAGACCACTCTTACCCAGTCCAAAGATCCGGGCTTGATCCATCACCGTTATTTATCTCACTGCCCCATCCCAGCTCAGAACCTGGCTATATGCAAATTAGTCTGTCCCTGGCCCAGTGCATCATGGGAACAGGGCAGACCAAACTACCAAGCCAATTCTTCACCAGAAAGGAGACAAGCTACCAGGGACCGGTTTCTGGCATTTCAGCCTCTTCGGCCCGGCTTGCTTGAATCCTGATGGAGCAGTGAGAAAGGGACTCATGTCTGAGTATACCCTGCCACACCTATAGTGGCCAAAATTGATACAGAAAAGGGGGTGGTGATGAACAGAGTGTCTGAATTAAGCAGACCACTCTTACCCAGTCCAAAGATCCGGGCTTGATCCATCACCGTTATTTATCTCACTGCCCCATCCCAGCTCAGAACCTGGCTATATGCAAATTAGTCTGTCCCTGGCCCAGTGCATCATGGGAACAGGGCAGACCAAACTACCAAGCCAATTCTTCACCAGAAAGGAGACAAGCTACCAGGGACCGGTTTCTGGCATTTCAGCCTCTTCGGCCCGGCTTGCTTGAATCCTGATGGAGCAGTGAGAAAGGGACTCATGTCTGAGTATACCCTGCCACACCTATAGTGGCCAAAATTGATACAGAAAAGGGGGTGGTGATGAACAGAGTGTCTGAATTAAGCAGACCACTCTTGCCCAGTCCAAAGATCCGGGCTTGATCCATCACCGTTATTTATCTCACTGCCCCATCCCAGCTCAGAACCTGGCTATATGCAAATTAGTCTGTCCCTGGCCCAGTGCATCATGGGAACAGGGCAGACCAAACTACCAAGCCAATTCTTCACCAGAAAGGAGACAAGCTACCAGGGACCGGTTTCTGGCATTTCAGCCTCTTCGGCCCGGCTTGCTTGAATCCTGATGGAGCAGTGAGAAAGGGACTCATGTCTGAGTATACCCTGCCACACCTATAGTGGCCAAAATTGATACAGAAAAGGGGGTGGTGATGAACAGAGTGTCTGAATTAAGCAGACCACTCTTACCCAGTCCAAAGATCCGGGCTTGATCCATCACCGTTATTTATCTCACTGCCCCATCCCAGCTCAGAACCTGGCTATATGCAAATTAGTCTGTCCCTGGCCCAGTGCATCATGGGAACAGGGCAGACCAAACTACCAAGCCAATTCTTCACCAGAAAGGAGACAAGCTACCAGGGACCGGTTTCTGGCATTTCAGCCTCTTCGGCCCGGCTTGCTTGAATCCTGATGGAGCAGTGAGAAAGGGACTCATGTCTGAGTATACCCTGCCACACCTATAGTGGCCAAAATTGATACAGAAAAGGGGGTGGTGATGAACAGAGTGTCTGAATTAAGCAGACCACTCTTACCCAGTCCAAAGATCCGGGCTTGATCCATCACCGTTATTTATCTCACTGCCCCATCCCAGCTCAGAACCTGGCTATATGCAAATTAGTCTGTCCCTGGCCCAGTGCATCATGGGAACAGGGCAGACCAAACTACCAAGCCAATTCTTCACCAGAAAGGAGACAAGCTACCAGGGACCGGTTTCTGGCATTTCAGCCTCTTCGGCCCGGCTTGCTTGAATCCTGATGGAGCAGTGAGAAAGGGACTCATGTCTGAGTATACCCTGCCACACCTATAGTGGCCAAAATTGATACAGAAAAGGGGGTGGTGATGAACAGAGTGTCTGAATTAAGCAGACCACTCTTACCCAGTCCAAAGATCCGGGCTTGATCCATCACCGTTATTTATCTCACTGCCCCATCCCAGCTCAGAACCTGGCTATATGCAAATTAGTCTGTCCCTGGCCCAGTGCATCATGGGAACAGGGCAGACCAAACTACCAAGCCAATTCTTCACCAGAAAGGAGACAAGCTACCAGGGACCGGTTTCTGGCATTTCAGCCTCTTCGGCCCGGCTTGCTTGAATCCTGATGGAGCAGTGAGAAAGGGACTCATGTCTGAGTATACCCTGCCACACCTATAGTGGCCAAAATTGATACAGAAAAGGGGGTGGTGATGAACAGAGTGTCTGAATTAAGCAGACCACTCTTACCCAGTCCAAAGATCCGGGCTTGATCCATCACCGTTATTTATCTCACTGCCCCATCCCAGCTCAGAACCTGGCTATATGCAAATTAGTCTGTCCCTGGCCCAGTGCATCATGGGAACAGGGCAGACCAAACTACCAAGCCAATTCTTCACCAGAAAGGAGACAAGCTACCAGGGACCGGTTTCTGGCATTTCAGCCTCTTCGGCCCGGCTTGCTTGAATCCTGATGGAGCAGTGAGAAAGGGACTCATGTCTGAGTATACCCTGCCACACCTATAGTGGCCAAAATTGATACAGAAAAGGGGGTGGTGATGAACAGAGTGTCTGAATTAAGCAGACCACTCTTACCCAGTCCAAAGATCCGGGCTTGATCCATCACCGTTATTTATCTCACTGCCCCATCCCAGCTCAGAACCTGGCTATATGCAAATTAGTCTGTCCCTGGCCCAGTGCATCATGGGAACAGGGCAGACCAAACTACCAAGCCAATTCTTCACCAGAAAGGAGACAAGCTACCAGGGACCGGTTTCTGGCATTTCAGCCTCTTCGGCCCGGCTTGCTTGAATCCTGATGGAGCAGTGAGAAAGGGACTCATGTCTGAGTATACCCTGCCACACCTATAGTGGCCAAAATTGATACAGAAAAGGGGGTGGTGATGAACAGAGTGTCTGAATTAAGCAGACCACTCTTACCCAGTCCAAAGATCCGGGCTTGATCCATCACCGTTATTTATCTCACTGCCCCATCCCAGCTCAGAACCTGGCTATATGCAAATTAGTCTGTCCCTGGCCCAGTGCATCATGGGAACAGGGCAGACCAAACTACCAAGCCAATTCTTCACCAGAAAGGAGACAAGCTACCAGGGACCGGTTTCTGGCATTTCAGCCTCTTCGGCCCGGCTTGCTTGAATCCTGATGGAGCAGTGAGAAAGGGACTCATGTCTGAGTATACCCTGCCACACCTATAGTGGCCAAAATTGATACAGAAAAGGGGGTGGTGATGAACAGAGTGTCTGAATTAAGCAGACCACTCTTACCCAGTCCAAAGATCCGGGCTTGATCCATCACCGTTATTTATCTCACTGCCCCATCCCAGCTCAGAACCTGGCTATATGCAAATTAGTCTGTCCCTGGCCCAGTGCATCATGGGAACAGGGCAGACCAAACTACCAAGCCAATTCTTCACCAGAAAGGAGACAAGCTACCAGGGACCGGTTTCCGGAGCTAAAAAACGGTGTTGGATCTAGCCCTGATCTCTTGACTGGGTGAGAGCTTTCTGCTTAATTCAGAGACTCTGTCCCTCACCACCCCTTGTTGTAAATATTTTTGTCCACCCTAAGCGTGGAAGGGTATTCTCAGATGTGAGACCCTTGCTCATTGCACCATCAGGATTCAAGCAAACCGGGCCGAAGACGGCTGTAATGCCAGAAACCGGTCCCCGGGAGCTTGTTTCCTTCCCAGTGTAAGAATTGGCTTTTGTAGTTTGGTTTGCCCTGTTCCCATCATGCACTGGGACAGGAACAGACTAATTTGCATACAGCCAGGTTCTGAAACTGGGATGGTGCAGTGAGCTAAAAAACGGTGTTGGATCTAGCCCTGATCTCTTGACTGGGTGAGAGCTTTCTGCTTAATTCAGAGACTCTGTCCCTCACCACCCCTTGTTGTAAATATTTTTGTCCACCCTAAGCGTGGAAGGGTATTCTCAGATGTGAGACCCTTGCTCATTGCACCATCAGGATTCAAGCAAACCGGGCCGAAGACGGCTGTAATGCCAGAAACCGGTCCCCGGGAGCTTGTTTCCTTCCCAGTGTAAGAATTGGCTTTTGTAGTTTGGTTTGCCCTGTTCCCATCATGCACTGGGACAGGAACAGACTAATTTGCATACAGCCAGGTTCTGAAACTGGGATGGTGCAGTGAGCTAAAAAACGGTGTTGGATCTAGCCCTGATCTCTTGACTGGGTGAGAGCTTTCTGCTTAATTCAGAGACTCTGTCCCTCACCACCCCTTGTTGTAAATATTTTTGTCCACCCTAAGCGTGGAAGGGTATTCTCAGATGTGAGACCCTTGCTCATTGCACCATCAGGATTCAAGCAAACCGGGCCGAAGACGGCTGTAATGCCAGAAACCGGTCCCCGGGAGCTTGTTTCCTTCCCAGTGTAAGAATTGGCTTTTGTAGTTTGGTTTGCCCTGTTCCCATCATGCACTGGGACAGGAACAGACTAATTTGCATACAGCCAGGTTCTGAAACTGGGATGGTGCAGTGAGCTAAAAAACGGTGTTGGATCTAGCCCTGATCTCTTGACTGGGTGAGAGCTTTCTGCTTAATTCAGAGACTCTGTCCCTCACCACCCCTTGTTGTAAATATTTTTGTCCACCCTAAGCGTGGAAGGGTATTCTCAGATGTGAGACCCTTGCTCATTGCACCATCAGGATTCAAGCAAACCGGGCCGAAGACGGCTGTAATGCCAGAAACCGGTCCCCGGGAGCTTGTTTCCTTCCCAGTGTAAGAATTGGCTTTTGTAGTTTGGTTTGCCCTGTTCCCATCATGCACTGGGACAGGAACAGACTAATTTGCATACAGCCAGGTTCTGAAACTGGGATGGTGCAGTGAGCTAAAAAACGGTGTTGGATCTAGCCCTGATCTCTTGACTGGGTGAGAGCTTTCTGCTTAATTCAGAGACTCTGTCCCTCACCACCCCTTGTTGTAAATATTTTTGTCCACCCTAAGCGTGGAAGGGTATTCTCAGATGTGAGACCCTTGCTCATTGCACCATCAGGATTCAAGCAAACCGGGCCGAAGACGGCTGTAATGCCAGAAACCGGTCCCCGGGAGCTTGTTTCCTTCCCAGTGTAAGAATTGGCTTTTGTAGTTTGGTTTGCCCTGTTCCCATCATGCACTGGGACAGGAACAGACTAATTTGCATACAGCCAGGTTCTGAAACTGGGATGGTGCAGTGAGCTAAAAAACGGTGTTGGATCTAGCCCTGATCTCTTGACTGGGTGAGAGCTTTCTGCTTAATTCAGAGACTCTGTCCCTCACCACCCCTTGTTGTAAATATTTTTGTCCACCCTAAGCGTGGAAGGGTATTCTCAGATGTGAGACCCTTGCTCATTGCACCATCAGGATTCAAGCAAACCGGGCCGAAGACGGCTGTAATGCCAGAAACCGGTCCCCGGGAGCTTGTTTCCTTCCCAGTGTAAGAATTGGCTTTTGTAGTTTGGTTTGCCCTGTTCCCATCATGCACTGGGACAGGAACAGACTAATTTGCATACAGCCAGGTTCTGAAACTGGGATGGTGCAGTGAGCTAAAAAACGGTGTTGGATCTAGCCCTGATCTCTTGACTGGGTGAGAGCTTTCTGCTTAATTCAGAGACTCTGTCCCTCACCACCCCTTGTTGTAAATATTTTTGTCCACCCTAAGCGTGGAAGGGTATTCTCAGATGTGAGACCCTTGCTCATTGCACCATCAGGATTCAAGCAAACCGGGCCGAAGACGGCTGTAATGCCAGAAACCGGTCCCCGGGAGCTTGTTTCCTTCCCAGTGTAAGAATTGGCTTTTGTAGTTTGGTTTGCCCTGTTCCCATCATGCACTGGGACAGGAACAGACTAATTTGCATACAGCCAGGTTCTGAAACTGGGATGGTGCAGTGAGCTAAAAAACGGTGTTGGATCTAGCCCTGATCTCTTGACTGGGTGAGAGCTTTCTGCTTAATTCAGAGACTCTGTCCCTCACCACCCCTTGTTGTAAATATTTTTGTCCACCCTAAGCGTGGAAGGGTATTCTCAGATGTGAGACCCTTGCTCATTGCACCATCAGGATTCAAGCAAACCGGGCCGAAGACGGCTGTAATGCCAGAAACCGGTCCCCGGGAGCTTGTTTCCTTCCCAGTGTAAGAATTGGCTTTTGTAGTTTGGTTTGCCCTGTTCCCATCATGCACTGGGACAGGAACAGACTAATTTGCATACAGCCAGGTTCTGAAACTGGGATGGTGCAGTGAGCTAAAAAACGGTGTTGGATCTAGCCCTGATCTCTTGACTGGGTGAGAGCTTTCTGCTTAATTCAGAGACTCTGTCCCTCACCACCCCTTGTTGTAAATATTTTTGTCCACCCTAAGCGTGGAAGGGTATTCTCAGATGTGAGACCCTTGCTCATTGCACCATCAGGATTCAAGCAAACCGGGCCGAAGACGGCTGTAATGCCAGAAACCGGTCCCCGGGAGCTTGTTTCCTTCCCAGTGTAAGAATTGGCTTTTGTAGTTTGGTTTGCCCTGTTCCCATCATGCACTGGGACAGGAACAGACTAATTTGCATACAGCCAGGTTCTGAAACTGGGATGGTGCAGTGAGCTAAAAAACGGTGTTGGATCTAGCCCTGATCTCTTGACTGGGTGAGAGCTTTCTGCTTAATTCAGAGACTCTGTCCCTCACCACCCCTTGTTGTAAATATTTTTGTCCACCCTAAGCGTGGAAGGGTATTCTCAGATGTGAGACCCTTGCTCATTGCACCATCAGGATTCAAGCAAACCGGGCCGAAGACGGCTGTAATGCCAGAAACCGGTCCCCGGGAGCTTGTTTCCTTCCCAGTGTAAGAATTGGCTTTTGTAGTTTGGTTTGCCCTGTTCCCATCATGCACTGGGACAGGAACAGACTAATTTGCATACAGCCAGGTTCTGAAACTGGGATGGTGCAGTGAGCTAAAAAACGGTGTTGGATCTAGCCCTGATCTCTTGACTGGGTGAGAGCTTTCTGCTTAATTCAGAGACTCTGTCCCTCACCACCCCTTGTTGTAAATATTTTTGTCCACCCTAAGCGTGGAAGGGTATTCTCAGATGTGAGACCCTTGCTCATTGCACCATCAGGATTCAAGCAAACCGGGCCGAAGACGGCTGTAATGCCAGAAACCGGTCCCCGGGAGCTTGTTTCCTTCCCAGTGTAAGAATTGGCTTTTGTAGTTTGGTTTGCCCTGTTCCCATCATGCACTGGGACAGGAACAGACTAATTTGCATACAGCCAGGTTCTGAAACTGGGATGGTGCAGTGAGCTAAAAAACGGTGTTGGATCTAGCCCTGATCTCTTGACTGGGTGAGAGCTTTCTGCTTAATTCAGAGACTCTGTCCCTCACCACCCCTTGTTGTAAATATTTTTGTCCACCCTAAGCGTGGAAGGGTATTCTCAGATGTGAGACCCTTGCTCATTGCACCATCAGGATTCAAGCAAACCGGGCCGAAGACGGCTGTAATGCCAGAAACCGGTCCCCGGGAGCTTGTTTCCTTCCCAGTGTAAGAATTGGCTTTTGTAGTTTGGTTTGCCCTGTTCCCATCATGCACTGGGACAGGAACAGACTAATTTGCATACAGCCAGGTTCTGAAACTGGGATGGTGCAGTGAGCTAAAAAACGGTGTTGGATCTAGCCCTGATCTCTTGACTGGGTGAGAGCTTTCTGCTTAATTCAGAGACTCTGTCCCTCACCACCCCTTGTTGTAAATATTTTTGTCCACCCTAAGCGTGGAAGGGTATTCTCAGATGTGAGACCCTTGCTCATTGCACCATCAGGATTCAAGCAAACCGGGCCGAAGACGGCTGTAATGCCAGAAACCGGTCCCCGGGAGCTTGTTTCCTTCCCAGTGTAAGAATTGGCTTTTGTAGTTTGGTTTGCCCTGTTCCCATCATGCACTGGGACAGGAACAGACTAATTTGCATACAGCCAGGTTCTGAAACTGGGATGGTGCAGTGAGCTAAAAAACGGTGTTGGATCTAGCCCTGATCTCTTGACTGGGTGAGAGCTTTCTGCTTAATTCAGAGACTCTGTCCCTCACCACCCCTTGTTGTAAATATTTTTGTCCACCCTAAGCGTGGAAGGGTATTCTCAGATGTGAGACCCTTGCTCATTGCACCATCAGGATTCAAGCAAACCGGGCCGAAGACGGCTGTAATGCCAGAAACCGGTCCCCGGGAGCTTGTTTCCTTCCCAGTGTAAGAATTGGCTTTTGTAGTTTGGTTTGCCCTGTTCCCATCATGCACTGGGACAGGAACAGACTAATTTGCATACAGCCAGGTTCTGAAACTGGGATGGTGCAGTGAGCTAAAAAACGGTGTTGGATCTAGCCCTGATCTCTTGACTGGGTGAGAGCTTTCTGCTTAATTCAGAGACTCTGTCCCTCACCACCCCTTGTTGTAAATATTTTTGTCCACCCTAAGCGTGGAAGGGTATTCTCAGATGTGAGACCCTTGCTCATTGCACCATCAGGATTCAAGCAAACCGGGCCGAAGACGGCTGTAATGCCAGAAACCGGTCCCCGGGAGCTTGTTTCCTTCCCAGTGTAAGAATTGGCTTTTGTAGTTTGGTTTGCCCTGTTCCCATCATGCACTGGGACAGGAACAGACTAATTTGCATACAGCCAGGTTCTGAAACTGGGATGGTGCAGTGAGCTAAAAAACGGTGTTGGATCTAGCCCTGATCTCTTGACTGGGTGAGAGCTTTCTGCTTAATTCAGAGACTCTGTCCCTCACCACCCCTTGTTGTAAATATTTTTGTCCACCCTAAGCGTGGAAGGGTATTCTCAGATGTGAGACCCTTGCTCATTGCACCATCAGGATTCAAGCAAACCGGGCCGAAGACGGCTGTAATGCCAGAAACCGGTCCCCGGGAGCTTGTTTCCTTCCCAGTGTAAGAATTGGCTTTTGTAGTTTGGTTTGCCCTGTTCCCATCATGCACTGGGACAGGAACAGACTAATTTGCATACAGCCAGGTTCTGAAACTGGGATGGTGCAGTTAGCTAAAAAACGGTGTTGGATCTAGCCCTGATCTCTTGACTGGGTGAGAGCTTTCTGCTTAATTCAGAGACTCTGTCCCTCACCACCCCTTGTTGTAAATATTTCTGTCCACCCTAAGCGTGGAAGGGTATTCTCAGATGTGAGACCCTTGCTCATTGCACCATCAGGATTCAAGCAAACCGGGCCGAAGACGGCTGTAATGCCAGAAACCGGTCCCCGGGAGCTTGTTTCCTTCCCAGTGTAAGAATTGGCTTTTGTAGTTTGGTTTGCCCTGTTCCCATCATGCACTGGGACAGGAACAGACTAATTTGCATACAGCCAGGTTCTGAAACTGGGATGGTGCAGTGAGCTAAAAAACGGTGTTGGATCTAGCCCTGATCTCTTGACTGGGTGAGAGCTTTCTGCTTAATTCAGAGACTCTGTCCCTCACCACCCCTTGTTGTAAATATTTTTGTCCACCCTAAGCGTGGAAGGGTATTCTCAGATGTGAGACCCTTGCTCATTGCACCATCAGGATTCAAGCAAACCGGGCCGAAGACGGCTGTAATGCCAGAAACCGGTCCCCGGGAGCTTGTTTCCTTCCCAGTGTAAGAATTGGCTTTTGTAGTTTGGTTTGCCCTGTTCCCATCATGCACTGGGACAGGAACAGACTAATTTGCATACAGCCAGGTTCTGAAACTGAGATGGTGCAGTGAGCTAAAAAACGGTGTTGGATCTAGCCCTGATCTCTTGACTGGGTGAGAGCTTTCTGCTTAATTCAGAGACTCTGTCCCTCACCACCCCTTGTTGTAAATATTTTTGTCCACCCTAAGCGTGGAAGGGTATTCTCAGATGTGAGACCCTTGCTCATTGCACCATCAGGATTCAAGCAAACCGGGCCGAAGACGGCTGTAATGCCAGAAACCGGTCCCCGGGAGCTTGTTTCCTTCCCAGTGTAAGAATTGGCTTTTGTAGTTTGGTTTGCCCTGTTCCCATCATGCACTGGGACAGGAACAGACTAATTTGCATACAGCCAGGTTCTGAAACTGGGATGGTGCAGTGAGCTAAAAAACGGTGTTGGATCTAGCCCTGATCTCTTGACTGGGTGAGAGCTTTCTGCTTAATTCAGAGACTCTGTCCCTCACCACCCCTTGTTGTAAATATTTTTGTCCACCCTAAGCGTGGAAGGGTATTCTCAGATGTGAGACCCTTGCTCATTGCACCATCAGGATTCAAGCAAACCGGGCCGAAGACGGCTGTAATGCCAGAAACCGGTCCCCGGGAGCTTGTTTCCTTCCCAGTGTAAGAATTGGCTTTTGTAGTTTGGTTTGCCCTGTTCCCATCATGCACTGGGACAGGAACAGACTAATTTGCATACAGCCAGGTTCTGAAACTGGGATGGTGCAGTGAGCTAAAAAACGGTGTTGGATCTAGCCCTGATCTCTTGACTGGGTGAGAGCTTTCTGCTTAATTCAGAGACTCTGTCCCTCACCACCCCTTGTTGTAAATATCCTTGGGACTAGAGGCGTTCACAGGAGAAGGCATGAAAGCAACCAGTCTCAAGCCCAAGATTATGGCTGTGCTGGGAGCGAGACACGGACAGGAAGGGTCGGAGGCTGCACATAGAGTAAGGTGCAGCGCCTAAACGGGTTCCAGAACCTTACGGTGCGGCCTTGCTTCCGATGTTTTCATAGGTTGCATCACTGACGACACTGACAGCGGTCACGTGCAGCTATGCATGTCACTGCATGCAGGGTGTCACAGCAGATGCCGCTTGGGTTAGGTGAATGGGGTCTTTGTCAGCAAAGCCTTCGCGGCCGCACCATTGTAAAGCTCTTGCCCCCCCCCCCTCCACCCCCATCCCCGTCAGTAAGTAGATGATGCAGCAATGTGCCTGTCATTACATATGACAGGGACATATGTTTACGTCCGATGCTCGTCTCATGCATACGTGCACGCACCCCTTCAGTGTCTGTACTAGTATCACAAAGTACACGTCAGCCAGACACATATCGTCTTTTTCAGCAATCTTGTTTGGCAGTGAAGGGACAGCCATACATGCCATTACCAGTTTGCCCGTTGCCAGACTTGCAGTAATGGACATTAGGCAGACTGGTGCTATGGTCCTTTGGCCACCCGCTAGAATAGTGCACTGGCTTTCACAAGGTTACCTTTGTTACTGCAGCATCTGAGCGCGTGCAGGTGTAGTGTTTACTGGGGTTTTACACAGCTCTGGCAGCCTCTGCTTCAGAGGGGAGATGCTGGCCTTTTCCAGAAGCGGACAGTTAAAGATCCAGACCCGTGTGTATTAATGGGGCTGCGTCACAGACTCCGCCCTCCCTGGGAGCTGAGCTCTGGCTTTGTTATGTATTTACTTAGGACCCCGATTTCTGAAGTCATTGAAAAGCGCCTGGTCTTTGTCAATTGATTGAATTCCTATCTCGTGCACACATCTGAAGGGATACCTTATGTGCAGTTTTCTGGGGCTGCACTTTGTAGCCTGAAGATTGTAGCGCCTCTTCTTTGTCTCTGTGATTGAATTCCTATCTCGTGCACACATCTGAGGGGCCCTTGTGTGCAGTTTTCTAGGCTGCAGCCAGGGGCTACCCTTTGAAGCCTGAAGATTGTATCTTAAAATGGTGTGCTCGGCGATCCGATGATTGACACCTCCAGCCTTTCTCTCCTCTTTAGAGTTAACCTGCCCTGTTTCCTCGGGCGGTAGAAAATAACACCAAACTCAGTGCCCTTTAAAACAACAGCAGCAAAAAACAAGCAACACTGGCAAAGCCAATACTCTGGAATTTGGGAAGCTGGTGTGATGGTTAATTGTTTTATTACTGCAAGCATGTGCTGCAGAAATGCTGCTGGTAGAGTCCTCCAAAGTGTGAGTGCCTGAAAACAGGCAAGGTCATGCTCCGAGAATCGTTTTTCCTGAATTTTTTGGAAACACTTAAATCTGGTTTATCTGAATCTGTGTTTATTTGGGAACTCCCCACAGATTTTAGTGCCAGGATCAAGGCAAGTAGAAATGTGTTACCAATATACCTCTCTCTTTAGGGTTTTTACAGAAACGGAAACCCAGCTGTTGAGAGGAGAGGTTAGCGTACCATTTCTGTCTGCCTCTCAAACACCTGTTAGTAATATCAGCACAGCATGGGAGGCTCATTGCCCCTAAAATGTATAAGAGCGATTTTGGGAAAGAAATTAGACAAGTACGAACTAATCAAACAGGCGGACCTAGGGCGTTGTATGGCGGGGCAGAGTTGAGTCTCATCCTCACGGTGAAGCTATCTTTTCTAAGTGGATTGGCACGACATTTTAAATGGATAAAGATTTTGAATGCATATGTTATTGTGGTGAAAGTTAGGACTAGAGGTCGATGTGGTCTCCACTTTGTGTGTGTGTTATTCTAGAATCTTGACATTTTGTGTTTCTTTTAATGTATAATGCCATGATTGCACTAATGGTATGTACTTTACTAAAACGTGAATACAAATGGATTTGGTAGTAAATTGGGATTACATTCCTGCTCCTAAACTCCATCTAAAAGGAGGTGCGAGGCCATGGGGGATTTTGTGATGTTGTTTCTGTGCCTGAAACCTCCTCCTTGCTGCGCAAGGGTTGGCGGGTTACTGCCCCTTCCTATTACCCAACGTGCAGCGGTTGACATGAATACTTCTTTTTTTTTTTTTTATCAATCAATAAAAACATTATTTCGGTTTAGTTTGCAAACCATAAAAGTACAATATACAGCATCCATAGTTCATTGAAAAGAAAACAGAAAAAGTCATTATCAAGATACAATGGTACAAAATTGGGTGGCTCTGTGTGTGTGGGTGGCTTTGTGTGGGTGGGTCTGTGTGGGTGCAAATGCAATAGGTGTCGCATTTGCGAGCTATTAAGCTATTGGCATTGTAAATGACAATGTCATTTATGTTTTCAAAGCTAAAACATAAATAAAAATAATGTCATGAGCAAAGCCAATGGCCCGAACTTTAACATTGCCAAGACCATTGCATTGTAAATGCTTGTTGATAATGGTACAAGGGGCGCATTTATACCTTGAAAGAGCTGAGCTGCAGCGCCCTTGTTGATACTGGTACAAGGGGCGCATTTATACTTGGCAAGATGTGAGCTGCAGCGCCCTTGTTGATAATGGTAGATAGGACCCATTTATACTTGGCAAGATGTGAGCTTCAGTGTCCTTGATGATAATGGTACAAGGGGCGCATTTATACTTGGAAAGAAAAGAGCTGCAGAGCCCTTGTTGATAATGGTAGACGGGGTGCATGAATACTTGGAGAGAGCAGAGCCCTTGTTGATAATGGTACAAGGGACGCATTTATACTTGGAGAGAGCAGAGCCCTTGTTGATAATGGTACAAGGGGCGCATTTATACTTGGAGAGAGCAGAGCCCTTGTTGATAATGGTACAAGGGGCGCATTTATACTTGGAGAGAGCAGAGCTGCAGCGCCCTTGTTGATACTGGTACAAGGGGCGCATTTATACTTGGCAAGATGTGAGCTGCAGTGCCCTTGTTGATAATGGTAGACGGGGCGCATGTATACTTGGAAAGAGCAGAGCTGCAGAGCCCTTGTTGATAATGGTAGACGGGGCGCATGTATACTTGGAAAGAGCAGAGCTGCAGAGCCCTTGTTGATAATGGTACAAGGGGCTCATGTGTACTTGGAAAGAGCTGAGCTGCAGCGCCCTTGTTGATAATGGTACAAGGGGCGCATTTATACTTGGAGAGAGCAGAGCTGCAGCGCCCTTGTTGATAATGCTACAAGGGGCCCATTTATACCTGGAAAGAGCAGAGCTGCAGAGCCCTTGTTGATAATGGTAGACGGGGTGCATGTATACTTGGAAAGAGCAGAGCTGCAGAGCCCTTGTTGATAATGGTACAAGGGGCTCATGTGTACTTGGAAAGAGCTGAGCTGCAGTGCCCTTGTTGATACTGGTACAAGGGGCTCATTTATACTTGGAGACAGCAGAGCTGCAGCGCCCTTGTTGATACTGGTACAAGGGGCGCATTTATACTTGGCAAGATGTGAGCTGCAGTGCCCTTGTTGATAATGGTACAAGGGGCGCATTTATACTTGGAAAGATCTGAGCTGCAGCAACCTTGTTTATAATAGTAGACAGGGCGCATTTATTCTTGGAAAGAGGAGAGCTGCAGCACTCTTGTTGATAATAGTACAAGGGGCACATTTATACCTGAAAAGAGCAGAGTTGCAGAGCCCTTGTTGATAATGGTACAAGGGGCGCATTTATTCTTGGAAAGAGCAGAGCGGCAGAGCCCTTGTTGATAATGGTAGACAGGGTGCATGTATACTTGGAAAGAGCTGAGCTGCAGCGCCCTTGTTGATAATGGTACATGGGGCGCATTTATACCTGGAAATAGCAGAGCTGCAGTGCCCTTGTTGATAATGGTACAAGGGGCGCATGCATACTTGGAATGAGCTGAGCTGTAGTGCCCTTGTTGATAATGGTACAAGGGGCACATTTATACTTGGAAAGAGCAGAGCTGCAGAGCCCTTGTTGATAATGGTAGACAGGGCGCATTTATACTTGGAAAGATCTGAGCTGCAGCAACCTTGTTTATAATGGTAGACAGGGCGCATTTATTCTTGGAAAGAGGAGAGCTGCAGCGCCATTGTTGATAATGGTACAAGGGGCGCATTTATACCTGGAAAGAGCAGAGCTGCAGAGCCCTTATTGATCATGGTACAAGGGGCGTATTTATATTTGGAAAGATCTGAGCTGCAGCGCCCTTGTTGATAATGGTAGATGGGGCGCATTTATTCTTGGAAAGAGCAGAGCTGCAGCGCCCTTGTTGATAATGGTACAAGGGGCGTATTTATATTTGGAAAGATCTGAGCTGCAGCGCCCTTGTTGATAATGGTAGATGGGGCGCATTTATTCTTGGAAAGAGCAGAGCTGCAGCGCCCTTGTTGATAATGGTACAAGGGGCGCATGTATACATTGAACGAGCAGAGCTGCAGTGCCCTTGTTGATAATGGTAGAAGGGGCACTTTGATATTTAGAAAGAGCTAATCTTCAGTGCCCTTGATGATAATGGTACAAGGGGCGCATTTATACCTGGAAAGATCTGAGCTGCAGCGCCCTTGTTGATAATGGTAGATGGGGCGCATTTATTCTTGGAAAGAGCAGAGCTGCAGCGCCCTTGTTGATAATGGTACAAGGGGCGCATTTATACTTAGAAAGAGCTGAGCTGCAGCGCCCTTGTTGATAATGGTACAAGGGGCGCATGTATACATTGAACGAGCAGAGCTGCAGTGCCCTTGTTGATAATGGTAGAAGGGGCACTTTGATATTTAGAAAGAGCTAATCTTCAGTTCCCTTGATGATAATGGTACAAGGGGCGCATTTATACCTGGAAAGAGCAGAACTGCAGAGCCCTTGTTGATAATGGTAGACGGAGTGCATGTATACCTGGAAAGAGCTGAGCTGAGAAGCCCTGCTTGATAATGATAGACGGGGCTCATGTATACTTGGAAAGAGAAGAGCTGCAGCGCTCTTGTTGATAATGGTACAAGGGGCGCATTTATACTTAGAAAGAGCTGAGCTTCAGTGCCCTTGATGATAATGGTACAAGGGGCACATTTAAAGCTGGAAAGAGCAGAGCTGCAGAGCCCTTTTTGATAATGGTACAAGGGGCACATTTATACCTGGAAAGAGTGGAGCTGCAGAGCCCTTGTTGATAATGGTAGACGCAACGCATGTATACTTGGAATGAGCTGAGCTGAGAAGCCCTGCTTGACAATGATAGACGGGGTTCATGTATACTTGGAAAGAGCACAGCTGCAGCGCCCTTGATGATAATGGTACAAGGGGCGCATTGATATTTGGAAAGAGCTGAGCTACAGTGCCCTTGTTGATAAAGGTAGAATGGGCGCACTTATACTTGGAAAGAGCTGAGCTGCAGAGCCCTTGATGATAATGGTACTAGGGGCTCATTTATATTTGGGGGGTGCTGAGATGCAGCGCCCTTGTTGATACTGGTACAAGGGGCAAATGTATACATGGAAAGAGCAGAGCTGCAGTGCCCTTATTGATAATGGTAGACGTGGCGCATGTATACTTGGAAAGATCTGAGCTGCAGCGCCCTTGTTTATAATGGTAGACAGGGCGCATTTATTCTTGGAAAGATCAGAGCTGCAGCGCCCTTGTTTATAATGGTAGACCTGGCGCATGTAGAGTTGGAAAGAGCTGAGCTGCAGTGCCCTTGTTGATGCTGGTGCAAGGGGCTCATGTGTACTTGGAAAGAGCAGAGCTGCAGAGCCCTTGTTGATAAGGGTAGACAGGGCGCATTTATTCTTTTAAAAAGCTGAGCTGCAGAGTCCATGTTGATATTGTTGCAAGGGGCTCATGTGTACTAGGAAAGAGCGGAGCTGCCGCGCCCTTGTTGATAATGATAGACAGGCGCATTTATACTTGGAACGAGCTGAGCTGCAGCGCTCTTGTTAATACTGGTACAAAGGGCTCATGTATACTTGGAAAGAGCAGAGTGCAGCGCCCTTGTTGATAATGGTAGATGGGGCAAATGTATACTTGGAAAGAGCAGACCTCCAGCGCCCTTGTTGATAATGGTAGACGGGTCATGTGTACTTGGAAAGAGTTGAACTACAGTGCTCTTGTTGGTAGTGGTAGACGGAGTGCATGTGTACTTGGAAAGAGTTGAGCTACAGTGCCCTTGTTGATAATGGTGGATGGGGCACATGTATACTTCGATAGAGTTGAGCTACAGTGCCCTTGTTGATAATTCTACAATGGGCGCATTTATACTTGTAAAGAGCTGAGCTGCAGCACCCTTGTCGATACTGGTACAAGGGGTTCATGTATACTTGGAAAGAACTGAGCTGCAGCGCCCTTGTTAATACTGGTACAAGGGGCACATGTATACTTGGAAAGAGCAGAGCTGCAGCCCCCTTGTTAGTTATGATACAAGGGGCTCATTTATATTTGGGCAGTGCTGACATGCTGCGCCCTTGTTGAAAATGGAACAATGGAGGTGCATGCATAATTGGAAAAAGCTGAGTTGCAGCACCCTTGTTGATAATGGTAGAAGGGGTGCATTGATATTTGGAAGAGCTGAGCTGCAACACCCTCTTTGTTTCAGGTGCAGCGGGTGTAGAAACGTATGTATGAAACCGGTATTTATGTAGCACAGACATTTCCAAAAGGCTGCGGGCTGCTGATACTTGAGAAGAAGTGATCAGGAGTACCCTTGCTGATGAAGGTACAGAGAAATGTTAGAATGAGAAGGTGTGAGCTGCAGCACTCTTAGGATAATGTATGGGAGGTGTTTTGTAATTTGAATAGTGAAATGTAACACCCTTAAGATAAGTGTATAGGTTGTGCTATGAAATATACTAGGGGCATTCTGAGCACCTTAAGCCTAAGGGCATTAAAGTGACCGTTGCTGGAGGAGATGGAAGGATAAGATTTGGGGTGAAACCTGCCAAAGTACGATCCTAACAGTTCAGGTTTGCAGTGGCGTTGCAAGGTCAGGTGTTACCCGGTGCAGAAAATTTCTTGCCATCCCCCGCCCACATTGAAATGATTAAAATAAGTTAGTTGCACATGTTTTTGCCATTTTGTCACCCCACCCCTCAGTGACATTTTGTCACCCCTCTCAGTGATGACACCCTGGGCGGCCCGCACCCACCACACCCTCCTTCCTACGCCACTGCAGGTTTGGACTGATCTCTCTGTTTAGAACAAATATATAAACCTATTTTCTGTTCAGGTGTGGATATATCCTTATTTTTGCTTGAAAAATATCAATCCTAGGCAATCTAAAATTTATAAACCAATAAACAATATCAAGAATTGGCACAAGTAAATGAGTGAAGTATGAATCAACAATAATTTAAAAAGAATTGTACAAAATTATTTTACTAATGGTTAAAACATCCCATTTAAGGGGATCAACACAATACATATAATGTTACACATTAAAAAACATATAACATAAGCATTCAAATTTATAACAAAAGCTTAAAAGTGACAAAATCTTTTAATTCTTTATCGACGCGCGTTTCGGCGTATTAACGCCTTCTTCAGGAGTAGCCACAAATTGTTCTGTAGATGAAACATACATATAATTGAAAAGTTAAAACCAAAATGACTTAAAATTGTCATATACAACTACATAATACATTTCACAACTACAACATTATCTCATTTGTTGATCACATAGAGTCTCAAGACATTTGGGTATTGCAAAAACAACAACATTAGATCTTCACATGTGCCAATAAACATAGTATATCTGATCAAGTACTCATAAAGACGCTCAAAATTCTATACTTTACAGAAGGTTAATTATCCATCTATAAATTGTCGTCATAATTCATTCTTTATTTTGATAGTGACTAAAAAGGATTAGAGATATTCAACATATCAGGTCCATATAACGTTATTAAATATGTTTGATCTCAACTTTTTGTGTTGTATCTATAGGTAAAGATATATTTATCCTTCACTGTTCTATAAATATCCATCTCTATATATTATGCAAGCTATATTTTATGACTCATACTATTACATCTGAAGACAGGTAATTTTTTATTCGTTGTTGGGATCTCAAAAGGAATCACTGATCTGTACTTATAATGCCTCAACTGTAAGAGTGGAAGTTATCAACACAACATATGTATAACCTCAAAAGTATTATATGTTCTTGCGTACCTTTCGTGAATCGAAACTATTCCGACCCCCTGGGTTTCTACTTGTTTTCTTTCACAGGCAGCAAGAGCAGCAAGAGCGATGTATCATTTTCTCCATATGTGGATCTACAAGTGGTTAAAAAAGGATATTTGCTATATTTGTTATTCTAATAGACAATACTGAAAACTCAGATCAGAGACTTATAACTGGTTTTTGAACCATTATTAAAATAATTTTGTACAATTCTTTTTAAATTATTGTTGAGTCATACTTCACTCATTTACTTGTGCCAACTCTGGATACATTTTAGATTGCCTAGGATTGATATTTTTCAAGTGTTTATGCCTGTCCTAGGAATCGTGTCATTCATGGTTCAGGGGGTC
Organism: Lissotriton vulgaris; assembly: GCF_964263255.1. NCBI lineage: Eukaryota > Metazoa > Chordata > Amphibia > Caudata > Salamandridae > Lissotriton > Lissotriton vulgaris. The sequence continues at coordinate 469,307,870 of NC_141685.1, read as the reverse complement.
CTTGTTTTTCTCATACTATATCCTTGTTTTTGTCAGAGAAAACTACAGCTCTTTCGGATCTGCTTTAAGAACATTTGAGGTACATGTCATTTCCATTAGATCCGGTTGCTTGCAGAAGTGATTTCAGACTTTCCAATGAACTGTGATCGAGAAAATTTCAGTATAGGCTAGCCTAGGTTTGTAATCTGTTATCAAAACAGACATGTACAATAACTTATGTGCTTTCCTTCAAACTAAAACATTATGTAATGCCAGTAGGGAATGTGATCTACATTACCCAAACAAAGGTTTATCCAACTTAAACAAGTGCACAATGTAGGTTCCTGTGGGACAGAGATTTATACAGAACCAAACAGGCCAGAACAAATTTAAAGTTTTGGGACAAAGGTATACAGTGGCAGCAGTGTACTAAATACATCTTGAATTGGTTATTTATGTTAATTGGTGTTTGTTTATTTCAGTTGGTACTTCAATTTAGCAGTAAAATTGTCCTTATTTCTTTCCCTCCTAGAGAAACCTATTTTAAGAATTAATTGGGATGGGTGACTGCACACTTTAAGCAATAAACATAACCCTTGTCAGGGTGATCCCTGGATATGTTTGATCTGTTGATACATGCCACTCCTCCACCTGTTTTGTTTAGCCTATCTAATCTCACAATGTTGTAGTTTGGTGGAACCAATAGGTCTAGGCACGGGGACGATGCTTCTCGAGCCATCTTTCCGCTAGAATGGCTACGTCAATATCCTGATTCAGGATAAGGTCGGCAAAGTCCGCTGCATGTTTCATTGCTGAGCGGCAATTCAGTTGTAAGCATAAAAGCGGTTTTGGAGTGGTATTTTGAATAGAGTCTTGCCCTATAGTGATTAATGTTATTTCTTTCAGGTTGTTGACATTTAGCTTTCATTAAATTAATTAGTAGCTTCATTTTATTTTTATTTATTTAGTGTTTTCTATAGCGTGATCATGACCCAATCCTGGGTGTCTGAGCGCTTTACAACTCAACAGTAATCAGTTTCGTTCACAGTTTCAAATTTACAATAATATACATATTGAGTTTTCCTAGGCGACCACTCGGGTGATAGTAGTACATGATATGCCATACTTGCATATGTTGAGTCACAATTGGATGACAGTTGCATGACCAGACCAATAACCATGTGGCTTGATAGAGCTATCTTCATTAGCGTTTGTCCCTGAATCTTGCATATGGACTTGGATATTCGGACAGGTCTGACTGAGGTCCATATAGGTGAGACTCGATAAGAGCCCCCTGACTTGTGCTATCCCCGGAGTCATTACTCTGATAATAGCAGTACAATCATCCTGTTTATCTTCACCTATTAGCACAACTGAAAATAGTAGCTTTAGGAATGATTAAAGGTCTCAAAGGAGCTGAGACAGAAACCTAGTTAATTAAGGGAGGAATTTACTCACGAGAAGGGACTTAGCCTCTTTTTGAATTGCGAATCCGAGGTGATGCCTATGATATTGGGAGGCAACACATTCCAAATTCTTGGCGCAGCTCCCAAGATTGCACTGTTGTATGTTCTCTTCTAACAGAAAATTGCTGGTTTCAGTAGGAAATTGGCATCCCCCGTCGAAGATCTAAGGTCTCCAGAAATCGTAAATATTTGGGCAAGGTAAAATGGTGTTTTGTAGTGTAGAGCTTTGTGTGTAAGACATACCATCTTTAGCTGAATTCTTGCCTCGTACAGTAGACATTTGAGCGCTTTGCTATGCGGAGTGATGTGGTCAAATTTTAATGTACCCATTACGAGTCTCGTTGCAGCATTCAGGCAGGCATTTAGTGGAGCTGTTAAAATCTTAGGAAGCACTGCTAGAGTTGTGGTTCCATACTAAATCCTTGAGATCAACAAAGCTTGGACAGTCTTTTTCAGATCAACAGTGTTGATGAACGGTTTCAATTTTCTGAGATAGCTCAGATGGAATCAGGCATTTTTTTCCATAGTGTTGATGTGAGCTTGCATGTTTAAATCCTTCTACAGCGTGATTCCAAGAATCTTGGTAGAATCAACTAAAATCGGAGTACCGTTTAGCGCTGTGATCAATTCGGTCCATTCATTGATCATCGTGGAGGATTTAGGGGGGAGAAGGAATTCTGTTTTCTGTGAGTTGAGTTTAAGATGATTGCTTTAAAGCCAGTGAATGGTCTTTTATAGTACTTGGTTCAATAAGTTGATCTTCAAGAGATGTGATCTTCATATACAGCTAAGTGTCATCTGCATACATGTTAGCCTGATGCAGTACTTCAGTGAGTGGCTCAATGTACAGGTTGAATAGGGATGGGGATAGAGTTGAACCTTGAGGAACTCCAATTTGACTTGGGATCGAAGGGATAGCATGTGGTTCACCAAGAATCTTTGTGATCTGTTCTCTAAGACGGAATGAAACAATGTTAGGCCTGTACCCGTGAAACCCATCCTATTCTCCAGTCAGTCTAATAATTTGCCATGATTTACAGTGTCAAATGCTGAAGATAGGTCAAGGAAGACTAGTAGACAGGTTTCGTTATGGTCTAGAGCAAATAGAGCATCATCCACTACGTGCAAAATTTCTGTTTCCATACTATGGTCTGGTCTAAACCCTGATAGGCAGATGTTTAGTAGCTTATATTATTGCTGTGACAGTTCAGTTGTTGTTGAGCACATTTTTCCAAAGCCTTGGCCAGTAAGGGAATGTTTGTTACCGGACTAAAGTTGTTTGGGTCGAAGGATTCTCTGTAGATTCTTTCAGTAAAGGGATGACCTGGACTGTTTTTAGGCAGTCAGGAAAGGAACCTTGGGAATGCGAGGCATTCATTATTTTAGTCCAACTCGGGATGACCATGAGGTTGACCGTAGAAAAAAGAATCGTTGTAATGGTTGTTCGTTTTTAAGGACAATAAGGTTTAAGCAATGTCTTCCTGATCATGAAGTTTGAAGGTTGACCAATGGGCATTATTTTTGGGTACTGTTTGTGCAGGCTGGGCTGACTGCTTCTATTGAGTACTCTTTTGAGTCACGAGTTTATCAGCAGTAACCTTGAGTTCTCTTTCCAGGGAGTTAGCTTTAGAAGTAAAAAATGCTGAAAAGTCTTCATGGCTCAGAACCGATTGAGCTGTTAGTTGAGAGGATTTGGCAAATTTGTTCGACTGATCCTTAAGTGGATCAAAGATTTTTCTTGGTCTGTTCTTAGCATTGTCAAGTTTGTTTCTAAAAAAGTCTTTTTTTGACTGGAGTACGCTTTTATTGTAGTCCTGATGTTTCTTAGCTGATTAAGATGTGGTGATGTTGGGAGCTGTCTCCATTTCCTTTCTGAGAGTCTGAGTTTCCGGCTTTCTTCATTCAGACAGCCATGGGTTTTTATCTTTAACTTGAATTCTTTTGAGTTTTAAAGGGGCTATGTTATTGATTATTTTAGACATCGTACATTTGTAATGACCCATAAGCTTGCTGACGTCCACCATTTCAGGAGGAGGTTGAAGTTCGTTCTCACAACTTGCTGTTAGCGACTCCATGCTCAGGCCTTCAATATCGCTAACCCATTACTTAGGCTTGACTGCTTGTGGGGCTCTTTTCTTCTTTAAGGGTGTAATTTGGAAGGTGATGATGTGGTTATCCGACGTTATCAGTCGTAAGGCACAATAGCAATTTAATCTACCTTGTTTTCTTTGGAGATGATCCAGTCTAATGTAGCGCCTTTAGAGTGAGTTGGAAGACCACAAACCTGCACTAGAGAATGGTCTGCTAGGAAGTTTTTAAAAATATTATCCTGATTATCTATGAGGTCATTCCAATGTAGATGGAAGTCCCCTCGAAAGATATCATTGGCAATTCAGTAGTAAGCATAAAAGCGGTTTTGGAGTGGTATTTTGAATAGAGTCTTGCCCTACAGTGATTAATGATTTCTTTCAGATTGTTGACATTTAGCTTTCTAGGATTCACTTGCGTTATTCTGTTTACATTGATCGGAACCGCTCTAATTTGTTGATCCTTTCACTTCAGGGGGGGTTGGGGGGGGGGAGGACTAGATGACAACTCCTATGATTGCAGAATCGGAGAATTTTGCGAGGATGAAGAATCCTATTTGACAGAGGCATAGGGGTCGTGTTAATCTGGTCAAGTTTGTTGTGTGTACTGATTTTTGAATTGGGATGATTTTTGCGAGATAGCTTTCTGAGCGAAGTAGAATATTCTTCCTGTTCCTGAGAGTGTTTTGCATGTCTGTTGCTATCCTATCAGTCTGGGCATTGAGTGATTCTAGCTCAATTTGTGGAGGAGGTGAGAGAAGGGATAGTTGCAGCTTGTCTGCAATCATGGAGATCTGAATGCTAGATGTATCTAGTTCTACATGATTGTGGCTATTTACATTTTCTTCTGATGATTTTTCCTTTAACATTAGGGATAAATCGGAACTAGTATAGTGATCTAACCTAATGAATTACTGACCAAAGTAAGCTGCATCCGAGAGACCCTCAATTTGCAAAATATTAGATGTAATCGCTCTAGCTGTGTGAACGCTGGACGATGGGCTAGATTTTAACTGGTTTGCAACTATGGGCTTATTGCTAATTACTTTGGGTATGACCAAAAACCGATTGGAGGCTAACCTGCAGGTCTTAGCACTGTATCTTGTGCTGCGGGTTAAAGTATGGGGGCTATTACCTTGTAGTAGTGATACTGGCACCTTGTTCTGTATCCTGCTGTCACTAGTTTTAGTGTTGCTAAGAGAAGATGTAGTCTGCTGGATATCATTATCAATCCCTTTTTTCATTAATAGCCAATGTACTTTGTAATGTATAGGTGTTAGTATTTTCAGTGAGGAATTTCTGGTGCATTGAGTTAACGTGATCGTTTTCGCTACAGATTTTTGACCTCTGCCCTTAGCAAGGGCCTTTTCCATAGTATAAATTTCATGTAAGAGATTTAACCACTCTGTCCTGCAGGGTGGATTTGGTGAAATCCAAGCTCTAGCTACCACCAGTGTAGCGCAAGACAGAGCTATATTTAGCCAACTAGTATTGTTGTTCCTCATCGTATGTAAAGAGAGTAAAACCATAGGTGCAGTGAGTGATGTATGGATCAGTTGTTTTTGACTTAGAGTATTTTCTATTTCTTGCCAGTACCTTGCAAGCATAGGACAAGAATAAATCATATGAATAAGATCTGCTGCCACCAGATCGCATTTAGGGCATTTAATGCGATCGTTATTTAAATTATTCTGTGACCATTTGGATATTTTTAGTGGAGTATGATATAGTTGACTAAACATCCTGTATAGTTGTAATTTTAGGCTGGAGGAGTGAACTAATTTATTGATATTGACGAAAGCGTTAGAAATATTCTGTGGTGTCACATTGATTCCTAATTTTAGAGTCCACTTTTGTGACAATCTTGGGCAGTCATCCGCATTATACTGACTAAGAAGTTTATATCTCATACTAATTAGCAACTTCTTTTTAGTACTATATAAACAACCCCAAATGTCCGAGTTGGCAACTTTTTTCAACTTCATTCTCCGTATTAAATAATCTTTAATTTGTATATGTTTGTATGTCATTGCACCAGGTAAATTATAAAGCAGTTGTAAAGTTGAAAACTGGAGGAAACCATCTGAGCCGTATAAGTCACCTAGGGCCCGATGTAGGTAATTCTAATTTACCACTTCTTAAATACCGAATCATACCGATTCGGTATTTAAGAAGTGGTAAATTAGAGGGGGGGAAATGTAGGTAATTCAGAATCGGTAAATACCGAATCGGTAAGATTCGGTATTTACCGATTCTGTAAATACCGAATCGGTATCCCCCATTGATTCCTATGGGCCTTGAAGCCCATAGGAATCAATGTGGAATACCGAATCGGTATTTACCGATTCGGTAAATTCCGATTGTTGCAAGGGTGCAGGGGGTGTCACTTTGACACCCTCTAGCACCCCAATTCCTGACTTGTGTGCCATGTGGCACACAGACATGCCATAAGGGCATGTCTGTGTGTCACATTGCACAGGTGTGCATGCACAGATGTGCATGCACACCTGTATTCAGTATTTTACCACCCAATAGGATTGGGTGGTAAAATACCGATTCTTAAAGCCCTGTGGCACTCTGACATGTGCCAGCTACATCTGCATTTACAGAATCGGTATTTTACCGAGTCTGTATTTACCGATTCGGTAATTTTACCGAATCGGTAAATACAGAATCGGTAAAATACCGATTCTGTAAATGCATGCCCTACATCTGAAAAACGTAATACTGGTCGGAAACCGCCGAATTTGGCCGTTTCCGACCGGTATTAGGGCACCTACATCGGGCCCTAGATGTCTTAATTCCGTAAGTGGCCCATTCCCTCCCCATCTTATCATTAAAGATAGCAGGTAGCCCAGGATTACCCCAGAGTGGTAAGTCTGTATGGAAAAAAGAAGTATCACGGTATTTCAAAATCAAATTAAAAATCCCTACTGCATCTTTTGCTGTCTTAAATTTAACCCGTTTAAAAAAGTTTGGATCTTGTACTCTTGCTAAGAATTGATTTGAATTTGTGCCTAACATGAACTGATAGAAAAAGAAAGTTTTGTTTTTATCTAGTAAGCTCTTAAGCCGACCTAAAAATGATGCAAAGAAATAAGACTTGAAATCCGGAAAGTTCAGTCCCCCCTTTTCTAATGGTAATTTTAGTATGGCCATTGATCTTCTAGGTGTTTTGTAGCTCCAAATAAAACTACTGCAGATTCCATCTAATTTCCTAAAAAATATATTATTAACTCGGAGGGGGGGTAGAACGAAAGAGGTATAAAAATGTAGGCAAAATGTTCATTTTAATCAAATTGATTCGACTCAGAATATTAAGTGGAATTTTATGCCATTTCTTAAGCACCATAGTAACTTCTTTTAGTAAGGGTTCGTAGTTTAGTTTATTAATTTCATTAATTTGTGAGGAGATTTTCACCCCTAAATACACGGCCGAGTCACAGATTCCTGTAATTGTATGATCAGCTTTGTAATTCAAAATAGTTCGTGTTTTGTTAAGGTAAACTTATAGCCTGAAATATCGCCAAAGTTCTTTGCTTCCTCTGTTATTCCAATTAGAGCATCCGTTACGTTTGTGGTATAGATAGCTAGGTCGTCTGCATATGCCGTTATTTTTAGAGTTTTATGTTCATGTTTTACCGGAGTTATCTTATCTTGATTTTGGAAAGCATTGATAAAGGGTTCCATTGAGAGAGCGAACAGCAGGGGTGAAAGTGGGCACCCCTGCCTAGTCCCCCTAGAAATTGCGAAGGTTGGTGACAGTAACCCAGCATAACTGATTTTAGCATTGGGATCCCTGTAAATAGCCTGTACACTTCTAAGAAACCGGTCTTTAAATCCAAACTGAATTAGCACTTTCCACAGATAATCCCACCCCACTCGGTCAAACGCTTTTTCTGTGTCCAGAAGAATCATACCGAGTGGGGTAAGATTAGTTGCAGCTACGTCAAATGCTGTGATCGCCATATTGACATGAGTGGTGGTGTCCCTTCCAACTACGAAACCATGTTGTTGTTCATTAACTAAATATGGCATATAGGGAGCCAATCGCATTGATAGTAACTTGGAATATTAAAGAGATTGGTCGATATGACCCACATTCAGTCGGTGGTTTCTTTTTTTTCACGAAAAACATGATTTTAGCGGTTTTCCAAGATTCCGGAGCCTTTCCTGTTGTGCCAATGGAGTTCACGACTGAGCAGAAGAGGGGTAATATTTCTTCCGCACAGATTTTATACAATTCAACTGGAAGTGTATCCTCCCCTGCGGCTTTGTTAGATGGCAGGGAAAACACTGCTAAGCGTAGTTCTTCTATTGTATAATTCTCCTCCATATTATCAAGGATATCCTGATCTAAGTATTCTTTTACAGGGAGTTTGTCATCTAGATAAGATTGAATCTGATTTCCTATATTCCCGGTTTCTGGAGTGCATACTTTTTAATAGTATAAAGCAAATAGTTCCATTATTTGTGTAGGCTGCGAGTACAGGATATTGTTAGGGCCTTTTATAGATTTAATTAGTGTTGATGCTCGATCTTCAGCCACCTTATATGCCAAGAGCTTTCCTACTCGATCTCCGCATTCGTATTGAGAGAGTTTATATTTAAGAATCTTACAGCTATTTTTTTCTCTGAGAGAGCTTTTTAGGTTTGATCTTAAAGTCAGAAGTTTATTTTCTAATAGCATGATATCTGATCTGCTCATCAGCCCAGCATTAAGTCTATCCACTAGCTGTTTCTCCATATGTAAGATATTGTCCGTCAGTATCTTTGTCTCCTTCTTTCTTATTACATTTTGTTTAAAAATATATTGTTGTGTTACTCCTCTAATGGAAGCCTTGCAAGCATCCCACATGGAAAGAACACTAGCCATATCAAAATGATATGTGATAAACTCGTTTATATGTTTTTTGAGAGATGTTACATACACCTCGTCTGATGATAAATATCTTGGAAAAGTGAAAGGTCGTCCCTCTTTTACCCTTGGAGCTACTGCAAATGTGAATATAATCGGATTATGGTCGGAGGATATTTTTGGCATTATCTGCATATGTCCTGAGCTCATTAGTTCCTCCAAAGCCCACGCCAGATCTATCCTAGAACAAAGTTTTTGGGGGAATGAATAGTATGTATATCATGGTACGCCTGGATAAAGACAGCGCCATATGTCTTTTATATTATGTATTTTAGCTAGTTCTAGTATTGCTGCTCTTGTTTTGTGCATACGTGAGGTTAGCCCTTTCTTCGTTACATCCTGTTGATAGTTTAAAACACAATTAAAGTCTTCCATCAGGATAAGCTCGCCCTCCCATGATAGTAATTCTATGTTCAGCCAGTCAAATAAGCGTGGTTCATCTTTGTTTGGCCCGTATGTAGCACAAAAAACATACATACTGTCTTCTATCCGCATTTGCATTATTGCCCAGCTCCCCTCTTGTCTGCTGCAGTCTTAATGACTTCCCCCCGCAATTGTCTTTTCTTTAATATTGCAACCCCTCTTATTGGTGCATTTAATGTTGTGCAAACCACTAATTCATATCCCAATTGATTCAAAAGTTTTTCTATCTTTAAAGCAAATATGTGTTTCCATTAGTATCACCAACTGTGCACCATACATTTTTAATTCATGAAACACTACATTTCTTTTAGTCCTATTATTCAGGCCTGATACATTCCATGCAAGACAACTACAGTACGTCATTTTAGGTAAAAATAATTAGAAATCGCTGCCCCTTTCTTATCACTCTTTTTAGTTTTATTTCTTTCTAACATAATTTTGTCTTCCTTTTGACTTGTCATGCCATTTTTTATTTTCTCCCTCCCGTCCCTCCCGCCCCTCATTCCCTCCCTCCCCAGTGCTAAGCTACCCCCCGTACCATAGGAAAACACCCCCCCTTTATACCTGCTGCCATTGGTTGGGCAGCCTCTTGAGGGTGCAGCCATCCGCATAACCCTCTCCTACTTCATTAAGTGTGTCATTACCAACCCCCCTTTCACAAATAATCGATTTGTCGTTTTAGTCAGACCTTAAAAGACAGTGATCACATAGAATCTGCATTCGTAATTATTGTGTTTTATACATTAGGGAATTTTTTTCTAACTCAATTTCTGCCTCCATAACCTGGTTAAACATTAGTAATTTTTTCTAACACAATTTCTGCTTCCTTAACCTGGTTAAGAAAGTATGTATGACCAGCTTTAGTAACTTTTAAACACGCAGGTTCTTGCAGGAAAACCTGAGCCCCTGCGGCTTTAAAAGAATCGATTAATTGTCGTAAGTTCCATCGTCTCTCCATGGTAGACTTACAAAGGTCTGACCTGACAAAGAAAGTCACATCTTCTGTGACAATGGGGGAGTTGGGTTTTGCTTTTAAAGAGACAGCCTGTCTCAGTAAGAAATTTCCAAAATAAATCAAAAACGGGCGAGGGAATTTACTTCCTTTGTTTCTGTTAACTAGTGGTAATCTATGAACTCTTTGTAGCTGAGAGTCCCAGTCCCAGTCAGCGAGATCCGGAAATGCGTGTTGGAAAAGCTTGACTATGTAAGCCCTGGGGTCTGACCCTTCAGCCCCCTCAGGAACCCCAAAAAGTCTCAGATTTTGTCTTCTTTGGCGATTTTCCATATCCTCGACTTTAAATTGTAGAGCCCGAATCTCATCATCAGGGCGTTGGAGCAAGGTGGTGGCAGCGCCTTGCGATATCGCTTGGGAAAGGCGAGCAGACTACGAGTGCTTCTCTTCTGCTCACCCACTGTGCGCAGTATTGTTTTGTTAGCCCTTTTACAAAATCTCTTTTTAAACACCCAATTGATTTAATAATTGCATTGTTGCTGTTTTTTAACTGTAAGGCTTTTTAAATAACCTGTGTGCTGCTTGCCGGTCTCCCTGTGCCCCGTTCCACCGCGGCTTGCCTGTGCCGATTGCTGTGGAGGGCCAGGTCGGGCTCCTTCTTTGGTGAGTCCCGGACCCCTACTGGACTCGAGTTAGCGGTCCAGCTCGGGGAGGGGCTTGGGCCTCAAATAGGATTGGATTCTGCAGCCCAGTGCGTTGGAGCAAGGTGGTGGCAGCGCCTTGCGATATCGCTTGGGAAAGGCGAGCAGACTGCGAGTGCTTCTCTTCTGCTCACCCACTCTGCGCAGTATTGTTTTGTTAGCCCTTTTACAAAATCTCTTTTTAAACACCCAATGGATTTAATAATTGCGTTGTTGCTGTTTTTTAACTGTAAGGCTTTTTAAATAACCTGTGTGCTGCTTGCCGGTCTCCCTGTGCCCCGTTCCACCGCGGCTTGCCTGTGCCGATTGCTGTGGAGGGCCAGGTCGGGCGCCATCTTTAATGAGTCCCGGACACCTACTGGACTCGAGTTAGCGGTCTAGCTCGGGGAGGGGCTTGGGCCTCCAATAGGATTGGATTCTGCGGCCCAGTGCGTTGGAGCAAGGTGGTGGCAGCGCCTTGCGATATCGCTTGGGAAAGGCGAGCAGACTGCGAGTACTTCTCTTCTGCTCACCCACTCTGCGCAGTATTGTTTTGTTAGCCCTTTTACAAAATCTCTTTTTAAACACCCAATTGATTTAATAATTGCGTTGTTGCTGTTTTTTAACTGTAAGGCTTTTTAAATAACCTGTGTGCTGCTTGCCGGTCTCCCTGTGCCCCGTTCCACCGCGGCTTGCCTGTGCCGATTGCTGTGGAGGGCCAGGTCGGGCGCCATCTTTGGTGAGTCCCGGACCCCTACTGGACTCGAGTTAGCGGTCCAGCTCGGGGAGGGGCTTGGGCCTCAAATAGCGATGTCACATAGAACGCGCAGCGGTGGCGCGCCGTCTGCGCGCCAAAGGACCGCCAAAGGAGGGCCCGTCTGTGCCTGTCTGTGCCTCGGACGGGCCCAGGGCCAGCCACTCTGCCCTCCTTCCCCATGGTCGATCTTGGCCCGATAGGATCATATACTCTCGTGATGATCTTTTGGGGTTGACGTTGCCCGCCGGAGGAGGTAGCTGCTTGCGGGCGGGACGGGACTGCGCTACAGTGGAGTGTCCGAGTTGTGGTTTCCTCCCTCAGCCCTCCTTACCCCCACGCTCTGCTGGTGACATAGGCCACACTACAATCAGGGCCGGGTTAATTAATGCCAGATCCGTGGTGAAACATGTAGCTGATATTTCTGATATACTGGCGGATGGCCAGCTTGAGCTCCTTTTCATCACGGAGACGTGGCTCACTGACTCGTGTGCCCCGATTGTTGAACTTGCCGTCCCCAGAGGTTTTAAGATCGCTAGAGCTGATAGGCCCTCAGGCAGAGGGGGGGGGGGATTAGCAGTAATTTTTAAGGAAGGGTGGCACTTCGCCTCTGAGCAATCTGCTGCAGGGGTGAATAGTGAAGCTCTCCATTTTTCCCTTACTATCAATCCCCACTTCACTTTGGGGGGGTCACTGATCTACAGGCCTCTGGGCTACGCCAGCCACTTTATTGATACTTTGGAGGAGTGCATAGTGCCCCGGGCCCTGAGCTTTCCTAAATTTCTTTTGGTTGGTGACTTCAACATCCATGTAGATGCTACTAACTCTTCTGAAGCGCGCCGACTGGGAGAAGTTTTTGATTTGGCACAGCTCAAACAATGGGTGATTTCTCCGACTCACGTACCAGGTCATCTCTTAGATTTAGTGTGCTCTAACTTTCCCATCAAGGCGTTAAGCTTAGAAAAGGTAACATGGTCGGACCATGATCTCGTTAGATTTTCATGGGAGGTGGAAAACGTAGGTAGATCTGCTCTTGCACCGCCCGTTAGCCACCCCCAGAAGATCAACTTGGCTGCGTTCGGTCAGGAGCTATCTAAAATTCGCCCGAAGCTTACCCCTGAGTTGGATGAGACGGTTAGTGATTTTAATGGGTGGGTGCTGCAGGCAGCTAATGCGTCTACTAGACATGCTACCGTGTCTAGGCCCCGGCACACACCTTCTCAACCCTGGTTCTCTCCTGAGCTGAGGGAGTTAAAACTGGGCTGTAAAAAGCTGGAGCGAACTTGGAGACGTGGGTACAGCTCAGACGCAAAGGCCGCCTTGCGCTCAGCCCAAAAAAACTATTATGCCGCAATTAAAATAGCCAAAGGGAACTACTATGCGGGGAGAATTGCTAAAGCGGAAAATAACAGTAGAGAAATCTTCTCTATTGTCAAAAGTTTCGTATCTCCAGTTGCTGAAACTACCATTCTCCCGTCCTCCGCGCAATGGTGCCAGGATTTGTCCAACTTCTTTATAAATAAAATAGTAAAAATTCAGCAGGATCTGCTTTCCGCGCTACCGGCGGATAGCTCAAGGGATGGCCTTCCTATCTTGCCATACCATTGTGAAACTCAGCAGTTCACAAATGTTTCGCTGGTTGCGGAATGTGAGGTTCTGCCTCTCCTTCAGTCCCTTAAATTGGGCTCTCCCTCCGACCCCTGCCCTGCCCGGGTACTTTCGGAAGTGGCTAGTATTGTCTGCAGTGATGTCACCCAGATAGTGAATCTTTCTCTATCTTCAGCAGAGGTCCCCATAAAGTGGAAGCAGGCAAAGCTTTTGAGCCTTCTGAAGAAACCAGGGCTGGATGCTTCCGTTCCAGGAAATTATCGTCCCATTTCTCTTTTGCCAGCATTGGCTAAAATTTGCGAGAAAGTGGCTTTTCGCCAATTGGAGAGCTTTGTGGAGACCTCCAATGCCCTGCATCCAGCCCAGTCAGGCTTTAGGGCGGCCTACAGCACGGAGACGGCTCTGGTAGAGATGGCGGAGTCGATTCAGGAGTGTCTGGACGGAGGCGGCAGAGCGGTCCTGATTTTGCTGGACCTCTCTGCCGCGTTCGATACCGTCCCCTACGGGCTCCTCCTCGCCAGGCTATCCGCTATTGGCATCGGCGGCAATGTCCTGGCCTGGCTGTCCTCATTTCTTTCAGACAGGACACAACAGGTCTGGATGTCACCCTATGCCTCTGAGCCTAAACCACTTCTTACCGGGGTCCCACAGGGATCTACCCTTAGTCCCCTACTGTTCAATTTCTACATCACCCCCATAGTGTATCTTGCAGAACAGTACGGGGCTAAGATTACAGGGTATGCTGATGACACGCAGCTGTTCTTTACTTGGCCAGACGATCATCTGGACACTACAACGGTCCAGCTATGCTGGTCTTCAGTTTTTCACTGGTTAACTCTGGCTCAGCTAAAATGCAATGAGGATAAATCGGAGGTCCTCTTTTATGGCTCCTTCCCCCCTAACTTCAAAAATTCGCTGTGGCCCCCGAATATTCCTAGCCCCAAGGTGATGGGTGGCCCTGCTAAAAATCTTGGCATATGGTTTGGGAGGATTTAAGATTCGAGGACCACATAAAGAAATTATCCGGGTCATGCTTTGCTACTCTAAGAATGCTTCGAAGATTTTTTCCATTGCTTCCTAGAGAAACTAGGGAGACTGTCGCTTGAGCACTCATTCTAGCAAGGCTGGATTACGCGAACGCCCTGTTTAGTGGCATTCCCGCTTACCTGGTTAAGCGTCTGTTGGTTATTCAGAATGCCGCCGTCTGTCTCCTTTTTAATGTTCCGAGATGGAAGAGCGTTCGCTCTCATATGTCTAGCCTCCATTGGCTGCCAGTGCCACAACGTATCCTTTTTAAATCCCTAGTGCTCTCATTTAGAGCCACCCATGACCAAGGACCTGCTTATCTGAAGAAGAGATTTACTCTCTATGCTCCCACAAGAGCTCTTAGATCGTCCTCTTTGTTTAAAATGACCCTCCCTCGCTTTAAGCGAACCAGACTAGGATGCCAGTCCATTACAGTAGTGGCAGCCCGAGCATGGAATGCCCTTCCCCTTCACTTGCGCTCCACACAGTGTGTAGCCCAGTTTAAGAGAAATCTGAAAACCTATCTTTTTAGGAGTGTGACATAAGCTGACTCTTGTTTGTTTCTCCTCTGTTCTTTCCCATCGCGCCAGGATACTCCCAAGTAACAGAGCGCGTTATAAAATGATTTATACATTTACATACATGGCGGAAATTTTTCTGCTCAGTTTTGATCGAAGATTCCTCTATCTGCACGACCCTATGCTGTGATTCTTCCACATCTTGAGTTACCGTGTTCATTTTGCTATTAACTTCCAATAGGTAATTTTGAGTTTTTGTATTGTCCTCCTTGAGTTGCAAGAAATATTGTTGTGCTTCTTGCCGTTGTACGGTCAGCATATTTAAGCTTAAGGCCATAGAGGGGGTCTCACCCGATGGTACATCAGGGGGTAGTACCTCCTACGACCTGTCTTTCCCAAAATGACCATTTTCCTTGACCGTAGCAGACATGACAGCGAGGTCACTAGGATTGAGAGCCCTTTCATTAGTACCTTCTCTGACATTACTATCTTCTTGGGTGTTCTTTCTCCCCATGGAGTTATCTAAGATTGGTTGACTTAAAGGTTCAGACAAGTTTGCATTGTCCCAATCTGGGTCAGCTTGTATTGGAGTTGGTAACCCCATGGAGCTGTTTCCTGACAGTCATAAAGCCATTGATTTTACCCCTCCTTTGGCTTGGATCCACTTACGTAGAGGGCTATGGTCGATAAAAGGTTTGCCCCTAGTGTTAGCAAAGGTTATAGCTGAGGAGAGAGTAGAAGGATTGGTATTTTTCTTGTTTTTTAGTTTATTTTTAGCCTTCCCTCTTCCTTTTTTCCGAGACACGGTTTTCCACTCATCCTGTGAAAGGCCCACCCCATTGTTTTCTTCTTCATCGACCAGTTCCTCGTATTCGTCATTAGATTCCATTAGTTTATCATTAGATCCCTCTGTACAGTCTTCAGAAAATCCCTTAGCTTCATGAACTTGAGCTATAAAGAGCACTTCTGTTTCCTGGGTGGCCAGAGTTTCACGGTTAATCTGAATAGATAAATTATTAATTTCGGCACCGCTTACATCTGGCTCCATGTCCGTAATCAATATTGTTTCCGTACCCTCAGAGACTGGAACCTGTACCTGTGACTGAATTTTATCCTTTCCTTAATGGTTGATCTCTTTGTCTGTTTCAAATTGTTCATCTAATAACTCTGCTGCCTCTGCGACCGTATCACCGCCAGTAATAGTATCATCATATTCAATATTCTCAGTATTGTTCTTAGTATTGTTCATCATTTTGTTATTTGTTTCCTTGTTTGTTCACGCAATTGCATAATTGTTTGCGTGATTAACTGTAACAGCAGGATTTATAATTACATTAGCTCCCTTTGCTTTAGTTAAGTTATTTTTTTAGCAACAGTAAGCATAATAGGCCGCTGTGGCTGTAGCTTACCAGTCATTAGTACAGCCTTATCCTGTTTTCCTATAACGAGCAGTTTCTGCGGGCCAATTCCAGTTTCGATTCCAGCTCCTGTTCCTTCCCGAGGGGCTTGGCTGGTGTCTTTTGTTTTTCTGCCTCCAGTCTCTTCTCTCCCGCGGCATTGCTGACCGCTGTGGCTCCCAGAACACCGCTTTCCTCGGCGGTTGATGCACCCTTTGTGGTCCTGGTGCTACACGGTTGATTCTTCGGGGCCATATTCTTGAAAGAAATCAATTTGTCAACTAAGCAATTAGGCGTCGAATGCCCCCCCCCCCGGGCATCGGAGTTGGAGGCACTTGTCGTGCACCCCCCTCGAAGTATTGAGCCGCCTCCCGGACCTGCAGAGCCCAGCCAAGACAGCAGCGTCCAGCGAGCCCAGCGAGCACAGCCTGCCTCCGCCCACAGCTCGCGGCTACCGCGACCTCTTGCAATCAGAAGCCACATCTGTTTCTCCGCCTTCGGCAGTCACCCCTTCACTTTCGAGAGTAATGTCAGGTAAGTTTGTAGCAAGTTTGTAGCAATACAGAAGCGCTTTTCTGCTTTTCCGTTTTTGAAATAAAGTGTCCTTTAGCTCAAATGTTCAAATGTTTGATTAAAGCCGTCTCTCTATCCGTCATTTGTGAAGTAGTGAGAGCAGTGTCTTCAGGCTACACCAAGCGGCGTCTTCAATCCGCCATCTTCGTTTTCCTCTCTAATTCTTTCCCCGCTCGCAGCTCTTTCAATGTTGTATCATAGTGACAGACCTGGGGTGTAGTGTTTCCCATTTATAGTCTTTTAATCTCTGACCAGATTGGTGGGAAGGAGTATCACAGGACCAACTGTGATAGCTGAGGTGGTAGATGACCAGCTCCATATTTAGCAGATAAAGAGCCTCAGGCTGGGGGGCAGATAAAAGCCTTAGTTTTATTCTTGCCCACTAAAAGGCCTCGATTGATTGTCTAATGCCATATGCTCTTGTTTTGGAATAAGTAGGGGATTTGTTACCTCCAGATAGCTACTGAATTGATCCACCACAACTTTTATCATCTGAATTTTACCACCAAACACAGGGAAAAATATATGTTTATCTAGTATAAGAATTGCTAGTTTTGGTCACCAGTGATTCCAGATTGTCTTCCACGATCTTTCTCATGCCTCCGTTTACTGGTGCATCAAAATATTTAAATTGCTCGGGAGCTTATGGAAACCATGACCTTTCCAGTGTGACAGACTGTGCCTTGCTACGTTCAGTTGTGCTGTGAGCAATCAGCCCGTTTTTTCTACCTGGTCATGATGTCACCATTTTAATCAAGATAGGACATATTCCTCGTTTGGTGTGAATAAATCATTTACTTGAACTTTTCCGCTTCCAAAATTTGCAGTGTTGTGGGAGTTTGGCGTATCCCTGATCTCTCTTTTCAGGTGAGAGGCTTCTGTATAGTTTCTACGTTTTACTAGAGCAAGGTCCTTCTTCATCTGTCACCTCAGTGTGAATGTCCTTTAACACGGTCTCAAGGGGAGTCTGTATTGGCAAAGTAGCCCACTTAAAAAACTGAGATGTACATTTGGGGCAAAATTAGAAGAGGACATAAAAGTGGCAGAAATAAAGTACAGGGTGCCTCCATCACACTGCCTTTTAGGAGACGTTATCTAACTAAAGGGTTAGTTGTGCTTCTTAGATACAAACAAAGCAGAACTATCACTACTGAGGTTAAAAAACCTCACCTACAAAGCAGAACTATCACTACTGTGGTTAAAAACCCTCACATACTCAAAGGAAATAAGGGGGGGGGGCACAGCTAGGTCGCCTACATCGAATTAAAGAAGAACAGGGATTCATGAGGGAAATATTGCTAGATAATGGTGAATGAGTCATCAGAGGAAGGGAAACCTAAAGCCTTCTGCGACTATTATGCCAAACTTTACACAGCGGAACACTCTGCAGAGTCATTACAGGAAGAATAGTTGAGGTCCTGTAGCATCACCTGGGGCCAATTGCACCTGAACAGGCAATTGACCCAGAGGACCCGATCTCAGAGGCGGAAATTAAAGCAGCCATCATCTCTTTAAAAATGAAAAAACTACCAAGCCTTGATGACTATTCGGAAGGGAGGTATATATAAAGTTTTCACAGGACTACTAATTCCCATTGTAGCAAGCCTTTATAATTAATTTCACTTCCCACATTGGCTGAAGCCATTATATCTTGAATACAAAAGCAAGGGAAGGATCCTGAGAAGTGCTCATTCGATAGACCTATAGTACTTCTGAACATTGATGTGAAGATTGTCATGAAGCTTTTGGCATAACATCTAACATCTAAAAAAATAATTAAATATCTCCTACACCCAGAGCAGTCAGGATTTTTAAAACACTTGCACAAGACAATATTAGATGAGTATCTTCAGGATGTGCCAAAACAGGTAAATGTAATCATTCTTTTTGTGGAGAAAATTCCAATTTATTGATAATTAATATTAATACATTGGAATTTTCTCCACATAAAGAATTATTACATTTACTTGTTCTGGCACATCCTGAAGTTCTGTACCATTAATGGAAAAGGGGTCTCCCATTGCCAAGAACTAGTAACCCACACCACATATGCATTATTAATGCAGGATTGCTAAGGATCTGGACCCATTACCCCTCCCCTTTCTCTGACCAATATTAGAAGGGTAGTCCACCTAGGCAAAAAAGCAAAAAATTAAGCAAAACCAGCAATTGTAGTGGCACGAGTTGTAGAAAAAGCATTTAACCGGGTGGACTGGTAATCCCTTGTGTGGATGCTTAGGGAGAATGGTATGGGTACAATTTTTATAGAAATGGCCATGGTGCCAAAGACAAGAGTAATACTTAATAGGGGGGATTCACCGGACCATTCAGATTGAAGAGGGGCACTCATCAGTATTGTCCACAGTCCCCACGCCTCTTCACTCTTAATATTGAACCATTAGCCAACCACACAAGAGAAAATGGGGAGATATTGGGCATACAGTTTGGACAAGATGATCATATTCTTCACTGACAATGTGCTTCTGATATTGGCAGAGCTGGTGGGGTGACACCCTAGATGACAGACATACCTACAATTATTTTAGAAGCTCATTGGCTTTAAACCTAATACCTCCAAATTGGAGAAAGCAGAAAGTAGATGAAATTAAAGAACGCACTGGTTTTCAATGGCCCTCGAAATGCATTACATATATTGCGATAAAGTTAAATTTGGAGGTATCTGATTTATATAAAGCTAATCTCATTCTTCCTTAACTGGGACACTGAGCGATCTCAGATAATGGGCAAATGTACTTGTATCATAGCAGAGTAAAAATTAACGCTATTAAAAAGGAATATTCTTCCCAGATTGTTATATCTCTTTAAAGCTTTCTTTTCAAGATTTTTACCAATCTTAATGGTATGATCTTGAAATGCATATGGGCAGGTGGGAGACCAAGACTAGCTCACAAAGTACTGCATAGATCTAGGGAGAGAGGCATGCTACCTCTTCTGGATCCGCAGCTCTACTATGGAGCACAGAGCGGCGCAGTGGCTGGTAACAGCAGATTGGAGTTTTCAAGAATCAGAAAAAATATGGGTACACATGGTCAGGGCTGTTGCTGGTCCATCATTGTGGGTACTGATATGGAGGATGAGATAGGATAAACTGTGCAATGCACATCCCAGCACACCTACGAACACTACTCTTGTAGTATTGGATAATATGAATAAGCAATGAGGATTGACTATTTATTCTTCACCATACACCCCTGTTCGCAACTCCTCCTTTACTCCAGTGCTGCTGCTGGGTGCATTTGATGCCTGGTGGGATGGCAGTTACCGCATGGTGAGAAATATGTTTCATAAAAGAAACTTAAAATCTTTTTTCTGATTGTAAGAGGAAATTTTATGTGATTGAGAAAGAAAGACTGCGTTACGCACAGATATGACATTAGGTCCCACAGCCTTCCATTAGAGCAGCAAGCACAAGAGAGTCTGCCCTTATGGAGTAATTTACACTGAGGGCAACTGGAGCTAAAGGTATTATTTCTGCACTCTACCAGCTCAAACTAGATGAAACCTTTTTATATCAAGATAATTAGGACACCAGTGGGTCAGATCAGTACGATCTCGTATGCTGATGACGCTCAGCTTATCCTAGTACTGGATAGGGAGCTGCCCGGAGCAGAAGAAAACCTTAAAAACTGCCTCGCAGCCACTTTTGACTGGATGAGGAATAATGATCTTAAGTGTAACTCGGGTAAAACCGAAATTCTGCCATTCGGGCAGAAAAACTTGTTTTCACCCAAACGATGGTGGCCGGAAGATGCAGAAGCCCCCCCAAATACCATTGCTGCTGCCCGCAACCTGGGCATCAAGTTTGACGACTCCCTCTCATTTAAGCAACAGGCCGTGACCATGGCTGGCACCTGTTTTAACATCATTAGAGGTCTCAGAAAATTCTTTGACCTCCTGCCACTGGATGCCAGGAAAACGGTGGCGGTTGCACTGATAACATCTAGGCTGGACTACTGCAAGAATCTGTATGTGGGAGCTAATCAATCCGTGCTTCACAGACTGCAGATGGTCCAGCACGCATCCGTACACCTTGTCCTCGGCTGGCCAAGGAAGTCGTCCGCCTCGGCCGCGCTCAAAGCTCATCCGGTTTAAACTGCTGGTAATCACCTTCAGAGCCTTCCACTCGCAAGGGCCTAAACATCTTGCGAATGGTTTCAGGCGCTATGTACCTTCACGGGTCCTTAGGCCATCAAACCTGAACCTACTGGTAGTGCCCACATATAAGCTCTCGACCAAGGGAGGAAAATCCCTTGTAGTCATGGGATCCAGGGCTTGGAACAAGCTTCCTCCAAAATTGCGACAATTCACCACTGAGAGCCAATTCAGGAAAGTGCTGAAAACATGGATCTATACACTCACTGATACAGCTTGCAAATTCTTAGTATAAGCCCGTAGGACTTCGGAACTCCATCTGTTAGCGGCCTGATCCATCTGGCTACGATACACAGCGCCAAGATGCTCCTTGGGGTGATAGCCGCGCTATAAAAATGTGACATTACATTACATCACATTACATTACAAGAGAGCTTACATACACAAAATGATTGCAGTTCTCGATAAGCCTCTCCTAAACCAACGCACAATTTTTATTGTGTTAACTTTGATTTTTCCTGAAAATCTTTTTGAAGAAGATGTGTATATGTTTGCCCGTTCTCACACAACACCTTACAGTGCATACCCTTTCCTTGTGGAAGTCGCTGTTAATTTCTCTTTGCTTACCTCAGAATAGTTTGACATTTCACCATTTCCGGGACACGCCATATATATTTTTTCCGCTTGAAATAAGAACGGCGTTTCACCAGTGGATGAGGTCGGGGACCCAGATTCAGGATTACAACATTAGATTGCTGACTACTAGAACACACCGCTTTAGCAACCTGTGCTTTGTTTAGAATTACCAACACTTCGCTATGCGTCTTTATGAGCAATGTGGGGTGGCGCCTTATCCCGCGATATTAATTATCGCCACCGGGTAGCTTTACAAGCTATCCTTTCAGGTTGTTTATACATGGCACACTTATCACCTAGCGACTTAGCTCCTGCGCGCAACTACAAGACGCACTATCCCTTCAAGTACATGCATGTGGGATGTCAATTTGAAAGACAGTGAGCCTGCAGTCATTAATAATTTTATTATGCAGACATTATATCCTGCGATCATCTGGCATAGAAAGTCTAGATTCTGTACATCAGCCTTGATATCATCTTTCTGCTCTAGAGTAAAAAATATCCCCAGTCGATTGGGTCCAGGCATAATGGCGAATCAGCAATTTATCTCTTCGTCAGGATCTGGATCAACCCCCATTACAATAGAGACGTGGAGATCCTCCTGACACTTCTTCCCCCTCCAATTGAATGACTAGGTCAGTACTGTTTTTTAGCTTAATACTTGGGAATGCTCCTAATAACTTAAGCCCATTTGACATTTGCATGTTTTGCCTCTATAGAGAAAGATAGTCCAGGGACCCCAAGCCATATTTTATTCCAATATATGAATCCTGTAGGCACCTACGGCTAATCAGCCTTGTGTATCCGAGGGGTTGGTAAGTAGACCGGTATATATTAGCATTGTCCCTTCTCTAGTCTCTCTAGATCAGAGGTCTTCAAACTTTTGGATGCCGAGACCCCCCTGTCAACATTTTCAAGCGTAAGGACCCCCTCCTGACAAAAATTTCTAAACCTCTAGGTTATGAGGAAGGTGAGGACCAAATTATGCGACAGGCTTGACTAAATTGTGTGAGTAGAAAATGTAAATAATGTTCTGTGATGCTGCGTATTTTGGGGTAGCATTGCTTTATTATTTAGATTTTTTTTAAACACAATAATACTGTGGAAAGATTTCACCCCATCAGTACCAGTTTATAACCAAAATACAGCAATTAACATCAGAAAGATGTCTAGTCAACCTCTGTGAAGGGCCTCCCAATCCGCTGGAATACACGCTGCCACATTAGAAGCTCACCTGGCCATGGCCGGGAGCAGCAAGGGTGCATTCAGACCGTGGTGGTATTGTGCAGAGTTAAGCAGTTTACCCATGCCCCTTTCCTCTCACCCCCTTCCTTCCATCCCTCTCTTCTCTCCTCTCCCAGCCCCGGATCCCTCTCACATTGCAGGCAGATGGTTATTAGCCCCAGGACTCCTTTTGGTAACAGTAGCGCACTACAAATGTAAATAATAGGCAGAAGCAGGGGATCCACTAGACCCGAACTTCGGGAGGGGGGGGTTAACACTCCCAGCCAGGGCTTGTCCAAGCACTGGTCGCACACGGTGCAACAGTCTTTCCACCTTCTCCATGAATTCCCTCACTACCACTCACCAACAATACACCTCATCTCTCTATAGCACCTGTCTGACAAACATTTCATTTTATTATAGCGCTACTCATAGTTTACTCTCACTCAGTTCTGTGATGTGCATGGTACATCATCTTTGTATCAGGCACTTTAACCTTCTGCACTGTGTGGGTGACAAGAGTGCCCATGTGACTGCACGGTGAGCAATGCAACAGTGTGAGAGTAGGGTAAAAGGAGTGACTGCAGAGTGAGTGAGGTGACCATATGAATTTGGGTTCGGCTGTAAGTGCAGAGTGGGACGAATTAGTGCATGGTTAGTGATGGCATTGTTTTAGTGAGCAGTAAGGGGGGGACAGGTGAGTGAAGTGTCACATGAGTGCAGGGTGAGAAGTGTGCTCGTGTGACTGCAGGGTGAGGTACAGAGTGAACAATGCAAGCAAATTTTTAGGGCAGAGTGATCACTGTGAGAGCAGGGTGAGCGGGTGAATGTTGTGAGTGCATGGTGATCAGTGGGAGTGCATTGTGATCACTGTGAGTACATTATGATCACTGAGTGCAGGGTGAGTGAGTGGGTGAATGTTGTGAGTGCATGGTGATCAGTGTGAGTGCATGGTGATCAGTGTGAGTGCATGGTGAACGCTATGAGTGCATTGTAATCACTGGGAGTGCATTGTGATCACTGGGAGTGCAGGGTGAAAGTGAAGGTGAGAATGAGAAGTGAGTAGTCAGAAAGCAGGGTGCATTCCCAAAAACTTGAAGCGTAGGGTTTCAGATATAAGTTAAACTATTGCTATAATGGCATTAATCAGGTTTCGAGGGTGGAGGAAATAAATAATGTGCTGATCCTGCAACAAACGTCCAGACTAATGATTAGGGTTACCAGCTCATTATTTTGATGGCCCAGAAATAAGCAGTCACCTACAGCTGTATTTTTTGCACTTATCTGTGAATACTTAGAACAGCAAATATACATAGAAAGCACTTGTAATTGTGTTCTAGGGAAGCCTCAATGATCCATGACTAAGAGAATAAAGAAAGAAAAGTCACATAACTAATTAATACATACTTTTTTATTTATAACTCAATTTAGTGTCAAGCAGGTCTCTGCAGGATCTTTAAACAACACATAGCAGGCATGTTTCTTTTGGCTATCCAACTTTATATTTCTTTTCATTAAATGCATTCTCACACTACAGCATTAAGTGTAAATAAAAATACAAATGTAAGGAATAGGCAGAGTGGGGGCCCAGGGGGTACTGGAACCATAAAAAAACTAAGCTTTGGCAATCAGTTAACAAAGGCATGTAAATATGCTAATGGTCTTTAAAGACCTGTGAAAAACTCGGGCGGAGATAAGTCTCCAGACACTGCCCAGCCGAGGCCCCAGGAGTGCGAGCTGCACTGCAGCAGCCCGGGCTGAGACACAGGATGGGGGAGGAGGGGGGCTGAAGCTCTGGAGGCCAGGGCAGAAGTGACACTGTGAAGACGCGACCCCCTTTGCATCGCTCCACGGCCCCCCTGCGGGTCGCGCCCCACAGTTTGAAGACCCCTGCTCTAGATGGACACCGAATGTATTTGTTGCTTCCTTTCTTCCCCACCAAACTGTAGCCAATCATAGAAGTACTACCGCAAGTCTAATCTTTAAACTGAACGATTTCATCCTCTACTTAGTTGGAGTCCAACATTCTAATTTATAGCCCTCATTTTTCAAGGTAATATTGACTGGTCCGTTGACATTTTGGCACTGTGGGTAATTATGACAGATAAATGTACTTTTGTTCTCGTACATAAATGTACCTTTGGCCTTACATAGGAACATTTATTGAATCACTACCATCTACAGAGACATCTATTTTCCTCCTTGCCATTTTTGCAACTGCATCAATCTCTAGAGGTATCCCATTTTCACTTAAGGTCACCTTTGCTATCCTACCTTCACATTTACAATACATTGCGTCAGAGGCTTGGTGAGTGCACTCTGCACCTTTTATCTAGTATGTGAAATGAGCAATGCAGATTTTTTTCATCTTTCCTTTTTAGCATGCTTTCTTACTTTCTTTCTACTGTGGATACTCTAGAGACTTTTTATTTACCACTCTGGCATCCTATTCTAGATTTCTTGTGATACTGCAAAGTAACCACAACACTATATAGTCATTACTAGGATGTTCACTTTGGGTACAAGGTTTTGAGGTACGTTCTGCAGCCTTTTCTTAGTGGACACAACTCCTCCACTTGCTTTTTAGATCTTAGACAGCAAGATTTTATCAAATATAAAAAAAGACTGTCTATATCAATTTAATTCCCTTTTAATTAACTTATTTGCTGAACTAATAGAAAGCTTTTATCCGACTTGTTCTTAAACTCTACAGTCTTCTACGATGTGCTGTTTTATATACTTTAGTAATGCTTTTATGATACTTGCATATCGAAATAAAGCTATCAACCAACCAACCAACCAAATATAATTACAGGTTAAAACATATAGGCTATTGTTTGTTGTCCTTCATTCCATCTAGCTCACACTGTGAATGATTTCTGACGAAGGCCTTGCCGAAACACGCATACAGATTTACAACATTAGATTGAGTAAAAAATATCCCCCAGGCGATTGGGTCCAGGCCTAAAGGAGAATCAGCAATTTATCTCTTCATCGGGATATGGATCAACCCCCATTACAATAGAGACGTGGAGATCCTCCGGATGCTTCTTCTCCCTCCTATTGAATGACTAGGGAAAGATAGTCCAGGGACCCCCAGCCATATTTTATTCCAATATATGAATCCTTTAGACACCTACGGCTAACCAGCCTTATGTATCCGAGGGGTTGCCAATCATAGAAGTTCTACCGTATGTCTACTCCTTGAACTGAACTATTTCATCCTCTACTTAGTTGGAGTCCAACATTCTAATTTACAGCCCTCATTTTTCAAGGAAAGTTTATTGGATCACTCCCATCTACCAAGAACATCTATTTTCCTTCTCCCAATTTTTTCAACCGCATCAATCTCTAGAGCTCACACTGTGACAGATTCCTGATGAAGGCCTTGCCGTAACGCACGTAGTGTCAAAGTACCACCAGCTTCACTACAATATTCGGCTATCTGTATTGCATATCATGTGTAAATAGTAATCATTTTTTATCAACTGTCATTATTTAGATGTTTCAAAATATGGAATAGGGATAAAAAACTGACTTTATTGTGGAGGAGTGTGGCTCAATGGTTAGAGCGGCAGACCCTGATGCAGAGTTCTGGCCAGGGACCAGGGTCCAATTCCCGCCTTAGCGGGTCTAGGGATCAATTTGCTCGGACCTGACAATTCTCGCCTCAGTGCCTATTCTAATTATGAGCCCCACGCTGCAACTCTGGGCAATAGCTTGCTTAATCTCCACACCGGCCCCAACAGCGCTAGGATGCCTGGCATTGCCCAGGAGTGGACACTTCACAGGGAAAGCCCGGAAGGGTTCCACAGCGGTATTAGTAATAGCGCCAGGAAACAGCTTGGTGGCAGTGCGCTCTACAAATACCTTGACATTTACATTTACATTGTTTTTCCAATGCCTAAATATAAATTGATATGTATGTATTCACTGTGATTCTGGAAAACACATTACAACTGTTTTGTGTATACCCTTGTATAATCCTGCTTTTTTATACATAAAAAATGAAAGAAAAAATAATGTTTTATAAATATTAAATATAAGATAAAATAAACATTCAAAAACATTTATGTGTATCGATATGCATATTTATTTGTGCACATGCTTTTATGGGATTTATGTTCTAGATTTTTCAGCCTGTGTTTAGTGTACCACTGCCCTGTCCAGGCCATTTTCTTCCCTAATTATATTTTCCCTGTTATGGACAAGTTTATCTTGTAAACAGGGGCCCCTATACTTCCAAAGTTTTAGTTTGACATTTTGTACATCTCTAACTCACGCCTAGCTCTGTTCTAACCTTTTGGGCCTGGTGACGAACCAGCTCTGGAACAGAATCTGATTTTGAGTTTACTGAGCAAGGGCAATGAACTGGTAGTTGATTATTGGATATTGTGCGCACAACAAAAGCGTTCTTTTTGTATGTCCTGGGCTATGGAATGACCTTCTGGGTAACTCTGCCTTACTCTTGCCCTATACTACTTCAGGAAGGATCACACAAACCATCTCTTTTTTATTTTGCTTCTACTCAAGGTTTAACTACCCCCTCGCGTGGCTACTGGGCAATCCAAGAAGTACGCTCGCCCCATCGTATAAGAACATGCACAAATGAATTTCTTACTCTCACATTTGTAACATATTTACAGCTCAGGGAGATTGAAAAAATGCAGTATGACGTGCAGTATGAAAAAGTATTTATTAATATAAATATGCTCAATACATGCAAACCCTGATGCCTCATGTTACTAACTTCCCTAACTCTGGTTCTGGATGCATTGTGCATGGTGAGTCGAAGCATGAACATGAACTTGCTGTGAATGGCAAAGGCGATCTCAATATGTGTTTTACCGTGAATTCTCTACATCTTTCAAAGTACTCTATTACATTTGCTAAGAAATCCAGGGATTAAGCTGGTAGAATTCTGAGTTGAGTAGTTAGTGACTTTTATTTGGGTGAGGAAATAAAACAAGATTTCAGATATAAATGCTTAACATTCATTTAGTCAACTGTGGTTTTGGCCTCTCAATGTTTAATTCATTTCATAAAGGATTGGTTTTGGAGGGTGGTTTTGACCACATAGAAACAAACACTGAATGTGTTATCTGAAATAACAAGACAGACTTCTGAAAAGCAGGATTTGAGTCGAGTGACACTATTTATTTAAAGAACTAAAAAATGATTGTCAAAGACACATCACTAATCAAAAATTATACCAAACAATCTAACGAGTAACAAGTCTCAAAGACACATCACTGATCAAGAGCAAAAACATGTAGTCTTAGCAAGTTTAAAATCAAGGCAATTCAAAGAGAGAGTGAAAGAGGGAGAAATTGAATATCAAAGTACAATGAAGAAATATAGCCTTATCAAACGCTAAATAAATGAATCAAAAATCTAGCTCGAAGAACTTCACTGTGCAAAACAATGTGTTAGGTGATCAACGAGTAAGTTAGTGAGTAGCCCTTTTATACACCTTTAATGAGGAATCGTTGACCGCAAAGTATAACTTTAGCAGTTGTTTGACCGAAGAAAAGAGCTAAGGTGGCCAAGAAGAGAAAGCATCTTTCTGAAGATTATGCACTTGCTAAAAAGCAGAAGTCTGGGTTTGACAGCCCATGGTGCTGATGTAAGCTAGAGGCATGGCAGTGTCGAGGACAAACACGGGGGCTGTAAAAAGGCCCTAAAAGTAAAAGAAAATTGAAAGAGATTAGTAAGAACCCTAAACATACATGGGATTATGTAATAAATCTTTGGGTAGTGCAGAAGTGGAGAAGTGGAGATTAGTTGTTCATCACTTTTTGAAACTGATGATTCTGGTAGTGAGGATGACCATCAGGTGAAAGAGAAAATGGAGAGATTTAAGGACACTGACATGGAGGTAATTAAGGATCCTGCTATGGATTCAATATGTGACGCTTTTCTGGTCAGGCACCCTCTTTCTCCAGAGTGGTCGCCTCTGGAGCATGTTGCAAATTACAGGCATTCATGGATAAGAAAATAAATCCCTAAAGTAGTAAGGTTCAGGAGATTGGAGTGTCCTTGACAATCCGTGGAGGATAAGGTAATGGAAACCTCAGAGCTGGATCCAAAATATTGGCATTTACAGGGAAAGGGGGACCTGATCCCCGGAAGGGTTTGGATAAGGGTTTACGTTTGTGCCAAGATCGGCTTCTGGATGTTTCCTGGCCATTGACGAAGAGTTATGATTTAGTAGAGGAGGCACATATGAACAAAGAAAATGTAGACACAGACGAAATGCGTCAGTGGGTCCAACGGGCAATTTGCCTGCTGGTCACTGCAAATACTGCTTTATCTGTGGAGCGGAGAAAGAGCATTCTGCTAAAAAGTGACCAAAAGCTTGTTGATTTGGCCAAAAATAAGGCTGGGCCAGCTGCAAAAGGTTTTCTCCTTGGAGACGACTTTATTAAGTCAATGTCAAAATTTGTGGGGACATATTCTTCAATACAAAAGTCCCAGCAAGGTATTAATAGGGTCTTCAATGACCTTGTTTTTGGTTCGGCTGGAGATCAAGAGGTCGATTTCCTGGCCAAGGACAGGGAATTACAATATCTTCTCTTTCCTGAGGATATGCCCTCTCACCAGGACAAGGCACATGGAAGTCCTCTGGCTTCTACCCTCAGAGACAGCTAGTTAGGGGTTGTGGAGGACAGAGTGATCGCCAGTTCAGATGAAAAGGTAAGATCAGGACTTACTTCTATCCCCGTAAAGTTGGGCTGCAGACTTGCCCAATTTTACAACAATTAGTTTCGGGTAACAAGGGATCTTTGAATTTTGGAGATGGTGCAGTGTTATTGCATCAAATTCATAGAGGAGCCAGTTCAGAGTTGGGTGCCTGGTGTGGTACAATTCAGTATGGAACAAGAAAAACTTGTAGACAAAGAAGTATTGGAGCTGAAAGAGAAAGGAGTGATTGTGGAGAGTGTGGCAAGAAAGAAGGGTTTTTGTAAGCAATATTTTCTTAGTAGAGGAAAAGGACAAAGGGATGAGACTTGTAATAAATTTGCGAAGTCTCAATTATTGGGTGGTGTACCATCATTTCAAGATGGAAGGGATGCACATGTTGGGAGACATCCTACAAACAGGAGACTGACTGACTTGATTAGATTTTAAGGATGCATTTCTGACGGTTCCAGTTTGGGGACCACATCAGAAGTATCTCATGGTCAGGTGGGGAGGCAAGACCTGTAAATTTGTATGTCTTCTATTTAGTCTTTTCTTGGCCCATTGGTGTTTTGCGAAGATATTAAGAACAGTTGGGCATATTATCTAGTGAGATTTTTTTTATCGCTTGCAATTATCGCATGCTATCACTGTATTAACAACGCATAGCACAATGGCAATAATTTCCAGGCGATAGCGGTCATTTCCCTGGAAAATCTCTGGTTTTCCAGCGATGTTCCATGGAAAACGTTGATAACCTTGCTGATACGACCCTGTGGTCGTATCAGCATAATCCACCCCCCTTGTTAAGTATGGGTAAGTCTGAATTTTTGCAGACGTTAGTTTTTGGAGAAAACCGCAGTTTTCGCCAAAGACTAACGTCTGCAAAAATGAGTGGGCCTCATTGTAAATATTGCAATGTACATTTCACAATATTTTACAGGGTAGTCCGTCAGGAGTATGCCCAGTGACACCCAGTGATTCCCACTTTGCATCTCATTAGAGATGTGAAGTTAGGCGTACTGGAAATGGGCGCTAAGTCAAGAAAACATGCGTGTCCTTGATGATATTGCGATAAAATTATTACCGCTTTTCTCCCGAAAACAGACGCTAAAGCGGCAATAATGTTATCGCCAGCTCTTGTTCATATGCCCCAGTATTGTCATTTCTGAGAGAAAGAGGGGTGAGACTAATAATGTTCTTAGACAACATTTTGATCATGGATTAGAGCATATGTCTTGTTTTAGAGTATACAGGATGACAATCAGTACTTAGAGGCTTTGAGTTTTGTGATCAACAGACAGAATTCTTGTTTAGAAACAAAGCAAGAGAGTTTTTGGTTTTTCTAGTGAACACTGTAGAAGGGGTGTTAAAACTTCCAAAGGAAAAGTTAAAAAAAGATAAGGAAGGAATTCAAGAGGACGTTATTGCAAGTTCATATTTCTTCGACAATGTTAGCTCATGTGGTTAGTCTTTTATCGTCAACGATACAGGCTATTTTTCCTGGACCATTAAATTATCGGGCGGGCTTTACAGAGGTTAAAGGGTATGCATCTAAGAGGTGACTTGAGGTATTCACAGATGGTTGTTCTAATGGAAGAACCAAATGAGGAATTGAAATGGTGGTTGAAGAACATGGAAGCTTGGAATGGGAGAGCAATTTTTGGGGACAATCCAGAGTTAGTAATAGAGTCTAGATGCAAGCTTAGATGGCTGAGGTGCACGGTGTGGTGCTGTTTCAACAGGTGGTCATTGGACGGACGAGGAGAAGAAGATGCATATAAATTGTCTGACAGGATAATTTGAGATAAAATGTTTTGCACAGAACGAAGTTAAGTGTTCAGTGCTGTTACGCATGGGCAATGTGTCGGCCGTGCAATATGTGAACACATTTGGGGGACTGAGGTCAAAGAATTGAGTGGATTTCGCGAAGGTGTTTTGGGAGTACCGTCTGAAAAGGAGACTATGTGTACAAGCAGAGCAATATAGTGGCAGATTGGTTTTCACAGAACTACAGGGACTCAAGCGTTTGGATGTTGGGTAGAACAGTGTTCTTGCACTTTGGGGTCCATTTGGTGTGGACCTATTTGCCAACAGGCTGAAGGCTCAGGTGACAAGGTTATTTAGTTGGCGTCCGGATCTAAAGACAGCCGGGATAGAAGCTTTTCGGCAGATTTGAAAGGGTCTCAGTCCATATGCGTTCCCATCATTTTCTATGATTGCTCGGGTAACCATGATGGCTTGGGGGGTGGAAGGAGACAACAGTGGAGATTTCTCCACTTTGGAGGGCACAGGTATGATATCCAGTTCTGTTGGGAATGTGCGTGGATTTTCCCATTCTGTTGCTGTGGTTTCTGAAACTCTTGAGGGGCCCTGCAGGAGAGGTGCACAATTTAGTTATTTTAGAGCAGATGGGATTGGTGGCTTGGAAATTTTCAGGAGAGTATGGGAGGTTCCAGGCCTTTCCTGAGCAACTTCGGATCTCATTAGAGAATCCTGGGCTCCAGGAAACAAGTACAATATATAGATTGGCTTGGCAAAAATGAGTTTGCTGGTGCTTGGAAAGGGATTTTGATCCAGTGTCAGTGTCCACGGTGGAAGTGTTACATTATATGTCAGAAAGATTTGAAGAAGGTTTGATTTATTGGGTAGTAAATATGTATAGATCAGCTACTGCGGCAGGTCATGAGCTGGTTAACGGACTATCGGTAGGACAGGATGTAGTGGTGCATAGACGTATGCGTGGCATAGAACTGCGAAGCCCCCTGTGTCTATATATAAATCGGATTGGCATGTTTCAAAGGTGTTGGCGTTTTTGCTAAAATGGGAGGTAAATGACTGGTCTATGAGAGATTTGTTGTTGAAAGTGACATTTTTGTTGTGTTTGGTTTCATTTTGGAGGGTGTCAGATGTGACAGTTCTTGATGTATCCAGCAGAGTTTTCACACTAGGGTGTGTGTTTTTATGTAATAAAAAAATTAAGACTATTTCAATTTCAATTTCAATTTTTATCCATAATTTGTTTGATGACAAAGGGGAATTGTGTGTTGAGATGTGCGAAGGAATATGTGATGAGATCCGCGGAGGTAAGATCATGTGTGGTGAATCAGTTGCTTATTTAAGGCAGTATTGTCACCAATGCCTGCATGATCGGTGCGAGAAGTGATGTTCAGAGCAGGTGTAGACGTGAATATGTGTGGAGCTCACTCAGTGGGGGGGCAGCTGTGTCCATGACGTACATGATGGGAGGATCTTTGCAAGATATTCTACGTTGTGCAGACTGGTCGAATTATATGACTTTTCGAAGATTTTATTTTAAACCACTAGAGAATATGGCAAGTTGTTTGTTGTAATGCTTTAAACTTGCATAATGTTAGCCATAAAATGTAGCTTTTCCACATCCTGGTGGGCAGAACATCTGGATTTTATTAAAGACACCAGGGCTAATATTACCCCTCCTGTAAACCTAACCCTGGTTAATTGTGGTTTTCCTAATATATAGGATCAATGTTCATGTTTTTTGGAGATGGAGTAAGTTCAAATTCTAGGACTTTTTAAAAGACTGATGTAGAGTTAAATACAGTTGGTTCATGGAAAAGGCTGTATGTTCCTGGTTCTGAGCTTTTATCAAAGTCAGAATTCTAAGATCTATATTCTTTAAAGGAGCTGCTGGTGTAGTGGTAATAAAGGATTAATGCATAATATAAGCCTGCATGTTTTAAATAAAATCCAGATTTTCTGTCCACCAGGCTGTGGAAATTCTACATTGTTATGTGTTTCTTAGATTTAAGAAGGCATTAAAAAGAAAAGAGGATTTTGGTTCTTCAAGCCTGCATTTTGTGTTCCAAACAGTATTGTCTGTGTTATCAGGGGAAATGCCAGAGGTGCTAAGATTGTTTAATGTTGTGAAAGATAACTTGCTAACTGTCGGTAGGATATGTTTGCCTTTTTTCCTGGTTCTCATGTGAAGGAAAAAGTGCCTATCTAAATACTACTAAGGAAGTGGTCTATCAATTTGTTAACATCAAGTACTACCGATGTGGTACCTTATATGCAATAATATGTCTGAGGTCAAATTAGATCTGGGCCAGGCAGTTGAGCAGACATTTATACTTAGGACATCTTCGACTCCAGTATATTTGGAAAAGGTTGGATTACTGAACCCTAATCTATCTTGCTCCTCTTTGTAGATGGTTACATCACTGAGTGAAATTTTAAGCACTTTTTGGCTTGTGTATTTGATAGAGGTAATCCAATATTGGGGTTGGCAACATATGTAATTCCAGTGTGTATCTTTGAAATCAAGTTTGTGGTTATATATGAGATTCATGTTGACTAAAAGCTTTTGTTGCAGCAAATGAAAGTGAATTTTCCACTAACAATTGCTGACTGGTTATAAAGAAGAACTCCTCTCTCGAAGTATAAAAACATCGTATTTGCTAGTAATGATCCTAGGGACTCTACGACAGGATCTGCAATGAGTTTGAAAGATGTACAGATAACAATGGGCCCGATGTATAAAAAGCCATGTTGCAATGCAGTTGT
The DNA here is from genome assembly GCF_964263255.1 of Lissotriton vulgaris. Lineage (NCBI taxonomy): Eukaryota > Metazoa > Chordata > Amphibia > Caudata > Salamandridae > Lissotriton > Lissotriton vulgaris. The sequence goes on along the minus strand of NC_141685.1, from coordinate 469,274,290 downwards.
TTCTTCACACCAATCTGGTTTTCATGATGTACTAATCAGTCCCATCACAAAATGTGAATTTGCAGTTCACAAATCCTCTTGCCTAACAAATATTAACTAGGAAGGAGGTATTCTGTGACACCATGCAAATACCTAAAAATGGAGGAACTGAGGCTTTCAAGGGATTGCATACCTCCATCTGTGTTTTGTCATTCCCTGCATGAAAACATTTAGGGCCATATGTATCAAGCAAAATTGCATTCGCAAACTCCGAAATTCACAGAATTTCGACGTTTGCGAATGCAATTTTGCCAAATGGTATGTATTAAGGCAAAATAAGGAATCGCAAAATTTGCGATTCCTTATTTTGCGATTGCATTTAAGGAATCACAAATTTTGCGAATCCTTAAATGCAATGTCAGAAGCATCAAAAAAGTGCAATTTGGCCTTAAGGAATCGCAAAATACCACCAACTTCAAGTTGGTGGTAATTTGCGATTTCTTTGAAAAATGCACTTTTTTGCATTTTTCAAAGTGCAATGTGAAGCACATATATGCCCTTAGGGCATGTATGTGCGCCACATGTGCACCCATGCTTATTTCAGGGGTGCACAAGGTGTCCTTTTGACACCCCTGCACCCTTAAAATTGCATTCTCAATTTGCGATTCGCTAATTGTTAATCGCAAATTGAGAATGTCTTCCCAGTCATTCCTATGGGCCTGTAGGCCCATAAGAATGAATGGGGAGGTATTCCTTAATTGCGAATCGCAGTTTGCGATTAACAATTAAGGAATATGTAGGATTCGCAAAATTTATTGCAAATCCTACATACATAGTATTTTGCGATTCTCAAATAGCGATTCGCATAAAATCGCTATTTGAGAATCGCAAAATGACTTTTTGATACATATGGCCCTTAATTTTTAAAAAACAGCCCAATCCCCATAATGCAACAAACACTGCTTTCAATATTATTTTCATCCCGGGAAGACATCGGAGGAGCATGGAGTGGTCCCATGAACCAATATCTGTTCCCCTAACTTTAACCCGGCCCCTGAGGTCATCCTCAATGATTCCCAAAAGAGAAGCAGTTTCACAGCGACAACTTCCCATATCTCCCTAACTCAAGGTTCGGTAACAGACCAATAGTATGTGACTGCAATTGTGGTTGTAAAGAGGAGGAGGACACCTCATCCACGCCCATTCTCTGTGCAGTTTGAAAGGGATCACAAATGTTACTTCGTACGTTGGAAAAGTTTTTCTGACTTACAGAGCATCATGTCATGATGTGGCATTTAATAATTTAATTTTAATAAGCTTTTAAATGTTTTGGGGATATTTGATGATGCATGTGCATTCAATTACAACAATATGTACCTTCGGGTGGTTTTTCCCATTGTATGACGTTTCATGACATTTTGTATTAAATACATATGTGTAGTTTTTGGAGTCAATTCTGGGATGTAGAAAATATTATCTTACTTATCACTTATATTACAAAGTTAGTATCAAATAAATGTTTTGGCAAGTAATTCGAAAACTGTGAATCAAAAGGCGACTGTTTTCCCATAGAAAAATAAAGTGAAAACTACCTATTTTCTACACCAACATATATTTAGTAAGATAGATAAAAAATAGAATTAACCTATATTTTTCTCTGAATAGGAAACACTGAAAATGACGCAGAGGTTGCTTTCGGAATTTGCAGTTTTTGACAAGTACTCGCAGTCAATATTGACTAAACATTCACAGGTTGGTAACATCTTAGATCGAAATAAAATCGAATTAATTTAATATGTAAATATTAAGATAAATAATATGTTTTGTTGCAGATTTATCTTTAAAGTTATAGTGAATTATTAATTATTTTTCTTCGTCTCCAAATCAACAACATATTTTAGGATCTCAAAATCTTCTTTGAATAAGTCAGTGCAGAGGATGGAGGGTTGCATAGGGTATGTCGCTGTCTTGGTTTCAGAAAGATCCATTTCATGAAACACCTGATTAAAGACAAGAAGGACTACATGAGCCCACAGAACTCTCATGAGTATTGCTGAAGGTAGCAGCTCTCGTGAAAGCGTATAAGTTCATCGCAGTCCATAGGATCCTTGCAAAGAAAGAGTGATACATAGTTATTACAGCCAGGATTTTGTGTCGCAATCCTGTTATCTGTTCTTCTGTGAAGTTCATTAAAGATGTCTTTGAGCCTGAAAAGAATCTTGCAGGTAATAGACTTGCACTTGTTCTTTTCACATGAAGTCAACCTTAGGTATTACAAAGTCTATGGCACTTGCTTGTTTCACAAGAGTCATCCATTAGCCTCACAAAAGTGTTGCATATTTGTTAGTTTCACCAAGAGTTATTCATAGGGTTATGAACTCTGTTGCACTACATAAGGAATTACCAGTGTAGGTTATGAACTGTTTGTGAACTTCGATGGAAGTGTTTTAGCACAGCAGTATTGTGGTATGCTATGTTGACAATGAAAATACAAAAAACATATCTTACCCTAATAGAACTGCACATGCACTACTAATGAATGCTTTTCATGTTAAGTTTATCCACTTGTAACACGTTTTATTGGATTTTGAGAACAAGTACAACATACCTTAGACTCAGTACGTAAATCCTAGCATCCTGGTTGCACATCCTTATCCAGAGGCACATCCTTATCCAGAGCCTGTCACCCTCCCCACCCAACATCCTGTCATACAACACACTAGGCTCGACCACAACATTTTTTTTTTTTGGAAAACCTTTATTGTGCCTTCACAGTTTACACAGCTTGTTGCCTACAACCCAATTGGGCCGGCCGCTATATAATTTATTTATTTATTTACAAGCTTATATAGCGCTGGAATCGATTCCATCAGGAATATCTCTGCGCTTTTGGGCCAGTCAACAAATACAGAAAAGAACACTAATAGGGATTAGATCTCATTTTTAAATAGGACAGTTTTGAGAAGTTTTCTAAACAGTATGTGAGAGGGGCAGATCCTGAGATGTAAGGTGAGTCGATTCCATAGATTAGGTCCAGCTACGGACAGTGCTCTGCCTCCGTGTCTGGTCTTTTTGACACGAGGAACCACCAGTTGGTGGCTTGTGCTGGATCTAAGTGGCCTGGACGGGATGTAGGGAATGAATTTCTGTCGCAGGTAGGTAGGGCCTTGTCCATTTATGTTTTTATGTCTTATACAGCAAATTTTAAATTTAACTCGCTGTCGTATGGAGAGCCAGTGGAGTTTTTGTAAAAGAGGTTTGGATGCTGTTCTTGGAGGGGCATTCAGAACCAGGCGCGCCGCTGTGTTCTGGACTACCTGAAGTCTGGCCAACACTCCCTCGTTGGCAGATAGGAGCAGGCCGTTGCAGTAGTCAATACGACTTAGAACCAGGGCTTGCACTAAGGTCTTCCTAAACGTGTCAGGCAGCAGAGGGAAAATTTTTCGCAGCATGCTGATGACATGAAAACATGAACCTGCAACAGTGTTAGTGTGTTGCTTTAATGACAAATCCTGATCGAGGCGGATCCCCAGGTTTTTCACGACCTGTTTGGGTTCTGGGACCACACCAAGATCAGAAGGCCACCAGTCTGGAGCCCATAGAAGCTTGGCTTCGCCAAATAGCATGAGTTCTGTTTTGCTAACGTTGCACTGCAGATAATTAGTGGACATCCACTGTGCAACGGCCTTCATACCAGCAGAAAAGGAGTTTTTTATTTCAGTAGTGAGAGTTTCAAAAGGGAAGAGGAGCTGCGTGTCATCCGCGTAGGATACGGGGATGAACCCAAATCTTCGCATCACTCTTGCCAGGGGAGCCACATAGATGTTGAAGAGTGTTGGGCTCAAACAGGAGCCCTGTGGCACCCCTTTTGAAATCTCCACCTCTGCTGAGCGGTGAGCACCCATGGTGACAGTCTGGGTGCGCTCAGAAAAAGCGAAACGTCAAAGCGAAATGTCAAAGAAAAACGATCTTTACAATACAGTTGTGCCGGTAGTCGTCGAAATCATGAGGGAAAGATCGGTAAACAAGTGGTGATGGCAAAATGCAAATGGTCCATGCTTAGAGTACGAGGTTTTCCATTTTCTGTTTTATACCTAAGAAAAGAACATTCAAAACTTCGGGAAGTTACAGTACAATCAGTGAAATAAGCTTATTGCCAGTTAGATATGAGTTTAGTCCTGAGTTAGGGCCAACCCTATGCCGCCCTCTATGCTAGGTAGAGTGTGAGCAAACCACCCTCATCCCTCCAGCCCTCCCCGGTGTATCCCCCCGCATCACTCAGTCCTACTCAGCCCAACCCGTCTTCCTCGTCTGAGTCTAGTGGGTCCTCCTCAGGTAGTGGATCACAGATGTCGCCCCGGTATGTGTTCCATGGGGACCACACTTTGTTCCACTTGGCCGGACACGCCCTGTTCAAGTAAACTGCGCGTTCCGTGACCATGGCCCTGTCCATATTTACGCACCATTGTGAGGCCGTCGGGGGGTCCGCCACCCCCCAGCGCTGCGCGATGTCTCTCTTGGCCATCATCATCCCTAATGTTACCCAGAGGCGGCCATGCCGGGACAAGTCTGTTGGTTCCCACACATTGAGGAGGCAACGCCGCAGTTCCGGGAGCACCGAAACCTCCAACACCTGTGACACAGTGCGCATGACCTGACGCCAGTAGGAGTGTATAACTGAGCACTCCCAGAATGTGTGGAAAAGTGTGCCCTCCTCCCCGCAGCCTCGCAAGCAGAAAGGGTCAGGGGCTCGTTGTATGCGGTGAAGCAATGTCCTGGTGTAATATGTTCTATGTAGAACTTTGAGTTGGATGAGCCTCATTTTTGACGATATTCCCGCTTCCTTAGGGGACGCCAGTGCCTCGTTCCATTCATGTTCATCCATCTCGCCCACTTCCTGCTCCCATTTCTCCTTAAGAGGCACTAGCGGGTCCGGGGAATTGTTAAGGAGTTTTCGGTAGGTGAGGGAGGTGGCTTTTTCTACCATGTAATCCGTCAGAAGGCGATCCTCTAGCGGGGAGGACTCGGGGAGAGTCGATCCCGCCGGAACAGCCGCCAGTAATGCATGACGGATTTGGACATATCGGTAGGTTTCGTGTGGCCCTAGGTCATAGAGTTCTTTCAGGCGGGCAAAAGTAATGACTCCCCCATGTTCCCACATGTCCCCCACCGTTGAGATGCCGATAACGTCCCAGCGGGAGAACCCCTTACTGGTTCGAAGGTTGCCTAGGGCTCGTGAGTCCCAGAGTGGAGTGAGTTTAGTGAGTGTGTCTTTCCACCCTAGTGCAGCGGTGGCTGCGTGCCAGGTGGCCACTGTGAGCCTAGTGGGGCCCTTCAGCGATCTGAGTTTCCGTCTATCATAAAGCGGGGCCAGTAGGCCACTGGTACCCAGTTGGGCCCTGTCCGCCTGGAATGCCGGGTCCGATTGCGATGCATGCAGCCACTGATTGATCGGTCTGAGCTGTGCCGCCCAGTAGTAGAGATATAGGTTGGGAAGTGCGATGCCGCCCTCGTACCAGCTCCTGCAGAGCTTGGCGTGTGCTATACGCGCCGGGCGGTTGTCCCACAGCAGACCAGAGACCACTGCCGCCACCCTTTTGAAGTACCTCTGGGGCACAGCAAAGGGGGTATTGTCCAGGATATATAGGAAGCGGGGCAGGGACTTCATCTTAAAGAGGGCTGCTTTCCCAAGCATCGTTAACGGTAATCCCGCCCAGAAGCTCGCATCTTGCTTGAGGCGGTTCAGCGGTGGCGCGAGGTTCAGTTTTTCGTGTTCCGCCGGGTCACCCGTAACGTGAATACCAAGGTATTTAAATGAGGAGCCGGCCAGTCGCAGAGGGCAGTCTGGTCCAAGCGTTGGGTGGCCACCCGTCAGGGCGTACAGTTCAGATTTACTCCAATTAATAGTGTATCCTGATATCTCTCCGTGGTCGTTGCAAAGGCGCAAGAGGGCCGGTATGCCGTGATCTGGGTCTGTCAGGTACACCAGCATATCATCCGCGTAGAGCGAGACGCGGTCTTCCCAGCCCTCCTTCCATTTAATCCCTTTAAGCAAAGGGGTAGTCCTGATGCGGATGGCCAAGGGCTCTAGTGAGAGCGCAAAGAGAAGGGGGGAAAGAGGGCACCCTTGTCGGGTGCCGCGCCGGAGTGGGAAGGAGCGTGAAATGTGGCCGTTCGCTCCCACATGTGCTACCGGTGCGGTGTATAGCAGTTTGATCCAGGAGATGAAGACGGGTCCAAATCCCATGTACTGGAGTACCTCAAAGAGATAGGCCCACTCCACCATGTCGAAGGCCATTTTCGCGTCAAGCGCCAATATGGCCGCAGGTTCGCCTATGTCAACTGCTTTAGCTAACACCCCATGTACCCGCCTGAGATTGAGCGAGGTGTTCCTGTGGGGCATGAACCCTGACTGGTCCGGGTGAATAAGATCGGACAGATGAGGCAGGAGACGATTTGCCAGAAGTTTCGCTAGAATCTTACTTTCTGCGTTGAGTAAAGATATAGGGCGGTATGAGGAGCATTCCTCAGGGGGCTTACCGGGCTTTGGAATAGCCACGATCGCGGCCGTTCGTTGGTCCAGCGGGAGTACCCCCTTATCACGGCACTCTTCGTACATTCGGAGCAGATAAGGGCTTAGAACGTCTGTGCGTGCTTGGAACCATTCGACTGGGATGCCGTTTGGCCCCAGCGCTTTGCCCGTGCGGAGGGCCCCAATGGCGATCCGCAGTTCGTCAGCTGTGAACGGTGCCTCAAGCTCGGCTGCGGCCTCCGGTAACAGTGCCGGGATGTTTATGTCGTAGAGTGCGCTTTGGGCTGCAATCGCGGTGATGTCCCGTTCCGGAGTATATACTTTCTCAAAATGGGTAGCCAGTGCCTCCACTACGCGATCTGGGTCAGTCTGAGTATTGCCCTCCTTGTCTCTCACCTGCTGGATCCCTCTGGAGCTACCCCCTCTCTTGTCGAGCCAGGCCAGCATTTTTCCCGCTTTGTCCCCAACATCATATACTCGGTTTTGTGTATCTGAGATGTGGCCTTGTGTGATGAGCCGAGCGTGGTCTGTGTACAGACGCTGGGCAAGTGCTAGTGCATGCGTTGTGTCATCCGTGGGGTCTGCTTCATGGGCAGTGGTGGCTTCGCTCAGTCGGAGCTCAAGGGCCGCGTGTTCCGCTGCCTGTTCTCTTCTATGTGACGTTATAGAACTGATGGCTTGCCCCCTTAGGACTGTCTTATAGGCCTCCCAGAGGACCTCAGCGGAGGCTGCTGTCGGTTCGTTCTCCATGAAATAATGTGTCGTGGCGGTCTGCAGGGCCTTCCCGACCTTAGGGACCTTTAGATAAGAGGCGTGCATAGGGAAGACGCGGTTGCGCGTTCGTGTCCTTGAGGTAATGGTGAGAGTCAGTGGTGAGTGGTCTGAGATGCCCCTAGGGTGTATGTGCACTTCCTCTACGCGCTGTAACCCATCCCCTAACGCCAGGAAGTGATCAATGCGGGATAGGCTATTGTGGACGGTGGAGTGGAACGTGTACTGTCGCAGTGTAGGGTGAACATGGCGCCAAATGTCTATCAGCCCTAGTGCCTCTGTGAAGCGCTGAAACCTGGAGGGACCCCCGGGGAGGGCAGCCGCTGGAAACCTATCGAGTTGCGGGTCCGCAGATGCATTGAAGTCCCCGCCTAGAAGTATGTCACCCTCGGGGAGGGACAGCAAGAAGTCGCCCAGGGCTGGCAACATCACGGAGTGCAATGATGGTGGGATGTAAACTGAAACTATTGTCAAGGGGCGCCCGTCCCATTGTCCTGCAGCTGCTGCAAAACAGCCCTGTGTGTCAGTCCTAGTACTGAGGGTGATAAAATTGGAGGACTTTCTAAGTAGGATACCCGTGCCCCGGGACCCAGTGGAGAATTCCGAGTGGGTTAACATTTTATACCCCCTTCTGTCCAGGGCCTTAGTGGCGCTACCCATTAAATGGGTCTCTTGGAGGAGTATTAGGTCAGGTTTGTGACGTTTCACCTCGGACAGAACGAGGCCGCGCTTCACTTTATCACCTAGGCCGCGCACATTCCATGCTAGAAGTTTGAGGGAGGAGCCGCCCATTCGCGTCTCCCCCGTTCGCATTACGTTAGGCTGCACATCCACCATCAATAAACATCAGAGACAGAAACCATCGGAGCAGACTCCGCCACCCCAGCAACAGTTCAATAAGCATTACAGTGCATGTTACAGTTTGTGATCGATTCTGTGAACGTCCCGTAAAAACAAACAAACCACCCCCCAACCCCCCCCACCCTGCCTCCCTGCCAAACGGACTCAGAACTGCCCGCCACCCCACCTTAGCAGAGCGCTTATCCCATGCCAAAAACAGAGTACTTGCGCGTCAGGGGAGAGTGTCCCCCAAAGCAGGCGGTCCCTCTACTGTCCTCGGGTTGTCCGGGCCAGCGTCCATGAACGACTTGGTGAACAATCATAGTGGGAATAAGGTCCAGGTTACACATTTAGTTCCCCATGGCAGTGTCATTTGCCTCCAGCAGCTCCCATGTGGTCCTGTAACGGTGATCCATTCGCACTGCCCCTGGTCGATGATTGTGAGCCCGGCCGGCTCTCCTCTCCCGTCCTGTTGCGTCGGCGGTTGGAAGTGCGGTCCACAGTGCGCCAACCATCCAGCCATTCTCTTGCAGACTCCGCCGAGTCGAAGAACCAGACCTTCTTATCGGCCACCACTCTCAGTCGGGCCGGAAACAACATGGAGTACGGCAGTTCTTGGTCGCGGAGTGATTTTTTAACCTCTAAGAAGGTCCTCCTCCTGCGGGTGACCTCCGCCGTGTAATCCGGGAAAAAGGATATCCGTGAATTTTGGATTTGGATGGGCGGTGCCACCCTGGCTGCCTGGAGGACTGCATCACGGTCTCTAAAGTTAAAGAGTCGCGCCAGGATGGGGCGCGAGGCGGCCCCCGGGGTAGGTGTCCCCCCGGGGACCCGGTGGGCCCGCTCTACTGTAAAGAAGTTGGATAGTCCCTTCGGGGCCAGTTTTGTCTTTATAAGGTCCTCAACATACAAATCCATGGCTCCCTTTGTTTCGGACGCCGGAACCGCCAGGATACGGACATTGTTGCGTCTGGAGCGCCCTTCCTGGTCGTCCAGCTTGTTTTTGAGAAGTTTATTGTCCGCCTGTAGTCTCTCCATTGCCACTTGTAGGTCGGAAACGTCCTCTATCAATGATTTGGTCACAACCTCCACCTGCTTCACACGTTCGCTCATTTTCTGGAGGTCGGCTCTAATAAGGGTAACCTCGGCCGCGGTCGAGCCCACCGTGGCCTGCACCTGCTCCAGCGCTCTCAGTACATCGTCCTGCGTGGCTTTTTTGGCACCGTCGTTGTCCGCGCCCTTTCCCAGCGATTTGCGCTGCTCAGGTGGAGTGGACGTCTGGTTGTCATAAGCAAATTTTCCGAGCTTCGCCTGAGCGGCGGTCTGTCGTGGCCCTTTCCCCGCCATTGTTCCTTTATGGCGAGACACCGTTTATGATGGAGCGGGCCGGACGCCCGCAGCTGTCCGCTTGGGGGGGAGGGGGTATGAGGAAGGTCCAGACAGGGTATGGGCCAGGGGTCGCTGACGATGGCAAGGTGCTGCCGACGGCCACGGAGCCGTTGCGGTTCCGGCAAGTTCAAGCAAAATGGTGACTGTTGCCTCGCAGGTCCCACGGTGTGTGTCGAGCGCAGCAAAGGGGGCACCACAGCGTAGTGCCACTGGATATGCCGCGTGAAGGGTGAAATGGTCGGCGGGAAGGATTGCCAGCCGTTGGCGTCGAGTGCCGTCGTCAGCGGCTATTTCCGGTTGGTCGTGCCGGGGAGGGTAGACTTCCGCCCGGCCCTAGGTTCCACTCGACACCGGTGCTCGCCTCGTGCCACCAGGCCCGTCTTCTGTGAGGGATTCGGCCGAAGTTTCGTCCCGATGGTGGGGTCTGAGCGGACCCAAATTTTCTTTGCTTGCGCCGTTCGGTCACCGCACCCAGGACACCCCTTCTGGACTGATCAGTGAGCGGATAGGCATGCGGATTGTTGCGGGATTCCGCCTCGCTACGGGAGCCTCTCTAGGTTGCTGCCGCCATCACCGGCTGCTAGCCACGCCCCCCATGACCCCCATATTTTGTCAAATTTCCTCAGCCATCCTTGTGCTTGTTTAGCCATTTTCACTGCTTGCATACACCAGTCCATATTCTATATGGGGCAGTGTCCTACCACCCCACAGCTGTATAATATCCCTCCTAGCCACCATCAATGGGCTATCGCAAAAGATAAGGGTATATTGTGGCGCATTACTCGCGCTGTAAGATAAACCTGCTGCCTCATAACTCGTTCCATATAGCCTTGTATGTCTTGCAAGTAAGCCTGCAATTTGGGGCATTCCCACTAAGTATCGACTAGCGTGCCGATGTGATAGCGACCTCAAAAGCATTTATCTGTAGGGATCCTACCCATATTGTTCAATCTAATCTGAAAGAGACTATTAGTTGTAGATTCCTTACCTTCACATTCCCCCAGGCATCAGAATGGATCCCGAGAATTTTTTTCATAGCAGTACCCCTGCGCATGGATAGGTTGCATCAGTCGACTCAGCGTCCATCGTTGGCTTCGTGGTAGCAAGGGTGACATTGCAGTATCTACTTAGACGCCACCATCACTCTCTGACATCAGTTCTTTCTTTTTCCACGAAAGCCAGCGCAGATCAAGAGAGAGCAGTACCTTCAGTCACTTTTTGACTGATATTTTTAGACTTTTGTTGATTAATGTTTGGAGTCGGGTTGACTCCTGGTGCACTAGGGATGCCACGTCAGACTGGCTTCAAGGCTTGTGACTCCTGTCACAAACTAATCTCGGTCACAGACCTGCACCTTGTGTTCCTTTGGTGCATGGAGCGCGACCACGACCTGAAGTCGTGCTCCGACTGCTGAACCATGAACCCGAAGTCCTTGCAGGAGCGGTCCTGAATGCTCTCGAGGCCCGGCAGTCTGCTCCGCGTCGCTCGAGGTATGATCGAGAGGGAAGTCAACTGAACGGTCGTGGACTTATATATTTTTTCATTATTCTTCCTGCTTCATCCATTTTCAACAGGCGGGTGCTATTCCGGGGCTGGGCATGAATTGTGTGTCAACCGTTGCAAGGTCGGGAGGCACACCTAGTATGTCGTATTTTTCTAAAGTTTATCCAATTTAATTCTGTGAAAGCGTGCAGATTGGTATGCTGCCATACCCAAAGGCACTGAGATAATCAACAATATTCAGAGATGGGGCGTCATTTTCGCCCCAACCAATCGCACTGCTGAGTGCGCCAACATGGCAGTATTTTTTATCAAAGTCCTCCTTGTATTTCAAAATTTTTACTCATTTTTTATTCATTTTTACTCACACCATACTAATCTGCACGTTTTCACAGAATTAAATTGGATAAACTTTAGAAAAATGATATACGAAGTGTACATCCCGACCTTGCAACTGTTGACACACAATTTATGCCCAGCCCCAGGATCTGTTGAAAATGGATGAAGTAGTAAGATTAATGAAAACATATATTCAATTCAATTGAATTCAGTGATTTATATAGCGCGCTACATACCCAGAGGGTCTCAAGGCGCTTGGAGAAGGGTGGGGAGTTACTTGTAGAGTCCATGAGTTTGGGAATAACATCATGATTTATTTAAGACAGTATTTAAACGAGGAAGAAATGAACTTTAAAATGAACTTTAAATATTCATGAACACCACATTTGTGTACAGTGATCTGCATTAGATTTTTTTTAACTCCAACGAATTGAATGATGAAAAATGCAGTCTCTTTAATGCAAAGGCATTTGGTGAAAACAACTGCGACGATAGGATGGCATGAAAATTGAAACTTAGTGGGCCAATCGGGTGGTTCAGAAAGATGCGTTAAAATGGAGACGGAGAGAGGGGAGTAGAATGTTTTGGCGGAAGATACATTGAGAATGGATGGCTTTTAACGTTTTATGGCAAGTACGTGTTTTGCAAGGCAGATTGTTGCTGAGGGGTGAAAGTCTAGAGAGAGTACAGTGTGGGTCAAAACGGCAGTAGTAGACAAGTGTAAACGCATTGATTAATGATGGGAGCAAGCCGGAGAGCTATCGGCCTATTTCACTCTTGCCGTGGCCGGCTAAGGTGATGGAGGCACACGTAAATGCCGCTCTCTCGGAACATCTCCGTCGAGCTGATATACTCGACGCCACGCAGAATGGGTTTAGGGCAGGTCATAGCACGGAGACGGCTCTGCTGTATATGGTGGAGCACCTTCGCTCCGTGCTTGACGCGGGACAAACGGCAGCGCTGGTGCTATTAGATCTAAGCGCTGCCTTTGACACCGTCTCGCACCCTATCCTTCTGCAGCGTTTAGAGGAGGCTGGTGTTACCGGCACCGCTCTCGACTGGTTCCGGTCGTTCTTAACCAACCGGGCCTTTAGCGTGACCGTCCCACCTTATCAGTCAAAATTCCATCCGTTGAACCTGGGCGTCCCCCAAGGCTCCTCGCTGAGTCCTACGCTGTTCAATCTGTACGTAAGGCCGCTAGCTGAGGTTGTCAAACAATGGGGTATGACCATGGTGTCATATGCCGATGACACCCAGCTAGCGGTCACGATCAGCGGGGATGCTGAAGTCGACGCTCCCAGGTTTCAACAAGGACTGAGGGCGGTCGCTAGCTGGATGACGCTCAATTGTCTCCAGCTAAACGCTAGTAAGACCGAGGTGATGGTATTTGGTAGACAACCGGAACTGTGGGGAGAGAGATGGTGGCCGGAGGAGTTGGGTTCTGCTCCCATCCCAGTCGCCGAGATTAAGAACCTCGGGGTCTGGTTGGACCCTTCCCTTACGTTTGCATGCCACACTAAACGCACGGCTGCATGTTGCTTCGGCATCTTGCGTGGGCTCCGTCCTGTGCTAAAGTTCTTCGATGCCCCTACTCGGCAACTCATGATCCAAGCTACCGTCATCTCCAGGCTGGATTATGCGAGTTCTTTGCTGGCCGGGTTGAACGCAGCTGAGATCGGGCGCCTGCAACGGATCCAGAATGCCGCAGCGAGAGCGGTGGTAGGCCTTCCAAGATTCTGTCCTACCTCCAGCACCATACGAGCGCTGCATTGGCTTCCGGTGGCGCAGCGTATTCAGTTTATGGTCCTCTGCGTCGCCTATAAGATCTTGAAGGGTTCCCCGGCAACGATCCTCACGACCCTCATGGCCAACTACATCCCAGCACGACCCTTAAGATCGGCAGACCTCGAATTGGCCGTGGTACCGCGCTTTAAGCGAAGCAGGGCCGGTGGACGCTCATTTCGAGTGCGGGCCGCTGCTTTGTGGAACTCCTTACCCCCGGCAATTCGCGCTATGAGCGATTTGCTTTCTTTTCGTCGCGCCGTGAAAACATTTTTATTCCCTTAGTCATTTGCCTCTGTTGTTTTAGTTAGTTGTGTTGTGTAGCTGCCTTGTCGGGCGCCAGGACGCTCCTTAGCTGGAGCATCTGTGCGCCAAATAAAAACCACATAACATAACATAACATAACATTAAGGAACTAGGAAAGTAAATGATGCCTATAGGACATGTAAGTGAAGGTTACATACAGATTGTTACTCGAAGAGAAAGGGGTTGGAAATAGACGGAATGAGAATAGTTTATAATGTAATTGCGTTTTATGGGCACTGACAACAAGAGGGGCGATGAGGATTGTATTAGAATAGGAGAAAGTTTCAGTTGAGATATTGGCACGCAATGCTTATAGAAGGAAACCAGTTATTTTCGTGGAAAAGAAGGGTTTATCATGGGAAGATTTTGGGGGTATAATGCAATGCAGTACTTTCTTAAAATTGCACAGAAAGTAGAGATGTTAGATGATAGTTAAAATAACCATTGGTAACTGTGTTTTTTATGATTATTTGTAGTGACCCCTGAAGAAGGGCTCTTTTGCCCGAAATACATTGGGTATTTTATCGAATAAACGCTGACTTAAATAAATTTGCACTAGTCGTGTTCTTTCAAGAGGTCCGGTCGGACACGGTTGGAAAATTAGAAGCGTGGGAAATTGCATTTACACTCCATGTGTGGATTCAAACAAAGGTTGAAGAATCATTAAGGAAAAGAGTAATGAGTAAAAATGTTGAAATACAAGGAGGACTTTGATAAAAAAAATACTGCCATGTTGGCGCATTCAGCAGTGCGATTGGTTGGGGGGAAAATGACGCCCCATCTCTGAATGTTGTTCCGTAGGGCGGCTCAGGCCTTAAACCTCGAGTTTCCTACGGTGGCAGCCAGGACTAACCTCCTGACCAAGGTGCTTCAACCAGCAGTGACCTCTTCGGAGCCCCTGCTGCCGTCCAATGAGACCCTCAAGGTTATCCTTCTGGGCACTTGGCCCAAGCCCAGCACACAGGCTCCTGTGGATAGGATGATTGTCCAAAGCCACCGCCCGGAGCTTGGTGGTTCAAGCCTGTAAATCCAAGCGTGTATTCCCTACTGCTCCCCCACATAGGGAATCCAAAAAGCTGGACCATCTTAGGAAGAAGATGTTTTCTTCTGCCAGCTTGAGACTGAGGTCGGTGAACACCGCATGTCTGTTGGGCCGATACACCCACTCTCTGTGGGACTCGGTTGCGCACGTGCTGCCACAGTGCCAGGAGGATGTCTGGGCCACTCTCTCCCATGCCGTTGCTGAGGGCAGAGATGCAGCCAAGTTCGTCATTCAATGTGTGCTGGACACCGCTGACTCGCTAGGCAGGGCGATTTACAGGCGGGCCATAGAGCGCATCCCTGTGCCAAAAGTAGGCCGCGGTTGCTATCCCCACTACTTTCTGGTACCCAAGAAGGACAAAAGCCTGCGTCCTATCCTATTTTTTTTATTTATAAAGTTTTATATAGCGCGAACATGACCCAAGAAGGTATCATAGCGCTTTACATTTAGGATTGTTGGGTTAAAAGTTACATCAGATACAAGAGCATAGTAAGGTACAGTGCACATAAACAATGTTTCAATAATTCGTAGGAGGGAGGGGAGGAAGGAGTAATAGCGGGGATACGAGGAGGAACTATGCCCAATGTCCGGCTGGGTAGGTGACGGTCAAGGGGGAAACCAAAGGCAATCTCCTCATTAGCTGTCAAGCATCTCCACCCGTCATCAGCCATGTTGCTCAGGTCTCAGAGTTTAGGAAAAAACTGTTTTTAGTGATTTGCGATGGTTATATAGCGCTATCTAGACCCAGAGGTATCAGAGCGCTTAACCAGGGGAACGTTGCAATAGAAGGTACAACAACATGATTATAAAGCGCTGGCTAGCCCCGTAGGTATCAGAGCGTTATAACAGAGGAACATTGTGTTACAAATTGCATCAGTTGCAATAACGTAATAATGTACAGTAAACAAACAACCAGGTCGAGAGAATTCCTAGGAAAGGAGGGAAGGAAGGAGCCATAGCATGGAGAACTGTGTCCAATGCCCGGCTGGGTAGGTGACGGTTGAGGGGGAAACCAGGGCCAATCTCCTCATTAGTTGTTTAGCAACTCCATTGGGCATCACTAATGTTGCTCATGTCTCAACATTCAGGAAAAACAGTTTAGAACAGATTTATAGGCTATGAGGATAGAAGTAAAAGAAGGAGTACTCATCCAGTTCGCATAATGCAGAACTAGATGTGTTTGTCACAGAAATTCTGAAGGAAGATCCAGGAAGGATGTACAGAAGTAACTCCTTGCAAGATTGCAGGTGTGTCATGTTTGTGGGTTCTGTGAACCAATTTAAAAGCAAGGTACTTTTCAACAGTCACTGTCCTCGCAACATCACTGCTATTTCCTGCTCACCCAATGCTCTGTTCCAAAGTTGTAACTTCAGATGAGTACTAAAGTTCTGCTTATTGAGCAACTATTCTAATGTTCCGGTAACAGAGAATTCAACTAAGGAACTTACCAGTATAATCGCTCTCTTAGCTATAGTGTATGTTTTGAGGTAGGTTACCACAAACAATGAGCATTAAAGTGCGTGCATGCTCTTAAGAGAACAAACCTTGTAACTTGATGCAGTTTCACCTTTCTAGATCTTCTGTATATGCCTTTGTCTCAAGACTGACTTTCATATATACATATCTGGAGCTTCACTCTTTATGGTCACTGGATATGCACATTTTTGACACAGCCAGAGACCCAGGTAGGCAACGTTAAGGACAAAAAACAGGCCAGGAACTGGTACTGGTTTTTCAATTTGAATAACTACCTCCTAAGCTTCACTACATATAGGAACATTTAGGGTACACTGTCCTTATGTGCTCATGGGCATAGTCTCAAATCCCAGTGGCTCCATTTAGCTTTCCATCTTCATGAGGTCAATAAAATGAGTGCCATTGAACCGAGTAACAATAAACAATTATTTAGCACCTAGATGCCACAAGACGTTAACATGCGGTTTACAAATACATATTAGGTTTTGTCATATAATTTTTTTTATCCACTTCTTTTCTGGAGCTAGCTTTGCAGATGGATTTGAAAATACCAGCCATGGCACTGCTGTCCTAACATGTTTTTGAGCTTCTTTGTGAACCTGAAACTGCCCAGTCTCTTTCTGATCCATCGGGACCTCCGGAAGGAGAAGTTCAAGATGTTGACTTTGGCTCAGGTTCTGTCTGCCCTCGACCCTGAAGACTAGATGGTAGCGTTTGACTTGCAGGACACCTATTTCCACATTCCTGTCCTGCCAGCCCACAGGCATTACCTATGCTTCACGGTGGGCCATGAGCACTTTCAGTTTACCGTGCTCGCTTTTGGCCTTACCAGCGCCACTCGGGTGTTCACGAAAGTGATGGTGGTGGTCGCAGCTCATCTGCGCAGATCAGGGGTTCCAGTCTTCCCCTTTCTCGATGACTGGCTGTTGAAGGCAGGCTCGCCCCAGTCTGTTGTCTCCCACCTCCAGACTACGGCAAACCTCCTGCATTCGCTGGGGTTCTCTATCAATGCACGAAAGTCACACCTGAAACCCTCTCAGAAGCTCCTCTTCATCTGCGCGGTTCAGGACACAATGCATTTTTGGGCCTATCCTCCTGAGCAGCGAGTCCGGGATATTCGGGCTATGATTCCGATCTTTCAGCCTCTATTCCGGGTGTCGGTCAGAATGACCCTGCAACTGCTGGGCCTCATGACCTCCTGCATCCTGCTGGTGGATCATGCCACGTGGCATAGGTGGGCTCTACAGTAGGACGAACTGAAGTTCCAGTGGGCACAGCATATGGGGAATCTTTCAAATTGCGTCCTGATCTCGGAGGGCACTGCACGCCAATTGGGGTGGTGGCTAATGATCCAGGATTGGGTCAACGGCAGGCCCTCTCCCTTTTCCAACCAGATTTCCCAGTGGTGACAGATGCATTGCTTCTGTGATGACCAGGCACATGGGGGAGGCAGCGATCAGAGGCCTCTGGTCTCCGGCGGAGTCCGCGTTCCACATCAACCTTCTGGAGCTCTGGACCATTTGTCTTGCAGTCCGTGGAAGAGTAGTGAATGTGTTCATGGACAACAAAACTGCCATGTGGTACTGCAACAAAGAGGGTGCGGTGGGGCCGTGGACCTTATGTCAAGAGGCTCTTCGTCTCTGGACATGGCTGGAACATCAGGGGATATCGCTGGTGGCTCAAAACCTGGCAGGTTCACTGAACGCCAGAGCGGACAAACTCAGTCACAGGTGCATGATGGATCACGAATGGCATCTTCACTCGGAGGTGGTGCAAGGTCTCTTTCTGCATTGGGGAGAGCCTTGGTTAGATTTATTCGCCACCGAAGAGAACGCGCAATGTCAGCAGTTCTGCGAATTGGAATTTCCAAGGCTTCACTCGCTCAGCGACGCTTTTCGCCGTGAGTGGGGTTGAGGTCCTCTATATGCCTTTTCACCTATACCACTTCTGCACTGAAGCACTGAAGAAGATGAAGCGCAACTGGGCCCAAGTCATTCATGTGGCTCTAGATTGGGCACAAAGTGTCCTCCGATCTGACTGCCTCTTCGGGAGGATCTTCTGTCGCAGCAGCAGGGGACGGTCCTACACCCAAAACTGTCAAACCTCCACCTCCTTGCATGGAGATTGAGCGGTAGCAGTTGATAGCTTGTGAACTTCCTCCCGAAGTTTGTAATGTTATCTTGGCAGCCAGGTGTCCCTCTAATAAGATGGTGTACGCCTGTAGAAGGAACATATTTGTGGCATGGTGCACAGCAATGGCTGTGGATCCCCTCTCTGACCCTCTTTCTGAGGTCCTTTTGTTCCTCCTTTCTTTGGCAGTGCTCTGCTCTGGTCAGAATTAAGGGCTATCTTTCAGCCATCTCAGCCTTTCTTCGGCTGCCTGATCAGCCTTTTCTTTTCAAGTCCCCTATTGTAAATAGATTCCTTAAGGGCATTACTCACCTCTTTCCTCCTATTCCATTTGTAATGCCTCAGTGGGACTTGAGCTTAGTTCTGACATACCTTATGTGAGCTCCTTTTGAACCACTACATAACTGTCCTCTCAGACTTTTAACTTTAATAACTGATTTACATTTACATTTACATTATATTTTCTAGTGGCCATCACCTCTGCTCGCAGGGTGAGTGAGCTTCAGGCTCTACCCTCTAGGCTTCCTTTTCTTGTTGTTCATCCAGACAAGGTTGTCCTAAGAACCAGACCTTTCCTTATTCCCTAAGTGGTTACTTCTTTCCACATTGGTCAAACCATCACTTTGCCCACCTTCTTTCCGCCTCCGCATCCTTCAAAAGAGGAAGAAAGACTCCACTGTATGAACCCAAAACATGCACTATCTTTCTATCTGGATCGCACAAGACATTTACGGGTGGCTGAGCAACTCTTTGCTAGCTATGTGGGCGCTAAAAAAGGTCAGGCTTTCCAAAATTGACCATCTCTCGGTGGGTCGTTGTTTGCATTAAAATGTGTTACTCTTTGGCAAAGAAGGAGCCTCCAGTAGGACTGCGCACCCATTCCACTGGGGTGACGGCATCCACTACTGCTATGGGCGTGGAGTCTTCCTTCATGATATCTGCCAGGCAGCCACATTGGCATCTTGGCAAACGTTCAAAAAACATTACTGCTTGGATTCTAAATTCCAGAGAGAAGGCTTCTTTGGCCATTCTGTTCTCCAGGACTTCCTGGTGTAAACTTGGTTTTCAAACCCACCACCGGGATTGGTATTGCTGGTGTTTCTATTCTAAGGTAAGGAATCTATAACTAATAGTCTCTTTCAGATGAACAAGTTAACTTACCTTCGCTAACGATATATCTGTAAGAGACATATATTAGTTATATATGTTCCTTACCGCCCCACCCATCCGCCCCGTTCTGCGAACTGACTTCTAGGGACAAGGACTTCCTTGCAGCGCCCTAGTTTTGTGCACCAGTGGTCAGTGTCTTGCATGGCTCTGCGTTTCTGGGGTGGAATGTCGTGTAAAGAACTGACGTCAGCTCACAAGGGCGGCGTCTAAGTAGATACTGCGACGTCATTCCGGCGAACAGGACGCCGACGACGGACGGGAATTCGACCGACGCCACCTATCAACGCGCAGGGGTACTGCTACAAAATAGCTCTCTGGATCCAGTCTGACTCCTGGGGGTAATATTATGGTAAGGAATCTATAACTAATATATGTCTCTAACAGATAAATCATTAACCAGGCGCAAGCCCATCGTGATGAACTGCTGTGCTGTATGCTACCCGGTGCAAAATTAAATAAGCAAACAGGAGTGTGTTCCTTCAGGCCACTACCAAGGCCTGTGGCCACGCCCTGGCCTCTATTAGCCTGCCTCCACTCAGTTGCAGCTCAGGGTCTGTCTCGGGCCTCTACAGCCCACCTCAGCTCCCAGCCTTTTGAGCACTCTACTACGGCCCTACCCAGGTATGGTGTGCCCTCAGTATGGGAAGGGAAACATCTGACCAGACTTCAGTAATTGGGGGCTGTCCTCACCGTCCTTCCACCTGGGTAGAGCTTCAGGGCACAAACTCCCCACCACTAACAGCAAGCGGCACCACCCATTTATTTTGGTGGGGAGCCCCCTCGCTGCCACAACACCTCAACTTCTCGTGCTCTGCTTCGCAGCATGCCCAAGGCCACACCTCCTCACTTGTCACTGCCCTGGGACACATTTGGGTCCTCGGCGGCTCCACAGGCGCCGCATCCTCAACTCCCGCATGTTCAGTACCTCTTCCTGGGTTCTATCGAGGATCAGCCTCATGCTCAGGGGCCACTGCAAGGCACCGCACTCCATCCACGTTACCAATAATGGCCGCTACCGAGCCCGTCTCTGTCTTGGCGGTCCACAGTGTACCCACAGACGATTTTCTTCCTCCTTCGGGCACCTCAGAGGTTTTGTGGCCAGCACCGCCTACAAGCCTAACCCACTGGTAGGATTATGGCAGGATCTTTGAGGATTTCACCTTCCTCTGCGGTAGCGATACATCAGTGCGCCATCTTAGGCTCAGCACCCGGCCACGCCACGCTTATAACCTTAAATGCAAACCAGACATAAAAAGTTATTTCCTAATACTGAAGTAGGCTCTCATTAGCAATCTATCTGTCAACCTGATTGCTATGAAGCTATTTGAGTTTTAGGCAAAATGAAATACCAGTCAAATACACAGGCAACTAATGTATACACAAAAGTGATGCATTGGTTGAATTAATCTATGCCACCGGTAATTACATTGGCCGCATCCCAGTCCATTGGTCTTTTGAACACCATGCCAACTCAGTTTGGACCCAGCCACATGTAAAACAGCGTTGGCCCTGCTCAAATGAGAACTGTCCTGTCCAAACTACCAGGCGTGGTCCTCCTTGAACCAGAATACAAGTGACCCAAGACTGATTTCGCCTAGTTAGGTTCTCATCAGCCAGGACAAAACCGGTGTGCTTGTGTTCCTGTTAAAAGAGGACATGGCTTAGCAGTTTGGACTGGAATGTCCCTATTAGAGCAGGGTAGACTGTTTTGCATATCGCTGGGTTTCATCTAAGGTTACATGGGGACCAAAAGAATGATGGATGGGAATGCTAACCAAGTGATTGCTAGTAGTTAGACTTATTGCAAGCATCCTCTCATCACCTTTTGTGTGGTTGACATAGGCTCCTAATACCATTATGTTCATAAAGATGTATATTGCTGATTTTGCTTTACTACTTTGTGAGCACACAAGTGAATTGGTTAACTGCGTATATCTCGAAGGTGTACACCTCTGAACTTTGAATTGTGTCTTATATCTGATCCGAAAAGCTAATGTAACTTTGTTCAGGCGTAGACCTTATAGTGTGATGACCTCTGCCTTATGAAGTAATCTTGGGCCAATGTACTACGGTTAGTGCAAGCAATGGGTATTTTCCTCACACCAGCTAGGTTGTAAGGTCACCTTTATTATGCATAATGAGAGACGTACTAATCAGCCTGTGAGGGAGGAGTCTGTTTGTGATTCTGTGCATATGCCTGCTACGGCAGGGATGGGAGCCTGCAAGGGACAGAAGACCTCCATCCCATAGTTTGATTCACTGAATGGCAACAAATCTTTTTAATAGCCTCTGAAACCAACCATAGATTTGTTCAAAAATAATTTTTTAAAGCAACACATTCGAAAGACAGGTGCTGCTTGAATATATATATATGCTGTCATTCAGTAAATAAAAGACACACAATTGATGGACGGAATGCAGATCAAATCAAAACATTCACCCCCAGTCAAGAGATCTGGGTTAAATCCCTCTTTTTTTGCTCACCATGCCACCCCAGTTTAGACCTGGCCATATGCAAATCAGTCTTGACCCTGTGCCTCATGGGAACAGTCCAGCCCGAACTGCCAAGCCAGGTCCTCCCTGGACCGGAAACAAGCACCCTAGGACCGGTTTCGGGGTTTCACCCCTCTTCAGCCAGGATAGCTTGATTCCAGTGGCACAGTGAGCTCAGGGCCCACGTCTGGGCATACCTGGCGCACTTAGGGCGAGAAAGCAAAATACATCAATAGTTCTTTTTGCATTTGTCATTCAGTAAATGGCACTGGGGAAACAGGTTGTAGTCAACAGGTGCTGACAACCAACTCTGACAAGATGAAGGTTATCTCTCAGGAGAGCTTCCACTTAATGAATTTGTTACCTCCCCGTTTTTGGGTCTCGGTAACAATAGTTGGCGACCACAATTACGGTCATGATTAATTGATAAATTGCCTGCCAACTAGCAAAAGAGAGGTGATGCCCATTACACATTGTGATTATGTGAATCGTAGGCTTGCAACAGCAAACCAGATTGATACATCAGACCTCTGGAGTTAACCAGAGTTAATTTTTCTTGTGTTGTGTTTTCACTTTATTACAGTTAAAGTACTGTATAAATACTTCGGAAATGTCCTCTAAGTTAGATCTGACTATTTTTGTGCCAAGTTACCAGTGGGTTAAGAACAAATTTATTTATTGACTTTTGTGGTTTACCCTGACAAAGATTGTGTTTATTATTTGAGGCGGGTTGTCACTCCCTCAGCTAATAACCCAATTTCTTACACAGGGGCATAAAGTAGCAGCATTATGTTTTCATACCTAATGCAGCTCCTTCAAATGAATACAAATTGAAGATCTGCGGTGGCTAAGCTTGATGTATCTCTACTTTACAATAGTAATGGCATTATAAGGGGATCTCCATAAATTGACTCAGTGAATTGATGCTAGACGGCCTCTATTGAAGAAGAAATCGAAAAGTCTAAATGCTGCAAATCTATAAATCAGCAAGGAATGGGCCTGCTACGTCAGTGTGTTTCTGTGAAGAAAACAGGGAAGCAGTAAAGAAGACAGAGTGGTGTTAACCAGCAGTTTAAGCAGTGCTGTGTTGCTTCCATTACACATGTGGAAAACAATTTGAATTCCTGGAGAACATGGCTTGAACTGATTGACATGGCTTGACTGGAGATGCCCTCTCAGCGACAATAAAGACATACATGATCTTCTTGTTTTGCTAGAGGAGGTGCTGTGCATTCTGGGTTGAGTTGGTGAAGTTGTTGAGTTGAGTTGGTGAGTTGGTTGACATCAGGCTCCTCACCAAGATCCTGCAGGGTAGAAATCCAGGGCCTAGATCACTGGTGAGCTAGCTATGACTAAGCAAAAAGAATTGATAGCTTAAGTGGCAATGAAATAACATTATCTCCACTCCTCTGGGGCGAAGGTGCAAGCTTCCCCAGACTTGAAAAAGGTGACAATGGTGAGAGGGCAGGAAATTCTGGGCATCAACAAAATAGTTCGTAAAGAGCAGCTTTGAAGCCTCGCTGCTTTTCTGAGAGATAGGGGTAGACCTTGAAGGGAACCTAAATAAAGTTTCGCACTCTGAGTACTATTTCTTGAGGTGAGACAATTGCAGTGGAGTTGCGGAGGCACAAAATTATCCCAGTTCACTTTTATTCCCCCTCTCTTGGGGATTGCCTCCCTTCTCCCCTTCAGCCTCCCAGGTTAAAGAGAGAGCTTAAAGTTTGATAGGATACATATTCTAAAGTAGATCTACAAATACCAACCTTGGCTTTCTTTGATTTCAACTAGGGGTTTGCTCCTTTACCCTCCCAGTCTTTTTAAGCTAAGGAGTTTATTGACAACCATAGTTATATTCTGCTTTAGATTGTTCATTGAACAATACGCTGGGTTCACTTCATGTGGTTCTAGTATTGGTATGTATACCTGGGATTGCTAAGTTTCCTATTTTCAATAAAATATTTTACTCTAGAATCTAAAGGGTCCAATAGGCATGCACTATAATCACAGGCGAAGTGGCGGCATGATACGTGCCAAATTATGGCTCCTGCTATTAAGTGACTTGAGAAAGAAATCTGAACTCCTTTTCGCCCAAAACCCTATTATGGCTAATATTTGGTGCTAATTGAGCTATTTGCAGTGGACACCCACACGTGTCATGCAAGGTAAGCTCTTACATATGGGCAGAAGGTATCGCAGCCCCATTTGATTGACGTAGAAGCTGTACCTCCATTTTTAGTGGTAGACAGCAGTCCCTTTCTGACAACCTATTTATGAGCAGCAGTGTATGTACTCTTCTGCCTTTTGCTCTGTATCACTTTTATTCTCCACCCTTATTATTTGCTTTGACAAGAATCTCTTGTCTCTTTGCTTGATTCTTCGCTTGTAAGAGATTTGATCTTCCACAGTACATGTTGCACCGGCTAGTTTTAGACAGGCAAAGGCCTACTCAACATGGAAGACTAACATTTTGGGAAAGTTATCAGTGAGTTATTTTGTTTTTAATTTGAATGCTCTTTGACTTTTCTCGCGTACAGATAATGTTAAGCTAGCTGTTATACTCGTAGCTCAATAACCCCCCCATGGTGCTGCCAGGATTGGGTTGGGACAGTCTGAAAATAGGTACTGGGCACCAGAGTGTTGTGTTATTATGTATTATATTTTTATTCTTTGTAATTTTACCTAGTATCATTCGGGAAGAAAATTATTTTGATGCTAGGAAGCTACCAGTCATGGAATGTGATCTTGGTAGCAATGACATTATGATTAAAGGAGGAACAGATTTGGATGCAAGAAATGTTCCTGGCAGTGAGGGTGATCTTACTGACAATGAGAATTCGGATAGCTGTTTGTATAAGAAGGGGAAAGAAGTAGAAAGTCGCAATAGAACGGTACTTGCAAGACCCAAATGGATGTCTGATTTCGAGTGTGATAAGAACTCAGTTTAGTATTTCCTTTTTTTGTTTTAGAGGGGAAGATGTGCTGTGCTATTATGTATTTTTTTTTTGTTTTTTGTAAGTTTACCTGGTATCTTTTTGTTTATATTCGTTTCTATTTTAAGCTCTCTTCCATTCCACCTGCTGATTCACCTGTGCTCTAGATACATTCATTTAGACGATGGGGGGAGTTTCTGGTGTGGAAGGACTGAGACAGGACGTATGCACCGAAGCTATACATTGGTGCTTCAACTTACAAAAAATGTAACTTGGTTTACCTTGATCATTTGGATACTACTTTACACAGAGTCTTGTGTTTGATGGACCCAACTTGGGAATTGTGGGCTGGTGGAAGCTGACGCACAATACCCTGGCTTTACCAATTCGCATAAGACATGCCTATTTATTTGCCTTTAGAGTGATTGCCTGTCAAATCAAATGACCTTAATGTAGTGCTTAATTTGAGCCGGTGGTTTCCTGTGCTTGGCACTGGCACTTAATTGTAAATACAGGGGCTTGTGACAGTCTGCCACAAGGTGGTGATGGCTGGCTAATATAGAGATGACCACCACAACAGTTAATTCATAATTCAATATGCATTAAAAATTACTACTACATGCTGCCCAAGCCACTCTTATAGGTTTGGGTGCCTGGAATAGTTCTAATTGTCACACTTGTAGGAGGGTGATGATTAGTTACTATCATTGGCAGCATGGCAGGGGCAATGTGCGATGCAAGCTGCAGTGGCCTCCTGATGAGAGACCTGGCACTGCCCTAATGCCGTCTGAACGGCGTTTGACATCCATGCCTTAGAGGGGCCATCCGATGAATGATGTCACACTGCATCTCAAAACCCAAGTAGACATCATCAAACAAAGGAACATCTGGAAAACCTGTTGTTGGTGATTGTTAGAGTTCGGGACAAGGTAAAGAGAAATGCTTATTTTCTCTACACTGGATTGGCCCTTTAATGTTAAACTGTAATAGAAAAGAACATCTATAATTATATACTCGAGTGACTTTGCCTTTTCTTGTCTCCTTCCAGGAAAGGTACCTCGGCAGCATTCGAAAGAGAAATCATTTGAGCACACCGCTAACATTTGATTTCGAGGCAGACGATAATCTATCCACTCCTTCAAGAACACACATTTCAAACCCAAGACCGGCTTTTGAGATGACATATGATGAGCACAATATTTTGGACGAAGAATCAGGGTGAAGACATTTTGAAAGTTTTGTAAAATATTTTATAGCCATGTTACAAATGAAACACTCATGAAAATGTTCTATGCTTTTATGACACATAACACAGATTAACCTTTATTCCAAGATATACAAATATTTCAGGAAAAAGCCTTCTGTTTTAGAATGAATGTCTGATTCTTCCAACATACTTTCCCCCCATTGAAACAAAACAAAGTGCACACCACCTCAAATGTATCAACATGATTTTACACATCTTTTGAATCTTGACCATTCTTTTTTTTCTAGAGGGGATAAAAAAAAAGTCCCGTCGGAATAGTGGGAACCTTATCTGGATGCTTTAAGAGTGATAGTGCTGTTTAGACTGAAGTTGCACATTCAAAAAGAACACGCTGCACAACAACGTGCCGGCAATGAGCTATGAATCCCAGCAGGCCTTCAAGGCCAGCAACTTGCATATGTCTCAGAGAGATGGTGGCCATCTTGGATTATTGAACATGATTCTCCCTCGTTGGTCCCAGCCTACAATATTGTTGCAGCCAGGACCTTGCTCCATGGATTTCATGTAGCAAGGTCCTGGCTGGCATGACTCAATGCTCTTCAAAGGGTTGTTTTAAATGGTCTAATGGATTACAGAGTAGTAAGTATCCTGAAGTTGCGTTGTTCATGAACACAAACAATGCACTATCCTCTTGAACATGCAAGTAAACTAATAACATGGGGCTATTTACTAAGTTGCCTTGTAACAGAGAGGACTCTTGAAATTAATTATGATATACATGTTTGCGACTGTCATGTGTACTGTTTCCAAGACTATGGAACGCCATGTTATTAACGCTATACCTTTTATTGCAATGCTACAGAAGTCAAGTAGAAACTTTACCCCATTCATAACCAATGAGTGTGTAGTTATGAAGCTTGAGGTCGTTTCTGAAATGCAGTGAGAAGTACTAATGCCCATGTATATTTGAGATGCTTGTTTTTTCTTAGTTTTCAGGAATTATCCATCATATATCAAAGACTAGGGCTTACTTGCACGGAGATAGCAGTCACGTGTATCCATTAACAATTGCAGTTAGGTTTAGTTATCTGAATTAAAGGACACGTAGGATATCTTTTGTCTTATAGGGTTTCACTACAGTCCTCAGGCTTCACTCATCAGTCAAGGGATCAGACAGCAGTAGTTGAGTCCCCTGTCGCTGTTTTCTCACCCCTCTATTGCTCTTTCCCCATCTCTACCACTGGCCGTCGTATTTCTGTATATGTGGTCTCTGGTGATGGTGATGAGAGACAGAAAGGTCCATCACTACTGTTAGACCCTGCACACAAGGTTGGTATAACCTGACAATACACCAGCAAAGACAAAATAATAAATCCAAATTGTGCGTATGTGATGTAACTCGCCCTATCCTCTTATATGCACACTGAAGTCATTCTCCCCATCAAATGTTTCATGCACGTGGCGCACGAATAATGGTGACACACTGTCAAATAAGGATATCGCTCAAACTCCAGACCCACGTGAAAGTGCACAACTTGCAACTCCTCACCTGTCTTCATCTGTAACTCATGCTTTGCGAGAATTCCAACCACAAGCACCAACTATTGTAGGATAATTGATTCAGCAAACATAGATAGACCAAAAGTGCGATAGCTAAGCCTTCCTAGTACCTACAGCAAGACCTTGCTGGTCTAATGAAAGAGCCAACAAAAGAACATTAGAAAGCTTTGGCCTCTAAGATGTTTATATTTCTGGCACCGCACCAGGCAAGTGTATAACAAAGGAGAGAGTAAGGGGGCTTTGCACAGTCTATGTGAGGTGGGAACTCCTGGTCCCCTAAGGTATAGTTTAACAACATGGAGGAGTACCCCCTATGGGTGAACCAAATACAAAGAAGAGAATCCTTCTGTATCAGGAGCTTAAGGCTCTGGTTAGCAAAAAATTGCCCCAACCTTTATATAGGACAGTAGTAGTCCTTAGAGAAGACCCCTCACTCACCAACCTGGTTGGTGACATGCTTCATCATTGGGGTCCCACCCTATAGGCCGAATGCCCATAGGGTGTGCTGCGACACCTGGTTACAGTGGAGCGGGTTTCTTTGTTTTTATATGTGCAAAGTAAAACTGTGAAAAGTGTTTTAAAAAGGGTCAAGTCTACTCACACCAAGAATTTATTCCGGAGTGCTTGAGCCCTGTTAAAATATATATGTGGCACCAGTGCCTAATTAGGAAGGTTTTGGTGCCTCGAGACGTGTGAAAAACTTAAAAATAGCCAAGTGTGCTATGTGAAGTAGTTAAAAATAGGTCTACATGTTTCAACCATCTGTAAGATTTTTTGGTTTTCGTCAGGACCGTGTGTTGAACGGGGTGGTCCACGCACGCTAAGGCGTGTCCAGCCCTCGTTCAAATACAGACCATAAATAGTGGTCTGGTGTAAAAAAGTGCTTTTTCCTGGGTCAGGAGAAAAACCTGCAATAGAAAAACATATAGAAGGTTGGGTATACGAACTGGGGTGACAAAACAAGGGTATACACTTTGAAAAATATTGTGCTAGGTGAATGCACCAACATTCAAGTGATTGTAAAGCACCTAACGTATCAGGTCGTACCCGTGGTCTGTCTAAAGAACCATTACCGGAGCGTAGATGTGCTGAAAAATGAATCCAGCAAATAGTTTAATACACTAGTTGATGGGACACGTGAAAAGGGGAAGTGGGAGGTGTGGGAGAGCAATACCGGATAGTATGACTTGGGTACAGGCCGAGTAGGTTTGTACGCCAGACGAGCAGAAACCGCAAGTAAGTGCCCAGTGATGAGATTTAAGACGCTGAGTATACGTCTTGGACCTAGAAGCATCCACCTTAGGCAACTGGTTAATTGGATGCGCGCCTTTCTCTTTTTTGTCATAATTTCCAGGTGACGGATACTTGCCGTCTTGGCCAACTCGATGCCCATGAAGTGCTAATTATCGCTTCGAGTGTAAGCATCGGTTTATGACTCCCTTCAGTACTAACCTTAGATACCGTGCACTTCCAGTAATGCCTGGGCGTGTTGTGACGCCGCACTAGTTAGTGGCGATTGCTCTCCCACACCTCCCACTTCCCCTTTTCACGTGTCCCATCAACTAGTGTATTAAACTATTTGCTGGATTCATTTTTTAGCACATCTACGCTCCGGTAATCTCCGCCTGAGCACCACAGTCTGGTTCTTTAGCTCATGTGAGGCTAGCAATTCTGAATACTGAGGCCTAGTGTGAGCACAGCTTGAGCAGTCTAATATGGGTTATGGAATACAAACTAGAGTTACACAGGCTAACGAAAACGTGCATGTTGCTCAAGACAGCTCAGTGGGTTATATAATGTGAACACATATGACATCTATTTAGCCACATAATGCTAACCTATTATGGCAAAGGCAAGTGCATTAATTTGGGAGGGGAATTTATACCTATCAGAAGTATGAATAGAACCCATTCTTTTTCTCAGATTCTGGTTCCCTTTCAATTGCATTTAGAGAGTAAAAGATTGATCTCCTTCATAAGGGTTACAATGTGCCCCAGGGAAATTCGCTCTGGTGTGCGAGAAGGTGAGATGGGGAGTAAAGGAAGGGCATGGGCCTGATGAACATCATTGTGATGTGATGGATGTGAGGAAGTGTTGGATCCTGCCTTCCCTGCCTGCCTAAATTGCTAAGGGCAAACAAGCGGATTGGCGAGGCATGGTAGTCACTGTAGCTAGGGAGGAAGAATTAGAAGACTGCAGTCTTTGCTAGCTTGTATCATTCCTACCAGTACTGCAACCATGGCCTATAAAGGACTGGACTGGCTACTGTACAACTAATTGACAGGGCTGGGGTTACCTGTATGAAACATCTCTGGCAAAACTCCTGAACTTCTTGAACAGATCGAGAAATTTCATCTCAGGGTTGAATAAGCCCAAGGGTCTAGCGGTGCTGTGACTGTCTTTGAGTCGGTCTTGCACCAATTCAGCCTTTTCAAGGAGGAGCCTGGACCAATCGTGAGTCAAAACCAATAACGAAACTTGCACGTCACCAGAAAACCAGGTTGACCTCATCAAGGCATGACTTCTGAGCCTCTTTTGACAGTAATTTTGCCAATAAAGTCAGTAGGGTTCTGACCAGCCCATAGTATGTATTTATCATATACTGACTAATATGTATTGTCTGGGCCAGCGAAGCCCTGAGATCCTCCAGGACTGCTGTCAAGATCTCTCTGATTCGAAAAACAGAAAAATTAACAGATAGGTTATTTAACCAATCTTTAGCGCCACCTAGCCAACAAATCCTAATTGAGCACTACTTATTTAGCATCATTTTTAATGTAATTTTTTTTTGTGTCATAACATTCCATCATGTCCTTGAAAGCGACACATATGTAACACATTTATCACCAACAATAGATACAGATCAAAAACTCATAATACATAATACAAACAATACTCAATAAACATCTATACAGAACATGAACACCATAAAAATGCCAATTGCCTCCTAACATTTTCAGACGGCACCAGTCCTTGTGTGATAGATATACAAACAAGCGGACAGATACTAATTCAAGAAATCCTGCTTGTTTATTGAGCTGAAGGCTACTCGATATAAAGGGGTCATTACGCCAGTGGGGGAAACATTTCATTAATAGTTCCCTGGAGTTCCCCACTACTGTTCTGACTTGAGCTCAGAGTCAACGCGTTTCAAACCATGAGTTATTCTAGGGTTCTCCTCAGGACGTGGACTGGAAATGGCCTTGACTGTGAAATATAAAGACAAAAGGGGATTGGTGTCAGTGATTGTGAGACCCTTATATTCAAACTATTATCTATCTACCTCCATGTAAAACACCTGATTGTACCTGCAAATGTTTGATGCTCCAAGAACCTATGGCCTTTTCATGAAAAATCATTGGAAATCTGTGAAGAAACAAACACATAATGGGGAGGAATAAACAAAGGTACTACTGAAGTGGCAATACTCAGCATATGTCTGATGTAATGAAAGTTAGTGCATTCCTACCTCACAAGGTGAATGAGGTTTATCTGTGTTCCAAATCCTACTAAAACTGATCAGCGCGCTGGATTAGAATGAAGCTCTGATGGAAAAAGCGGAATTTGTATGAATTCTATGTATGTAAGCCCACTCTTTTACTGAAAACAGTGCGGTGGTATGGTATATTATCCTGAAAAGATCAAGCAAAACCGCTTGCCCTCTGCGCACTGTTACAAATCCCAATTGGATATTACACCATATTCAAAATGATTAAATATTCATGATATAAGGAGACACATGAGCTCTATGAAATTCATTCAATGCATATTTTTACTTGTTTCATAACATTATTCATCATGTTCATATGTTGGGAATAAATACAACGATTTCATATGATCTGAAATTATGATGTTACAGTCACATCAAACATTTAGTTAATCTGACAAGTTGCCCTGCCCAATGCATTTCGGGCCCCACGGCCCTTCGTCAGGAGCAATACCTGAAAAGACAAAAACATAAAGAACACTTTCACTCCGTTGATCGGTCACCCAATGCACAGTTCATCAGTTTACCACAGTAATCAATTTTCCAACACTGTGGCAGGATACTTTTTGGATACATACTTGGTGATGATGGTGTCCGAATTGATTTGTAAAGTTTCTTCTTGTGAACAAATTCTTTTGGCCCGCAACATTAATGAATATGGCAGATTGTTGATGAGATTCCTGGAATGGAAACTGTTATACATGAGAGCCGTATTCTTATCAGTGGCCTTATGGTATACCTCAGTATGTATTACATCATCCTCCAGTTTCACCAGTACATCCAAAAATGAGATCACTTTGTCATTAATGTTTTGCGTGAATTGAATGTTCTCATCGTGCAGGTTCAATTGAGATATTTTTTGTTCCAACATCGCTTTAGAGTTCTGCCATATCAGAAATATGTCGTCAATATAACGACAGTATAAGATCACATTATCTGCCCAGTCTCTATCTTTCACCAGAAACATATCTTCATACCTGGCCATGTATGTATTGGCATATGCCGGGGCTCCAGAAAAGCCCATTGAAGTACCTTTGTTTTGTAAATAAAAGTCATCATTCCACTTAAAATAACTGTGATGTAAACAAAAGTGCAAAAGTTCCAACAGAAAAATTTTGTTCAATTTTTACAAGTGAGTTTTAGTCACAAAGATTCAGAATAGAGTTGTTTTCAACCCTTCATATTTGCCATCTTGCATACATGAGCAGCTTTTTTAATATGTAATTGATTACTGTGGTAAACTGATGAACTGTGCATTGGGAGACCGATCAACGGAGTGAAAGTGTTCTTTATGTTTTTGTCTTTTCAGGTATTGCCCCTGACGAAGGGCCGTGGGGCCCGAAATGCATTGGGCAGGGCAACTTGTGAGATTAACTAAATGTTTGATGTGACTGTAA
This sequence comes from Lissotriton vulgaris, assembly GCF_964263255.1. Classification (NCBI taxonomy): domain Eukaryota; kingdom Metazoa; phylum Chordata; class Amphibia; order Caudata; family Salamandridae; genus Lissotriton; species Lissotriton vulgaris. The sequence goes on along the minus strand of NC_141685.1, from coordinate 469,241,960 downwards.
CATCATAATTTCATAACATCATAATTTCAGATCATATGAAATCGTTGTATTTATTCACAACACATGAACATGATGAATAATGTTATGAAACAAGTAAAAATATGCATTGAATGAATTTCATAGAGCTCATGTGTCTCCTTATATCATGAATATTTAATCATTTTGAATATGGTGTAAAATCCAATTGGGATTTGTAAAAGTGCGCAGAGGTTAAGCGGTTTTGCTTGATCTTTTCATGTATTCACTTACTGGCGCAGTATGGGCATTGCAACTACCTCTACAGCACGCATAGAATAAACATTATACATTTTCTAAAATTAGTGATTTAATCAGGAGTGCCTCTCCCATTACTAATTCATGGTATATTATCCTACCTCCAAGTCGTCTATTTCATTCAAGAGGTGACTTAATCCTGCGAGGGGCTACCCTGCGCAGCCTTAATCGCAATTCCTAGGGCGTGTGTCATTCACACCATTCACAGCATTTACCAGGGCAGAAGAACCACTGCGCACAGCGCGTGCAGCCCGACCTGCCTCGGCAAATTCAAATACCGGAGTGTGTCTTTTCTCATGCCGATCTCACTTGCCTCAGTCTCTTCAGTTTGCTCCTTCGTCTGCCATCGCGCATCTGTAACTTAGCGTGGCACCTCATGAAAACAATTTAAAGAGCCTGCTCGTCCAAAGAGGCCACCTGGAATTGGCACCGCAGGGGATTATGGATCTTGTGAATATAGACGGATTACCTGGTTGAGCAATATTGGTGTTATAAAGTTTATTCAAAATACATGTAGAGCTTTAATCACATACGTCTGTGTGTGTTGGTATTACAACATTTAGATATTATCACGCCTGCAGCTAGGCTTGTGCATCCGATGGATCGAATATTCAAAGCCATGCTCACGGTATGAACAAGCAATGAATTATAGATGTTAAAGTTGCTTTCACAGATCGCTTAGTTCAGAGAGTTCGTTCAGACCTCGAATCGCTGTGTCGAATTTCATGATCAGGAATGGCTCTTTTTGCGATAGCCGTAGGTAAGGACTGCCCCCTCTTGAAGAAGATTTTATTATAGCCAGGATTGTCCATTTTAAATCATTCGGGGTATGGTTCATTTGTAGGAAATGAGTCACAAGCGGGGCAGTCGTAACTTTGTTCTTAATGCGTGAACGATGTTGGATGATTCTTTGTCGTACTTTCTGTGTAGTTTTGCCCACGTATACCTTTTGGCAGGGACACTAATGGCATAAATTACGTACTTGGATTTGCAATTAGTGAACTTGTCATGTTGCCAAAATTTGACGAGTTCACTAATTGCAAATCCAAGTACGTAATTTATACCATTATGTGCCCCTGCCAAAAGGTATACGTGGGCTCATGACCCATTTCTACAAATGAACGATACCCCGAATGATTTCAAATGGACAATCCTGGCTATAATAAAATCTTCACCAAGAGGGGGCGATCCTGACCTTCAACTATCGCAAAAAGAGGCATTCCTGATCATGAAATTTGACTTGGCTAATCGAGGTCTGAACAAACTCTCTGAACTAAGCAATCTGTGAAAGCAACTTTAACATCCATAATTCATTGCTTGTTCATACCGTGAGCATGGCTTTGAATATTCGATCCATGGGACGCAAGAGCCTAGCTGTAAGCATGATATTATCTAAATGTTGTAATACCAACACACATAGACGTATGTGATTAAAGCGCTACATGTATTTTGAACAAACTTTATAACACCAATATTGCGCAACCAGGCAATCCTTCTATATTCACTACAAGATCCATAAACCCCTGCAGTGCCAATTCCAGTCCGCATCTTCGGACGAGCAGGCTCTTTAAATTGTTTTCATGAGGTGCCCACGCTACGTTACAGATGCGTGATGGTGGACGAAGGAGCAAACTGAAGAGACTGAGGCAAGTTACATCGGCATGAGAAAAACACTGACACACTCCAGTATTTGAATTTGCCAACGCAGGTCGGGATGCATGCGCTGTGCGCAGCGGTTCTTCTGCCCTGGTAAGCGCTGTGAATGGCAATATTAAAGACATGACACACGCCCTTCTTTCTCTCCATAGCTCCGGTTGAGGGGGAATCCCGGCTAAGGCTACGCTGGGTAGCCCCTCGCAGGATAAAGTCACCTCTTGAATGAAAAATGATGACTCCGAGGTAGGATAATATACCATACCACCACACTTTTTTCAGTAAAAGAGTGGGCTTACATACATAGATTTCATACAAATTCCGCTTTTTACATCAGAGCTTCATTCTAATTCACTGTGCTGATCAGTTTTAGTAGGATTTGGAACACAGAGGAACCACATTCACCTTGTGAGGTAGGAATGCACTAACTTTCATTACGTCAGACACATGCTGAGTATTGCCACTTCAGTAGTGCCTTTGCTTATTCCTCCCCATTATGTGTTTATTTATTCACAGATTTCCAATGATTTTTCTTGAAAAGTCCATAGGTTCTTGGAGCATCAAACATTTGCATTTACAATCAGGTGTTTTACGTGGAAGTAGATAGATAATAGTTTAAATATAAGGGTCTCACAATTGCTGACACCAATCCCCTTTTGTCTTTATGTTTCACAGTCAAGGCCATTTCCAGTCCACGTCCTGAGGAGAAGCCTAGAATACCTCAGGGTTTGAAAAGTGTTGACTCTGAGCTCAAGTCAGAACAGTAGTGGGGCACTCCATGGAACTATTAATGTAATGTCCCCTCCCCCCCCTGGCGTAATGACCCCTTTATATCGAGTAGCCTTCAGCTCAGTAAACAAGCAGGATTTCTTGAATTAGTTTCTGTCCACTTGTTTGTATATCTATCACACAAGGACTGGTGCCCTCTGAAGATGTTTGGAGGCAATTGACATTTTTATGGTGTTCATGTTCTGTATAGATGTTTATTGAGTATTGTTTGTATTATGTATTATGAGTTTCTGATCTGTATGTATTGTTGGTGATACATGTATTACATCTGTGTCGCTTTCAAGGACATGATGGAATGTTATGACACAAAAAAATATCTTGAAAATTAAAAATGATGCTAAATAAATAGTGCTCACTTAGGATTTGTTGGCTAGGTGGAGCTAAAGATTGGTTGACTAACCTATCTGGTAATTTTTATGTTTTTCGAATTAGATTGATCAAGGCCAGATATTGATAGGACCCAAGCCTTCTTTGTTCTTATTGTCAAGATCTCTCTGGCCATGTCCCAGAATGCACATGTGTACCTGCCTAATACGTAAACCATGATGGCTTCATGGGCAAGGGTAGCTGATGAAAACTAGACTTTCCTTTCTGAAAACATCAGTTCTTTTCATTAAGATTTCCCCAATGGTGCACTAATTTAGAAAAGAATGGAAGACTCGCCTCCTTAAAGAACACTTCGTCACAATGTACTACCTATGAACATCAGCTTTCTCTCTTCTTACTTGTTGACTTTATGCTAGTCTTTGACCATGTACGCAGGTATTTGGCTAAGTTCACCTTATAGAAATACTACATCAGTCTAGATCGAGCTGATATCAGGTCAGGGTCCGAGATTGGTAATGGCACTAGTTCTACTACCACCAGAGTCAATATCAACACCTGTGCAGCAGGAACTAGTGTGTACCATGGTACAGTACAGCAGGAACCAGTGTCATCCTTAGTGCAGGCATGGAAGTCCCTAATCGAGCAGCCTAGTATTTAAATCCGAGCTGGCAGATGGCGTTGGAGGTGGACCTGCCAGAGATATCATTAATGGAGAACCCTGTGGGCCTAAAGTCGTGCCAAAGGAAGAGGAAAGTACACAAAAAATCTGCAGCAAGTCCTCCTCAAAGACTTCTGTCTGCTGTAGAGTCGACGGTGCCTGTTAAACTCGGCTTTGCCGGGACCGACTGTAGAGCCGATTTACTGAAAGACTTAAATCATGAAGTAGACCTTTTGCAGAAACAGCCTCATGAGTGAGACCAGGCTTGTGAATTGCAACAGGTGTAGGACCTATATCTGAAAAAAACAGGTTAGTATTAGATTCCTTACCTTAGAATATCCCCAGGCGTCAGACTGGATATTCAGAAACTATTGCGTAGCAGTACCCCTGCGCGTCGGTAGGTGTCGTCTGCGGCTCCACGTCCGTAGTTGACGTCGTTGGAGCCGGGATGACGTTGCCGGAGTACTTAGATGCCGCCCTCGCGCGCTGACGTCAGTTCTTCTTTTTTCCGAGCCAGCTAGCGCAGATCCGGAAAAAGTGGTAACCCCTTAGTCAATTTTTGACTAAACTTTTTCGATCATTTTTTGATCCTTTTCGAAGTCCAACGACTCCGACGGTGCCAGTAGGGATGCCCAGGTTTAAACCCTGCGCCGACTGCGACTGACTGATGTCGGTTACCGACCCCCTCTGCCGGTGTCTTCATTGCCTGGGCCTCGACCACGACGACAAGGCCTGCTCCGACTGTCGAGCCCTGACGTCTAAAGCTAGGCGGGAGCGGTCCCGCGAGTGACTCGAGCTCCGGCAGTCGGCCCCATGCCGCTCAAAGTCCCGGTCCGCGAGGGGGTCGAAGGACCGGTCGCGGGGTCGGAGCCACCATCGCTCCGGGAGTCGTCCTCGGTCTTCGGGCTCGAAGTCCTCAGGTAAGCACAAGAAGTCGAAGAGACGTCATCGCTCTTCTGACTCCCCCCGACGCTCGCATGATGCGGCCGGGGGTTCGGGCGACACCGAGCCACGGGCGTCGCAGCCTGCTTCATACCCGTCGGTCCCTGGGCAGAATGCGACGCCGGAGGAGATCAATGCCTTCCTCACGGCCATGAGGTCGCTCACTCCTCTGTCGGGCTCCGCGGTGCCTTCGGGCCCAGCAGCCCCGACTGGGGGTCCCAGCGGATCGGGCCCTTCGACTCCGACGCCGTCGGGTGCTTCGGCCCGCCGCCGCCGGTAACTTCGGTCCCGGCGCCGCAGGCCCCCGCAGGATCCGGGTCCGAGTCGTCGCCAGTCGACCTTCCGACCTCGCCGGTGCCGGCCCCCAGGGTGTCGCCCCCGGCGCCGCCTCCGAGCCGCGCCATCCCCGATCCCTCCCTCGATTCGGGTCCGGCGCCGGAATGGCACCGCTCAACGCCGTATCCGACGCCGCTAGGAGATTTCTACTTCTATGACGGTGCCCCATCCTTTGGTCTTGAGTCTCAGGAGATGGGGGGCGAAGGGGATTGGGAGGGGTCTGAGGACCCTCTGGCACGGGAGTGTCAGTCTTATCAGGACTGGACAGGTGAGCTAGGGGAGGACAGTGGTCTGGACACCTCGCCGGACACTGGTTTTGTCTCCTCTCCTACCGTGGCTACGGAGGAGGGGGCTGCCTATAGTGTGGTACTGACGCGGGCGGCCAAGGCCTTGGGCCTGGAGCTCCCCGTCGCGGCCGTGAGGACTAACCTCCTTACTGAGGTCCTTAAACCGCAGGCAAGCTCGTCCGAGCCTCTGCTGCCGTTTAATGAGGCCTTGTCTGACGTTCTTCTGGGCACTTGGTCCAGGCCCGCTACAAGTCAGCCTGTAGATAGGAACGTGGCCAGATGCCACCGCTCGGCTCCGGGCGACCCTTGTTTCCTGTCCACCCATCCCACCCCTGAGAGCCTGGTCATCCAGGCCTCTAATTCCCAGACCGCATTCCCGACGGCTCCCCCCGATCGGGAATCCAAGAGGTATGAGCAATACGGAAAGAAGGTACTCTCCTCCCTAAGCTTAGGGCTGCGGTCAGTCAACACCACGTGCCTCTTGGGCCGTTATACCAACTCTCTGTGGGACACAGTCGCGGACGTGCTGCCACAATGTCCGCGGAGGTCCAGACTAAACTCACCTAAGCCCTTGCGGAGGGTCGATATGCAGCACGGTACTTCATCCGGTGTAGACTGGATACCACAGACTCACTGGGCAGAGCGATAGCAACGACGGTGGCGATTCGTCGCCACGCCTGTTTGAGGTCCGCCAACTTTTCGCTGATGTCCAGAACACCCTTATGAACATGCCGTTTGATGCCCGTCACCTCTTTGACGACAAGGCAGACCATGCGCTTGAGTGCTTTAAGGGCTCCAGGGCTACGGCCAAGTCCTTGAGCCTCTCGGCCCCGCGACAGTAAACGGCTGCCTTTCGCTCCTTTCGTGGCCAAGGAAGGGGCAACCCCACACGTCCTGCCAGCAACGGGCCACAGACTACCATCCAGCGCTGTGGCGGACGTGGAAACCGCCGTGGCGGTGGTCGGGGAAAACGACGAGGCCAGTCCACACCATCCCCCGCAGCATCCACCTCGAAACCCTCCTAGTCCGAGCTTTCAGGCCCATGTGACGCCCGTGGGGGGCTGGGTTCGCCATCACCATCTCCACCATCTCCACTGTCACATCCGACAGGTGGGTGCTGCAAATCGTCTGAAGGGGCTACTCCCTCCCTTTCGAGGCAACCCCTCCAGCCATTCCACCGCGATACCACCGCGTGTCGGGGGATTACTTGACACTTCTACGAGAGGAAGTTACAGTCCTCTTGGCCAAGGGGGCCATTGAGCGCGTTCCTGGGCCAGAAGTAGGGTGTAGTTGTTACTCCTACTACTTTCTGGTACCCAAGAAGGGCAAAAGGGGCCTACACCCTATCTTGGAGCTACAGAATGTCAACTGCTTCATCCGGCAGGAGAACTTCAAGATGCTGACACTAGCTCAGGTCCTAACTGCCCTGGACCCAGGAGACTGGATGGTAGCGTTGCACTTGCAGGACGCTTATTTTCATATCCCCGTCCTGCCGGCCCACCGGCGTTACCTGTGGTTCACGGTAGGCCACAAGCACTTTCAGTTTACCGTGCTCCCCTTTGGCCTTACCAGCGCCCCACGGGTGTTCACGAAAGTGATGGCGGTGGTCGCAGCTCATTCGCGCAGGTTAGGGGTTTCAGTCTTCTCCTACCTCGATGACTGGTTGTTGAAGGCGGGCTCACCCCAGACAGTCGTCAGCAACCTCCAGACTACGGCCGACCTCCTGCACCTGCTGGGGTTCTCCATCAATGTGCCTAAGTCACACCTGTGTCCCTCTCAGAAGCTCCTCTTCATCGGAGCGGTTCTGGACTCGGTGCAGTTTCGGGTTTATCCTTCCGAACAGCGGATTCGGGATATTCAGGCTCTGATTTCGATCTTTCAGCCTTTATCCCGAGTCTCAGTTAGGTTGACGCTGCGGCTTCTGGGGTTGATGGCCACCTGCATTCTTCTGGTGCATCACGCCAGGTGGCGGATGCGGGCTCTGCAGTGGGACCTGAAGTTTCAGTGGGCCCAGCATCAGGGCAACCTGTCCGACCATGTCTTGATCTCGGAGGGCACTGCAAGACATTTGCAGTGGTGGCTCACGCACCGCGATTGGGTCAGCGGCAGATCCCTCTCCCTACCCCAACCAGAGCACGTAGTTGTGACAGACGCGTCCCTCCAGGGCTGGGAAGGCCACATGGGAGAGGCGGAGATCAGAGGCCTCTAGCTCCACATCAACCGTCTGAAGCTGCGGGCGATCCGGCTTGCACTGAAGGCATTCCTCCCCTCTGTCCGGGGGAGTGTAGTGCAGGTGTTCACGGACAGCACGACCGCCATGTGGTACTGAAACAAACAGGGCAGGGTGGGGTTGTGGACCCTTTGCCAGGAGGCCCTGCGCCTCTGGCAGTGGCTGGAACATCAGGGCGTGACCCTGGTGGTTCAACACCTGGCAGGTTCCCTGAACGCCAGGGAAGACGAACTCAGCCGTCGGTGCATGATGGATCACGAATGGCGTCTGAACTCGGACGTGGCGCAAGGCCTCTTTCAGCAGTGGGGAGAGCCTTGGTTAGATCTATTCGCCACAGAAGAGAACGCTCAATGTCATCAGGTCTGCGCGTTGGAATTTCCAAGGCGGCACTCGCTCGGAGACGCTTGTCGTCGCAAGTGGAGCTGCGGTCTGTTGTACGCCTTTCCGCCTATACCACTTCTGCCCAGAGTGCTGAAGAAGATCAGGTGCGACCGGGCCCAAGTTATCCTTGTGGCTTCGGACTGAGCACGAAGATACTGTATCCCGAGCTACTCACTATGTCTCTCGATCCCCCGATTCATCTGCCTCTTCAGTAGGACCTTCTCTTGCAGCAGCAGGGGAGGGTGCTCCACCCGAACCTGTCCAGTCTCCACCTTCATGCGTGGAGATTGAGCGGCGACAGTTGAGGCCATTTGACTTGCCTCCTCAAGTTTGTGATGTAATTCTGGCAGCCAGGCGTCCCTCCACAAAGTCAGTATACGCCTGCAGGTGGAACAAGTTTGTGGCATGGTGCACAGCAAAGGCTGTGGATCCCCTTTTTGCCCCTCTTTCTGAGGTTCTCCTCTTCCTTCTTTCTCTTGCCCAGCAGGGCTCTGCTCTGGGCACTATCAAGGACTACCTTTCTGCCCTTTCCGCCTTCTGAAGGTTACCTGATCAGCCTTCTTTGTTCAAGTCCCCGGTTGTTAACAGATTCTTAAAGGGCATCACTCATATGTTCCCACCTGTTCCTTTTGTGATGCCTCAGTGGGACTTGAACCTTGTACTTACTTTTCTGATGTGCGCTCCATTCGAGCCACTTCACAACTGTCCTCTCCATCTTCTTACCCTTAAGACTGCTTTCCTGGTTGCCATCACCTCTGCCAGGAGAGTGAGTGAGCTCCAGGCACTTTCATCCAAGCCTCCCTTCCTTTCTGTCCATCCGGACAAGGTTGTGTTGTGGACAAGACCCTCTTTCCTGCTCAAGGTAGTCACAGCCTTCCACATCGGGCAGTCCATCCCCTTGCCCACCTTCTTTCCGCCTCTGCATCCCTCTAAAGAGGAAGAGCGGCTCGACTGTCTGGACCCAAAACGTGCACTCTCATTCTATTTGGATCACACACGCCAGTTCCTGGTGGGTGACCAACTCTTTGTTGATTACATGGGCGCTAAGCAGGGGCGGGCGGTGCACAAATGGACCATCTCTCGGTGGGTCATCTTGTGTATCAAGGCATGCTACTCTTTAGCTAAGAAGGAGCCTCCTGTTGGGCTGCGGGCCCATTCCACTCGGGCCACGGCGGCTACTACTGCCCTGGGCTTGGGAGTTCCCTTGCAGGACATCTGTCAGGCAGCTACGTGGGCCTCGCTGCACACGTTCGCAAGACACTACTGCCTGGACAGCCAAGTCCGGAGGGATGGCTTCTTTGGCCGTTCCATCCTCCAGGACTTTCTGGTGTGATTATTGTTTCGCAGACCCACCACCGGGGTTGGTATTCCTGGGGTATCTATTCTAAGGTAAGGAATCTAATACTAACCTGTTTCTTTCAGATGCACAAGTTGCTTACCTTCGGTAACAATATATCTGTAAGAAACAGTAGTTAGTATTAGATTCCTTACCGCCCCACCCATCCTCCCCGTTCTGCGAACCGATATCTAGGGTTAAGGTCATCCCTTTTCAGGGCCCTAGTGTCATGGCACCAGAGTTGGTTTTAATCATGGCTCTGCGTTTCTGGCGCGGAAAAGCTGTGTATAAGAACTGAAGTCAGCGCGCGAGGGCGGCGTCTAAGTACTCCGGCGACGTCATCACGGGGCCAACGACGCCGACGACGGACGTGGAGCCGCAGACGACGCCTTCCGACGCGCAGGGGTACTGCTACGCAAAAGTTTCCCGATCCAGTCTAAAGCCTGGGGATATTCTAAGGTAAGGACTCTAATACTAACTACTGTTTCTTACAGATATATTGTTACCGAAGGTAAGTAACTTGTGCGCCACCTACTTGTATAGGACCGAACAGAGTTTTTTTTTTTTTTAATTTTTATTTTTGGTGCAAAACAAAGATAGCATTAACATCACCATCAGTCACGTAGTCATATATGATTACTGGGTGAATGAGGTCATACAATATACAGAAAGTGATAAAACGTATACCACCCACATTAGCTCCAATGCGCTACTGGCCTCATCGGCGACGTGATGAATAGGAATATACATGTGTCGTAGAAATACAGTTTGCAATTTTGTGTTTCGTTGATTACTATTCTTCCGAGTTTTGCCTTTTTTTCTTGCAACAAACGTGAAACAGTAAAAATAGCACACTTAGTCCGGCACGTACTTGAAGTAATATCTTTCGGAACTCGTAGCACAGTCCGTCTGTAAAAAGAGCAATCAGTAGTATCTATGCCCCCCATCTCCTACACCCTCCCCCTACCACCTTCCGAAGTTAGGTCCCGCTCAAATCCGTATCACACACCCTACATGCATGCACACACCCAATCAAGGTTCTTCGTCACTCTCAGATCCTTCGAGGTCGTCCTCTTCTAGTGGTTCACAGATATCCCCTCTATAGGAGTTCCAGGGTTTCCACACCCCATTCCATTTACGTGGATTACCTCTCAGTTTGTACACCGCCCTTTCAGTCAACATAAGCATGTCCATGTTGCGGATCCATTGGGCCAGTGTGGGGAGATCTGCCGACCCCCACTTCTGAGCTATGTCCCGTTTCGCTGTTACCATCCCTACTGTAACCCAGGTCCTTGCGTAAAAGGTGAGGTCAGTCGGCTCCCAGATGTTTAGCAGGCAGAGCCGTGAGTCTAGAGTAAGGGTGGTGTGAAGTGCCTGAGCCATTGTGCGTATTACCCGTTGCCAGTAACTGACAATCAGTGGACATTCCCACACCGTGTGTATGAAGGTTCCTTCTGTTCCGCAGCCTCTAAGGCAGTACGGATGATCAGCCCTGTGCAGTTTATGAAGCATCGTGCGGGTGTAGTAGATTCTGTGTAGGATTTTTAGCTGCACTAGGCGAAATTTGGAGGATATGCCTGCTTCACGTGGGGACGCCATGGCTGCGTTCCACTCAGTTTCATCTAGATCACCCACCTCCAACATCCATTTGTCCTTCAGTTTCCCCAGTGGATCAGGCATATTATTAACCAATTTACGGTATGTTAGCGATGTCGCCCCTTCCTGCAGGTAGTCAGTAAGTAGACGGTCCTCCAGAGGGGAGGATTCGGGTGGGGAGGTGTCGGGCGGGATCGCTGCTTGTAGCGCATGTCGGACCTGAATGTATCTGTAGAGCTCTGTGTTACCTAACTCGTATTGTTCTTGCAGAGTAGCAAAGGAGATCACTCCTTCCCTCGTCCACATGTCCCCCACCGTGGATATGCCCATGTTGTCCCACTGTGTGAAGCCCTTGGAGCGCCGCAAATGGCCCAGCGCCTTCGCGTCCCATAGAGGTGTAAGTTCCGTGATGATGCCATCCCACTTCAACCGCCTGTGCCTTGTACCATATGCGAACTGTGTGTTTCGTAGGCCCGGTGAGTTTCGCCGCCACTCCACGGTGGTACAGAGGGGCCAGTAAACTGTTCGTACCCAGTTGTGCCCTGTCTGCCTTGAACGCTGGGTCATCCTGCGGGGCATGTATCCACTGGTTAAGGATTTTGAGCTGAGCCGCCCAGTAGTACAGCTGTATGTTTGGGAGTGCAATTCCCCCGTCGTACCACCCCCTGTTTAATTTGGCGTGGGAAATTCGGGCTGGCTGACTGCCCCACAACAGGCCTGAGATCTGTGCCGTTATTTTCTGGAGGAAACTATCCGGCACCAAGTGCGGAGCGTTTTCCAGTACATATAAGAATCGTGGCAGAGCCATCATTTTAAATAGCGCTGCCCGTCCTAGTAGCGTTAGGGGGAGGTCCTTCCAATGGCGTACATCCCCACGAAGACGTACCAAGGGGGGCTGTAAGTTCAGTCGTGTGAAGTCCGCCTCGTCTCGGGTGATATGAATCCCCAGATATTTGAAGGACGAATGCGCCCTTTCTAATGGACAGGAGTCTGGGAGGGGCGGAAGCGGCCCCCGCAGTTCAAAAATGATGGATTTGGCCCAGTTGATGGTGTAACCCGAGATTCGCCCATGAGCCGTACAGAGAGCCAGGAGGTTAGGGAGACTCTCTTCTAGGTCCGTGAGATAAATTAGCATGTCGTCTGCGTAGAGGGATACTCTGTCCTCCCATAACGGGGTCCATTGTATTCCTTTCAAGAGTTGGGTGGTACGTATCGTAACCGCTAGTGGTTCTAAAACTAAGGCGAAGAGAAGGGGCGAGAGCGGGCATCCCTGTTGTGTACCTCGGCCTAGGGAGATGGTCCTCGAAATGTGGCCGTTGGCCGTCACCTTGGCTATGGGGTCTCTGTACAGCATGCGTATCCATGAAAGGAACACCGGGCCAAAACCCATACGCTCAAGCACTGCAAAAAGATAGCTCCATTCCACCATATCGAACGCCATCTTGGCGTCTAAGGAAAGGATGGCAGCCGGTTCCTGCAGTAGTGGAACTCGCGCCAACACTCCATGCACCCTGCGGAGATTTAGAGCAGTGCTACGATGTGGCATGAAGCCGGACTGGTCCGGGTGGATCAGGTGGGACAGACACGGCAGGATCCTGCTTGCCAACACCTTGGCAATAATTTTGGCCTCCGGGTTCAAAAGGGAGATTGGTCTATAAGACGAGCATTCGTTGGGGGGCTTACCAGGTTTCGGTATCGCCACAATAGTTGCCATCCGTTGATCTGGCGGCAGCGTACCCTTCAATCTAGATTCCTCGTACATATTGAGTAGGGGTGTGCTTAGGGATTCGGTCATAATTTTCAGCCATTCAATGGGGATCCCGTTGGGGCCCATCGCCTTACCCGGATGGAGGGCGCCGATAGCCAGCTGAATCTCCTCCACCGTAAGAGGTGCGTCTATGTCCTTGGATACCTCAGTTGTCAGTTCTGATAAGGGAACGTGTGCAAGAGCAGTCCGGACCTCACCCTCACTCACCACTGTCTCTGGGTTATATACTTCGGCAAAATAATCGGCGAGGACTTCCACTATCTCGTCGGGGCGAGTGTGGTTGTTGCCATGTGGGTCCGTGAGTTGTAGGATATTCTTCCCCCCCCCCTGTCTCCTGTCTAGCCATGCCAGCAACTTACTGGCCTTGTCCCCAATGTCATACACCCTATGCTGTGTAGCCGCAATGTCCGACGCCGTGATCTTGCGCATGTGATCTGTAAGGCGGCGCTGGTGGACTTGGAGCTCATGGAGCGTGTCTTCCGAGGGATTAGCCATATGGGCTGTGTTGGCCCTCTCGAGGCCCAACTCTATATCTAGGGCCTCTTGTCTGTGCGCCTTTTTGTGATTCGCGATCACAGCTATGGCCTGACCCCTGAATACTGTCTTGTACGCCTCCCATAATATAGAAGGGGAGTCCACCGAGGACCGGTTTTCCTCGAAGTAGAGCCGTGTTGCCCTCTTCAGGTCCTTGTTAATCTGAGGCACTTTAAGATAGCCAGGGAAGATCGGGAATAACCTGTGTCGTTTCACGGCCGTAGTGGTGAGTGTCAAAGTGAGTGGCGAGTGATCTGAGACCCCCCGTGGCTGTATATCCGTCTCCGCTACAGTAAGATGACCATTGATCAAAGCAAAAAAGTAATCTATTCTGGAAAGACTGTTGTGCGTGGCCGAGTAGTATGTGTAGTGCTGCTGAGTAGGGTGTAGAGCGCGCCATATGTCCACCAACCCCTGTGCATTCAGAAATGTCTGGAGCCTGTTGGGTCCTTCTACGTGTGTACGTGGGGGAAAACGGTCTATGGTGGTCGTGAGTGTCATGTTGAAGTCCCCACCTATGAGCAGTTCTCCATCAGGGAGGGTCAGCAGGAATTTGCCCAGATCCGGCAAGGCCTCAGAGTGTAGGGCTGGTGGTATGTAAACAGAGACTATGTTTAAAAGCCTCCCCTCCCACTGGCCATGTAATGCCGCAAATCTGCCATGGTCATCCGTTGCAGTAGATTTGACAATAAATTTGGACGATTTTTTCTGGAGGATGCCCGTGCCACGGGACCCCGAGGTGAACTCAGCATGCACTATCATGTGGTAGCCTCTCCTATCTAGGGCCTTCGTGGCCGCTCCCGCCAAGTGTGTCTCCTGTAGGAGAATGAGAGCCGGCCCCCGTCTCCTTATCCCCTGCAGCACCAGCCCTCGCTTAATCTTATCCCATAGGCCCCTCACATTCCAGGACATGACAACCAGTGGGGTCGTCGTGGTTTGACTATCCGTTGCGGCCATAGAAAAGCCAGTGAGTCGCCATGAAGCCCCTTCGCCCCAGGCGATGCTGCACACAGTGGCAGGCGTAGGGCAGGTATGGTTGATACTCCCAATCAGACCTCCCCGTGCCCCGAGTGGACCAGAAGTTCTCAGTTACATAGGACATGCCCAGATACAAAAGTGTGCTTATAACAGAAACCAGTAGGACCGAAAAGTCCCATAGTGCAAACTTACCCAACTCCCCCCCCCTCCCTGCCCCCTTGCTACACGGACTCAAAACTGCCCGCCCCCCCAACTTAGCAGAGTGCATACCCCATCCCCCAAACAGTGTACTTGCGCGTTGGGGTGAGGGACTCTCCGCAGCCGGCAGTCTCTCATTCACACCCCCGGAGGCCCTTCACCCAGTGTCCAATGGCGGGAAGCGCTTCGCAGCGTAAAAGTCTCAACACCAAAGTGAATATGAATGTTTTCCAAGTGGTCATTGTTCCTCGAGTTCTTCTCTGCCGCCTTCAGCTCCCAAAGAGTCACTGTTGTCCGGTCCCCCTCCCGAGGCCTGGGAGTCCCGGCGTTGGCCTGCAGTCCGATCTTTCATGGAGCGATGTGTCCGTCTGTGGTTCTGACCCGGTCTCCATCCCTCGAGCCACTCCCGTACGTTCTCCGGAGTGTCGAAGAACCAGGTCTTGTTCTCCGCTACCACCCGTAATCTTGCGGGGAATAGCATTGAGTACGGCAGTTCTCTGGACCTTAGCTCTTTTTTCACTTCGAAGAATGTTCGTCGCCGACGGGCGACCTCCGCTGTGTAGTCAGGGAAGATGGCAACGGTGGCATTCTGAATTTTGAGGGGAGGGGAGGATCTGGCTGCCTGCAGGATTGCGTCCCGGTCACGGAAGTTAAACAAGCGTGCCACTATGGGTCGCGGGGTAGCCCCCGGTTTCGGCTGGCCACCCGGGACTCGATGGGCCCTCTCCACCGAAAAGAAGTTGGACAGTCCCTTCGGCTTCAGTTCGGTCGTTATCAGGTTCTCTACGAAGAGATCCATCGCTTTCACGCCTTCTGATTCCGGTACCCCTATAATGCGGATGTTGTTGCGCCTAGAACGCCCCTCCTGCTCATCCAGCTTCTCCCGGAGCATTCTATTGTCCTGTGCCATCTTTCCCATCTCACGTTGGAGTTCTGAGATGTCCTCCACCAGAGATTTCGTGACCACCTCCATGTTCTTTACCTTCTCCGACATTTTGTGGAGGTCCGCTCTAAGTAGGGTGACGTCCGTGGAGATTCCGCCAACGGTCGTTTGCAGCTAGGCCAGTGCGAGCATGACGTCGTCCAGTGTGGCCTTTTTCCCCCCTGGGGAGTCGGCCGTTTTGCCACCCTGCTCCCTTCCTGCCGGTGACCCGGTGGGTTTGTCGGAGGTAAATCGGTCTATTCGAGTCTGTGTGACGCCTCCCTTAGGGCCTTTCCCCGCCATACCGCCAAGTGTCGTGCTCCTCGTGCCTCTGCGCTCCAGGATGTGAGGATCGGTGTGGACCCCCCGGCCAGTCCGGTTCAGTAAGGATCAGGTCCAGCGACTTTCTCCAGGGTGGGAGGTGCGTCGGTTGTCGCCACGTGCGTAGCGACTGTTACGATCAAAAGATGGCGGTCGCCCACTCTGTTGTCGATGCCCAGGCTTTCGGCGCAGCTGGTGATGGCCTTCGAGACTTTCTGGACTCCGGCGACCCCTCCGTCAAACACCACTTCCTTGATCCGCGTGGATCGCTGTCTCCGACTCTCCGAATTGCAGTCGATCTGTTGAGTCCACCGCCACACGGGTCCTTCCGGTCCAAGTTCTCCGATCAGGATGCACTTCCTGCCAGGTCAACAACCAGGGGAGGTCCCGGCTCTGGAGGTGTGAGTAGGCCGGGACGAGGCTTCGACGTATCTCTGGCAGCGTATGTCGGATTTTGTCGCTGCTCGTCGCTGCTTACTCCGCCCGGTCCTGGGATCCGGTACCCGCCTGTGGGGCTTGCAAAAGTGACGGATTTTGTGTCGGATCGACGAAGAGGCCGCTTCAGCCGCGGAGCTCGTCCCTTATGCTGCCGCCATGATCGGCTGCTAGCCACGCCCCCGACCAAACAGAGTTTTGCTTCATGTTCTCAGATGCAGGGGGTGCATGACGGCATGCTTGTTGCACGTTTTGGACTCATGCCCAAAGTTCAGGCACCAGAGACAAACCAACCAACACCTACTTCTTGCAGTCTCAGCACAGCTTGAAGCCTGTTGTTTTCGGTGGGGACATAGGGCCCGATGTAGGTAGCCCTTTACCGATCGGAATCGGCCAAAAATACCGATTTTCGGCCGTTTCCGATCGGTGAAGGGCTATCGAGATGTAGGGGCACTTTTTCGGTAATTTTACCGAATCGTTATCATTACCGAATCGGTAAATTTACCGAATCGGTAATATTTACCGATTCGGTAATGATAACGATTCGGTAAAATTACCGAAAATGCAATGTAGGTAGCCAATGTTCCATCAGCACATGGCTTACAGAATCGGTATTTTACCATGGAATACAAATCCATGGTAAAATACCGATTCCTGTGTACATGTACATCTGTGCATGTACACATGTGCCATGTGACAGACAGACGTGCCCTTAGGGCATGTCTGTGTGCCACATTGCACACATGCCCGTTTTGGGGGTGCTAGTGGGTGCCAAAGTGACACCCCCTGCACCCTTGCCAAATTCGGTATTTACCGATTCGGTAAATACCGATTCGGTATTTGACTTTAATCCTATGGGCTTCAAAGGCCCATAGGATTCAATAGCAAATACCGATTCGGTATTTACCGAATCGGTAAATACCGAATTTGTAAGGAATCGGTAACGATTCCAGATGTTGGGACCTACATCCCATTTACCGATTTTGAAATACCGAATCGATAAAATTCGGTATTTCAAATTCGGTAAATGGGATTTACCTACATCGGGCCCCATAGTTCCCTGATGCACTATACAAGAATTTTGAAATTGTCTGTAGACTGACAAAGTTGGGAGCAGAGCACCTGGATCTGCGCCAGAAGGCACGGAACAAAGGAACTGACACCAGTATTCAGGGATGGCACTTATATGCAGCTGGTCTCTTTCACTTCTGGGGTGGTGGAAAGTCACTGTGGTGCCACATGACACCACCTTTGGCGCGCAGGAGCAAGATCCAGTTTAGTGCTTGGGGATATTCTGAAGGTGAGGAATCTGCAGGTAGAATTTCCCATCAGAATGTCTATTAGCGCTCATTCTTTCTTGTACTGCAAAAAGATAAGGACGTTGTAGCTGATAAAATGAATAATAAGTGTGTGGCTAAAGTATCGTTTATAGGTTTTGCAATTGTTCAAATTGTATATTGCCATCTCCGGTGCAGGGTTCTGTTAATCACCCAGAATTAGCTGAAATCTCTCTACCTATCAACTTTATTTATTGATTGGAAATCAAAATCAAACCAAACAAGTGACAGAAAAAAACAGCCCTTGCACGCAACCATGGTTTGCAGTGAGTAGCCAAGAGCAGTATACCTATACATGTTTCCTGCTGCTAATCGTCATTTGATAACGTTTGAGAATGTGAATGCTGTACTTTCCAAATATTTTAGTGAATGAAGCAGTAGTTCTTGCAACTTCTGCATTGCCTCTCTGACTAAGCCTGGCTGTTTTTGCTTCTTGCAGGTACAGCATGAGTGTAAGTGGGAAATCCTCAAAATGCCCATTGTCAGTATTTTGTTGGAAAATCCAACACAGTAACATGCAAACCTCTCCCAGTTTCTGTTATATAATATAGGGATACATTAATTGTGCAAGATTACCAGTGTGGGGTGTTGTGGTGATGCTTGGCAGCTGCTCTCTTGAGAAGCAAATATAGGGCTATATTTGTTTTTGACTTGAAGGCATGGTTTGCTTTGCAGTTGATTGTTGTTTGCTGGATCATTGCTCCTTGTCAATGCCAGTTACAATTTCTAGCATGTTATAACATTCCTAAATATTGCAAAAATGGTCTTTTGACTGCAACAAGATGAATATATCTAACCCACTATATAAATAAATCATCTGTTTCCTGTATCAAGTTTGGAACGTAATTGATCTTCAGAATGTCACAAACCTTCCAAAAGTGCACCAGAACGTAACACCAGGTGCTCAAAGATATTGATGTGCTTTACAAATTACCCGAAAGTTCCATTTACCAACCTTCTGATTACCTGTATGTATTTTATTTTGATAAGTATTAAATCCCAAATCTTATGCTATTACCCTTAGGTCTCAGTGTGAATTACCGATTACACCAGCAGCAAGTGCTAGAGACCTTCTTTCCTACAAGCCACCCACGCGGCCCTTCAGTGCACCTCAACTTCTGAAAAGAGAGGACAGTGATCAGAAAGGTGATGTCTTGTCAATATATGGTAGAATGATGCTTTCACTGCTGTCTCAAATGAAGAGGTTCTGAAAAGACTATAATGAAATATTCTAATACAATTTTGGTATGGAAGACAAGCCTTACTCTGTCCAGCTATGTTCGGATTTAGTTTCCCAAAGCCCCATAGAATATTGCAGGCAAAACAGTGGTCTTTCAGCAACATGTTCTTTAAAAGCGGCTACGGTGCTCTGTGTATTACAGACATTTATCTCTGATCGTGCAGGCCACATGGCCTATATTTTTACAAATGTATGCAGCATTTGTATTCACTTCATTGTTCTATCCTGATTCTTACGAGTAGATTCAGGGCACAAGTCCTAAAAAAAGAAGTGGGGGGACTCTCCAAGGTAGGCGTGGTCACAGGAAGTGACATCGCAACAGGAAGTGACATCACGACAGGAAGTGACATCACGACAGGAAGTGACATCGCATGTAAGGCAGATCTATCATTTGCGTATATTGCAAGTTTTAACAATTGAAGCTGCTTGGTACTTAAGCCTGTGACTTAAGGTCCCTGTATGGAGGAATTAGCAGCCCAAATGTGGATGAAGTTTGGCGTACAACTACATTAGTCAAGCCATTAAGTGCTGTAAGTTAGGCATACTAAAACATGGGACCATGAACAAAAGTAGAATTAGTGTATTGAAAAAAGCCGAAGAAAAGCACATACTAGAAACTACAATAGTGATTATCAAAACTATAAAATGTATTACGCTACCTAGAACACGACATTTACATTTATTAACAAGTATATTACACTGTGACCATGAGAGAAAAAAATGCAAGGTGCACACTTACAGTTAAAGCCTGATACTCTGTACATCTGTTATTTCAGACATTATGGGAGATGTTATATTGCCACAGGATGTCTGGCCATGGAAAATGTGAAAAAACACAGGAGGTACTCTCAGTCTGGGTAAGGGAAATGGACCCAAATGGTGTCCAAAAATGCATGCAGACCACTCAGTTGATCTTACGAGAAGACAATATTATGTCAGAGAGGAGATGAAAAGGAGAAGATAGAGAGTCTTTAAGACTAGAAAACAGTACCCATCAGCCCACTCAAAAGCGGAATATCGTCATCTGGGTAGTGGGAGAGAAGGTGTCCTATAGGCTCATCCTCAGCCGAAGTCTGAGGTTGCCTGATCGTGGACCCTTTAGGTCGAAGCATCCAACCCACAGAAGACAGGTTGTGAGCAGACAGGGCAAAAGAAAAAGTTGCAGTGCAGAAAATAAAGGAAAAGTGCTCCTAGTGGTTAAAAATGCCTAGTTTGATGACATAAGGTAACTTTATTGGGTTTGACCATCAAATTGGCATCATTAAAAGCAGTATGCTGATAGCATGGAAAAAATGTTTTGCTATCTGTCATGAGTGTTACTTGGTCGACATGTTTCAGCCTTTAACGGCTTTCTTCAGGACCATGATGAGCTACCGCAACACATACTTATCGTGAATAAAGACCAATCTCCCATGGATTCAGAGGAAAAAGGTGTATCTTCTCCCTAAATGAAGGGAGAGAAAACCTCACCTCGCCTGGCAACTGCTCAGGTAGGGAGGAGGCCACGCACTCTCCGTCGTTGCCTCGGCTCAGTCTACAGACCCGAGGCAACGACGGAGAGTGCGTGGCCTCCTCCCTACCTGAGCAGTTGCCAGGCGAGGTGAGGTTTTCTCTCCCTTCATTTAGGGAGAAGATACACCTTTTTCCTCTGAATCCATGGGAGATTGGTCTTTATTCACGATAAGTATGTGTTGCGGTAGCTCATCATGGTCCTGAAGAAAGCCGTTAAAGGCTGAAACATGTCGACCAAGTAACACTCATGACAGATAGCAAAACATTTTTTCCATGCTATCAGCATACTGCTTTTAATGATGCCAATTTGATGGTCAAACCCAATAAAGTTACCTTATGTCATCAAACTAGGCATTTTTAACCACTAGGAGCACTTTTCCTTTATTTTCTGCACTGCAACTTTTTCTTTTGCCCTGTCTGCTCACAACCTGTCTTCTGTGGGTTGGATGCTTCGACCTAAAGGGTCCACGATCAGGCAACCTCAGACTTCGGCTGAGGATGAGCCTATAGGACACCTTCTCTCCCACTACCCAGATGACGATATTCCGCTTTTGAGTGGGCTGATGGGTACTGTTTTCTAGTCTTAAAGACTCTCTATCTTCTCCTTTTCATCTCCTCTCTGACATAATATTGTCTTCTCGTAAGATCAACTGAGTGGTCTGCATGCATTTTTGGACACCATTTGGGTCCATTTCCCTTACCCAGACTGAGAGTACCTCCTGTGTTTTTTCGCTATATAAGTTGGGGGACTAGGTACCTATTCTGTCTATAAACCATTTCCCCTCAGACCCTCCAAATACTCTGTATATTGTTGGCATGGAAAATGTGAGACAGCTTATATCATTGTAAGCTATCAATTAAAAAACGACCATGCGTCTGCATATCTTTTATTGTGCTGGGCTGTAGGATCGACCTTTTTAGATTGATTATCATCTGCATGACGATGAGCAATCAACCACCTGTTCACATATGGCACTGGATTCCAAAGAGGAAGAGGAGGACCCATGAGGTTTATGAACATTAATGATGAAAGGCGTCCGATACCAAGGCAGTTTCGTATGGGTGACATTACCAAGTTAATTGTGTTGAAACCCCTTTCGCAGTCACTTGAACTCACAGGAAGTGTGTTTATCGCCCTCAAAACAGGTTGCAGTTGCTCTGGAATGTCATTACCACCATTATCAATATAGTCTCTGAAGCCTTCAGATACGCCTTTGTAATTAAGACAGAATCTCCTGCACAGGTTTTGCAGTTTCTCCTCACCTTCAAACCATGGGCTCTCAATGTCATATGTGTCATGAACACATTTTCAAAACGCTACAGGAAAGTTTGACTGCAAGATTTTGTATACATTACAGGTTCCCAGAGAGGCTGCTTTCCACGATCGACAATGACTATTACACACAGTAGGGCTCCATATTCACGTTATTCTATCGATGAGTGTTATATGTTATCTCCCCACCTATTGTAAACTAGCGACTCTGTATTAAATAGTTTTGTCCCAGCTGCCTCTCTCTAGCTGTGGCTAGATTTATTTATTTTATTTATAAAGTTTTATATAGCGCGAACTTGATCCCGAAGGATATCAGAACGCTTTACAATTAGCAGCAAAGGTAACAAATCAGAACATTAGTCTAACATTGGGAATCTTGGCTGAAGACAATGGAGCTGCCGGGGCATTAACTTGGGTCAATGCCTAAATTTTAGATATATTAACTGGCCATTGTATTTATTTTAGCAGATTTATTTATTTCTATTTATTTTAGGAAATGTATTTAGTTTTGGTATATTTTAGTTTGACTTATTTGCCTTCATTTACTTCAGTGCAACAAAATATAAACATTGCTTTACTTTTTATTAATACTGTTTATTTTTGTGATAGTTCCTAAAAAAAGGGCAGATTATGACTCATGCATTGTAATGGTTGTTTCCCCCTTTACAGAGACTACTTACTATAATATCGGGGTGGGCCTAGCTCATGATGTCATTTTGTGGGGACCCCTTGAAGAAAGCGGGCAGAACCTTTGCAAAACTTTGTGCCCCCCTATCCAGTAGTGCAATTATCCAAACACTGACAGGATTGAGCCTAAATAAAAAATATACTGACATACGTAATGCCAAGTCAGACGTCATCATGGAGTCATGTTTAAATGAACAATCCGGCACCATCCTACACCTCCCCATTCCACAAAATTATACAATTCAGACCGACAACACAAACTAGAAGGGGGCGTTGCTGTCATCATTAAACATTCCATGTGGAAACAGCGACACACGGAAGAACACACAAGGGTACACCATCATACTACTTACATTTTGTAGCCTGGTGTCAATTGTTCAATGCAGGGCTTAATTTGTGCCAGTGCTTAGCGCCGGCACTTAATTGGCAGGGCCGGGTCTAGTGGGACTCTGATTCTACACGCACGAGGCGCACAGTGCATGTAAAATGTTTTAATTTAACTTACAGCACACTTGCTAGTACTAATGCTTAATTAACTCCTCAAGTCTCATGCAGCCGCATCGCATTGTGTTTAGTTTTTCACATCTCAGTTTACCCTTAATTGTTCAGGATCACTTGAATAATGAAATATTCTGAGTGGGAGAGCTCTTTGGCAGCACTCTGCCAGGTTTCTCTCTCGTCACTCTCATGCTGCTGTGTTAAAGAGCCTCGGTTCTACCGCACAAAGAATTAGGGTGGCCAACTGGCATTGGTGCAAATTCAGGACGGTGAGTGTAAAAATTCAGGACAAAGGGTCAAAATTCAGGACACAAATTCAGGACAGGAGGTCAAAATTCAGGACAAAACTTCAGGACAATAGGTACGTTTTACAGACACATCAGAGGTCGCGCAATAGTATATAAGTAAGCCCAGCCATTTCCAAAAATATTCAACCATTTGCAAACCTATCCATCATGTATCCTTCCATCTATCATTTCACTCATCCATCCCCTCATCCATCCTTTCACTCATCCTCAATTATCCATCCATCCATCCACCCTTTCCCCCTATCCATCTGTACACTTATCCATCCACTCTTCATCCAATCCATCCATTCACTCATCCATTCAGCCATTTACCTTTTCACCAATCCAGCCATCCTTTCACTTACTAATCCTTCCACCCATCCACTCTTTTAGTCATCCATCCATCTTCCCTTTCTCTCTCCATCGACCCTTTCACTTAGCCTTCCTTCCATCCATCCATCCATCCATCCATCCACCCACCCATCCATCCATCTACTCATCCACTCATGAATCCATCCATTGCCCCTTTCACTCATCCATCTATCATTTCACTCCTTCACACATCTATTCATCCTTTTGTCCATCTACCCTCCCTTTCACTCACTCATCCATCCTTACACCCACCCTTTCACTCATATGTCTATTCATTCACCCTTGCACTTATCAATCCATCAATCCATCCATCATTTCACTCATCCACCTACCCCCCATCATCCACCCACCATCCACCCACCCACTCATCCATCCTTTCACCCACCCACCATCCAATCCACTGATCCATCCTTTCACCCACCCACCATCTACCCACCCACTCATCCATCCATCCTTTCACCCACCCACTCATCATCCATCCATCCATCCATCCTTTCACCCATCCACTCATCATCCATCCTTTCACCCACTTATCCATCCATCCATCCCTTCACCCACTCTCCATCCATCCATCCTTTCACCCACCCATCATCCATCCATCCATCCCTTCACCCACTCTCCATCCATCCATCCTTTCACCCACCCATCATCCATTCATCCATCTGTCCTTCCCCTCATCATCCATCCATCCACCCTTCCCCTCATCATCTATCCATCCTTCCCCTCATCATCCATCCATCCTTTCACCCACCCCCTCATCATCCATCCATCCTTTCACCCACCCCTCATCATCCATCCATCCTTAAACCCACCCCCTCATCATCCATCCATTCCCTCATCACCATCCATCCATCCCCTCATCATCCAATCCATCCACCCTTCCCCTCATCATCCAACCTTTCACCCACCCCCTCATCATCCATCCACCCTTCCCCTCATCATCCATCCTTTCACCCACCCCCTCATCATCCATCCATGCTTTCCCGTCATCCATCCATCCTTCCCCTCATCCATCCTTCCTTTCATCCATCCATCCTTCCCCTCACTCATCCATCCATCCATCCCATCCATTTATCCTGCCCTTCATCCATCCATCCTTCCCCTTACCCATCCATCCATCCCATCCATTTATCCTGCCCCTCATCCATCCATCCTTCCCCTCCATCCATCCATCCTTCCCCTCCATCCATCCATCCATCCATCCATCCTTCTCCTCATCCATCATACTTCCCCTCACCCATCCATCCCATCCATTTATCCTGCCCTTCACCCATCCATCCTTCCCCTCCATCAATCAATCAATCAATCAATCAATCAATCAATCACAGCATTTGTATAGCGCACTACTTACCCAAAGGGTCTCAAGGCTCTAGGGAAGGGGGGTCCGCTACTGCTCGAACAGCCAGGTCTTGAGTTGCTTCCTGAAGGCGAGGTGGTCCTGGGTCAGGCGGAGGTGGGTCGGGAGGGAGTTCCATGTCTTGGCGGCGAGGAAGGAGAAGGACCGTCCTCCTGTGGTGGCTCTTTGGATGCGGGGGACGGCGGCGAGGGCGTGGCCGGTCGATCGAAGCTGGCGTTTGGGAGCGTAGAAGTTGAGGCGGCTGTTGAGGTATCCCGGGCCTTGGTTGTGTAGGGCTTTGTATGCGTGGGTGAGAGTCGGAAGGTGATTCTCTTGTTGACCGGGAGCCAGTGTAGGTCTCTTAGGTGTCCGGAGATGTGGCTGCGACGGGGGATGTCTAGGATGAGACGTGCTGAGGCGTTCTGGATCCGCTGGAGTCTCTTCTGGAGCTTGGCGGTGGTTCCGGCGTAGAGGGAGTTGCCGTAGTCCAGACGGCTGGTGACGAGGGCCTGGGTGACCGTCTTCCTGGTCTCGGTGGGGATCCACCGGAAGATCTTACGTAGCATGCGCAGGATGTTGAAGCACGACGAGGAGAAGGCGATGACTTGTCTGGTCATGGAGAGGGAGGAGTCCAGGATGAAGCCCAGGTTGCGTGCGTGGTCTGTTGGTTGGGGTGCGCTGCCCAGGGCGGGGGGCCACCAGGAATCGTCCCAGGCGGAGGGTGAGGATCCTAGGATGAGGACTTCCGTCTTGTCCGAGTTCAGTTTCAGGCGGCTGTTCTTCATCCATTCGGCTACCTCTTTCATCCCTTCGTGTAGGTTGTTTCTGGCGGTGGCGGGGTCGTTGGTGAGGGAGAGGATCAGCTGGGTGTCGTCGGCGTAGGAAATGATGTTGAGGTTGTGCTGGCGTGCGATGTCTGCGAGGGGGCCCATGTAGACGTTGAAGAGGGTTGGACTGAGCGAGGAGCCTTGAGGAACGCCGCAGATGACTTCGGTGGCTTCCGATCTGAACGGAGGGAGGCGGACTCTCTGTGTACTTCTGGCGAGGAAGGAGATGATCCACTCCAGTGCCTTCTCCTGGACTCCGACGTTGCTGAGGCGCTGTACTAGGGTACGGTGGCAGACAGTGTCGAAGGCCGCGGAGAGGTCTAGGAGGATGAGGGCCGCTGTTTCTCCGATGTCGAGCAGGGCTCGGATGTCATCGGTGGCTGCGATCAGGGCGGTCTCGGTGCTGTGGTTTGCCCGGAAGCCAGACTGCGAGGGGTCGAGGGATCCGTTTGTCTCAAGGAAGGCGGCCAGCTGCTTGTTGACGGTCTTCTCGATGACTTTTGCAGGAAACGGGAGCAGCGAGATGGGGCGGTAGTTCTTGAGGTCGGTGGGGTCGGCTGATGGCTTCTTGAGTAGGGCGCTGAGTTCGGCGTGCTTCCAGCTCTCTGGGAAGGTAGCGGTGTCGAAGGAGGTGTTGATGATGTCCCGCAGGTGGGGTGCGATGACAGCGTCGGCCTTGTTGAAGACGTGGTGAGGGCAGGGGTCGGTCGGAGATCCGGAGTGGATGGAGTTCATCGTGCGGATGGTGTCTTCGGTGTTGATCGGAGTCCAGGAGCGGAGGGTGGTGGTGCGGGGCGGGGGTTCGGTTGTGGCGTGCGTCGGTTGAGTGCTGAAGCTGTTGTGTATGTCCGCGATCTTGTTGTGGAAGTAGGAGGCGAGGGAGTTGCAGAGGTCTTGCGAAGGGGTTGTTTCCGGCGTTGGGGTTGGAGAGCTCTTTGACGATGTTGAAGAGTTCCTTGTTGTTGTGTGCGTTGTTGTCCACTCGTTCCTTGAATGCGGTTTTCTTGGTGGCGCGGATGAGTTGGTGGTGCTTTCGGGTGGCGAGCTTGAGGGCAGCCATGTTGTCCGGAGTTGGGTCTCTGCGCCAGGTTCTCTCGAGGGCTCGGCAGTTCTTCTTGGAGTTCTTGAGTTCGTCGGTGAACCATGGGGCTTTCTTGCTGCCGGGTCTGCTAGGCGGTGTCCTCAGGGGGGCGAGGTCGTCTGCGCAGTCGCTGATCCACTTGGTGAGGTTGGTGGCCGCCTGGCTTGGGTTCGGTGTGCTGGTGGGAGGGTTCAAGCTCAGGGAGGTCGCGAGTTGGTCGGCTGTGATCTTGTTCCAGCTTCTGCGTGCAACCTGTTTCTGGTGGTGGTGGATCGTGGTCCTTCTGAAGCTGAAGTGGACGCAGCTGTGGTCCGTCCAGTGGAGTCCGGTGGCGTGGCTGGAGGCGATGTCCTTGCTGGATGAGAAGACGGGGTCGAGTGTGTGTCCGGCGTAGTGGGTGGGGGTGGTGACCAGTTGCTTGAGTCCCAGGTTTGCGAGGTTGTCCAGCAGGGTGGTGGTGTTGCGGTCGTTGTTGTTCTCCAGGTGGAAGTTGAGGTCCCCGAGGAGGATGTAGTCAGCAGAGCAGAGGGCGTGCGGGCTGATGAAGTCGGCGAAGTCTTCGCTGAATTGTGTGTGTGGTCCTGGGGGTCCATCCATCCATCCTTTCCCTCATCCATTTATCCTTCCCCTCATCCATCCATCCTTCCCCTCCATCCCTCATCTTTCCCCTCATCCATCTTTCCCCTCATCAATCATCCAGCTACCCTTCCACCCATACATCCAGCTATTTACATTTTCTCTCCATCCTTCCCCTCACTCATCAATCCATCTATCCTCTCTCATTATCCATTTATTCAATCTTTCATTCATCCATTCACCCTTTCACTAATTCATCCAGCCATTCACACATCCCTTCACGTACTTACACGCCCACCTTTCCATATTAATTTTGAGCTGAGCCCTTTTGAGAAGCGGCCCATCAAGAACTTCACCGTCGCTGTATTGGCCGTTCCAGGACTGGGACAGAAGCCACCCAGGGCGGAGACAGGATCCACCACAGGGGGGGACAAGAGCCATCACAGGCGGGGGTGGACTAGAGCCACAACATGCGGGACAGGAGCCATCACAGGCGGGGGTGGACTGGAGCCACAACATGGGGGGACAGGAGCCATCACAGGCGGGGGTGGACTGGAGCCACAACATGGGGGGACAGGAGCCATCACAGGCGGGGGTGGACTGGAGCCACCACATGGGGGACAGGAGCCATCACAGGTGGGGGTGGACTGGAGCCACCACATGGGGGGACAGGAGCAGGAGTCATCACAGGAGAGGGAACGTGATCCACCATGGTGGGCACAGGGGTGGGGATGCAGTATTCTAGTATCATCTTGGGCTTCTCGCCCCCTCCTGCACAAGACAACGAGAAGACAGGCTCTCTGTCCAAAATGCCATCCCCCACTGTGATATACAGTACTTACAGGAGATACTCTAAGAGAACTGATTGAACTGATTGTCCTCCATACTTTGTTAATCAGTGTGGGTGCGATTGTGCCATTTCTTTATTGTATTACATTATGCATGTTTGAAGAACCGAGGTTTGCTTACAAATTAGTGACAGTAATTAAGCTCGGTGAAGAGAAGCAGGTGCTGCCTCGGTGTAATCAGGGGTGTAATCTGGCCGAGTCTCGGATGTTTGGGGCCCTGGGTAGAAATGGAATGTGTGAGCCCCCCTCTAAATAGCAGATACAAGACGCATTCAGGGCTGTTTGCATGTGAATGGATGCCCCCTGCTCCTGAACCTGCAGCCCCTCCCTCTGTCACCTTCAAGCACCTCTTAACAGCTCATCAAGGGCTGGAGGTGTGAGGGTTGCCATCCCGCTGTGCCTCTACGGTGCTGCTGGGGGTCTGAGCTTTCATACAGCATCGGAGTCAAGAAGGGAGGTGGGGGCAAGCTGTGCCCGGTTAAAATTACAGACAAATGGTGGTGACCACCGGCGTGCTTGGTAACTTCCGGATTCAGCCAGCCACTCGCCCACCCGGAAATGCTTTATTAACTTTGTGCGCGCCGCGCTCCCGTTTTTTAATGGTGGACTCGGTTTTGATTTAGCAAGGTGGACGGCGTCCACCCTGAAAAACCCTCGGAAATAAGTGGGGGGATGCCGTCCACCCGCGTGGTACCCCGACTCGTGCCCTGAGTAGATTCTCAGTTATATGTGTGAGTGAAAAAAGCACAGGGCAAGGACATCAGAGACTGACAGTTCGTACTAGCACAGGAATTATACTGCTCAATTAGATAGAACTTCAGCATCAGGCAGCAGACTAGTTACACCAATCTTACATCCTCAAGCCGCAGACAGTAGCACTGTTCATATTATGGAAAGCTTTATCAATATAAATGACATAGTGTCTCCATACCAGTCATAACATAGGAGACGAAGCAGTAAGGGCCATATGTACTAAAACATTTTCCTATAGACATAGAATGAGTAAAACCCTTTGATACATCTGACCCTAAGTACCCTCTAGTACCAAGAAACGAAAATCCGCACTAAACATCCCCAACTCAGAGGGGAATTATTCCACAGATAAGAACTTGAAATATATTTCAGTAAGTAATAATTTTGTTTTCCTCATACAACTCACAGATGTATTTTCCCCTATCAACGGACCCCAGCAAACCATAACGAGTGCCTTTCTATCTGAGAACCATTGTGCAGAATGTTTAGACAATTAATCCAGTGTATGAGACTTACAGGCTTGAGGAGTATAATCATAAGACTTGAGTCTACCATTACCATCTAACCAGATTATGTAGGGACGCCACTATTTTCGTTAAGTCGCTAATCTGACTATTTCAGTCCATCCAGAATATATCTATGCCTCAAGCGTATGGTGTAATGGCCTGAGCTGCCAACTTTGGAGCAGGTGAGAACAAGGTTCAAGTCTCGGCATCGGCGTCAACATCCTATGTTTTTGAGCGGCGGTCATTTGTGCGCTGCGCGGCTTTTTTACAAAAGCCGCGTTACATGACGAGCTCAGCTCGTCATCCGCACACGCCCCCCGTGGCTGATGACGTGCTGAGCTCATCATCAGCATTGAAGGGGTTAATCATTCTGTGCCTATGATTCTGCACCTTGAGAACATCACAGGTGATTTACCATGCTTTACAAATTTGGAATGTGCTGATGAAAATAGCCATCCATTTCATTTATAGATCTCAGGTCTCGCAAGCAGTATAAAATTATACAAGCATGCACCTTATCATAGGCAAGCTACATAACAAGCATTGGCAAAACCCATAGGTCTGACCTTTGCAAGCTGATGTGTTGGTTATTGTTTTTTATTCTGAAAATGTGCCACAATGTAAAAAGATGCAAAAAAGAAAATATGCTGCCACCACAACGTGTTAGCCTGCATTAAAAATGTTAAATTGAAAAGAAAATAATCATTGCATAAACTTTTAGTAGAACACTAAGGGTGCTTCCTAACAGGCAGGTGTACTTGGCGCAGATGGAAAAACTCTTTAGTTTTAATGCACATCACAGGAAAACATTATTGGTGCAAAGAAAAGGTTCTGTTACCATTGAATTATTTTAACCTGAAGACATAGGGCCTGATTAGGATGGCGGGGAGACCGCCCCTGAATGGCTGTCGGTGGTGGTCTCCCCACCATCCTGAGCAGCTTTACCGCCACCACATTTTGATGTCGGGTGGAGGGATGGCGGTCGGAGAGACCGCCTGCCACGCATCCGATGGCCTTAAGGAGCCCGTAGGACCGTCGGAGGGCACTCCGATCCCTACAATGGGAGCGGTGCCTACCAGGTACCGCCGTAGGGATTAGGGTGGTCCCTCCCCCGCCAGCCTTACCATGGTGGGGAAAATGGAGAATAAAAATGGCAAATTAAAGTATTAGTCTACCAACCCTGTCTTTCGAGTGCACTTCATTTTTGGCAGATGGGCATACATGAATTTAGGGGGGGGGTATCACTCATAGTGCAAGAGAGCCAGTGGTTCAAGTGGGATGACCCATTGCTGTATGCTGTGGTGGACAAAATCAAAATGTGATTGACAGTTAAACAGAATAAGGGATGAAGAAGGCTGGCCTAATGTGCCTCTATGTATGTGTTTTGTTCAAGGTTTTTTTAGGGTAGCCAGACAGCTAAAGCTGTGTCCAGGCCAGAACTAAACATTTCAAGGGAATCAGCTCCCCAATGTATATGGAGAGGATGTTGCAAATAAGCATTCCTACCAACTCAGCAAGCAAAGGACAATTTATAAACATATGCAGAGCATTGGCCCTAGGCGTATAAAAGTTTGGGCATAATGCTACAATATCCTGCTGAATTGTAGAAAGCTCTGAGGTTTCCAGTAAATCCTGTGGAGTATAAAGAAATGATTCTTCCAATATGTGTCCGATTTGATGTTTTTATAAATCTTGGAACTCGAATATTGGCCAGCATTTAGCTCACATTTTCTCCACTGAATGCAAATTTTCTAGAAGCTCTCACACTGTATTGTATCATCTTGATGCTGCTTAATTCAGTATGGTTGAAGATCTGATGTCACACTCGAAGCCTGAGGGTGTGCTGATATTAGCAGCAGATGGCAAAAATGATGTCCACACCTCCACACCACAACCACAGTTTAAAATCTGGACAGCCTGCCCTTGTAGAAATGTAAATAAACGCCAATGACCTAACCTTAACATTCTCATTATGTTCTCTTCAGAAAGGGATGTTGAATGCCTCTAGATGAAAAATAAGCAAACCTTTTAAGCATTCTGTAACATGAACTGATTTCCATACCAGGTAAAATTCTCCTAGTTAGAATTTCCACTGCTTTCCTTGGAGCATACCACATTCTGGGTGCAGTGTGTATAATCAGTGGACCTTCTTAAAGTGAAAAGAATTTGTATAAAACTATTACACTATGGGTGTTATTACGAAATGGCGATCCATGGACTGCCAGACTCGTGGGGGTGCAGTGGTGGCAGTCTCCCAACTGCCCTATTACGACTAGAGAGGTTGGGGAGCCCTAGGACCCCCGCAAACAGATCCCTGGGGTTGTTGCAGCAGTCTTAAAGCCCAAAAATGCTTGGTGGTGTCGCTTTGGCGCTACCAAGCATATTTCGAGTTTCCTCACTGCCACGCTTTTCATGGCGGTGCAAATGCCATGAAAGGTGTGGCAGTGAGGAAAGAAAAGGGGCCCCACTGGTGTGTCATGCCATGAGGATAAACAATGTACCCCCTGTGTGCATGCACACCAGTACCTGCACGGCATGAACTGCATCAGTCCATGCCGTACAGGTACTGCCTTTGATGTTCCCATTGTGGCACCACCCTGTGGTCAAAGAACTGCCCGACAGACAGGAGAAAACTCCTGATCTGGCAGCTGGTTAGTACATGGGTTTGGAAGTGGGGGAGCGGGGTGGTCCCGCTTCGCCAAACTCCCAATAAGACTCTATGGTTCTATGATTGCCCTTAGAAGCAAGTCCCAATTTCACTCTTAAAATGGCAATCCGATTTATACACCTAGAAGTCCTGTACAACCTAACCTTCTTTTTTCACTGACCTAACCAAAGACCACAAGACGATGATGTCCACCAATATTAAGAACATTATTTGAAAGAGTGAGGTCTTAATTAAGAAGATATTGGAACATTCTTTTAAAAAACATAAGCTGGGGGCGTGGCCACGATGGCGGCATGAGCAGACGTACTGCCTCGGAACTCCCACTGACGGCCTGAATCAGCACCGGTTTTCTGGCCATTTGTTTGCAGCTGTCGGCCTAAATCTTTAAGGTGGAGTGGTCCTGGAGTCACGGATCAGCCCTTTGAGACCGAGACAGCCCTGGCAAGGCGTTCTGTCTGCGGCCGAGGAGCCGACGGCTTCTGCGGCTCTCGGAGAGGAGGAGAGGCCGGGGGTGACGTGAGGCCCGAGAACTTGCATGTAGCCCTTGCCGGGCCGCAGAGCCCGCGAGCTGGTGTCGGAGCTGTGGGCTACGTTCCGGCGGTCCCCACTGAGATGGCCTTGTGATCCCCATGAGGCCGAGGTTTGGAGTGACGTACGGAAACAGGGCCTGAGCCGCCATTTTGAGGAGGTGCTGAGGTTCCTGGACCGGTCAGCTGAGGAGAGGCCTGCGGAGGGGCACGCTGAGCAGTGGAGCGCTGGACCTCACCGCGATGGCCCGGATTGGAGTACTTTAGTGACCCCCCAGCGGCGGAGGTGCGGCGCAGTGCTGGGGAAGCAAGCCTGGACCTCCATTTTGTGCAAGGCCCACCACGCTCGGGTCAGCGCTGCCACGAGGGCAGATTCCCTGGGAACATCAGTGAGTGAGCGGCCCTGCAGAGTGGCAGCGTGCGAGCACACTGTAGTGCCGAGCCACTGGTCTGCTGCCTGACCTGTTTAGTTGCGATCGAGGTCGGTGGAAGAGATCGGGGGTCGGAGCTTGCTCCACTGCCGGTGAGTGGGGCAGTGGTGGAGCTGTTGGCATCGGAGGAGAAGCGGTGGCGGAGGTACCCGGAGCGGGAGGCAGCTGCATTTGTGGAGCAGCCTGGTAGGCCTTCTGGAAGATATGCGGGGTCTGGTCGGCGGCTGGGACATTGCTTGACTGTGCTCGAGCTGGGGCTCCTGATGGAGGGGCTGCATAAGTCCTGGTGAACTTAGAGCCGAGAGGTGGACTGGCGGACTGAAGCGCGGCTCTCTGGGGTGTCGCCCTGTGTGCCTGGACCCCGCTGAGTGAAGACACAGCTTGTGCCGTTGGTGGTGGAAGCGTGTCGGAGCAAACCCCGGAGGCCCCACTGCGATTCGAGAGAAGGCTGTGTGTGGAGAGGTCAACAGGGGCAGGCTACTCTGGACCGGATACATGGAGGCAACTGCACAAGGCTACTGGGGAGGGCCCACGTGGACACGTAAGGAAGGGCTAGCTGTGGGTGAGAGATCTCAACAGTTTGTGGACACCCTTGAGCGACGGCATCGGCGGGGGCAGATTAGCGGCAGCGGCATTGGACTGGCATAGCCTGGTGTGGCAGCGGAGGTGCACCCTGGAGGTGGGAGAGTTCAACATAGGGGTTGGCCATAGAGGACGGCTGATGGTGGTGTTGTGGCCTTGCACGAGGAAGGAGCGCTGAGATGCGATGGAACATCTAGAAGCAAGCTGTGCTGGCCATACTGGCGGAGACCCACACAGGTACACGGTGGTATGAGGGACAGCGCGGTGTGGGTGCTTGAGAGCACCCTTCCTGAGGCTGGTTTGTGAGGCATAGCGGCGCGTTTACTGCAGTCTGACCCGTGGAGAGTCAAGGTATGGATGGCCTGCTGACACAGTCACCGGTGTCGTTCCACAGAGTTGGCTGGTCAGATAGTAGGCGCTGGACAGCAGAGCGAGTGCTGGGAGTGGAGGTACCCTGTAGATCCAGAAGCACAGAAGCAGATCCCCTATATTCCTTGGGCTGGCAAGGGTTGATTTGTTGCTCCCGGGTCTCATTGCCTACTTGGTCTCAGTGGGAGTCCATTGTCTCACCCGGG
Organism: Lissotriton vulgaris; assembly: GCF_964263255.1. Classification (NCBI taxonomy): domain Eukaryota; kingdom Metazoa; phylum Chordata; class Amphibia; order Caudata; family Salamandridae; genus Lissotriton; species Lissotriton vulgaris. The sequence continues at coordinate 469,208,080 of NC_141685.1, read as the reverse complement.
ATCTCTGTGGGGCCTGACGTGCGTAATGTGCTCTGCTAGAGGGCGAAGAGACAAGACCCTCAAGGAACTGTTTGCCAAAGCTCAGACGGGTCAACAATCCGACCCCAGGGAGGAGCTTCGCGCGCAACCAAGATGGTCGCGTGAGCACAGGGCTCCTGAGACCCTCGCCACCTCCCGCATCTATCCTGCATTTTATCCTGACTACGATGACAGGTTATTGAAGACGCAACCCAGCTGATATAATAGCTGTTTTCAGAAATCGATTTGGACCCCGGGAATCGAAATTACGATACTTTGAACTTTTTTGGCCTGCTCTATGGAACCGCCCGGGACTCGAGTCACTGTGGTGCCCAGGTGGTAGTTGAACAACAATGGCCTGCAGAATCGGGCTCAACGCCTCTGAGTCAACTTTCGGTTTCGTTCCTGGTTCTTCCACCTCAGCCTATCTCCGTACCATTCTGGCAGTCCGCGATCCGGACCCCGCAACTTCACCTTGTGCCAGCTGCCGAGTGTTCCTGGTCGTGTGATCTCCTGCCGAGACTCATACTCGGATATCCCTGCTGCTGAATCGTGAGGAGTAATTTTTACCAGGTCTTAAAGGCCCCTCCGGTGCGCAACATCTAACATGGCGGGCAAACCCGACAGCGAGAAGCGGAAGACCAAAACCACTCACCGAGAGGGTACCATCCAATTGAACATTATGGCTCGCTATACCCATCCTAAAGGGTTCCCCGGTGGTGCGAGTAGGTCTCTGGAAGAAGCGGGTGACGGCTCCGCTGCAGTGGATGATTTGACCCTGCGTGATGTCATGGGCGCCATTGCTAGCATGAAGACCTCCATTGGCCAACAATATGAGGCATTGGCTCTAAAGCTTGACACGGTGGCGATCGATGTCAACTTGATCAGGGCAGACTAACGAAAAGGTCAAATCCCTAGATTTGAAGGCCTCCAGCCGTACGACCGATGTGTCCGATTTGCAAACGGAGGTTCGCAACTTACGATCCTCCAACGATCTCTTTGCTCGAAGGCTGGAGGATTTTGAAAGTCGGGCAAGACGTAACAACGTGCGTATCATTGAGGTCCCTGAAAAATCAGACAAGTTAACCGCAGATCTCCTTGTGGAAGACCTCATCTTGAATCATCTCGCCCCCAAAGGCCTGAGCAGCTTTTTCGCGGTGGAACGTGCGCATAGAGTGCCGGGTGGGAAGCCAAAACCGGATGCCCCTCCACGGCCTATAATCGCCAGAATTTTCAATTACAGAAATAGAGACGCTATCCTGCAGGCATCACGGGTGGGTGGCCCCACTAAGTTTGAAAACACCACGGTGAGCTTCTACCCTGATTTCACCCAGTTCGTTCAGAAACAAAGGATGGGGTTCCAGGGGGTGAAGCGGCGACTGAGAGGCATGGGTATGAAATACGCGATACTTTTTCCAACTCGGCTACATGTTGAACACAATGATCGGACGTTCTTCTTTGACCGCCCGAGAGAGTGAGTGACTGGCTTGATACATTGCCTGCACAGCGTGATCGCTCGTATCATTCTGGAGGTGCTGAAGGTGGCCCGTTGGAACAAGAATGAGGAGTGGTTACCGGTTCCCGGACAGTGCACAGAACTGGCAGCTGTGGCTTGATGACTTTTGTACTTGCGATACTTCTGGTGTTACACCCAGAGGTGGCGAGGGGGATGGGACTCTCCCTCCTCCGGGTTTTCTTCTTGTAGATTAGTTTAATCTTAGGGCGACAGGCACACTGCAAGTTGGGGTGGCTTTTGAGTCTAACGCAGGGGTGCAGGGTAGAGGGATGTGTTTCCGGGATTTGTTTGGGGGTGAGGGGGGGGGGGGGTTGGGTGTGTTTCATTTTGTTTCAAGGCAACGCATTATTCTGCATCTTGATCTGGGTGTTGTGCGGTGGATTCTGCACTTACTTCTGGGATGGGGGTAGGGGGTTGAAGGTATTGTGTTGGAATGTTAACGGGCTGGGGGATAGGATAAAACGAGGAGTAGTGTTACAGCTATTGAGACGCCTTTCCCCTGACGTAGTTTTACTGCAAGAGACACATCTGATCGGTAACACATGCCATGCCATGAATCGGCGAGGATATCGGCTAATTGCACACTCTGGATTTACTACTGGATCTAGGGGGGTGGGTATCCGAGTTAGGAGTTCCCTCCCCCTGGAGTTAGATGACACAATTCTTGACGATCACTGGTAGGTGGGAGGGGAAGACTATCTCATTGCTTTCTGTGTATGCTCCACCTGGTCTACAGACTATGACCTTTGCTGATCTGGGGAGAGTAGTGTTGGGGCTCCCTGGGGGTATTCTGGTGATGGGTGGAGATTTCAATTCTGTTGTTTCCGGTAGGGAGGACCGCAGCCCCCCAGGGACCTCACGAGATTACAGTCTTGGTTGAGTGGCTTTTTGGAGACGCTGGGTCGGTAGATTGTTGGAGGCTGCTGCATCTGGGACAGTCTCAATACACCTTTCACTCTGGTGCTCACGGTAGTCTCTCTAGGCTTGACTATGTCTTGATGCCAGCTGCACAGGCCTCTTCGGTTAGGGAAGTCAGACACTTGGCCAGGGGTATTTCGGACCACTCCCCACTGTGGCCTCTGATGGACATGAAGATGGGCTCTGAGGGTCGAGTGGCTCCGATCAATCCTTGGCATCTCCGTGATCCCAAAACCCGGGCTGAGTTGGTTAAGTCTTTGGATCATTATTTTGCTGAAAATGTGGGGTCAGTGTCCTCTTCTGTTTCGCTGTGGGAGGCTTTCAAGACGGTTATTTGTGGTCAGGCATTATCGTTAATTGCTGGGGCTAAGAAAAGCATAAATGAGGCGGTGGTCCGCCTGGAAGCCAAAATAGCCGAGCTGGAAGGGGAATTGGAGTTTGGTATCACTCATGATAAAGTGCATGTCCTCAGTCTCAAGCAACTTGATTATAGGGCCCTGGTAACGGACGCTGCTAGAGCCATGAGTAGAGAGCAGCAGGGGCGGCTGTACGATGTTGGAGATAAAGCTGGGAAACTGATTGCTTGGTTAGACAGAAAGGAGAGGGCGAGTCGTGTGGTTCCTGTGATTGAGAGAGCGGATGGAGTGCGTGTTACTGACCCGGTTGAGATTGTGGAGTGTTTTGCTGAACATTTTCGAAATGTATATTCCCCAGTCTCTGACAGACCAGAGGAAGACTCGCATCTGCTGTTAAGAGACATTGCGTTGCCTCGCCTATCGGACCCAGATAGGGATCTGATAGACGCAGCATTTTCTGATGATGAGGTAGCAATTGCTATTCGTTCCGTCCGCTCAGGAAAAGCTATGGGCCCTAATGGTCTCCCCGTCGAGCTCTACAAGCTGCGTCCTGACAAAATGGCGCCGTATCTTCGTGAAATGTTCTTGGAATCGCGGGTCAGCGGTTCCCTTCCCTGTGATCAGCGACTTGCGACCATTGTGGTGATTCACAAGGAAGGGAAACCGCGGGATCGTTGCGCATCCTATAGGCCTATATCGCTCCTGAATGCAGAACCCAAGATCCTTGCAAAATTGTTGGCAAACCGATTGATAAAGGTGATTGGTGATCTGATTCATCCGGATCAGTCTGGTTTCATTCCACATCGTAATACCGCATTAAACTTGCAGCGCCTGCATGGCGTCCTGGCGAAAGCGGCGTCGTTGCGTGAACCGGCCATCTTGGTTTCCTTGGACGCTACAATGGCCTTTGATACAGTGGAATGGCCATATCTTTGGGCTACTCTTGCAAAGTTTGGTTTCGGCCCTGGTTTCATCGGCTGGGTAAAACTCCTGTATGAGGAACCACTGGCTCAGATTGTGGTAAATGGTCGGGTCTCTAAGTCCTTTGCTCTGGGGAGGGGCATGCGTCAGGGGTGCCCGCTGTCCCCACTTATTTTCGCCCTCGCCTTGGAACCCCTGGCCGCTTGGCTGCGGTGGGAACCATCGCTCAAGGGTATTCGGTGGACCCCTGATTTTGAGGATCAAATATCACTTTACGCAGAAGATATCCTGCTGTACCCCACGCCGCCTCGGACGTCGTTGATAGTATTGTTTGATGTGCTGAACTCGTTCGGGAAGAACTCCGGCCTCGTGATTAACTGGACTAAGTCCTGTGTTTATGTACTCTCAGGGGATACTCCCCCTTTACCACGCATCTGCCCCATACAGGTAACGCAGATGGGATTTAAATATTTGGGGGTCTGTATTTCATTAGACCCCGTTGTCCGTTACTAGCGTAATTTGCTTCCCCCGCTCCAGCGGTTGAAGTCTGACGTTGCGGCCTGGTGTGGTCTGCCGTTGTCCCCTCTCGGGCGGGCAGCCCTTTTCAAAATGATGTCTTTACCACGGTTTTTGTACGCGCTTCAGAACACGTTTGATGTCATTCCGGCGAGTTACTTCCGGGAGGTGGAGAGTCTGCAGAGGCCATTGATATGGGGCGGACATCCGCGTATCGCCCTTGCTAAACTGACACTTCCCTGGTATGACGGCGGTATCGCACTTCCGGATATCAAGCGAAACTACTGGGCCTCCCAGCTGGGAGAGATTAATCATGCAATGTACGGCCCCACGTTAAATCCTGCGTTTGAGATGGATAAGTGGCAGCTGTCGGGTGGAGATTATAATAGGGCGCTTTACTCCAAATCTGTTAGAGGGAAACTCTCGGGACCCACTAAAATTGCAGTGAGAGTGTGGCAGAGTGCGAATGCGGCAATGGGGTGGTCGGACCAATTGACCCGGGCGACTCCGCTCTATGTGTCTGAAAGATTGGGCAGCTTGTGGAGGACGAAAGGCTTTGAGAAGTGGGATATGATTGGTATTTGTAAGGTTGGGGATCTCTGGACCAAAGATAGGATTAAAACCTTTGAGGAGTTGAAGGTAGAATATGAACTTAGTGACAAGGAGTTCTTCCGCTATATACAGATCCGCCACGCATTGTGCTCGGTTTTTCCTGCCGGTGTCGCAATCCCGGAATCATCCCCTCTCGAAGATCGGGTGCTAGACGGATACGTTCCAGACAGCACTATTTCTTTGATATATAAGAAATTGATCAACGATCTACAGATTTGCTGGTGCACCTCCGAGAGGTATGGACCATTGACGGTTTAGAGCTAGATGATGAGGACTGGCAAGCTGCAATGTCCTCTCCCAAGGAGGTCACGATTCCAGCCCGTCTCTTACTTGTGCAACTCAAGATCCTGCATCGGATTTATGTTACTGGCCCCCGCCTGATTCATATGGGTTATTCTGTGGATGGGTTGTGTAAGCGTGGATATGGCTTAACGGGTACTTTCCTCCACATAATTTGGGAATGCCCGGAGGTGGTAGTGTTTTGGAATCGAGTGCATGCAGTAATGGAGGAAGTCACGGGGGTTCCGCTGTTTCCCGAAGCCAGGTGTTGTTTGCTGAATGTTTGGGAACCGACTGATTATGATGTTGCGCAGACTCGGTGGGCGACCCTTGGGAATATGATAGCCAAGAGAGATATAGCACAGTTGTGGGGGTCCCAGAGAACACCAACTATCTTTGCATGGAAGGAGAATATGGATTGGTGTATGTTTCGGGAGAAAACGGTGTATATGGCTCGCGGCAGACCGAGGAAATGGGGTAAAATTTGTGGCCAGTGGAACTCGTACCGGGGTGATGTCTGCACACCTCCCCTCACTGATATTCCGGATAAGACTCCTTCCCCCTAACCTGACATTCCTAGTGTTGTTTAGTCCTAAGGAGCTGTGAATCTGTTTCCCCCCTGCCCCCCCCTTTTTTTCTTTTCTACATTGATGATTTGTATTGAATTGTAATGCGCTTTTTTTCCCCCTTAGAGCATGTATCCAGCTGTATTGCCTTTTATTGCCTTGTTTGTTCATGTTTTCTTTTATTGTCAATAAAAAGAGTTATACATTTTCTTTTTTTTAAAAACAGTCCAACCCCGTGGCGACGGCTGTTAGGCCCCCCAGCTCCGGGCCAGAAAGATGTATCAGAGCCTAACACTAAGTCCTTCTTGGAGTCCTTGTTTAACACCCTACGTGATGACATTCACACCTTGAAACAGGAACTTAAGGAGGAAATTAAGGAAGTCCATCGGTACACGGATGCTATCGGGGAATGGGTGGCAGACCTCGAGGGCAAGAGCGAGGGGCGAGGTGCAGAAGTGGAAGCACTACAGCAGGAAATAATACGGATTCACGATCAGCAAGTGGACCTTCAGACACACCTGGAGGATTTAGAAAATCGCTCCAGACGTCACAACATCAGGATTAGAGGAGTGAACCTGACTGAGGATGCAAAGGACCTTTTTTGTTTTGGCCGAGAACTCTTTAATCACATACTGGGGCGCCCTCCAGTCGCGGAGCTCCGTATCGACAGAGCACATCGGGTAGTTCTCCCGCGCCCCACCGCTGCTCCACCTCCAGACATTTTAGTATGTATGCAAGACTATTGCACAAAGGAGGAGATCCTTCAAAAGGCCCGCCACATGCATGCTCTTACTTTCAGAGATCACTCACCAGCCCTTTTTCAAGATTTGTCAGCCCTCACTTTTTTGCAGAAACGCAGGACCTTCAAACCAGTTATGGCACTACTGCAACAACGCAACATCCCATATAGTTGGAGCCACCTGTTCCGCCTAGTGTTTAAATGGGACAATAAAGTCTATCAGCTACGATCCCTGTCGGAGGCATGCAGGCTGTTGGGCATCGATCCACTGACGGAGGACAGGGGCGAGACTGACCGAGCGGTGGACGGTGATGATTCCAGTCCACAGTGGCATCAGCAGAGACGACAGGTGAGAAGGCCTCCTGCAGCAGTGATTGAAGAGGGCCAACGGGCTGCAGTACAAACAGCAGCATCAGAACTGGCTTCGATTCAACCTGGCTGACTTTTTCAGTGTTATAGCCTATAGTTTGCGCTTTTTTCCTTTCGGCACAAGCCATCGGCGGGAGGGGGTATGTTAGGACTTAAAGAGTTACCCGTTTTGTAGAATTACCAAGCATCTACGGATGATGGACAATTTGTTTGAAAGTAATTTTTTTCTCTTGTTGGGGGGTAGGGGGGAGGGATTCAGCAGTCCTTGGTCCACCAAGAGCTTAAGCATGTCCTGAACACCCGAGGTCGAAACACTGGGGGATTTGACACTCGAGGGGGCGTGCAGACTCTTCCTAGTTAGTGAGCTTCGATGGCTGTCCCACTCCCAACACAACATGGTTAGATGCCAGTCACGGAATTGAAAATACTCACACTTAATGTGATGGGGCTCAATAATCCAGTCAAGCGCAAGGCTGTCTTGCTATGTTTAGAACAAGCCCATGCCGACATTTGCCTCCTGCAGGAGACGCATCTCTTACAACGAGATTGCCAGCGTCTCCGGTCTCGGAAGTTTCCCCTACAGTTTTTCTCTTCTAACTCCACCAAGACAGCAGGGGTGGCTATACTTGTGTCCCAGAGATTTACGGGTAAGGTCCTGGATATGATAAGGGAGATTAAGGGAAGGCTGCTCATCTACAGGTTTTCTTTAGGTACTACCCTGTTTACTATTGGCTCTGTTTATGCACCTAGTGAAGGTCAAGAGAGGTTTTTTCACACTGTGCTTACAGAAGCTACATCTACACCTGACCGCCACATACTGCTAGGAGGTGACCTTAATCTAGTTTTTGACAATGTTCTGGATAGGTCCTGTCAGCGCACCACACAAGCGGGAGCGCTATCTGACGAGGGACTGGCCCGATTGAGCGAGTTAGCCTTTAGGGATCTTTGGCGCAGTTTTCACCCACAAGAGCGAGCATATTCTTATTTTTCAAATGCGCACAAAACATATGCTCGCCTAGATTACCTGCCCGCGACACTGCCTACACATGCCCTAGCCACGAAGGTGGAGATCGGAGTGGCCTCCTTATCTGACCATGCCCCAGTGACTGTTAGCCTTTCTCTTCCCCCCCTCCAGCGCGCGCGGCGGACATGGTGCCTTAGAGAGACATTACTGCACTGAAAGGATGTGATTTCACGAATACAGCGCGCCTTCACAGACTATCTCTCCCATAACAGCAACACAGATACTACACTTGCGACACAGTGGGCAGCTCTGAAGGCGGTTATTCGAGGAGAGTTTATCGCAATCTCGGCTGCAGATAATGTAGAAAGGCAGCGCAAGCGAGATGATCTCACTCAGCAAGTTAAGGAACTGGAGCAAATGCACCAGAGAATGGGGGCGCCGAGAGTCTGGAGGCAGTTGAAGGCAGTCAGGCAACAACTAGTGGCGATCGACCAGGATAGAGTGGAGTTTGCGGCCTTGCGATTGTGCCACGCTTTCTACACGGGAGGGGATAGTTGTGGGAGGTTATTGGCACACAAGTTGCGAGAGACTAGACAACGGCAGTCAGTGCAGGAGATTGTCCGGAGGGATGGGAGGCACGTCACTGAAGATCACAACATAGCCGAAGCGTTTAGAGATTTTTATGCCGACCTTTATACCGGTGAGTCCATTGGCGACATGGAGGACAAGGCCTTTTTAGATTCCATTCCCCTTCCGACACTTTCGAGGGATCAGGCAGACCTTTTAGAGCGTGACATTAGACCAGAGGAGGTCTTTGCTGCCATCTCCCGTCTGAAAGTGACAAAGACCCCCGGTGCCTGATGGGTTTCCCGCAAGTTTTTATAAAATATTCTGTGCGCAACTTGTCCCATTACTTGTGCCTCAGAGATGGGGCCAACCTAATCCTCACGGGGCCCTTTAACTTTCCGTTTATCTGAATCATTTTCACTCTTCTAATTCTTCTAATTCAAAATCATTCTCTGGCATCCTCCTATACCGCCCCTCGGGAGCAAAGGGACAATTCTGCAGCTTGCTACTGTAAACCGTCATTTCACGGGCCAGTACCTCATCCAACTTTACTCTGCTTGGAGATGTAAACCTCCATTTTGATGATCCTTTGTACAAAGTGACAGGTGAATCAGCACTGGACCTTGCTGCCTCCCACCTCCACCTCAAGAGCCTACAAGCTACACACGTAAACGGTCACCATATTAGACCCGATTTTCTCAAATATCACTGAATTAAAAATTAGGGAACCTTTACCCGTCCCGTGGTCAGACCACTTTTTAGCACCATTCACCTGGCAAACTTTTATTGAGCACCCCCATGTGCCAGCCCCACACATCCTATAACAACCTTGGTCTAAACTAGTCCTTGACGACTGGAGACGCGAACTTGAACTCACCATTCCCACATATGATTCAGACCCATTAGTAGCAGACAAGAAATTCTCAACATGGATTGAAAACTTTCTGGACCTAGTACTGCCAAGGAAAACCTTACTAAAAAAAGTGGAACCTTCAAATCTCCGTTCACCCCCGTGATATGAAAAAACAATGCAAAAAAGAAGAATATGGAGGAAAGACTTGCCAGTGACAAAAAAACTGAATACAGATTAGCCTTCATGTCTTATAAAGCCGCCCTTAAAACAACTCAGGCAGCTTTCTTTGAAGAAAAAATTCAAGGCTCTGCCAACTCCTCTAGGGAAACATTCCACATTGTCCAAAAACTTTTGAAAGTCCCCGACTCACCTTCCGTCCCCGACCCCTCTGGTCGCCGATGTAACGAACTGGCAGACTTCTTCACCACCAAAATTCAAAATATCCTAAAAACTGTCCCAATTAATGACCACCTACAAGTACCCTACTTACTAGTACCCGTAAATCATGCCCTCCGTTTAGACGCATTCTCCCCCTTACAGTAGAGCTGCTCCCCCCAATCTTAGAATCAATCAAAAGTGGTTCCCCCCTGGACCCGGCACCATTTAACATCCTGAAGTCAGTGATATCCACCATCACCTCTCCCATCATCAACTTAATTAATGCCTCCTTAGTACAGGGCACTGTTCCCCCTAACTGGAAAAAAAGCCATAGTAAGAGCACTGCTAAAAAAAAACCACATTGATCCCTCAGAGATGGGTAACTACTGGCCCATCTTCTTACTACCAGGAATCAGCAAGGTGGCGGAAAAATTTGTCAACCAACATCTCTCCCCCTCCCTCGAGTCCGGTGGACACCTACACTGCTCTCAGACAGGCTTCCGCCCTGGCCAGGGCACTGACTCCACCCTGATGGCAGTTGTAGAAGAGGCGAGAAAGATTCTTGACTCAGGAGGATCTGCAGCCATGATCCTCCTGTATCGTTGTCTCAACCTACGGTCGAGCTGCCTGCCTATATTGCAGACTTAGACTCGTTTGGGCGGGTCTCTGGATTTAAGGTCAACATGAGCAAATCAGTGGCCCTGGATCTGTCTTTAGAGAAACACACCCGGGATCTGCTGCTTAAGGCGTTTCCCATTCAGTGGGCGACAGAGGCGGTTCCCTATCTGGGGATTAGGTTGGCCCCATCTCTGAGAGACACGGTGGACATCAATTATGCTCAGTTACGGTCTAAGATTCGAAGGGAACTGGGGCGGTGGAAGCACTACCCTCTGTCTTGGCTCGGCAGGGTCGCAGCAATAAAGATGACTGTCCTTCCACAAGTTTTATATTTATTTCGCACCATCCCCCTACGACCCCCTAAGGGTTGGATAAAACAGACGCAATCAGAATCGGCCCAATTTATATGGAATGGGTGGAAGCTGCACCACAAATTCCAAATAGCGATGCTCCCGCCAGAGAACGGAGGGATTGGTCTCCCGGACTTGGCATTATATTTTCAGGCGGCTCAGCTATGCTTTTTGGTGGAGTGGAGCAGGTGGGAGTCTGAAAAGCACTGGCTGTTTCAGGACCAGGCTGTGACAGGTAGACCTTTACAAGAAATCCCTTTTCTCCGCAAACACCACAGACCCCCCAATTTATACGCCTCATATATCACCAGGGTACCTCTAGAAGTTTGGGACAGGACGAACATTAGCCAGAATTTACCACTTTCCCGTCCCCCCTTACCCCACTTCTGGACAATCCGGATTTCACTCCGGGATTGGACACTGCAGCCTATGCGAGTTGGAGGTCAGCGGGATGACGGTTTCTTTTCCATTTATACGCAGCTGAGGGGGTGATTCCCTTCTCTCATTTTCGACAGGAATATGGGCCGCTGTAAGAGGAGAGACTCCGTTACTTGCAGGCTCGGCATTGGGCTCTCAGCGAGCAGGTGCGCTCCGGGGCTGACAGACGTCTTACTCCCTATCAGTACTGGTTGATCGCACGCAAGACAGACAAGACGTTAATATCTGACGTCTATAAGATGCTACTAACTAAATATATGTTAGTTTATAGTGCTAGCAGGGCTCGTTGGGAGAGGGAATTGGACAGGACTTTTAGTTGTAAGGAATGGGAGGGTATTTATTATAGAGCACGTCACTCCACTTTTCATATGGGGCTTACAGACACCCTAACAAAAATTGTGACTTATTGGTATTACACCACTGAACGTCTCCATGAAATGGATCACACCAGGGAGGCAGCGTGTTGGCGGGGCTGTGGACAGATGGGGACTTTGGTGCATTTGCTTTGGGATTGTACACACCTTCGGGGATATTAGAAACAGGTTCTTGATACAGAGATTCCCCATCTCCCATCATATGTCCTCTTGGGGCTCCTGAATCCCCTGACTTACCCGCTGCGCTCCCGTAGAGGTCGCCTGATTGCCATTGCGCTGGGATCGGCGCTGCAGTACATTCTCGCTCACTGGATGATGGCGCTTGTCCCTAAACTGTATGGGGGGTTACACAGCCTTTGACTAGTGCTTTGCATGGAAAAGCTTTTCCTGGCGGCTGCTGGAGAGGGGCAAAATATGCTGAGCTGTGGCAGCCCTTTTGGTCCCACCTGTCTTCGGAGTTCCGTGAGGTCACCTGCCCCCGATATCTTAGATTGTTACGTCTCTCAGAGACGGAGGGTGGAGAACTAGATTAGCTTGACTAGAATGGCTTTTATGTGGTGGACAAGGACCATGGGAAGTGGGGTGGGGTAGGGTAAGAGGCTAGTGGGGGGGGTTTAGTTATGGGTTTTCTCTCCTCTGTTCTCCTTTTTTTCTTCTTCGCTTTTTCTCCTGATGGGGTTGTACGCATTTAGGTATTTCGCCAGTTTCAATTCACTTTCGCCCGCTTGGACTTGGATTCTATCCAGTGTCTTTAGCTTTGGTTATGCTACTGAATGTAATATCGCTGACAGTTTGTGTTTAATCATATGCGTGAAACTCCTTCAATAAAAAATTATTTAATACTAAAAAACATAAGCTGGATTTATTCTTAACAAATGTTGTTTCTTCATAAGCACACTATTTATTTGAGTATATCCCCAATGGCTTGACAAGAAGCAAGTTGTTAACTTTCAGCAAAGTGTAATTTGCTCTTCAAGTGGTGCTCAATTTTCTTTGAAATTTTCAGTTATCCACTTGAGAGACTAATAGCCTTCTGTGAAAAAGTAGATTATTAGTTGTAGTGGATGGGGCAGCAATATGCTTTGTGGGGCTGCGGTGACCAGAAGTTGCGATTAGCAGAACAGAAAGATCTTGATACATTTTCAAATGGTAGACATCCATGATGCGAGAAGGGCATCCTGCATTTGAGGGCTGAGAACTCTCAGCACTCTACCTCTATATCACGCTTTCTTGAAACATAGAATCTTAAGTTAGAATATAGCTCTGGTGCTCAGATCATGTGTCAGGTTGATGGATGAAGAGGTCTGAATCTCAAGTTGGTAGGCAACCATTGGACCACATGCTGCTCCATGATTCTACTAAGAAAGGGAGCATGCTAATAAAATTGTAGTTGTTCAGGTCTTCAGGATGCAGCTTTATTTGTTAAAGGGGAATGATCTCTATTTTGCAGAACTCAGACACTTATACTTTAGCAAATGAGATGTTAATAATTTTGTGCAGGTATGCTAGAATACCTCACGCTAAGGTTTGTAGCATAAGAATGGGGAAAAGTCATGTGGTCAGCCAGTTAGTCTCGACAGTGCTGATCATGATTGGTAGAGGGCAGATTTTAGTTTTGACCATCTAAAAAAACTGGCAGAAGTAGAAATGAGTTTGTCTAGTAGGGTGCAAGGAAATATCCTCCAAATCACACTAATCTTGTTGGTAAAGATCTTAACCTGGTTGTCACGTAGTTTGGGAATTTGGAATCTCGTACAAGCAAGAATCAGGATCAAACTCTTACCTCTGATGAGAGCTTCTGAGATACTGAGTGTGAAGAGAAAAGTCAATCTTAGATAAAGACCATTTTTGCTGCATGTAAGCATGTATGTATTGTGAGGAATAGGCAGCATGTAATCAAGAATGCACAGATCAGGCTAAGATGCAGACCTTTTCACATTCATACTGCATTTAAAAAGAGGGCTAAGCAATAACAGCTGTCACAATGTTCTTTAACAGGGAGACATTGGATTAGTTGGCACCCTGAGTTCAGGCCAGTAGCTAAGCTAATGACTTCTTCCAGTGTTGACTTGAACGTAATGAGGCTCTTCTAATGAGTCGGGTTGAAAGTAAAACCGTACCCCAAAATTTGAGTACCCCAAAATGTACCTCAATCAGTACTCCCACAGTTTACTGAGTCAGAGACGGTGTTAAAGTTCAATTTTATGAGCCTATGTGTGCCTGTGTTAAGGCAATTCCATAAACATTAATTATTTTTTTATTATTTTTTGTTAATGGGATTTGTAGAGCGCATGGCTACCCGGGTGTGTCTCAGCGCTGTAGAGTTGGCTAGAGAACAGGTGGAATTTAGGGGAAGAGCCAAGTTTTCAGGAGCTTGCGGAATTTTAGTAGATTAGTTTCCCTAAGAGTAGCGAGGGGGACTCGTTCCAGGACTTAGAAGCATTGTAAGAGAAGAGACGTCCCCCCCGCCCATGCCTTCTTGATTCTGGGATTGTCAGCTAAGTAGAGGTGGTCAGATCGTAGCTTTCTGTTGGTTTTATATGGTTTATCAAGGCTCTTACGATTGGGGGGCCATTACCCTGGAGGAATTTGTGTGTAATACAAAGGGACTTGAATTTAACTCTCTCCTGAATTGGGAGCCAGTGAGGGTACTTAAGGCGGGTTTGGCAGAGCACTGATTTTTTGTGCCTGTGAGCAGTCTGGCTGCCGAATTCTGGACAAGTTGAAGTTTGGAAATGACTGTTTTAGGGACACCAAGATAGAGGGCGTTGCCGTAGTCTGGAAAGGATGAGACCCTGAAAGAGGAGTTTTCTGGAATGGGGAGGCAAGAGGGGGAGGATTTTCCTTGTGGTTCGTAGCAGGCCGAAGCAGACTCCCGCAGTTTTCCTTGCTTGGGTTTGGAAGGTGAGGTCCTGGTCAAGCCAGATACCCAGGCTTTTTATTTCTTTTTTTGGAGTGGCAGCTGGCCCCATACAGGTCGGCCACATAGAGTTAGGAGTGAATTTTGATTGATTGCCAGCACCAGAAGCTCAGATTTTTCGCTGTTCCGTTTAAGGTGAGATCTGTTCATCCAGCTAGAAATTTTTGTTAGACAGGAGCATAGGTTTTCCGGGGAATAAATGGTCCGTCTGATTTAGCGAGACAACAAGTTGGGTGTCGTCTGCGTAAGTGACCAGTCTAATTCCAAAAGGGGCTACCATTTCCTCCAGTGGGGACATATACACATTAAAAAGTGTAGGGCTCAGGGACGAGCCCCAAGGCACCCCACATTGGAGTGGAATGGCTCTGAAACGAATATTGCCTTCTGAGACCTGAAAGGTTCTATTTTCTCAGAATGATTTAAGCCTAGATAGAGCCGACCCTGTAACTCCTACTCTGCTAACTGGTGAGCCAGGATACGATGATCCACCGTATCGAAGGCTGCGCTTAGATACGGGAGGATCACGGCTGCAGATCCTCCTGAGTCAAGAATCTTTCTCGCCTCTTCTACAACTGCCATCAGGGCAGTGTCAGTGCCCTGGCCAGGGCGGGAGCCTGTCTGAGAGCAGTGTAGGTGTCCACCGGACTCGAGGGAGGGGGAGAGATGTTGGTTGACAAATTTTTCCGCCACCTTGCTGATTCCTGGTAGTAAGGAGATGGGCCAGTAGTTACCCATCTCTGAGGGATCAAGGTGTTTTCTTTTTAGCAGTGCTCTTACTATGTCTTTTTTCCAGTTAGGGGGAACAGTGCCCTGTACTAAGGAGGTGTTAATTAAGTTGATGATGGGAGAGGTGATGGTGGATATCACTGACTTCAGGATGTTAAATGGTGCCGGGTCCAGGGAGGAACCACTTTTGATTGATTCTAAGATTGGGGGGAGCAGCTCCACTGTAAGGGGGAGAATGTGTCTAAACGGAGGGCATGATTTACGGGTACTAGTAAGTAGGGTACTTGTAGGTGGTCATTAATTGGGACAGTTTTTAGGATATTTTGAATTTTGGTGGTGAAGAATTCTGCCAGTTCGTTACATCGGCGACCAGATCGGTCGGGGACAGAAGGTGAGTCGGGGACTTTCAAAAGTTTTTGGACAATGTGGAATGTTTCCCTAGAGGAGTTGGCAGAGCCTTGAATTTTTTCTTCAAAGAAAGCTGCCTGAGTTGTTTTATGGGCGGCTTTATAAGACATGAAGGCTAATCTGTATTCAGTTTTTTTGTTACTGGCAAGTCTTTCCTCCATATTCTTTTTTGCATTGTTTTTTCATATTACAGGGCTGAACGGAGATTTGAAGGTTACACTTTTTTTTAGTAAGGTTTTTCTTGGCAGTACTAGGTCCAGAAAGTTTTTAATCCATGTTGAGAATTTCTTGTCTGCTACTAATGGGTCTGAATCATATGTGGGAATGGTGAGTTCAAGTTCGCGTCTCCAGTCGTCAAGGACTAGTTTAGACCAAGGTTGTTATAGGATGTGTGGGGCTGGCACATGGGGGTGCTCAATAAAAGTTTGCCAGGTGAATGGTGCTAAAAAGTGTTCTGACCACGGGACGGGTAAAGGTTCCCTAATTTTTAATTCAGTGATATTTTAGAAAATCGGGTCTAATAGGTGACCGTTTACGTGTGTAGCTTGTAGGCTCTTGAGGTGGAGGTGGGTGGCAGCAAGGTCAAGTGCTGATTCACCTGTCACTTTGTCCAAAGGATCATCAAAATGGAGGTTTACATCTCCAAGCAGAGTAAAGTTGGATGAGGTACTGGCTCGTGAAATGACGGTTTCCAGTAGCAAGCTGCAGAATTGTTCCTTTGCTCCCCAGGGGCGGTATAGGAGGATGCCAGAGAATGATTTTGAATTAGAAGAATTAGAAGAGTGAAAATGATTCAGATAAATGGAAAGTTAAAGGGCCCGATTCACAGAACTAACTTAAGACAAAGTCCTAAACTTACTATCATTTTGGTATTCACAGAAGGCACTTACTAATTTTGGAATCGGGCCCATGGGTTTTACTACAAAAAGTAGAAAATAAGCAGTACAGAGGGATCACTGACACAATATCATCATAAACAATATAATTGACAAAACTATCATGTCAACAATATTGTTTACCACAATATTGTGATCCAATGCTTAGGGCCCGATTATGATGCGGGCTGGAACGGAGTCCTCCAGCCCGCATCATAATCCGCAGGTCAGATTCCTTTCCAACCGACCCATTTCGATGGGGTTGGTCAGAAGGGAATCAGAATCAGTTTTTTAAATGGCCTCCGTTGGGTTCGGAGAGCCCGTACTCCATTTGGAAACCCTGCAGTAATCCCTCGGCCGGCTCTTTCCGGCCGAGGGATTACGATGGCAGATTCCCACTGTCTTTCTGTGCCGGCCTTTCCGACACAGAAAGGCAGTGGGATTCTGTATTTAGGGGCATCCAGCAGGGTCCCCATGGGTACAAGGCTGCCCAATGGGGGCCTATGGGGCACATATGGTGCTCCCCTGATGATCCCTGCACCCGGTGGCAGGCACCTTGAGGTACCTGCCACGGGGTGCAGGGTTGTATTGCACCTCAGCTCTTTTCAGTGAGAGCATGCATTCTGCTCGGAATGCATGCTCCTGTTGTAAATTATAGGATTGCGCAGTGGCATAGTTAGAGATTGTGACGCCTAGGGCTATTCCTCAGATTACCGCCCCTGGGGGGGGGATGGCTTGGGAAAAAGGACGGCGAGCACTTGAAAGAGGTCCGAGAGACACGTATTATCGCTGCTAATAGTTACCTCGATCATGCAAGTTACATGTACATACATGGCACGGTCTAAAGCTACACAATTGAATACACTGGTGACCGGCAGTACAAAGGAGAACACACAGACTGCATGATCTATATGAGGACTCAGAAAAACCATATGTGACATCCATCAGAGAGCTGCGTGAACGATTACCAGGTAATCCCTTCAGCACAATGCAAACATGCACATACATGACATGACACTGTTTGGGGATCCATCCTCTACAGCTGACATTAAATGACCAAACATCATGGTCCCCCCCATTAAAGTGGTGGGGACGTGCACAAACGTGATGTGCTCTGGGGACCCAAAACCAACTTAACAGTGTCGAAGCCTGTGATTCTTTATCTTTCAAAAACAGCAAATTAATTATCACAGGTAATGACTCGCTGTGTGCCCTTAGAACTAAACTCAGCACAAAGGGGTCAGTCAGCTCCGCATCCTTTCCAACACAGACCAGATACAAAGCCTGCTCTGGTGGCCCAAAGGCAACAACCAGGGGTCACGCCCTGTCATTACTTCTAAGCAGTGGCAACTAACTCCCCAGGAATGAAAAGATGTGTGCTCTTGGGACCCAAAGCCAGCTTGTAATAGTGCATCTCTCCTTCAGAGCAGCCTCAGCGCACAGATGGTGCACAGCCTGCCCAGGGGGCCCAGAGCTAAAATACAGGGAGGGGTGACACATTATCATCACAATCCTTAACCGCATGCGCGCTACGGGTTTTCCCGCTGTGCGCTGAGATTTGAAAATCGCGCGGTTTGTGACAAAGCCAGCTCGTCATCCGCGTAGCGCAGGTAACGCCCATGACGAGCTGGCTTTGTAATCCGCAGCGAAGGGGTTAAACACAGCTGCAGGGGCCATGGGAACTTGTTCAACCCTATCCAAGGCCTGGGACAAACTGATCTGGCACTGCAGCACTCCGTGAATAATCAGAAGAAACAAGAAACATTACATTTTTCGGCGATTTTGTTTTCCAACAGTGTTAAAAGTAAAAAAAAAAGTAAAATCATAATAAAGTGTCTAGTATAAAAAAGCAAAGCTCTGTAACACGCGTCAATGTAACACACGTCTTCAGCTGCCTCCAAGATCCGAATGTAGGCATGGCAGAGCTAAGGTCTGGAGAAAAATAGCCACTTAACTTAATCCGTATCCAAACTTCTTTTATGTGTGCATTTACGCATGTATGTTTCAGTATGTCCACGGCTCAATCATTGGAGAGTAATAGCTAGCTACTACTGGTATCTTTCTACTCACAGACATCCAGGAATAAAGCCCTTCATTAGATCCCTTACGCATTTCAAAAGGTTCATAACCTTAATGGTACACAGACCTGGATACGCCTAGACAACTGCTGACTGACTAGAGCAATCACAGTAGCAACCTGCGATCACAACTGGAGCTCTCACAACCTAGGCCCTGGTGCCCTGGGATCAGAGAATACCAGGTTCTTCTCTTGTATCTTGTATCTCAATCGTTTGTGTTCCTTTCCTCTCACAAGCCAAAACTCTTAAGATAAATAGCTCACACGCCATTCAACTCTCTCTAGAACTCTAGGCTCTACAGATGAATGCATTATTTAGGAAGAGTGAATAGAAAGGCTTGCCTGTGCTTGCAGGTAAATGTATCATTGAGAGAATGGAAGCAGAGAGGTCAGTTTATCCACGCTGTTTCCTGAGCAGTATTACAAGAACACATCAACATAAGGACAAGGTACAGACTCACATTTACCCAGAGACAGGTGCCATAGCCCACATGTCTAACTGGCGCTAACAGCACAGCCACCACTTGCTCAGATGAAGACTTATTCCACACTCAGCGCTTATAGTACAAGTATCACTCATATGTCACAGATAGCAAAAGTACTACTTACGTGCCACAGTGACCACAGCTATCCATCACATGTCAAGGGCAGCTGATTAGTACCATTCATCTTACCAATCCCTTGCTCTTCTGGTTAACTTCTTACTCAGTGCAAACAGCAAATCTATGCTTTAAGGTCTTTGTCAGCAGAGCTACTCTCACCAGACAACAGAGCATTCCCAAACAAGTTACAGGGAGCAAAGCTATGCCTTAATAGCAGCTGAGCTATCCCTGGATAGGTGACTGTCCTTCTGACAATCTGTCTGCACTGTGTCTAAGCAACTAGGGAACAGGGAACCAGTGAACAAGAGGGGTTCGGGAACTAATGCTTGCAGGATGGCGTTTGGAGAAAGAGAGCCTCTCATACTTTAGCGGGACAGGTAAAACAAAAGAAACCGCGAGACGCAAAAAATAGGCCTTGGTGACAGAGAGACCTCAATAGTGAGCGGCTTTAGGCTGGGAAACATCAGAGTAGTAATGGAAGGCTAGAACAAGACAACAGAGACAATGCAAGCACGATACAGGCCAGTTCCAACTACAAGGATACAGGCAAACAAGAATCTAGGGTGGAATGTTTGTATTAGAACCTAGATGAGGAACAATGCATACCAAATGAGAAACATAAAAATCCACAAATATTAAACTAGAATGACTCTTACATCAACCACCTGTGTCATTTAGAAGGGCACATGGCATTACTTTCAGACAACAACACTACCATAGCTGACACTAATTATGGGGAAGGATTCAAGATCCTAACCTCCACTGTAAACCATAATGCAGAACCCCCAAACACATTCAACATTAACACAGGTTAGGCTGGAAAGTGTCAAGAGTCTCTCCCCCCCCCCCCCCAACTCCCTTTATAGAACACCTCTATGAGGATAACCAATGTCTTCCAAGCCAGCCACCCACATTATTGTGATTCAGTTACCCTACCGGAAAACCTAAGATGGATGAATCACAAACGCAGACTGATGTATGCATAAAGTGCTGAGGCCAAGTAATTGGCTAACTCTGAACCATATCTGGCAGGTCAAAATAACAGAACTGCTGCTACACATGCTAACCCTCTTCCCTGCGTTTGGAAACATTGCAAACCAGCTGTTCATACTGTCCCTATGCTGTGTGTTAATTAGCTAAGCTTTATGAGACCATTCCACTTAAAAAAAAAAAATCAAAATGGCTGTCCTTGTCTTTTTTTAATATTTAGCTGCTTACAATTGTGTTTTCATAATTTTTTATCAAATTTCCCAATTAAGCTTGAATATTGATGTTCAAACAGTTTGAATCAACCTTCTATGTAGGTACACCAGGAATACACTGTTGTATGTATCAAGTCCGCATCAACTAGGGCAGTAAGGGAACAGCCTGTCACCATTTCACATAAAAGTAACGAAGATAGCCTTTGTGTGCAAGGATAAATATTTCCTGTCTTTGTCTGCACAGTGATGCTGCTGTACCGTACAACAATGGGAGGTGGCATATCTAGATGCACAGACCTCAAATGAACTCCTGATAACTCTGTCTCTAAAACGTCACCAGCACTGGTTTTGCCAACTTATATACACTCTCTGAACTGAGAGGTTCTTCTGGGTAATGTTAATGTAACTTCACTCCAAACGCCAAACATTAAATTGTGTAAGGTGCATACTTGTTCGCAACTTTATTTGAAAAACTTGCATAAAGAAACATCATCTTCAGCAAATGGCTCAATATGTTTCAACATTTACAATGGCTCCAAGTGGTTTCATTCGCATCAATGCATTAGATACAGGCAAAGCCAAATTAGTTGTAACCTTTTCACTTCTTGTAATTCCCCAAAGGTAGATTGATATTGTGTTTTAGAGCTCTAACAAAGTCAGAGGTTATAGGCATGAGTTGTAAAAAATAACTTTGTTCACCACTAGTGTCCTTTCACCACGGTACTGGTGCACTGCTACTAGATGACAATGTTCTCCTTTTTAGCACTTGACTCTCTCCAGGTAGTGGGCCGGTTCGGCCCACTACCTGGAGAGATTCAAGTCCCCATTTCTACCCCATTTCTACAGTCAAGTTCCCATTTCTACTCCATTTCTACCTGGAGAGAGTCTGTCCCCATTTCTCTCACAAGAGGAAGACTGATAGATGAGAACTACGCTGGGGCTTACCTGTTTGAATGAAGCTACCCTCACGCTGCAGTGCTCAGGGTTTTATGCTCAGCAGTCTGCAACCTATCATTCTGCTTCTCTCTCAAATGGAGAAGAAAACTAATACCAAATCCAAATCCACATGAGTGGACACCAACCCCTCATTATACTCCAAATCTCCACCAAATTCACCATCCAGAATATCTCTGATCACAGTATTCAGTGATGTGTATGGCAGCAGTACAACAATGCCAGTGATATCTCAAAGTATGGTCTCAGTCATAATCAAAATTTTGTAACCAAGTGTTCTCCTGAATTTGACTTTCCAATATGATATGGGGTGGTTCATTTAGTATCATGCTATTCACAGAATAGCAAAAAAGGCCGTACTCAGGAGTTGCCACAAATGCCAGCAGTTCTAGAACTATTAGTCATAGCAGATCAGAACAGGAAGTCATCATAAGACTATACATGGCCATAGAACAGACAGAACTAAACAGAAGTTATTAACATAAACAAAGTGGGGAAACCTATTTCAAAATATATTTGATATTTAATAGCAAGTAGCAGGAGACTCATACATATGCACATGTTGTCTAGAAACACCAGATGTAGACTCTTTAATTTCAGTTTTATACATAGAACATACATGCAAGCAATGTTGCTTGGGTAATATTTGAAAGAGGCTCGCTGCCCAATACCATTGTGCTATTTATTATGGGACTGCCTGTAAATGGAGATGTATTGGAAAACTTTTCTGTATAGGTGTGCTGCACATGCGCAAATCATAATAGTTTTTGTTACTGCCTAAATGTTTATGGGGCACAGGTACAAATAAATGGGAAAAAACAAAGAGGTTTGTACAACTCGCACCTTTATTGGATAAAAGACTAATAGGCCCAGCTCCCACTTACCTGGACTGGTCGTCTGACTAGACTAAGGCCCTTTGGAACCCAGCCTCGCTGCCTCAAAGCCCCGCCACTTTCTTGTGCTCCTTCTTTTCACTCACTCTGTTCCATCCTCTCGTCCTTCACTCCTGTACCCTTCTCTTTATTCTTTTCACTATGACTCACTCTTTTGCCTTCATCCTTGTACCCGTTCTCCACTCCCTTTCTTTTTGTACCCATTTTCCTCTCTCCAGTCTCTCTTTGTGGCTCTTTTTGCCCTTGTTCCACTCTCTCTCTGTTCCTCTTTTTGCCCGTTTTCTTTGTACCTGCCTTTCCTTCAAGCCTGTTCTCTTTGTGTTTCTTCTTGCTGGTTTCTGCCACCCCCTCCCGCTTGCTCCAGTCTCCCCCACTCCCTACATGCATCTCCCACGCTGCCATGCATGCTTTCAACGGTCTCCTGCGCCCCACGCCACAGGCAGCACGCACAATGAACTCGGTGTGCAGTCAACCTTGCAGAAGCTCGTGCGATGTCACAGGCCTATGCTAGGTGCAGGCAGCAGTTGCAAGCAGCAGGTGGCGGTGCGCTTGCACTTCAAACAGGGCAGCGCGCTCAGCACTGGTGGCCCGTTGCGGCGGCCTTTATAATTTATTTGAGGACACTGACTAGTGTCAGTGTCCCCAAATAAATCATAAAAGCCGCCGCAGCGGGCCACCAGTGTCGCACGGCCGCCGCCCCAAAAATAGTGCCGCCTGAGGCAGACCGCCCCCACCGCTCCCCCCCTTGCTACGCCCCTGGGATTGCGACTGAACAGGTCAGGAACCGGCAACAGGAGTTCGTTCCAAAGTTCAAAACCGATGTCGGACGGGTTGGAAATGGGCCCTTAAAACGTTAAGTACCAAAATCTCGGAAAAAAACATATTGTTGCCACCATTATCTTCAGAAAATATATGAAATTATCGATTTTTTCTATATTAATAGAGTTTAAACTAGTAAATGTTAAATATAATATTATATTAATTTAATATATTGTAAATGTAATTAATAACACTAGCATGTAATACCATATATGAATATATACTTATATAGGCACACAAACACACATATCTGTTAGTGTTTATACAAATATGCATATATAGTGCATAGTTAATACAAATATGTATATTACATTCTATTAATTATTTTATATTTTAAATGTATTACCATGAAAATATATATATTCACTGAAAAAAACATAGGTTTAACACTCGTTATAGTTAGGAATTAGCATTTAAAAAACCTTTGAAATTCACTGAAAAAACCATAGGTTTAACACCAGTTATAGTTAGCTGGACATTTTACTCATACAAAACCATTGAAATTCCCACGTTAAAGTTAGTTGGACTAACTATAACGTGCGCGCCCGCAATCCAATGCTGATGATGTCACATATTACATCATTCATGACATGGTCAGTGACATCACTGATGACATCACTGATGACATCTCAAATGACATCACTGATGACATCACTGATGACATCTCATTTGACATCACTGATCACATCACTGATGATATCATTCATTTGCTAATACGATGCACCTCCTCACACTCTAATATAACCTTTGATACACCCAATGAAAAATACAGACTACCATTCTTGAAACCATTGACACACCTATACCAGTTACTACATACGCACTCACTGATTCCTAGGTCTACACACACATTCACTCATTCACCCATAGAATCACTCATACATACAGTCACTCATCAATACAACACTATCAAATGCACTCATAAACGTATACAGACACTCACACACTGCCACTCATCCATGGAGTTACTCACACACCTAGTTAGTCATGCAAAGAATCAATCACACTTCAATTTCCTCAACTATACAGTTATACACACAACACCGTACTTATTCAAACATATACTAACACATAATTACTCTCTTATACAATCACTGATACAAGTACACAATGATCCATACAGCCACTCGCACATTCACTGGCTCTCATGTATAGTCATTTATATATGCCAACTCTCACATGCACTGTGTTTTACATATGTACTTACTTGGACATGTAGCACTGAGATATCCATTCACTCACCAACACACCCATGCACACAGTCAACCGCCCATATAGCTGTTTCCACATGCACTCTTGAACTCATACACCTAGTGGATCAACTGCTCACAAATCTATGCACAGAGTCACACACCTCCCAGCCACCCACACACACACTCAGTCTCCCATTCAAATACTTGGGCAACCAATCACTAACCCATATAGCCACTCATATAGCTACTGATCAACACAGGCAGCAGCTTACACAACAACAGACATACTGATGCACACATTCAGACAGTTTAGTCACTAACCCATGCATTTAGTAAGACACATTTAATCACTCAGTCATACAGTCAGTCATGCACCTACTAAATCCTTCATCCACACACTCATACATACACTCAATCTTCAATATGTAAAACATATTTTAACCTTACATAAACACACATTCACTGGATGATGTCATCAGTGATGTCATCAGTGATGTCATTTGAGATGTCATCGGTGATGTCCACCTAACTATAACGTGGGAATTTCAATGGTTTTGTATGAGTAAAATGTCCAGCTAACTATAACTGGTGTTAAACCTATGGTTTTTTCAGTGAATTTCAAAGGTTTTTTTAAATGCTAATTCCTAACTATAACGAGTGTTAAACCTATGGTTTTGTCAGTGAATTTCAAAGGTTTTTTAAATGCTAATTCCCAACTATAACGAGTGTTAAACCTATGGTTTTTTCAGTGAATTTCAAAGGTTTTTTAAAAGCCAATTCCTTTGTATATCTACAATTTTTAAACAGATTTTTTTTATTACCTGTTTTTTATAACTATTATTATTATTTTTTTTTCACAAGAATAATTTTTTCAATATATTTTTCATTTTTTTTATCATATTGTCTTGGGGCGCTCAGGGTGCGCGCACCGGTAAGCTCACCCGAGAGCGCAGCGTGAGCGCCATTTCTTCGTGCGGAAAAAAAGGTATGTATTTAACTAAATAATAATGCAAGACATTCAGTAGCATACTTATAAAAGTAGTATTTTTGATTGTAAATACCCGTATTATAACTTTAAACGTATTTTCGTAATGTTAGCAAAACGTCATTTAGACGCGCCGTGTCAGCGCCCGCGTAAGCGCCCCCGGAAGCGCCTACGTTCGTGCCGCGTAAGCGCCCCCGGAAGCGCTTCGGTGCGCGCAGCGTAAGCGCGTTAAGTCATGTGACCTTAAAATAACTCTTTTCATTGGTTGTTAACAGTTTTTTACAACTAATGAAAACCCCACCCATTTCCTTCACTTCTTCTTTCACTTTGGAGACAGCAAGACCTGTTTTTTTCTGTCCTACCATTTTGTGTAAAGAATGGCTGCCAGAGCACCCAGCAGCAGCGAGGAGTCAGATGGCTTCATTGAGGAAGAGCCTCCTCAGCCCAAGGTCATGGAGCATTTTATTTGGAAGTTTTTTTCAATACCTGAAGGATTAAAAAAGGTGAATGCTACCAAAGTTGAATGCAAAATCTGCCTAACTGTGCTTTCCCTAGGAGACCCTAGAAGGAAGAACAGTTTTGGCAACTCAACAATGATTCGCCACGTCCAACGGAGGCACCCCCAGAACTATGCCCGGGAGAGTGTCCGAGACCTGGCACGTAATCCCCCAAGGGATGGTGCCTCTACATCTACAGGAGGACCCACAACATCAGGGAGAGGACGTGCAGCGGAATTGGAAATGATTCCGAACATTCAAACTGTTTTTAGTGACATTACTATAAAATGCAAGCAATGCAATGAAATGCTTTGCTATGGTGAACAGAGCATCAAGCTCATTGGACGCAAGAGGTAAGAACATCGCTGCCTTCCCCAGCCCTAATTGTTCCCCTTTTTTTTGCTCCTGTTGAGCAGTTTTGCATTCCTTGTTTTTGTTTTTGTGCATAAAAAACATAACACATCTATGCACAGAGTCACACACCTCCCAGCCACCCACACACACACTCAGTCTCCCATTCAAATACTTGGGCAACCAATCAATAACCCATATAGCTACTGATCAACACAGGCAGCAGCTTACACAACAACAGACATACTGATGCACACATTCAGACAGTTTAGTCACTAACCCATGCATTTAGTAAGACACATTTAATCACTCAGTCATACAGTCAGTCATGCACCTACTAAATCCTTCATCCACACATTCATACATACACTCATTCTTCAATATGTAAAACATATTTTAACCTTACATAAACACACATTCACTGGATGATGTCATCAGTGATGTCATCAGTGATGTCATTTGAGATGTCATTTGAGATGTCATCAGTGATGTCCACCTAACTTCCGGAGGGAAGGAGGCTAACAGAGAGAGAATGAGGGAAAGGGAGTATAGACCTAAGAGGACAGAGGGAGTAAGAGAAAGAGTTAGTGTAGTGGAGTAAGGACAGTAAGAGAAGGGAAAAGAGTGAAGGAGAGAAAGAAGGGAAGAGAGAGGAAGGAAAGTAAAGGAGAAGGTCTGAAAGAAGGTGAGTGTAGGAGTGTGGCTGAGTTATAGGGAGTGAGCGTGACAGAAGAGGAATGAGAGACTTAGAGGACGGAGAGAATGAGGCTAACAGAGAGAGAATGAGGGAAGGGGAGTGTAGAACTAATAGGACAGAGGGAGTAAGACAAGGCGTTAGTGAAGTAGAGTAAGGAAAGTAAGGGAAGGGAAAAGAGTGAAGGAGCGAAGGAAAGGAAGAGAGAGGAAGGAAAGTAAAGGAGAAGGTCTGAAAGAAGGTGAGTGTGGGAGTGTGGCTGAGTTATAGGGTGTGAGCGTGACAGAAGAGGAGTGAGAGACTAAGGGGACGGAAAGAATGAGGCTAACAGAGAGAGAATGAAGGAAGGGGAGTGTAGAACTAAGAGGACAGAGGGAGCAAGAGAAAGACTTAGTATAGTGGAGTAAGGACAGTAAGAGACGGGAAAAGAGTGAAGGAGTGAAAGAAGGGAAGAGAGAGGAAGGAAAGTAAAGGAGAAGGTCTGAAAGAAGGTGAGTGTGGGAGTGTGGCTGAGTTATAGGGAGTGAGCGTGACAGAAGAGGAGTGAGAGACTTAGAGGACGGAGAGAATGAGGCTAACAGAGAGAGAATGAGGGAAGGGGAGTGTAGAACTAAGATGACAGAG
The DNA here is from genome assembly GCF_964263255.1 of Lissotriton vulgaris. Classification (NCBI taxonomy): domain Eukaryota; kingdom Metazoa; phylum Chordata; class Amphibia; order Caudata; family Salamandridae; genus Lissotriton; species Lissotriton vulgaris. Next base: position 469,180,908 of record NC_141685.1, on the reverse strand, counting down.
GGAGTAAGTCAAGGAGTTAGTGAAGTGGAGTAAGGAAAGTAAGGGAAGGGAAAAGAGTGAAGGAGCGTAGGAAAGGAAGAGAGAGGAAGGAAAGTAAAGGAGAAGGTCTGAAAGAAGTTGAGAGTGGGAGTATGGCTGAGTTATAGGGTGTGAGCGTGACAGAAGAGGTGTGAGAGACTAAGGGGACGGAAAGAATGAGGCTAACAGAGAGAGGATGAAGGAAGGGGAGTGCAGAACTAAGAGGACAGAGGGAGTAAGACAAGGAGTTAGTGAAGTGGAGTAAGGAAAGTAAGGGAAGGGAAATGAGTGAAGGTGCAAAAGAAGGGAAGAGAGAGGAAGGAAAGTAAAGGAGAAAGTCTGAAAGAAGGTGAGTGTGGGAGTATGGCTGAGTTATAGGGAGTGAGCGTGACAGAAGAGGAAAAACACTCTGACATACTTTTCTTGAAAGACAAGCTAGTGAATGCCCATGCAAACTTTTTTTCTCTCACTTTACAAGGATCTAGCTCTTGTAAAATTTACATTTTTTGTTTTACACTTTTCTTAGTATATGTCCGTATGAAACTGCGAAATAAATCAATTGAATCCTGTTGCACACTACAAATACTACTACAATTACAAAAATACACTGGAGCCTTAGGACATCCCTCTATAACTTTATCAGCTAACACATCTTCTGTATTCCTAGGCACAATCTTTTCTTTTTCAACCGGACAACCGTCCTTCACCTGGTATGCTCGACCACTGGTGTCAACTACATGCACCAAATCATTATCCTGAAAGTAACTTTCTTCATTAAAAAATGGCTCACAACTTGAACTATGCTTCCATTCTCCAGAAAAAACATCACAAAAATTAGTCCGATTAATTACTCTCCTCCACTTACATTTTGATTTGAACACATTGATTACTTTATCTAGTGTACGAATTCTATTTATTACTAAACTAAACAATTTATTTTTCACTTTAAATGCTTCATCCACAATCTTAACTATGTTTTTTTTCTTGTAAAAAGCGGTCTTTTTTTATACCTCTTTACATTTTTTAATAAATTGCTTATAATTCTGTTGTAAAACATTTGTCTACAAATTTCAATGAATTGAGTTGTTCTTCTATTGGTATGGACAACATCATCTCCTTGTAGAGATCTAACATTTTTTGAGGGACACACTTTCTTCTTTGAAATTAAAGGTGTCTTACTTTTCATTGAGGTCACATGTTTTATTTTTTCACATTTCAATAAGTTCCTGAGAAAATTTTTAGTTTGCTTACCAGAAGCATTATTTTTTATCACTGAAGATTTTGTTTTGGATGAGTCTTGTATATTTCTTTCCTTAGACCTTAAATCCTTTTTATATTCCTTTGCACGTCTTTGTTTGGATGGCATATTGTTTTTCCTTTGTTTAGATGGTTATAATCTGTGGTAAAGAAAAAATAACATATTATAGACCATTACAAACATATTACATAGCAATTATAATAAGTAAACAATATAAACACTAGTATACAACAAAAGGCTGATTTACATTACATGTGCTTTGCTTTGTGTCAAAAATGATCATGTGCCTAAGATCACACTGTGAGTGAAGCTTGATTTACCCATCAGTGTGATCTTAGGCATAGACGCACATACTGTTTGCAGAGACAGACATGGTAGAATATATGTAACATTTTGATCATGTGCCTAGGATCACACTGTGAGTGAAGCTTGATTCACCCTTCAGTGTGATCTTAAGCAGAGACACACATACTGTTGGCAGAGACAGACATGGTAGATTATATGTAACATTCTGATCATGTGCCTAAGTCCACACTGTGAGTGAAGCTTGATTCACCCATCAGTGTGATCTTAGGCATAGATACACACACTGTTTGCAGAGAGAAACATGGTAGATTATATGTAACATTCTGATCATGTGCCTAAGAACACACTGTGAGTGAAGCTTGATTCACCCATCAGTGTGATCTTAGCCAGAGACACACATACTGTTGGCAGAGACAGACATGGTAGATTATATGTAACATTCTGATCATGGCCTAAGATCACACTGTAAGTGAAGCTTGATTCACCCATCAGTGTGATCTTAGGCAGAGACACACATTCTGTTTGCAGAGACAGACATGGTAGATTATATGTAACAGTCTGATCATGTGCCTAAGATCACACTGTGAGTGAAGCTTGATTCACCCTTCAGTGTGATCTTAGGCAGAGACACATATACTGTTTGCAGAGACAGACATGGAAGATTATATGTAACATTCTGATCATGTGCCTAAGATCACACTGTGAGTGAAGCTTGATTCACCCGTCAGTGTGATCTTAGGCAGAGACACACATACTGTTGGCAGAGACAGACATGGTAGATTATATGTAACATTCTGATCATGTGCCTAAGTCCACACTGTGAGTGAAGCTTGATTCACCCATCAGTGTGATCTTAGCCAGAGACACACATACTGTTTGCAGAGACAGACATGGTAGATTATGTGTAATATTCTGATCATGTGCCTAAGATCACACTGTGAGTGAAGCTTGATTCACCCATCAGTGTTATCTTAGGCAGAGACACACATACTGTTTGCAGAGACAGAAATGGTAGATTATGTGTAATATTCTGATCATGTGCCTAAGATCCCACTGTGAGTGAAGCTTGATTAACCCATCAGTGTGATCTTAGGCAGAGACACAGGTACTGTTTGCAGAGACAGATATGGTAGATTATGTGTAATATTCTGATCATGTGCCTAAGATCACACTGTGAGTGAAGCTTGATTAACCCATCAGTGTGATCTTAGGCAGAGACACACATACTGTTTGCAGAGACAGACATGATAGATTATGTGTAATATTCTGATCATGTGCCTAAGATCACACTGTGAGTGAAGCTTGATTCACCCATCAGTGTGATCTTAGGCAGAGACACACATACTGTTTGCAGAGACAGACATGGTAGATTATGTGTAATATCCTGATAATGTGCCTAAGATCACACTGTGAGTGAAGCTTGATTAACCCATCAGTGTGATCTTAGGCAGAGACACACATACTGTTTGCAGAGACAGATATGGTAGATTATGTGTAATATTCTGATCATGTGCCTAAGATCACACTGTGAGTGAAGCTTGATTAACCCATCAGTGTGATCTTAGGCAGAGACACACATACTGTTTGCAGAGACAGACATGGTAGATTATGTGTAATATTCTGATCATGTGCCTAAGATCACACTGTGAGTGAAGTTTGATTAAGCTATCAGTGTGATATTAGGCAGAGACACGCATACTGTTAGCAGAGACTGACATGGTAGATTATTTGTAATATTCTGATCATATGTCTAAGATCACACTGTGAGTGAAGCTTGATTAACCCATCAGTGTGATCTTAGGCAGAGACACACATACTGTTTGCAGAGACAGACATGGTAGATTATGTGTAATATTCTGATCATGTGCCTAAGATCACACTGTGAGTGAAGCTTGATTCACCCATCAGTGTGATCTTAGGCACATGACCATGTTGTTACATGTAATCTACCATGTCTTTAAAAAACACGTACTTCCATATTTTTAAAGACATCAACAAAGCATACCTTTTTACCAGAAAACATTTTCTATAGTAAATTGTTTTTCACACAAAGCACAGCCCTTTGAAATGACCACTACAAAGCAAAGCAGAAACCTAACTCATTTTCAAAATAGATTTCCAATATGCACCATACAATTTTTAAACAGCATTACAAAAAAACATAACACACAATGCAAGAATAAATAACTACAATATGCTTCTTAATCTTCCCTATACTGCATACAGCAGTATATCTTCAATAAATTAATCATATATCAGATAACACACAGGCACAGAGTAAAGTGAGACACATGCAAAGAATACTCTTTAAGCTAATTGAGGCAAACTGTTACAAAGCACAGGTGACATTGAAAAATGTAAAAATGTTTTCTCTTATTTCAAACAGAAAGTCAGTATGATGCTTCACCAAAATTTAAAAAGCAGACTTTTTTCCAGAAAATATTTTCCATACTAAATCGTTTTTTACACAAAGCACAGCTTATTTAAATGACCACTACAGAAACAAAGCAGAAACCTAACTCATTTTCAAAATACATTTCCAATATGCACCATTTTATTTTTAAACAACATTACAAAAATACATGACGCAAAATGCAAGAATAAAGAAGCACAATATGCTTCTTAATCTTCGCCATATTGCATACAGCACTCTATCTTTTTTAAAATAATCATTACTCACCTTTAAAAATGCTTTGAAAGATGGAGAACAGTGTCAGTCACACACAACAGATATTCTTAAGCTGAATCTCTGAATAATGCTTCTTTCACTGGAGCCTCAGAATAATGGGACAGATTCTTTCTCAATACAGACCCATATACTTGTACATACTCAAAATTCTTCCCACACACATTCAAAACCAAACTGCACATTTTAATTGGTTGTACATTCCAACACTTTGAAACTCGCATAACATTCACCCATCCCCCCACTGCTCATTCATCCTGTTACCATGGTAACTCCTTCCTAACCCAGCACACAGTTCAGAAGTTCATCATACTATGTTGCAAAAAAATCCAGCAAGGGTGTTTGACCTCTCAATGTACTAGCTAATCAACTGCAATGTTTCTTTAAATGACTTTTTCTCAACCATTGAATTGACTTTAAAAAAAAAAAGCATGCACCCTAATTTTCAGTGGAGATTTTTAAGAAACCACCAATCATTTCTGGTTTTTCAAGTGCACTAAATCTCAACCACTGTTTCATAACTCCTACTTTCAAACTGCCATTTCATTTCCACAACTCATCTGAATATAAGCACATCTACCTTCAAAAAGCCAAACATCTGGTTTGTGGGTCATAGCTATGTCTTCTGGAGTGCAAAATTTGCAAGCAACAGAGGTATTTACAACCTTGATTTGCCAAATGTGGACATTGTCTGGATTGGACAGAGAGGATTAAGAAGTCACCAATTGATACCATTGGTAAAATCCTTTATGCATCTTCCACACCCTGACCTTATAATTGTGTACTGTGGATGAAATGACCTAGGCACTTTGACTGGGGTAGGTCTGAAAATGCTTTTAAAAGACATCTTTGGGCAATGGATGTCACTTTTTCCAAAAACTACCTTGGTATTTTCTAATATATGCCAAAGGCAAAAATGGAACTGGTCCAACCAATTTTGTCCACAGATTGAGAAAGCAAGGAAACATGTGAATAAATCTGTTACTTCTTTCCTCAGAGACTATGGTATGGGGTCAATATACCACAACAACTTGCGTTACAACATGCAAGGCATCTATAGGAGAGATGGTGTACATTTTACAGATGAATTTGAGACTCTGCATTGGTACCTACTTGTAAGGTACAAAAAACACCCACATAACACAACAGCTCTTTTCAGAGCTAACTTACAACTAAGCACTCTAAATTATTTTTTTCTCTATTTTTTTCACTGTTTTTCCCCGTGGTACGCTCAGGATGCGCGTACCGGAGAGCGCACCTGGGAACGCACCCAGCGCTTACCCCGCGAAAATAGCAAAAAGAAATTGTTTTTTTACTCTTCAGGGTCCTTCTAGGCCATCCACAAAAAACCTAGGGGGTCAGAGGGTGTCTACCCTGCCCCCTTTTACACATTTCCCCCTTTTATTTTCACCTCAGGTGTCTCGATTATTCAGAGACACAAAATGGCGGACTCTCCTGACTGTTAAGAATGTTGACAGACACCCAACAGCCAATCAGCTTTCCACTCGCGCACTCCCGTAGCGCGCCGGGTTCGCTCTCCGGTACGCGTACCGGTGAGCGCTTGCAACGAGCCCAAAGATATATATGTGTTTAAGAAGTTGCTTTTCATAACAACCACTGGAGCAATTTTCACCAAACAAGCAAAGGCACATCTGCGTACCAGTCCCTACAATTTTACCAAGTTTGGTGTAATTCCGTTCAGCGGTTTGGGCTGTAGCCATATCTAAATGTCCTATGGAAAACTGCATGGGGAAAATACATTTGAAACTATTGAAAATTAGAACCAATCAAAATGTAATTACGTTTTGAATTTGAATGTGATGATGTATGATTGGTTATGTATATATCTTAAATGAGAGGAAAACACGCCCATTTTGTGATACTCCTGTCAGAGGTACTTTTGAGAGGAATTTTGGCGGGTCAATTTCTGGACTTTCAAATACACAGTACTTACTCTTCTACTTTCAAAAAGGTGAGTTGGTAATTTGTAATGGGAACTATGTTGTACACTTTAAGATAATTTGAAAAATGTTTTCTGTTAGTTATTTACAGTCCTTCTGTTATAATTATGAATTAACATAGGCTTCATCTCATGAAGTGCTTTATATTTCTAGTTCCTGCCTGATACTATACATTGCCCAATTAATTTTAAAGAACTAAATACTTGATTAAGCTAGTTTTATGTTATGTAATACCAAAAACGATAAATGAAAGTGATTACTTTTTTCTGCAATTTACAGCAAGAAATTTGAAATTAAAATGGAAGAGAGCAAAGAAATGTCATTTGAAATTACAACAACATATCTTGAAAATGAAAATGTCAAGGAAAATGAAAACACAATTTCCTCCCAAGGAGAAGATGACTTAAAAGATTTTTTTAATCAATCTCTAGATGAAGAATTAATTGAATGTTGGATGAAATAGAATGGCAACAAACAACAATGAACAATTTTCATGAGGAGATTAAATTTATGAATGAAGATGAAATACCAGATGAGGACAAGGTACAAGTTCTATTAAATTATGAGAAATCTGAACAATAAATTATTAATTACAAATTAAAAATTAGTTGACATATTATTCATTTTTATTTCTAATTTATGAGGTAAAAGCGAAGTGATTGTAGTATAATGTAATACTTATAGTATAAAGTGCAAAATGTTTATGTTACATAGCAAGTTTACTCATATTTACTGCACTTCTCCCACTGTATTTTTACCAATGTAATTTGACATCTCTTCATCTCCTGCCTCCTTTCTCTCACTGTCTGTCTCTGATGCACCCTATCGCCGCCATTTTGTGTAGTTTCAGAAGAGAATGAAATGTAATACTTCAAAACTTGAAAAGAGAGCAGGGTAGAGTGCCCCTCACCCCCTAGACCTTCTCAGGAGGTCCCAAAAGGATCTGTTTCTGCTTTCCTGAGAGACTATGGTATGAGTTGAATATACCACAATAACTTGCATTACAACATGCAAGATATCTACAGAGGAGTTGATGTACATTTCTCAGATGAGGAGAACAGAATTTTGCTCTTGAAGTTTAGACTCTGCATCAGTACCTACTTGTAGGTACTTAAATCACCCACATAACACAACAGCTCTTTTTCGAGCTACCCTGTCTCTAAGCAATCCAAATTCTTATTAAAAACTATTTTCTTTCACTGTTTTACCCTGTGGTGCGCTCAGGGTGCGCGTACCGGAGAGCGCACCTGGGAACGCACCCAGCGCTAACCCCGTGAAAATAAAAAATAAAAAATCATAGTTTTTTTGCCCTTCAGGGTCCTTCTAGGCCCCCCTCAGAAAAACTAGGGGGTCACGGGGTGTCTACCCTGCCCCCTTTTAATCATTTCCCCCTTTTTTTTTCACCTCAGGTGTCTCGATTCTACTGAGACACAAGATGGCGGACTCTCCGGACTGTTTAGAATGTTTACAGACATCCAACAGCCAATCAGCTTTCCGCTCGCGCACTCCCGTAGCGCGCCGAGTGCGCTCCCCGGTACGCGTACCAGTGAGCGCTCGGAGCGCGCCTATAGATATATATGTGTTTTTGAAGTTAATTTTCATAAAACCCACTGGAGCAATTTTCACCAAATATAGAAAAGGCACATCTGCATTCCAGTCCCTACAATTTTACCAAGTTTGGTGTAATTCCGTTCAGCAGTTCGGGCTGTAGACTTGTCAGACCGTCCTATGGAAAATAACATGGGGAAAACACGTTTTGGGACCCCCCTTTTTTCTCAGCCCCCACTTCATGAATCCACCTGAAACTTTCAGGGAAGGAGCGGAGCGGAACTGGCCAAAAGTTTGGAAAATTACACGCAAATTCCTCAACCGGCGCCAAAGATATTCCCAATAGAATGTTGAGGATTTCCTATGGTAGCTAGGTCCTAAATATAACTACCTACTGGCGACCGCCAGTATGTAATATATATATATCCAAAGCAATCCTTACTCCTCACATGAAGAAGGCACGCACACCAAGACTGCAGTATCAAGGCTTCTTTATTTAAAAGGGCCTCCTTCGACCCAGCGACTGAAGAGATGCGTATCGGCTGACTTTGCAGCCTTTATCAATCTCATATATATATATTCACTTAAAAACCATAGGTTTCAGGGCTGTTATAGTTAGCTGGACATTTCACTCCTATAAAACCATTGAAATTCCTCCGTTATAGTTAGTTCTGCTAACTATAACTCGCGCGCCCGCAATCCACTGCTGATGATGTCACATATTATATCATTCATGACATGGTCAATGGCATCACTGATGACTAGGGGTGGGCGGCATTTGTGTAGTCGCGTTACGCAAATTTCCGCGAAACAGTAAAAAATCTCTGCGTACACACAGAAATCCCGCGAACATGCGGAATTGCTTGTTCGCGATGCTTTTTTACCGTGTGCAATCGCTGCTTGCATGCTCGGGGGAAATATCTAGCAAACATGCATTTTAGAACGCTAACAAGCAAAAAATTTCACGAAGTAGCGGAACGCAGAATTTTGGGCAATTTCTCCTTCTCCGCGGAATGCGAAATTACCCTAATTCTGCGAACTGAACGGAATTTACCGCCCAGGCCTACTGATGACATCACTGATGACATCTCAAATGACATCACTGATGACATCATCCAGTGAATGTGGTTTGGTTCGTTATTTAAATATGTATTATATATAGCAATCTGCATTGAAGAAAAAGTGGATATATAAATATCTGGATGGGGTATTTAGTAGCAGTGTGATAGACTGTTTACTTGACTAATTTATAGTGTCTCACTAAATATATTGGATAGTGACTAAACTGTGTGAATATCTGTATCACTTTGTGAGTTGTTGTGTAATCTGCTGCACCAGTTGGTTACTAGCTACAGAAAGTCTATATTAGTTATTAATTAGTTAACTGAATATTGTATGGCAGAGTGAATGTGTGTGTGGTTCGATGGGGGGGGGGTGCGATTGCCCAAAGATGTGTGAATAGTTGATTCAGTAGATATATGAGGTTAAGACTGCATGTTATAACAGTTGTTTGGGTGAGTGAATATCTTTTTGGGTGTGGTGATGGGCAAATATATCTCTCAATGGTACATGTCCAACAAACTAGAAAAATAAAAGGCAATGTATGTGACAGTTTTTGTATACAAATAAGTATACATAAGACTCAGTGATTGTATGAGCGACTGTATGGATAACTGTATACTTGTAATAGTGATTTTATAACACACTAAGTATGAATTACTATCTATATGAATAAATGAACTGGGGTTTGTATAAGTGCGTACCTGACTAAATGTAAGTATGAACCATTGTTTGCCTAAGTGAGTAGGATGACTGCATAAGTGAATAGGATGTGTGCTGGTGTGTAATGTTGATATAGGTGTATACGTATATTTGATAGTGTTATATTGATCATTGACAGCATGTATGAGTGAATCTATAGGTAAGTGATTAGATGTGTGTGTAGATCCAGGAATCACTGAGTGGGTTTTTAGAAACTTGTATTGGTGTGTCAATGGATTCAAATATGGTACTCTGTATTTTACTGTGAGTTATGAAAGGTTATACTAGTGTATGATGAGATGTATCTGATTGTCACGTGGATAATGTCATCAGTGATGTCATTTGAGATGTCATCAGTGTTGTCACTGACCATGTCATGAATGATGTAATATGTGACATCATCAGCAGTGGATTGTGGGCGCGCAAGTTATAGTCAGCAGAACTAACTATAACAGAGGAATTTCAATGGTTTTATACGAGTGAAATATCCAGCTAACTATAACAGCCCTGAAACCTATGGTTTTTTCAGTGAATTTCAAAAGTTTTTTAAATGATCATTTTTAAATGTAATAATAGTTATATGTATTTTTTATTTTTACATATTTTATTTTTTAAATTACATTATATATTTTTAATATAAATGGAAATACAAATGTTTTTTAAAATATTGAAACTGAAATATTGGTTTTTTTTGTTTAATATTTTTATTTTAATATGTTTAGATTATTTTCTTTATTTTTTTATTTGTTTTCAAGTTTTTTTGGGAGTCGCGCACCCAAAGCGCACCTTTCTCGATCACTACGCCGAACCTAACTGCCATTTTAGAAATTATGTAAAGGATCCGCATAGGGTGTGAAGAGGATGGGTATTTTCTGTGATGTGCACGATCGCTATGCGACCAGTACGCAACTCCAGCTCCCGCGCATTCGCGACACATGCGCATGACTGTACGCAAAGCTTGCGCGCTTCCGCATGACGTCATATACTTGTTTGACGCGGTGGGTGCGCGACTCTCGCAAAAAATAATTATGTCTACATTTATATATATATATATGTCTGTAGTATACATATTAGGGCATTCATAAAAATAATATTTGTTTACTTGTAATACATTTATATTACTTTTAAATGCAATTTCGCGAAGTCTCGTTGGGTGCGTGCTGCCTGTGCGCAGGGTGCGCGGACCTTATGTGACCTGAAAAAAAAGATTTGATTGGTTCATAACATTTACCATTCTAACTATTGAAGGACCCCACCCATTTCCATCATTCTTCTTTGAGCGTCTTTGAAGAGTGATCTCTGAGCTTGGAAGAACCTATACCCATTACTTTTTTTTTGGTGTTTTTGAGAATAAAAACAACATCATGGCTTCAGGACAACATCCACAGGACCAGGAGGAACATTCTTCAGTGGAAGAATTTTTAACGGAAGCTCCACGCCCACAAAGGCCAGTATCGGTGGTGTGGAAGTTTTTCACCTTTCCGGAGGGGCAGAAGAAAGTGAGCGCCACTGAAGTAACCTGCAAGATCTGTGAGCGTGTTTTGTCCCGAGGTAGTGCTGAGAAAAATACTCTTGCAGTACTGCCTCGATGTATAAGCCCCTGAAGACTCTGCATCCAGTGAATCTGGCTTGAGAGGAGTGCAGGACAGCACAACAGAACCCTTCACCTGCAGTGCCTGGAACCTCTGGCAGTACTACATCACCATCACGACCGGACATACGTCCTGAAATTGCTCTACTGAAGCAGCACTGTGTAAAGTGCAACAAACTAATATCCTATGAAGAGCAGTCTGTTGAAGCAGTGTGTGCGGTGCAATGAAATCATCGTTGTTAGACTTTTGTTTGCTTTTTTTTGTTGGAAATGGCTGTTAATTCCTGAAACTTCCTGTTTTTTTTGTTCTTTTTCCTTTTTTTTTAAACACCCAAAAAAACCAAAATCGTTCCAAAAAATACAAAAAAAATATAAAAGAAAAAAAAGTTCTTCTCAGAACTAACTTCTCTGGTTAAAGAAATAACTATATTTGTATGTTAATGTGTGAAAGTTTGTTTGAATGTATGTGTATAGCTTAATTGACTGACAGAATGCATTAGTAATGTATGGTGAATGTATAAGTGCAGAAATATAAGTGTGTTGGTTAGTTAGGGGACTGCATGCATAGCGGAAAGGGGTTTGAAGCAGTCCATGTGCTCAGGCCTGGCTCACTGCATGAGTACTTGGGTAGTGACTGAATGATTAGAGTTCTGCAAGGAGAGTGCCTGGGTGAATTTATAACTGTTTGGGTTTTGGCGCAGTGAATGGATTACTAGATGGTGCTGAATGGGTCAATAGAGCAGTGCAAGAGCAGTGACAGGGTGTTGCTGGAAGTGTATGGATACTGACTGGAGAATTGAAGGTGTGAAACATAAGTATGTAGGTGGATAGAAGACTGCATGCATAGTGGATAGGGGTTTGAAGCAGTCCATGTGCTAAGGCCTGGGTCACTGGGTGAGTACTTGGGTACTGATTGAATGATTAGAGTACAGCAAGGAGAGTGCCTGGGTGAATTTATAAGCGTTTGGGTTTTGGCGCAGTGAGTGGATTAGTGCATGGTGCTGAATGGGTCACTAGAGGAGTGCAAGGGAAGCAACAGGGTGTTTGCTGGAAGTGTATGGATACTGACTGGAGAATTGAAGGTGTGAAACATAAGTATGTAGGTGGTTAGAAGACAGCATGCATAGCGGATAGGGGTTTGAAGCAGTCCGTGTGCTAAGGCCTGGGTCACTGCATGAGTACTTGGGTACTGACAGAATGATTAGACTACTGCAAGGAGAGTGCCTGGGTGAATTTATAAGTGTTTGAGATTTGGAGCAGTGAATGGATTAGTACATCGTGCTGAATGGGTCACTAGAGGAGTGCAAGGGGAGTGACAGGGTGTTTGCTGGAAGTGTATGTATACTGACTGGGGAATTGAAGGTGTGAAAGACAAATGTGTAGGTGGTTAGCGGACTGCATGCATAGTGGATAGGCGTTTGAAGCAGTCCATGTGCTAAGGCCTGGCTCACTGCATGAGTACTTGGTTACTGACTGAATGATTAGAGTACTGCATGGAGAGTGCCTGGGTGAATTTATAAGTGGTTGGGATATGGTGCAGTGAATGGATTAGTACATGGTGCTGAATGGGTCACTAGAGGAGTTCAAGGGGAGTGACAAGGTGTTTGCTGGAAGTGTATGGATACTGACTGGAGAATTGAAGGTGTGAAAGACAAGTATGTAGGTGGTTAGAAGACTGCATGCATAGTGGATAGGGGTTTGAAGCAGTCCATGTGCTAAGGCCTGGCTCACTGCATGAGTACTTGGGTACTGACTGAATGATTAGAGTACTGCAAGGAGAGTGCCTGTTGAAAATTATAAGTGGTTGGGTTTTGGTGCAGTGAATGGGTTAGTGCATGGTGCTGAATAGATCACTAGAAGAGTGCAAGGGGAGTGACAGGGTGTTTGCTGGAAGTGTATGGATACTGACTGGAGAATTGAAGGTGTGAAAGACAAGTGTGTAGATGGTGAGAGGACTGCATTCATAGTGGATAGGAGTTTGAAGCAGTCCATGTGCTAAGGCCTGGCTCACTGCATGAGTACTAAAGTAGTGACTGAATGATTAGAGTACTTCAAGGAGAGTGCCTGGGTGAATTTATAAGTGTTTGGGTTGTGGCACAGTGAATAGATTAGTACATGGTGCTGAATGGGTCACTGGAGGAGTGCAAGGGGAGTGAGAGGGTGTTTGCTGGAAGTGTATGGAAACTGACTAGGAATTGAAGGTGTGAAAGACAAGTATATAGGTGGTTAGAGGTAACCCTGGGAGTAGTTTGCATAGTAGCACTACACGTAGCTGCACATAGTATACTTTGAACTACACGTAGTACACGTAGTACTGCGTAGCGTAGCTGATGGCACTGTGTACTTGTCTGCACTGTAAATAATTGCAAATGGCATCTTGCACAGTGCCAGTTATTATAAAATAAGTATCTCTATCTGTATATGCTAAAGAGAATATAGTACTTTCACAAAAGTGAAACTGAAAAATTAGCAAGCAATGAGAGAGGTGATGATTTTGGGATCCTCCCTAACCTAGGGAGAGAACCAAGCAAATGCCTTGAAAACAAAAAGCACATGTTCTTGAACGATTCGGTGGTGGTCTCATCCTCTTAGGGCCACCCCAAGCACAGTTATTGGTAAAAAAAAAAATCCCAACCAAAGGCCATGCAAAGCATTATGGGATGAGATTAGCAGTGGTAAGTGAATATTATATTTTGAAGCCCCGGGGGGTGATGGTCCCCGGGGACCCACGTATTCCAGAAAACCCCTGTGGTGGCGGTCCCCGGGGCTGGGGGGGCCCCTTTGGGCCCCCATTACATTATGCATGTTGCCCCCGGGACTTGGCCCCCCCGGGGGCTAATAAGCAATGAAGCGCGGGAGGCGGCGCTTTGTTTTTTGTTATTTTTAAAAATAAAACTTTTTTTTGCCTTGGGGTCTTTCTGGGACCCTCTGAGCAGGCCTAGGGGGTCGGGGTGTTTCTTCCCTGACCCCTCTGCGTGTTTTGCACGTTTGTTTCACTGCTGTCTTGTGCCTCGGTTCTACCAAGGCACAAGATTACTTCCAACACTTCCTGGTTTGGAGTGTTGACAGCCAATTAGCATAAAGCTTGTGCTGGTTAGGATCCGCTGCCCTAGATATATATATGTGTTTTCACTTTTGAATTTCTCAGCAACTACTGAATGGATTTACACCATTTAACAAAGCGGCACCTTTCTGAACCAAGGGCTACCTCTTTGCCAAATTTGGTGTAATCCTGTTCAGCAGTTTGGGCTGTAGCCGTGTCTAAAGTTTCCTATGGGAAATTGCATGGGGAAAACACATTTTGGGACCCCCTTTTTTTCTCGGCTCCCGCTTGACGAATCACAGTGAAACTTTAAGGATAGGAGCGGAACGGAGCTGGTCATAAGTTTTGAAAATTTCGTGAAGATTTGTCAATCGACGCCAAAGTTATTAGGAATAGATTGTTGCAGATTTCCTATGGAAAATAGGTCCTAACTATAACTACCTACTGGCGACCTCCAGCAGGATATATATAGCGAAGCTATTTAAGAAACACATGTTTTCTTGAATGTGTATATATATATATATATATATATATATATATATATATATAATTTTTTCTCACCAAAGGTTCCTTCGTGGAAAGGAAAACACCGCACTCCAACAGGGTGTGATACTTCAAGGATTTATTCTTGTGCAGTTAACACCACTGACCACCACCAACGCGTTTCAACCTAACAATAGGTCTTGCTCACAGTATGTGACTCCATCATCACTTTCCTACTTATAATGGCTCCCATTCCTGCCGTTTAAGAGGCATTATGGGATATGTAGTCCATATTCATGTTACCAAGTTTTTCAAAACAAAAGGGTTGATTATTTCATCTGTTTTATATAGTGGAAAGCTGTTACAATTGATTATTTCATTGTTTGTGTCCCAAATGATTCCATTGTTCCATTTACGGCATTTCAATTTGGACTTCATCGTAGTTTTTCAATATCATTCAAACTTTATTGACAAACCTGGAACAGTGACATTTACCATCATTTTGCAGTGTCACTTCTTTGATAATCTGGTTTCAACAATATCTTATTGCTCAGTGCATCTTCGTATTGTTCCATGTCCCTTATTTCGATCTCAACCGCCATGGGAGTTTCGTTGTCTCCAAGCTACACCAACCTCACCATGGGGTGGTGGGAAAAACTGGTAGCTTGGAGAGACAAAAATGAAGAGTATTCTACCAAGACGGAAATCTGGCTAAGATTCATAGACGATTCATTCATCATATGGAGTGGCAGCCGGAGGGAATTCATCGAATATATGAACATTCTGAACAGCAATTACATTGGCCTACAGTTTACATACAACATCAGTAACAAAGAAATTATATTTTTTGATGTAACAGTGTACATTGAGAATGATGAAATTAAAACCAAAGTGTACAGATAACCCACCTCGACCAACAGCATCTTGCATGGGACCAGTTTCCATCCTCCACAATTGAAGAGAAGCATCCCATACGGGGAGTTTCTTCGTATGAGACGCAATTGCTCAGATGATGACCAAATGGAGAAGACCTTTTTGGAAACTAAAATGCGTTTCCAAAAAAAAGGATACACAGACAAGGATATAAAATTGGGAGAGGACAGAGCAAGATCTGTCCAAAGAGCTAAAACTCTAGAAAGAAAGGAGAAGAAACTGGAAGAGTCAGTAATCCGCATGGTACTCACCTATAGCAAAGAAAATTACGGAATAATTAACATCTTAAGAAAACATGGGAATATCTTGAAAAAAGATCCGGAAATAGGTGAACAACCTAGTATCGCCTATCGAAAGGCACCCTCCCTGAAAGACAAACTGGTGAATAGCCATATGACATTATCAAAACCTGAGAAAATCAACTGGTTATTGAATCAACAAACTAGATTTGTGCATTGCAACAAATGCAAAGCATGTAAATGTGGAATGCATATGAAAGAGGTGAAGGACTTCATGGAAAGAACATTCCAAATTACTGAAAGAATAACCTGTGAATCAATGTATGTAGTTTATGTAATTGTGTGCCACTGCGGGCTTTGGTACATTGGCAGTACCATCTGCCCCTTGAAAAAGAGAATACTGGAACATCTACGCGCTATCGAAAATGAAGATACAAACTATGCAATTGTGAAGCATCTAAAAACCCATGAAGAAAAAGATAGAACAGATATCAAATACTTTGGCTTGAAAACAGTACCTAAGAATCAGCGAGGAGGTAACAGAACACTTAAACTAGGTATACTAGAATTGTGCATGATTATAAGGTTCAAGACTAAGATCCCATTCGGGATGAATGGGGACGAAGAATTGTACAGCCATCAGTAGTGTTAACTGCACAAGAATAAATCCTTGAAGTATCACACCCTGTTGGAGTGCGGTGTTTTCCTTTCCACGAAGGAACCTTTGGTGAGAGAAATAGTATGAGGACAAGCCCGTCCTCTGCACCGGCACCCGCTATGTAAAGTGCGATCTCCTTGGGGCTGTTTGTGTTTGGATATATAACACACACACATAGATATATGGATTTCGAGGAGTTACATTTACTAAGCCCACTACAGTCTAAATAGCAGTAGAGAAAGCATTGGACTTTGGGACGGGTGAGATTTACAGTGTCTACTCCGAACAGCACAACAGTAGGGAAAATGTTAGAATTTAGAGGGATAAAATGTACTTTTCCCACTCCGGTCTGTGAGACAGCAGGAAAAATGCTGGATTTTGGATGGGTTCAATTTGCTGTGCCCACTCAAAACAGTGGGGAAAGTGTTACACTTCGGAGGGGTTACATTCACTATTTCCACTCCAAACAGTGCAGCAATAGGGAAATTTGACTATTCCTACTGCAGTCTAAGACAGAGTACTTTCATATAATTATATAAAAATGATTAATGAACATTAAATATACATATGTATATAAAAAAACTAAAACCAATTCATTTACATAATTATTATTCAGTATTCCTAAATGTTATTCAATTATTAATTAACTTCCCGCCCTATACCCCTACAAACCTAGCGCACCACACATAAAATATATATTCCATAATTTACATATTGAATATCACTTAAATAATTAACAATGAATTGTTAATTAATTTTTACTTACCTAACTTACAACCCTAGTCCCCAGCAGCCCACAACTAAAATATAATAAAATAAATAAGTATTCCATTATTTAACATAATTAAAATTCAATTAGTAATAAATGTTTAATTATTAATTAATTAATTTCCTACCATAGACCCTTTCAAACCTAGCAGCCCTAACTAAAATATTAGTGAAATACATAAGTATTCCATGAACTGCATAGTCAAAAAACAATTAACCATTAAGAATTAATTGATAACTAATTATTGCTTAATTAACTTTCCACCATATACCCTTACAAACCTAACAACCAACAAATTACATATAACAAAAATCTGTATGAAATAATTTATATAATAAATATCAGTAATATAATTAAATTAAATTGATTCGATAATTAGTAATTATTTATAACCTAATTAACTTCCCACACTATCCCATTACAAACACAACACCTCGCTACAAAACTATAATTTACTATTAAAATTAAATAAAACATTCTGAATCATTTAAAATTACATGCTAGATTTTTCTTTCATTAGGTTTACATAAACAATTGTACCACATAAAATTAATATATCAACTAAAACATTAAAATAATTTTAAAACAATATTTGTAATCACTATATTACTGAAGACGATACTAACCCGTTCCGTTGGCCGACGCAAGCACTACCTTCCATGTGATGCGCATGACCATTAGCCGACGCAGACCCACCCACTGTGTAGAACGCCCGCACCACTGTGAAATGTCCGCCGCTGTAAACAGGTTAAAAACATCAATATTATTTAAAACAGTATTACCTCAAAAAAATATATTCTTGGGAATTATATTCTTTCATTACCATA
Organism: Lissotriton vulgaris; assembly: GCF_964263255.1. NCBI lineage: Eukaryota > Metazoa > Chordata > Amphibia > Caudata > Salamandridae > Lissotriton > Lissotriton vulgaris. Next base: position 469,162,827 of record NC_141685.1, on the reverse strand, counting down.
TTTATCTATCACAATATTATATTTCCGATATATTTCTGCCTCCTTACATCTCGATATTTGTGCAAACAAAGTACAGGGTTCATACCATGTAAACACAATCCTGGCATTTATGGGAATGTCATTTGTGAAATAAACCCAGACTCTCTTTTTCTAATTTCGCTGATAGATAATGGCGAAGAAACATAAAATTAGCCAAAATGGTCACAAGATGTTTTATCTCTTTACTTTTTATATATTTTCTATTATGAGAATCCAATATCAACAAGGGAAATTGAGCCTGATGCATCGTTCTCAAGTTTCTTAGCAGTCACTCTTTTTGCACAGAGACTGTTGTGAGACATATGAATATTTTTGCATTGCAGCAGATCTACTAATCCATCACAGCGCTAAGATAACCATTCAATAGCATTTAAGGGATAGTGCAGTGGTCACCCCGCCTTCAGCAGCATGCTAAATCCCCCACTCGGCAATACTCTAGCCCAGATGGACAAGTGGAAGCTTTCCTCATGGACAGTTTCCACTTTACAAATGCCGTACGCATTTGTGAACGCAGTAGGTATTGCAAAGCCTTCATACATTTCATTACGATTCCCAAGCAGAGCGGATGTCCCCTTTCATGGGCCCTCTTCCTTTCAATCGCAAGGGGTCACAACAATATATATACTACGGTTCGCAACGTCATTTGTGATTCATAAGGTGACGCAAAACCCTTTAATTCACCAAGACCATATTGTCTTGTTTTCCTGGGGTGAGTTTCACTTATTTACTTAGCCCCAGTACACGACCAACTATGCAAGCACATGTATTTCAGCAGTACTACTAAATGTCTATTTTATAATAATTAATATCGTTATTATTATATAGAGCAGTAATAACGAAATAACAGGATGATCTGTTGATGCTAGGACAATAGATGTTAGTATTACCAAGCTCAGTGTTGTTCGCTTGAGTAATTGAACGTGGAAGGTGATAAGACTAACTTGCTCTTAGTAGAATTCGTGCATGTGATCTGAAGGAATCATACAAATCTCTGATGGTGTTCACTCTACTGGGATACTTTACCAGCGAAGTGAAGAAAGAGATGGCACAGACATTGTGCACACGCCTGTCTTCCAAATCCAGGCCAGTCATAAACTTACTTTCCTGTTACAAAGTAAATGTTTCTGCTATACTATTCACATAGAAATAAACATGAAAAATGACATTCTGGATTGTTTGACTTACTTTCCTTCTGTTTGTGTCAAATAGAAAATGTGGCTACAGACATTGGAAGGCAAAAAAAGCCAAAGTCTGCAGTGTGCAGGGCACAGTCCGCCAGAAGACCAAACTGGAAAACAAAGGTAAGAATCACACTCGAACTTTGGACTTTGTTGTTTTCTGCATATTTACCACAAAGCTGAAATGCACCTGGCTCGAGAAAATGTTTTATTTGCTCAGGGTATGAAACTTGGTGCAGTGCTGCATTCATGCCTATATCCATAACAATGATAATATCATGTCAGTATGATTAGGTGTCACACCTGTCAGTCTTAGGGTGATTTTCCCCCAAAATTGTAACCTCCCCCTCCCCACACTCTTTGCTGAGATTCGTTTTTGTTGGCCTTAGGACTCTGTGTACTTTACCACTACTAACCAGTGCTAAAGTGCTTGTGCTCTCTTATCTAAACATGGTAAAATTGGCTATTACCTGATTGCCATGTTTAATTTACGTATAAGTCCCTTGTAGATTGGTATACCAAATACCTGGGTGCTATAAGTGCAGCACTTATTGTGCCACCCACTTAAGTAGCCCTTTAAAACATGTACTGGGCCTGTCATTGCCGCCTGAATAAAGTTTTGAACTGCCAATTTGACTTGGCAATATAACCCACTTGCCAATCCTTAACCTCTCCTTTTAATACATCAGTCACACCTAAGGTAGGCCCTATGTAGCCAATATGGCAGAGTACATTTGTATATTTGTACGTGTACTTTTATGTTGTACGTGTCATAATAGTGAAAACTCCCAGATTTATTTTTCACTATTGTGAGGCCTCCTTTTCCCATAGGATCACATTGGACTGCCCTATTACATTTAATAAGTGCTAACATTTGATTGGGAACAGGTTAACATTTTATGTTTGGTGTCCGAGAATCCTCATTAATGGTAAAGTTGGATTTTAAATTACAATTTTGAAACTGCCCCTTTTAGAAAATTTGTTACGTAATTGGGCAACCCAATCTACGCTTGTGGGCTTGGGTAATAAAGTTAGAAAGATAGAGGTGGCTACAAGGGATTTGTTTGAATCAAAATAGTTTTAAATCACTATTTTTATAAATATCTGTTCAGTGATTTTTAATAACACTCAAAACGATTTTTTTGAAATTAGTTATATTGAAGAGATTTTTCCTAATGGCAAATTAATTGCAACAACCGGGTGATCAAATATATAAAAAAAAAAATCTGATATCATACAGTAAATTAATCAGTCATTGAAAAGCAATATACAAGGGTACAGAAAGAACAACAGAAAAACTAAACAAACATTGACAACCGAGAACAAAAAGGTTGGTATCAATGTATATATCCATCTTCCACCAGAAAAACAGTGAGCCTGTTCTAAACATAGGATTCAACACTCAAATTTTGATTTAACAATCACTTCATAGAAGAATGGATTATTCGCCGACGTTTCGGTCTTCGTTGTATCAAATCATCGAGACCATCTTCTAGGCAAAGGTAACACCTATGTAATTTCTTAACCCTGCTCAGAGAACTGTCTAAGATTCTCAGATGAGATATCTCAAATACTGTGAGACAGTAACAAAGTTGGCTCAGTTAAGTTCTTTGAGAGAGCAGAGAAAATGGATTTCTAGTTTGTATACTACGTGGCGTATATGTCACACTGACATGAAGAGAGCTCGGAATTAATTTGAATGCCGTAGAAAGTTGCAATTTTCCTGTCCTGTCTGTTTGGTGCCTGCAGCCTGTCCTAGGGCATATGACTAGGTGTAGTTGGCAGTTGAACGTTGTTTATTCCTCTCAGACAGCCAAACAATAGAGGGATTAGATTTGCCTGGATGGGTGATCAACTGGCAGGATGGGGGCGGAGCTGGGCACAGCTCAACTTGCCACTGAATAAGATGTGCTCTGCTTTCACAGAAAGACGTGTTACCCCTGCATTGTTCATGCTGCCAGCTTGGAGCTTTACAAGAACAACAGTTGAAGGACAGAATGCAGAACAATGTGATACATTCACACCAGTACAGAGATCTGAGTCTAAATCCATCGTTTTTTTACTCACCATGCCATTCCAGTTTGAATCCAGCCATATGCAAATTAGTCTTGACCCTGTGCCTCATTGTATTGTATTTTATTGTAATTGCATTTATATAGCGCTTACTACCCCTGACGAGGCATCAAAGCGCTTTTTCGGCGAGTAGCACGCTACTCTGAGCCCCATAGAGAATTAGTGTTGAATTAGTATAGTGAAACATGCAAGCACATTTTAAGTGGTAGATAGGTTAGTCAGTTATTTGGATTTGGAATGATAGCAGAAGGATAGAGGAGGGCAAAGGTTTGTATTTATATAGCGCTTGTTGACGCACGCTATTCAGGAAGCCTACAAAGGATTAGTGGTGAATTAATATGGTGAAATATGAAGTAATTTCAGTGGTGGATATTAGTCAGTAACTTGGAGTGAGAAGGATAGCGGAGGGATAAAAGGGGAAGAAAGATTTGCATTCATATAGCACTTGTTACCCCGATGGGTGTTGAATCCCTTTTCTGGCGAGTAGCACGTCACTCCGGAACCCATAAAGGATTACTGTTGAAAATTAGTATAGTAAAAAATATGAAGTAATTTAAGTAGTGGATATGTTATTCAGTTATTTCGGTAGTATATTAGTATAGTTTAATATGGAATTTGAGAAGTGAACATGTTAGTCAGTTAATTTCGATTGAAAAGGATAGTGGAGAGATAAAAGAGTGAAATATTTTTTTTAAAACATTTTTTTTTAGGTCTTAGCAATAGGAGAAGGCTTTTGGATGAGTAAAAAGGAGTTTTGGAGGGGAGGACTCGGAGGAAAGTTTAGAAAGGTTTGTTTTAGGGGATCGGTATAGTAAGAGAGGTGTCAGATGATGCAAAGAGGGGTAGAGTAGGAGAGAGTCTAGAAAGGGTTATTTTGGCAATCATAGTAGTGGTATGGCGTTTGGGATAAATGGGAGAGTGGATGTAGAGGATATATTGATAGATGTATAGGATGAGAAATAGGGTAGTGCATTGGAAGGAGTAGTAGAAGAAGTTTGAGATGAGTCAGAAGGTTGGGCTAGAAGATATATTGAGCGAAGTATAGGCTGAGAAATAGGGTAGTGCATTGGAAATGCTAAATTAGAAGATAGTGATAAATATATACATTAATAATTAAATTGAAAGTATATAGATACATAAAGGAGGTAAGTATATGTAGATTAAAGATATTGATAGAGGCACAGGATGAGAAATAGGGTACTGCATTAGATATTCTTTTCAGGAGAAAAGTAACAGACACACAGATCCATGTACATGGAAGGTACATAGATGCACAATGGAAGTATGTACATGTAGACCAAAAATGTTTTTTATTTATTTAATATTATTATTTTTTCTCTCAACAACATAATTATTTTACATGTTTATACAAAGTAATAGACAAAGATAGGTACATATCAATAGGGAAAAAAAAGCTTGTATACAGAGGGATATGCTGTAAATTTATGTTTGCGTATGGTGCTTATGTGGGGAAGAGCCAAATCTTGAGTAGTTTTCTGAAGATAAGGTGGTTGTCAGTGGACCTTATGTTGGGGGGTAAAGAGTTCCATAGTTTGGCTGCTTGAACAGAGAAGGATGTGCCACCCATGGTTTTTTCTTGTATGGTGGGATTTTGAGGCGGGATGCTCCTTTAGAGCGGAGGTTCCTTTGTTGAATGTGTTTGGTGATTTTATTCCTGATGAAGAGTGGCCCCATTCCATGTATTGCTTTGTGGGTGATACAAAGCAGCTTGAATGTGGATCTTCTGGCAACCGGTAACCAATACAGGGCTTTCAAGGCAGGGGAGATGTGGTCTTGCGGTTTGATATGCAAGAGTAGTCTGGCAGCCGAGTTCTGAATCCGTTGTAGTCTTTTCATGGTCGTTAAAGGTGATCTGTGGTAGAGGCTATTGGCGTAATCGAGTTTGGACAGAACAAGGGAGATGGTAGCTTGGACCTTGTGTGGAAATCCCAAATGAGGGAAAATTTGTTGCAGCGATTTTTATAGTAGCAAAGCTTGATCTTGCTAATTTATCCACTTGGGCATTCATCGACAGCTTGGAGTCCATGGTCATTCCGAGGTTTCTTACTTCATTCAATACTTAAGGCAGTGATCCCAGTTCATCAGGCCATGCGGCAAGCGGGTGGTAATGTTTCCAATAGCCACACATGAGTATTTCAGTTTTTGAAGCATTCAATTTGAGATGGCTCCAGGTCATCCACTGATTCACGGCTCTGAGAAAGTTGAAAATTGGTGATTTACCAATATCTTTGGGGCATTCCAGTTGAAGGAGTATTTGCATGTCATCTGCATAGTTATCAAGCAAAACAACGAGATGTGCCTACACCCAACTTATTTTCAAAAAATTCTTCACATAAGGATCAAACACACAATTATTTAATCTGATCCTGTATTTTTATTTATACCCATCTGTTTTGTAGTATTTTTAAATCTTAGATTTTATCTCTCAAGCAGAAGAGGAGAAACTGTACATTTAGATACAATTACATTAATATACAATAATATTTACAAACGTGTATATACATTTCAAAAAACTAAAATAACATACATCCAAAACACAAAAATCACATATTTCTGTTTTTCATTGTGTTGAATCAATCCATATCCAAAGTAAAGGACAAAGTCAAAGAAAGGAGCCAAATGAAAACAAATTTTAACTAGCAACTGCTAGTATGCACTATCAATGTTATTGCTTGCTCCCGCAGATGTGCCAACACGTTTCGAATCCAGGGAAACCAGTTCCCGGACTCTCATCAGGGCTTTGTCTCTTTTCTGTATAGGATGCAAAAAACAATAAAGTTTTATTGACAACCTAACCGCCTATACCCTATCTCATATTGCATCAAAACGTGAAAAGTGTACCTGTTAAAATCTGATTCTCTGAACCTTTCAAACTTCAAGAGAAGGTTCAGGCTGAATTTTCAGTCTCCTTATTATGGGGGTCGTTGCTCATTGTGCAGGGTTAATAATTCCCTGAAAATGAAGAGTAATATATAAATCAGGACGCTGCTTAATTTGAAGTGAGGAGGAAACATGCTTAATGAACCACATGGAAGTAATTCCCTCGTACCTCTGTTTCACAGGACGTGATTTCACTTTGGGGCAGTATTTGTCGGGCCGCTCGCTGTTTCCTTAAGGGTTCTACCAGAAAACAAGAACCTATTAGGGCCAAGCCTTAAAGCACATAAATTCGAGTCGTGCCCATTTGTATAAAACAGATCCCACGTACTTTTTTATTATTGGACGCGACCGTAATTAATCACTTGAGTGCGCTAGAAACTTGTTTTGTATTCCGGACAAAATCTGGGACCGAACTGGCAAGAAAAAGAGAGGTTGGTTCAAATTATTATCTTTTGTGCGGGGGCCTAAATACTTTAAATGCATTCTCTCACATATCTTAGTTAAAAGCGTACCTGGTCCTGAGTCCTTGTTAATGCCCACTATGAGTGCTTGTTCGTCGTTAAACCTCACTCGGTACCTGTTAACATAACGACGTGTGCTTCGCTTTCAAAAGTGCAAATAGAGTGAAGCGATTCATGCTTAAATAAATCGCAAATATTATCAGTACCAAGAGGCAAATTTGCTAGCTAGTTTACCTGTTGCTCGCTCGACCTTCCTCACCGACCGAATCACTTTCACTGTAGCGACGGCCATCTTGAAAATCAAGCCTTATACTTCCCCTTACCAGAATAGGGTATTATGGGACACGTAGTTTCCTAATGCATTAACAACATGTTTAATAATATATATTTTCTCATCAACGCATGGATTTATATTACTAAATGTGTGTACTTGCATGTTTAAGCATTTAAGCAGGTCCAGTTACAGCTCTATTTTTACAATCTAGATAATTCTGACAGGCTATTAAGACCTGTCAATGTGCTATTAAATTTGAGAATTAAGTATGCTTCTTTCTGTAACAACACTTTGTCAACATCAGCAGGGCGTTTTGTTTGGTTCACAGTAAATAAGATTGACCATTTGAAATCATTTTCGCTATGTGCTTTGTCCACAAAATGCTCAACCATTGGGGCTGGTAGAACTTTCTTTTTAATGCGCGACCTGTGCTGACTGATTCTCAAGTTTACTTGTTGGTTAGTCTTTCCAATGTAAATCTTTTTACATGGACATATTATTACGTAGACTATTTTTTTTGTCTTGCAATTTGAAAAACCTAGGTGTTTCCACTTCACACCTAAGTGATGAAATTCATTCCCTTCAACAGTATTTGGACAAGCCACACAATTCCCACACTTGTGGTGGCCCTCCAACGGTTTCATATTCCAAAGTGATAATAAATCGTTTCTTCCTTTTGGTATTGCGATGTCCTCCCTCACGATCTGTTGCCCTATACTTTGATTTTTTTCTGTACACTAATATAGGTCGCGGAAAGGGACATTCCAACCCTTCTAGCAGGTGCCAATTCTTTAAAACCGCCTGTCTCATTTTATGTGTGTCTGGTCCATAAGTTGTCACACACACTAATCGCTCCAGCTCTTGTTTCTTTTTGGTCTGAAGGAGACATTCTCGGAGTGTGAATCGTGCCCTATTGAAAGAATGTTTTTGAAATTTTTTGGGATATCCTCGCTGTATCATTTTGCCACAGAAGATTTGGGTATGTTCATCATAATCACCCAGCTCAGTACAATTTCTACGTATACGTAGAAGCTGCCCATATGGCAGATTTCCTTTTAATGCCAGACACAAAGACATAACATTTTCCATGGAACACAGTAAAGTGAAAATTACTTTTTTGGATGTTGAATTAACTTGTGTTGATGGACATTTGAAAGCATCCTTGTATAAGAAGGCTACTGATAAAAATACCATCTTACATCATAGAAGCCATTACCCCAGAAATTTAAAAGCAAACCTGCCATATGGGCAGCTTCTACCTCTCCTGTCGGAAATGGCGGGCACATCCTGTATTTATAGTATTGTGGCGGGCGGAGCTCTCTGCTCCGCCCGCCACAATACTAAAAATGCTTAGCAGCATTTACGTAATCAAAGCGGCAGGTACCACGCGGTGCCTGCCGCTTTGATTATGCAAATGCAGGGGGTACCACAGGTACCCCCCCGTGTGCCACCCCCCTTTGGCCTTCACTCCGTGGGCCCACAGGGGGCCCCCAGAGTGAACACCGCCTGCCTTTCCGTGGCGGCATTGCCGCCGCGGAAAGGCATTGCACATTTGCCATTGTAATATGGCTGGCGGTGTCTCATAGACACCGCCACCATATTAATCATTTTCCGCCCCGGCCGCAATGCGACCGGGCGGAAAAGTGGCGGGCAGTGTTTTGCTCTGCCGTGGTCCCCCCGCCATTCTAATATGGCGGGGGGAATACAGGGAAGGATGGCGGGTGGATTGGCCCTGCCAGGCTGGCGGTGGCAATCCGCCCGCCATCCTAATGGAGCCCCTAGTGTTTTGAATTCTGTCTGAATAGTACTTTTTCTTAGCTTTTTTGATAGCAGACTTGTATAATCTGTTAATTTTCTGTAGGTGAAGTTTGTCTTGTTTGGCGTTTGTTTTGAGCCAGGTACGTTGCAGCTTTCTAATTTGTTGTTTAATGTCTTTTATTTCTATGTTTCTCCAAGGAGCTTTTTTACTTTTGTTCTGTTGTGTGGTTTGAGGGGTATCAGGATGTCAAAAGCTTCCTGTAGCCACTCATATAGATTTTGAACAGAATTTATGCTTTCCAGATTTGGACTGGATGTTAGTTGTGTTTCCAGGTGTTCCAAATTGAGTTTGTTCCATGGCCGATAGGTGGATGGATGTAAGGTAGTTTTAGGTGAGTCGCTTAGCTTTGTTTTATGTTGGAAGGCAAGCAAGTGGTGGTCTGACCATGTGACTGGAGTTATAGTTTGAAAGGTAACCAGTTCAGTATTAGCAAAAATGGCATCTAGGATATGTCCAGCGGTGTGTGTCGGATTGTGGACAATCTGATGCAGGTTCAATGCGTCTAGGCCGGTGATTATAGTTTTTGGGTGGGTCATATTGGGTTTATCAAACCAAATGTTAAGGTCACCCAGAATGCATAGGTTGGAGTGTATTGTTATCAGGTTTGAAACTGTGTCTAGAAGCGCGTCTGGAAATGTTGCCTTTCTAGGTGGAGGTCTGTAAAGGAGCAGGAAGTTACAGGAGGAAGACGGTGTAGGATTGCATCTTGTTAGAAGAGCCTGACAATTCTTTATGGAGATGTTGTCAATTTTAGTGATATGTATTGTTTGCCAGAATACAACAGCTAGACCACCTCCTTTTTTGGCTATACGATTTTCGGTGATTATTTGACAGTCCAGCCCGAACTGCCAAGCCAGGTCCTCCCTGGACTGGAAACAAGCATCCTAGGACGGGTTTCGGGGTTTCCCCCCCATTCTTCAGACAGGATAGCTTGATTCCAGTGGCATGGAGAGCACGGGACCCACGTCTGGACATACCCGTCCCACTCGGGGTGACAAATGTAAAAACAACAGTTGATGGACAGAATGCAGAACAATGTCATACATTCAGCCCAGTACAGAGATCTGGGCCTAAATCCATCGTTTTTTTGCACACCATGCCTTTCCAGTTTGAACTCAGCCATATGCAAATCCATATGCTTGGAGCTTTAGCCTTGGAGTCACGAAACCTCAAGTACTATTAGGGGAATTCTCTAGAAACTTCTCCTATTTCAAATAAGGCACCAGTTATCAAAGTAGGACCCTAAGGCCCCCACTTGTCATTAATTAATCCTAAGTAATGCCTATTTTGAGTTCACCCATGCTAAATGAGGCATAACAAGTGGATTTTGGTGCTCACTGCACCACAATCTGCCTATTCCTAAAGGTTCCCTCAGTAAATTTCAGCAAGTATGACAAGCTGAAATTTACCAGTGAAAAATTGCAGAGATGCAGTATTAGCAGCAAAAGTCGAAATTCCATACCAGAGGGTCACAGGCCACTCCTAATTAATATTAATAACATTGCACTTTTATAGTATGTCAAACTTCTTATAAGTAGCTGTGGAAAACACATGGCACATTCAGTGTGCTAAAAGTACTGATCTACTTAGTTGGACAAATGCATAATAATGTGAAAAAATATTGACTGAGCTGAGGATGAAATGGAGGGTTGGTGTTCAATTTCCAGGCAGCATAGTCCAGCGGATTTTAGGGAAACAGTGGTGGCTGCCTCCACGTAGCTTGTGAACAAGTGCAGGCTGATGTCTAAGTAGATGCTTTGTTTGTCTCCTTGCTTATTACATCAGATGTACTACGGTGGCTTTGGAGCCTCTGGGCTATGGAGTGCAAGCAGGTTATAGCATTGTTTGTATCCGGGATTACATTTTATGTTGGAATGTCTGTGATTCTCTTTATCCATCCATCATTCATTGTAGGCCAGATAGAGAAAGGGGGTGGTCTAGGTCCTTTTGGCCCTAGACCACCGTCTGGGACATTTTGAGGAAGATTTTTGTCCTTTGAGCCAATTTTTGAGTCATTATAAGAGGTCTGCTCTCACCAAAGAGCAAAATACCCATTCTTGGGTAGATCTGAGGAAAGTACAGTTTAGGGTGTTGGGCCACGCTTCAAAGCCACACAATAAAATCTTGCGCGTTCACTTCATTTCAATATAGTTCTTGGATTTTCAAGGTTTATTTTGGCATTTCTCAGCGGGTTCAGCTTGTTCACACTGGGTTTTAAGAATACCCAAATTATTTTCATCATCTCTGATAGTTGTTTCTCCAATGTGGCGCGCTATTTGCATACTATGTGATCTAAATGGTTTGTCACTGAGATGATTATATTGAGGACTGATTCTAATAGGGCACTTCTCCCTACGCCACTTCCAAGACTTTCGGTAGGAGAAACATGTTTTCCAAATACGGTAGTGGTTTTGTTGTACGGTCAAACACCTAGTTTTCTGCACATAAGAGGATTTCTCGAATAATTTACCATATTACATATCAGTCGGGGAGGCGGTTTATTTGCAAAATCTTCTCATACATCCTCAAGAGTGTTGTTTCCTGGTTTTGACTTGTTTAGAGTGAAATAGATGTGTTCTATTTCAAATTTTCACTACCAAGGTACAGGAAGATTTTACGTTGCTGAGATTTTCTTCTGTCCCTGTGACCCTAGCAGCACAACGTTTCATGACTCCCATCTAAATATCAAAGCACCAATTTAGAATCTCCATGAATCCCAGATGCAAAATCAGTGGTGCAAAGGGGTAGCACCAATTGTGCAAGTGGCTGCAACAGAGGTGGAAGTGGGTGGAAGCCTACTAGAAAACATTTTGGGCTCTGACACTTATTTTTACTTATTCTTCTATAAATTAAGCAGTGCTTACCCGGGGGATGATATATATGCATGCCAAATAACACAAGTATTAGCAAAGCCAATAGGTTTGACTTTGACTGCAAGTCTTTTGGCTTTGTCAATACGTGTTTGTTATAGGTTTTGTAAAATGCATTGTTGAGTTAGCCAGCATTGCCCTGCCAATATACAAAGAATACCTAAAAGCAAAAATATTTTTAGATCTCAAATTGCACGTTGACAAAGTAGTACCTCGTACAGAATAAAACTACTTTGTGTAATACATGCTTCTTGCGAAAGAGCAGATTGACATTCCTCTTCTATCCCTCCATTATCCTATTCAATCCAACTAACAGACTTACATGTCTACTGCTCAAATTAACTCATATTTCCCTATACTAATCCACCACTAATCCTTTTGGGTTCCGAAGTAGCGTGCTACTCACAGAAAAGTGCTCTGACGCCTCATCGGGGTACTAAGCACTATATAAATACAATTACAATCACACACAGTGTAGTAAGCTAAAGTGGGCTCTGGCATTGCCCCATGATGTATGCTTTAGTGAGTGAATGAAAAAGGTGAATGCCACAAAAACGAAATAAAAAGAAGGCAAGTAAGTATATTAGATGTAATTTCAGTAAAACCCAAAGGTCTTGGCTAACACCAAACCTAAAAAGCCTGACATTGTGAAACTGAATATTTTAACGTCTGCACCCAGGAGATTTGGTAGGTGATTCTTTAAGGAGGCAGGGCAGCAGTGTTGGCCAGGACAGAGGTACGTTTTACTGTTCCTGTTACATTTTCTGTTGTACTGTAAACAGTGGATGTGAAATATGTTAGACACTTCTAAGTGTGTAGCGATTTTGATTACAGTGATTAAGGAAGGGTCTTGTGGTGTGAGAGGAATTTAAGTGTAATACAGCGTAGCATTTATTACAAGGACAGAGACACAACTTATTTTTTCTCTATAAAAAAAAATGAGTCAAGTCTTACCTCCAGTGCTCAGATTGCACCCTTTGAAGGAGCAGTTATTGTAAAAATCCAAAGGATATTTATTATCATTGATTAAAATAATTATATTATTTGCAGCCATTTTAACGAGCCCATAAACTCCTATAAAGTTCTGCCTCTTTAAAACCAAACAATTTCATAGAGTGATTTTTAACTCCGTGCCTGGACTCCGAACTCTGGGCCTAATTTATATTTTGGCGGACAGGGTTACCTCTGTCAGGGTGATGGAGTAAATTATTCTGTCACCCTGATCGACTCCCGACCCATCAAATTTAGAAATCTTCGCTGGCCCAGCGGACATTTCTGTTATTTGTAGCAACCCATGTCATGACATTTGCTGTCATTGCATTGTAAGTTTTGATGGATGGCTCCGTACAGTAAACATATAACTTCAAAAAGAAAATTCCAAAGCGCTATTTTTATTATGAAAATAGAAAAGAAATAAGGCCCCTCTCTCCATGGGAATTCCTGCACTGGTGAGGTGGGTACTGACCACTTTTCAATGCCCCTTACTGCCAGGTTTTTCCTGTCGGGGAGGGCCCTGTGTAAATTGCAGCCTAAACTCTGACGGGCTTTACTCCATCGGGCCTTCAGAGAAGTTTGAACAGGGCAGAGACAAAGTATTCTCTGCTGTTGTCAAACTATGGTCCACTCAAATCCAAATTGGGCAGATGGGCAAGCCATAATGTTGGTGGGGTGGCAACTCTGTTGCATTCAATTCTGACCTCCTGTCTGCCTTCACAGTATAATCCTTGCTGTTAGTGCTTGCTTTAGTTTTTGAAAAACGCTGTTCAGAAACACGAAGAAATGTACATGTAGTACATATACTATAAACTTTAACCAGAAATGGAGAGTGCAAAGGAGTGTATGTTAGACACTTCATTAGAACCAACTGGAGAGTAATGGCCAAAAAGAAACAAGATGTAAAAGTGTGTTAATGCCTGCATACCTCATTAGTGCCTGCTTGTATTTGCACACGTTCACACATTAAAGCCGGATCTATTGCCTTTGCTTCTTGTCCCGTAAACATATCATGTTTTATTAGCAGGCTTGTAAGTCATTTCATCTCCAAGGAAAAAGAACAAACATGTTTAGAAACACTACGGTAATTCAATTAAAGGAGTTTTATTTGATGTTTTTTTTAAAAACTTGACAAACAGCAGAGCAAAGTCAACACGTCTGGATTATCACTGTAAATGCAACTCAGGCCCATTGGCTTTGCTAATGCTTATTACAACTTGTTAAAACCTCGTTGCTGTCTATTATTTTGAATTCCCCTTTCAACTTATTCAGCTCCTTTTTTGTTGTAAAAGTTTTAGAATTTTTGCATTATTTGGTAACTGTATTCTCCAAATGTGTTTATGTGTTGATCTGTACCCCTTCATTGTCTTTCGAAAGATGTAATTACGAATTTGGAGATTTCTAAATGATCTAAATGGTTGCTTCTTGAGAGTACATGAAGGTTGAGCTCAGTAGCCAGACTACAAATAAAAGAGCCCACAATAAGGGGCTTCATAGGGAAACTACCAATCATGTCGCCCTCCACTCACAGTAAAAGAGCCCAGTGTGAAAGGTTCAGTTAAACACTATTGAGGGTCTACCTCTCCAACCTGGGTCGATTGTTATTATAATTCTTCCAAGGATGAAATATATTTTAAAGATGACTATAAGAAGTACCTTTGATTTCTATCAAGCTGTTTGTGATAATTTTACCCATCCCTTGCATATTATCAAAATCTCTTTATCGCCATCCCAATAGTGATTTTATTTACCATATTGATTATTATTTTTCCTTTAATGTCTGTCAGTGATGTGGCACTGACGTGACATGGCCCAACTACCATGTTATACAACTTTACAAAGCTAAAAGACAATAATCTTTGGGCAAACCTACTTTAAATAGTTCAGTAATGCATGTCTTACTATATCCTCTTATCTAGGTTGATGATATACCAACACTAGATGTATTGTGTCAGCAAGAAATCAAATTACCCACTGGATCATCCCTAGAATATACTGACTTTTCGCATTGGTGGTCTGGTACACCTGAAAGTAGAAGTGACGATGTCTGTTTGATAGGTAAGTCCTATTAGAATACATTCTCAAAGTACCTCTTCCTTTTCGTAACACATTATATAAACATGAATCACACAGCTGCACTTCTCTGCCCTCTCATGTAACAGGTAGTAGAGCTGGAACTTTATTTGTTCAAGTTTAAAAAAGAGTACCTCAATTATGAGCTGTATATATAGTTACATCATTACGTAGGAGTGACTTATTTCGCACTCTGTAGGTAAGGGTAAAGGTCAGACTCCTAAGAAAGAGAATATGGCTCTAGTGAATTATAAAGTGTAGGTGCTCTCACCCACTACGGAAATCGTGCTTTTATATTGCCTCATTTAGAGTTAGGGAGAACCGCTGGGCTTCTCATGGTGGAGCATCATCAAAAATTCTTTAGCAGCTTGTCCGTCCATCCTCCACTGCACTGTCAGGTCACAATAGCAGTCACTTCACCTTACTTAAGGGATGGTTAATGTCACAGATTTTTTCTTTCCTCACGGGCCTGCCCACTAATGCCCCCGGTTGAACGTTACTTTGAGTGACTGCATTTTTTTGCTGTTTCACAAAGTGCACAGTCCCGGTGTTGCCTGAAATGATACTAGAGTGCATTTGAAGTGTTTCTTTTTTGCCTCCCTTTTACTTCGTCCGTTAGTCAGCCGGCCTATTTCCATCTGGCTGGGGTACTTAGCCCCAAGATGCTCCCTGGAGTGGTAGTCGCGCTTCACAAGTATGCTTTTACATTACATTACATTACATTTTTGCCTTACCTTTTTCCTTTCCTTCTTTTTGCCTTTTTCTATCTTCTTTTCTTTCTTTTTTACCTTTTTTCCTTCTTGCTTTCTTTTCTTCTGTTCTTTAAATTTTTACCCACTTTCCCTCTTTTACTTTCTTTTTTCCTTCTTTTTTTCCTTTAGGTTCCTTCATTCTTTTATTCCTTCTCTCTTTGTTTCTTTCTTTTTTTACCTACTTTCCTTTTTTCTTTCCTTCTTTCTTGTTTGATATCTTTCATTCCTTCTTTCTTTTCTTATTTTTCCTTTCAATATATTTTCGTTCTTCTTTCCTTTATTATTTTGAACCTATATTTCGTGTCTCATTTACTTATTTCCTTTTTTCCTTTTTCACTCCTTCTTTCTTTCTTTTTTACTTCTTCCTTTTACATTATTTGCTTCAGTTTGCTTTCTTTACTTTTTACTTCTTTCTTTTTTGATTTCTTTCCATTTTCTTACCTTGCTTTTCTTTTTGCCTTCTTTCTTACCATTTTGCCTTCTTTCTTCCATTCTTGAAGTAATTGTCCTTTCTTTCTTTTTTGCTTTCTTTCTTTGTTTTGTCTTTCTTTTTCTGTCTGATCTCTTCCTCTCTTTCCTTTCTATCTTCCTCCTTTTCTCTTGTTACGTCTTTCCTTTTTTCTTTCCTTCTTTTTTCCTTTTCTTTCTTTCTTCTCTTCTTTCTTACTTGCCTTATTTCCTTTTTGCCTTTTTTTCTTCACTCCTTTCTTCCTTTTTTGGTTTCCTGCTTTCTCTTTTCGCTTCCCTCCTCTCTTTTCTTTTTGGCCTTCTTACTTCCTGTTTTGTAGGTCTTCCTTCCTTTTTTGTCTGCTTTTCTTCCTTTATTGTCTGCCTCCCTTCCTTTTTTTTCTCCTTACTTACTTTCTTCCCTTCTAGTTTCAAGGATAAGGTTAGCAGCCAATGCCAGACAATGTCTTTATTAGGTCTATTAGCCAAGTCCTTTTGATTTTACTAAAAGTATGTTTACCATAGTTACATATAGGGGTTACAGACAGACTTCATCCATTAGTCTGTGATTGTGTCATTCACATTTTTCTTCCACCCACTCCAGCATGCATCAAGAGGCAATGTTAGCCATTGAATGACTTCCTTATGAGCTATGGCATGCTACCCTTTCACAAAAATCACATCCTCACACACAAGATAGTTCCCTTTAGTGCCAGGTGTTCCAAAGTTATGTGCACATTTTTTGAGACCAGAAAACATTTTTGCCTATAACCACTGTTTTTTTGGATTTAATAAGAGAGCTTCTTGAACAGTAATGTTTTGCGTAAACCATGACAAAACAAAACAAGAATTTACAAAAGGCTGAGAGCTGGTGCCACACCTATTGGCCTTGTCAGTGCTCGTTTTAGTTTAAACACCTAGCTTTCAAGAAGTACAAACAATAAAAAATGCCTTTACAAATTACTTCAGGTAAGTTTAAAAAAGGTTATCACAAAAGCAACATAAGTATTGAACTTATTTCTTGGCTATTCATGATCTTTTGCAAATTAGTGATGTCATCCATAACATTATCAGTTTTCAATAAAAACGTACTAATATAAATCTCGCCTAATTTACTAGATGGGTGACATGTGAAGAATAATTCAACTAAAGTTATGTGAAAAATAATTAAGCTAAAGTTTCAGCAGAGTGGTGGGATAATCTACACAATAGTTCATGGTATCTAAGCACTTGCTATCCATGGTATTCAGAATGAAAGTAGTCGGCCCAAACTAATTCCCATAAAACACTTGCCCTTACGTCTTCATTGAAGTAATTCATATTTCCTAAAGAATGGAATTCCATCATAAACAAAAAAAAACTTTAAATGTTTTCTTCTATAAAGAGACTATGTATGTATTCTTCATTTCAGTCATTTGAATAAATAAGAACTGGCAAAGTCAATAGATTCTGCTATTTAGAACCAAGCTATAGGCAGCGTTAGCTGTTTGTTAGCAGACCTATTGTTTTAAACATTGCACTTCAAGTGGACATCATTGGATGGCTGTGTTGTGTATTTTAGATGACTGCTTTTGTTTTGATTGATTTCCTTCTATTCTTGTATTTTTCTCACCCAGGAGCATTTCGATCTTACAGTGTTTGCTTCAGAGTTGTAGCCTTCTACTGCTAACTTAAAGAGACTATTTTATTTTGCATTAATCTCTCTATGGGATGGCATGTGTTTCCTCTTTCCCCCACTTGTTAAGCTGGATTCCCCATCCTCCGTGAGCTATCTTTGTCCTTCCCCACTCCTTGATGCTCTTTGCCCATTTCATGTCACACGTTACCTTTCCAAATATTTTCTTGTTTGTTTTACATGAGCTCAGTTGCTAAATTTGCTACCAAGCTACTCAATTCCTCTGTTGTGCTGGCACAAATCTAATTTCCCAATTTTAAAAATTGTAATTCAACATGCTAACATGTCCATCTGCACATTAGAATGGTAAATAAAAATAACCACCATGAATAATGACACAAGAATTCATGCATCACCATGCACACAAATGCCATCTTAGGACGGTTTTCCTCAGTAGAAGACTCATTGCAAGATTGTCATTGCACCAGCATGCAAATGGCAATGAAAAAAGGATTGACAAGGCCAATAGGTTGTCCTTTTCGAGTCAAAGCCTACTGGCTTTGCAAATATTTTTTTATTTTTAAAGCAATGGCATTCACATTGAATTCCCTTCAAAACATTAAAGTGGCAAATGCCTGATGTAGACTGCAGTGTCTCTGTCCCTCAAGTTAGGCACAAGTTAGAATGCCACACTGTGCATGCAGTTGATCCCATCACCAAAATCTATTGAGAATACAAAAAAAGGGCAATGGAAAACCAGGAACAAACATGAAAGTCATTAGGTAACAAGAGCTCGTCAAAAGGCCCCTTTCTCTTGCTATACATATATATTTCTGATTTAATGATGACAAAAGTTCTCCCCACAGACAAATGAAGATGTCTATAGCAAGACCTAAACCTTGTGACAGCCATATCAAGAGTCCCAAGTATTCCAGCCTAAAGACATATAAATTATTGTAAGCTTTAGAGTACTCCTGTGTTAGGCCTGTCATCCTTAGGGTGGGTTTCTCCAGGACTTTCTTTACCACCACGTTTTGCTGACTCTTTTTGTTGGCCTTAGAACTCTGAGCACTTTACTACTTCTAACCAGTGGTAATGTGCAAGTGCTTTTTCGCTAAACATGATGACATTGGTGCATAACTGATTGGCAAATTTGATATACTAATAAGCCCCTTGTAAAGCGGTATACCTTATACCAAGGCCTGTACCTGATGCTATTAGTGGGCTGCAGCACTAAGTATGCCACCCACAGAAGTAGCCTTTAAAACCTGTCTCAGGCCTGCCACTGCAGTGCATGTGTGTGCAGTTTGCTGCCACTTCGACTTTGCCATTTAAAAGTGCTCGTATTACATTTAAGTCACCCCTAAGGTAGGACTTCTGGAACCCTAAGGGTGCTATTTAAGTAAAAGGTAGGACATTTACCTTTATGTTTTGCATGTCCTGGTAGTGATAAACAGCTTATTTCATACTACTGTGAGGCCTACCCCTCTCATAGGCCAGCATGGGGAATTCCTTAATACACTTTTAAGCTGTAATTTCTGATCAGAGAGGAGTGACCTTTCATGTTTTATGTATTTGGGATGATAATGATAAATCCTCCTTACTGGTGAAGTTGGATTTAACATTTCTGTTTTAGAAATGGCACTTTTGACAGGGAATGTTTCTCTGTACTTACTGCTCTATGTGCCTGGCAGCCTGTCTCCAATACACGTCTGGGGTGGATGACAGCTACACTGGTGCATTCCCACTAGACAGTCAAAACACAGGAAGCTGAGGCACATCTGCATTCTGAGCACTAATCTGCATTCTGATGGGTCTACCTGTGCAGGGAGTAATGGGAGGAGCTGGCACTTACACTTCAATAGGTAGTGTCTTGTCCATGCACACAGCTCTGATTTACTCTCCACTGGTAGCCTGGCATACAGGACTGGGTTAGAAGGGATCCTTGTGCACTTCAGAGAGCTGTTTTGAAGTGACCCCCTACATCAAAAGTACTTTTGGGCAGTGGCGGCTGGTGACATTTGAAAGTGGTGGGCGTAAACGTTGGGCATGATTTTTATACAGCAAGCTTTGTGAACAAGTTGTATGGACAAATCTGTGGTCCGGGGGGAGTCCTTCTCCTGAGAAAGAAATGAAAAATAGATTGGCAAAAGGTGCATTTTAAAGAAAACAAATGTAGCGATAAAGCAAGACTTATTAAGCAGTGGGAACATATAGTCTTGAAATATTAAACACATTAAAAACTGACCAATCTCTTCTTGCATTAATTTGTTCAACAGTTACTATAATGTGTAAATTGTTCTGCATGATAACTTTAGCCCTTTAAAATGTATGCTTGCCCAGTGTCTTGCACAGCATGCAGCATTCACTTTGGAAAAATATGCTCTAACCAGACTTTGAAAAGCACCCGCGTATGTTTGATATAACCAGTCATATAGAAATATGTGCAGACAGGTCTTTAAGTGAGATGAAAAATTGGGTACTCTCTATAGAAGTACATGCCAAATACATTTCTGTCATTCCCATAGTGTGCCATCAGGTATTTTGGTTTCTCTCTGAGATGTAATTTTATCCAGATAAATGGCACCGCAACTGACATACGCCTAAAGCCTGTCAGTGTGATTGGCTTTGTCACTCGGTGTTAGCTGTTTAAGATAAATGAGTAACAAAAATTATTTATTATAAATAATTAACACTGGAAATGTTTACATTCTGAAGTAGTGAGTCTGTGAATTGAATAGCATTGAGGCCTGTTGAAGGAGTTTTGGCCTTCAATTATGTGTGCTTTATGTGAGATATGTATCCTCTTTATCTCTGACTAGCATGTCCATCTGTACATCTTCAACCCCCTCTTTCCTCTTCAGCATCCTCTTTTTACTTTTTCCCGCATACCCTTCCTCGCATCTCTGTCACTTTACCGCCCCCAACATGCACTGGACTCCCTCAAATTTAAGCACTTTAATTTCTTTTACTTTTGCCTTGCAAATATTTTGACATCTGTGTACCCCTTCACACACATATCCACAGAATTTCAGTTGTAAAGGGAATACACAAACATTGCTCTGTGTTCTCTTTTGTGATGCTCTGCAACCCACTGACAGGCACTTTGTGGGCTTTAGCCTTAGCCCCAGAGTGCTCAATCAGAGCCCCTCATAAACACCTAGCATGGCTCAAGCTTAAAAGTATGCACAGGAAGAAATACAGATAAACAACAACATTATAAAATACATACCTCAGAGGGAATGCAAGATTAAGTAAAGCATGTAAAATAAGAGAGGAACTAAATCGCTGAAATGCATTCCCTCGATGTTTTTAAAATTCATTGTTTGCAAGTCAATCCATGTTTTTAGCATCAGTGTTAACTTAGGGGCATGTACACAGGGCCAGTTATAATGCCATACATCAGAGAACTGGCCACTGTAAGCACATGTTACACAGTAAGCACATATCTCTCGCTTTGGTCCTGACTCGGATATTTGGATCCATTTCGCAACTTATTTGGATCCATGGCACAAGGGAGCAAATGCTGCAGCTCCACTTCTAAAGTAGCGAGCAATGTGCAGCGAAAGCCTGGGGTGTTAGAGTGATGAGGGATCTCGGCACAATATACAGAACACAGCATTAGCTTGCATCCACACTCACATATGATGAAAGGGTGGGTTCAACGTCTTTGAATGACGGACATCTGAAATCAAGCTGGGATGAAGTCTCCTACGCCCGATGCTGTGATGCTTATTGCATCACTGGCCTAACTTGTGCATACAACCAGAGATCCCAATGGCAATGAATGGCTTTAAAACAGAAAGTTCTGCACTGTGTGTCACGGTAAGAAAGTTGATTTACTGCCTGTCTTCCATCTCCTGCTTCAGAGTGAGGCAGGGCAGGCAGTCGGCAGCCTGAAACAGACACCCAGACTTAAATACTACAATTTATTTAGAGATACGATCGTATCTCTAAATAAATCGATCTATTTTATGTTTTTCAATGTAAATGTGTATGAATTTTCAGAGGGGCGCAGCCCAACAACCCTAATGAAGAAACCGCCCTTGCTTTTGGGTATAAGTACCAGAAACAGCCAATTCTGGATCATATGTGCATAGTCTCCCAAGGTGGAATTGTGCTGGAAAGTGTTCTTTATGACTGGGCTTTGAGACAGCTATTGTTTTTCCCAAAACCTTTCACAAGATATACAAAGAAGTGCTTTTGTCACTGGGCTTCATCTATTGGTATGGTTTATTGTCATTCTTGATTTGCTTCTACCCACCACAGCATGTAGCAGTGAATCAGCTCACTTTACCCACTGGCTCCCTTCACATTAAGTGACTCCATATAGCCCGTGCATATTCTTCACTTCTGTCTAACAATAGTTCCTTTGTCTTCATTGAAAAAGCTGAATTAAATTGTACTTTTTATATTGTTTATAATACCTTTAAATACTGGCTATTAGATCTATTTTCAGTCTCCTTCTTACAGTTGCAGTGATAAAGTTACATTGTAACATTGTAGCTGCTGCGTTTTGGTTTCTTGTTTAAGCAGTGAGTTATTCCTCGCTTTTTCAATAATTAAACATGACACAACTGTAAAGGTTTTTAATAAGAACAAAACAATTGTAAAACAGCCATATCAGTGCATGTAAAGACTAGTAAAACAGCCATAGCAGTGGATGCAAAGCCCAGTAAAAAAGCCATAGCAGTAGATGGAAAGACTAGCAAAACAGCCATAGCAGTACATGTACAGACAAGTAAAAGAGCCATAGCAGTGGATGCAAAGACTAGTAAAACAGCCATAGCAGTGCATGGAAACACTAGTAAAACAGCAATCGCAGTGGATGCAAAGACTAGTAAAAGAGCTATAGCAGTGCATGGAAAGACTAGTAAAGCAGCCATAGCAGTGGATGTGAAGACTAGTAAAACAGCCAAACCTGTGCATGGAAAGACTAGTAAAACAGCCATAGCAGTGCATGGAAAGACTAGCAAAACAGCCATAGCAGTGGATGCAGACTAGTAAAACAGCCATAGCAGTGCATGTAAAGACTAGTAAAACAGCCATAGGAGTGCATGGAAAGAATAGTAAAACAGACATAGCAGTGGATGCAAAGACTAGTAAAACAGCCATAGCAGTGCATGTAAAGACTAGTAAAACAGCCATAGTAATGCATGTAAAGACTAGAAAAACAGCCATAGCAGTGGATGCAAAGACTAGTAAAACAGCCACAGCAATGGATGAGAAGACTAGTAAAACAGCCATAGCAGTGCATGGAAAGACTAGTAAAACAGCCATAGCAGTGGATGCAAAGACTAGTAAACCAGCCATAGCAGTGCATGAAAAGACTACTAACACAGCCATGGCAGTGCATGGAAAGACTAGTAAAACAGCCATAGCAGTGAATCCAAAGTCTCGTAAACCAGCCTTTGCAGTGCATGTGAAGACTAGTAAAACAGCCATAGCAGTGCATATAAAGACTAGTAAAACAGCCAAAGCAGTGAATGCAAAGACTAGTAATACAGCCTTAGCAGTGGATGCAAAGACTAGTAAAACAGCCATAGCAGTGCATGGAAACACCAGTTAAACAGAGATAGCAGTGAATATAAAGTCTTGTAAAACAACCTTATCAGTGCATGTGAAGACTAGTAAAACAGCCATAGCAGTGGATGCAAAGAGTAGTAAAACAGCCATAGCAGTGCATGGAAACGCAAGTAAAACAGACATAGCAGTTAATACAAAGTCTCGTAAAACAACCTTAGCAGTGCATGTGAAGTCTAGTAAAACAGCCATAGCAGTTAATTATATTTTTCTTTTAAAACCTGTATTGCAAGCATATGGCTGCCACTTTTAAGTAGTAGCATAATTTATATCGGAATATGCTTGTGATAAAAAATAACAACAAATAATCATCCTACTAGCTTGCCAGGGCCACATCTATTAGCTTTGCAATGCATGTCTCTTAAACTTTCAAGAAGGATTGTATAACTTGTATTACTAAAAGAGCATGATGATTATGTAAGGGCGGGGTCTGTCTGCACTCACAATCGGTCAGTTAGTACCATAATGTTGCAAAAGGACGTGCCTATGGAGGGTGAGTTTTAGGTGCACTTAAATCAGATTTTTCTTCACTTACTGACAAAAGGAAAATACAGCATAAACAGCTTAAAACCGTACTGCTTGTAAGATGTGACCCACAAAAGTGTTTGAATGGCTTGAATTTATCCTGAATTAACAGTATTCTGTGTGGCTCACATTAAAATGGTATATTAATTATTGCTTTTAAAAACTTAATTCTGTCACAATTTCAGGAAACAAAAAAGATATGCACAAGATTTATGGAGAAGTTGGGAAGATGATAGCGAATCAACTACAGAAGGACAACGCAAGCCTTGGAAACAAAAATGGCATGTTAAAGTCACATGAGAACTCAACAAGGTAATTACATAATTGATGGACAATGAAAATTACTTTGCCCCATAGCATCTCCTTAATGCTTCTAGGTACTATTAGTCATAGTATTTAATGCGAGATGCATTCAGCCAAATACTAATAGTAGTCATGCTATGTTATGTGATTAGCATTTGTGTGACATACTTTTAATATTTGTAAGGCACTATAATTCTTCTGATGTTTGGGTTCCCTTTCTTTACGGGTCCGGAATTTTCATTTTGCAGAATGTGGTTGGCTGTAAAACTTGCCTGTGCTATATTTAGTTTTGTTATGGTTTATGCTGATTAATGTACACAACCTAATGTGTCCTATCATATTAGAGATCTTTATAGGGTGCTATGTGTAGGGATGTAGTGTAGTCCTTTTCTGTTTATTTTGTTCCACTAGAGTAAACGTCATCCATTTCCCAAACTGACAGTACCATTTCCTGGAATGGCATCACTAGCCAGTTATATAGCTTTGATGCAGTGTTTTGCTTGTGAGAGTGTGGTTTGTGTGGAAAACTAATTTGATCTGAATGGTTATAACATGTATGTTGGCTAGGTGAGAATGATGTGCAATCAGGATGGAAAGTCTTGGCCAGTCACATGAACTTGGTGCATTGTTGTGTGGATGAGGGTGGCAAGAGGTGTTTCTAATCTGTTATGTTGGGTGGTATTACAAGGGTACCATAAAAAGTACTGAATAATATGCTTCTTTTCCAGGGGATACTCATCAATAGTCATAAGCACTGAATAATCCCTGCCCACGTGCGGGATCTCGGAGCATATAGAAATATACATATATATGTGCATGTTGGGCCGACAAGTGCCTAGCACTTCCGCGACATACATATATACATGTACATAAAAACATAAATATGCAGCCTAACATAGTTCCAATAGGGCAAAATGCCAAAATTACATAGGTTTTCCTTGTACAAAAATAATCTCCTACATACACCTTGTAATAGAGAACATACACCGTAATAGTGTCATACAAGAAACCTTTATTTTCAGAAATGGAAAACAGGAAATAGCAGGCAGTTGGCCAATAGGCTGCATAGATTTATAATATCACAGTACAGTAAAAAACTGGCACCTTGCTTTTAAGGCTTCCAAGAACCTGGCCACCGTGCCTTTCAGGCCTCCAGGAGCCCCTTTGCTCCCATCATGCGTGACAGTTTTCGATTATCTTTAGTCTGAAATTATTGTCAGCAATTTTCTAAAAGGACTCTTCGGGACAGAGATAGGATTAGGCTCCATGCCCTGCTGGAGAGAGAGAAAAATAATCACAAATGTAGCCTTGGGAGCGTCCAGGAGTCCTCCTATCATCATGAACACCGGAAAAGGTGGAGATCTACCTCTCCAGAGTCCAGAAAGAGACAGGTTTTTGACAGCTCGCAGTCGGCGTCGAGATTGCCGTCGAAGAAGCAGGCAAGACACTCTTCAGCTTTGAGGGACAGATCGCCATCAAGACGACAACACTCTCCGTCGCACTCTCCGTCGCACAAAAAAAGTCAACGTCTAGATATACTCCAGGCTCAAAGTATGCGGGTCCCGAGAGACCTGACAAGCACCCGCCGACATCCAAACATCCGTAGATGGCAGGGAACACTCTGCCGCCTTCTTGGAGGTCGGCTTCGAGGGGTTCACCTGCGAAGACTCTGCCGAGAGCTTACCATCTGACGACGTTGAGATCTTCATCTCAGTCGAGTCGCTCACCGTTGAAAAAGTCGACGTCAAAGAAGCACCAGAGACGAACGACGTTGAAATCTCCTGTCCGCCCGTGTGGGAGTTTGACGTCGAGGACAACGCCAAGATCTTCGCGGAGACGAGAGTCTTCCAGTATCTTGCCGCCAAGGAGATCAACGTCAAAGACGGCACAGTCGGTGTCATCGTTGAGACATCGGTCGACGTCGAGAGACAGAAACCCTGTAGTCGTTTCGGAGGAGGTGACAGAGAGGGTGAGGTGGACGTCGAGGTCAAGACGTTCGACATCGAGAAGACCTTCATCATCCCCAGGCATTAACATTGTCCAGATTTCACCGGAGGGCTCTCTGGTTGCGGCTTAGAAGTCACATCCTTTCAATCTTTCGCCAAGATGGCTGGAAGGTATTGAACATACAACAACAGGGAGTGCTGGTCATGGAAGTCCTGATTCAGATTACTCTCTTACCTACCGTCCGTCGAGAGTTTCTAGGGGTCCTCCTCCAACGGCATCATCAAGGGTCTCTCCAAAAACAACCCAGAGAATGTCAATGTCCCTATTCTCCTGCCACACAAGGTCACAGGAGCGGTCTCGCTCGCATCATGCTTCCTCTCCTAAGAGGAGGAGACGAAGATCACTAACGTGGTCCACATCCACCAGATCTTCGATCAAGGACTATTCACCAACTCTGTCTGCAACACCACCATCCAGAGTGTCCCCGATTGACGACATTGGAACCTTCACTGACGTTCTCTGCAGAGGGGCCAAAAAGCTCAACATCAGTATTTCGGCCCGACGGTCACCACATCGTTATCTTTGAGACTTTACGCCATCAATCGTCAACCAGGTTTCTACTGCCTCTAGTCCCAGGTCTCTTAGAGCCTGCCATGCAGACTTTCTTAACCTCTTCCACAGTGGGCGCAGTACCACCTCGTATTGCCAAGAAATATAAAGCCCCGGATCAGGACCCGCTTTTCCTACGTTCTGATACCCCACCTGACTCGGTCATTGTGGCAGTGACCAGGAAGGCACACTCTGCAACATCTTCCTCGTCAGTCCCTCCAGAGAAAGACAGCAAAAATATGGACTCACTGGGCAAGAGGATGTGTAATACCTCTGCCTCTGTTATGAAGGTGCTACAAAAAACAGTGGTCCCTACTCGTGGACACAATGGTATACTGAGCTAACAATCACACACCTGATAAGTGTTATGTCTTTTGTCCAGCCGGACAAGGAATTTATTTAACAATTTTCCTAATAAAACTGAATGAACACATTAATAACAAGTGGGCACAGCCGTGACCCACAACATTCAGAAAAAACAAGGAACAGAATGGTAAAAGGAGCAAAGCAAAAATATGTCTGTGTACTTGTAGTCAGTGTTACAGACAGAGATTGTTATAACCACACCATTGCATTTCACAATATTTTAAATGTCATATTGCATAAGGTTTTTTTTTTGGGCGATGACGTTTCGATGCCTAAGTTAAATGAGGGGCATCATCATCAGGACAAAAATATAGTCATTGTTGTCTTTAAATATTACACTGCCTTTTAACGCAATTGCGTATTACAACAGGCAAATGATCGCATCAGCAGATACCATGAACATAGGAGGAATCGGTACTGCCTTGTCCAGCGTGGAGAGTCGTCTGGATCGGGAGCTTAATAGCTCGGTATGCAGAAGTCGGTATCCAGAACCCCACCATCCGCTACAGCGCCGCCGACTTCTGCATACCGAGCTATTACGCTCCCGATCCAGACGACTCTCCACGCTGGCCCGCAGGGTTAGTGAGATACATGCCTTCTGTTGTAGAGAGCCTTATACTGTTTTTCATGCAAACAGGGTGGTTTTGAGAACCCATCCGAGTTTTCTACCTAAGGTGGTCTCGTATTTCCATATCAATCAGACTATCACTTTTCCCACTTTTTTCCCCAAACCCACTACTCCTCCGGAGAGGTCCCTTCATTCTTTTTACCTCAAGAGGGTACTCAAATTTTATCTAGACAAAGCCAAGTCCTTGAGAAAGACGGACTGGTTGTTTGTTAACTATGGTGCCATAAATACCAGTTCGGCAGCTTCTAAAAGATCCATCTGGATAGTTATTTTGCATTTCTTTGTCCTACCAACTACCTAACAAGGTTCTTCAGGGCAAACCCAAAGCACATTCTACCAGGGGAGATGTGTGGCTCAATGGTTAGAGCAGCAGACCCTGATGCAGAGGTCTGGCCGGGACCAGGGTTCAATTCCCACCTTGGTGGTTCTTGAGCTCAATTTCCTCGTACCTGATAATTCTTGCCTCTGTGCCTATTCTAATCATGGGTCCCACTCTGCAACTCTGGGCAATAGATTGCTTAATCTCCGCAACGGCCCCAACAGCGCTGGCATGCATGGCTTCACCTTGGGGGTGCCCAGGAGTGGAAATTTCACAGGGAAAAGCCAGGAAGGGTTCCACAGCGGTATGCGTTACAACGCCAGGACACCCCAGTTGGGGTATTAGTGCGCTTTACAAGTACAAATTACATTTACAAAGCCTCTACCACGGCCCTCCTTAGAAATGTTCCTGTGACAGAAATTTGTAAAGCAGCGACTTGGCGCTTTGTTCATACTTTCACCCGCCATTACTGCTGGATTCTGATACACAAGTGGATGCAGAGTTGGGCAAGCCTCACTGAGAAATGTATTTGCTTGATGTCATGTTAAGATGTGCTGTTACCTGTTTTTAAATACTGTTTGCTCGTCCGCGAGGTAGTGGGTATGGGCTTGCTTCTCTATTCAGTGCTTATGACTATTGATGAGTATCCCCAGGAAGAGAAGAATTAGTTACTTACCTGTAATCCTAGTTCTCTTCCAGGGGTATACTCATCAAAGTCATGAGCCACCCTCCCGCCTCCTCGGATGAGCAGTAAAGGTACATTAATGTAGTGCTTGCATCTTATACTCAGGTTGCTACAAATTAGTACACCATAAAAAAGAACTGACCTAACTGCATGATGGGAGCAGAGGGGCTCCTGGAGGTCTTAAAGGCACGGTGCCCAAGTTCTTGGAAGCCTTAAAAGCAAGGTGCCAGTTTTCAATTGTACCGTGATGTTATTCATCTATGCAGCCTATGGCCAACTGCCTGATATTACCTGTTTTCTCTTTCTGAAAATAAAAGTTTCTTGTATGAGACTATTACAGTGTATGTTCTCTATTACAAGGTGTATGTAGGAGATTATTTTTGTACAAGGAAAACCTATGTAATTTTGGCATTTTGCCCTATTGGAACTATGTTAGGCTGCATATTTATGTATTTATATACATGTATATATGTATGTTGCGGAAGTGCCGGGCACTTGTGGCCCCCAACATACACATATATATGTATATTGTATATTGTATAGAATATACATATATATGTGTATGTTGGGGGCCACAAGTGCCCGGCACTTCCCCAACATACACATATATATGTATATTCTATATGCTCCGGGATCCCTCACCGAAATGCGGTGATAAGGTGAGTGAGCCGCGAGAGAATTACAGTGCATTATTAACCGGCCATCACGGGAAATAAACATGGAATGGGTAATGTCGGTTCTTAGGTAGGGAGCGCGGCTTTATGGAGCTTCCACATGGGAACATTTTTGGGCGTCTTGCTCGATGGCAGGACGGATGGGGTTCAGGCGGAAAAGCCTTGTGCGCTTTTACATAAATTGCTGTCACTTGTTTTGTCTTGTCTCCTGTGGGTCACAGGCTGTGCCCACTTTTGTATAAATGTTGAAATACTTGAACTACTGCAAAATATTTAACTAATAAATTCCTGTCCGGCTGGACAGAGGTCATATATACTATCCAGTATATGTCTATCATTTTCATGATCCTAAATAACTAGGGTCCTCTGTCTTGTGTAATAGATTACTGCCCAAGGACCCTAGTGCTATTCCTTTTGGGTTTTCCCTTGTCCTGTCAAAACTAAAGCAGACTATACAGCATGTTGAACCGTGTTTGATGTATGTAATAAGATCCGTCTAGTTGTGTACTGATTTTAGTAGTTGTGTGATAAATCTTGGAACTGGCTGATGTTGCTAGCCTCTTTAAGGTAGAAGCACCACAACACACTGTGCTGCTGTAACATGACATCCTTGGCACTTTCGCATTTTCTATGTCTTTGGGAACAGTTTGAGGGTCCATAAATCCTGAGGATCCGCTGAAACTGCAGGTTGATGCTCCACAGTTTCTAATAGTAGAGGCCCTTCATTGATTTCGCAAACCCTCAGTCCCAAGTGGATAATCTCGTCATCCCCCTTTGTGCAAGTCCTGATCTTATAAAGACTTCTGAGAGGCCTACATGTGCCTGTCAGCCTCCCTGTGTTAATTGAGAGCCAGAGGCTTTGGGTAGATGTTCCCCCGCCACAATCTTGTGAGAAAAGGGCCCTTATTACAGATTTACCTACAATTATGCCTACATTTACTGCTGGTATATGAACTCTGAACACTGGGGCGCTGCCATAGAGTGCCCGTCTGTGTACTCAAACGTCCAAAAAATGTGTTCAATTGACTACTTCCTATTTGGCATGTTTAACTTAATAAGTAAGTCCCTAGTGTATGATACTCAGTGTACCCAGGGCATGTGGGCTGAATTTCACTAATGGACCGCAACAAATATTTTGCCAGCACAAAAGTGACAAGTGAAAACATGACCCTAGGTCTGCCACTGCTGCCTAGCTATGCAGTGTTTAAAGTGCAAATTCGACCTGGAAAAATACACCTTTTGGCAGGCCTAAACCTTCCATTTTAATACCACTAAGTCACTCCTGAGGTATATTTTACGTATCCATAGGGCATGGTGCACAGTACTTCACAAGACAGATATTTGATTAACATGTCAGGGCAGCAAAAAATCTCCAAAGTGATTTTTCACTCTGGCAAGGCTGGCTCTCACATAGAAAAGCAATGTGTTATATTATAGTACTATATTATGAAAACCTTTAGTTTGGGGATAGCTAAAACCATGGTTCGTCTACTCAAATTATTAGTAATTTAAAACCCAAACTGATGATAAAGTTAGGTTTAAAATTACTATGTTAAGAATGCTACTTTTAGAAAACCGACATTTTTCTGCCTAAAGTCTCTATTAGCCCTTTATTAGATAATCCCCAGCTGTCACCTGGCATCCTCTGGAGAGGTCTGAATTGCTCTCATGTAAGGGAACAAGAGTGCCTTGGCCGTTAGGAGGTGTGACCACCTCCTGATGTAATGGTCTGTGGTATGTGGCTACCAACTACACAAGATTCAAAGGGACAGCTTCTTTCACAGGCAGATGTAAAACACACCTATGCCTGCCCTTACCATTGTGTAAGTAGTCAGAGTGGTATTGAGCCCAATAGAGGGAAAACCTTTTGCAGGACTGGTTTTCCAGGTAGAGTTGCTCTAGTGCTTATTTTGTGCCGGTATTTGCCATTGCTTGGCACCTGAACTTATTTCTTGGCAATGTCATAGTTGAAAGTCCACTACATGGAGGTGCTGTTTTTCTATTTTTACGCAAAGCAGAAGGGTGTTTACAATTTCAATGTACATTAAAATCAAAGTGATAATTTAGAGCTACTTTCGGGGAAGATTGAAAACAGGATGCTGAAGAGGAAATAGAGGGGGTTGAAGATGTGCAGCCGGACAAGATATGCAGAAAAAAAAGTTGATACATATCTAACATAAAGCACCCATAACTGAAGGCCAAAACTCCTTCCACAAGCGTCTATGCTATTTAATTCACAGACTCACTATTTCAGAATTTAAACATTTCCAATGTTAATTATTTATAAGAAATCATTGTTATTACTGATACATCTTAAATAGCTAACACCCAGCGTCAAAGCCAATTATACTGACAGGCTTTAGGTGTATGTCAGTTGTTGTGTCATTTATCTGGATAAAATTGCATCTCGGAGAGAAACCAAAATACTGGTCAGGTGGCACACTATGGGAATCACAGAAACTTATTTGACATGTTCCTTTATAGAGAGCCCCCACAGTTTTTCATCTCACTTAAAGACCTGTCTGCACATATTTGTATATGACTGGTTGCAGCCAGCTTCTGTGGGTGCTTCTCGAAGTCTGGTAAGAGCATGTTTTTCCAAACTGAATGCTACATGCAATGCAAGACACTGGGCAAGCATTCATTTTAAAGGGCTAAAGTTGTCATGCTGTACAATTTACACATTACAATAACTGTTGAACATATTAATGCAGGAAGAAATGGGGCGATTTTTAATGTGTTTACTATTTCAAGACTACACGTTCCCACTTCTTAATGAACTTGCTTTATCACTACATTCATTTGCTTCAAAATGCACCATTTGCCAATCTTGTTTTATTTTTTTTTCGGGAGAGGGACTTACTCTGGACCTCAGGTTTGTCAATTCAACTTGTTCACATCGCTCGCTATATAAAGGTCATGCCCAACGTTTACGCATCACCACTTTCAAATGTCACCAACCGCCACTGCTATCAAAATCAATGATTCTTGTAGACTTGTACACACCGTCGTGGGGCAGGCTTTGCCTACCCCTTTGTTCAGTTTACACATCCATGAACAACTGTTGTGTGTCACATTTAGGCGGTGTTATTGCTTAATAACCATTTCTGCCTTAGTAATTATGGGAAGGTCATCGTACAGCAGAATGATTACAGAAGTTCTATTCTGATATAAGTTTGCAGGAAATTGTGAATATGTTTTTCATGCATTTGTATTCATAGCTTCATAACTGTGTGAGGTTAAATATATCAGGATCAAGTAATTTGAATGGTAATAAGAAAATCTGCTTGGAAAATTTCAAATGTAACTTTCCTCTATTTGCAAAAGGCCATGTTGTCTTTGTTCAGGCTGTTTTATTTCCTTTCAGTGGATAAAGACAGCGTTCTGCAGGTTAGATTTTAAGTTGCTGGTCATAACAATGAGGGACGTCTGTTGTTAAGATCCATGTTCAACCAACCTTAAAACCATATTAAAAGCCTAGGTGAAACATTACTCTTGCACATAAATACACAAAATCAGCTTGAAAAGAAATGTCCTCGCAAAACATTTACAGAAGTCACATTTTTGTTGTTTCAGGAATTTTCAGCATGTCCTGGTGGTGCAAATTGTTGCAAACCTCCAAGAAACGCTGAAATGTTCATGAAATATAGTGCTTCATGGCTTGCCTTTTGCCAACTTTTTTCTGTCTCCCTTAACACAGAAGCGAAAATTCCACAAACCGCACCTGTTTCATTGCACAAATTCTGTGAAACAAAAAAAATCCACACCATGCCCTAAAGATGCCCAATAACTATCAGATTTTGCTTAGGAAGTCACTGTAAATGGTGTGCACTCCTTTCATCAGAGTGTGTCCTTTATCATGTTTCTGTTATTCTCATTCAGCCTGCAGCTGAGACAGGTAACTTAATAAAACTCTTTGGTCTTCCTGGAGGCCTGACCATTCACACACATGCACACCTGTGGCACAGGGCACGCCAAAGAGGCATCTAAAATGTTGTATGCTCCTTTCAGGAAGGCTATTGTACTCAAGGATGGCATTGATGATCATGAGGTGAAAGGGAGCTTGAAGAGAAATGTGGAACCGACTGAAAGTGATTCAGAAGACAAGAAAAACAAAAAAGAGATTGTTCCTTTAACAATTGAGGATGAAATGAAGAAACCAAATGTCAGAATTTTCAGTATTCGTCCTCAGGGGGCAAAAACAACTGACGCGGTAAGCAACTCGTTCGCACTCTACTTTTACTTAAAATTTTACCTTATACTAGTATTCTTTTCAGCTCACTGTTTGCATGCTTTTAGCCTTTATAATTTCATTATTTTGGATACTGTCACTTTTTTTGTGTTGAGGTACTATTGGTGACGATCTTTGGATACATAAAGGAGTAATCAAGTGTCAGGTATTTATCCAGATGGTAACTTTGGTAAAAAGAGATAAAATCTTCAAAACATCTAAAGGGTTTTTAGAACATACATGTAGTCTAAAAAAGAAGAAGATTCAAGGTGGATCAGCACCGGTAAGTGCACACAACCCCCTCATTCTACCCTTCCCACACACATCCATTAACGCTGAAAATAAAGTGCCAGATATTATAGAGCTACGATGTGCAGGGATGCGCAGAGGGTAGTGGGCGGGCAATCCCTAACCCAGGACGTCACAAAGACAACCCAAAGAGGAAGGATCATTGGCATAATCTCTTTAGCCATGCTTTGAGAAATCGACCAGCATTCCTTGCTCTTGACTTCACATCATCTAGAGCCTGATGTACAAAGCCCTTCTGCAGTAACAAATCCTCGAATTCACAAACTCCCATGGTTTGCAACTGCAGAAGAGTTTTCCCATTCATAAAAAGCTTTTGTGGCCCTCTCCGAATTTCAAATAAGAGGTAGGAGCATCGGCGTCCGCAGAATGCTTTTCGGAGATTGGGGGGAATCATTTAAAAAAAATCAAGATTTTGTCAGGGGGGCATAATAAAAAATATCAAGAATGCGCTGCCAGTATTATACCGGCTAAAGCCACACATATGTCCATCAATCGTTCTTTTTGCATTTGTCACCCGAGTGGGACGGGTATGCCCAGACGTGGGTCCTGTGCTCTCCATGCCACTGGAATCAAGCTATCCTGGCTGATGTTGGGTGAAACCCCCAAACCACTCTTCGGATGCTTGTTTCCAGTCCAGGGAGGACCTGGCCTGGCAGTTTGGGCTGGACTGTTCCCTTTGGGCCCAGGGTCAGGACTGATATGCATATGGCTGACTTCAAACTGGAAAGGCATGGTGAGCAAAAAAACGATGGATTTAGACCCAGATCTCTGTACTGAGGGTGAATGTATGGTATTGTTCTGCATTCGGTCCACCAATAGTTCTTTTTGTGTTTGTCACCCGAGTGGAACGGGTATGCCCAGACGTGAGTCTCGTGCTCTCTATGCCACTGGAGTCAAGCTATCCTGGCTGATGAGGGGTGAAACCGTGAGGCCAGGGAGGACCTGGCCTGGCAGTTCAGGCTGGACTGTTCCCATTGGGTGCAGGGTCAAGACTGATTTGCATATGGCTGGGTTCATACTAGAATGGTATGGTGAGCAAAAAAACTATATATTTAGGCCCAGATCTCTGTACTGGGGTGAATGTATGACATTGTTCTGCATTCTGTCCATCAATTGTTCTTTGTAGTATTATATCGGCAGCCCAATCTAGAATTTTTGTTAAAGGGGAAGTAAAAAATCAACGGAGACATGTCTCTCCCCCTGCCCCTTCCTGCTGAAGCCCATGGGTAGGAGGGATATCTCTCTCCTATTTACGAGCTGCAAAGGTATGTATCAATAATTCACAAACACAATTGCGATAGCAGTCTATTGAAAAGTTGCAGAAACCATTCAAATAGGAGGTAACTGATTCGCAAAGCGGAGAGTCTTTCCTTCGGGAACCATATTGGGCAGCCGCAGGGGTAAAGAGCGGTGACAGTGGTCCAGAGAACATTTTTTATAAAGCTGCATCTGTTCCTTTACTGGTCAAGGGCTTCTGTTTTTAAAACATGTTTCTTGTGTTGGGATAGTAGTGCAGGGACAGAGATCTGCTGTCCCTTGCATCCCTCCATCCCTGCATTTGCTGCCAATCACCCGGAATTGCAAATTGTGACCTGTCTAATTATTATTCACTAGGCAGATCGATTTGTGACCCCCTTCAGATGGGCATTTTCTACTGTGACATATTAGTGCATAGGTGGCTACACATATTAAACACCCATTCGAAAACCAGTCACTGTGCCAGTTGCATATCCTGGTTTGGGAACTGGTGTTTGTACACCGGTCCCTTGAGGTTATCCACATATGTTTGTTTAAACACTTGGTGTTGCCTGAAACATTAAAAAAAATAGGCATCAATGACCAGGCTGCTATATACTCTAGCCTGCAATTAATAAAAGCTCACATAGCTTCTATAACTATTACTAAAAAACGTAAAAACAGCCATTGTGTAAAATAAATAAAACGAATAACTGAATAATATTTGCATAAGGTGAAATATATGTATGATGCCAGTGTTATGGTAACTACGGTATTAATCTTTCTATTGATATTAGATTGTATATCTCTTCTGTAAGGGACTGTTCTCCTAAACAAAAAGGGGATCTGCTGCAAGGAATTTATAATAC
The DNA here is from genome assembly GCF_964263255.1 of Lissotriton vulgaris. NCBI lineage: Eukaryota > Metazoa > Chordata > Amphibia > Caudata > Salamandridae > Lissotriton > Lissotriton vulgaris. Next base: position 469,127,048 of record NC_141685.1, on the reverse strand, counting down.
CGCTCCAAAGACATGAACAGAAACGGCAATTTGAGTAATGGGTCACAAGCTATGAAAGTCTAAATACTGAGACCAAGTGAACATGAACATAATGAACAGAACTGCATGAGCTTAAACAATATGTCCTGTGTGGTCACAATAAAAAAAATGTGGTACAGGGTTTGCAATAGTTAGTCAGTTATTAAAGCATTAAAGTCGGCAGGGATGTGAGGCAAAACTTGTGGAGAGAGGATGAAAAGACATGAGCGCCTATGGAATGCTGATGCACACATAAAAAAAAACATTTCCTTGATGTCATCAATTTTAAACCTGGCAAATCAGCTATGGCAATGAAAACTACAAGAATAGGGAGGAAAGGCATCAAAATAGGAGCAGAGATCTGAGAAAATAAAGCCATGCAATCATGATCAAAGGACTGACTCTAAGCCCATTTTATATATTTATAAGCAAAAGGTTTTAAACTTACAACACTTGATGGTAGTAATGCTTGCAATAAGTCTAACCACTGGCAATCCCTTGGGTAGCATTACAACCCATCATTCGGATTCCCGCCTTACCACATCAGATTGGACCCAGCCATGTGCATATCCTCCTTGACCCTGCTCCAACCCAAACAGTCCATCCTGAACTACCAAGCTAGGTCGTAACAGAACCGGAACACAAGCAACCCAGGACTGGTTTCGCTCTGGTTTGGGCTCTTCAGTCAGGTGTAGCTTTGGTCCAGTGACACGGTGAGCACAGGACCCACTTCTGGGCAAAACCTTGGACACTTATGGCGTGACATCAAAAACATGAAAGGTGATGGGAAGAATGCTTGAAATAAGTCTAACCACTGACCATCGCTCAGGTTGCATTCCAGCCTTTCATTCTTTTGTCCACCATGCCACATCAGTTTTAATAGGTTTTTGACTACAAACAGCTGAAGCTATCAGTAGGCAAGACCAAACAAGCATTTACAATGCAATGGTCTCGGCATCATTAAAGGAAGAGCTATTGGCATTGCTCATGACATTTCTTTTTTTTTCTTTAAATCATAAACAAATGACATTGTCATTTACATTGCCAATACACAGCGCTCTGCACTCAACAGCACACAGCGCTCTGCACTCAACAGCACACACCGCTCTGCACCTGCACTTACTGCTCTGCACACTCGCTCTGCATTCTGCGCTCACTCCTCTGCGCTCACAACTCTGCATTCTGCGCTCACTCCTCTGCGCTCGCAACTCTGCATTCTGCGCTCACAACTCTGCATTCTGCGCTCACAACTCTGCATTCTGCGCTCACAACTCTGCGCTCGCAACTCTGCATTCTGCGCTCACAACTCTGCGCTCGCAACTCTGCATTCTGCGCTCACAACTCTGCGCTCACAACTCTGCGCTCACAACTCTGCGCTCACAACTCTGCGCTCACAACACTGCGCTCACTCCTCTGCGCTCACAACTCTGCATTCTGCGCTCACTCCTCTGCGCTCGCAACTCTGCATTCTGCGCTCACAACTCTGCGCTCGCAACTCTGCATTCTGCGCTCACAACTCTGCGCTCACAACTCTGCATTCTGCGCTCACAACTCTGCGCTCGCAACTCTGCATTCTGCGCTCACAACTCTGCGCTCGCAACTCTGCATTCTGAGCTCACAACTCTGCGCTCGCAACTCTGCATTCTGAGCTCACAACTCTGCGCTCGCAACTCTGCATTCTGCGCTCACAACTCTGCGCTCGCAACTCTGCATTCTGCGCTCACAACTCTGCGCTCACAACTCTGCGCTCACAACTCTGCGCTCACAACTCTGCGCTCACAACTCTGCATTCTGCACTCACTACTCTGCACTCTGCACTCACTACTCTGCACTCACTACTTTGCACTCACTACTCTGCACTCACTACTTTGCACTCACTACTCTTCACTCACTACTCACTACTCTTCACTTTGCACTCACTACTTTGCACTCACTACTCTGCACTCACTACTCACTACTCTTCACTATGCACTCACTACTTTGCACTCACTACTCTGCACTCACTACTCACTACTCTTCACTTTGCACTCACTACTTTGCACTCACTACTCTGCACTCACTACTCTGCACTCTGCACTCACTACTCTGCACTCTGCACTCACTACTCTGCACTCTGCACTCACTACTCTGCACTCTGCACTCACTACTCTGCACTCTGCACTCACTACTCTGCACTCACTACTTTGCACTCTGCACTCACTACTCTGCACTCTGCACTCACTACTCTGCACTCTGCACTCACTACTCTGCACTCACTACTCTGCACCCTGCACTCACTACTCTGCACTCACTACTCTGCACTCACTACTCTGCACTCACTACTCTGCACTCACTACTCTGCACTCACTACTCTGCACTCTGCACTCACTACTCTGCACTCTGCACTCACTACTCTGCACTCTGCACTCATTACTCTGCACTCTGCACTCACTACTCTGCACTCACTACTCTGCACTCACTACTCTGCACTCACTACTCTGCACTCACTACTCTGCACTCTCTGCACTCACTACTCTGCACTCACTACTCTGCACTCACTACTCTGCACTCTGCACTCACTACTCTGCACTCTGCACTCACTACTCTGCACTCTGCACTCACTACTCTGCACTCACTACTTTGCACTCTGCACTCACTACTTTGCACTCTGCACTCACTACTTTGCACTCTGCACTCACTACTTTGCACTCTGCACTCACTACTCTGCACTCACTACTCTGCACTCACTACTCTGCACTCACTACTCTGCACTCTGCACTCACTACTCTGCACTCTGCACTCACTACTCTGCACTCTGCACTCACTACTCTGCACTCTGCACTCACTACTTTGCACTCTGCACTCACTACTTTGCACTCTGCACTCACTACTTTGCACTCTGCACTCACTATTTTGCACTCTGCACTCACTACTCTGCACTCTGCACTCACTACTCTGCACTCACTACTCTGCACTCACTACTCTGCACTCACTACTCTGCACTCACTACTCTGCACTCACTACTCTGCACTCACTACTCTGCACTCTGCACTCACTACTCTGCACTCTGCACTCACTACTCTGCACTCTGCACTCACTACTCAGCACCCTGCACTCACTACTCTGCACTCTCTGCACTCACTACTCTGCACTCACTACTCTGCACTCACTACTCTGCACTCACTACTCTGCACTCTCTGCACTCACTACTCTGCACTCTCTGCACTCACTACTCTGCACTCTGCACTCACTACTCTGCACTCTGCACTCACTACTCTGCACTCTGCACTCACTACTCTGCACTCTGCACTCACTACTCTGCACTCTGCACTCACTACTCTGCACTCACTACTCTGCACTCACTACTTTGCACTCACTACTTTGCACTCTGCACTCACTACTCTGCACTCTCTGCACTCACTACTCTGCACTCACTACTCTGCACTCACTACTCTGCACTCACTACTCTGCACTCACTACTCTGCACTCACTACTCTGCACTCTGCACTCACTACTCTGCACTCACTACTCTGCACTCACTACTCTGCACTCACTACTTTGCACTCACTACTCTGCACTCACTACTTTGCACTCACTACTCTGCACTCACTACTCTGCACTCACTACTCTGCACTCTGCACTCACTACTCTGCACTCACTACTCTGCACTCTGCACTCACTACTCTGCACTCACTACTCTGCACTCTGCACTCACTACTCTGCACTCACTACTCTGCACTCTGCACTCACTACTCTGCACTCTGCACTCACTACTCTGCACTCACTACTCTGCACTCTGCACTCACTACTCTGCACTCACTACTCTGCACTCTGCACTCACTACTCTGCACTCACTACTCTGCACTCACTACTCTGCACTCACTACTCTGCACTCTGCACTCACTACTCTGCACTCACTACTCTGCACTCACTACTCTGCACTCTGCACTCACTACTCTGCACTCTGCACTCACTACTCTGCACTCTGCACTCACTACTCTGCACCCTGCACTCACTACTCTGCACCCTGCACTCACTACTCTGCACTCTGCACTCACTACTCTGCACTCACTACTCTGCACTTACTACTCTGCACTCACTACTCTGCACTCACTACTCTGCACTCACTACTAGGCACTCACTACTAGGCACTCACTATTCTGCACTCACTATTCTGCACTCACTATTCTGCACTCTGCACTCACTACTCTGCACTCTGCACTCACTACTCTGCACTCACTACTCTGCACTCACTACTCTGCACTCACTACTCTGCACTCTGCACTCACTACTCTGCACTCTGCACTCACTACTCTGCACCCTGCACTCACTACTCTGCACTCTGCACTCACTACTCTGCACTCACTACTCTGCACTCACTACTCTGCACTCACTACTCTGCACTCACTACTAGGCACTCACTACTAGGCACTCACTACTAGGCACTCACTACTAGGCACTCACTATTCTGCACTCTGCACTCACTACTCTGCACTCTGCACTCACTACTCTGCACTCACTACTCTGCACTCTGCACTCACTACTCTGCACTCTGCACTCATTACTCTGCACTCTGCACTCACTACTCTGCACTCTGCACTCACTACTCTGCACTCACTACTCTGCACTCACTACTTTGCACTCACTACTTTGCACTCTGCACTCACTACTCTGCACTCTCTGCACTCACTACTCTGCACTCACTACTCTGCACTCACTACTCTGCACTCACTACTCTGCACTCACTACTCTGCACTCACTACTCTGCACTCTGCACTCACTACTCTGCACTCACTACTTTGCACTCACTACTATGCACTCACTACTTTGCACTCACTACTCTGCACTCACTACTCTGCACTCACTACTCTGCACTCTGCACTCACTACTCTGCACTCACTACTCTGCACTCTGCACTCACTACTCTGCACTCACTACTCTGCACTCTGCACTCACTACTCTGCACTCACTACTCTGCACTCACTACTCTGCACTCACTACTCTGCACTCTGCACTCACTACTCTGCACTCACTACTCTGCACTCTGCACTCACTACTCTGCACTCACTACTCTGCACTCTGCACTCACTACTCTGCACTCACTACTCTGCACTCACTACTCTGCACTCACTACTCTGCACTCTGCACTCACTACTCTGCACTCACTACTCTGCACTCACTACTCTGCACTCTGCACTCACTACTCTGCACTCTCTGCACTCACTACTCTGCACTCTGCACTCACTACTCTGCACTCTGCACTCACTACTCTGCACTCTGCACTCACTACTCTGCACTCTGCACTCACTACTCTGCACTCACTACTCTGCACTCACTACTTTGCACTCACTACTTTGCACTCTGCACTCACTACTCTGCACTCTCTGCACTCACTACTCCGCACTCACTACTCTGCACTCACTACTCTGCACTCACTACTCTGCACTCACTACTCTGCACTCACTACTCTGCACTCACTACTCTGCACTCTGCACTCACTACTCTGCACTCACTACTCTGCACTCACTACTCTGCACTCACTACTTTGCACTCACTACTCTGCACTCACTACTTTGCACTCACTACTCTGCACTCACTACTCTGCACTCACTACTCTGCACTCTGCACTCACTACTCTGCACTCACTACTCTGCACTCTGCACTCACTACTCTGCACTCACTACTCTGCACTCTGCACTCACTACTCTGCACTCACTACTCTGCACTCACTACTCTGCACTCTGCACTCACTACTCTGCACTCTGCACTCACTACTCTGCACTCACTACTCTGCACTCTACACTCACTACTCTGCACTCACTACTCTGCACTCTGCACTCACTACTCTGCACTCACTACTCTGCACTCACTACTCTGCACTCACTACTCTGCACTCTGCACTCACTACTCTGCACTCACTACTCTGCACTCACTACTCTGCACTCTGCACTCACTACTCTGCACTCTGCACTCACTACTCTGCACTCTGCACTCACTACTCTGCACCCTGCACTCACTACTCTGCACCCTGCACTCACTACTCTGCACTCTGCACTCACTACTCTGCACTCACTACTCTGCACTCACTACTCTGCACTCACTACTCTGCACTCACTACTAGGCACTCACTACTAGGCACTCACTATTCTGCACTCACTATTCTGCACTCACTATTCTGCACTCTGCACTCACTACTCTGCACTCTGCACTCACTACTCTGCACTCACTACTCTGCACTCACTACTCTGCACTCACTACTCTGCACTCTGCACTCACTACTCTGCACTCTGCACTCACTACTCTGCACCCTGCACTCACTACTCTGCACTCTGCACTCACTACTCTGCACTCACTACTCTGCACTCACTACTCTGCACTCACTACTCTGCACTCACTACTAGGCACTCACTACTAGGCACTCACTACTAGGCACTCACTACTAGGCACTCACTATTCTGCACTCTGCACTCACTACTCTGCACTCTGCACTCACTACTCTGCACTCTGCACTCACTACTCTGCACTCTGCACTCACTACTCTGCACTCTGCACTCACTACTCTGCACTCTGCACTCACTACTCTGCACTCACTACTCTGCACTCACTACTTTGCACTCACTACTTTGCACTCTGCACTCACTACTCTGCACTCTCTGCACTCACTACTCTGCACTCACTACTCTGCACTCACTACTCTGCACTCACTACTCTGCACTCACTACTCTGCACTCACTACTCTGCACTCTGCACTCACTACTCTGCACTCACTACTTTGCACTCACTACTCTGCACTCACTACTTTGCACTCACTACTCTGCACTCACTACTCTGCACTCACTACTCTGCACTCTGCACTCACTACTCTGCACTCACTACTCTGCACTCTGCACTCACTACTCTGCACTCACTACTCTGCACTCTGCACTCACTACTCTGCACTCACTACTCTGCACTCACTACTCTGCACTCACTACTCTGCACTCACTACTCTGCACTCACTACTCTGCACTCTGCACTCACTACTCTGCACTCACTACTCTGCACTCTGCACTCACTACTCTGCACTCACTACTCTGCACTCACTACTCTGCACTCACTACTCTGCACTCTGCACTCACTACTCTGCACTCACTACTCTGCACTCACTACTCTGCACTCACTACTCTGCACTCTGCACTCACTACTCTGCACTCTGCACTCACTACTCTGCACCCTGCACTCACTACTCTGCACTCTGCACTCACTACTCTGCACTCACTACTCTGCACTCACTACTCTGCACTCACTACTCTGCACTCACTACTCTGCACTCACTACTCTGCACTCACTACTAGGCACTCACTACTAGGCACTCACTATTCTGCACTCACTATTCTGCACTCACTATTCTGCACTCACTATTCTGCACTCTGCACTCACTACTCTGCACTCTGCACTCACTACTCTGCACTCACTACTCTGCACTCACTACTCTGCACTCACTACTCTGCACTCTGCACTCACTACTCTGCACTCTGCACTCACTACTCAGCACCCTGCACTCACTACTCTGCACTCTGCACTCACTACTCTGCACTCACTACTCTGCACTCACTACTCTGCACTCACTACTAGGCACTCACTACTAGGCACTCACTACTAGGCACTCACTACTAGGCACTCACTATTCTGCACTCTGCACTCACTACTCTGCACTCTGCACTCACTACTCTGCACTCACTACTCTGCACTCTGCACTCACTACTCTGCACTCTGCACTCACTACTCTGCACTCTGCACACACTACTCTGCACCCTGCACTCACTACTCTGCACTCTGCACTCACTACTCTGCACTCACTACTCTGCACTCACTACTCTGCACTCACTACTCTGCACTCACTACTCTGCACTCTGCACTCACTACTCTGCACTCTGCACTCACTACTCTGCACCCTGCACTCACTACTCTGCACTCTCTGCACTCACTACTCTGCACTCACTACTCTGCACTCACTACTCTGCACTCACTACTCTGCACTCTCTGCACTCACTACTCTGCACTCACTACTCTGCACTCACTACTCTGCACACTCACTACTCTGCACTCACTACTCTGCACTCACTACTCGGCACTCACTACTAGGCACTCACTACTAGGCACTCACTACTAGGCACTCACTATTCTGCACTCACTATTCTGCACTCACTATTCTGCACTCACTATTCTGCACTCTGCACTCACTACTCTGCACTCTGCACTCACTACTCAGCACTCACTACTCTGCACTCTGCACTCACTACTCTGCACTCACTACTCTGCACTCTGCACTCACTACTCTGCACTCACTACTCTGCATTCACTACTCTGCACTCACTACTCTGCACTCACTACTCTGCACTCACTACTCTGCACTCTGCACTCGCTACTCTGCACTCGCTACTCTGCACTCTGCACTCACTACTCTGCACTCTGCACTCACTACTCTGCACTCTCTACTCTCCACTCTGCACTCACTACTCTGCACTCTGCACTCACTACTCTGCACTCTGCACTCACTACTCTGCACTCTGCACTCACTACTCTGCACTCACTACTCTGCACTCACTACTCTGCACTCACTACTCAGCACTCACTACTCTGCACTCACTACTCTGCACTCTGCACTCACTACTCTGCACTCTGCACTCACTACTCTGCACTCACTACTCTGCACTCACTACTCTGCACTCACTACCCTGCACTCACTACCCTGCACTCACTACCCTGCACTCACTACTCTACACACTCACTACTCTACACACTCACTACTCTGCACACTCACTACTCTGCACACTCACTACTCTGCACTCACTACTCTGCACTCACTACTCTGCACTCTGCACACTCACTCTGCACACTCACTCTGCACTCACTACTTCGCACTCTGCGCACTCTGCACTCACACTCACCTTCTGCCTCACAGAGGGATGAAGTGAGCGCCGTTCTACTGGGCAGACCTGGGGTCGGGCGGGAGGGTCACCAGGGGCGCGCACGTCTTATAGAGCTATACCGATCAACACAATATTCTCCGGAGTGCCATCCATCTACCGCAGTAGCAGAAATTAGTTTGAAAGCATTGTCGAAGAATGCCAAAAAGCGCCTCATTTAGAAGCGATGAACAGAATTCAATTTTTAGAGCTCCCATGATGTGAAAACAATTTACAATGTACTGTGAACAAACTATTTACGAAGATAAAATTTTAGTGAGATAGGTAGTAATCCTTATGCATATTGCCAGATAAGCAGGTGCACCAATGGTCCTCTACACTGGAAAGTCATTTTGAGGATGTAAACACTTCTCAGAAGACAATCTCCTTGACTACAGCGGACCTGCAACAGTGTGCAAAATGTCATGACATTTTGTGTTTACGTACTCTGCTGTATAGATATTTATTGCCCTAAATTTTTTTTCAGTATTAGAGGATATCTTTGAAAATACAAGCCTATTATGAAAGTGGATAGAAATGATTATGATCATCGTGGCTAACACAAAGGTGCAGTGAGGAAAGTGAGTGGCAGATATCGCCACCTCATGGTAACTGAGTATAGTGGGTCCAGTGGTAGCTTGCACAGCCACGTTCTTTCACTCCGTGTCCAGACTTTGACACTGTGGAATGGGGTTCAAGTCCCAGCGTCGGCTCTCCCAGAGATTACAAAAAAACATGCTGATCGAAAGAAATAAAATTAAACAATACCGATTGGCGTGACGAGGATAAATCCATGTGCAGTGCACTGCCCCCTTGCCTTGTAGACACCGCAGCCCAAGAAAACATGATTGGCGGAGCAAAACGGTGGTCTAATTGTCCATTGCCAAAGTATATAACAAGCTGAGGATCAACGGGCGTGAAAACAGCGTGGTGGGCGCGCACGTGACGCAGCGTGGGCGTGCACATCAGCTGAAGGATCGCCGGAGAAGACACGAGTCTGCCTGCTGCCATGACTGACCAACTGCAGAGGGAAAGAGCCCGGTGAGTGTGGGTAGAGGGGGGGGCGGCAGAGAGGGAGTGGGCAGAGAGGGATGGGGTGTGTGTGTGCGTGCGTGTGTCTGTGTGTGTCTGTGTGTGCACGGCCATGCCTGCCTGTGTGTGTGCGCGTTCACGGACCCTGGTCGGCATGTTCACAGCTCTAGGTCCCTTCAGAGCGAACTCCATAACAATAGGTCTCGATGCCGAGACCTAAAAAGGAGGATCTGAAGTGAGATTGGGCCTGGTCTGGAAGTGGATGTACCAATGTGTCATCCCTCTCAGTGTTACATTCTTTGGGGAAGTCTCCAAGACCAACCTTGTGACTAGGTCCCCAACATCAGTTCCATGTATGTTGCCAGGAACACTGGTGCTAGCACCAAAAGCCTTGGTGTCAGCTTGTGATATTCCTCACTCAATATCTCTATGAAGGCTGAAAAACTGGGAGCTGATCAACCTGAGCAGACTACAATAAGTGGAGTTCGACTCTGCTGGACAAGCATTATTAGTGTATGGGTACATTAAAGAAATTGCACACTACAAAGAAGTATTTTTCAATCCTTGTAGAAATGTGCTTCACGTGTTTTCAATTGTAACACTGTCTCGACTTTATCTCATTTGCCAGTAAAAACTTGCAAACACAGTATTCAAAGACTCCCTAAAGTATCTCCAAAAAAAGGTCCCAGCTGCAGTCTAGTAGTGGAAAAAAGCAGCTTTATTCTTCTGAAACTGCTGAGAAAGTACTGCTGACTATGAATGTCAATGTGCTGCTTCAATTTGTATAAAAGCAATGCACTGCATTGGGCTGTCTGAGGAGGAGGCGAGCATGTTTAATATAAACTCATTATTACAGTGTAAACAACCAAACTGGTAGCTTGCAGTATCTGCATTAGATTAGTGTCTGTGTTTGTTCCCTCATAAAGAACTTGAAAAAAACTGTTCTTTATTTTTTTCTGTTCCTGCCCTTTTTGCACTGCTACTAACTTCACAGACAGATATGGAATACTAAAGAGAGGAGGTACCACTTGCTGTTAAGGGTGATGAACTAAACCACTTTACTGTCTCCTTTGAATGATCTTCTCTAGCATGGGGTTGTGATAAAAAAATGTAGATTTTGTACACAGTTTAGCTCACTTAGTTCAAAGAGGTTTAATATTCAACTTTATACTGGAGACACACCACAAAGCAAATAACAGTTTGTCAAGACTGCTCACTTTCTTATAGTTGGTTCTACTTATCACATGTTTGAAATACAAGCAATAGAGGTTTGGAGGGAAATACATTATGCCACTCCTGGTATGGTCTGTAAATGCTGCTTTAATTTGAAGCAGGTTGAGCTCACACCTTGTACCTTCTACAGCTGAGCCACACAATCTATCATGCCTAATGTTAGACCTGTCACCCGTAAGGTGGTCATCCTCCAAATAATTTGCCTTTTTCTCTTGTTTTTGCTAAATTTGTTATAGTTATCCATAGGACGTTAGCGCTGGTTAGAAGTGGTAAAGTGAACAAAGTGCTGTGCTCTCTCCATTTAACATGCTCAAATTGGCTTACACCCAATTGACATACTTAATCTAATTATAAGTCTCTTGTGGTACTATAAGTACCCAGGGTCTGTAAATTAAATGCTTCTAGTGGACCAGCAGCACTCATTGTGCCATACACTTCAGTAGACTTTTACACATGTCTCAGGCCTGCTATTGCATCATGTGTGTGCAGTTTTAAACTGCAATTTCAACCTAGCCAGATAAATCTCTTGGCAGGCCTAAACCTCCTTTTTTTACTACAAATAGTGCACCCCTAGGTAGGCCTGACATGGCCCATAGGGTAGGGTACAGTGTATTAAAAAAAGTTGGACATGTACTTTTAAGTTTTATGTTTCATAACTTCATTTTTCATGACCTACCTCTCCTATAGAATAACATTAGTTTTCATAAATACATGTAATAAGTGGGGGATCATTGGGGAGCAGATAGGAAAGTTGAGTTTAGTGTCTAAAGGATTGTAATTTAAACTGTTATCAAAATGTTCATTCTTTCAGCCTTCACAGCTCCTGCTCCCAGCAACATCATGCATCTATACCCCCATGACAAACCTGTCACCAATGCTCTTTTACTTACCTGGGTAGGAGGTAGGCTGTGCTGTACAATGGGATAATTGTACATGATGACTTCAGCAATAGCTTTCACATCGAAATTGTGTGCAATCTCATTTTCCCTCTTGGTTGAAAAAGGCAGTTCTATCCTATCTGCCCAGGACCCATCTTCAGAGGGAAGAAATAAACGCTCCACCTGGTCCAGAGTGTAAAAGGCAGCTTTAATTGGGGGCAGATTGGGCTCAAATGAGTTACATCCTTCAGCTAGGCGAGGCAATATATCATGCTCTAAACAACACACTAGCAGTTACAACTATCCCTTCCCCATTCTCTAAACAACTTCCCACACCTACACCCCCCAACCACTTTTTCTTTTTTTCAACATTAAACTTTTAACCAACAATAATTTCTAGAGTGCCTATGTATTCTCACTCCTAGCCCTTTTCACTTCACTTTGTTTTTCTAGACTTCCTTCCCCAAGATAAGGCCCACATCTTCACTCTCGTTGCATCCTCTCACTTCTCCTACTTTCACCGATGTTCCTTACACTACTTATACAACTTTTCATTCTTTGAACAACCAGAAAAACCCCTCACCCGAGGGGCTCTTTCTGTCCCACCTTTCCATTTCAAGGCCTACACCTCCTATTTCCAGTACCCCATCATCTTCATCAGGTACAGCCTGTTCCCTAGTAGCAAAAATTAAAATTACACCTCGTTATGTATAAATTGTACTAGGCATTCACACACAAAATCTCCACGTTTAATCATCCCAATAAATGTTTACCTACAGAATCCTGAAATGTCCCTGTTCCTGAAATTTCCCTGTTCACTTTGTTATCCTATTACTTGCTCCTGGATTCCTAGCTCCCCTCAACACTCCTCTGGGCAGCGATTGCATCCAAAACAGGGTGGTCCCATCCAATCTTTCATTTATTGTACTGGGATCACTCTTTATTTTTTTCATACGTTTCAGCCCAATACCTTTTCCCAAGGTGCAGCTCTACCCCATCCAGCTACAGCCATTTCACCCTCAGCTCCAACTGCGTGGAAATTAGTTGCCCCCATCAAATGCCCACCAGTCCATATCACTGTACCATCACTTGATCAAAATCTACCCAAACTGTTGTCTAAAGCATTGCCACCACATGTGTTCTCCAGCCCATTGCAGAATGGAATTATCACAAATCGACACCTCCAACCATTCCATTTCATTGCATGCGCAGGATAAAGTTCACTAGTTCAGATTTATCGCTCAATCCAGCCATCCCACATCCATGCTTGACTCTACATGAAGACACTATTCAAACTACATATGTTCCTCGGCCTTTCTTCAATAAGCCCCAGTTTGAAACCCTCATCAGCAGCTCCTAATATGACTGATTGGGTATCAAAAGCCCATCAACTCCCATCCTCCCTTCTTTAGGCATTTCAACAACACCCCAACACCTGTCTGCCAGTCAACCCTGAACCATCTTCATGCTTAAATAACTGCCCCTGTACAATGTCCCTCAATCTCAGAAAAACCTGCATTCTTCTTATTGGGCATATCACCTTCTCTCTGTTTGTTCCAATCCATAACAGGATTCTCTTTCTTTTTCAATCTATCTTACTGCTACTCACCCAAATACCCATTCTGTCTTTTGTCACCATTCTATCCTCCCATTGCACCTCTCATAAACGTTTGCTTCAATGACTTCTGATACATTGGTGGCCCCAAAGAGCAACGCTGTAAAAAACACTGCAAGCAATACATTTTCCCATGTAGATGCACACCCAGATCTTGCCTTGTCCATTATTCTCCCCAAAGATTCCACTGTGATAGATTTACACACGTCCTGTCTCCTGCAATTTTCCCTGGCCCAACCTCCCAGTATTTGTTTCCCCACGTCAGTCCCTCAAAACTGATATCCCAAGAATTTTCTCCATATAAAGCAGTCCCTACCAGTTTGCCTGAAATGGTAGATGGTGCTAACCTCTTCTCAATCTAACTCATTAAAAAGTTCTTCAGGTTACTCCTCATGTTTTGCAGGCTACACACATTTATCTCCCTCCTCCTTGCCCCTGAGTTGACAAACGCTGCCAAAGCAAGCCATTGAGTTTTTCTTGTCGACATTGGGAGCTCTTCAGTTGGCTGATTAACTGCATGTCTTATAGTACTGGTGTCCCATTCAAGTCTGCTTCGAGGGCCAAATTATGAAATCTCAACATCTGTGAAAAAGTTAACACATCATCTACACGGTTGCCCCGTCCAGGTATATGCCTTGCCCTGAACATCAACTTCCAACCTACACAAACCTTCCAACGCTTGAAAGGTGCCAAACATACTGGGTCCGTGTTATTAGTTTGTTAAATAATTCACTGCCTCATGACCATCACAAATTACACTTTCTTGTCCAGCAGCTCTTCTCCTCAGAGTCTCATTGAGGGTAAAAGCTAAGAAGGCAGTATTTTACCATTTGACCCTCCATACCTCTGACCATGTTTCCGTCGACCATTGCCCATTAAACCCCAGAACCTATTCCTCCTCCTGATGCATCCAAAACGTTTTCCACAATCCAGGTCTTTGGGTCATCTGGGTGACACACAGTCACATCATTCTAACGTTAAAAAAAAAACAGCCATATTTGCTTGTCACATTTTACCTTGGCCACCACTCCTGTGGTGTGATTCTGAAGCCCCTTCTCATACCAAATGCCAGATCTCTATAAAATGCACTCTTTGGGATGACCAGCTTGCAGGCAAAATTCAGGTACCATAAAATATGCTGGAGTTTCCTCTTTGTTTTTGTCTACTACATCATGTAGCAAGTCCTTAAGGGTCACCAGTTGAGTCTAGTTCAATGCCCAGAAACGTCAGGCATCACTAAGGCCTCCTGCCATATCCTGTGCAGGAGGCATGCCAAATTCTCTGGCAACTGCCTCCAAAGTACTCAAAAGTCTGCAACGCCCAGTCTCTCCAGTCAATAAGTGCAGCACCTGCTCCGATCTCTACACCTGCCTCACTACCATGTTCAGGAAAGTGCAGAATGTTAGAAACAGTGCATTGGGGTAAACTATATGAAGATGTAATGCATATTTTATGTCATCCTTACCAATGTCTACCACTCTTCCGCACTTCCTCACCACCTCAAATGTCATATCAATTTTAGAGTATCTAACCGAGCTATCACTGTGTCAATAAAGTCATCCACTGAACCCGCTTACGACATGATAGATGGTAGCTTAGCCAATATTTGCCCCCCACCTTCTTCAACATCACTCCCAGTTGGAAAATGAGCATGTCCTTCAATGGCGGTTCCTTAACGGGGCCTGCTCTCAATCTCCTTCTTCAATTTGTCTTGAAGTACATTCATTTTGTGCTCTGCATGACCTCAAGTTTTCCACTCATCTGCTGAGTTGTGGGCCCTTGCATACAGGTCTCATAATAATGGGAAACAACCTTTACAACGCAACTTTTACAACGCACTACCATTACAACACAGTCATTACAACGAAACATCTCTTACAGCGCATGCCATTACAACGCAACAATTACCACGCATGACACTACAACGCATACAATTAAAACTAATGTTGTTACAACGCAGTCATTACAACGCATACCATTGCAACGCATATAATTACAACGCATAGTACCCTTACCCTACTGTTGCACCCCCTGGAGTTAGAATAGTAATTTTTACCCCTACACTATCCAACACTTACCCTACTGTTGCACCCCCTGGGGTTAGAATAGTAATTGTTACCCTACACTATCCAATACATACCATACATGCAATGTAATTGTATGCGTTATAATGGTATGCGTTGTAAAAGTAGTACGCGTTGTAATGGAATGCGTTGTAAAGGTAGTTTTTAGAAAATGTGTTGTAATGGCATGCGTTGTAATGGGATGTGTTGTAAAGGATGTTGCGTTGTAAAAAATGCATTGTAAAGGTATTTGTTGTAAAAGTATGCGTTGTAACGTCATACATCCATAATAATCCCATAAAAGTTGGCCACATCCAGGTAATATTACAGCAACTTTATTGCCGTCACCTTGACTGGTATAGTTGCCCTAACCCATGATCGCCTCCCGTCCCTTCCCCACTGCCTCAGCCCCACTGTTTGGCCCTTGCCCACCAAAACATTGTAAGATGGGGTGTTTACCGCGCTTTAAACATTTGTGTTGGGATCTGCAGGGGTACCTATGAATTTCCCTTTTTGTTTGAATTTCCTACATGCCCTGATTGTACCTGACAAAGCTTCGCCCCCAATTCTCTCCCAATGTGGGACACCCTTTAATGACCATGTATGGCAAGCGTAAACTGCTCTACCTGTAGACTGTTGGCAGTCAATGCCTTGGTGCCATGAACTGCAGCACAGTTCACTATTCGAGTCACCCCATGCCTTTGCCGGTGTCACCCTTCTCCTTGATCTGAATTCCTCATCACTGCATCGCCATGCTAAGCCTAAAAAGCGTATACTAGCTATTTTTATCATGTTTATTGTTAGAAATGTGGGTCTCTAGTTGGCAATGGTTTGCACCTTTGTCCAGTTACGGACCCTTCTTCCTCGTCAGGCTAAAGGGGATATACTTCTAAAATAACCACTGCTCAACCGCTTGGTAGCTTGGCATGAGCAGACAAACTTATCTCAGAGGCAGTGTTTAAAGCTTTTGTGTACACATACAGTAATACAGTGAAAACACTGCAAATGGACACCTTACCATTTAAAAAAATAAGTAATCTTTATCTAAACCAAACAAGACAAAACAACAAAAAAACACATACAATAATCCAAATGTGACTTTTAGAAGGTAAAAACTGTTCTGTCTATAGCAAACTATAGATGCTACACTTTCAAGACAAAGTACCTTAAATGGGTCAAAATCATAAACAAAAACAGGCGCAGGGAAGGTGATGTGTCTGTTCCTTACATCCAGGGGAGGTGATATGACGGTTCCTTTCTGAAGAGAAGCTGATGTGTCAGTTTCATACAGGGCAGGGAGGCGGTGCGTCAGTTTCTTACTGCGGTTCCAGCATTGATGTAGACTTGGTGCATCGCTGCGATGCATGGGGATTCGGGATGCGTCTGTTCTCGATGCGGTGGCAACAGTGCTGCATCGATCTCTCCAGCCGCGGTCATACGATGCGTCGGTTCTTGCAGTCACACAGCAGGGCCTGCGTCGTTGTGGTGATCTCGGACTTCAGAGATTGGTGCACGAGACTCAGCATGCAGTGATTTCTCTAGCCATAGGTAGGCCCTGCATTGGTTTCTTCAGTGACACGATGGTGATGTGTGGGAATTCTTCCAGCATTGCAGCGATGCGTCCGATAAAGGTGCGGATGCATCATGCTTCTTTAGCTACTTCTCTTTTTCCGGCTCCCAGCAGCAGAAACAACCTCCAGAGGCCCAACACAGCTCTTGGCAAGTCAGAACTCCCAGCAAGAGAGTCCAGGGGAGCTGGTGGTGAAGTCTTTGTTATCCCTGAGAATTCATAACAGGAGGCAACCTCTCTAATTCAAGGAGATAATCTTCAAGCAGAATACACAGGACACAGCAAAGTAGTTGACCTCTCCTTGCCAGAAAGCATCCACTGCAGGCCAACCCCAGACTGCACACAGCACTTCTCTTTCAGCTTTCCCAGCTCTTCTTCTTGGCAGAGGTTCCTCTTGAGTCCAGAAGTATCCTAGTGTTCTGAGGTCTGGGCCCGATAGATATATTTCCTTTCTCTTTGTTCGCTTGTGACAATCATTCTTAATCAATACCATTTCTGTCCTTTCCGGTCCAGCTTCCTGGCAGGAGGTGGAGAAAGCATTGTGTAAGGCAGACCAGGCCCATTTAGGTTAAAGGAAATCTCCTCCCCTACTCTAATTGCAGCCCAGATCTATTCAGCCCGGCCCTGACTCATCCCGAAAAGGTAGAACACACCTCAACCCCCTTAGTGGCTGTCTAGAGTGAATGCACATCCCCAGCCCCTGTCACTCCAGCATCAGACAGTCAATACACAAACCAGCAGAGGCACACAGGATGGCTAAGCAAGAAAATACCTACTTTCTAAAAGTGGCATTTTCAAACACACAATATAAAAATCATCTTTACTAAAAGATGCATTTTTATATTCTGAGTTCAGGTCTACTAAACTCCATCTTTCTATCTTGTCCCAATGGGAAGTTATACTTATAAGATGTTATAAATAAACTACCATTCTATCCTATAGGACAGATAGACTTTCAATAGTGAAAAACGAAATACACTATATTTCACCATCAGGATATGTCACACACATCAGTACATGTCCCACCTTTCACATACACTCACAGGGGTACCTTGGGCCTACCTTAGGGGTGACTCATGCAATAAAAGGGAAGGGTAGGGCCTGGCAAGTGGGTGCATTTGCCAGCTTGACATGGCAGTAGAGGCTGCAAGCAGACATTGCCGTGGCAGGTCCAAGACCCCTTTGAAAGGCTGCTTATGTGGGTGGCGCAATCAGTGTTGCAGGCCCGCTAACAGCAGTTGACTTACAGGTCCTAGGCACACACAGTGCACTGTACTAGGACTCAAGTAGTAAGTCAAACAATTCAATCATGGAATAGCAATCCATATTCACAATTTACAGAGGGAGCACTTGCCCATTGGCACTGATCAGCAGTGGCAACGTGCCCAAACCATCTAGATCAGCACAAACTAAATACAACACACAGCAAAAATACAGGAAACGGGCAAAAAGACGGGAAAACCTCACCAAGGATGCTAGGTCTAACATTTATGTACTTTCTGGTGATTTCTCGCAAATAATACTGACATACATCATGCATTGGTTGGCACATTAGGGTGCTCATTCAGCTCTGTATGTTCTGCCTTTGAACGCTCATTATGCCTGGTCTCCCTGCATACCAACTTAAAAATGACAATTTATTAATTCACCCATTTTCCCCCCGGTGCTTAAGAGCAGATGACCCTCCCTCATTTATGATAATTCAATGTCCTGTCCATTTCTGATGCTGCTCTCTCAATCCTTGTTTTTGTCACCTTTGTTTGCTCTGTCCCTCTCTACCCCTACAACTGGTGCCCCCGTGTGCAGGCCCCATCTCATTTTCTGCTTTCATGATTCCTGCACCTGAACTCACCTTAGTAGCATCCCCATTTGCTAGTGTATTGCTAGTCCTTCTATTTCAGAGCGTATGGGCGTGTTGTGTCCCTTCCATTCCTGACACACTTCAGGTCTCCCCTACTCTAATTCCAGTTCACATACCTCCTGGGCCGCTTATCTGTGTCAAATTGTGTCTTCTATCTGCTCCACAGACAACTTCTGCTAATCCCACAGTTTTCCTTATGTGCTTTTCCAGGATGTCGCTAGATGCCCTCTACCTTCCTTGTAACTTCATCTCCTCTTTTGAGCCTGACAGTGCCAGTAAGTTCCTTGTGTACCTTCTGTTAGCTGTACCCACACCCACAACCTTTCTGTTGACCACCTTATAACTGCCTCTTCTAGGCTGTGTACCTCCCCCTCATCATACCCTTGGCTGTAGGGGCTATCATCTTCAATACCACGTAGACCATCTTGCTCTTGCATTACACACCAGCTAAACCGATCTTACCCTGAATACCGAGCCTATGGCCTCTGGCTTTCTGCCTTGGTTCAACTTGTGCACAGCTAGTACTACAGAACTGAGAACACCCATGTGCTCTACTGCTCCACCAACTTCTTTCTGGACTCCATTACTGTTCTCCCTGCATGCATGTCCTTGTTTCTTCTTGTCACTCTTCTTGAGACAGGTTAGTCTCTATTGTCCTCCGTCCACTATATTTCTACCCAGACTGCCGCCCCTTCATGGCCAGCATCAGGAGCGCACAGCCAGCTGAGTCAGCCCCTCCAAATTGAGATTCTGAACTGTAAACACATTCCTCATATCTTCAAGGTTCTGCTATGCCTCTAATCTCCTGTGACTTCAGCCAGGGCTGCAGCCAGGCTAGGGAATGTATCCATGGCCTTACAGTCCAAATGCTGCCCTGAATACCATGTGCAGATCCTAATGTAACAACACTGCTCTAGTTCCCCCTGACCTTTACTGCCCACTGCTATAGACAGGGGCTCCGAGGAGGCTGCTCGTTAGGCGAATCTGCCTTTAAGAGTTTCTTCACAAATTGTGGCATGGAATTTCTTGCAGCAACCCCGACCCCCTTGAAGCTTGTTTACTAAGCGCTTCGAGTTTTTTTCTAGGAACTCTGTAGGAGAACTACTGCTTTTTAACCGCCACAAATTTGTGGTGTTTTTTCACGTAGTCAAGGGCAGGGTACACCTTAGCGTGTGTACACCACCCGGGCTACCATCACTGGTCCTGACAAAAACCTTACATTTACATAAACGGTTGAAACATGTAGACCAAATTTTAATTAATAACACAACTCTTGACACCAATAACCTTCCTGATCAGGCAAATGTGTCCCATTTATAATTTTTATCTGTTGTCCAATCACTCCAGAATAAAATTATATTACTGAGTAGTTTATTGGACAATATTTAATATTCACTTCCAATCTTCCACTTTCACATATAAAAATTCAAAAAATCAAAACCGGCTCCACTGTAGTCAAGTGTCGCAGCACACCCGGATGGCATTCGGCTGTCCGGGTCTGACCCCGATGAGGAAGCATGTCACCAACTAGGTTGGTGAGTGAGGGGTCTTCTAACAAAGGACAAAATATGTCCTCTATTTTGGCACCGTGTGCACCTCGATATTTTGTAGACGGGGGCACTGAGAAGCTTCCTGGGGGTACTCCTCCATTTGTTGTTTAAAAATTTATAGACAGGATTGTCACAGGTTTCTTACACCGTAAAAATTGCACTGTCAGACTAAAGTGACCATACTTCACTTCACAAATTAACAAATCAAAATACAAAATGTAACGCAGCCTCATCTAGCACCATCCCATTTCCATCCCCTAACTGAATATTAAAATCAACCTTTTTGACCTAATGTCATTAGGTATGTGTTGGAAATGGCACTTTTTGCTGGGTTACCATAAACATTTTGCCTTCTTCCTCCTCTCTTTTTAGCTTCATTTTGCTGGCTTTAGGACTCTATGCACTTTTTCACTGCTAACCAGTGCTAAAGTGTACGTGCTCTGTATCTAAACTGTAATGGCATTTGGTTTCTCCAGCAGTGGCAAATTTGATTTACTGATAAGTCTCTGGTACAGTATACTATGTGTGCCCCGGGCCTGTAAATTAAATGCTACTACTGGGCCTGCAGCCCTGATTGTGCCACCCACATGAGTAGCCCTTTAAAAGAGGTCTCAGGCCTGCCACTGCAGAGCCTGGGTGAGCAATTTACACTGCCATTTTGACCTGGCAAGTTCACCTTCCCTTTTATTACATATAGGTTACCGCTAAGGTAGGCCCTAGGTAGCCCCATGAGCAGGGTACAGTGTATCTAAAAGGTAGGAAATGTACTGTTGAATTTTATATGTCCTGGTAATGAAAAACGGATAAATTCATTTTTCACTACAGTAAAGCCTGTCTCGCCCATAGGTTAGCATTGGAGCTGCATTGTAAGACTTTGCAAGTGTAACTTACAATAGGGAAAAGATAGGAAAAGTAAAATTGGTGTCTCTGGAATCACAATTCAAAATCACATATTTTAGTGAAGTTTTTTCTTGAACTGTTGGTCTGAAAATGTCGCTTTTAGAAAGTTGGCTTTTTCTTTCTTTAACCAATGTGTGCATCTGCTTCTCTCTGGAATACACGTCTGGGTTGGGTGATAGCTGGACTTTGTGCATTACCTCGAGACAGTCACACACGTAGGGAGCTGAAGTGTGTCCTGCATATTCTGATGGCTCATCACCAGGCTAATGGGTCTTCCTGAGCTAGGGTGAGAGTGAGGAGCTGACAGTTGCACGTGAGTAGGGCTGTGCTTGTCCCCATATGAAGAGTTGCATACCCCCTGTAGTGTGTCTGGAGCCTTGGCAAGACAGGGCACGTGTTGTGTACTACAATGACCTTTCTATGAAGTCTCCCTACTTCAAAGGCTAACATTTCTATAAATGCTGGAACTCTGACACCATATACTCAGAACACTTCTGGAACTGAGGACATTCTACCTGGAAGAAGAGCTGTTGTCCTGCCAGAAGGGACTACCACTTTGTTGCTTGTTTTGCTGTTTTGGCCTGCTGCTTCTTGCCTGGGATTGAGAGGACTGGACTTGCCCATCTACATCCTGCATCTCTAAATGTTCTCCAAGGGCTTGTTGGGATTGCCTCCTGTTTCTGAAGTCTCAGGGATAACAAAGACTTCATCTGCATCAAGCTACCAGCACCTGGTCTCTTCTGCTGTGAGTCCTGCTCGGCCAAGTGGTGCCAAATCCAGTACTGGGCACATTTCTCTGTGATATCGACGCATCGCTGCTGCTGTACCGGAGTGTAGAAGCCGCTCACTGACTGAGCGACGCAACAACATTGGCTTACAATGCAGCCCAATTTTGATGCTGCAGTACCTCCGAATCACTGCTGCAGGGTGAGTCTTGGACACCACATCGCCGATGACGGCAACTCACCATCCGCAACTTCAAAGCATTCTTGGCTGCGCGTGGCCTACAGCCCAGCGGTTCGACATCGATGGCCTCGACCCGACACACAGCGCTGCTTACATCGACACATCAACGACATTGCCCAACTTCGGAAATGACTAATCGCCCTCGACAGCGACACATTCCTTGCTTTGTTCAACACACCATCCCCGAACTTTGATGCATCCAAAGAACTGTCAGCGAGTCTGCGTGACTCCTGTATCTGGCCCGCACTCCATCATGGTTTGACCAAACTTTTTGGTTTTGCCCCAGTCAACCGCGACCAGATAGCCCCAGTTAGAGCTATTGTTTTCTAAGCACTGCATTTTCATTTAATCTTGCAAAATTCATAACTTGCCTTGTGTAAGTTGGATTTTTCTCGTTTTGGTCTTGTTTTACTCACATACATATTCACTGTTTTTCTAAACTGGTATGGAATACTTTTGTGGGGTTTATACTGTGTTACTGTGTGTGTGTGTGTGTGTATGGGTGTGTGTGTGTGGGTGTGTGTGTGCACAAAAATGTACACATTGCCTCTTTAATTTAGCCTGACTGATTTGTGCCAAGCTACCAGAGGGTGAGCACAGGTAAATGTCTAGTGTGCGCTGCACTTACCCTGACTAGGATTGTAGTTCCTGCTTGGACAGGTTGCACACCTCTGCCAACCAGAAACCTAATTTTAACAGTATGTCATTCAGATTTAGTTACATCCAAGACAATAACAACCTCACATAATGATTAGGCCCACAGTAGCACCGGCAGAAAGTGCCTTGAATGTAGCAAAAGGCTTCCACCCGAATTCTTCGAGCACAACATGTTTATGCAGAGCACTTCATAGTGCACATTTTGTTACAAATGATGGGAGGAGAAATGAAAACACACATCATGGCTGTGTTAGAATTCAAGATGGAATTTAGGCATATTTCGGGCCTACTTCAGTAAAGCACAAAGAAATACTGTTTTAAAAAAAGTGCTGTTTTCAGTGTGAAAATGTTTATAGCACAATGCACATATTTTTAATAAATCAGCATCATTATTCTCTATGAAGTTTGGTACTCTGATAACAAAGACAGCTGTGGAGATGGTGAGGCAGGAAGCAAGTATCTTCTTCTTGTTTCTTCATTCATCCAATCTCTGTGCCTGATAAAACTGAAACAAAGGTATAAGTGGTGAGAATAGATGGGCTATAAAGGAAAATTTCGGATAGCTCATTATGAGCATTAGGGAGGGAAAGCGGAAAGAGGAGAAGATGAGAGGGAAAAAAGGTGGAAAAAGGGAAATGGAAAGAAAATAGTCCTTAATAAACTCTAAAGTAAAGTCTCAAGTGTATGCTGCATTACATACTGGGCAATGAGGATACAGTACTGGTGCTGTTCTTTACACACATGGCCAAAGCACTGTAGCCAATTGTATAGCTGCACTCTACTAGCAGCACAGTTAGAAATGCCAAGCAGTTCCCAAATCTTTTTAGAAAATTCAGGGGCTACACAAGGGCGCTGGTGTATAGACAGTAACAGTCACCCCAAGAAGCTGCAGCAGTCACACCAGTCCTTTGAAGGCTGGGATCATGGGTCTGACATGCAACAAGTAGGCCAACAAGGACACCATTCCTCCCTTTGTCCTTTCCCTGTGACAACAAGCACTAGGCTCCTTTAGTTTGCTTATAATGCCACACATCCATCCCAATGGGGCATGATTCAGTTTTCCCTCCAAGAGTGGCAATCCATCACATCCAACAGATGGGATATACAAATCATTCCGGATAGCCATGTCCTATCTGTTCGTTTAACTCTGCCAAATTTCCCCCCACATCCAGCTGACTAACTGAGAATCATTTCTCCATTCTGTTACGGAAGGCCCGAGTATTGCTGTCCAAAGCTACTATTGAGTGAGTTGCGGACTCAGAAAGAGTAGAGAGTTGGTATTCTATTTCCTTGTGCCGAGAAATGGCACAGGACTCCCGTCTATACAGGACCTTTAAACTCTAAATGACTTTTTAAGGAAGGACTAATTCAAAATGCTCACGCTGGCCCATATTCTATCTGCACTGGACTAGTGTGAATAGATGGTGTCCTAGGACTTTCAAGGTGCATATTTTTATATACCTGCCCTGCAGATCCAGAGACATTGTCTACAGTTCAAGATTGGCCAGGAGTATTTCCAGTTTGCAATTACCTCCTTTGGCCTCATATGCACCCCTTGGGTGTTCACAAAAGTGCTGATGGTGATCACAGCACACCTTCAGAGGTTGGGGGTACCAATTTTTCCCTACCTCAACAACCAGCTGTTGAAGGTGGGCTCACCTCTGTCAGTCATTTACCACCTCCAGAGGACAGCGAACATCTTGAAATTGTTGGGCTCATGATCAATGATTCCTTTGGAGAGGCTACCAGTCTTTAGAGCTATCCTTGATATTGTGCAGTTCTTGCCATCCCTCTCCCGCAATGAGATCAGGACATTTTGTCCATGATCTCAATGTTTCAGCCTTGGTCCTGGATATCGGTGAAGCAGCTCGGAGGCTTCTTGAACTATTAAAATCCAGCATCTCCCTGGACGACTACAAGGACTCTACAATGAAATCTGAAGATCCAGTGCTCAGGACTGAGAAAATCTTTTGGATACCATGCAAGTTACAGATGACATGGGTCACAATTTGCAGTGGTGGCTGCTCAAAAGCAATTGGTCCAACGGTAGGGCCCTCTTCCTTCCCCACACTGAGCTGACAGTGGTGATGGACACTTCATTGCTGGGTTGGAGAGGCCATCTTGGGTTTAGGTATTGGAGCTCAAAAGAGGAGGCCCAATTCATCCTGTGTCTCTGAATTAGTGTCAGGAGGGTGTGGTTAACGAAACTTATGGGCATGACTATCTGTTCTCCGATCATGGTCCTGCACCCCAACCTGTGCAATCTACACCTCCATGCATGGAGAATGAGCAGTGGCACGTGACTGCAGTTGATGTTCCACCTGAAGTGTTTAATGTCATCCTCACCACCAGATGCCCCTCTACAAAGTCTATTTACGCCAGGCACTGTAAAAGGTTTGTTGTCAGGATGGTGGTAGCCGCAAGATTGTTTTGCTTGTTTTGTCTTTCCGCCACCAGTGCTTTGGAATGGGCATTATTTAACATCGACCCTTTCAGCATTTGTATATTTGCCAAGCCAACTGTCCTTGTTTAAATCACCTGTTATGATGACGTTTGTAACACTTTTGACCCACAATACCTTCCAAATATATTGATAATCAGCAGGCTTGATTATGGAAATGCGATGTTTGCTTCCATAAATGAGAGACTGATGACCAAGTTACAAACCATCCAGAATACGGCTGCGAGATTAGTGTTGGGTTTGCCTCCTAGGTCTGCCTCCAAACCCATCCTTAAAAAGCTGCATTGGCTACCTGTGCGCCAAAGATGCCATTTTAAAATCTTGAGTTTAACCCATAAACTCCTTCATGGCATCGGCCCCTCTTATTTAGCAAAAAAACTAATTTGGTATGCTCTGTCCAGAGCCCTCTGCTCTAGTTCAAAGTTCTTGCTGTCCTAGCCTAGAGTCCGGACGTCCAGGAATGGAATGGATGTCGGTCCTTTTCATATGTGGCCCCTCAACTTTGGAATAAGTTACCTTTGAGCCAATGCATATTTTCTCACTGCGTCTCTTGACATAGAAGGTTATCATCCTCATTGTGATTTCTTTATCTCATCATGTGATTGAGCTTCAGAAACTGTCTGTATAACTGCCCTACACTACCTTTTTTCCAGACAAATGTATGTTGAAAACTCTGGCAAGCATCTTGTGACTCCTTTTCATGTTGGGCAATCTATCAGCGTGCCTGCGTTCTGTGCCCTACAAACACTCAAATGAGGAGGAGAGGCTTCATCATCTAGACCCCTGAAGAGCTTCAAGCTTTATATTCATCGTACCAAAGAACACCTTGTCGATGATCAGCTTTTGTAAGGTTTAATACGGGCAAAGAAAGGGGAGACTGTGCAGAAGAGGACCCTGTCTAGGTGGTTAATTATCAGCATTAAGCAGCCATTGGAAGGAAGGGGAGAGCTCATTCCACTAGGACTAGGGTTGCTACCACTTTGTGGGGACGCAGAGTGCCTGTTCTTGACCAGGCTGCGAGGTGGGCGTCAGTGCATACATTCACAAAACACTGCAGCCTTGACAGCCAGGTCCAGTGGGAAGACCATTTTGCCCATTTGATTTTGTAAGAGTTTTCATGCTTTGTCCACTCCGCAGACACTCCACTTGGGAGGTACTGCTTTGGAATCTATTCTGCGGTGGTTAGAATTATAAATCAGAAGATACAAGTTACTTACCTTCGCTAATACTCTTTGTGGTGGATACTCTAACTGCAAATTAGATTCTAGGCTGCCTCCTCAATTTTTAAGCCCCAGCACAGGGAAGAATATTCTAAGAAAAGAAGCTGTAGAAGAAGGTAGATAGATCAGCTTTCCAATGAACACCTTTCAAGATTGTGGGAGACCAATGCAGTACTTTGAACCTTGGACTCTTTTTCTAGAGCTAGTGACACTAGACTCTTGGCACACTCTCAGGCCAGCACAGGATGGACTTTCTGTGGGACCTTCAAGGAAGAGGGTCTCCTGGACATTCATTGACTTGTCTTAGTTGTGGATGCATTTTGAGTGGGGACCACAAGGTCCTGCTGGAAACACAGGTACCCTATACGTGGCTGAAGGGATTAGGCAATACTTAGGTACTTCGGGAGAGCTAGTAGGGAGAATAGTCAGCCATGAGAACCTTGAGTGCTACTGCAAGAAGACCCCAGCTCAAGAGACTAGCAAGAACTGGACTGGAGGACAGATCCAGGCTGTTACAGCCCGCTTCTCCTAATAAGATAGAAGCTGCAGTGCCAAGGATTAAAAAGCACAAGATACAGCACCAAACACTTCGACATGAGGCCTCACAAGAACATTTATGTTAGGATTGTGTCACCGGGAATCGTACAAAGAAACCCTTGTGTTTGTTGGTCTATCGGCTGAACGTATCAGTAGAATCAACAATTGCTTGTGTGCAGCCCTGGATAGAAGACTGAGGTCCTGAACATTTGAGCTATCATGACATAGGCAAATCAAAAACAGGATTTTGAATTCACCCTCAGGAAGTCCGTGTGCAGTTACGGCCACCCAATTGAACTAAAACATGAGTTCTCATGAAGTTAATTTACTCATTTTTAGTGGAGGGTAGGGGGAACTGTCAAGTCTTCTCAACTTTGGGAGCATCTGGGCTGTCGTGTGTGGCCCTGCAAGGAAGGGGGAATCCCTTGGCCCAGCGAATGCTCTTGTGATTTCTACCCCCACTGTGAACAGGTGGCTTTGTAGTTCCTTCCTATATAAATTGATTAGGTTCCTTCTTAAAGTTTGTTCACACAATATTTAATTTAAACTCTTTTACCCTGCTGCTGTCTCTTGTCACGCCTGTAGCCTTAGCCACTTGATCTATCATTTTCCATTGTATCAAATATTGTTTGCATGCATTTCTACTCTTGTTTAACGTCATTAGATCCTTCAAACTGTGGTACCAGTGCATGCTCACAACATACCTTTTACTTAGCGGCTTGCTGGCCTACCAGCTCAACACTGAGACCTGTACAAGTTCACTGAGGCCTTCAAGGTCTGGACTGGTGGTAGCCAGCTTAGATTGAGAGCTGCAGGTCTTAGTTTGTTGTCACACTTTTAATGATCCTCAACTTTTACCTCCGCTCCTCTGCTTTGAATGTTAACTACCCTAATCTCGTTATCAAAAGCCCCGATATTTATCTTTTATTCATTTAGTTTTTTGTTTGTTTATTTTTCAATTAGTTATTTATTTGTGTATGTTGGTGCTTTGGAAGGCAACAATTGTCATCTTGCTTCTAAGTGCTAAACAGAATTAGGGACAGCTTTTGTCACCAGTAGAAACAATTCCTTGTGTTATCCCTACATCCTTCCAGCAAAACTCAAAATCTGGAGGTAAAAGTGCCTGAGGGGAAAAATAATATATTGTTTAACAGTGTTTCTCTGGACTGTTTTCCTCTTGGTAATTCTGACCAGCTCGGCATGACCTTCTCAGTTGAGATAATGCGTTAGGTTCCTGTGCTCCTAACAGAGAGACCGTACAGAGATCTGACCACTCACAACCTACTCAACAAGCAGCTCCCTTTCAGGTGAGCCCCCTCCCTCTCATTCTCTGCAGCTGCTGGCCTGTAGTTCTTTCCTTAAACCTATATTCTGGCAATTACACCTTTTTTTTGTCAAAAGTGTGTTTATTAGCATTTTTAGAATTCAGAAAAAAAACATGCGACAATCCCGCACAACTTCCCACGCAGGGGGGCAGATGAGGAACCCAGACCATATATAGTTCATGACCTCTAGAGGTAACCTAGGACAAGGCCAGTGGCAGCCATGGCGCAGAGGGAACCACGGAGTGTGGCACGGGCCCACCTTCGATTAGTCAATAAGCAGCGTTTAAGCATCATTAGAAACGTGGGTCGTCGCTGAGCAATAGTCTCAAGGGGCCTGGTCTGTCCTGCCCCTCACGTTAACAATAGAACCACAGCGGCAGAGTGACGGAACGTCATTGAGACATAACTAGAAACCCCCCCCCCAGTGATGGTAGCACTTCCTGTGGGTAGGATCCAGTCTGGATAGAGCATTAATCACAGTTGGAACAAATGGAGAGATCGAACATTGGGTGGGCACACCGCAGACGGTAGCCCGGAGGAAAGAAACCGAGAAAGTTTCCAAGCCGCGCAGCCAGGGTTGTCTTGGCTGCCCCTATACAGAGCCACAGTATCTTCTTATCTGCTTTGATCTGGAACTCAAGGGCCGGGTCTCTAAGGCCCAGCAGGATATGCGCCAACGAATCCGCTATCGGGTAGCCCAAAATCTCTTTGATGTGAGATAATATCTCATCCCAGTATGGACGGATAACAGGGCAGTCCCACCAAATGTGACGGAAGTCCCCCAGCAGGCCGCATCCCCTCCAGCACCTGTCGGTAGAACCATGGAAGATCCGCTGTAGCTTGGCTGGGTACATGTACCAGTCCATCATTGTTTTGAGATGGGCCTCCCGGAGTTCCGCCGAGTGGTTGTGTTTTGCTATGTCAGACCACAGGTGAAACGACTCAGAGTCAGTGATATCTCGGCCCAGTAACCCTCCCATAAGGACATGTAGCGAGGTCTAGGGGATATGGCAGTAGACAGGAAGAGACCATAGATAAAGGAAATGACTCCTCGCATCGCAGAGGTCTTTGACAAGAAGGTTTCAAAAGGCGTGGGGGACCTAGTAGCTAAGTCTCTCACCAAAGGGGACAAAGCCCAGTGCAGGAGCTGAGTATGGTGAAATCGTTCAGTCCTCTGTACCCCATAGTCCCTCATACCTAGGTATTTTATAGAAGAGAGGGACCACGGTAAGGGCGTGAGCGGCTGGAGGCGGGCGACGTCGGCCAAGGGAAGAGTAAGATTAAGGACAAAGGATTTCTCATAATTGATCTTAAATCCCGCCACCCCTTCGAATCGTTCCAAAGTTGCCTGTATTCGAGGAAGAGAGCGAGCAGGGTCCGCAAGCGAGAGTTGGACATCGTCTGCAAACAAGGTGAATTTGTGCTCCTCCCCAGTGAAGGGGATCCCTCTAATATCGGGGTCTTCCCTTATTGCCACAGCTAGCGGCTCGATGCTCAGGGCGAAAAGCAAGGGGGATAGGGGGCAACCCTGTCGCGTGCCCCGGGAGTGCGGAAAGAAAGCCGAGAAATGCCCATTGACCGCTACTCTGGACCAGGGGGAGCTGTAGTTGGCTTTGAGCATCGTCAAAAATTTGGCTGAGAAGCCGAATGCTGTTAAGGTCCGGAACAGAAACCCCCAGTCAACCCTGTCGAATGCCTTCTCGGCATCTAGGCCTACAAGCACCGCCGGGATTTTGAATTTGTTGGCCTTCTCAATCAGGTGTAGAATTCTTCTGGTGTTGTTGTGTGTCTGTCTGCCCATTATAAACCCGGATTGGTCCGGGTGTATAGGCATTGGCATTAAATCGTTGAGCCTGGTGGCAAGGATGGACAAGTAGAGTTTAGCGTTGAGATTGAGCAGGGCAATTGGCCTGTACGAGGAGCATTTAGATGGGTCTTTCCCTGGCTTGGGAATGACCGATATGGTAGCCTCTGCCATGGAAACCGAGGTCACTCCTTCCTCTGCCATGCTATTAAATATTTGTGTTAGAAAGCCAACCAATTCAGAGGTGAAGGTCTTGTAAAATATGGCTGTATAGCCATCCGCCCCATGGGCCTTGTGGGGTTTCAGGGCCTTAATGGCAGCAAGGACCTCCTCTCTAGTGAAGGGGGCAGTGTGTGTCTCGTTCCATTCCTTAGATACCTGGGGTAGCGGTAACGAGGACAGGTAGTCCCCTTGTACCTCGTTATTCAGGGCGTCCCCGCGTACAGTGCCTCATAGAAGTCGCCAAAGAGGCCCGCTTTGGCCTCATCATTGTGCGTTAGAACCCCAGCTGCGTTCTTTATCCCCCCGATATTTTCCCACTCCCTTTTGTCCTGAAGTTGTCGGGCCAAGTGTTTCCCTACTTTGTTCCCTTGGGAGTAAGAGAGGTGCCGTATTTTCAGTAGTGTGTATTCTGCCCTATTGTAGTGAGCCCTGAGTTTGCCCCGCACTGCCGTTAGTTGCCGCAAGATCAGCCTGGAGGGGGTTTGCTTATGAGCCTGCTCAAGGGTAGAAAGCTCCTCTTCCAATCTCTCCCTTTCTTGTCTTCGTAGTTTGTTAAGGGCTGCATTAAGCGCTATACAGCTGCCGCGTATGGAAGCCTTGAAGGTGTCCCATGTGTTAAGGACCGAGGTATCGTCGGTGGGATGCTCTTTCGGAGTTCGATGCATGAGGCCCTGTCTCGGACCAGGGGGGCCGGAAAATACCATCTACGGTGGATTGTGGTGGCTATCTCCCATCGTAGGCAGATAGCGAGCAGACTATGGTCAGAGACCGATAAGGGAAAGATCTTGGCCTCACGTAGGTCTCCCCTAAGAGATTGGCTCAGGAAAAAATTATCAAGGCGCGAGTAAGAATGGTGGACTTGGGAGAAAAAGGTATAGTCCCGTGAATGTGGGTAGAGAGAGCGCCAACCATCTATTAGCCCCATATCTGCCATCGTCTGCCGTGTATTGGCGGAAAACAGGCCTGTGTCGGATCTCGGGTGAGGAGTACAGTCTATGCCCTTATTCCAAACCAGGTTGAAATCTCCCATCGCTATCAGTGGGCCCTCGACAAAGTCTAACACTGTCCTCAACACTCCATGGAGAAACCCGATCTGACCCTCATTGGAAGCATACAGAACCAGGAATGTGCACACCTTGCCCCGTAGCTTGCCTTTAACCATGAGCCAACGACCCTCTTTATCACCCGCACCTCTAGAGGCTGGAAATGTAGGGTTGAGCGGAACAGAAGGGCAACTCCCTTGTGTTTTGTAGTGGATGAGGACTTGTAAATAAGGGGAAATTGCTTATGTTTAAGGCGAGATTCTTCCGATCTTGCTAGGTGAGTCTCCTGCAGCCCCACTATGTCTAGGTGGTGGTCAAGTATGTATTTCCAGATCTTCTGGCGCTTATGGGGGGAGTTCAATCCTTTCACATTCCAGGACCCCAGTGTGATTGACATCATAGACAGAACAACAGGTCTCGCTCAGCAGTGGGGCGTTCTCCAGCTTCCCTCTCAATCGCGGACCAATCCCGCCCCTCTCCAGTCACGCCCCTCCCCAGTGTGTATGCCCCATGTTGGCATGCGTTCAGCCCCTCCATCAGCCAAACCGAATTTTCTCCGTACGCATGTCCAACTCTCATACATGGCCTCATCCATTCATCAAGGAGTGTTTGTAAACAACCCTCCGCTACCACCACTGCCCTCCCTCCCCCTCCCTTCCCCCTAAACCGCACTCTCCACCCCCTCCCCCCCCAACTCCCAGCAAACTCAGGCATAGCCAGAAAAAGCAAATGAAAACAACATAAGGACACCCAGAAAGGGAATCCGAGTGCGACCATAAGGGTCGAAGTCTGTGGATGTGGTCAATGTCCTCCCATATCCCACCCTGGGGTCCCTCCTCCGGGGAGGGCATAGAGTACCTGTGATGTCCGGTGGGGTTGCGACCCTCCGGCGCCAGCATTATCCCCTCCCAGGGACTCAATCAGCAGGAGGATCATCTTGCTTTGCCGCCTCTGTCACCAGTGCTACGGAGGCCACTGCTGCCCCCCTCTCATGAAGGCTAGTAGACGGGTCTGGCCTCTTCGTTGCCGTGGTCCGGCCCACCCTCTGTCAGGCCGGAGAGCACTGTTGTCGCCTCTCAGGGGGGCGCTCTTTTTTAGGTGCTGCAGTAGACTCTTCTAGGCCGAGGATCTCCATGGCCGCAGCGAGGGATCTGACTTGGACCAGCTTGTTCTCCCAGCAAAAGATAATGCGAAAGGGGTGGCCCCAAGAGTAGGCCACATTCTGGTCACGTAGGAAATTGGTGACTGGCCGAAACTCTCTACGTTTTTGCAGAGTCGAAGCTGCTAGGTCATGGAATAGCTGAGGACGATGGTCTCGAAACTGCAAGGGGCCGGCGTCACGCGCCTTCTTGAGTATTTGCTCTTTCAGGAAGTCATGGACGCAGACCAATATGTCGGTGGGAGGTGCCCTCGAGCCCCGCGGCAGACCAACTTGGCGGACCCTATCCATGCGTATGTCTTGGAGATCTTCCTCGCCCAAGACGTGTTTAAAAAGGGCTTCCACATACCCTCTCAGGTCCTTGCCTTCTCTGGCCCAAGGCACCGCCCAAATTCTAATGTTGTTGCGGCGCGACCGGTTTTCCAGGTCTTCGGCATGGGCCTGGATGTCTAGGTTCTGTTCTGTGAGTCGGATGACATCCTGTTGCAGTTGATGAACGTCCTCTGCCATTCCCACGTCGTGTTCCTCTAGCGTCGCCACACGTTCTCCCACTTCGTCCATATCTCTCCTCACCTCGCGTAGATCTGACGTCAGCTGCGAGCGGAGCTCCGATATATCTTCCTTAATTGCCTTGAACAGTTCGACCATGAAGGCCTTGGTGGCCGGTGCGTCATCATCTCCCCGTGGAGGCGATTTGCTGGGCCCAGGTGGCGTTGGCGGCGGTGCTCCTTTAGGCAGGCCCTCCTTGCCGGGTTTGTCCTTACGTAGTCTGCCCGCCATGCTTTCAGCCCAGAGCCCCCGGGATACGGGCCAGGCAACGCAGTACCTTTCTGTCTGGCTTGGTCTCTCCGTGACTTAGACAAGATCTTCTCCGGCCCACCACAGCCGCACAGCCTCCTCCACCGTCTACGCAGTTCGAGGGGTCTTCCACCTGGTCGCTGCCTCGTCGCGTCGACTCCAATCTCTGCCGCTCCGTCTGCAAATTGCCCGTCAGGGGGAGCTGTAGGACGAGGCCCTGCCAGGCCCAGGAGCTCCAGGCTCGCTTCTGCGGGAGGCCGGGTGTCGCGGTGCGCCCTGGGTGTCCGCTCCTCTCCACTGTAATCGGATCTTAGATTCGACCCAGAATCAGACCCCCATGTGGTAGTATTTCTGAGCCGAAGTTCATGGCTGCTCTCCGGCCTGGAGAAGAGCAATCCCAGCAAAATGAACCGTGGCGTAGATCCGTTCTACGCGGGCCGCCGCCGCCGCTCCTCTCCTCTCCAGTGCTCCCAGCTCCTTACCGCTTTTTACCACCTCGGACGCCCCTTCAGGCCAGCATAGGAGTCGGGGGAGGCTACGCCTCCCAAGTTCCAGCCACGGGCACCACCTTGCTCCCCACCTCAGCGGAACAGGGCAGCTGCGTTGGATCTGTCAAGGGTGCTTCTCCCGCTCGTTTCGAAGAGCCCCCTTCCTCGGGTCAGTGGGCTATCACCGGGCCGGGGCGCCCCTCCACAGCAGTGGGACTGCCTCGTAGTATTTGCCCCCTCCGCCCCCCCGGCGGCTGCACTGTCGGGCAGGGGGGGTGGCTCGCGCTGGGCCTCTCGACTCATCCGGAGGTGCAGATCCCCGGCCTCACGAGTCCGCTACTTGCTCCTGCCCCCACAGTCGTCTCAGGCTCCTCGTCTGCTCTCTGCGGTGCCAGGGCCTGCCGTCACTACGGCTCGCGGGTCACTGTCCGCGGGCAGGGGCGGCGAGGGCGGCCGTTCCACGGCCGCCGTGTCTTGAGCCTCCAAGCTGTAGGATCGGAGCTTCCACGCTGCGGCGTCTGCTTACGTCAGTGGTCCCGGCCTCGGCGATCACTTCAGCGCCCGGTTTCTCCAGGCCTCTTCGCACCACGGGCCCTCCAGTCGTTGGGAGCGGGTACAGCGCTCCGGCGGGACAGCGAGAGCCCCTAAATGCCCCCACTCGCTTCAGGGCATAAAGCGATAGGGCTGGACGGGCAGTCAGGCATCCTGGAAGGGTGCTAAACAACGCTAAGCACTCGTGGTGCCGGAGGGACTTAGGAACCCGTCCTACTCCGTCGCCATCTTGGACACGCCCCCCAATTACACCTTTTTTAATGTTTTTGTGATAGTTAATCTCCGAATAGAGTCATCACTAACAAAATCAGTAAGAAACTTTCTATCTGTTGTTGTTTATTCATTGAGTTTAACTGACCTTTACTGTACGTTCCTCATCTCAAAGCAGTTATAGAAAAATGTGTTTAATAAACTCTTTTGCATAGTCTATAGACTAGAAATGTGCATGATTTTAATTTTAGCAGTGTATGCACAGATGTAAAGAACACATGTATTCGTAGAAACTTTATATCTTTTGTATAGTATATCACTTGATCATAATGAAACATTGAATGTTCTGTTCTTTCTATTTTCCACAGAAACCCAATGAAACCCGCCCCATCGTTTACAATAACCAGGGCCATCGGTTTGTTACTTATAAAAGCCTGAGCACCGAGGCAATATCAAATGTTGATAAAAGCAATTTTCGCGACAAATTCAGAAATCAAAGTGCAAAATCTGCAATTCACGTAATGTCAAGTCCAGTTGTGCAAAGCAATCTCAAGTATGCAACCAGATTAATTGACAATAAGCAAAAAAGATTATGTGCCTCAGCAATCGTAAGAAAAGAAACGAAAAGACTTTGGTCAGCAAAACTCAAAATCAACGTGCATATATTAGCAGCTGACGGCACAAGTGAAGTTATAAGTGTCACAAGGGATAGCAGTGAATCCGCACCCAAGAGTTCGGATACTTCTTTTGAAAATGCCATACCTATCAATAAAGTCTCATCAAAAGCCTTCAGGATTTTAAGGCCGAAGCAGGAGTGTTCTGGTGTCAGTCCTGTTATTAATGGAGTAAATCCTGATGCTGAACCCCGCCCTATCATTGTGTCGAGTAGAATGAGGTCGCCTATGAATTCCAATCCCAATTTTCCTGCTGGTAGGCCAACAGCATCCTCACATTTTCACAAAATCTCAGATGCTGACCAAGCAGTTAAGTGGAATTATATTTCTATAGCCAAACAAATAAAAACTCCTGGGAGTGACACGTATCTCTTACCGAAAAAAGAATTTCCTCGTAGTAATGGCGTGAGCTTTGCAAATACGCTGTTAGACCTCAAAGAGAGAGCAAAAACTTTTCAACACAGTCTAGACCATGTCAAATTGAAAGGGGTTCCTGCCGCGTCAGGACCCTTAAGCCTCAACACCCAGCAGCAGGCGACATTTGGATCGACTCCCAGTGCAGACAATTCAGAAGAAATGAACTCAGTGGAGAAAATACCAGGCAACTCACAGATGGGAAATGCACAAGTTCCAGAAGTTGAAAAAGAACAAGCATGGCTAGACCCTTTACAAATATGTGGCTTTGACAAATCATCAAGCGACCGCCCCTTGGACACTGACCCAGGGACAGAGCCACAAAAGAGTGACACAGACGAAGTGCCAGAGCATCATGGCGATCAAATACAAGAAGAAATGCCCTTGTTAGCTCCTGAATCCACGCCAAGGCCCAGCAGTGCTTTCCCAGTCATAAACATCCCAACAGCACAAAACGAAGAATTTGAAGAGTTTGAAACAGCAAGAACAAAGTGAAATTAGAAAAGGTGTCGTCATAAGGTGGACAAAATTCTAAGTTGTGCCCAGCAAATAACTTAGAATTCACAGCGTGGCATAACTGTGGTCTAGAAAAAGCAGTTTATGAAGCTGCCAACTTCAGTGATCTGGGAACAAGCAACTGCATTGATGTTATGGAACAACACTATGCTATGGATCAATACCACCCAGTCAAGTGCCTAATGCTAGCCTCCCACAATCCATTGTTGATGTTGCATGTTACAAGAACCTTGGCGGGTGATGCCTGTTGTCACAAGGCACCACACTCCCTTTACATCATTTTCAGGAAGCACTGAAAGACCTGGTCACCTTCCACTCTGGGCAAGCATACGGGAAAGACTCTACATTTCTTCTGCTTGTATAACCACTAGTCCACAGTCCACCGCCGCAAATCATCTCCTCGCAGAGCACCTAGAAGTTGCCAAGAGACTGTGTCAGCACTTTTCTAAACAATAAGTAAAATATTATAAAGGATATGTCAAAGTGCCAAACAGTTGACAGTGTGAACAAATGTTATGAAGGGGTTGTAGTGTTGTGATTTGGAAAAATCAGTCTCCTTAATAAATATTCTACTTATTTAGATTTGATCTCATTGCTCATTCCAGGAAGTTTAGTTTTTCAGGTGAAAAGCAATTGTCATTAGTTTCAAGCTTCAACTATTCCATGTGGGATGGAAGGCACATCCGAGGTAAAGAGCCAGTTAGCCCATTCTATAGAGTCCTCACCTTGCCAGCATTTCCAGCGCATCTCTTGCACACTTGCCCATCTAGGGCCATATGTATCAAGCAAATTTGCATTTGCAAAGGCCGAAATTAGCAGAATTTCGTTTTTTGCGAATGTGAATTTGCTAAATGGTATGTATAAAGCAAAATCTGTTGCAAAACAAGGAATCGCAAAATTTGCGATTCCTTATTTTGCAATTGCATTTAAGGAATCGCAAACTGTGCAATTCCTTAAATGCAATGTATGAAGCAAAAACATTTTGCAAAATGTCCTTAAGGAATCGCAAATTACCACCAACTTCTAGTTGGTGGTAAGTTGCGAATTCCTTGAAAAATACACATTTTTGAATTTTTCAAAGTGCCATGTGACGCACATACATGCCCTTAGAGCATGTATGTGCACCACATGTGCACCTATGCATATTTCAGGGGTGCAACAGGGTGTCCTTTTGGACACCCCAGCACCCTTGAAATTATTCTCAATTTGCGATTAGCAAATTGCGAATCGCAAATTGAGAATAACTTCCCATTCATTCCTATGGGCCTCCTGGCCCATAGAAATGAATGGGAAAGTATTCCTTAATTGCGATTCGCAATTTGTGAATCGCAATAATCGGAATTTTAAGAAATCGCAAAAAAAAAGCGATTTTGTACATACATACCTTTTTGCGATTCTCAAATAGCTATTTCTTAAAAATCGCTTTTTGAGAATCGCAAATCAGGTTGATGATACATATGGCCCTTAGTCCCTTATTTAGGTCTGGGCTCACTAACCGTTGGGCGTAAGGCGAAGGTGCAAGAAGGGGTACTGATCTCCTTCTTGCCAAGCTCATGAGCCTCTCACATTTGGAACCACTGACCTGAACGGGACAGGCATTGGTTATCTTGAAAATCATATTTATTAATTTTTATGGAGAAACAGCATTGCCCTACTTAGGAGTCAGGCAGAGGTGAATCACTTCATGGAATTACACTTTGCCTTATTCTGAGAACATAGGTATTTCCAAACTCAGTTTTTCGGCGTATGGGAGAACCCGACTCGATTTTTTCCATCCGCTAAACCGGCTAATAAAATTGCATAAAACCTTTGCTGCAGCTATCACCACGTCTAATTTCCATGTATTTTACTGACAGTGGATGTGTTCAATGCTCCTCATTGACAGAAAATAGTTTCCTCTTTCATCAACTAACCTCCCCACCTCCACACCCACAAGTCACTGCAACTCCTTAGAGCAGTGGTAACTCCTTGCAGTAACCCCACACTGTAAAACTCCATGTAACAGCAAATTTTGTGTGGCTGAAAAATTGGTCATATACGGTAATTCCCCATTCCAAGGGCTTTTACTTATAAGCAACAAAAATGAGGTAGTAGTGGAGACAAGACGTCGGACCTCGTATGTTAGACCAATTGTTTCGGGCAAACAGTATTGGAGAGGTATACGTAGATTATCCCTATTCAAGTAAAGGTGCTATTCAGGGTAATACCACACCCTACTACCTAAGGTGTGAGTGCACAATGGGCAAAGTCCTTGCATTACAATATCTTTTAAATAGTATCCCCGGCACTCAAACAAATTTGTTTATATTTAGTCATATATATTTAGAGATACCAAACACAATTTTACACTTTTCACAGGTTCACAAATTCCAGATTTTTTTTTCATATTTCAACAGTTTTGATGATTCCACTGAAAGAAATCTAATCAATGACAATTTTCACAATGTGGTGATAAAAATTCTTTCCAAATTCAATTAGTGTAGAAATGTTAATTGATACACAACAGCTGACACGTGTTTCATCACGAAGGTGACTTTTTCAAGGCTTCAAGTTTTACAACTTCAAAATTGTGCCAAATATTTTATGAGACATGTAATGCTCAGACCAAGCAATCGTTTAGAGAGCCTCCCGATGCCAGTCGTAACTGATATTCACAACAGAGGGATGGGAGAAAAGTGGTCTCCAAGCTCTGATACTTTTGAGTTTGTTTACGTGATGAAGATGTTGGTGAAAAAGTAAATATATATAGGCAGACTCTCAGGTTGCATATGATTTATCAAATACGTTTCCAAGTGTCAGGTTCTCCAATAAGTAGCAAGTCGAGGAGTTTGTCATTCGTGGACCATGCTAAGTGCCTGTATTATCCTTGTTGTAGCCACGAGTAATAGTCGGCGACACAAAATTATCAGAGTTTGCCGACTATTTCTCTCCCATCTCTCTTTTTCCTGCCCTTCTCTAGCTTTTTGTGTAAGAAAAGTCCTCATCTCTATTGGCATTGACACCTTTCACTGCAGGAGTGCCAGGGCTTCTAAAGCCTTCTGCACTGACTCGAGATTGGAGGACATCCTCCTGGCTTCAGATTGGTCTCATGCATCTACCTTTATGACATTATACTTAAGTCAGTGGACAACTTAGCTAACCCCATTTCCTAGGGGCTTTGACCTTGTGTATTATTGCAGCCTCTGTGTCTTATCATAAAATTGTGATGTTGTGCCTGTAATGGATTTTGTTCTTCCATTTTTTCTTTTACAGTATTCGATTCTTTCAGGTCCTACTGATCTTCTAGAAAGGACCAGTCAGTTTTCAGAGTTTATCAGCTGTCCCACTGTGCACTTCCAGAACCTATTTGTCACCCTTTGAAATTTAAGCACCCTTTGCTGTTTGCCCTATGTAGTTTTAAAGTGATTTAATCAGTGAGAAAAAGTGGCGGCATTCATCGTGATATAGGAAGAATAGGAGAGGTTATTACTGAGATGACTAAATAGGTTTCTGAGCAAATTTGTTGAGATAGAAGGAGAAACCAGCTCTGGGGCCATCAGTGGTCAGGCCAGATATCTCACAAGACCGGGTGTCTTGCAGTATTTCTGTTTTCTCACTATTTAACTTGAGGCAATTGTTTTTTATCCACTCAGCAACTGCTTCCAGGCTACTCCTAAATTTTATTTGTGTGGTAGAGATGGATTTCGAATAGTTACTATTAGTTTCATGGAATCAACATATGAAAAAGTAATGAATCTGAAAGGTCTCACCAACTCTATGAGAGGTGGCGTATATATACATTGAGCACTACATTGAACCCATGTAGAGGAGGATCTGTACAGTGTTAGCATAATAGATTGGGACCTGTTTGTTAAGAAAAATTGCAGGTATTTCAACACGGTCTTACCAAAGCCCAGATTAGAAAGACGCTCTACTACAGTGGGATGCAGGACCATATTGAATGTTGAAGAGAGGTTTTGTTAAAGTAAGGCAGCTGGGTCACCATGATCACATATGATGAGGAGATATTCTGCAGCAGCCAAAAGAATAGATTCTGTCGCGTGTTCTGTTCTAAAGCCAAACTGAGAGTTCTCTAGAAACCCATTTTCTTCTAGGTTGCCAGAAAGTTGCTTAATAACCATATTTTATAGTATTGTATAAAGCATGTAACAGCAATATGGCTCCGTAGTTTGAATGAACGGTGGGAGCAGAAGAAAGTTTATACCATAAGGCAACGATACATTCCCTTTCCAGCATTTGGGTACAAAGGTATTCTGAACGGAGGAACTCATTAAGGCCGTCAATGAAGGAAAAAGAGTATCTACTACCAAGTGCAATATATGGGGAGGGCAAGAGTCCTGATTTGCATGCCAGGATCCCTTCACAGATGTCTTTTACTGATTTAGGGATAAGCTCTGCCAAAGAAGAGCTTGTCCGTGATAAAGATAGGTTACCTAGAAAAGCAAAAATTTCGACTATTGGCGGTTCCGGAAAAGAGGAATAGACATTCATACTTTTAGTTTGAAAAGAAGATGCAAGTTCCTCATTAACATTCTGAGAGTCACCTTTTACCTAAAGAAGAAAGTTTAAGAAAGGACTAGACTACCGAGAAGATTTCTCTTGAGGAATGTTTTGCTTTGTCAATTTTCTCTTTTTAATATGCTGTGTTTGGCTCATGGATCAACTTATGGTAATTTCGGTACGCTGATCTGTAGATGTGTCCTGCTGCAGCATTGTATGTAGAGAGCCAGGCTTGATCTAGTTTTGACACTGACGTTTTACATTTGACATAGATTGCAGTCGAAAACCAAGGTGCAGTCGGGAGGTTACGGTGAAAGTAACGTTTCTTGGTCGGAGTAACCAGATCAAGTACAAATGTGATCCATATGTTAGATCGACCTGCATCTCTTATGCTACTCAGGTTGAAACTAAGTTATTTGTCAGAGAAAACGTCTGTGATGTCAAATGAGTGGAGTGACTAATGCTGACTATTACTTTGAGACACAGCCTGGCCCCCTGCAGACCCTCCTCAATGATGTGGCATCACAGCAGACCACTGTGAGAAAGGAGGAGAGAAGTCATGCTTTGAGGCTGCTTTAAATTATAAGGGAATACAATGCGGAAACTAACATTGGTGGAGCTTTGTGTCATGTCGTGAGGACACTAGGACCCTGCAGCACAGAGCCCTTCCAAGTGCACAGCCAGGATACTGGACACCAGGTCGTACGCCACTGAGTTTGCATATCAAATGCTCAATCTGTTAAAACTGCTAGTAAAATGTATCGGGGGCATAGCTTGGTCAGTAAGACTGGAGGGAGGGAGGGGAGCAGATTTCTCAACAATGACGCTCGCATAAAATGTTAAAATACATTATACGACAAGCAGGGTGCCTGAGAGGGCCTTAAGGGACAGTGAAAAGCGAGAGGAATGCAGATTGGTAGGAGTGCTAAGAAAGAAAACACAATATTTTGTAAAATAACTAACTTTTTTTGAGGCTTTCAAAACAAAGAGGGAGTGGGTCTGTATGCGTTTTTGTCTATGTTTATGCAGATATCCCAGTTGAAATTCAACAGATACCTCACCATATCTGACTGAAAGCACGTTTTCCCAATTATTCATCAGAAAATCTATTTATTAAGGGGTGTAACACCCCAAACACCCCCTGTAGAAAATTGCTTATTTTGACAAAGTCAGCCCCCACTTTTTTCCTGATGCCTAATGTAAGTGTACTGTGTCCCTGCTAACCAGGTTCCCAGTGCCAGATATCTTTCCTAAAACTGTACCATGATTGGCACCATCTCTGTGAGTCCCTAGTAAATGGTACAGTTGGTACCAAGGGCAGTGGGACTGAAAAGGGTTCACTGGAGCTGAAGCACAAAGTGTGCCTCACCAAGACCATGCAAACTGCCATTGCAGGCAGCGTGTCTCATACAGACAAAACCAAAGAGTCAACGTGGCACACAGCACTGTGTGCCATGCCCTCATACACTGCATGAGGTATATGTAAGTTACCCCTACTGCCGGCCTTATAGCTCTAAGTCTGGGTGCACTATGTCACATGTGTGGACATATCTGCATGAGCAGATATGCCCTACAATATCTAGTTTGAAGTTTATTTTAATATGCTTGATTAATTAAAACCATTGCATATAAAAGATAACATTTCTCACGGTTTATGATAAAATCATTATATAATAAAAAGGTTTTACAGCACGTTAAAAGAGCACAAATTATTAAAACATTATGTACGTTAGCCGTGTTGACTGCTAATATTATTTAGGCTGTTGTTATTCTTGTAAAGTTCCAGTCAGTTCTTGTAATGATTAGTCTTTTTGCGGCTCGTCCAGTGCTTCATTCTCTTTGCGGTTATGTCAAGGAATTTAGTTAGCCGGCAATTTAACTGAACCAGATCGGGGTTGAAGCACAACATTAACGCTTGTCTGCATGATCTGGCTCCGTACTGTTTGAATGCTGGCTTTAGCAGAGTGACCCTTATATCTTTCAACGTGTTGCAGATGCATATAACATGAATTGCGTTCTCAACACCGCTGCCGTATAAACGACACTGCTGGGCTCCTTCCTTTCTCTC
The DNA here is from genome assembly GCF_964263255.1 of Lissotriton vulgaris. Lineage (NCBI taxonomy): Eukaryota > Metazoa > Chordata > Amphibia > Caudata > Salamandridae > Lissotriton > Lissotriton vulgaris. The sequence continues at coordinate 469,083,787 of NC_141685.1, read as the reverse complement.
CCAAGGTGGCAGAAATTGATTAAAAGGGCCGACCCCAAGTCGGAGTCTTAGGAATTTTTCCTTGATGTTAATTTTTAATCCCATACTCAGGTAGGACTGGGGATTTAACTTATTATATGTATGTAGAACCATCCAGCCGTGTGATCGTTTGGCTAATGTGTTCTTGTCCTCTATTGCGGATAGTAAGCAAGTTGCCTTTGATACTGTTTTTTTTAATGTTACATGGTTTACCTGGGCATCCAAAAGCTCTGTTAGACCTAGCTGTGTAATAGATTCCTGGAGGTAAACACTTGCTGGTGATTTTCCTGGGTGGGAAAGTTCCATCCAAAGTTGGTCGTTCAGGGTTCCCTTTTCGTCGCCTTTAATTTTATGCCAGCATTTCGCATACGCTCCCATGCGTTCAATGGACTGTTTTTGGAGCCCAAATTCCAATCTTATTTGGGCCGGGGAAACCATTCTGGGAAGTTGGAAGATTGCACGGTATGCTTTAGATATTATATTATCAAGAGTTGCTGCATCTTTTCCCTTCAACGCTTCACTCCGTAAGTAATAGTTGGCTGGAGTTTTGCTTGCAAGACCCTTAGCAAAGGGTCAATTGTCAAGGCCGGTAACAGCTTCTTTAGGGGCTTTATGGCTAAGTAGAGGAACCAACTAAGATGTTTCTTCTTACGGTAATTAACTGCCATTATTTTTGTTTTATTGTAGTTCATTTTTAATGCATTTTCTTGTGAGAATTTATGGGTGACATTCAGTAGATGCTGGAGACCAACTGGGGTCCTGCTTTTCAGAACTAGGTCATCTGCGTAAAGCAGGTTTGACAGAGTAGCGTTCGCTAGTTTTGGTGCGTGAGCTCCACAGCTATTCAGCTTCTCTGGTAAGTCCGCTAGGAAGAGATTAAATAGCATAGGGGCTAGAACGCACCCTTGTTTAACTCCTTTTGAAGTGGGGATTTTTTTTTTATTTGTCGACCGTCACCAAGCTTTATCCTGACCCATGTTTTGGTGTGTAAATTCCTTAATTGATGTAGAGGGTTTGAAGGAATCCTCCAGCCATCTAGTTTTTGCCGGAGTTTATTGCCATTGCTGCAATAAAGTCTATGAAACAGAAGAAGAGCGGATATTTTCCCTGTTTGGCTGCATCTATAAGCAGGGTCAGGGCCATTATGTTGGTTATTGATCCTTGCCCTTTCCGAAGTCCAGTTTGTGCTAGTGGTATTATTTGATTCTCTTCAGCCTAGGTGGTTATATCCTTTAAGAGGAGCCCTGCAAAATATTTAGCCTCGATGTCGATCAAAGTAATTAGGCGATAGTTATTCGGCACAGCCCTTGCTCCTTGTTTATAAATTGGGCTTATGATAGAGCCTCTCCACGACTCGGGAATTGTGGAATTTCTGACTGCATACTTGAAGACAGGTTCAAATGCGTTGCTCCAGTAGTCTGGGTCATTTTTGAATAGCATTGGAGGAATGCCGTTGGGACCGGGGGCTCCTGCCAGTCGACCCCTTGCTATTTGTTTCGTTATCTGTTTGGTTGATTGGGTAATGTGCCCCTCCTTTAATCTCCATTTAGCATTTTGTGCAGGGGTTTCTGTTGGTACCCGTTGTTCTTGATTTAGTACTAATCTATTAATGTCCTCAGTAGAGGATTGACAAACTGGTACTGGCTCCTTTGCGGCCCTGCTGCAGCTCTCAGGCCCTAAGCATTTGGGGTGTAAAACTGTTTCATCTTTGTCATTAAAATTATTAAAGAGGAAGGCTGTGCAAACCTCTTCAGAAATGTGAAAGTTAATTTCATGGTGACTTTGCCGATGTGCTTTATTTACGGATTGCCAAAATGTTGCGCTATTTTTCTGTTTGGCATCGTGAAGCAATTTAGCCCAAAATTCATTATTGACGGTCATTTTCCTGGCCCATCTTCTTCTCTTCAGAAGGGCTTTTGAATCACTTAGAGACTGCTGCAAATTTCGATTTCCAGGTGTTCTCCGGAGTTGTCGTAGTAGTTGGTTTGTTGTTGTTTTCAGTTGCTTGGAGACTGGGCTCATTACTATCAAATTCGGAGGCTCATTTGCGTTCTTTCGTTTTGGGCCTTTGCTGGTGGGAAATGTGTTGCCAAGGGCACAGGGGAATTTTTCCCAAATTTCCAACGGGTGACCTAAGTAGTCATATACTTCCTTGAGCACCTCTGTTACTACTACCTCTACTGTTTCTATGTTTGTTGTATTGCACCTGATCCGATGAAGGTTGGTTGTTCCTACTATGACAATAGATTTTTCGGCCTCCTGAGATAATGTTGCTGTAGTATGAAGTGTCATTTCTTGTAGCATGTGATCACTAAGTGTACTGTTGCCTAATTGGAATGAGGCTATCATGTCGAACATGGATAGTGTTGTAAAAGTGAAGTGAAGGTAAGAGGATGCTTTGGACGAATGAAATGTAGGTGCTGAAGTATTATCTTCCTTAAAGCAGCCGTTAACTGCCCTTAAATTCAGGTGCTCTAGTTGTGAGAGTAGATAGCTTGAACTCTTTGTTGGTTTGGTTACCGTTGAGGGGCCCTGGGTCGGGATACCCCATATACCAGTCAGTTCCTGTGTAAGGTCATCTTCCTGGTTGTTCCTTAAAAGGTGCACATTGAAATCTCCTGCCAGGATGACTTTGTCTGTGTCCTCCTCTTCTATTATTCTTGTTACTTCTTTAATCACTTTCTTGGATGTTTGTAGATTGTGTTTAGGATGAAGGTAGATGTTTATCAGTGTTACCTTTTGTGCTGTCTGATTGAGGGACAGCTTAACCGTTGAACCCTGAATACAGCTTGTAGAGGTGATGTGTGTTTTTATAGGATGCAACTCACCAATTTTTGTTATGGAGGAGAGGAGGAAACCCCTCGATCGCCATCCAAATAAGGAGCCTTTGGTAGCTGGAGTGAAGCTAGAAGTGTAACCCTGTAGGTCGAAGGGTTTATCTTCCCAGGTCTCCTGGAGTAGGATGATGTCAAAGGTTTTGAGATAGTTCAGGAAGTCACGGTCGCTCAGCTTGGAGTTTAAGCCGTTAATATTCCAGATGCAGATTTTAATTTCGTTGAAGCCCAATCGAGGAGATGGTATAGGCGGCGTCCTGTGTCAATTTGAATGCGTTGAGAGGATAGTGCATTGGTGCCCTTGCCTTCCATTCATAAACAAGGAATCCTTTAGGGGGGACTGACTGGCTGTTGGTGTTCGGCCCCTTGCTCCCCTTAGGACTGAAGTCACTGATCAAAGTGTACTGCCTGTAATTAAAAATGGAGCTGGGTATTGTGGTTTAGGGACTGATTTTAGTGTAATCCCCAAATTTTGATTTGTTTTTTTCTTGGGTAATTCTGCTGGCTATCTCCGGTGTTTTCCACCTAGTTTTGGAGGCTTCAGGGTTTGGCAAACCATTGTTTGGTAAAAACTTGACAAACAATAGGTCGGAACTGTGAATATTAGCTAACTTTGGGATGGCTTGCAAGAGTCGTAATATGTTCCCTCTGTTTAAAGTATCTATACAGCCTCGCGACTTGTATAGGGGAACGAAAATGATCGTGTTGGACCCTCCTCTTGGGCGAATTCCTGGGTCGGATGCGCAGAGTTGTGACTAGCAGCGCTTCCCACCTGATGTAGACTGGAGATGCCAGGGATGAGGGAATTTCTTCCGATATTTTCGTTAGTTGATGGTAATTTGATTTGGCAATCCCAAGCTATTACTTCCGGGCCTCTACTTAGAGGTATGTTTTTTGGTGGTACATGACGTAATACTCTGGTTATGAGCTCTGGTGTTAATAGGCTCTCATTTTCCGTTTCTAGATTTTGAGCCTGTGATAGCTTGACTGGGGCTTTTATTATGTGTGAGGACAGCTTGATTTTGAATGTTGATGGTTTGTCTAATATGCTACTTGGATTGATTTTTTCAGTTCCTGCCGCACTTTCCTCCTTTTGCTTTACTTTTGGTAAAGAGTACAAATCACCTTGCGGCATTTTTTGCAATTGTGTAGGGTCGCCTGTGATGCCTTCCTCCGATAGTGAAGCTGGAGAATTTTGATTACTTACAGCTTTGGGGTTCATATGCGCAGGTTGACGTAATAAACAATTAGACAGATGTTGGGCCTGAGCTGTGATTTTCTTTTTCCTCCCCTTCCTTTTGTTTTGGCGACCCATATTCGTTGGTGTTATTTTTTTGCTTAATTCAGATGATTCTATTACTACTTTTTCTGAGGTGGCAGCCTCTCGATGCTGCGGCCCCCTATGCTCTCCTATTTCTTCAGACCCATTTGGAGATAACATCTCGGTATGTTCAGGTTCTGTTTCTGTTCCTCCCATTGCTGGTAGATCCGGGCTTCCTGCTGTTTGGGTTACGGTTGTTGCAATAGATAGTATGTCGCCAAGTAGTGATGGTAGCATGGATAGTTTATCTATAATTGGGGCACAGGTGCAGTCTTGCTGAAGTAATTTGTCATTGATGGCTGCTTCCTGTCCTGTTTTCATCAGTCCATTTAGGTCGGCCAGCTTCCTATCAATTGCAGATGTAAAATCTGCCAGGGTTTGAAGCATTGCTATTCAAAAACAATGGTCTCGGACAATTATTTCTGCTCAGAGATTTTTCACTTAGTCATGGGGCATGTACAATTACTCAGCCCAAGTACATTCAATGATAATATGAATACAATCAAAATCAAAGTCAAAAGAAGCAACAGCAATAATTCAGGGCAATTTTAATTCATTGCAATTATGGCTATCTCAATGCACAGAGAGAGAGATTTGGTTGCCCAAACTAGAGTATGTGCACAAAACTGAATATAGCGTGTTAGGATAGAGAGATATAAAAGAGCATAGAGTGAAAAGTGCTTCAAATTTGGAAACATAAACAATTAATTTATACCAAAAAACAGTTTTTGCAAATGTCCTGGCGTGTAATATTTTCAAAACAATTTCTTATGGAGACAATGCTTCCACAGTTGTATTGCACACGAGAAGAGTTTATAACAACATCCAGGATAAAGGTTCAAATGGCGTCGACGTTTCAACTCGTCTTCAAGGCCTTATGGAAAATTAAACCTTGGCCAGCGAGTCTTCATCAGGACTAATAGTGTGGGCAGCCAGAAGAGTAGCAAGGCCCTGAAACAAATTAAATATATGTATGAGGCTGTTACATAGCCAAAATAAAAATATGGGCTATCGAGTAAGTTTTGGCTTACCTAATCAGTATAGGTGGCAGGGGAGGGTGATGTGTTCGATCTTACACCCAGAGATAAGGAATTAATGCCTAGAAATATAACAGAAATGGTCACTAGACCAATCTTACATTTATGACGATTCATACATCCAACCTCCTTGGTATAAAAATTACCTTATTCACAAGGTGGATCGAGGTTGTAAGTTTGATAGAATCCTGCAGGCAATTAGTCTCTGCTTCCTCAAGAAATTAATCATGTCCTATTTACAAGAGGGGGACAAAATGGGGGGAGGGAAGTTCATGAAGAACGAATCTTAAAAAACGCGGTCATCCCTTGTTATTTAAGCCAAGAAACTTAAAAAGTAGTCTTACCCATTGTAGCTTCCAAATGGCCCATTGAATCGGCCGGTAATGGAGTTAAAAACACAGACAATGGGGGATGTGTATAGCCACCCGTCGGTACACGTTGTTGGTAGAGTTACCTGCGGGGCAAGGGGATCGAGTCAATAGTCGCCTCTGGTGAGGTCAAATTAGTAAAAGTTGACATGGTTGAAAGTCGCACTCACCAGTGGTGTGAACAGTTCCCCAGCGCCGTTCGGCGTCTAATTCCGAAATTTGGGTTGAGTTGCCTACGGGGCAAAAGGGATCGAGTCAATTGTCGCCTCTGGTGGGGTCAATTAAGTAAAACTCGAGGCGGTTGAAAATCGCACTCACCAGTATTGTAAACAGTCCCCCAGCACCGTTCGGCGTCTACTTCCGAATGAGCCCGGCGTCCGTCATGAACATAGAAGACGGACTACGCGGAGCAAAGCGGACTGGATCCACCGGCATCTCGGGATTGGAAAGATTAAATCTATGAAGTGCCTTCCTTAGGGGGCGTGTCCTAACATCGAGCGTTGCCTGTGTGGTAATAGGCAGCCCATTTAGGTGCATAACTACATAGGAGAAGAGGGATGTATTGTTACCCCTACTGTGTCGGCCATTTTGGGTTGGGACCGCCAGTCATTGAGTTCATGAAAAACATAAGTTGGAACATATATACAATTTCTAAAACCGATTGTAAAAAATATACACTTTCATATAGATCTATACAGTTGTTCAAAAAATATATTTCAGAAAACCTTTCACAGTGTCAGATACATAGTAATACAGTGTATGGTATACAGATTTGTAAATAGGTCTACATTTAATACATCCAAAGGTTGAGCTGACTGGTTAGGCATTACTCAATTGTCATGGTACATTAGCCTTCATGAGCTACATAGTAATATGATGTCTACCTACTCAAATCTGCAGGCTAAATCGGTGCATCTTAAAAGATAAATCTTGCACCAAGATGGTATATGATTAGGTTATACTCGTCCTGATATACTAAACCTTCAGAAGAGACACCTGCCTATTTATTTTCTCCTGTTCGTTAAGCCCCTGGTTCACGGTGTTAAGTGAGTATATCCATTTACATTCTCTTAGGTTGAGTATGTTTCCAAAATCACCACCACGTACATGCACTGTAACCTTCTCAATTACCCACCATCTGATGCTATTGCTGTCATGGCCAAAAGTAGTGAGATGGTCAACCAGTGGTGCTCCGGGGGTTTTGCACTTAATGCGACTGCAGTGTTGGAGGATTCTGCATTTCACTCTTTGAGTAGTTTGACCTACATATAAGAATCCACAGGGGCATGAGATCGCATAAATAACCCCTGCAGTATTGCAGTTACTGTGTTGTTTTAGAGTGTACGCTTTGTTGTTGTGACTGAATGTGGTGCATTCTTTGGTTAAGGGACATGCGCGGCACGATCCGCACTGCGTGTGGCCCTTAACTGGGGGCAAGTCCCAAAGAGTAGTCTGTCCCACCACTTGTTTCATGGGTAAGAGGGATCGGACCAAATGGCTCGCAAGAGGGCGTGGCACAACCACCGGGAGAATCTATTGGCCCCAACCCCGAAGAAGCAAAGTGAGGATTGTCTTGTGTGTGTCACTACCTTTAACACCAAGAGTAGCGCCATCAAAAAATCCATCAACCTCCATTGGCACTTAGTAAGTGAGGAACTTGGGGGAGCGCCCCCTCCACTGCATGCTTCCGCAAGGCAATGAATGTAAGGGACCATTTGGTCCGATCCCTCTTACCCATGAAACAAGTGGTGGGACAGACTACTCTTTGGGACTTGCCCCCAGTTAAGGGCCACACGAAGTGCGGATCGTGCCGCGCATGTCCCTTAACCAAAGAATGCACCACATTCAGTCACAACAACAAAGCGTACACTCTAAAACAACACAGTAACTGCAATACTGCAGGGGTTATTTATGCGATCTCATGCCCCTGTGGATTCTTATATGTAGGTCAAACTACTCAAAGAGTGAAATGCAGAATCCTCCAACACTGCAGTCGCATTAAGTGCAAAACCCCCGGAGCACCACTGGTTGACCATTTCACTACTTTTGGCCATGACAGCAATAGCCTCAGATGGTGGGTAATTGAGAAGGTTACAGTGCATGTACGTGGTGGTGATTTTGGAAACATACTCAACCTAAGAGAATGTAAATGGATATACTCACTTAACACCGTGAACCAGGGACTTAACGAACAGGAGGAAATAAATAGGCAGGTGTCTCTTCTGAAGGTTTAGTATATCAGGACGAGTATAACCTAATCATATACCATCTTGGTGCAAGATTTATCTTTTAAGATGCACCGATTTAGCCTGCAGATTTGAGTAGGTGGACATCATATTACTATGTAGCTCATGAAGGCTAATGTACCATGACAATTGAGTAATGCCTAACCAGTCAGCTCAACCTTTGGATGTATTAAATGTAGACCTATTTACAAATCTGTATACCATACACTGTATTACTATGTATCTGACACTGTGAAAGGTTTTCTGAAATATATTTTTTGAACAACTGTATAGATCTATATGAAAGTGTATATTTTTTACAATCGGTTTTAGAACTTGTATATATGTTCCAACTTATGTTTTTCATGAACTCAATGACTGGCGGTCCCAACCCAAAATGGCCGACACAGTAGGGGTAACAATACATCCCTCTTCTTCTATGTAGTTATGCACCTAAATGGGCTGCCTATTACCACACAGGCAACGCTCGATGTTAGGACACGTCCCCTAATGAAGGCACTTCATAGATTTAATCTTTCCAATCCTGAGATGCCGGTGGATCCAGTCCGCTTTTCTCCGCGTAGTCCGTCTTCTATGTTCATGACGGACGCCGGGCTCATTCGGAAGTAGACGCCGAACGGTGCTGGGGGACTGTTTACAATACTGGTGAGTGCGATTTTCAACCGCCTCGAGTTTTACTTAATTGACCCCACCAGAGGCGACAATTGACTCGATCCCTTTTGCCCCGTAGGCAACTCGACCCAAATTTCGGAATTAGACGCCGAACGGCGCTGGGGAACTGTTCACACCACTGGTGAGTGCGACTTTCAACCATGTCAACTTTTACTAATTTGACCTCACCAGAGGCGACTATTGACTCGATCCCCTTGCCCCGCAGGTAACTCTACCAACAACGTGTACCGACGGGTGGCTATACACCTCCCCCATTGTCTGTGTTTTTAACTCCATTACCGGCCGATTCAATGGGTCATTTGGAAGCTACAATGGGTAAGACTACTTTGTAAGTTTCTTGGCTTAAATAACAAGGGATGACCGCGTTTTTTAAGATTCGTTCTTCATGAACTTCCCTCCCCCCATTTTGTCCCCCTCTTGTAAATAGGACATGATTAATTTCTTGAGGAAGCAGAGACCAATTGAATGCAGGATTCTATCAAACTTACAACCTCGATCCACCTTGTGAATAAGGTAATTTTTATACCAAGGAGGTTGGATGTATGAATCGTCATAAATGTAAGATTGGTCTAGTGACCATTTCTGGTATATTTCTAGGCATCAATTCCTTATCTCTGGGTGTAAGATCGAACACATCACCCTCCCCTGCCACCTATACTGATTAGGTAAGCCAAAACTCACTCTATAGCCCATATTTTTATTTTGGCTATGCAACAGCCTCATACATATATTTAATTTGTTTCAGGGCCTTGCTACTCTTCTGGCTGCCCACACTATTAGTCCTGATGAAGACTCGCTGGCCAAGGTTTAATTTTCCATAAGGCCCTAAAGACGAGTCGAAACGTCGACGCCATTTGAACCTTTATCCTGGATGTTGTTATAAACTCTTCTCGTGTGCAATACAACTGTGGAAGCATTGTCTCCATAAAAAATTGTTTTGAGAATATTACACGCCAGGACATTTGCAAAAACTGTTTTTTGGTATAAATTAATTGTTTATGTTTCCAAATTTGAAGCACTTTTCACTCTATGCTCTTTTATATCTCTCTATCCTAACACGCTATATTCAGTTTCGTGCACATACTCTAGTTTGGGCAACCAAATCTCTCTCTCTGTGCATTGAGATAGCCATAATTGCAATGAATTAAAATTGCCCTGAATTATTGCTGTTGCTTCTTTTGACTTTGATTTTGATTGTATTCATATTATCATTGAATGTACTTGGGCTAAGTAATTGTACATGCCCCATGACTAAGTGAAAAATCTCTGAGCAGAAATAATTGTCCGAGACCATTGTTTTTGAATAGCATTTACTACCCGGGTCTCTTTGACGTTCTGGGTCACCCCATTGTCTTAAGGGTTTGAAGCATTGTCAATTGTAAATCCATTTTACAGGATTGATATTGTAGCGCTGCTGTTGAGTATTGCATCGTGCTAAGTACTGTTTCCCAAAAAACGTCTTTAGTCGATTTGCTTTTATCACTAACTTCTGCCTTTACACTATTTGTTTTATTTTGAACATTGTTGCTGTATGAGGCCACTAGCTCCTCCCATTCTTGGTATGCTAGAAAGGACATAACACAGTTGGAGTTGTGATGGGATTCCTGACTATGCCCCGGCGCGATGTTTTCTACAAATATCCGTACTGCGCTCTCTTGAATTTTTGGCTGGTGTTGAAGAGAGCCGTTGATAATTTGCTCCTGGTTGTGCCCTGGCGTGATGTTTTCATCATTTATTTGTGCTTCGTTTACTTGCGTAATCGGTCGATATTTAGAAGGTCCACTAGTAATTTGCACCTGACTGAACCCTGGCGTGATATATTCATCGGTTGTTCGTACTTTATTCTCTTGAGTGGTTGGCCGATATTGGAAAGGGCCGCTAGTAGTTTGCATGCTGGGTGATTTCAATGTTTGGTCTATTCTTTGTACTGTGTTCTTTGCGCTCGCCTGGTTGTTGCTTGAGCGGACGGTTAGAGTTGGTCCTAGTAGTTCTGGGATAAGAGTGTTAGCTGGAAGGTGTGAGTCCTCTGATTTTACAGGGTACTGTTGAAGTATAGTTGTTGTGACCTTTACTGATGGTTCTTGCTGTGGGGGTCATAGCGTGGCTAACTCGATTTCTCTGCTTGCCGTGATCTGAGGAAGTTGGGAAAATTTGTTGAGGGGGGGACTTAATGGGCCCTTTACCTGCCTATGAGTATGAAAAAGTTGGGTATTGTATTTGTACGTTTTTTAAGTCAATAAGTTTAGCGGGGTCCCCCAGTTCCACTTTTTGATTTGTGGGGGTGGGCTCCGCTGCATTTTCTAGCACCAGGTCTAAGTCCTTTGTCCTTTCTGAGTTGTCATTTAGTTTGTGCTCTTTAGTGGTCATAGTGTGAATTGATTACCTGTTATTTGATCCATGTGATTCTGATTGTTGTTTTTGATGTATTTTTTGTGGCTACATTGTGTGGATTTGTACTACTGTTGTTTTAAGTTGAATTTTGGATCTGTCTCAGGGGAGAAATTAAAATTGCTCGGTTGCAGAGGAGTTTGCAATCCCTTAATGCCGCTAGTTTTTTAGAATATTATAGTGCCTGTGTCTTTCAAGAACGCAAATTTGGTGCAGATCTTGGGTTGGAAAGAATGCGGGCTCTTTCGTTTGGAGCAGCCCTCTATTGTAATTAAGTTCTTCGTTCCTGGGCTTGGCCGTAGGGTGGCCATTGGATTTGGCTTCATCGCTTTGGTCTTTACTTATGATGGTGTCATGGCCTGCGTTGGAGAGACTTTGGAAGGAATTCGACGTGGGCTGTAGTTTACTGGACTATCAGCTGGGGTGGTTGTTACGGTACTATAATGCTCTTCAAGCGGTGATATATCGCTATTTTCCTCAAGCTTACCACATTTAACTTTCTGAGCGTCTGAGTCCGAGCCGAGGGAGTCCTCGGCCCTGCGCCCATAGCTCCCGTTGTCAGACGTTTTTTTTTCTTTTTGTTGATTTTGTTGCTTTTTGCATAGGTTTAGGAATGGGTGGATTTTTCTCACTCTGCCGGACCTCATGTTTCTTAGTATACTCGGGTTAAGAGCTGGCTTTGGCGACTTGTCTTGTCCCCCTGTGGAGGTCTTTGTTATTGTCAGTTAACTTATTTGGGTATCGAATTGTTACTGTTGGTGTTGGGTTACGTTGAATTAAATAGGTTAAATTCGGGTTCCAGTGCAATTTGCTGAGAGACACGCTTGGCCGAAACCTTAGGCTGGATGCCTAATACTTGATGTCGATAGTTGTAGTGGTCCACAGCGAACCCCCTGTGTCCACTAACTGAGGCGTGGCACAAAGTCACAAAGTCGCAGGGACCCCCTATGAGCTGCCCGCCGCTCTCGCCTGTAGTGCTCCCTGCTCAACTGTCTCCTACCCAGCCGCTGCTCAACTGCCCCTCTGCCCCGTTGTTACTGGTGTTCTACCTGCGGTCAGTTGATGTTCCTGGACGCGGGGCCCCCGGGGCTGGTGCTGGTGATGATCCTGGATGTTGAGCTCCCGGACCTGGTGCTGCAGCTCCGCTCTGTGCTTTCAGCTCAGTCCACTCCCAGGACCACAGTAGCAGGGCAGGGCCTAGGCAAAGGGAGATTGAGACTCTGGGTTTCAGAAGGGCGAGAGCAGCGCCACAACGGAAGTGAGGGCGGTGAGGCAATGGCAGGGTGGTTACGGGACAGGTAGTGGGGGAGGTGAAGCGAGGGCGCCCAGCCGACTCCCACCGCTCTGTTCCACTCGAGCCACGAGCTGCGGCGGAGCAGAAGCTGGTGGGCAGGTGGGCAAGGACCTAGGACCTAGGCAAACTCCGGTCGGCTCTCCGGTGTGGCTCACTGGTTAGAGGCGGCAGACCCGAGTGCAGAGAACGGCCCGGGACCAGGGTTCGATTCCCGACGCGGCAGGGTCTTGGACCAGGATCAGCGGACTGATAATTCTCGCATCGGTGCCTACTCCGACCAGGGAGCACACTCGGCAACTCTGGGCATTAGCTTGCCTCATCTCCACAACGGCCCCACACAAACGCCGGGGATGCCTGGTTTCACCTTGGAGACCCCCAGGAGGGACTATCTCACAGGGAAAGCCAGGACGGGTTCCCCAGCGGTCTATAGCGCTACGAGGCCTCCGGGTAGCAGTGCGCTTTACAAGACACAACAATTTACAATTTACAATTCTCGGGCAGCTCCTGCCGGAAAGGGGAAGCCACAACAGCCGCGGCGGCCGTCCTGCGGCACTTCCTTCGGCAGGCCTCCCTCTGCAGACCACCCCGGGCGGCTCCCAAGCAATGCGGCCACTCCCTGCAGTGGGGTCCGAGAGCTGAGACGGAGGGCGGAGGATGGCGAACCAGAAGGCAGACTAGAGAGCAGAATGTCAGCAAGCGTTGTATATTTTAAGTACACAGGGAAGCCATAGAGAATGCATGGGTTGGCTACTTATCATTATGGGTTTCTGTAATAGCCGACTTTTTCGACCCTCTTTTAGAGGGAGGATGATAGAAGATGACTCCAGCCTATTACCCTTGTAGTATAGGGATTAGGACTATAAGTAGGACCTATCCATGAGGCACAGTAGTGCATTTTCGTACCCTTTTCTTTAGATCAGGGCTTATAAACTTAAGCTAGGGGATAGATATATAAGTGTTAGTGATGATCCATCCTTTTGCAAGAGTGTTAGTATATCTTCCGTTGAGTTATGCATATTTTGGGCCTTGTAGGCCTTAAACGGGACAGACTCCATCTTGCTCTCTGCCTGGTAGCTTGAGAGGCTTTCTAGGTCAAGTGTAATGTTTTAGTTTCGAGGTGTTGTTCGCTTGGAGAGAACCGGTTCAGGCTGGCCCTTATCGAAAGACTGTATTTTTCTCCACTCCGAAGACACAACTCCAGGCCGGCCGGCTGGGAACGTGCCCTTGGTACGGGGAGGTACAAGAATTTGGTGGGCGGCAGGTTACTGGCCGTAACTTTCCATGAAGGGACAGGTTTTGATATTAGCGAAAGTGTTAGGCAATGAGTCAGTCAGTCTGTAGGCGGCAGCTAGCCGTTAGCATCTATGCCATTAATTATTTCCAAGGCAGACAATCGCCATTTTGAAGTCCGAGAAAGATCCTGAAACCGAGACTCTCTGAGAAAGACTGAAGGAGAAATAGCGCGGAGCGCACAGAGACAGAGAGAGAGAGAGACGGTAGCTAATAGCGAGCAAGGTTCCAGTGACTTGGAGGGAAGCAGAGGAGATTGAGCCTAGCGGTGCAGACGTGTACCCGTGACGGCTGAGGTGTGATTCCGAGACGAGCCAAGACACAGAGACGAGAAGGGAACCTAGATGACTGCCGTGCCCCGACTTCATATTAACCAGGTGATCTCTGCCCTTTCCTTGTTAAGCGCGCGTTCTAACCTTTACTTTTCTTTGCAGCATATACATTGTGTAGTATTGTGTTTATTTTTATTGTAATAAAACACCCCAGTTCTTAGTGAACCGACATGTGCCTTGTATTCTTGTTCAATCAGGGTAACCTGGTCTTCTAGTCAGGCATTGTTTGCATGAGCGGATGCGAATCCCGATCAGGTAAGGAGTGACTGAACAAGTAGGGAGAGAGGGAACATTTGATGTTAGGAGCAGAAGGTACATATTGTAATTTGGAAAGCCATACCAATTTCTATTGTCGTAGTTCTATCCCAAATAGATAACAAAAGACTTCATCCTTAAGTGTTCATAGGAAAGTGATCGTCATTGGTACACGGCGTTAATGAGAACACCGGAGGGACACGGTGTGGAGGTCTGCCGGATTGCGGACCGTGTGTAAATGAGAACACCGGAGGGACACGGTGTGGAGGTCTGCCGGATTGCGGACCGTGTGTAAGTGAGAGCACCTAAGATAGAGGGGTGTGTAGGTCTGCCGGATTGCGGACCGGGTATAAATGAGAGCACTGGGACTGCAGGCCCATGTGTGTAGGCGCGCCGGATTGCGTGTCGAGTGAGCACTGAGAGAGATCAGTGTGTGAGAGTATATTATCAGACCTGCCCCAGGGTAGATCAGTCTGGGCCTAAGTGGCCGCGAGACTAGTAGGTGTGAATAGGATATTGTAGAAAACCAATGCATGTTTATTGCTATTTTCCCCATCCTTAGGTACGAGATGTACATACATATATCTATACCCATTGTAATACGCTCTAAGGAGGGAGGTGATTACGTTCCGGCTGGGTTAGAGGGGCCCCTAGGGGCTGATTCCATCTGGTCCGAAAATCTGGTCGGTACATCTGGCGTCACGAACTGTTTACGAAGCCTGTGTGCGCTGTATTATTTTGATCTTGTTGATTTGCGCTCGGCTCGTACGTATTTTCTTTGTTTATAATTGTATATATATATATATATTTATTTTTTTTGTGTGTTACAATGTTTTCGAAAAAATCGAAATCTACTTTCAAGTTGCCTATAGATATTCCCGGCTGGGAATCAACGCCTTATGAGGCTTTGGCCCGTGAGTGGGCCAATTCTACTGGTTTGAGTGAGAATTGGACTTCTTGTTTGGAGCAGGCGGAGCCCGCTGATGTGGTTTCTTGCTTGCAAAAAGCGCCAGTAGTGAAGGGTGATGAGCTTCCTATTTTAGGACGCAGAGGTTGGATTGTGCTTACTGCATACAGAATGCTTCATGAGAAGTTTGTTAAATTGCAGAAGCGATTTGTGGATATGGAAGAAAAGTTTGTTGAAGTGCAGAATGCGCATACTCTTTTGCGATGTCAGAATAAGTTGCTTGCCGACAAACTTGAGACTTATCAAACTATAGCCGAAAGGGCTGCAGTGCGCATTGCGAAATATAAATACAGACACCGTCGTGGTCGTGTGTCTACACGGAAAGTGCGTCTGGTCGTGGCTAAAGCCGGACTAGATTGGAACCCTGACGAGTGGGATGGTAATATCTGGGACTCGAACGAATCTGGCTCCTCGGCTGAGGAGGGTGACAAGCGCGAGTCTTCTCGCTCCGGACGTGATTGTAAATCTGCTTCTTGTGACAAAGACGACAGTGGTCGCTCTACCAATTCTGATGACGTATTACGCTCTGATTGTTCTTCTAAATCTAAGGACCGGGCTTCCTCGGAGGTTCTTCCGGAGGTTTCTGCTCACCCTGTGTTTCGACGCATATTACAACAGGCTCCTGGTATGCCAAATGGTATTCAATTGGATAGTATTGAAGATTTTACTCAACAGGAGGTTAGTGACATTTTACAACGATTTCGACAACGACCCGGTGAAACTTTGCTTACTTGGATGGTGCGCCTTAATGAACTAGGTGCTGCCGGTATTATGCTTGATGCTGGTGATTGCTTACGTTTTTGTTCTTTGAGTTCCGATTCTACTGTACAAGATCATTTTCGAAATTGTAATGGTGCTGGCCAAATTAGTTTGCTCCAGCTTGCGAATGATGGCTGTAACCATAAATACCCTACTGAATCTGATTGGCCTGTTAATGACAAGCCATGGTACACTTTGTGCGATGCGTCGCAACGTTTGAAAGAGGAGGTGATGAAAACTGCCATTTTTCTCAGTACGTCTGACAGATTGTTGGATGGTCTTTTAACATCTTCTGTGCGTAATCGCATTATCCGTTCTTTGCCTGTTGCTTATAAACAGGTTATGATGACTTTGTTGATCAATCAAACTGGCAATCCTTTGTCTATGGTGCTTGAATCTGTTCGTCAGCTTGGTGAGTTGGGTGAATGGTTTAAACCTGAGAGGCAATCTCGACCTGAAGGTCGTACTGCTGGGGATTATAAATTCTCTAGACGTGATATGTTTCTTGCACTTTTGGCTGATGGTATGAAAAAGGAGGACATTGATGGTGAACCTAATAATCGCTTGTGGGACATGTTTCGTAAGCGTGGTTTAGATCGGAAGGAGGGTGCCCGTCGTGTACGAAAGAATGATTGTGACCGTGGGTCCGATGACAGTGGTGATGAGGGGCGTCGTGTGGATGCTGATCGCCGTGATGACCGGCGCTATGAACGTGACGTTTCCCCCCGCTGTGAGAGCATAAGGGTGAGAGAGGGAGAGAGAGACAGGGGAAGAGATGATCGTGTCTCTAATAGACGCAGAGATGAGAGAAGTTATTCCCCTGATGTTAGACGACGGGAGGATCGTCACAAGCTTTCTGACCGTAATTCTCAATTCTTTGAACATGACAATAATCCATTTCATAATAGAGATGGATATGAGCAAGACATTCTGATCCCAAAGAAAGTTGAAAGCATTTATCCTGATTTGTCTTGGTTGGCTGACCACGGTAAAAATGACTAGGAAATAGGTCAAGCTCCGGTACGCAGGTGGGCTCACAAAGACAATAGACCCTATGTAGATATTGAAATTTTTTGGAAACATCGTAATATCCAAAGGGCCCGAGCATTGGTGGATACTGGAGCGGAGGCCACTTTAATTCATGGTAAATCGAAAAAATTCAAAGGACAATTTTTTACAATTACTGGTTTAGGTGGTAAAGAAACTCCTGCAGTGCAAACGGCGCTTGAAATGAAAATTGGCAGAATTCCCTTAAAGAATATTCTGTGTTAGTTGTGCCTCTCCTGGAATACATAATTGGAATTGACATTTTGAAGGGAATGACTTTGCATCTTGATGATGGTTGCTATCAATTTGGAACGAAGCATTACATTTCGTCCAGACCCGTACGGGTTGGTCGTTTGCGGATGCCCCCCATTAAAATTCCCCAAGCTACGAAAGTTGTTTCTCAGAAACAATATCGAATTCCAGGTGGTCATGAAGAAATTAGTGCCACAATTCAGGATTTGATTGACGCAGGGGTTATAACTCCAATCACTTCTGCTTGGAATAATCCCGTGTGGCCTGTGCGCAAGAGTGATAATTCTTGGCGCATGACTGTTGATTATCGAGAATTGAATAAACACACTCCACGTTTAGCTGTTGCAGTGCCAGACATGGTTACTTTGATTCAGAGAATTCAGAAGCATCCAGGTACATGGTATGCGTCCATTGATATTGCTAATGCTTTCTTTTCGATTCCAATTGCCCCCGAGTGTCAGGAACAATTCAGTTTTACCTGGCATGGACGTCAAATGACGTTTAGGAGTCATCCTCAAGGTTATGTACATAGTCCTACGATCTGTCACCGGCTGGTGGCGGAACATTTATCTGAAGTGCCCGTACATCCCCATATTCAGGTGTGTCACTATATTGATGACATTTTGATTCAAGGTGAGACGCAAGACCAAGTCCAATCCCATTTAGATCAGATTCTTGACTGTTTACGTGCAAAAGGTTGGGAGATTAATGCCGATAAATTGCAGGGCCCTTCCCAGAATGTTAGATTTTTAGGAATTAATTGGCATGAAGGTCACAGAGAAGTGATCCCGCAGGTGAGGCGAAAAATTTTGGATTTTGCTGTTCCGAGGAACAGAAAGGAGGCTCAAAGTTTCATTGGCCTGTTTGGTTTTTGGCGTCAACATATTCCCCATTTGAGTCAGATTTTAGCTCCATTGTACCGAGTTACCCGTAAAAAGAATGCGTTTGAATGGGGTGAACCACAACAAAATGCTTTTAATTTGGCGAAAGAAGCAATTCAGTATGCCTTGGATTTGTGGCCTGTGAGCGAGGGTGATGTGGATTTGAATGTTTCTGTGGATGGTCTGTATGCCAATTGGAGTCTGTGGCAAAAGCAAGGCAGACAGAAAGTGCCATTAGGTTTTTGGACCAAAAAGTTACCTGAGGCTGGTGAGCGTTATACGCCTTTTGAAAAACAACTACTTGCATGTTATTGGGCTCTGGTGGATACCGAGCAATTGACATTGGGTCATACTGTGATTTTGAGACCTGAAATTCCTATCATGCAGTGGGTTTTGAGTTCGCCGAAATCCCATCGAATTGGACATGCTCAGGAGGCGAGCGTGATTAAATGGAAATGGTACATTCAGGACAGAGCGCGTGTGGGTCCGAAAGGTGTGGCTGTGTTGCATGAGCGAGTGGCGCAGGCGCCATCGAATGAGACTGGAAATGATTGTTCTGTGCCTGTAGTCCAGGAATCTCCTGTCAGGTGGGGTAAGCCATTTGATGATTTGTCCGCGGAGGACAGAAAACATGTGTGGTTTACAGATGGTTCAGCGAAATTCATTGGTGAAAAACGTCATTGGAAAGCAGTGTCCTATAATCCGATCACGCAAAAATTGTTGAGTACCACTGGTTATGGAAAGAGTAGTCAATATGCTGAATTGTATGCAGTTTACCAAGTTTTGAAACAGGAACTACCTGGCACATGTCATATTTTCACTGATTCCTGGTCCACTGCTAATGGACTGGCGGTACCTTGCAGCTGCCTTCTGGAACTCTCTCCCCCTTCACCTAAAACTGAGCGATAATATCCTCAGTTTCAGACACTCCCTGAAGACCTGGCTCTTCTCTCAGGCACATCACTGAGCTGCTTCCTCTCTACTAACTGACTGTCGCGCCTTGTTCCTTCCTATAGCGCCATGAAGCCTCTGGGCGTACGAGCGCTCAATAAATGCTGACTAACATTAACATTAACATTATGGTTACCAACTTGGCATTCTCATAATTGGGAATTGCATTCAAAAGAACTGTGGGGAAAAGAATTATGGCAAGAAATTTGGGAATTACTCCCACAGAGTACTGTTACAATCTTTCATGTGGATGCTCATACCCCGATTGACTCCCTTGACAAATTCTTTCATTACATTGCAGATGAAAAGTCTAAAATTTCTGAGGCAGTGGTGACATGCAAGATTCTGATTTGGTGGGATTGGCGAAATGGGCCCACCAAAAAGCGGGACATTTTGGAGAAAGAGCCACTAGCAGGTGGGCTTCCGATCGAGGAATTCATATTCCCTTAAATTTGATTAAAGATGTCATTCTGCATTGTCCTATCTGTCAACATTCTAGAAAAAGAACAGTGCCTCATATTGTTAAAGGCCATTTACATCGAGGAAAAATGCCCGCCCAAATTTGGCAGATTGATTATATTGGCCCGCTCCCTATGAGCAAAAATTGTCAGTATATTTTCACAGCTGTTGATACTTTTAGTGGCCTGTTGGTCGCTTTCCCTTGCAAACAAGCTACTCAAGTAAATACCATTAAGACTCTGGAATTACTTATTTTGTATTATGGTGTTCCATTCCAAATTCAATCTGATAACGCATCCCATTTTCGTGGAAGATTGGTGCAGGAATTCTGTGTGGAAAATAACATTGAATGGATTTTTCATATTCCTTATTATCCGCAGGCCTCGGGCCTCATTGAGCGTATGAATGGTTTGCTAAAAGAACAATTACGTAAATTGACTGATGTGCATCATAAAAACTGGAGAGATTTTTTGCTCCAAGCATTGTTGATTTTAAATAATCGCCCTTTGTTGCATGCTGAATCTCCTTTAATGCGTTTGTTTCCTCCAACTGTTGATGCAAAGCCCAATTCCATGTCCAATACTATTATGTACTGGGAAATTACCCCCGGAGCTTTGGCTCCATGCAGAGCGACCCCAGGTTCCGCAGGCTTGGACCTGCATGCTATGAATGATGCAATTCTGAAAGGTAGAGACCGAATCATTGTTGAAACTGGCGTTGGTGTCTGTATACCAGCCGGTAGCTTTGGACTGATTGCCCCTAGATCGGGCCTTGCCATGAAAGGTATTCAAGTTCTCGGAGGAGTAATTGACAGCGATTATCAGGGAGAGATTAAGGTTCTCCTGCTTAATAGCAGTGAGATTGATTTCTCAATTAAACAATCTGACCGTGTTGCTCAGTTGCTGATTATGCCTGTTTTCAGTGGTGAGATTAAGAAAGGCACTGCCCCGACTTTACTAACAATACGAGGCCAAAAAGGCTTCGGATCCACCGACAACCCTGGTGCGAAAATATGGGTGCAATCGCCTAAACATCCCCCTGAACAGGCTGAAGTTATTGCGACCGGTCATGACAATACCATTTTGGTAATGAGACCAGGGAAAGATAGCTGGGAAGCTGTCCCAGCTGACAAATGTTACTTACGAGAATGATTAAGGCCTGTGTTTGTATTCTTTCAGATCATTCTCTGGACTGCTGCTGCAGGATGTGCCGGCGTTGGACTCCTTTTGGTCTGCTACGCCGGGAGAGGAGAGAACCCGCCGACTTCGGTTGATTGGAGAACCCGAGTTCCGCGTTCCTTCGCTGCGTGGGACTCTTCGTCGAACTTTTGGATTACCCTTGCTAAACGGGTTACTAACTCTCCGCATTTTTGCCTCACCCCCATGAGGTCTGTGATTGATATCCTAGCGACCTGTTTGGTTGCTGTCCCTGCTTCCACTGAAACGTTGCGGCACATTTTCAATATTTCGAGTGCCCGACCCAATATTTTTCTGGGCGATTTTGCGGCTCATGAATTTTGCCCTTTGTGTACGGTCCTTTCTGACTCCATTCCCCCAATTCATTCCCAAATCACCACCTACAATATTTCACAGTGTGATTTATGCTTCATTTTGACATGTGATCCCAAGGCGATATCTGAATGTATAAAATTGAAGTTGCAGGCTGCCACTTCTTTTTCAGCTCATCAACGATTATTGTGTTTACAAAGACTTCCAAGTTCATGTATTTCCGTTAAAAACAATATGACATGTAAACGTGTATTGGTTGCTCCTAGTTATTACCGTGCAATGTTGCTGCCATCTGGTTGGCTGTTCTCGTGCGGGAATTCCTCCTGGCCCTATATTCCCGCTAATATTTCTGGAGGTCCATGCGCTATTACTAGATTAAGCTTGTTAATGTTTTCATCGCACCCTGGTTCCCATTCCCGTGTAGTACGAGACTCTATGACATTACATGAAGACTGTGATTCCTCCATACACCTTTACTCTAAATCTGAGTATCTTAGTTTAGCTATTTCTATTATTGGTGTCCCGGCGCTAGCCGTTTACAATGCTAAAACAATTGGCAAGATGGCCTGCTGGATGGTTAAATCCATTAATCAAACTTCTACTGTATTATCTGACCTGTTATTAGATGCCCAGGGTGAACGTCGAGCTATTCTGCAAAACCGCGCAGCGATTGATTATCTCCTGTTAAAACATGGCCATGACTGTTTTGACTTTGAGGGTCTTTGTTGTTTTAACCTTTCTGACCACTCTAAATCGATTCAGGCCCATATTGACAAACTTCACGATTTGACTGCAGAAGTTAGAAAACATATCGACCAGGGCTGGTTCGACTGGCTCTTTAATTGGTTGCCTGACTTACATTCTTTACGACAGAGTCTAGGGGGTGTCATTATTTTTATTTGTATTTTAGTAGCTATTTGTTGCTTTATTCAGTGCATTCCTTCTCTATTACAATTTTGTAGATTTGGTAGGAAGAGTAGGTCAGTTAATTTTGTTTCTTATTATTCTTCCACTGATGTTAGTTCTATATAGGATATGGCTAATAGACTGGAGTCAAGGGTGAAGTGTAATAGCCGACTTTTTCGACCCTCTTTTAGAGGGAGGATGATAGAAGATGACTCCAGCCTATTACCCTTGTAGTATAGGGATTAGGACTATAAGTAGGACCTATCCATGAGGCACAGTAGTGCATTTTCGTACCCTTTTCTTTAGATCAGGGCTTATAAACTTAAGCTAGGGGATAGATATATAAGTGTTAGTGATGATCCATCCTTTTGCAAGAGTGTTAGTATATCTTCCGTGGAGTTATGCATATTTTGGGCCTTGTAGGCCTTAAACGGGACAGACTCCATCTTGCTCTCTGCCTGGTAGCTTGAGAGGCTTTCTAGGTCAAGTGTAATGTTTTAGTTTCGAGGTGTTGTTCGCTTGGAGAGAACCGGTTCATGCTGGCCCTTATCGAAAGACTGTATTTTTCTCCACTCCGAAGACACAACTCCAGGCCGGCCGGCTGGGAACGTGCCCTTGGTACGGGGAGGTACAAGAATTTGGTGGGCGGCAGGTTACTGGCCGTAACTTTCCATGAAGGGACAGGTTTTGATATTAGCGAAAGTGTTAGGCAATGAGTCAGTCAGTCTGTAGGCGGCAGCTAGCCGTTAGCATCTATGCCATTAATTATTTCCAAGGCAGACAATCGCCATTTTGAAGTCCGAGAAAGATCCTGAAACCGAGACTCTCTGAGAAAGACTGAAGGAGAAATAGCGCGGAGCGCACAGAGACAGAGAGAGAGAGAGACGGTAGCTAATAGCGAGCAAGGTTCCAGTGACTTGGAGGGAAGCAGAGGAGATTGAGCCTAGCGGTGCAGACGTGTACCCGTGACGGCTGAGGTGTGATTCAAAGACGAGCCAAGACACAGAGACGAGAAGGGAACCTAGATGACTGCCGAGCCCCGACTTCATATTAACCAGGTGATCTCTGCCCTTTCCTTGTTAAGCGCGCGTTCTAACCTTTATTTTTCTTTGCAGCATATACATTGTGTAGTATTGTGTTTATTTTTATTGTAATAAAACACCCCAGTTCTTAGTGAACCGACATGTGCCTTGTATTCTTGTTCAATCAGGGTAACCTGGTCTTCTAGTCAGGCATTGTTTGCATGAGCGGATGCGAATCCCGATCAGGTAAGGAGTGACTGAACAAGTAGGGAGAGAGGGAACATTTGATGTTAGGAGCAGAAGGTACATATTGTAATTTGGAAAGCCATACCAATTTCTATTGTCGTAGTTCTATCCCAAATAGATAACAAAAGACTTCATCCTTACGTGTTCATAGGAAAGTGATCGTCGTTGGTACACGGCGTTAATGAGAACACCGGAGGGACACGGTGTGGAGGTCTGCCGGATTGCGGACCATGTGTAAATGAGAACACCGGAGGGACACGGTGTGGAGGTCTGCCGGATTGCGGACCGTGTGTAAGTGAGAGCACCTAAGATAGAGGGGTGTGTAGGTCTGCCGGATTGCGGACCGGGTATAAATGAGAGCACTGGGACTGCAGGCCCATGTGTGTAGGCGCGCCGGATTGCGTGTCGAGTGAGCACTGAGAGAGATCAGTGTGTGAGAGTATATTATCAGACCTGCCCCAGGGTAGATCAGTCTGGGCCTAAGTGGCCGCGAGACTAGTAGGTGTGAATAGGATATTGTAGAAAACCAATGCATGTTTATTGCTATTTTCCCCATCCTTAGGTACGAGATGTACATACATATATCTATACCCATTGTAAATACGCTCTAAGGAGGGAGGTGATTACGTTCCGGCTGGGTTAGAGGGGCCCCTAGGGGCTGATTCCATCTGGTCCGAAAATCTGGTCGGTACAGTTTCCTAGCTCCGTGATGGCTACACTGTACCATAAAATGTTTGGTTCCAAACTTCTCATCTTAATACATCCTCCTTGATAGCAGTATTGGATTTATTACTAAGTGTACATAGAGGACCGTTAAGAGTATGGGTACTCACAAACTTTTCCGCTGGTGCCGCAAAGTACTGTCTGTGGCATGCCCGAGGGCTGCACCGATGAAAACAATGGGAGGGCCAGGTGATGGAAGGTGAGCGTAGGGGGATACAAAGCAGATGCATGGTGTGGACAAGCCAAGCCTTCACATGACTTCTGTCTGCCACCTGTGCTCTATTCTCATGCATCAAGAATTAAAGTCAAAGCATTAACTTATAAAGTAAAACATGAGATGGAAAGAGATACTCATCCGGTGGCTGATTTGCAAAATGTGAAACCAGAAAACCTAGGATCAGTCCTGGCTTCCTCACTTGACAAAATTGTGTGATCCAAGGCAATTTGTTAATTTCACTTTGCCTCCTATTTCTTCATTAATACAGATGAGAGCCCCTAAAATACATGAGTTCAGGAAAAGGATATGTATAGTACAAAACCTTATCATATTTTATTTCATAACCTATAATGGTGTTCCAATTATATAACAACCAAGGCCACACACAAGGTGCACCTGACAAATGACTTCCCTCTTGGTTCACTAATGGCATAGTTTTTAGAATGGGGGCGGCATGAAAGTTCACAAGATTATGTTTAAAGACTATCACTGCTAATAAATGCCTCTCAATGTAGTGACAATCTGATCCACTAAGGTAAAATGCTTCTGCATGTTAATAAAATACACATGTTTACAGAGTGTTTATTATGTTTTTACAAGTTTAGTGCAAGATGTCTTCAAAACTAAAGGTGTTCCTAAAGATAAGTTGTCTAGGACACTTTTGTGTCTTTCTCATGGTTACTTTAGCTAATGTTTAAAACGTGTAAATAAAGTATGCCCATTTGTTTTGCAGCTTTTTGAATGTTCCTTTGAGTATCTCTGCTTCAGAGGGTCCCCTGAAACCTTCCAAACACTGGTGCTGTCTCTGACGAGTCTTAGCCAGCCTGCCACCACCAGATGTGTTTCTGACTTCATGGGGTGAGAGCCCTCACTCTCAGAGTCCAGGAACAAAGCCTGCTCTGAGCGGATGTGCTTCACACCTCCTCCAGGTAGGAAAGACATTCCATGGCGTGAAGCTTCAAAAGCGGTGCCACCTTTGAAGTGCAAGCCAAGCATCTCCAGGTAGTAGAGAATGCTAATCCCCCTGTCCTGCTCCACATTTGGCAAGATGACCGGCGGGAACATTAGTTAGATTAGGAGGTGGGCCCACATTCAGCCAGCACCATCTCTAAGGTGGGGCAGGTGATGTGGACACTACTTTTGCAATTCCCCCATCTTGGGATGGCAAGAATTAACCTATCAGGGCTAGGGTAGTGCCCCTTCCCAAAGGAAGTGGCCACTTAGAGGATGTTGACACCCTAAACATAGGTAGCCCATTGGCTCCTATCTGTCTCCCCCTTTAATTTTAACACCCCTAAACTTAGGGTTTAGGTAGTATCCCTGTACCCTGAACTTTAGATTCAATGGACATAAGAAGAGCAACGGACAAGGAAGAGCTGTTGACCCGAGAACCAAAGCCCTTCTTCAGAAAATTGGTTGCCAAACCCTACCGGCTGCGTCCAGGACTCAACAATCATGGTGTGCTGTCTCGTCCTGCAACTGTGAGGCCTTCAAGAATCCCGGAGCACCTCCAGTCTTCGACAAATTGCCAAGTACCTCCCTATGGAGTAGAGGAACTGCTGCCCTGAAGCCTTCCGGCCCGAACCGTGGAATCTGGTTTATCGATCTGATGCTCCCTGCTGATTCCGGTGCTGCACCCAAGCAAGAAGAGGTGCAAAAGCCCAAAGGATCAGATGAGTCCCCCGAAATTGAGACCAGACCTCCAAGAGCCTTGCTGTACCACTACCAGGGGTACCAGACTCCCTGCATCGAAGACAAAGAAGAAAGAGTCTAATCCAGACTTCAATGACACAGGATGCAGACACCAGTCGAGGGACTTCAAGATCCGTTAGACCTGCTCCGTGAATGGCCCAGCTGTCCTGGAATTGCCTCTGCAGCCTGCCTGTCCCTAACCGCGAGGACCATCTTGACGCACAATGCTTGGTTGCACTATCTGCTGTGTACCTAGCCTGCCTGACCTGAGTAACGACAAACCATCTGTGCTCCTGTCGTCCTGAGGCCCTTGCAACTTGCTCTCTTGAGTGGGACCCCTGAACTTACCATTAAGTCCAGGTGTGCAGTGTGTTTAAAGGTGGCCCCCTTCTTCGTAGCACCTGCTACCAACGAGCTCAGCACCCTGCTCCTGGTTGAACCCGGGACGCTCCCGACCATCTACTGCTGGAACATTGGACCTGGCCTTGCTACTTACCCAAATCCAGGTGAACCTTGAGAACCCACTGGGTAGTTTTCTATGCTTTTTCCTATTTTCTCCCATTCACTTCAATTGTGCGTAATTGCGCACAACAGTGATTTATTTTGTGAAATAAAAAAATTCATAACTTAAAAAGTACTTACCTTAGAATTAAATTCTTGGTCTGAAAAATTATATAAAAATCGATGTTATGTTTACAAATTGGTCTCGGATTTATTCTTGAGTGTGTATCTCATTTATTGCCTCTATGAGTACAACAAATGCCTAGCACTACCCTGTAATAAGCCAAACTGCTCGCCCACACTACCACACATTTAGCATTAGTATGATCTACTTTTTACCTATGTATACCAATAAGGGATCCCATCGACTCTCTGCACAGTGTACTTCTTTTTTTTCACTATATAAAGAGCCAGGTTCCTAAACCCCCCACCCCCAAAAGCTATGCCCCTGAATGTATTATTTACTGAATGAGGAATATACAATTGCTACATACTATGGAGAAGTGTGGGTGGAAATTGTTTTGCCTATTTTGCATTATTTACTGTTTAATAGTTGAAACTGAGTTGAATGTTGCTTTAATACTTTGTACCTTCATGGTCAGTGAAGAAACTCTCTTGGCATGGTCTGGGAAAAAAGTAGGTATGATCATTTATACATACTTGGGCAATGTGTAAACTGACATGGCAGTGTCTGCAAATTGGTGCAATGTTGCATCATTGCTGTTTTTGTATCCTAATGCATGTCATATCCTGTAAGATTAATAACCTGAAGTTATTATGCAATCTGCATTCTTACGAGAATTTTAGTAAGAAATTGGGTTATTAGTTGTGCAAGATGTGAGAACTGCACACGTAATAGGTCCACAATTTCCCTCCTGGGAACCATGCACTTCATTGTACCACTTGGCTTTCTCAAGGTAGGAAAGCAGATCAGTCTAAGGCCTACTCAGGAGTGGTGATGTGGGCTAGGAATCACTATTTGCTGGCACTCAATAATAACACTCAATAAATCACTGTTCAGTCAGCGCTTTTTCTTTAGAAAAGGAAAGATACATGTATTGCACACCCATTACGAAACACTACGCATTAATTTACAGATATATACATCACTTAGAAATGCATTTGACTTCTAAAGAGCCATGACCCCTAAAATAACAGAACCCCCTCACCTACACAAGATGGAACAAAGCAATTATTTTAAATAATGGATATTGGCTTTGTCATAGGGTCATTACTACTACATAAGAGGCAAGCCTATAAGTTTTGTCAAAGGTCACCACATCAATATTACAAGGTAAGCCTATTAGCTTTGTCAAGAATAACCACATTTAACGACTAAAAATTCACGTTATAAACAACCATTATATCACTCATCCTTAACCTTGTTTAAACGCAATCATTAGTATAAATAAAGCATTGCAATGTTTATCAAAAAACACTATCAGCAATATATTGTCACTTAAGCATTTAACATGAGCATAATATGTCTGTTCCTGTCTTTCTTTAACACTTGTAGGCCACATACCATGCAGTCATTGAACCAACCAATAGAGATTGGTATACTCCCAGGCTGCAGTACAAAAGTGCTAGCTTTAGAAGTGCTTGGAAAATGATGGTGAGTTTCCCCCAGCTATGCATTCTGTGACCTGAGAGACATAGGGTTTTATTTATAAAGTTACAGGAGGGTGGCTGTCTTGCCTCCTGCATTCCCCACCTCAGTATTTAAGCGCGGTGGTGGTAATCTGTATCCTAAGGCACCACAGAACAAGGAAAACATATGTAAATAGCCCCTCCCGGGACATTATAGGGCACTCCAACAGAGGGGAAAATTAATACTTTTATAGTGGTCCCTGGAGATTCTTTGTTACCTCATAGCCGGGTGTTGCACATATTTTTCTAAATGTTTTGGTTTTTTAGGTCTCGTAGAGAGACCTAATGCCGTCCATCCACAAAGCTGACTTTTACGATCCGGATTTGGCCTTGTGCATTCACCCCAGCAGCATTTCTCCTTCCCTTACCATTTGCTCCTGCCTCCGAGAGCTTCAAAGGGATCTGCTTCACACTTCACGGCCGCCGTGACTCACATTTCTCCTTCCTTCGTGCCCAGCCCCCCTCCCAGCGCTGCCTTGTGTAGGACTTGTGCCCTGAGTAGTGAGGAGGTGAAGGCTGAGTCCCATAATTGCCCGAGGCCCCATCTGTGTTGTATCCTGTCTTGAAAAGCAACACTGAGGAGACTAGCACTTAATCCCTGCCTAGACGCCTCCCTCTGCTAGAAGTGCCACGTTCTGTCTCTTTAGGTATAGCCGAGGTATGAACTTTTACATACAAATAGTTTGTTTAGATTGTTTCACTTTTTCACTTTGGCAAATACAATTACATCACTGCACTGGGAGTCCCATTTTAGAATTAGTGAACCACACCATTCTGCCCTGACAATTTTAATAATGAATCAACAGTCACATCAGTTGTCTTGTTTCTTCTGTACAGTTATTTATTTATATAGAGTGTATTTTTTTGAGAACACGACTAACCTAAATACCCAATCCAATAACTACTGGATTAACTACTAGTCCTAGGTATCGGACTAGCGCCATGTCAGGTGTAGTAAGCGCTAAATAAATGCAATTATAATACAGTGAGGCTGCTCTACAATCAAAGACACGGACATTAGAATGAGACTAAGGCTAGCTGTGTCAGTATTCCGAAACATCTTGCTGTTGGGAAGAAAACAAAACCTCACATTGTGCAATAGAGCACTCCGTGTCTCCTATGACAATTTCCCCCCGCTGCCTCTAGAGAGCTGGGAACGTTCTGGTTTGCCATATTTGAAGAACTGCTGGCCACACCGAGCGCTTCCCTGGAAACAGGAGGTGTGGTACCCACTACCCAATAGCGACAGAGGCTGACCACACGCCTGAAGCGTCCAATGGGGACACTGCAGCTAAATGCCTGGAAGTACGGCACAATACAGTTGACCCCTACGCCCTCTCCAGAGGTCAGGGGGGCATTCGGGTTTTTCAACTAGGGTCGTTAGGCAGACGTGCAGTGGTAGTAAATAGGAAGAAAACGTGCATGGCGTCTTGAGTTTGACACTTTACGTTGTCTACCTGCTCCGAACAATAAAAGATTTAAAATCAAAAATAGTAAGTACATCATCAAAAATCCAGTAGACAGAATTCTACACTCGTTAATCTCCCCCATAGACAGAAATTAATAATATAACGCCACTGGAAACAGAATTTTAAAGCATTTTCCTTATTACATACAATTGTTACTCTATTTTCTGCTGATTTTTTTCCTTCTTGTTTTATTAATCACAAATACACTTAGGTGATCAAAATCACAGAAAACGGGTTTAATAAACCATTAAGCAAAAAGCTAATATTTTTCTTGCTATTGAAGATTTTAGTATGTAAACACACATTTAAGTGCATATGACTAGGTTTCCTGTTTTTAGTTTTTATTTGTTATACATTTCGGTAGGGCTTTTTCAATATTTCAAATGTTTTAATAATTAGTGTTTATTTATTACTGTTGTCAGTTGTTTTTTTTTTACCATACTTCAATCTTGTTTGTATCTCCATCCATTGTACCTTTCCCTGAACACGTTATTTCGAATAACGCTTCTTTCTGTTTTTTCGTCTCAGGCATCACGAAACCTGTGTCATTTCCCAGCTCCCAGACAGTCAAGTCCCACTTCATATGAAGTATTTGCATGGACGGAGACATTGTTGTTCCTTGTGAAGATTTGATTGGATTAGATAAAAGGTTAATTAACAGTGGAAATTGACAACATGTTTCTGTTTTAAAAAAAGGCAAAGGTCAGCTAAAGGAAGATTTTTTTACTATTGCTTGCGGGTCTTCAGTGCTGTGTTATTGCAAGCCGGTGTCACACAACCCTGCTTTTTAGGTCGAGCCTAGACGTGCAATCAGTGCGAAGCATTGATTGCTGTCTGCTCGTTAGGTCGAGCCTAGACGTGCAATCAATGCGAAGCATTAATTGCTGTCTGCTCGACAACTATTGTCACTCGTTTTTGGGAATGTGGACACGAGAGTGGCACGAGTGCAGATTTGCGCAGATTTGACCTCGTGGGCGCGCACGGCGCCGTGCCCATCTCCTGCCTCGGAATCTCCAACACCACACATGCATGCGCATACACAGAGACACACACACGAGCGCCCATGCACGCACCCATACATACAGAGAACCTACCCCCGCCGTCGCATGCACACATGCGCACACACACACACTGCATACACACACGTTCCCCCCCGCACCTCCTCGGAAGCTCCAACATCACACACGCATGCGCATACACAGAGACACACACACGAGCGCCCATGCACGCACGCACCCATACATACAGAGAACCTACCGCCGCCGTCGCATACACACATGAGCGCACACACACACTGCATACACACACGCTCCCCCCCTTACCTCACCGGGCTCTTTTCTTGATGAAATCCCTGTTTTCTTGTGGGCTCCTTCTGCCCGGCTCCCAATGGATGGATGGGCGGGCGGGTGGGGGCGATGCAGCCAGGGGCTCCAGTGCTGCTACAGCGGGCGGGCGGGGGCAACGCGACCAGGGGCTCCAGTGCCGTCCATCGCCTCTTGTACGCCATCAGCAAGCGGACCCATAGAAGCGGCCAAGAACACTCTGCGCCTGAGCGGAAGTGCATGCGCCTGCCTGACGTCACTTAGAGGCTGACCCTTACGGTAGGCAGGCACGGGCCGCAGGGTCCCTGTGACTAGATTCAGATCATCTTTCACCGCCGCTCCTGCCCAAAGAATCGGATCGCGTCACGCGCGTACAGCACTGAACCGTGTACGTTGTTTTTTTTATTCGGTTGTCAATATCTGATTTTAAATAAAACTATAATCTTGTTTCAGGCCCGTCCATCAGCAACTGTTTCCGGGGCAATCACTCATTTCAGTCTAATCTGGTGGGGGATGTCAGTGGGTTATGGAATATTTGTTGAGTTTTTTTCAGGTCCGAATAACCAATCGCTAGCAACTGTTGGATACGCATTCACGTTAAGGGCCGGTAATAAAACCTTGCACTGTTCCCACACATCACAGAATTCCCACTCTTCCTTTTTACGTCAGTTATGTAAGAACTCCATCAAAATGACGAGAACATCTCGGTTTGGCTTTCAAGATGCATGAGACTGAAGACTGGAGCATCCCTCACCTGCTCGTTCCCTCTGCACACCAAGCATGGCAAGTGTACAGTACATTACTGTATTAAGTAAACTTCAAAGACTAGTCAAAGTAGGGGAGGCTCTTGGCCAGAGAGCTCAAATGCAATTTTTCAGGCGCCACCCTCCTCCCTATACACCCACCGTTCTTCTTGCTCGGCTTCTCACACTCCCCCACCCAATTCTATCACAGGTCAGGAAGTCTGAGAGTGGTCAGAACACTCTTTAGAGCTGACTTGGTTTACAGAATCGCCCTGCTTGCCCTATTGACATATTCATTTGATTCTGGGCAAATCACGTAATCCCCCTGTGCCTACCAAAAAATGAATGTGTCTTTGTGTAATGTATCTGGCGCTCATGTACGGCGCTCCAATACTTTCAGGCCGACTTCGCGCTGTATAAAGCTACAAAAAAAACTGGACATTCTAGTACTCTCTTTAGCAAAAAAAAGAAGAGCAGGTAGTTAATGACAGCGTTTCACCATTTCAAATATAAATTGCAGAGCTGGCCTGGTTACTCGTTGACTAATACATCCACAGCAGATGTCTGTCTCTGTTTAAATTGTGTCGATCCGGGTTCATAAAGTGGAAGGTTCCTTCAGCCTTTCATCCTTCTGAGTTATATAAAAGGAGCGCTATTAAGGACTTTGTTACCACATCACTCACGGAACACCACCACATCACTCACAGAACACCACCACATCACTCTGGGGCACCACCATATGACTCAGGGAAACCACCACATCACTCAGGGACACCACCACATCACTCACAGACACCACCACATCACTCACAGACACCACCACATCACTCACAAACACCACCAGATCACTCTGGGACACCACCACATCACTCACAGACACCACCACATCACTCACAGACACCACCACATCACTCACAGACACCGACACCACCACATAATTACAAATGCTATAGTTGTCACATTTGCGAAAGTTAAAACTATTGGCATTGTAAATGACAAAGCTATTAATTTCGCTATTTTCAAAACCAACACATAAATAAAAAAATTGTCATGTACAATACCAATAGCTCAAACTTTCCTAATGCGAGACCTATTGCATTGCAAATGCTTGTTCTTTTTGCTGGGGGTGCCCGGTTTCACCCAGGCCCCTCGACATTCAATCTTGTGGTGGAAGCATGGGGAGTCCACTACTGTGCTCGCCAGATTGCTACTCACATGGCTGGCTCCATAGACGGGGAATGTGGAAGCTGTCAAATGGATTCTCTATGCCCGCTCCATGCAAGCAGGGTGCTGCCCTACTGCTACAAGACAGGGGCACAGGGCACCTTCTCTCTGCATTGGGGAACCTGGGATGTTGTTCCTGGGCCCCTTCCTTCTGTTGTGGGGGGTGGCAGTGCTGCCCCTTCCTTACTCTGCATTGGGTGCCCAGGCTGTTGGCCTCAGGCCCATTAGTTGTACATGCTGGCCTGGATGATGGGGTCCACAGGCCCTGTTGAGCTCTGGGTTGGGAGGTCCCCCACACCCCCCTCCCTCGCTCATTAATATTTATTAAATGTGCACTGTCAAGAGGTCCCTTTTCACATCTCCTTTGGGGGGCTTAGCTCCAAACTTAGCTTCAATCACTGCCATGATCCTTTCAACCAAACGTCAAAGGGGAGCCCCCACCTGTTTTAGCTCCAGATGTGTGGGCTTCCTCCTTTGTTCAGTAAGCCTGGGATCTCCCACCCTTGGTACAGGGTGACAGATAACTAACAGATGCAGTTTTTATTCCCCAAAAAGTTGTGTTGTATAGGTTGTTTCCCCCTCCGCCCTGTACAGTGTATCCAGGAAATCCTTCATGCAAGTATCATGCTGATAGGATAATCAGACATACTGGATTCCTTACTCTAGAACTTTATTTACAAGCCCCTGCTGCATGGTTAAACAGATCTATATACAACAAGTACCCTTCAGAAGATGGATATATATACAGTCAGTCAGGTAATATCTAATCTCTGGTGTAGCACCCTACCTATTCAAGCAAGTCCCTCTGGTACACCCACTCTTGTGTGAGGCAATATTGCCTCTCTTGTCCATCAATGGCAGGTACTCTTTTTTTCGCTCGCTGATGGTGTAAATTCAGGGGGCCCCACACTTGCTCTGGGACTGAAGGTAAATAAATGGAGATGCAGTAACATTCACATGCAAACAGGGGTAATATAAGGTCCCCCTATGTCCCATCTGTGTAGACCTAGGTCTAGAGGTATGCTAAGAATTCCTGTCAGAAAGATATGCAGGATGCAGCAATGGCAGTAGACAAACATTGAAGGGAAAATGCTACTCCCAGATACAACTAGGTTAAGATGTCACGAGGTGCCCTGAACTCATCGACTTAAGCTGTGAGCCCTTAGTGGTAACTCGATGCATGTCGCCCTCTTACTTACTGCAATAGAATTCGCTTGTTAGGACTATCTAATTCCTCCATCTTTTTCTGCCTCTTAGGGAACCTTGAGTGGATGGGCTGGTAACACAGACTGCATTTAGGTGATCTACCTGAGAGTGACTCGACAAGGTCTAGTTCAGGCCACCTAGTCCTTGAGTCCCAAAAGTGTCCAGTCCTTTCTCAAGGAAATGGCAAACTTCCTATTTGGGATCCTCTTGATGGGTGATGGCTGTCTCTTGCCACCCATGCTTTTTATTATGATCTTTATTTTTAAAGATTTCAAAGGAGACGGCCCAACAATTAGACATTATAGAGATCAAGAGAAATAGGAATAACCACTCTAGGAATAACAACTTATGCACAAAGTACAGTTAGATTGATAAAGTTGAGGCACACAATCATCCATACATTCCTGTCCCAGATCCCAAGTAGTGTAGCAACCCCCTGTATCTGCACCCCTCTTCACGTGCCTCCTGTTGTTTTCTTTAGCTGATTTAAGCTTCAGTGGCTAAGCCCCTTCTGATTCTGCTCTGCCTGCTTTTAAGAGTGAGCTCTGGAAGGTCCTCAAGACCATCTCCCCATCATGCACATTCTTTCAGATCAGTCACCTCCCTCATCATGATTTAATAGGCATGGGTATAGTTATAGGTTAAACGGCGGCTTAGGAACAATCTCCCATACATCAGTTCAGGATAGTATTGAGTTGTGGTGCTGTAAGGTGAGGAGAACCTCCAACCTCCCCCAAAGTTGTGGCCAAAGCCAACATAGAAATTCACAAAATCCTCAGCACACGTCTGTAGAGTAATATTAAATACCAAGGCAAGTATACACAAATTATAAACACAGTTTCAGAAATCTTCTCTTTCTTTTATTCTTTTCTCTCTGATCAGCCAACATGAATTTCATCGCACAAACTGGGAAATCGTACTGTGACTTTCTCAAGGCTTCAGTGTCATTGGTAACAACTTTCCATGTGGTGATAATTCCAGCCT
Source organism: Lissotriton vulgaris (assembly GCF_964263255.1). Taxonomy (NCBI): domain Eukaryota; kingdom Metazoa; phylum Chordata; class Amphibia; order Caudata; family Salamandridae; genus Lissotriton; species Lissotriton vulgaris. Next base: position 469,049,003 of record NC_141685.1, on the reverse strand, counting down.
ACACACTTTGGACTGTGAGTAAGTCTAGTATCCTTGCTTCCAAGTGAGCAATTCTGTAATTTTCAGTAAAAGCACTCCGCTCTGCGCCATAGTACAGCCGCAACTAGATCAGTCTGTCTGGTCCTCGAGTACGAGAGCACCTCCCTCATCATGGGCTACAGGATTATTTGCCAGCCAGTTTAACATCTCCGCCAACTCCATAAGACCATCTCTGCTTTTTCACCTATTTGGAATGACTTTAATCGAAGTTGTTCTGCGAGGTCCCACTCCGACATAGCCTCGCGTCATTTTGACAGTCTGAGTTCCTTATGCGACAGCCTGTGTCTTGCTATGAGGTGTTTTACCATGAAGAGGCCGGGGTTTCTAAACCTGTGGGACATGTTCCCCTCTTTGTGCTTGGCCAACACACTCAGTAGTCAATGTTGTATTGTTATTGTAGGTGCACTTTCATGACTTCTTTGAGCCTAGTCCTTTGGAGACCCAGCAGGGTCTCCAAAGGACTCTTCTATCGCACCCCTTGGAGTCTATTCTCCCACTTTACATTCTCGTCACACCAACTAGCTGAATTCTGTCTTTGGGAGGTGATATAGTATAGTTCCAAGTCCAGGAGGCCTAGCCCTCCCATCTCCCTTTCTAGCTTCAGTATTTCCAGTTTTCCCACCCACACCAATAAGAAAAGGTAGCTGTCCATGTCCTGAAAGACCAAGCTCGACATTGGGTTGGTGATATTTGCCTCCCAGGCTTGCTATCACAGAGGACTAGTTCGCAACGTGCAGTAGCTCCTGCTCCCAGCTCACTATCTCAAGAGCAATTGAACTGTTCTTCAAAGTGGCAGTCCACAAAAGCTAATGTTCCTACAAAGAGAACCATCCTTTGTAATCATCCTATTATCCTATCTGCATTCATCATCCTCAGTCCTGTACGGTTAAAAGTCCCTCGCACTCTATCCACGTGACAACCTGCTCCTAAATGTATCATTCTGCTATGTATGTTTTGTTTTGCAGACCATACCACAAATCTCTAGACAATATCTCTACATGATTATGGCCTTCACATATGATGAGTCCAGAAAGTATGTGTCAAGATAAACTTATAAATGGTAGTGTAAATTTACTTTTCTTCACTCCTCTTGTACTTACCTTTCCAATATGTGGCCAGCAGATACTGCGGATTAGATATAAGTGCAAATCGATATTAAAACTCAGGGGCATATTTACAAACCCCTATCATCACTGTACTGTACGCTGTACTTAGCGTGAAAGGGGAGGACATTGGGTGTGGCGGTGGGCTTTCCACTGGAACACCCATTGATTTTGACGCTGCCCCTTATTTACAAGGGTGGTGTAAATAGGGGGCTGTTCCAAAAGTAAGACTAGGAAAAACCTGGTCTTAAATAGGCGAAACGAGGAAAAATGCCTTATTTCTCCTCGTTTTTGCTGTTTTCTTGTGTGCTGTGTTGTGCAGCGCACATAGAAACAGCAAGTTGCCTTTGAGTGTTTATGTGCAGGAATGTGTCTCTTCCTGCACATAAACAATCTTTTAAAAAAAAGGAAATTTTGTAACTTAAAGGTTGTTTATGTGCAGGAAGGGAAACCTTCCTGCACATAAACAATCTTCCCCTCAACGCAGACACCTTTGCACCATGGTGCAAGGGTGCCTGCGTTGGTGCTAGGCTGCTAAATTTAGCACCAGTGCAGGGGGAAATGCAGGGCTGCATCATACTGTTGTAAATATGGTGCAGCCCTGCATTTCAGAAGTGGTGGAGTGTGACGTTAAGCCAAGGAGGCTAACGCCACGCTCTGCCAATTCATTATAAATATACCCCTCAATATCTGCTCTTCTAATGTCTGTTTGAGCCTGTGCATTGCACCCAATTTTGTTTGTGCCCATTGATCGTGAGCCCTCTGTGACCTTGTGGCCCATGTGCTGCACCCTTAATAATGTCAATAAGCCTCCAAGACTGAGGCATTTCTTACTCTACAAACTGCACCCCCACTTTTAATGCTGAAGAACTCTTTACCCGTTACCCTGAACAGTGAGGGCCTAGGGAGAGACCTTAATGCCAAGCCCTTCCACTTCTCATTCCTCAAACTAGGCCCAAATTATGGCTTTCGCCTCACTCTGTGACCAGCTACCAAATAAGTGTGTGACCACTGCCAAGTGGTAGATTTTACTTCATTCTCAAGGGCAGTAGTTGGGAAATAAACAAAGAAAGTAGAAGGGGGTCAATGTCAGATTTGGGTGCAAGCAAGTGTTGGGGCGGAAATGTCCCTTGCATGGTGATAGATGCCCAACCCTGCTCCCAGTGCCCCAACTGCACTGATGCCTGGATCTCTAATGCTGATTGTTCTTGTTATAGGCAAACACAGATCATGTATGTGTGCCATGACATAGGCCTGTCTCATGGATTATGGTCTTGTTGGACTGGGAGTGGCACCCACAGCATTACCCTCATATTGGTGAAAGGCTACTACCTTTACGGGGGGCTATCAGCATGCTTTGCAGCATACCGTGTAGTGATCAGTAGGAGTGAACAGGTCTTTTTTACCTGGTTCACTGGGGTGAGGCCTACAGGCTCACTCAGGCACTTAAACACCCACTGCTATTTGCTTAACTCACCCTGGGCCTGCATTGGTTTTGGGTGTAGTGCTGTGCAGCACATGCGTGTATTTGTGCCTGTGAATAGTGCAATACAGGAATAATGTAGTACCTTGCAGTGTGTTTATGTTATATGCATGTGCTGATTCTAGGTGTGCCAGTGAGTGGTAGAATGCATAAGAGATGTAATGCTGTGCAAAGCGTGTATGTTATATGCATGCATTGGGTGTATGTGTGCCTGTGAGTGGTACAAAACATGAAGAATGTAAGATAAGGTATTTATTGATGTTTGATTAATTAAATTCATTACATCACAACACATAAATTCCTTGAACCCTGTGGTCTCCTTGCTTGATCACCTGTACTGATTTAGTTGCTTCTCCACTCCCCCTATCATCTATTCATCATTCCCTCAAGTTAAAAATCACTATTGAAAAACAATATATGATATAGTCAATTACTTTACAAATTGAACTCATCCAATTTGGGCCCTTTGTATTCTTGTCATTGTACCATTTTGGCCAATTGTCATATTTGACACAGTTCCGCTAATAGCCAGAAGGACCAAAAGTGTTCCATGCACAAGGTGATTCATATGGAGGGTCTATGCATTTGTATGACACAGTCTGCATAGTTTCATCTGATTTTGGGTCCACCGTTGTGCCCTAACCATATTGGGCTCCATTCCTCTACTTTCCAAAGAGGTCCAAAGAGCTCTGTACAAAAAATGCTTCCTAGAAAAAGTCAATAAGTAAGGGTTTGACCGATATTGGGCACTGTCCCACTGGTTTCCAAACAGCTTAAAGGTGCTTCATGAAACTAATTTTGACATATGACATAGCTTCCCTATTTAACAATAACCCAATTTGGGGGAACCACTTGGTATCCCACTGGTTCACCATTCCATTGTCAGCACAGCTGCCATGCCAAACCCATGTTGCACGCTATCCAACTAATGGCCAGAAAAGTCCAAAATGTTCCATGCGAAAATGCTTCATGCATAAGGTCTGTCCCTCCACCTTTAGTATTTGTACATAAGATTCAACACAGCTTTTACGCACAACTGAAGGTTTCCACTACTGCTTTCTACTGAGTAGTCAGAATGAACCAAAGTGCATTCTGTCAAAGTGCCTTGACACACCTGAGTGGTAATGTCTATCGGAAACAAAAAGGCAGGGTGAGTGACATCATGAAGGATGCAGTGGTGTGCAGTGTGTGTATGCTGTTTGAATGGACTGGGTGAATGTGAGCCTATTAATGGTACAATACACAAGAATCTTAGTTCAATTTTGGGAGACCCACGTCTTCATGGTGAAACATGAGGCGAGGAATCCCCCAGACAGAGTTTTGTAATGCTGCATTCCTGTAAACTGGTTGGGGTACACTGGAGGAAGAGAGAGTCAGGCTCTCCAGTACACTTCAAAGGGTGCTCTTTGATTCAGAGAGAGGTCACAAAGAAGGGGCCTTTTACATCTCAGAAAGGTGAGGCTGATAAGAGAATCATAAAGAGTAGGGAGGAAGCTCTGTGGTAACTTTTTGATACACATATCACTGTGGCTGACATCCATGTGTGAACTTCTAGTCACTCTCATAGCTTGTGTTGTGGGGCTATCAGATTTAAAATCGTGACTGAAGTGATAGACTGATTTCAAGAGAAAGAGAGAACCGGAGAGTGGGCTCTTCAAAAGGAAGCAGACTACCAACGTAATACTTATTTTATCACTAAAGCAAGTATTTGACTGGGCAATCATTTATTGCTGCTGCTGCGTGTACTTTCAGCTGTGAGTCTGTATTTCCCCAGTGTTTGCGCCCCTCCTTAGATGCCTTTATCTGCTTGATTCGTGCTACCATTGAGAATCAAGTGCTGGAGGGGTACTTGGGCCTGTTGCTCAGGATCCGTGGTAGATCAAGCCACAGGACATCAGGAGGGAAAGGCCTCAACCCACACGGTTGGGCCCAGTAACCTCTGCTTTCCCCATAGCTCTCTGAATAGGGCTCTGATAGTGAGCATTATGAGTTGGTCAACTTATCATATAAATTGACTCGTAGTGGCTGCTAGTCACACTATTCAAGAGAGAGAGATAGCCCCTAGAAACCAAGTAACATGGCAAAAGTCAGCCCAAATATGTGGAAGTAACCAAACTCAAAAAGTGCAAAGGGCGGTCACCATTTCAACAAAGGTAGAATAGAGTGACAAGTGAATAAAAAGACTCCAGAGGTTTTCCTTGCTGCACCTGGGCAAGTTTGCTTATCAAAGTATGGCTTGTGTACTGTACAGCCCTTGTGTGATTACAGGCATGGCAACTGGAATATTGGTGATTGAGGTCCATCCTCAACCCTTGTATGCAGGTGGACCTCTATCACCAATATTCTAGTTGCTGAGATGAGATTTGCAAATTTCCACCTGGACATATTATTTTTCCCACTCTCGCTAACATCTAGGAAGGACGGTTCTCACCCACATCTTCACTTTCCTCTCAGCTCACAATAATGTATTTCTGTGATATTTATCCTTCTATACTGTTCCACTGCAGAACAAACAACTTACAACTCTAACTTGGCTAGGCATCACAGATATGGCACTTAAACTTCACATTTTTATTTAGATTATGCCAAATATGTCATATCGTGGTGCATCAACTCCTCTCCTACTTTGCTGGCATTTAGAGAGGGCCTCTTACTAGGACATCCACATCTCTTCTGTCTCTATAAATCACTCTTGGAAATATTATTTCTACCTTTGGTTTCTCTTACAAATTATTGATTTATTGGAGAGAGGAGTTGGCCTAACAGCTAGGGCGGTCAACCTCGAATCTGTAGAACCGGGTTCAAGTCTCGGCAATGACACTGAACATCCTGTGTTTCTGGCCAAATCACTTAATCTCCCCGTGCCTAACAAAAATGAATGTGTCCTCATGTAACGCAACTGGTGCTATGTAAAGCGCTCTGATACCACATACCGGGTCAAGTTCGCGCTATATAAAACTTCGTAAAAAAAAAATTTATGCCCCTCACACGGTCTTCTTCTGACCCAGCTTTACCTCTCTTTTCCAGCTGCAGTTCTGAAGCATTTCACCCTGGATGACCCTGAGATCCCAGGTGCTAAACTAATCTACACACAAGATTACGTACTTTCCCTCATGCACATTGCCTCACACCATCCATTCTTCCCTTCACAATTCTGAAGATCGTTCCTTCTCAGTCTCCTCCTGCCAAAAACCTCTGAATTCAATTTGATGTCCACGTATGGCTGTGCAGTTTCATCACCAAGCTGGCTTCTGGCCGAGCTCTCATTTCACTTTACAAAAATTTGGATCAGCATTAGGACCATGTGGACTATGACAACAGCCTTTACCTCGGCCTCCACTACTTAACTCATTGCTCCTCTCCTGGTCTAGCATTTGACACCAGGTCAACTACCTCTGACTAAAACAAGGCACTGCAAAAGTACTTGACTCTGGTCTACACCCCTCACCGTGTTCAAACCATTTGCCTACACACATCCAGTTACCCTGCTATCAATATCAGTATATTCTAATCCTGGATGCGTGCAAAACTTTTCAGCTGTCGACTCAAGGTATATTTATATACAATTCAACTAATTAGAGCTTACATAGTCTGTGATTATTCAGAAAATCTGACATGGATCTGGCTCTTCTGGACTTCAACCTCTAACAATATTGTGGTTTCTTCACACTGTCTCTCAGTGGAAAGCCAATATCACATGGATAAAAAAGGTGAGATGGTAAAGCTTGTGTGTGGAGGCTTTGTTTGCTGCCTTCCTGGGACATGGGCATCAGCCTTTGTTGTGTTTTTGTGGGGACGGTAGGATTGCCTGCTCTTGGCGATAAGCCCTGCCCCATCCTCTCGGTTCTTCCCTTCCAAGTCTCCTCCAGGGCTTCTCACACTAATATCCAAGCCCCCTCCCTCTCTCCTGACCCTGTCATTCAAAGGCTCTGTCCCCCCCTCTTACACAGTGAAAACAAGCATTTGCAATGCAATAGGTTTCGCATATGCAAAGGTTTAAGCTATTGGCATTTGAAATGACAATACCTTTTATTTATCTTTGTTTCTAATTAACACATAAATAAAAGGCATTGTCATTTACAACACCAATAGCGCAAACTCTTGTAAATGCCAGACCTTTTCAAAGAAGCAGACGCCATTGTCCCAGTTGCTCGGAAAGTGATAGCATGCATAGCGCACTGAATGTTTCAGGAAAGCATGTCTTACCTGCAGTAGGAGAAACTAATTAAAGAAAATAGTGCTTACAGACTAAAAAAGACGTACCGTGTAACAACCAAAGTAAAAGGGCCAGTCCTCTTGGGAGGTTACAAATGAAGACAGGGTGGTACTAAGGAGGGATTAAAAGGCCTATTAACGAATCAGAAGCCAGCGTTTACGAAAGGCAATGACACAAGCTAATGACAAATATGGGTGGGGAGTGGGGGGATGCAAAATTTGCAAACATTCGTGACAAGAATTTTCAATTCTATTAAGGACTAGGAGGCGAGGATTATGCTTATCTCATTTCTTTATTGAAATGCTCAGCAGCCAAGTAAAAAACCACATTTCCCAGAAACACCTGGGCGACAACCATAGAGTCCTGTAGTATAAATAAGCGTGCAGACAATCCCACTTCCTCTTTCTTTGGTGAGGAGAATCCAGAAAAACAGTCAACAATCCAAAACAGTCAATGCAACAGCCGAGTTCAGTCCATGGAAGGTAACGCAGGGAGACATCCCAAACAGCCGAAGGCAGAAAAACAGGAAACATCTTCAGAGAAGAGAACAGGCACTCCTACGTGGAACCGGAGATGCATCACTTGGGATCAGAGCCTGAAAAGAGACACAAAGCCGTAATACACGTCCAATAATAAACAGGAACATGTCGAAATAAGGGCGGGAAAAGAAGACAAAGCAATAGAGACTGTTGTAACAGAATAATGCATAAACAATTGTCAGTATCACAATGTACAATCTATGGGTGGGATAATCCTCGCCTCCTAGTCCTTAATAGAATTGAAAATTCTTGTCACGAATGTTTGCAAATTTTGAATTCTATTGCAGGACAGGAGGCTCCGATTATGCTTGTTTAAAGCTCATCCAACACCACAGAAGCAACCGTAGGTACAGGTTTAAAGTAGAAAGTCTTAAACACAGAATCTGTCGACCAATCAGCAGCTTTCATAAGGTCCCCCAAGGTGACTCCCAATGAAAAGGCCTTAGAGGCCATGGCTCCACGAGCCGAATGAGCACCAAAAACAGAAACATCAATCCCTGCTTCTCCCATAAGCCACCGTACCCAGCGAGCCAATGTAGCAGGAGTAACGGGGCGGAAAGGCTTCAGCAATGCAATCAACAACTGACCTTGCATATCAGAACGAAGAAGCGAAGTACTCACCTCATAAGCCTTAAGGCATTGGACCACACAAAGGTTGGGACGAGCCGGAAAAGAAGGGTAAGAGATAATCTCCGTATCAGTTTTAGTGCGCCTGGAAAGGCGAAATGTAACCCCTTCAGGAGTAAAACTCCGGCCAGCAAGATCCAATGCGTGAACGTCTGAAATCCGTTTGCAAGAAAGCAAACACAGCAACATGGTAAGCTTGGCTGAAAGTTGTTTGCGGGATAGCAAGGAATTGACCGGCCAGGCCTCCAAAAAACGCAAAACAACCGAAACGTCCCATAAAGCCACATATTTGGGACGCGGAGGAACAGCCATACGAACACCTTTAAGGACCTTGGACACCAAAGGATGCTCCCCCACAGGTTTACCATCAATAGGAAGATGGCCCGCTGAAATAGCAGAGCGGAAATTGTTGATCGTACGGTACGCCAAACCAGAAGCTGAATATAGGGAAGCCAAAAAATTGACAATTAAAGAGACATCTGCTGATGTCGGATCAACCTGCCGTTGAGCACACCAATCACTCCAACGTTTCCAGGAACCTCTGTAACGTTTGTGGGTAGCTGGGGCCCAAGCGTTGCTGAGGAGTCTGGTAGCGTCCGTCGAAAGGCCTGACACGGCCCAACGTTCCCCGAAATCCGCCACGCCAGGAGAAGGAGAGAGCCTGACTGAACCAGGGGATGCGGATTCTGAAGCGGATCTAATAGGAGATTCCGCTTCTGAGGCAGAAGAAATGGCAATGCGCAAGTCATTTCCAGGAGAACAGGGAACCACGGTTGGGCCCGCCACAGAGGAGTGATCAGAATCAGCTCCGCCTGAAAACGTGTCACATAGGCCAGAATCCTGGGGATCATCATAAACGGGGGAAACGCATAACACAGGGAGGTCGGCCACGGTTGAAGGAAAGCATCCGTAGCCAGAGCCTCCGGGTCCGGTCTCCAGCTGAAGAACCGGGGAAGTTGGGCGTTGAGCCGGGACGCAAAGAGATCGATCTGACAAGGGCCCCAAATCCGTAGAAGTTGTCGAAACACACGCGGATGGAGTCTCCAGTCGCTGAAATTCCTCAGGTACCTGGAGTTCCAATCCGCCACCACATTGCGACAACCCGGAAGGTACTCCGCAATAACTGTGATCCTGTTGTGTAGACAGTAATGCCAGAACTCCTTTGCGATCTCCGCCAATAACCTCGAACGAGTCCTCCCGAGCTTGTTGATATAACGGACTGCTGATACATTGTCCATCCGGAGAAGTATACAGCAATTGGACTGAAGTGGAGACAGACATTTGATCGCAAACGATCCCGCCAGCAATTCCAAACAATTGATGTGAAGAGAAAGTTCTTGGGGGGACCATCGTCCCTCGGTCGTGACCGAGCCGCAGCGGGCTCCCCTGCCCCACTGACTGGCATCCGACTCGATCACAATCTCCGGAGAAGATCTGAAGAGGGCCCTGCCGTTCCAGGCCTCCATGTGATTCAACCACCATGTCATCTCCGACTTCGCCTCCTCCGACAGAGGAATGTGGTCGGAATAGCGAAGGCCCCTCTGAAGATGCTGAATCTTCAAGCGCTGCAACGCTCGGTAATGCAGCGGAGCCGGAAATATCGCCTGCAGAGAAGACGCTAAAAGACCGACAACTCGAGCTAATGATCTCAATGACACCGTCGGACTCGAGACAACAGACTTCAATTCCCGCTTGATGTATCGAACTTTCTGACGAGGTAGCAGAAGTTGACAAGAGAGGGAATTGATTTGGAACCCCAAGAAATCTATCACCTGAGTAGGTTGAAGTACAGATTTGGGAACGTTCACTAAAAATCCTAGAGACTGAAGAAGGTCTATGGTCCACGTCAGATGAGTCATAAGCTTGACTGGACAATCCGCTAGCAGGAGGATGTCGTCCAAATAGATGATCACTCCACGACCGGACGCAACAGTTTTGTGAAGCACCACGGTGCTGACGAAAGGCCGAAAGGAAGAACCTGATATTGATACCAGATCCCCAGCCACTGGAACTGAAGAAAGCGGCAATGGGGCGGAAAAATCAGAACCGAGAGGTATGCGTCCTTGAGGTCCAGACGGACCATCCAATCCCGTTCTCTCAGGAGATCCCTCAAGAGATGGATTCCCTCCATCTTGAAGTGGCGGTAAACCACTCCCGCATTGAATTCCTTCAGATTGAGGACCAACCTCGATCCCCCTCCCTTCTTCTCCACCAGGAAGACTGAGCTGGCAAAGCCCTGAGGATGGCGCACTGTCGGCACAATCGCCCCCTTCGCCTCCAGAGATCTGAGTTCCTCTGTGATGAACTCTTGACTTTGGCTTGAGAAACGGAGAGGAAAGGGAGGACGGGACAGACGAACAGGCTGATAAAACTCTAGTTTGAAACCCTGAACCGTCTCCAGCACCCATGCATCGCTGGAGATTGATCACCAGTTCTCTAGGAAAAGGCGAATCCTGCCCCCCAGAACAACACTGCATGCAGGAAGAATTCTCACCTGAAGTGGCGGAATCGTGGTAGCCGCCGGAGGATCCACCAGCACGTCCTTTTTTAAACTGGCCACGGCCTTTTCTGGAGGGATAGTTCGAACGTGGGGTATATCCCGAATCCTGTTGACCTCCCCGCTGGGACTGGTACCCCTTCTGGGAGGGCTGTTGCTGACCACGGCCGGAGGAACGCCCCCTACTTCTTCCGGCCCTGTTGAAAACCAGACGAAAGGTCCGGCGCAGAGACGCCTGTGCCTTGTCCAGGCCGCTGAAGGTATTCACAAAGTTGGTCAGCTCTTTTAAAAATGGGTGTCCAAAAAGCAGACCCTGAGCCGCAGGGCCCGACTCTGAAGTCGACAATTCTGCCAGCTTAGGGTCCAATTTCAGTAAAATGGAACGGCGCCGCTCTGCAGAGAGCGCACAGTTGGCATTACCCAACTGGCAAATGGCGCGTTGAGCCCAATTAATTAGCTCATCCGGATCAACCATCCGATTGGTACTCTTTGCCAGAAAACCAAGGTCCAACATTTTGGTGAGGGGCCCCAAGAGATCCAAAACCTTGTCTTGGCAAGCCCGCCAAGACCTATCAAGACCCTTTTTGGGATCTTTCACAAATTTGCGCAGGTACGTCGTCATGGTGGGATCCACCTCAGGGGTCTCCGCCAGATGGTCAGCCAAGTCCGGTCGTGGGCATTCAGACCGGAGACGGGCACGTACCTCCTTCTCAAAGGGCTGACGTATGTGCTGCTGGACGTACTCCGTCACAGCCGGGGAAGGAAGCCAAGCCGTGGACTGGGGATGGACAATGTCCGCCGGCTCAAAAGTAAGGACAGGTGGATGCGACGACGCATCGACAAAATGTTCTTTACACTTCTTTTGCTTGGGAGGGGGAGGAGCGGGGTCCGAGGACGAGGAGGACTGCAGGTCATCACTCTCGTCATCCTCCACAATAGCGGCAGGTTTGGCAGAGGACAAGGACTGCGCCAACTTTTTGAAGACTGAAGCATGTGGATTAGCAGGCGAAGAGGAAGAGGCCTTCTTAGCCGCAGGGACCCAACCCTGCTGTTCGGCATATTTTGTCAAGTGCCGCTTGAGAGGCGTGATAGCACGCACAAGAGCTTTATTCATTGAGTGCTGGACCCCCCGGTCCAAAGCCTCCACAAGATGTTGCTCCATGGTGTCTGGAGCCTCCTCATCAAATTCCTCATCTTCCTCATAGTAATATTCACTCATGTTTCACAGGGGTTGTGAAAAAAATATGCCCACAAATGAGGAAGGAAAATATGTAGAAGCCAAAGGCTAAGTTAAAGGGGGGTGAAAAAACCCTCACAGTAAGCCAAACTGCAGAAAACTACAGGCCAAAAGATGTAAAGAGTGGAGGGAGGGCTTACTGACACCAAAAAAACGTCACCCTAGGCAAAGCCTATGCCAATTATTACAGCCAGCGTCTTATTCCTAGAGACTGGCGTCTACAGGGTCAATCCCGGAGGCTGTGGGCGTTAACGCCTCAGGGGACGTCCTTCAGAGAGCTCCGGTGAGGAAAGGAACACGGAGCGCCGGAAATATCAAAACGCGCATGCGCGTTACACCGGCCGCCTACCAGGAAGGAGAGCAGCTCGCGCGAACAGCGCGAGGCTGCTCCGACCCAAAATTCCACTCCACAACAAGAAGAGAACACAGGCACAAAGCGCCCAATCTCAGGGTGGAGATGCCTCGCACCCAGCCGCGCCGCCACTCAAACGGGACAACCGAACGGAACGCGGCAACGAAAACGCCAGCAGCGCGAGAAGCGCAGAAACAATGCGGCAAGCAGATATCAAATACAAGCTGAGCAAGTAATACAAAGCGCAATGTAAATAACAATAACAAGGTAAGAAGCACTTAACTGGCTGCGGAGCAGCAAAGAAAGAGGAAGTGGGATTGTCTGCACGCTTATTTATACTACAGGACTCTATGGTTGTCGCCCAGGTGTTTCTGGGAAATGTGGTTTTTTACTTGGCTGCTGAGCTTTTCAATAAAGAAATGAGATAAGCATAATCGGAGCCTCCTGTCCTGCAATAGAATTCTATTCCATACTCATATATAGCATGTCGTAGAGCAGCGCATGTGCTGCCCAGGCTCGACCTATAAAGGTTGGAAGGCCTGGAACCTGCTGTAGTTATCACTCTTTGCCCAGGTTCCTGTTTACCACATTAAGATGTGCCCCTTTACTGGAAACCACAATTCTAGGCTTTCCATCTTAACTCCTAAGGAGACAATAAAGCATCTATGTACCAATGGATCACTTGCAGTGTTGGAAAGGAGGAGGATCCAGCCAGATCCCAAATCCAGCAGATATTATTAGCCAGATCGGGGGTCTATTTGGTCCCAGTGCAATATGCTGAATTTGTCCCAACACCTGGACACAATTCAGCATTGCCCGCATGTAGGCTGCTTTCTATTCGGAACAACAATGTGCAGGTGGCAGAGGGGTTTCATATTTTACATTCCAGATGGGCCCAAAACAAAGACCAAATTTTAAGAGCGGTAAGCCCTCCTTTTGCTCAAGAATAATCCTGGCTGGGAGCTATCTGGAGCCTCACAGCTTGTCGCCAATGCAAAAGAAGGAAAGAGAGGCATACAGTTTGTTATCTCTTCACAAGTTCTTAAGAGAAACTACAATTTGGAGGCTAGTTTTTACGTTTTTCAATCCCTGTTGTTAGAAATTGGGTTGTTGGTTGACTTGAGTATGAACCCTGGTCAAGCAGCAACAACAATTCTAGTCAGGGTAAGAGGTAGTCAAACCCTAAACTAACCTGTGCTCAACCTCTAGTAGCCTGGCACAGAGCAGGCAGGCTTAACTTTAGAGGCGGTGTTAGTTATTTGTGCATCACTTCAGATCACATCAAATCAGTAAAAACACTACACAAATAACTCTGATTTAAATAACCAATGATTATGTTTAAGTGCTCCCGGTCACCTCACTAAAGTACTTTTGTGTAACTAATGCTACTTAAGTTGGCCGAAGTTTAATGGGGGAGGGAGAAGAAAAAGAAAAAGACTGTATATGATAAGATCTGTCTACTTGTGTGATGTGACATGCCTTACAGTCGCAAAGAGTTTTAAAAAACAACAACTCTGATTTAAATAAATAAAACGAAACAAAAAAGACAAAAATCAAATTAGTAGAACTGGAGATATTGATTTTTAAAGTTTATAGTGAAAAATACCTTCACAAAGCACTAAGCACTCAAGGGATAGCTGGCCGCGCTGGACCAGGACAATGTCCCAAGTTCAGGCAGACCACAATGAAGTGTGGGCCACTACAGGGACCCAGTAAGGCCTGCAGAAAAAGCACCTGAAATTCTGGTTGCGGAGCATAGCGTGGATGCGCGTCGAAGATGCGTCATGCAGTAGAAGCGAGATGTGGCAAGGCTGCGGTGCAAGGTCCTGATGCATCGACGTTGAAGAGCCTGTCGAAGAGCTTACAATTCGATGTTCAGTGGCGAGGAGTAGCCGAGGTGATGCGTAAATTCTGATGAGTGGTGAAGCTTTGATGCGGAATTTCGGCGTCTTCGAGGTTGCCATTGATGAGGTGTGTGAGGAACTTGCGCCAGGAAAAGCATCATGAAATGGCGTTTCCAAAGGCAATGGATAGGTCCCCAGGTGAGGGAGGCAAAGGCTATGCATGTCTTTTGCGATGGCTCCAATCCACGCAACATCGAGGAGATGCTCCACTGTAAAGTCCATTTCCTGTAGGGAGATGAATCACCCCCACAGCTTGGGATTCTCACCCCTCATCTGCATGAACAATTTGAGTGACCAGTGGTCTTTCTGAACCAAGAAGTGAGTCCCAAACAAGTATGGTCTCGACTTCTTCAGTGCCTAGACCACAGCAAAATGTTCTGCTTCAATTGCACTCCACTTCTGTTCCCTTTGAAGTAACCTCTTAGTAATGAAGGTGACCAGTTGGTGAAGGTCCTCTTTATTCAACTGTGCTAAAAATAACCCTATGCCATTCTCATGTCTGCATTAGGAATTCCTTGGAGAAGTGAGGAGCCTGCAGTACAGGTGCTGTATACATGCCTCCTTGAGGGTATCAAAGGCTGTCTGACAGGCCTCTGTCCAGATCACCAATCTGGGCTGCTGCTTCGTAGTCAGCTCTGTTAAGGAGCAACAATGGTGCCATATTCCTTAACAAACATCCTAAAATATCCCTCATCTCAGTTTGAGTTTTAGGTGGTCACCAGGCAATGAAAGTCTCAATCTTGGCCTGGAGGGACTACACCTTGATAAGTGAAGAAAATATTTAGGAAATGCAAAATAACATGAAGTGGACATATAAATACACGAGACAAATATGTAATCAACCAAGTAAATATCAAAAATATATATGTTTTATTTATGTCACAATGTTTTTTTTTAGGTTTAGGAATATTTTTTTTTCAGTTAGAGAAATAGGAAACAAATAGCATTCTAAAAATATATAGTACAATGTAGTTGATAAGACCGAGTAGCTATCAAACAGCAGTCCATTGCTGCTCTTTTATTACACAGGCATACTCATTCATTAACTTTATACTGCGACTGTTTATACACTATTGATTCAAATGCTACAAGAATAAACAGTAAAGAGCATGAATGACATATTGTTTTCAAATTGAACATGGACTCTATATTGAAATAATTACAACTCAGTATGCAGATACATTGACATAATTAAAACTGCCATGCCTGACGAAATTTATGTCTACGCGCATTTCGGCGTTATGCCTTCATCAGGTAGCCATGTAGTGGAACAGACCTAAAGGATATTATCGACGAAGCATACTTAGTAAATTACATATAAGGGGTCCTACTACTAATCTCTGCTCACCCAATAGTCAGTACATAGTTATAAAACAATCTCTTATTGGACAATTGTGGGTGGAGAGAAAAAAAGAGAGAGAAAAGAATTGTCCAAGATTAGATACAAATAGTACATCTCTTAGATAACCTGTCACCGAAATTAGTGCTACATAGGAAATCCTAGTGATGAAGCATGGCAAGTGCGAAATGAAGCAACAGGGGTGCAGAAAGAGGCAAGAGAAGTGCAGAAATAGGCAAGAGAAGTGCACAAAGCGACAAGAGAATTGCTGAAAGAAGCAGCAGAGGTGTAAAAAGAAGCAAGAAAGTGCAGAAAGAAGCAAGTGAGATGCAAAACAGGCATGAAAGATACAGAAAGAGGGAAGACAAGTGCAGAAAGAAACAACAGGGTGCAGAAAGAAGCACATCAGGTGCAGAATGAGGCAACAGACGTGCAGAAAGAAAGAAGAGAGGTGCAGAAAAAGGCAAGAAAAGTGCAGAAAAAGACAAAAGAGGTACATAAAGAGACAACAGTGGTGCAGAAAGAAGCAAGTCAGGTGCAGAAAGAAGCATGGAAAGTGCAGAATGAGGCAACAGGGGTGCAGAAAGAGGCAAGAGAAGTGTAGAAAGAAGCAAGTGAGGTACAGAAAGAGCCAACAGAGGTGCAAAAAGAGGCAAGCGTAGTGCAGAAAAAGGTAAGAGAAGTGCACAAAGAGGGACTGCACCTTGACCCTAACCCCCAGGTGTCCCAGATACATCATGGAACCCTGTCCTATCTGGCACTTGATAGTCAGGCTTGCCTGCTGCAGGGCTTCGAGGACCTCCTGGGAGTAGTGCAGGTGTTCCTCCCTGGTGGAGAAGTAGACACCAATGTCACCCAGATAGATGGCACAGAAGGCCTCCTTTCAAGCCAGGACCCTATTACCCAACCTCTGGAAGTTGGTGGGGGCATTCTTCAAGACGAAGGGCATCCCCTGAGATTGGAAGTGGCCCTTTGGGGTTGAGAATGCTGACTTTTCTTTTTCCCCCTCAGTCAGAGCCATCTGCCAGTACCATGTTGTCAAATCAAAAGTACTGAGGAACTTGGGGGCACCTAGCCTGTTGATGAGCTCATCAGCTCTCACTATGGGGTGTCAGTCAGTTTTCTGGACGGAAATGAGACCTTCATAGTCCACACAGAACTTAAGTTTGGGAGTAGCGCCCAGTGGGACAGCCTGTGGGACCAGAATTGCAGGGCTGGACCAGGGAATGCTGGGGGGCTCAATCACCCCTAACACCAGCATCTTTGAGAATTCCTCCTTGATACTGGCCCCCACCTTATATGATAACCTGTACATTTTGTACTTCACAGGTTGACTGTCTCCAGTATCTCTGTCATGGATGCACAGGTGTGTGATCCAATGGGTGAGAGAGAACAGAGAGGCAAACTGCCCCAATAATTGGTAACAGTCGCTCTGCTGCTGTAGGATCAGGGTAGGGGAGAGGTTGACACCTTTCACTGACCCATCATGTTCCTGAGAAGATAGGACAGATAGAGGCTCACTCTCCTCTTCCTCTCCCTCATCTGTCACCAGGAGTGTGCTCACTTCGGACCTCTCTGAGTGGGGTTTGATGTGATTCACTTGGAGCACCCTTATGGTGTTCCTAGCCCTTACGCTCCTTTACCTCATATGGGTCTGTCCAGGGATCCTAGAGAGCTCTGGGATCTGCAGACTCCATGACCCATATATTCTGGCCAGGATGCAACTCCACCAGAGTGGGCTTCTTGTCGTACCAGAGCTTCATAACCTGTTAGCTGGCCTCAAGGTTGCTTTTTGCCTTTTCCAAAAGCGGTGCATCTAGGTGCGGAGGGCCAGCATGTAGCTGACTACATCCTCAGGGGGGTTTCTGGGGGCCTGCTGCCACCCCTCCCTCACAAGGCTCAGAGGTTCCCTAACAGGGTGGCCATAGAGGAGTCAAAAAGGGCTAAACTGTACTCTTTTTTATGGCACCTACCTGTAGGCACAAACAAGACATGTAAGGAGGACATCCCACTTATGCCTCGTGGGCTCAGGCACGCCCATTATCAAGTTTTTCAAGGGCTTGCTGAATCTCTCCATAAGACCAGTGGTTTGGGGGATGGTAGGGTGTGGTAAACTTGTTTGTTACCACACGCTCATCCCATATAGACTTCATGTATTCTGACATGAAGTTAAAGCCTCAGTCTACACTACCTCCTTGGGGAACTCCCCATAAGAGCTCTGGCCACTATAGATGCGGTCACTGACCACAGAGGGAAGGTCTCTGAGTAGCAGGTGGCATGGTCCACCAAGACTTGGGGTCCAAGAGTCCAATGATGTCGATGCCAACCCTTCCAATGGGCGTGGCAACAACAGGTAACAGGATCAGTGGAGCTTTGTGCTTTTTTACTGCCTTCCCACTGGCCTGGCAGGTGGGACAGGACCTACAGAATACATGTGAGGCCATTTTCATCCAGGGCCCATACAAGTGAGTAACAAGCATGGCAAAATTCTTGTCTTTCCCTAAATATCCTGCCTGGGGTAGATCATGAGCCATACTAAGTTGGAATGTCCTTCATCACAGGGCGACCACCAGCACATGGGCTGCCTTATAACCAGGAGCTTTCTACTCACTATATAGGTGGTCAGTGTCCCAATAGATCAGGTGAACCCCAGAGGTGTCGCCTGTCTACTGGGCTTCAGCTTGCCAACCAAGCCCTCTAGAGTGGGACACTTTTTCTGCATCTTGGTGAATTCCTCTCTGGTGGGCCCAACCTCAACTCCATGCCCCATGCCCCTCTATTTCGTGGCAGCTGTCTGAGCCATTGTTCCATGCTCCAAACGCCCTTGACTCCCTTCATGGACAGCCATGAACGTGCATTCATACAGATACACTCAGGCAATTCCCGCATCTCCAAATGTGACCTGAGTTCTACCTCCCTCCAGGTAGTGTGCTCCAGGTCATTGCCTAATAGACAATATAAAGCCATGGCAGGGGTCACAGCTACTTTTAGGAAATCTGATACACTCCCCAGTCAAAAAGAACTAGAGCCACCGGTAGATGACTCTCACGATTGTCAGCGATTTTGACTTGGTGGAATGTGTTAGGGAAGACCTGCTCTGAGGACACCAGCTGATTCTTCACAGTAGTCATACTGGCTCCTGTGTCTCTCAAAGCCTCCACACATGACCCACTGCCTGTACTCTGAAGTATTGGCAGGCCTATGGACTTTTGGCACCATCACCTTATCCCCACAGGTAAACTAAGGGCACCTTTGTCTCATTTGGAGTCGTCCTTGGGGTGGCCATACTTGTAGAATTTAGTGCATTGGGGTACACACCTCCCTGCCTGCATATCAAAAATCCAATTTTCTTCGTTCAGACTGGGACTGGTTACCACTACTCCCTTGAGAATTATATTAGGATCCTTTAGAGTTTTTCTTCTCCCTCTTTCTTCTAGTTGGAACCCTGAACACTTTTGGGGGAGTCCCCCCAGATACTTTCTAGGATACTGGTGCTGGCCCAGAGGTCCACCTTCTCAGCAAGCTTCCTGAGGTCATTCAGCCTACTGTCAACTAGGTGCTGGTGCAACTCTGCAAAACAAAACTGAGCATGTGCTCTTTCATAATCATATTGAACAGCCCATTGTAATAATTCACTTTACTGCCCCGCACCCATTCATGCACTGCCTTGCTGGAGTAATCCACAAAACCTACCCAGACAGGATGGAAGCCTCTGGCTGTCCCTCAACCTTTGGCTGTACTTTTCATGGATCAGCCCAAACTTTGCAATCAAAATATCTTTCATTGTTGTGTACCTGATTTAGTCCCCAAACTCTATCTTTAGAAATGTGTCCCTTCCCACAGTCAGTACAGGAAACAATGGTCACAGTGGTGAAAAATTAAAATATAGAACCGAACATCACCATGTAATCAAATCTTACAATTGGTTACATTCAGAGCATACTGATTTATTCGGTGAAACAGCATTAGTAGTCTGCACATTTCTATATACAATGCAGGTGCTCCAGGTGGAGGTTAAAAGAAGGTTACTCAAAAAGGAAGGTGTGCACTTGTGAGGATAGGAAAGGTCAAGTCAAGTGATACACATCAGAGGACTGACAGAAACCTATCCAGCTGCATGAAGGCAAAATTTACACATGAACATAGTAACATTATGACATAGATTATTGATCGCTCTTGTCTGTACTCGTCCACTCAGAAAAAAACATCGACGTTTCAACCCCCTAACTCTTGTAGGTAGATTAATCCTTACATTGGGGTCTTCGTCAGGACAGGAGGGAGAAAGGGAGACATCTACATTGAATTAATAGTGTGTCATTATTCTGGTGATGAAATTATGGAAAAATTGGATCATTTGTTAAAAGGACAAAAATGTTACCATTTGCAACAGTCTTGCAAATTCATGCGGTCAATTTCGAATTGATAGGACCCGTAGGCTTCAACGTCAAAGAGGCTGGAAGTGAACTGTAAATGAAGGAAATATGTATCAGAACCATTATATTGCCCAGAGGCGTGGATCTCACAGGGATAGATGCTGGAAAGTATTACTTTCCACTCACCCAAAGAATTAGTTAATGTGGCAAACAAAGTTAGCATGTCCCAAGTCTCAGCATTATGGAAATAGTGGAGCGTCATGGGTTGTAACAGTCGACGCCTGATACATCTGTGAGACCATTAGGAATCGTGTGCATTGTTAAATAGAAACTAACTGGTGTTCACATGGAATACAGGTATCCATAATATGTTTTGTATTAGTCTGTAATGACACAATATGGAGACTAATAAGGTTCAAAGTACTGGGGCTAATGGGTAATGGTAGGCAAAGTCAAAAGTAAACACTGTGACATACCTTGTTACATCATCATGGTGATAGACTCAATCCGACCTGTACGGCAAATGTGGAAAATGTTCTATTAACCATATGTGTGCTACTGTACTTAATTGAGCTCAATGTGCTTACTCAAAGCCTACGAAAAAACAGCAGCATCACTGCTTACCTGGCCGTGCTGTCCGAGCGTCTTCAGACACTGACAAGCGCGCTCGGGAGAATCTGGTATTTAAAACGTGCAAGAGTGGGATGCACGCCAAGCACATCCCGCGGACAGTTGCTGGATGCTGGCATGTTCCAAAAAAACAGCCTGCGGATACCGCTAACCGATGGGGATGAGCCTGAGCGGGTTAGTCATCCTATGACGTTGTTTTCACTTGCTGGTGTAAAAACTCCAGCTCCATCTGAGGGGCTGGCGGAGAAAGTTCGATCAGATTCTGGAATGAATTGTGTTCATGTGAAATGCACCGCTTACCCTAACGTCAGCGAATAGTTTCAGATCATAACGTCAAAACTTAGAGAGGGAACCCTGATCTGACATAGGGGATGGTGGGAAAACTGGTAACTAGAAAAGTCTTGGTTGGATGCACAGCTGTTTCACTTTGTGAGTTTATTTTGGTTAGGTTCACCGTAGGTGGCGTTATTACCCCTAAAAACGCCTATAGGTAACTTTAGAAAACGTGATTCCAGTGGATCACTGGGACCATCCCCTTGGGAACACTTTTTTCTCCTCTTGAATAATCAGAGGATTCCACATAGTTTAGTTTGTATTGTTGCTTGGTTTATTTGTAAACATGTTCTTTTTTCAACAAGAATTCATTAGAACCTGTTAAATTCCTTTGTGTAATTTCACATTTTCATCAATAAGGCATCATTATTGTACATATAGTCCAATGCATTTCGGGCTACACTTCGAGCCCTTCATCAGGGAATAACACTGTGAAGAAAAATATATAAATACCACTTATTTCTGAACGTAAAGCATGTGTTCGTATGACATGAAATAACTGATGTTTGAAAAAGCAATTGTTCTAACCCAGACATAATTGTTTGTTTGTCAAGATACAATGTTATGTAGCAAACAAAAAAATGAAAAAATACGGAGGAACGACTTACATGCCTGTCTTTATGTGTTCTATGCTGAAATGCTGGACATGGATAGAAGAAAGAGGGAATAAATTAGCTTATTGCTAACTGGGTGTAATCGTTAGAGGCTGAGCAAAGTTAAATAGCTCGGCTTTTGGCGCACTAACCTGTAGTTTGAAGAACGTGGCTCTGAATTACCGCGGGCGCGGGTTCATTGTGATTCCTTGCGTCTTCGGCAACAATGTTGCCGTTGTGTTTGTGCTTTCAAAAAACGGTCGCGGTCACGTGATCGCTAGTAACTGACACAAGACTATGGTGTGACCGACTCGTGTTAAATCTCTACTTCGGAATCTGTCTGCAATTTATGACTATTAATAAAGTGTTATTGAACGATAGATATTAATAAACTAAAAAGTTTTAGGTGTCTAATAGCAGTCGCGAACCTCGGTTTAGTGTGAAAGGAAAAAATAAATAAAGGAGTAACTTAGTGTGATGAGCTATGTCATGATCACATCGTACATGTTGCGGGTAGGGTGTATCACAGTGTAAATAAACAGTGTAGATGAACACATGAGTGCCAGGTAAAGGCACTTGAAGCAAATTTACAAGTAACATGAGAATTCTGTCCTTTCATTAAGTCCGAATGGTTTCTGAGTACACAGTTTATATATCCATGAGTTTTCTCTTTGAAGTGAATATTTTGTGTTGTCTCTGCCTTCAATCTTTTTGATACTTTACAAAATTAGAAATTTTAGTTGTGCAATATTATGCTTTTGTTCCATGAAATGCATTGCAACTGTGGATTTCACGTTCTTTAGGTGTATGTTAGACTTATGTTCTGTGATTCTCACTTTGATGCGTCGTTCAGTCTTTCCAATGTATAGTTTACCACAGGGGCACTTTAGTACGTATATTACATTGGATGAATCACAAGTTGCATTAACTCTGAGCTTGATTTCCTGTCCTTTCATAGGATGATTGATTTTATTACCTTTTATAATGTTATTACAATGTCCACAGTTGTGGCATGGTTTGGTTCCTCTAAAAATTTCTGTTGTGACCGTCTGTGGTTGGATCATTTCCCCAATGTTTTTGGTTCTGGTGAACGCTAATAGCGGTTGATCTTTGAAACAGTTATTGAAGTCAGGTTCCAGGGTTAGCATTCGCCAATGTTTGAGTATGGTCTTTTTAAATTTGTTGCTTGATGTTGAAAACTTAGATATGGCAACAATCCTGGTTTGCTCTTTTGTCTGGCTTGGTTGTAGTAATGTCCTTCTGTCAATTTGTGCGAGCTTTTGTTTGGATTCCTCCATGATATGCATTGGGTATCCTCTTTGTTTGAACTTGTTTTTTATTTCTGTTATCCTTTTTTGCATCATAGTCGGTTCAGACGTGATTATTTTTATTCTGGCCATTTGTGAAAAAGGTAAAAACCTCTTGAGATTGTGTTCATGAAAGCTACTATAATGTAGCATGTTGTTTCTGTCTGTGCTCTTAATATGAAGGTCAGTTTCAAGTCCTTTGTATGTACGATTAACTTTGACATCCAAGAATGTGATGGTAGTATTTGATATTTCCCAGGGTAGACAGTCAAAATATTGAGTTGGAAATATCGACCTACCATAATATCGAGTCTGAAATATCGAAGGAGCATAATATCGAAGGCAAGAATATCGTAGGACAGAATATCGACCCAAGGTAAGTAATATCGAAATACTTAATATCGATGTAAGTAATATCGAAGTTAGTAATATCGATAGCATATATATCGATGTTAATAATTTCGATGACACTAATATCGATATTTGTATTATTTTATAGTTTTTTATTATGTATGTGTTATATGTTTAATTTAAGTATTTAAAATAATTACTATTATATGTGTATACATTTTCTATAATAATATAGAAATTTATAAGGAAATTTGATGTTTTAGTACCGGAGCGGGTTGTGGGTTTATAGGGGAATAGGGTGGGAAGTAATTTAATTATGGTAAGTTGATTAATAATTAGTAGGATTAATTAATTAATTATAATTATTTGCTAAATAATATTGATTAATTGGGAAATAATTAATTGATTAATTGATATATATTTTCTGTAGCGGGATGTGGGTTTATAGGGGAATAGGGTGGGGAGTAATTTAATAATAATTAATTAATTAATATATGTTTTTAAATATTTATAACTAATTAATTGGCAAATAATTAATATTAATTAGTTAATTAATTAATATAATTTTGTACATATTTTAAATTAGTAATTAATTGGTAATTAAATAATATTAGTTAGTTAATTACATTATTAGAGTAATTTATTTATATATATAATTTTTAGTTACTGTTAATTAATTAATTGGGGAAAAATGATATTAATTATTAAATTATATTAATTACAGCTTATGTGCTAATATATTTACTTTATTGTTATTGTTAATTAATTATTAATTGCTAATTAAATAATATTATTTAACTTTGGGTTAAGGAGTATTTTTAGGGTTCAGGGTCATTTTTGGGTTTTTGGGTAAAGGGGTATTTTGAGTGTTTAGGGTCAGTTTTCAGTTTTTGGGTAAAGGGGTATTTTTAGGGTTCAGGGTCAGTTTTCAGTTTTTGGGTAAAGGGGTATTTTTAGGGTTCAGGGTCAGTTTTCAGTTCATGGGTAAAGGGGTATTTTTAGTGTTCAGGGTCAGTTTTCAGTTCATGGGTAAAGGGGTATTTTTAGGGTTCAGGGTCAGTTTTCAGTTTTTGGGTAAAGGGGTATTTTTAGGGTTCAGGGTCAGTTTTCAGTTCATGGGTAAAGGGGTATTTTTAGTGTTCAGGGTCAGTTTTCAGTTCATGGGTAAAGGGGTATTTTTAGGGTTCAGGGTCAGTTTTCAGTTCATGGGTAAAGGGGTATTTTTAGGGTTCAGGGTCAGTTTTCAGTTTTTGGGTAAAGGGGTATTTTTAGGGTTCAGGGTCAGTTTTCAGTTCATGGGTAAAGGGGTATTTTTAGGGTTCAGGGTCAGTTTTCAGTTCATGGGTAAAGGGGTATTTTTAGGGTTCAGGGTCAGTTTTCAGTTCATGGGTAAAGGGGTATTTTTAGGGTTCAGGGTCAGTTTTCAGTTTTTGGGTAAAGGGGTATTTTTAGGGTTCAGGGTCAGTTTTCAGTTCTTGGGTAAAGGGGTATTTTTAGGGTTCAGGGTCAGTTTTCAGTTTTTGGGTAAAGGGGTATTTTTAGGGTTCAGGGTCAGTTTTCAGTTCATGGGTAAAGGGGTGGTTTTTGGGTTCAGGGTCAGTTTTCTCGACTGTTGCACTCTCTGGAGTGGGAATAGTAATTTTATCCCTACGCTATCAAACGCTTTCCCTACTGTTCCACTCTCTGGAGTAGGAATAGTAATTTTTACCCTTACGCTATCCAACGTTTTATATAATTAATTGTTAAAATATCACATGTTTATTTTATTTTTTATATTACTTACATTTTATGTATGTTATTGTTTTATGTTTGTACATGTATTAGTAAATTAGAATATATTTCATTAATTTAGAAATTAGTAAATTAATTATTAATACTTATTGTTCAGTACATATATATTATATCTTTACTGTATATATTTAATTAATGTATTATTAATATATATGTTTTATTTATTAATTTTAAACATTATTAGATACTTTTAAATATGTATATTTTATTTATTAGTGTTATATACTTACTTTTACATTTATATATATTAAAAAACAAAATCGATATTTTTAACATCGATATTTTTTACAACGATATTATTTTTTCGATATTTTTGTACTTACCATGTTGTAGATAGGATGTCGATATTTTTGCCCTCGATATTGTTGACTCGATATTCTTGTAGGTCGATATTTTTGTAGTCGAAATTCTGTCATAGATCCATTTCCCAGGTTAGTTGGATTCTTTCATCAATTTTATTAAATTCTGTCAAGGCTTTGTGTAGTTCTTCTTTGGAGCTTGACCAAATTATGAAGATATCATCGATATATCGATATAAGTCCGCTGGATGCACTCCGGGCTGGGAATGTCTTGAGGGAGATGGTGCAGGGAATCTCTGATAACCTGTTGATTTTAATGAGGCCACTCCTTAATCCTTTTTGAAGCAAGGCAAAGTCCTCAAGACTGTAGTACCAAATGTGCACCAGGGGCAGTCCTTTTGAACACCAGGGTTCCAGAAGGGCAGTCCTTCTTCTTGTAGCTTCAGACAGCAAATCTGAATTGCTATGTAGCTCTCACATATGTATTGAATGATCTGGTGCAACAAGCAGGGTGCCACCCAAAAGCATGGCAGCTTTCTCCAAAGTGTGATTTATTCTTGTCACACAAAGCACTGCCCTTTAAAATTGAAGACAGAGATTTTTCTCTCAGTTCGAGTACGAGTTGGCTAAACCAACCTTGTGGTGTGGGCCATTTCCCTTAAAACTCCTCCTCCAGTCCTTCAGCAAATTCCAATCACTCGCCATCCGGCTGGGGGTACAGGAAAAGCCTTTCCGGCCTGTTCTCTGCAGCTGCAGAGCTCCCCCATCAGATAACCTCTGCTCTATACAGGCTTTTTAACACATCATCAAAGCAGCTTGGCTAAGCCTCTTAAGGCTGCCCAATCAGGAAAGGCTGCCACAAGGCTGAATGTTGGCTCCCAGAAAAGAAAGTCCTATAACTTTTTTCTGTACTAGTTCCTATATATTCAACAGTGGCAAGTTGTTGGATTTATCAATGCCAATCTTTTAAGTCCTTGAATGACATTTTAACTCAATACTTGCAATGTGTATACTTAAATAGCATATTCCAATGTTAGCCTATGGAGCTGATAATCTACAAGGGGGTGCTGAAATTGACACTTTTTTCCCCTCACCAGGGCATATAAAACATATTTTATATTGTCCCTGCTTATAGTTGCATGGCACCCCACCACTGGGGAACTTAGGGAGACCTTGGGGGTGACCTATATGTACAAAAAAGGTTGTTTCCTACTTTGGAAGTACCTTTATTTCAAACGTCAAATTAGCATATAATTTAGTTTTAAAGACAGTCTGCAAAGCAGAGCTGCCTTTAAACATTACAGCAGGCAACACAATAGTGCTCACTTCAGTGCAGGAAATCTATGGGGCCTCGAAACCCTCATGCCCTATTATATACTACGGAGGTATTGATAGTTTGAATCCCACGTTCTTTATTATATACTTGGGACTTACAGGGGTCTGTCATTGCCAATTGTAATTATACTTAATTGGCATATATTTTTTTCATCAGAGCACTGGCCCTGGTTAGCAGAGCCCAGGGCACAGTCAGAATCAGTTACCACCAGTATCAGTCAAAAAATGCGGGTGAACAGGGCAGAAGAGATGGCTTTCTCACAATGAGCCAGTAAAATATTCTTCTTTTCCAAGGTTCTTTCTGCCTTATTCTTCTTTGTTTTTATTTTGGCCATTTGCAGCTTGAATTCCCTCTCTCCCTCCCTTCCGGGGACAGGCCATGGGAGGAGACGCTGCAGGGAGTTCCATTCTAGGGGTCACACCCTCTCCTTCTGTTGCAGGTGGTTCCTCTACCTCCTCTTCCTCTCCTGTGGTCTCACCAGGTATGGAGTGAGCTTCTGCCCTGGCCCTTAGCACCTTTTGCAATTTCACCTTTCTGTTGAAGCTCTTGGCAGGAAGTTCAAACTCCTTGAAAAAGTCCTTGTGCTGGGCTACACTGTAAAACTCCATGTTAGCCACCGTAAATCCCATGCTTGCAGATGTGGTTTCAGATCCAACAGACAGAGACATGATTTTAAAAAATCAGAAATGCAAATCAGGGAAAATTTAAAATTCAAATTTGTCTTAGATATCGAATGGTAGTGTACACTAAATCACTGTATGCCACTGCACAAACACAAATCATTCCACAGCTGCCACCAATGTTAGAAATTGGGTTGGGTTGTTGGTTGACTTGAGTATAGGCCTTGTCAAGCAGCAACCCCAATCCTAGCCATGGTAAGAGGCAAGCAAACCCTAAATTACCCAGTGCTCACCCTTTGTTACCTTTGCTCAGAGCAGTAAGGCTTAACTTTAGAGGCTGTATGTACAATATTTGTGGAACAGTTCACACAGTAAATAAGTGAAAACACCACACAAAAATATTCCACACCAAGTTAGAAAATACCTTTGATTTTAATAAATAAAACAAGAGCCAAACAGACAGAAATCCAATTAATAGAACTGAGGACATTGATTTTTAAAGTGTATTGTGGAAAAATTGCGCCGAAAAGCTCAAATTGCTAATGAGGGATATCTGGTCGCTCCCGACTGGGACAAAGTCACAAGTTCAGGCTGAGCGCAATGGAGCACAGGCCGGCTACAGGAACCCAGCTAGGTCCCCTGGTGAGAGCAGCGCTAGGATTGGTATGGGAGTTTGGAGCCAGTCTGCCTGCATATCTTGAGAAGAGAAGACCATCGAGGAGAAAGTTGCGTCACAGTCGCAGGTAAGTGTTCTTAAGTTTTGGTTTGGTTTTAAGGTCCCAACTGCCCTACCACCCTCTGACATGCCAGCTGCCACTGACAATAAAGATTTAAACACATGCCTTGCAGTTGCATGCAAATCTTTGATGCTGCTTCATAGTTCACTGTGCTATATTAGAAGGCTTGCAATTTATGAACTGCAAGTAATAAAATCATCTCTGTGTCTAAATTAGTAACCTGTCTACATAAAATAAAAATCTGTCATTTGCATGTTATAATGTGTGCTTTGCAGGAGACATAATAACTCTTGCTACCTTATTAACCAAACTGCGTTTAGACAAAACACAAATCTCTCCAGCAAGTGTATTAACCACCAGTATTATATTACCATTATTATTATTCACTGAGACTTAGGGGGTCATTAGCATGACGGGCGGACTCAGTCCGCCCGCCATCCTATCGGTTATTGGGACCGCCTGCCATAAGGGCGGGGTTCTCGTGGGGTGTATTAGGATGCGCCCGCCACTGTGGAGGGTGCATCCTGCATTTTTAGCATTGTGGCGGGCGGTGCCCTCAGCACCGCCCGCCACAATGCTAAAAATGTACATATACATTTGCATAAACAAAGCGCCAGGCCACGAGTGGTGCCTGCCGCTTTGTTTATGCAAATGCAGGGGGGTACCACAGGTACCCCCCGTGTGCACCCCCCACCTCTCTTTCACTCTGGGGGCCCACAGGGGCCCCCAAAGTGAAGACCGCATGCCTTTCACCATGGAAAGGCATCTACAAAAGCCCAAGTTAATATGGCTGGCGGTGTCTATTAGACACCGCCACCATATTGGACCTTTTCCGCCCCGGTCGCCTTGCGACCGGGGCGGAATAGCGGCGGACGGTCTCTCCGTCCGCCGCGGTCCCCCCCCCCATCCTAATATGGTGCTGGGTTATTTAGGTGAGGATGGCGGGCGGATTGCCCCCGCCAGGCCGGTGGTGGCTACCACCAGCCTGGCGGGGGCAATCCGCCTGCCATCCTAATGGGCCCCTTAGTGGGCACACAAATCTCGCTCTCTCCATCAGGTGCATTAAACCCATAAGATATTTTAAAATGCAGCCTGTGCAACCAAGTAATCCAGAACAGATTTACTATTATGTTTCTCCTTGTTGCCCATTTCTTTGTGGCAGGGTTTCTAAAGAATAAATGTATAAAATTGACTGTCAGACTGCCTTTCATAACTCCACTTTTTGTAGCCACACCTTGTCCAACAATTTGTGAAGTAAACTTTTCCCAATTCCAGCACTTATCGCTTGTCACTTTGTTTGTTTTTGTTATATTTTGTTCAACAGCTTCCATCACCACATTTCGCGCATTGTGGTTACCGGTTCTATTATCGGTAGGTTTGTTGTTATGTACTGTGCTCTTTGACCTATGTAAATCGTTTCTGTTTGCCGTATTCAACCAAACAAGAGCTAGTCAAACAAATCAACGCGAAAAGGTACAATCAATCAACACAACACCTCACGCAGTTTAGTTCATAGCATTAATGTAGCACATTTATACCACTAGCGTGACCTCCAAGCGCTGACAAATGAAGCATCCTCAGATTTCACACTTCATCGCCAGTTTGTTCACTGGCACACACCAGGTTCGTATTTTAAATAAGCTTGTCACTTTAATTTAGTCTAGCATGATATTTTCGCGTGCCTTGTAGTGCCATCTTGTGGGAGCAAAAGCGAATGAAGTATTTTAAAATATGCGAAAACATTTTGCACTAGGAACCTGTCTGAAAAATTGCACATTTAAAAAAAAAAAAAAGAAAAGAAAAGCGAGTGCATAACCAAACTGCTGAAAAACACCTACCAGATCTATTCCAGCACAGGTGTATAGATGAGTATTCCATTACAAGCAATACACAGTTCTAAAAAGGAGAAAATGAAAGAAAAATGCTCTGCCCATAATGACTGCAAGAAGGCTTGACTGCATCATTTAAGGACATGCTATGGACGTCTGAGGTGCATCGCTGGACTGAAACTGAACTCATCAGATTACAACTGAGCATCACATGCTATCACCAGCGGATACCGTTCTTGATATGTCTCCTAGTCCTGTGACTCGTGGGCGAGCAGAGAGAGGCATTCAATAGTTATCAGGGGACGAAGATCTGACCCTGGCATTTTCTGATCACGTGTCATGGTGTAATAAAGGGTTAGAAATACTGCAAGAGTTGTATAAAATGAAATGGTAGTACGTTATTATAACCAAAAGGGCATGAAAATCCGTGCTAGGTATAGATGTTTTTTTCCACTGGTGTGAAGGGGCTTCATTGAGCCACAACCTTGTGACACCTAAAGACCAAGCACCGCTGTTAAAACTGACAGTAGAATTCCATCCTCAGCAAGGATGGAAACCAGGGAATGAGGCACTGGAATTCCAGCAGGACTTAAACATCCTACTGGAAGACAAGACTTTACAACACATCTCTTTTTCTTTCCTTTACCGAGGACAACAGTTAGTCATAGTATCACGACCAACGCTTGAAAAAAAAAAAAAACAACAGGACAACACAAATGAAAACTACACACAAAATCCGACAAGCAGACAGGCACTCAGCCAAACGCAAAATGATACACACAGAGGCCTACAAACACATAAAAATACACATCAGAACAAAGAAAGAACCTGAACAATATACCAAAGGAAGAACAGAATAATTTGAAAACCAAGAAAACACAGCTCAGTAAGAAAACCCCTTAGATATAATCAAATCTCAAACATGAAACTTAACTGCAGACAGTCCCTTCTAACCGCCCAGGGAGCTTGCACCCACTTACCTCCCTCTAACTGCAGACAAACCCTTTTAGCCGCCCAGGGAGCCGGCACCCACTTACCTCCCTCTGACTGCAGACAACCCCTTCTAACCGCCCATGGAGCCTGCACCCACTTACCTCCCTCTAACTGAAGACAACCCCTTCTAACCGCCCTGGAAGCCTACACCCACTTAACTCCTTCTAACTGCAGACAACCCCTTCTAACCGCACAGGGAGCCTGCACCCACTTACCTCCCTCTAACTGCAGACAACCCCTTCTAACCACCCATGGAGCCTGCACCTACTTACCTCCCTCTAACTGCAGACAAACCCTTTTAGCCGCCCAGGGAGCCGGCACCGACTTACCTCCCTCTGGCTGCAGACAACCCCTTCTAACCGCCCATGGAGCCTGCACCCACTTACCTCCCTCTAACTGAAGACAACCCCTTCTAACCGCCCTGGAAGCCTACAACCACTTAACTCCTTCTAACTGCAGACAACCCCTTATACCGCACAGGGAGCCTGCACCCACTTACCTCCCTCTAACTGCAGACAACCCCTTCTAACCCCCCATGGAGCCTGCACCTACTTACCTCCCTCTAACTGCAGACAACCCCTTCTAACCGCCTAGGGAGCCTGCACCCACTTACCTCCCTCTAACTGAAGACAAATCCTTCTAACCGCCCAGGGAGCCTGCACCCACTTACCCTCCTCTAACTGCAGACAACCCCTTCAAGCCGTGCAGGGAGCTTGCATCCACTTACCTCCCTCTAACTGCAGACAAACCCTTTTAGCCGCCCAGGGAGCCGGCACCCACTTACCTCCCTCTGACTGCAGACAACCCCTTCTAACCCCCCATGGAGCCTGCACCCACTTACCTCCCTCTAACTGAAGAAGACCCCTTCTAACCGCCCTGGAAGCCTACACCCACTTAACTCCTTCTAACTGCAGACAACCCCTTCTAACCGCACAGGGAGCCTGCACCCACTTACCTCCCTCTAACTGCAGACAACCCCTTCTAACCACCCATGGAGCCTGAACCTACTTACCTCCCTCTAACTGCAGACAAACCCTTTTAGCCGCCCAGGGAGCCGGCACCCACTTACCTCCCTCTGGCTGCAGACAACCCTTTCTAACCGCCCATGGAGCCTGCACCCACTTACTTCCCTCAAAATGAAGACAACCCCTTCTAACCGCCCTGGAAGCCTACACCCACTTAACTCCTTCTAACTGCAGACAACCCCTTCTAACCGCACAGGGAGCCTGCACCCACTTACCTCCCTCTAACTGCAGACAACCCCTTCTAACCACCCATGGAGCCTGCACCTACTTACCTCCCTCTAACTGAAGACAACCCCTTCTAACCGCCCAGTGAGCCTGCACCCACTTACCCTCCTCTAACTGCAGACAACCCCTTCAAGCCGCCCAGGGATCCTGCACCTACTTACCTCCCTCTAACTGCAGACAACCCCTTCTAACCACCCAGGGAGCCTGCACCCACTTACCTCCCTCTAACTGCAGACAAACCCTACTAACCGCCCAGGGAGCCTGCACCCACTTACCCTCCTCTAACTGCAGACAAACCCTTATAGCCACCCAGGGACCCTACATCAACTTACCTCCCTCTAACTGCAGACAAACCCTTCTAGCCGCCCAGGGAGCCTGCACCCACTTACCTCCCTCTAACTGCAGACAACCCCTTCTAACCGCCCAGAGAGCCTGCACCCACTTACCTCCCTCTAACTGCAGACAACCTCTTCTAACCACCCATGGAGCCTGCACCCACTTACCTCACTCTAACTGCAGACAACCCCTTCTAACCACCCATGGAGCCTACTCCCACTTACCTCCCTCTAACTGAAGACAACCCCTTCTAACCGCCGAGGGAGCCTGCACCCAGTTACCCTCCTCTAACTGCAGACAACCCCTTCTAGCCGCCCAGGGAGCCTGCACCCACTTACCTCCCTCTAACTGCAGACAACCCCTTCTAACCGCCCAGGGAGCCTGCACCCATTTACCTCCCTCTAACTGCAGACAGCCCCTCCTAGCCGCCAAGGGATCCTGCACCTACTTACCTCACTCTAACTGCAGACAACCCCTTCTAACCACCCAGGGAGCCTGCACCCACTTACCTCCCTCTAACTGCAGACAAACCCTTCTAGCCGCCCAGGGAGCCTGCACCCACTTACCTCCCTCTAACTGCAGACAAACCCTTTTAACCGCCCAGGGAGCCTGCACCCACTTACCCTCCTCTAACTGCAGACAAACCCTTCTAGCCGCCCAGGGAGCCTGCACCCACTTACCTCCCTCTAACTGCAGACAAAACCTTCTAGCCGCCCAGGGAGCCTGCACCCACTTACCTCCCTCTAACTGCAGACAACCCCTTCTACCCGCCCAGGGAGCCTACACCCACTTACCTCCCTCTAACTGCAGACAGCCCCTTCTAACCGCCCAGGGAGCCTGCACCCACTTACCGCCCTCTAAGTGCAGACAACCCCTTCTAACTGCCCAGGGAGCCTGCACCCACTTACCTCCCTCTATCTGCAGACAACCCCTTCTAACCACCCATGGAGCCTGCACCCACTTACCTCCCTCTAACTGCAGACAAACTCTTCTAACCGCCCAGGGAGCCTGCACCCACTTACTTCCCTCTAACTGCAGGCAGCCCCTTCTAACCGCCCAGGGAGCCTGCACCCACTTACCTCCCTCTAAGTGCCGACAACCCCTTCTAACCGCCCAGGGAGCCTGCACCCACTTACCTCCCTCTAACTGCAGACAACCCCTTCTAACCACCCATGGAGCCTGCACCCACTTACCTCCCTCTAACTGCAGACAAACCCTTCTAACCGCCCAGGGAGCCTGCACCCACTTACCTCCCTCTAACTGCAGACAGCCCCTTCTAACCGCCCAGGGAGCCTGTACCCACTTACCTCCCTCTAACTGCAGACAAACCCGTATAGCCGCCTAGGGATCCTGCACCCACTTACCTCCCTCTAACTGCAGACAAACCCTTCTAACCGCCCAGGGATCCTGCACCCACTTACCTCCCTCTAACTGCAGACAAACCCTTCTAGCCGCCCAGGGAGCCTGCACCCACTTACCTCCCTCTAACTGCAGACAACCCCTTCTACCCACCCAGGGAGCCTGCACCCACTTACCTCCCTCTAACTGCAGACAACACCTTCTAACCGCTCATGGAGCCTGCACCCACTTACCTCCCTCTAACTGCAGACAACCCCTTCTAACCGCCCATGGAGCCTGCACCCACTTACCTCCCTCTAACTAAAGACAACCCCTTCTAACCGCCCAGGGAGCCTGCACCCACTTACCTCCCACTAACTGCTGACACCCCCTTCTAACCGCCCATGGAGCCTGCACCCACTTACCTCCCTCTAACGGAAGACAACCCCTTCTAACCGCCCAGGGAGCCCGCACCCACTTACCTCCCTATAACTGCAGACAGCCCCTTCTAACCACCCATGGAGCCTGCACCTACTTTCCTCCCTCTAACTGCAGACAACCCCTTCTAACCGCCCATGGAGCCTGCACCCACTTACCTCCCTCTAACTGAAGACAATCCCTTCTAACCGCCCAGGGAGCCCGCACCGACTTACCCTCCTCTAACTGCTGACGAACCCTTCTAGCCGCCCAGGGAGCCTGCACCCACTTACCTCCCTCTAACTGCAGACAACCCCTTCTAGCCGCCCGGGGATCCTGCACCTACTTACCTCCCTCTAACGGCAGACAACCCTTTCTAACCACCCAGGGAGCCTGCACCCACTTACCTCCCTCTAACTGCAGACAAACCCTTCTAGCCGCCCAGGGAGCCTGCATCCACTTACCTCCCTCTAACTGCAGACAAACCCTTCTAACCGCCCGGGAAGCCTGCACCTACTTACCCTCCTCTAACTGCAGACAAACCCTTATAGCCACTCAGGGACCCTGCATCCACTTACCTCCCTCTAACTGCAGACAAACCCTTCTAGCCACCCAGGGAGCCTGCACCCACTTACCTCCCTCTAACTGCAGACAACCCCTTCTAACCGCCTAGAGAGCCTGCACCCACTTACCTCCCTCTAACTGCAGACAACCCCTTCTAACCACCCATGGAGCCTGCACCCACTTACCTCCCTCTAACTGCAGACAACCCCTTCTAACCGCCCATGGAGCCTTCACCCACTTACCTACCTCTAACTGAAGACAACCCCTTCTAACCGCCCAGGGAGCCTGCACCCACTTACCCTCCTCTAACTGCAGACAAACTCTTCTAGCCGCCCAGGGAGCCTGCACTGACTTACCTCCCTCTAACTGCAGACAACCCCTTCTAACCGCCCAGGGAGCCTGCACCCATTTTTCTCCCTCTAACTGCAGACAACCCCTTCTAGCCGCCCAGGGATCCTGCACCTACTTACCTCCCTCTAACTGCAGACAACCCCTTCTAACCCCCCAGGGAGCCTGCACCCACTTACCTCCCTCTAACTGCAGACAACCCCTTCTAGCCGCCCAGGGAGCCTGCACCCACTTACCTCCCTCTAACTGCAGACAAACCCTTCGAACCGCCCAGGGAGCCTGCACCCACTTACCCTCCTCTAACTGCAGACAAACCCTTATAGCCACCCAGGGACCCTGCATCCACTTACCTCCCTCTAACTGCAGACAAACCCTTCTAGCCGCCCAGGGAGCCTGCACCCACTTACCTCCCTCTAACTGCAGACAACTCCTTCTAGCCGCCCAGGGATCCTGCACCCACTTACCTCCCTCTAACTGCAGACAACCCCTTCTAACCGTCCAGGGAGCCTGCACCCACTTACCTCCCTCTAACTGCAGACAAACCCTTCTAGCCGCCCAGGGAGCCTGCACCCACATATCTCCCTCTAACTCTAGACAACCCCTTCTAACCACCCAGGGAGCCTGCACCCACTTACCTCCCTCTACCTGCAGACAAACCCTTCTAACCACCCATGGAGAATGCACCCACTTACCTCCCTCTAAGTGCAGACAACCCCTTCTAACCGCCCAGGGAGCCTGCTCCCACTTACATCCCTCTAACTGCAGACAAACCCTTCTAGCCGCCCAGGGAGCCTGCACCCACTTACCTCCCTCTAACTGCAGACAACCCCTTCTAACCACCCAGGGAG
Organism: Lissotriton vulgaris; assembly: GCF_964263255.1. NCBI lineage: Eukaryota > Metazoa > Chordata > Amphibia > Caudata > Salamandridae > Lissotriton > Lissotriton vulgaris. Next base: position 469,013,374 of record NC_141685.1, on the reverse strand, counting down.
TCTGCACCCACTTACCTCCCTCTAACTGCAGACAAACCCTTCTAACCGCCCAGGGAGCCTGCACCCACTTACCTCCCTCTAACTGCAGACAACCCCTACTAGCCGCCTAGGGAGCCTGCACCCACTTACCTCCCTCTAACTGCAGACAAACCCTTCTAACCGCCCAGGGAGCCTGCACCTACTTACCTCCCTCTAACTGCAGACAAACCCTTCTAGCCGCCCAGGGAGCCTGCACCCACTTAACTCCCTCTAACTGCAGACAACCCCTTCTAACCACCCAGGGAGTCTGCACCCACTTACCTCCCTCTAACTGCAGACAAACCCTACTAGCCGCCCAGGGAGCCTGCACCCACTTACCTCCTCTAACTGCAGACAAACCCTTCTAACCGCCCAGGGAGCCTGCACCTACTTACCTCCCTCTAACTGCAGACAAACCCTTCTAGCCGCCCAGGGAGACTGCACCCACTTACCTCACTCTAACTGCAGACAAACCCTTCTAGCCGCCCAGGGAGCCTGCAACCTCTTAACTCCCTTCTAACTGCAGACAACTCCTTCTACCCGCCCAGGGAGCCTGCACCCACTTACCCTCCTCTAACTGCAGACAACCCTTTCTAACCACCCATGGAGCCTGCACCCACTTACCTCCCTCTAACTGCAGACAAACCCTTCTAGCCGCCCAGGGAGCCTGCACCCACTTACCTCCCTCTACCTGCAGACAAACCCTTCTAACCACCCATGGAGAATGCACCCACTTACCTCCCTCTAAGTGCAGACAACCCCTTCTAACCGCCAAGGGAGCCTGCACCCACTTACCTCCCTCTAACTGCAGACAAACCCTTCTAGCCGTCCAGGGAGCCTGCACCCACTTACCTCCCTCTAACTGCAGCAACCCCTTCTAACCACCCATGGAGCCTGCACCCACTTACCTCCCTCTAACTGCAGACAAACCCTTCTAGCCGCCCAGGGAGCCTGCACCCACTTACCCCCTTCTAACTGCAGACATCCCCTTCTAACCACCCAGGGAGCCTGCACCCACTTACCTCCCTCTACCTGCAGACAAACCCTTCTAACCACCCATGGAGAATGCACCCACTTACCTCCCTCTAAGTGCAGACAACCCCTTCTAACCGCCAAGGGAGCCTGCACCCACTTACCTCCCTCTAACTGCAGACAAACCCTTCTAGCCGTCCAGGGAGCCTGCACCCACTTACCTCCCTCTAACTGCAGACAACCCCTTCTAACCACCCACGGAGACTGCACCCACTTAGTTTCCTCTAACTGCAGACAAACCCTTCTAACAGCCCAGGTTTTGCCATTTTCCAATTTTACCCAATTTCCACAAGTTCCTTCACTTTACATGGCCCTTTAAATTTGTATAAACCTTGACCACATCGACCCTGCTTGACCTTGACTCAATCTCGCTTTTTTATAATAAACAATCCATGACCTGCTCTTTGTGAAACTTACCATTGGTCTGTGCTGTCACATTATTCAACTAGGAAGGTAGTAGTTTGGTGCCAGGAGACCAGCCCCCCATGAATTCAAAAGGAGACTTACCTTTAATGAAATTTGCATTAGTGCTGTGAGCCCACGCATATCTTTCTTGGTTTCTTGCACATGTAGCCCTGGTTTAACCCTCAATTCCGTAGTGCCTTTGACCAATTTATTTATCCTCTCCACCAAACCGTTCCCTTGTGGATTATAAAGTGAAGTACAAGTACCTCTAACACCAATGCCCTGTAAAAATGTAAGCATCTCAATTGAAGTTAGTTGGGTACAATTGTCAGTAACTAGGACTGACAGAGCTTAATCTCTGAGAAAAATTGGAAGCCACAACCCTGTGACCAGGCACCACAATTCAAACTGACCAGTATAATTCCATCCTCAACAAGAATGAAAACCAGTGAATCAGACACTGGAATTCCAGCAGGCCATAATCATTCTACAGAATGAAAAGTCTTTGTAACTAAAATATCAGGGAAATGCTTTGCATCTTCAATGTAGAACACATTTTTCAAGAAATGTTGTACATTAAATGTGCTTTCAGAAGCCTTTTTAAAACTTGAAATAAATCAATAGGCGAGAGTGACATTGTTTGGTGTATGGAAGAGAACAGGGAGAAAGGGCCTGCGAGCTGCATGAATGATCCAGAGTCTTGCTCATCAGGGCAAGATTTGTAAGCAAATACTTAAGAGACAAATAGGATGCTTGTTTGCATGAGTGTGAGAGTATGGGGAATTGTAATGCAATTGCTGAGAGTTGCGGTTCCAATCCTGATGCAGCCCTGAAGCAGCCACGCCTGTGGTACCGAATAACTCCTGGCAAGTTACGGTTTTCAGACGTGTATGTTTGCTGGTTCTGTTACACTTCGCTGCTGCCTTTGAAGATGATACTCTCGCTACGCTCCTATGCTGCTAGGAGTATCTAGGGAGCTGCAGTGCATGGTGGTTGGGCAGCTGGCAGCCACCATTTACATAGCCGTGTCACACAAAGTTGTATCTGAGTTTGCTGCATTTAAAGCCATCAAGAAACCAAAGTACTGCACCATGTAGTGATTAATTTCCAGAAAAGTAACCGACAAGGCCCAACTTATTTCTCAAGAAGACATTGGGGCTAACATCATCCACTGTCCCTCCTATTTCTACCAAATGCCAGCTCAAGCTCTTACTACCAAGCGTCAATCAATCAATCAATCAATCAGTGACACTTATAAAGCGCGCTACATACCCGTAGGGTCTCAAGGCGCTGGGGGGGGGGGGAGGGGTGCCGCTACTGCTCGAACAGCCAGGTCTTCAGCTTCTTCCTGAAGGAGAGGTGGTCTTGGGTCAGGCGCAGGTCGGTCGGGAGGGAGTTCCAGGTCTTGGCGGCCAGGTAGGAGAAGGACCTTCCTCCTGTAGTCGCTCTTCGGATGCGGGGGACGGCGGCGAGGGCGTGGTTGGCTGATCGGAGGTGGCGTTTGGGAGCGTAGAAGTTGACTCGGCTGTTGAGGTAGCTCGGGCCTTGGTCGTGTAGGGCTTTGTGTGTGTGGGTGAGGAGGCGGAAGGTGATTCTCTTGTTGACGGGGAGCCAGTGAAGGTCTCTCAGATGTCCGGAGATGTGGCTGGTTCGTGGGATGTCGAGGATGAGTCTGGCTGAGGCGTTTTGGATCCGCTGGAGTCTCTTCTGGAGCTTGGCGGTGGTACCGGCGTAGAGGGCGTTGCCGTAGTCCAGTCGGCTGGTGACGAGGGCCTGGGTGACGGCCTTCCTGGTCTCTGTGGGGATCCACCAGAAGATCTTCCGTAGCATGCGTAGGATGTTGAAGCACGCCGAGGAGACGTTGTTGACTTGCCTGGTCATGGAGAGGGAGGAGTCCAGGATGAAGCCCAGGTTTCGTGCATGGTCTGTCAGTTTGGGTGCGGTGCCCAGGGCGGGAGGCCACCAGGAGTCGTCCCAGGCGGAGGGTGAGGAGCCCAGGATGAGGACCTCCGTCTTGTCCGAGTTCAGTTTCAGGCGGCTGGTCGTCATCCACTCGGCTACCTCTTTCATCCCTTCGTGCAGGTTGGCTCTGGCGGCGGCGGGGTCGTTGGTCAGGGAGAGGATCAGCTGGGTGTCGTCGGCGTAGGAGATTATGCTGAGGTTGTCACACTGAGCGTCACACTGATACAAGTGTGATATTGTGCACTGTTCCAAACCACCTTGAGTTGTACGAATGGATTAGATGCGATAGTGTTTTTTTTGTGTTTTTTTAAGTATATGAAATTGTGAAACAGTTTGCTGGTCTTAAAAAAGTCCGACAGCGCCTCCATGTGTGGACTGTAAAGTAACGGCCCGGTGATTGTAAATAAGTGCTGATGCCAAGCACCAACAAACACCTGCAAAAATGAAGCGCTCACACCAAGAATGGATGACATGGCGTCATACTAAACCCAGCAATACAGAGGTTGATGCTTTTCTGGGAACACTTACGACTTCCAGTACAAATCTGAATGATTGAACTGGCCACTATTGACGTAGAACCGCCATCCTTTTACTGTTAAAACCTAACTTGAGCCAGGTAAACATGAATAGTACATAATAACCAGTTGTTATGCCTGCAAACTACCAATGAAATCTGACGGGCCAAGTAAACCAATTTTTTCCTGGAGACTGACTTTTAAGTTGTGACCCAAATTCATATCTTGTCCACTGTCGTGAATTTTTTAAGAGAAGTTTAAATTCCTTTTTTCAGCTGTTAAAATCGCTGACCCATGTTTTAGTTTTATAAGGCTTTCCCTTTGTTCTGTTATTTTTTTTGTTTATGAAGATATTTCTGTTATGAAATGTAAAGGGTGGAATTAATGCATTTCATTTCGGTTTAGTTCTGTAACGTCAGGATTTAAAAAAAAAAAAAAGATACCACTTAATACATTGCTCCATTGTTTTATGCTGTAGTTCGCCAACTTTCCGTAAGAGTCAAATGTCATCACTTCATTACGGTCTCTAGAGGCTCCATTGGGTATCACTGGAAGCATTGCTTCAATTTAGCACAACCCACCAGTTAGTAAAGACACACATCTGGCTTCAATTGCATATATCACTGAGGAATGACGTCTTTGAAGGAAAAGGGAGACCTGGTAATTTGGCACAGATGTCAATTTGTTATAGCCTGGGGTAGCAGCTGCTTTCTCCGGGTTGCCCTCTGCTGCCTCTGCTTGTCCCCTTCCTAACCCTGGTCTCAGAAGTCATGAAAACATCCACAGGAACAGAATGTTACAAGCCCTGTTCATTTTCTATTGTTTCCATGCCTTGCCCTTTTCCCAGCCCATAGGAAAGAGCTAGAGGCTGTTGGAGGAAGGCTAAGAGTAGGAAAGTGGTCAGCTCTGGAACAGCACGTGTGATCAAAGGGTGTGTGTTATTCCCTTGTCTACCCCTGCCATTTTAATGGATCCACATAGTTGAGTGAATGCATTCTTCACGCTAGACAACACTGCTCACGAAATCAAAAAAGTGTACCCACCTGTTTTCCCAAGTATGGTCAACTCGACGTGGATTGGGCGTTTGTTTGTGTGATATCGATGCTTTTCAGCATGCTTTGCAAACCGGGTGGTGTCTAAGAAGAGATCAGAGAAAGGTCAAAAAGTACAAAAACAGAAGGAGGAGACCAGGATAAAACTTTAGAAGTAAGAAAAGGAATGCAGATGAGGAGAAGTAGGCGCGTCTCGAAACTGACAGGTAGCAGAGACCACAAGATGTTTCCAGAGCATACCGTGAAAGAACCTTAAACTCACAACCTCAACAAGCATACAAAGGCAAACATTCCACCAGGACCAGCATGAAACATACCTCGGAGTGAAGAACGGGTCCGACCACACTCAGGGTGCCTGCAACACATTTCTGATTCAGAGCTATTAGTCGCAGGCATCCTGCTGTTTAAAATCACAAGGTTCTCAGTACACACACACAGGTTTATGTTCATATTTCTAGAAGCTAATCACAAAACCTGATTCTCTTTCTAAAGATCACAGCAGTGCACTCGCAGAACCGTATGCTTACTGAGGCCTGTCATCCAAACTGAGCATCTTTGCGAACAAGCATTGACAAAGACAAACGGCCTTAGCTGCCACCTGACAGACATATCTGCTGGACCAACAACGGAGGCCGCGCATTCTCCCATTGGGCGGCCAAGACCTGGAACAACCTCCCCCTGCTCCTCAGAGCCTCGCCATTGCTCCAGCAGTTCAGGAAGGACCTCAAAAATTAGATGGTCAACCAATAGGAGAACTGGCAGCATCATCCTATATATAGTGCCTTGAGACCCTCACAGGTGAAGCCGCCATGCTCTACAGATCCTGATTAATTGATTGATAAAGTGGATATATACATGCAGGCAGACAAACATCTATGCACAACAAGTAATTTACATATGGCGGTTGGGGTAACAGCAGCGACAGCACATATCAATGTTACCATCTGCAATAAAGACCAGTAAACTGTAGAATAGAGGAGTATAAGCACAGAAGGGACCAAACACTACGATCCCCTTATGTGAGACATCAACCAGTTGTCTTATGGTCAATTATTAAAAACAGAACTCAGCATTTCCCTAAAAATAGAAGCGTCAAAGTCCAGTTGTGTTAGTAAGAAAACGTCCAATCTAAATTCACTCCAGCAAAGTTTGACGCTTCCTGTTGCTCCGTCTACCGTGTAAGAAGAAATCACAATGATAGGCTAAACATCTCGAGAGCATACCTTGTATCCTATTGAATCCACCAATACTGATTTAATTTAGTATCCAACGTGAGTCTTCTTTCAGAGAGCTGCCCTTTGGGTGCTTCACTGCATTCTGAAAAAAATCAGGGTGAAAATCTCAGGTGCGTGGCGCCAGGGGGGTGTTTGGGGAGTGGCAACCCCTAATAAATGAATTATCTTGTGTTTATTTGAGTCAAGGAGCCTCCAGTCGGGCTGGCAGTGTCTACCTCTCCAAGCCGAAGTGAAGAGTTTGCAACACTACAAACAGCACATACATGTCCTTGTAGCTCAAGTGAAGCATGTACAAAGTTACAAACAGTACATGTATGTCATAAGCACAACATATTCTAAACAACTTGCTATTTCAATTGTTCCCATACTTTAACCTTCTTAGGTATCGTCTACAGACATCATTGAACCAATACAGTACCACATACATGCACATCACGCAGAACAGCGGTTGAACTTTTGGTCAGCCACCTTAAGCCTTTGGCTCTTGGTATTTTTTTCCGAATGTACCATTGGCTTGGTGAGCTGTTCTTAAAACTGTGGCATTACATGTAAGGTTACCAGGGGATTTAGGTACTCCCTTTGGTAACCTCTCCACTGTTGCATATGTCAATCTGGCCCCCCACCCCACAGTCCTGCAGCTTGTGTTCAGCTGCAGTGCATGACGTCGCTCGCTCGACTTTTACTGGGCACCACCACTGGTCGTGTTTTTGAGTTTATCAATGCATGTTGCATTTTGTAACAAGATTTGGTAAAACTAATAGCCTTGTACGCCTATCTCGAATGAAGAAAAAACATCCCAAGACGTGTAAAGCATACACAATGGCCATCTGGAAATGTTTATTAATATGCTTTATTAAAACTATTACAAGATGGCTGCCATGAATGTGCACACTTTTAGAGTGGCCATTTTATAATGGTTTTCAAAATAAAAAATAAAATCTATTACAAGATGACCCTTGTGCCTAGTGTGTGTGCTTGGCAGTCATAGGTCAGCATCCGCTATCAAAGGCAATACCTACAAGCTTTACCATTGCTTGTTAAATGTGCCACCATGAGCTTCCCGTACTCAACCAGCCACTGATGTGAAAGATATATTTCTCAAAACAAAAAGGTTACAACAAGATTTTTTAATATCAAAAGGATTCTATGTCTTCTTTTAAAAAGTAGATATATTTTTGGTATTTTGTGCCAAATTTTTCAGTCTGTTTTGTAATGTAATGTAAAGTAATGTAAAACATACTTATAAAGCGCACGGTCACCCCACGGGTATCCTGGCGCTGAGATTACCTTAAATTCCAATGAACAAATAAGCTACCAAACCAGACAGAATTTTTTAGAGCAATGGCTGTGATCCATTCTACCCTGGGGAAGAGCCAAGTTTTGAGCTTTTTTCTGAAGTGAAGAAGATCTTCTGTTTGTCTGAGATCGCCCGGGAGTTTATTACACAGCTGCACAGCTACAGAGCTAAATGTTCTGCCTCCAATCCTGGTTTTTCTAAATCTAGGTATGCTCACCAACTTGGCTGTTGATGACCGAAGGCTTCTGGTCGGGGTATACCAGGTAAATTAACTATGCAGTGGTCTATATCCCATACCATGTAGTGCCTTGAAGACAACGAAGAGCGATTTAAACTGTATTCTTTGTATAACTTTGCATAACCAGAAGCCAGTGAAGGTCTTTCTTTCTAACTATATTCACAGTGACACAGAAACATTTTATTTGTGATATGTGAATTAATGGTATGCATCTGGCATGGCATATAACACTGGGTAAAAAGAGCAGGGTGCTTCAGGTATTAAAAAAATGACCTGTGAAAAGCAACCACAAATCATGAGAAGATACACACTTTGCCTTCAAAGAAATACTCAAACATCAGGCATTGGAAATGGCCCTTTTTGCTGGATTATCCCCAAACTTTTTGCTTATTCCTCCTTTATTTTTCCTGACCTGTGGTTGTTGGCTCTAGGACTCTGGGTGTTAAAGATTGCAGGGATCTGTTAGCATGAGCTGAAAGCCATTTAGTATTTGGCAGCCATCTTAGTTGGCCATGTGCTTGCCATGTGCTTTCTCCCTCTTCCAGAGCCTTGCACATGCTCATAGGGGCCTAGCTAGTAGAATGCACCTGCCCTTATGTTATAACTGTCAGGCTATTCTTACTGATGTGCTCAGTTTGGTCTCTCTCCCACTTTGTTGAGCAAGCAAATCTTGTATACCCATATTAGTCATTTCGCATGATGGTACATGCCAGGACCTCCCCTTGGTTTTATGCTGTCTATCTGAACCTAAGCATATATAGGGCCCCTATTTTCTGTACCCCCTAGAATGCCTCCTACAGTTTCCTGAGGATACTGTGTGATGTAGTCTCCCTCATCTGAGGTCAATAAATATGTTTTCTTTATATTACAGCTTCTGTGCCAATATCTTCTTTGTTGGTTTAAAAGGACCAGGTGTATCAGTGAGATCCATGAGAAGGTTTCTATTTTCTTCAAATGGTGCTCAACGTGGCCCTCATCAGAGAAGCGGCTATTCAAGGGAGTGGTCTTGACAAGAGACAGGAATCTACTGAGGAGGACAGGACAGGACTCTACTAAGGAGGTACCCTGTGCACTGAGATTCTCTGTCTCTGCAGCTCAGTATATTTCTGGTCTTCCTGGTTTGATCCTCCAAATGTTTACCGCTCCTGTCTGAGAACCTTTTTGGCTTGAGTATTCTAAAAACGACCGTTAGGTCATTCAGAACTTGGCAGTGAGAGGTTGGAGATTTGTGCTTTGGAGATTTGTGCTTTGGAAACGTAGTAGACATGTGATTTATTTTGGTTTAGGCCAAAGATTATGGGATATGGAAATATATGAATTGCAATTTGTGTAGGCAGGTAATGAGGAGACTTTTCTATACTTTTTATAAAATTTGAACGGCACACCATTACTTAAGTGCTACTTTGCGTATAATATTGCATATGCTGCAATATTTCTGGCATGCCTGTTTCAAGCGCACATCGAAAAATGTGTTGCTTCTTGGAGGTACCATACTGGGATGTGAACAGAATCAGCCGGCTCCCCTAGAGGGGATACCTAAATAGGTCTAGGTATAAAAAACGTATTTCTTCCTTTGTCACTACGTACCCCATGGAATTAAAATATGCACATAAAAAGGATCCTATTCTGTGCACTTTTATAAGTGGTGAGATGCAGAGCGATTTTTGGTGTTCTGCTAGTCAAAACTAGTGAATTTTGTGCATTTTAGCTTCTTCAAAATAGAACAGTTTTTGGGCTGTTTTTGTGCAGTCTTTTGGGCTACTATTGAGAAGCTCTTCTTGTAAATATGACAACTAGTATTACAAATGGTTTGGCTTAAGTACAGTCTGTGGGCTGTCTTTTGTTTTTGTCCTAAGTGTCGATTTGTGGGTTAAATGTGTGTTCAAATATCTATGTGGTTTGTGGTTTGATACCGGTGGCACTTGTGTGAGTAAATAGTCATTGTGCTTTTTGTGTAAGAATGGCTAGCCTTAAGAGCGCTGTATTGTGTGTTCTGAATGTATGACCCCTTTCTGTAAATGTCTGGATTGAGCTCAATGTGTTTTTTGTTTTTTTTCTGTCATCAATCTGTTATGCAAAATGTCATTTAGTTATTTACATATTAAATAAAAATCCAGAAAGTAATGATGTAACATATGCTAAATAGCTGCATGTTACTATTAAATTGATAGAAGAAGACACTATACATGTGTGCAAATTACCACAATGCTAAAGATAAAATTAGAATTCACATTGAATTGGAATAAAATAGGCCTCAAAAATGAAATTCCGTGTTTTGCAATAAATAAACTAAAATACAAAATGTTACAGCATTTTCATTAAGATACATTGTATTAGATATTAAAAGGCATTCACATTATGTGAGTGGATTTGGTTGTTGTTGAACTAAACACACATTATAGAACAATAGATATGACTGCATTGAAATGCCTCAGTTTTTAAATAAACTGTCACTGTGCTTACATTTCAACACGAGAAAAAAGAAGCTTTCCAACAGCTGTGTTTTAACTATCTCACTGAGAAGCAGCTGTCTGACACAACCAATGGAGATTACACTTTTCTCAGGGCATTTCAACTACAGAAAAAGATTTTGCTCTCTGGAGAAAGGCATGAGAATTTGACGCCTGTTGGTCAAACAACAGCTGCATAAATAGCACATGGCTGTTTTTGACTGCAGGCCACAGAGAGAAAGGTATGCTCAGTCAACTAGGATTTTAAGTCAGTGTCAACCTGGTAAAGAGGCTTGCATGCTTTTAAAAAGTTACAAAAAACTGTTTCTTTATTTTGGATAACAAGGAAAAATTGCATGTCGGGATTTCTTTTCTTAATGCCTTTTTACATAATTACATCCGTGGTTTTGATGTTAAATAATAATTGTCCTTTAAAAAGTGGCGCAGATTTTTCATGTTTCAAGTTAGGGTTATCATTGAATGTGTTTAAATATGACAGGCAAGGAATGAAAGTTGCATTTCACATGTGGGACCATCAAAATTATTGGTTTTATGAAACAATTTTTTTTTAAATTATATGAAGAAAAAAATTATTACAAATAAGTGCATTAAATTTGTTTTTTAATCTTTATAAAGCCTAATAATCATACTGTGAATTCCTAGCCTCAAAGTTGAATTTAAGCAGTGCTGTACCGCAATAGAAAACTTAAATGTGAAATGTCACTTTACCCAGGCGTACAAAACTCATTTTTATATGGGTATACCTTATACATTTCTGATTTCTCATTTCTGGGCTATCTAGAGAACACTCTGGGGATTCCTATTATGCAAAAACATCGTAGGATATTATATTCATTTTTAACTGCCCCAAACACCAAATTAGAAATTGGGTAAAATTCTCTATTTAAATGCAGTTCTGCAACTCAGAGCACCTTTCAAATTGCTCTTATGCTTCAGTAAAGGCACACTTGTAAGTATAGAATGAATAGCTGACCTCTATACTGCTAGAAAAGTATACCGCACACTGCTTACAATTGAAAATAAATATAAAAAACAGCAGAAGTGATTCTCTTACCTCTAAATTACTGGAAAACAGGAATAACAGGACCGCCTTTCAACTGTGATCTTCATAGTCACTTTGAATTGGAACAGCCACATGGAAACCCTTGCACACAAAATAGGACAGCTGGTGAAGGGTTAAAGGTCGAGTTCTACATTTAGAAGCCTAGCAGAGCTCAGAGCAAGGTTTTCCTTTGACATTTTGACCTCTGCCAATTTTTGAAAGACAAGATGGCAGCACAGGGAGAGAAGGAGAAGTTTTGCTTACTTATTTTGGCAAAAGCAAGTTCTTATGTACTCATATGAACATAAGGCAATATAATTGTATATGTGAACTCTGATTAACAGATAGCTCTGCCATGTATACAGCACTAATGCTTTTAGTTTGAAGATTACTGTGCAAGGGCTGAGGTAATGGGATTTAGTTTGAATTCACGTGCCCTTATGTTATCACTAGTATACTTGCAAAGTGATAGGTGGTTGGTTATTCATGTTTTTTTAGCTAGCTCAATGTGCTGTTTACCTCCTCCGAGTTTGTTTATGCCCAGTTGCTACAAATAGGGGTTGATAGTGTTGACATAGGTGAAACCTGTTTCAGGGTTTCCTACTGCGAAAATGGGGGAAGAAGGCTAGCTCCTCTACAAATTAAGTGTAGGCAAATGTATGTTTTCTCTCTCTTTTTTCTCACTTTTTTTAGCCTCTCTAAGCTGTCTGTGAAATAGCCATGAGACATTTAACTGGCTATTCAGTAATACTGTTTTAAACATTGTTAGCATTAATAAAATGAATATAATATATATGCTATGTTACTGCCCATCCTGTCTGATGAAATTATGAAATGATGAGTAGTCTAGATTGCTGTTCCCCTATTTGATCTTTAAGGGGAACTAGATGTGGGTAGTTTTTGTTCTACAATTCTCAGGTAATAACACCATTATTATTAGCTAGTCTGTGTAAATAAGCTGACAGTCCTTATTAGAGCTGATGTTGCATAGTTTGGATTGTGAAAAGTAAACCACAGGGAAGATGCCCATGTGATCCTTAGCAAACATTTTTGAAGAAAATATTGTTTTATAGGCGTTTGTTTGTCATAACATGTTCTGTTGGAGAAAATGTACCCACTATGTTGAAGTTTTTAGTTCTTTTTGTACTAAGAATCCCTGTTAAATTAGCAGTTTTAGATTTTCCTGCTGCACCTATAACATGAGAGCATGGTCCTAAACGTACAATGTAGGTGCTTTTATTTAGTGAAATCATTTTAGAAGTGTCTGCAGTCCTGTACAAGTAATGTAAAATCTAGGAGTAAAACTGTAGAACATTTCCTTTTTTTCTTGAGGGTCTTCAGATTAGTAATATAGGAATACACAGAGGATTTAGTATATGTCTGTATTGTTTTTCTCTTTTCCTCAGAATTTAGTAAATGAACATAGACTTCCTTGGCTGCTTGGAATTGGGTGGCATATTACTCTTGTTAGTTCACCAAAAATTTCCTTTTATACTTGCCAATAGGTCCAGGTTGTTTTTTTTACTTTCACATAGATAAATGAAGTGCTTCTTGGGTGCTTTGCAAATATATGGGGCGTCCCAAGACTAGGATGTATTCTGAGACTATCCTCTCTGTTGATAGATTATTTCTGTGCCTTGTCTAAAGACCTTTTGTTCTGTCCACCAATAGATGTACTATTGCCAGAGGAGCCCCAACATCAGATCCAGCTTGGGGAGTCAGCACCAGTACAGCTTGAAGCCAAGGTGAAGGTAACCAGCACAGGCGTTGCTGGCAACTAGGACCTCAGTGAAGGCGGAAGCCCTGGGATATGAATTGGAATATGAATTGTGTAGGAGAAATCGTAGATCAAGTTTTTGATGCCCAGCTGAGAGAGTCACAGACCGACCAGAACGGCAAGGAGGCTTTGCTTGAGGTGACCCCTTTTGAAACAAGGGTTGCTTCAGATATCCTAGCATCAGGCCTCTGAATCCTGGTCTCAAAGTGAATGCAAGTTTGCACCTTTGTTGCTCAAAAGATACCTGGGCACACTGGATGCAATGTGTGGCCCTAACAAAAGAGCAGTGTGCCAATAGAGAAATATAGGAGTTAGGGAAGGGCATGAGTTTAGGGTGCAGGTGCTGTGTTTCTGGTGCCTCTTAGATTGAAGTGAAGAAAATTGGTGCACTGCCTGAGACACTGGACAGGATCGCTGAGGGCATTTGCCCTGGTGGGTGATTGCCCTATCCTGAAAGAAGAAACTTTTCCCTTGAAGCTGGGCCGTGATTCTTGAGTTGCGAGTTCTGCAGCTCCACCATGGAATCAACAAGGGCCTGCCTGTGAGGCTCAAACGGACACAGAGAGAAGACTCCCCTCTGGCTGCTTGTGCAGCGGCTTCAAATTCTCCAAGGACTTCTATTTTGTTAATAATTTACCCTTTTTGTAGTCCCATTTTTTGAGGAGGAGCAGCCCTTTGCAGCTCCTCGTCCTAATTTCTATGACCCTGTGTGGTCCTACTGGTTCATTGGAGCCAGGATTGTTTTTGTAATAATCTGTCTGATTTCCTAAATATTTGTATTTCTTATAATGTATATTCTACACGAATAATGTTTTTCTGAGCAATTGAAAAATGTTCCTTTGCCATTTCCTTGAATATGATTGATGTTCTAGCCCTCATAAAGGAAACACTGGAAAAGTCTATTGAAGATTTTTTTATTAGTTATGTGCTGTTGGCTATTCTGAAATTGAAATGAATGGTCACTGAAATGCATAGGAGCCCTGAAAATGTGTTTACCAGATGGTTCTAGGATTTGCTTTTTGCTTAGGGTTGAGAACATGATAATTCTGTTTGTGATAATAGTCATTACTCTCTCCTTCTATTTGTATGTTAATTATGACCCAGTGCTTTGTTCCCTCTGTACTCCTGCTTATACCTTATATCTACCAGCTTACTGAAATGTTTAGAATGAAAAATGCCCACCTAGCAATGAATTAGGATATTGATAAATTTATGAAAATAAATGTGCAAAATTTTTTCTATGTTCCCACTGGATCATAGGAATGTTTTTAGCTCATGCTAAAAGTAACATCTGTTCAAGATTGCAGGGATCCGTTAGCATGAGCTGAAATTTATTTTGTACTTGGCAGCCATCTTTGTTAGCCATATGCTTGCCATGTGCTTTCTCCCCCTTCCAGAGCCTTGCACATGCTCAGAGGGGCCCAGCTGGTAGAATGCACCTACCCTCATGTTATAACTGTCAGGCTATTCTTACTGATGTGCTCAGTTTGGTCTCTCCTCCCACTTTGTTGCGCAAGCAAATCTTGTATACCCATATTAGTCATTTTGTATGGTGGTACATGCCAGGACCTCCCCTTGGTTTTATGCTGACTATGTAAACCTTAGCATATATAAGGCCCCTGTTTTTTGTACCCCTTAGAATGCCTCCTACAGTTTCCTGAGGGTACTGTGTGACATAGTCACAATTATATGAGGTCAATAAATATGTTTTCTTTATATTACAGCTTCTGTTCCAATCTCTTCTTTGTTTGTTTAAAAAGACCGGGTGTATCAGTGAGAACCCTGAGAAGGTTTCTATTTTCTTCATGGGCACTTTTCCACTGCCGATCAGTGCTAAATGTAATGTATGTGTATGTGTCTTGTAAAGCGCACTGCTGCCCTGAGGCGTCGTGGCGCTGTAGACCGCTGGGGAACTTGTCCTGGCTATCCCTGTGAGATGGTCCCTACTGGTTATCTCCAAGGGGAAACCAGGCATCCCCGGCGAATGTGGGGGGCCGTTGTAGAGATGAGGCAAGCTAATGCCCAGAGTTGCCGAGTGTGATCCCTGGTTAGAGTGGCACCGAGGCGAGAATTATCGAGTCCGCTGACCCTGGTCCACGACCCTGCCGCGTCAGGAATTGAACCCTGGTCCCGGGCCGTTCTCTGCTTCCGGGTCTGCCGCCTCTAACCAGTGAGCCACACCACTCCATTAAAGTGCATATGCTCTCTGTGCAAATTGTTATGGTGATTGGTTATCCATGATTGGCATATTTTCTTTACCAGTAAGTCCCTAATAAAGTGCACTAAGTGTGCCAGGGCTGGTAATTCAAATGCTACTGCTGGGCTTGCAGCACTGATTGTGCCACCCACTACAGTAGCCCTGAAAAAAGGTCTTAGGCCTGCCATTACAGTGCCTGTAGCAGTTTCACTGCCATGTCAACCTGGCCAGTGTACCTACTTGCCAATCCTTGCACTTTCCTTTTCTTACACCTAGGACACTCCTATGATAGGCCCAAGGTACCCCCCTGGGCAGGGTGCAGTGTATGTAAAAGGTAGGACATGTACTAGTGTGGGTAACATGTCCTGATAGTGAAATACTGCCAATTTCGTTTTTCACTATTGAAACGCTATCTTGACCATAGGCCAAAATAGGAAATGTCGGGTGCGTAGGGTGTCCAGGCTGTAATCCAATAACCCCAGGAGCGAAGCCAATGCCTCAGCATTTCCCAAAGGTGTTTCCCTCTCTGTGTTACACAAGAACACAACAGCGAGGAAAGAACCCCTCTAGAAAATGAAGAGACCAAGGACAATATGGTCACAGATGTGAGCCACCAGCAAGAAGGGCGATTAGACTCAGGTAGGAAGGGTATAGAATCCCTGCAGTGGGAGAGAACAGAACAACAACACTAAGATGATATGACAAGGAAATATAGGTGCAATAATCTCTTTTACCATACACCCTCTTACAGTGTGCTATACCAGACTTACCAAGGAACAAGTGGCAGAAGGATTAAAGCTTAACGTCTTGGTCTCTTAAATAAAGGTTCCTGGTTGTTTCACCAGCAAAATAAGATCTAGGGTGTTTACCTATATAGGCACCGTACAAAAGGAATACCACTGCTCAAAAGGTTCGAGGATATTTGGTTCCAAAAGTCTTTGTAAGTTTCACACTTATCCAAAGGGCAATTGCAATGCTATCGTTGTTGTAAAAACAAATGTATCTTGAAACAGCAATTAAGAATCAATGCTGTTCAAACCGTGTTGCGTGATTCCTGATGAGGCAACTTTAGTCGTGGTGAAGACGCTGAGAAAAAAGGCACTGGGAATGCGCTGAGGAGAGAATGTCCGCGTAAAGTTTTCAACAACAGTAGATTCCAATAACAACAAAAAAGGAGCGTTCGCCCGTTACTCCACGGGAACGCCAGGGAACAGTCTTGTCAATGAATAACTTGCAGGCTGCTTGAAAAGCATTGGAGTCGAATGCCGGGAAACAGGTTCTCCATCCGAGTATCGATGTGGGGGTGGGGGGGACTACAGCGCTTCAGGACTCACGGTGCTCGGGGTGCGTGAAAGGAAATTCACAGACTGCAATGCATCGTAGACGCAACGAACCGGGACCCACGGTTCTCTGAGTAAACGAACGCCGGGAAGGGTGGAGCTTGACTCGATGGCAGCAGGAGAAAGGAAACAAGGGAATCCGCAAAGTCAGGAATTCAGCACAGGGCAGGAAAGCCAAGCGCCGCCATTACACCTCGGGAAGCTTAAGAACCTCCCTTTATACCAGGTGACCTATCGTACGGCAGTATGGGACAGCACACATTTCATCCATCTATGTTGCATTATGGTTCTTATAGTGCATGTATGGTATTCCTGCTTAGAGGTCTAACAGGAAATGCTGTGTAACATGTTTACCTGCAAATCTTCCCATAGGAGAAAGTGGCTATTTTCTTGTCCAACCTTTCTGTGGGCCTGTGCCTGTTTGTGAATTGACTGTCTGGTTTGTGAGTGACAGGGGCTAGAGTGGCTCCAAGAGGCTGGGTGAGTCAGCACTAGGCTAGATAGACCTATCTGCATTTGGAGTGGTGGGAGGAATAGCACCTGGGCCTGAATAGGGCTGTGCCTGCCTTCCGCAATGCTGGCTCCACCACCCTGCATTGTGTCAGATGGCCTTGGCCCACACTCACACAGGAAGAAGATGTGCCCTATCAGAGTGCTCCCAGAACTGGTTTGGACTAGGTCCAGGACCCCTAACAGATGAAGAACAAATACTTTTGGGGTATAATTATCAGAGGTGAAATCCCTGAACTTAAGACAAGAAAACTTTGTGATCAAGAATGAATTCCTGCCAAAGGGAACAGCTGAAGTAGACTGAGGAGGAGTGCGGCCCTTGCTGTGTGTCCAGGGCTGACCTGCAGTTTCTGTTTCTGCTAAGGAAGAGGACTAAGGGACTTTCTGCGTTGTGCTGTGTCCCCCTACTTGAAGAGGAACTGTGCTGAGTGCTTTGTACCTCTGAAGGGAAACTGCCTCCAAGGGCCTGAGATGAGCTGGCCTCCTGCTATAAGAAACTCAGGGATACAAAAGTTTCTCAAGATATTGAAGCTTGCACTTCCTGGACCGTGCTCCGCTTTCTATCCTGCCTCTGGGTGTTACTGTGTGCCCCAGGATGTCGCTGGTGCCCGCCGTGAAGCCCGCCCTGCCTGCACGCCTTTCTGCTCTCAAAATCACTGACAGCGCTGTGTGTTTCACCGCCGCCAGCCCATGACCGGAGAGAAGCGATGTGTGCCTGCTTTTCACCGCCGCTGCTTGAGTCGACTGCCCGAGTCCGGGTTTGCTGAAGAAAGGAGCCGCGTCAGAGTTGGAGTGGAGACGGAGGGTTGCCTAGCAACCAGGGCTCCCAGGCGCTGATCAGTTGTTGCCGACCGCGAGCACCTGAGCAAAGGAGATGAACCACAAACCCCCAGGTAAGACTCCGATCAATGTCCTGAGTCTTAGCACGTGTCACTACCCTGGGGGCGGGTTGCAGAGAGAAGGGGGAAGTCCGACGGCCACAATTGGAACAGAACGGGATCGGCTGTCACGAGGGCTTGAGCTACGCCTCCCTCCTCTGTTTGAAGAATTTGGGGGGCATATTGGTGTTAAATCCCTCCTCACGGAGCCCGCAGGCAATCAAGGAAGTTCATTGTTAAAAAGAGGGATTGCACAGATGACAAAGGAACTGTGCTGGTGCTGATACAAACAGGACTAGGGATATTGCGGTTTTATTACAAAGAGAGATAGAGCCCCTATGCACGTTTTTCTTTTTAACCCTGAAATCAAGTTGTTGATCCCCTGAGATTGGCCTGAGAAAGGTACAGAGTCTACAAAAGGACTTTTTTTTAAGGAAGACATTATTATGTAGGTGGATGGTTATCATTAGTGGTCTTGCCGAAATTTATATAAAGAGTTCTATTTTTTATAAGTACCTGTGTGGTGTCCATTTGTGGTGTTTCACTGTGTTACTGTGGGTGTCGGTGAAAAAACTTTACCCCTTGCCTTGGGGATCAGCCTGTCAGCTTGTGCCAAGCTACCAAGGGGTGAGCAGGGGTTATCAACAGTGTGTTTCCCCTACCCTGACTAGAAGCAAGGGCCCCTATTTGGTCAAAGGTACCTACATCTGCCAACTAGAGACCGCCATTTCTAACATCAGGTGAAGACACAGTCAAGGATTATTGACTTGGCAAAATTAAAAGTAATGAGCTCACCGGTATTTGATGCCATGGCCGCTTCATATGTCACTAGACCCCCCATATTTGAGACCGCAGGTACATCTTCGTAGCGTGATTGGAAAGACATGATTAAGGATATGAATAATGCGTACGCATTATTCATATCCTCATGCACGTCATGCAAGGCTGGATTATTTTCTGGTCTCTAACACCCTAGCCTCTAGCTGTACTATCGAAAGATTACCAGCTTCTTATAACTATGGAAATCGAGTCAACAAAACGCAATGCTAAAATATGGACGTTTGAAAGGGCTTTATTAGCAAACAAGAGGTATTGCGAGTCAATGCGGCAGTGGATTCTTAGATTCTTAGAAGAGAATATAGGTAGTGCACCAATCGAGATTGTTTGGGATGCCCTAAAGGCCGGAATCAGAGGTGAAACACTGATTATCATTGAATGCTAACAAAAAAAAAACAAGAGATGGAAGTACTTCAGAATAATATTGCGATTGCAGAAGGAGGGTTGATAAAAGCTATTCAGGAGGGAAGGGAAGTTGAAAATGAGCTTAAGCAGATCGCAATTGCTAAAAACTGTGTTATTGAGGTTTTAACGGCAACAGCTATAGATAGAGCCATAATATATAAGGAGAATGTCTACGAACTAAGTGAACAGGTTGGACATCAGTTAGCTGTACGAGCCCGAGAACAAAGCACTGCTAATTTTATTAAGGTTATTCGGGACCCAGAAGCAGGGCTAATGACGGATCCTGATGCAATTAGGACCGCGTTTCAAAAATATTATCAGGCGTTATACAGAGAAACTGATACATAACATGATATACAACAGGTTGCAATTAATGAATATATCAAGCAAGACGATTGTACGAGGCTAGAGAGCAGTGATGCGGAAAGCATGGATGATATCCCGCAAAGGGAGGACATTTTTCTTGCACTGAATAGCCTTGCCACAGGTAAAGCGGCTGGCATGGATTGGATCCCCACTGAACTTTATGTTAAATTCTCCCCTCAAGTGAAAAATATACTGTCACAGCTGGTTGCCCATATATTCCAAGGGGGACGACCTCCGGGGTCTTGGTCTATGGCCAAAATTGTAGGTTTTTTAAAAAAAGCACAAGGATTCTACAGAGTTAGGGTCATACCGCCCCATAACAATAATAACTAGTGCCTCCAAAATTTACGCCAAGCTATTGGCCACAAAATTAGCCCCAAATATACATAAAATTGTATCTGTTCGACAGCATGGGTTTATCTCTGGTCGGGATGCTACTGATCATATACAGAGAGTAATCTCATTGTTTGACTGGTGTGAGGTTTCAGGAGACACTATGGTGCTGATATTATTAGACGCCGAAAAGGCTTTCGATAGGGTCTCCTGGAAATATCTCTGGGCAGTCATCGTAAGAAGTGGTATAGGGGAACCCTTCATAAAAGCGGTACCAATGTTGTATAAGGAGCCGTCTGCTGTTGTCATGGTGAATGGGTCAATATCAGAATCGCTGCCCATCACCAGAGGACAAGGCAGGGGTGTCCAAGCTTCCTCTCTTATTCGCTATATATATCGACCCATTTATTCGCAGATTAGAGAGCGTTGCTATAATCTCACCTGTTTGGGTAAGAGACCAGGCTACAAAAACTCTAGCATACGCGGAGGATATTGCGTTAGTTAGCAGCGACCCAGTGAATTCAATTAGGGTGATTGAAGATGAAGCTAAGATCTTTGGTGAGATATCTGGCTATAAACTTAATCAAGCAAAATCTCAGATTGTTCCCAATAGTAAAATAGAGTTGACGGATACACGGGCGACAGAGAAAGCAATATATCTCGGTGTGAGTATAACCGCCAAAATAGAGAACCTAGTTGATGATAATATTGCTTCACTAATGCAACGTACAATAAAGGATATGATCCGCAGCAACAATCTACATTTATCCATCGGGGGCTGATGTAACTTGATAAAAATGCCTTTTCTGCCCAGGTTTTTATATTTTGTTAGATCAATCTGTTTGGAATTCCCACCGCAATTATTTAAGAATATGAATAGTATGTTTAGTAGGTTTCTACGGGGGTATAGGAAACCACGAAGGGCTCTACGAACCATTACCTTGCCTAAAGATAGAGGGGGATTGGAACTGCCTAATTCTAAATTATATTATTGGGTACTACCTTAAAATATTGTATTAGTTTACGATTTTCTATTGTCACCAACAGTGAAGGGGATATTCCAACACCACAAGAGCTTTTATTGGGAAATGAGTCTAGAGGCTGCTTATGGCGCCATGAGAATGATAGTTACTTCCAAAAAGTGAGATTTAAGTCTATGGGCCCGATACACAGAACTAACTTAAGACAAAATCCTAAACTTACTACTTTTGGTATTCACAGAAGTTAGGATTTAGCCTTAAGTTTGTCTTAAGACAGACTTAAGACAAAATCCTAACTTAAGTCTGTCTTAAGTCTGTCTTAAATCTGTCTTAAGACAAACTTAAGACAAAATCCTAACTTCTATGAATACCAAAAGTAGTAAGTTTAGAATTTTGTCTTAAGTTAGTTCTGTGAATCGGGCCCTATATTTGGTGTTTATAAGTCCTGGAATTTTGTGCGGAAATTAGTTGGTATTGGACGATTATCTTATTGCACCCCAATTCATAAAAATAAATAGTCTTCCTGGGATCTTTAATGGCACATGTATGGAAAGGTGGGCAATAAAAGGGAGCACACAACTTGAATGCTTTTATACAATATTAGGAATTAAATATTTTAGGTAACTACAGATTGAATTTAATCTTGATCAGCGGGACTTCTTCAAATTCTTGCAAATTCAAGATTTTCTTTCGAAGAGAGGGAGGGGGGGTGGATCAAAATTCCAAACGGTTCAATCGATGGAGAACTTGTCTAACAAGTCCAATCTTAAAATTGGAAACATTTCATTGGCTGAAACTGTCCACCAATCCTATACATTATATCATTCTAGTTTGATGTCTACTAAGTTGCAAGCTCAGTTTTATAAAACCTTTTTCTTTTTATACTATACTCCCTATAAGATTGCTAATGGGGTTCAAGGAAAGGAACTACATGCCCCAGATGTGCCTTAGCCGAAGCTGACAGGATACATATTTTTGCTTATTATATGGTGTTAAGGAAGGTAATGAATGATATTTCAGCCTTTCTCTCAGAAGTGTTTAATACAAGAATAGAAATCCCCAACGAGGAATTTTGTTGTGCATAGCTAATATTGAATGACCTAAATATTCAAGGGTTGATATTCGTTGCAATGGCTGTCCTTAGAATATGTATTGCGTCAGCATGGCTAGACACCAATGCACCGGTGTTTCAACAATGGAGATCTCGACTGTTAGCTACCTGCAGCTTAGATGTAGCCATATACAAAAGAAAGGGCCAGGGCAAACGTAAAAAAGGGTTGGCAATTTGGGATCGTCTATTGCAATGGTTACAAAGATAGCTAGGATTTACCTAAGCTATACAGGTTTAAATCCATGTTTTTTTATAGACCTTTATTTTGATATGTTGTGTATCAACTGAAATGTCCTCTATGTTCCTTCCCCTTTGCTTTGTGATATCTAAGGTCCAATATCTTAATAAATTGTATTTTGTGTGTATTTGTCAATACAGGGTCGGTGTGAGCAGGGGTTGGGGGTTGGGCAAGAGGGGGGGTGTAAATATTTTTTTTTAAAGTTTATTTTTTTCAATAAAGAGAATTAAAAAATAAAAAGGAAATGGCACTCCCTATCCATGATAGTTAAGTGTAGACTCTGTGGATATCAAAAAGAAACATTTAACCACCTCTTAGGCAGCTTCCCTGTGCTCCTGAATGCTCGTCGCACTTTTCTCGAACCTTTGTTTCTCAAATACGGGACTAGACCTTGTAAAGGTGCCACGAATTTGGTTTTCTACATAAAGGAGCCAAGCGACTTGGCCAAATTTGGCAAGTATTCCAGCCTGCTACAAACATTACTTAAAAACACTGACAAGCTGGAGTAATTCCTAAATCACTAGCGCGAAGATCCATTGGTTTGTATAACCTCGAACAATTGGCCCTTAATACCCTTCTGGTTCTATGTAAAAGCACTACTTTACAAATGTTATCTATGTTTTACATACTTGAGTAACCATCGACAACCGGGTATTATCTGTGTCTTATTTTTCTCAAATTTTATATTTGACATTCAAGATAATAGCAGTCTTCGGATATTTCTTGCTTAATGCCCTTCTTCTCTCTATTTGTTTCTTTCTTTCACATTAATTTGGTTTCTCCTTCTTTCATTTATTTGCCTTTGCTTACGCTTGTTTGTTTATTTTTTTATTTTCTTTCTTTGCATTGCCTTATGCTTTTTTCTTTTTTTCTTCTTTTTGCTCTTATTGGCACTTGTGCTTTCTGCTTTCCTTTCTTCCTTTTGTTTGCTTCTATTTTCCTTCCTTTATATTATTCTTTTCTTCATTTGCATTGCCTTGTGCTTTTTTTCATCTATTTTCCTTCCTTTACTGTGTTATTTTCCTTCCTTGCATTGCCTTGTGCTTTTTTTCCTTTTTTCAGTGCTCTTATCGGCACTTTCGTTGCTTTTTCCTATTCCGCCTGTCTTTAAAATGGCCGCTGGTCTTTCCAGCTCCCCGATGGTTCGTTTTGCCTGACTTTAAGATGGCCGCCGAACTCTCACGAGATTTCGGGGCCAATCCGAGCGTTGCCTGATCTAAAAATGGCAGCCCGATCTTCTCCAGCGCTGATTGGCCAGACGCCTTACTTCAAAATGGCCGCTCTCGCAAGAGTTTGCGCGCTATTTCAGGTTCTCGCGCTTACTCAGCTATTTTCATCGTTTCTTACCCGCGCTTTTGCAGACGCTTCCTGCCTCACATCAGTTGCGGTCGGGGTGGGCTCCCGCGTCGTGGCTTCTCCTGCTCATGCGAACCAGGGTGGGCTCCTGGTCTCGCTGTTCGGATCAATTGTGCAATTGACACACGTGTGCTCGTTTCCCTTCGTCGCCAGTTGTCATGTCCTATAGCCCCCAAGGACGACAGGAGACCAAAAATTCATGGTGTTAAGGAAGCATCGGCATGCGGCCTGCCCCGTCCCCTGTCGGTCCTGGAATGCCCAGCCCCGCTCCCCTTACCGGAAGTGGTGTCCGGTGTTCCCCCTCCCACACTCCTAGCCCGGGGTCCTAGTGCCCACTATCTAAGGCACGCCATTCAGTGCTCACAATGATTGGACTTTCGGAACATCCTGAACATTCCATATTTAATATCCAAGTGTTGAACTTAGAGGAAGTTAACATTTTTAGGACAACAGGCATTTAAAAGAGTTGTATGGGATTCTTCTACAACTTTAGTGTCTTCTTGGAATAAGTATGCTTGTAGAACATATAATGTAAATAAGAATTTCCATGAAATAGTTTGAATTGTGTTTGAATTGTACATAAATATGCAAGGGTTCGATTTCCAACTGCAGAAAAAATGTCTTATCCGGATCCATCAACTGAGAATATGAACACAATGTTGGCAGCATGTCCACTAGGCCTGTCTGAAAATGCTGGTGTATCAATGTAATCTCTCGTAATTCCAGAATTTTACATCAAGCAAAATGTACATTTTCGGCATTCTGCATTACATGAGAATTCACATTTTCTCACCAAAGAAGTCTCCTGTTGAGATCTTGTGTGACAGTATTGTATCAGGGAGGGATAACCACACAGTGGAATAGTCCTCAAAGTAGACCCCGGCAAAATCTATTACACAAAAATTATTCTATATTTCACACAGCACTAGTGCTGACTTTTTGAACGCAGGAATATAACAATCAACAGGAAAAAAGCGAACAGTCAATGTTTCAAAATGTAAAAAGCTCTGTAGCACTCCAAGTTTAGAATTTCAAGTAACTTTATCTCATTTTGGAGCTAGTACATGTTTTATTGAAATCTGCGTATTATTCAGGAGTTGGTGGGTGATTTCGAGGTGGATTAAACCCATATTTATGCAGAAAAATGGGAGAATTACATAATTACAGTGGCCAGAGAGAAAGCAGAATTATAGAAGGGAGAAAGAGTATAGATAGAGACAAACATCAGACAATTGGGAGGCAGAATGGAAAGTGAGAGACCGTTGATAAAATAGAGGGGCAGTACAAGTAGGCAAGCAGAGACGAGAAAGTGAAAGAGAGACATAGTGACAGGTGAAGGAAGACAGCAGAGATAAAAAGGGGACTGAAGTTGCAACAACAGGATTAAAGGAATCAGTAACAAAAAGCGGCAGGTGTGGGAGAACAAAAGCAGTGTTGGGAGAAGGAGGACGCAGAATAGAAGATATTTATAAGAAGAAACAGGGGAGGCAGGGAGCCTAGATATAAAGGAACGAGAGATGCAGCATAGTCAAGGGAGAGACAAAATAGATGGAAGGAGAGTAGAGACAGCAAAGTACCCGAGTTACCTATCCCAGGGAAGCCGGGTGCATAGGTTTGAAGTGGTGTGGGAAAGCGCGTTCGAACCCAATCAAGGACTTTGAGAAAGTGCCACTGCTAGAAGGGGATTCTTGTCAAAGAGTACCTGAAAGCAGACGGGACAGACTCTGGGTCACTTGAGAGTGACCATGGGCTCAGAAGACGAATGCCCACTGATGTAGGGTGCCTCCGGATAGTTGAAAGGGACCTTTACTCTGCAGCTGCGAGGACCAGACGATGTTGAAGACAACCAGGAGCTGGATACAAGCTGCCTCATGAAAGATGAGAAGTGCTGAGGGGTTGGTGTCCGGCAGGATCACCAACAAGCCTTGGCAACTGCAACACACGCTGAAGGTCAAGGAAGTGTATGGTTTGGACCGGCAAGGTCCAGGAGACTCACCACATACAGGGGACTCAGGGCACAGCCAAGCAATCAGGGGAGCCCAAGGAAAGCAGAGTTGACCCTCAAATGGACCCACAGGCCAGAGGGACAGGAGTCACCAGAGGACCTCAAGCAGCTTCACAAAACAGCAAGTCAAGGAGCACTTGGTGCGAGGTGGTTGAAGATTTTTGTAGGAGAAGTTGCCAGACGTTGGGGCTACTCTGAGCCCAATGCACTTGTTGCAGCATTGCCAACAAGCACTTGCAAAAGTACACAGTGCACAGGGGTTCGGGTATTGCAGCCCCCACAAGGGATTCTGTCCTCAAACTGAGTGAGAAGGCAGCTCGAGTCTCGAGGGACATAGGAATCCACCTCCTGCGTTGATGGATCCTTCGGAGTCCATAGGAGCTCGAAATCAGCAGACCGGTCAGCAGTGTTGCAGTGCCTGTGAATGCAGTGGAGTGACTCCTTCACGCCAAGGGAGATTATCTTCAGATGTCTTGGATGATCCACAGGTCCTGCACAGATCCTGTATGACGCACAGGCACAGACGATGCAGCAGACTGAGAGGGAGATGAAGTCAGGCCCAAACAAAGTCCAGCGAAGACCAGACTGCCCAGACGGCTGAGGTGCAGAGGTTTCTGTTCTGAATCTTGTCCATGACAAATCTAAGGTCCTACAACCAGGGAAGCCCTTAAGTATCCATGGGAGAGGGTTGAAAAGATTCAAGGGACACTCCCAGGGGAGGGTTATGACAGGGGGAGGTTATTTTCATGTCCTTTGTCCAGTTTCACACCAGAGCTTGAGTCAATAGCTCCCAGTACTGGTTTGAACTGGACTGTGCACAGGGACACAAAATGTGCCTCTTGTGCAGGCTTTCAGTTACTGGCAAATGCACCCACCCAGCCCTAATACACTAAATCCTGTCTGGGAGGTGGTCACACCTCCCTGTTACAGGATGCCTATTGTTCTGCTTTTTCCTGCTCGAGCTTGGCTCAGCAGCAGGGGGACAGAAATGTGTTTCTGGTCGGCAGCAACCATTTAGTGCTGTCCGGGACTAGAAGGATGGTACCGGGAACACAAGGATCTCCATGAAGGACGCTTCTAAGGGATGAAATTATACCTCCCACACCGGATACTAGTGTGGGGGTATGATTCCGACATGTTTGACACCAAACACAATAAGGTTCGTAGCAGCCATTTTAGAGTTGGTCATCACGCGGTCACCCGACAACCCGGGAGAATGGACACCGTAGGCTGCAGGGGTGTCCTGCTCATGCAGGAGCACCCTCGCACTTAGAAACAAGCACCCTGTCTTCAGGATTGTAAAGGCCTGCTATAGGGGTGACTTTTAGGTTTTAAGTGCAGCGACCCTTAGATATAGTAAACCTATATCTTAAGTAAGTGGTGCATGCACCATCTTATACAGGCTGCAATGGCAGGTCTGTAGTTCCATTTTGCATGGCCTCTCATGGGTGGCATAATACAAGCTTCAGCCCATGGGACGCCTCTGGGGTACCCATGCCCTGGGTACATGGGTACCATATACTAGGGACTGACAAGGGTACCCCAGTATCCAATCTGGAGTGTACCTAAGTACATAACACAACAGTTTAGGGAGAAAGCAGATAGACTGGGGTCCTGATTAGCAGGATCCCAGTCAGACTAGTCAAAAACAGCATCACATCAAGCAAAAAGTGGGGGTAACCATAAGAAGCAGATCCTACTTTCCTACAGACACCTTTGTGTTTGATTGTATTATATCATTTCTATAGCGCTTAATACTGCTATGTGGTATGACTTCAATTTAGAGGCAGTGGAATTTGTCTAAGGACTCTAGGCCACCTCAAAAGGTCTATATTGATAACCTGAAAACTACAAGCTATACCCTTAAAAGCCCACAAGACATAATAAAACAAGAACTAAAGAGATAAGTTAGTTGTGACTTAAGGTTGTGAACCAAAGTAAGATTTTAAGTTATTCATTCTAGATGTGGATGCAAGTGAAAATTATTTTCTTTGATATATTTTTATTTTTTAATATTCTTCATAGATTAGGACCAGTCCACACATGTGATGCTCAGGCCTGGAACTTTTTCAAGGCCCAAAAAAAACCCTGAAAACAATGCTTAGTCATGGAACAAAAATTCTGTGTGACGGTCTGAAAAAATGGAAAGAAATAGAAGCTTGTTGTATATTTATCTCAAGGCTTTATGTGTGCTAACCTAAGACTACAGGGCAATGTACAACTACCAAGGCACAAGGAAGGAGTGCCATTTTTACAAGAAGGGTCAATACAGAGCCAACATCATAAGTAAGGAAGGAAGCAAGGGTGCAACTCCCAAGACTAAAGAGACAATGCCGGGGTGTCGAAGGGGACATTGTGAGAACGTCAATCTTCGACTATTCAAGTAAGAATACAGATGAAGAGCCAGCCTCCGACATAATATGCCTCTAAGTACTCAAGTCCCTAACCACATCTGGGCATAGCACTTCCAGCATCTAACTGAGAAAAACAAGATAGGGATAGTGGAAGGCTTGAATTAATGTCTGCCACTGGTCGGTTCTCAGCCTGGAGTGTCTGCCTGCTTGCACAGTGCCAGTGGCAGCGGTGGCTCCTTTGAGGGAGCGTCAGGGTGTTGCCTCCTATGTTTGATTCTCCCAGCCCCCGAGTTTCATGTAAATAAATAGAATTACAGGCCATTGATATTTCTTTTCCGGCCACAGTGCATTTTTGTTTTCGGGACACAGGATGTGGCCCCGGGTTGCATGGTGATGTGTGGGTGGGGCTAAGAAATTCAGTACAGGAAGACTGGTATAGACGCACACTCACATTTCAAAGTACGCATGTCAGGTTGGCTGACTGCCTTTCTGCAGCCAACTCGACATGTGCACTGGAGAAGACTATCGCCATCTGTGCATAGTGAGGGAAGAGACGTGGACAGCCTCAGCTCCATGCACTCAGAATGAGCGCTGGGTTCATGTGCCCGATCCAATCCTCGCGCTGCTCGCAGCAAGGGAGCAGCATCTTGATTGGCCAGGACTTGCGTAGCTGATCATTTTTACAAACTGTTTTACCACAGGTTCCGGTGGTTGCTTGTGTCCCAATTGGCAGTCTAGGTGTTTGGACACCTATTGGTGGTTAAGCAGGTGGCTTCAGCTTGTAAGGCCCAGCAGGAGACCTGCGGCCCTGATCTACACGAGCCGCACAGATCACAAGGTAGGAAGAGAAAGTTTAGTAGGAGAGACTTGAGTGGACATCAACGTTCTTCTACTTCTTAGCAGATGAAATGACACAGGCACCTTCAACTTGTAGCTAGAGGGAGAGGTAATGCTGATGTACAAAAATGTTGGCCCGCAGTCAGACCCTAGGAGATCATGGCTCTTTACCGGGTGAAGTAATACTGCAAATGAGACATACGGATACAGTAAAATGAGGTATTTCCCAGGGCTGCATTATCTCACCATTGCCAGTTTCACAGGCCAAAACGTGAAATAATGTGAGAATGAGTCACATTATTACCAATTCCAAACTGCCAAACTCGACATAGTACGTCTTTCCCCCCATGAGGCCTGACATTGTTCAGATGCACGTGCAGCCACATTTCATAGTGACAGGTGGAGCCATGGGCGTAACAAAGGCCCCCGCAGCCCCCACGGTGCAGGGGGGCTCTGAGCTCCAGGGGCCCCCTGCAGCGCACTGGGGACTGACGAGGGAGAGAGAGACCACACAGCAGGCGCTGGCGCTGTTTATTTAAACTACTCCGTGCTTGTGCCGATCTGTGTCAGCCAGTCCCTTATTCAAGTTTGACAACGTCAGACACTTCCCTGAGGGGTGGCTGGTCTATAGGGGGCGCAGGAGCGGCGCCCCACTATCATCTACAGAAAAAAACGCTCTCTGCAGCTCGGGCGGAAAGACTTTTAGATTCTATTAAGGACACCGAGGTGAGTATTATGCTGTATCAGTTTCTTTACTGAACTCATAGCAGCCAATTAAAAGTAAACTACACAAATAAAAAACATAGAGTCGCATGAGGCTTTGAACCACGTCTCCTCACAACAGCCAATGGCAACATGTCCAAGTATACAAAATAGAGAGACACCATCTTGGCTCCCTCTTTCTTTGCGAAAAACCAGTCCATAAGTATAAACATAAAATACAGTCCCAACTCTCAACAGAGAGACAAACAGTTCCTTTTATTCTCAATGGAGAATATAATCCACAAGTCCTGTGATCAGCAGCTTCTCACACGGAGGTGATCCAACTCCAGCCGGATTGGCACGTCAGTTCTTGTTAGAGTCGTTGCCTGAAAATAGAAACAAGTTGAAAATAGGGAACCCACAAATATGATTCACTTAGGGTTGATAGAGCGCAGGCTCACATGCCTGAGATTTTACCATACTCACCTGGGCCCATAAATCAACATACACACTTTGAACAGGTAAACCTACGCTTCATAAATTTTGTTTAACCATTCAGGATCTATACCAATTGAATTATCAATCCAAGTCACCGGTACCTAAAGTCCTAAGGGATCAAGGGTGTTAGCATAATAGGCAGTAAATAAACATTTGCACTCATATAATAACCACAAACTCAGGGAAGGTTTAAATTCTTTATCTAATGTAAAATATTAAATGTCAATGTCCGTCCATACTACATTAAATGAAACTTGATCAATCAACAAAAATATGATTAAGGTAAGATAGAATGAGAAACTTGCATTAAGCAATGAAACATAGGGAGGGTGGAAAAAGGAAAAACAGTACAATGACGAACCCACATTTATTATAATTACCTAGAATGTTATGAAGATCAACCCTCGCCATGGGCTGGGCCAAAAGACAGATCCCCAAAGTGCAGATGCCAGCAGGAAATAATAGATGCAAACCAGAATCAGGACAGGTACGGACCAAATTGGATCAGGACAGGACCACCTTAGGCTAAGACCGGCACCCACAGCTAATGTGCTACGCCAGCATTGCGCCTTCTCTGCAGCCAACTGCCAAACCCCGATTGGGTCTTCAAATCTCTCTTCCCAGTAACTCCGATTGGGCTATCGATTCTTCTGACAGAGTGCTCCACCAGCACCTCTGCTCTCGATCACCTATTGAGTGCGCTGGGTCAATGAGAGGTCAGCTATTCGGACAAGTCAGACAAACTAACTAACATAGCCTACCCTAGTTATACTAACTATTTTCCAGGGCAGTGTACCACCCCCCAATGTTGCAAGTGTAAGGATCCCCAATTTTGATTGGTCAAAAGGATGAGGAGAAGTCATTACACCATACCAAATTGAAACTATTTTCTGAATATTTAATTTACCGTTCCATCCCATCAATTTATTTTCCCATGCATTTTATTCCACCCAAAAATTGAATGTTCTTATAGAAATACAATGCTAGCACCTCCCAGGCCTGAGACTGCGATACATAAAAAATAGAAAAGAAACAGTTTTAGAATACAGAATAAATTAATGCACTGTATACCACTTGTATGGCTCAATGGTTAGAGCGGCAGACCCTGATGCAGGGAATTGGCCTGGACCAGGGTTCAATTCCCGCCTTGGCGGGTCTTGGGCTCAATTTCCCCGGACCTGATAATTCTCACCTTGGTGCCTATTCTAATCATGGGTCCCACTCTGCAACTCTGGGCAATAGCTTGCTTAATCTCCACAATGCCCCCAACAGCGCTAAGATGCCTGGCTTCACCTTGGGGGTGCCCAGGAGTGGGTGCTTCACAGGGAAAGGCCAGGACGGGTTCTACAGCGTCATGTGCACAGCGCCTGAGAGACCCCTTCGGGGTGATTTGGGCGCTATATAAAAAACACTACATTTACATCTCTACTCTATTCCCATTGATTTATTTTAACTATTGTGTTTAGTGTTTAGGCAAAACAAACAGCTTAGCAAAAGCAGCAGTGCAAGCTTCATGGATGCTGTAACACAAAGCAGCCATCTTAATTCTAATGCGCAGAAGCAAACGTTTCCCTCCAAGCAAAGATAATACGTCATGTCACGTGAGTATGACAGACGCATGCGCAGTAGAAAATCCAGCGTAGCAGCAGTCATTTTAATGCAAGCGGATTATAGTTAGTAAAAGCACATAGTCAAGCTTCTTCTAGATGCTAGATATGTTGTGTAATGCAATATTAATTAGACAAAACATGTTAATTAGTACGTTATGAGTCATTTGAGAGGGTTGAGTACAAGCATGTTGCTTTACGTGCGAATCCTTGCTCCATCAATCCCCTCTTTGATGATATTTTATATCATCACCAATTAATGAAACAGATGCCAACTTTCACAACTCTCCCAATTCAATCTCTTCAAACTTTCTATTTGGTTTCTTTTCATTGTTTGTGTGAAAGTTTTTCACTTTCTTGTATAAATTTCCATTCAACTCTTCTAACCCAATTTCATCAATATTTCTCTTTTTCCCTTTCTTATTTACTGTATATGTCTTCTTGTGCTTACGACATTTACAACAGATTGTTATCCCTAGTATCAGTAGGCCTATTCCCACCATTGGCATCAGTATTCTACCTACAAAGCTCTTTCCTACATTAGGAAACCAACTACCTATAGAGGAGAGACCATCTGTAAGTCTCTTCCATGCACTATCAACCTCCAGTGGTTTGAGTTATTTTTCAAAATGTGTAATATTCCTTACATACCCCTTAATTTCAATACTTTTGTCAGGTATGTAAGTGTAACAATGTTGCTCTTTCAACATTCTGCAAACTCCGCCCTCTTTTGCTAATAATGTATCAAGAGCAAGTCGATTTTGTAAAACCATTGATCTGATCGCAACCAATTCGGTATTAATCATCAAGAATCCTCCAGCAGTGTCAGACAATAAACGATCCACCACTGTAGACAGTTTGCAAATTCTCTGCGTATCCCGAACGACTCCCACTGTAGGTATCAAAGAACTGAATATATCACCGACTATTTCCGCAAAACTAGCTCTTTTACTAAGTATTAATCAATTAGTTTCTTCATTGCTTCCAGTGATTTTGTCAACATGGTATATCTTTGGGAATACTATTCCAAATTAACAGCTCCCATACCAATGATCTGGCAGTTTGTAATATGCTTTGTTTCCACATATAAAATAAATTCCATGAAATACTGGTTCCGTTCCATCTTTGAAACCCCAGCCCCCAATTACCTTATAATTGTGTTCACACTCACTGGAACCAATGAATACAGAGACAGAGTTTCCCTTTCTTTTCAAAACCCAACAACATAGCAGCGTGACTCTTGCCATTTAAGGTGAACCCTAAATTTTCAGCCCATTTGGGATTTTATGGTTCTTGTCTTGTGCTTTCCTTTGGAAATTCTCTCTCCTTTTCTCAACCATATTTACAAATATTTTCTTTTTCATGTAATAAGAATGTTAAATTATTCTTGTGTGCTTCGGCTATATCTATTGTACCTATAGTTAGAATATATTCACCCATATAACGTGTTACATCACTCTTAGTATGTACAAGATTCAGGTTACTACGTATAGGAAGTTCAGAAAATATCACGTCAGAGTTAGAATAATAATACTGTAAGGGTCCTTTCTTATAACATAAACTAGCTAATTTACTACATGAAATACCATATGGAAGGAGTAAATGGTGATAACTCACACCTT
Source organism: Lissotriton vulgaris (assembly GCF_964263255.1). Classification (NCBI taxonomy): domain Eukaryota; kingdom Metazoa; phylum Chordata; class Amphibia; order Caudata; family Salamandridae; genus Lissotriton; species Lissotriton vulgaris. The sequence continues at coordinate 468,980,154 of NC_141685.1, read as the reverse complement.
CGGCTACCGAAGTAGGTAACTTAATACAAACATAAACATTTTCAATTTCCATAGCTTCTACATTGTATACTAATAGGTTTGAAAATAAATTTAAGTGAGTTCTATTCTTAACTCTAGTATAATGTAATCCTTCCTCATCTGATGCTTCTAAATCTACCTTCTGTTGTCTAATGCTAAGTGCCTTTTCTTGTATATCTATTTTTCTAGGTATATCTATTGTTTCAGGTACGTTAGTGTTATTCTTTATGTCTCTACTCATTATATGAGGATTAGCTACTGTCAGTCCTAATCATACTATGAGTACTATCACTATACTACATGTGCATATTCTACAGCATGTTTTCAAACAGTTTCTTTTCGGCCTTCCATTAACAGTATGATCAGCCATTTCTGACTAGGGTGACTGAACCCCTCTTTGTAACTTTTACACAGTCTTTTAACCTGTGTACTTTCTTTCAAGTTGGTCTCACTTCTTCGTCAGTCTGATCAGCAATTAATTAGTCACCACTTTCGTCACTTATTTCTAAGTGTTCGAAATCTTCAAGGATGAGTAAATCCATTCAGGGCCTCTGAATTTATTATTTAGTATTTTCAATTGTGGACTTCTCCTTCTTGGTTGCTCTGTGGAAGGTCCAGCTTGACTTGATATTTCATTTACTTGCTCTGGTTCTTTATTTATTGTTTTGAGGCGAAACTTCAATCTTTTGACAAAACCAGGCCACTTATCTCCTTTTCTGAGTCTTTTAGCTGGCACTGTGCTTTGGTTTTCTTCAATTGCTCTTTTATTCTTGTTCAGCTGTGGCACAATTTGTACATCTTCATCTTCTGTATCCCTCTCTATCTGACTTTGTCCAGGACTTGTATCTGTTTCTTCTGCCTGAACACTAATCTGGCCTTGTTCAGGAGTGTGCTGAATTTGATTTTGACTTTGTTCGCCTTCTTCTTCCTGAACACGTTTTTCTACAACTATCTGGTCCTGCTCAAGTAACTCGATCTCTTGTTCTTCTTCTTCCTGAGCCTCCGCCCTTGTACCTATCTGTCCCGCCTCAGACTCTGGAGCTGTGAAAGGTATCTGAAATGTCTGAGTATATTGATTTTCCCTTATCTGATCCTCCTCAAGATTACCATTGGCTTGGATTTCTGTAATCTGAGTACGTTCTTCTAAACCTATCTCGTCCTCACTATCACTCTGTCTATCTAAATAGGTTTAAACTCCTTGTTCTTATGATCCTGGTAGGTATGTCAACTCATCCTGACTGGTGCTTGGTCGTTTATCAGATATTTCAGGATCGATTTCTTGAGACCCTTCAGCTGTACTACCTTCGGCTTCAGTTTCATCAGGTTCAGTCAACCTTTTTGTATGACTGGCATGGATCCAATTCGGAATTCCCTTGCACTTTACAGCTCTAGTGGTGACCAATATCACTTGTTTTGGCCTTCCCCACCTTGGAGCTAGGCAAGATTCTCGTGTATGTTCCTTTATTACAACCCAGTCACCTGGATTCAGATCATGTGCTGGAGTTGATTGCTGGTGACAGCGTCTTCCCCAACCTGGTGAGAGATAGAACGCACTTGGTCAGCCAGTTCTTTGCAGTACTCTAGTACTAAGTCATCAGATATATTTATCAACTTATGTCCTGCCTCATTGCCCTTCCCATGAGAATTTCATGAGGACTCAAGCCTGTTTTTCTGTCTCGAATACTTCTGAGTCCCATCAGAACAAGAGGTAAAGCATCAGGCCATTCTAATTTTATATATGCATATATCTTTCCTAGTCTTGATTTTATTGTGCCATTCAGTTGTTCAACCACTCCAGAAGCCTCTGGATGGTATGCACAGTGCAGCTTCTGCTTAATTTTGAATGCTTCACAGATTAGACCAATTATTTCATTATTAAAGTGAGAGCCTCGGTCTGATTTAATCGTTACTGGAAAACCAAAACGTGGTATCAACTCTCTGAGTAAAAGTCTAGCTACAGTGATGCTACCATTTCGTTTTGTAGGGTATGCTTCTACCCATTTTGAAAATAGGCAGAAAATGACAAGAACATATTTCATTCCTCGACAGGGTGGTATCTGTACAAAATCAATTTGTAGTCTTATGAATGGGTCTTCTGCTTTGCCAATCTTCCAAGGGCAAACTACAGTTCTCTTTCCAGGATTCATTTGTTGACAAATCAAACATCTTTGGCAAAGAACTTCTGCTATGTTCTGCTATGTTCCTGAATTTTGCATTAAACCATGATTGTCTGAATAGTCGCAACATAGCATCCCGCCCTAGGCGGGAATCTCCTTGATACATCCTAGCCATAGGAGCAAGCATACAGTCTGGTAACACAGGTCTGCCATCAAGGTAAACAATAACACCATCTTTAGACCTTTTCTGACAACCTTATATGCGGACGACGCTGTTATTATGTCCAGGACCCAATTAGGGCTACAAAAAGCACTGTCAGCCTTTTCAACATTCATGGGCGTGAGAGGCCTTAAGATTAACGTAAGCAAAACTTTTACTATGTGTTGTAGCAACAAAAAGAATACTTCTTGTAATACGTTTATTAATGCAACCAAGATTAGTCTTACGAAAACTTTCAGTTATCTGGGCATACTTTTTAATAGTAACGGGTCATGGAATAATGCTATTCATACTCGAAACTTGGCTTTTATTAGGCAAATTGGAGCCCTAAAGAAATTTGCCACAAAACTAGGTGGGAAACCGGTTGGGATCTTGTTGGACATATATGCAGCTAAATGCGTTTCCACTGCAACATATGGTGCTGGAATCTGGGGTGTGGCGGACTGTCGAGAGATACAAACCAGCGAGAACGTTTTCCTGAGATACCTGCTGGCTGTTCCCCGATCCATCTCTACTACAGTCTGTCACAACGAGCTTGCCCGGGTACATATCACGGACACTATCAAAGCCGCACCAATTCTGTTATGGCACAAAATATGGTCCTCGGAAAAAACAGTGTTGAACCAAAATTTGATTAAGGACTGTATGGCCTTAACTGACTCAAGTAAAATACCTTGGCTTGCCTATGTTCAGAAATTTTTATCATCACTGGATTTAGCTGATTTATATGATAACCCGACTCTGTGCCTAACAATTTCCAAAAAGGACCTTAAGGCCTGCTGTTTAGGTCTACTTGAAGACAGGCGCTCCTACCTTGAAGGCAATAAATCATCGATTGCTCACCATAACTTCTTACTTCATGATGCAGGCTTTCCCTCTTATCTTTCCCCAACTCTCTCAACCTATACGAGAATGCTGCTAACAAGGATGAGGACGGATTGCTTTTACCGTCTACTAACATTTCCCACCACAAACAACTGGTCTACTAACCTGGTGGTCTGTCCTTGTGACAACGTATCCAAGCAATCCAACATACATGCTCTTTTGTTCTGCAAATTCTATGAATGGGGAAGAAAGAAACATCTACTCCCACTCCTGAAGCTGTGGGGTTTAAGACAGTGTAGACCAGCCTTACTCAAGCTATACATGCTTGAGGACGAACTCACAATTACTGCAGCTGCTAGCTTCTTGAAATTTGCAGTAAGGTGTAGAGCGTCTATGAACTGATTGTCCTCTGTTTCCTGATAGCCATATTTTGTATGGCCTTAAAGACTCTTTTAATTCCTCAATTTTATGTTTTATGCTTGATTTTTGAACTCAATTTTATGCTGTATTAAATGTGCTTTTATGATTTTCCTTTGCAAAAATCGAATAAAGCTATTATTGAATTGAATTGAATTGACAACCTATCTTTCTCCATTCTTCCTTTTCAGAAATTTCTGCCTCATTTTGCAAATCTCTCACTTCTTCCCAAGTTTTCACACCTTGAAGCAACATAAGTAAGCAGCTGTTTCCACATGCATCAATTTTCTTATTTATTTGCATCTTATATATGGCACAATGTTGGGCTAATTGGTCAGCATATCGGTTACCTGCTGTTACTTTGTCATTTCCAGATTGGCGAGCAGCACACTTGACCACAGCCACTGTTTCTGGTAATTGGATTGCTTTTAGCAAATCATTCACATAATTTCCATTTTTAATAGGAGTACCTGATGAAGTTAGAAATTCTCTTTGCATTCAGAATTGGCCAAAATCATGCACAACCCCGAAGCCGTATTGGCTGTCTGTGTAAATGGTTACTTTCAGATTTTTCCCAATTTTGCAAACCCTTGCCAATGCAATTAATTCAGCTACTTGTGCAGACTTGACTCCATGTAAATAGGATGCTTCAACTGGGCCCCATAATGTACAAAAAGCATACGCAGCGCTCAAACCTCCTTCCTCATGTTGCAGGCATGAGCCGTCCACAAATAACTCATGTTCTGAATCTATTAATGGTCTTCTCTTATGTCTGGACGAGGTTTGGTACAGTATTCTGTCAAGTCGATGCAATTATGTTTGACTTCATTTTTGACTTCTGCAAAATGTGATTCAGGCAACAGTGTTGCTGGATTCAAAATGTTACACCTAGCAGTAGTCACATTTTCTGCACCTAAAATAATTCGTTCATATTTAGTCAGCCAACTAGGAGTCAGATTTTGGGTTTTGGTCCTTGTCAACAAAATCACAACTGCATGTGGGACGTATACATTTACTGCATGGCCCATAATAATGGACTCACTTTGCTCAAGACTCATGCATGTTGCAGCTACTGCTTTCAGACATCCTGGCAATGCAGATGCCACTGGATCCAGTGTGGAAGAAAAATATGCCACAGGATGTCTCATCAAACCATGGGTCTGGGTCAAGACTGAGAGAGCGCAATTGTCTCGCGAATCACAAAACAATGCAAAGTCTTTTGAATAATCAGGATTCCTAATGCTGGAGCTGTAAATAGACAATTGCGTAATTTTAAGACACATGACATGCTTTCATCATACCATTCTACTGGGTCTTATGCTCTTATCTTTGTCATTTGTATCAATCAATTTGCCAGAACTGCAAATCCCACAATCCACTGCCTGCAGTAACCTACGACTCCAAGGAACATTCAGATTTCTTTCTGAGTTCGAGGTAGATTCATGTGTTTAACTATTTTGATCCTTTCTGTGGTAACTCTTCTGACACCCCTTTCTATCTGGTGTCCCAGATATTTCACTGATGTGGTGCAAAACTGTAATTTTTCAGGTGACACCTTATGTCCTCCTTCACCCAAATGATTTAACAAGGCTATGGTATCCACTACACAGTCATTTCAGGTTTTGGACGCCACCAATAGGTCGTCTATATACTGCACTAAGACAGATTTTCCAGGCAGCACCAAAATTCAAGGCACTTTTTCAAAATCTGATTAAAGATTGATGGACTTTCTGTGTACCCCTGAGGGACACGGTTCCCGACATAGACATGGCTGTTGAATTCAAATGAAAAAAGATACCTGCTATCTGGGTGTAAAGGTATTGAGAAAAATGTGTGGCACAAATCGATCACAGTGAACCAACCTGCTGCCCACGGTATCTGATACAAAATCACAGCAGGGTTTGGCACTACAGGACAACATGGGACAACAATTTTATTGATTTTGCGGAGGTCTTGTACGACCCTATACTTCCCACTCAGTTTCTTTATGCCAATTATGGGCGAATTACATGAACTACTCATTATTTCTTGCAAAATGCCTGTTTCAACCAAACGTTTTATTTCTGCTGCAACTCCTGCTTTTATTTCTGGACTAATTTTATACTGTCGAGTATTTGGGTAAACTGCACCTTCTTTCACAGTCACTTTTATTGGATCAACATTTGCCATTAATCCTACATCTTTCCCTGTAAAATCCCACACTTCAGGATTCACAGTATCTTGTAATTCTTCTGGTAAGTCTTTTATGGTCAATGTTTTATTTTCAGTTTCTTGTTTTGCCAACCTTATCTTATATATTCCATCTTCGTCTGGGGTTTGAATTTCAACACCACTTGGAGTGCAAAAGATGGTGCAATTCATTTTGCACAGCAAGTCTCTGCCTAACAGGTTTACTGGAGTGGAATCACACACAACAAATGTGTGCATCTCTTTAAAATGTCCTATTCTAACTTCCATTGGTTCTGTAATGGGGGTACTGATTTGTCTATTAGAAGTGCCCACTATTTGGATCGCTTCTCCCGAGAAGGGTCCTCTTCAAAAAATGTGTCACTCAAAAGAAATTGTGGAGTCACTGAATCTCTCCTACCACTTCCTTCCCATTTTGTTGTAGCCACACTATAGCTTGCTTTGCTCCCAGGGTCTGGCATAGGGGCAAGGGGTAATTGGTTCTGTATTACCTGCAGTGACTGTTTCTTTGACAGTTCATTCTGAGTCTTTGAATTCAAAGAGTTATTTTGCACGTTGTTATTACTCAATATGGCTTTACACTCGTTTTTCCAATGCCCCAACTTTCCGCACCAGTGACATGGGAACTTCTTTTTAGCCTCATCTCTGTTATAATTTCCCTTTGGCTTTCCTCTATTTCCATCTCCTTGTACTTGATTATTCTTCAACTGATTCAATTGGAGTTTCTATTGTTCTGCTAGTTTTACTTGGGCCCACTTTACTTTTTCTTCTAAATTCTTACGCTTGTTATCTAATTCATCTTCACAATATTTTGCATATTTGAGTATTTCATTAATAGGTTTGGCCTGCCAACAGATCCTATGATCTTTAACCCATTGTGAAATTTCTGGCCTCATTCCAGACACAAACCGATAGATGAAATGTGTCATAACTTTGGTATCAATATTTTATAGACCACTATATTGTTTAAAGACTTGCAAGAGCGTTCATAATATGCATGTACAGATTCAGCTTTATTCTGTGTAATTCTATCTATTCTAGTCCAGTCAGTCTCTTTTGGAGGTACCTTCCCTTTCAAGTACAGCATTACCTGATTGTGCTTCTTCATAACCTCATCTGATGGGGATCCTGTCTTGGGTCTCTAGGATACTCATCACTTGGCCAATCAACTGCTATTTTTCACTCTGCCCATAAATGTACAGGGACAACAATATCAAATAATTCATCTAGATCTTTTAATAGTACCTTTGAAACCTTTACAAATCTTTCGACTTGTCTGTACCATTCTACAGGTTTCTCTCGTAATTTCGGAAAATCATTTGTAAATGACAAAATTTCTTGTCGGGACCATGGGACATGTACATAACCTCCACCTTGCACTTCTCTCATTGGACACAACCTTTACACTTTTTCTTTTTCTTTCAACATATACTCTGATGCTGTGCTTTTTGCCTGGGCCTCCTCCTTTTTCTTTGCCCACCTGGCTTTCCATCTTTCTAGATCACCCCATTTTTGCATTATTGATATTAACTCCTTAATCTGCACTTTCCTTCCTGACACATTCATATTTTCCAAATCTGTATCAGTGAATTCAGCTCGGTAAGGTTTCTGTAGTACTTTTGATTTACCAATATCAATTCCCATTTCAAGTGCCATATTCATTAGTTTCTAATGAAATACCCTGGTGTTTCGAGTGATACTTCGACATATAAACAACAATTCATCTTTGCTGAGTGTGTTCATTCTTTCTAAACCCACATTTCCTGCCATCATTTCTTCTAATTTGACCCTTAATTTGAATATATCCAATGCTTTTGGTTGTGATTTTGGCTTATCAATTTCTCAGGTCCATCTTTCTAATTCTTCTGGGGTAACTACTGTTGTATTGACTGTACCTGTTGGTGTTTCCATTCGCACTTTTCTAGAGCTTCCGGGAGTACTTTTCCTAACTGAGCTCCTTTCAGGTTCTCTTATAGGTAAATCCATAAGGGAAATTACCGATTCACATTCACTTGCTTGATCATCCACAATGAATGTCTTGTTTCTTGGCGGTACTACAGGTGTAGTTAGAACAGGAGGTTTAGGACTAGACTGCTTATCTCCATACAAAGGAACAACAGGACAAATGGTCACCGGAATGGTTAGGGCTTCAGGACTCGTATTTAATTGGGAAATTTTCTGAATTCATTCACTTCTTTGTTTATTTAATTCTTCTCGTTCCCTGTCCTGTAACACTTTCTCTAATGAAGTCTCGTGTAGTACTTGTGGAACCAGAACTGTGCACTAGGATTAACTGTACTTGGCTCCTCATTATAAGGTGACGAATTTTTCAATAACAAATCCTCCAAATAATCATCTTCTGGATTATCGCTAATCATTAGATTTCTTGTTTTCTCAGTACGTTTACTTCCCATTTGTTCTTCTAAAGTTCGGACAGGATATAATCCTTCCACTAGCATTGATTGTCTCCATCGTTTCATTTGATTATCTCTTGTCTCTTTAGGAAATCTAGGATAACATTTACTCCAATTTCTGTCACTTCTGGGTCTATCTTGTTCAAAAGCCTCAGTTTCCCATTCTTCTAATGCTTCGTACTGAGTCAATCTAGATCTAGGATCTAATTCATTCATGCGTGTCCTCAAATTATACAAAACTCTACCATTAAAGGTACCATTTTCTGGAAATGCAAAAACACCATCATCTTTTGTGTACTCCATAAAGTTTTCTAACCACACACAAGTGTGATACCCCCTTTCAACCATCATGAATGATGCAGGCGTATTTGGTGGCGGAATATTAATCCCTTCTCTAGTTTTAATTGGTTTATCTTTCTTAAAGAAATTTTTGACCTTTTTAATGAACGACATTTTTCTTTTGTCTCCGTACATAATATGAGGTCTTCCTCTTATACGTTGTTCTTGTACCTACTATCGGGTCTATTTCCTATTATTGCTGGGTCTAAATGCCACATGTAATTTTATGCCGCTTTTAATTTGCAAAGACCCTCGATTTGTTTACTAATAGACTTCCAATACCAACAGGTTTCTTATTTTTCAATGACCAATTAAAACTTTGAAGTCAAATAAATTCAACCAATAGTTGCGCGGCTTTTCTCGTGAGACGAGTTTCTCACGCTCTTGCACTCACCCCTCCTTTACAATATTACCTCAGCTACACACCCGCTGTCTTAACCAATACCAGCGCGGCTCTAAGTGACGTCAGCACAGTTCCGCAACTGACTCCCTCCTTTGCAAGGTAATACGAAACGTATTTCTTTTCACTTTTCAATGTAGGATTTCATTAATTTACAATCGTAAAAACATTTGCCACTGTGTCTGAGTAACTAAATTCAAAGGAAAGAGAATTTTCATCCACTGCGAGTAAATCCCTTCCATTTAATCTTCAAACACTGCAAGTAGATCTCTTACGCCTACCCTTCACACAAGCATTAGAGAACCTGTTACTCCCTCAGGCTTACCCTTTCTAGGTGACATAAGGCCAAGGTTTTATTAGCGAACCCCTTTGCTGTCAATCAAACTCAGAAGAACATGCTACTTCTTCAGTGTGGCCCTTTCTAGGTGATATCACAACCAAAGTTTTGCCAGCGAACTCTTTGCTATCAATTATTCACACATTTATTCTGAAAGTCACTAAACAGTGCTTCCGGTTGTACCTAACCATGCACTTACTTCCTCGGACAAGTGACCTCAACTATAGAGTGGCTTCCATTTACCACCTGTTATTCTGCCACCGGGGTTCCCAAACAAACATAAAACATGTACGAACAGGTTTGGTTAATACATAAAATCAATACAATAAAAAATCAATGTAATTTCAAATACGCAGAAATATTTCAATAAACCAACTAACTATAACTAACTACCTGTCTTAACTAAACCCTAACCTTACCTCTGCTACCAAAATTAAATTGATAGAGCGCAGGCTCACCTGCCAGAGATTTTACCATACACACCTGGGCCCATAAATCAACATACACACTTTGAACAGGTAAACCTACGCTTCATAAATTTCGTTTAACCATTCAGGACCTATACCAATTGACTTACCAATCCAAGTCAATGGTACCTAAAGTCCTAAGGGATCAAGGGTGTTAGCATAATAGGCAGTAAATAAACATTTGCACTCATATAATAACCACAAACTCTGGGAATGTTTAAATTCTTTATCTAATGTAAATTATTAAATGTCAATGTCCATACTACATTAACTGAAACTTGATCAATCAACAAAAATATGATTAAAGTAAGATAGAATGAGAAACTTTCCTTAAGCATTGAAACATAGGGAGGGTGGAAAAAGGAAAAACAGTACAATGATAAACCCACATTTAATATAATTACCTAGAATGGTGTGAAGATCAACCCTGGCCACGGGCTGGGTCAAAAGACAGATCCCCAAAGTGCAGGTGCCAGCAGGAAATAATAGATGCAAACCAGAATCAGGACAGGTACGGACCAAATTGGATCAGGACAGGACAACCTCAGGCTAAGACCAGCACCCACAGCTAATGTGCTACGCCTGCATTGCACCTTCTCTGCAACCAACAGCGAAACCCCGATTGGGTCTTCGAATCTCCCTTCCCAGTAACCCCGATTGGGTTATCGATTCTTCTGACAGAGTTCTCCGCCAGCACCTCTGCTCTCGATCACCTATTGAGTGCGTTGGGTCACTGACAGGTCAGCTATTCGGACAAGTCGGACAAACTAACTAACTAAGCCTACTCTAGTTATACTATTTTCCAGGGCAGTGCACCACCTCTCAATGTTGCAAGTGTAAGGATCCCCCATTTTGATTGAACAAAAGGATGAGGAGAAGTCATCACACCATACCAAATTGAAACTATTTTCTTTTTTTTTTGTTCTTTTTTTTTTTTTATTGTTCATCAACATCAGGATTACATTTTCATTATATTATTCATCAAGATCAGATAGTTAACATAAAACATGCCTTTCAGTAAATTAATCCTTATACAAAGTTCTCATACGAATTCTGGCTTCCTTTTTTCTTCCTAGCTCAAAAATAATACAAACTGTTAAATGTCTTGCTACAGACTTAAGCCTCCCCCAGTTTTCGTTTCTATTCTATTAATGGAGCCCATATCCGTCTCGCAGCTTCTTTTTTTTGCCCTTCCCTTTTTCTCAAATAGGGCCTGTTCCAACTTGAATATCGCCAAAACCCTGGAGACCCATTGTTGTAATGTCGGTGGCCGGGGGTCTTTCCAAAGCGACGCTATGCATAGTCTACTTAATGCCATGGCTATATTCAAAAACTCATAGTGAGGTATTTCCAAACCATATTTTGTTACTCCTAGAATCATTACTTCGTCGCTTAGCGCTAGGTTCATTCCCAACGAGTTCTTAAAAAATTGTTCCAACTCTTGTTTGTATATATTTAAAGCGGGCCATCAGGCGAACATATGAATAGTATCGGCTTGATTAGATTGACATCTCGGGCAGGTTGTGCCTCTAGTTCCACCCCACTGTGCCACCCTGTGGGGAGTGTGGTATAGTTCAAACAGAGTTTTATATTGCTGGGTTTGCAGATTTGTTGCCCTTAGTACGGTGTTTGACATTTTTAATGATTTCTCGGCTTCATTCCCTGCCAGCCCCAATTTTGTTCCCCATTTCTCAAACATTTTATTAGAGTCGTCTTCCTTATATTTGCAGATTTCACCATATAACTGAGATATGGGGGCGTGGCCAAGATGGCGGTGTGAGCGGACGTGCCTTGCTGAGCTCCCGCCGCCGGTCACTGAATTTAGCACCAACTTAGCACTTGCCCGGACGTGAGCAGCCCCGGGGGGCCCCTGGCACCAGCGCCACAGCAGCGGCGACCTTCTGGCCCGGTTCTGAGACCGGAGGCAGCCTGACCCTTGCGGTATTCGGCCGCGGAGACAGCGGCGGTTGGGGCCTAGCGCACTCCACGAGTCAGGAGCGCGAACGAGAGTGAGGCCGAGGAGGGAGGAGCCTCAGAGCCGCCTGAGATCGCCAGAGGCGGGCATCAGCAGAGGCGGCGGGTCCGGCCCACGCGGACACGTGCGAGGCTTCTCACGGTCCCACGTGGAAGCTTCTGCGGACCTGCCGCCCCCATCGGTGATCGGAGCGGACACTGCCCGGGCTGCCGCCGGCTCCCGTCACCGGACCTGGCAGAGCCGCCTGGAGGACCCGCGCGAGCCCCTGGACCCGACTCACAGCACGGTGGAGAAGAGGTACCGGGGGGGGGCGAGACAGTGACACCGGCCCCCTCCGGCCGGTGTCGCAAAACGCCCGCGTCCCGACCCGCCTGGCCGGGAAAGAGTCAGCGCGAGAGGCGCGGTCCCCAACAACAACCCGCCATCTTGGGCGTCCATGCACTGAGGCCGCGGTTGAGCGCGACATCGGCCTGGCCCGCGCCCTACGGCCGCTTGCACCGTGCGTTGCACTTGGGACCAGCCACCCTCCTGCCCACTTTCTCACGCTGCTGCCCTGCGCGACGGCCCTCGCGCCTGCACGGGATCCGCCCGGGGGCTGCGTCTGGGGGGCACAACGAGAGTGGAGCCATCGCGCCGCACACAGCGCCTGCCTGCACGAGGGGAGCTTGACAAATAGCTCAGCCCTGCCCTCTCACTCACGCTGTAGGCCTGGGCGGCGAACCCAGCACTTGCCCGGATACCGGCCTGAGGACACTCCTGAGCACCACGGCGAGGGGAGGACCCCACCCCCCGGCGTAGCTCCCACCTGCGTGGAGAACCCCTAGCGGAGCCCTCACACCTGGGCCCTCACTGCGAGAGCCGCATTGCGACGCCGGCACCCGGCTGGACACATAACCAACACTTAGGGCGCACCACCTCTCCGCTACCCACGTGCCGGACGCCAAGAGACACAGCGGCATCAGCGGCCTGGGCCAACGGTGCTAGTAGCGGCCTCTTGCTGGGCAGGGGACACCGTAGGGGCCATGTCCAACGCTAGGACAAGGAAAGACCGCTCCATCGCTGAGCTCTTCACCCCCGGCGCCGTGGGGAAGAAGGCGGATGTCGCAACGACCAGCTACCGCGCGGGCTCCGAGAAGAAGAGCAGGGCCTCGCCAGCCCAGGGACAGACAGACCCGGAGGGCCCAGTTACGCGCTCCTTCCTGGAGTCGCTCTTCATGGGGCTGCGCGGAGACATCCAGGAGCTGAAGAAAGAACTCCAGGACGAGATAAAGGAGGTGCGCCGGGACGCCAACGCCATTGGTGAGAGAGTAGCGGAGCTAGAGACGAAGAGCGATGCACGGGATATAGAAATTGAGGCGCTGAGACAGGAACTGGTGCGCATACACGACCAGCAAGTGGACCTCCAGACGCACGCCGAGGATTTGGAGAACCGCTCCAGGCGGCATAACATCAGGATCCGGGGGGTGAAGCACTCCCCAGACACGGAAGACCTCTTTCAATTTACTCAGGGCCTGTTCAATCATATCCTAGGCCGGCCGACAGACTCTCCCTTGGGCCTGGACAGAGTGCACAGGACGGGCCCACCTAGAGCGGCAACGGCCCACCCAGCGGACATCCTCGTATGCGTACAGGACTTTCGGACCAAAGAGGAGATCCTCAACAAGGCGCGCCAGATGGCGCCGGTGTCCTATGGCGCACATTCCCCTGCTCTTTATCAGGATCTTGCAGCGCTGACCCTGGAGAAGAGGCGCATCTTCCGACCTGTCACAGCAGAGCTGCGGAAACGCCACATCTCCTACAGCTGGGGACACCCCTTTAGACTTGTGTTCAAGATGGGCAATAATCTTCACCAGATCCGCTCCCTCAGGGAGGCGTGCAACCTCCTGAACCTTGAGGAACCGACTGAGGCTGAGAACCCGGTGGCGGGGGGCACCCCCAGCAAGGAAGCGCCGGGACGATGGCGGCAGCAGCGGCGGCGACATAGACCGCGGCGCCCCGCCACCAAAGAGATAGCAGAAGGCCAACGAGCAGCAGTGGAGACCGTCGCGCAAGGCCTTGTGAATCAAGAAAATGACTGACCCCTGGCCAGGGACTCACAGACCTACGGGGTTACGGCTCAGCCGGGACTGCTCACTCCGGCGGCGGGGGCGAAGCCTCGCTAGCCCGCACTAGTTCTTCGCCATCCCTTCGATGGCCGACCTGGACGGAGATGTGCACTGTCCGCCGTCACCGTCGCCATCGCCTACACTCCAAGTGTTTCCTTTACCACAGGTCCAGCGGACATTCACCTGGATCTGGAACTATGATGGTTCAAACTTCTTTCTGGTTGAGTTGACATGGGCAGAGGGTGGGGGTGGGGGGGGAATTGCATCGGTGCTTGCACCCTTCTCAAGGTTCGAACATCGCGTCAACGGGGGTTGGGGGGAGGGGGGAGTTGCACCAGTTGGGGTCGGGGGGGAGTTGGGGGAAGAAGGGGAGGGTTGGGGGGGCTCTCCTTGTCCAAGGGATTCTACCACCGCTAACGGAGTCGGTAGGACTTCCGGCACAGTGTCTTCCATGGTCCATCAGCTCACGCCCGCCACCTCCAGGTGGGACCTAGCATCTCCCCTACTAACTCGGACATGACACGACACATGACAGTGCTCTCGCTTAATGTGAGGGGGCTCAACAGTCCGAACAAGCGCAAAGCAATACTGTCCTTCCTCGAGCGTTCCAAGGCGGACATCTCCCTCCTCCAAGAAACACACCTTGTCCGTAGCGACCAGCACAGACTCAAATCGCGCGCCTTTCCATGGCAGTTCTTCGCCTCATCCCTGAAGAAAGCAGCTGGGGTAGCGATTCTAGTAGCTAAGTCATTCGAGGGGAGGGTCCTCCAGAAAGAGGCTGAAATTAAAGGGCGGCTTCTACTTTACAGCTTCCAGATTGCAGGCCATACTCTACTCGTGGGCTCGGTCTATGCCCCGAATGAGGGGCAGGAAAGGTTTTTACACACAGCGTTGGAGGCCTCAACATCCACCACACACACGCACTTACTACTGGGTGGAGACCTCAACATTGTATTTCATAACACAGCAGACCGATCAGGCCAGAGATCCGGGCAAGTAGGGGCACTCACAGATGCAGGACACGCACACATAGCGGACTTGGGCCTCATAGACTTATGGCGACATACCCATCCCCAGACGACGGCCTACACATATTATTCGGCGGTGCGCAAGACTTATGCGAGGCTGGACTATTTTTTATGCTCCTCTCAACTGGCGCTGCAGGTCAAAGAGGTGGAGATAATGCCAGCCGCGCTATCGGATCACTCCCCGGTGATAGCGACATTTCGAGTGGGGACCACCCCAGCTCCGCAACGATACTGGTGGCTGCGTGATGGCCTTTTGCAGCTGCCCGATACCCAAACGCGGCTCACGACCGCGATTGACCACTTTTTGGAACACAACGCCAATGACGACACCTCCAAAGCCACTCAATGGGCGGCCCTCAAGGCGGTCCTACGCGCTGAACTTATCTCCATTGCCACCGCCAACAACAGAGAAAGGGCTCTAAAGCGTGCCGAGCTTACCCAACGGGTGGCGGAACTGGAACAAATGCACCAGCGCACAGGAGCGGCAAGGGCATGGCGCCAATTATGCGCCGAGCGGAAAATGTTGGCCGCGCTAGACCAGGACGTAGCGGAATACGCCGCTATGCGCCTAAAGCACGCCTATTACACCGGAGGCGACCGCTGCGGGAAGCTTCTGGCGAGCAGACTGCGGGTGCAAACCCAACGACAGCAGGTGCGCTCCCTCCTATCTGCTAGTGGCGGCCAGATCACGGAGGACGCGGCAATCGCAGCGGCCTTCGGCAACTTTTACGCGGCGCTATATGATGCGGACCACTTGGACCCTGCTGCCGGGCCGACTTATTTGCGGGGCGCGGAGCTCCCCACCCTTACCCAAGCCCAAACGGACTTTCTGGAACGGCCCATAGGCCTGGAGGAAGTCATCTCTGCAATTGCCCGCCTCAAAGTGGGGAAATCCCCGGGCCCCGACGGCTTTACTGCAGCCTTCTATAAGACTTTTTGTCAGCAGCTTGCCCCCCTCTTGCGCGACCTGTTTAACATCTTCGACACGCCTGGTGCCATACACCCAGACCTGCTAGAGGCGTCAATCTCTGTAATTCCCAAACCGGGCCGCGACCCGACAGCTTGTGGCTCGTACAGGCCCATCTCGCTGCTGAATGTAGACTTGAAACTCTACACCGGAATACTGGCAGGCCGCATTGCACCATACATGCAGCAGTTGATAGACCCAGACCAGGCAGGCTTTATCCCCCAACGGCAGACCAGCGACAACACCAGGCGAGTGCTGCACCTCATTGAGGCCGGGTCGCGCACTAAACCGGGCTGCATGCTCCTCACCATCGATGCGGAGAAAGCATTCGATAGGGTGCATTGGCCCTACCTCGACCAGGTTCTTCGCCACTTCGGGTTTGGGGAGAAACTCCGCCACCGCCTCTTCAATTGCTACCGCCGGCCCAACGCCACCGTGAGGGTGAACGGCCATACTTCCCCGAGATTCGATATTGGCAGAGGCACGCGCCAGGGCTGCCCACTATCGCCGCTCCTATTCGCACTGTACATGGAACCGATGGCTCAGAGGGTGCGACAACATACGCTCATCTCCGGCATTAAATTTGGTGCTGACACGCACAAAATCAGCCTGTACGCTGATGACATTCTGCTGTCACTCACCGACCCGATGCAATCCCTGCGTGCTCTCTTTGTGGAGCTTCATACCTTTGCCCTGGTCTCGGGTTTTAAGATCAATGAAGCTAAGTCTGAAGCCCTGAACATCTCCCTGCGCCCGGACGTAGTGGCCGAGATTAAGTCCGAATTCAAAATACTGTGGTCAGATGCAGCCGTCCCGTACCTGGGCGTCCGTCTGGCTCCTACTGTGCAGGGTACTGCGCGAATCAACTATGAGGCGCTCACAGTCAAACTCCGGGAGCAGCTCCGGCGATGGAAGCCGCTTACACTTTCGTGGCTAGGCAGAATTGCCGCAGTCAAAATGACACTGCTACCGCAGATCTTATATCTGTTCCAGACGCTCCCCTTGAATCCCCCGGCCGGCTGGCTTCAACAGACCCAATCGGAACTGTCGCGATTCATTTGGAACGGCCGCCGACCGCGGTTTAAGCATACCCTCGCCAGTTGCCCCCAACGAACGGGGGGGTCGGTGTACCCGACCTCACCCTGTACTTCCAGGCGGCGCAACTACGCACCTTCGTGGAGTGGTTTCAACTGGAGTCCGGCAAACACTGGCTCTTCCAGGACCAGGCGGTGGCAGGGCGCACTCTTCAGGGCGTGCCTTTCCTGCCTCGCCAACATCGGCCCCCTAATCTGTACGCCTCTGAAATCACAAGCACCGCCCTGAGAGTGTGGGATAGAGTGGCCGTGGCCAGGGTACTGACCACCTTTCCCTCGCCTATGACCCCCATTTTCGAAAATCCTGACTTCACACCAGGCTTGGATGTCGGAGCGTTTACGACCTGGCGGTCGACGCCCTGTAGGGCGGCGGGCCATATGTTCGACCTCAATGGGATCCTCCCGTTCCACCAGGTCAAGGCGGACTACGGTGTGGCCGAATCGGAACGCCTACAGTATCTGCAGGTGCGGCACTGGGTGCTCCACCCCTCGATCCAGCCTGGTGCCCAACGACACCGCACGCCTTATGAAAGGTGGCTGCTGACACGCACTTCGGATAAAAAATTGATTTCGGACCTCTATCAGCAGTTGCTCCTCACTCAGGCACACACATACAACGCGGGACAGGTCAGGTGGGAGAGGGACCTGGGGCGGCAGCTCACAAGGAAAGAATGGGAGGGGGTGTACCACAGAGCCAGACATTCAGCACACCACACCGAGCTCACCGAGACACTAACTAAAGTAGCCACGTACTGGTACCACACCCCTGAGAGATTACACCAATGGGATGCCCGAGTTAGCGATAGGTGCTGGAGGGGGTGCGGGGAGCTAGGAACACTGGAACACTTGCTATGGAGCTGCGAGGCGCTTCGCCCCTACTGGGACCCTATCCTGGACCTCATAGATGCACATCTAGATACACAGCTGCCGCGCTTCCCAGCATACATTATACTAGGCCTCCCGAACGCCCTCATGTATCCTCTGAAGTCCTGGAGGGGGCGGCTGATCGCACTGGCTCTGGGGGCTGCGGTCCAGAACATTGTGGCCCACTGGAGAGTGGCCCAGGCTCCGCAACAGCTGGGGTGGCTCCACCGGCTCTGGGCGATCCTGGGAATGGAGAAACTGTCACTGGCAGCGGCAGGGAGGGGGACGGAATTTGAGGAGCTCTGGCGACCATTCCTCGCCCTACTTACGGGGGAATTTTGTGAGGTGAGCTGCCCACGCTACCTGCGCCTGCTGCGCCTTGCGGAAACACCTCTCCCAGAACCCAAGACACGCTCACACAAGCGCACAGGCCAGGCGAGCGCAGCACCACCAGACCATTAATGGAAGACAGTAACCAACCGATTATTCCCGGACATGGACAAGGAGAGGGGAGGGTAAGGGTGGGAAGGGTAGGGGGGTTGTTAACGGTTTTATGGTTCTTTCTGTTGCACTAGTACTACATAGCTTGCACCTTTGTAGCATCTCTTAAGACGCGGCCGGCCCGGTTGGGTTGTAGGCGGCTTGCTGTGTTAACGAACAGTGTGGCCAGCTGGCCATGTCATGGGTATCAGTGGGATCTCCGCTTTTGGCTTCCCCGAAGAGGGGCCGGCCCACATAACACATCGAGGTGCATATTGTTTGCCTGTGCTCAATAAAAGATTTAATACATAACTGAGATATGGAGCAACCAGTTTCCTTTCTTATATCTTCCATTATATATATTTTTTGCATATCAACGCCCCCCCACGTTTTTTGGATATAACTGACCTAACTTGTAGATATTTATAAAAATCTCTATGGCTTAGATTATATAGCCTTTGCGCGCTCTCATAGGTAATTATTACCCCTGCCGCCCCTATCAGATCTCCTATAGTTTTTATCCCTTGCCTATCCCAGCCTTTCATTACAGAGTCATGGAATATTGCTGGGAGAGATGGATTCCCATATAGTGGTGTATAATAGCTCATTCTGTCCAATTTTATCTTCTTTTTAATAGTGGACCATATTGTTATAGCGGCCCCCAGGGTTTTAAAGCGTACCTTCTTATAATAGCTTTTCTCCACATATTTGAGAAGCCATCTATCCGAGTCTTTGACAAAAAGTTCATATACATCTGGAATCCCATCCCTCCCTCTCCATTTGTCCGTTATATCTCCCCCCAGCATCCCTCTTATGTACTGCAAAATTGCGGCCCAATAATAGGCTTTAAAATCCGGAAGCATTAACCCACCACGTTCCCGAGGTAGCGATAGAAATTTTTGGCTGTGGCGTGTTCTTCCTCCTGCTCATATAAATCTGTTTGTTACTCCTTCTAGCTCCCTAAACCATTTATTGTCAAATAACAGGGGAATGGTCCTAAAGAGATATAATAGTTTAGGTAAAAATGACATTTTTATCATATTACACCTGCCAATTGTGGTCAAATGTAGATTGTTTAGTCTGTTAAACTCGAGCTTGGCCTTGCTGATCATAGGTTCTATATTTTTTGCCACTACTGTTGATATATCAGAGGTGATTAAAACCCCTAGATACATCGCTGTTCCAGTAATTCTTTGGTCCACCAACGTTATTTTTTGGTTTACTACAACCTGTGTTTTATCTGCATTTAACTTGTATCCTGATAGTTTTCCATATATAACTGCCTCGCTTTCTATTGCTCGCAGGGCCGATTCGGGATCTCTTGATGTAACCGCCAAATCGTCCGCGTACCCCAGAATTTTTGTTTCATATCCATTCAAAACAATTGGTCGAATATCTGTATTTTGTTCTATTTTTCGTATAAATGCGTGTATATATAGGGCAAAGAGGAGCGGAGAGCACGGGCACCCCTGTCTGGTTCCCCGCCCAATCGTTATTATATTGCTCATTTCGCCCATAATCCTTAATTTTATTTTTGGATTAAAATATAATGCTCTTACCGCATTTATATATATGCTCCCTAGATTCACTTTTTCTAGCACTGCCCAGAGGAATCCCCACGAGACCCTATCAAATGCTTTCTCCGCATCTAATAATATTAATGACATAGGGTCTCGTGAGGCTGTAGTGCCATCAAACAGGGTCAACACTCTCCTAATATGCTCTGCGGTGCCTCTCCCGGGTATGAACCCATGCTGTCTGGGGATACGATCTTGCCTATTACACTCCCTAATCGATTTGCCAAAATTTTCGAATAAATTTTAGCGTCGCTATTCATTAAGCTAATAGGTCTATATGACCCGGGATTAGTCGGTGGTTTATTTTTTTTAATGAACACAATCATCACTGCTTCACTCCAAGACTCTGGGGGGTGGATACCATTTTGCATATTAGTTATTAAATTAAAAAAGTCCCCTTCTATTTCGGGCAAGAAGGTTTTATAGAATTCTAGCGGGATGGAGTCCGGGCCAACAGCTTTTCCAGCTGGGAGATCAGAAATTGCTTTCTGCATTTCCTCTCAATTAAATATTGTTTCCAGACCCCCTTTATCGGCCTCATCCAGCCTTTCTAGGTTTGCACTTTCTAGAAACTCCTCTATATCCCTTATCTCGGCCCCTTGATCCGGACTGTAAAGTAGCTGATATAATTCTTGAAATCTTGTGCATATATCCCTAGGTGTAGTTGCTTTGCTTCCATCTTGAAGCATAATCTCCGCAATATCCCCCTTTGTGGTTGCCTGCCTTGTTCGTATAGCTAGTATGCGGCCGATCTGTTCGCTATATTCGTATTGTTCCTTCCTCCATGCCAGGTATTTCCCTGCTGCTTTAGATGCAAATATTTCCCCCACTGCAGCTTTAGCAATTGTTAATTTCTGCAATATCATTGTAATATCTTGCTTAGCCCTGATGGCAGCAACAAGTTCTTCCTCAATATTAGCCATCGTTCTTATTTTCTCTGCCATCTCCTCCCTTTCTGTCTTGTTTCGTATTATTGAATAGCTAAGTGTCTCTCCCCTTATGCCTGCTTTCATTGTGTCCCAGACTGTAGCAAGTGGTGCTGTTCCTCTGTTTACCTCTAAAAACTCTTTCAACCATTCTCTCATATACTCTATATACTTAGCATCTTGTAGTAAGGCCCTCTCAAAAGACCAGTTTGAGGTTTGTTTATGTTGCATTGGGATTGAAATATCTAAAATCAGAGGATTGTGGTCTGAAATAACCCTTGGGAGCCTATACACTTTACCTATAGCTGCTATTGTAGGGGAGACCAAAAAGTAGTCTAGCCTTGCTAATGTTTTTTGGGGTGCTGAAAAATACGTACTTCCCCCACCAACATTATGTTGCTGTTCCCACAAATCTATTAAGCCATTGTCTTCCATAAGCCTTATCAAAGCCGCATGACTTCTCATTTTCCTCCCCCCAAATTTTTTGGGATCATTCTTCCATAGCCCATTCAGGCCGTTAATGTTTAGATCCCCACATATCACCAAAGGCTGTGGCCAGTTAGACAATTGTGAATTCATCCCGTTGATCATTTCAGGATCATCAACTGTCGGAGCGTACAGGGAGCATAAAGTAAAATTAAACCCCTTCATCTGGCATTCCATCAGCACCCAACGCCCACAAGGATCTGCTTTTTGTCTTTTAACAACCACACCGCCATGTCGTGCTAATACAGCCACCCCTCGAGTCTTTGTCCCTTGTGTCGTGTGAGAAAGCAGTTGGAACCCTAGCTGCCCCAGTAATCCCTTTTGGGCCACCTCTATATGCGTCTCTTGTAGACAAAGCAAATCAACATGCATGGTTTTAAAGTACTCCTTCACCTCCCTTTGCTTCCTTCCATCATTTAATCCACAAACATTCAGTGTGCCTATCCGCATTGATATTCTTGTTTTATCCTCATATCAACATTCAGCCTTCCTTCTATTCTCTCATCTTTTATAATTTGATTTCTCTGAGCCTCCTCTTGTTTTATCTTATCTTGATGTGATGAATTTTTTGTTTTTTTCCCCCCTCCCTCCCCCTTCCCCCACCCCCCCCCACATATTAGAGCAAGCAGGCCGCTGGCCTCTGTGATGGAGTCTGGCTATCGACTCCCCTTTGCCGACCTTGAATATTGCATTAGATCTCCTGAATAAATTGCTTCAGTTTAATATCTTCACATCCCCTTTACCCAAATCACCATAGCTTTACCGTTATCTTCATCATTATATACCATTGTCCTTGTTTTTGTCCCCAGCCGATATTCCCAAACCCTTTGCCCTTAGTCCTCTTTCATCCATATTTTACCTCTTTATATATTTTGGACAAGTTAAATCAATCTTAGACCAACATGTTCTTTGTCTGAATGCGCGAGTTCTTTAGAAAAAACATCATCAGAGATGTCTTCAAGATTGATCCCTCGCCTCATTGCTGTTCTCTCCGCTAACACGTATTGTGTCCATATATTCTTTTGCTTGGATTTCGGAAAAGAAAACCCTGGTGGAGTTCCTATATACTATTTTAAGTTTTGCCGGGTTCATTAGATATGCTTGCAGGCCCATCTTGTGGCATGGATCCAGTAGTTCCCTGAGTCGCCATCTCCTTTCGACTGTGCTATGACAATAATCTGGGGTTGAAAAAAAGGACTGGCTTTCAAACAGTCGTTTGGCATTGGGGCGAGCTTTTGCATATACTTCCTCCCTCAGTAAGAAGTTGCCAAAATACACTAATATAGCTCTTGATCTTGGTACCCCCTCAGCTGCCGCAGCGGTGGACCCTTTCTTTTTTAAGGTCATTGGGAATCGATGTACTCTTTGTACCTCCCTATCCCAGTCCCAATGGTTTAATTCTGGGAAAGCTCCTTTAAACATTCTCAGTGTATATGCCCTGATGTCCCCGCCTTCTGCCCCTTCCTCTATGCCCAGGATTCGGAGATTATTCCGTCTCTGACGATTCTCTAAATCTTCTAGCTTCCACTGGGCATCCACCATTCGCTTTTCATACCCCATCAATCTTGCTGAGTCCTTGGCTTGCTGGTCTTCCACCATACCCGTTCTGTCCTCCAGGTGTGTCATCCTTGTATTGGTGGCTGTGCATATAGCTCCTTGTAGTTGTTTGGTCGCTAAGCGGTTTTTCTTCCCCTCTGCCTTTGTTGGACAAAAGGATGAGAAGAAGTCATTACACCATACCAAATTGAAACTATTTTCTGAATATTTAATTTATCGTTCCCTTCCATCAATTTATTTTCCCATGCATTTTATTCCACCCAACAATTGAATGTTCTTATAGAAATACAATGTTAACAGTTTGTCTTCCACTTGGGGTCATCAAGTCAGGTTCCCAGGCGCATCTTCTAGTGTGATGAAGACTTGGCTTTGATTCAATGACAAATGACTTAAGCTCCTTCTGGAGTTTGACATGCGCAGTGTGGGTTTTCAAGATAGAGTAATAGCAGCTCCCAGGCCCGAGATTGCGATACATAAGAAATAGAAAACAAACAGTTTTAGAATACAGAATAAATGAATGCACTGTATACCACTTATCTCTACTCTATTCACATTGATTTATATTAACTATTCTGTTTAGTGTTTAGACAAAACAAACAGCTTAGCAAAAGCAGCAGTGCAAGCTTCATGCATGCTGTAATTCAAAGCAGCCATCTTAATTCTAGTGCGCAGAAGCAAACGTTTCCCTCCAAGCAAAGATAGTACGTCATATCACGTGAGTAGGACAGACGCATGCGCAGTAGAAAATCCAGCGTAGCAGCAGCCATTTTAATGCAAGCGGATTATAGTTAGTAAAAGCACATAGTCAAGCTTCCCCTAGATGCTAGATATGTCATGTAAGGCAATATTAATTAGACAAAACATGTTAATTAGTATGTTATGAGTTATTTGATAGGGTTGAGTACAAGCAAGTCGCTTTACGTGCAAATCCTTGCTCCATCAGGGTGAGCATTTAATAATGTTATGAACATAACCATAATACAACTTAACAGTTGATATAAACTGCCCCAACGGGTGGGATAATCCTCGCCTCCGTGTCCTTAATAGAATCTAAAATTCTTGTTGCGATAGCTGTAAAATTTTGTATTCTATGTCAGGACCGGAGGCTTCTGATTATGCTGGTTCAAAGCTCATCAATAACAACAGGAGAAACATGTGAAATAGGCTTATAATAAAACACTTTAAACATAAAATCAGTAGACCAGTCAGCTGCTTTCAGGATATCCTCTAAACATTTATGCCTTAGAGGCCATAGCTCCTCTAGCGGAATGAGCGCCATATACCGCGATGTCAATGCCAGCTTGTGACATTACCCATCTGATCCACCTGGCCAAGGTTGCAGCTGAAGCCGGACAGAAAGTTCAAAATCTCCGTTACATCTGATCCCACGGGATCCACCTGCCATTGAAGGCACCAACCCACCCATCGCTTCCAAGAAGCTGAATATTGTTTTTGGGTGGATGGAGCCCAAGATTGTTGTATGAAACCGGCAGCCGCTTGTGAAAGGCCTGCAATGCTCTTGTGTATCCTGAGAGCGTCCACACCATGAGAGCTAGTTGGTTCTACAGGACTAGTGGATGGCAAGCTCCCACTGGGTTCTGGAGATGCGTTGGGAATATCGGAAGCTGAAAAGGAAGATTCACTGGCAACTCCAATAGTGTGGCAAACCAGGACTGAGTCTTCCACAACGGTGTCACCAACACTATTGAAGCTCTTTGACGATGGATTAAGGCCGTCACTCTCGGGATCAGGGCAAAAGACAGAAAGGCATAATTCTTCTGCGGTCCCCACTGGTGAAGGAACGGGTCTGTTCCCATCGCCATCGGGTCCGGTCTCCAGCTGAAGAACAATGGTAGTTGAGCATTGAGGTGAGAGGCAAATATATCCATCTTGCAGGGGCCTCGCATACTCATGATCTCCACAAACAGCCTAGGGTGAAGCCTCCAGTCGCTGTAATCCCTGTAATCCCTGAGGAACCTGGAATTTCAATCCGCTACTTGGTTGAACTTGCCTGGCAGGCACTCTGCTATGACAGTGATCTTGTAGTCTAGGCAGAAGTCCCAGAACTCCTTCACTATATTGACCAACATATGTGACTTCGTTACCCTTAGGCGGTTGATGTATCTCACTGCCGATACATTATCCATCCGTAGGAGGATGCAGCAATTGCTCTTCAGAGGAGATATTGATTGTATTGCAAAAGAGCCTGCTAGTAGCTCGAGGCAGTTGATGTGCAACTTTAACTCGTCTGCAGACCAACGTCCGCCCTGGCCCCAGCAGCTGGCGTCGGACTCGACAATGACGTCTGGGGATGCACCAAAGATCGCTTGTCCGATCCAGGCTGTCACGTGTTCTAGCCACCAAAGAAGCTCTTCTTGAGCGTCTGGAGACAAGGGAATGAGGTGGTCGTAATAAAATTTCTTCTGAATGTAGGGAAACTTAAGGCGTTGAAGGGCCCGATAGTGCAGAGGGCTCGGGAAGATGGCGTGAATGGAGGAGGCCAGAAGGCCGACTATTCTCGCCAGTACTCTCAAGGAAATCATTTGTTTGGACAGAGTGGATTTGATTTCCCTTTTGATAGACCTGATCTTGGTTAATGGGAGGAGAAGTTGTGCAGAGACTGAATTCATTTGAAATCCCAGAAACTCTATCTGTTGGCTCGGAATTATAATTTTTGATGTTGATGACGAAGCCCAGATCCTGTAAAAGGGACATCGTCCACTCCAAAAGAATACGGAGAAGGTTCTGATCTTGAGCCAGTATTAACATATCGCCGAGGTAAACAATCAAGGGTACTCCCATTTCCCGAAGGCGGGAAACTACAGTTTTCAAGAGCTTGGTGAAAATCCACGGGGCTGACGACAGGCCAAAGGGAAGCGTGCGGTAGCAGTACCATTGCCCTTTCCATTGAAATTGAAGGAATTTCTGATGAGAGGGGCAAATTGGGACCGTGAGGTAGGCATCTTTGAGGTCCAACCGGATCATCCAGTCCTTCTCCAGCAGGAGATCTCTCAAAAGATGGATTCCCTCCATGTTGAAATGCCTGTAGACTACAAATGGATTGAAATCTCTGAGATTTAAGACTAACCTTTGACCTCCTTGCTTCTTTTGTACCAGGAAGACGTTGCTGAAAAATCCTGTGTATATGAAGGATCCTATGGCAATAGCCTGCTTGGCCAAAAGCTCTTGAATTTCGGAGTCTATAAAAATCTGTTCTTGAAGGGAAAAAAGGAGAGGTTGAGAAGGGGTCACCTGACAAGGGGAATCCAGAAGTTCTATCTGGTAACCCTAAACAGCTTGAAGTATCCACACATCTGTGGTGAGTTGTGTCCAATTTACAACAAAATGTAATAACCTGCCCCTTAGGGGAACGTCTGGTACACAGGACTTACCGGAAGATTGGGAGTCAAAGTTTTTGTATTCTTAGTTAACACCTCTGTTGAAGCGGCCCCTGTACCTCGAGACCTGGAGGGATAGAAGCCGGCCTGTTCTGGCTCTTGGGTGTAACCCTTGCATCTGGGTGCGAAACCTCTCTGAGGACTGGGGTTAGGGTAGCGGCCGGTCGAGCGTCCTTTGCCACGCCCGACCCTACCAGAGACCTGATGAAACACTCTCTTTAATGAGGACTGTGACTTATCCAGAGAAGTGAAGGTGCGATAAATTTGGGAATGTCCTTTACAAACTTCTCGCCAAAAAGCTGTTCCTCAGCCAGAGGGCCCGATTCGGATGAGGCCAACTCCACCAATTTAGGATCAATTCTAAGCAGGACAGACTTGCGACGTTCGGAAGCCAAGGCGCAGTTAGCATAACCTAGCATACATATTGCTCTTTGCGCCCATCTAGCCAGGACCTCGGGGTGAATAGCGGCCCCTGTCTCCTGTGCCTGGAGGGCTAACTCAAGAATTTTGGCTAGAGGGCCTGAAAGATCTAGAACCTTATCCTGACACTCCCGAAGGGCGCGGTCGATCCCTTTCTCTGGATCCTTTTTGTACTTCTTCAAGAAGGTAGTCATAGAAGAATCTGTGTCTGGAGTGAGCGCCACCTTGTGAGCTAAGTCTGGACGGGGGCATATATATTTTAGGCGTGCCCTCACATTCTTATCAAAACTTTTACGTAAATGTGTTTGCATATAGTCTGCCACTGTAGGGGGAGTGACCCATTCAGCAGACCGAGGGTGGACAATGTCCAAGGGATTAAACATGAAGGGAGAGGGTTGGACGGGGGAGGTTGAGTGTTTGCGCATCTTAGCGTATTTGCGAGGTCTAGACTCTTGAGACGAGTCCCTGTCGGTGTTGGTATCGGTCCTGGTATCAGGAATGTGAATAGTGGAAGAACGGGGAGGGGGAAGTGTTGTGGCGCCATCCTGAGCCTGCCCTTTGGATTTGCAGAGTTTTGAATATGTGTGCACATGTGGCCAGGGGAGACCAGGGGGTTCTGAAGTCGGAAGGGGCGCTGGGACAGAGGAAGGCTCCGAGGGAGGGGGGTAGGGTGAGGAGGAACCAGAAGTTCCAACTTCTGAGTATAGGCAACAAGCCGGAGGAGAGTGCTTTGTTAAGTTTAGCATCTAATTTTTTATCAATGATATCCTCCATTGACTCCTCATATTAATATTCGTCATCACCCTGATCCTCACATGCCGCAACCTCCTCCAGGTAGAAATCGCAATCTGCCATTATCCAGGTGAATATAAAATATTCAATCAGAAAATCCCCAGTGGGAAGCACAGTTATCAGCCCACAAGCAAGGTAGGGCATCGGTTGGGAGCAATGCCGGGGCACAAGAGCAAAAATTATATAAACTAGTCACAAATAGTCACAAATATCAAGTCCAATTTAGGACTAATGGAGGGAGTAAAACCCTATCTGCTTATGCAGAATAGAGGTGCCAAAAATTATTTTTACCACGTGCCCTGGAAGCTCAAGGGTTTATGCCTAAATCAAGCTGAGCTTAAGCGCTGCCTTATCTTATGCAAAACGGCCCGTAATGGCTCCTGAGCCTGCTGCGTTAATCTCCCCGATTCAGCCTGGGGCAGGGCGTTGGTCCGGCAGTGAAGAGGCGCGTGCTAGCTCCCGAGATGCACGCTGGAATCCCAACTGGGCTCCGGTGTGTGTTTCGCTCCCAGCGGGGAGGGGGGGTCAAACCCTTTCGAGTGCGAGTCGCGATCGGGTGAAGCCAGCGAAGCTGGCGGCAGCGGCACAAAACAGATTGTATGGGAAAAATCTAAAGCGCAACACGCGCTTAACAAGCGGGGAGATAACAGAAGGGGAGCGTGCGATACAAGCGGAGCGGAGTAGCGCTCGAGCCCAAAAGTGAAAAACTATTGTGCTGTACAAGGTATGAAGCGCATAAGCAAATCAGTACTATACAGTCCTCAAAAAACAGTATAACTGCAATAATCAATAAAGAGTAAGCCAATATCATGCACACAGTGTCAAAGTAGACAAAATAGAGAGACACTTATCTTGACTGTGGAGCAGCAAAGAAAGAGGAAGCCAAGATGGTGTCTCTATTTTGTATACTTGAACATGTTGCCATTGGCTGTGATGAGGAGGTGTGGTTCAAAACCTCATGGGGCTTGATGTTTTTATTTGTGTAGTTTACTTTGCTTTAAATTGGCTGCTGTGAGTTTGGTAAAGAAATTGAGACAGCATTATCAGAAGCCTCCGGTCCTGACATAGAATCGTGCTCAGGCGCTGACATGCTTTTGACAGTCACCCCACACCCTGTCAAATGCCAGGATAAGGTAGAGTGAAGAGGGGTCAGCCCCCCCAGGCCCAACCCGCCTCACTACAAGGCAGCATTTGGAGTCAGACTTGAGTCAGACTTGAGAATCGATTTTAAGCCGGCAGCGGTGGCAAAAGTGTAGAACAAATAAATATGAGGTAAAAATAATTTGATAATAAAATGTTCGGTCGCTGATTGTGAGTTCTTTTTTCAAAGTTTTCTCATAGTAAGATTTATTGTAAGTATTAATTGATATTGTTCACCTCATGGAAATTATTTGTGGCACCCATGTGCACCAATTGACTGACTTACTGCTGGTGAAGTAAGAACATGCCCTCACACCTTGTGGAGAAGTGTGGCTCACTGGTTAGAGGAGGCAGACCTGGAAGCAGAGGTCAATTCCTGGCTCTGTGGGGTCTTGAGTCCTAAAATGTCCATGGACTCGATAATTCTCGCTCTGGCGCCTACTCGATTCACGGGTTCACACTCTGCGACTCTGGGCAATAGCTTGCTTAATCTCCACCACGGCCCCTCGAGGCGGGATGCCTGGCTTTCACCTTGCGGATACCCTGCTGGGGTTATCTCACAGGGGAATACCAGGACGGGTTCCCTAAGCAAGCACTTAGAAACCGCTCAGTGATTTGCGCTATATAAATTCCTGTACATTTACATTTACCTTTCTTGCTTTTCATATGCTTTGCAGGGGTGCGGTCAATTGTGTGCTGTTAAGCTGACTGCCTTTTCCAAGTCCTTGTTGGGTGTTTTTGTAAGGTGTAGGCATAGACTGGTGTGGGCTTCTGCTGCTCTTTTCCTGATAGGGCTGATGAACAAACATTCTCCTTTTGAAGGTTTGCTGCATGATTTTGTCCCTGTGACACCCCCTTTGAGCTAGAGTGCAGACATGATTGAGGAAGCAAGCGAAGTGGTGTGCAGTCAGAGTCAAGGCGCGCCTGTCATCTGAACTGATGTATTTTGCCATAGCTGACTACGTGATCTTAGTTGAAAATAGTGGTTACTGACACCACGAGTCGATGGCCCACAGATGGATACAAGCCATTACTGTTATCAAAGGATGACGTGGCCAAGCAGTTTAATTTTAGAAAACTTTGCACAACCACCATTTAGGACTGTCTCTGTTCTAACAGTGCCGCTACTTGGGTGTCCT
Organism: Lissotriton vulgaris; assembly: GCF_964263255.1. Classification (NCBI taxonomy): domain Eukaryota; kingdom Metazoa; phylum Chordata; class Amphibia; order Caudata; family Salamandridae; genus Lissotriton; species Lissotriton vulgaris. The sequence goes on along the minus strand of NC_141685.1, from coordinate 468,950,465 downwards.
GGGCAGCACTGCCACTGATTGACTTTGAGCTGGTCAAGATTCAGTACATAGGATGCTATGATGACTACACCATGGAGAAGACTAATGCACAGCCTCGTCACTAACCCACGCACTTTATGAATCTTATTTAAGTGAATCAGAGAAGTGTACTCGAGAGGTATTTATTCCTCCTTCCTCCTTTTGACCCTTACCTTGCTCATCACCTCTGACTGTCTCCGTCTTGCACGTCCCACCGTGCCACATTCAGGCCGGGTCCCTGGCTTCACAGCACGGCAGCACTTGGAGTCAGACTCAAAGATGCTTGGAAGCCGACAGTGGCAGCAGTGTAAAACAAGCATTTGCAATGCAATAGGTCTCGCAGCACTAAAGTTTGAGTTACTGGCATTGTAAATGACAATGCTTTGCATTCATTTTTTTTACATTTGCAATTGGTATATAAACATTGTTTGTGAGTTGTTAGCTGTTGCTTATGCTAAGCTAAGTTGGCAGTAATATAGAGTGCTAGTCTTGCTTGTTATAAGCATGCTGATTTAAAGCGCTCGGATACCTGCGGGTAAAGTTTGCGCTATATAAAAGTGAAAACTAATTAATAAATAAATAAAAAACAGCCTACCTGTACCACGTCCATTCTTATGACAGAAGCATGCACAAAGAGAGAAGGGATAGAGGTGTGCACACACAAGGAAGCAGGGACGTGCACACATGAAACAATGGAAGCGCAGAGGTAAGCATAAACGCAGGGCACGGGGAGGCAGAGGGATGCACACAAGAGAAGCCGAGAGGTGCAAGCGGGGATGGGGAGGGACATGGATGCACACAGCACGAAAGAGACAGGGAGTGTACAGGTGCACAGAGGAATGCATAGGAAGGCGCAAAGGTGCACAGAGCGGGAGGCAGAGAGGAGTGCACACAAGCGAGCCTAAGAGGTGCAGCGAGAGGGGCAGGTTCTTGCACATAGAGGTGAGGACACAGGGGTGTAAGGGTGCAAACGTCAACAATAGATGAGGAAAATTACACAGAGCCAGTTGGTTCCTGCAGCTACCATGTTGTATGATTTTAGTACCAGTGTCATTGTCCGCTTTTGTAGTGGGGGACGAACCAGTTTCTCTAGTTAAACGTAGAAAAATGAGATGCTATATACTGAATTAGAAGTGTAGCCTATTTGGTTTATTAAATCCTACTTAAACTCTAAAGTGAATAATCATGCTTAACAACAATTTATATACAATTCAAGTCACAAAATTATCTTCATAGTGATCATACGTTAATTAAGCTTTATATACATAAACTTACATTGCATCAGCGTTGAACACGAGAATACAATGCTAGTGTAATTTAAAAAAAAAAACTAATCATGCCATGCACACATTTTAAATGATGCACAGAAATTCAAATAAATAAAAAGTTTTTAAAAAGTTACTAGCATGTATGAAATTGAACACTGAAAAAAACACTAGGTCCTTACTAATAATCCTATTGGCTTTGCCAAGCCTTTTTAGCCATGCTTCACCGCTTCGCGTATGCTGTGCAGCATTGGCTATTTTAAAAGAAAAAAAAGCATGACACAGCTGCTGTGTCATTTTGTAGGTAGGCACATGTCTACAGCATGAATGCGCATGCCTACGAAATGACGTAGGTGTTTATTTCTTGTTATTTACCTATCCGAGATGGATTGGTAAATAAAACAAAAATGATTAAATAATGCTATGCTTTGCAGCCAAACGTTTACTTTAGAGTTTAGACCAACATCCTGAAGCAATGGGGAATGTAGGTGGGTGATGGTGGAGGGGAATAACTGGGGGTAGGGCGGCGGGTTGTTAGGGGGGCGGAGTTCACATACAAGTAATACGAGGGAGGGTATGGAGATTAACATGAAAGCAACATGGGGAGGGTGGGTGTAGGTGGTGGAGCGAAGCACAAGGAGAATCACTACAGGAAGGGGGCACAGGCGACAGAGAACAACAAGGGAGATATTTACATTAGGGAGGGGAAAAAAATTACGCGCAGCGTGCTATTTACAACAATTAAAGCACAAAGCCAGAATTTTCTCTGCAAACTTCCTAAATAAATAATATTATCATTGCCTATTCATGTTTATGGTACTTACAACAACCAACGTCCCTTCAACCGATCTCTAGGAAATGCGTTTTTAGAACATTCACTGACACTTCATAACATGATTTCCGCCCAATCCTCACAAAATCGACTCAGAAGTGTCACTTTTGTGGTACACAGCACTAGGCCACGCCAGAGCCATCTGTCATCAATATAAACATGCGTGCGTACCCATGCGCCCTCCTTGTCTTATGACTTTAAGTCACCCAAGTCATAGTTCACGAATATGTTGCCCCAGCACGAAGCACATTTACTCATCCTTACTCCAAGTAACTGCTCTGGATCGCAACCATTTCTCTTGATTGTGTCTCCATTCGTTCTAGCAAAGATATTACCAGAATATACGAACTGATGATTCTTTTCTGTCTACCTGAAACTCAGACATCTGATTTCCATCTAAGTCACCCTTTTTTAAATGGCACTCAAATTAAATGTAGTTATTAGATTGTTCCCCTTATACATTTAACATTCTGAAATAGTCGTTTTTTTAAATAAAAAAATATATACTATACATACTCCTCTAGAGTGCCTTTCAGTCAGCCCTTTTCATCTGTTGGTGTGCTGTAGTCATTAATGTTTTGCTTCCCGCCCACCACAGCTAACGACATTCTACACAGTGTCAGTCCACTTCAGCCATTGGCTTACTTGATTGTAAGCGATGGAAGTCGGTAGTTCCTCAGTGTGCACATGCATACAATATGTAGTCCTTTTCAGTTCTAGCGACGACTGTTGTGTGCTTTTACATAAAATATATAGCCTTTTTAGCAATCTTTGTTTCCATGCAATCCGTGCCTTCAATACAAAAAACATTCACAAACAAAATCCGCATTGGCAAAGTAAAAAGGTCAGCAGCCAACAGGAGATCTATTGGCTTTGCATCTGTTTCTTTTGAGGGGAGAACGAGGGCGGATACATTGTACTTCTGTATGTTGATGATATCTCACAGTTTTTATTCTAACTTATTGATGTTAATCTCTGTTGTAAGGCGACTGTAGTACGTTTTGAAGACAACTATAGTGTGGTAATGCAGGAGCTGTCTACTGAGTTCGTTAATGGGAAAGTGCAGACTGCCTGGGAGCGTGTGTGCACGGGCCAGTTGGACCCCCAACACCGGACCTCCGGCTCTTTCTGCTTTTGAATACTGACTTACTCACCAATGCACTAGCTGTACAAGTTACTGCCACATCACGGACTACAGCGAGGAGAGACGAGGATACAAACCGAGCTGACACCGGCCCAGCAGACAGACGAGCTGCATGCGAAACCTATCGTGGGGCGGGACTGACAAAATGAAACCTATCGTGGGGCGGGACTTCCGTTTTGTGAAGCCCGCGCCCACGGAGTGCCTGGAGGAGCACCGAGGGAGAGCCCCGCGGTCGGAGGCTGCACAAGTCCGGAGGGACGTTGACCGGTGAGCGGGGAAGGGGGGGGATGCCTGTATGTGTGCGTGTGTGTGTGTCTGTGTGTGCGACGGCGGAGGGGTGGGGGGTGTGACGGCGGAGGGGTGGGGGGGATGCTCAGTGCACGTGTGTGTGTGTGTGTGTGTGTGTATGCGACGGCGGGGGTGGGTTCTCTGTATGTGTGGGTGCGTGCGTGCGTGCATGAGCGCTCGTGTGTGTCTGTCGCTGTTTCTGCGCATGCGAGTGTGGTGTTGCTGCTTCCCAGGAGACAGCAGCTGAGGGCGTTCGCGAGCGCGTGGCCAGCAGAAATCGCCTCCTTGAAGAGGCAATGCGCGTGGCCGAGGCTGTCTCCTGGGAAGCACAGTCCGTGACAAAAGATCTCGGCGAGTACAGCGCTGACGCGCTGTATCGCTACGAGACCTAAAAACCTATAATAAACGAGACCCTTCAGGAATCTGCACCCTGTGCCCAGCTGCCACCAACTCACTACTCCAACACTCAGAGATATTGGTTTTTGAAAAAGGTTCAGCAATGGGGGCATAAGGAGGGGCAGAGAGTGCATTTAGTAAAGGAATAGAAACACATACAGCTTCACTGAGCCCTGTTGAGAGACAGAAATTAAATTCCATTATACAAATACATTCCAGTATGCTCTGGCAATCGTCTCTCACCCCCTCACTGCTCCTGTCACAAATCTGAATCTTTATTTTTCTACAACCTCCTAGGAATGCCACAGCTACCTCTCCCACCCACCCCCCCATGTGACCCTCTTACTGAGACTAGAATCTCCCATGCCACCTTGCACATTCCCGCATTGGCTTGAAAGAATGAGTTTATGTCAACTGCAGAAGGGTTTGTTTGCAGTGACATGTGTGACTCTATCCTGTTGCAAGATATACTACACACCCCCAAAAATGAAGAGAGAAAAGTAGACATTAATTGGATTTTATTTGTTGGTTGATTGTATTGTTTTAGTCCACTTGTAGCACACTGTACGAAAAATTAGGCTTCAGATTGCTGATGATCTGTCCATACACAATTGAATATTTATTAGGAACAAAGATATTGCAAGTTTCCCACTTTTTTTTACAACAGACCTCTGGATGCTGTAACCACACTGTGTTCTGAAATCTCAACCAGGCATTTACCCTATTTTCTGCAGTCTGCTCTTTTTACTCTATAGGTCCGTTGTAATTAGCACACCCTAATTAATTATTTTACATAATCCCAATTTGAATTGCCAGAATTAAATATTTTGTGCAAAATCCAAGATTAAGGAGTAGCTCTCCAGGTTTCAGGGTTATCATAGCTAGTCTCTTTATTGATGCCATAACTACCCTTTCACTGTTGCCTTATTAACATTCTTGTTATCTCAAATTTGCTTGAAAATGCACGAGTTCTTTTAGTAATTGTCCCCATAGTTCAATTCCTGCTATTTTAAGTGGCACTGTTAGGGAATCTTTTAAACATTCTGGCAACCCTGGAGAGTCCCATATCGGTGCTTTTGTGCTATAATACGGTATGTTTACGGTACTTCTTATTTGGAACCAGAGTCTAGCAGCATTACATAGTATCTTCAGTTTTATTTTTGTGAAAAATTTCGGATGTCCGAATTTAAACAGGAAATGGTCTGCTTTCTCAGTCATGCTTTGCAAAAAACTTGGATATTCTTGATGTTTCCTCAGTAATGATCTAAAATTCTTGAATTGAAAGGATCTATAATATTCAAATAAATCTGGGCTGGCTATTCCTCCTTGAACTTTCTTTCTTCTGAGTTTACTCCAAGCTATTCTCGTTCCTTTGGAGGCCCAGATAAAGCTTGCAATTTCACCCTGAATCTTCTTCATGAGATCTTTTTTAAAGTCCAATGGTATGGTGTTGAAAAGGTAAGTGAATTTTGGGATGATAGACATTTTTATTATGTTAGATCTTCCTAGAAAAGTTAATGGTAATCCTGACCATGATTTAAAGAGTCTTCTCATTTCTTTAGCGATTATTGTTAAGTTTAGTTGTGGAACTTTCTCTACTTCTTTTACCAGGGTAATTCCTAGATATTTTAACTTGTCCCTACTATACGATGTAGTTGGAGTACAGTTCCAGCTCATTGTTTCAGTTTTTTCTTTATTTGTTAAGTAGCCCGAAACTTTACCAAAGTCACTCATTATTCCTTCCGTTACTTGATAGGTCTCTTCAAAATTTGTCGTAAACACCATTAGGTTGTCGGCATATAATGCAACTTTCTTTATCCAATTTTGATGATTAAAAGCGGAGATCTGTGGGTGATCTCTAATCAAAGTGGCCAATGGTTCGATGTAGAGATTAAAAAGTAGCGGTGACAGTGGGCAGCCTTGTCTTGTGCCACGCTGTATGTTTATGTTGTTGGTTAAGTTACCGTTTACTAATATTTTGGCTCTTGGATTTTTATAAATTTCTTTTATCGCATGAGCGATACTTTCCCCCAGGTCGTATTTCCCTATTGCTTCATTTAGAAAGGACCAATTTAACCTATCGAACGCTTTTGCGGCGTCGTAGGTAATTATCGTGAGGGGAAGTTTTTTAGAGGTGGCAATGTCAATTGCTGCAAACAATTCATGAGTAATTTCATGAATTTGCCTCCCTTTTACGAAACCTTATTGATCCAAGTTAATCAGTCCGGGCATAATCTTTGCTAGACGTTTTGCTATGACTTGTGTGAAGATTTTATAATCGCAGTTTAGTAACGATATAGGTCTGTAAGACTCACATGTTTTTGGGTTTTTCCCGGGTTTTAAAATGATACTAATTGCCGCGTCATTCCAAGTATCTGGGATTTTTTCATGGTCTATATATATGCTATTCATTAAGTCTGTTAGTTTATTGATTAAGTGTTCTTTTAATGTTATATAAAATTCGTTTGGAAGGGCATCAGGATCAGCGGCTTTTCCTCTTTTTAAATTGTTTATCACCTCTCTGACTTCTTCAGGTTCGATCTTTTGATTTAGTTCTGTTTTTTCTTCGTCTGTTAATTTTTGGAGGGGGATGGCTTCTAGGTATTTACCAATATGATCTTTGGTAGGGTCTATATCTTCTTTATACATTCCAGTGAAAAATGTCGAGAATTCCTGCCTTATTACGTTATCTTCAAAGGTTTCTATTGATGTTTCTGCTATCTGAATGCATGATATATTATTTCTAGATTGTTCACTTTTTGTTTTCCAGGCCAATAATTTCCCGCAACCTTCCCCATATTCGTAATGTGCTAGTTTACTATTTTCCCATTTTTCTCTCACAGTATTTTCTAGGTAAATTGCTAGATTTTCTTTTAATTTTTGGTGTTTTTTCTCTAATTTTTCCTTTTCTCCTGGAGAGGCTACATTTTCTAGTTTTAGTTCCGCATTTTTAATGTCCACTTCCATTTTGTTTATTTCTAATTTCTTAACTTTGGCTTTATATGCTCCTAAACTAAGTAGTTTGCCCCTTATCACGGCTTTGTAAGCGTCCCAAGTTGTTTGTTTTGAGGTGCCTATTGCGTTCTCTTCGAAGTAATATGATGAGAAACTCTCTAATTTGCTAATATATTGTTGATTAGTCAGTAAGGATCTATCTACTGTCCATCTAGAGGGAGTTGTGTCTTTAGGTAGGAGTAGAGTTAACTTTACTGCTGAATGATCAGATAAGTGTGCCGGAAGGTGTTCAATATTGCTAACTATATTTTGTAGAGATCTATTTATAAGAAAAAAGTCTATCCTTGATTTATGTCCTAGCTTTTTATTGTGAAAAGTGAAAGGGTAAGTTTTATCTCCTTTTTGTGCCCACATGTCTTCCAAGTCCAGGTCTTTTTTATATATACTTAACCATTCCCTCATCTTGGGAAGGTTTAAATATTTGTTTGGAGGTAGTCTGTCTTTTTTTGGGTCTAATATTATGTTATAATCTCCTCCCATGATTATAGGGTTCGATGTCGATAGAAGTTCTGAGTATAGATTTTGGAGAGGTATAGGGTCGTCTAGATTTGGACCATAGTATCCTACTATGTTGAAAGTGTTTCCTCCTATTCTACTTTTCGCCATGGCCCATCTCCCTTTATTGTCTACTATTTTGCTTATGATTTTTGCCTTTAAAGATTTTTTAAAAATTATCGCTACACCTTTCACATTACAATCTTGGGTAGTGTATACACAGTTCTCTATCCAGTTTGATTTTTTTATTATTTGTTCCCATTCAGCACTAACAAGATGAGTCTCTTGTAAAATAATAATCTCACTCTCTATCTCCTTTATATACTCCATTAATTTCCTCCTTCTCTTGGGAGTTCTTAACCCATTAACATTCCATGAAAGGACACTTACTATTTTCTCTTTTGTCATTTCTCTTTAAAGAGTTTATAGCGTTATAGCAATAGTCGTGTAAAGGCGTTTTTGTGTGTATTTTGTTTTTCCATCTTAACTCCAGTTTTTGATTTTTGAGGAATATTTTTTCAAATTTTTTCCCTAGTTTGCTCCCCACCCGTGTATTTACATTGTAGTGTTTCTGTAAAACCAGTTCCCCCCTCCCTCCCCCCCCCAGGAAGCCTCCCTTCTTCTTTTGGATGGAATTTTCCACCCGATTCGAGCTCCGGTTCACCAGTTTTCTTGCTTCAATTTTATGTTAGGAATTCCTTCTCTTCTTTAGTTTGGGTTTTTCTGAAGGAGCATTTCATATCAGATTTAATTTATTTTTTCTCTTTGAATCTGATCTTTTATCTGAAGTATGAAGTTTTCTACTTCTTGGGGCTCTCTAATATTATGCATTTTGTTTCGCCACATAATTCTTAAAGCTGCTGGGAATTTCATTTGCACAGTTGCTCCTAATGTTTTCAGTTCCTGCATGTGTTGTCCCAGCTCCCACTGCCTATCTTGTGTGGCTTTACATATATCTGAGCGTATTCTGAAGGACCAGTTGTCTTTGTTTAATGTTGCAATTTTTAATCCTTCACTCAAGATCTTTTCTTTTAGAGTGTAGGTCATAAAATTGACCAGAATTTTCCTTGGGGTTTTTTTTTCTTTACTTTTCCTAAAAGGATCTCTATGGACCCTCTGAATGTCCTCCATTAGGTTGCAACTTTTAGTCCATGGAAAGAATTCTTCCAAGAGAGAGACAATATAAGTTTTAATATCAGAGCCTTCCATGTTTTCCGAAACATTTAGGATTCTAAGGTTATTTTTTCTTCCTTGATTTTCCAATGATTCTAGCTTTTCTTTGATTGTTTTCTCACCATCTTTTAATTTCCGAATTTCTTTTTGACTCGTGGTTACTTTTTTACTTAGAGACTCCACTGCTGCTTCTACTGCTGTGACTCTCTCCCCCAACATATTTAATTTTTGGTCCAATCCTTCGCACACTTCACGTATCTTGTTTTGATTTTCCTCAGAGACTGAGAATTTCTCTGTCATAGCCGCCATTATTTTTTCGGTGAAAGCTTCCATACCCTTTTCGGTTATTGTGACTTCTTGCTCCGTTGTTGTTATGGTTGTTGTTTTTTCTTGTTCTGCAGGTTTTTCTGTGGGTTCAGTTTGCGTTACTGTGGTCTCCATTCTGAGTATGTTAGTTGAAGTTTTATTAAGCTGGGTTTTGTTTAGCAGAGTGGTTGGTCTTTCTCTTTCAGCGGTCTTTATATTCTCCTCACCACTCCCGATGGACTCGCTCTGTATGGGGGAATGTCCACTTCTTACTTGCACAGTTTGTTGGACTTTAAAATATGATCGTAGAGAAGGAGTAACTTTTATTCTTTGATTTGCGGAGAGCTTTGGTTTTGTAGATCTTATTTTAACATTTTCTGACAATTCTGCTAACTTTGGAAATACTCTCTGCTTTCGTTTAGTTACTTTTGGGGAAACACTTTTTTTTTGTGATTCAAACTGTGATATAAGTTTGCGGTTTCTTAAGCAGTAGGTGGACTTTACAGCACCATCTAGATCTTGATTTTTGCTTACTGTTTTTACTATGCTTGTTTCAGGATCTTCGGGGGTTCTTATTATTGTCTTGTCTCTTGTTTTTTCTCTTGTGTTACACACCCTCGAACTGGGGTTTGTTTGAGTGGGGTTTTCCTCTTTGTCTTTTCCAGTATTTTCTTGATTACAACAGCTTGTGATTAAATCTGGCGTTGCTCTCTCCAGTTTATTTTCCCCACCACTAGGTGCGTTTTTTGCATTCTCTGGATTCTCTGAGCTGTTAATATCTTTTGATTTTTTTTCTTCTGGGCCACTTAAAATAGCAGGAATTGAACTATGGGGACAATTACTAAAAGAAAATGAAATAATCTCATGGAATTCGTTATATGATCTTACAGATGGTAAGATATCAAAATTCAAATATTACCAGCTATCAAATTGGGCAAAATCATTACAAGAGAAAAACACGGGAAACGAGACACTTGAAAATGAAATGACAATAACTACAGCAATAATAAAAGAAGTATCAAAGTGGTATTGGGCACTTATTGAATCAAAAGAAGAAGACTTTATAATCCCGGAAAAACTATGGAGGAAAGACATACCTGCTCAGGAGATAGATCTACAACTGGTATGGCAAGAATCTATGGGAAAATGCTGGTCCTGTGTAAAGTCAGCACCATTAAGAAAGAACCACCTGTATACAGTACACCGTGCCTATTGGACCCCAAAGAAATTGTCTAAATTTATAGGAGCCAATGCCAAGCTATGCCCAAAGTGCGGAGAAGAAAGAGCTGACGACATACATATGTTTGAAAAATGCCCCGCAATAACAAACTATTGGGAGAAGATCGGTAAGACAGTGAACTTGATACTAGGAACCGACATAACTGTAAGTACCACTTTAATATTCTTTGGGATTTATAACAACACAGGTGCTGACAGAGATAAATTAAATAAAAAACAGGAAAGTTTACTTTTTGTATTAATATTATTAGCCCGGAGAGAAAACTGCATTAACTGGGTTAAATCGGCTATCCCAAGTCATACAAACTGGTTAAATTACGCCATGAAAATTAATAACTTTGATAGAAATATGGGATATACGAAGAGAACGGATTTCTGGGAAATCTGGGAGCGATACTTCCAAAGTAATTAAAAACTTTCCAACAGGCCATGAATAATAAAGTCCAATGATTAACGCGATAATCAATAATACCAGGCAAAAATGATTTTTGCCGAGTAGCCAAATTGGCTAGCTCACATCCCAGTAACCAATGGTATTATTGTAAGCATGGGCGAATTTTGCGAATCTCGCGTTCGCGAATTTTGCGGATTTGCGAATTCGCAATCCGCAAAATCCGCGAATTCCCGCGAATTTGCGGATTTTTTTTTTGTGTTCGCCCGTGTTTCTGCCAGTTCGCGAGGGTTTTTACAATTTCGCAATTTGCGAACTTACCTGTCGGGTCGCAAGTTTTGCGAACTTGTTGTTTCTACGTGTCCAGCCTGTTTGGGACACTCTTCTTCATCACTGCCACTCTCTGTCACCACTGCCACTCTCTGACTACTCATGCCACCCTCTGGCCCACCCATGCCACCCTCTGTTTCCTCACCACACCCTCTGGTTGTCCAGTGTACATTATTTTCGGCAAAGCAAAGCACACCTTCCCTGCCTCAAGTGACCTGAATTAATTTGGGGCTGATTAATGTGTCACAGAATATTTTTTTAGCTGGCACCTGCTTCCTTAGTGCGCCCTGATTAGTGATCTTTTGCACTTGCTAAGTGCTTTCATTGTTGCAAAATTAGTTACAACACCTGCCCTGCCCCAACTGACAATAATGAATTAGGGGCTGATTAATGGATTTTAACTTCCAGCCTGGCTCCTGCTTGTCTCCCTTAGCTGTAATTCAGGACCTTTGTGGCATATGTGTAACTATTCTGAGGTTCAGAGCAGGGTCACATAATAGTTGCAACTGGCAACTGAACTCTGGAGGGGCCCCTCAGGAAGCACTACAGGAAATGGCTACTAATGATGAGCCTGAACTTTTGAACCTGGTAAGTAGTTTCAGTTTTGCTAAGATCGTATTTCTGCAATTTAGCACTTATTCGCGGGGCGCGAAGTTGTACTGGGAAGCCGCGAACTCACGCGAACAGTGCGAGCAGTGCGAGCAAAATCCGCTGCTCGCGGATTTGCGGATTTTGCGGGAGATTCGCGAATCTCGCGGATTGCGAATTTCCCGAAAATCCGCAAAATCCGCGAGCGAAACGGATTTTCCGCCCACACCTATATTATTGGAATCGATAAAGGGTAAGTGGAGAAAATTGATGTATCAATTCAAAGAAAGGGACACTCCCCAGATAAACATTCCCGGAAAGCAATGGGTCTGTGAAGGCAAAGATCATCAGTTCTCCAGAAACCTCCTTATCTATACAATCGCAAAATGAGGATAAAAAAAAAAAAGAAAAAAAAAAAGAAAATGCACGAGTTGCCCACTCTTTTTTCAAACATTTTCCTGAACACCCGTCTGGCTCGCTCACTAAGCTTACTGACTACATGTCACTCATCCCGAACTTTTACGCCCCACCACTTACAAATGTCACCAGGGAGGTAGGTTGTAAAATACACTTTCTGGTGACTAAGAATTATAAGAACATGTATTTAGCATTCGCCATCTCAAACCCAGACACAGGCCTGGGAAAACATGTGTGTGGCATGCAGATAATTCACTAGTTTATCTCTCTTGGGGCTGGCAGGATACTGAGTTATATCTTGTGTACTCCTCATGTATATTGTCAGTCGAGTCTGAAATTGCAGGTTTGGGTTTGTCTTTCAAAGTTTCAGATTATTGACTATCAATGTAAATTCTAATTCCGACCTGAAATAGTTCTTTGTTATCAGCGATAGGCAGTTCCCAAGCAAATAGGACCACTCCTTGGCATTGTTCTGATTGTTGTCTCAGTTAAATATTCTGCTCTTCAGAATAATGTTACAAATGGTGTAGTTTATTTATTTATTTATTTATTTTCTGACACTTATAGAGCGCGAACAATTACCCTTGGGTGTCTCGGCGCTAGACTGCAGTAATGTCATTCCTTAGAGGTGAGGATGCGGTGGGTGTACTGTATTATTGGTTGAATAACCACGTCTTCAGATTTTTTCTAAACTGTAAAAGCGATGGACTGGCTTTGATGTGGTATGGTAGGGTGTTCCAGATTTTGGGGGCCGCAACTAGGAAGCGGCGGTCACCCCATGTGACTGTTCTGCTACGTGGGACCACTAATTGGTTAAGTGATGAAGATCGTAGCTTTCTGGCAGGACTGTAAGGTATTAGGTGATCTTTTAGGAAGCGAGGCCCCTGATCCTGCATTACCTTGTAGACTATGCACATAGCTTTAAACTTTATCCTGTTTTGGATAGACAACCAGTGGTAGGACCTCAGAGTATCTGAGATGGGTGCGAATTTTGGTTTTTTTGACAGCAGGCGTGCGGCGGCATTTTGTACCGTCTGCAACTTTTTTGTGACTCTGGATTGTGCATTCAGAAAGAGTCCGTTGCAGTAATCTAGTGAACTTAAAACCAATGACGTGACCAGGGTCTTAGCGGCCGTGTCAGGCAGAAAAGGCAAGATTTTCCTTATCATTCTGAGTTTAAAATGGGCCGTGGACGCTACCTTATTGGCATGAGCCATAAAGTTAAGCTGGTTGTCAAAGGTAACTCCTAGATTTCTCACCTTGGGGGTCGGACAAGGTGGGGTGCCAAATGCTGATGGCCACCAGGTAGTAGGCCACGATGGCGAGAGATTGCCAAAAATGACAACCTCCGTTTTCTCGGAGTTGAGCTTCAGGCAGTTTCCTGCCATCCACTCACCGATAGCTGTCATGCCTCTTTGGAACCGTTCTGCCACCTCCTGTCCATCACCCTTGATGGCCAATACCAACTGTGTGTCGTCTGCGTATGAGGTTAGGCTCATCCCATGTGCTTTGATGACACTAGCAAGGTCCGACACATAGATGTTAAAAAGTGTCGGACTAAGGGATGAGCCTTGAGGGACCCCACACGGCAACGACAGTTTGGCAGATTGGAATGGTCCAAGAGTGACCGCCTGAGTTCTATTAGCCAAGAAGGAGACAAGCAGGTTTCTCGCAGTGGAATGGATTCCCATTTTTTCGACACGGTCGACCAAGGTCTTATGGTCAACCGTGTCGAATGCTGCCGAGAGGTCCAAGAGTACCAGCAAAGCTGTCCCTCCTTGGTCCCGGATGAGTCTAATATCATCCGCTGCTTTGATGAGAGCAGTTTCGGTACCCAAACTGGGTATCATCAAGCAGATTGTGTCTCTCTATATATTCCGACAGCTGCTGGTTCATGGCTTTCTCTGTCAGTTTGGCCAAAAAAGGAAGACTTGCTATGGGCCGGTAATTTTTCAGATCATTCCTGTCAAGATTTGGTTTTTTAAGCAAAGGCTTAATCAATGTGTTTTTTAAAGAGTCTGGATAAGTCCCAGAGCTCAATATTATATTGCAAACGTGAGTGATAATGGGAGTAATTGTGTCTGAAACCATGGCTAACACCGAAGTGGGGCAAGGGTCCAATGCAGAGCCTGATTTAATGGACCTCAGTATGGTTTTAGTTTGATCGGTCGTTAAAGGTTTAAAACTCGTCATGGTATTACTCAGAACTGTCTACGAGAGAGGGGCAGCGGTAGTATTAGGTTCCAAGGTGAAAGCTTGGTATATATTATTCACCTTTGTGAAGAAGAACTCAGACAGGGCATCACATAGTGATTGTGATGGGGGGGGGGGTTTAAGTCTGGTGTGTTACCCGATAGGGTTTTAGCTATGTTATACAGCTGTTTGCTGGAATTTTTGGCATGTTCTATATGCAGAGAGAAGAAGTGCTTCTTTGCTGTCGTGATCATAGTTTTATAAGTGGCTAGAGCTTCTTTATATTTATTCTTGCTTTCACTGTCGTAAGTTCGTCGCCAATACCTTTCCCTGTTTCTTGTTAATTGCTTCTGTATTTTTAGCTCGTCTGTGTACCATTGAGCAGTCGGCGTACTTCTGTTTCTTGAGTGGGACTTAGTGGGTGCCAGTTGAGACGTGGCGTCACTCAGCCATTCGTGAAATTGAGAAGTAGAAGTACAGGGATCGTTAGATAGTTCAGGTTTAGTATTATTTAGAAGTATATTTAGGTTGTTGTAATTTATGTCCTTCCACACCTTGAAAGTGCCTGGCTTGGGGTGGGAAGTGTTCTTCCTAAACGGATCTTTAATGGTCAGCCTACTGAAGATGGCCGAGTGGTCGGTCCACGTCATGGGAAGAATTTCGGTCACCTGAAGGTCTTCCACATTCGTAAACATGCCATCTAGCGTATGTCCTGCCTGATGGGTAGGGGCCGTGACCAATTGCTTAAGACCTATAATTTCTAAGTCAGATGTAAGGGTGATAGTATCTCTATCATTATTTTGTTCAAGATAAAAATTAAAATCGCCCATTACAGTAATGGACTCATCTGTGGCTATTGATTCTATTAAGGTGCTTAAGTTTGTTAGGAAAGCTGCTCAAGCCCCAGGAGGTCGGTAGAGGAGCACTCCCTTGAAACTATAAGACGGTGTGAATTTTATATTAAAATGTAGAGCTTCGCATGACATGGCAGGGATAGGGAATGTGCGGACCTCAAATTGGTCTTTCACTATGATAGCCAGGCCACCGCCTCTGTTTTTTTCTCTATCCTGCCTATAAACATTATAGCCAGGTGGAACTGCCGTGACCAAGTCGGGAGCAGATGCCTCGTCCATCCACGTTTCCGTAATATACAGGGCATCTAATTTGTAGTCGATGATGAGATCGGCTATCTCTTGGCAGTGTTTGCCAAGAGAGCGCGCATTGATTAGGGCCATGGTGATGTGCTTCTCCTTAACCTTCTTAGAGACCTGAGTGTGGGAGATGCCGTTGTTAAAGGGGACGATGGTATCACAATGAGAGCACTTTATATTGGTGCCCGTGGGAGTATGTGTCAGGTCAAATTTGGTACAACGGGAGGTATGGGTTGGGCGAAGCCTCAGCAGAGTACTCCGTTTGTACAGGGTGGGCCGAGCAGGGGTCGTGGCCCTAGGCCCGGCGGGGACGGGCGCAGACGGGCTCGCCTTTGGCGCGCCTTAGGCGCGCCTTAGGCGCGCCCGCTGCGCCCGCCCGCTGCGCGGACGGGTGGGCCTGCTGCTTTTATCCATTACAGAGCAAGGTGGGAGGAGGGTGGGAGGAGCGATCACCTGGGCAGGCAGCCTTGCCCTACCCAAGATGGCGGCCAAAGTGGCTGTAGTCAATCTCAGCGCCTAAAGACAGCAGCGCTGAGAGGGGAGATCCAAAAAGTTCTTGGGTGAAGCAATCTCGCTCCAAGAAAGGTATTTAACAAATTAAAATCGACCAATTAAAATTTCTACAAGTTTTAAAAAACGGGTTATTTCTCATTCAATAACTCACGTTTTACAGTAGTGTTGCACAAGGAAGTGCAGAGCTCCCCCGGCTTCCGCCTCAAGGGTTGAAAAATGCAGTCCAGAAGGGTGGAGGGAGGAGTCCTTAAATGTCCTGGGAGGGCGGGAGGAGCGATCACCTGGGCAGGCAGCCTTGCCCTACCCAAGATGGCGGCCAAAGTGGCTGTAGTCGATCTCAGCGCCTAAAGACAGCAGCGCTGAGAGGGGAGATCCAAAAAGGTCTTGGGCGAAGCAATCTCGCTCCAAGAAAGGTATTTAACAAATTAAAATCGACCAATTAAAATTTCTACAATTTATATATTTCTACAATTTATATATTAAGAGTGTTTCCTACTTTCTTATTAAAACTTTGAACGAAAGGCATTTCATTAAATGTTGGCTGTTTCAAATAAAAATATAAAAAACAAAGGATTGTCCTTTGGAGATAACCTCACCACTGTTTAACCCTACTCAATTACTACAATCAACATACATACACTCATGAGGATTATTGTTCTGACCAAAAAACCAGTGATCTAGCACATAGACCTTGATTACAAATTTGTAATGTTATTCTAGATTCTGACGGGCAGCAGTACATCAGGGTTCATCTTAAACATTTTAACATATGGGATATGGTCTTCTAGGACAAAGAGTAGTGTCTTTTTTTATCTCTCGCTTAGTTCTTGTATTGTTTTTTTAATTTGTCAATTGCGAATACATTTGTTGTGGTTTTAGGAAGGTTTTCTCAATGCTGCTGCTATTACACACAATGTATTTGTATGATTAAGTTTTTAAATCCTGTAATCTTTTTTAATAAATTGTATTTTCAAATTTGTAATCAAGGTCTATGTGCTAGCACACAGTTTTTTTGGTCGGAACACTAATCCTCATGAGAGTATGTATGGTGATTGTAGTTATTGAGTAGGGTTAAACAGTGGTGAGGTTATCTCCAAAGGACAATCCTTTGTTTTTTCTGATTAAACCCTAGTCCTTTGGATGTTTAAGGGCACCTCTCGCTTTGTGTACGAGTCAAATCCAAAAATTCCAGATTTGTGGGTGGTGGGAAAAAGAGGTAGGTGGTGGGCTGGGCTGCTGGGAGGGGCCCCCTCCATGTACTTTGCAGGGGGCCCCCTAGAGTTTTATTACGCCACTGGGTGGAGCCTTGGGGAGGAGAGGGGGAGGGCAGGTCACTGGGTGTGTGCAGCTCCACACTCAACAATCTAACTCAGCCACAACACATTGACTAAATACCACTGTACCTTCGCAACGGGCTACTTTGGGTGAATGTAAGACGTACTGTTGTTGCAGGTGATTACAGTGCCTCAAAATAAGTCAGTTGACTCTGTTTGTTCAATCTACACTGCTGACTTGACAAACTGCGCACATTACCTATTCTCAATGTAAGAATCCGTAACAAACTGTGGGCAACTTCGGTCACAACCAGCGTTCCCCTAGAGGACAACAAAAATAAGTTATAACTAGGGATTCTATTTTTACAGTCCTAGTTTTTAATGAGAGAAAGCACTTTGAATAGCTCTTTGTGACACATCCAGTTGTCAGGGCAGGACTCCCTGCTACATAACCTGTTAATTCATCTGAAGCTCGGCAGTGCTGCACGCTCCCCTGTCCTCGTGAGGCAAGCACCCTGATGTGCCACGGTATTTTTTGCCAAAGTGTACCTGATTTAGTGTTTAATTTGTGCAGGAGCTATCAGGTGCTAAGCACCTGCACTTTTTCTAACAGGGAGATGAGCCCATATTTATTAAAAAGCAATGTACCTAGCTGTCATGTGTCCTGTGTCGTCCTCCTTCCTGCAGGATGGCCCACCCAGGTCCAGGCATGATGACTGCATCACGTTAGTGATGTCAGTAGTGCACGCCTGCCTTTCAAGGAGCATTTTCTTTTGCATTGGCATTGGTTAATTATTACAGTTGAGGGCGGGCTGATGGGTGAGCTGCGGGCGAGGCAGACTGGGTCCCGGAAAGTTCTGATCTCGGCAATAACCTTAATACGACATTCTTGAAGTAATAAAACTGTAGCTGCTTTCTGTTAACAACTAGCCTGCACTGAAATGAAAACCCAGCAGAAGCAGGCCATAAATTATTCCTTTTGACTTGTCATTTGCATTGCATGCTGATGCTCTTGACCTGGGCCCCACCAAAACAAATTATTTGCCAGCGAACTAATGGAGCCCGTGCCAGGGAGACTGCAGGTCACAGGTAAGTGAATAGTAGATAGTACTTCAACAAGTCGCTATTAATTAATCGGGAACAGATTTACTATTGTGTATTCTCTTCACCAATTTCTCTGCAGCAAATAAATGTATAAGTTAACTGTCAACTCTGCTTTTTCAAGCTCAGTACCTTGTGACTCAACAGCCCCTTTCCTCTGCCACACCTGACCTCCCAATTTATGGGTTACCAGATTAAATTGCCAGTGCCAGTGCTTTTCTGCATATGTAAACCGGCATGTTCTTCTTTTTTGCAGTATCTGCAAATGAAAAATGGCAGGTTACAGCACTTGTCTGCAGCCCCAGTATAAGAATTGGCTTGGTAGTTTGGTCTGCCCTGTTCCCAGGATACACTGGGCCAGGGTCAGACTAATTTGCATATAGCCAAGTTCTGAGCTGGGATGGTGCAATGAGCTAAAAAACGGTCATGGATCAAGCCCTGATCCTTGGACTGGGTACGAGTGGTCTGCTTAATTCAGACACTCTGTTCATCACCACCCCTTTTTCTGAAGCAGTACAAGTTTTAGGCAAAACCCAGTGACACACTTGTGGACAGAAGTTCCTGCAGGTTATCTATGTTTGTGTTTCTAGCACAGATTGGTCCACTGTAGGACCACTGGCTCTAGCATCTCCATTCTTGTAGTAACCTTTGATGTAAATCACGCAGTTGAATGATTATCAGACAGGCCTTGTTTGTGAACACTCACAAATATTTTAAATTTGCGCATTCATCTCAAAGGCCCGGACTGTGCCACGTTTCATGTGGCAGTTTCCATCTGCACTGCTTTCCTGCCAACACAAGGCAACATCAAATGAATACCACACTCTTCAGGCAAGCTGCTTGGAGAACCTCCAGGCTCCATGGCTCATGGCGACTGATGGAGTTAAAATGAGATTGACTTTTTCCAAAAACAAGTGGTAGTTTCACATTGAAAAATTGTTCTTTTGAGCTTGAAACAAATTAAAACAGCAGAATATAAACAATGCACTCTATATTATTTGTGTTTTGGCCCAATAAAAAAATACCACTATCACTCTCGCACACACATTTTTCGCACACACTTTGTGCCCCTTTCACTTAGTTTACACTAGCGCACCCACAGTTATCTCTGGTTGCCTGGCCACTTCAACGTTCGGCAAAGGGATGAATTAGCACTGGTTCTGTTTGAAGTAATTTGTAGCTGCTTAACTTGGGAATTTCTCAGGAGGCTGGAAGGAAGAGGGTTGGTTTGATGTTGCCTTGAACATTCATCGCCACTTTTTCTTACAGTTTACCCGATTTGAACCTTGGAATGGTTAGAGGAGACTTTAATGTTTTGTTTATGTCTATATGTAGTAATGCTAAACAAACCGGTCATGGCATGGCGATAAACAACTTAGAGGACCTTATTAAGCAGGAAATTAAATATGAGCAGCAATTGCCAAAAGAGCTCAACTGCAACTTTTACCTATGAAATATTGCTGTGGCTCACCTAAATATCATAGATTGTATAAATATTATATATAATATCACAATGAATCACGTCTTGTTCTCATTGGTAGGGCCAAGGCTGCTGCTGTATTTAGGGTGAAATGCCAGAAACCGGTCCCCGGTAGCTTGTCTCCTTTCTGGTTAAGAATTGGCTTGGTAGTTTAGTCTGCCCTGTTCCCATGAAGCACTGGGCCAGGGACAGACTGATTTGCATATAGCCAGGTTCTGAGCTGGGATGGTGCAGTGAGATAAATAACGGTGATGGATCAAGCCCTGATCTTTGGACTGGGTAAGAGTGGTCTGCTTAATTCAGACACTCTGTTCATCACCACCCCCTTTTCTGAATCGTATTTAGGGTGCAGCGTTTTTGAGACGTTACGTTATGATCGGATATTGGTACTGCGAGCCTGCGTTCCTGCTTTCTTGCAAGTGCATTGCATTGATTGATGCTTCTGTTTTGGAGGGTCAGGTCCGGGTGCAGCTAGGGAGAAGCGTGGGGTAGTCAGGTGTCAATAAGTGACATTCCAGAATAAGCATCATCAGAAAGGAACAGCAGGGCTTTAATTTCAGAGTTTACCCGGGTCCGCTGCTGCAGCACTTGACTCCAGACAGGAGCTCTGCCCTTCGCATGGCTCTCTACTCACTGCCGAGCACCTGCAGGGGTTCTGCAAGTCAGATACA
This sequence comes from Lissotriton vulgaris, assembly GCF_964263255.1. Lineage (NCBI taxonomy): Eukaryota > Metazoa > Chordata > Amphibia > Caudata > Salamandridae > Lissotriton > Lissotriton vulgaris. The sequence continues at coordinate 468,930,185 of NC_141685.1, read as the reverse complement.
GACAGCCTTTGTATACAGGAGTTAATGGGGCCTTGATGGGATTCCTGTGGGCTAGGGATGTGGAGGTCAAATGTCATGGGTGTGTGTTTGTTGTAGCCACAACATGAAGCGGAGACACAGTTCAGTGTTGAAGCTTTTATTAACTCAGCAACAAGACATCAGCACGCCCGCCGCCTTCAGCCAGCAGATGATACCGACAGGTCAGCGTGCGGCGCCAACATAGAACGTTCCGAATTCCAACATTCCACCGTGGCTCGAGGAGCAGAGCCACAGTGTAAATGACGTTACAACAGTGTTGCTGTCTTCCACCTCTCTGGGTGGATGTGTGGTGTTTTCAGACTTACAACCCTGTGGGTGATAGGCACCTCCTCAGGATCTTGCTGCCCCACAGCTTGGCCCATCTGTACTTCAATGAGATGTGGCTAGTGACTGACCCTCAGCCACAGGTGCACAGTACAAGGTATAGACTGTCCTGTAGTGCATCCTTAGGTAATGCACATAGCTCATTTCCTGACCTTTCAACCTGTAGATTTTGGTCTAACCCTTGTTATGGCATGTTAGACCTGGCACCTTGGCGTGAGTCTCTCTTCCACTTTTTGCTGATGTGCCGCAGATGTTTTGCTGGTGTTTGATGCTCAGGGCACTGCGCCACGGCCGACCCGTGCCTCAGTGCAGGTGCTCCCAATGTAAAGGGTATGTGTGATTGATTTCCACGATTGGATTATTTGGTTTATTATCAGTCCCCAGTAAAGTGCACGAGGCGTGCCGGGGCTTGTAGATACAAATGCTGCTAGTGGGCCTGCAGCGCTGATTGCGCCACCCACAGAAGCGGCCTCGTAAGATATATCTTGGGTCCGCCATTGCTTACCCCGCGTACAGTCCCGTACTGTCATGCTGACTGTGCAAGTGCCCACACTTGCCAGTCCCAGAACCTTCCCTCACCTTCATATCAGTCACCCCTATGGTAGGCCTACGGGCAGGGTGCATTTTAAGCATAAGGTAGGACAAGCCTAGAGTGTGGCATGTCCTAGTAGTGATTAACCGCCTCTCTCGTTCTTCACTATTGAAGGGCTACCTGTTCTCGTGGGCCAGCTGAGCTGTCGGAGCTATTACACGCTATAGTCCCGGCAGGCTCAGGGAACACGGTAACAAGCCGAGTTTAGTATGCCTGAACTCAGAATATTAAAATACTTCCTAGTAAGGTTTATTTTAATATCCTGTGTTTTCAAATGCTACTTTTAGAAAGTTAGCCTTTGCTTGCCTAACTGTTCAGCCCGCCTCTGCCAGGATGTGTATCTGCTGTCTGGGTTTGTGTGAGTGACAGGGCTGGGAGATTCCCGGGGGATAGTCGGGTGCTCCAGGTGGTGAATGGGGTGCTTACACCAGGATGGGTGGGCGGAGTAGTCCTTGACTCTGAATAGTGTTGTGCTCCACCACCACAATGCTGGCTCCACCTCCTGCGGAGCGTCTGATGTCTCTGCCCTGCACCCTGAAAGAAGACGGCAGCGTCCTGTCAACAAAGTACTTCAGAACCGGGTTGAACCAGGCTCAGGCCCCCTGGCCTGCAAAGACAAAAGAAATGCAGTATAAATATCAGAGCTCCCCTCCTTACAAATCAGATACAGTTTTGACCACGACGAACCTCTGCCTGACTAGAAGGACCAAGAGAAGCTGAAGGACGAAAACCAGTCTGTATCCTGTTGGACTGGCCTGCAGTGGTGCCTTGCTGAGAACGGAGAGGAAAGAACCAGATAGGACTTTGTAGACTTGTGCCTGAAACGATCTCCAAGGGCTTGATCGAGAGCTTGCCCCCTGAACGGAACCCCAGGACCATTGGGTTCTATCTGCTTGTGCCCGTCTGCTGTTGGGCCTTAGTTCTTATTCCCTCGCCAGAGTTGTGACTCGGGTGCCTTCGCCTTCTCCCAGGTCGTGACAGCTCGGAGCTTGGTCGCCCCGCCATAGAGAACCCCGCTCATCCCTGAGTCGCTCTCCGCTTCAGTGCCGGGCCGCCTGCTCTCCTGTCACCTCGCCGGTTACGGAGCGAGCTTTGCACCTCTCATCTTCTCCAGCCGGAATCTGCACGGAGAGCATTTCATAGCCTCGGACGGTCCGTACGTCGTAATGTACCCGACTGTCTCGCTTTGCGCTCCGGCATACCAAGGCCCGTGCCGCACCTCAAGAAAGGCCTCCCCGTACCGTGGTACCGGAAGCCTGGTGCTGCACCCGTCTGCCTGAGAACTCGACAACCCCCACAGATCCATGAATACGACCCGGCGTGCTAAGAAGTAGTACGTCCCGCAGGCCTGAACGGCGCCTCGCCCCGTGAGCTGCACCGATCCCGGATCGCCGCAACCCTCCACAGTCTAGGTCCTTCACCTCGCTCCTCGAGGGGGATTGAGCCGGAGAGATCCTCTGGAGAACCGTCGGCCTCGTTCGAGGTCCGCCCTCACAAGTAGCCACACCTGAAACGCCTCGGACTTCCACCAGCAAGGTACACTTGAACTCCGTCTCGAGTTCATATCGGATCCAGGGTCCGCAGTGCTCTTATTTCCCTGTCACCGTACCTTGCTAAACAACTAACATTCAAAGACTAAGTTTGCCTATTGTAATCTGGTGACCTCAATTTACTAAACGTTATTTGGTCTTGTGATAATCCTCCTTGAATCTACCTTTTATATAAAGTATACGTATTTTTGATACAATCATACGACTGGTGTCCATTTGTGGTGGGTCAGTGGGTTTACTGTGTGTGATCATGAATGCTTAACTTACTATCGCCCTGAGGATTAGCCTTGTCTGCTCGCGCCACACTACCTAGAGGGTGAGCAGGGGTTATTCGAAGGAGTAGTTACCTTGCCCTGACGTGGAGTTGAGGGTCCTTGCTTGTCACAAGTGCATACCTGTGCCAACCAGAGACCTCCGGTTCCAACATGGCACATTCAGCAATACTAGTTCTGGGTGTGGGTGGGTGGAGCCAGTAGAGGAAGTGGGTGGAGTCAGTGGAGTGAGTGGGTGGAGCCAGGGATGAGTGGGTGTAGCCTCCTTAAAAAATGTGAGCACCTGCACTTAACATTTTACAAATTAAGCACTGACCTGCTTTCACTTTGTTGATGTATTTGTAACCCGTACGGAATGAGAGTGGCTTCTACTCCTACAAAGAATGCTAACGTGTTGAAATGTGCTGACTGGGCTTAAAGCGGGCCATCTAGCAAAATCTCTAGGACTGTGCTTAACACAAACAAGGCTCTGGTAAGCGAGCGCAGGCTATAATACCTGACATAAGGGTCTCAAACAATTTGCAGTAAAGTGCTGCATGGACAGCTGTTTCTTAAAAAGCACACAACTTGATATATTTCAAGAGAAGGGCCAGATACATCTTTTGCTGTGCTATAGTGATTTGGTAGTCGCAGCTTGATCTACATGTGGTGAATTTTAGAACATAACATGGTCACCATTTTGTTCAGATTTCATGGGGGTGGAGGCTAGGTGTTTTTAAACCGCAGTAGACACTGGTATTTGAAGTAATCTAAGGCAGCATTCTTCAGTGGGTATAAGGTACTGAAAGGGGTGTTGTGTTGCACCCACTGGCGAGATGTGAAATGTTGCACCTTTCCATTGCCGCTTTTGTACCCCCAAGCGTGGCAATTTGCTCATCTAGCATAATCTATGGTGCTGATTACAAAAACGGCGAGTAGGACCCTCTGAAACCCCCCTAGCTTTTTCACCCCTAGCCATTCTGTTATCTGACAAGTCTACGCACACACTTTTTGTGACAAAATACAGTTGTATCATCAAGAAAACAGAGCACGCACTTTTTTTGTGGGAAAACTGTTGCAAGTTTATTCATGTTCTGTTATGCAGTACACAGGTAGGGCTAACTTACGGTTGATCATGCGAGTGCAGCGCAGTTTAGGGCTAACCACTGACACCCCTCCTGAAACAATCTCCAGCCACCGGCAATTACATTGCCGTCTTATTATTCATCCAGTGCTGTATATTTCACATTGGGACTGCAGCCAACTGATTTCAATGGTTGCTGCACATGTGCACCCTGGAGCGAGGAAAGGCCATCCCCCAGCTGTCAGGATACCAACTGTCCCTTGTGGGAGGAAGGGGCAGCTGTCGCATTCTTCTCATGGCACCCTATGGCCTGCAGATCTCATATTTAGTAGCCCCATCTCAACCTGATGGGGTATTCATTGCTTTTTGCAATAGAATCAATCTGCAAATCTGCGTCCAACGATGTACAGCGATTGGCTGCACTTCTTAGAATCATGTTCTAGCTGGATGGGGGGGATGGCAAATGTATTTGCTGATGGCCACCAAAAGAGGAATATCCATGTGTGGGGCCTACCTAAATACCCGACTAACCTCCCGTAAGTGACATCATACCTGGGGTTGAGGGGAGGTGAGATCTTGCACTCACCGTGGTCTAATTCAAGGCCAGGTGACTACAGAAAAAATACAACCCTGGGCAGTGAGGAAACACTAAGGAGCTGTTCCCTCTAGTGTCCCCCGGCTGGTGACGTGGCCATCCACCTGTTGGCAGTCGGGCTCGCTGGCCCCCGGGTACTCATCCTAAATTTTTATGCCCCACCACTTTAAAAAAGTCACCAGCCGCCCCTGCTGTAGTGGCACAGTGAGCATGAAAAGGGTGGGAAGAATGTAAACCACAGTCATTACCAGTGGTTGGATATGCTGCTTTGGATTACGTTTTATGTCTAGCTTCATGCCATGCCATGTCTCACTTGTAAAATACATTTCGCTCCATGCCCACCCTTGTCTTTCCAGGCCCCTCCTCTTCCCAACCGGCCCTTCTGGCAGACAGTTGCTCTTAGGGGACACTTCTCCGTGGATGGCGCTTGATATTCCAGAGATGTGTGCGAAATCCTGCTCGGAGCATGTAATGTAACAAACAGCCTCTGGGCAGGGAGGAGTGGCAGTGGGGACAGTGACGATGGGGTGAGGAGGGGAGGGGGGTGCAGCACTGACCTTGTGATGCTGTGGACAGCCTGTAGGGTATGGGAAAGGAGACAAAGGAAAACTTCAGTTTGTGATCCTAAGGGGGTAGGGGGGTTTATTCTTACTGCTGCACTGGCATTTGGAGACTGTGTGATACAGATTTGCTAAATTAGGGCCCGCACCCGCTTATTTCTGAGCGACAGATGGATAGTAGAGAGAGGAAAGAATGAGAAAAAGAGAGATAGACAGCGTGAAGCATGGTGGGCATGCCTGCGGTGATCCAGCAGGCACAGCAGGGCTGTGTCGCAGTCATTCATCCTATCTCTCCTCAAGGCAGGGTCGGATTGGGATCACAATTTGGTCCGGGCACTGACGAAAAAAGTGGCCCACATTCAAGAGGCGTGGCCCATATTTAAGGGGCGTGGCCCACATTCAAGGGGCGTGCCCTTTCATGAAACACCATTTGCACAGACAAGGAATGAAAGTGGGAGGATACTGTTCTTGCACAGGACACAGGGCCAAGGTGACAATGGCCTACATGCTGAGCAACTAAAAAAAATAGCAAGGCCCCTTTTTGTCACAAAATTATTCCAGCCCTCCAGCACAGGAGCACCTGAAAAGCAGCAAAGCCCCTGCTATTACTAACCTACTTAGCCCTCCCCAGACCTTCAGCTCAGGAGCACATGAACAGAGGTAAGGCCCCTGCAATTAGTAAATTAATCAACCCTCCAGGTCTTGGGAAATGTCCTGGCAGGGGAGCACAAAACACAGCTTTCTGGGTCATCCAAGGTAGCCAGGTAGCCAGGGGGGAGGCTGAGGTGAAGCTGGTGCATGGGAAGTGCCTTCCCAGTGTGTTCTGGCAGTTTGAGTATTTACCATTTACTGTAGTATTACCCTTGTACCTGTGTATGGTACCCTTTTGTAAATTGCACATGTCACTTTTCTCTTGTAACACACTGTTTGCTACCTCTCACTTTTGTTTGCTTTAGATACTTGCACAAGTGCCACCATTGCCTACGTAGCGTTTGTTCTTGTGCTGGAGTGTCTGCCATTAATTGCAGTATTATACCTCTACTTGTATTTTATACGCTTTTGTAACCTGCACACATATCACTTTTTCCTCCTGTAATGTATCGTTTGTTCCTCTTGTATTTTGGTTGCTCACTATTGTCACTTTTGATTCATGTAACTTAACGTTTGCTTTTGTAATTTGTCCACTTATAATTTTTTCCTCATGTATTATTGCTGTTCCTAGTGTGAAGCGCTCTGACACCTTCAGGTAAATTCAGCGCTATATAAAATCGCATAAATAAATAAATAAAACAAAAAATTTCCAAACATCACCAGGCTCCCACAGCAAGACCCTTTCTTCCTCGCCCACTATGCCCTGAATGTGAAGGGCTGTGGGCGAGGTGTTAAGACTAACACCGTTTCTGGGCTGCATGGGCGCCAGGGGGCCGAGGTGCAAATGGCTCAAAGTCCTGAGAAACACCTGGCCCCCAGGGAGGCCGATTATTGCAAACAATCACCCCTCCCCAGCCCAGCCTCAGCTTGATTGCTTGGCAGGGTAGGGGTGAAGGAGAGGCTACAGCTGACAATCGCTGTATGGCCGCACAGCGAGGCTGCTTTCATTTTCTCTGTCTCTGTCTCCGTGCACTCTGTGGGCCGGTTTTTAGGTCGAGTTTACTCAAACCTATTGCTGTCCATCCGAAATCTGACTTTTTACGATGCGGATTTTCAAAAGTTCACGTGAATCCCAATCTTGTGACCTGCTCTCATGCACGGGCCTTCCCCCTGCCAGCAGCCTTTCTCCCTTCACAGCCATCTGTTCCTCTCTCCCCACCCCCCACCATCACTTATTCACGGCCTCAGGCCGTCCTAATTGTTCACGGCCGCAGGCCATCCTAATTGCTTTTTTTTCAGCCTGGCTACTTCAAAGGGTTTTATTTCCTGGCTACTTCAAAGGGTTTCATTTCGCGGCCGATTTTCGTTTCTAATGTTGCCGCTAATGCTTGTTAATCCACGCAGCTTTTTCGCCACGATGTGTAATCCTGGGCAACCACTGGATGTAAAAGTCAAATACATACCAATAAACTCGAAGCGCCTAAACACGTTATTGCTATCGTGAAGCGCGCATGAAGCATCCGAATTGCTGCACGCAGGCCAGATGTCAACAAAGCCAGGGATTTCTCCAAAGCCCATGCCTTTTCCCGTTTCATCTATACCTGCAGCGTTTAACTCACGTCTTCACTGTGGCAACATACTTAATTTTTAGTGCACTTTCTATCTAGTGGCTTTCCTACGGTGGCAGTAGGAGACATGCTTTTTAATCCACCCTTCTTTTTCGCCACGATGTGTAATCCTGGGCAATCACTGGATGTAAAAGTCAAATACATACCAATAAATTCGAAGCGCCTGCATGAAGCATCCAAATTGCTGCACGCAGGCCCGATGTCGTCAAAGCCAGGGATTTCTCCGAAGCCCTTTTGCGTGCGACGAGTTGCATAGGCCTCGGCAGCGGCGCGCATTTAGTATCTGACTGTTATTGCTTGTTTTGTTTTGTTTTCTGGGCGATTTCATATAGCGCGAACTCCCACCCAAAATAGTGGCACCTTTTACATGAGAGCTAGTTGCATAGTACAAGAACACATTGCCTTCTCAAAGCCGCAGGAACATTAACTAATTCTCCCACAGTCACAGTATAGTGAGCTGACATTCTAACTTGTACCTGGATTTCTAGCTTTTCGCTTGCAGCTCTGGGCATTACGCCACATTCTTGTGCTTTGAATACATTGCCTACTGTCATGTCACTAATAGGGAGCTTTATTTATATAGCACACACAGCTCAGATGGAATCACAGGGGCTCATGCCACATCCAGCGCACTTTACACGTTTTCTTTTTAGAAAATACAGCTTTTTGACCATTTCTTAATTTAACGGAAAAAGCTACACTCTGAAGCTAATATGAAGCTCTGTTGCGCTCCCTTCCTTCCATGAGTGATATTATACTAAATGGGGCATGTGTCCCTTTTATTTGAATAAACATGCAGGGAGTGCTCCAAAACCAAAATGCTATTTTGCTTCCATAGCAATAACTCCATGCATCGGCGCAAACCCTTCCTTCGAGGGCCCTAGGGAAATTGCCACAAAGAGCTCCAGAGGAAGTCCCAGGGGCTTATGCCACTTCCAGCAGGTGATATTTCCGTGCCGAAACGTTACATATATTTAAATTATCACTTTTTACTTATTTCTAAATATTGCAAACAAATTTGTACCCTACCCTACTACACAGCTCCGTTATTAGCACACAATGCTTCAAATAAAGTCACAAGTGCTCACGCCACATTCAACACAGTTTACACATATTCTTTTTAGACAATACCACTATTAACAGCTTTTTAAAATTAGGGACAAAACATCAGGGACGCTAATAAGGTGCTCAAATACATCCAGCTGGAGTCACAAAAGATCACGTCACATCCATCGCACCAGACTTCATTGGAATGCACTCCACTCGCTCGCTGCCCTGCCCCCCCACCAGGCTCTTGAAGTGCGATGCTTCGCCAGCGCTTCCCTCCCACTCGTTTACTACTGCCTCCCCACGACCTCAAAGCAATGCGCTTTCAGCCCTATCACTACCCCTCCCACATCCCAAACAGCATTGAGCCGTGAAGACTTGTTTCACTTAACAGCTCTCTGCTGTCGGTATTTTACCCCCTCGAGCGTTTTCCGTGCGGCACTGAGCTGCACAGACACACGCTAATATGAGTGGCCACACATTTAGATGATGTGAACACCGCTTTACTTTCTTATCAACCATCTCAACCACCCCCACCCACGGACAACACCGAAGGGCTCACATGCTAACAAACACACTGAAAAAACGCAGCCATACTGGAATACACACACTAATGTCTAATCGCATTACAGATCAAAGATGACTTGAAGGTCTGGGTGTAAGAGGTGTTGGTTAACTTCTCATAATAACCTCCTGAACTCCTTTTCCCCTGTTGGCTGGATCTCAACGCCACAGCATCACTCAACGCCACAGCACCAATAAACGCCACAGCACCATGCAACAACACAGCACCACTCAACACCACAGCACCACTCAATGCCACAGCACCACTCAACGCCACAGCACCACTCAACGCCACAGCATCACTCAGCACCACAGAATCACTCAGCACCCCTCAATGCCACAACACATCTCAACGCCACAGCGTCACTCAACGCCACAGCATCATTCAACACCACAGCACCACTCAACGCCACAGCACCACTCAACGCCACAGCACCACTCAACACCACAACATCACTCAACACCACAGCACCATTCAACACCACAGCACCACTCAACGCCACAGCACCATTCAATGCCACAGCATCACTCAACCCACAGCATCCCTCAATGCCACAGCATCACTCAACACCACAGCATCACTCAGCACCACTCAATGCCACAGCACCACTCAACGCCACAGCACCACTCAACCCCACAGCACCACTCAAATCCACAGCATCACTCAACGCCACAGCATCACTCAACGCCACAGCATCACTCAACGCCACAGCACCACTCAACTCCACAGCACCACTCAATGCCACAGCACCACTCAACGGAACAGCACCACTCAACGCAACAGCATCATTCAGCGCCACAGAATCACTCAACACCTCTCAATGCCACAGCACCACTCAACGCCACAGCAACACTCAATGCCACAGCATCACTCAACACCACAGCATCACTCAACGCCACAGCATCACTCAACGTCACAGCATCACTCAACGTCACATCATCACTCAACGTCACAGCATCACTCAACGTCACAGCATCACTCAATACCACAGCATCACTCAATGCCAAAGCATCACTCAACGCCACAGTATCACTCAATGCCACAGCATCACTCAACGCCACAGCATCACTCAGCACCACTGAATGCCACAGCACCACTGAATGCCACAGCATCACTCAGCACCACAGCATCACTCAGCACCACTGAAGGCCACAGCATCACTCAGCACCACTGAAGGCCACAGCATCACTCAGCACCACTGAACGCCACATCATCACTCTGTGCAATCATTCAACAACAACTGGTTCTAATATGTTCTCTCAATGTTTCAAGCTTTATTACAAATGTCACAAAAAGATGTTAATATTTCACTTCTGTTCTTGGATTTTCATCACAATAAAATACACTGAACATAATCTTCCCAAAAGTTATTTACAAAAGTTTAAGCTATTGCCAATATAAATTACAATAACTTTTATTTAAGTATTAATTATTTAAAAAAATAAAAGCCATTGTTATTTGTAATATTAATACATCTAAGTCATGTAAATACAACACATATTGCATTGCAAATGCTATAGATGTCACGTTTACGAAAGTTAAAACTATTGGCATTGTAAATGACAAAGCTATTAATATCGCTAGTTTCAAAACCAACACATAAATAAAATATTTGTCATTTACAATACCAATAGCTCAAACTTTCCTAATGCGAGACCTATTGCATTGCAAATGCTTGTTTTTCTCCCCTTTCCTAGTCCACTCTTAGTGGACTGGGACAGGGGAGAAAAAAAACGGCCCACAGAGGGTACTGAGGCACCGGCCCTTCGGCCCGTGCCCGAATGCCCGCCTTGCCAATCCGCCCCTGCCTCAAGGCATGCAAACACCTCCTGACAAACCGTGCCCCCTAGCGGCATGCAAAACACAAAAGTGCGGTTTAGTTGCCTGGATTCAACATGGGGATAAATAAATGACTACCAAATGAAATTCTCCATAAATGCAGAATGAGAGGATGTGGTGTAACGACCAGAGCTGTCCACTTTGGAGCTTGGGAATGGGGTTCGAGTCTCGACACCGGCTCAACATACTATGATTCTGGACGAATCACTTAATCTCCCCCTGCCTTCAACTAATTATATGTGTAATGTAAATGGTGTTTATGTAGAGCAACCTAATAACTTTGTGTCGAGCCTGCCCTATATAAATAACTACAAAAAGTATTAGACGAAAGAGGAAAAAAACGTTATTTCAAAATAGTTCCACCAAAGCGGATTTTAACAGTGGTGCGGCTATGGGAAACTGATAAGAGAAGCAGACGAGGAACAATCATTGGTAAATGCAGGAAAATATGCTACAGCCAATAGAAATTGAGGAAAATTAAGTAGCACGCACAGGAACCAATGGAAAGTCCCTTCTAAGATATTAGATTAAATACATTAGATTTAACAAACACAGCACAAGCACTGTGTAAGCGAAATCTAAAAAGGAAGAGTTTGTTGTCTGGTGAGGTGGCACGGTCAGCAGGCTTCGCAAGAAAGACAACAAGCATTTTGATAACCACGCATCACCATCAATGCTCATACATGATGTACGAAATGACCATCTTTTGCGTGATGTCCTTCTAGATTTTTGCCCTATCTGTTTTCCTGGCTTTATAACTCTGTGCACAGGAGGCAAGCCATGACCCCCACAACAGCGTGTCCATCCCTATGTGGCTGGGCCGGGCATCAGTGAGTCACCGCCTGTCCCACGGTGCAGCAGCTCCCCATCACCATTAAAGAGCCCCATATATTGGAGCAAAATGGTGCCTCCTCTGTGAGGTCTTATATCCCCAGCCAACAGCCTCTCACCAATGCAGGTTTTGCAGGGAAAAGCTGGATGATCACTCAACGCCACAGCACCACTCAACACCACAACATCACTCAACACCACAGCACCATTCAACACCACAGCACCACTCAACGCCACAGCACCATTCAATGCCACAGCATCACTCAACGCACAGCATCCCTCAATGCCACAGCATCACTCAACGCCACAGCATCACTCAGCACCACTCAATGCCACAGCACCACTCAACGCCACAGCACCACTCAACCCCACAGCACCACTCAACGCCACAGCATCACTCAACGCCACAACATCACTCAACGCCACAGCATCACTCAACGCCACAGCACCACTCAACGCCACAGCACCACTCAATGCCACAGCACCACTCAACGCCACAGCAACACTCAATGCCACAGCACCACTCAACACCACAGCATCACTCAATGCCACAGCATCACTCAGCGTCACAGCATCACTCAACGTCACATCATCACTCAACGTCACAACATCACTCAACGTCACAGCATCACTCAATACCACAGCATCACTCAATGCCACAGCATCACTCAACGCCACAGTATCACTCAACGCCACAGCATCACTCAACGCCACAGCATCACTCAGCACCACTCAATGCCACAGCACCACTGAATGCCACAGCATCACTCAGCACCACAGCATCACTCAGCACCACTGAAGGCCACAGCATCACTCAGCACCAATGAAGGCCACAGCATCACTCAGCACCACTGAACGCCACATCATCACTCTGTGCAATCATTCAACAACAACTGGTTCTAATATGTTCTCTCAATGTTTCAAGCTTTATTACAAATGTCACAAAAAGATGTTAATATTTCACTTCTGTTCTTGGATTTTCATCACAATAAAATACACTGAACATAATCTTCCCAAAAGTTATTTACAAAAGTTTAAGCTATTGCCAATATAAATTACAATAACTTTTATTTAAGTATTAATTATTTAAAAAAATAAAAGCCATTGTTATTTGTAATATTAATACATCTAAGTCATGTAAATACAACACATATTGCATTGCAAATGCTATAGATGTCACGTTTGCGAAAGTTAAAACTATTGGCATTGTAAATGACAAAGCTATTAATATCGCTAGTTTCAAAACCAACACATAAATAAAATATTTGTCATTTACAATACCAATAGCTCAAACTTTCCTAATGCGAGACCTATTGCATTGCAAATGCTTGTTTTTCTCCCCTTTCCTAGTCCACTCTTTGTGGACTGGGACAGGGGAGAAAAAAAACGGCCCACAGAGGGCACTGAGGCACCGGCCCTTCGGCCCGTGCCCGAATGCCCGCCTTGCCAATCCGCCCCTGCCTCAAGGCATGCAAACACCTCCTGACAAACCGTGCCCCCTAGCGGCATGCAAAACACAAAAGTGCGGTTTAGTTGCCTGGATTCAACATGGGGATAAATAAATGACTACCAAATGAAATTCTCCATAAATGCAGAATGAGAGGATGTGGTGTAACGACCAGAGCTGTCCACTTTGGAGCTTGGGAATGGGGTTCGAGTCTCGACACCGGCTCAACATACTATGATTCTGGACGAATCACTTAATCTCCCCCTGCCTTCAACTAATTATATGTGTAATGTAAATGGTGTTTATGTAGAGCAACCTAATAACTTTGTGTCGAGCCTGCCCTATATAAATAACTACAAAAAGTATTAGACGAAAGAGGAAAAAAACGTTATTTCAAAATAGTTCCACCAAAGCGGATTTTAACAGTAGTGCGGCTATGGGAAACTGATAAGAGAAGCAGACGAGGAACAATCATTGGTAAATGCAGGAAAATATGCTACAGCCAATAGAAATTGAGGAAAATTAAGTAGCACGCACAGGAACCAATGGAAAGTCCCTTCTAAGATATTAGATTAAATACATTAGATTTAACAAACACAGCACAAGCACTGTGTAAGCGAAATCTAAAAAGGAAGAGTTTGTTGTCTGGTGAGGTGGCACGGTCAGCAGGCTTCGCAAGAAAGACAAGAAGCATTTTGATAACCATGCATCACCATCAATGCTCATACATGATGTACGAAATGACCATCTTTTGCGTGATGTCCTTCTAGATTTTTGCCCTATCTGTTTTCCTGGCTTTATAACTCTGTGCACAGGAGGCAAGCCATGACCCCCACAACAGCGTGTCCATCCCTATGTGGCCGGGCCGGGCATCAGTGAGTCACCGCCTGTCCCACGGTGCAGCAGCTCCCCATCACCATTAAAGAGCCCCATATATTGGAGCAAAATGGTGCCTCCTCTGTGAGGTCTTATATCCCCAGCCAACAGCCTCTCACCAATGCAGGTTTTGCAGGGAAAAGCTGGATGATCACCAATAGTTTAAAGTCTTAGTGGCACTATGGGCAGCACTACAGTGTGAGGGGAAGGATCAGGCAGACAGGCCCCTTGAAGCACCAGGCTGCTCACTCAGACCTAGCTGTCCAAGACCAGTGTCAACTGGGTCGGCGATTCACCTTTCTGTAGGTCCCCACTCTATATAGCTGATATAAGTGGGGATCGGATTCCTCAGTGGGTGTATCCCAGATGGGACTGAGGGCACCGGCGACGACAGAGCCAGCTGCCAGCAGCAGCCCCTCAACAGCAGCCAGCATGGCATGGCAGGCTCTCGTTCCACTAGCAGGTGTCCGGGTCACTTTTGGAGTCCAATTTACAGGAATGCCCCCACCCCATCATACAGAGCACAGGGACTGCACAGGAGCATCCAATGGCAGTTAAGTGTCTGCATATTAGGCAGATTAGAGGGGTTCAGTACAGAGCTGTGCTAGAAAGCAGCTACTGTGATGGCTTTCCAAGTCATGCCTCCATGACAGTGGATGTAAAAAAATATATTAATGAGAAGTTTCTTTTAGAAAGTTATCCTTTAACTGCTTGAACTGTAGAAGGCTAATTAACCTAACACTCTGATAGCTAACTGCCTGCGCTCAAGAGTTGAATTGGTGTGACTGGGGTGGGAAATTCCTCCCAGGAGCAAAGAATAGACTGACCTGAACAGGCAGAGATCACTCCTATGAGTTCAACAAAGTATGCAGGTTTGGGGCTGTGGGCCTCCTTTTGCCACTACAGTGTCACATCTTTGTCATGTTGGTGTCATTTTGCTTATTACAGTTTACTCTGTTTTGCGGATTTGTTTTGTGATTTTTTTTTATTTTGACTTTATTACTGTTTTGGTACTGCATAAGTACTTTGCACATAGTCCTAAGTTAAGCCTTTCTGCTCTGTGCCACAGCTACCAGGGGTTGACCTCATCTTAATTTAGTGACTTTGAGGGTTCACCATTACAAGAGTTGTGATTATTCCTAGAAGTGGCAGTCACCCACCCCAATAAATAATTAAATTTCTTACACATAGAACATTCATTAGTAAATAGAAGTACAGACCTACAGTGCAAAGCAAATACCATCCGTTAATAAAAGTGTAGTAGGTTATTTGTAGAAGGCACTTCTCATTAAAAATACATGTAGAGTACGCTCAGATAGATACAATTATTAGTATGCTTAATTAGCACACATATATCATCAGCCAATGGTGAAAGGTTGAAGGTGAAAGACACCCCCCTTCCAAACGTAGGAGGCATATCACCCTGTATTTTTACTGTTGTGTCTCTGGTATAAGCAAGGACCAGACTGTTATCTGTGACTCCTGACTGGAAAGACTTTCTCTGTGTCACTCCGGGGTGCTATGAGTGTGGTGAGTCTGTCATTCTGAGATGCCTGCACCAGCTCTTTTTGATTGATGGCTCTCAGCCACTCTTTTGTACCTGTTCTGGGCCTGGAGTACCAATGCAGTTCTGATGTCCAGGTGTTTCCTGTATAGTGTGTGTGTTTGACCTCACAGTCTTAAGATGATCTTTCCCCAAACGTTTTACTTGTTTGCCTCACCTTTTTTCGGAACTCTTTTTGTTGGCTTTGGGACACTGAGCACTTTACCACTGGCATCCAGTGCTAAAGTACTTGTGCTTCTCCCGTAAACATAATTTGATTGACTTATCCACAATTGTCATATTTAAATAATATATAAGTCCCTAGTAGAGTGCACCTCATGTGTCCAGGGCCTGTAAATTAAATTCTACTAGTGGGCCTGCAGCACTGATTGTGCCACCCACACATGTAGCATTTTAAACATCTCCCAGGCCTGCCACTGCAGATCCTGTGTGTGCAGTTCACATTGCCATGTTAGCTTGGCGTTTAAAATATTTTGCCAAGCCTTAAACTCCCCTTTTATGACACATAAGGCAGTCCTAAGGTAAGCCTTGTGTAGTCCATAGGGTGGGATGCTGTGAAATTAATTGGTAGGAAATGTACTGTTAAGTTTTGCCTGTCCTAGTAGTGAAAAACATCCAAATTTGTTATTTACTACTGTGAGGCGTACTCCTTTCATAGGTTAACATTGGAAATTCCTTAATACACTTATGTGCTGTAATTCCTGATTGAGAAGGAGTAGCTCTGTCATGTTTCATATCATTGGAATGATAACGATAAGTACTCTTTGCTGACAGACTTTTAGAAGATAGCATTTCTCTACTCTTAGCTCGCTCTGCCTGCAGCCTATCTCCAATACACATTGGGGATAGGAGGCAGTTGGACTTTGTGCATTTGCTCTAGACAGCAACACACAAATGAATTAGGTGTGACAAAATTGCCATCCACATCCTGATGGGTCACCCTGAGCAGAGTGGGGGGGAGGAGCTGACACTTACACCTGAATAGGCAATGTTTTGTCCCAACACATAGGGCTGTATACCGCCATGTAGTGAATCCGGAGCTAGAGATGGGAGGCAGGACCTCTGTGCACTTCAAAGCCCCACTTTAAAGTCACCTTCACTTCAAAGGTTCAACGGGGTATAAGTACGGGTTCCCTGACCCCACCAAATCAGACACTACTGGACCTGAAAAGAAACTTTGCCAGGAGGAAGGACTGCTGTGCTGCTACAAGGACTGCCACTCTGTTGGACTGCTGCTCTGGAGGAACTGCTTTTGTGCCATTTTACCCTGCTGCATCCTACCCTCTGCCCCCCTACTATCCACAAACCAATGGGCTTGTTGAAGGATTCCATAATACCCTCAAAGGCATGATTAAGGGCCTACCTGAGGCCCTGAGGTGTAAGTGGGATGTCCTCTTGCCATGCCTTCCCTTTGCTTACATAGCGGTACCTGAAATGAGGGTTGGATTTAGCCACTTTTAGCTTCTGTATGGTCATCCTGTAAAGGGACTTCTCAGTTTGGTAAAGGAAGGGTTAGAGCAAGCTCCCAGGAAACCTACCCAGGATGTAGTTAGATACATGCTGCCTTCAGGATTCAGATGGCCAAGTTGTGGAAGCAAGCTTCTGACAACTTAGAGGCCAGCCAGGAGGTAATGAAACAAAAGTATGACCAAACTGCTACCCCTGTGGAATTACTGTCTGGGCAGAACGTCTGGGTAATGGAACCTGTGGAGCCCAGGGCCCTTCTAAGACAGTTAAACTGGGCCCTATGAGATAGTTGAGAAGAAGCGGGAGGTCACTTACCTGGTGGAGCTCAAGACCCCAGGCATCCCCACAAGATACTCCATATCAACTGTCTCACACTTTCTTTGAGAGGCCTGAGGTCACCATGTTGATGGTGACGGACGGAGGGGAGGAACAGAGAATGTGAATCTCTCCTTGATCTATTAGTCTCCAAAGAGAAGGATGGGTCAGTTAAAGGTGTGAACCTCTCCTTTGACTTCAGAACAGCAGAGAAATTCTCACCAGTTGCTAGGACAGTTCTCCTCACTGTTTACCCTCACTCCTGAGGTTACCCACCTGTATATTAATGATTTGGACACAGGAAACGGCCTACCTGTCAAGAATGAAACTTACAAGCTGTCTAAAAAAGTAAGGGCCAATATCAAAGATGAGGTTTCTAGGATACTGGACTTGGGGCTGATTGAACCCTCCAGTAGCCCTGGTCCAGCCCTGTAGTTCTGGTACCAAAAGCTGCCCCACTGGGTACTACATCAGAACTCAGGTTCTGTGTAGATTAGAGGGGGCTCAATTCAGTCACCAAGACTGATGCTCATCCCATCCCCCAGGCTGATAAGATGATTGCTAGGTTAGGGTCTAGCCTTTGACCTTACTTCAGGGTACCGTGCAGCGGTCTCCATTAAGTAGGGAAGGAGGAGCAGCTGAGAGGCGGTAGCGGCGTGGGCAGAAAGCAGAGGTCAAAAGAGCTGATCTCTAGCAAATTGAACATAGGGGGACACAATCAAGACAGAACCAAAAAACTGTGTTACAATAATAGCAGAAATACAGTCAAGACAAAACCAAAAACAGTGTTACAGTAGCAGCAGAAATGCGAGGGGAGAATAAAAAACAGTACCGGCAACAGGCACCAGCAAGGTGCAGACTCGAACTCTGCCTAGGAGGACCGCAGGCAGAGGACAGCACGGCGGAGCTGTGGGTGAAGAGCTGATGCCAGGCAGAAGATCATCCTGGGCAGGAAGTGAGAAAGAGCTGACACTTACACCTGAATAGGCAGTGTCCAGTCCTCGCACATAGGGCTGCATACTCCCCTGTAGTGAGTCTGGAGCCAGAGCTAGGAGATAGGATATCTATGCACTTCAAGCCCTCTTTGAAGTCACCTCCACTTCAAAGGCACAACTGGGTAGAAGTACTGGGTCTCTGACCCCACCAAATCACGAAATACAGGACCTTTGAAGAAACTCTTCCAGGAGGAAGGAATGCTGTGCCTCTACAAGGACTGCCACTCTGCTGGATTGCTGTTCTGGAAGGACTGCTTTTCTGGTGTGCTGCTCTGCTGCATTCGACCCTCTGCCGTCCTGAGGAAGAACTGGACTCTTTGATATGAACCCAGAGTGATCTCCAAGGGCATGCTGGCTTGCCTCCTTTTTGAAGACTCAGGGATTTCAAAGTCTTACCCCTTGTTCCTGTGTTTGGTCCCTTGGAAGTGGATCTAGGGGCTTGCTCCAATGGAACGGATGCATCCTCTGCTTCGTGAGGCAGAATCACACATCGCCGGGGTTGCAGGAAAAGAACTGGGGCATCACACTTGGAACCAGTGCAATGTCACCTGAACTGATGCATCAGAACCACCACATTGCCGCTTTTGCAGTGAAAGACGATCCACACATCCCCTCAACTGCATGGAGAAACCTGGTGCATAAGCTTTGGAATCAATGCATCTCAGACCCAGTACTAAATCTTCGGAACTGGTGCATCGGCATTGTTCCATGGACACAATCAACGCATCACCTCAACTGCGGGATTGACGCATCACTCAGCTGCACCCCGCATCTCACTGTTTCGACCAGGATCAAGGTACTCTTGTTCAGCAGGCCTTCCGTGGCTCCTGCACCTAGCTCATGGTCTATTGGGGTCAGCTTCAACTCTTGACTTTGCCCTGGTCCTGTGCCACCAGATAAACTCCAAAAGTGCTCATTGCTACTAAGTGCTATTATTACTTTTATTCTTTAAAATTCATATCTTGACTTCTACAAATTGGATTTTTGTCATTTTGGTCTTGTTTTATTTATAGAATCATAAACTATTTTTCTAAACTGGTATGAAGTCTTTTTGTAGTGTTTTCACTGAGTTACTGTTTGAAGTGATGCACAAATACTTTACACATTGCTTCCTAAGTTCAGTTGCCTGCTCTGTGCCAAGATACCAGAGGGTGAGCGCATATTTATTTATGGTGTGTATCTGACTGACGCTGGCTAGGATTCTGGTTGCTATTTGGATTGGGTGCATACTTTTCCAACTAGAAACCTAATTTCTAACAGTATGTAATAAGCTCCCACACCGGATAACCATGCAGTACATGCTGACTGTGTGGTGGGAGCTTGCATTGCTCCTGCCTGTGCTTTACCCGTTGTGTGTGTTCAACGAAAGCTTGCACTGCTGATGCCCATTTAGTACTTGTTGCCTCTCCTGTACCTGCTCTGAATATGGCTGGAAAGCATCCTACACCTTGGTTACACCTTGCATCGTGTGCTCCCTTCTCCGGATATGCCCCCCTTTCACCCTGCACTCTATGGCAGTCTGTTAAACCTGGTATCTTTAGGTTACCCTTGCACCTTGGGCTAACCATATCCCCCCTCATGCTTTTCACTTCATCCACATGCACCTGGCACTTTTGCTTCACATGCATTACCACTTGTAGCCTGCACTCTCCCTTGCATCCCGCACACCATTACACGCTACACTCGCTGATCTTTGCCCTCTAAGTTTATCATCTCTTTGTACAATAAAACTTACAGTGTCAATTGGTTTGGTTTTAAGATGACAAAAAGGTTTTACCTTCTGCTAAAGGCCTAATTCAAAATGGCCACCACAATGCACATGCAGTGTGTGTGTTTCTTTGGGAATTTGGGCACACTTTGGGAAGATTTCCAACCCACTAAAATGTTCGCTGAATATGAGTACATTGAGATGGTGGCAGAGGTGCGTGTGTGTTTCTGCAGCCAGTGGAGGTTTGAGCATGATGGACAATTCACTTGCGCTGCACTCACACTCCTTGGTCTACCTTGAGCTCTTGGCCACAGTGGTCTGCACTACAACAGACTGCCTGCTGGTTACTGTTACAATCCAAGTCCATCTGATCGTTGCACTCTCCAGGCCTAAAGGAGTGCCTCCAGTCTCCACAAGACATGGTACAGGATACGTGGCACAGCAGGGGACATTGAACCAATAGCTCATTGACACTGAAAAAAAAGACTCCAGTCACAGTGTTAAGGAGTAAATGCTTTATTCGCTTTTCTACTCCAACGCCTTGCAGCACCTGACAAACGAACCCCACATTGAGTTCAAATAAGGGAACTTTAAGAACCTATGTCTACCCTCCCATTCTAAACCACCACCATTCCAGGCCACCAAGCCCAGCAGATAACCCAACATCCCCCCCCCCTTCCTTCACAAAATGTGAAATGAATGAAGAATAAGTGGAAACATAATAAATATCATCAGTTCAGGACACTCCGCTGAAATATAAAATATGTGCATAGGTAAATGGAACTCAATAAGAAGGTTCCATGTAGAGTAAGATCGAGACCAGTAAAGATTAAGGATTATGTCAGAAATTAACTGTAATCTTTATTGAGTTCTGTATACCTATGTACATATTTTATGTCTGTAAGAGTTCAGTGTTGGTGTATTTCTGTGTGTGTGAATAGTTTACACCAATCCTGTCTTGTGTGAATTGTACATGATCCACCATGGCTGCTCAAAAGTGTCCACTATCATACTATTGGACCTTGTCCTTTTTGCCGGGTTAGCCCTAATGCTTTTGCCTCCTATTTTTCATACCTTCTTTTTGTTGGTTTTTGGACTCTGGGCACTTTACCACTGCTAATCAGTACTAACGTGCTTAGGCTCTCTCCCTAAAATGTAATGGTATTTGGTTTGTCCATGATTGGCACATATGATTTACTAATAAGTCCCTAGTAAAGTGCACCAAGTGTGCCCAGGGCCTGTAAACCAAATGCTACTAGTGGGCCTGCAGCACTGATTGTGTCACACATGAGTAATCCTTTAAACAGGGATCAGACCTGCAATTGCAGTGCCAGTGAGTGCAGCTTTAATCTGCCATTTCGATCTGGCAAGTGCACCCACTTGCAGGGCCCAAACCTTCCCTTTTTCTACATGTGAGTCACACCTAAGGTAGGCCCAAGGCAGACCCATGATCAGCGTACAGTGTCTTTGAAAGGTAGGACATGTACTGGTGTATTTTACATGTCTTAATAGTGAAATACTGCTAATTTCAATTTTTTCACTATTGCAAGGACTATCTCTCCCATAGGGTAACATGAGGATTGCCTTGAAATATCTTTTATGTGGAATTTCCCCTTTATAACAGATAGAGATTTGGAGTTTGGGGTCTTTGAACTCACAGTTTAAAATTACATCTTTTGGGCAAGTTGGTTTTTAAATTGTGTGTGTGAAAATGCTTTTTTTAAAAGTGATACGGTAACACATGATGGACAGCGTGCTGAATTAATCAAACATTCACCCCCACTCAAGAGATCTGGGTTAAATCCATCATTCTTGACCCTGTCCCTCATAGGAACAGTCCAGCCTTATCTGCCAAGTCGGGTCCTCCCTCGACCCGCAACAAGCATTCTTTGGCCAGTTTTGGGATAACACCCCTCATCAGCCTCAGCATAACGTGGTTATCGTAAGTACTTGTGATTGCTTATGTGCAGGAAGTGACACGTTTTGCTTAACGCCACCTCCGTTATTCTGTTGTACATATGCCCCTAGCTTTAACTTGTACGCTAGTAAAACATGAATTAATGTTCAAGAGGCAGAACAGCATAGTATGTTTCTCCACTGCATAAAAGCGTTCACGCACAAAGACAGGAAAGGAGCTTTGGAATCAGTAAACAGGAGCAGTGGCGCACACAAATGAAAATATTAGGCAGAGCGACATGCCCAGGTATTACTTAACTTTAATTATGCTCAACATAAAACAAGCCTGGAGCACACATTTCTCATAAATCAAAAAACTCTACCCAGAAAACACCACCTAAGCATTTTAAAGATTAACACTGCCAGTAAAGAAGTATCAGGGAACACGAAACACAATATGGTGAGCGGATGCCCTGGACAACAAACAAATATATCTGCACAAAGCACTCTGAAATATGTGCAGTCTGCATACTTCCCGCTCGCTCATTGTCGGAATGAGTACATTATATAAACTAGTTGTTATTTTCCATTTCATCTTTTTATTTCCGCATAAACATCGTTCCATTAGCAAACACAACGCGCTTGGAAATGTCACTCTTTATGGGAAGCATAAAATAAGCCTGCTATCAAAAACAAAAAATAACATTCCCTGCCTATGCTTTTTAGGTGCAGTTTGACAGGGCAGCTTTTAATTAATTAATAAGTAAGCGCTCCAAAAAGGACTAATGAGAGAAAGCCTTTCACTCAAGCCCAGCTCCAGGATTTGGCATCTGGGAGGGCCATGAAAAGTATGAGTGGGCCATAAAAATGAGGGGGATTGTCCAGAGTCTCATAAGGCGCCTAAGAGCTGGATCCAGGCATGCCTGATGGGCATCTACTGCATGGGAGCTGCATACCATACCTGCTACAGGGTTCTGTCTACAAGTTTTAAATGTGTATCTCTAGATGTTTAAACCCATGGGCTTGATCTCTTCTGCGCTCTCCACCTCACCCTCCTTTCTCACCCTCCTCTCTCATGACTTCACCCTCCTTTCGCTCCTCTTCACCCTGCTGTCCCACTCACCTCATCATCTACTTCCACCAAGCTCACCTCTCTTCACCTCATCCCACTTTCTCTCCACCTTATCCACCTGCTTCCTTGCTGTGCCTTTGTCTTTTTCCCCTTCACCCTTCTATTTATCTCACCTCACCCATCTCTCACTTCCTCACCCTTTACTCTGTCTCTCGCCCTCCGCTCACTCTCTTACTCACCCTCCTCTGTCTCTCCAACTCGCCATCCTTCTCTCCCCCTCACCACCCTTTTTTCTCACTATGATCCCTCCTTCCTGGGCCTCCTCCCTATTTCCCTCCTGTCTCTCTGCTTCACTTCCCCTATTCTTATCTCACCCATCTCTGTCTGTTTTACCCTCTACTGTCAATCTCACCTTCACTGCTACTGCCTATGAGGTAAGGATTGTGTGTATGTAAAGGAATGAGGGTTGCGCATGTGCTTTTGTGTGTGCATAGGGGTGTGTAATCAGGGCTGTCACTTCTCTGTCTCTCTATCTCTTCTTTACTGGTAGCCACATTCCACATTCTAAACAGTGGAAGCACTAAGGCTTGGATTATATAGCACATGGTCTTGAGCACATATGCGTTCAACAAAGACATGGGGTTATGCCTATTTTAACTACATAGGCGAGGTAACAATTGGAAGAACAATCAAAGGTGGCAACCTGAGCAACTAAACCGAGCCATGCATCAAGTGTGGGTCTGTTTCCACCCTATCTGCCCACTGTGCCAAGAGTATGAGGAGGATGGCGACTAAACTTATAATTTGATATCTAGTTTCTCAACCACACTTACATGCCAATAAGTATCCTATACACTATCAAAGCCAAAATCCTTAGTGGGTGGAAATCGTGACCATTTGGGAGAAAGCGTAGTCGGATTAGGTACGGCAGGTGACAAGGCACCCTTGAAGAATGTGTAATTAAAGGGCCATGTCCCCCACTTCTCCTATGTGACATGCATATCCCTAAAATTCATGGACCCATGGCAATCAAGTCGTTGGAGAAGGGCGAAGAAGCCCTATGTATGCTGTATGTTGCATGTTTCATCTCTGTACTGGGGTGAAGGTATGACATTGTTCTGCATTCTGTCCATCAGTAGTTTTTTTGCATGTTTTATGTGTACATTTGCTGTCTAGGTCCTGACTGATTCTAGGTAGGTTGAACTGACTGACCTGCATGAGACATTGATTCTGGTGCATTACACTGCATAAGCCCTGATGAAAGCCAGGGATCCCATGGGCCACATACTGCAGGACTGAAACATGTTGACTCAACGTAGGGTGTAGGAACATTACTTCCAAAACACCCCATTCATTCATATTTTTAATCATACAACGAACACCACTAATAAAGGTATACCTAGGTGTTCCATTGTATTTTGCTCTAAAGACCACTGTAGGAAACCATCCAAAGTGCTCCCTGAAATATAGTCGAGCCCATCCTGGCTTTTAGGGACCAGGATGAGACAAGATGATGAAGTGTGCCACTAATAGCGTGGGTGAGAGTATAAATAATTATAAAACAAATCTACTGCTTCTACCATGTAGGGTCACGATTCCCACCCACTAAGGTTTTTTTACTTTGTTTAATATATAGAATACTTGTGGGATGCAAGGAGTCACGCATGAGGACGTATCCTACCCATTTCCTATCTCCCCCCCCCCTCACAGTAGTTAACCTCCAGTCACCCACTGCGAGCTTAATAGGTGTTAGTTTCTCCACCACTATTTTGTTATCAGTCTTTGGAGCAGAATGTATCTTAAAGGGAGCAAAGAGGAAACATACAGCTCATGTGGCTGCCTTATGTTTGAACTTTTTCTCCTAAATAGCGACTGGTATACTTCCTCTTCTTTCCCATTCTCCTGTCTCCCACCAGTCTCTCCCATTCCCCTCACCTCCTCTTTACACATCACCCTCCCGATCCACCAATCGCTCTCCCTTCTTGCTGGACCACTCTCCTCCAGTTCCTTCACACGCCTTCTCCGGTCCCTCTCTCGTCACTTATCATTTGCTCTTGACACTTCTAGGTGACCACCTTACTTTTTTATCATCCTCATCCTTCACAAGTGTTATCCTTTGTCTTCACCCTTCTGTATTCATCTCCCTCTGCTCACCTCTTAATTCCCCCGACTCAGTCAGTACATGCTTACCCCTCTACAGCTCGCATGACTTATTTAGCTCATCAGTACTTTCGTCCATCCATCTTACTTCCTCATACTCCTTTTTCATCTTTCTTCATTCATCTCTCACACCATCTTTTTTTACTTCCACTGTGCAGAAGCATGTCACTGTATTTTTAGTAACTTTTGATCTGTTCAAAATGGCTTTTTATAACAATATGCAAATTATGCAACAGATGTTGGATTATGTGGTAAATGTAACAATACATAATTACGCAGAAAACGCTGCATCTGCAGAATCACAAAATTCCTGCGGCCCTGCCTGTGATCCATTTTTTTCTATTCCACCATTGCTGCCATGGGATGCTGCCAGTGCTATTCTTTATATGATGGGCACTTGCACTGCTCCTTCACATTCTGTAGTGAAACTTGACAAGTCTTTTCACTTAGGAAGAGTCAAAACTTTGCAATTATCAGTGTTTTTTGCTTAATATGGTACCATAAACCGGGGCACTGTAATTAGGTGATTCTGTAGTCTATTCCATAAAATTGTGGATTTGCCACATTTGTCACTTAATCACCTATCTGCTGCATAATATGCACATTTTAACAGAAATAAAGTATTGCTTCCAGCTCAAACTGATTGAAAGTTACTAGTTACGCAGCAACATGTCTCACTGCGTTGTAGAAGGCCCTTTGCAAAGGTTGACTGGTCACCCTTCAGTTGCCTAGTGCTGTATTTTGGTGTTAAAGTGGTACTAACGAGGCGGAAACTTTGCCAAGACAGTGTTAACGTGTAAAAATGTAATGAAGTAACAGCATCACAAAATGTGCCATATTATTCCAAGTAATTATTTTTTCTTGCCTGATAATTTAGGCAAACCTGCCGCATAATTTGGTTCTTGCCAGCCGCATAAGTTAGGACTAACATCACAGCAGAAAGACAATATAGTTAACCACTACTAAGATTTGTATCCTGCTTGCATGATCCTTTTCTCTTACTTTTCTTGCAATGGCAAAATCCTTCACACTGTTTC
Organism: Lissotriton vulgaris; assembly: GCF_964263255.1. NCBI lineage: Eukaryota > Metazoa > Chordata > Amphibia > Caudata > Salamandridae > Lissotriton > Lissotriton vulgaris. Next base: position 468,904,152 of record NC_141685.1, on the reverse strand, counting down.
TGCCATAAACAGCTTTGATCTCTTAATTACGGTGTAGGAGAGCTTGCAGTCTCACTATATAGTGGGGGTGTCTTAGGTACCCTTTAAATTTATAGGAGCACAGACATATGATCTTATCAATCCCCAGACATTCAAAAACGGCCTAAGCCATTAGCGTTATAGATGAAAGTTGCACAATCAGGATTTGATTGTGAGCCTGCTGGTCTATGACATTTTTCTCATTAAGAAATATTAAATGAAGCAGCACTTATAGAGCGCGTAGCTACCCATAGGCATCCCTGCGCTGAGCAATAAAACGGAAGCTTCAATAAATCACTAAGGAAAGAAACATGTTTTCAACAGCTTACGGAAGACCATATGAGTGGGCTCCCTTTGTAGCTGAAGAGGAAGGAAATTGCATAGTTTGGCAGCATTGTACAAGAATAGTCGGCCACCACTTCTAGCCCTCTTGATTCTGGGGACGCACGTCTGAAATGAAATGAAACGAAAATGAAATGAAATGAAAATGGGATTTATTGAGCGCTGCAGCTGCCCTCAAGCGTCCAGGCGCTAAGCTGCCCTCAGGCGTCCAGGCGCTAAGACTAAAAAGTGCCATTAAAAGAAACAGAGGGTACTAATTACTGGAATAGAAAAGTTTTAAGCTGCTTTCGGAAGCTTGACAGATTGGGATTGATTCTCATATACAGAGGAAGAGTGTTCCACAGCTTTGATACATTATAAGAGAAGGAACGGCCTCCTGCTCTGGCTCTGTGAAGTAGTGTGGCTCACTGGTTAGAGGCGGCAGACCCGAGAGCAGAGGACGGCCCGGGACCAGGGTTCGAATCCCGGCGCGGCAGGTTTCTGGACCAGGGGCAGCGGACTCGATAATTCTCTCACCTCGGTGCCCACTCTGATCAGCGATCACACTCAGCAACTCTGGGCATTAGCTTGCCTCATCTTCACTAACGGCCCCACCAGACCGCCGGGGATGCCTGGTCTCACCCTGGAGATACCCATTAAGGGACCATCTCTCAGGGAAGCCAGGAAGGGTTTCGCAGCGGTCGAAGCGCCTTGGGACCCTCCGAGTAAGTAGTGCGCTATATAAATGCCTATACATTTACATTTACATCTGTAAATTCTAGGGATCTTGGCCAGAGATGCAGATGAAGAACGAAGCGCTTTATTGGGCAGATAAGGGTAGATCAAAGAGTGAATAATTTCTGGGCCCAATTTCCAGAAAGCTTAGTGAGCAATACACAGGGATTTGAACTTCACTCTTTCCCTGATGGGCAGCCAGTGCAACGCTCTTAACCCAGCCTTTATTGACGTTCTTCGTGGGACTCCAAGTAGTGCGCGAGCTGCGCAATTTTGGGTGCGTTGAAGTTTTTGTAGGCTATAGTCTGGTGCCCAGAGGTACAGGTCGTTGCTGAAGTCCAGGCGGGATTGAACAAGGCCCTGTATAATTATCTGCTTGGCCTCAAACGGAAGAAGGGGAAGGATTTTCTTTATCACCCTGAGGAGGCCAAAGCAGGTAGCCGCCACCTTGGTAGCCTGTGAATTGAAGGTCAATGACTTATCTAACCAAACCCCCAGACTTTTGATGTTGTCTCTGGGGGCAGGGACTGCACCCATGCTTATGGGCCACAACAGCTCCAAAGTGGAGGGGGCTGCCGGGCCCAAGAGCAGGAGCTCGGTCTTATCGTGATTGAGCTTCAAACAGGAGCTCACCATCCATCTCTTAACCTCTTTCAAGCACACTGCTAAATTAGGCAGTGATTGGAGACCACTCTTCTGCACAAGGGAAACCACTAGCTGGGTGTCATCCGCATAGGAAATGATGTTAATACCATGCGGACGAACAATCCCAGCCAGCGGTCCCATATATGCATTGAAGAGCGTAGGGCTCAGTGAAGAACCCTGAGGTACTCCACACCCTAGAGGCCTGCTTGACGAGACGGATGTGCCATCAACCTGGAAGGTTCTATCGGTTAAAAAAGACTTGAACCAGACCAGGGCTTCTCCGGACACACCCAGGTCGGCGAGACGGTTCACAAGAATTTTATTATGAACCGTATCAAAAGCGGCACTCAGATCGAGGAGGATCACTGCCACTGACCCCCCCCCCCCCCCCCCGATCCAAGATCCGCCTCGCCTCCTCCGTCACAGCTAGCAGGGCGGTCTCCGTCCCATGTTTAGGACGGAAGCCCGTCTGGGAAACATCAAGGAGATGGTTTTCCTCGAGAAACTGCGTCAGGATGGTGTTGATGTGTTTCTCGAGGATCTTGGTTGCCCTTGGGAGCAAGGAGATCGGGCGATAGTTGCTGGGGTTAGCTGGATCAAGGGCAGGTTTTTTCAGCAAGGCCCGTACCATGGCATGCTTCCATGCCAAGGGTACCATCCAACTCAAGATGGAGGAGTTCAGCAGCTCCATGAGAGTAGGGAGAATGGCTTTGCTGGCCAAAACCAGCGAGCCTGGAGGAGCAGGGTCGCACGGAGAGCCAGATCTTATTTGGTGTGCTAGAACCTCTAATGTTTCCAGGTTCAACAAAGAGAAATGGTCTAGCTTATTTTGAGAAGGAATTTCTGTATCCAAGACCGGATCGGTGCTTTGGGTTGTAGATCAGTGACTGGGTCCGGAAAGGAAAGGTAGATTTTGGTGACTTTATGAAAGAAAAAATCAACCAGCTAGTTGCATCTAGAGAGACAGTTACTATTGTCTGCCACATGCGGAGGGGGCTTTGTCAGAGGTCTAACTATTCGATATATTTCTTTGGGCTTAGATTTAGACAATGTTATTTTCTCATTATAATAGGCTGCTTGTGTAGGTTTTATGGCAAATTTATAAGTCCTAATGGCTTCCCTATAGGTGGCTTTATCGGTGGAGTCATAGGACATGCGCCATTTCCTCTCCAATCTTTTGCAGATATATACGTTTTTTATCCTTAAGTTCTTCTGTATACCACGGTGCGGATTTGTTCTGTCTCTTTGACCCAGATAGGTGAAGAGGGAGAATCAGATCTAAGGAGGTGGTGATCCAATTGTTATATTCATTGTTATTCACAGATGGATCATGAGAGAGTAGTGGTCTAGTGGTGCTAAGGACCTTCGTCCAATTATCTTCAGGAAGTTTGGACTAGTTTCGGATTTTACGGGACGTGAAAATAGACGGTGGAGATTTGTATGTGGTCCAAGTAAAGGCTATCAAAAAGTGATCCGTCCACGGTAGGCAGCTGATGGTGCCCACTCTGAGACGTTCGCAGTTGCTGAAGATCGGATCTAAGAGATGACCTTTTTGATGCGTTGGAGAAGGGACCAGTTGCTCTAATTGAATGGCAGCTAAACTCGACATCATCTCTGTAGCCATGGTGTCTGACAAATTATCAAAATGGACATTAAAGTCTGTGAGTAAGGTGAAGTTTGAGGGAGAGGTGGCCAATTTGGCAGCCACCGAAGGGGGGGATGTTTGGAATTGTCCGATGGGTCCAGGGGGATGGTAAATGAGGATACCAGTAAAACTGGTATTAGGGGAAAACTCAATCACGAAGGGCAAACTTTCGCAATCAGCAATCACCTCCGTCAGGCAATGGCAAACATAGCTATCTTTATAAATGATAGCAAGCCCACCACCTTTACCCTGAAGTCGATCTAGCCGGACTATTTGGTAACCAGGTGTAAGGGCTTGCGCCAGGTCCGGCTGAGAGTCTTGGGTCAACCAAGTTTCGGTCAAGAAGACCGCATCCGGTGTATGTTCTTCTAACAGCAAAGAGATTTCTACACTGTGCTTAGGGAGAGACCTGCAGTTAAGCAGAAACATGGAGTAAACCTTTACCTCTGACTTGGTGGTTGTACTGATCAGCTCCGACTTACAATGCGGGCAGAGGCGCGGAATCTCCAATGGATGTATAGAATGACAACAGCTAGGTGACATAGGTGGTCGAAGCTGATGTAGAATGTCCGAGCTATATAACCTCCTGTCTCCCACCAAAAGGCCAGGGTCGGGCGTGGACGGGCGCAGACGGGCTTGCCTTTGGGGCGCCTTCGGCGCGCCTCCGGCGCGCCCGCTGGGCGGACGGGAGGACATGTGATTTTTATACAGTGTTGAGGAGGGTAGGAGGGGTCCTGCAGCAAGACTGCAACCCCTCGTCCTCTCAAGATGGTGGCTGTGACCCCTGTCCCGGTCCCTCCAAGGCAGCGCCTAATCGGCTGCACAGGGGATCCGGGTGGAGAGTGTGAGAGCTCCACGACTCTTCTAAAAGTGCACCACAAGTAAGTAGTCTTCTTGTAGCCAGCGACGCAAATTATAAACAAATACACTCGATAATTTTTTTAGACAGAGAAAGCAGATAGAGCCCCCGGCTTCCACCTCAGGGGTTGGGCAAACACAATGTTAGTCAGCGCGCTGCGGGTTTCAGCTGATTTAAATAGTCCGGGAGGGCGGGAACCGTCCTGCAGCTAGACTGCAACCCCTCGTCCTCTCAAGATGGCGGCTGTGACCCCTGTCCCGGTCCCTCCAAATCAGCGCCTAATCGGCTGCACAGGGGATCCGGGTGGAGAGTGTGAGAGCTCCACGACTATTCTTAAAGTGCGCCACAAGTAAGTAGTCTACTTGTAGCCAGCGACGCAAATTATAAACAAATACACTCGATAATTTTTTTAAACAGAGAAAGCAGATAGAGCCCCCTGCTTCCGCCTCAGGGGTTGAGCAGACACAATGTTAGTCCGAGCACAGTCTGAGCACAGTCACCTTTTTGCTCGATAGGGCTGGACCATAGGGGAAATATTCTCTGGTCATTTCCCTCCTATCATCTTATGGGTGATACAGATAGCCTTGAAGTGGGCTCTCTCCCGAACGGGAAGCCAATGGAGAGATTTCTAGCAGGTTTTGCAGACTGTCGTCTCGGAGTGCCCGCAAGGATCCTTGCGGCGCAGTTCTGTACTGTTCGAAGTTTAACCAGGATCGAACTCAGGACACCAAGGTATAAGGCGTTGCCATAGTCCAGGCGTGAAAGAATAAGTGCCTGGACAATGAGCTTTCTTGCCTAGAAGGGGAGCAGAGGGAGCACTTTGCAAAACATCCTTATGATGCCAAAGCAGGAGGCCACAACCTTTCTGGCTTGGACTTTGAAGCTGAGGTCTGAGTCAAGCCAGAAGCCTAAGCTCTTCATCTCTGACATGGGGGCAGGTGCGGTGCCCAAAGAGGCTGGCCACATAGTATCTGCCTTGAAGAGAGAAGGATTGCCAAGGAGCATAAGCTCGGTCTCAGAAAAGACAATGGTTTTCTTATTTTGAATGGGCTTTGGTTGGGCCTGGCGACTATCTTGGAAGGGCTTGGCCCTCCCTCTAGAACTGGGCCTTTTCACTCCACCCACATGTTTATCTTTCTCCTTAATGAATTTGATTGGGCTATGGTTGTGTGGTTTCCCTGAAAAAGGGTGCTTGTATTGCACAGTCTACTCGCATTACACTGTGCCTGAGTTGGTTATGTTGACAAGCCAGTGATCAAGGTTGCATGCTTTATTGGTTCATTGGTATAAGTTATGTCAGATGCCATAGGTCTTTTCATTTTTTTTGTTTTCAAAAGATTTTATTAGAAAGACATTTTTACAATCACAGTACAGGGTCAGAACTGGTCTTGCTGTCGCAACAAACAGAACTGTTGGTACATTCTGGTTTACAGAGACACTTGAGTGATGCTTATACATAATCGACTTATAACCTTGGCGGGACTTCAGCGTACATGTGCGTTGCCTCCGTAAGTAGGAAGAGGCAATGTATAGAGGTGAGTAGGAGAAAGGCGAGAGGAAGAAAGAGAAAAACGGACACGAGTATGGTGCGTGGTTGGTTGCTAGACTACAGAGTTTACTGACGGGCGGCACCAGGGAGGGGAGATGGGGAGTGGGGTGGCCAGTGGTGGTGTCTGGCTGTGCGGTGTGTTCACGGCGGTTTTTGCAAGTCAAGGTATTTGTCCAGGGAGTGCCACATCTCGTTGACCTGGCCGACTTGGGAGGTTTTGTATTTTGTTATGTTGTCTGCTCCCCTTAGGAAGGTGACCCAGTTGAACCAGACTTTGAAGGTGGCTTTCCCCGTGTCCTTCCAGTTAGAAAGGATTGTCTTAGTTGCCGCTGTGAGAACTAGGTCAATGAGGCTCCTGTCGTTAGTATAGTGTATCCCTGGGACCATGAAGGCGTTTATTAAGCTGAGGATGTCTAGTTGTGGTGTGTACCCCGTTACGTTATAGATGAAATCTCTTACCTTCCCCCAGAATGTCTTTACTTTGGGGCAGTGGATGATGCTATGTGCTAAGTCTCCTTTCTGTTTCTGGCAATTCCAACATAAGTCGTTGTTTCTGAGCCCGACCGCTGCTAGGCGTGCCGGGGTCCAGTACGCTCTGTGTAGGAGCCAGAATTTAGTTTATGCTAGCATAGTGGTGACTTTGTTCCTGCTTGCTGAAGATCAACGGTGTGCCTTTTCTCTCTCGCTAAAGTGCCCGGCGTGCAGCGTTTCCCAGTAATCTATGGCCTTCCTGTTTCATCTAGTTGTCTTTGCGCTTAGGAGTTTATATAGGTGTGACGTTTCTATTTCGACAGGGACCTCAAGTAAACACTTGACCACAACGAAAGATCAATAATAAATAAGATAAAAGAGAGGCTAGACATGTGGTTTCCCAAGTATGTCAGCTGGTCATGCCACTGTGCATGAGCGTCGAAAGAGAGATCCGGGCATTTGAGCTGTCTGGATTCCACAGCGATATTACTCCCGCTGCCACCGGAAACCCTGATCTGCCCCTTGAAGTTACCTGCACCATTTTAGATAATTCCAGCGTCCACCTTGCCAAGACCAGTACTCAAAGGGTCGACATTTCGCTGATTCATATTTTCCCATGAATCCTGACCAGCCGGCCCACAGGACTCAAAAGCCTGAACTGCATAAGCCAAAGCAGTATCAGCAATATTAGCATGGGAGAATGATTTGTCGAGAACTTTCTCATGAGCAGACTCTGACACAGTTAATTCTTGGATTGTTGCAGGGGACACGATCCTACTGCCAACATTTTATTTGGAAGAGGCACTAATCCCTGTAGGTATATCAGAATCTTCACTCCCCCAGCCCTCGTCTAACGCAGCATTTAGGACTTCAGCCATTTGATAGCCCGGGATGGCAGTCTCTGAGCTGCAGGATCGGAGAAGTGCCCATGCCCTCCCGGAGCGTAGGAGTTTCAAAATTAGTTTCCCCACCTGGGGGACAGACGAGGTACCAAACCCTGAATTGCCTAGATTGAGAGTGTCAAGAGAGGCCGTGTCGCTTACCGGCTCCTCTCCGAGAGGGACTCCACTGCTCTCCTATGCCTCCGGGGTATCCACAGCTTTCCTAGGGGCCCCTGCTTCCATCTGGACCTCCACTTGTCCCCGGCGAGTGGTGCGTGGCAGAGCCATCCCCCTCTCGAAGAGGAAACCAAGCTGTGCGAATGCTCCCCTGCAACTGCGCCCGCTAAGAGACCTCCTATGGCATCCAGTACTGCTGACACTCTGAGATTGCCAAGGCGAGGGTATTAGCGGCTGCAGCGCTTGTAGTGATATCCTGGTTGAAAACCAACTCGTCGCGAGGCCGCCATACACCGCACTACTTAGCTATGCAATCCGACACATCCAGCTGTAAGAAGAGGGTTGGTTTCCGCCACAGACGTTAGCTGTTTAACTTTGAAGATACGTTTTTACAAATTGTCCTCGTTAGTTTCTCTGGGTACTAAATCCTCATTGCTTCCCCCAAACACCAAATGATGGCAGTGGCATGCGGGAGTAGGCGACGACTCAGCCGTGTCCTGAGGAGAGGTAGCGGTCGGTGTCCTCCAGAAGTGGATTCAATCTGCCATCTTCCTTTTCCCCACTCTTTAATAATGTCAAGTGCAACACTTACCTTAGTTCATTAAACCATACATGCCAGGTGTTTCTTAAGTGTCTGTGACGTATAAAGGGCAGGAAATCTTTGTGCTGCACCAATCTCTCCTATTATGGTGAATCAAGCTATCACATCAATATCTTATCAGATGAGCAGATCACAATCGGGTCATTTTCATCATCTTTCTTCTGGAATCCTCTAGAAATGTCATGCCATTATAGCATCTGCTCTGGCAATCCTCCAGTTCCATAACTGCTCTCCTTCTCTTCACTCCTTTCTTTGCTGGTACATATGTGTATATCTTATATATCACAATCAGGAATAATCCACAAAGAACAATTATCACTAAGGGTCTAAGGATGCTTCCAACAATTCCACTGCCTAGGTTTCAAAACCATCTACCTATATCGGAAAATCCATTCCCTGTTGCTTCTCAAGAACCTGTTGTTGAAAAATCTTTTTAATCATTCTTCAGGTCACTAATGATGCTAATGTATTTTTTCAAGTCTTTATTTTGTGAGTACATCATTGTTGAACTTTTAACATCTGGCAGACTCTACCCTGTTTTGCAAAAAGGACGTCTAAAGCAAGTTGATTTTGCAAAACCATTGATATGATGGCAACCATTTCTGTATCTATAACTAAAAATCCTCCAACAGCACTAGTAGATAGTTTATCAATGACAGTAGAAAGCTTTCTAATCTTGAGTGCATTGAATATCACTCCTACTGATGGAATCAAAGCACCAAAAATATCTCCTACAATTTCACTAGCACTTGCACCTCTTTTGGTTTTCACATGTTGCTCCCTTGTTGAATCATCAAATTGTCCTACATGATATATCTTTGGAAAAACTAATCCCATGTAACATGTTCCATACCATCTTTTGAGTAATCTGTAAAATTAACTTTTCCCACAACTGTAGGAGACTCCAGAAAAAAAGATCTCCAACATCTAAATATAATCCTCAATTTTCTCGAACTTCAAGTCCCCACGAAATTCATGTGAGTTGTGGATTTTCTAATCTTTAGGCATAATTTCTGAGTATGTTGCCAATCTAAATCTAATGCTATCATATTCCCACTATTCTTTGTTCATTTTCTTCTTTAGCCCAAATTGGCACTTTTGAATGATTCGCTTTAGCCAAAATGTCTTGCCTTCTGTCTTCTACTGAATCTATGAATTTCTTTTCCTTCATCTGTTAGTATGCAAGTTAAGTTGTGTCTATGTGTATAAGCAGTGTCCAGTGTCATGAGGGTCTAGAGAAATGTCCCATTATGTTATCATTTTTTGCATTAGCCTATCTATTCAAGTGCTTTAGCACAGGAACTTCTGAATGAACCAATTCATGATTTGAATAACAGTACTGAAAATGACCTTTCCCATAGAACACGCTCATCAATAAACTGCAGGTAACTCCACATGTCGACGGGAGGTGATGATACTTTATCCCCTCAGCAACCAATGAAGGTAATTGCATACATACGTTGCAATCCCTAGCATCCATAGTGTCAACATATTTATAAAGCAGGTTAGAATAAACATTCACTGAGTAAGCTCCACTAGAAGCATCTACATGCATTTCTTTCTCATCTATTGCAGGTAAGCTATTGTCAGTAGAAAATGGTATTTGTGGGTTATGTGTAGTCTTAGGCTCTCCTACCTGTAAATGATGTGGCAAATTAAAAATGATAAGCAAAACAACTGGTACTATTGTTTCAACAGCAAATACTCCTGCACATATGCATTTGTGTCAATAGAGTTTGCGTTAGGCTCCAGGAATTCTTTAGTGACAGACCATTAGCTAGAAGATTGCAGCACAACTCTTTCAGTTAGTTTCCACTGGCACAAACAGAAAAGCTAAGGTCAAATGTTTCTTGAATCTTGTTAGGTCTGTCTCTAATAAGTGTGCATTTCAAAATCACTAATGATCACTTCCAGAAAAAATTGACTCAGTCTGTTTTAAGTGGCAATGTGATTTCAAAACTCAGTTCAGCCACAAAGTTCTGCTCAAGGAGGCTCAATTGGATGCAAATTGTTTGAGCAAAATGTGCAAAATGCTCACTCCCAATCATTAAGTTTTAAGTAGGTTCATTTAGGTGAAGAGTACCTTCAACAGGGTACCCTTGCTCTCTTTGCTCTCCTTCCTGTTTGACCTTCTTCATCACTTTCATTTTCGCCAACTCCCTCAGTATATTCAGGGATAGTGTGTGGTTGGTGCCCTTCAAACCGACAGCATCTCCCTTTCTCCTATCTCCCTGCCCAACAGTCTCCAGACACCACTTCTGTTACACCCGCACTAGGCTCTTTACCAGGATCTGAATCTGGCGCAGTCAACACTACTGGATGAGACCCTTCTGAACCAACTTCAGCTGTTGACTCCCTCAGACCCCCCTCAGACCAAATGAGTGCTGTCACAGCTTCTTGCTTATCCCCAAAAGCTTGACTAACTTACTCCCTCTGTCTCACTGTAGCCACCTGCACATCAGGAACAGGTGCTGTTAGATCATCAGGGGGACACTGGACTCTGCTAGTATTGGCAGCGTGTACTCAGTTAGGGAGACCTCCACACTTCACAGCTGTTGGAATGACCAGAATAACCTAGCAGGGGCCACTCTAGGCTCTAAGTACGACTTTCGAATGGGCTTCACCATTACCTAGTTGCGGGGAACAAGATCATGGCACTGCTCCTGGTGAGGCGGGGCTGTAGCCTCTCCAATCTGGTGGAATACAGAACGTACCACATCAGCCAGTCCTTTGCCGTGATCAAGAATCATGTCATCTGTAATGTTCACAAGCTCATTCACAAGCACAGCTGGCAGTCTCATGGGCCTCCCTAAGATGATCTCACGGGGTGACAATCCTGTCCTCTTATCTGGAGTACTGCGTAGACTCATCAGTACAAGGTGTAAAGCATCAGGCCATTTCAGAGATTGTGAGGTGCACACTTTAGCCAACCTGTATTTCAAGGTGCCATTTACTTTCTCCACAACTCCAGAAGCCTCTGGTCAGTAACTACAGTGGAGTCTCTGTTCGAATTGTAATGCTGCACATAACATCTTCAGGACCTCTTTATAAAAATGAGTTCCTTGGTCTGACTCCAAAGAAGTTCGATAGTCCAAATGCTGAATTAGCTCCCTTAACAACAGCTTTGTTATAGTGAGTTATTTCTTATAGTCGGGTAAGCTTCACCTCACCGTGAAAAGATGTACACAATCACTAGGACATATATCAAACCATTGCATCCAGGCATCTTAATGAAGTTCAGTTGCATCCTGTTAAAGGGACCTCCTGATGATTTGCTGTTCTTCTGACAACATTCTTGTGTTGGCACACAACACATCTATGACACAAACTGTCAGCCATCAGTCTGAATCTGGGGTCAAACCAGGTTTGCCTAAGGAGGCGCACCATGGCATCTCTGCCTACATGTGCAGGGCCATGATAATGTCTTGCTATTGGAGGAAACAAGCTATCTGGTAGTACATACAGGTCTTCCATCTCCTGAAATCCAAATGTCATCCTCAGCTATTTTGACACAACCCAACCTTGCTGTTCTGCTTTACGCACTTCTTACTATATTATCTTAACTTCCTGCCAAGTATCAACTGCAGACAACAACTGATTGCAATATGTGGCAACCGAATTTTCATTGATGTATTCCCCATTAAAGGTGCATGAATTCACTGCACAGTACCTCATCGAATCATCAGTGTATCTTTTACCAGTGGAAACATAGTTAGTACCTTGACTATGCACGACACACATTTCACCAAGAGAATTTGGGCAGGCAGTTGCAAAGCCTGTAGCATATTAATTACACTCTCACTATTATGGATTGGTGACCCTGAAGAAATCATAAATCCACATTGAGAACACTCCGAATCCATCCTGACTATCAGTGAAAATTGTCACTCTCAATTGGTCTGAAACACAGCTTGCCCTAGTAAAAGCAATCAGTTCTCCCACTTGTGCTGAAAACACTCCTTGAAGCCAAGAGGCTTCCACCACACCTGAGACAGTACAGACTACATAAGCAGCTCTCCTGTTTCCTTCATGGTCTCGTAGGCAAGAGCCATAAACAAACAGCACATAATCTTATTCAGGTAGAGGCACATCTTGTATGTCAGGTCATTGGGCCCGATTCACAGAATGAACTTACTACTTTTGGTATTCACAGAATGAACTTACTACTTTTGGCATTCACAGATTGCACTTACTACTTTTGGTATTCACAGAATGAATTTACTCATTTCGGTATTCACAGAAGTTAGGACTCCTAACTTTAGGACTCCTAAATGCCTTCTGTGAATACCGAAAGTCTTAAAATTAGGATTTTTCTCAATTTAGTAGTAGTAAAGTTAGGACTCCTAACTTACTACTACTAAATTGAGAAAAATCCTAATTTTAAGACTTTTGTTATTCACAGAAGGCATTTAGGCGTCCTAAAGTTAGTAGTCCTAACTGTACTACTACTAAATTGAGAAAAATCCTAATTTTAAGACTTTTGGTATTCACAGAAGGCATTTAGGCGTCCTAAAGTTAGTAGTCCTAACTTTCCTACTACTGAATTGAGAAAAATCCTAATTTTAAGACTTTCGGTATTCATAGAAGGCATTTAGGAGTCCTAAAGTTAGGAGTCCTAACTTCTGTGAATACCGAAATGAGTAAGTTCCTTCTGTGAATACCAAAAGTAGTAAGTGCATTCTGTGAATGCCAAAAGTAGTAAGTCCATTCTGTGAATACCAAACGTAGTAAGTGCAATCTGTGAATACCAAAACAGTAGTAAGTTTAGGATTGAGTCTTAAGTTCATTCTGTGAATCGGGCCCTTGGTTTGGTGCATAGTGCATTAACATCAAGGCAGTTATGCTCCACTTCTCCCTCAACGACCTCATTTCTAGGAAGGGCAACAATGTAGCGGGGATCAGTGCAGTACACCTTCGCCGGGTAAGATTTTCAGCTCCAAGAATGATTTGCTTATACTTGGTAAGCTGAGTGTTGGTAAGGTGCTGTATTTGATTACTAGTTATCAGCACTTTAACTGACTGGGGAAAAAAACTGTAAAGGGGTGACCCATAACAATGCTTTTGCACTGCTTGATGCTAACCCTAGTGGAGGCAACAGCTTTAAGGCAGCCAGGCAAAGCACCAGCGACCGGGTCAAGTGTGGCAGAAAAATAGGCCACAGGTCTGCGAGCATTGCTGTGCATCTGAGTTAGCACTGAAAGAGCGCAGCCCTCCCTCCCTGGTCCAAACTCCCCCTGGATAAGTGGAAAAGCCTACTAGAGCTCTCAGCCCCCACACACGATCCGGACCACCTAGTGGCGGACAAAAATTTCTCACTCTGGATAGAAAACTCACTCGACCAAGTTCTACCCAGGAAAATATTAGCAAAAAAAAGCAGACCCTTCAAATCACCCTGGTTCACCTCCGAATCAGGGACCAAAAAAAGCTATGCAAAAAGTTAGAGCGCTCCTGGAGGAAATACTGGGTCAATAACAAGAAATCTGAATATAGAGCAGCCATCAGGTCCTACAAAGCCTCCCTTAAAGCTACCCAGGCTGACTTTTTCTATGCGAAAATTCGAGCCTCCACAAACTCATCCAGAGAGACCTTCCGTACTCTTAAGGAACTCCTCAAAGTCCCAGACCCGCTCTCCACACCGACACCTCAGGCCTCAGATGCAATCAACTTGCAGAATTCTTCTCAACGAAAATTCAAAATATTCTAAAAAGCCTCTCAACCACAGACCAGTCCCCAGAACTTAGTTCTCCCATTGCCCCAAATGTCTCGCCACACCTTGACTCCTTCTCCCCTTTCACCAGGGAGGGATTCCTCACAATTCTTGAATCAATAAAAAGTGGCTTCCCTATCGATCCCGCACCACTCAACATCTTGAAATCAGTGACTTCAACCATCACCCCACTGGCTACTAACTTAATCAACTCCTCTCTCTCCTACGGCACCGTCCCGCCAAGCTGGAAAAGAGCCATAGTAAGAGTGGAGAACCACAGCCTTAAGGCTCGGCGGCACAGGGTACGCCTAGGATCCCTGGGATTCACCTGCCTTGTCAAAACAGAGACACGGACTCTTCGTCTGGCGTAGAAGATGGTATTTATTAGCTGCAGCTAGTACAGTGGTCTTAGAAGTCGTCAGTACAACGAGGTTCAAAAGAGACTGCCACTTAACTCCGTGGCGCACAGGTTTATATACGATACAATACAATGCAAAATGCAATCACACACGAGCATGAGCTATAGGCAAATGTTATAGACAATGTTTTAAGACCTAAGCAACTCAAGTTCCCGGTTCTGTTTGTCATTCGACCCCTTAAGTAAATCACAAGCGAATCCACACAATTCGATTTACAAGCAGAGAAAACACAGCTGCGTGTCGTAGAAGGGCAGTCGAGAAACAGGAGAATACATGAGGCATGTAACGAAGGACAGCAGATAAGATAACTTAAAGGAAACAAAGGTGTGAAACGGGAATTAGTCCGGACGGGGATTAATCAGCTCAGACAGGAATTAGTGTACTCGGCCAGACCCTGACACTCGTTAGCAAACACAGGCGAGGATGCCACCTGACACGCAAAGCAGAAACAACAAAAACATCGCGTTCGACAAGCTGCCTGAGTGAGGGCAACACAAAATGGCGGCGATCTCAAAATGGAGGCTGGGCACAAACAAATTCGTAATTTACAGAACCTCAGACCCTCCTTTTGCCATTACTCAGGCAAAAATAACCCAACTCATGCTAATCTGAGTCAGAGTCAACACTGATGTTCATGAGATCTTCAAGCTGTTGCTACACCATCATTCTAATATACTCTGTCTTCTGAGCGGCAGATCGTGGAACGCATACAGTAGCCAACAGGCCACAAACTGCAGGACCACACTGAACACATAAACAACAAGAGAATATGACAGCTAAAATTGCTCCAAGGAATGTTAAAATCTTCCATCCCCAAGTTGACAGTATTCCCCAAAACCATCCCATAAAAGACCAATCTCCTTCGTCCTGATGTATCGACTCGGAGACTCTGTGCAATTTAGAAATAGCTTGGTATACTGCTGGAGCGTCATCTGGCATATAAATGCAGCAACTAGATCCGATCAATCTACAGACACCTCCTCGATCTGCTAGGATCACGTCTAACGCAATTCTATTTTGGAGCGTCATAAGACGGTTTGCTTGAAGTTCTGCCGTAATGTTACCTATCGCA
This sequence comes from Lissotriton vulgaris, assembly GCF_964263255.1. Lineage (NCBI taxonomy): Eukaryota > Metazoa > Chordata > Amphibia > Caudata > Salamandridae > Lissotriton > Lissotriton vulgaris. The sequence goes on along the minus strand of NC_141685.1, from coordinate 468,889,052 downwards.
CCTGCAGTAACATTAATAGTGGTCTTCACCACTCGAACCAATTGCCTAATGTGTCTGCTGTTGATCATCGGACCCCAAAAGGGAAGGAATCCTTTAAGGAAATCTCCTCCCTCCTGTTTTGCTGTGTCTTTGGCATCGAATACGCCTCTGCTATGTCTAATCTATGATGATCTGACGAAGCTGTATATGTAGGGAGAAGGAGGAAAGCTATGTAGCAAGTTCCAGAAAAGTTGGAAGGTAACCAAGTGTAAGCTTGATCATTACAAACAAAAAATGTTCCTTGAGACGGAACCAACGGAGGAAAATCAAGAGATGAAAGAACATATGTATATGTACATTTCTGGATGTCGTCAATTTTCTTACTGTTAATTTGGAGACAAAAATTACCTTTATGAGGCACAGTCCACACTAGGGAAGACTCGCTTTTTCTAGTTTTGTCACTGAGAATGGAGACTTAGGGGCTAATTATGATTGCGGAGTTCCCGCATCCTCCGGGCTGGCGGAAGCCACCGCCGGCCCGGAGGATGCGGGAAATCAGCTGCGGAGCCTCCACAGACCCACCGCCAAATTAGGATGGCTGGTGGGTCTGCTTTTATGTCCGCAGCTTTTCCGCCGCAGTCGCCTTCCGACCGCGGCGGAAAAGCACTAACATGTCTGGCGGTGTCTATCAGACACCGCCAGGCATATTAGGATGTCTACAATACTATGCTTTTCCACGGCGGCATTTCCGCCGTGGAAAAGCATACTGTTCTGCACTGCGGGGGCCCGTTGCGGGCCCCCTAGGTGAAGGGGGGATGGGGGGTGCACATGGGGGGGTACCTATGGTACACCCCTTCATTTGCGTGCACGAAGCGGCAGGCACCGCGAGGTGCCTGCCGCTTTGTGCATGCAAATGCACTGTTGTCATTTTTTACATTGCGGCGGGTGCCACTTCAAGCAGCACCCGCCGCAATGTAAACAATACAGGATGTGACCGCCAGGGTGGCGGTCACATCCTAATTGTCATGGAGGGACCACCGCTGCCCATGCGGACGGTCCCTCACACTCAGTGGTGGCGTACGGACGCAAGTCCGTCCGCCATCATAATCGGCCCCATAGTGAGTAACATTCCATCCATCGTAAGCTTTCTTTTCATCCAATGGAATCTTACTCTTCTCTACAATCTTGACCATTACCACTATGCTTTTTATGAAGGAGCTATGGCTAAAATCCAATCCATTCCCAGGAGTTCTCACAGGGCTTCTAAGTCTGTTGTGGTATGCGGCTGAAAACATTGTCAAATAAGCCCAAGCTGAACCTTCGTATGAGAAAGGAAGAACCAAATATGGCATTCCCTTTTGTGTATTGTGTCGGATAAGTCCGCACACCCAACAATCAGTCATATTAATGGCCAACTGATGTTGGTGCAACAACTGAATAAACGTATTGTTCATTTATTCAGCTCTCCTTATCTGTTCATGAGGGGGTAGAGTATGCATTTTGTGTGAAAAGACAGAAAGACGAGAAGGCAAAGAAGTCGTAGTATTCGCAACATTTCTTGACTGCAAAATATGGACAATCCATCTTGTGCAGGCTAATAAAATACACAAAAACATAAGAACACACAAAGCTACGCCAAATCGACTACGTAATAATTTACAATATTTTGATCTCATTTCTTGCTTCCTATTTTCCCTACCTACGATTATTGTACCATCCATCTTTTATCTAAAAAAATGTCGCTCACTGCACTCTTCCTCAATCACTCAGCTAATCACTTCTGTATACCTGAGGCACTAGCTGCTTACTAAAGAACAGAATCAGGGTACAGTCTGAGTCTCCTACCGTGACCCTGAGATGGAGACAGATGGCACATCTAATACTAATATCACACAAAAGCAAAAAAGGACAAAAAGAATTTCTTTAATTAATAAAAGTGTTCAAGAGTTCAGTTCATTGGGTCTCTGTCTTAAGTTGTAGCGTGTTTTGCTCGGCGCGGTCTGATTTTTAAACAGTATTTCTGGGTTGGTGGTGTCTATTCCACGATGCACAGGCACAGCAGCTTGAAGAATGTCGTCATCCGCTTTTTCAGACTGAGCATCACTGATTGTAACAAAACAAGGAACTGCTGCAGTGTCCGATTCTCTCACACCACTGCAAATCCACTGGTCAAAGGGTAATGGAAGTGGCATCTTTTTACAGTGCACTCCATGTATCCATCTTCGTTTTCCCACCACCTTGACAGCCGTGAGCGTGATGAGCAAAACATGCGTAGGCGTGGACCAACGAGGCTCCAAATTCTTAGTCCGCTGAAAATTCTTCACACAGACCCAGTCACCGGGCAAGATGGTGTGACCTGGATCTGTGGAGGCCTCTGGCAGAACACTCTGTACCTGTTGACGAATAACACTCAATTTAGTAGTCAAATCATGTAAATAGTCGATCAACAAAGGATATGGTATGTCTGAGTATCTTTTGGGACGGGGGACGCCCCAAACATTAGCTGGGCGTCCAAATACCACTTCATATGGGCTAAGTCCCATACGAGAGTGCACAGTAGTTCTGGTTGACAAAAGAGCTAGGGGCAAGGCATCAGGCCAAGCAAGACCTGTACTGGCTTGTATCTTTGCCAGCTTAAGCTTGAGCGTACCATTGTAACACTCCACCAAACCCGCTGACTGTGGATGGTTTGCCGCATGAAATTTTTGTCTTATTCCAAGGCCAGAACATACTTTCTGCATTATCTGGCCCACAAATTCACTTCCATTGTCACTCCAGACAATGCGCGGCAACCCAAACCTAAGGAAGAATTCCTTAATCAGCCAGCACCTTGGCAGTTGATAAAGCAGTGTTATCTTTCAAGGGGTAGGCCTCTATCCAACGGGAAAAGGTACATACCACCACCAGAACATACTTGAGGTTGTTGCAGCGATCCATATGAATGTAATCGATCTGCAACACCTCAAAGAGATATGACGGAGGAGCAAAATGGCCTGCCGGAGTTGGGGTTCCTTTTCCTGGATTATGCCTTAAACAAACAATGCAATGCTTAACCACATTTTCTGCACATTTTGGAATTCCTTCATTCTGCCATACCAGAGCCAAAAGCTTGCATATGCCTTTCCCACTAATGTGAGCTGAGCCATGAGCCATAGACACGACCGGCAACACATATGCGTCCGGTAGCAACCATCGCTGATGTTCCGACAACTCTGTCCAACAACCCGTCGAATATAACATTCCTGTCCTTTCTTTCCACATACTCAATTCTTTCTCAGTAACTTCTCCCTGAATCGTTTTCACACTTTCAATCGTGTCTTCACACATTCCAATTTCCCTCACCCAATTTGCGGGACCTGCCACATACATTCAACTAGAAGTGTTTCTAGCTGTGGTTCTCGCCACCTCATCTGCAAACGCATTTCCACGACCCACATCATCTATAATTTTCTTCTGTGCCCTGCACTTTATGATCGCTATTTGTGCAGGTAAAGTAAGTGACTCAAGGAGATCTGTCACTAACTGTGCAGCTGTCAACCCCCTCTTTCCTCTTATGAAATGTTTCTCAGATCAACCCGGGGATGTAAAGCATAACTGCCTCTTCCTGCAGACAAACCCGCCACAGCCACGATTAAAAGCTGGCCTGCTAAACTGTTGGTCTTTAGTAAAACATTCTCTTGATGTATTCCATACTCTGAAATGGGATAAATGGGATTTATTGTTTCTCACCGAGACGTGGTTAGGAGATGACACTAATCCCGCATTACACTTAGCAATCCCTTCGGGCTACAGTATATTGTGCGCCAATAGACAAAGCCCACATCCTGGGGGCGGAGTGGCCATTATATACAGAACCCACTGGACCATTTCGTCCTTCTCCTATAACCAAGTGGAATGCATTGAAGCGCTCCCTTTTTGTATTAAAATCTCGTCTAATTTTACATTCTCTGGTCTCTTGGCTTACCGACCACCTAACTCTAAACCATCTCATCTCCCAGCTTTTTTAGACTACGTCCTACAAGCCTCACTACGATATGCCAATTTCACCCTCCTTGGGGATTTTAACCTCCATGTTGATAATACTGAGGACACTGCCTCCCTTCATTTTCTGTCCACTCTGGCAGTTGGCGGACTGAATCAAGTTATCAGCTGTCCTACTCACAAAGCGGGCCACACTCTTGATCTAATTTGTACTAATTTGGAAGGCTTAGATGTCCTTGATCCTGTCCCAATAGTGTGGTCGAATCACCTGCTTGTCCCTTTTACATTTCCTTGCCACTGCACAAATCGACATAACTGTCCGGCTAAACAACAGGGCAGAAATTGGAGCAAGATTTCCCCTGATAGCCTTGCTCCTCATCTCCAATCTGTAGACCTTTTAGACACGAGTCTCGATCTCGACACACGACTGACTAACTTTAATGATCGGATTACTTCGGTAATCGATCTCATTGCCCCAGTCAGGTCTATAAAAACCTATCGCTCTGCCCCCTCGGCCCCATGGTACTCGAATGATCTTCGAAAGTTTAAATCGGAATGTAAACGTCTTGAGAGACGCTGGAGAATCACTTTCTCACCGGACCGTAAAACCCTTTATAAAGCTGCTTTAAAAAACTATAGGAAGAAGATTATTGAACACAAAAGAATATTTCTAGAAGAAAAAATTAATCGCTCCCAAGGTTCATCCAGGGAAATATTTAAGACAGTCAGATCTTTTACGGATCCCCTAGCATTGAAACGACCTCCAGTGGTATCACAGACTCTTTGTGATAATCTTTCTGTCTTTTTCGAGAACAAAATAGCTACCATCTATGACTCTTTCCCTAGTAACACTTTTGCAATTAAAAGTCCCACTTCCGCCTCTCCCTCCGGCCCAGAGTCCCTGTTCTCTGACTTCGCAGAGATTACTTTGTAACAATCTCTTGCGGAACTTCTAAAAATCAAATCTGGCTCTCCGCTAGATCCATGGCCCGCTAAACAATATAAGTCTTTAGCTCCCATTCTCAATCCCTCCCTGAATAGGATTTGGAATGATTCATTACAGCTGGGACTTTTTCCAGACACCTGGAAATGAGCATGACTAGTTCCTATAATTAAGAAGGCTAGTGCTGACCCTAGTGAGCCTGCGAACTACTGGCCAATCTCTTTATTACCTGCCCCTGCTAAAGTACTTGAAAGACTCGCTCAACAACAACTAGCTGGTTTTCTTGAAACATCGGGCGCTTTTCATGACTCCCAGCACGGCTTTAGGCCAGGATACAGTACTGAGTCTGCCCTAATCGAGATGTCTGATGCAGTAAGATGGAGGTTGGATGAGGGATCTAGAGCGGTGCTGGTGCTGCTGGACTTGTCGGCAGCATTCGACACCGTTTCCCACCCCCTCCTCCTTGAACGCCTCCATTCGAAGGGCATCCAGGGCACGGCCTTGGGATGGATTTCATCTTTCTTGTCCAACCGGACCCAGGCAGTGTTCACCCCCCCATTCACTTCAGAAAGCCGTCCGCTTCGGTGGGGAGTCCCTCAGGGCTCCTCGCTGAGCCCTCTTTTATTTAATGTCTATTTTTCCCCTCTTTTCGATATCATCGCCCAAACTGGTATAAAGGTCACCTCTTACGCTGATGATATCCAGCTTCTGTTTTCATTTAATAATATCTCCCCCACAACTTTTGATCCCCTAAAAAACTGCCCCCGCATAATTGCCCAATAAATGGACAATAATTTCCTAAGGCTGAATGCAGGAAAAACGGAGGTTCTCTTTTTCCACCAGCCATCTCCTCTTGACCCTAACATCTGGTGGCCTCTCGATTTAAGTGCCCCCCCTCTTCCAAAAGACTCTGTGAAAAATCTTGGAGTTAGATGGGACTCCAAGCTCACTTTCCACCATCAAGTTCATACAGTCTCCACTGCATGCCTAGCCAAGATCAGAATGATAAAAAAGTTCATTCATTTTCTGCCCAGTAACACCAGGAAGATCGTAGTACAGGCGTTAATTACTTTGCACCTGGACTACGCCAATGGCCTTTATACTGGTCTGTCTGTGGGGCTCTGTCATCGCCTTCAGACAGTACAGAATGCGGCGGTACGACTGGTTGGCATTATTCCCTTACGTGAGCACATTGCTCCCCACCGTCGTGAACTTCACTGGTTACCACTGCACAAAAGGGCAGAATTTAAAGCTCTGGTATTAGCTCATCGGGCCATGCAAGGCAAAGGCTCTGCCTATCTTTCCACTTGCTTGATCCCTTATAACAACATCAGGACTCTACGTTCCTCATCAAAAATTCTCCTTACTGTTCCCAGATTTAGGAAAACCCGCTCAGGTGGGAAAACTTTCCCAGTGATGACTGCTGCCCTCTGGAATAAACTTCCTAACGCCATCCGGTTAATCAAGGATGAATAACCTTTCCGGAGAGCCCTTAAAACTTACCTGTTCTGCTGATCAACCTCCGCCTCAAATAACCATCTTAGGCTGCATGTAGTCACACAGGAGCGCCGGGACACCTCGTTGGGGTAGCTGTGCACGATACCAAAATACACTAAACAAATAACTGACCATGCTGAATCTTTGTCCCATGGGAGGTGAAGAATCCTCTCTCCCTCCACAACTTTCCGAAACTATGCGCAACGCCAAGGGCATACTGACTATCCGTGTATACATTAGGCATGGGCGGAAAATCCGTTCCGCTCGCGGATTTTGCGGATTTTCGGGAAATCCGCAATCCGCGAGATTTGCGAATTTCCTGAAAAATCCGCAAATCCGCGAGCAGCGGATTTTGCTCGCACTGCTCGCACTGTTCGCGTGAGTTCGCGCCCCGCGAATAAGTGCGAAATTGCAGAAATACGATTTTAGCAAAACTGAAAGTAACTACTTACCAGGTTCAAAAGTTCAGGCTCATCATTAGTAGCCATTTCCTGTAGTGCTTCCTGAGGGGCCCCTCCAGAGTTCAGTTGCCAGTTGCAACTATTATGTGACCCTGCTCTGAACCTCAGAATAGTTACACATATGCCACAAAGGTCCTGAATTACAGCTAAGGGAGACAAGCAGGAGCCAGGCTGGAAGTTAAAATCCATTAATCAGCCCCTAATTCATTATTGTCAGTTGGGGCAGGGCAGGTGTTGTAACTAATTTTGCAACAATGAAAGCACTTAGCAAGTGCAAAAGATCACTAATCAGGGCGCACTAAGGAAGCAGGTGCCAGCTAAAAAAATATTCTGTGACACATTAATCAGCCCCAAATTAATTCAGGTCACTTGAGGCAGGGAAGGTGTGCTTTGCTTTGCCAAAAATAATGTACACTGGACAACCAGAGGGTGTGGTGATGAAACAGAGGGTGGCATGGGTGGGCCAGAGGGTGGCATGAGTAGTCAGAGAGTGGCAGTGGTGACAGAGAGTGGCAGTGATGAAGAAGAGTGTCCCAAACAGGTTGGACACGTAGAAACAACAAGTTCGCAAAACTTGCGACCCGACAGGTAAGTTCGCAAATTGCGAAATTGTAAAAACCCTCGCGAACTGGCAGAAACACGGGCGAACACAAAAAAAAAAAAAATCCGCAAATTCGCGGGAATTCGCGGATTTTGCGGATTGCGAGTTTGCAAATCCGCGGATTGCCAATCCGCAAAATCCGCTCATGCTTAGTATACATTCACTCTCTTTCCCTTCGATAGCACACATGCTCTAGTCAAAGCTATCAATTCAGCTGCTTGGGCTGAATTATGTCCAATACGTGCCGTCTCGACAATAGTGCATAAAGTGGTGACAGCATAGGCAGAAGTGGTTTCTCCATTTGGAAGTTTAAAACAAGAACCGTCCACCAGTAGGATCCTGTCCGGGTCCTTGAGCGGAGTGTCCTTTAAATCAATCCTCCCCTTCGTTTCTTCTTCTGTTCGAAGAAAACAATCATGCTTTTTCTGATCATCTTTCTCATCTGGAAGTGGCAACAGTGTAGCTGGATTTAACGTGTTACATCTTTTAATATGTATATGACTCGCTAGAAGTGTCAGCTCGTAACCAGACAACCGAGCACTCGTGAGATGCTGTGTCTTAGTTCTATTTAACAAGGTATCCACTGCATGTGGAACCATGACAATAAGTGTGTTATCCAATACCAATCCGGCAGACTGTCTAATAGAAATTGCGGCAGCTGCTGTGGCTCTAAGGCAACTGGGCAAAGCTTTAGCTACTGAGTCTAATGTAGCGGAGAAATAGGCACATGGCCTCTGCTTATCTCCGAATTCCTGTGTCAAAACTGACAACGCGCAACCTTCTCTCTCGTTGACGTACAATGTAAAGGTCTTACTATAATCTGGGGTACCCAACACTGGAGCGGAACTCAGGGCAGTACGTAGATCAACAAAACTTTTCTGACATTCATCCGTCCAAGGGAGTGGATGGGGCGTATCTTTCAACGTAAGTGCCACCAATGGTTTCGCCAAAAGTGAAAAATTGGGGATCCATTGTCTACAGTAGGAAGTAATACCCAAAAGGGAACGCACTTCTCTCTGTGTGGTGGGTACAGACATCTGTGAAATAGCATGAATACGTTCTGGGGTCAATCGCCTTCCCTTCTTCGACAAGAGATGACCTAGATAGGTAACTTTATGTCGGACATATTGCAACTTGAAGGGCGATACTTTGTGGTTCAGAACAGCCAAATGACGCAACAACGCAACAGTCACATTCTTACATACATCTTCAGTATCAGCAGCCACCAGTAAATCATCCACATACTGAACAAGCGTTGCACCTGAAGGCAAAGAAAAGGTATCTAGTTTACATTTAAGAGCTTTGCTGTAAATAGAAGGACTTTCACAATAGCCTTGAGGAGCTCTTTTAAATCTGAAACTTCGGCCACCCAAAGAGAAACCAAAAATATCCCTACTTTCCTCAGCAATGGGAATGCTAAAGAAAGCATTCTTAAGATCGATCACCAAGAACCAAGCCGCTGAAGCAGGAATAATCATCAATAAAGCTGTAATGCCCGGAACAACAGGGAACTGTGGTACCACTATTTTGTTGACTTCCCTTAAATCAATAACAAATCTATAGACAGGAGGCTGTGAAGGATCCACCCTCTTAAGGATTGGAAGAACAGGGCTGTTACAAACATTGCCTCTAGTCTCTTCGACCACACCTTTCTGAATGAAATCATGCAATAAGAGCCAACAATGCTCTCTCTCCATCACTAGAAATACGATATTGAGGAAAGCGTGGTATTCTAACATTATCTTTAATTGTGACGACATACAGTGGGATCTCAAGACGACCCACGTCATTCGGGCCTGTGGCCCCAAGACTTTCTGGGAGAGAAAGTAATTCAGGTGGAAACTCGCCCCGAGATAAATACATAGGGGACAGCAATCTCTTTCCCAACGTGAGATGCACACCAGAAGGGGAACAATACAATGTCGCATGTAGTCTTTTTAACAAATCCAAACCCAGTAAATTCTCACCACAGCCAGTTGTCAAAATAAGCGGAGCTTCCAAGTCATAAGGACCAATCGAAACAGGCAAGGGGCAGGAAACTGGATTTCAGACAGGGGCGCCAGAAAATCCCACTGAAGTATTTATTAAGCCAGACAAAGGTGCCCCAGGGAGTTTAGAATGAATGATAGAACTTCTCATCGCACCAGGATCCAAAAGAAACTGTTCTGAAGCACCCATTGCATTGACAGTGACATACGGCCCATTTTGATCTACTGGAATCGACACAACTCCCTCACTTCGTCCATGGCTGTCCTGTTCAGTCTGAAAATTGTCAGCCCTCTATTCAACATAGTAATCATCATTATAATACTGCGCAGACGAACTGTCTGCTGGTCAAAGTAATTCGAAGTAGATGGGACAAGGGAACGCTGCTCCTGAGAGGATGCACCTCATCCTCTACCTCTAGATCCTGTGTGAGAATTACCACGACCTCGAGAAGCAGACATCCCATTATTACGCTGTAGTAAGACCGGGCAACTATTCTTGAAATGTCCCTCTTCCCTACAATATGCACATTGATTAGGACCTAATGAAGGTCGCGGTGTAAAATATTCAGGTTTTTGCAACAATCTCTGAAACTGTGGAGGCTGCTGAAACTGAGAGTTCTGCTGATTCTGATTCCAGCGAGGCGGAATCAGAGAGAACTTTAGTTTTTAAATCTTTATTTTTCTTCTCCTGCTTCTCTTTCTCTTCCTTATCCCTATTCTCATAGTACTGTGCAGTAGCCAATATTTTAGCAGGAGAAGAGACAGCCCATGCACTTTCAGAACTCTTTAATTTATTCGATAATTCGGGAAGCAAATTATATACAAACTTGTCCACAAACAACCGTTGACCACCTTCGACACTCAAATCCTGACCACTGTGGTCTATAAAAGTTTCTTCGAAACGAGTGAAGAAATCGGAAATACTTTCGTCTTTCTTCTGCTTGCATGCGGCCAATTTATCCCAATTTACTCGCACTGCAGTCATCATTGTCTGCTTCAATTAAATTATTCTACCTGGAAGAGCCGTAATCAAATCCTCGGGCTTTGCTCCACCCACCTGATTCGCATCCGCAGCTCTAATGGCAGCCCAATCACCACCCAGTTCAGTCAAATGATTTTCCCTACGAATCCGTGCCCATATACCATGCGGGACAACATTTCCAAACAACATATCAATATCAGCCAAATTCATGATACAAGCTTCCACTGTTTGAGACAATTCTTTGTAATATCCAGCAGGATTTTTACGGGGGTCAGGAAGAGTTTGCTTAAGCGCCAATACTTCAGACCTCTTCCAGGGTTCGTGAACCCATATACACTGGAAATGAGCAGGGACAGGAGGCGGACCAACCACCACTTCTCTCCATACGGGAGATACTTCACGCATCGGATAATTCTTGCTACCCTTTTTACTGATGGGATCAACCTCAGAAAAAGACAGGGACAGAAACATTGTTCGAAACGCAATGAGTCTAGTTACTGCCTCCTCCACTCGGTGTCCCACAATAAAACCCTTATCGAAATCAGCTTGTAATTTCAGGAGGTCCGAAGGAACTGTATCTAACTCCATATCTTCCCAACCTCTAATAAGAGTTTGGCACATAATGTTGAAAACATATCTCTGCGTGGGATCCCCCCATTGATGAAAGCAACTCATGAAATCTTCAGTACTATGTTCTGGTCCATGCTCAATCCATTTGCGAGCCAGAGATCCCAAAGCTATTTTCTCTTCCGCAAAAGGAAGTTGACAACGAAATTGTCATCTAAAGAAAGTTAGAGACATTTGCATAGACCTAACGAGAGGAGAAAAGAAACTTGAAACAGCATCTGCTATCCTCCTCTGCGAAATAGGAGAATCCCTCGAAGGATAGGAGGTATTACAGATGAAGAAGGCAGCGGTGATTGAAATGTAGCAGACTGAGGAGTAGGAGTGGGAGAAGGTGGGGGCTGAAGTACAGGCTGCGAGGGTGGAGCAGAAGCAAGTAGGGAAGCATTAAGGGGCTGAACCGGTTGCTGAACAATCGGTAATTGGACAACCACTCGCTGAGGGACGGGAGGGGGTAACGGCGGTGCGTTCGCATTCTGAGCATAGGGCGGAGGTGAATTTAATAAACAAGACATTAGGGAATCTTCTTCAAATTCCTTACTTTTATCTGAAGAGGAAGTAGGCAACATCGGATAGCATCTATCTATCGCCATACGATGTTGTCTCTCTGATACCTCCTTCGCATCTTCTACTTCGTTGTCCTTAAACTGTTGGGCAGCCTGCAGGACTGACATGTCTTGCGCTTTCTTATCCTTTTTTGCTTGCTTTATTTCTTTCTTTTTGGCTTCTTTACGCCACAGGCGAAAGGAGTCAAACATAGCCGGCCGGGCTTTTCTTTTAAACAAAATCGTTTCTAAATTATCTAATATGGCAGGATCAAAGCTACCATTCTGGGAATCTTAAAACTCCACTATTTTTCGTGTATCGGACCCATGTCTCGTTAAAGGTAATGGGACCAATACCATGTTTTGAATAGAGCTCATAGGTCGGAGTTCCAACCGGAGGAATCGGGCATGATTCCTCCAACTGGGAATCCCTTGTACAACCCAAACACCAAAATCTTTTAAACTTACTCAGCCCAGGCATCGTCACTTCTCTAGACTGATCACAAACAACAAGGGGTGTAGATCAGTGGAGCAGTACAATTGTACTTACCCCTTGGCTTCAGCTATTGCAATATCTGAATCAGAGACTAAGAATCAAAACAAAACAAAGGTCTGTGGGAGCGACCCACCAAATACTTAACTAAGAATCGTTCTGCGCCAGCGAAGGTCCGTCTATCATCTCGCTCTACCAAAACTTGCGAAGGGTCCAAGGCAGGGTGACAGTCAGGGCAGCAGTCGTCAGCAGCCATCGGAGAGGAGTAGCCGCGCCGTCAAAGACCTTCGGTCCACTTTCGACATATAGGGGTCGATCACGTGGTGCGCTTCCTCTGAGGTTTTCCTGCGGGGCTCCTCACGACCCTCGGGTTCAACCGCTACCACTGAAGTCGCCCCACGTTGGGTAGCCAGTTGGAGAACCACAGCCTTAAGGCTCGGCGGCGCAGGGTACGCCTAAGATCCCCGGGATTCATCTGCCTTGTCAAAACAGAGACACGGACTCTTCATCTGGCGTAGAAGATGATATTTATTAGCTGCAGCTAGTACAGTGGTCTTAGAAGTTGTCAGTACAACGAGGTTCAAAAGAGACTGCCACTTAACTCCGTGGCGCACAGGTTTATATACGATACAATACAATGCAAAATCCAATCACACACAAGCATGAGCTATAGGCAAATGTTATAGACAATGTTTTAAGACCTAAGCAAGTCAAGTTCCCGGTTCTTTTTGTCATTCGACCCCTTAAGTAAATCACAAGCGAATCCACACAATTCGATTTACAAGCAGAGAAAACACAGCTGCGTGCCGTAGAAGGACAGTCGAGAAACAGGAGAGTACATGAGGCATGTAGCGAATGACAGCAGATAAGATAACTTAATGGAACCAATGGTGTGAAACGACATGTAGTCCGGACGGGGATTAATCAGCTCAGACAGGAATTAGTGTACTCGACCATAACCTGACACTCGTTAGCAAACATAGGCGAGGATGCCACCTGACATGCAAAGCAGAAACGACAAAAACAATGCGTTCGCCAAGCTGCCTGAGTGAGGGCAACACAAAATGGCGGCGATCTCAAAATGGGGGCTGGGCATGAACGAATTCGTAATTTACAGAACCTCAAGAGCCCTACTAAAAAATCCCCAGCTACCGACCCATCTCTCTACTACCAGGGATCAGCAAGGCCGTGGAAAAATTTTCCAATCAACAACTGTCCACCTTCCTGGAAGCAGGTGAACTTCTTTGCTGCTCCCAGACAGGCTTCCGCCCAGGCCAAGGCACAGACATTGCCCTGATAGCAGTGGTTAAAGAGGCAAGGCAGATTTTGGACTCAAGAGGCTCAGCAGCTCTGATCCTCCTAGACCTAAGCGCAGCCTTCGATACGGTTGATCACCGTATCCTTATCCAACGTCTCAGCAGCTTGGGAGTCTCGGGCTCAGCCCTTGCATGGCTAAAATCCTTCATAGATAACAGAACCTTCCAGGTCTCCAAAGGCAGTGTGCGTTCCAAGGCAATCCCTCTCCAGTGCGGCGTGCCACAGGGCTCGTCCCTGAGTCCGACACTTTTTAACGCATACATGTCCCCACTGGAGTACATTGTCACCCCTTTCGGGATCAAACTGATTACATACGCAGACGACACACAATTGGTCGTCCCACTCAACCAGTCAGACCACTCCTCTGGGAACCTACGATCCTGTCTCTCAGAAATCTTTAGCTGGATGAATAAATCCCTCCTCAAACTCAACAGAGATAAAAGGGAGCTACTGTTGTTGGGCCACAAAACCACATCCATCATTAACTCCATGTGGCCTACATGCATGGGATCAACTCCCCTCCCAAAAAGTGAAATTAAAAGTCTTGGCGTCTGGCTCGACCACGACCTCTCTTTTCAAACCCAAGCCAAGAAAACCACTGGTGTGTGCTTTGGCCTACTCCACACCGCACGGAATATCCACCCTCTCTTACCTCCCCACTCCAGAAAACTCCTCATTCAGGGCCTCATCCTTTCTAGGCTGGATTATAGCAATGCCCTATACCTAGGTGCCCCAGAGACTACCATGAACAAACTCCAACTAATCCAGAACTCAGCAGCTAGACTGCTGACAGGAACGACAAAAAGACTCTCAACTAAACCCGCCCTTAGATCTCTTCATTGGCTCCCAATACGGGAAAGAATCAAATTTAAGTCCCTGTGTATAACGAACAGATCACTCCAGAGCTAGGGCCCCCCCATCCTGAGAGACCTGATCACCCCCTACAAAGCCAACAGAGTGTTAAGATCCGACCACCTCTATCTTGCAAACACTCCCAGAATAAAGAAGGCACGAACAGGCGGACGTCTCTTCTCTCTCAACGCCGAAAAGCTCTGGAATTCCCTCCCCCTCAATATTCGGAAAGAAGCCAACCTCCTGAAATTCCACAAACTCCTAAAAACCTTCCTTTTTCCCTAGGCCTCCGTTCTTCTGCTAAAGTCTATACTCATTGTGCTGGAACGCCCACGGGTAGCCACCCGCTCTACAAATCCAATTCCATTCCATTCCCTCTTACTGCAAAACAAAGTAAACAATTTATTGTAATCAGGCATTGCTATTGCCTGGCATGGCAGAGAAATTCTCTGAGCCCTCAGAAGTAACGCATGCAGCTGTCATCCCATAGTACTGGATCTGACACATCCTTGTGTGTCAGCCTCTGTAAAGGCTTGGCCATCAGGGAAAAGTTGGGAATCCAATTTCGTCAGTAGTCCACCATTCCAAAGAAAACTTTCTGATTTCTCACTGTGTAACTGGCAGATTTACGTTCAGAATCACTGAAATTCTCTCTTGTGACACCTTCCTTGCTCCTTTCTCGATGTGATGTTCTATATACAGGACTTTTTTTTTTTACAGAACTGCAATTTGGTTGGGGACACTTTGGGGCTCATTAGGATGGCGGACGGAAGTGCCTCCGCAGACCCAGAGTATGCGGAACAAGCCTATTTTCCGTGCGCCCGTCGCGGACACTCCGTCCGCCAAATCAGGATACGAAATACGTGCCAAAAACCTTCCGCGGCGGTAGAACACGGTCCGCCGCACCACCACACCCAACCACGCGGCGGACGTAACCTTTCCAGAGACTCCGACGTACGGACTGACGACTAGGACCGTCCTCCAAATCAAGATGGCGGAAAACACACATAAAAGCGCGGCGGAAAAACAACCTGCCTGAACACGGCGGATGCTCCACAGCGACCATACCCACCACGAGCCGCACGCCGACATGGACCCTGCACTACAGGCATACCCGATACTCTACGCGATCCAGTACATCCTCGTCTTGGCCCACCATCGACGACGACGCAGGTAGGCAACAAAGCATTCGCTGTCTGGAGAGGAGTACCGGCAAGGGCGGTGACGTAGGGAGGGGGGAGTGACATGTCCCGAAATGCACATATGCCTGTGTACGGCAACGCCTCCAAGGGCCCTGACCCAGGTAGGGGAGAGTGACACGTAGCAGAACCCACCGCCCCCAAGAAAATACCAATCCACACCAGCATCACACACGCAAGAATGACTCTGACAAAGCACGACACATTAATCCCAATTTTATTCACGCCTATTCGGAGCAAAGTCACAGTCTAGGATGGAGCATGGCCATAGTGGACACCAGAGCAGGAACATCAGAGTCAGTACATCAGTATGAGAATAGCAACAGGGCAGCAACAGGGCAGTGCGACCACCAGAGCAGGTACATCAGATGCAGTACATCAGTATCAGAACAGCAACAGGGCAGTGTGGACACCAGAGCAGGTACATCAGAGTCAGTACATCAGTATGAGAACAGCAACAGGGCAGCAACAGGGCAGTGTGGACACCAGAGCAGGTACATCAGATGCAGTACATCAGTATCAGAACAGCAACAGGGCAGCAACAGGGCAGTGTGGACACCAGAGCAGGTACATCAGATGCAGTACATCAGTATCAGAACAGCAACAGGGCAGCAACAGGGCAGTGTGGACACCAGAGCAGGTACATCAGAGCCAGTACATCAGTATGAGAATAGCAACAGGGCAGCAACAGGGCAGTGTGGACACCAGAGCAGGTACATCAGATGCAGTACATCAGTATCAGAACAGCAACAGGGCAGCAACAGGGCAGTGTGGACACCAGAGCAGGTACATCAGAGCCAGTACATCAGTATCAGAACAGCAACATGGCAGTGTGGACACCAGAGCAGGTACATCAGAGCCAGTACATCAGTATGAGAATAGCAACAGGGCAGCAACAGGGCAGTGTGGACACCAGAGCAGGTACATCAGATGCAGTACATCAGTATCAGAACAGCAACAGGGCAGCAACAGGGCAGTGTGGACACCAGAGCAGGTACATCAGAGTCAGTACATGAGAGGGGCCAAGTGCTCCAACAGTCCATTGCACTGAAAACGTCCATCAGAGGCAGCACATGAGAGGGGCCAAGTGCTTAAACAGTCCATTGCACTGAAAACGTCCATCAGAGGCAGCACATGAGAGGGGCCAAGTGCTTCAACAGTCCATTGCACTGAAAACGTCCATCAGAGGCAGCACATGAGAGGGGCTAAGGGCACCAACAGTCCTTTGCACTGAAAACGTCCATCCGAGGCAGCGCATGAGAGGGCACAATGCAGTTTCAGAACAGCAACAGGGCAGCAACAGGGCAGTGTGGACACCAGAGCAGGTACATCAGATGCAGTACATCAGTATCAGAACAGCAACAGGGCAGTGTGGACACCAGAGCAGGCCCATCAGAGCCAGTACATCAGTATGAGAATAGCAACAGGGCAGCAACAGGGCAGTGTGGACACCAGAGCAGGTACATCAGAGCCAGTACATGAGAGGGGCCAAGTGCTCCAACAGTCCATTGCACTGAAAACGTCCATCAGAGGCAGCACATGAGAGGGGCCAAGGGCACCAACAGTCCTTTGCACTGAAAACGTCCATCAGAGGCAGCACATGAGAGGGCACAATGCAGTTTCAGAACAGCAACAGGGCAGCAACAGGGCAGTGTGGACACCAGAGCAGGTACATCAGAGCCAGTACATCAGTATCAGAACAGCAACAGGGCAGCAACAGGGCAGTGTGGACACCAGAGCAGGTACATCAGAGGCAGTACATCAGTATGAGAACAGCAACAGGGCAGCAACAGGGCAGTGTGGACACCAGAGCAGGTACATCAGATGCAGTACATCAGTATCAGAACAGCAACAGGGCAGCAACAGGGCAGTGTGGACACCAGAGCAGGTACATCAGAGCCAGTACATCAGTATCAGAACAGCAACAGGGCAGCAACAGGGCAGTGTGGACACCAGAGCAGGTACATCAGAGGCAGTACATCAGTATGAGAACAGCGACAGGGCAGTGTGGACACCAGAGCAGGTACATCAGATGCAGTACATCAGTATCAGAACAGCAACAGGGCAGCAACAGGGCAGTGTGGACACCAGAGCAGGTACATCAGATGCAGTACATCACTATGAGGATAGCAACAGAGCAGTGTGGACACCAGAGCAGGTACATCAGAGGCAGTACATCAGTATCAGAACAGCAACAGGGCAGCAGCAGGGCAGTGTGGACACCAGAGCAGGTACATCAGATGCAGTACATCACTATGAGGATAGCAGCAGGGCAGTGTGGACACCAGAGCAGGTACATCAGAGGCAGGACATCAGAGGGCACAGTACAGCAACTTACAGCACACTATCAGGTGGATTGCGTCAACTACCCGCATCGGACACACTGACAGCACCAGAAACCGTAGTGTGACACACAGCCACAGATGTAGTGACTGACACGTGAGCCACAGACCCAGATACACTGCCAGCACCTGATACATGAGTGTGAGACACAGCCACAGACCGAGTGACTGACACATGGCCCATACACCCAGATACACTGCCAGCACCTGATACAGGAGTGTGAGACACAGCCACAGCCCGAGTGACTGACACATGGCCCATAGACCCAGATACACTGCCAGCACCTGATACAGGAGTGTGAGACACAGCCACAGCCCGAGTGACTGACACATGGCCCATAGACCCAGATACACAGCCAGCACCTGATACAGGAGTGTGAGACACAGCCACAGATGTAGTGAGTGACACATGGCCCATAGACCCAGATGCACTGCCAGCACCTGATACAGGAGAGTGAGACACAGCCACAGCCCGAGTGACTGACACATGGCCCATAGACCCACATACACTGCCAGCACCTGATACAGGATAGGTCTCGACTGATACCCTGCCACTAACAGACACATGCGAGTCAACTGCACCAGCGCCACTGTGACCACTGAAATGATGAGCCACAGGGCTGTATGGTCCAGGAGGCAGGGTGGCTCTGGGAGCGGGGGATAGTTGCAATTGGCCGACATCGGATTGGGCATGTGTCAATGCTGTGTGTCTACGCTTCTTTTGGACATGTGCCTACACCCTGGACAGGACAGGACTCACAAGTCGACCGGACTGAGAAGCAATTTCGCCCACCATGGGAGGTGCTTGTGCTGGGGGGGGAATGGTCTCTGGGGACGTGCTGGAGCCTGCTTGTCGTTTGCTGTGTGGCTGCCTTGTGGCCTCTGCAACATGTGTCATGGGGGATGCCACGACAGGGTCCACCTGCATCCGTCCCTGACGGGCCATGATGGGAGTGGAGGTAAGGGGTGACTCCACTGCGGAGTCTTCTGTATTCCGTTTCCCAGAAAATAGCTGTCTCAGAGCAACAATGTGTGATGTATGCCTGTCCCTGACAGCGCCACTGTCCATGGGAGATGCCTTGGCCCTTGGATGTTCCATTTGCGTTGGAGTACTGTAGTCTGTGGACTTGCCCTGTTCCCTGGATGGTGCCCTCTTCCAGGCAGCAGACTTGTCGTCTGTGGTGTACATATCACCAGGACACCCCTTCTGCCCGTGTGTGTCCTCGCCCCTGGGACTGTCCGTGCTCCTCTTAGGTGCGTTTGTCTTGTGACTATTCTTGTCCCTGCCCTTGGGAGTGGCTCCTTCCTTCGTAGTCTCCCTGCCCTTGGGAGTGCCTACATCCTTCCTGCTTTCCCTGCCCTTGGGAGTGGCACCTTCCTTCGTAGCCTCCCTGCCCTTGGGAGTGCCTACATCCTTCCTGCTTTCCCTGCCCTTGGGAGTGGCACCTTCCTTCGTAGCCTCCCTGCCCTTGGGAGTGCCTACATCCTTCCTGCTTTCCCTGCCCTTGGGAGTGGCACCTTCCTTCGTAGCCTCCCTGCCCTTGGGAGTGCCTACATCCTTCCTGCTTTCCCTGCCCTTGAGAGTGGCACCTTCCTTCGTAGTCTCCCTGCCCTTGGGAGTGCCTACATCCTTCCTGCTGTCCCTGCCCTTGGGAGTGGCTCCTACCTGCCTAGTCTCCCTGCCCTTGGGAGTGCCTACTTCCTTCCTGCTTTCCCTGGCCTTGGGAGTGGCTCCTTCCTTCCTAGTGTCCCTGGCACTGGGAGTATGCGAGCCCTCAAGAGATGTATTCGTCTTCTCACTGTCCTCGTACAGGGTAGTGTCAATGTAAGCGGGATTGAGTATTGGCCTGGTAGTACCTTGTGTGTGGGATGGCTGTGCAGCATGTGTAGCCATTACACCCAACCCCTCTTTAGCCTCACGTGTGTGTACTCCACTATATCTGACGTTGTCCTTGTGAACAGATTTACCTGACCTAGGGGATGGGGTCTGAGGCCTCCGTGCCTTGACGTGCTGGCTGACGCTGCTTCTAGTGCAATAACCTGTATTAGAGTCCAGGTCAGAAAATTCACTCCCCCCTGACACATCCAGAGTAGTAGATGGTGGAACAGAAGTACCACCCAGTCCATGCGACTGTGCAATGGCAGACGACACACTGTTAGACAATGACTGCAGTGTCCTGTGTACACCAGCCAGATCACCATGCATACCTTCCATGAATGCCACCACCTGCCCCAACTTCCTATCGTGGTCTTGGAAAGCATTAATCATATTGGTCTGGCCCACACACAGCTGTCGCAGCAGATCAACAGCCTCTGCACAAAGTGCATTTTGGGTCACCGAGGCTGGGGCAGCGGTGCCGACACCGAACGCCACTTTGCTCCCCCTACTCCTGCGTGCACGAACAGTACATGGTGCAGTTGGCGGCAGGGTGTGCCCTGTGTGCTGTGTCCCGACCGAAGGTGTTGGTTGCCCACTCCCAGTCTGTGACAACAGTGCTGACTCACCAACACTGTCGGAAGATGATGACGATGTTGTCTCCACATGCGAGTCCTCCGGGACGGTCCTGTCCCCCTCTCCGGCGCTGGCCCCTTCGGTGTCAGTCTGCGTGTGCGCGACGTCTGATCCGGATGCATTGCCTTCTGTAATCTCCGCCGTCTGTGGCTGAGTGCCCTCTGCCAAAGCTGAAATGCACAGGAAATGGGTGTAAGTAATGGGCACACACACGTACAGTACTGCTGCGGAATCCCTAAAGCCACTGATGACAATGTCCATCGATCCCCCAACCTGCACACGGCCCACCCCAAGCAGTCATCCTCACAGGAATTCAGTGGCGTTGGCCGTAATACATGTACAGCATGCACACTGGGCATGAGGAACTACATCAGCACACAAGTGTTGCCAAGGGGTGACGGAGCACTACAGCATGTGCATGGCAACTGAACAGCTTAGCAGGTGGCGTCTCAACATGCCGCATCTGCAAGTGAAAAGTAAACTGTGGCAATGTCACCAACATGCCATTGGAAAGAGACTCACGAATGACGGAAGACCCTAATGTGTGTGGGCAACCATACATGCATTGCACTCACAAGCAACATACACTGACAGTATGCTTACCGCCACGTTGCTGTTCATCCACACGCAACCGCTCGGACAGGTCAGGATGCGTCACAGCTATGATACGGTGCATGAGAGGGGTCATTGAGCGTCGGGCCAGACGTGCCGTCCTTGGAATCATCCCTAGTGTCACTTCCGCTACATTCTTGCTCAGTCTGGAAATGTCGTCCCAGCGTTTGTGGCAGTGTGTATGTCGTCTATTGGACACCCCCGCTGCTCGTACTTCACGTGCAATGCTCCTCCACACGTCCTTGCGAAGGTGCAGCTTCACCTACCATGATGGGAGACAAAAGGGTGGAAGTCAGGGGACAGTTGGCCAGTCACACAGATAGGAGCAACACATTACTCTCAGCAGCCATGCACATATCGATTCTTTTGTTGTTCACACATCACACCGCCAAGTTTCCAGAGCCCAGGTGCCATATGACACCTCATGCACCACAACTCATCCCTCACAGCACTTACCACCTGTCCGGGTGTGCCGTACAGGTGTCCGTAGTTGCGTAGCACAGCGTCCACGAGGACATCCAGCTCCGCGGCGGTGAAGGGACGAGACCGGACCTCTTTGACTCCCGACATGGCTAGGTCACGGAGTATGGCACTAGAGCGGCAGTCGGTGGTCAGCTCCGCAGCAGAGGTGGAGGTGATGGTCACAGGCAGCAGTCGGTGGTCAGCTCCGCAGCAGAGGTGGAGGTGATGGTCACAGGCAGCAGTCGGTGGTCAGCTCCGCAGCAGAGGTGGAGGTGATGGTCACAGGCAGCAGTCGGTGGTCAGCTCCGCAGCAGCAGGTGGAGGTGATGGTCACAGGCAGCAGTCGGTGGTCAGCTCCGCAGCAGAGGTGGAGGTGATGGTCACAGGCAACAGTCGGTGGTCAGCTCCGCAGCAGAGGTGGAGGTGATGGTCACAGGCAGCAGTCGGTGGTCAGCTCCGCAGCAGAGGTGGAGGTGATGGTCACAGGCAGCAGTCGGTGGTCAGCTCCGCAGCAGAGGTGGAGGTGATGGTCACAGGCAGCAGTCGGTGGTCAGCTCCGCAGCAGAGGTGGAGGTGATGGTCACAGGCAGCAGTCGGTGGCCATCGTAGAAAGTATGCTTTTGCACATCACACATATATAGGGCCCTATGGCCATGTCAGTGGCATACGGCGCCAGCCATTGGTCCGCCGTGAGAGCGTGTTTGGAATTGGGCCAATGATTGGCCCTGGTGTTGAGGTGAACAGCATACGGTACTTGCAATTGGCCAACCGTGGCCCATGTCCACACCTCCCATTGGCTGCACGTGCACAGACCGTCACGCTCACACACCGGCAAGTGCACGTGCTAGACACCGGGACGGTTGCATCATTTGCAACAAAGTTGTAACAGTGGCGCCACCATGGCGGGGCACGTATTCGGCGGGGGAGGTGGAGGTCAAAACATCCATAAGCTGATGTCCATGCACATGGCTGTTCATGACCCCCCTTACAGTGACATTGCATCAGCCAGCCTACACCGGCCGGCCCAGCTCTACCCACTACTGCCGTGCCAGGCCCAGCCCATGACCGCCGTTGCGGCCGTGCCAACTACCGCCGCTTCAGGCCCCCTCCACTACCGCCGTGCCAGGCCCAGCCCATGACCGCCGTTGCGGCCGTGCCAACTACCGCCGCTTCAGGCCCCCTCCACTACCGCCGTGCCAGGCCCAGCCCATGACCGCCGTTGCGGCCGTGCCAACTACCGCCGCTTCAGGCCCCCTCCACTACCGCCGTGCCAGGCCCAGCCCATGACCGCCGTTGCGGCCGTGCCAACTACCGCCGCTTCAGGCCCCCTCCACTACCGCCGTGCCAGGCCCAGCCCATGACCGCCGTGCCAGGGCACAGCGGTAGTGGAGGGGGCCTGAAGCGGCGGTAGTTGGCACGGCCGCAACGGCGGTCATGGGCTGGGCCTGGCACGGCGGTAGTGGAGGGGGCCTGAAGCGGCGGTAGTTGGCACGGCCGCAACGGCGGTCATGGGCTGGGCCTGGCACGGCGGTAGTGGAGGGGGCCTGAAGCGGCGGTAGTTGGCACGGCCGCAACGGCGGTCATGGGCTGGGCCTGGCACGGCGGTAGTGGAGGGGGCCTGAAGCGGCGTTAGTTGGCACGGCCGCAACGGCGGTCATGGGCTGGGCCTGGCACGGCGGTAGTGGAGGGGGCCTGAAGCGGCGGTAGTTGGCACGGCCGCAACGGCGGTCATGGGCTGGGCCTGGCACGGCGGTAGTGGGTAGAGCTGGGCCGGCCGGTGTAGGCTGGCTGATGCAATGTCACTGTAAGGGGGGTCATGAACAGCCATGTGCATGGACATCAGCTTATGGATGTTTTGACCTCCACCTCCCCCGCCGAATACGTGCCCCGCCATGGTGGCGCCCCTGTTACAACTTTGTTGCAAATGATGCATCCGTCCCGGTGTCTAGCACGTGCACTTGCCGGTGTGTGAGCGTGACGGTCTGTGCACGTGCAGACAATTGGAATGTTGAACGCGGGCCGCGTATGGCCAGACGTCAACAGCGGAAGCAGTGCACCGCCATGGCGGCGTCAATGAGTGCATGTCAGCTGACGATGCACCTTGTTTAATTGTCTGCAGCTGCATGGTGAGGGTTGTGTGCGTGATTGCGTGACTACACACTTCATGCTCTATCCCATGTTTTTCCATACCATGCCCATCGGTGTGCCACTAATGACCGTCACGTTTGGGTCATGTCACATGTCTTGTTGGCAGTGATGTTGAGGTGAGACAGAGTGCATTGGACATGTTGCAACACATCATGTAGCTGGTGGGTGCACATTGCTACGTCAATCCATGTTGTTGTGACAATCAGAGGTGTCACACATATGCAAATTGTACACTGCCTATTACATGTTGGATAGAGTGCGGTGACATGTGAGTGAGTTGCACAGACATGCGTTGTATGTGGATTGAGTACCATTTCATTTACTCCCACACAGGAGGGCACAGAATGTCCATCGCCCATACACTGTGCTGGAGGATATGGTGGACGAGGAGGTGATCCGGAAATTCAGGCTTGATCGACGTCGATTGCTGGAGCTTGTGAACAAGTTGTCTCCTCACCTGCAGTCGCGGAGAACTTATCCAGGCTCAATTTCACCCACCCAAAAGGTGATGGCGGCACTCCATTTCTTTGCAACAGGCACATTCCAGTACACTATAGGACATGCCGGGGGTATGTCACAGGCCATGTTCAGCACGGTACTTAGGGATGTACTGAGAGCCATGATGCTGTACAAGAATGACTACATACATTTTCCACAGGCGGCAGAGTTGGCTGCGGTCAAAGCAGACTTTTATGCACTGGGTCGCATACCACACGTTGTGGGTTCAATTGATGGCACGCATATTGCGATCATTCCGCCACGGGACCGTGAGCAGGTGTTTCGGAATCGGAAGCACTTCCACTCCCTTAACGTGCAGGTGGTGTGCCAGGCCGACAACATTATCTCACATGTGTGTGCAAGATTTCCTGGCTCTGCACATGACGCCCACATCATGCGGAGCAGCATTGTCCCCCAACTGATGGCAAATCTGCGTCCGGCACAAGCCTGGCTTGCTGGTGAGTATGCTGTGGTGACTGGAGTGATATCTGGGTGGCTTGGTGTGGCCACATGTTCAGGTAGTGATGTTTCTCTCTCTCTCTAATTCCCACATACACAGGCGACTCGGCTTACCCAAACAGGCCTTGGCTTCTAAGTCCAATTCGCAATCCCACCACAGCAGGAGAAATGCGATACAACGATGCCCATGGTAGGACACGTCGAGTGGTTGAACGGACATTTGGCCTGCTTAAGTCTAGGTTTCGGTGCCTGGATAAGACTGGAGGGGCCCTGCCTTACGCACCTGGCAAAGTATGCAAGATTGTGATAGCCTGCTGCATGCTCCACAACCTGGCTGTGCGAAATAACATTGTACTGATCTTGGACCCAGATGAACAGCAAGTTCCTCGCCCTCCCGACCCACCCATGTCGACTGATGAGGATAGTGGTGAGGAGGAAGGTGTGGACCAGAGGCGCCAGCTCATTGAACGCTACTTCCCTTGATTGTGAGTGTGCCCCTCTTGTGCTGCTTGTGTATGCCCTGTGTAGGTTTGCTGCCCTTGTGTCATTGTGTTGTGCATCATCTATGTGTTTTGTTATGTGATGTATGCATGTGTGTGTGTGTCTTCATTTATGAGTACATGCACTTCTCCATGATGTGTGTAGTGTCATCCATTCGTGTAGTGATGTGTGTGGTTTGTTGTAAGTTGCACTGCAGTGAGTTGGGATGAGTGTGATGCTGTTTCCTAACGTCTGTTTGCGATTTCTATGTTTCCCTAGGTCACTCCCTTGCGGCATGATTCTGTACCTGTTGGATCCCTGAACCTGGTTACGTCTGTTTCTGATGCAATCATGTGAATAAACATGGAGGCAACACATCATTGAGTGAGTAAGTGGTATTTATTTACAGATTGTGCATAGGTGTAGGTGCATATTTACAAAGGAGTGAAGGGGTGGGGGAGTGACAGTCCAAGGTAATGGAAGATGAGATGTCCGTGCAGACACCACATAGGGTGGTGTGTGCCTAGTGCAGCAGGCCTGTGGCAGGTGGGACCGGATAGTTTCCAGGATGGATCGGAGGTTCAGGTACTACAATGAGTCACTGTCGGCTCCTCTTGGAGCGTGTGGCATGAGCTCCCACACTGCTCTCGCCCACTTCCTGCCTCGGACGGCCCCTCCGTCTTTGTGTCGGGACGGAGTCAGCTGGGGGCGCAAGCTGATCCGGTACCACATCCGCCGGCAGGGGCACAGGTGGCGGTGGCGGTGTTGTGGCCGGTGCCGTTGTTTGAGGGGGGGGGGGGGTGGTGGTGGTGGTGTTGGCGGATGCCCTGGTGCTGAAAATGTCCACGAGTTGGCCAAGCCGCCTCTCGATGGCCCCCAACATGGCGGTGTTGTCCACAAAGTCCTGGTGGGCCCGGTCTGCATGTGCCTGGCTACGTGCATAGCCCGCCTCCACCCGGACTAGTGCTTCATGACACTGTTGCACAGCATTCAGTGTTGTGTCATCAGGCCTTCTTTCCGCCGTGCTCCTGCCTGCAGGATCTGCCCTTGCATTGGTGGTTCGCCTCACTGTCTCCCTGCGTGGCTGGGATGGCGCTGACCCAGCGTTGGCCGGTGGGTTGGGCAGGGTGGCAGGGGCAGAAGTGGTGGTAGTAGTGGTGGTGGAGGTGGTGCTGGAGGCAGCTGTGCAGGTCGGAGTAGCCGGTGTTGTCGTGATGCCAGAGCCCGTTGTCGTTGTAGGTGCAGGTGTGACCTGCGTGCCAGAGGTCCCTGGCTGGCTGCTTGATCCGGCACCATCCTCTGCCCCGGAGGTGGCTGGACATTCGTCCCCTGAATGCTCAGAGTTTGGGGATGCTGGAGGCCTGGTGTCAATAGCAGCAGTCAGATTAGGATCCCCTGCAAAACAATAATGTGAGGATGAGTCATGTTGCCTATACGTGTACATTAATTTATGTTTGACATTCAGTCGGCATTGGCACACACCCCACCCAGCCACCACCACCCTCTCTATGGACATGGGGGCCTGTTGGGAGATGTAATTCCGACCCCTCACACACCCCACCCACCACCACCACCCTCTCTATGGACATGGGGGCCTGTTGGAAGTGGGACTAGTGACCCCTCACACACCCCACCCAGCCACCACCACCCTCTCTATGGACATGGGGGCCTGTTGGGAGATGTAGTTCCGACCCCTCACACACCCCACCCACCACCACCACCCTCTCTATGGACATGGGGGCCTGTTGGAAGTAGGACTAGTGACCCCTCACACACCCCACCCAGCCACCACCACCCTCTCTATGGACATGGGGGCCTGTTGGAAGTAGGACTAGTGACCCCTCACACACCCCACCCAGCCACCACCACCCTCTCTATGGACATGGGGGCCTGTTGGGAGATGTAGTTCCGACCCCTCACACACCCCACCCACCACCACCACCCTCTCTATGGACATGGGGGCCTGTTGGAAGTAGGACTAGTGACCCCTCACACACCCCACCCAGCCACCACCACCCTCTCTATGGACATGGGGGCCTGTTGGGAGATGTAGTTCCGACCCCTCACACACCCCACCCACCACCACCACCCTCTCTATGGACATGGGGGCCTGTTGGAAGTAGGACTAGTGACCCCTCACACACCCCACCCAGCCACCACCACCCTCTCTATGGACATGGGGGCCTGTTGGAAGTAGGACTAGTGACCCCTCACACACCCCACCCAGCCACCACCACCCTCTCTATGGACATGGGGGCCTGTTGGGAGATGTAGTTCCGACCCCTCACACACCCCACCCACCACCACCACCCTCTCTATGGACATGGGGGCCTGTTGGAAGTAGGACTAGTGACCCCTCACACACCCCACCCAGCCACCACCACCCTCTCTATGGACATGGGGGCCTGTTGGAAGTAGGACTAGTGACCCCTCACACACCCCACCCAGCCACCACCACCCTCTCTATGGACATGGGGGCCTGTAGGAGTGCTTTAGAGGTTGGTGAGTATGTGGACTGCATGCAAGGCTGGGGTATGTGGGATGTGTCTTCAGAGTTGTGTGAGGCACACCGTGTTGTTGTGTTTGTGGTGGTTGGTTGGTACTTACCAGCCTCTTCTCCATCAGGAAGTCCATCGAGGGTGTCAGGGTGCAGGATGGCCAGCACCTTCTCCTCCCACTCGGTGTATGGTAGGGGCTCCGGGGGGGTTCCACCGCCTGTGTGGTTGGCCCGGAGGAAGTTCCTGGCTCTAATGGACTTCACTCGGGTCTTTAGGTCGTGCCACCGCCTCTTGATGTCAGCCTTGGTCCTCGGGACGCTCCCGGAGGCATTGACCCTGGTGACGATACGGTCCAACAGGCTGTTCTTCCGAGCTATGCTCGTCTGCTGCACGAGGGATCCGAAGATGTGGGGTTCCACACGAATGATCTCATCCACCATTACCCTGAGCTCGGTGTCGGAGAATTTTGGATTCTTCTTGGGTGCCATGGTGCTCGGGGGGTGTGTTTGTGTGGAGTTCGGAGGTGCTGGTGTGTGGTGTTTGGGTATGGTGTGGTGGGTGTTTGTGTGCAGGGTGTGTTTGGGTGTGGGTTATGTGTATGAATTAAATAGTTTGCTGTTGGTCAGGTCAAGTCAAGTCAAGTGTTGTCTCCTGCTGGCAGCTATGCTGTGATGCAGAGGATTTCGGGAGTGGGTGGGAGTTAATTTATAGTCTGTGTGTTGGCCCGGTGTGAATGTTGATTGGCAGTCAGGTGATAGGTGGATGTGTTGTCAGGTGTGGTCTATGCAGTTCTTGGGGGTGGGTAATTGTGTCTTGTGTTTGGTTTAGATGTGTCAGGTGGGTGGTCGTCCATTTTGCTGTGTTTGGTGATGGATTCGGTCGGTATGTATGCCATTGGTTTGACTGTAGGGATGTTGGACTTCCGCTGTGGTGCCCCGTTTCTCATAGCATTGCTACCGCCGCGGACGTGGATCGCGGTGGCAACCGGGGTACTTACGGAGTTATCCTAATTGCGGACCCGGAAAGTTCGCAGGTATCGCGGGGGAGGTTGTTGTTCTCCGTGTCATGTGCGTACGCGGCGGTCGGTGTTTTGTAGGTTCCGTCCGCATGCCGCGGACTCAGGTGTACTTCGACCGCCGCGGACGGGGATTGTTGTGCTCCGTCCGCCGCGGTCGGCGTTTCGGTCACATTTGATCCTAATCGCTAATGCGGATTTTCCGCGGGCAGGTCCGGAGTATCTTGCCACCTTCCACGGCGGACGGAGCACGTTTCCGTCCGCGCTCCTAATCGACCCCTTTATGTCTATTCTCCGCTAAGTGGTTCAAGAGTGCAATTGTGTCTAGTTTGCAAGCCTCCAGCATATTTGACGCCACCAATGGGTGGAACTGAGTGATACAACATCACTAAAGACTATAGATTCTTTTTTAATATTCTGTTGCAGATGGATGGACTCACCATATACTTTTGTGGGACTCGATACCATGCCAAAACACAGCTGCCAAAACGGTAAGCAAAGAGGAACTGACTATCCTCATGCAATGGTATAGAGAAGAAGGCTTGACATAATTCCTAGACAGAGAACCACTCTGCCTCACATGGAATCTAAAACAAAATCACAGCTGGATTCTTTACCACAGGACAACAAGGAACAACTATAAATTTCACCTTTTGCAAATCCTGGACTGTGCTGTACTTGCCATTGGGTTTCTGCAAACCCATAATGGGAGTT
Organism: Lissotriton vulgaris; assembly: GCF_964263255.1. NCBI lineage: Eukaryota > Metazoa > Chordata > Amphibia > Caudata > Salamandridae > Lissotriton > Lissotriton vulgaris. The sequence goes on along the minus strand of NC_141685.1, from coordinate 468,859,850 downwards.
TTACATGGTACCATAATATCTTTCAGAATGCCTTGCTCAATCATTCAATCACAGGAGTAATCCCAGCAACAGTTCCAGGGGTCAAATTAGATTGTAGGATTCTCGGTTACTAAGTATTTGGCTTCACTGTAATTTGGACTGGTTCAACACCTTTGAAAAGTCCAATGTCTTTACCTGAAAAGTCCCAGACTCCAGATATCAATGTGTCTCGCAATTCTGGGGGCAAATCATCTTTTGTCAACATAGGGAACAATACAATTTTTGATCTCTGACTAACAAGTTTAAAGGCAACATCCTCATCATGAGTCTAGATTTCAATACTGTTTGGGGTAGAGTAAGTTGAACAATTCCGCTTGTACAAAAGATCTCATCCAAACAGATTTACAGGATATAAATCACACACCACAGATCAGTGATTGTCCTCAAAGGACCCTATCTTGACGGGTACTGCTTCTAAAACTGGGCTAGTTATGTGTTTATTTGCAACTCCTACAACTTGGATTCTTTGTCTTGAGAGGGTTAGGTTGGGAACCGCTGCTGTTCTCACAGGGTAGTACCAGTGTCGAGGAATGAAACAGGATTTCCATTTACCTCTACTAACCACAAGTGACAGAGGAGTGTACTCCTCCATCACCGAGGGGTAAGAGAGGTATGATAAGGAAGTGGGTACACCCTCCCAAATAAACTACAACAAACGTAAAGTATTCAGAACCATCAAGTTAAAAAATTGACTTTTGTGGCATACTCTGCTCAAATGCAGGAATGGTGGCAACTCCTTTTTGTTAATTAACCCACACACACCCATTTACCCCACCATCCACGTATGGATCACCCTGGTCTACCTCTAAGGCTGCTGCAAGTATGCAATCCTCCTACCGTCTCAGTCCCCATCATTACAACAGGACTGAGCCTAATTCATCATCGGTCTAAATCAGTGAGTACTATTGAGACGTGTCCTGATCCACAAAGGGATTAGAGTTTCCACTGGGAATTTGATTTGCGTTGGATCTCTAGACATTGACATGTTGCTGTGGCATCAGGGCATGTGGACCCTGCATCACTTGAGCTTGGGGTACATTAGGATTTTGTATTTTCTGACTTTGCACCTGCTGTGTCTGCACCTATAAAATCCGATTGTTAAAAACATCTGTCTACCACATTTTCCATTTAATGTAAATGAACTCCTAACATTTTTAGTGCGCAATAAAACAATATTTTTCATATTTGTTTCTGATATCGCCTCTTCCTATGACCTTTACTGCCTGTGCCCCTCTCTGGTATAATCTTTTTTCCATGTTCTAGGTGTTAGCTAAAGTCATACTCTTTCTTGGGTAAAAAGCGGCCCATAAGAACATTCTGCAACAAATTTCAAGTATTGGGAGAGATTGCAGATACAAATAGGCAGAGTGACATTGTGTAAAACCTAACTGCCTTATGATTGGTAAAATATACCGCTTCCTGTATTGGGAGTAAAATTTAAACAAGAAAACCATGTGCATAGTGTTCTAGGCTATCCTTTCATCGCAGGGACAGTTTATCAGTTTTGTTGACCAGTCATTTATGTTAGGGAATCTACGTAGTCGATGGAATATATACAGTCTTAATCGTGTGAGAACAAACCTATGCCTTGAGTTTTAAACAGTTTTCATGTAGGGTTGCATAATAAAAGTAGTTAATATCAATTGATTATTTATTACAGAAGGTTTTGGAAGTTCAGTTATCAGATCAAGATTTTCCAAGCGTGACGTCTTCCCGTTTCAGCATTTTTCTACTAATTTTAACATAACAGATTCGGTTTCTCAAATTATTCTGGATGAGCCACATTGAGAAAAAAATGCCAAGTGTATGCCAGCCATGGAATAGACATATATGAGATTGATTTGAGGCAGTCTGCTATTATTGCTCGCTTGAGGTCAGTGTGTTCCGAAGTCCAGATTTGATGCCACAGCAAAATAGGCTCTAGCTTGATTAAATCAGTAAGAAGAGGGGCACCAAGTTTAGAATGGAATACACATACTGACGACTTTTAGGCATTGCTAAAAGGTGTCTAAAAAATTAATTTTCTATTAATTGCACATTTCTTGTGTCCCCATTTGCCTGTCCCATAAAGTGCTATACTAGTGCATTTTGGTTTATATGACTTCATCACCACAACTGGCGGAATAGTTCCCAAGAGTCTTGCAAAGCTTCTGAGGACCCAACATGCCTTACTAAAAAGGATTCTTCTATTTTCGGTGGCCTGATTCCACATCCCATCTCTTCCTCTTTTTTTTTTGTCCTTCCACATCCCATCCTTGTCAAATAGGACTCCAAGGTAAGAAAATGGTAAGAAGGTAAGAAAAAGTGTGCCAGTTTGCGGGACATTTTTAGACATTTTGTCACAAGCTCCTCCCCCACACTGTTAACATATAATGAAAACAGGAAGGGGGCAGGAACCATCCCTGTCTTACCCCTCTCTGCATGCTGAAGTCTTCAGTGCATTCTCCACTTGTGCCAAATCTTACCTTGACTCTACACCCCGTGTATAAGTCTCTCAGAAAGCTAATGATTGGCAGCTCCACACTCATGTCCTTCAGTTTTGACCAGAAATTGTTGTGTATTACGCAGTCAAATGCTGGTAAGAGATCGACAAATGCTAGGTAAAACTTCCCCTTTTTGATCTTACAGAGACTCTGCTCTATTGTCCCAATCCTGGGGCAGAAGACATATTGCTAGCAAGTCAATCCAAGAGATTGGCCTGTAGGATGCTGGGTTTAAGCGATCTCTTTTTTTGTATATGGGCACTATGATTGATTCTTCCCACAATGGTAGGAAACCCACTGTACAGCTGGCCTGAAAACTTGATTCAAGAGGAGTTCCTACAAGTTAATGTTGTCTTTGTACCAGTCAACTGGAATTGCATCTGGATCTGGGGCTTTGCTGCTTTTACTAGCTTTGATGGCTTTAGTGACTTCATTCAGAGAGAAAGTGGAGATTGTGGAGATTTGAAAGATGGTTACATTCTCATGGACCGTATGTCCCTGATCATGTACGTTTGTTATAGGAGGTGAGGAATACATGCTAACAATATGCTTAATCCATTCTTCTTCTAAAATTGCAGTCTTGATCTTGGGGTGCGCATCAGTTCTACATGGTGAGTAGTTAATTACCCTCCCAAAAATTCTGTCGTTGTTACTCCCACTAGCTCCCTGTAGAGACTCCCAAGCAAATTCTCTTAAGTGTAGTTTCCTCCTCTTTACTGCCTGTTTGTAATCTGCTTTTCCAAAAACAAGGTGGACCCACTAGGTGGCTATGGACCATGGGTATCAGTTACTTTATGAAAACAAAGGTCCTAAGCCTAGAACAATATTTCATACCAATGTTATATAGACCACAATAGGCTGCTATATACTTTTCCTTTGCCCAGCCGGGCAAGGGATTTATTTATAAAATATAACAAGTGTTCAGAACTTGAAATGCATTTTCACAACAAACATTTTTGTCTGCAGTAAAGCACAATCCTGTGCCGTACTTGAAAGTGAGAAAAGATTAAAGGAAAGGTATAGTAGAAAGAAAAGTTTACTTCAGGCAAGGAGAGGTGAGCAAACTGGGTACTGTTTTACATCAGAATTCACAGAGATTCCCAGAGTAGTGCATACACACAATGATATACACAAATTAACTGTATGTCTACTAAAAAAAGTCGACGGCGTTTCGATCCCGGGCTCATATTATAAAGGGATCATCTTCAGGACTTAGTAATTATATTGCCTGGTAAAACAAAAATGTACGCCTGTTGGGGAAGAAAACAGGGAAAAATCAGAGAAGCAATAGAATTTTAGATTGCTATTCTGCTGCAGAAATTAGAGGTCAACTGAGTCACATTAAATACTTACATAATTCGGAATCGCGGTGCAGTGAAAGTGCCAGCAGGTGTGTTATTTAAAAGGTTGTACTGGAGTGCAGTACTCATGGTCGGTGCCGTCGGTTGTATGGGCACTTAGTTTCAGTTTATACGAGTCGCCAGAGGTGCTGGTGCCTGATATGGGGGAGCATTGTGCCAAGGTGAGGGCGATTGTGAGAGGCTGCCACCTCCGTGGGAGTGAGAAGGCAGCAGCGTGTGCGCTTATCAGATGTTAGAATCAGGCGAACTAAGGTGGCCTGGGGTGGACATATGATCGCCTCTGGAGCGAGTGGGTTGCCGCTTACCTCTGCAACGATACGGGAAAATAGGTTTACTGGCAGAGGAAGGTTGGTTCCGGCGCTGGGCGTAGATGAACGTCGTACTAGATATGGAAAATCAAACAAGGAATAAAAAGGTTGTTTGGTTTTTTGGAGAAACCAGAGGTGAGTTTCGATCAGGAGCGTACCCTATGTGCAGGAGTGGTCCTGAATGGCACATTGGTATGGTTAGTTGAGGAAGCAGGGTGGGCGGCGTATCGGTTGTGATCCGCTAAAACAGAGAGAATGGCATTAGAGGAGCGATAAACAAGGGGCCAGACGTCTATGAGCCGGTAAGTTACCGATTAGGGATCGGTGTAGGGTATCGAGGCAGGTCCGTGTGGCGGCCCCGTCTAAATATGTTATTGCCGCGGTCGGTAGGGTACACGATCCGCTGTAAGGAGGGAGAGTAGTTATAAGTTGAAGGCTCTCTGGGGGGCAGGTGGGCCTCGTCTGAACTATAAATGGGCTTCTTACCGATTAGAGGATTAGTATCCAATGCAGTTGGCCGCGATGCGGGTCCACTGGTTCCTCACTGAATGTGCTGCTTCCTAGGCAATCAGCGCACTTCCGCGGGTTAAGACTATTGAGTCAGGTGACGCAAGTCACATGGTCGGAGCTTATCGCGAGGTGGCTGTGGGTGATATGGCGGCCATCTTGGAGTGGGGCATTGATAGTAAATCGTGCTCAGGAAAGTGCATGAAATAAAAACGGTGCAAGTGGAAATGAATAAAGTTGTTTCTAAAATTGATTACAGTGCGGTCTATGGGCATAAAAGTGCTAGGACAGGTGATAGGGGTAGAAGGTGCCTAAAGTGCAGCACATGTGACAGAAAATAAATTATCTGATGGAAACAGATTAGATTAGACACATTACACACTATGGCTCATAGAAAGTTCTGTAGATTTGTGAAGCACAGCATTTAATGTTTATCGCTCCTCTAATGCCATCCTCTCTGTTTTAGCGCATCACAACCGATATGCCGCCCACCCTGCTTCCTCAACTAACCATACAAACGTCCCATTCAGGACAACTCCTGCACATAGGGTACGCTCCTGATCGAAACTCACCTCTGGTTTCTCTAAAAAACCAAACAACCTTTTTATTCCTTGTTTGATTTTCCATATCTAGCACGACGTTCATCTACGCCCAGCGCCGGAACCAACCTTCCTCTGCCCGTAAACTTATTTTCCCGTATCGTTGCAGAGGTAAGCGGCAACCCACTCGCCCCAGAGGCGATCATGTGTCCACCCCAGGCTACCTTAGTTCGCCTGATTCTAACATCTGATAAGGGCACACGCTGCTGCCTTCTCACTCCCACGGAGGTGGCAGCCTCTCACAATCGCCCTCACCTTGGCAAAATGCTCCCCCATATCAGGCACCAACACCTCTGGCGACTCGTATAAACTGAAACTAAGTGCCCATTCAACCGACGGCACCGAGCATGAGTACTGCACTCCAGTACAACCTTTTAAATAACACACCTGCTGGCACTTTCACTGCACTGCGATTCCGAATTATGTAAGTATTTAATGTGACTTAGTTGACCTCTAATTTCTGCAGCAGAATAGCAATCTAAAATTCTATTGCTTCTCTGTTTTTTCCCTGTTTTCTTCCCCAACAGGCGTACATTTTTGTTTTACCAGGCAATATAATTACTAACTCCTGAAGATGATCTCTTTATAATTTGATCCCGGGATCGAAACGCCGTCGACTTTTTTTAGTAGACATACAGTTAATTTGTGTATATCATTTTGTGTATGTACTACTCTGGGAATCTCTGTCAATTCTGAAGTAAAACAGTACCCAGTTTGCTCACCTCTCCTTGCCTGAAGTAAACTTTTCTTTCTACTATACCTTTCCTTTAATCTTTTCTCACTTTCAAGTACGGCACAGGATTGTGCTTTACTGCAGACAAAAATGTTTGTTGTGAAAATGCATTTCAAGTTCTGAACACTTGTTTTATTTTATAAATAAATCCCTTGCCCAGCTGGGCAAAGGAAAAGTATATAGCAGCCTATTGTGGTCTATATAACATTGGTATGAAATATTGTTCTAGGCTTAGGACCTTTGTTTTCATAAAGTGTTTGTAATCTGCGTTACATTGATAAACATCACTATTGCTCCTAGGTATTTTATATAGGGCCTCCTTCAGTCGCTTGTGGGCTATACTACATAAAGTTTCAAACCACCCCTTTTCCCTCTTTTTTGTCATCCCTCAAGTAACCAAGAGTCTTTCATTTACGCCCTTCGCGATGGCCAAAAAGCTGCAATAATTTCATTTGGGGGTGTATTTTCATTGAAAGATAGTTTAAAATCTTCTCTCTTATTGCATATTAACTGGTGAAGAAGATCTTTCGGGTTTTTCTGTGCCCAACGCAAAGCGTATCCATTGCGCCGTACAAGTTCAATATCCTCAGCCTGTGGAATAACTTTATCGTTTCCTCGTCCAAAAAAGGGTACCATCGATAAATGCAAGCTGAGGGGGAAGTGATCGCTTAGTGATATTGAATGCATACGGAAGTTAAAAATAGATACCTTGCAATGTTTTGACAGAATAACAAGGTTAATAATACAGGTACTAGTTGTCCCATTAAAGGTCTTCTTACACTATGTGTAAGGTGTAGAGATTTCATTTGCAAATGACAGATCATATTTGAGTATCCCTTCATTTATCTTATTGCCATATATACTGTGTGTAAAATGGGGCTTTCTGAAACCTTTGTACATGTCATCCCGCACATTTTACTCGACTGAGCATTACACTGACGTTTGTTAAAATCTCCCCCCTTTAAGATCATCATATATTTTTTATTACCAGCGACATTGCGCTCTAAATCATTACTTATTTCCTGTACAAACTCATTTATGCCAATCATAGTGGCGTTGTTATAAAAATTGATTATTACAAGTCTGGCATGGACTTTTGAGTTACATACCAATAATTGTTAGGGTGGGTTATCGGTGACAAAGATGTAAAGTATTAGCTACATAAGTGCACATACCCCCCTTCGCTCTACCATGGCTTGATGGAATGGCCGATGTGAAGTATGTCCTATAGCCGTTTACATGGGTATTCTCTTTGACCCATGTCTTTTGTAGACAAATAATTTGATAGCTAACTATACAATCTTTTCTGGGGTCTTACAGCGAAGGCCTGCCACATTCCAAAACAGGCATGCAGAAGGTTCGATTTTAACTTGGGCTAGTTTTTGTGAATGAGTATCTGTTGTGGGAGCTCGCCCATAACTATTAACTAGGTGGGGAACTGGTTGTTTTTCCTGTATTGTCGTTTCATGTAATGTCAAGGAGGTTTTGCTACTAACGGCACCAACAGAGTATTCTTATCTCCAGTTAAGTGTGGCCCTGCTTTAAGTCAATCTAGGCCATCCAACGACGACAAACATGGAAACCTGTTGAAAGTTGGAATTTTAAAATTAGGGAACCTCGGTCTCTGCTGAAAGCAGGGCTGTGGGTACACGTTATTACTCAGGTGTAGCGGGTAAAAAAAATAGCCCAGAGGTCGGGCGGAGATGCCAGGTCAGTAACTACCAGCAGTACCGGTCCTATTCAGACCTTCATTTACCAGTTGGGAATTTCTAAAGGTGAGGACCACGCAGTTGCCACTCTGGTTTTTATTCGATCTCCCTACCCACCTAACTCTCCGGACCATCTTAAAGTTGTTTAATAGGTGGTCTATTAAGCCCGTTCTGGCACCCAGCCAATTTAGGGACTTATTTCTCAACAAGATCCAGTTCTCCTTGCATTTGTGGGAGGTGGGGGCATTAGTCAGGACTACTACATATGGGGCAGTTGCTGATGGAAGGTCCAAAAGATCAACTAGGTCTTCAAAATGGTTATTAGTGACTGATGTAGCCACTGCAGGTCTAGTATAGCTACTGGTCCTGTCCCCATCCCCTGGGCCAGGGCTATCTCCCTCCGTCCCTCTTGTGATGTTACTGACTATATTGCTACGAAAATGAGTAGTGGGCCCTGTCGCTGTAGTGTTGTCAGATGTACTCTCATTTGAAGGTTCAGTTGGGACTTCAGATACGGGGAGGTGGTCTGTGTTATATGGGGTCTTAGCCTTTTGACCTATAGAAAAAATTGTAAATAGTTCCAGACAGGAATTGGTTCTTGTTTCAACTTTCGTTAATCTAGATTGTATTGTCCCCATGATGTCCTTCACGTGTTGGCCAAGAGTTTCAAACTCCTCAGCCAGGGCATTTAATTTGCCAATACTTATGTTATAATTAGAGTCTCTGGGAATAGTTCTTGCACTGGATTCTATTTGGGCCGGTCCCTGTGTTGGATATTACACTTCTTATTTCTGGCTGACTCTCTGCTAGTGAGGTTGCCTGCACAACGGCGTCTGTTTTTTTAGCCCGTTTAAGTGGGGGGAGTTAGATTTAGAAAGGGGATGAAGGGGATCCCTCCAACTAAAGGCCCATTCGCCTTATAGATGTTAGCCAGAATGTTTTAGTAAAATGATCCTGGTACACCTCCAATGTTGGATAGAAGATAATAGGATTCTTTCTCACTTTCAGGCTGGCTTTAGGGCTCATACCAGCACTCTGGACCAGGTGGTCCATTTCCTTTTGCTTATCTGGAAGGAAGTTACAATTAAAAAGGGTCACCTGTATGTTGTGTTTGATGACCTTAAATCAGCATTTGATGCTATTAACCATACCAAGCTATGGGTTGTTCTTAGGGATCTAGGGCTACCCAGTGGCTTGCTCCAACTTTTGGAACATTTACACCAAGGCAACTATGCCAAAGTTAAGTGGAATTCCGGTGGAGACTTAACCAATCACATAACTGTCTCAAAAGTGGTGCAGCACAGCTGTGTTTTGGCCCCAACCCTGTTCGCTCTTTACATAAATGGGCTTATCAATGAATTATATGATTGTAGAGGTGATGCTCCCAAACTCACAAGTACATTTATTCCATCTCTTTTATTTGGGGATGACACGTTACTTATTTCAATAACCCCAATGGGCATTCAGAATGTTTTTATACAGGTTTGCCTATGCCTGTGAGATCCGGCACCTTGAAATGAATCCCTCTAAAGCAAAGTTTAATCGTTATAAATCCTTTAAGGGGAAACTGAGGTTGGGCTCAAACCACTTTGAACAGGTCAAGGTTTTTGATTACTTGGGAGTTAGAATTTCCAGTGACCTGGCATGTTCACCCCAGATTCAGAGGAGTGCCTTCACACTCCAACAGGTGGATAGCGCAATAATAAAGAAAATTAAACGATCAGCTTGCTGCCCAATTTCCCCAGCAATTAAAATACACCGGGCCAGAGGGTTGGGTGCAGCCCTCTATGGTGCTGAATTATGCGTCTTGGAGCAACTAAATCAATAAGAGGTTTCTGGGGAACAATTATTTAAGATCCATTTAAATACTACCAATTAATACACCAATATTACTGATACGCCTTGATCTTGGGCCTAAGTCTATTACTTATTCGGCTGTTCTGAAGGCTCTTGTCTTCTGGATGACACTCTGGAGTAGTAACTTCCAGATCCCGGTTAAAGAAGCGGTGGAAGAAATACTAAACCTTGAAAGACAGACCGGGCACTTGGGTTGGTTTAGAAAGGTCAAGAAGTGACTCTACGAATTAGGGTTGAGGACATTGTGGAAGGACCCAAAGATTATGACAAAGAAACACTCTCCCAGCTTAATAAACAATTCTGGGACTACATTGAGCTCTCATGCACTAATCCCATGGCAACCGGCACTTTATCTAGTAGATTTGTAGAATTTAAATATTGTTTTCAGTTTTATAAATTCATGGATGAAGTTGAACCCCCTCAGGCACAAGCACTTTACATACAATTTAGAACCGGGGCACTACCCCTGAATACATTAAAAAGCAGCTGGGCAACTGCTACGGTAACCCCGTTTTGCCCAGTGTACAGGCATAGTTCTGAAACCATAGAACATTTTATGTTTACTTGCCCGCACTATGTACACATTAGAAAAAAGTGGACTATCCCAGCCTGTTGATTGTTGTCATTGACTTGACCCTCAGATGCATTACTTGTATATAGATCTGATACAGCCAAGTGTCTTGTGTTTACACTATCTAGCTACTTGTTGAATGCTTTGTGGCTGGGAGATATGAGTTTATGTTTAAATCAGGGACATATCGCAAATCTGGTTGCCCTTGAACTATCTTGATGTTCCCATTGGAGGAATTTAAGCAATCCTCTTTATAACCTTTTAACTATTTAGAAGGTCCGAATGATTTTTAATCAGATAAATGTTATATATCTCATTGTCTAATGATTCTCAGCATTATGACGTTTTTATGATAGAATATTACTCTCTTTTAAGTGTTTTTTTTTTTAAATATATTTTATTTTACATATCAATAAGCACACATTTCAAAAAAAGAATACAAACTTTTTCTCCTACATTTGTTCGTCTCACAATATAACAAAGCAAGTTTTAAATCGAAAACTGTTTAACCACCGAAAGGGAGGGCCAAGACAACATATATCATATTATACAAGAAACACAATCATAAGTCAACAACAAAATGAATCATCCTATTCCAGTTCTCCATTTCTCCAAAGGTCCCCATATCTTAATACCTCGGGCTCTCCCTATCCTACCCTTCCTAGCATATATGTATTTCTCTAGATTATGTATAGCAATGAGATTAGATAGCCATATTTGCAAGGTCGGGGGAGTCTTATCTAACCATACTCTGGCTAGCATTAATCTAAAGACAGCCGCTGCCATAAACACAAACATTGCATCGCCTGGGTCTATTTGCACGTTTCCTACGTCCACACCCAACATAATTACACCTACAGTGAAGGTTATCCTTATCTTTAATGAATTGATTAAAACATTTTCAACATCCTTAATTAATGTATATAATTGTGGACATGTAGCGAACATGTGGACAATATCTGCCTCGGTAGAGTCACATCTGGGGCATGTATTACCCTCGGTGCCCCCCCACTTCGCGATCCTGGCTGGAGTATAATATAGCGAAAATAATGTTTTGTAGTGTTGGGATTGCAAAGGGGCAGAACATAGCATAGACCGGCCTAGTTCCAGTGATTCATTGAATGATTCAGGGGTAGCCTCTATCCTTTCCCCCCATTTAGCCCTGTGCTTATCTAGATCATCAGGTCTATTTTTTGCCAGTGCAGCGTATATTAGCCTAATGGAGTATTCCTCTCCCGTAGTTAGCCCTTCCATCAGTTCGGTTGGGTGAAAGCCCAATGGCCCTCCTTGTTTATTCCTAAGAAAACTCCTAATCTGGAGATATTTAAAGAAGTCCCTTCTGTTTATGTTATGTTTTTTAATCAATTCCTCAAATTGTATGACACCCTCTGAATTTACTAAATCCCCGATTTGCAGTATCCCTTTGCCCTCCCAATCCGCCATTACTGAATCAGCAAAAATTTCTTCAGGGAAGGGTTTATTTTTATAGACTTTGGTGTACCTATTAAATCTACCCATACCGGTCTTTTTCAAGAAAATACTCCAGATTTTAAGTGCCGCCCTGAGAGTCTTGTATGTCTGCCTTCTGAGATAACCCAGATCTGTAAAATACAGGAAACCATTAACAGTATTTTGTCCTGGTACCATTGTATAAGCTTCGTTTGACATATTTATGGTCTTTGATGACCCCCCACCTCCCCCAATTATTCCCTGCATATACTGGAGAGCAGCAGCCAGATAGTATAATCTAAAGTCTGGTGCACCCCACCCCCCTCTATCCCTTGGCAAGGTGATAAATTTATAAGCCCTACGAGTTTTTCCTCGTGCCCAGATAAATCTATTAGCCACACTCTCCAACCTGTTGAACCATTTGTTGTCGAAAATCAAGGGTATTGACCTGAATAAATACAAAAATTTGGGCAGGACCATAATTTTCAACACATTTGTGCATCCGACCAAAGAGAGATGTAGATTGTTTATCCTTTCCAGGTCCTTTTTAACCTTCGCAAGCAATGGTTCCATATTACGCTCAACTAATTCCTCCAATTTCTTTCTTATCCCTTTTTCTTTCTCGACCCCTTCCCCTCCTCCCCCTATTCCCCTTATTCAAGGAACTAGACGCAAATGGACCAAAGTTACTTGTGTCTCCTTGGAGGCTCATTTTCATTTTCACCTTAAACAGCAAAATGACCTCGATTTTGAAACCTTGAGACTGAACTCGTCTCTCTCCGATGCACTTGACTTGGTTTCCCCTCTTGCTCCTGTTACCTCCTTTAGATCCCGTCCTTCTGCTCCCTGGTTTTCTCCTCTGCTACGCGAAGAGAAGAGCAAATGCAAGCGGCTGGAACGTAAATGGAGATTCAATTACGATCCTTCAGCCAAACTGGCTTACAAATCTGCCCTGAATGCATTTCATAAACTTAAACGCTCCTCAATGAGAACCTACTTCTCCAATCTTATTCAGCAGGCGCAGAATTCTTCTAAAACTCTTTTTTCTATTGTAAAAGATTTCGTTCACCCCCCTGCCTCAAAATCCCTCTGTACCCCCTCACAAGATCTTTGTAATGGATTATCTGATTTTTTTCAAGAAAAGATAATTAAACTCTCCTCTTCCTTTGCAACAACTCTGGACCACCTTGACGATCATCTTTGTCCCTCTTCCTCCTGCTCCTTTAATTCTTTCACTGAGCTTACTTCTGACCTTGCGTTAGCTTTGCTTCGCATTGTTAAGTCCGGTTCCCCTCTGGACCCTGTCCCGGCTAAAGTCATGGGCGTTCTTGCCCCTATTCTAGTGAACCCTTTTCTTTCCATCTGGAATTCCTCTCTGTCACATGGTCATTTTCCTTCAGTATGGAAACAGGCTAGACTTGTCCCCATATTGAAAAAACCTGGTGCCGACCCCTTACTTTTTAGCAACTACCGCCCCATCTCGCTCCTGCCTAAACCTGCTAAGATTTTGGAGAAGGTGGTACAGAAACAAGTGGCGGAGTACCTAGAGTCTAACCAGCTGCTTCATGACTCTCAGTCCGGCTTTAGGTCCGGTTTTAGTACTGAGACCGCACTGCTGGAGGTCTCTGAAATTATCAGGGAATCAGTGGATAAGGGCGAGGAGGCCATGTTGGTCCTCCTCGACCTATCCGCGGCTTTTGATACTGTCTCCCATAAAATACTTACCACCCGCCTTCAACAGCTTGGGGTGGGTGGGACAGTTCTGGCATGGATCACCTCTTTTTTGTCTAGCCGCTCTCAAAGGGTTATGATGCACCCTTTTGAATTCGAGGACAAACCTCTCCTGTGTGGAGTGCCCCAGGGCTCTGCTTTGAGTCCACTACTGTTTAATGTTTATGTGGCTCCTTTGGCCAAAGTAGTGGAGTCTTGGGGGGTCAGGGTGGTCTCCTATGCTGATGATACTCAGCTTATTTTTTCATTCCGAGACCATTCTGACTCCCTCTTCTCCAATTTTAGAAACTGCCTTGGAAATATCTGTACCTGGATGTCTGCTAATCATCTTGCCCTGAACACCGATAAAACGGAGGTTCTTTTCTTTAGTAAGAAATCTCCCCCTCCTGCAATCCTCTGGTGGCCTCCCATCTTGAACCCCCCTCCCTCCCCGGTGCAGGCAGCTCGCAATCTTGGCTTCATTTTTGACAATTCTCTGTCCGGAAGTGTTCAAGTCAACAAAGTAGTAGGGTCCTGTTTCTCCAAACTACGTATGCTCCGGAAAATCTTTCCCTTCCTCCCTCAATCTTCTCGTAAAACTGTGGTTCAGGCTCTTATCACTACCCACTTAGACTATGCCAACAGTCTATATGCAGGTGCTCCCCTTTACCTCCTTGATCGTCTGCAAATAGTCCAAAATGCGGCAGCCCGGCTTATCGGTAACATCCCGGCCCGTACTTCAGTCAGAGCCTATCGACAAGAACTTCACTGGCTCCCCATTCTACGACGCATTGATTTCAAAATACTGATCCTGACATTTCGGGCAATTCATGGATTCGGCCCGTTATACTTGAGAAAACGTCTCAAAATTTCGGCCTCAGTCAGACATCTTAGATCCAACAATCTGCGTCTGCTGATGGTTCCTAGATTCAAGCTTTGTCGGACTGGCGGCAGATCTTTCACCGTCACTGCCGCCAAGCTCTGGAACGGTCTTCCCCTTGACCTTAGGTTTTGCGAATCTGAGCCTATCTTCCGTCGCAAACTCAAAACCTGGTTGTTCACTAAGCAGTAGGATCAGACTCGATCAATTGCGCCTTTCCTAGTCCATCTGTATGATTTGATTCTGGTCTCTCTTTATGGGGATAGTCATGTAATCTAGCGCCGGGACACCTCCGCCGGAGGTAGCTGTGCGCTCTATAAGCTTCAAATAAATAAATAAAATAAAAAATTTGCAGATATGTCAATCCCTAAGTGTATTGCATTATTGACCACCCTGCTATCTAAACTTGATGCAAACCTATTCACAATAATCTGGGTTTTAGTTTTATTTAGACTATATCCTGAGATCAGCCCAAACTCCTGCGCTTCTGCCTCTACTCCAACCATGGCTATATCCGGGTTTGGAGTCAATATAGCCACGTCGTCAGCATAGGCCAGAGTTTTCACAGTGCAACCATTTAATGACATAGGATGAATAATACGGTTTCCCTCTAGTTTATGTACTAATGGCTCTATGTACAGGGCGAACAACAGTGGAGAAGACGGGCAGCCCTGGCGAGTCCCCCGCTGTATATGTACTAGATCCGAGTGCCCACCATTTACTCTGATTTTAACCACCGGGTCTCTGTATAGGGCTTGCATAGCTCGTATGTAACCTGGACCAATACCACACCACTTCATAACTTCCCATAGATATTCCCAGTCGACCCTATCAAAAGCCTTCTCGGCGTCTAAAAACAGTGCTGAAATAGGGTCACCTGTGACTTCTGCCGCATCAAACATAGTGATCAATGTCCTAATGTGCTGTGTAGTACCCTTCCCGGGTATAAAACCATGCTGTGATGGGCTCACCAAGTGTTCAATACAACCTGCTAATCTCTTTGCCAGCATCTTAGAATATACCTTACTGTCTGAGTTCATCAATGTGATGGGTCTATAGGATCCAGGAAGGGTTACGGGCTTCCCTATTTTAGCATTAACAATTACATCCGCCCCACGCCATGAGTCTGGTGATGGCCCCCCTTGCTGTACATATACCATAACCTCAAACATATAGATCAACAGAGAATCACGAAATACTTTATAAAATTCAACCGGAATTTGATCAGGTCCGGTTGCCTTTCCTGATGGTAAGCTGTTTAATGCATTGATAAATTCCTCCAGACCTAGGGTAGAGTCTAACATTTCTCCTTCTTCTTTTGTGACAGAGGGTGAGCACACACCTCTAAGATAATTTCTAACTTCCACTATTCCCTCTGTGTTGCCCTGTGTATATAGTTTTTCATAAAAGCCTCTAAAGACATCCCTTATCTCATCTGAGCCTGTGACAATGACACCCATCGGATCTAATATCTCCTTTATCTCTGCATCTACCCTCTGCTGTCTAACTTTAACCGCAAGTATGTGGCCCACCTTCTCACTGCACTCATATAGCTCTTCTTTCTTAGCCAGATATTTTTCAGCAGACCTTTTCGAGAGACTTTCTATTGCATCTGCCTTCAGTGCTACTAATGTTAGTAATATATTTTCCAAGCTGGATTTAGATCTTACTGCATCAACTAGTTTTTCTTCTTCGATAATCAGCTTTTGACGAATAGCTTCATTCCTTAACCTCTCTTTCTTACGTCTGGTCATCACATAACTCAGTGTTTCTCCTCTGACACCTGCTTTAAAACAATCCCAGGTTTGCCCTACTGCGGCGGTTCCATGATTAATCTCCCAGAAAAACCTAATCCAGCCTTCCATATGTTTCCTATACTCAAGGTCTTGAAGCATACTCCTCTCAAACGTCCATGTGGACCACTTGCTCTGTGCTTGCGGGACCTTAAGTGTCAGTATTAACGGACTATGGTCAGAAATAGTTCTTGGTTGCTTCTCAATCTTCGTCTCCAATACCATGGACCTAGAGACTAAGAAATAATCTAATCTCACCAACACCTGATGAGGTGCTGAAAAAAAAGTGCTACCATCGACCAATGGGTGTTGCATTATCCAGGGATCTGCCAGAAGATTATTTCTAACCATATTGGTAATAGCCCTGTTTACTTTTCTCTTTCTACCATTATAGGCTGCACCTGTACTCATAAATGAACTTGTAGGGTCATGCATATTAAATTCACCACAACAGATTACTGGTTCGGGCCACTGTGCTAATTCTATATCTAAAAATTCCCATATCTCTGGATCATCTTCAGTGGAACCATATATATTTACTAATGTTACATTGAGCCCTTTAACACATAATTCCGCCATAACCCATCTCCCCCAACGGTCCTCTTTCTTTCTTTTAACTGCCACTTCTCTTCTTCTCCCCAGGATAGCAACTCCTCTTGTCCTAGATCCTTGCCTACTGGCTGCAAATACATCAAAACCCAGTTGGTTCATTAGATAAATCTGCTTTCCTCTATATGCGTTTCTTGAAAACATACTAGATCCACTTGTAAAGTTCTTAAATACGCTGCTACATTCGCCCTCTTCCTTGGATCATTCAGCCCACATACATTTAAGGAGACAATCTTACATGACATTTTGTATTGAAAAAAAGACCCTCTCTTCCTAGCCCAGCTGCCTCTTTCGACTGTCTCCCCCCCCTTCCATTCTTCCTCCTTCTCTCTGTACTCAAAACTATAAACAACAAACAAAATATGTAATCAATGT
Organism: Lissotriton vulgaris; assembly: GCF_964263255.1. Lineage (NCBI taxonomy): Eukaryota > Metazoa > Chordata > Amphibia > Caudata > Salamandridae > Lissotriton > Lissotriton vulgaris. Next base: position 468,842,867 of record NC_141685.1, on the reverse strand, counting down.
GTGCTAACTGCCATATCAAAACCATTCATTTCAGCTGCTTTTTACTTTCCCTCCCCCCCTCCCTTGAGTTACCCACCCTTCCCCCCCCCTACAGGCAAATAGGTCAATACTGACCTATATGTGGACGCTTCCTGGTTGTGTTAGTCGCACCCCTCCCCCATCTTCTCCAGTGTGCCCACCCTCTCTTCAAGAAGGTACCTTTATACCTCAGTGACCCTCTTTCTTTGCCCTCTCCAAATCCTGAATAAACTCCTGTGCTTTCACTTCCGAAGTAAACATCCTGACCTTGCCCTTTGTGACCACTTTCAACCTGGCTGGAAATAACAAATACGCTTCTGATCCTAAAGCCTGAAACTCCGGGATCATTCTTCTGAGCCTCCACCTCCTCTCTACTGTCACGTGGCAGAAATCAGGTCTAGTAAAAAATGTAACACCCTCGACAGTTCTTTTACTGTCTGGCCTGACTTTCTGGATAAGTTCCTTCCGGAGTAAAAAGTTTCCAACGTACACTAATATTGCTCGGGGGAGTGTTTTCGACCCTCCTTCAGCTCCGTATGCCTTCCGCTGGACAAAAGGGAATCTATGCGCCCTCTGCACCTCTGCCTCCCACTGCCACTGGGACTCAGGGAACGCCCCCTTTAGTAATTTGACCACAAACCCCCTGGGATCATGCCCTTCAAGCCCTTCCGCCACTCCCAAAATGCCAACATTATTGCGCCTTTGGCGATTTTCGAAATCCTCCATCTTCCAGAGGATATCATCCGCCTTCTTTTCTTGTTGTGATTTAAATTCGCTAAAACTGCGAAAGTCATCCTCCATCTTGCCAGTTCTCTCCTCAACCTCGGAAACTCTCCCCGCCAGACCTTCATAAAGTTTGTTTGTTTTTCTAAGCGTCGTTTGAATTTTCCTAAAGTCTTGCCTTGTTTTCCGACTTGTAGATCTCGCTTCTGAATGTATTTGCTTCAGCATATTGAATACTCTTCCTAGTGCATCATCCTGGTTCAGACCAGATTCCGGTTCTTCTTGGTATGTCTGCGATGTTGCCGATTAATCCCAGTCCAGCTTCCTCTCAGCCCCCCTTGTGGGAGACCTTTCGTGCCTGTGTCGCCTTGTCTGCTTCTTCTTTAGTGTAGAATCCTTTTCAATATCAGTTTCCGAAGAGGTAGAAGCCACCCATGAATCATCCTCCTCCTCATCCTCATCCTCCTCCTTTTCCGCCTCTTCTTCCTCTTCTAATTCTGAGATTTCTCCCTCCTGTTGAACGGAATCAGAATCCTCATCCACTGAAAAAAAGCGGTCCCCCTCCAATGAGCATACATCTTCCTTCTCTTTGGGGTGGCCGAGTACTGGCTTTTCTGCCACCAAGCTAACTGTGCTTCCCCATGTGGGATTAGGGAATTTAGCCATTAGTTCTGCCTCCACCTGCATAATCGCCTGCATCATGTCATCAGCATTCTCTTGCACCCTCGGGCCTCCTGCCCCTCCTGCCTCCTTTTGCACTTCCTTATCACTTTCATTAGACTCATTATTCTTGACTTCAAGGAACCCCCTCTGAGGCATCTCCTTTGCCTGACCTTTTTCAGTGCATGTCCCAGCCCTCTGTCCCGCATTCCCAGCTGTTACCTCCTGTTTGCTTCTGCTGGCGTCCTGCTCATGCTTCGAAGAAGGCAGTGCTGCTGGTTGCTTGGCAACTGCTGACTCGGCGTCCCTCACGTTCCGAGCTCCAGTACCTGCCTCTGTCACTGCCGCTGCGTCCTCGAGGACGCTCTTTTGACTACCTTCGTGATCCGGCTCTTGTCCTGTAACGCCGGGGATTCCTTGGCTCCTACTGATTGTCCCGCCGTCTGAGCTGTCTGGGCGGGTGAACGATTCAGGTAGGGTGGGCTGCCTGAGAGGGGTCCCATTGTCTTTGCTTTTAAGGATCGCTGCCTTTTCACTCGCTTTGATGCGCTCGTCGCCCAGTGGTTTCCCTTTTAAATCCGCTTTCTTTTTAACGGGAGGCTCCGTCACCTTCTTTATCGCGCCTGGGTTCTTTGCTGGAAGCTGTGATTTCAGCATGGCGGGTGTCTCTGATGCAGCCAGATTGTTCGTTTCAGTATTTACTTTCTTTTTGTCGGTCTTTGCTGGTCTTGGCGGCATTTTGGCAGGAAACAAACCGCTCCAGTCCTTGAATCCTAACACTGCAATGATCGCTGCATGCTTGACTAGGTTGCTTGTAAATACTCTCAGTTTCCGCGTTAATCTTCTTGACAACCCGCCAAGTTCACCTGCCACTAGGTCTCCAAGGTCTCTGAAGTGGCTAATATTTGTCTGTGCCGTTCTTTGTAAAAAAATGTTCTCCAGCATCACATCTCATGTAGATACGAGCAGAGTCCAGAATACTGTTTTTAGGAGTTATCCGGGGAGGATTAGCGCTATCATCCTAGCGCGCAGCTAGCTCCTACTATTCAGTCCAGATGGGAGAGAGGCTCTGGTGCGACTACTCACCACAACCCACCCGCGGCCATCTTGCCTCCTCTTTTAAGTGTTTTAATGTACAATGTGAATTATTTTTTTATGTGAATGATCAATTTTGATCGAATAAACAATTACTATTCACAATGCTGTCTCCACCCCTATGTTCATGCTGCACCAGGGAGGACAGGACTGGTTTGGACTGGGTTCAGAGACCCTTGCAACAAGAGAACAATGACAAAATGGACTATAAGTATTAGACCTACAGCTCAAGGACTTGAGATTTCTTCAAGAAACAAGAGGACCCTGCCAAGAAAAAGAGTGTAAGGACTGTGTAAGGAGTGCTGCCTTTTCTGTGTGAGGGGTGGGTTGGCCTGGAGCTGCTGCTTTTGTCTGTGGCGGAGGAAAAGGACTGACTCTTTTTTCCTGCTGTGGTATCCTGCTAGTGAAGAATCTCCAAGGGATGGTGTTTGCTGGCCTCCTAATGGAAGTCTCAAGGATACAGAAGACTTCAGGGAAGAAACTTGCTGGATTTAGAAAGAACTTACCTGGAGCAGGAGAAGGACTGGTCTGTTCTTCACCTTTTTACAAAAGGAAGCCTGCAATAGCTCTTTATGATTTTCTTCCTCGCAAAGTGTGTATGGAGCGCTTTGCTTTTCTGTACAAGCTGAGGAAGTGCTAAAACAAAACCAACAAGCGCATGCTGAGATCTGTATTTCCTCATGTGGAGGAAAAAGAAGCTGCACGATTTTTAAGAAAATGGGCGTTGTGAGGGCTGTCTTGGGCAATAACAATAAGCATGAGTGGCATGCTTTTATTTCTGCCGGGTGGCAGAGCGGGAGACAGAGCGTGTTCTGCAAGTTGCCACAGGAGGGGGGAGCTTAAGCGTGGATGTACTCTTCCCTTCCCAAGCCTCCAGTGCGTGTGCCTGATGGGGACCGAGAAGCCGTGGAGAGAAGGAGTTGCATCGGTGTCTCCCGACGTGGCCCCGGCATGTAAAATGTTTCCTGGCAACCTTTGGCAATGGAGTGTGGCCCCAACCAATTCCAGGAGGACACAGAAGCTGGCCGGGAGCGGCTAAAGCTGTTGGACCTCGTGTGAGTGCCTGTCAACAGCGCAGCATGGAGCTGCTAAAGCTGCCAGGGTTTCCAGGAGCCCTGAACTAGGAGTGAAGGCTGTGGGAAGCCCAGCCGCTCGCCAGCTGAGCAAGCATGCAGAGAGGCTTCAGGCATTGCCTGGCAACATGTCTTAAACTGCAGAGCAAAAAGTGGCCTCTGCAGCAGCACCGCCCATCGCACAATGGAGCCTTGCGGGCTTGGGTGAGCTGTTGGTTGGACCGAGGGAGTGGGCTGCTTCTACCTCGCAAGACTGATGCAGGACCTTTACAGTTATTGCCCCAATCTGCTGAGCGGGGCGGAATCCTTGACAGAGGTCCTGCTCAGCCCCTTCTGCTGCTTACAGCTGTGCTCATTGCCTCACCCGGGCCAGCGGCCTGAGAACCATTGAAACAGTGGAGTGCAGGAGCACTGTGCTTGGGGTACCATCCAGGAAGGTTGCCCCCGTCAGTTGCAATCATGGTCTTGCCTTAGCCTTCCCCGCATTCAAGTGGTGACTAGGATAGATACCATTTTACTCTAGTTAGAGATCTGATAACCTGTGTTATCCTGGCAAGATCTGTGTCATGTGAGATTGTGATTGACAGCTGCAGCCTGTCCGTATTTGCTGTGATAGTTTCACTGTTATGACTCTGACCATTGCCTAGTTGGCAAACCGCTTGTGATACTTGTTACACTGGCCTAGTTGGCCAGCTATTGTGATCTACCCCAAGTAATACAAGGTGATGTGGTCTAAATGGGCTTTGCCTATAATACAAATGGATATATGATCTCTGTTAGATTTATGACAATTACCTGATGGTAAATTGATTCAGGACCTATGTATTGTTATGACAATTACCTAGCTGCCAAAAATGATTTATGTGATTGTGGTCTTATGTGTTTTATAAACAATAAATTACATATTTTTATATACACTTTTGTGGAGTCTCTTTTTGTGGTGTGCCTAGAGTGCCACTGGTGTGTGTGTGTGTTGTGCAACCAGTTTACACCTTGCCTCTGGGATAAGCCTGACTGCTCGGCCAAGAAACCAAGGGGGTGAACAGGGGCTATCTTGGGTGTGTAACTCCCTTACTGTGACTGGAGTGGTGGGTTCTGCCTGGCTTAGGTGCATACCCTAGCCAACCAGAAACCCCATTTCTAACATGTAGTGAAGTGTTGGGGTCTAAGGTCCAATATTTATACCTGGTGCCCACTTTGAAGGAGTTGAAGTTTCTAGAAGCTTCCACCCTGCCCTGGCCCCTGCTTGTCTGGGGACACAAAGGACCAGTGACAAACCCTTTGTGAGTATGCTCAGGCAGGGTCTTTGTGATATGCAAGTGTGGTAGTTGACAGCTCCACCCTCTCATTAAGTGAAGGTGGCCCATCCTGCCAACATCTATCTTCCCTGTGCCTCACTGTCTGGGAGTAATACACAAACACCAACTGCCAACTACACCTAGTCATGTGACACAGGAACAGGCTGCAGGCACCAAATGGTTAGGACAAGAAATGCAAAATTTTCAAAATTGACATTTTTAGAATTCTGACTTAGAATCCAGCTTTTCCCATAAACAGGGTTTTGGTTCACAATTACATAGACACTAAACTTGAGATTTCTAACTGCTCCCAATTGAAAGTTATCATTTATTGAATGTAATAAGTTCACCTAATGTTATCCTATGGGAGAAGTAGGGATGCTGTTGTGAAAAACAAATTTTAGGAATTTTTTACCACCAGGACACAGTTCATATAAAATGCAAAAGTACATATACAACTTTTTAAAATACACTACATCCTGCCCACTGGGCTGTCCAGGGCCTGCACTAAGTGTGACTCATATGTACTGAAATGGAAGGTTTAGACCTGGCAAAAAAGTAATTTTTCCAGTTCAAGCTGGCATTTTAAAACTGCTCACACAGGCTACAATGGCAGGCCTGAGACATGTTTAAAAGGCTACTTAAGTGAGTGGCACAAGCAGTGCTGCTGGTCACTAGTAACATTACATTTACAGGCCATGGGTACATGTAGTACCCCTTTACCAGGGACAACAAACACAGGTTCAGAAAACAGGATGTTGAAGGCAAACGTTTTGAGAATGACCCTGCAGACATGTCTGTTAGACCGGTCATCTTTTGACATGGTCTCCCCATATCTTTTTGGCTACCGACCTCCAGTTTGGACCTTGTTTTTCTAGCTTAGGACTTTTAGAGCATTTGACATTACCATTCAGCATACTAACAATTGGTGTATACATGATTGGCTGATTCGAGTTAGCTATAAGTCCCTTGTATAGGGGTAAGACATATACCAAGAGCATGTACTCTGAATACTCCTCCGTAGGTCTGCAGCACTGGTTGTGCCATACATGGAGGTAGCTCATCGATCATGCCACAGGTTTACCCTGGAGGGGCCTGCGTGCACAAGTTACTGTTACTCGGCTTGGCAGTTAAAAAGCTACATGCCAAGGTTCTACATGTCTCTTGCTATCTCAGAGCTCTCCCTGGGGACAGGGTGCAATGTCTGGAAGAGGTAGGGCATGTGCGCGTGTGCGTTTCATGCAAGGGTCATGAATGGCACTCTATGGTGTGTTTGGTACAACGAGGCCTGCTTTACGCATTGGATTAACATGGGAGAATGTAGGGAAAGGCTATTGAGCAGTATGTCCTATGGGCAGAATATAGGGACTTGTGTTGGCCTGGAGCTGTTGTGCTCCAGGACAGGGACTATCACTTGGAAGATTTTGCCTGGACATTCCTGACCTGCATCTAAGTGCCAACTGTCATGGCTCCGGAGCATGTGGTGTCCGCGGGGGTTTGGGGGACCTGTGCCAGGAGATGAGACGGTCTTTGACCTCCAGATCGGGAGGTCGACAGTGCCGGACAATGCAGCCTCTGTCCAAGGTTGCTGGCTCCCTCTCCCTCGATGCATATTACAAGGTACTTTGCTGTGGAGACCATCATGCGGGGGCCAGAGGGGTTTTGTGTGGATTGTGGGCACCTACGATTGGCTGCCGGGAGTTATGACAGCTCGTACCTCCGCTTGAAGGGAAACATTTCTCCAGGCTTGGAAGTACGCCAGGTTCCTGGGTCCCAACCTTCTGTATAGAGGGGGATAGCGATCCCACCTTCGTGCAGGTGCCGGCAGGCACCTGGAGGTCTAATCTAGATGGACGAAACAAAGTAACTTTTTCTTTCCAATTTAGTTAATCCTGACTGCATTATGCCAGCAGGGGCAATGTGTATCGTTGGCTGGGGTATTAGAGTGGGGGTGGGTCACGAGGCATAGTCAAAGTCTTGTGATTTCTTGACCATTTCTCAACCATTACAACTGTTAGGATATGCAATATTGGGGAACATTGGGGACCTATCAGCTCAAACATGTCTGAGCAATAAAGTGGTGGCCTCCCAGGAACTATTCGAGGATATTGCCTCGCATTTCCTGGATAAAGTGGGGAAGATTGTTAGCTCACACGGGGTGCATAATACCAACACCCAGATCCCCATCTCACAGGAGATGGAGGGGGCCCGAGCCAGTTACACACCCTTGATAGTTTTCAGGCTCTCTCTGACGTCGCCTTTAACGTTGTGGCGTAAAGTATATCCTCAGGATCTCCCTCTGACCCTTTGCCACAGAAAATATGGAAAACCTACGGCCACGCGACTCTCGCCTGGCTTAGACAGATATGCAACCAGTCTCTGGAAGAAGGCACCGTCACGGGGGAATGGAAGCAGGCGGTGGTGCCACCACTGATTAAAAAACCCTCCTTGGACCCCACAAACCCAGTCAATTTCCGCCCAATCTCTCTGCTCCCTTTTCCTATTAAAATCTTGGAAAGGGCTGTAAGCAGGTCGTTGTCCAACTTTTTGAGGAACACTAGCTGTTGGACAAGGATCAGTTTGGGTTTCGGCCGGGGCACAGGACGGAGTCTGCTCTGTCGACTATGATGGACAACTTACGAATGCGGGCCGACAATGGGAATGGGGCAATATTGGTACTTCTCGATATGTCGGCTGCGTTCGACACTATAAGCCACCCAATCCTCTTAGAGAGACTGGAAAGGATGGGGGTTAGGAGTAGGGCCTTGCACTCCACTGTTTCAATGGTTCTCAGGCCGCTGGCCCGGGTGAGGCAATGAGCACAGCTGTAAGCAGCAAAAGGGGCTGAGCAGGACCTCTGTCAAGGATTCCGCCCCGCTCAGCAGATTGGGGCAATAACTGTAAAGGTCCTGCATCAGTCTTGCGAGGTAGAAGCAGCCCACTCCCTCGGTCCAACCAACAGCTCACCCAAGCCCGCAAGGCTCCATTGTGCGATGGGCGGTGCTGCTGCAGAGGCCACTTTTTGCTCTGCAGTTTAAGACATGTTGCCAGGCAATGCCTGAAGCCTCTCTGCATGCTTGCTCAGCTGGCGAGCGGCTGGGCTTCCCACAGCCTTCATTCCTAGTTCAGGGCTCCTGGAAACCCTGGCAGCTTTAGCAGCTCCATGCTGCGCTGTTGACAGGCACTCACACGAGGTCCAACAGCTTTAGCCGCTCCCGGCCAGCTTCTGTGTCCTCCTGGAATTGGTTGGGGCCACACTCCATTGCCAAAGGTTGCCAGGCAACATTTTACATGCCGGGGCCACGTCGGGAGACACCGATGCAACTCCTTCTCTCCACAGCTTCTCGGTCCCCATCGGGCACACGCACTGGAGGCTTGGGAAGGGGAAGAGTACATCCACGCTTAAGCTCCCCCCTCCTGTGGCAACTTGCAGAACACGCTCTGTCTCCCGCTCTGCCACCCGGCAGAAATGAAAGCATGCCACTCATGCTTATTGTTATTGCCCAAGACAGCCCTCACAACGCCCATTTTCTTAAAAATCGTGCAGCTTCTTTTTCCTCCACATGAGGAAATACAGATCTCAGCATGCGCTTGTTGGTTTTGTTTTAGCACTTCCTCAGCTTGTACAGAAAAGCAAAGCGCTCCATACACACTTTGCGAGGAAGAAAATCATAAAGAGCTATTGCAGGCTTCCTTTTGTAAAAAGGTGAAGAACAGACCAGTCATTCTCCTGCTCCAGGTAGGTTCTTTCTAAATCCAGCAAGTTTCTTCCCTGAAGTCTTCTGTATCCTTGAGACTTCCATTAGGAGGCCAGCAAACACCATCCCTTGGAGATTCTTCACTAGCAGGATACCACAGCAGGAAAAAAAAACAGTCCTTTTCCTCCGCCACAGACAAAAGCAGCAGCTCCAGGCCAACCCACCCCTCACACAGAAAAGGCAGCACTCCTTACAAAGTCCTTACACTCTTTTTCTTGGCAGGGTCCTCTTGTTTCTTGAAGAAATCTCAAGTCCTTGAGCTTTAGGTCTAATACTTATAGTCCATTTTGTCATTGTTCTCTTGTTGCAAGGGTCGCTGAACCCAGTCCAAACCAGTCCTGTCCTCCCTGGTGCAGCATGAACATAGGGGTGGAGACAGCATTGTAAATAGTAATTGTTTATTCGATCAAAATTGATCATTCACATAAAAAAATAATTCACATTGTACATTAAAACACTTAAAAGAGAGTAATATTCTATCATAAAAACGTCATAATGCTGAGAATCATTAGACAATGAGATATATAACATTTATCTGATTAAAAATCATTCGGACCTTCTAAATAGTTAAAAGGTTATAAAGAGGATTGCTTAAATTCCTCCAATGGGAACATCAAGATAGTTCAAGGGCAACCAGATTTGCGATATGTCCCTGATTTAAACATAAACTCATATCTCCCAGCCACAAAGCATTCAACAAGTAGCTAGATAGTGTAAACACAAGACACCTGGCTGTATCAGATCTATATACAAGTAATGCATCTGAGGGTCAAGTCAATGACAACAATCAACAGGCTGGGATAGTCCACTTTTTTCTAATGTGTACATAGTGCGGGCAAGTAAACATAAAATGTTCTATGGTTTCAGAACTATGCCTGTACACTGGGCAAAACGGGGTTACCGTAGCAGTTGCCCAGCTGCTTTTTAATGTATTCAGGGGTAGTGCCCCGGTTCTAAATTGTATGTAAAGTGCTTGTGCCTGAGGGGGTTCAACTTCATCCATGAATTTATAAAACTGAAAACAATATTTAAATTCTACAAATCTACTAGATAAAGTGCCTGGTGCCATGGGATTAGTGCATGAGAGCTCAATGTAGTCCCAGAATTGTTTATTAAGCTGGGAGAGTGTTTCTTTGTCATAATCTTTGGGTCCTTCCACAATGTCCTCAACCCTAATTCGTAGAGTCACTGCTTGACCTTTCTAAACCAACCCAAGTGCCGGTCTGCCTTTCAAGGTTTAGTATTTCTTCCACCGCTTCTTTAACCGGGATCTGCAAGTTGCTACTCCAGAGTGTCATCCAGAAGACAAGAGCCTTCAGAACAGCCGAATAAGTAATAGACTTAGGCCCAAGATCAAGGCGTATCAGTAATATTGGTGTATTAATTGGTAGTATTTAAATGGATCTTAAATAATTGTTCCCCGGAAACCTCTTATTGATTTAGTTGCTCCAAGAAGCATAATTCAGCACCATAGAGGGCTGCACCCAACCCTCTGGCCCGGTGTATTTTAATTGCTGGGGAAATTGGGCAGCAAGCCGATCGTTTAATTTTCTTTATTATTGCGCTATCCACCTGTTGGAGTGTCAAGGCACTCTTCTGAATCTGGGGTGAACATGCCAGGTCACTGGAAATTCTAACTCCCAAGTAATCAAAAACCTTGACCTGTTCAAAGTGGTTTGAGCCCAACCTCAGTTTCCCCTTAAAGGATTTATAACGATTAAACTTTGCTTTAGAGGGATTCATTTCAAGGTGCCGGATCTCCCAGGCATAGGCAAACCTGTATAAAAACATTCTGGATGCCCATTGGGGTTATTGAAATAAGTAACGTGTCATCCCCAAATAAAAGAGATGGAATAAATGTACTTGTGAGTTTGGGAGCATCACCTCCACAATCATATAATTCATTGATAAGCCCATTTATGTAAAGAGCAAACAGGGTTGGGGCCAAAACACAGCTCTGCCGCACCCCTTTTGAGACAGTTATGTGATTGGTTAAGTCTCCACCGGAATTCCACTTAACTTTGGCATAGTTGCCTTGGTGTAAATGTTCCAAAAGTTGGAGCAAGCCACTGGGTAGCCCTAGATCCCTAAGAACAACCCATAGCTTGGTATGGTTAATAGCATCAAATGCTGATTTAAGGTCATCAAACACAACATACAGGTGACCCTTTTTAATTGTAACTTCCTTCCAGATAAGCAAAAGGAAATGGACCACCTGGTCCAGAGTGCTGGTATGAGCCCTAAAGCCAGCCTGAAAGTGAGAAAAAATCCTATTATCTTCTATCCAACATTGGAGGTGTACCAGGATCATTTTACTAAAACATTCTGGCTAACATCTATAAGGCGAATGGGCCTTTAGTTGGAGGGATCCCCTTCATCCCCTTTCTTGAGTATGGGGGTTATTTTTGTGCCTTTCCAGGTCTCAGGAATATCCCCTCCCCGTATTTAGGTGTTAAAAACAAAAATGTAAGAGAGTGCCCCATATGTTAGGCTCAGTGTGAAATATAGGTCTCTGGGTATGCTATACAGCCCCTGTGCTTTCCCAGACTGGAGCCACAGCCCATTGAGGTGCAAGCAAAACTCCTCCTGCCACTCTAAATGCAGACCAGGTCTGTTCAGCCCAGCTACGAGTCACCCAGGCAAGGCAGGGCACACATCAACCCCCCCATGTGACTGTCTAGAGTAAATGAACATCCTCAGCTCCTGTCACTCCAACCCCAGATGCTGAATGCACAGCCAGAATCACACAGGATGGTAAAGTAAGAAAATGGCTACGTTCTAAAAGTAAATACACAAAGATACAGCAGGATTGCACTCAACTAATACAAAGTAAACACAATTATCCGTAGTTATCAAACTAAATAAATGTTGGTGTGCAAACTATGAGGTGGTACTACCCAACCACCTATTCAAAATTTAAGACAAAAACTGGGACCCACAGTCTTAGACAGAGTGTGCACTGCTCATTGTTATCTACTGGGTGTCTCAAAATGTAATGGGCTCACTCCAAATGAATTCAAAACTATATACATATTTTGCTATGCAAGTAACCAATAACATGATCCCAGTGATACCAATGACTCTGTAACACTGTTACTCCATTGATTCTTGAGTGTTAGTTTATGAATACTCAAATGTCAAACACACATTCTGGGCGTGGATCACATGAGTCCCAAACATTTTGGGTGCCAATCTCACCCTTCTTCAGGGGATTCTACAATAAATCATAATCATAATCAGTGTACAATTATTGCACTTTTGTCAGTACATGTAGTTGACCAGAACTGGCCTTTAGTCCTGTGAAGTTACAATTGAAGTAGTTAAACAAATGAAAAGTATCCCAAAGTAAAGAACAAACCATGTTCTGTGCAGATCGGCATGCCGGCTATTGCCAAGAAGAGGCAATGTGTCAAGGAGGAAGTCCATGCAAAGGAAAGTAAGTAGGTACCTTAAAAGTCAGTTGTACGTGTACTGAAGGTAAAGGTAAAGCAAGAAGAAGCCCCAAGAAGCAACCGACAGAGACCCAATGCTCAGTCCCCAACTCTGCAGTAGATATCATGAATGTTGGTTTTGCTGTGAACACTAGCTTATATGTGCTTCAACAACCAGCCCCATGCTTTCAAAGCCAAAAACTTCAAAGTTTAAAATTACCTCCACCCCACATGTATTGTGGGAAAAGCATCCACAGTCTCATGACGTCTAAAATGCACCAAACGAATATAGTAGCTATGTCGCCGTGTTCTCCTCCAGCGGCTGGAAACTGTTGTACAGATGTATCGATGTTTTTGAGACAGTCTACAGACCTCTCGGTTATGTATCATTAGGATACAGAGAGATACCAGCAAAGTTTGACTTTTTACAGTATGATTGACATCTTGTGTACTTCTGCTGTTTGCTGTTAATTTGCATAAGTGGTTGTTTCAAACTGAGAATTACTAGAGATCTTGTAAAACATGATCACCATTGTGATCACTCAAGTGATGGTGCTTGAGCACTGATCGCTTTGAATAGTTTGCATCAAAAAATGTATTCTATTGGACCCTACTAGTATCATTGTTACTTTTACATTTACTGAGGTTCTGTTAGAATTGGGGGTCTCTAGTTGGCTGAGGTAGGTACCTTAATCCAAATAGGGACGCTTGCTTCTAGTGAGGGAAAGGAGGGACACACTCTTAGATAACCCCCGCTCACCCCCCGGTAGCTTGGCACGGACTGCCAGGCTTATCTCCAAGGCAATGTGTAAAGTATTTGCAACTACACTCCCAGTAACACAGAGATAACACCACAAATGGACAGCACTCTGATTTAGGAAAATAGCGGTATCTTTATCAAGAAGAAATATGATGAGTCCAAACGATAAAAAATATCCAGCATATGCGTATTTGTAATATTTCATTGGGCCAGTTATTAGGCTAACAATCAATTGTAGGTTCTTGCTGTATTAATGAGCAGTTCACGATGATTTAATTCAGTCCTAATGCAATTCTATGCAGTTCATAATGCAGTTCGTAATGTAGAAACAAGACTGTCCTTAGTGCAAGTACTAATGCAGTTCATAATGCAGGAATATGCAGTACGTAATGCAAGAATAATGCAATTCTTAGTATAAGAATAATGCAGTTCTTAATATAAGATTAAGGCAGTTCTTTATGCAAGCATACGGCAGTTCGTAATACAAGGAATAATGCCATACGCCAATCTGCACTGTCAGCTCGGGCACCACTAGGCCCCAACAACAGAGACAACGGTCATAACCTTAAAGGGGCGGCCCCGGTACTGCTGGGCAGGTACGGGCCGCTCAAGGACTCAGCGCGTCTAAAGAGGTGCAGCGTGAGAGAGATCAGAGTACTCCTGTACTCCTACTGCATGCTTCCCCAGGCTACACACGCTTGCGGCTACTGATCGGAGTCCAAGCCTTTCCTCGGGGTGCGCTGCCTCGCTCTCTCTCTCTCTATCCCCGCTCGTCGGACGTCCTGCTGGGCAGTCCCGATGATGTTGCAGCTCTGTTGCTAGGTGACGCTGTAGCCGGACAGGTTATGGCGCTGCCTTCTCCTTCGTTTACGATCTTGGGCAGATTCCTCTTGGTGAACAACTATCACTATCCCTTCCACCTTGCAGCTTCCTTAGCTTCAAGAAATCCTTTAACACGTTGTGGCTAGGGTCGGCGGCGCAGATCCTTACAGCCTCAGTTAGGATGACGGCTTGGGCCACAAACAGCAATGCAGCAGCGTGGGTAATGTTACACCCTGCGGGGACAATGCGGTCACGGGGCACCTCGTACCCAGACCAGATGGCAGTCTCAGGAGTGCATAAGCAGAAGAACCAAGCGTCGCTGAGACACGGTTGGAAACTTTGATGTTCCTGAGTTTCCACAACAGGGGACCAGCTCTCCTCGCGCCCTTGGAGACAAGTTACTTCAGGACACAGCACACAGCAAAGTCCTTTAAAGCAGGAGGACACAGCACACAGCAAAGTCCCTTATCTTCTCCTTAGTCAAATCATAATCCTGAGGGCCAGCCCCAGAACACACAGAAAGGGCAGTCCTTCTCTTCAGTCTCTTCAGGTGTTCTTCTTTGGCAGAGGTTCCTCTTGATCACGAAGTAGTTTCAATCCTTTTTCAGTCTTGAGTTCAGTCTTGAGTTCAGGGGTTTCAGCTCTCACATTAATATGCCTAAATGCCTTTGAAGCCTTTGTGTTCAGGGGGCTCTGAGCCCGGTCCAAACCAGACCTGAGTGTCTTCCTGCCAGTGCACACCTTCTTTCTTTGATAGTGAGGATCTGGGCCCCAGGCTCTCTGCAGGAGGTGGAGCCATGCTTTTGTGACAGCAGCACGTTCTGGTGCCGGAGCACAAATCGCTTTGAATAGTTTTCTTTAAAAATATATTCCATTGGACCCTACTTTTCTCATTGTAATACTTATATTTTCTGTGGTTCCATGTGACAACAGCACTGGTTTCAGCTAAACACATTCGCCATCTTGGTAGAGGGTGGAGCATAAATTGATGTAAGCAGTTCTTAACACAATTGTATTTTATTCCACCATATTTGTATAATCTGATCACCCATATTGTCTTATCAAAAGTATGGACTGTACATTATAATATCGCAACGGAATATTTACGCTGTTATTGGTATTGAAAAGTTGATTGGCAATCACGATTTAAGCAAATCATACATATCGTTAATATTAACTAATGATTAGGTGTACTGTTGCGTACATACATCAATACATGTTTTGCATTACTTAGGAGCTGCAGTGGATAGCCACAATGGCATATACATCGCTTGTTTAAAAAATCATGCCAAGAGTTTCTTCGTCCTACCTCTTCTTCTATTCTTTTCACTAGGTGGTGACGCGCGCGTAGGCACAGAAGGGGAAGTAGCGTAACGTATTCAAAACCAGACGAGGTTGTCACATTGGGCACTAATCGTTACAGTAGGCACAGTGGTGACACATTGAGAGTTAGCTTCACGAGAGAGGATTTGCGGTGAGTACTAATCGTTATGACTTGTGGCTCGCTATCGGTAATTAGCATATTCATGGTTCCGTACGCTCATTCCTGTTATTCTGATTTTTTCATAGCATCCGGCTGTGTGTGACTTGGCTAACGTACTGCCTCACTTCAAACAACAGGATTTTGTGAGTTACCAGAGAGTATTGGTTTACACTGTGCTTTCGTAGTCTCAGATTAGGTGAGGTGCTTGGTAATGAGGTCTTCTGGTCAACCACATGGGTTGGGGTACGTTCAATTGACTGGTACCGCAGTGTAAGTAGACATTTTGATTATTTACAGTGGCACAGTTGAAGTTAGTTTCAAGCTGCTAAGGGGAGAACACGGTCGCGTAGCTACTATATTCGTTTGGTCCATTTCATATGTCATCAGACTGTGGATGCCTTTCCCATGATATATGTGGGGTGGAGGTAATTTTAAATGTTTAAGTTTTTGTCTTTGAAAGCATGGGGCTGGTTGTTCAAGCACATTTAAGCTAGTGTTCACAGCAAAGCCGATGGGTCAACTACGTTTGCTTACCTAAAATTTGTGACCTCTACTGAGGAGTCGCGGACTGACCATGGGGGCTCTGTCGGTTGCTTCTTGGGGCTCCTTCTTGCTTTACCTTTACCTTCAGTATGCGTGCAACTGACTTTTAAGGTACCTACTTACTTTCCTTTGCATGGACTTCTTACTTGACACATTGCCTCTTTTTGGCAATAGCCGGCATGTCGATCTGCACAGAATATGGTTTGTTCTTTACTTTGAGACACTTTTAATTTGTTTAACTACTTCTATTATCACCTCACAGAACTAAAGGCCTGTTCTAGTCAACTGCATGTACTGACTAAAGTGCATTAATTGTACACTGATTATGATTATAATTTATTGTAGATTCCCCTGAAGAAGGGTGAGCTTGGCACCCGAAATGCATTGGGACTCATGTGATCCACGCCTAGAATGTTTGTTTGACGTCTGAGTATTTATGAACTCTTTCGAAGTTTTTGTGAATGAACAAAAACTCAAGAAGCAATGGAGTAAGGGTATTACGGACAGTCATTGGTATCACTGGGATCATGTTATTGGTTACTTGCATAGCAAAATATGTATAGAGTTTCAATTAGAGTGAGCCCATTAAAGTGTGAGACACTCAGTAAAGTTCAATGAGTAGTGCACGCTCTGTCTAAGACTTTGGGTCCTAGTTCTCTTCTTTACTTTCTAAAAGTGGCATTTTCAAGCACAGAATTTATCAACCCCCTTTACCAATAGGCGCATTAATAAATTCTGAGTTCTTAGAGTCTAAACTCCAATTTTCCATCTTGTCCCTATAGAAAGTTAAACTTGTAAGATGTTGCAAAGAAACTCCCATGTTACCCTATAGAACAGATCGCCTTTCAACAGTGAAAAACGAAATGCACACTATTTCACTATCAGGACGTCACACACACCAGTACATGTCTTACCTTTCACAAACAATGCAACTTGCCTATGGGGGTACCTTGGGCCTACTTTAGGGATGCCTTACATGTAAGGAAGGGGACGGTGTGGGCCTGGCAAGTGGGTGCACTTGCCTAGGTAAAGTTGCAGTTTACAACTGAGCTCACAGACACTACAGTGGTAGGTCTGAGACACATTTACAGGGCTACTTATGTTGGTGGCACAACCAGTGCTACAAGCCCACTAGTAGCATTTGATTAGCAGGCCTTTGCACACACCATGCACTTTACTATGGACTTACCAGTAAATCAAATATGCCAATCATGGATAACCAATCAAATTCTAATTTATACAGAAAGCATATGCACTTTAGCACTGATCACCAGTTCTTAAAGTGACCATAATCCTTTTTTTAAAAAAATAATTTACCCTGAGAGATCCATATTACAAATAATACAAAGATGAATAGTGTTAGTACATAATAGTTCATACCAAATATAAATACATGTTATTTGTACAAATGCTATAGAGACTTTGTAACAATTCTATTTTTTTATTTTCATATGTTATAATAATACATTTCATACAAAAATATATATACATAATAATGTATACATATACGATAGAAACACCATAATAAATCACTCCATCGTTATACATTACTTCTAAAATTGTTACAGGCAATTGGCTAGATGTTCGGTATTGTTATTCAAGCTCACAATGGGTACCCAGATTCTAGACCCCAGTTTCCTTGCCTTTTTTTTTTTTACAGAGTTTTATATAGCGCAAACTTGACCTGAATAGGGTATCAAAGCACTTTACATAGCACCAGTTGCATTACATGAGGACATATTCATTTTTGTTAGGCATGGGGAGATTAAGTGATTTGCCCAGAATCACAGGATGTTCAGCGTTATTGCAGAGACTCGAACCCTGTTCCCCAGGTTTGAGGTTGACTGCCCTAGCTGTTAGGCCAACTCCTCTCCCCTACTGCCTTACTACCCCTGCAAGCGAAGGATGCAGCCTCCTGGTTGTAGATCCCTAGCAACTGGATTAGCTGTAGCTGAAACGTGGGGGGCTCCAAATCTTTCCATCTAGCAGCACTTAGCATCCTGGCCACGGCTACACAGGCAAATGCAGAATATGAGGATTCTGTGTAGGGTTTTCAAGTGTGCAAGAAAGTGTGGCGCCTGTGCTGGTAGCGGTAAATAAGGGTGAAGATACAAAATAAGAACGGTACAACACGGTTAGAGGAGACCCAATAAACCTCTGTAGTAGTTGGCAAGGGCCCAACTAACTAGATACAACACAAGTCCTGTGCACACGTTATCAACAGTAAATCATACAGGTTTTCCATGACGAAGAGTAAGGAGTGCAAAATCAAGAGTAATAAGACAAGGTAGACATATAGGAATAGTTTCTCTTAGATGTGTTGGGCCTTCCTGCTCTGGAAGGTTGATATCAAGACAAAAAAAAACAACCAGCCGACACGTGTTTCGTCAAGTGAGCCGATAGCTCGTGACTCTTCAGGGCTGTGGGCGGTGTCGGTGAAAGCAGTTTGGGTAACCGGTGATAATTCCAACCCGGCATTGACGGGTTGGTATTTAGTGAAGATGATAAGATTGCAGAATGACGGGCGGGTACATCCGCCCGTCCGCCCATTACTGTTTATAACGTGTGCACAGGACTTGTGTTAAATGCAGAATATGACTGGGCAGCATCCAGTCTACTACTGCTATCATGACCCAACATCATCAGCATGGAGCTCAGAGAGATCTTACACCCAAGGAGCCCTTCCCAAAAATCCATCTTCCCGTTTTTTAAAGGGAGCAATCTAATACAATCGTAAAACAAATGCATTAATGCTGCTGGCCCGTCCTCACCCATTGGGCCTTTTGCCCCAGTTAAACAACTTAGCATAGATCAAAGAGCGTTTTATAGTGCTGTGCCTTCAGGTTTGTTAAGTAAGAATTTTTTCTGGCAGTACTAGCGCCATGTCTAAATCAGCATCCGGATTGCCTAGTTTCCTTGCCCAGTTTTCCTTTGTTTTTTCCATTTCATCAGGCAAACTATCTAGTAATACCCCCATAGATAGTTTTAATTTTTCAATCATCCGTGCAATTGCCCCTATATTAGGTATTTTGTCTGAAAATAAAGCAGGCCTCAAATTGGTTAAATGTACCCTGATTTCCATATATATAAAATAGTGATTTTAAGGAATTGCGAACCCTTGTTATAATAAGGCAAAAGAGTGGAACTTGCCTGATGAATAAAGGTCTCCTACCGTTGTCAGCCCTTGCTGTTCCCACTACCTTCCTATGCCATCATAGAAGGGGTTGGAAAAAGTGAGGGTCGCCACAAGGGTAAATAAAGTAAAAACCCTTAGGAGTCCTCGTGGCCCTGCAAAGCGTATTCCATATACTCCAAGCATTGTAGACCACCTTAAAGCAAACTTTTTTGTAATAACTCTGCTCAAGCTGCCGCAGCAACAGCCCATCCGCTCTTTTCCCAAGAGCAAGTTCATATATTGACTGGGCGCCCACTGATTTCCCTGATTTATCTGCTCTTTGCTGCCGCTGGTGAATAAGATGCGCATTTGCTGTAGAAGAGTAGCCCCATAATAGAATGTGATATTTGGTGCAGACAGCCCCCACGTCCCTGTGGGAGTGAAAGATATTTCATAGACCGCCTCATTTTCCCATATTTCCATATAAAATTAATGAAGATGGATTCCACCGTTCTTAACATTGATAGATCTATTCCTCCCGGTATTGACCGAAAAGGGTATAACATTTTGGGGCGCATACTCATCTTTAAGACATTACTTCTGCCTATAACCGTTAAAGGCATCCCATTTTTACATTTCTGGTCTGTAGCTATATTGCTTACCAGTGGTTCAAAATTGATCTTCCCCATAGTATCTACCTTTGAGCTGATTCTAATTCCCAAGTACACAGCAGAATCAACCCACCGACAATCATTAAAGACCAGGTTTTCAGTACAGATAACTTGTGTTTTCCCTTCGTTAAGGAAATATCCTGAAGCTTGCCCGAACCTTTCAGCCATAGTTACCACTTCCCAGATTGCACCAGCGGGATTAGTGGTAACAATGGCTATATCATCAACATGCGCTAAAAGCATTGGTCTCAAACCTGTTGCTGATGATCGGACTTATCCCTTAATTATTCAAGTTCTTTTCTATCATCGGGTTTATGTAAAGCGCGAACAGGATAGGAGAGCAGGGACATCCCTGCCTAGTCCCTCTTGACACAACTATATTGTCGGATGCTTCCCCCATTAACTGCAACCGTGCCCATGGGTTGTCATGCATAGCTTTTATAGCCAGGATCATCCAGGGCCCAAAGCCCTTCAATTCCAGCCTCCCCCATAAAAATCTCCATTTCACCCAATCAAACGCCTTCTCTGCGTCATGGAGGATCTGCCCCCTTTCTTGGCTACGAGGTCAAATAAAGGTATGGCCGCCTAGTATGGTCTGTTGTTCCCCAGCCAGGAATAAAGCCACGAGGCCAGGGTGAAACCAGATGGCCCATAACCCTCCCCAATTGACTGGCGAAGATTTTAGAGTAGATCTTCATATCGGTATTGATCAAAGAGATAGGCCTATATCAGGCTGGATTATCCAGGGTTTGCCCTTTCTCGGAAATATAATAATATCCATGCCCTGCTAGGACTCAGGTGGGACACTGTTATGCTGTAGCCCCAAAACCAAGTCCAGTACTATGGGAGGTAGCTGGGCTTGAAGCACTTTATACATTTCTAGCAGTATTTTATCTGGGCCAGTTGTTTTTCCTGAGGGTAGATTTTTTATTGCCATTAATACCTCTTCTAGTGTGATGTCGGCTTCCAGCTAGCTCCTTCCGGCTTGATCTAAAGTGGTCCCTAGCTCTGCCTCTAATACTACTTGAGTTATGTCTAGGGATACCCTGCAATCTTTCCTATATATTTGTTGGTAGTAACCCTGGAAAGTGTGGAGTATGTCCCTTATCTCTGTATACATTTGTCCAAACCTCTTTATTGATGTTATCAAGCTCCTAGATATTTTCTGTTGTGTACAAAGCGCCAGCCTTCTCCCAACAGTCTCTCCATACAATTTATTTTGTGTCTGAAATTCCTCAGCTGATCTTTGGGTGAGCCAACCATTTATCATGGTTTTTAAAGAGATATTCTTGAACTGTATTTGCACCCCCCTTTGCCCCTGCGCAATCTGTTCCACAGGTTCTTCCCCGGCCTCCGCAAGTTCTAAACGCCTTTCATTCATAGCCATATGATGTCTTCTTACGCGGAAAACAAAACTAATGGTATCGCTCCTCAGACCAGCCTTGAGAGCATCCCAGACCATACCCCTTGATGTGCTATATCTATTAATATGAAGAAACTCCTGAGTCGACGTCTTAATGTGCTTGAGTTTCCTGTCAAACGTCCACTTATAATGTTGTTTATTAACTCTCATGGCCTCTACCTCCAGAATCAACGAATTATGGTCTGAGACTACCTTCTGAATTTTCCTAATGTTAGCTTTACTAATAAAGCTGTTTGTTATTAAGAAATAGTCCAGTCTGATGTGTGTCTTATGAGGGTGCTAATAATACGTATATCCTGGATTACTTGGATGTTTGATTTTCCATACATCAATCAACCGATGGCTATCCATGAGGGAATGCAATGCCCTATATACTTTAGGCTTTTTCCTTGGTATTGCTGGGCTTGCTGGGACTCAACTGTCCTCACAGTCTACCAGTGGATGGGTCCAGGTAGCTCACTCTACCTCAAGGTCCTCAAATATATTAGGGTCATCCTGATTCGACCAGTATATTGCACACACTGAGTTCCAGCTCATACTCAACCAAAGCCCCCTTCCCTGAGCATCTGCTAGTGTACATTTAACCACTCCTATGTGAGGTTTCGCTAAAATCACCACCCCCCGAATATTAAAGCTCTGGGAGGTACAGACCAGCAAGTTATATCCCCTTATGGCAATCATAACCCTTTTGTCCCAGGGTATGTGTGTTTCCTATTGACACACAATGTCAGGATTATTCCCCCTCACAAGCTTGGCCAGCCTAAATCGCTTAGTTCAGTCATTCAGCCCCGCCCCCCCACATTTATTGATCAGATACTTATTTTACCCATCTAGGCTATGTGTACAGTAAAATGAAATTCCTATCGCAGCTTTGTTAAATACATAGTAAAGACATTTGTACTAATCACCTTTCTCTTGCTACTATCATTTCCATCTCTGGATAAAAATCGTATAGCCAACAAAAACAGGGTCTGACGAAATAGACAGCAAAGGGCAAAAGTGGTTGGGGATAAACCTGTGTAACAGTACACATATGAAACTGCAGAAAACTCATAAGAAAGTACTGCTGTGTTACTTTGCTGCTATAAGGACTGCCACTCTGCTGTCCTGTTATGCTACCCTGCTGCCCTCCTGCCTGCGTGGACATGCATCTTGAACCCAGGGACCACAAGAGTGACTTCAAGGGCTAGTTGGCTGGCCTCCTGATCAGAGCCTCAGGGACAGAACAGCCTCTGACAACCCTGAACCCAGCACCTGAACTTTGCCAGTTGTGAGTTGTGCTCTCCAAAGTGGTACCACCTCAGTCCTGGACTCTTGGTGATAGGCCTGAAGGTGCTCTGCTAGCTCATGTGTGGTCCCAACAAAACCAACACAGTTTAATGCATCATCTCTCAAGACATTGCACTGGAACCCCTGTGTGACGTATCCTCAACGCATGACTTTGTGTTGCAGCCCATCAGAACCACTCTTGCGCGTTGCAGGACTCGCATCGCAGCCCGGAGCCCATCAGACCCACCACTGCATGATGCATCGACATGCAGGACATGCATTGTCACCGCAGCTCCTCGGAACCACCGCTGTGCAATGCAGCTCCACGCAAAGACTTCTCATTGCTTCTGCTGCACGACGCATCCTCGATGCAGGACTTCGCAACCCATATATAAAGTACTTTGTTTAGTGGTCCTAACTTAGGGCCTCATTAGGATGGCGGACGGACCTGCATCCGTCCGCCACCCCCGAGGTGGAGGGACCATCCGCAGGGGCAGCGGTGGTCCCTCCGGTGCAATTAGGAAGTGACCACCACCCTGGCGGTCACATCCTGGATCTTTAACCTTGCGGCGGGTGCTGCTTGGGGCAGCACCCGCCGCAAGGTTAGAAAAGCATGTTTTACATTTACATGCACAAAGTGCCTATCGCTTTGTGCATGTAAAGGCAGGGGGATACCATAGGTACCCCCCATGTGCACCACCCCCCCCCCCCTTCACCCTGGGGGCCCGCAACGGGCCCCCAAAGAAAAGACCGTATGCCACGGAAAGGCATGTTCCAATGCAAATCCTAATATGGCTGGCACCATATTAGAGCTTTTCCTCTGCGGTCTGCGGCAGAAAAGCGGCGGACAGTCTTCCCGTCCGCCGATGAACCCCAGCCATCCTAATGTGGCGGGGGGTCTTTAGAATCACTGCAGCGGTGAATCCGCATCCTCCGGGCCGGCGGTGGCTTCCGCCGGCCCGGAGGATGCGGATTCACTGCTATCCTAATCGGCCCCTAAATTCCTGGATCCGGCCAATGCCCAGTTGCAGTCGGCCTGAATTTTTACTTTGTCCCAGCCCAGCACAACCAGATAATGACAATTGGTGCTTTCTGCATTTTGGTGCTATTTTCACTTAAATCTTTAAAATTGCATTTCACGGGTTCTACTGTTTGGATTTTTGCTGTTATGGGGCTAAATTATTTATTACATTTTACTCTAGTTTTCGAAATTAGTGTGGAATTTTACTTTTGTTGTATTTTCACTTTATTACTGCTTGAAGTGCTGCATAAATATTTTACACATTACCTCTAAGCTAAGCCTGTCTGCTTGTGCTAAGAGACCAGAGCGTTAAGCACAGGTTGATTTGGGGTTAGCATGTGACTTAACACTAACAAGGACTGTGGTTACTGATTTTATATTGCTAACTTGAGCACAAGCACCATAGGAAAGTATTATACATTTGTAGCTATGTGACAAATATAATAGGAAGGGGACTTAGATTGTGAATTCTCTGGCAAATGCAATAAAACATGTTTAATACATATGTCCTGTTTTTGTTCTGGCACAAAGTAATGCTTGATATCTCCAGAGGGAATTATAAGGTTCATGTCAATGTATACTTTTTTTCCCCGCAGTTTTATGTGGCGCCAATTCGACACAAAGGTATCAGAGCACTTTGCATGAGCACTAGTTGCACTACAGATTAACACATTTTTTTTTTAGGCATGGGGAGATTAAGTGATTTGCCCAGAATCACAGGATTTTGAGCCTCCCGCCAGACGTGACCATGGTTCCCCAGTTCCAAAGTCGGCCACCCTATCTGTTAAGCCAGACCCTTTGGGTCTCCCTAAAATTTTTGATGGGTCTCTCTAGGCAGAGACCACGTGGTCATGTTAATTTATTTTCATGTTAAAACCTGCAGACTTGATAAATTGAGCATTACATTTGGTGATAAAAGCAGTAGCTCTCTCATTTTAAATTGTGAATGACTTGATGAAGCATAAAGACATACCTTTTGGATTGTGAAAAGCCTCTTGTTTTTCAGTAGGCCCATAATGGAAAATTGCTGGTGCACAATTTGCCACGTCACCTCACAGATAATAGGAGCCTGTTACATTTTTATGGTTTGTCGACCACTCTTACTTTCCTTTAGGGTACCTGATTTGCACTGTGGCTAATTTGAGTAGTGCCTGTAGGGAGCATTCTAATTTGTAAATCCACCTGAAATCTTATAAATATTCATCATGTTGAGTATAATATTTATTTATGAATGCATTAAAATACTTTTCCTTTTAAACAGAAAAAGCAATGCTCGCCATTCCTTTATTGTGTGTTATTCAGTTCTGGTTTCATGTACACAATACTTCCCTGTGCCACCCTTGGCCTGCTCTACCTCAGAAACCGGTAAGTCAGGTTTTACATTGTGAAAACTGTGACAAATGCAAGAGGAAATGATTTTACAGTGAGAACTCTGCAACAACTACAATAGGGATAACTTCCATTGTAAAGTCCTGGACAAACATTGTTGGGACGGGTGTTATATTGTTTAACACCAAGGGACCTTCTGCCACAGTTATCTAGTTCGAGTGGTACTCGTGAGGTCTAATTTTCATTGTGTACATTTCAAATTCTATGTTTATTATTTCGTTTTGCGGCAAAATAAAGATTTTTTAAGTAAAAACATTGGACATTGATTTAATAAAAATTAATGTGTGCACTCTGTGATTTCTAATGTCTGTGTAACACCCTTGGCTACTTTCATTCATTCTTTTGGATTTACGGGTTTGAACTAGTATGTTGATACTCAATTTCTGATTCACCTACACAACAATAGTAACTTTCATTTTCCCCTTAAACTTCCAAAATGTCTTGCTTCTCTCATATGTTGGATGGCCAATGTGCTTTTAATGTTGACTGAAATTTTAAAAGAAGTGTTGGTTCCAGGGAATCACCCTTAGACCTTGACCTCCATCTAGTAGCCTATGGCTTTTGACCAGCCTCAGCCCCTGCCAGTGGTGGCTCGTACAGGTAATGGTGTGGGGCGGTGCGGAAGAGGGGCTGGGTGGGGTGGTAGGGGAGTGTGACATACGACAAAAGTTTAGTGGACTGCAGGTTTAGCACTGTAAAGTAAATAGGGAAATAGGGAAAAAAGATTTTGCAATGATTTGTGTCACTTTTGTGACACAAGCACTGTGCAAAATCTTAGTAAATCTCTCCCACGGTGTGTAAATATTTGTTCAAAAGGCTGCAGTGGTTGATCAACGTTTTCAGAGTACATCTACAGAGGGCCCTTGCAATACATGTGACTGTCAAAGATTTAAAAAAAATCAACACCTGGATACATCAGATGAAGGTGTGCAAATAATTGTCCACATGACCAGTTTGTGCACCGGCCACATAGTTTCTTCAAAGAAGCACAGAAAGAAGACCTATGGTATGACTTTAAGTAGCAGAACAAGGGAAAGAGGTGCATTAAGTTATTACACCGGCCTCTCAAACTCATCAAAACAGAAAGGGTGCATGGCATCTCAGCAGATGAAGAGCTGAAAATGTTTGCCCATGTGTGCACTCTGCAAATATTTAGTGGGAAGAAATAAAGAACAAAAACAAAGTTCCCACTAGCTACAGACAAGAACACATCAAAGAGAATGGACTCTGAAGTGCACAGATTAAATGCCATGTGCCAGCATAACAAACAGTTCAATCTCCTGATCAACGTGTTTTAAACAGCAAATACCAATGACAATTCCTGAAATCCAGTAAGGACTCTCCCTTCCCCACACTGAATAAATAGCTGCTATGGGAGCTCTGGGAGCTCTGAGACCCCAGTTCCTGGTGGAGGCAAGGAGGCTTTAATGGCAGCTGACCTCTGTCTTGTTAGCAGCATCACTATTTGACCCTTGACCTGGGGTGAGCAGGAGGATGAGGCAGGAGCTTCCCAGCAACACCGTGACTTTTGCTCTTGACGGAACTTTGACGATGCCCCCTGGGCAGAAACCTAGCTGTACTTACGTAACGCGGTGCCCGGTGGAGCTGTCCTATGCAACTATAGAAGAGTTTCGCTCTGGTTCACCCCTTGGCCGTCCCCTACCCAGCCGGACATCAGACATTGTTTTCCTCGCCTCCCCGTTGTGTTTCCTACCTGCTTTCCTTACCCGTGTTCACCATTCCCCCTCTACCTTTTCCCTCCGCATAAGACATGTGTAAGCGCTAATAACTCACATTATTGTGTAATCTCATGTTTTTTTCTCCTATGTCTATACCTGGCTAGGTAACTATGTAACCTGTAACTCGCTATGTAACTATGTAACCTGTAACTCGCTGATCCTCATGTAAAGCGCTCGGATACCCTCTGGGTCTAGCCAGAGCTATATATAACTTTGCAAATAAAAAAAATATATGGTGTAAGCTGACTATTTTTTGAGTGACGGTCTAACTATCAAATGGCAAAGGAGAGTTGACTCATGACGCCTTTTCTCTATTTATGTATATGTTTTGTAATTATTTTTTTCTGAAGACATGAGTCTGGCTGACAGCCAAAGCTGTGTCGCACTCGCCCTGAGACCTAATGAGGAGAGGTCTCATGTTTGAGTGATTTGTTCAGCTTACTATAACCATCAGCTGAAGGGCTGTTGCCTTGCGGTGGAACAAAGCACTAGTTGTCAAGCAGGCGGAAAGGACTGGAAAGTGGAGGGTGGGGCTTTGTTTGATTGGGCCACCAATATTTGCTCCACTCAGGGCCCTGTTGGGCGAAGGCAGACCTGCTTGTCAAGCACGACCCGCACTAGAGCAGTTAGATAGTTATGATTATGTCGGTTCCACGGAAGGCAGCAAAAATGCAAAGAAAACTGTTTTTGGGGGCGGGGAGAATCGAGGACAAAAATATAAAACACTATGCTATGCTCCAGCGAATCACAAACAACGTGTTTCCTAAATACCTCAAACAAAGATGCCTTTGTCATTCAAGTAATGGAGAGCTATCCCATAATACTATTATTGTTCCATTGGTGCTGACAACGTTTATTGGTTTTGTATAGTACTGTGTATTGGGCAGATATGAGCACAATTGTGAATGTTCATGTATGTACAACAATTACAGTGCAAGTTATGGACAAAATGCAAACTGCATATATTCTGACTCAGATTCTACCTAAATATACAGACTTGTAAAATATTTCATTTCACAGACCTCACAATCTCAGTGACGTTGCACCTTCCACCCAGAACTGAGTAAGCTAATGTTGTTTGTTTACCCAAGTCAATCAATCAATCAATCAAGGCATTTATAGAGCGCACTACTTACCCGGAGGGTCTCAAGGCGCTTGGGGGGGGGGGGGGGGGTTCACCTACTGCTCGAACAGCCAGGTCTTGAGTTTCTTCCTGAAGGAGAGGTGGTCTTGGGTCAGGCGGAGGTCGGTTGGGAGGGTGTTCCAGGTCTTGGCGGCCAGGTAGGAGAAGTTGTATGTGTGTTCATGACGTTACTTCACGTCATTGTGTATTTTCATTGTGTATTTTCCTTTTTTGCCACTTTCTATAATTTTTTCTATAATTTTGAAAAGTAAGTGGGCAAATGGGGCATTTTAAAAAAAATTTTTAAAGCAAGAATGTTATTAAGACAGTTGTGAAAGAGATGTTATGACATCAACAAAGAGATGTCGTATGATAATGATGTAGGTATCTGCTTATTCAGTATAACCACAACAAACATAATGCATATTGTAACCATCGTACTTCTGCAATATTCTGCTAGTTCTAGTACTATTGTTGTCCACCCATTATAGTTCTTTCACGAATAGCATCACAGTCACACACTAATCTTCCAACTTTTCCACAACGTTACGTCACTCTCCTTTTTATACAAGACCTGCACCTCATAACTATTGCAAATACAGTATTGACACAGGATGGTGAGCTAGGCAAGGGGCCATCCGTCTTGAGCATCCTTGAACCTCAGGATACACGAGGGTGAAGAGGACCAGGACGGCGCATGGCTGCCCTGGCACTTTTTCACAGTAGCTCCGAGGCCGTTGTCATCATTGACCATGATCCTTTTCGGTCTTCATCTTTTTAGATTGCAATAGTGCCTGGGACCTGTGACAGTTGACCCCGTTCGTTTTTGTAAGGCTGTTTATTAGCTGTGGACATTGTTACCTCAGGGCAGCATAGACTGGTGTGGATGCGGGAAATGACATTTGCTTTTCTAACATCAGTACTAGAATATTTTGGGAAAGTGCAACCTAACCATTGTAATAGCAGTCCTGGAATATTTTGGGGAAAGGTACATATTCTTCAAGTGCTTTAAAAAATGGTAGAGAAGTTGTCCTTTTGCATTGTCAAGAAGCACCGCCAAGAAGGCGCCACGTGCAGCATAAAGCTAGGAACCTCGCAGTGGAACCGGGACTCCATCGAGTCAATACATGAGCACATTGCGCGAGCCTGGCCAAATTATTTCATTTCCATGTGCCTGGGTTCCATTATAGGTCACACTTTGAAACGCCGGTGCAATAACCACGCCTCTTTGTTAAACACCTATAAATAATTTGGGCATTTGCGTTAAAGACCTGCACACCTTTCAGGTAACGAAATCACACACCCAGAGTTGATTGACAGATACTAGAGATAGGCTCGAGCACACCATCACAGGGCTCCGGTCTGCAGTGTAAACCTCGGCCAGACCAAGAGCGCAGTGCGCCCATACCAGTGGCAGGCTGTGCGCTACACAAATGACAGTACCACAGCAACAACACAAACATCCATTGTGGGCCTACCAATGAGTTACAGAAAACATGACAAGTTATTGTGGATACAGCGAGTATGTATAATAAAGAGATTTCCACTACAGGCTTGGAGTCTTCTTTCACCACTTTACAAGTCACATTTACTCTACTTTGTGATCATTTTGGTTTGAAATGGATAGAAACAAACACTTTGATGGTGCTGAAAGTGAAGAAAGAGTAGGCTTTGTCTACATGGAACTAAGGGCTTAAAAAGTGCACCAATATCTGCGCTCTTTGGGAACTGCGCTCCTTCAAGGTTAAAGCCTGTGAGAGAGATTAGGTAGTGAAATAATTAAATGAGAAGCTAGCTCAGTGGGTTCAGTTCCTGCTGCAGGGATTTGTATGCATCTGGTAGTTTACATAAGGAATTATTTAAATGCTTCCACAGGCCAGCTCTGGGCATTGGATCACCCAGGGCCTGCTTTAGTTTAGTGGCAGTTTTCACTCCTCAAAGTAGTGCAGAGGGTTGATATGTCTGCTGCAAAGAACGTGTACCATGCAGATCACAGAACTGCATTTTCTGTAGATAGCTCAGTGGGTTAATGCTTTTGTCAGAGAGTTTGTTTTGTTATTTGGAGTTCATGAGTTACAGTGTAAATTTAACACAGTGAGCTATAAACTATCATAAAAGAGCTGCCTGTAAACTACAAGGTGTAGGTTATAATGTTATGTTTTGCCCCAGTGTGTCATTATTCATTATTCTAATGTTGCTTAAAAGTGTTTCTTTGGGTAGAAAAAAGTTATTATTAGCATAGTCCTGACTAAACACATTTAAAATCTACTGCCTACTAGTATAAATGATGTGTGGTTCCTGCACCTTATAGCCCTCACTGTCTAATTTATCATTTCCTGTTCACTGATGTACACACTTGTACGATTCATTGTCATAGTGCTCTGACACCCTACTCGCGTAGCGCTATCAAACAAATGAAATACATGTGAGAGAGGGGCCATGGAGAGATGAGGGGCAATGTTGGAGGGTGGTAGTGAGGGAATCCATGAAGGAAGCCAGTCATTGGGGGGCGCCAAAAAGATTGTTGCACCATCAATGCTAAAGGTGGCCCTAGAATCACCTCAGCCCTTTCTGGTCAGGAGGAGGGATTGCAGGAAGCATTCAGAAGAATGTTTTTTTTTTGGTACAATGGATAACTTTGTTAAGGATGTCTGCAGGGAGGGTGTTCCATATCTGTTTAGTCAGAGCTTTCCCCACCACCCCCCACTAATTAGGAACAGCTCAGGGATCATTCGCCAGAGGGAGGTATATTGAGTGCTAGCTACTTACGTAAAGGTAAGCAAGCCCTGCTGTTTACAACGCTAAGAAATTAGGGGTAGGCAATGCAAGTTTATATTTTGCAAGGTTCTGGTAATTCCACAGAATAATATAATGCCTTTACTTGCTTCGGGCAGCATTATGCACGAGGGTTGTCATGTTAAAAAAGCAATTTATTACCCCATTTTAGGATGTTGCAAAAAAAGAATCAAAAAATAGGAATCGTTCCATACATTTCATAGTCACACATTGCATCCATTTTCAGAGCAACTACTGGAAAGGGGCGACCACTCGGTCCCCCCGAACGTATGGTCGGGTGCCCCAATCCCACCGGGAAGCCATTTTGGGAGGGGGGCCTGGCTCGGCTGGTATGCCCGAAGCGGCGTAGCCGGGGCGCGCCTTTTCCCGCCCAAGAGGGGTTGTCCTAGACACCTACACCGAAGACCACGCCCAGTAGGCGTACCGGAGGAGGGTACACGCCCTCCCGCAGAAGAATAAATAGAGCGGGAATCCGAAGAAGCGTCCTCTTGTTCCTGTGCTCTGAAGGCTGCACCCACTCGTCGCTCGTGAGCCCTCGACGGAACAAGCAGCAATTTTGAGAACTTGTAATCTTGTTGTTTCTGTTTCAGTTACTTGGAGTTCGAAGAGTCCGGAACCCCGTCGATCGGCTAGGAGCAGAATACTCGACATCATGGCTGGCAAGAAAGCGGGAAAGGGTTCCGAGACGGACAAGGTGTTACGCCTATTGTCGAACCGGATGGCTTGCATGGACCGAAAACTCGGACAAGTCCAATCGATCGGTAGAGGTTTGACGGAGGTCAAAAAACAGCTGGCTGCACTGAGCAACCCGGGTCACCCTAAGAAGGTAATAGGCCCGGCCTTGCCGGGAGTCGTCCCTGAGGGTAGAGGGAAACGGGTCAAGAAGAGTGCGGTTTCGGGGGAGGTCCCGGTTCCAGAGGTACCCCCAGTCGCCCCCCTCATGCCGGTGGACAACCCGGTACCAAATCCAGAAATGGGGCAGCCGATCCCGATTGTGATTACTCCCGATAATGATGAGGATATGCCTCCCGAATTGGCCACCCAGTTGGCAGCATGGCTCAAAAAAAAAAAAGCAGGGGGATCAGTGGCCCCTGGAGACCCGGCCGAGGAGGCCAGACTACTAATCGAGCAATTGCGGCAGTCGAGAGATGTCACAAAGGCGAATGTTCCTCTTGTTTCCCCACAGGTGGCACCGGTAGGACCTGCAGTTGGTCACGAGAAAACGGCGGGAACAACGGCCGAACCGGGTAAGCTCGCATTGCCAATGGCGGGGGACGGTTCATTACCCTCAAGGCGGGAGAAGGTGGCACAGCACATCCCTTTGGCCACGAAAGAGTTAATATGGGGAGACAAATATGTTAACATGTTTTCATTATTAACTGACCATCGCGAGATGGAATATGCTAAAACCCAGAAGGATTTGTGGCACCCGAGCGTCTGGCGCGCCAAGATGGCGGAATTCAGGATGGATGAGACAGTAACGAACTGGGTTAAGGCCTTTTCTATATTTACTGCAGTTATGGGGGAACGTAAACCCGAGGTGATGACTGAGTTGACTTGCTATCAAAATCGTATTATGGATTTTTATTCAATGTATGAGGGGGAGGAATGGAAAGGTTTTGACATGAAATTCCGGAAAGCGAAAGAATATGATGCTACTTTGACTTGGGATTGCCTGGACTCGGTGTCATGGCACAAGCAGCTCCTGCCAGGGGCGGCAGGTACGTCCTCGCCAGGCGGGAGTGGGTCAGGGGTCGTCCGCCAAAAGCCCGCGGTGCCCTTTCTAGCGGGCGCCGGTGGGGGATTACCAGCCTAAGACCGGCGGGAATGGCGGCAAGCGGGGGGTCTGTTGGGGCTTCAATCGAGGCAACTGTAACAGACCGCATGGAACATGTAGGTTCAAGCATGTATGTGCGGGCTGTGGGAATTCCTCACACCCGGAGAGTTCATGTAGATCTAAAAATAGCGGGACGGGAGGAAAAGGAGGGTCTAAGCAGGAGTGAAGTAGAACATTGTGACCGATTGCCTACACCCGTTGATCTCATGGCTATGACTCCTTGGTTGAACAAATACCCTGATCATGTATCCGCTGGGGTGTTGAGGAAGGGATTCTTACATGGCTTCCACATCCCGGCGGGGGATTTTCGGGGGGACTCCTTTTGTAAAAAACAGTTATTGGTACAGCACAACCCAAGCGTAGCAGAGAAGAAAATAGCAAAAGAAGTCAGCTTAGGGTGAGTGGCAGGGCCTTTTCATCGCCCGCCGGTGGCGGAGTTCATCTGTTCCCCGTTAGGGGTTGTCCCGAAGAAAGACCCAGGGGAGTTTAGACTTATTCATAACCTATCTGCTCCAAGGGGTTCCTCGGTGAACGAGGCCATTGACCCAGAAGTTTGTTCAGTGCGGTACGCATCGTTCGATGATGCCGTGGCCATGTTAAATCGCCTGGGCCCCGGGGCGCTGATGGCGAAATCAGATATCGAATCGGCGTTCCGGTTGCTCCCGGTACACCCACAGGATCAGCGCTTGCTAGGTTTTGCATTTCAAGGGAGTTATTACATGGATAAATGCATGCCTGTGGGTTGCTCCATTTCTTGTGCCTATTTTGAAATGTTCAGCTGTTTTTTAGAGTGGGCATTCACCGAGGCCACAGGGCATAAGCATGTTATGCGCTATCTTGATGACTTCCTGTTCTTGGGAGTAGCCGGCGATACGAAATGTGCGCAGGCGCTGCACGACTTCTGCATCCTCTTGAGGTTGTTTGGAGTCCCATTGGCACCAGGTAAGACGGTTGGACCATCTACTTCACTGGAGTTTCTGGGAATTGAGCTCGATTCTGTGGAGGGATGTTTCCGTTTACCGATGGAAAAGGTGGCCAAGTTTAGGGCTTCCTTGACGCAATGCCTGGGCAAGGAGAAAGTGACCCTGCACCAGTTACAACAAACAGTGGGTCAGCTTAACTTTGCTCTGAGGGTGATACCAATGGCCCGCCCCTTCTCACGCTCTATTGCGCAAGCTATGGTTGGTCTCAAAGAGGGGCACCACCGTACGAGACTGTCGGCAGAGGTTCGCCAGGATATGCGCATTTGGTTGGCATTTCTGGCGGACTTCAACTGTCGAGTCGTGTGGAACAAGCCGCCAGCATCGTCAGATGAACTAGGTCTGTGGACTGACTCAGCGGGGAGCCTGGGATTTGGCGCCATCTTTGGTAATCGATGGTCGGTGCAAACATGGCCGACGTGGTGGCACTCCAGCGGTCTCACAGGTAACATTGGGTTCTTGGAGTTATTCCCCATTTGGGTGGCTCTGATGGCATGGCCAGACGACTTCAGGGACCGCTCAGTGGTGTTTTGGTCTGATAATATGACTGTTGTCGAATGCATTAACCAACAGGCAGCACGCTGCAAATGGATCTTGAGATTGTTGAAAGAAGTGGTGCTGCTTTGCATGAAACTAAATGTACAGTTCAGGGCAAAACATGTGCCAGGCGTACTGAATCGTGCAGCTGATGCACTCTCTCGTTCACATATGCAGACGTTCAGGGGTTATCTACCTACAGCGGACCTAGTGGCGGCACCATTCCCCAAAGCACTATGGCTAATCGGTGCCCCGGATTACAAGACCTCGTGGCAGCAAGCTTAGCCCCTAGGACAAGGAAGGCATACGAAGGAGCGTTCCGTTCCTATTGCACATTTTTGGGTCCGACAGGGAGTCAGAGCTGGGGTCAGGAGGAATGCTTTCTGGGGTTCCTGGTAGCGCTGCACAGAGAAGGCCGATCAGCGGCTACGGCCAATAGGCATAGGGCGGCCATTTCATTCATGGCGCAGGTGCATGGCATAAAAGACCCGACGGGTTCCTTTTTGGTTAAGAAGGCCCTTCGCGGCTGGCAGCGCCTCGAGGGTCGCAAGCAAGATGCGAGGCACCCGATTGGCCTAGACAGGTTGTCTCTACTTGTAGCGAAACTAGACGAGACGTGCTCCTCCCATTTCGAAGCAGTTCTGTTCCGGGCAGCTTTCGCAATAGCATTCCATGGGGCTATGCGGGTGAGCGAACTGGTCGCAAGGAATAAGAAAGACATTGAGGGAGGCTTGCGCAGGGATCACGTCCAAATTAGGGGTGACTCGATGGTGGTCTCGATAGCCAGGTCCAAGACCGACCAGGGGGCTATGGGAAATAGTGTTGTCGTGCAGCGCGCGCGAGGGTCCCCCATGTGCCCGATAAAGTGTATAGAGGAATACTTGGCACTAAGGGCGACTACATGGGGGGGGAGTTTGCTGAGACACAAGGATGGCACCCCACTGACGAGGTTTCAGTTCCAG
This sequence comes from Lissotriton vulgaris, assembly GCF_964263255.1. Lineage (NCBI taxonomy): Eukaryota > Metazoa > Chordata > Amphibia > Caudata > Salamandridae > Lissotriton > Lissotriton vulgaris. The sequence goes on along the minus strand of NC_141685.1, from coordinate 468,808,341 downwards.
AGGGTGCTAGCACTGACAATCGCTGCTGCGGGCATGGACCCGTGCGATTTTGGGACCCACTCCTTTAGGATAGGGGCTGCTACTGAAGCTACAGCCAGGGGTCAGAGTGCGGAGGAAGTGAAACAGTTGGGACGATGGTCCTCGAATTGCTTCAAAAGGTATGTGCGGTTGCACATGTTGTAAAGATCAATTGACATGCACTCACGCTTCTTGTCTTTTGTTTGAATTACAGTTTCGCGAGCCTGTCACACGGGGCGGAATTTGCAGTCGACCCAGCACCAGGAGACCAGCGGTCAAGGACCACCGTCTGGAGAGAGAGTGGTATGGGTCGTGGGCCACTCATATGTGAGGCGCGCCAGGGACGTATTCAAAGCAGGTGACGCGACTCACACGGCTGGGGAATACGGGTACAGAGTGGCCTTCCATGGGAAGGGCGGGCTCTGTTTTGACCAATTCGAATCATTTTTTGAGGGTCTCTTAGGGCGGCAAAGGTCACCGCCATCTGTAGTCATAGTACACCTGGGGGGCAATGACTTGGTGACACTGGGTAGACAAGTGTTGTTTGAACAAATTTTGTCTGCTGTTAGCTGGTTGGCTAAAAGAATTCCGGGGTGCACCATTGCCTGGTCCCACATGATTCCCAGGAAGGTATGGCGGGGGGGCCTTTCGGTGTCAGCACTAAACCATCGGTGAAAAGGGTTAATAATAAAATTGGTAAATTGTTTCGCTCTTCGCAGTTGCATAGCATTCCTCACGGGTGTATTCGGGGTGATCTCATGTATCTGAACCATGGGGTCCACTTGTCCAGGGAGGGGAATGATTTACTCATAGGAGACTTCATAGCATGGCTAAGGGGTTTGAGGAAGCATGACCTTTAGGAGGAGTTGGGGGGGCCGGATAGTCGGTCAACTATCCGGCCTGTGGCGGTAAGGTCATGATCGTGAGCAGTAATTTCAAGGTCCCTAGAGGGGGGCGCCACCCAGAATGGATGGGAGCGCCCGGGGGGAGGCGGCCATTGGCCCCTCCCACGGGGAGGCGGCACCCACTAAGGATGGGTCGCCTAGGGGGAGACGGCCATAGGCCCCTCCCAGGGGGGGAGGCGGCTAGATGCCCCTCCTACTAATTTCCCGGGGGCCGGATATCCGCGACAGCGGATAGAGAGTGTGGGGATGGGGGGGAGTCCACGCTGTCCTTCCTACAGATACCTCACACGGGAACTCGGACGACCTTTAAGATGGCGTCGAGTGGAAAGGGGGCCCCCACCAACACAAGGGAAGTTACAGTTGGCAATGAGGGTAGAGTCCTCTGCGCATGCGCCACTCACACCGTGAGGGCGAGAGTTTTGGTAGTAGGGATCTGACACCGGTTAAGACCTTGCCGTTGGCCCTTAATGCTAGGATGTACAATTTTAATTTAGAATGTATGCATTTGCAGGATGTTAGACTCGGCTAGGAAACCTTTGTATTAGAGATCTGTTAAGGTTAGCCAAAGAACATGTCTTCATCGAAATGTAATAAATGTAAAATTGTACATAATTATGAAACTTTTATTTAATGTTTTACATTTTGTTTCATATTTTAATAAATACGGCCGGGAGGGTGACTCCCTCCCGCCTTCCAAAAGTTCAAACCTGTGTCCGACTTCTCCCATCCTTGGGGATTGTGTTGGGAGGTGTGGCGGTGTGGCGGGCATCCCGGCCATACAGTCACAGTGAAATATTGCGCATTTGCAATGAAAAAACTGCATCGGGGTTGAAAAGCGGGAAATGCCGTGAGTTCCAGACAGGGCAATGCAGAGGTTTCGTGCAAGATTTCACTTACATAATAAAAACTTTGCACACTTCTGTAAGTATTAACAGAAAGCACTATATACAAAATTACAATGTTATACACTACAGGGTTCTGCATAGTTGGTCCTGGCGGGTCGGATCAATGCAAGAATTCTATCTCCATTTAAACAAATGTAGTTATCTAAAACATCTGGCTTGGATCCCGCCTTCTAGCACCGACTAGAACCCTGTTATACAGCAAAACTTCTGAACTTCTTCTCATGAAAGTTCCAAATATCTGCGTGGAAGGGTTTAATTCAGGGCTGTTTATAGGTTTTGGGGTATAAAAAGTTGTTTTGGGTTCTAATCCTAAACAGCACTGCTTGCTAGTCATCTTATTATGTACTGAAGAACACTTCTGTCTTAGGGTTGGCATTCAACCGCAAAGCAATGCCTACGGGGACACCACAATGACTGTGCTCTGTGGGCAGGATGCGGAGATTAACAAACACATGGTTCCACAAAATGAGACAATTGCGTCTTACATTTGTTTCTACCAACTGACATGAACTACAAATCCCAGAATGCACTGGATTGTTAAATCAAAAGACCAGGACTCAAACACATCTTGGCATCTATAGTCAACCGTAGCTTTTTAGCTAAAAATGACATTGCATTCTTGGACTTATAGTCCCTACTCTAGAAAAGGCCTTAAAAAACCTATCATACAAAATACATTGGTTAGAGCTGGGAATAACTAAAAGCCTCAAAAATTACAGATGACACAAAGTGGCTATTAATGTGCTTTTTTACTAGCTTCCACCTAAAGTATCAGTCACTTCAATTCAGTTGCTGAATATTAGTTTTTGGATATTGGACTATATGCATAAGGCTCGGAGAACAAAAACATGCTTGGCAACACGATTGCCAGACATTTTGGCCTAATGTTGTCCAAAGTCATTCTGGGTGATTTTGACTAGTACTGATTTTAAATTCTCTTTTTGCCATTGTTGGAAGTGCATGAAGTGCAGGACTACAAGTGCCAGAATGCAAAGACAAAGAAATAGGACTAGATGAGAGATGCTTGCATGAACAACTTCTATTCCTACAAATGTTCAATAGAAAAATATAAGGTCGGTTCTGAAGATTGAAAATACCAAGTGAATCCAACAGGTAGCACTTCACGTGAATAACCAGTTCTGAAATACAACTGGAATCAGGGAGAGCTCCCTACCATTCTATTATGCGCTCAGACTAGAACTATCAGGTGTCCCAGGTCTCAGAGTACTTCATTATTTGAGGGATTTTGTTTGCATTCTGGGAAATGTAGTCTACTTTATCGTACAACAATATCCGGTCTACAAGTACTAGAATAAAAACAAATCTGGGCTGGATGAAATATTAACAGTTGGGTCTGTGAAACATAAATGCACCGTCAGTTACCCGCATGCTCTGAACTGGACATTGTAGAACCCATTTGTAAGAGGTTAGCTGAAATTAGCAGCTGAGTTGGTGTATGTGGCATTTCTTCCATGGTGGTGGTTTAATTTATGGGAATAGAGGATGTATGACGTAACAACGCATACTTTTTCAACGCACACCGTTACAACGCAATTTTTACCTCGCAGGATCCTTTACAACGAAAGCCTTTACAACGCATGACATTACATAGCAGATGCTATTACGACGCATGCCATTACAACGTAAGTCTAGGTAAGTATATTATTTTTTTAATAATTAATCAGAAAGGAGAAACAGACACTTGTTACACTTCTAGACCATTGGTATAGAAGATTTTAGAGTAACCTCAAAAAACCCAATGCTGATGTCGTTGTGCGGTATATCTGTTTCATCCGCCCCGCATTAGGGTTTTCCGGGGCAGAGCCAGCACAAGGCGGAATTCCGAATACACGCGGCTCTGGGTAAAGCAGTTGCGATATCCCCGATGCAAGAAAGAGTTTCTCCGGTATAAGAAACCGGAGGAGCAATTTTCCTGAAATAAAAACTGGAACCTACTTTGGTAAAACTACACAAATGGTGTGAGTAATAAGTCCATTGTTTATTTGTATGTGAGTCCTGACGAAAGCTCTATAGACCCCTAGGGCCCAGAGAGCTGAAACATGTCGACGTTGTATATATAACACTACCTAGATCCAGTAACTCGATCTACAAAGTAGTACCTATTCTTTTTTAAGTAAATCTGGAAATCACACCAATATTAAAAGCCTTTAAGGGTGACTCTCCAGTTTTTAACTATTTTTTCCTTTTTTTGAGAATTTAATTTGCACACTTTTTTCTTCACTTCTCTGGACACTGCACAATAGACCAGAGGTGCCTCGGGTTGAGGCGGGCAACACCACTACTTTTGGAGTACCCGATGATAACTGCCAATAACCCTAATGCGGGGCGGATGAAACAGATATACCGCACAACGACATCAGCATTGGGTTTTTTGAGGTTACTCTAAAATCTTCTATACCAATGGTCTAGAAGTGTAACAAGTGTCTGTTTCTCCTTTCTGATTAATTATTAACTTACCCTGGGGAATGAAACAGATGTCCCAATCCCTAATCCCTCTTTCTGATTAATTACTATTATTTTTTTAACAAATGTAATTAATAAATATTTACTTAATTTTATTTATTAAATACATTTTTTATTAATATATTTGTAAATATATTAATATATGTTTTAAAAATAGTGTAGGTGTTTAAAAATAATATACAAAATCCAGTTGGTGTAAAACCCAACCCAGCCCTGAACCCTAAAAGTACCCCTGTACCCCATAACCCAAACCCAGCCCTGAACCCTAAAAATACCCCTGTACCCCATAACCCATACCTAGCCCTGAACCCTAAAAATACCCCTGTACCACATAACCCAAACCCAGCCCTGAACCCTAAAAATACCCCTGTACCCCATAACCCAAACCCAGCCCTGAACCCTAAAAATACCCCTGTACCCCATAACCCAAACCTAGCCCTGAACCCTAATAATACCCCTGTACCCCATAACCCAAACCTAGCCCTGAACCCTAATAATACCCCTGTACCCCATAGCCCAAAACTATATATGTACAATTACTTAAATTAATTAATTTAATGTATTTTTAATATTAAATGTTTAAATAAAATGATATACTTACCTATACTTACGTTGTAATGGCATGCATTGTAATAGCATCTGCTATGTAATGTCATGCGTTGTAAAGGCATTCGTTGTAAAGGATCCTGGGTTGTAATGGTGTGCGTTGAAAAAGTATGCGTTGTAAAAGTTGCGTTGAAACGGTTCTATACCGGGAAGAGAAGGCAACAGGATGTAAACTAACTCGTATCAAAAAGGGTACCACTAATAATGCTTCCTACATCAGGAAACGCACGTAGATTGTATATTGCACAATTAGCCATGAAATATTTTTATGATTAAATTTTTGTATTATCGGTCTGTATGAGTTCCTTTTTTCTTTTTTGTTTCTAGGATGTTTACTTTAGAATTCGAATGTAATATAGTATCATTGGCTCTTTATTGATAAAATGAACTTTTGTGCAAATATGAGACTGATTTATGATACATGTTATCATTAATTGATTGATGAGTGTACATATATATACATATGGTCTCTCTCTTGATACCTCTCAAAAACTTTTTGAATAATAAATATGAATTTCTAATAAATCAGTATCCATGGGTTTGTACCCATATTTTTATAGATATTTGGTCCACGTTTAAAGATTTGTCCTATAGAGTTAATTACATATATAACAGGATGTAAATTACCAGTTTCTTTATGTCTTTGTGACAGTATTCCCCTAATAGCAAATTGAGATCCATTTGCACAGCTTGTTTTTTTACCTGGCCCACAGCTTTTCTGCTTTTAACTTTTCTGTGTCAGTGCAACTCTGGGCACTAGCTTGCCTCATCTTCACTAACGGCCCCACCAGACCGCCGGGGATGCCTGGTCTCACCCTGGAGATACCCATTAAGGGATCATCTCTCAGGGAAGCCAGGAAGGGTTTCGCAGCGGTCGAAGCGCGGAGGTACCCCTTCGGGAGTGATTCCTGCGCTATATAAGCACACAATTAATGGAAACGTTACCCGGCGTGGCATTACTTCGTTCCTTCATGCCAGGGTAGAGGTTTCTCCATTCTCACTCATAGTCCACAAATAAAAAGACTCCCATATGGTGGTCTCTCCTGCGCACCCTTGTGCAAACAACATTTGCCTCACAAGAGAGTCGAGAGACACACTCACAGCCCTATCCAGCGTGGACAGAAATGGCTAATCACTGCATGACTTTACAATAAGCCATTACAGTGATTGGTCATTTCTCCGTGAGCAGACCCTCCCACCCGCGGTGGAATTTGAGATGCATCTGCTTCTACTATAAACGGTTGAGATGAATCAGGATGTTTTAGAACAGGGGCAGTAATGAAAGCATTTAGGAGTTTAGTAAAGGCTTCTTCAGCTGCAGAAGACCAGCAAAAGGAAACCCCTTTTTTCAAAAGCTTAGTAATGAGAGTTTCCAGAGCTGCAAAATTATCAACGAAACACCTATAGAAGTTGTCAAAGCCCAAGAAGCTCTGTACTCCTTTTACCGATGTTGGGGAAGGCCAATGCAGGATAGTCTCTATCTTTGGTGGATCCATTGTTACTCCCTCAGAAGATAGCACAAATCCCAAAAAGGTAACTTTTGATGTGTGGACCTCACACTTATCCAGCTTCAAATATTAGTGATTCTCTCTCAAGCATTCCAACAGAGCCCTCACATGTCCTACATGTTCTGTGATAGTAGATGAGTATAGCAGGATCTTGTCAATATATGCTTTAGCACCAACATCTCTCTCAAGGCTTCATTAATAAAACAACTGAAACGCAGCAGGTGCATTACAAAGGCCATATGACACCACAAGGTATTCATAGAGCCCGAATTTTGTAAGAAATGCCGTCATCCCATTCATCACCCTCTTTAACCATCATTAAATGATATGCTCCCCTTAAATCCAATTTGATAAAAACTGGAACTGTGACTTGGTCCGCCCATGCATCCTAATAACCTGCAATAATATAATATGTCAAAGGAAGTTAAAATAAGGTCGGACAAGAGTGTGTCTGCCCTTACAGGTACATTTAATGAAACCCTGAGTGAGGCTAATAGAAGTACGTCAATCAAGAACATGTATGGTTGCAAACTGTTTGAGGGACTAGTCCACATGCTGAAATCCCCCAGAACCACAGAATTGTATGCCCTCAGACTTAAGAGGGCCTGGTGCTTAGCAAGACCAAGTTCAAGTGTGCTTGCAAGCCCCAGAGAGTGGTAGACTAGACCACAAGTGTCGGACAAGTTGTTAGAAGGAAGATGTTGAAAGTGACTAGTTCCTCTAGTTTGGAAGCTGTGAGAAAAGGCAGAATGATAGAGAGTTTTTCCTTAAAATATTGGCAAGACCTTCTCGAAGTTAAGTCAGGCGCTCTGGGTACAACATTTTCAAGGTGAGAGACAATGCCATTGCTGTCGCCAGACTTGAAGAGGTATGAATTTGCATCTCAGTCAGACATTAAATATCTCTATCCCTGTCTTTGATTAAGTCTGCCTCTAATGTTTAGAAAGTGAGTGGACGTTAAGTTAAGCAGCATACTTCCTGGCTGAAGGCACTCCAAGGGCAATCAGGCAAAATAGATAATGGAGAGTGTGCCAGGGAACGTTTAATGTGCTGTTTCCATCTGTAGGTGAAGTACAGGCGATTGAGAACCACTGGTCCAGGGTTCAGGACTAAGAGCCCAGCTGTAGGGTGGTTAAGTGCTATACTTCCAGGAGGGAGGCATATGCATTTGGGAAGCAGCACTGTTGTGTAGACTTGACATAATTGTGATTGTTAGATTGGTATAACTTTTGATTTTTCCACCAGGCATCTTCCAAAGAGAATCCATTGCTATGAAACAATTTTTTCAAAGTTTTCTTTGGAAGGGTGAGGGAGCTTCTGTATCTGTGTGAGTTTTGTCTGGTACACCACAAAATCAGTGGAAAGTTTCATTACTACCTCTTCATAACATCAAGAATTTATGACCAATTTAAGAGAAAAGTGTGTTGAAAATTAGCCATTTTACACTTTTCTTGAGGGATTGGTGGAAATTCTCCTCAAACTCACCGTAGGAACACTAGTCATGTGGAGCAATATTGTCGGGTATTTATACCCCACCGCTTTCAAAATTCACCAGCAACCTCTGGATGGCTTTAGGCCTTTTTACTCTTTAGGCTCTAGGCCTTTTTACAGCCTGACGGCACATTAACCCGGTTTTTTCACCATAACCGTTTGGATTATGCGCCCCCTTTTTGCCCTCTTTTTTCTCCTCACTACCGCTCTCCCAGCAACACCCCTCTCATCTCTCCCCCACCCTCCTTCGCCTCAGCTTCCCAACATGGCCACCTCTCGAGTGAAGACTGGAGCCAATTGCTACAAAATCATTTATCCTCCTGAACAGACTAAAGCTACAATAAAACGACTGAAGCATAACACTATTGAACGTTTCCCGGACTCCCTTTTTGTGGATCAATTTTTCAATGGTCGTCTTGGGAGGCTCAAAAACGATCTCATCTTCTTCACTCGCGACATCCCCTCTTGGTCCAACAGTTTTTACAATTCCCTGAACGTCGTCTCCTCCTCCTCTATCCCTTATGGGAAACAACTAAAAATTTCCCCCTCTGGGTGCTTCAATGGCTACCTCACTATCTCACTCTATAACAACGGTACTGTCATGATCCAAGGCAAAGACTCCTGCCTCTCGCTCTTTGACCACCTCTTCCCCACCTTACTCCCCGTCTCTGCAACCGGGTTTCCCCCTGACTCTCCTTCCAGCTCCACCCATTACTCCCTTTCTCCCCCGCCGACCCCACCCCACTCCAATTGGCTGCACTCTCGAGAAGCGCAGGCCGGCCCTTTTCCCTTCCCCCCCCAACTTACCTCATCTCCTATTCCTCCCCCCCACAGTATGTCCCCTCCCGCATTACTTCAGCCTTACCACTAGCTAACACGCTCCTCGTCCCCTCTGCACTATCACGATACTCCAATCTATTCTCCTCCTCCATACTTCTTCCCATCACCCCCTTCTTTAGTCCACCTCTCCTCCAACACTCTTCCCCAATTAACTGTCTCTATGCTCCCCTTAGCCCTCCTTCCGTCCCTCCTCTCCACCCCTTCACTCCCTCGTCATTCACCCCGTGTTTGCCACATTCCCACTGCATCTCGCTCCTCCCTCCTACTCCTCCAGTACTGCCGCACTACCCCCTTTCCCCTCCTAGGAACACCTTCCTTCTCCCTCCCTCGGGCCCAGCAGAACCACTTCCCCTCCTCAACTTCCCTTTCTCTCAACCCCCCTCACTCTGCCAGATGACCGTTCCCTCGCTGCTACCTCTCCTAACTGACAGGACCTCCGCAACTAATGCACCTCTTTTCCGCCCAAACCTCCTACACTCTCATGACGCCACACAGGCCTCCCCCCTCCTACTTTCATGCCGACGTGTTCCGCACATTTCTCCCTCTAAATTTGTCCCTAATTCCTCTCCCTCTTGCAACACCAACAATGACAACTCTCCCTTAACCCCCAATTCATTTACCCCCACTCCCAACCTCCACCCTTCCCCACCTGTGAACCCCATCCCCCAACACACCCCCTGTCCCCTCACCTCTCCCTGCCGTCCACCACCAATTCCACCCCCCCTTATTTCAATCGAGCCACCCAACCTTCCGTGCTCTGCCTCTCTCTCACTGGAAAATACGTTAGGCTCTCTGATCACCTCCATCTCTCAGCTGACAGCTGACATTTCACTTTTATGCTCCAAGATCCCCACCCCTCCATGCACCTCTACCCCCCCCCCAACTTCCCCAGAGATGCACCTCGCCCCCTCACCCCAAAACAGCCAAGCTCAACCCTTCGTCTGCAAGCGTCGTTAACTCACACAAGCCTTTGAGCGCCACCCCTCTTCAACAGGCATACCCTAGCAACCCCACTGTCTACACTATTCCGACAATCACCTCTGTCAGAACAAAGCGTCCACCTAAACCCTCCCGAGCACCTCCGCAAATGTACAATATCCCGATCACCCTTCAGAGCCCAAGTGCCCCCGTCACCAAAACAGTCTTGACAGAGCTGCGCTGTATGCTTCACAACTGCAGATCTGCAGTAAAACACAAACTTGAAATCTCCGACACCATCACCTTTCACAAACTTGACATGCTCTTCCTCACAGAGACCTGGTTCAAAGATACCTCGCACTCTATATTTGATCTCCTATTACCCACAGGTTATTCCATATTTAGGAATGACAGAACTGAAAACACGGGGGGAGGTGTTGCAGTCATCTTCAGAAACGCCCTCCAACTTAAGGCGTCTCCTAGCAGCTCCTCCCACACCTTTGAATGCCTTTCTCTTGAGCTTCAATTGCAGCACCGTTCACCGTTCAGATTCCATATCATTTACCGCCCGCCTCGTAGCAGTAGCTCTTCGTTTATAGAAGATCTCAAAAGACTTCATCAGCGACCAATACTCTCAAAGTGACAATCAGACCATCGTAGGTGACCTCAATCTCCACTGGGGCGCACCGCAAGACTCCTCTGCGAACTCACTGGCCACCTTCCTCTCGGCAAATGATCTTATCCAACACTGCACTGAACCAACCCACTCTAAGGGCGCAATCCTGGACCTTGTTATTTCTAAAGCAGGCTTGCTTTCTACTACTACCCCTATTCATGTAGACTGGTCTGACCACCACCTCATCCCATTCTCTCTTCAACTTTCACACTCTATAACTCTTGGCCAACCCAAGAGGGCCATCTCCTGGTTCCGTGATGCCAAAAACATTGATGTCGGTCCTCTCTGTGAATCAGCTTTGCTTTCACTTCCAAGGCTAGACCCAAACATAGCTGTTGACGATCTCACCTCCCAATGCCTCACAGTTCTTGAAGCTGAAATTAATAACGCCGCTCCACTCAAAAGCAAAAGGATAAGGCCCACTCCCTCAGCACCTTGGTTCAACAAATCCCTTTATGAGGAAAGGAAGCAGCTAAGATTTCTGGAGAAGCAATGGAGGCAATTGCCTTCCACTGACAATTTAGCCTTGCTTCGCACAGCAAGATCCAAATACCACAAGCACATCTTCCTTGAGAAAGCGACGCACTTCAAAACCCTCCTTGATTCCGCCAAAAATAGACCCAAAAAACTATTCGATCTCATCAAGACTCCGAGCTGCTCTCCCCCAACCTCCAAGGTGGAGGATTCTACAAAGAGAGCAGCGGATTTCGCTACTTTCTTCGATGGAAAGGTGAAATCACTTGTAGGTCAGGTTGCTCATCCTACACCTCCAGAGGAGCGCAAATCCTTAGCCATTTGGCAGAGCTTTGACCCCATATCTGAAGATGCCCTTCTCAAATGCATACGCGAAACAAAGCCCTCCAACCATTCGCTTGACCCTATCCCCAGTGCCATTGCCTTTGACTTCTATACCCATTCCCTCTCCTATTGGACCACTCTGATCAACCTCTCCCTCTGGCAAGGCTCCCTTCCTGTCCCCTTCAAAACTGGGCAGGTCACCCCTCTGCTGAAAAAGCCCACTGCTGATGCGAATGACCTCAACAACTTCCGCCCCATCACTAACCTTCCCTTTCTTGCAAAGATAACGGAAAGATGTGTAGCCAAACAACTCTCTCGTCATATCAAGGACAATGATCTTCTTGACAATTGTCAGTCCGGCTTCATCCAAAACTGCAGCACTGAAACAGCCCTACTGCAAGTGGTTGATGATGCGCTGAGGATACTCGACTCAGGGGGGTCCTGTCTGCTAATTCTCCTTGACCTCTCCGCTGCCTTCGACACTGTTAATCACAACACCCTCCTCAATATTCTTCAACAGAGAATGGGCATGGAGGGCACTGTGCTTAAATGGTTTGCATCCTTCCTCTCTGACAGATCTCAAATGATCAAAATAGCGAACAGTCTTTCTTCTCCTGTGGCGGTGGGTCAAGGTGTTCCCCAAGGCTCTATACTTGCACCCACATTGTTTAATCTCTACTTAGAACCACTGGGAAACCTCCTAAGCAAATCCGGGATTCACTATCATCTCTATGCAGATGACACTCAACTCTACCTCAAGGTTGCCTCCACTCATGATCTCTCCATCCTAAGATCTACTCTTGACTCCATTCAAAACTGGATGTCATCTCATCAATTAATTCTGAATCCCTCCAAAACTGAATTCCTCCTCTTCTCCTCCTCACTCTCTCCTCCCCCGGTTCAATCATGGATGGATCAGATGAATCTACTAAACAACAAACCCATCATTGTCGACAGCGCAAAATCTCTTGGTGTCATTCTAGACAAAAAACTCAATCTAACTCCCCACATCAATTCTATTGCAAAATCTGCTCGCTACCAACTGCGCCTTCTTTGGGGAATCCGTCGCTTCTTCCCGGAGCAGGACCTTATAACCCTGGTGCAATCACTGGTCCTCTCCAGACTAGACTACTGCAATTCTCTTCTTACTGGCCTCCCCAAATCTCACCTGTCCCCACTTAAGTCTGTCTTCCATTCAGCAGCTCGTTTCATCTATGGGGCCAAAAGAAGCGATCACATCACACCGTTGTTATCCACCCTCCGCTGGCTTCCCTTCGAGGCTAGAGCTATCTACAAGACCGCTTGTATCACCCACAAAGCCCTGCACTCCTCCTCTCCCCGCTACCTGGTGAATAAACTGAAACTCTCTGGAGGCTCTAGTCCTTCACGCAATGCCGAGAATCTACTGCTTGAACCTCCCACTTTCAAGAAGGAAAGAACAATGGCCCAATCCTTTTCAGGCAACGCAGTGAGAATCTGGAACTCGTTTCCGCCTGAGCTCCGGACCACCGCCTCCTCCCAGGCCTTCAAAAGGGACCTCAAAGTTCTCCTCCTCCAGAGACACCTCCAAAAGTAATTCACGTCCTCTTGCTATTCGGAGGAAGACTTCCCACTACTGATATTTTCTACTTTCCATGACCATGGGAGTGCCTTCCCAGTGTTTTCCTGTGGTGGGAGTGTCTGCCTTTTTGCAGTATTCTCCATGTACTTGTCTTCGGTGCCCTTTTGTAACGTGCACACAACACTTTGCCCTTATAACACACGGTTGCTACCTCTCACATGTTTTTACCTTTGATACTTGCACAAGTGCCACCTTGCCTACGTAACGCCTGTTCTTGTGCCTAGCACTTATTGCAGTATTATACCTCAAATTATACTCTGTTTTCTCTTTTAACTGCACACTTGTCACTTTTCCTCTTATGCACTTTTGACTACCTCATGTATTTTTTTGTTGTTCACAATTTTTACTACCTCAAGTATTTTGTTTGCTCACAATTGTCACTATTACCTTTACTACCTCATGTATTTTTGGTTGCTCACAATTTTTACTACCTCAAGTATTTTGTTTGCTCACGATTGTCATTATTACCTTTACTACCTCATGTATTTTTGGTTGCTCACAATTTTTACTACCTCATGTTTTTGTTTGCTCACAATTGTCACTATTACCTTATGTAACGTAACGTATGCTTTTGTAATCTGCTCTTTTATAATGTTTCTCATTATGTTTCATTTCTGTTCCTAATGTGAAGCGCTCTGACGCCCTCGGGTAAAGTCCGCGCTATATAAAAATGCATAAATAATTTCCTGCTCTCAGGCTCCACTTCAGACAGCGCCGATAAGAGGGATTGGTCCAGCGCCGGTGCCTAGGGTGCCTGGAGTGTGTGAGGAATCCCCGCCCCCTCACGAATACCACCGGGAGGGGGAGAGAGGGGGCAGCGGGTGCCTGAGATGTCTCTCACACTGAGCACACGAGCTTGGGCAAGGGGTGCCAGGGATGTCCCCGTCCCCCCCCCCCGCCCCCCCCCCCCGTACCTCTTGTATTTGGTTTGCTCTTGATACATGCACAATTGTCACTATTGCCTCATGTAACGTACCGTTTGCTCTTGTAACATGCTGACTTGTAATTTTTCCTCATGTTTCACTACTGTTCCTATTGTGAAGCGCTCTGACACCTTCGGGTAAAGTCCGCGCTAAATAAAAACGCATAAAATAAAATAAAAATAAAAATGTAACTCCCTGACGTATGATGGCTTGTGGCCAGGAGAGGACCGGGGGTCAGCAGAGTCAGCGAGACACGGGGTTCAAATATTGAAGACATCCACAGGAATCAAATATCAAAGACATCCACTGCCCTCCTTAATGATACTGGATGCATTTTGTGCACGTACATAGACAACAGCTGTGCCCCACAAAACTACCTTGAAGTGTATCCACTTCAAGTTCCTGTAGCATTCCTATATATTAACGCAGGATGGGTACAAACTGGAGTAACACTTGTGGTAAGCCCCAGAGCCTTTTATACACGTGGTGGAACTGTCTGTGCCAGCACTTTAAAGTAGTCTAGAGCAGCAATTAATATTCTAGATGACTTCACGGGGTTGCAAAAAGAACTGTATATTAATTATGTCAGTTTCGACTCTGATCAGTACACAAAAAAGCAAATGTGAAGCTTTGTAGTGACATCTGCGCCTTCCCACTGCAGTTATGGCTGGTCCTAAATAATGCAATCGACATTCAAGTGTCACTTGTTTGTCCGAACAGCCTGGTACTCAGGGGCGAAGACCAGCAGGCGCCCAGTTGACATAATTTAATTGCTGCTTTGTGTACTGTAATCGGGTAATTATAATAAACACGTAAGCAAGAAAAGAAATGTTCTCATGTTTAGCGTACAAAATAGACACCAAAAAGCAGCCACAGATTTTCAAACCCACTTGCTGAAGGCTGCAAAAACTGCATCCAGATTGGGCTGCCTCTTGTCATTGAGGGATTAGTTGTTTGTGCAAAACTGAATCAGAAAGTCATTACCCGAGGGCCCAATTAGTAGGCTTTTTAACAGCATACTTGGCTGGGGATTTCACCGAATCCGTTCTCCAGAATGAGGGTTGCAGAGAAGCCAGTGAACACGTCGGTCTCAGCTAGAGCGCAATATTACCATTCGTGCTGCTACACAGGAGAAGTTTTCAGCAATGCTTGTTTTCATTTATTGACTTTTGGGCACGATATCAATAAAATGGTTATGATGTAAAACATTATGTGCAGTGTCACATAAAGTGATAAATGGAAGTGGAAATGTTGGTCTCTGACACAATTTTAGCTGACTCATGTCTTAAACGATTAAGGAGCGGCAACACCAGTATTTTAACACATAAAGTAGTATATAGTTGTTTGTCACTGGAACTTTAAAAGACAGTGCTGCTTTCTGCTTGAAATGGAGCAACATTCGTGGCCACCTCTAAAGTAAATGCAAAGCACAGTAGCACGATACAAAAAGTAACGACACAACAAAACCATCAAAACAAAAAGCAACACAATAAACACAGCATATACCGATAATAACACATTGCAAAAATGCACCACAAGAAAACAACAGCAAAAAAACAACATAACACATAATCACAACAACAATGCAACACAACATTGCATAAATATTTGTGTCACATATTATCACCTCCTTATGTCTACCTTCAAAATATGGTGGTAAAATGTGTTTGTACCAAGCACTCATTTACCTATCACCAAGGACATGTAGTAGCCCTAGCAACAAGCATTGGCAAAGCCAATTGGCCAGACATTGTGTGCCAGTCTTTTGACTTTGGCAAATCTTGTTTTGTTCTGTCACGGTTTTTGCAAACCTTATTGTTGGGGAAACTGACACTCATTGATAGACTTGTCATACTTGGCCTGGTTTCCCCTGACTTTTTTGCTTCTTCCTCCTGTATTTTGACGGTATGATGGATTTAGTTTTTGCGGGCTTAGATGCTTTGGGCACTTTGCCACTGTTGATCAGTGTCAAAGTGCAAGTGCTCCCTGTGTAAATTGTTAATATGATTAGCTATCCATGATTGGCATATTTACAGTGTGCTGGGTGTGCCCAGGGCCTGTAAATCAAATACCACTAGTGGGCCTGCAGCACTGATTGTACCACCCACATGAGTAGCCCACTAAAGGTATCTGTATGTCTGTGCACACAGCTTTAAACTGCCACCCTCAGTTTAAGGCGACTATCTATCTCAAGGAAAACAACTATATTAATACATGTTCACAATTCGCTTACCTGAATTGTGAAAAAGATAAAGAAATTACCTGTGAATATAAAATAATGGGTTTTCAAAAATTCTGCAGTGACAATACTACAATGTATCAGCTTACTATCAGATGCAAACTCTCACCTGGTATCACCGTGATCATCAGGTCATTCAGGTAAGCGAATTGTGAACATGTATTAATATAGTTGTTTTCCTTGAGATAGATAGTCGCTTTTTTGATAAACAATACAGACTCTCTTTGAACATAAGAAGGATATGAAGTAGAATAGGTACTTCTCAACAGTTATTCAGGTAACACATAAATGCACATCTGGTTGGTAACATAATAATTCACAAGTTGTGTCATGATTGCAGTTTGAACAAATTACATATGGAAAGTTGAACTGTTATTTTTGAATTTAACTTTGTATAGGCTCATATTGGCATAATTTAAAATTGTTTCCTTGTTCTTCTTTATAACACAGGTACCCCTGATGAAGGGACATTTGTGAGTCCCGAAATGCATTGGGTTTCCCAAGAATTGTAATTGCTGGTAGAATTCATGCTTAAGAAAATGTATTATGGATTCTTAGTGTTAAATTACAAAAAAGTGTAATATGTGAAGAAATTAACATATTAAATGTGTTGATGAAAATCGATAAAATATTGTTCAAATGATTTTGTAAATCTTTTTTAAGTTGATGCATGTTGTAGCCCTAGCTGCCAAATCTTGGGGTTAGGCCACTTTCACTTTTAGAAAGTAGGCATTTTCTTGTTTAACCATTCTGTGTGCCTCTGCTGTTTGTGTATTGGCTGTCTGCTTGTGGAGTGATAGGACCTGGGAACTACATTCACTGTAGGGAGTCACAAGGGGGGTCGTGGTGATGTTCTGTCTTTCCTGAGTGACTCATAACTGGCAGTAGCGGCTGCTACTGAACCCAGTTTAGGGGCGAGGGCAAGAGGGTGATGAAAAAAGAAGAAAAAAACCACATAAAATATGCCGGACGACTGGCCGCCATCTCTCCTCCATCCTCTTCTTCCTATCTCTGGTCCCTCAGCAGGATGCAGGAAGCACCCGGCTCCCAGCCTCTCGATAGCCAACCACAATGCTGCGATGCAGTGTTGTGCTTGGTCTGAGCACCATGGATGGGCTCAGCTAGGGAATGGGGGCCTGGGCATGTTCTCCACGCAGGCTATAATGCAGCCTACATGGAGAAGATGCAAAATGTGCTTGAATGTTTGGCTGGCCCAAGAGGGTTGGGCAAACAGTCAGGTGCACTTAGGAGTGGGCAAAGCACTCCTCCCCTCTTCCTCTACTTCACTGCTGTGAAGCAGTGGGGCGACGCTCCTCCACCTTAGAGGAGCAGCCGCCACTGATAGCTGGGCTGTGAATAGACCTTGGCTGCATTTAGAGTGGAGGGAGGGGTTTCACTTGCACCTGAATAGGTTGTATCTCCTTTGCAAAATGCTATCTCAACCTCCTGTGGTCATGCTGCACCAAAAAGGACAGAACTGGTATGGACTGGGTTCAGAAAACCTTGCCACAAAGAGAACAAATAGAAAATTGTGTATAAGTATTGGACCTTAAGCCCCAGAGAATTAGATCACTTCTGGACTCAAGAGGAACCTCTACCAAGGAGAAGAGTTGGAGAGCTGTAAGGATAGTACTGTCCCTTTGCTAAGTTGCTTTGCTGGTTAGGCCTGTAGTTGCTACTTCTGCCAAAGAGAGGACAACAACTGTAACTTTGCTGTGAACCTGCTTGAAGAAGAATCTACAAGTGCTTATGTGTGCTTGCCTCCTGTTCTGAAGTCTCAGAGCCACAAAGACTTCTCCTGCACCCACTGACCAGCACCTGGTCTCCTCTGTGGACTCCTGTTCCTGTATTCAAAAGGGTACCAATTTCATTTTCAGGTCCCTGAATACCGAGGCCAGGGGCACCGCTCGTGAAGTGTACGAAGCACCCCCTCCCCTGCTCCGCAGCTCCGACATCTGTTGATGCCAGCCAACACCTGTCCTTATTGGCCTACCTATTGCCAGTGCTCGTACCGATGCCGTCACCACCAGCATCCCATTATCGTGGAGCCGATAACCAACAAGGGTGTCCTCAAGAACTCTCTGATGTTGCTTTCATCACCGGAACGGATTCTTCACTGCCGACACCGCCTAACTTCCCCATTCCTGGATTTGACACCTTGCCTTTTCACAGACTTGACGCTTCGCCTTCCCTGTGGCAACCTGGAACCGGCCTCGCCTTGGCACTGACACCTTACCTCCATGATGCTGTGCATCATCTGCTGACTTTGTTTCCAAGGTACTGTAGTTTGGTGGTCTGTGTGACTTCAAGCCCGGCTAGCGCACATCACGATCAGTGGCGTACTTTTGATTTATGCCTGTCATGACGTGGTAATAGCCCCAAGTGGAGCTATTTGTTTCTAAAAGTGTTATTTTTGAAGTAACTGTTCTAAAAGTCATATTCTTGATACATGTACTTGGGATTTCTGTCCCTTTGGTCTTGGTTGGTATAGATAAAGATACTTTATTCTTCTAAACTAGTGTGATGTCCATTTGTGGTGTTTTCACTGCGGTACTGTCAGTTTGGGTACAAATACTTTACACATTGCCTTTGGGATAAGACTGTCTGCTGATGCCAAGCTACCAAGGAGATGAGCAGGGGTTTTCTGAAGTATGTGATCCTCTTGCCCTGACTAGAAGCAAGGGTCGCTACTTAGACAAAGGTGCATACCTCTGCCAACTATAAAACCCAATTTCTAATACTCATCAATCAAAACAAAGCCATTGGCTAAGGGCAAAAATGTTTTTTTGCAGAAAAAAGCACATATGACCTTATTAGTCCCTGGCCTCAATGGAAACACATTTGTGAGTTGATGTGCTCCTTGTGAAAGAGATAAATGCCACAACTCACAGTGAAGTTAACCATTGACTTGTAACACATGTAACACACAAGTTAACTAATCCTGGCTGTTCTGGGACTTAATAATAATGCCTTTATTGCATGATTAATTAAAACCTTTGCAAAAAAGTAAAACATTAATTCACATAATATAGCTTCACCATTAAATAATGATAAAAGATTACAAAATATGTTGTAATTCTGTAAAATTGCAGGGGAATAAAAACTGATAGGTAAAGTAGTTCTTCAGTAGGTAAAGTAGTTCTTCATAGTTAGTAAAATAGTTTGTCCTCATGCTTGTTCTCGTGGATGGAAGCATCCCGTGAAGTGATGTTTATGGATAGTACAAAGTTCAATGAACTCGAAGCCGGCCCATGAAGACGGCTGACAGCCTAGCAGCCAAGGTAATATTCGTAGATCTAATCGAAGCTCTTTTGGTCGGGGCTATTATACATGTCTCATGAACCGGCTGGCGTAGCATAAAGACCGGTGACTTGTGGATCTTCCAGACTTAGCTTTACGTTTGCTTCCCACATAAACCGAACAAGGCTGCAAGACAGGCAGATATTACTGCCCTTAAAACAGGCCTTTACCGCCTCCCTGCAATATCAAACCTGACTTGCAATCAGGAGCTGTTTTAGAAACTGTCTTCTTTCCACTCTCAAGCCATTGCAGATGCATAGTATATGTATTATATCTTCCAATAGATCTCCACACAGTCTGCAGTAATTAGAGGAGATTGTTCGTTTCCATGGAGGAAGGTGGGGCTTTGCTGGTAAGATTCCCAGCCTCAGATGAAGGAACCGTTCTTTTGTTATTCTTGAAAAACCTGTTCCTAAGTATAATTGGGGCTTTGATGACTTGAAGCTCTGGATTACGAACCAGGCGTGGGCCCTCCTGCTAAGGGTAGCTTTATCTTCTGCAAGAGATGCGATATTTACTGATTTGTTTACCAGGACCTTGAAGCTTTTCTGGGATGAGCAGGAATCCCATAGGTCCTGTAAAGCTAGCAGCTTGATTGCTGAATGAAGGTAACTCATTGCTGGGCTATCATTTCTCCTTGAGATTTCGAACCACTGGTGTGAATTCAATATGCCCGGCTCGGCCCCCTTTATTTTAAACCAGCATTTGGCGTAGGCCCCTTTCCGTGAGATTTGCTGCTTTTGCAATCCGAACTCTAGTCTTATTTGAGCTGGTGAGGTAAATTGCGGGAAGATTAAATGTTATTCTTAGGGCCTTGGCAACCGCTGTGTCCAAAGTAGCCTCATCTCTTCCTCCCATTGCTTCACTTCCATAAGTGATAGAGGGTAGCAGCCGCGCTCGAAGCACTTCGAGCAAAGGGAGAAGGCTAGGGCCGGTTATTTTTTGCTTGATATTTTTTAAAGCAACTGCCAATACGGTCCCTCTGCCTCTGATGGATGCTCTCTGTTTGGAAAATGAGAAATTTCTCTCAAATATGATTCCCAAATACTTGTACTCCTCTGATGGCACCAGCAGCCGATTGTTCATTGACCATCGCGGGTAGGGTTTGTTGGGACCTTGGTTTAATACCTTTACTTTAGATTTTTCCAGATTTATGGTCAGCCCATTTTTACCAGCGAAGGTACTTGTGGTGTTTATCAGATGCTGGAGGCCGATTGGAGTACGGCTGATTAGTAGCAGATCATCAGCATACAAGAGGTTCGATAGAGTTAAGCCCCCCAAGTTCGGGGCGTGATGGTTGCACTTGTCCAGCTCAGTCGAAAGATCAGAGACAAAAAGGTTGAACAAGGTTGGGGCCAAGACACAGCCCTGCTTCAACCCTTTGGTAGTTGGAATTTTCCTAGACAGGGTATCTCCTGCTCCAAGTTTAATCTGGGCCCAAGTTTCGGAATGAAGCAGGATTAGCTGGTTTAGAAGGATTGTGGGAATTTCCCATCTCACTAGTTTGGCCCAAAGTATCCCCCTGTCGACGCTGTCAAAAACTGCCTTATAGTCGATAAAGCAGACAAATAGCGGTTTGTTGATTTGTTTAGAGGCGTCAAACAGAAGAGTAAGGGCGAGAATATTTGTTGAGGTCCACAGACCTTCCTGGAAGCCAGTTTGATTGATGGGAATTAGGTTTTTTTCCTGAGCCCAAACTGTAAGTTCATTTAACAAGAGCCCTGCATAGAATTTGGCTTCAATGTCAATTAAAGCAATGAGCCTATAGTTCTTTGGGTCTGACATGGGTCCCTTTTTGTGGATCGGTGAAATAATTGATCCTTTCCAGGAGTCAGGGATTCTCTCACTTTCCAGGATGTGATTATAAATGGGAAAGAGAGCTTCAACCCAGTAGTTCGAATCCTGTTTAAATATGATTGGCGGAAGACCGTTGGGGCCTGGAGCTCCATCTTTGCGACCTTTCTTGATTCTGCCCCCAAGCTGCTTAATTGTGAAGGCGATGGGAAGGACCGGTCCTTCAGATCTGGGTTGTTGTTGGTCACTTTGGTGCTCCGGTACGGCTTCCGCGGATTCGCCAACTTCTGTGTTGAAGTGATTCAGTAGGAACTTTGCCAAGATGTTCTCAGTTATATATAAGTTGATTCCTAGAGCAGATGGATTCTCTAGGATTCGGATCGTCTGCCAAAACCTGGCGCTGTTGTTGTTTTTTGCATCGTATATCAGTTCAGCCCATATTGATTCGACCCTTTCTTTTTTTGCGAGCCAGATAATTTTTTCCTGCGTGCCGTAAGACTCCTTAATTCGGACTGGATGTTATCAACTGGGCCATGTATACGAAGACTGCGCAATGCCCTGTTGATGTTGGTATTTAACTCCCTTAGTTCGGCATCCTGATGTCGTGAGAGGTGGCATCTTTTACTTCGTGCGTGCTTACTTGAGGCGTCCCCACAATTTTTTGATCTTATTAATCCTTCTGTTGACTTGTTTTTTGGCTTGGTTGGGTTAAAGCTATCCATGAAGTTCTCCCATGCTATTAAATGGCTGGTGCTTAACTGCTTACTCTTCTCCCATCTTTTTTTCGCGAGGGCCTGGAGTTGTTCTGGATCGCGGGTTTTGCATTTGATTCTCCGGGGGTTTGCTGTTATCATTAAATTTGTATCCTCCGTTGGGTAAGTTGTTGCTGTCCCGTAAACGTCGAGTGTGAACTCTTGGGGCTGGTGGTCGCTGTAATCCTGGTTTCCAATCCTAAATCCTTTTATTAGGCCAAAAATGGATAAAGACGTGAAAGTGTAGTCGATTGCGGTGTTACATTGGGCAGTGTGGAAGGTGGCAGCCTGTGAGCAGTCTCCCGCGAAACGCCTATATAAGGCAATCAAAGACAAATTTGTCAGCTCGGTTAGAAGGCCCCTGGAGATTTTGGATGACTTGCCCCATCTGCAGGCGTCGTGGTTAGGGAAACCCCATGCTGCATGGCGTTCTGCTGCCGGACTGTCTAGGTCAGTTCCTCCAGTCCCTCCAGTGAGGAACATATTAAAGTCCCCCGAGACAATATAATTTGAAGAACGTTCCGCAGTGATGAGATTTGTCAGTTCAGTTACAAGAGTGTTTACACCGGTTCTTTTATTGAGGGGGTGAATATAGGAATTGATCATTGTTAAAACTTCTTTATTTCTGTGACTTAATATTTGAAACTGTATTGTTTTTATTCCATTTGTTGCGGTATTTATTCTTGGTAGCTCCTTCACTGAATTTATCGATTTGATTGAAGCGTAGGTTGTAAGCCCACCTTTCAAATGCCCAAATTTTGAATTTCTAGTCCCTGAGAGATGTATTCTGGGACTTGCCTGTCATCTTTTAGCTTTTAATGTATACGTTCAAAAATGTCAACTTACAAAGTGATGTTTGCTGAAAAACCATGACTGCCTCATGAACTAATACTTATATTTTAACATGTATCCGCTTTCCAGTAATCCTCAGCTTTCTGCAAAAATGGGTTGTCTCTTTTCACTTCTTCTATGCAAAGCACGCTTAGGAACCACTATCTTTAATGATCTCAAACTAGAGAAGTTACTGCCCAAATCCCCAAATAGCACAAACCTCTGAAGGTCAACCTGATTCAAGTATACCTTTCTGTAAAATGCAGTTTGAAGATGTCTGAATTCTGACATCTCACCTAATGTTTAAATATATGAGTTTTGAGTTGAAAGGGATGTTGATTTTTTAAATTTTTTTAATTTATTTTTATATAAGGTATATACAAAAACACAAAGCTGTTATATGGGTTAATCACCGTTGGCATACACACAATAGTACAGTACATTTTGTGCGGTTCTCCCCTTGCTGGCTAGAATTTGATAGAGGAGCAGGTGTAAGGAGGAAAAGTATAGGAAAGGTAGAAATAAGCGGAGGGAGAGGATAGGACGGACAGGTAGAGAGATATACCATCCTGACTTAACAAGAGAAGCCCTTAGTATCGGACATGACAGTTGCATTTTATTCCCCACCCAGCGAGGTAGGGTACGTCATTGTGCGGCACAACAAGAGTGTTCGGGTCAGTTTCTTATGGGGGCTCGTAAGGGACCAAGGCCTTATCCAAGACTTCCCAAAGACCCTTTGATGACGCTTTCCAGGGAGAGTATTACAGCGCCAATCGATATGCCCCTCTGAGGTGGGTGACCCAGTTGAGCCAGCCTTTGTAGGTAGTTTTGGTGGTGTCCTTCCAGTTCGTAAGCACCAGTTTGACCGCAGCTGTCAGGAGTAGGTCCATTAGTTCGGTTTCTCCGTCGGAGGAGACGTCGGTTCGAATAAAAGCCGTGGTGAGCGAGGCAAAGTCTCTTATAAGTTTGCATTTAATCACCCTGTCTATGAAATCAAATACCCTCCCCCAGAACCCCTTGAGTATTGGGCAATGGGAGATGAGATGCGCTAGGTCACCCTTAGCAGAGTGGATTTTCCCTGAGACCTAGTGTGTGTAAGCGGTCTGGGGTCCAGAATGTTTTGTGGAGTAGCCACAGTTTTGTTTGCTCCAAGACTGTGGTGATCTTATTTCGGGTGGACGAGGACCACAGGGTATTCCACTTGTGTTCGTTTAGCGGGGGTGAATATTTTTATCCCAGTATTTCTTTGTTTTGGTGTTACGCTTGGTAGTTTTAGGGCATAGTAATTTGTATATTTGCAAGACTTAATGGCCTATTTTGTTGATGTTTGCTACTCATTGGAAGATGGAGGGTTGGTTACTGGCTAGCTTTGACTTTGATAAGGCTGCTTTTATCTTTAGGAATCTATATAGGTCTTAGTCTTCCAATTGGAGGGATGTTTTCAGGTCGGAGAATGTAATAGGGGATGTCCCTTTTTCCAGTTGGTGTAGGTGCGAGATGCCTTTCACTATCCATGTGTCGTATTTGAGACTTTTCCCCTTGTATTTGATGTTGCTATTAGCCCATAGCGATTCTGATTTGGTCCCTTTAATGCTGATCTCCATTTTCTTGTCGAGCTTTAGGAGCGCTATTTTAGCGTTTCTAAAGATCGGTTTAGAAGTGTGCAGGGATGTGTTTGTTGTTAGTAGGGCTAGTGGGCTCAGGTTGTTCAGAATGGCTTTTTCTACCTGTACCCACACCGGTGTGTATTCTGGCGCTTGGGCAACCCATTGTGTTCCTTGTTTAGATAGGAAGGCTAGTTAGAAGAGCTTAAAATCTTCTAGATTCACTCCCCCTTGTGGTTTCGGCAGTCTCAATTTCTTAATACTTTAAAGAATTTGGTGAACATTTTATTTACTTACCGGTAAAAGCCGTCTGTGAGGAGAATTGGGAGCATGCCTGACAGGTAGTTTATCAAAGGCGTGATCATCATTTTTAAGGTTTCGATTCATCCCCACCATGTCATGAATTTTGGTGACCAGGCTTCTAATTGTTTCTTAACTTTTCCTATTAGGAGTTTCTCATTGTGGCGTAGGGTGCTTATCAGGTCATTGCCAAAGAATATTTGATGTGACCTGTCTGCCAGGACAGACCTGACTCTCCTAGAATGTCTCTGGAGCAGTAGACGTTTAGTGGTTTGCATTCTGATTTTTCATTATTCAGTTTGTATCCCTAAAGTTTGGAGTATTCCGCTATTGTGGACATTAGCGCCTTTATTGAGGGCTTTGGTTGTTCTGTCATGATCAGAATGTCATCTGCATAGGCGGCAAGTTTTAATACGGCCCTATTAATATCTACCCCTTTTATGTTGTCATTAAGTTTTATGTCCTGATGAGGAGTTCGAGAGCCAGTAGGAAGACTGATGGTGAGAGCGGGCACCCCTATCTGGTTCCTTGTTGGAGCTTGAATGGGTCCGAGAGAGTTCCATTCACCGTGATGTGGGCTGAGGGAGTCTGGTAGAGGGCTATTGTCATCCTGATATAGTCCTCCCCTAGGTTAAAGTAGTGCATGCATTGTTCTAGGAGGGCCCAGGATACTTTATCAAAGGCCTTCTCTGCATCTAGTGCTATAGCTCTACTGCTGGTACTGGTCTTGTGGAGATTTGTTCTAGTACATGGCAGAATAGTCGTGTATTGACGCTAGACATACGATTTTGCATAAAGCCGACTTGGGCGTTACTTATTAATTTAGCTAGAACCTTGTTCAGTCTGGCCGCTAGGATTTTGGCGTAGAATTTACAGTCCGCATTGATGAGGGATATGGGTCTATAATTTTTCGGTAGTTGTTGATCTTTGCCTTCTTTTGGGATAACTATTATAGTTGCTTCTGTCATAGAATGTGGAACCTTCCCTGAGGTTGCTATCTGGTTAAAAACCCTTTTCATGGTTGGGGCTAGTTGGGTTAGGAAGGCTTTATAGAA
Organism: Lissotriton vulgaris; assembly: GCF_964263255.1. Classification (NCBI taxonomy): domain Eukaryota; kingdom Metazoa; phylum Chordata; class Amphibia; order Caudata; family Salamandridae; genus Lissotriton; species Lissotriton vulgaris. The sequence goes on along the minus strand of NC_141685.1, from coordinate 468,782,773 downwards.
GTCAGCAGTGTATCCGTCTGGCCCAGGGTCCTTTTTTTTTTAAAGGAATTAACTGCCATTTCAATCTCTGTGCAGTTGATTTCCTGCCCTAGTCTTGCTGTGTCTGCGGGGTCCAGCTTTGGGAGTCTCAGTCTGTCTAGGTATCTTGTGCACTCTTCTTTGTTGAGTATCTGGTCTGTTTTGTATAGATTTAAGTAGAAGTCTTGGAATGTCCAGAGGATTTCTTTGTGTCTTGTGTGTGCTTTGTTGTTTGAGTCAGTGATTGATGAGATGGTTACGCTTTTCACCCCCGAATTGATTGCTGATGCATCCCGGATTACCACGCATCGCACCTGTGTGGCAAGTTTTCCAGATGCATCACCCGTGGACCAGAACTGTCTTGAAGTCGCTCTATAGTCCGGATTGGACGCATCACTTCTCCTGCATGCAGCAGAGCTGTGGCATTGCTTCCTCAAGGACTAAGGAACTGACGGATCTCTTTATTTCATGACTTTTCCCATCTCTGCGGCTGTTTGGTCTTGTGAATTTTGATGCAGCTACAGATAATTGTGTAGAATCATGCATCTATAGTTTTCTATGGACCCAGTTGCTTGAAACCTTTGAAGATTCATATTCTTATTACATGTATGTTGAATTTGTGTAGATAGATAGATAGATAGATAGATAGATAGATAGATAGATAGATAGATAGATAGATAGATACTATAATAAAGGTCACAGTGTTGAGTAGTAATATAATAGTTAAATGTCTAAATAAGCACAACATACATGTGTACTGAAAGAAAACTAAAATGCCTGACAAAGCAGGATATACAGACTAAAAAGATTTTGCATGCATAACTGTAGTCCTAAGTTAAAATAGATACCAGCATGACATACAGTTCGATTATAAATTAACTTCACTGGTGCATACTAAAAAGAGGATAATTTTACAAAGAACAGTTTCAAATAGACACAATCTAGTATGCTGTAAAATAACAACAGTCAGATAAACTAAGACCACTCCAAAAGGAATTTAAAACTGCATTTGCAAGAGATAGGAACTGATAAAACTGGAATATGCCTTGTGCTAACATCTGATAGGAAGCGTCCTGCTACCACATCAGGCTCTAAACACAAAGGTAATGCAAAAGTAATAATACAGTAAAAACAAAACACTGGCACTCAGGGGAAATACCTTGTGAGTGGATGTGCTCATCATGAAAGAGCTAAATGCAGCCACACAAAGTAACATTATCAAGAGGTTGAAGACGACTGACCAACGGTCCCATGCTTTATGCTGTAGTGGTTGGAAGCAAAATGCAAAAGCCACAACAACAGACCAATTGATGGAGTGCTGACTTAAATCCCCTTTAAGTATGTATACTATACATATAATTTGAGTAAATCAAAAGGTCCAAGCTAATGCCAGACCTCAAAATATTTTGTGATCTGGCCCTATGTCTATAAGGAGGTTAAATTGTAGCCTTGGGTGAAGGTAAACATATGCCTTGTAGGTGTTGTGTACAGAGTGTTAGCTGGGGTGCATGGAAGCAAGGAAAATGGATACCCTGTACTTTAGTTGGGTACTAAAATCTAGCACTAGATGGCTGAAGTGGATCCCTCATTGCCCCTGACCCCAGTGCAGCAGCTCCAAATGCATTAATATTAGCTACAGCCCCAGTTACATATGTATCTTTGTGGTTTCTTTTGTCTTCATTTGCAGCAAAAAAGGCTTTTTGCCTGCCATAATTAGAATTCAGAATAATGACAACCTGTTGCAGCGTATAGCAAGCACTGGAAAAGCCAACAGGTGTATCTTATTTTAGGTATATGTGTTATTTTTTGTGATTGGTCATACAATGTTGTGAGAGGTTATATGTGAATTTGATGAAAATCAAACAAGAAGAAAAGGGTTCAAATTAATTTATTTCTTCAAACCATTGTGGGTAAATTCTTCTTTTAGAATGGCTTTCACCAGTTGAAAGGTTTATTTGAAATAATTTTAAAATCAATGTTAGTTCCAAGCCTGATTCACATATTATATTTATTAATGTAATGTGTCCCCTTGTCTAGTGCATTTCCGGTATTTTAATAAATGTCATTTGTGTATCATACTTTTAAGGTGTAATGCTTAGGTGTTTCTTTTTATCACTTTCCAGTTCCAATAAACACACCAGCATTAACACTTAAAAACAAATATTTCAAAAACATTTGTAGCTGTAAGTGTCCATTATTATGAGGACTGCTTGCACCAACATTAAAATGTCTATTACATTCATTATTTACAAGTGTATTGGCTTTACAAATTATATTTTGTTTGATTTCCTGTCATAAGTGAAAGTAAAACTATGTAATACACATATTCACCTTTAGCAATTCTAGGAACCAAAGATTTGTAAATGAAAATAATGCCAGGACATACTTGGTGAAATGAAACAACAAACAAATGTCCATAACTGTACTGTTGTAGCAAACTTGCCTCCTATTAAACTGCCAAGGGGAAACCTCCTCAAGAATGGGCATCTAGTGGGCACAGAGCAGGCACCTCGGTGATCTTATTTGGAATGGTGGGTTTGGGTTTGGGAGGGGTTGGTTTGGGAGTGGTTGGTGGGGTGGGTTTAAATGGGATCAAGGACAGGCCTGATAAAAAAAAAATCTGAATGAGGTGAAAGGACAGGATAGGCGGGAGAGGATAAGGTTTGGGAGGTAGAGGGAGCTGCAGTGAGTGATGTGCACGTGTCTGTTGTTTTTGCAGTGGCATGTGGGTCTGGTGTATATCATTTACTTTTGGGTATGTGTTTCTTGGCAGATGTACGTTGTTCATGTGAGTGTGTGCGTTTAGGTTAGGTGGATGCTGTTTTGCGTGTAGATGTGTCTGTGTGTGAGGGTGTATGGTATCGAGAACTACTGTTGAGGTGGTTGGTGTGGCTGTGGTGCATGTGGGTGTATGTTTTGTAGTTGTATGTGGGTCTGGTGTATGCTTGGATGTTTTTGGTTTCTCAGGTGTTTTGTATTTGTGTGAGTGTTGGCATTTGGGTTTTGTTGGTGTAATGTGTGTAAGTGTACCTTTGTATGAGTGTGCTGTTGAGGGGGCCCGTGTGGTTGTGGTGCTTGTGGGTGTGGTGGTGCTTGTGGGCGTGATGGTAGTTGTGGTACTTGTGGCTGTGCTGGTGGTTGTGGTGATTGTTATGGTGATTGTTTGTGTGTTGGTAGTTGTGGGTGTGGTTGAGGTGCTTGTGGGGGTGCTGATGGTACCTGTGGTGGTGATTATGGTGCTTGTGGGAGAGCTGGTTGTAGGTCTGGTGCTTTGTGGGTATGCTGGTGGTTGCGGTGCCTGTGGGTGTGGTGGTGGTTGTGGTGTTACTTGTGGGTGTGGCAGTGGTTGTGGTGTTACTTGTGAGTGTGGTGTTGATTGTGGTGCTACTTGTGGGTGTGGCGGTGGTTAAGGTGCTACATTGTGAGTGTGCTGGTGGTTGTGGTGCGTATGGGTATAGTGTCTTTATGTTGTTTGGGTGTGTGCTTGTGTTTCTTAATGTCTGTATTTATGTGTGGGTGTGCTGTTTGTGTCTGTTGGATTGGGTGCATGCTAAGAAGTGAATGTGCTTGGGATAGGGCTGGCACATTGGAATTGGTATGGGGAAGATTCCTGAGTTGGAGCACAAGGTTGGGCTGGTTGGAAGTTGTGGTTAGGGAGGAGGCCCTTCAGAGACAACTTTGGGATATTTGACTGACCTGCTGCTGTTCCGTGGTGCAACCAGAAGTTCGTTGCATGCGCCCTGCTTCCCTGGTGGGACTCATGGTTCCAGGGTGCACCGGCTTGTTTTCCCTGCCGTCAGAGTGCGCAAGTGATTGCAGATGCTGCTGCTGAGGGAGGCGCTGTCATCGCGCTACAAAGCACAGCCTTCCCCCACGCAAAGCGGGAAGCGTGCGGGCGGCTCCGGGAGAAGCCCGGGACAAGGGAGGGACCGTCTTAGGCCATCCGAGGCCGGTCTGGGCCCCCCCTTTTTGTCTACGAAATTAAGGTATTGGTGGTGTTACACTTTGTTGTTTATTTGCCGGATACATGGACTATAAAAAAAGTGACTGGTGCTGTGCTGAGATGTTGCACAAAGCCCCAAACAATTAAGTCTTGCTTCAGTAAATCATGTCAGGACAGGAACAAGACAAGAGGGGTCAAGGGTCAGCATGCCCCAGAGTAAGACTCCCCCTCGATTTGATAATAGAATAGGCCATGTGGGGAATGATAGTCCGAGGGCAGTTAATTATAGCCCAAGGGGGACAGACCTGATACCAAATCCTGACATCCTAAGATTACCTCCAACCGCATGTCCCTACATATTAGTACTTATAGGTGTGCCAGTCCTAAGGAGAGATCAGAAGGAAACCTGGAACAATCTTAGGAACAAAGTAGTTGATTGGCTCTCTAAATACAAAAGGTTTAACCATTACAAGTCGAGCGAAATCCTGATGGTGAGAAGGGTAGGGTGGGTGGGTGACTCACCAAAAGACATACAAGGTGACTGCATTGTTGTAAATTTTAGACACCCCCACACTGTCCGAAAGCTACTATGAGCACACGAGGAGATGTCAACCCAAACCACCAGTATTCATGCCCAACCGTTAGGATATTTCTATAAACCGGTTGCAAATGGACCAATCCACAACTTTGGCAATTTTATATTTCCCGAAGCCTTGAATAGCTTCCAAGAACTTAATTCTTTGGAGGCGGTCGATTGACCACAAATAAGGAATAAGAAATTTTTAGAAATCCAGGAGATCCGCGTAGAGAGTAACTCAGTGGGGAATGTCACCTATTGTGGAGAACCGGTAGTAGGAATAGAACAACATGCCTGCGAATTTGTACCTTTTACTTCTAAAGTAAGACCAATATGTGAGAACTTGCTGGTAAGGGGTGTGAATGGTACTGAAAATATGCTAAGAGACGTGCCATCTAGTGCAATAGGTCATAGGCAAAATGTTGATTTAAAATTGATATCTTGGAATATAGCGGGGTTGGGAAGAAATGTTAGTGACCCTGAGTGGAACAATTATATTAACACGAGTGACATCTGTATTCTCCAGGAGACCTGGGCGGCCAAGACCACACACATGGTAGGGAATAAAACCTTTCAAACAGCAGCAGTTCCATCTTTGAGAGGAAGGCCCTCTCGTGGTCTTATAATTTGGGTGAAAGAGACCCTTAATATCAGTGTCACTCAACGATGTATCGACTCACAAGATGCAATGTAAGCAAAGTAGCATAATACTAACACATGTGAAGGGAGAAATTGCAAGAAGGACACACAACTAGGTAATTAAAAAACGAGATTTCATTTAATATATTCATAATTTTGGCATTAAAAACAAGTAATAAAAGCATATAATGTAAATCAGTTATACAGACAACAAATTACTAAATCATCATATGAAAAGTACATATAAAAAACTCATACTAGTGGCAAACATTAATATTCTATTCGACGCGCGTTTCAGCGTTTTTGGGAACGCCTTCTTCAGGAGCCACAGTAATATCTGGAAAACATATTTAATACATAAGTAAATGAGCAAGAGAAAGACATATGTAAAAGTAATTTAAACAAAACCGAGAGAACACAATCTCAAAATACATACAAAATTCAAAAGCTATAAAAGATGTAGTGCCTAAATCACAATAACTCCCTACTTATATAGCTACTGGGATATAGCTATATAAGGCACAAACTAACATAAATAGTCTCAGAAAATATTTCTGGAACTAGAACAGTCTCAAGAACATAAATTTAAACAGTTGATTTCACGGTGGGAAAGGAAGCAATCAGGATTTCCCTTCCCTTCCCACCGTGAAATCAACTGTTTAAATTTGTTCATGAGTAATCAAACTCTGCTCATCCCCCTGTTTCCTTGATTTTTGCCATTGTCCAATATTATGAACTTAAAATGTAGTATATTTATGTTCTTGAGACTGTTCTAGTTCCAGAAATATTTTCTGAGACTATTTTTTGTCTCTTAAGAATTATTATCATTTGGTATAACAACATATAATCACACTTCGCTCCTCTCATTTTTGATCATGGCCGAGTCCAAAGTATTTTTTATGGCCGCAATTTACTGACGAGTAAGAGTCTATAATCTAAAGATTTGAAATATATACCTTTTCGGTATTTTACACGGACATTTGGAATATTACAGGCACTAACTCACATCCAGCGTATTTGCCATCGCGCCGCCATTGCGCCCCCGCCAATTCCTTACAACAGAATCCCTTTCTCCCCCCATCTTTCCCCCCCCACCCTCGTCGCTACGCGTGAAGTACAAGGCACGTTGTAATCATTCGTGATCTTTGATAAATTCAGACACAGGACTGCCGGTCTTATCTATCTTGTTGCATTTATTTGTATGAAAGGTTTACAGCGATACCTTTATACACTGAGGTCCATTTGTATTTCATGACACCGCCTTGATTGACGGAGTGTATAGATTGCAAATCAAAAGGATTCCCCTTTAAAGAGGTGGAACCACATTATCAACACGTCACAGGAATCAGTTCCAGCTGTCCATTTATAAGGACTCGTAGACCAGCCCACCGAGTTACTTCCTGTTCTCAACGGCTGCGGGACGCCAGCAGCTCATTTCAGCGCGGCTCCCCCGGGTTGATACAAACGGACCTATCTTATCCGTTCAGGTAAGATTCTGCTCCTTTGAACTCACGCCATCCTTTTAGACCGAACCACCCGCCCTTTCTAACCTAGATGGCTTGACTTTAATGATTTTTCCCGCCCGCCTTCGTTTTTCTAGATATTGTAAGGCGGCACGGCGATAATTCTCCCTTCGGCTGACCAATAGACGGCTGGTAGAACGAGCCTGTCTACTTCACCAATCCATGTGCAAACGGCACTAATACGCATCCCACGTTCCCGGTAAGGCTATACGCTTAGAAATAACGCGTTCGATCAAACTGAAACAGTGTTGCATGACAATCGTTTGCCGTCAATGCGGAGATTTAATAGAAGTATACTTTGTATCTTCACATTTCAGTTTTGCAAGGGATATCTTTTTTACCATCGTCTGGAAGCGGACTAACATAAGACTGGACGATATCCACGTCCTGCTTTGCTGCTACCAGAACACTAGGCATCCTCCTTTGCCGAGTTCATTTGGTAAGGATTACTTAGCTATGTAACGAACCTTGCTTATCTGAATATTGGGCATTCTCTAACACTATCTGTATCATGACTTTGGTTCAATCGAGGATTAGCCGTCTGCGGTACAGTAATTTTATAGCTTGCTGTATCCGCATCATTTTTCTGAAAATATATAATTATTACACGGGCGCCATAACGATCTTTAAGTAAGCCTGTTATATTTAACCCTTTTCTTTTTCATTTAATATTATTAATAAACTGACCTTGAATATCCTGCACATATTCTCGTTTTAAATTTACAGACGTGCACGCCCAAAGACCAGTATATGAATATACTATCCCGTCTGCATTCAAAGAGGTTATTCCAATATAAATAGCCAGTGACGACTTATCTTGGTAAGCACAAGCTAGTATTTATGTTATATCGTACACAGAGTGACTCTCTCTTCCTTATACTAGGGTATGTCTTTATCTAAAACTTTAGTGGATGCACACATGTCCGTTTAAAAAAAAAAATTCCTCCCCCCCTTTGAAACCCTAGCATCATGATCGCATACTGGTAAATAGGATAAACATGCCCCATAGTTAGTGTATCTATTTTGATCAGGGTGGAAGTCTTTGTAATTCCCTTTCTGAGGTTGTGCATCATCAATCTTTTGAAGTTCCCCACCGATAATTTCCCTTGTTATTTTTGTTCATTTAAAAATCTTATTTTTAGATTACAGAACAAGGATATTAACCCAGAAAGGAAGACAAGTCTACCTTTTTCACAATCATCGTTTTGTGACTTTGGTAAGTGAGCTATAATACCCTCCATTTGGGCCCCTTCAACTATATAACCTTGACAACTTTTTTGTATGTTTGCACTTAACGCAATAAGTAAGAACAATTAACTTGAGGACCATCAATGGCCAATAGAAGTGTTTAGCAATTAGACATCCTTCTAGATATCAGGTTCCTTCTGTGTAGGCTTCCCGCTTCCAGTGGACTGCGTGTACATCATCATGCCTTGAACCCATCAATGTCACATCACTTTGGAATAAGTGTTGTCCCTCTAACCTGATTAGTTATGTTAACACTAACTCCATATACTCTGGTCGTTATTCCATGACCTTCGAATTTCCCTTTTTTTACAATTACCACTGCTCAAAATACATTTATGTTAGTTTGTGCCTTATATAGCTATATCCCAGTAGCTATATAAGTAGGGAGTTATTGTGATTTAGGCACTACATCTTTTCTAGCTTTTTAATTTTGTATGTATTTTGAGATTGTGTTCTCTCGGTTTTGTTTAAATTACTTTTACATATGTCTTTCTCTTGCTCATTTACTTATGTATTAAATATGTTTTCCAGATATTACTGTGGCTCCTGAAGAAGGCGTTCCCAAAAACGCCGAAACGCGCGTCAAATAGAATATTAATGTTTGCCACTAGTATGAGTTTTTTATATGTACTTTTCATATGATGATTGAGTAATTTGTTGTCTGTATAACTGATTTACATTATATGCTTTTATTACTTGTTTTTAATGCCAAAATTATGAATATATTAAATGAAATCTAGTTTTTTAATTACCTAGTTGTGTGTCCTTCTTGCAATTTCTCCCTTCACATGTGTTAGTATTATGCTACTTTGCTTACATTGTTTATTTCCCTGTACCACAAATTGATTTTCCTAGCAGGGGGTCCTTGTTAATTACACTATCGACTCACAAGATGTCCTTGGAATAAAAATTGTCACTAAAGATAAAAGGGCTCTACACTTATACAATATTTATAATAGACCTTGTCCATCATAGTCACCTGCAATAGAAAAATTGGACACACTCCTAATTGTGTTAGACCCTGGAATAAGCATAATATTAGGTGGTGATCTTAATTGCAACTATGAACCTTTTACAGGGTTTGGGAATATATTGGAGGACGAAGACAGGGCCAATAAGATACCCGCAATGAATATTATTGGGACAGTCCCAGGCACTGCCCTAGCCCTCCAAATTATGAGGGTAATAGCTAGTCATGGATTGAGGGCAAGCAATGGACGCTTACCATCAGACAGTCCAAAGGCCCCAACCTTTTTTAGAAGCAAGTGTAAGAGTAAAATTGATTATCTTATTTATCATTGGATATTTGTCTGTTTGCTGTAGACATAGAGATTAGACCTAGAACAGAAAGCGACCATTGTCCGCTTGAGCTTCTCCTTCACGGCAGCCTAAAGTATAGCGTGATTGAGAGAATACCCCATATTAGTCCAGACGACATTATAGTCAGCAATAATCGCCGCACAGTTAAATAGGCGCACATGTTGGAGTATAATGATTTGTTGCCAAATATTTATAATATTTTTGTTAACATTTTTAGCCCTTACGTTACCTCAGAAGATAGGGAAAAATCATTCCTAGATTTACATATAGGGTTTTTAAAAGAACTCATGCCACTGATAACAAAAAAAACAAAAAGGTTTGGTGGAGTTAGTAACTCCCAGATGGTAGGGAAATACTGGTATAACAAGGAATGTCGTAGCGCAAAGGCTGATTTAGTCCACGCAATAAAAAACAACAATATGGTGGTAGTTAAAGCAGCTAGGACTAAATATAGAATAACTCAAGAGAAGGCGAAAGCATCTTGGGATGAGGAGATCTGGTCCAGCATGTTAACTGCAGCTAAAAATAATGACCAAATGTCGTTCTGGAAAATTGTGGCTAAAGGAAATAAAAAGGAAAAAGGATCCAGGGAAGTCTTTCTTGATGAGACTACCTGGATCGACCATATTACTAAGTTATATGAAGCTCCTGAGGAGGATCAGGTTTTTTCTAAGGCCGATACATTGTTGATTTTAAATGAGAATAAACTAGATTTCGAACTACAGGAAACCGAATTAGCTATTAATTCGGTCAAAAATGGGAAGGCACCTGGCTTAGATAAAATTCCAGGGGACTTATACAAACACAAGATCAGTATTTGGGACCCCTATAGTAATTGGCTATGTAATGCTGTAGCCACGGGTGCAGATTTCCCGGAGACATGGAAGCGAGTAGAAATTATTAAAATTTTTAAAAAGGGCGACAGGAACGATCCTGCAAACTATCGCCCTGTTAGTTTAATTGATATCTTACAAAAGATCTATGCAAGGCATATTTTAAATCGTATAAACATTTGGATGGTGAAAAAATGGTGCTTACAAAGTTCCAAGCAGGGTTTAGAGCCAAAATAAGCACTATCGATCAGGTCCTAAGGTTTTGTTGCCTGTGCTGGAAGTATGTCACTTTGAGAAAGGGTCATTTGTATGTAGCCTTCGTAGACCTTCGGGCTGCGTTTGACTTAATTCCTCGCAAATTGTTATGGCAGACACTTAAACATCTAGGGCTACCAGCCAACCTTTTAGAGCAGATAATAAAGCTGCATGAAAATAATCATGCAAAGGTTAGGTGGGGCTCAGGAGGGGAGCTCACAAGACAAATATCAATAAAGAGAGTGGTCCGACTAGGATGTGTGTTGGCCCCCACATTGTTCTCCTCATTCGTCAACGACATTCCATCTTGTATGGAGGAGTGCAGTAATGATTCTCCAAAATTAGGGGGCGAAAGGGTCCCAGCCCTCCTTTTCACTAACGACACTATACTTATATCCCAAACACCCAGGGGCCTACAGAACCTACTAAATACATTTGAGACATATTGCAGCAAAACGGGCCTGAGATTAATGCTAAGAAGACAAAATACATGGCTATAAACCCCACAAAAACTTAAAGGAAAACCTGACCCTAAATGGTTATAAAATCGAACATGTACATAATTTCAGCTATCTGGGTGTTTCCCTGGATTCCAACTTACTATGCAAAACTCAGATAGAAAAAGCAAAGTAACATTTACGCAAAATATGTTACCTACAAGGAAAAGCCATGGAAGTAGCCAAAACAAAGCAGTTTCTCCAGCTTTGTAGATTTTTAAGTTTAAAGCGCAGTCAGCTGAATTATGGGGGCCCATGTGTTAAAAATCTTTTGAAGCTGATGAAAAATAATTTTTTAGAGCTTTCTTAAGACTACCGGGCAGCACACCTTTAGTGCCACTTATTCTAGATCTTAATCTGAAACGCACTGACCACCACGCAATTTTGAGACCTTTGATGCTATGGGTTAGACTTTGGTCGACCCCCGAGCTGTCAAATTATAAGGATGGTCTGAAAGAAATAATGGACTTGGATTGCTGTCACAAAATTCCATGGTTTAAACATATTAGAACTTGGTTAACAAAAATCTGTTTAGTTCATTTTTGGGATGATCCTTCCACACTATCTGTAACCTTGAAAAAAATCTTACAATTATCTTTTTGGGCATATTTAAATCATAATGTGTTGAATGGAAGAGTGTACGGATCAATAACGGATAGTTTCCTCATGTTCAAAGATTCGCATATTATGAATGCTTCTTAGATGAGGTATACCCACCATTAGCCAAAACACTTTATATGAAATATAGATATGGTATCTTGAGGACCAATGAAAGTGCAGCTAGATGGTCTGATAATAACAATAATGATCAATGCACTCTATGCCAAGATGAAGTTAAGGAAGATGAACTCTGTGAGAAAGTGAGTTCCTGTTGCAGTACCACCCCACTTTTTGCCTGATACCTGATGCACTTTTCCTAGGTGTTCCCTGGGTCCCTGCCAATGAGTCACCCAGGGCCTGTGTTTCTTCCTAAAAACTATACTAAAGACTAAACCCAATTGGCATCTCTGGCCACATATCAGCCCCTAGTAAATGGTACCCTAGGTACCCTGGGCATTGTGACCAGAGAAGACCCCTAAGCACTTATTGTGCCACCCTTAGGGGCCCTGTACCTTGACACCCACACACTGCCTTTGCAGGCTGAGTGCCTAGGTGCAGAACTAAACAAAGAGTCGACATGGCACACATCCCTGTGTGCCATGCCCACAACTACACTGCCCTGGCATACATCAGCCACCCCTCTAGCTGGGTGCCCTATGCCAGTGGTGTGGGCACGGGTGCATGAGCCCTGTGCCTCACAGTACCCAGGGCCATTCTTTGGCATTGTATGTACAGTGATGCCATTAAGAGTATATGGTGCTGGGAGGTTGTCACCACGAACTCCACAGCACCATAATGGCTACACTGAACACTGACAAGTTTGATATCAAATTTCTCAGCACATTAAACCCACACTGATGCCAGTGTGGGATTTAATGTAAACTGCACTACAGAGGGCATCTTAGAGATGGACCCTGAAACCTAACCTACAATCCACGTCTGGGCTGAGTGGCTGCAGAGGCTGCCACACAGCAGACATGCTGCTGGGCCCCTGGGTGGAGAGCCCCCGCTCTCCTGGGCCTGCAACAATGCACATCCTGGGCGAGGTGCTATGTCTCCTCCCCCAGTATGGACAGGGGGAAGCTTCAAAGGCATGCCGCCTCTGAGAGCTTCTCCCGACCATTTGCTGTATCCAGCAACTGGCCCCTACCCGTTCTACCCCCACTCTGGCGGGAAGACTGGCGGGAAAAACTACATCAGGAAGGGGGGTGTGCCAACCTTTTCCAACTCCACCCCTCAGGTGGAGGAGGCGAGGTGAAGCACGACCCTGGGCTCCGGCCATCTTGTAGATGGGGAGCGCTGCCCAATCCCAGCTAGGCTCCTGTCCCCCTCCCACAGTAGAGGAGCATGCTAGGGGGTGAACTCACCCCAGGACAGGGACCCATTGGTCCCTGCCCTTGCCCTACCTGTAACACTCCTAAATTTAGTATTTAGGGGCTCCCTGAACCTTCCTTCCGCAGATCCAGATACCGAAACAAGAAAGAAGAACAAGAGACAAGAAGACCTGCTGTACAGCTGCTAAGAGTGGTCAGCAACCTCAAAAACCCCGGAAGACCTGACTGCCTTGTGACTCTGACTACCTGGGTCTCCCACGAGCAGTGGTACTGCTCAAAGCAAGTAACAAGCCCTGGCATCAGCCCGGAACCACGAACCCTGCACACTCTGCACCCGACAAGCCTGACCCATGCTGGAGTGAACCAAGACACTGAAGACATCCCCCCGGCGATTCTGACTTGGAATCCAGTGCCCAAGGACCCTCCTCGACGACCCCGATGACGCCTGCAGCCTCAGGACAAAGGACCCCTCCGACCGCGACCAGCAGGGGGTAAGATTTCCCGACCTCAAAAGACACCCCTGCACCCGGCACCCCACAGCCCCCTGTGCCCAACTCCTGAGTGCCTACCTCTCCTCCAAGATCCCAACTTACCCCCCGAAGTGTTGGTCACTCCTGAAGATCCACCGTCCCTGTGCCTGCAGCCTTTGTTCCCTTTTCAAGATCCTCATTGGATAACATTGAGCGCCCGACGGCTCAAAAGCACCCTGCACCCAGCCGCCCGAGTGCCCCTGGCAGTGCAACCTGTACCATATTCTACTTCCCAATTTGCCCCGAGCAAGTGACCAGGAGCCCAGCTCCCACAGCCCTGTGGCCTGCTAGCCAGCAGCCACCAACCGAAGGCCCCCTGCCCCTCATTGGATAACATTGGACCTAACTACCTCTGCACCTGGCCGCCCCTGTGCCGCTGAGGGTGTACTAACTGTACCTACCTGATCCGGGGGACCCCTGAGTCTAGGGCCAGAACCTTAACTTCACCAGTCGAGTACTCACCTGAAAACCGATGACTCACTTTCCTGTCATTAGATAACATTGAGTGGTTTGCCTCAAAAAATCTTCTAAGTGTGAAGTTTTGAAACTTTAAAATACTCATCTAAAATCAGCCGAATAACGAATTTCGAATTACTCACTTGTGATCAGGAGAGAAGCCAGTACTGTACCTTGTAGCCCAGTACTGGACCGCAAAAGTAATCACAACCGTGTTTCCTAGTAATCTAAATTTCTGCAATAGGAAACCATTTTCTGCTTTTCTGTGAAATTTCTTCTAAGTGTGAAGTTTTGAAATGTTAAAATATTCACCTAAAATCAGCCGAATATCGAAATCCGAAGTACTCGCCTGTAATCAGGAGAGAAGCCAGTACTGTACCTTGTAGCTCAGTACTGAACCACAAAAGTAATCACAACCGTTTCTGCTAGTAATCTCAATTTCTGCCATAGGAAACCATTGACTGTTTTTCTATGAAATTTCTTCAAAGTGTGAAGTTTTGAAAACAGAAAATATTCATATAAAATCAGCCGAATTCCAAATTCCGAAATACTCACCTGTGATCGTGGGAGAAGTCAGTACTGTACCTTTCAGCCCAATACTGAACCGTAAAAGTAATTCGTACCGGGTTTACTAGAATCTATATTTTCTCCATAGGAACCCATTGTTTGCTTTTCTATGAAATTTCTTCTGTCTACTTTTGAAAACTTGAAATATTCTTTAAAAATCATACGAAATACTGAAACGCAATTACCTACCTGTTTTAAGTTAAGACCCCAGTGCTGGCCTTAGGAGACCAGTGCTGGATTACAAAAGTAACGCAATCGTACTTTACCTGCAACCTGAATTTTCTCCCATTGAATAACATTGTCAGATTTACATTGAAAAGTTTCCAAGTATGACTTTTTAAAACAGCTTTATATTCATGAAAAATCACAACAGTAACTAAAACGATTTTGCTAATCTGGTTTCAGCTTACACCCCAGGACTGAATCTAGGATCTGGTCCTGGGACTACTAAAGTAATCTGTATAGTAGCCAACTGTACTTACACGTGGAAAACTCATTGAGCTCAATTCTATAGTGTGTTTTAGGATTGTGTTGGTTACTGTCAATAGTATATATTAATGGTGTGCACAAACTTTATTGCTCCTTTGCAAAGTAATTACATGAGAGTACTCATAACGAGAGAAGTATATTTTTATAACTGTTGGTTCTAATAATAAAACAACTATATCTGTGGATATAAAAACAATTGGCCTGGAGTCAGTCCTTGAGTGTGTGAAACCTTTTGCTGACTGAGTGTGTACAACAAATGCTTTACACTGTCCTCTGGTACTGCCTTACTGCTCGACCAAGCTACCACTTTGGAGAGTGAGGTCAGTTCTGACTTTAACCTCTGGTATGCCTTTGGGGTTTGTGGACTCTGTACACACTGTACTACCTTATTGTCCAGTATATATAGAGCCACTTTCTCACAAACTCCATATTTAGTTTTTTTGCCCGGCCTATGTGGCACCAAGAACAAAATGGATTAGACCTCTTTGCCTAAACATAGGCATAAGATCATATAAAGAGGCAGGAAGGATCTTAAAAACTGATATCAGCCAGGTTATTGTCTTTGGCATCAGCAGATTCTTGTTACCACAAATTTTATGAGAGTTAAATTAGGTCTAAAACTTTAGTACAAATTATCTGTCTTAAAAATCACAAGTTGCTCCATGCTACATGGTTTTAATGAATTGATAGAATATTTACAGACCAGCTCAAATCAATACCTAATGTTGGATTTTCGTGGTCTCACTGGTAAATTACATGTACTTTTTATTTTGTACATATGTCTTTTTAATTTTAAATTATTTATAGAAATGTTAAATGTAATGATAATCGCCCACGAAACTGTCTTCCGGAATATTTGTCATCTGTTTTTACCTCGTTTGTTATTTCCAATCAATTAACCTAACCATGTTTAATTGTACGAAATTTTAATGTATATGTTGTGCTTTTGATGCATCTTTTATGGTACTAAATGTACCGATATAAAGATTTTTGAATATGAACTAGGGAGGAGGCTCTCTTTGAAAGCGATCTCTGCATGGCAGACATTGAACTGTGAATGGGAATGCAACTACCAGTTGCATCTGTCAACTAAGGCCCCAGACGCCATTTACAATCGGATGAATGTTAGTACAATGCGATTATTTTGATCGCGGTACTTTACAACTCGGTTTTCACAACTCAATGACTTGAGTTGTAGGGCGCTGGATAGTGGATTATTTAAATTTTCTATTCCAACTCCAGCCCACGTAACAGTAAGGAAGGTGTTGGAATAGAAAATTAAACTATTCCTTAAACAAGAGCGCCATCCAGCGCAAGTCGTAGTAATGACTTGCGTTGTGATGGCTGCGTCGTAAAGGCCCAACGGTGTAAACAACGCGTTGTAAAGGATGTCGCCTTTACAATCATAGTCTGACATAAAGACATGCTGAGTAAGAGGGCAATACCCTCCCTCCTCATTCAGCGCAGCAGGGGGGAGAGGGCAGGAGGTGAGCTGCCTGTGGCAAAGGAACTCCCACCCCTTTTAGGGGGTGGGTGATGGAGATGGGTCTCTGGGTGATGGACAAGGATGCAGCTGGTACAGGTCCAATAGGGTCAGTCACCACTAGAGACTGCTCACTTGGGGAGGCCTCCAAAGATGATGTTGATGAGCTGGTGGCCTTCATTGCAGACCCCTCACACTGTGTGCCACTGGATCCCTCACTGTCTGTGGTCTCACTACCTGAACCACAGTAGCCAGTTGCTTTCCCGCTTAGGTGGCCAATGTCCCCTTTGCCTGCTCCTGAAGATGCTGTAAAGACATATGCCATAGTTTAATTGTATCTGTGTAAATAGAACTGATCATTATGTTTTTTCTTTAAACATTTTCCAATTTTCCAGATTTTACCTGCTTCACGGCTTTCAGATTTTGGTTAATTTTTATCATTATTCCATGCATGTAGGGACGTTCTTCAGAAAACATTTGATCCCATTTTTGGAATTTACCATTATGGCTCCAATATATGTTATTATCTTTTTGCTTAAACAATGTTAATTCTCTCCAGGAACTGTTTAGAACCTCTGAATTGTTCTGATTAGTTGTTTAGATTAGTGACCTTATGTCAACAAAAATTATACACTGAAAAAAAGTACTGTTGTACAATGTTTGTGCATGACAGAAAAAGAGCTGAGTTATATTATATTCATGCATCAAAATTAAACTATGAATCACTGTGCATCAACAAATACTGCAATGTTGTACCGCTATTTCCATAAACAAAGCCTATTGCCTTGGTTTGGGCATTTCACAATGGTAGCACTTACTTAAAGAAACAATTTACAGTTCAAATGCTCAAAATATTAAATGGATACAGTACTGAAGTTGCCTATCAATGTAGACGTGAAGAACTATTTTGGGGGGGATTGACAAATGACTTTTGCAGCATAAGTAATTACATAGGGCATGATACATTTCTAATCCACATTAGAACAAAGTTAAATATTTGTATATCTGACTCCAAAATATCTGGTGTTATTTCCAGTTTGTTTTACCATTGTGAAAAATATAAAAAAAATATGCTGGCTGTCACTTGAGATTGATAGACAGAATGCAGAACAATGTCATACATTTATCCCAGTACAGAGATCGGGGCCTAAATCCATCATTTTTTTGCTCTCCATGCCATTCCAGTTTGGACCCAGCCTTATGCAAATCAGTCTTCACTCTGCGCCCAATGGGAACAGTCCAGCCCGAACTGCCAGGCCAGGTCCTCGCGGAACTGGAAACAAGCATCCTAGGACCGGTTGCTCATTTTGCCTCTCGATTCAAGCTAGCCTGGCTGATGAAGGGTGTTACCCAGAAACCAGTCCCAGGATGCTTGTTTCCGGTTCAGGGAAGACCTGGCTTAGCAGTTCGGGCTGGACTGTTCCCAGGGTCAAGACTGATTTGCATATAGCTGAGTCTGAACTGAGGTGGCAAAGTGAGCTAAAGAATGATGATGGATTCAACCTAGATCTGTGACTGGGGGTGAGTGTTTGAAAAGTTTCAGTACTCCGTCCATCATCTCCTTGTGTTGGCTTTCACTTGAAGCCAAGATTGGTACATCACAGTAAATATTTTGTACACTGATTCATATATAATTTTTACTTACTTTAATATGTAACAAAGGTGTATACCTTGATGCATTTCCAGAATTTCCTAATGAGTCATGAGCTGTGGTTGATTGTGAGTTATCCAGATGGGATACTCCAACATATATGTGACGTAACATTCCATCTGCAAAAGTCCCTTTAAGCAGCCTATATTTCTTCATCACTGATTAATCATCTGGACATAACAAATGACATTTTACAAATGTGTGTGGGTATGTGTTACTCAGTCACAAATGTGTCTATTTTATCTAAAAATGGTATGCCTATCCAAATATTTTAGCAACAAACAAACTGGCTTACATGCTCATTTTAAGGAGGAGTAAGGCATCAGTCAAATCTGTCACTTTTAACACGAATGAAATAGTATTTCTGATTCAAAACACATTTGGGATATGTTTGAAATCAAAGTTTTAGCAGTTTATCCAGATGTTTCTAGTCATTTTGGCTCACATGCTCACTCTTGTCAGGTAATAATACCAACTCACCACTGTGACATTTGGAACATCCACTGTATCATAAGTGCATTTTATGCTATGTCACCTGTAATGGGGCTAATGTAAAATCATTCACAATAGTGAAGGAGCTTCACACCTGACACAATATAATAACTTGTGGCCTGTTTGGTACAACTGTCCCTTATCACATCAAGAAAACTAAAGTATATTTGTTGTTTAGGCAGGCAGGTGTGTACAAACCAGTTCTTTGTAGAGAATAGAAATCAGGTGTTATCTCTTTCCACAATTTAATATACAAACCACATCATTATACACCTTGTGCAAAACGTACACGTTCAAGAACTCCTCGTGTATTGGACATGTGTCAACCTTAATGTTTATGCCATAATTGATTGCTGTAACGGAAAATTATTATTTAACATGTATATCTCAAACAAGAACTTACCTCTGTGATGTTTTTATTGAGTTCTCAACTGCCCATCAAGGTTTGAATTGGCCACCACAAGTAAGCAGGCCATTGCGGGCATCAGAGTGTGGAGCACGAGCTTCCCATGTTGGGAAGACTGCCCAAGTTAGATTTCGGATTACTTTTTGATGCAGTGTCTCAAGTCCTCCCACCTCTCGCAACAATTTATGCTGCACTGCTTGTAGACCCCCAGGGTCCACCCCTTCTTGGCAATGGCCTTCCATATGGTCTTCTTCTGATGGGTTTGACCTGTATAGATGAAAGTAATTAAAGAAAAACAATAGTTTTGTGACTTTTTGTTTAGTCTGAATTGATGTAACACATTTTTCAGAAATCAATCACAAGCATTGGTCAAACGTTACAACACAAATATCGTTTTCATATTCTAGTAAAAAAAAATTAAAAACTAAATGAAATAACCTGTTGAGTACCCTCAGCCCTTGTCATATCCTAGATGTACTAATTCAGGCCAATCACATCATCTAGGCCAGGGGTATGTCATAAGTACTTGCTGCACAGGACAACCTTTCACCATATGCGGCACAGTTACATGTATAACAGAGACATACAATATTTTTCCTAAATAGGAGAAATTTAAAGTGCAGACAAATATTCAGCCAAAACTTTGATACTATGGAACATTTCTTTCCACTTCAAATTTCTCTCATTATAAAAAAAGACTGTGCTTTTCCATTATACTTATACATTATACATTATATTAGGGCACAGTGTCTAATGGGAGTAAGGGGTTTGCTGTTTGTAAATGCCACACATTAGAAATAGGAGTAAATTGAAATGAAGAGCTCACTTAATCATGGCGGTAACTTTCCATGTTAATTTTCTTCCATTTCAAACATTCAGAAACATAATTTTTTTCACAGCTCCAAGACTGAGCTGACAAGCACTTTTATTTAAGACTAAAATACCGCTGTGCTTCACTTGTTTACCACTGTGACTGAGCACCAGCCTGCTCAAAAATATGACCGAGCACTGCTCATCATGAGGCCTTGCTAACTGTAGCCTGATGATAATAATGTAAAATGAACACAGCCTTCCCTTCACTTTAAAAGTAAAACATGGCTTTGTGCTATATATGTATATATATATATATATATATATATATATATATATATATATATATATATATATATATATACATATATATATATATATATATCACAGTAGAAACGGCGTACCGACGAGCACTCGGTAAAACAGTCACAGGAGTCAGGAAAGTGTACCAGAGCCAAAAGGGTTTATTAATTCATAAACCTTGTGACGCGTTTCGCGCTTGAAAAGCGCTTGTTCACACAAAGTATGTAACGTTACAGTACTGCTTTATGAACAACAACACTTCCGTGTCATGGACATCGAAACTGGACTGATAATGTCTGCCATCTTGAAATGGTCAACAGTTCACAGAGTAAACATTTACATTGTTTATCGAATTATCAAAATGTATAAATCATCTGTGAGCATCAGCAATGTCAATAAAAAGGTAAATTACATAGTTTGTGACAACTATCTGCCAATACATTGCATGAAATAATGTGTACATCTATCTCGAAACATCTCAGCAAAAGTAATGCGCTAGTTAGTGCGCTCTGACTGACAAATCCATCAAGCGTTTACAAACAGATGAAGGCGAGGAGCTGCCGGTATATGATAATTAACTAATGAGGTCTCACCAGCAAATTCAATGTTGTGATGCGCTGGTTTGTGCGCTATGACCAGATCATATTTACAAATCATTGAATGACAGCAGTCAAGTCTATATCTTTCATCTTATCAAAATAAGTACAATTCTTATAAGACATAGAAATAAACCCTGAGCCAACAAGACAGGTACTGGACTCAGACTGTGCAGAATGTATCCACTTCTTGTTAGGGAATCATCTAGACAAACAAAGTACTATGTGTAATGCGCTGGTTAGTGCGCTGTTGAAGCAAATATACAAAGAATAAATCCACATTCTGAGCTACTGAAGTATAGAACAGCCAGTTAATTGATAATGTACACACTCGAGGGTGCGACACAGTCCCATCTAGAGATGTCCAAAGTCCATATACGTAAAAGCAAGTTACAATCCCTTCCGTGATTAGAGTGAAAAACACATATAACCTATACATTGATATCCGTTAACATCACACGTGTCGTGAAAAAATTTTGTCGTGAAAAACTTCTATTGTCATATAAAAAGATATAAATTTACATACATGGATGAAAAGGAAGAATGAAGAATCATGGAGCAAGGGAAGGGCACCTCAATTCACAGGCCTGTGGTGGGGGCCCTCACACTCATCCTGTATAGTAAAAAAGAGACATAAATTGTCATGCATTAACTGTAGAATTGATCACCTGCAAAACTGGCACAGTATATCATTAATATAAATGTCTGATCATCTCCTCGTCCATATTGTGGCCTTTAGGAGACCTAGTACATAGATTAATGATGTATTTAGACTCCCTCTGTCTTAATCTTAATTCTCTATTGCCACCTCTGGGACCCAAATTCACCTGTTCCACAATGAAGTAGGATAATTTGGTGGCATCAGAGAAATGACAGGCTTCAAAGTGCCGGGCCACCGGATATTGTTTGTCATTTTTTGTGATGGCCCGTAGATGTTCTAATATTCTTTTTTTGGCCATGTGCTTCGTGCTACCCACGTAAAGAAGATTGCATGGGCAGACGAGAACATAGACCACATAGGTAGTCGTACATGTCAGAAATTGCTTGATTTGTATAGTTTTACATAGCTAGGACACCAGCATTCTTTCTTCATTTGGCTGTTGTTGCAGGCCTTGCAGTGGCCGCATGGATAGAATCCACAGAGATCTACATCCCTCTTGATTTTCGAGTTACTTATATCATCGTGAACTAGAAGGTCTCTCAATGTGTGGCCTCGTCTATAAGTGATACTAGGTCTAGCTGGTAGACTGGCGCCTATTACTGGATCTGTTTTCACAATATTCCAATTTTTTACAATGATCTTGCGAATACTATCCGCATTCCCACTGTAATTCATGATGATCCGTGTTTCACTACCTTTCTCTTCACTGTCAGTGGGGGGACTCGTCTTGGTAAGTAAGTTATCTCGCTTGACAAGTTTAGCCTTATCTATTGCTCTTTGTATAACCCAATTGGGATAGCCCCTTTCTCTGAAGCGTTTGGACATGATTTGTTCTTCTTTCTGATAATCAGTGTCTAGGCTACAGTTTCTTTTGGCCCTCAGGAGCTCGCCATAGGGAATATTCCATTTAAGATTGTCAGGGTGACTGCTCAATCCATGCAACAAGCTATTGCCTGCCGTAGTTTTTCTGTAAAGGTATGTTTGTATACAGTAATCCCTAATCTGAACCTTGATATCTAGGTAATCAACTTCTACATTACTTATGTTACATGAGAGAGTAATGTTCCTAGTGTTATTGTTCAATTTCTCAAAAAGGCTAGGGCCTCTCCTTTCGTGCCATTCCAGAAGACAAAAATGTCGTCTATATACCGTAGCCAGATTATTGTTTTGCCCAGTTCTTCGATCAAGTTGGTGTCATTGCCTAGATCATTCTCCCATGCCCCCATGAACAGATTAGCAAAACTCGGGGCAAAACATGTCCCCATCGCAGTTCCATGTAATTGGATAAAGATTTCATCATTGAATAGAAAAAAGTTATTGGTCAAACAGTATAACATCATATCAAGTACCATAGTGGTGTGCAACAGGTATCCAACGTTTCTTTTTTTCAAAAATCTCGCACACGCCTCTATCCCTTGTTGTTGTTCAATTGAGGTGTAGAGGGAATTCACATCCATCGTAATCAACAGATAATTAGTGTCCCATTTGATGTTTTTTAGTTTCTCAAGGAAGTCTTTGGTGTCCCTGACATTCGAGGGTAACTCCACTACAAAGTCTCTCAGAAAGAGATCTACGTACCGTGAAACATTCTCTAGTACGCTACCACGTGACAAAATTATAGGTCTGCCTGGGGGATTTTTTTGGCATTTGTGTATGTTCGGTAGAAGATAGAGAATGGGTAGTATAGGGGTATCTTTCTTTAGGAAACAGTACTCTTCCCATTCGAGAAGTCCCCTATCTTTCCATTCACTTAATCTGTCCCAAATGCCCACAATACTCAGATTGTATTCACCTCTTGAAGATAATTTGTAGGTCTTGGCACAGCTAAGTTGTCTCTTTGCTTCTTTGACATATAGGTCTCTAGTCATGATAACGATGTTTCCACCCTTGTCAGCTGGTCTAACAAGGATGGTATCGTCAGAGGCTAAATCAATCATGGCTCTCTTCTGGGTAAGTGTGAGATTATGTTTACATTTTCTCATCTTTCCGGGCCAATTCCTGCTTCTGAATTCTAGTAGTTCATTCCCAACCACGTCTTGAAAAGTGTCAATATTATCATGATTTAGTTTGGGGACGAAAGTAGATTTATTATGAAATTCAGTACTCTCTGTCAGGTCTTGTCAAATTTCCATTGTGTCTGAAATCATTCTAGTTTCTGCTGTGTCAACAGGTACATTAGTGTCATTCTCCAAAGCATTCAAGGTCATCATGGTATCAATGTCACCAATAATTAGTTCATCTCTGGCCTCAATCCTTATATTAGTCATAGGTGATTTATTTTTAGTGGGTTTGAGTTTGTGCCATTTCTTGAGCTTAAGTTTTCTGCAGAATTTAAAAATGTCTATTTTGCTATCTGCATACTTCATAGGGGTACTAGGGCAGAAAGAAAGTCCTAAACATAGAGTTCTTTTAACTTTATTGCTTAATATTTTTGAGGAAAGATTAATAATGGTTTTGTTTACCTGATCTTCATCCATAGTTAATTCTTCTTGTATTGAGCTTTTTTGTATCCCACTTGCTCCGTTCCTCTTCCTCTGTAATTTCCTCCTCCTCTGTTTGCGTTTCTTCCTCCTCTTGTGTTGACACAAGCCACCTCTTAGAGCAACCGGCTTGCCAGCAGGAGCCTCTCTGTTAAGTATATATATATATATACTATGACAGCTGTAAACGGTCCACATATAGATTTGTAACAAATTTAAATGACATATATGCTATGTGCTGTAAGAAACGAACTGGGTTTGTTTACATGTAAATAGCCCTTACACTATATTGTGCAAAATTACAATTAACAATGTAGTGGTTTACTTTATACTATTTAAATTGTTTTTTGTATATAATTTCAAACTGTCATCATTTACTTCAAATAATGTCTTCTACTTCTATGGTAGTTCTCATAAAATGTAGTTCCTGGTAATGGAGCAGTCCTACCTCTATTTTCTGTATTTGTTTGGAACACTTTTTGCATAAAATGGTGATTTTATTTATTCATGACTGGCTTTGGAAGAAGACCGTTTGGTCGAAACGCGTCGCCATTAAAACTTCTTAAAACACAGACCCTGGAGTGCGAGTCTCTTTGTGTGGTTCCGGCGTGGATGTTTGCTGGCAGCCCTTTCGGACATATATATATATATATATATATATATATATATATATATATATATATATATATATATATATATATATATATATATATATATATATATATATATATATATATATATATATATATATATATACATAAATACTCACTGCATACAATATTGGGTGTTAAACACACAACACATACTAATGTTTTGCACGCCTGATCCTCGCCTGATCCTTGACATCCCTCACCGCAGCCACATCACACCTCACCTGAGAGACCTGCACTGGCTCCCGGTCAACAAGAGGATAACCTGCAAGGTCCTCACCCATGCACACAAGGCACTCCACAACACTGGACCAACGTACTTCAACAGACGACTCAGCTTCTACACCCCCAACCACCAGCTCCGCTCCGCCAACCTCGCACTCGCTGCAGTCCCCCGCTTCCGAAGAGCGACCTCAGGTGGCAGATCGTTCCCCCACCTCGCCGCCAAGACCTGGAGCACCCTCCCCATCCACCTACGGAAGACCCAAGACCTGCTGACCTTCAGAAAACTCCTCAAGACCTGGATTTTCGAGCAGTAGCAGCATTCCCCACCCCAGCGCCTTGAGACCCTCACGGGTGAGTAGTGCGCTTTACAAATGATATGATTGATTGATTGATTGATTGATTGTTCTATGTAATTTAAAAGAAACAGAAACTTCACTTTAAGCACTACACTTCACTACTACACTTCACTCAGGAACTAAAAGGAACATTCTAGCCCGTGTTTCTAAAAAAAACATGTAATTCAGAATAACATTCTTATTTTAAACATGTACCTGTTCCTCTGGTGAGCCATAGAGCTGGCTTTACAGGGACAGGACCTTTGTAGCAAGCAATTCCAGCTCTTCTGGTGAGGAGGCTGGAGCCCTGTCACCTTCTCTTCTTGGCATTGTGGCTCCCAGAAGTCGAAAACAGCAGCAAAAATTGAGTAGGTGTTGTTGGCTGCAGTGTTAGGAGGCAAGTGAGCTTTTTTTGAAATGCTGCGTACATATACATGACGTATATAATTTTCAATGGAGACGGACACATCCATTGGCTTGTGTCTGTTGCTTTCACACACATTAGTGTATGGCTGTGTCCGTCATGGAGTTTTACACTCCCTACCCCGGCAATTTCTGCCGAAGGCTGTCTGACACCAAATATATTGAAGGTGAGGTCAGACGCCAGTGTGTATGTAAAGTGGGTTGTCACCACTCAAAATGAAGATTCAAAAACAGTATCATGTAATGCATCACTGTATGTGATAGCTGCGCAGTTTTGTTTATACTGCCATTGACGGTGTTTTAGATGATTTTTTTTTTTTTTTAAATACGTAAATAATGCATTTAAAATGTATTATTTACACATTTCCTGAAAAAATAATAAGCATGTAAAAATGTTATTTTCACAAAAAAAACTAAGTAATGTTAAGTAGCTAATTATATTTTTACATATACATGACATTTGTGTTAGAGCTAGAAAAATTGCTAGAAAATTATATTAAATTATTTTTTTTAAAAATATACAGACTCATAAACCCAGGGAGAGGGAGAAACCAACAACTTCAAGTTTTAAGACCATTTTCAGATCTTCATACAGTTTCCACGGAATGAGAATTTTACCAATGTGGAGGGAGATTTTTATGCTTTGGGTCACCTACCACAAGTGGCTGAAGCAATTGGTAGCACACATATTGCCTTAGTGCCACCATATGCCAAGGAACAAGTTTACCGAAATCGAAAAAACTTCCATTCAATCAATGTGCAAGTTGTCCGCTTACCTGATTTGCACATCACAAGCATGAGAGCATGTTTTCTAGGATCAACCCATGATTCCTTTGTACTACGGAACAGCACCACAACCCTGCAAATGTCACAACTTGGACCTGAGAGGATTTAGCATGTTTGGAAGTACAATCTGTCAATATATTGTTTAGTTAAGTTCAAATTTCATGATCAACAATAGTAATACATTATTGGCACAGTTTTTTTGTCATATAGGATACTCATCTTATCCTAACCAACCATGTGTGTTAGCACCGCTGAGGAATCCGAAAACGTCAGGGGAATTCTCCTTCAATGAGGCCCATGGAAGATTGCGTAGCCCAGTGCAGCAGGTTTCTGGGCTCCTAGTGGCCAGATTTCAATGTCTGGATAAGATTGTTGGCACCCTCCTCTCCTCACCTGATAAGGTGTTCCATGGCCTGTTGCATGTTGCTCAACATAGCCCTGCCACAAAACATTCCATACATTTCAAAGGATGGAGACCATGAAGAGCCACCAGGTGATGATGTTGAAATACCAAATGACGATGATAGTGGTGAAGAGGAAGAAACTTTTTCACATGGGTGTTAGTATATATTTACATTTTATCACATTAAATGTTAAACCAACCACTAATGTAATGAGGATAAAAGTCGGTGCTGGATATTTTTGGAAAGACCAAGTTAAGTGAAATCCAGAACAAAGATGTTTGTTGATCAAAGTTTAGACGCATTGACTACTGTATTTATTTACATTGTTTAGCTATGATTGTTCTTAGAAAATGTGTCCTCAAAATTATTAGTTTGTACGGTGTTTATTGTGTAATGTAATTTAATGAATCTTTTCATTTGTATGTGCTTTAGGACTCTTTACCATGTCATCTTCATTTGGATATTTAAAAGTTGTGACATTTGCAGTTATATGCTGTTGTTGCAAAGTACAAAGGGAACATGGAATGATCCTGTGAAAGACACATACACACTTTTGGTGTACATATTTCGTATGAAGACAACTTGAACAGTTTTTGATTTGAAGTTATTAAGATTACAGTATAGTTGTTTTCTGTTGAATGGCGCCACCAAGCCAAAATGAAAAATGTGCTGCCTAAATTGCTCTAACCCTATGTGGTGTTCGACCCACCACATGCTAATCTCCCTTCACATTGGCTAAATCCTCATTCTGTGGTAAGTGTATGAAGCTGTTGATGTGTCGCCTCATTGTAGAAAGAATGCCTTGTATCACACCACTTAAAGTTGGTAATACCAGAATTTTCACTGTTGGTGTAATTGATGTTGGGTTACTATTCTGAGCCTATAGATCCGCCTCCAGCTGATGACATAAATCAATGATAGTTTGCCAATTGATTCAGATATGTTGCATTATAGCATGTTCTTCCATGGTGGCAATGTCTAGAATTGTGCATTTTAAAAAGGCACTGATGATTTGGATAATGCATGTGTTGTATTGTTTTTGATAAACTACAACAAACATTTATTTCTTACAATTTAATAACATACTTCAGTTGGGTTTGTGCTATTTGTTCATTTTTATCATTTTAAGAGAATGTGAGAAAGATTAGCTACATGGCATTTATTTATGAATAAACTATAATTTTATTTTTTTATATTTTAATATGTGTGATGGAAGGAAGGTAATGATGAAGAAATTAAGAAAAGAAATACAAAAGTAGTCTTTAGGGCTGATTAGAATGGCGGGCGGATCGCCCCGCCGGGCCGGCGTGGCGGCGGCGATCCGCCTGCCATCGTCAGTGCAAAGACCCCCCGTAACAATTTGGATGGCTGGTGAGACGGCGGCGGACGGAAAGACCATCCGCCGCTTTTCCGCCGGTCGCCTCATCGACTGGGGGAAAACGGGTTTCATATGGTGGCGGTGTCTGGAAGACACTGCCATCCATATTTCGATGCAGGCTCAGAGCAGCCTTTGCATGGCAATGGAAAGGCTGGCGGTTCCTGCTGTTTAGGGCCCGTTGCGGGCCCCCAGGGTGTTGGGGGGTGGGGGGTGCACATGGGGGGGTACCTATGGTACCGCCCTGCTTTTACATGTTCAATGTGGCAGGCACCGAACGGTGCCTGTCACGTTGTGCATGTAAAAGCACAACATGTATATTTTACAGTGCGGCGGGTGCACCACTCGGCGCAATATAAAATATACCGGATGAGCCCGCCAGTGTGGCGGGCGCATCACAATTTGTATGGCAGCTCCGATGGCATCGTAATCGGCCCCTTTGTTTTTGCTAGCTGTGTTTTTATCCAACAAAACCAAATAAATGAAAACAGTATGTAAACGAAAAAAGCGAGCTGAAATTATAAACGTCAATCATGGTGAGTGAAACTATTATTGAAGAGCCAAAAATGTTTGGAATCCAATGTCTAAAAAACAGCTGGCATCAGAAGGGTAAATGTGTCTAGAATGTTGGCTCTACTCTAATAATTTCATCCACCATGACTAACAATTCTCCTTCTGTAAACTGGGGTTTATTTCCTCCCTGCTAGTATAATGTAATTAAATAAAACCCCAAGTCAATGTAAAATGCACACAAAACAGAGAGAGCAAAATAAACAGAATACTCAGTCATAACCTTGCCAGAAAAATGTTGTGTTGTGCTGGAATGGGAAAGGATTATGGTCTGAAATGGAGTGTGTTTTCTAGGGTGGTATGCAGGTACATATAAATAGGCAAAACACAGAGTGTGATGCTAGCATCCATTGTACAGCCACAGGAATAGTCCAATGTTGACCACGTCCCACAAAGGAATCACTGCATCGTTACCTAGGCATGAGCTGAAAATCCGTTCTGCTCGCGGATTTCGCGGATTTTCGGTAAGTCCGTGAACTCCCGCGAATTTACTGAAAATCCGCAAGATCCGCGAGCGGCGTATTTCGGGGGCAAAAGTTCAAGTCTGTTGAACTTTTAACTATTTTAGGATGGTGCCGGCAAGCTGCCAGCACCATCCTAAAATAGGTACTAAGTTAGCTTCAACAGGAAGCACTAATAGATAAAATAAAGCAGGTGCTCGAGCACCTGCTTTATTTTATCTATTAGTGCTTCCTTATGAAGCTAATATAGTAACTATTTTAGGATGGCGCTGGCAGCTTGCCGGCGCCATCCTAAAATAGTTAGTTAGGATGATATGTGTTTTGTCGAGGCTGGGTAGGAGTGGGTTCTCCCCATATCTATCGTCGAAAATTAGCTATGGTGCTTGATGGAGGCCTTCGCATAATTGATTTTCACTAGCTCAATCCCTGTGCTGTTGCAGTGACCACGAGCTTCTCTGATCCGTGCCTGTCCTTTTATACACACGAGGCATGTGAACTTGCATATAAGCCCCGTCCGTTTGGCCCCTCCCCACACACTAGTGGTGTGTGCACCGTCTTCGCGCCCTTTACCCACTTGATGGACAGGTCACTCGAGGGACCCCGGCGCTTTTTGGTGTGATGGCAAAGTTAATCAGCACCCCCAAAAATGTGTGTTTTGTCGAGGCTGGGTAGGTGTGCGCTCTCCCCATATCTATCGATGCTTGATGGAGGCCTTTGCATAATTGACTTTCACGAGCTCAATCCCTGTGCAGTTCCTGTGACCACGAGCTTCTCTGATCCGTGCCTGTCCTTTTATACACACAAGAGGCATGTGAACTCGCATATAAGCCCCGTCCGTTTGGCCCCTCCCCACACACTAGTGGTGTGTGCACCGTCTTCGCGCCCTTTACCCACTTGATGGACAGGTCACTCGAGGGACCCCGGCGCTCTTTGGTGTGATGGCAAAGTTAATCAGCACCCTCAAAAATGTGTGTTTTGTCGAGGCTGGGTAGGTGTGCGCTCTCCCCATATCTATCGATGCTTGATGGAGGCCTTTGCATAATTGACTTTCACGAGCTCAATCCCTGTGCAGTTCCTGTGACCACGAGCTTCTCTGATCCGTGCCTGTCCTTTTATACACACAAGAGGCATGTGAACTCGCATATAAGCCCCGTCCGTTTGGCCCCTCCCCACACACTAGTGGTGTGTGCACCGTCTTCGCGCCCTTTACCCACTTGATGGATAGGTCACTCGAGGGACCCCGGCGCTCTTTGGTGTGATGGCAAAGTTAATCAGCACCCCCAAAAATGTGTGTTTTGTCGAGACTGGGTAGGTGTGCGCTCTCCCCATATCTATCGATGCTTGATGGAGGCCTTTGCATAATTGACTTTCACAAGCTCAATCCCTGTGCAGTTCCTGTGACCACGAGCTTCTCTGATCCGTGCCTGTACTATTATGCACACAAGAGGCATATGAACTCGCATATAAGCCGCGCCCGTTTGGCCCTGCCCCTCACACTAGCGATGTGCACCGTTTTCCCGCCCAACCATTACCCACTAAATCCGCATCATCCGCGAATTTGCAAATTCGCGGATTTTGTGGATTGCGAATTTGCAAATTCGCAAAATTCGTGAATTGCGAATTCGCTAAATTCGCCCATGCCTATCGTTAACCCTTGGCTAGAACACCGCCAGCCAAAAGTGAAATCTAAATAGGTTCAGCGCAATCCCGCCAGTCTTTCAGCGAAGGAGTAATGTTAACCAGCAGAGAAGTCAGCCGCGTTGACAGCGGTGAACAGTTTATGTGACGGGAAACACTCTGTCGAAGAGGACAGTGATTCAGTATACATCTAAATAGGGCATGTGGGATTCAGTCAGCTTGGCGGAGTACTTGTATACTCTGCCATGGAGGGATGACGTGGTCCCATCAAGATCTAAATCAGGCTCTAAGTTTACAAAGACTGACTGTTTATATTCTTCAGACACATAGTGACCCTTTGTAAAATAAAATGCATTTGCACAAGGCTTTCTTGGTCAAATGGCCTGACTCACCTGAACCAGGCTATGGCCCTTTGTTCGTTAAATCTATGTCAAGGTATTTTCTTCACTTAGATTTTCAACATTTGCAAAAATGCAAACCTTTAGGCTCCTTGGTACCACCTCCACTTCCAAATATTTTCTCCAATTTGGGGGAATTTAATGAATAATACTTTTAATCCGTTAGGTATCCATCCATTTTGCTTACGGTCTTTGTACTCTATTGATTTCTGAAATAAATTTTATGCTAGTATTTCCCTGAGTTTCATATACTCTGTAATTTTGTAGGCACAGGTGCATGAGCCCTGTGCCCCTACAGTACCCAGGGCCATTCCTTGGCATTGTAAGTACAGTGATGCCATTAAGAGTATATGGTGCTGGGAGGTTGTCACTACGAACTCCACAGCACCATAATGGCTACACTGAACACTGACAAGTTTGATATCAAACTTCTCAGCACATTAAACCCACACTGATGCCAGTGTGGGATTTAATGTAAACTGCACTACAGAGGGCATCTTAGGGATGCCCCCTGAAACCTAACCTACAATCCACGTCTGGGCTGAGTGGCTGCAGAGGCTGCCACACAGCAAACATGCTGCTGGGCCCCTGGGTGGAGAGCCCCAGCTCTCCTGGGCCTGCAACAATGCACATCCTGGGCGAGGTGCTATGTCTCCTCCCCCAGGATGGACAGGGGGAAGCTTCGAAGGCATGCCGCCTCTGAGAGCTTCTCCAGACCATTTGCTGTATCCAGTAACTGGCCCCCACCCGTTCTACCCCCACTCTGGCGGGAAGACTGGCGGGAAAAACTACGTCAGGAAGGGGGGTGTGCCAACCTTTTCCAACTCTACCCCTCAGGTGGAGGAGTTGAGGTGAAGCACGACCCCGGGCTACGGCCATCTTGTAGATGGGGAGCCCTGCCCAATCCTAGCTAGGCTCCTGTCCCTCTCCCACAGGAGAGGAGCATGCTAGGGGGTGTACTCACCCCAGGACAGGGTTCCATTGGTCCCTGCCCTTGGCCTACCTGTAACGCCCCTACATTTAGTATTTAGGGGCTCCCTGAACCTTCCTTCCGCAGATCCAGATACCGAAACCAGAAAGAAGAACAAGAAACAATTCGACCTGCTGTGCAGCTGCTAAGAGTGGTCAGCAACCTCAAAAACCCCGGAAGACCTGACTGCCTTGTGACTCTGACTATCTGGGTCTCCCACGAGCAGTGGTACTGCTCAAAGCAAGTGACAAGCCCTGGCATCAGCCCGGAACAACGAACCCTGCCCACTCTGCACTCGACAAGCCTGGCCCGTGCTGGAGTGAACCAAAACCCTGAGGACATCCCCCCGGCAATTCTGACTCGGAATCCAGTGCCCAAGGACCCTCCTCGACGACCCCGATGACTCCTGCAGCCTCAGGACTAAGGAAACCTCCGACCGCGACCAGCAGGGGGTAAGATTTTCCGATCTCAAAAGACACCCCTCCACCGGGCACCCCACAGCCCCCTGTGCCCAACTCCTGGGTGCCTACCTCTCCTCCAAGATCCCAACTTACCCCCCGAAGTGTTTGTCACTCCTGAAGATTCACCGTCCCTGTGCCTGCAGCCTTTATTCCCTTTTCAAGATCCTTATTGGATAACATTTAGCGCCCGATGGCTCAAAAGCACCCTGCACCCAGCCGCCCGAGTGCCCCTGGCAGTGCAACCTGTACCCTATTCTACTTCCCTATTTGCCCCGAGCAAGTGACCAGGAGCCCAGTTCCCACAGCTGCGTGGCCTGTTAGCCAGCAGCCACCAACCGAAGGCCCCCTGCCTCTCATTGGATAACATTGGACCTAACTACCTCTGCACCTGGCCGTCCCTGTGCCCCTGAGGGTGTACTAACTGTACCTACCTGATCCGGGGGACCCCCGAGTCTAGGCCCAGAACCTTAACTTCACCCGTCGAGTACTCACCTGAAAACCGATGACTCACTTTCCTGCCATTGGATAACATTGACTTGTTTGCCTCAAAAAATCTTCTAAGTGTGAAGTTTTGAAACTTTAAAATACTCATCTAAAATCAGCCGAATAACGAATTTCGAATTACTCACCTGTGATCAGGAGAGAAGCCAGTACTGTACCTTGTAGCCCAGTACTGGACCGCAAAAGTAATCACAACCGTGTTTGCTAGTAATCTAAATTTCTGCCATAGGAAACCATTGTCTGCTTTTCTGTGAAATTTCTTCTAAGTGTGAAGTTTTGAAATGTTAAAATATTCACCTAAAATCAGCCGAATTCCAAATTCCGAAATACTCACCTGTGATCAGGGGAGAAGTCAGTACTGTACCTTGTAGCCCAGTACAGAACCACAAAAGTAATCACAACCGTTTCTGCTAGTAATCTAAATTTCTGCCATAGGAAACCATTGACTGTTTTTCTATGAAATTTCTTCAGTGTGAAGTTTTGAAAACAGAAAATATTCATATAAAATCAGCGAATTCCAAATTCCGAAATGCTCACCTGTGATCAGGGGAGAAGTCAGTACTGTACCTTTCACCCCAATACTGAACCGTAAAAGTAATCCGTACCGGGTTTACTAGTAATCTGTATTTTCTCCATAGGAACCCATTGTTTGCTTTTTTATGAAATTTCTTCTGTCTACTTTTGAAAAATTTAAATATTCTTTAAAAATCATACGAAATACTGAAACGCAATTACCTACCTTTTTTAAGTTACGACCCCAGTGCTGGCCTTAGGAGACCAGTGCTGGATTACAAAAGTAACGCGATCGTACTTTACCTGCAACCTGAATTTTCTCCCATTGAATAACATTGTCAGATTTACATTGAAAAGTTTCTAAGTATGAACTTTTTAAAACAGCTTTATATTCATGAACATTCACAACAGTAACTAAAACGTTTTTGCTAATCTGGTTTCAGCTTACACCCCAGGACTGAATCTAGGATCTGGTCCTGGGACTACTAAAGTAATCAGTATAGTAACCAACTGTACTTACATGTGGAAAACTCATTGAGCTCAATGCTATAGTGTGTTTTAGGATTGTGTTGCTTACTGTCAATACTGTATTAATGGTGTGCACAAACTTTATTGCTCCTTTGCAAAGTGATTACATGAGAGTACTCATAACGAGAGAAGTATATTTTTATAACTGTTGGTTCTAATAATAAAACAACTATATCTGTGGATATAAAAACAATTGGCCTGGAGTCAGTCCTTGAGTGTGTGAAACCTTTTGCTGACTGAGTGTGTACAACAAATGCTTTAAACTGTCCTCTGGTACTGCCTTACTGCTCGACCAAGCTACCACTTTGGAGAGTAAGGTCAGTTCTGACTTTAACCTCTGTTATACCTTTGAGGTTTGTGTACTCTATACACACTGTACTACCTTATTGTCCAGTATATATAGAGCCACTTTCTCACAAACTCCATATTTAGTTTTTTTGCCCGGCCTATGTGGCACCAAGAAAAAAATGGATTTGACCTCTTTGCCTAAACATAGGCATAAGACCATATAAAGAGGCAGGAAGGATCTTAAAAACTGATACCAGCCAGGCTATTGTCTTTGGCATCAGCAGATTCTTGTTAGTCACAAATTTTATAAGAGTTAAATTGGGTCTAAAACTTTAGTACAAATTATCTGTCTTAAAAATCACAAGTTGCTCCATGCTACATGGTTTTAATGAATTGATAGAATATTTACAAACCCGCTCAAATCAATGCCTAATGTTGGATTGTCATGGTCTCACTGGTAAATTACATGTACTTTTTATTTTGTACATATGTCTTTTTAATTTTTCATTATTTATAGAAATGTTAAATGTAATGATAATCGCCCACGAAACTGTCTTCCGGAATATTTGTCATCTGCTTTTACCTCGTTTGTTATTTCCAATCAAATAACCTAATCATGTTTAATTGTACAAAATTTTAATGTGTATGTTGTGCATTTGATGCATCTTTTATGGTACTAAATGTACCGAAATAAAGATTTTTGAACTTGAACTAGGGAGGAGGCTCTCTTTGAAAGCGATCTCTGCATGGCATACATTGAACTGTGAATGGGAATGCAACTCCCAGTTACATCTGGCAACTAAGGCCCCAGACGACATTTACAATCGGATGTATGTTAGTACAACGCGATTATTTTGATCGCGGTACTTTACAACGCGGTTTTTACAACGCAAGTCGTTACAACGACTTGAGTTGGAGGGCGCTGGATAGTGGATTATTTTAATTTTCTATTCCAACTCTAGCCCACGTAACAGTAAGGAAGGTGTTGGAATAGAAAATTAAACTATTCCTTAAACAAGAGCGCCATCCAGCGCAAGTCGTAGTAATGACTTGCGTTGTGATGGCTGCGTCGTAAAGGACCAACGGTGTAAATACCGCGTTGTAAAGGATGTTTCCCTTTACAATCATAGTCTGACATAAAGACATGCTGAGTAAGAGGGCAATACCCTCCTCATTCAGCGCAGCATGGGGGAGAGGGGCAGGAGGTGAGCTGCCTGTGGCGAAGGAACTCCCACCCCTTTTAGGGGGTGGGTGATGGAGATGGGTCTCTGGGTGATGGACAAGGATGCAGCTGGTACAGGTCCGGTAGGGTCAGTCACCACTAGAGAATGCTCACTTGGGGAGGCCTCCGAAGATGATGTTGATGAGCTGGTGGCCTTCATTGCAGACCCCTCACACTGTGTGCCACTGGGTCCCTCAGTGTCTGTGGTCTCACTACCTGAACTACAGTAGCCAGTTGCTTTCCCGCTTAGGTGGCCAATGTCCCCTTTGCCTGCTCCTGAAGATGCTGTAAAAACATTTGCAATAGTTTAATTGTATCTGTGTAAATAGAACTGATCATTATGTTTTTTTTTTACATTTTCCAATTTTCCAGATTTTACCTGCTTCACGGCTTTCAGATTTTGGTTCATTTTTATCATTATTCCATGCATGTAGGGACGTTCTTCAGAAAACATTTTATCCCAGTTTTGGAATTTACCATTATGGCTCCTATATCATATATGATTTTTTTGCTTAAACAATGTTAATTCTCTCCAGGAACTGTTTAGAACATCTGAGTGGTTCTGATTAGTTGTTGAGATTAGTGACCTTATGTCAACCAAAATTATACACTGAAAAAAATACTGTTGTACAATGTTTGTGCATGACAGAAAAAGAGCTGAGTTATATTATATTCATGCATCAAAATTAAACTATGAATCACTGTGCATCAACAAATGCTGCAATGTTGTACCGCTATTTCCATAAACAAAGCCTATTGCCTTTGTTTGGGCATTTCACACTTACTTAAAGAAACCAACTATAGTTCAAATGCTCAAAATAATATATGGATACAGTACTGAAGTTCTCACCTTGATTATGCCAACAGCCTCTATGCCGGTGCCCTCCAATACCTCATTGATCGACTTCAGATTATACAAAATGCGGCTGCAAGGCTGATTGGCAACATCCCTCCACGCAACTCGGTCAGAGCCTACTGAGAGGAGCCTCATTGGCTCCCAATTGCCCGCCGCATTGATTTTAAGATTCTGACCCTTGCCTTTAGGGCAATTAATGGCATTGGCCCCTGCTATTTGAGCAAAAGGCTTAATATAGCTTCTTCAGTAAGGCATCTGAGATCTAATAGTCTACGCCTGATGACGGTTCCTCGCTTCAGACTCACGCGTACTGGTGGCAGAACCTTTACCGTTGTGTCCGCTAAGCTTTGGAACAGTCTTCCCTTGGATCTCAGGTTTTCTGAATCAGAACAAGTCTTCCGCCGTAAACTGAAAACATGGCTGTTTTCTAAGCACTAGCCTACAAAGCTTCTGCACACCTCTAGATTTTTCATGAACTCAGTATCCCCCTCTGTTTTAATCAAGTAGTCTTAGCGCCGGGACACCCCCTCTGGAGGTAGCCGTGCGCTCTATAAAATTCTGAATAAATAAATAAATAAATAAGTTGTCTATCAATGTAGACGTGAAGAACTATTTTTGGGGGGATTGACAAATGACTTTTGCAGCATAAGTAATTACATAGGGCAGGATACATTTCTAATCCACATTAGAACAAAGCTAAAATATTTGTATATCTGACTCCAAAATATCTGAATTTATTTCCAGTTTGTTTTACCATTGTGAAAAATATAAAAAAAATATGCTGGTTGTCACTTGAGATTGATAGACAGAATGCAGAACAATGTCATACATTTACCCCAGTACAGAGATCGGGGCCTAAATCCATCATTTTTTTGCTCTCCATGCCATTCCAGTTTGGACCCTGCCTTATGCAAATCAGTCTTCACTCTGCGCCCAATGGGAACAGTCCAGCCCGAACTGCCAGGCCAGGTCCTCGCGGAACTGGAAACAAGCATCCTAGGACCGGTTGCTCATTTTGCCACTCGATTCAAGCTAGCCTGGCTGATGAAGGGTATTCGCTGACGCGAACTTCCACACCTGGCTCGTGGATTCTCTAGACACTCTCCTACCCAAAAAGAAACAACTTACGAGGGGGAAGAGAGTGGGCTCGGCACCTTGGTATTCATCAGAATTAAGAACTCTGAGGAAAGGATGTAAGAGGCTAGAGCGGTCCTGGAGGAGAGACTGGAGTGAGGCGAATCGTAAAGAATATCGTGCGGCCCTAAGCAGGTACAAATCCGCTATTCGGGTGGCAAAATCAGGATTCTTCGAAGAGCGCATTGGCTCTGCGGCCAACTCTTCCAAAGAGTCATTTAGGGTCATTAAGGAGCTACTCAATGCCCCGACCCTCAGGTTTTCCACGAGGACCCTCGCAAAAAATGCACAGAACTGGCCTCGTATTTTAAAAGTAAAATCGACAACATACTGGCTTCCCTTCCCCGGCTAGGTGAGATCTCCTCTTTGGAGGACAATCCCAGCTCCCAACCTGAGTCACCATTGGCGGAGTTGGCTTCCCTTGGTCCAGTTACTAAGGAGGAAGTCCTGTCGGTGCTGAGATCTATGAAGAGTGGCTCCCCGAAAGACCCAGCACCTATTAAATATCTTAAACAGGTGTCATCTACTATCGTTGGCCCTGCTACAGACTTGATAAACCTGTCTCTCGCCCATGGGGTGGTCCCCCCCAGTTGGAAAGGGGCGGTGGTTAAGGCTCTTTTGAAAAAGCCTAACCTCGATCCCGCCGATCTCGCCAACTTTCGGCCTATCTCTTTGCTGCCGGGTATCAGTAAGGTGGCTGAGAAGTTGGTGAATAGCCGCCTCTCCAACTTCTTGGAAGCCAATTCCCTCCTGGGCGACTCCCAAACGGGTTTTCGGCCCGGTCAGGGGACCGACACCGCCCTGCTGGCGGTCGTGGAGAATGCGAGGAGCATGCTGGATTCGGGGGGATCAGTGGCAGTGATCCTCCTGGACCTCAGCGCTGCTTTTGACACCGTGGACCATCAGGTGCTTCTCCAACGGCTGTCAGGGGTGGGGGTCACGGGTTTGGCCCTCAAATGGTTCGCCTCCTTTCTGGAAGGTCGTACATTTGTGGTGTGGGAAGGCCAGGAAAAATCATCTTCTACCCCTCTCCAGTGTGGTGTGCCACAGGGCTCTTCATTGAGCCCTACCCTATTCAACGTTTACATGGCCCCCCTGGAGAATGTGGTACGGCCGCTGGGTATCAAAATCATCAGTTACGCTGATGATACCCAGCTGGTGGTAGGCCTCTCCCAGTCGGCGTACCATCCCGACCGGCTGCACACGTGTCTTGAAAAGATCTACACGTGGATGTGCAGCTCAGCCCTAAAGTTAAATGGCTCCAAAACGGAACTGATGCTGCTGGGGAACTCCTTTCCATCTTTGCCCCCCAGCAGCTGGCCAGACTGTTTGGGACCGATGCCCCCCCCCCAAGCAGGAGATCAAGAGCTTGGGGGTATGGCTGGAGCAGGACCTATCATTTAAAACCCATGCCAAAAAGACTGCTGGCGTGTGCTTTGGCCTGCTCCGTTCAGCCCAGAAGATTCTGCCCCTGCTCCCAGTGGCCACTCGAAGGCTTCTCATTCAGGGACTTATCATCTCGCGGCTGGATTTCAGCAATGCGCTTTTCCTGGGCGCACCTGAATCTACCCTGAACAGACTGCAGCAAGTGCAGAACGCGGCTGCCAGGCTTTTGACGGGTCTCCCTAGGCGGCAATCTGCCCGCCCGGCGTTGAGGGCACTGCACTGGCTCCCTGTGAAGGACCGGGTGAAATTCAAGTCACTCTGCATCGCCCACAAAGTCCTGCACGGGGTGGGTCCACCTATTCTTGAGGAGATGGTCCAGCCCTATAAGGCCTCTCGTTCCCTCCGCTCTGACCACCAACATCTCCTTCAGGTTGGCAGGGTGAAAAAGGCAAGAACGGGGGGCAGAAGGTTTTCAATAAATGTGGCCTCCTTGTGGAACTCACTGCCCTTACAACTGCGCTCCGAAGCCAGTCTCTTCAGGTTTCGTAAACTTTTAAAAACTTTTTTGTTCTCTGTTTAATCCTTGCATTCTTGTAGCTGTGTTATTTTCTGATAAGCGCGGGGATGCCTATTGGTAACCAGGCGCTATACAAAACTCGGAATAATAATAATTACCCAGTAACCGGTCTCAGGATGCTTGTTTCCGGTTCAGGGAAGACCTGGCTTAGCAGTTCGGGCTGGACTGTTCCCAGGGTCAAGATTGATTTGCATATAGCTGAGTCCGAACTGAGGTGGCAAAGTGAGCTAAAGAATGATGATGGATTCAACCTAGATCCGTGACTGGGGGTGAGTGTTTGAAAAGTTTCAGCACTCCGTCCATCATCTCCTTGTGTTGGCTTTCACTTGAAGCCAAAATTGGTACATCACAGTAAATATTTTGTACACTGATTCATATATAAATTTTACTTACTTTAATATGTAACAGAGGTGTATACCTTGATGCATTTCCAGAATTTCCTAATGAGTCATGAGTTGTGGTTGATTGTGAGTTATACAGATGGGATACTCCAACATTTATGTGACGTAACATTCCATCTGCAAAAGTCCCTTTAAGTAGCCTATATTTCTTCATCACTGATTAATCATCTGGACATAACAAATGACATTTTACAAATGTGTGTGGGTATGTGTTACTCTGTCACAAATGTGTCTATTTTATCTAAAAATGGTATGCCTATCCAAATATTTTAGCAACAAACAAACTGGCTTACATGCACATTTGAGGAGGAGTAAGGCATCAGTCAAATCTGTCACTTTTAACATGAATGAAATAGTATTTCTGATTCAAAACACATTTGGGATATGTTTGAAATCAAAATTTTAGCAGTTTATCCAGAAGTTTCTAGTCATTTTGGCTCACATGCTCACTCTTGTTAGGTAATAATACCAACTCACCACTGTGACATTTGGAACATCCACTGTATCATAAGTGCATTTTATGCTATGTCACCTGTAACGGGGCTAATGTAAAATCATTCACAATAGCGAAGGAGCTTCACACCTGACACAATATAATAACTTGTGGCCTGTTTGGTACAACTGTCCCTTATCACATCAACAAAACTAAAGTATATTTGTTGTTTAGGCAGGCAGGTGTGTTCAAACCAGTTCTTTGTAGAGATCAGAAATCAGGTGTTATCTCTTTCCACAATTTAATATACAAACCACATCATCATACACCTTGTGCAAAACGTACACGTTCAAGAATTTCTCGTGAATTGGACATGTGTCAACCTTAATGTTTATGCCATAATTGATTGCTGTAACAAAAAAATATTATTTAACATGAATATCTCAAACAAGAACTTACCTCTGTGATGTTTTTGTTAAGTTCTCAACTTCCCATCAAGGTTTGGATTGGCCACCACAAGTAAGCAGGCCATTGCGGGCATCAGAGTGTGGAGCACGAGCTTCCCATGTTTGGAAGACTGCCCAAGTTAGATTTCGGATTACTTTTTGATGCAGTGTCGCAAGTCCTCCCACCTCTCGCTACAATGTATGCTGCACTGCTTGTAGACCCCCAGGGTCCATCCCTTCTTGGCAATGGCCTTCCATTTGGTCTTCTTCTGATGGCGTTGACCTGTATGGATGAAAGAAATTAAAGAAAAACAATAGTTTTGTGACTTTTTGTTTGGTCTGAATTGATGTAACACATTTTTCAGAAATCAATCACAAGCATTGGTCAAACGTTACAACACAAATTTTGTTTTCTTATTCTAATAAAATTTTTAAAAAACCTAAATGAAGCAACCTGTTGAGTACCCTTAGCCCTTATCATATACTAGATGTACTAATCCAGGCCAATCACATCATCTAGGCCAGGGGTCTGCAACATTTTCTGCAGCAAGAGCTACTTCTAATCAGTGAAAATCATTATGAACTACTGAAGGCAAACCAACTTGTGCATTGTCACCAAACACCCCCACGTCCATCTTCATAGACTTTAAGCTTAATGTGCATAGAGCCAGATATTATGGATTTAACTAGAAATACTATGACTAAGGGCACCATGAAAGGGCTTCCAGGTGTGTCAGTGGGAGTGTCATCTTTGGCGATGTATGAACATGTGTGCGTCTGAAAGGAATATATTTGTACGGGTGACTGAGAGTCTGTGTCATAAGTACTTGCTGCACAGGACAACCTTTCACCATATGCGGCACAGTTACATGTATAACAGAGACATACAATATTTTTCTTAAATAGAAGAAATTTAAAGTGCAGACAAATATTCAGCCAAAACTTTCCTACTATGGAACATTTCTTTCCACTTCAAATTTCTCTCATTATAAAAAAAGACTGTGCTTTTCCATTATACTTATACATTATACATTATACATTATACATTATATTAGGGCACAGTGTCTAATGGGAGTAAGGGGCTTGCTGTTTGTAAATGCCACACTTAGAAATGGGAGAAAATTGAAATGAAGAGCTCACTTAATCATGGCAGAAACTTTCCATGTTAATTTTCTTCCATTTAAAACATTTAGAAACATCATTTTTTTCACAGTTCCAAGACTGAGCTGACAAGCACTTTTATTTAAGACTAAAGTACCGCTGTGCTTTACTTGTTTACCACTGTGACAGAGCACCAGCCTGCTCAAAAATATGACAGAGCACTGCTCATCATGAGGCCCTGCTATCTGTAGCCTGATGATAATAATGTAAAATGAACACAGCCTTCCATCAACCTTAAAAGTAAAACATGGCTTTGTGCTTATTTAAAAATTTACTGTGAGCTACTCTGAAGGTGTCTGCGAGCTCCTCTTAGGTTGTGATTGACTGGTTGGAGATACCTGATCCAGGCTGAGTGAACTATGGGATAATACAAAAATCCATAATACAAAAAGCAAAAACAACTTTAATAGGGTATGTAAAAAAGAAAAAGAAATAATATATATATATATATATATATATATATATATATATATATATATATATATATACGCACCAGTCTCTCTCCCAATCTTTAGAAAAAAGTGTGACCATGCTCCGGGGGACTGGAAAAGCCACTTTATTTGAGTGAAGTTGCACAAGCATTAAAAGGAAGCTGCTGAAACGCTTGGCAGACGCGTTTCGTCCTTAGAATGGACTCTTCAGTGCCTGTTTCAGTTTGTTCTCCTTAAGGGGGCTCTTTTGCTGTTAGGTTTTATCTTGCTGTGACCACTCCCAGTCACGTGGTTACACCCCTCCTATGCCTCACAGGTGTGTGATTCTCCTTGCGCTGTGCCTGCATCCCCAATGCTTGCTGGATACTGAAGTTTGCTGCAGGGACCCATAAAGTGAAGGGACCCACTAGACACCCGGTGATGCCTCCAACATGCCGTCGGTCAGCGCTCCACAGTCCGCAGCAGTCGAAAAGCAGGTAACAAAGGACTTCTCTGTCCCCCTTATCAGGCAGAAGGTTCTGCCTCCTCTCTTCCCATGCACTGTAAACAGCACCTGGGGGGGTGACGCGATTTGCTGTTTTGCAACAAAAGTACCAAAGTTTTTACAGGAAGGTCGCGTAGCCCCAGAACGAGAGGGCGGTCACAAAAGCCAGCTCCTGCTAGCCAGCTTACACATACGCACCAGTCTCTCTCCCAATCTTTGGAAAAAAGTGTTACCATGCTCCGGGGGACTGGAAAAGCCGCTTTATTTGAGTGAAGTTGCACAAGCATTAAAAGGAAGCTGCTGAAACGCTTGGCAGACGCGTTTCGTCCTTAGAATGGACTCTTCAGTGCCTGTTTCAGTTTGTTCTCCTTAAGGGGGCTCTCTTGCAGTTAGGTTTTATCTTGCTGTGACCACTCCCAGTCACGTGGTTACACCCCTCCTATGCCTCACAGGTGTGTGATTCTCCTTGCGCTGTGCCTGCATCCCCAATGCATGGTGGATACTGAAGTTTGCTGCAGGGACCCATAAAGTGAAGGGACCCACTAGACCCCCGGTGATGCCTCCAACATGCCGTCGGTCAGCGCTCCACAGTCCGCAGCAGTCGAAGAGCAGGTAACAAAGGACTTCTCTGTCCCCCTTATCAGGCAGAAGGTTCTGCCTCCTCTCTCCCCATGCACTGTAAACAGCACCTGGGGGGGGGGGGGGGGGGGGGGGTGCAACACGATTTGCTGTTTTCCAACAAAAGTACCAAAGTTTTTACAGGAAGGTCGCGTAGCACCAGAACGAGAGGGCGGTCACAAAAGCCAGATCCTGCTAGCCAGCTTACACATACGCACCAGTCTCTCTCCCAATCTTTGGAAAAAAGTATGACCATGCTCCGGGGGACTGGAAAAGCCGCTTTATTTGAGTGAAGTTGCACGAGCATTAACAGGAAGCTGCTGAAACGCTTGGCAGACGCGTTTCGTCCTTAGAATGGACTCTTCAGTGCCTGTTTCAGTTTGTTTTCCTTAAGGGGGCTCTTTTGCTGTTAGGTTTTATCTTGCTGTGACCA
This sequence comes from Lissotriton vulgaris, assembly GCF_964263255.1. Lineage (NCBI taxonomy): Eukaryota > Metazoa > Chordata > Amphibia > Caudata > Salamandridae > Lissotriton > Lissotriton vulgaris. The sequence continues at coordinate 468,738,954 of NC_141685.1, read as the reverse complement.
CTCCCAGTCACGTGGTTACGCCCCTCCTATGCCTCACAGGTGTGTGATTCTCCTTGCGCTGTGCCTGCATCCCCAATGCATGCTGGATACTGAAGTTTGCTGCAGGGACCCATAAAGTGAAGGGACCCACTAGACACCCGGTGATGCCTCCAACATGCCGTCGGTCAGCGCTCCACAGTCCGCAGCAGTCGAAGAGCAGGTAACAAAGGACTTCTCTGTCCCCTTTATCAGGCAGAAGGTTCTGCCTCCTCTCTCCCCATGCTCTGTAAACAGCACCTGGGGGGGCGACGCGATTTGCGGTTTTGCAACAAAAGTACCAAAGTTTTTACAGGAAGGTCGCGTAGCACCAGAACGAGAGGGCGGTCACAAAAGCCAGCTCCTGCTAGCCAGCTTACACATACGCACCAGTCTCTCTCCCAATCTTTGGAAAAAAGTGTGACCATGCTCCGGGGGACTGGAAAAGCCGCTTTATTTGAGTGAAGTTGCACAAGCATTAAAAGGAAGCTGCTGAAACGCTTGGCAGACGCGTTTCGTCCTTAGAATGGACTCTTCAGTGCCTGTTTCAGTTTGTTCTCCTTAAGGGGGCTCTTTTGCTGTTAGGTTTTATCTTGCTGTGACCACTCCCAGTCACGTGGTTACGCCCCTCCTATGCCTCATAGGTGTGTGATTCTCCTTGCGCTGTGCCTGCATCCCCAATGCATGCTGGATACTGAAGTTTGCTGCAGGGACCCATAAAGTGAAGGGACCCACTAGACACCCGGTGATGCCTCCAACATGCCGTCGGTCAGCGCTCCACAGTCCGCAGCAGTCGAAGAGCAGGTAACAAAGGACTTCTCAGTCCCCCTTATCAGGCAGAAGGTTCTGCCTCCTCTCTCCCCATGCACTGTAAACAGCACCTGGGGGGGCGACGCGATTTTCTGTTTTGCAACAAAAGTACCAAAGTTTTTACAGGAAGGTCGCGTAGCACCAGAACGAGAGGGCGGTCACAAAAGCTAGCTCCTGCTAGCCAGCTTACACATACGCACCAGTCTCTCTCCCAATCTTTGAAAAAAGTGTGACCATGCTCCGGGGGACTGGAAAAGCCGCTTTATTTGAGTGAAGTTGCACAAGCATTAAAAGGAAGCTGCTGAAACGCTTGGCAGACGCGTTTCGTCCCTAGAATGGACTCTTCAGTGCCTGTTTCAGTTTGTTCTCCTTAAGGGGGCTCTTTTGCTGTTAGGTTTTATCTTGCTGTGACCACTCCCAGTCACGTGGTTACGCCCCTCCTATGCCTCACAGGTGTGTGATTCTCCTTGCGCTGTGCCTGCATCCCCAATGCATGCTAGTTACTGAAGTTTGCTGCAGGGACCCATAAAGTGAAGGGACCCACTAGACACCCGGTGATGCCTCCAACATGCCGTCGGTCAGCGCTCCACAGTCCGCAGCAGTCGAAGAGCAGGTAACAAAGGACTTCTCTGTCCCCCTTATCAGGCAGAAGGTTCTGCCTCCTCTCTCCCCATGCACTGTAAACAGCACCTGGGGGGGCGACGGGATTTGCTGTTTTGCAACAAAAGTACCAAAGTTTTTACAGGAAGGTCGCATAGCACCAGAACGAGAGGGCGGTCACAAAAGCCAGCTCCTGCTAGCCAGCTTACACATACGCACCAGTCTCTCTCCCAATCTTTGGAAAAAAGTGTGACCATGCTCCGGGGGACTGGAAAAGCCACTTTATTTGAGTGAAGTTGCACAAGCATTAAAAGGAAGCTGCTGAAACGCTTGGCAGACGCGTTTCGTCCTTAGAATGGACTCTTCAGTGCCTGTTTCAGTTTGTTCTCCTTAAGGGGGCTCTTTTGCCGTTAGGTTTTATCTTGCTGTGACCACTCCCAGTCACGTGGTTACGCCCCTCCTATGCCTCACAGGTGTGTGATTCTCCTTGCGCTGTGCCTGCATCCCCAATGCATGCTGGATACTGAAGTTTGCTGCAGGGACCCATAAGGTGAAGGGACCCACTAGACACCCGGTGATGCCTCCAACATGCCGTCGGTCAGCACTCCACAGTCCGCAGCAGTCGAAGAGCAGGTAACAAAGGACTTCTCTGTCCCCCTTATCAGGCAGAAGGTTCTGCCTCCTCTCTCCCCATGCACTGTAAACAGCACCTGGGGGGGCGACGCGATTTGCTGTTTTGCAACAAAAGTACCAAAGTTTTTACAGGAAGGTCGCGTAGCACCAGAACGAAAGGGCGGTCACAAAAGCTAGCTCCTGCTAGCCAGCTTACACATACGCACCAGTCTCTCTCCCAATCTTTGGAAAAAAGTGTGACCATGCTCCGGGGGACTGGAAAAGCCGCTTTATTTGAGTGAAGTTGCACAAGCATTAAAAGGAAGGTGCTGAAACGCTTGGCAGACGCGTTTCGTCCTTAGAATGGACTCTTCAGTGCCTGTTTCAGTTTGTTCTCCTTAAGGGGGCTCTTTTGCTGTTAGGTTTTATCTTGCTGTGACCACTCCCAGTCACGTGGTTACGCCCCTCCTATGCCTCACAGGTGTGTGATTCTCCTTGCGCTGTGCCTGCATCCCCAATGCATGCTGGATACTGAAGTTTGCTGCAGGGACCCATAAAGTGAAGGGACCCACTAGACACCCGGTGATGCCTCCAACATGCCGTCGGTCAGCGCTCCACAGTCCGCAGCAGTCGAAGAGCAGGTAACAAAGGACTTCTCTGTCCCCCTTATCACGCAGAAGGTTCTGCCTCCTCTCTCCCCATGCACTGTAAACAGCACCTGGGGGGGGGGGGCGACGCGATTTGCTGTTTTGCAACAAAAGTACCAAAGTTTTTACAGGAAGGTTGCGTAGCACCAGAACGAGAGGGCGGTCACAAAAGCCAGCTCCTGCTAGCCAGCTTACACATACGCACCAGTCTCTCTCCCAATCTTTGGAAAAAAGTGTGACCATGCTCCGGGGGACTGGAAAAGCCGCTTTATTTGAGTGAAGTTGCACAAGCATTAAAAGGAAGCTGCTGAAACGCTTGGCAGACGCGTTTCGTCCCTAGAATGGACTCTTCAGTGCCTGTTTCAGTTTGTTCTACTTAAGGGGGCTCTTTTGCTATTAGGTTTTATCTTGCTGTGACCACTCCCAGTCACTTGGTTACGCCCCTCCTATGCCTCACAGGTGTGTGATTCTCCTTGCGCTGTGCCTGCATCCCCAATATATATATATATATATATACTAGCAGCCCGCCCCAGCGTTGCCTGGGGCAGAAGGGGGCTGGGGGCAGCATTTGAGGCTTGTGTGCACTCCTGCCCCGGCCCCCGCCCGCCACAACATTGTCCGTGTCCCGGAGTCTAAGCCTTTCCTCAGCCGCCATTGTTCAGGGCCAACTTCCCGCCCCCCTCCCCCTCCTGCCCCGGCCCCCTCCCGCCCGTGTCCCGGAGAGCCTGAGCCTTACCTCAGCCGACCGTCCTGCTCCGGGTGCTTTTCCTCCTGTAATTCACCGTTTGCTACCTCCCGCTCCCCGCGTATGAAGCAGCGCCAGTCACTCGAGGACTCACCCCCGTCCGCGCTTTAAGGGATTGTCCGGTCCCGCTCTAGGTGCTCATCCGCACAGGCCGCCACTTCGCCCTGCAGCAAGCAGGGCCGCGGCAGTCCTCCCAGCAGATCGCGATCCTCCTTCAATGGGCACGATCCGCAGAGATGCACAGCCTCGGACACCCCGGGCAGCACGATTCGCCGCCATTTCAGGAAGTGTTGCCAGGGAGCGCAAATGATGTCAGCACACACGCGGCCACGATTCGCAGAGCTGCACAGCCTCGGACACCCCGGGCAGCACGATTCACCGCCACTTCAGGAAGTGTTGCCAGGGAGCGCAAATGATGTCATCGCGTCCGGAGCTACTTGCAAGGGACTACTTTATTTTTATTTCTACATTTTTTAAACAACGTATATTTTTTATTTTTAATAAAATGTCCTTCTGCTTGCCCTGAGGTTTTCAAAGATGTCTTGGGTGTTTGGATTGGTGGTGTACTTTTCGAGTTTACCTGGCTCAAAGGACACAATTCTCTCTTTATAATAGTAGTATAGATTTATTGCCAGTAGGTATATATAGTTAGGACCTAGCTACCATAGGAAATCCGCAACAGGGGGATTCGTGAAGTGGGCGCTGAGAAAAAAGGGGGGTCCCAAAATGTGTTTTCCCCATGCAATTTTCCATAGGACGTTCTGACACGGCTACACTCCGAACCGCTGAACGGAATTACGCCAAACTTTGCAAAATTGTAGGGACTGGTACGCAGATGTGCCTTTGCTATATTTGGTGAAAATTGCTCCAGTGGTTTTTACGAAAATTAGGTTAAAAAACACATATATATCTATATGAGCTTACGGGCCCGTGCACCGTACGCGTACCGTACGCGTACGTGCGGTAGGGTGTTGAAATATCGATTACAAAAATATAGTTGACAAAAATATCGTTGTAAAAATACCATGTCATGAATGATCTAATGTGTGACATCATCAGCAGTGCATTGCGGGTGCGCGAAATATAGTTAGTACAACTAACTATATAGGAGCAATTTCAATGGTTTTGTATGAGTGAAATGTCCAGCTAACTATAACACCCCTAAAACTTTTTTGGAGTGAATTTCAAAGTTTTTTTTAAAGCTAATTCCTAACTATATAAGACTGAAACCTATGTTTTTTTCAGTGAATATATATATATATATATATATATATACTCACTGCATACAATATTGGGTGTTAAACACACAACACATAGTAATGTTTTGCACGCCTGATCCTCGCCTGATCCTCGACATCCCTCACTGCAGCCACATCACACCCCACCTGAGAGACCTGCACTGGCTCCCAGTCAACAAGAGGATAACCTGGAAGCTCATCACCCACGCACAAAAGGCACTCCACAACACTGGACCAATGTATCTCAACAGACGACTCAGCTTCTACACCTCCACCCACCAGCTCCGCTCCGCCAACCTCGCCCTCGCTACAGTCCCCCGCTTCCGAAGAGCGACCTCAGGCGGCAGATCGTTCTCCCACCTCGCCGCCAAGACCTGGAGCACCCTCCCCATCCACCTAAGGCAGACCCAAGACCGGCTGACCTTCAGAAAACTCCTCATGACCTGGCTTTTTGAGCAGTAGCAGCATTCCCCACCCCAGCGCCTTGAGACCCTCACGGGTGAGTAGTGCGCTTTACAAATGATATGATTGATTAATTGATTGATTGATTGTTCTATGTAATTTAAAAGAAACAGAAACTTCACTTTAATCACTACACATCACTTCAATCACTACACTTCACTCAGGAACTAAAATGGACATTCTAGCCTGTGTTTTTAAAAAAACATGTAATTCAGAATAAAATTCTAACTTTAAACATGTACCTGTTCCTCTGGTGAGCCATATAGCTAGCTTTACAGGGACAGGACCTTTGTAGCAAGCAATTCCAGCTTCTCTGGTGAGGAGGCTGGGGCCCTGTCATCTGCTCTTCTTGGCATTGTGGCTCCCAGAAGTTGAAAACAGCAGCAAAAAGTGAGTAGGTGTTGTTGGCTGCAGTGTTAGGAGGCAAGTGAGATTTTTTTGAAATGCTGCGTACATATACATGACGTACATCATTTTCAATGGAGACAGACACATCCATCGGCTTTTGTATGTTGCTTTCACACACATTAGTGTATGGCTGTGACCGTCATGGAGTTTTACACTCGTGACGGTGTTTTAGATGAAAAAAAAAATATTTGCCTTAGTGCCACCATACGCCAAGGAACAAGTTTACCGAAATCGAAAAAACTTCCATTCAATCAAGGTGCAAGTTGCCCGCTTACCTGATTTGCACATCACAAGCATGAGTGCATGTTTTCTCGGATCAACCCATGATTCCTTTGTACTACGGAACAGCACCACAACCCTGCAAATGTCACAACTTGGACCTGAGAGGATTTAGCATGTTTGGAAGTACAATCTGTCAATATATTGTTTGGTTAAGTTCAAATTTCATGATCAACAATAGTAATACATTTTTGGCACAGTTTTTTTGTCATATAGGATACTCATCTTATCCTAACCAACCATGTGTGTTAGCAACGCTGAGGAATCCAACAACGTCAGGGGAATTCTCCTTCAATGAGGCCGATGGAAGAACGCGAAGCCCAGTGCAGCAGGTTTCTGGGCTCCTAGAGGCCAGATTTCAATGTTTGGTTAAGATTGGTGGCACCCTCCTCTCCTCACCTGATAAGGTGTACCATGGCCTGCTGCATGTTGCTCAACATAGCCCTGCCACAAAACATCCCATACATATCAAAGGATGGAGACCATGAAGAGCCACAAGGTGATGATGTTGAAATACCAAATGACGATGATAGTGGTGAAGAGGAAGGAATTGACGTACGTCAAGATGTTACTTACAACTTTTTCACATGGGTGTTGGTATATATTTAAATTTCATTATATTAAATGTTAAACCAACCTCTAATGTAATGAGGATAAAAGTCTGTGCTGGATATTTTTGGAAAAACCAAGTTAAGTGAAATCCAGAACAAAGATGTTTGTTGATCAAAGTTTTGACGCATTGACTACTGTATTTATTTACATTGTTCAGCTATGATAAAATTATTAGTTTGTAAAGTGTTTATTGTGTAATGTAATTTAATGAATCTTTTCATTTGTATGTGCTTTAGGACCCTTTACCATGTCATCTTCATTTGGACATTTAAAAGTTGTGACATTTGCAGTTATATGCTGTTGTTGCAAAGTACAAAGGGAACATGGATTGATCCTGTGAAAGACACATACACACTTTTGATGTACATGTTTCGTATGAAGACAACTTGCACAGTTCTTGATTTGAAGTTATTAAGATTACAGTAGAGTTGTTTTCTGTTGAATGGCGCCACCAAGCCAAAATGAAAAATGTGCTGCCTAAATTGCTTTAAACCTATGTGGTGTTCGACCTAAACCATGCTAATCTCCCTTCACATTGGCTAAATCCTCATTCTGTGTTAAGTGTATGAAGCTGTTGATGTGTCGCCTCATTGTAGAAAGAATGCCTTGTATCACACCACTTAAAGTTGGTTGTGATATTGCACAAGATACTGCAATAATGTCTTGGAATGATCCTGTGGCCACTAAATAGAGTAATACCAGAATTTTCACTTTTGGTGTAATTGATGTGGGGTTTACTATTCTGAGCCTATAGATCCGCCTCCAGCTGATGACATAAATCAATGATAGATTGACAATTGATTCAGATATTTTGCATTATAGCATGTTCTTCCATGGTGGCAATGTCTAGAATTGTGCATTTTTAAAAGGCACTGATGATTTGGATAATGCATGTGTTGTATTGTTTTTGATAAACTACCACAAACATTTATTTCTTACAATTTAATAACATACTTCAGTTGGGTTTGTGCTATTTGTTCATTTTTGTCATTTTAAGAGAATGTGTGAAAGATTAGCTACATGCCATCTATTTATGAATAAACAATACTTTTATTTTTTTATATTTTAATATATTTTAATATGTGTGATGGAAGGAAGGTAATGATGAAGAAATTAAGAAAAGAAATACAAAAGTAGTCTTTGGGGCTGATTAGGATGGCGGGCAGATCGCCCCGCCGGGCCGGCGTGGCGGCGGCGATCCGCCTGCCATCGTCAGTGCAAAGACCCCCCCGCCATATTATGATGGCTGGGAGGTCCGCAGCGGACGGAAAGACCATCCGCTGCTTTTCCGCCGGTCGCCTCGTCGATTGGGGGAAAACGGGTTTCATATGGTGGCGGTGTCTGGAAGACACCGCCATCCATATTTCGATGCAGGCTCAGAGCAGCCTTTCCATGGCGGTTCATGCTGTTGGGGGCCCGTTGCGGGCCCCCAGGTGTTGGGTGCACATGGGGGGTACCTGTGGTACCCCCCTGCTTTTACATGTTCAATGTGGCAGGCACCGAACGGTGCCTGTCACGTTGTGCATGTAAAAGCACAACATGTATATTTTACAGTGCGGCGGGTGCAAAGCTCGCCGCAATGTAAAATCTACGGGATGCACCCGCCAATGTGGTGGGCGCATCACGAGTTGTATGGCAGCTCCAAAGGCATCGTAATCGGCCCCTTTGTTTTTGCTAGCTTTGTTTTTATTCAACAAAACCAAATAAATGAAAACAGTATGTAAACGAAAAAAAGCGAGCAGAAATTATAAACATCAATCATGGTGAGTGAAACTATTATTGAAGAGCCAAAAATGTTTGTAATCCAATGTCTAAAAAACAGCTGGCATCAGAAAGGTCAATGTGTCTAGAATTTTGGCTCTACTCTAACAATTTCATCCTCCATGACTAACAATTCTCCTTCTGTAAACTGGGGTTTATTTCCTCCCTGCTAGTATAATGTAATTAAATAAAACCACAAGTCAAAGAAAATTCAATGTAAAATGCACACAAAACAGAGAGAGCAAAATAAACAGAATACTCAGTCATAACCTTGCCAGAAAAATGTTGCGCTGTGCTGGAATGGGAAAGGATTATGGTCTGAAATGGAGTGTGTTTTCTAGGGTGGTATGCAGGTACAAATAAATAGGCAAAACACAGAGTGTGATGCTAGCATCCATTGTACAGCCACAGGAATAGTCCAATGTTGACCACGTCCCACAAAGGAATCACTGCATCGTTAACCCTTGGCTAGAACACTACAAGCCAAAAGTGCAATCTAAATAGGTTCAGCCCAATCCCGCCAGTCTTACAGCGAAGGAGTAATGTTAACCAGCAGAGAAGTCAGCCGCGTTGACAGCGGTGAACAGTTTATGTGACGGAAAACACTCTGTCGAAGAGGACAGTGATTCAGTATACATCTACATAGGGCAGGTGGGATTCAGTCAGCTTTGGTGAATACTTGGATGCTCTGCCATGGAGGAATGACAGTAGTCCCATCAAGATCTAAATCAGGCTCTAAATTTACAAAGACTGACTGTTTATATTCTTCAGACACATAGTGACCCTTTGTAAAATAAAATGCATCTGCACAAGGCTTTCTTTGGTCAAATGACCTGGCTCACCTGAACCAGGCTATGGCCCTTTGTTTGCTGAACCATTGTCAAGGTATTTTCTTCACTTAGATTTTCAACATTTGCAAAAATGCAAACCTTTAGGCTCCTTGGTACCACCTCCACTTCCAAATATTTTCTCCAATTTGGGGGAATTTACTGAATAATTATTTTAATCCGTTAGGTATCCATCCATTTTGCTTGCGGTCTTTGTCACTCTATCGATTTCTGAAATAAATTCTGTGCTAGTATTTCCTTGAGTTTCATATACTCTGCAATTTTGTACGTTGCTGATGTTATTTCTTTTAACACTGGTATATGGTAAGACTTTAGGTAGTGTCCTAAAAATAATCACAAACTACTAGAATACATATTTTCAAATAGCTAAAAGATACAAAGTGAAATATTTTGATACTACTGGGGTCACGCTCTTCGATTGCACCACACTTTTTCCTTATCCTACCCTGGGCGGAGAACAACGAGCACTTTATTACTGCTCCCTGGTTCCTGTGAGGGAGGGGCCAATAGCAGCAGCAGCGGAAATCCAGCGCAGGAGTGCTACTTAAGATTCTGAGGTGTCCGCATCGCGGGTCGCGCTCCTCAATTGCATCGCACTTCCTCCTTGTTCCTACCCTGGGCACAAAGCAACAAGCACCTTATTACTGCTCCCTGGTTCTTGTGAGGGAGGTGCCAACAGCAGCAGCAGCACCAGAAACCCAGTGCAAGAGCGTACTTAAGACACTGAGGCGTCGCACAGCGCGGGATGGGTGCGGGGCATGCCCGGGCTCAGCCCGGGCCAAGACGGGCCCATCTCAGCCCGTCCTAGACCGGACGAGGCCGGGCTGGGCCACATCCCTGATATTCACACCAGGGCAAAGAACTAATGAGGATGAGTTCCTTTTATCTTTTTTATCAAGGGATGCTACCCAGACTGCAATATAATCTGAAACCAACTCTGCCATATCCTGGGATTTGGGAGGGAGGGCGAGGGGGGGGAGGGTAAAAGCAGAATAATGAAAATGGAATGTGGAAAAGGCCGCTTTATTAGGAACAGGTGTACATCACAAATTAAATAAACTTTGGCAAAAGCCTTTCAAAACGAAACCTCACTAAATAAATAAATCACCCTGACCCCGCCCCCCACCCCATCCCGTAAAATTTCATAGCCCCTCCCCCACCCATACAATACAACATTTCAAACATTACAACATTATAAAACATTACATCATCACTTTAAAACATTACGTCATCATTATAAAAATTACGTCATCATATCAACCCCAATAACTTATAAATACCAGGCCCTCCATTAACCAATCACATGCCTGCCCCTTCACCTCTGTCAAACCCCCCAAAACGTCTAAACGGTCAACCAATGACCAACTTATCCTTTCCCAGACGATAACACAAACCTGACCATTAATCACCAAAATCTGACACAAACTGCCCCGAAACAACTAGACCCCGCACTGCACCTGCTCCAAGTGACAAATTACAACTGAAAAATACCCTGCACCCCTGCTCTGAACAAAAACTGCCAGCTGAAAAAAGCAGGGACCCAAAAATGGGAAAAAATTATAAGTAACACAAAAAACTACTGTAGAAAAATCCCAAGATGAGCTAAAGGAAAAATTTAGAGGGAGGGTGGGACAAAAAATTTCTAGCTAACCTCCCAGCCACCAGGTCACCAAACCTAAAATGGTGGCTGGGAGGCGGGGACAAGGACCTTTATAAGTTGGGCTGCAAAAACCTACTAGAAGGCAGCCCAACAAAAATTCTGGAAAGTTCTGCCTGTCTAAACACCCCCCAAGAACCCCTCCCCCACAGCCCTCCCAAATTGCCCGGGGGGGGGGGGACCTCCCTGCGGTCAGCTGCCCCCCCCCAAGCCCCACTTGTGTGGACTATAAAGAGAGCCAGTAATACTGCCAAGCAAGGGGACTGTGTAGACACTTTGTTAACTTGCTTATATTTGCTTGACCTCGGGGCTGTCAGAATGTACGTTCTATCACATGCTGTTATGGGCTGCTAATTATTTGCATGGTTATCCCGAAGTTTGATAGTACTTGATTGCCAGAAACAACAGTGGGGGTTTACACCTACGCATTACAACTTGTAGGAGGTTAAGCCTAAATTGCCTAAGTGTGAGATATGGGTAAAAGGAAAGCGGAAAGCACATTAAAGGCGGCAGGGGGGTCTCAGAACTCTTTAATGAAGTATCTATCAGGAGCTATGGGGGCCATAGAACAACAAATACATTCAGTAGAAGAAATGCTAAATCAAGGTATCAAGGTGGGAGAGGGACTTATGGGATCCTCAAACTCAGAGTATTTAGCCTTACGTTCTTCACACCCAGATACTATGGTTAACCCAAACACCTCAATCCATACGTCTATGTACCTGACTTGGAACCTCTGACACAACCACCAATAAAGCGCCCTAGGAACCCGGAGGTAACACCAGAGATCCAGGTCCAAATTTTTTCTACAACTAGGCCCAATGCACTAGTTAAAAAGCGAAGGAGAACTAACAACACGTCCAAACTTGAAAATGGGGGATTAACTCCCACTACACGTAAAATTGGCCAGGTTGAGGATCATGATAAAATCTGTCTCAAAATAGATGGTTTGCAGAAAACATTCATTGATGCTTTAACAAATTTAACAACAAGGGTGATAGCTATGGAAGACATTTTGAGGGGATGCATAGGAGAAATTTCCAATTACCCAACAACTAATACACCGAAGTTGGCATCTGGAATACATAATGATGTACCATCCTGCCAGACTGATCATTCATCAAAAGGGGTCTATCACATTGAGCTGCATATAAAGCAATGAGTATCTGAGTTTCATAATAAGAACCAAACAGCCCCTGGTCGAAACTCCTTGAACACACATGCAAGTAACAAGAATGACAGTAGGCACCTTTATACAGTGTAAAAACCTGTTTAGATACTGGGCCTAATCCATCTACTGGTTCTTCCCGCATATTTAAACCTGATTTTGAAGGTGTAAGCTGGATTTACCACCGGCGGCTACCCCCTATACCATAGTCCTGGCCAACGACCCCTATCTATCATCGCAGGTGACGTAAACTTGGGAGGCATTGAGAAACAAGGCCCTCTTTTGGCTCGGCACTAAAAGTGGGCTAACAGAAGATCTGTTTGTAGAATTTAAGATGGCAAGAAGGGTTGGATGGGCAGGGAGAGGGTACAAAACATTCTTAGGTGATTGTATAATCCTGACCTTTAGAATGCCACAGCTGACACATGAGATCCCCTCTAGACTTGGCAACGATTGCATTTCGACCACAGACATTAAATATTACCCCTTGATTACTTCAATCCCCCCCCCCCAGCTGTACGCTGATGTACCCCTACCTGAGAGGTCCTTATGGTCCCTCTCTATACACATATGGCATCACCACGGAGAACAGATTAGACATACTGCCCACATTAGAGGACATCGATTGACTTGATATTCCGGTTAATTGTGCAGATCTAAACAAGGCAAAGGTGTTGCATAACACAATTTTTAAATTGATCCTTCATGACCACCGGGAATCCCCTCCCATAGACATAAATGCATCTAATGATGCAAATATTTCGGTTCCCAAGGTTACTTGCAGATCATCATACCAGTACAGTTACTGATAAACTTAGCACTGCAATAGATATTCAAGGGCTGGGAAGGACATCTTCAAGTAAAGTTTTATGCTGGAATGTGGAAGGCCTGCAAGCAAAACTCACCAACTCTGCATGGTTAGATTTGTGAAAGTTTTAGATTTTTTATGCTTTCAGGAAACCTAGGTAGATGGCACGTTGCATATTAATGTATATAAAACATTTAATACCCCAGCAGTACCATCCAGTCATGGGAGGAAGAAGGGAGGTTTATGTATTTATGTTTCCCACAGGGTGAATGCCAAAAAAATAGAATTTACAGTTTCAAACACTTATTATCAGGTATCGAAACTGTCCATTGACAACACACATTTTTCTGTCCTTTTGACCTTTTACAACAACTTTCCAAAAGACCAGGCAGAGATAGTTCTAAGGCACAAACAGAAGGAAATGCACACCTTGCAGATGGAGACAAACAAGGATATGTGTGTAATCTGGGGAGGGGACTTTAATTTCGCTTTGTGCTCACATGCTGACATGCTGACAGAGGTATATGTGGTTTAACGTCTGACGATGGGACTGATGAAGATCAGAAGCCTGGCAGGCTCTACAAAAAGCCTCTGAATCAAAAGACAACATAGGCTTTTGGAAAGCTGTGAAACCCCTTTTCTGGCTCTCAAAAATCAATCGAGCATTGAGATAAGAATCAGCAAGGATCAATGGGTGACTCATTTCTCCAAATTATATGACGATAGTGGCGGTATGCCAACACCAGCAACTTCCTGTCACGATCTGGGGACTCACCCAGCGAATCTTCTCCCAATTGATATCGATTTCACAGTGGCCGGTGTGCCTGTGGATTTATAAATCTAATCCTAAGCTCTGGGGCCCACTATTAACATCTGTTTAAAAAGCCTGCTGTAAGCAGGGCTTTATCCCGTCATGGTCAGAGTCAATTCTTGTCCCTATTTTTAAAAAGGTTGATCGTAACGATCCTGTTTCTTACCGACTAATTTCACTTTTGGATTGATTGGTGAAAGTGGCTGGGTGAATCATATTAAATAGATTGCAGACATCGGCTGAGGACACAGGTGTAATTACGGAACTGCAATATGGATTCTGTCAAGGATCTTAGAGGTTTTGGGTGTGGAAACACAATTTGTAAAGGCAACTATATCAAGATGCCCTGGCGAGAGTTCGATATGGTAGCTCGGGAGAGTGCAGTTACAAATTTTCTGTAAGGAAGGAGGTAAGGCAGGGGTGCGTGCTAGCCCCCTTTTATTTTTACTTTGTATATAAGTGGATTAGGCACAGGACTGACTAGGGAATGTCAGGACTTCCCACTTATTGTCAACTGACCAATTCCAGCATTATTATACTTGGGCGATGCTGGGCGATTATCTCATACACAAATAGGACGGCAGCAAGTTGTTTCTAGCTTCGTAACTTTCATGTCGAATTTAGATCTTCATGTAAACATGGAATTTGGGGCTTCGCTGATGAACAATCCATACAACTATTCGAGAATGTTTTCTTGAGATATGTACTGGTGGTCGCCCATAGCACCGCTACATACATTTGCCATGCAGAGCTTGGATTGCCGTACATATCAGACTTAATCAGAATACAGCCGGTCATACTATGGCACAAGACATGGTCTAGTACCACCCCTGGTTTTAATCGTGATGTATTAAATGACTGTCTTAAGTTGCAATCCGGACAGTATTACTTCAATCTCAAGGAAATCCCTAAAGATTGCTTGTATGGATCTACTTGGGAAAATTAGATTCTATACAGATATAATTAAACCATCTATTAGAGAGAACCAATTGTTATTAATACGGCCAGGGGTGCAACCCTATCTAGCATCCGTAAAAGGAGACTATGATAGGATGTTGCTGACCCCTTTTTGCCTAGGTAACTTTTACAGATTGACATAGTTCCCAAACATGAATGACTGGTCCCGAGTTTTGTGTCCCTGTCTATGCGATCAGACATCGATGAGATGATGCGATGAGACCCTGAGCAGGGTCAGGGCTGGCAACAGTGAGAAGGGAAGATGACGGAGGCCTGGGGTTGGAGCTGTGGGTGGATACTGGAGTTCTGCATCTTCCTGATCGCAGCTGTCCCTGGCAAAGCCACCACGCACTGGATAGTGACGGAGCACCGAAAGATCCAACAGCAGGTTTACTCGCCAATGAATTTGAAGCACCCTCACGATCTTGTCATAGTAATGAGACAAGAGAATACAGTCAACTACCTCAAAGAGTTGGAGAAGCAGCTGGTAGCACAAAAGAGTCACATTGAGGAAAATGAGGACAGAGAGACTGTTCTGGAGCAGAGAAAATATAAGGATGACTCAGACTGTATCAAGGCTAAAGTCCCACTTGGGGACCTGGATCTCTATGATGGCACCTATATCTCCCCGGAGAGCAAGGATATCAGTCCTGAAGACTACCTGGACACCCGGACCCCTCTGCCACCAGACCTAGTGAAACCAGACTGCACAAGCATTATAGAGCTTCCATACAGAATCCATGCCTTTCAACACTTACGGTGTATACAAGAGCGGGTACATCTCTCGTCATCTTTGTTACCGAAAGAAGATCCAATCTTCAACTCCTTATCCAGGCGATTAGGAAAAAACATAGATGAAATTGGTCATCATATATCGGAAGCTTTGTTAAAGGTTTGGCACATCTCCCCAGTCTTAAAATCCCTAAATTGGTTGACCTATGAAGCAAGAATTCAGCTAAAGATTGCCTGTCTGTCTCACAAAGCCCTCCGTTTCAAAACGCCTAGTTATCTAGTGCAAAAGCTAGAATTATGCAGAGTGGGCAGACCTTCTAGGAGTGTTAACTCTCTCCTCCTGAAACCACAGATCTTTTGCAAAAAGAGAACGTGTCACCAAGCTTTCTCCGGCTGCGCGCCAAAGATCTGGAACTCTCTCTGACCGGAAATACACAGAATCTCCTCCAAGGTTGCCTTTAAATTGGAAGTAAAAAGATTCCTCATGAACAAGTTCCTACCTTAAAAGGGTCTCGGATTGTCTGCTCTAATGCTTTGGACTTACACCCCAAGTCCTGCGTTGAGTGTTATTCTTCTTTACTAACCACTTGCACCCCTCCCAGTTCGCTATGTACCAGTTATTATCTTACCTTGTGGTCCCCTTTCGATTGTTACCTTTTTGTTTGGTATGCATATTTGATTTGTTTGGGCTGGCATTTCTTTTGATACCTGTACAGCAACTGTTACCTCCTTTCCCTAAAATTGTAAAGCGCTCTGATATCCTTCGGGATAATGTTCGCGCTAAATAAAACTTTATAAAAAAAAGTAAAATTAAAAAAAACATCGACCCAGTCCACTCTACTTTGTTCTTTTGTGAATTTTATACTTTATTACGAAAAAGATGGATTTTTCCAATTTTAAAGAAGCTAGGCTTGAGACAATGTCGCCCCACTTTTCTTAAATTACAACTTTTAGAATATGAGGTATTTACTAGTCATTTGTCTAAATATATGAAGAGCATGATCGTATTTAATATTTAATAGGATTGTATTTTTAGACCTAGTGTGTTAACGCCTGTGTAAGACATCATGCCTATTTTATATACTGTGCTTTTATGATTTACTTGTTTAAATCGAATAAAGCTTATTTTGATTGATGTGATTAATTGATATTGTTTCGAGACAGTTTCAAGTTTATTAATTATCTTGTTTGGTTAATTAAAACCGTTGCAAGGTACAACATTTTATAATAAAACCATAAGATAATATCATGCTACCTCATTATAAAAAGCAAAGCTGCAGACAGTAAGAACCAGCTAAGTTAAAACAACTGAACTGAGCCATGCTGTCCCATGAATAGATCAATTTTGCTCAAATAATATCAGCAGTAAATGTCCATGTGCATGCATTAAGAGAGGTTAATGTAGTCCTGCAGGCCGGTTAAGTCTGTTTCCCACCATTAACAGTTATGTTTGAAAGCTTTATTAGAGTAAAATCAGATATTACAATAAGGTGATATCAGCAAAATATAAGAGAAAGGCTAAAGGTTGGGATAAACTAAACAGAAGTAGCTAATATCACAATGAAAAGCAAAGCATTTTGAATTATTTTACGGGGAGGAGGGGGGGAGGGGAAGGAGGGAAATAAAGCATGTTAATATCATAAAGAATGAGTAAAAATAGAAAACACAATGAATGTCAGTCAGAAAGTACAGTAAAATACACAATATTTCAGCAATTACTTGAAATAAGAACTTTTAGCAAAAAGGAAACATGAATAAAGCTAAAAAATCACATTAGTGAAATTGAAAAATATCATAAACTACAGGCAAGAGTACATGTGTTCAAGGGGGTTTGAAATTATCCGAGGAGAGTGGAGAGTATGTCCTTTTGGCAGATTGATCTAAATATAAAGTGAGAGGTAACCAGTAAAGTTCAACATTTCGGGAGGGTTTGCAGGAGGAGGCAAAAGCAACATCAAGTCTATGTGAGTGGCATACTAGATTCCACCAGCAGCTTAGGGACAAAGTATTCAAGGATTTCCAGTTAGAAACAATGTGTTGCAGTGCAAGGGCCAGCATAAGATCAAAGAGACCATGAGAATGTGGGGGGAGTTCCAGATTGTCTGAAAGGCTACCTAGAAAAACAAAAGAGGTGGAAAAAGGAATAGAGATGCTGAAAATACGGGAGAGACGAGACCATATCTGAGTCCAAAAAATGCGAACTGAGGGACAGAGGAAGAAAAGGTGTAGAAGATCTGCATTGGGAGCATTACAGGTCCAACAATTAGGTACAGAATTGGATTGAAAGCGAGAAATAGAAAGAGGAGAAAGGTAGAGTCTGTGATAAAAGAAAAATAGGGACTGAGTAAGAGAGGCAGTGCGGGAAATCTTCAAAGATCTGGCCCATATTTTGTTCCAAAGAGAAGTTGACCATGAGGAACCTAAGTCCTTCTCCCAAGATAATTCCAGTTTCGATTTGAGACGATCCGGATCGGGGGCTGAGAAATATCGATAAATAAGGGAAGCTTTAGGAACAGTAGAGAGGATGGTAAGTAGAGAGGGAGACGAGGCTGGTAAACCTTCAGAAGGAAGAGAATAATAACAATCTAGAATGGTTTCCATAAGAATAAAGAATTTCCTTGCAAAAGAAGGAGGACAATGGAATTGAGATTGGAATTTAGGAAACGAGCAGGGGGATGAGCCATCAAAAAGATGACGTACCCAGATGATACCTTTCGCTCTCCATGAGGGCCATGCAATAGGTCTGTTATGTATTAATATGAGTGAATTGTACCAGATAGGTAATAATAAGAAGGATTCCTGAGAAACCGAGGTAGAGGAAACTAAAGGCCGCAAAAGAGAAAAAGTATGTTTGAATAAAAGGGGGTTAAGACATGGGGCTTTAGAAGTGAAACGGATTACCTCTTGTAAAGAGTAAGGAAGCAACAATTGCTGTTTGACAGAAAGCCAGAGGGGAGAGAAAGGGGAGATTTCCTGTGATAACCAGCGGGAAGCTTGTCGAAGGGAGAAGGACTTGTGGTAGAGGCGAAAGTCTGGAAAGTTGGTTCCACCATTAAGTTTAGATTTACGAAGGTGTGAGAGAGATATACGAGCCTTTTTCTGTTTCCAGAGAAATTTGGACAAAACAGAGTCAATGCGGTGGAAATAGAAAGTTGGGATACGGATTGGAAGCATGGATAATAAGTAGATCAAAATCGGGGCAATCATCATCCTGATGGAATCAAGACGACCCCACCAAGTAAGAAATAGAGGATTCCAAGAAGAGAGTAGTGAGTCTATTCTAGAGATGACCGTGTTCATGTTAAGTTGAATAGAAGAGGAAATAGAATTAGAGAAAAGAACACCAAGATATTTAATTTTCTTAGAGTTCCAAGCAAAGCCGGTGGATGTGAAGAAGTGGGGAAGGCAAAATTTGGTTAAAGGAAGAATTTCTGTTTTATCAGAATTTATTTTATATCCCGAAACCAAAGAGAATTTTTGAAATTCACTTAATAAAGAGGGAACAGAGGTGACCGGGTCTGAAATAAATAAAAGGATATCGTCAACATATGCAGATAACTTAAGATGTTGGTCACCATACGGGAATCCAGAAATGGAGGGATTGTTACGTATGGAGGTGAGAAAGGGCTCAAGCGCCAAAATAAATAAAAGAGGTGACAAAGGGCAGCCCTGACGAACTCCACGTTGAAGCGTGAATGGGGAAGTGAGGTGACCATTGACGAGAACGGAGGCCTTGGGCATAGAATAGATCAAAGAAATATAAGAAATAAATTTAGGGCTGAAGCCATGCCATTTTAAGGAAGCTATGAGAAAGGACCAGTCAACCCGATCAAAGGCTTTCTCAGCGTCGACGGAAATGGCTGCTATGGGAATTGATAGTGAGGGGGCTTTACTTAAAACATTAAGGAAGAGTCTGGAGTTATCCGAAGTAAGGCGGCCCTTAACAAAACCACATTGCTCTTTCCCGATGAGATGTGGTAGGAGCGGGTCGAGGCGAAGAGCTAATAATTTTGCAAAAATCTTATAGTCCACATTAACTAAAGATATAGGTCGATAATTTTTACAAAACTTAGGGTCTCTACCTTCTTTAGGGATAAGGCATATGGTAGCGTCCTGAAATGAGCCTTGGGCCAATCCAGTAGAACAAAAAGACTGAAAAAGATATAGAAGTTTAGGTAAGAGGAGATCTGAAAAATGTAGGTAAAATTCAACTGGAAAGCCGTCAGGTCCTGGAGTCTTGCCTTTGGTGAGGGAGGATAAAGCAGTGGACAACTCAGAAATAGTGAGATCAGTATCAACGGCCGAAAAATTAAGGTGGGAGGTATCTGGTTTAGGTAGGTTATCAAAATAAGATTGAATAAGCTCTGGGGTGGGGGGGTTCTCAGGAGTATATAAAGATTCATAAAAAGAGTGAAATTGCTCTAAAATTTCTGCATCTGTATGAAGAAGAGTATTAGAGGGGGAATAGATAGAATCAATATTAGTTCGTTCTTTACGCGATTTTAGATAGTTGGCCAATAATTTACCTGACTTATTGCGACCTCCATAGTATCGTGCACTGCTCCGGAGGAGAAAAGAGGAGGCTGAATCTGTAGTAAGTTTGTTAAAAGCAAACTTAGCTTTAAGAAGTTCAGGAGACATATGCTGAGGAGAGGAAGTATAGAATTGATGTTCCAACGATTTAATGTGTGCAAGGGTAAGTTTACGCTTTTGAAGGAACTTTTTCTTCTTTTTAGAGACAAAATCAATAATAAAACCCCGGGCTGTGGCTTTGAAGGAATCCCAAAGAATATGAGGAGGGGTATCAGGTGTAGAGTTAAGTTGGAAAAATTCAGAAGTGAAAGAGCAAAAAGAGGATCAGTAAGAAGAGAAGGGTTAAAGCGCCAACGAGAAGATTTAGGAGTAGGAGGGAGAAGGTCAAATACAGTAATAATAGGAGCATGGTCAGAGATAACAATAGGCTCAATAGAAGAGGATAGAAGGTGTTGAGATAGAGATGAAGATAGAAAAATGTAGTCCAAACGAGAGAAAGAAGCATGAGGAGGAGAGAAGAAGGAAAAGTCCAAAACCTCCGGGTGAGTGAGTCTCCATGAGTCCACAAGATGCATCTGAGTGATGGTGTCAAGGAATTGCTTATGTGGTTTGTGAGGAGAAAAACGAACAGAAGATCTACGATCTAAAAAGGGGTCAATGATCTGATTACAGTCTCCACCTAACAGGAAAGAATCATCCTTATATTGAATGCATTTTGCTGTAATGGAGGGCCAGAAAGATGAGTCAAAACATGTAGGGCCGTAAACATTGAACACAGTAATTGGGATAGCATTAATGAGTAGTTTAGCCAAAATCCAACGTCCCTCATCATCTTTTTCTTCTAGTAATACTTTACACTGAAGGCGTTTATGAATCAAAATAGCAACCCCGTTCTTTTTTTGAGAAGCAGGAGAGAATAAAACAGTTCCAACCCACAATCGCTTTAGTTTTAAGGATTCAATATCTGAGAGGTGGGTTTCTTGAATAAGAACAATATCTGGATTGTAAGAGGATATGTGTGAGAGTACTCTTTGCCTTTTAATAGGGTGATTAAATCCTTTCACATTCCATGAAACAACTTTGAAGGTGAAAGAGTAGTAAACTGATCAAAATTGAGAAATATAAAAACATACTGTACATTAAATAATTCAAACTTTAGAAAGGTAATAACCATAAAGATCATCAAAAAGATAGAAGGAAGGATAGGTAGAGGATGAAAAAGAAAAGGGGAAAAGGGAGAGGGGTAGGGAAAGGGAAAGAAGATCAGCAAAAGAGGGAGAAGGAAGAAAAGAGAAGAGGCATAGAAGACAGTACAAATCCAAAGGGATGACTGTAATGAACATACCTGGAAGGGGAAGTACACACAGGGGGAAGGTGGGGAAATGGTGATGCGTTACAAGACGGACGCACCAGGATCAGGAGCAGAACCACATCGAGACCCCACAAAAAGGAACAAAGGATGAAACAAGATGGTG
Source organism: Lissotriton vulgaris (assembly GCF_964263255.1). NCBI lineage: Eukaryota > Metazoa > Chordata > Amphibia > Caudata > Salamandridae > Lissotriton > Lissotriton vulgaris. Next base: position 468,717,776 of record NC_141685.1, on the reverse strand, counting down.
AAGGGAACGTCCGATACACATATCCGTCTGGGGAAAAGAAAAGGAGAAATTGTTAACATATGGAACATGCTACATAAAATATATACCAGAATTTAGAAAGAGAAAGTAAGTATATATAAGATATGCAAAAAAGAAGGGATATGAAGAAAGAAGACAAGCAAGATGAGAAAATTAAGATGAAGATAAAGAGTATAGAGAAGTACATGAAATTAGAGAGACGCTACTAGAAATAACAGGACATGGAGACAACAAAAGCTAGACTTCAGCCACTGTTCGGAGTAGAAGAGGAGGCGTCCATCCCTTCTTCATTCTGCAGTAAAAGAAAATTTCGTAGTTCACCAGGATCTTGAAATGACCAAGTCTTATTCCGGTAAGTGACTCTGAGAGTACAAGGGTGAAACAGGCCATATCTTGCTCCTAGAGATCGTAGAGAGGGACGCAGAGCTAGAAATTCTTTACGTCTGGAGGCAGTAACATTAGAGACATCTTGAGATAAATAAACTCGTTGACCTTGCCAAGTCACTTGTTTTTTGTTCCTCGCTGCTGAAAGAATCAAAAGGAGGTCTGTGTACTTCAAAAATAGGATGATGACTCCACGAGGCTTAGAAGAAGAATCTGTTCTTGCGCCTAATCTATGAGCCCTCTGTATACTAATGGATGTAGAGGGGGGCAAGTCCAAAAGTTTCGGTAGAAAAGTGGTAAAGAAAGACACTGGATTGTCACCCTCAAGATTTTCCGGCAAATTGTAAATACGGAGGTTGTTCCTCCTATTGCGATTTTCCAAATCCTCTGTATGCTTTTGTAGAGAGAGGACAGTCTTTTCTAATGCAACAATACGTTGCGTGTTGGATTGAAGCTCAGGGATGTGTTGTTCAACAGTAGAAAGCCGGGCATCCATGGTCTCCCACTTGTCCTTCAAAAGCTGCATATCCGTTGTTTTCTCAATAAAGGGACGCATTGCTCGCAGTTCCTCCAAAATTTGATCAGTAGGAGAGGTTGAAGGGTTATCTTCTGGTGTAGGAGAGTTTTGTTTAAGGCGTTTGCCCGGTGTAGCAGGTGAAGAGGGCTTACTAGCAGATGTATGAGCCAAAGATGTTTTTTGAGAAGACATTTTTGTAGAGCAATTCGATTTATGTGTACCAGATGAAGAATCCACCGGAGTATTCACCGAGGGTGTAAAGACAAATTGAGGCTTACGTAGTCTCACCATAGAAATGTCTTCTTGTGCTAATAATTAACCACAATTCCCTGAGAGGTATATAAAGGTGCGCTTAAAATGTTCAGAAAGACATTGGAATGTAAGGTAAGTAAAGCACCATAAAGTACCAGACGTTCAGAAGCAGAGGAAAAAATGAAGCTGTCTCCTGAAGAAATGCTTGTAATTTGTAGAAGAGAGCGTCAGGGAATTAGAGTAATAATATACTGGCGACTGAAAAAGAGAGGATGGCTAAAATGGGAGCAAATAGAAGTGCGTCATGAAGTAGCTGAGGCGTAGGGGAAATGTCCTGAAAAGGCCCAAAAAATTAGCCAAACGCCATGAGGAGGAGCGTCGGAGAGGCGCATAGACTTGGAACTGTTCAAAAAAAAAAAAGCAGGTCTCAGAGGTGAGGCGCTATGTAAATGCGTTTGCGCAATTCCTTCTCAATGCAGAAAAAAGAAGAGAAACGTGGCAGGGAATCTCCACATAATAAATTTGCTCACCCCTAAATTCAGCGCTGTCAGGGTCGGTGGTGTCCAGTGACACGGTGTGTGGTGGCGAAGTGCGACGGTAGAAGGTCCGGGAGTTGAAGGAGCCTCAAAATGGCGGCTCCGTGAGGGGCTGTAGAAGCATCGCGGAGACGGGCGAGAAACGGCGCCCCAAGAGCCGCAAAGCCGCTCCGCTCACTCCGCTGAAGTTCCGCCAGCCGAATTCAGCAGCGGGGCTCAAGGACGGTCCCGTTCACATCGGGAAATACGCTGCGAGGTCTGTCGATGCGGCGGAGCTCCGTACCTAGCCGGCCATCTTGCGCGGCACCGAAGCCACGCCCCCCCATCACCATTAACAGTTATAATCATTGCCTTTGAGTATTTTTCGAAACCATCAGCTTCATATGTGAGTGGCTGCAGTTTTTTTGTTGCTCGATTCAGGTGTAACCAATGGCACGAGAAACAAGTAAAGCAAGAATAAGAAGGCATCATGTATTAAAACAAGTAGGGAGTATGCAAATTAATATGAAAACTAGATTAGACAAATTCCATAATCTCACAAATTTGGCCCTTTGTTCCAGGCTAAATTTGAAATGTTTCAGTTTGCACCCCTGAGTTTGTGCCTCCTTTCCCTGAGCTTTTTGATTCTCTTCCACTTGCTCCAAAAACTTTACCAGTCCACAGTTAAGTTTCACAAAGCACCATGGCTTCCTGGCTACAGCTACGTATATCTCTAGCATTAAAGAGCCGGCAGAACATGCTCTTTCGTTCAGACAATAGATCTTTGCATTTGCTACTCAAATGCAGCAGGTCTTCCCTGCCCAGGCCACAAAGCCTGCACAATGTTACAGCTGGACTTCGATTCCAGGAAGGAAGATGTAAGAGTGATGGAAGCACCCCCTAGTCATAGCATAAGTATCTCTCTTTCACCGATTTGGTGAATTCCGTCTCCGGGTAAGCTTGCACGGCAGCCCTGATGTAGCTGTGTAGTACATACTATCCATGAGATCTGCCTGCCAGTGTTGCCTTGTCTGCTGTCAGGGAGGCTTATTTCATTGTTTGACTTATTTACCGTTTACAGCATTGGGAAGAGGTTGCAGTCTCACGCAGATTCTCAGCTTCTAGAGCAGGGCTCGAGTCGGGATACTCCGCGGGTGAACGGCGTCCCCCCACTTCTTTTACCGGGAGCTCGATAACTGAAGAAAATGGAGCCACACATTCACTCTTTGGCCTCCCTGGGGCGAGATCGGAGCACATTCAGAACCCTGCTCACGTGCTGGCTTCTCTGATGCTGTCGCGTCTAAGGGGTGAGCGAGGGGAGGCAATGAGTCTGATGGCGCAAGCCACCTTTCGTGATGTCTCTTCCTGTCGTGACATCAGCGTCCCCCACTTCTTTTTTTAGGACTTGTGCCCTGTCCTAGAGTCTTCAGAGAGTCCGAAAGACAGTTCCTTGCCAGGGAGGTATTCCTGGTCATTAGTTTAGCCCATCAATGGGCGTTGAGAGTTCCAGGTTTTATCTTGTGCCAGCATTTGGTGTAGGTCGATCTTCGTGCCAGCTCTTACTTTCGAAAACCGAACTCTGATTTGTGCCAGCAATGTAAACCTGGGTAGGCTAAAAATCATTCTGTATGGACCAGCACCTATTATGATGTGATCTAAGGTGACCACATCTCTACCTCTCATTTTTTCACTTCCGTTGGAGACTGTTGAGACCAATTTGGCTTGAATGACCTGAAGAAGTGGGGTGAGATTTGAGCTAGTTATGGTGTTTCTTACGTTTTTGAGCACTAGTGCTAATGCAGTCCCTCTCCTGATTAATACCTCCCTTTTTTGTGCGAAGGAACCTTTACCATCCAATATCGCTCCCATATCTTTGTACTCATTAACTCTCTCTAGTGGCTGCTTAGCTAGAAACCAGGGGCCTTATTTATGAAGGACTTGCGCCGCCGGTGCGTCACTTTTTCCCATGTTAAAAGTGACGCACCGGCGGCGCAAGTCCTTCATAAATAAGGCCCCAGGAGTGCTCCCTCCTGCGCTGGTTTGAATTCCCGACCAAGATCTTAGATTTATCCAAATTAAGGGTCAACAGAATATAATTGAGTGGCATCTAATAGATGTTGTAGACCCACTTGGGTTCAACTTATAAGCACCAGATTAACTGTTTACAGTAAATCTGAAAGTACCAGGGGCCTCATTTATGAGGCCCCTTGTGCCATCGGAACTTCACTTTTCATGAAGTTCCGTGGCGCAGAAGCCTGCGTGGTATTTATCAGGCAGCAGTACGCCAGTTTTTGTGGCCTACTGCTGCCTGATAAATATCAGTCCCTTTAACGCAGTGTCCTGCGTTAAAGGGGCATGCAATGGGTGTTGCTGGGGGCGTTCCCAGCAACATCCATGGCCTTTTGACACTGCCCCAGATTTACGAGAAATCGTAACTCTGAAGCAGTGCCAAAAGCTTACGCCTTCCCAGGGGAGGCGTAAGGGAGGCGCAACAGGGAGAAATGTCTTTATTTCTCCTCGTATTTCCTTTTTCTATGTGTGCTGCATTCTACAGCACACATAGAAAGAGGAAAAGCCTCTTGTGATTATTTTTGTACAGAAAAGTTTCCCTTCCTGTACAAAAATAATCTTCCCCGCAACGCAGGCACCCTTGCACCATTGTGCAAGGGTGCCTGCGCTGGCGCAGGCAGCCCATTGTGCGCCGGCGGACGGGAAAAGGACAGGAATGCGCCGTATCTTATAGATACGGCGCATTTCTGCCCTTTTCTTTTGCCGTAGGGAAGCGCAGCAGGAAGGCCTGCTGCGCTTCCCTACGGCAAAAAGTCATAAATGAGGCCCCAGGACTCCCACTTTTGGTGCATGGGTACTGCAGGAGTCGAACCTCGGCATTAGATCCGCCAGAACCAAATTAAAACACAACCTTGTTTTAAGCCTTTGGAAATGGGGACATGTCTCAAGAAATGTGTGGCAGTTTCCAGCTTAACTTGCAACTAAGTATTTGTATGCAGTTGGATCAGTAGTTTTAAACGGGTCGATGGAATCTTCCATGTATGTAATTTGAGACATAATTTGCCTCTGTCCATATGGTCAAAAGCTGCTTCATAATCTATAAAACATGGAAATAGAGGTGTCTTTGTCTTTGTAAAGAGAGGGTGAGAATGTTGGTGGATGTGCCTGTCAATTGGCAAAACCAGTCTGATCTAAGGGGAACATGGTGTTGTCATTTGCCCATCCTGTTAGTTTGTCTACTATACACCCCGATAAAATATTTAGCATCATTGTCAAGAAGGGCCACAACAATAACATTTCTAGGGTTGTTCTTTTCACCATGTTTGTAGATAGGCAAAATAACCAAGCCCCTCCAAGACACCAGGATAGTCTCCTCAGAAAATTGAAAAGGTCAGTACAGCACTATCCAAATTACGATATTTAGAATAACTTGTTGGTCGCAAGATTGTTTCAACAATATAATTGTAATATACACGTAATATACACGTAATACATCAATAGATGCTGGATATGCTTATCAACTCTCACAGCTGTGCTCTGCTTAATCACCCTCAGTCCCCCGGGCATTTTCATCTCTGATTTTGTGCTAATTTCTTTTCTTTTTTGACACTCTCTTTGTTGTTTAACTGAGATTGCCCGGGGGACTGAGGGTGTCCCTTTCCCTCACACTCATATTGTTACTACTGATTAAGCAGCGCACAGCTGTGAGAGTTAATAAGCATAGTGGTTTCCTCCTAACTCTGAGAACATTGATTTCTTACACCACTAATCCGCTTTTAATTTTTTAATAATATGGCGAACCTAGGACTCACTTACACCGAGGCAGAGATAGATGCTTTACTTGCTGATCCCAATCTCTTTGCGGATCCAGCAATATCACAAGCCATCTCACACACTTCAGAATGGGAAAAACTCACATGACCGAATTAGAACAATACTACATGGGACTATTTTAAAACAATACTTGACAACAAATACCGCATCGCGAGGTCTTCTCGTTACTAATGCCCCACGCTTATTCCTCAATGATGCGACATTTCGCAAAGAATAGGCGATGATAGCGGGCACTGCACTCGAGACTGGCTGGTCTTGATCATTAAAACAGCACTATGCCTTTAGGAAGCCCTACTGGTGGAAATTCAAAAAACAGAGTCCCATTTTAAAACTACAGTAACTGGTTACAAAAAACGCCTTGATGAAATCAATAAAGAAATGACCGAATACAAAGACTCACTGATGCAATCTAAAGTCACGAAATTTCAAAAAGACCTTAAGAAATTCGAGTTCAACAAAGTATACCCGTACTGTGACCCTGACTACACTCCACCACGGAGAGATTCCAACAAATCAGAAGATTCTGACAGCAATTCTTCAACCAGCAGTAATAGCTCAAGCTACCAAGGCGAAAAACAGAAAGGACGATGAGGGGGTAGAGGCAGATCCAACTATTACAATCAACAACCTAGATGGCCACCATTTGGCACACCTGGTAATGGCCCACCTCCACTTTTCTTTCAACCACAATCACCCTTTCCAATGAAGGGTTGGAATCCCTATATGCAGTTCCACTTCCCCAAAATCAACACCAGATGCCTTTTTTAGAGAGAGGCGGGAGGGGAAGAGGAAGGGGACGAGGCAACAACAACCTGGTAACTTGGGAATCGGAGGACCCTGTGGGCAACCACACCCACAGCAAAACACCAACACCGAGCACAAGTGCACAGTGAGCTTAGTCACAAATCGCTCAGAAAAAGTTCTCAGCCCAACAGAAACAAAGGTCCTTGAGAAAGGCCTGGGATTCGTTCCTACGGCCAGACCAGACAAATTTAGACTCCATTGTGAGCTAGCTGATTTCTTCAGAAAGTTGAAACTTAAAGCATTCTTTGAGTCAAAAGAAAACTCTATGACGGACCCTTCTCCGTTTGATACAAATTTCAGACTAAAATCAACATTTGTTCCTCCGCCACACTCTATCCCAGCCGAAATAACGGCTTTCGAACAGGCGGTGTATAATGATATGGGAACTCTTCCAACACCCAACCCCTTCAAAAACTTCTCAGCCCTTGAATATCAAGCCCTGGATAAACAAAAAAATTATAAAGGCATAACCATCAAGCCAGCGGACAAAGGGGGTGGGATAGTGATCCAAAATACAGTAGACTATGAACATGTGTGTAAAAACCTCCTGAACAATAGGACCAATTACACCCCTCTAGCAGGTGTCAGGGTCGGGATCGGTTCTCTCCTTGAACCTCTCTCGACGTTCTGTGATTACTACCTCAAACCTTTAATACAGAACACACCTACTTATCTCAAAGCCACCAAAAATATGTTACAACTACTGGAACCTATGACTTTTGAAGAAGATTCTATCACTCTTGTGACACTTGACATCGAGAGCTTGTATACAAGCATCCCCCAGGATGAAACTCTGAGAGTCCTGTGGAGAGCTTTGGATTCCATTACATGGGAGTATACAACACCAAAACAATTCATATTAAATTGTGCCACTTTGGCCTTGAAAGACAATTATTTCGAGTTCCAAGGACAACTATGTCATCAAAGCACAGGCACATCTAAAGGCAGCACATTTGTTCCTAGAGTAGCCGGACTCTATGTCCACGACTTTGAGTCCAAATACATCTTGCCTAGTAACAACCCCTTCTCATCCTCCATAGGATTATGGAGGAGGTATATTGACGATATCTTCCTTATCTGGAAGAGCGCCGACCAGTCTCTTGAACAATTTTTAATTTGGGTCAATACTTTAGATCCCTATCTCAAATTTACAAACTGTTTCAGCAAACATGAGGTGGTTTTTTTGGATTTGGTCATCACTGTGAGTGGAACGACTCTAAAAACTAGAAAGCACTACAAACCGACTGCTAAAAACAACTTGCTCGAGTTCTCCAGCTTTCACCCGAGACCCCTCAGGGAAAACCTTCCTTACGGCCGGTACCTAAGGATACGGCGGAATTGTAGGGATATCAGAGACTACAAAACTCAAGCAAATGAGCTCACTGAAAGATTAAAATCAAGAGGTTATCCTACCACCATCCTTGACAAAGGAAACAAAAGAGCAAGAAACCAACCATGGGAGGCACTCCTGGAAGAAACTATAAAGGAACCATCTAACATCCCCCTTACATGTGTAACCACCTACAGCAGTCTATCAGATGCCATGAAGAAATTGGTTGTTAAACACTGGAGAATCATCACTAGCAACAAAAGAACTTGGGAGAAACCACTTTTTTCTTTAGAAAAAGGCAGGAGTCTGAAGGACTCCCTTGTACACACCGGGCCAGACTCTACAGTGTCTAACTTATCAATTGAAAGACCAATTACAGGTGCTTGGGGCCTACCCCCTATTATTGGGCACTATCCGTGTTCAAATTGCAGTGGGTGTCATCTGACAACACATTCCAAACAACTCTCATTGGAACCAGGTAAGATATGGATACAAAGGACACATAGCAACTGCAATTCCACTAATGTGATCTATCTTATCACATGCCCCTGCCAAAAAAGATACGTAGGAATGACCACTCGAAAGGTGAAAACGTGTATCTGCGAACATCGTAGCAACATCAGATGTCGCAAGACAGCTACTAAAATGAGTGAACACTTTCTACAGCAAAATCATACACCAAACGATCTACACTGGACCATCATCGAAAAGGTCACAACCAATAAAAACACCGCCAGTATTCTCTTTGAAAAGGAACAACGCTGGGTCTACAGATTGGGGACCCATCTAACTGGCCTTAATGATCAAATTCCATGGTCCTCTGTACTTAAACGCTAGGACTCTATTTGCCTTTAAATTCATGAGCCTCTCTAAGACATTTAGCGTGCTGTCTCATTTCCTTTGGCATATACGGGCTCATACCTCTTGCCACCACCAAACCCCTTGCCAGCACCTTTCTTCTTTATAACTCGATGAAACTTACAAGTCCCAATTTAGTTTTCTCCCCCCCCCACTCCCTTTTTATTTTTATTTTTACTTTATTTTTAGTCGTGTTCGATCCATGATCAACTCCGCTCATTGTATGATATAAATTACATCTAGCGGAGTGTTTTCAACAGTTACTGAGCATACAATGTAGTGCCCCGTCTTTAGTTTTGTCCTCACACCGGGATAATAACGTTTTCAGTTTGTTTTCACCCGGGTTGCAACTCAAGCCTCACCTACTATTGAAGCTTCGATTGGACTGTCATTCCGATTGCTTCCCAGGCCTCTCTTTGATAAACAGGAGCGTGATTGGCTGACACTCCAAGCCTCTCTTTGGGTTCCAACCGGGAATGGACCACGCTCTCCCAACCGCGCCCACACGCCCACCGGCTCCGTTCTTTAGCGTTTTCCTGTCTGTCGGAGACCATCCACGAGGTCCGGTAGCAGGAGACGCTAGGTGCCGAGCGGGTGCAGGGATTAACGGGCGTAAGAACGGTCCTTACCTACTACTACAGAGCTAAGTACCCGGTGCTCTCTTACTATATTTATCATTTTGCTATATCTCTGTCCCTTTGCAGGGTGTGCCATTGTCGCCCCACCCACCTCCCGAGAGCTATGGGGCATGGATCTTTTTATTAACAAGTGAGAATGTTCTTTTAATCTGTGTGCTTTTGATAAGTAGTAATTCATATCCGATTGGCATACACACTCCCACTGGCCCCCACCGTCTGGCCAATTAATCGCTAACCACTAGTGTTGTTACCACAGTTCGAAACTTGATCGGACATTCCTTCCTGCCATATTGCATGCTTGAAGCCTCATTTTTGAAAACATAAACGTAGCATGTATGGCTCTACGGTCACGCCTTCTTGACTAGCCAAAGCACTTATAATCAGAGAGTGATCTTCCAGACAACATCACTGATCAGATCTCTCTAACTCTATGTTTGTCTTCTGTGTTTGTATGTCTTTTTTTTTATCTCCAGACTATACAGGTTCCTCTAAAGTAGAGGTAATTCCCACAACTTGATGGTTTGCTTCTCGCAATAATTTTTACACTGCAATTTTTTACTTTCACGTCCTCTGGTAGGGTGGACCTTAGCGCGCCCACACCGCCGAGGTACACTACCCATGGTCCTGAAGAAAGCCCAGTAATCTCACACATAAGGGCTGAAACATGTCGACCCCACTTTAAGTGGAAATAACCAGTACATTAATTGGCACATTTCCCTACACATATTTTAACCTTGTCAGGCTGACCGTTGAATACATTTTTTTTTCTTTATGGTACAGTCCTTTGACAATTTTAATATCATGTTTTTTTCCACATCACTGTCACAAAAAATCCAGCTCCGCAGTATTCTGGCATTGTAGCACACCAGGGAGGCACTCGGCTTCTCCTGGTGGGCCCGATGATGAAGCATGTCACCACCCAGGGTGGTGAGTGAGGGCTTCTAAGAAAATCCCTAGTGATTTCCAATGCGAATCCTATAGGAAGATTTTCATCTCTGATTTTGTGCTAATTTCTTTTCTTTTTTTACACTCTCTTGTTGTTTACCTGAGATTGCCCAGGGGACTGAGGGTGTCCCTTTCCCTCACTCTCATATTGTTACTACCTATCAATTCCACAACTTCAAGCGGCCTGATTCATTTAAGATATTTTTGCCTTGAGGAAGTCAGGGTACGAACTGTGTACAGATGAAACACGTGTTGGCTGTTTTTGACTCTTGAATTCGAATACACAAATAAAAGACAATCACCTGCATAAAGAATTCGATTTGGTCATCTTGTCCTGAAATAATGTATTGATGCATTACGTGTATATTACCATTATATTGTTGAAACAATCTTGCGACCAACAAGTTATTCTAATATTGTAATTTGGATAGTGCTGTACTGACCATTTCAATTTTCTGTGTCAGCACGTCATTTTGATTTGCTCTATTCACTCTTGGTAGTGAGTGACAGTGGTCTCTCTAGCACTCCGGCTGTAATTACAGCAATTTGGATGTTTCTGGGCCCTGATTAGCAGGTTCTCCTATACTCATATATACTTAGATGTGCGGTTACTCCCTTTCAGGGAACACCACTACCAATTGTCTTTTCACAGGGATAGTCTCCTCAATTACAATAGATTGAAACATTAGAGCCAAGCTGGCAGTCCATAAAGCAGGGTCCACTTTGAAAAGAGCGGATGTAATACCATTTGGGCCAGCTGCCCCCTTTCACCTGTCCTTAGTTATCTGCATCTTGATTCATTCCACAGTAACTATGAGTGGAAGTTCTTGAGGATTAGAGTGGGCTTCGAGGTTAGAGGGGCTTTCTCCCTATCCCAGCCAGTGGTTGCCTCTGAATTTCTATTAAAGTGATTCTGTAGGTCCTTCCTGTTATGTAAAGCTTACTTCACGATGGGAAGATGGAAATACACCCTTCGCCAGATACAAGTACTATTATTATTGTTGCAATTGTGGAGGAGCTTAGCCCCGCACAAGTATTCTTCCTCCTTCTTCAGATTAAATGCTTCAGGGCTGCCTTCTGCTGTCTCAGCTCCTCTTGGGAGGTCATGTTTGTAGTGCAGAGGTTTTTAGTTATGGGGTTTTATGAAAGTCTTGATTTGTCTTTGCTTTGCTGGTTTGCCACTTATCTTGTGGATCCCTTCCTGAGCTGGCTTCTGTTTTTAACTATAGTTGCATGTATTTCCCTCATAGTTTTTGTGAAGCCCTCACATATCATCACAGGGTCCTTTCCTACTACTTCTTGCTCTTCAAGTATGATTTTCGCTGATCTCATGAGCTTATCAAGTGGTCTGACTTCACATTTGATCCTTTTATTATCCTGCGTGTAGATTGAGATAACATCTTGTGCTTGATGAGCAGTTGTTATCGGACTTACACTGAATGATATTTCTTGAGGGAGGTGAACGCTGTTTTCTCTCCCTCCAACTTGAAATGCGATTTTTGTTTGAAACAGTGAGAGACTTTCAAAAGTGTAATCGGTGGTTGTACTGGCCACACTGACAAAAATGTTGGCGCAGGTGGCCGATCCTGCAAAAGCAGCCACGAGGGCTCAGAGGTCAAGGTGTACCAGATCCCATAATAACTTTGCGGTTTCACCTTGTTTCCCCCATTGATTTGTTACCTGCAGGAGAATGTTCCAGTGAAGGGATTGATTTGCCAGGAACTCTTCATTGTTGTTGGATCCGAGTTAGTGCATGTTAAATTCTACTGTATTAATAAAGGCTGATGAAGTTTCCTCCTCCAGCAGCCTTATGATCTCTCATATCAGCCAAGTTGACCCCTCAATTCTATGCTTTGAGTGCGGGTATACATTCAGTATAAGTATCAATATTTCATTGTGGTCACTCTGATTGCTTGTCTGCAGTTGGATGAGGGACCCAAGAAGTTCAGCTCTTTAAATTTGTTGAAACTTGAAACTGAAGTATATATAGCCAAACCGCCATGTAGATGTCCAAATCTTGATCCTTTGCGAGCAGGGAGGTGTAAAACAGTGTCCCCCTGTAAGTGGGATGGCTGATCCAGTCATGTCTCCTGCAGTGTTATGTGCTCAAAAGATTGCAAGAATAGTAGCAGCTCTTAATTTGGGCTTTTATTCCTCAGGTCAATAATATTTCATGAGCATAGGCGTAAATTTCTTTTCCCTGTCCAACCATAATATTTTTCTTGCCATTAACTCGTATGCTGACTATTTATAGAACTGCAGAGCCAAGACCATTCTGTTGTTGCCATAATTCCTAGTGGCTGTTGGCTAGTCTTTTGGGAAGTGGCTTCCGATGTATATGTGGGGATGTTCCAGAGCTTCTCTAAGAACTGAGTAGGAGTTACTCAGAGAGATTTCCCAATGGGATCTTTGTGATGTTTATGGCTTTGTGAGCATTAGCTCAGGATAGCCCAGGTTATAGTACAGCATCAGCTTGATTCCCACTGTTTGAGCTGTGCTTGTGAATCTAGGATTCTACTTGCGATTCCCATATTTGACCACGTGGCCTTCGTCGCGTTTATTCCTGGACTTTTGGTGCCTCTAGCAAATTATATGGTTGGCAGGTCAAATCTTAAATCCTCAAGGCCATTAATTGCCCTTAATGTGTGCAATATAGCTCCCCTGTTTAAAATGGATCTATAGCCTTTGGATTCATACAGTGGAGTAAAAAGAGTCATGCTGGTTTCCACTAGTGTCGGCTGTGGGCTGGTTGTGTCAGCATGTGCGCCTGCTGGGTTTGAGTTTAGTAGGAGTGTTGTTACAAGCTGGTTTTCATTAGCCTGATATTCAGAGCCCAGAAATGTGACTTTGAGTGGCAACTCGGCAGCGGTTATGTCATTCTCTGCTCCAACTGATAGCTTAGCTTGGTGATTATTTACTTGCGATGAGTTAATATTCAGCCCTTGATCTGCTCTCTAGTTGGCGCAGTCCAGAGATGATGAAGCGTTTTCTCTAGATTGTTAATAACTGGATTTTTATCCTGCGTACCGTCTCCCCACTCTGGGTACTCTGCATTAATCCCTGATACATGGGTGCATGCGGAACAATCAGCAGATATTTTTGACTCTTGAGCTTGTGAGCTTTCAGGTTCCCTGCATTGCAGATGGAGTGTGCTATTGCAGATCCTTGTGGGTTCTAATTCACCCATGTTACTTACTGGGGTGGTATTGTTCACATCAGTGAGTACCACATTGGTAGGTTGTTGGTGACGGTTATGTGTTTGTTGGAATGTTAAGCGTGGTCAAAGTAAGCTGTGATGTCGATCTTCCGCTTCCGCCCCTTCCTCCTTTGTTTCTGCCACAGCTTGGGACTACTGCTTTGTGTCTGTGTGGTATCTATAGCCGTTAAAGGTTGGACTGTGTCTGTTGATGGGTTTTCCCTACCAGTAAGCGGACATCCTGTTAGTATACTTGGCTATTGTTGGTTTTGGGAGTTACTGCCATGCTGTAATGCAAGGTCTGAGCCGGTTGTTGCTGCTCGAGCTTCCTGGTTTGGCGAGATAGTGTCCAGAGCAAGAGTCATCCTCTTAGCGACCAATGTGGTTCCATTTGCCAGAGCATGGCCTTTAGTTGTTTGTTTTAGGTCGACCAGAAGATCGCACCTCATTGATGGTAGGGTTGCTAGTTTTTCCACAACATGGTAATGGCAGAATCTGTGTGTCATTTTGAGCTCTCTTAATGAGGTTGTTTAAGTCCACCAGCTTCTCTTTCATGTTGAAACTGAGACTGATAGGGTGTTGAGTAACTAATGTTGTATATCCATCTTGTTCGAATGATAATGCTGCACATTAACCGATAGCTGCATGGTGTTCAGCAATGTAGCAATGTCGCCTTCTGATCCTGTTTGTATTTGGATGGTGGATCTTTCTCCTCCAATAGAGCTTTTGGCGAGTATGAGGCTACTAACTCCTCTCACTCCTCAGTTGTGGGATAGAGTTTATCGCAGGATTGTTCCTACAGCTTTAGAGCATGTGAGGAGGCCCTGTTAGAGCTGAGATGAACTTGACTGGTGGTCTGATCAGGTGCCATTTTCTGTGGGGTTACTTCAGTGGGAAGCCCCAGTTAATCTGCGCTCTTATGAGGAGTGAGCGGAGCGGATTTACTTCTCCCATAGGATGATCTTCCAAGGATTGGGCCCTCTCTTACCTTAGTGATTCCCAGCCCAGGGAATTCATGGTGGATTGCCCACTCAAATTCTTCACCGAAATTGAAGCTGGGGCCTCCTCCAATAAGAACTTTTCCTGCTCACCAAACCCTGAAAACAGGACAGAGTTCCATCGAGTATCCTCTTCTTCAGTCATTTGGCTTCATCCAGTTTGTTTGTGCCTTCCTGCTGCACTGGTGCCCTACTCTGAGTACCCAAAGACAACATCAGTGTGGGTCTGACGTCTTCTTGGCTGGCCCAAACATGGCTTCCCGGTTCTCCAAACTATCCATGCTCTCCTTGATGTGAATGTTGACCATGGGCTGTAGTGGCGAAGGAAGTCCATCAACCCTATCATTACTTGAGAACAAGACCTTGCTTGCATCCTTCAGGAAGGTAAAATTGGTGAAAATCTTTGGCTGATGGCTTTGTGTTGTGGGCATTGAGGAAGCTTCTAATTTTATCTCTTGAGGGAGTGTGGAAATTAAAGCCTCGCCTTTATTTGCCTTTTTAGGTCTCGGACCGGAAAAGCTGGCTTGCCAGCTTCCGGTCAGAGAATTAATGATTTTGAGTACGGAGCTTGAACCCGCCTCTGTACTTGACCTCTCCTCAATTGGCTGGCTTCCTAAACGGAGGCCAGCCATTGGAGGAGAGATCAGTCACTCCAATGTAGCCCCGTCCTTTTCGGATTTGGGGGCGTGATTTTTTGCGTTCTTTAGACAGTGACGTTGTCCGTCACTCAGAACAGCAAAACACGCCCCCAAATGCGAAAATGACCATGCTTTCTCCGAGGCATTTCTGCTTTGCCTCGGAGAAAGACGGTGGTTGTTTCCAGAGCTGCTCTGAGCTGCTCTGCCCCCCCCCTTCCCTCCGCCCGCAGCTCCGTTGTCCTGCTCTGCCCCCCTTCCCTCCGCCCGCAGCTCCGTTGTCCTGCTCTGCCCCCCTTCCCTCCGCCCGCAGCTCCGTTGTCCTGCTCTGCCCCCCTTCCCTCCGCCCGCAGCTCCGTCGTCCTGCTCTGCCCCCCCCTTCCCTCCGCCCGCAGCTCCGTTGTCCTGCTCTGCCCCCCTTCCCTCCGCCCGCAGCTCCGTCGTCCTGCTCTGCCCCCCCTTCCCTCCGCAGCTCCGTCGTCCTGCTCTGCCCCCCCCTTCCCTCCGCCCGCAGCTCCGTCGTCCTGCTCTGCCCTCCCCCTTCCCTCCCCCCGCAGCTCCGACGTCCTGCTCTGCCCCCCGTCGTCCTGCTCTGCGTAGTGATCTTTCAATGCAGTAACTCCAGCAGAAGGGCCGCCCCCACGGTTGATCACCCGGTAAGGACCCAATATCACATTGCACAAAAAACCAAAGCTGGAGTCCCTTACTTAGAGTGGGTTTCCATCTCGTATCACAAGGAGGCTCTTCCCACCACTTCCTCTTCTGTTCCCAGTTTCTGTTAACTTGGAACGTTTTAACTGCGGGTCGATCTCTTTCTCTTCTGCAGCCCTCGCCGTCAGGTATGTTTTCGCCGCTCGTTTCTCCTAGTTTGCCCCCTGCTCTTTCCCTTTTATTTCGTTGCCCGTCTTCCCAGCACTTCCTCTTCTGTTCCCAGTTTCTGTTCCAGAGAAGAAGGAAAGGCCGGGTCAGCCCTGCTAAGCATACTCATTAACCCCCTCCCTCCGCCCGCAGCTCTCCTTCGTCCCCCGCTCTCATGCGACATTGTAAATGTATTTGAGCTGCTTCATAACCTCTGGTGCAAGTGTAATTGCTGCTGTGTGCGGTGGCCAGCTCGCACGTGACTGCACAGGCCCTGCTCCGGTTTATGGGACCAAAACTGAAATTCTTTACGAGTAGTCATACAAGAGACAAAAGTACGATATTTATTGCGAGGGTTGAGGAGCCTCCACACCTCCACTAAAGCATAGTCATGGAGCAGGTCTTTGATCATGCCGGAAAATATGCCACAGCTTCATCCTGCTAGATCGGTCTATCCGAGGCCCACATGACACTGTTCCCTTGCTGCTGCTCCCGACTTTTGATCCAGACGTCCCTGTTTCCATGCTGCTTCTCGCTGTTTCTTATCATGTGCATCCAGCCTGATCCCGAGTTTCTGTCTATCTCCCCCAACCCCCCCTTCCCTCCTTCGTCTCTCGTCGCACACTACCCCCCCCTTCGTCTCTCCTCGCACCCCCGTTTCCGCTGCTCACCTCCCCCCACTCTCCCCCCACTCTCCCCCCACGGAGCTCCCATCTCTCTCGCCTACTTAGTTCACTCCAGCAGTCACGACGCCGTGGAGTACACACCTCAGCCCCAGGACGCAGAGAAGCCCCCCGAGCCCCCATTTTGAATTTGCGCAGAGTAGAGGACAGCACCTCATGCCCTCACGCGGCGTTGTCGCGGGCCGCAACTTTACCTCGCCAGCCTGGACTCTGACACTTAGACACAGTAAGTACTGAGGCAGCCTGCTTGCCATTTAGTGCGCTGTTGCTAATTGTCACACTCTGCTCCGGTGCCCGATAGCTGAATTCAGATATCCAAAAGATCAGGAGCCTTCCACGTGATATGTGTCTCAGTGTTCTGTTATTGTCAAACAAATTAATGCGACCTAGCAGACAGTGCGTGCCCAGCACCCCCTCGTGGATCCGCGCCCTGCCTGCTGTTTTTTCCGGAAAGGCCTTCGCCCTGCTGACCAAGCGTGCGGTGCCTTTATTGGCCAGAGGCAGACAGATGGAAAACTAGCAGGCAGCTTTGATTTTCCTTCCCAATACACTCGCTGCCTGCCTAAGTTGCCGTTTTAGTCCACAGCACCCGGCCCACATGTGCAGCCCGGTATTACAGCCTGATCCCGAGTTTCTGTCTCCCCCCCCCTTCCCTCTGCCCGCAGCTCTCCGTCTCTCGTCGCACCCCCCGCCCCCCTTCGTCTCTCCTCTGCCCCCCTTCCTTCTGCCCGCAGCTCTCCTGCTCTCAAAAGTTACATGCAGCGTTTTAAACTCTTTTGCTGGCTGCTGTATTCTGTGAACTGTACACCATGACGCCCAGTGCTTAATTTTAGCCGGTGGCTAGAGACGCTCATTTTTGTAGACCAGGGCATTTTTTATCGTCAGACTTTGGTTGGTCTAAGCTGGAAAGGCAGAAAAGGTGGAAGACAAGGATGAAGAGAAAGATAAGCAAAAGGTGACAAAGGGAGACACATTGGCGAAAATACTGCAAGATTAAGATAAAGAGACAGGGAGTGTAGGGTGGTGTAAAAAAAGGCTTGCTTGAAGTGGAATCAACTTAATCGGCAACCCCGGCATTTGGCAACAACACGCCTCTAAGAAAACTTTGAGCCTCTGCACTTTTCTTTAGACAAATTCCATGCTAATTTGTTCCTGCATTATTATTTACGTTTGAACTTTGAGCTTTTGTATAGCATTGCAAATAATGTGTGTTTTTGGCAGATTAAACAGACTCATGGCAGTTATCCAGCCAATAAATATTCATTAACTATCAGAGCTTTGTAGCTGGCTAGATGTGTGCCAGGTTGAGGTAATATGTGCTTACATAATAACAAAATAAGGTAAGACGTGGTAAAAGTGAATACAATTACTTAGATTGGCAGGTCTCCCACCCCAGCACTCTAACACTAATCCTAGGACTGTATGTGTAAAGTTAACGCTGCACCTGAGATCACCTATTATGCTGTGCAGGTGCAGAGCTGCGAGTGCAGGTGCAGAGTGGTGTGTGCTGTTGAGTGCAGTGTGGTAGTGTGTGCAGAGTGGTGTGTGCTGTTGAGTGCAGAGTGCGAGTGTGTGAAGAGTGGTGTGTGCTGTTGAGTGCAGTGTGGTAGTGTGTGCAGAGTGGTGTGTGCTGTTGAGTGCAGAGTGCGAGTGTGTGAAGAGTGGTGTGTGCTGTTGAGTGCAGAGTAGTGAGTGCAGGTGCAGAGTAGTGAGTGCAGGTGCAGAGTAGTGAGTGCAGGTGCAGAGTAGTGAGTGCAGGTGCAGAGTAGTGAGTGCATGTGCAGAGTAGTGAGTGTGTGCAGAGTAGTGAGTGCAGGTGCAGAGTGCTGTGTATTGGCAATGTAAATGACAATGACATTTATTTATGATTTAAAGAAAAAAAAAGAAATGTCATGAGCAATGCCAATAGCTCTACCTTTAATGATGCCGAGACCATTGCATTGTAAATGCTTGTTAGTTTTAGTGCCTGCTGCATTCTAGGGGCTCCTTTTCCTTTCGCTAGCAGCTGGGGGACCTTGGTGTCTTTCTTTACAGGATCTCATGATCCTGCCATCTTAGGTCGATTTTTGGCAGATTGACTAATGGGGCAGCCTTACGGCGTGGTTTCTTAACAGAAATTCCTCCCATTTCTGGCAACCTCATCCACTCTTTTCTACTGTTGTATCCCCCTATGTGGCTGGTGCTCTGAGCACACAACCGTCCCAGAGGCCCAATGCTTGTGCTCTCTTCCTAAAGGCCACACATCCCCCGTAGATATTGACACAAATATTGGCAGTTCAAAGGCAGCGCATATTGAATTAACCTTTCTCTTATTGTCCAAAATTGATCTGTGGAACTCTGGTAACAAAAACACAGAATTTAGTTATTTTTAAAATGTAATTTGAAAATGTTGTTTGAAAATAATTTTTGGAGCGTATTTTTTTAATTTTGTGACAATTTGAATGTAAGAAAGCATATGTTTATGTTTTATAGCACTGAGGGAGGGAAGTGTACTTTGCAAATCATGTGCCAGCTGTGTATTTACATTATGGAACTATATGTAAAGCTGTTTTTTAGTCATGCAACACATATAGATTATACCAATTAATAAAAACAAGATGAAAACTGACTGTAAGCTTTTGAAAACTCTTCTTTGGAATGTTCGGTCTAGAAGACCAAAAGACTGATAGCAAATCAAATGAAAGGGGTTTCCCAAAACTATCTCAAGAATTCTTGAAATAGGACCAACAGAGGCAAATAGATCCTGAGCACCGGGGTCACCCTATATGCCATACATTGCTGAATTACCTCAATATTTAATTAGTGGTGACAATCATATTAACCGCATGCGCGCTAGCGGGTTTTCCGCTGCACGCTGAAATTTAAAAATTGCGGGTTACGTGACAAAGCCAGCTTGTCATGCGCGCAGCGCAGGTAACGCCCATAACGAGCTGGCTTTGTCATCCGCATCGAAGGGGTTAAGAGAACCACAGATATGATTTTTCAAATATATAAGGCAAAAGGGTCCACGAAAACACAGAACGCCAATAAATCCTGCAGTTGACCGAGACCCATGTGTGATTTCAGGCCGAATACAATGGAATGAGGTTTGGTAAGCGTTGCTAGTTTCAGGATTTGCAGGCTTTGCCTATGCTTGCTTAGTTGTGATTTTGGCACTAACTATGCATTTCATACCCCTTTTTACTTATGTATTTAAATGCTTGCAACATGTTGCACCGTCAGAGGGGTCTGCCAGTACACAACTCTACATGTCCTATTGCTCTATAGCTTTTGTGTTCAGTTTTCGACTTAAAAGTTTGAACACAAGTCAAGAGTGAATTATTCTTTGTAACATCAGGCTAGAATGTGTTTGATAAGATAGTTGGCACCCTTAACCTGCCTGATTGGAGTGATAGGTTACATTCAATATAATATGTGGCGACCTGGTTTTCTCGCTGTGCGCCTGTCAGCCGGGTTTACAATCTCATGGTACTGGATCTACAGGGCTGCGACTGCGCCCGCTGTCTTTTTTGTCACTGTCCTTGAGAGAGCAACTGCGGAGCTGCTTGGAGTTTGTGAAATACTTTTTCAGTGTTTGTTGCCATGGGGAGAAAATGCCTTCGTTTCCAGTACATCTCCTTTATCAAACATAACGTGACTGTAGCCATAGTTGCGCACGAGTACACAAGAACCACTCGACACAGACCAGTATCTCTGGTTTTAAAAGTGGAGGGTGTGGAGGGTTCTGCTGATCTGAGCCCGGGCAGCTCACAGTAGTGCTGCACGCTTGTGTGCTGCACTGCCAGAACCCTTTCATTCGGTAATGGGTGCAAAGGAAAGCACAGCTGGAGTGGGGTTGATGCCACCATATCCGTGCGTCTGCATTAAAGAGAACCCCCAAACCCCTGGTCCCTTCCACCCTCTTGAACATATGTTACGGTCACCAATGTTGTAGAATAGACCGATGACTCTATGTCACCATGAAATCCATTTGCCAATCCTGAGCTTTCTTTCCTTTTACAAATCTTTTGAGTAAGCGCAATTGGATCAATTGAAGAGAACAGACACTACATCTCCCATAATGCACTAAATTGTAAGGTGGAAGCCCGGGAATGTAAAAGTGATGTCACCAGTATGTCCTCTTGTAACCTTGATCCCAGCGACCTTGATTGGGCAGATTTGTATGGCATAAAAGTTAAGTACACAACATAGAACAGTGTCAATGTTATGCTGGTCCTTGACTGAATAACAACAACAATACTGAGGATGGTGATAGTTTTATATGGAGCTTGATGCCACAGAATTAGGTATTTCTAAGCACTGTAAATACCTGGTGTTAGTTGCTATTAACCAATTGTATTGCAGTCACTTTAGCAGATTTGAAAGGAACTGAGTTAACAATTAATGGGAATTGCACTTGTTACACCTAAGGTACATAGATTTCAGCAGTATGCACATAACACACTACCCTATCACTCGGACACATTTTGTACAAATCACTGCATTAGGGGTGCTTAATGAGCACAGAGCTGTTCAATTAGCACAGTTCGCAGGATGTTGTGAAACAGAGGTGCTGGGGCAGTGAGTGCCCCGATTGTGATACTTGTAGTAAAGTCTTAGTAGCACACCCAGTCCCGGTTCTTTGTTTGAATTCTAGTACTTTTAGTCCTCGGTTTAAAAAGGTCCAATATAAAATCACAGGCGATAAAATACACAAACATAAAAAGCAGGACTCGATGTGTTGCTCACGTGCTATGACACGACTTGAGATCTCAATTCTAACTCTCACTTCATACTATGTATAATGTGGCCCAATGATATTCAAACTGAAACAGAATAAACAAAGCAAGATGAAAAAAATAATGTTTCCCCTAACTTGTCGATCAAATCCTTAATGCATCACTTGGAAAATATCTTAGTAATATTAGTACTGGCAAATGCCACCTCACCTCCAGTGAGCATGTAAGAGTAGGTACCCACATGGTCTCGGTATTGTTCTTTAAATAAGCAGATTTCCTGCCAAGTTTGAAATCTCCAGTTTCTACACATCTGTCAGCTGTAATCCCACTGAGTCATCTTTTCTCAGGTATAAAGAAGCCCTACAAGCGTTGCCTCCAAATGTGAGAAATTTATGAGAATGCTCGGTTGATAACTGGATGGAGGCTTAAAACACACTGTGTACATTTTTGTTTCTAATTTATCGACTTTTTACCTATTTTGCTTTCTTTAGTTTTGTAAGCGCAGGCAAGTTAAATGAATTACAATCAATCAAATAACAAAAAAATATGCCAATTACATTTAAAAAACCTACTTGGACCAGACGAACACAGATTTTGCTGTGATACACTCATAGCTTTCTCCTGAATAAGTAAACCAGGAGTTCTGCGAGAGTAAATCACATCTACTCCTTATCCAATGTTTGTGGATTGCGCCCTATATCTTTTTCTGTGCTCAGTATCTATAACTATAAACATCAAACAAATTACAATCTAGCAAAACGTTTCTGATTTTGTTACAGCATCGATACTGGAGGCTGTGTTCAATGCAGCAGCAAAGAATGGTTGTCCTCAGTCTTGGGCCTCTTCCACCATAGTCCCTGTTTTAAAGAAGGGTGACAGGAACAGTACCCACTGTTACAAGCCGATCTCCCTCATTGACTCAGTGGTCAAGAAAGTAGGATGTATTCTCCTGCAGAGATTATCCACCTGGGGGGAAGGAGCACAAGATCCTGTTGGATGTCCAGTTTGGATTCCGGTCGGGACGTTCTACCGTTGCTCAGTGTCTTAATCTATCTATGTTAAAGAGCAAATATACTGTTGCACGCCCCGGTACTATCTACCTTGCCTTCATGGACTTGTCATCCGCATTTGACAGTGTCAATAGGGTTAAACTGTGTCGGGAAACATCGTTTACAACGCGGTGTTTACGCCGCACGATCTTCACCACGCTGCCATTACAACGCAAGTCGTTACTACGACTTGCGCTGGATGGCGCTGTTGGTTAAGGAATATTGTAATTTTCTATTCCAACACCTTCCTTACTGTTATGTGGACTGGTGTTAGAATAGAAAATTATAATAATCCTCAATCCGCGCCCTCCAACGCAAGTCGTTGTAAGGATTTACGTTGTAAAATCTGTGATGTAAAGTACTGCGATTCAAAAAGATCGCGTTGTACTATCATACATCCACTGTGGCAGTCCAGGAGGGCAATGGGTTTAGATAACAGCATTTTAATTTCTTAGAGGACCTGCACAAATTAACCAAGGCTAATGTCAGGTTTTCTCAGGACTTTCGGGTCACTAGGGACATTGAGTTCAAGAGGAGAGTAAGGCAAAAATGCATTTTGGCTCAATTTTTCTTTAATTTCTACATCAATGATTTGGATACTGTACTAAGAGCCACGGGGGTTGATTACCCATGTGTAGGGCGGCGCGGCATCCCTGTCCTGCTATATGCGGACAATCCCGTCCTAATATCTAGGACCTCAATAGGTTTGCAATCTCTTTTAACAGCATTTTCTAGATTTATGACTGATCACGACTTGGCAATAAATAATTCCAAATCCTACATAATGAAAGTGGGGCAACATCCAAATCAAAGTTTTCAATTTAGTGTAGGCCCTGCTAAGATCCCTCGCACCAATGTATTTTCCTATTTAGGCATTCTTTTTGATGACCAATTAAAATAGAGGTCCTTTTATCTCGAGGAAAAGGGGGACCAGGCCTGGGCAAATGCGGCAATTTTTAATGTTGCCACTAAAATAAGGAAGAAACCAATAGGAGCTATGGTGAAAGTCTATCGAGCCAAAAGTATGGCCATAGCTACCTATTGTAGTGAAATCTGGGGATATATTGCTACGGACACCCTTCAGAAGGCTGAGAATGATTTTCTGAAGCGACTATTGTGTGTTCCATGCGGAACCTCTAACCTAGTGGTCCATGAGGAACTGGGGGTTCCCTATTTAAGCGATGTCCTTGTGCTCTGCTCCCTGGTTTTTTGGTTGAAGTGCTGGTTGAACAAAGATTTAACTCTCAACCCTTTAATTTTAAGAGAGTGTATGTCTCTCGACAATGCATCCCGAATTCCTTGACTCAAATACATTAAAAGTAGCCTGGAAGGGGTGGGCGCGCTGATTTATTTTGTAAGCCGGAATACATTTTCAAGAAGGATGTGTAAATAATTAGAACACTTAGGGTAGCCTTCCTATCCTCAAGTAAAGTGAATAGGGAAGCGCAGGAGATGCTGAAACCTAGTGTTCGTATGATTTTAATGCTCAAAACTACTCTGACAACGGAACCTTATCTTATGGGGTGTCTATAATAATAATCCACATTTGTAAAGCGTAAACAATCACCCGGAAGGGTCTCTAGGTGCTGGGGGCCGTCAGGAAGATTAAGCAAGCTAATGCCCAGAGTCACATGGTGCTGGGCTAACCTGCCGCCAGAGCCGGGGATCAAACCGTGATCCCCAGATTCCAGCGTCAGTCGCCCTGGCCGCAGCACCACACCTCTCCCTCTATCCACACACAATAGGTTTTTATTAACTAAGTTCCGGATGAACCTCTTTCACCTCTTGTTAGCAAGGCCTAAGGGATACAACAGAGGTCAAGTGCTAGCTTCCTGCGGCTGCGACAGATAGTCTCCACAGGATTTGCTGCATTTTATGCTTTCATGTAAGTTATATAAAACCCTGCAAAGGCATTTTCTGGTTCCCATTTTAAAAAGAGTGAATTTCAGACAGGCCCGTCCTGCCCTTATATGTCTTCAACTGCTGAAAGAGGACTGCATTATTTTTATAGTAGGGTTTTTAAAGCCTCTGTGAAATCTAGAGCCTGTATGGATATGAGACAATGAATGATCTAGGTATGATCTAATAATCCAGCGGATCCAGCTTGCGCCACAATATATATACAGCAGGAAGTTATGCTTTTCTGGTACTTTGCACTTTAAGGCTCCGAATAATTTTGGGTGGGTGGGTAATGGGCTTTTATTCATAAACTGTGTAGAGGGTCTGCCTTTTTATTCATGTTTTAATGTATCATTGTTCTTATGCACCTGTATCCGATACAATAGAGGTCAGGGGCTAGCTCCCTGCGGTTGCGGCGGACAGTCTCCGCAGGATATGCTGCATTTCATATTTTTATGTAAGTTGTATGAACCCCCCCCCCCCCCCCCCCCGAAGGCACTTTCTGGTTCCCATCTTAAAAATAATTAATTTTAGACAGGCCCGTCCTGCCCTTATGTATCTTGATCTGCCGAAAGAAGACTGCATTATTTTTATAGGCGGGTTTTTAAAAGCCTCTGTGAAATCAAGGGCCTGTAAGGATGTGTAGACAATGGATGATCTAGGCACAATCTATTAGTTCCGCTGATCCAGCTTGCGCCACAAAGTAAATACATTAGGAAGTTATGCTTTCCTGGTACTTTGCACTTTAAGGCACCAAATAAGTGTGGGTGGGTGGGTAATGGGTTTTTATTCATAAACTATGTAGAGGGTCTGACTTTTATTCATGTTTTATTGAATCATTGTTTTATGCACCTGTATCCATGTAACTTTTATGGTTTTTCCGATATAAAACCGAATAAAGTTTATTTGATTGATTCATTGACCCAGTGTGTTATTTGCCACAATATCTCCTAGAAATGTACGAGGGTGCTGTAAAATCTCCTGTAGTGATATCCTGTTTTCATCAATGCTTGAAAATGCACCCCTTGCATCCAATATTTTTAATAATCCAATATGCTTTAAAAGGCACTACTTAATACTAAACACTATTTATGCCCCAGAAAAATGTCTTGTGGGAGAGAGAACAACACACCGCCCACTTTCTCCCAGTAGAATTGCTTTTAAAACCCACTTACTTTAAAAGTGTTGACCGACTTTACCTCAAAATGCCTCATTCACCTACATTTATTTACCCCTACAGAATTCTTATGACGAACAGCCATATCCCCTTAAAAATATAACTGGCGAGTGGCATATGTTATTTGAAATCGTTAATGTGCTTTTGTTAAAAACATTATGCAGATGTTATTTTGAATGTATATTTAGTATGGAAAAAATGAGAATAAAACTCTTAGCTGGCTCTAGGTCGGTGGTGCGATCGGTGCCACCGCACAGGGCGCAGACTTGGGACGGGGCGTCATTTCTACAAGTATATTATCATTTTAGAAGCACCTGCTGCCGCATTCCTGGCCTCCAGCAATTTCCAGGTATCAATTAAAATGTCAAGATAACTCTGGTGATTAATCGTCTTCCTGGAAAGAGACCGGAGGTTTGTCTAGTGGAAGTTTTGACGCATCCTAAGTTAACACAGAGGGTTAAAATGCCTGTTGCTAAGAACGTGTACTATGCAGATAACAAAGTGCATATAATGTAAATAGGTCAGTAGGTTACTGCTTCTGTAAGAGAGCTCCTTTTGTAACCTGACTTTTATAAGTCAAAATCCTAATATAGAAGATTGAATCCAGTTTTGTCAGCCCACCCACACACTTTCACAATTCAATCAGATGAAAGCTCTTGGCTATGCTACCCGTGCAAAGCGAAATTCTCGTTCCTCATTCCTGTTACCAACTTTGACAGAAACATGACTTCACCTTACCTTAAACTCAGTTTCTTTCTATTGTTTAACTAGGTACGTAAATCCAGTGTGAGGAAAGAGGTGACCGACCGGCCGAGCAACCTGCACCGTGAGCTGATGGCTGAAAACAATATTTTTACAATGGTTTCAATGACCATAGTGGTCATTGAAACCATCTCTGCTAGCAATCACTTACGGTTTTACTGTTTTCGGTTTTTATTGTGTGCTTGGAGGTTCTTAGAGTGTAAAGTCCTCCTCTTCACCTTACACCAAGCATTGGCGTGTTTACATATGAATGCGTGGGAGTGTCAAGATTCAGCATTGAAACAACGGGGACCAGCAGCTCTGCATTCCAATAACCACAAACCAGAATATCAACTTCTGCAGACCTGGACAGCTGTACAACCCCTTACAGACCTTCCAATAAGGTTGAAAATAATGAACGTCAACAACCGCATTCCACGTCAGTACTGCAGCAATGCAAAAATATGCTGCATCGATATCACCACATATTTCTGCACTACAGTGGGATTACAGTTATGTGGGATAATAAATACCACATCACATCATGCAAATAGGTGAACGCTTTCTGTCAGAAAAATGTCTATTGAAAATTAAGCAGAAATAAGTGAAAAGCACGCGCTAACTAACCTTTTACAAGTTTTTTACCCTTGTATTTTCATAACACTTTAACTGCGGTGGTAATACCAAGAAGAAATATTGATTGTTTTTTGGTTTACTTCCAAGCTTAGCATTGATCTAAATCTGAGGCCCTGAGAACACAAAAATAGCATATTTCTTCCTCAATGTCACCACACTCAAAATACATTCAAATGCATCAACATGAGCAGCGTCCCCATCACAACACACATACAATAATTTCTTCCATTCAGCAGCACGCAACAGTGCATTATGTGCTTTCTACGCCAATTGTTCTTCGCACATATTTTGTGACTGAACTCTTTAACACATTCTATTATGTCCTCAGAAATGTCCCCTGAAATTCAACCACGATACTCTACACACCCATTTGGCTTGGTAGAAGCAAAACTTGACCTTCACATTCTTCCCTTAAACTAATAGATCTTAACACCCCAGTTATGGAAAACATTCCTCAATCGAACAGCAACATAACTCCTAGTGGTGTTGGCTCTATCATTAAAACACAAGAGTATCTGAAAGTAACCTAGCATTCCAATATAATGCTCCCCAAACGTTTTGGGATTGATATCAGATGGGGACAAGCACTTTCGTACTCCAGTGTCAGCTTCAATAGTACTGGTTGACTCTGAATTTGCCATAACGTTAATGTTGGTGGAACCAAAACATACTTCAAAGAATGGTCCTTTATATTCACTTATCACACTTTCAGAAACAATTGTTAACATATTACTTAATCTTGCCCAATGCCCTTCAAATTGTCATCAAACATTACCAAAAATATTAGATGCATAAGTACTTTTAGGTTCCTCTAGGCGCGTTCATGTCATGGGGTTACATGTCATACCACTGCAAACTGTTGACGTTTTTGTAGCTATTGCAACACCTGGTAGGCGTAGGACAAATTGCAAAATCGCCCATATGCTTTTTCTACACACACCTATAATATACATTGGTTCTTAGTTTCATCCTCTATTCCTCTATCCTCTCTCCTCCCACTCACAACAAAAGCACCATCATGAGAATTATTCTCTTGTCTCAATATCCTTAAAAACAGCTTCTCCTATATTTCGTTTAAAAAACAACCCCAAAAAATTGGTTTATCAAAAATGTTTCCACATCCCTCTCAAACGTTTATGCCTCTGCCAAAATCCTCAAGTTATCTGAATATTTACCCACCATTTTCTGGCTGATTTGCTTCCTCGAAAATAATTTAAAACACTCTACCAATATATTTATCCCCTCGCCATATGGCCGGGATGCCTGTCACCCCTCCCAACACAATCCCCAAGGATGGGAAGACAGACGCAGTTCTGAACTTTTGGAAGGCGGGAGGGAGTTACCCTCCCGGCCGTATTTATTAAAATATGAAACAAAATTAAAACATTAAAATAATAGTTTCATATCATGTACAATTTTCATTTATTACATTATGATGAAGACACGTTGATTGGCTAACCTTAACAAATCTCTAGTACAAAGGTTTTCCTAGCCGAGTCTAACATCCTGCCAATTCATACTTTTCTAAATTAAAATTGTACATCCTAGCATTACGGGCCAACGGCAAGGTCGCAACCGGTGTTAGATCCCAACTACCAGAACTCCCCCCTCACGGTGTGAGGCGGGCGCACAGAGGACTGTACCTCTGTGCCAACTCCAATTTCCCTTGTCTTCGCGGGGGCCCTCTATTTAACTCGACGCCATCTTAATGGTCGTCCGAGGACTCGTGCGAGGTGTCTAGAAGGTAGCGTGGACCCCCCTCCCACCCCACACTGCTTCTCATATCCGCCGTCGCGGATATCCTGGCCCCGGGAAATTCGTAGGAGGGGCATCGAGCCACCTCCTCCCCTGGAAGGGGCCTATGACCACCTTCCCTTAGGCGACCCCATACTTAGTGGGTGCCGCCTCCCCGTTTGAAGGGCCAATGGCCGCCTCCCCCCGGGCACTCCCATCCATAATGGGTGGCGCCCCCCCTCTAGGGATCTTGAAATTACTGCTCACCGATCATGACCTTACCGCCACAGGCCGGATAGTTGACCGGCTATCCGGCCCCCCCACAAACTCCTACTAAAGGTCATGCTTTTACAAACCCCTTAACCACGCTATGAAATCTCCTATGAGTAAGACATTCCCCTCCCGGGATAAATGGACCCCATCCTCGATATACATGTGATCCCCCCGAATACATCCATGCGGAATACAGTGCAACTGCGCCGAGCGAAACAACCTACTAAGTTTGTTATTGACCTTTTTTACTGAATTGTTCAGCGCTGACACCGAGAGGCCCCCCCGCCACACCTTCCTGGGAATCATGTGTGACCATGCTATCGTGCACTCCGGGATCCTTCTCGCCAGCCAGCTAACAGTAGATAGAACACCCTCGAGCAGTACTCGCCGACCAAGTGTCACTAAGTCATTGCCTCCCAGGTGTACTATGATTACGGACGGCGGTGACCTTGTCCGCCCTAACAGTCCCTCAATAAAACATTGAAACTGGTCAATACAGAGCCCGCCCCTTCCGTGGAAGGTCACCCTGTACCCGTATTCCCCAGCCGCGTGAATCACGTCACCTGCTTTGAATACGTTCCCGGCCCGCCTCACGTATGAGTGGCCACGACCCACACCACTTTTTCCTCAGCCGGTGATCTCTGACCGCTGGTCCCCAGGTGCCGGGTCGACGGCACAGTCCGCCCCGCATCGCATGTTCGCGAAACTGTAAACCAAACTGAAGACAAGAGGCGTGAGTGCATGACAGTGGCTTCATAACATGTGCAACCGCACATACCTCTTATAACAGTTCGAGGACCATCGCCCCAGTTGTTTTACCTTCTCAACACTCTGACCCCTGGCTGTAGCTTCTGTAGCAGCCCCTATCCTAAAGGAATGGGTCCCGAAATCGCCCGGGTCCAAGCCCGCCGCTGCGATTGCCATCGTTAGCACCCGCTGGAACTGAAACCTTGTCAGTGGGGTGGCGTCGATGTGTCTCAGCAAGCTTCCCCCCCATGCATCCGCCCTTCGCGCCAAATAATCCTCAACGCACTTTGCCGGGCACATGGGGGACCCTCGCATGCGCTGGACAACAATACTGTCTCCCATAGCACCCTGATCGGTCTTGGACCTGGCTATCGTGATCACCATTGTATCACCCTTGATCAGAATGTGATCCCGACACAACCCTCCCTCTACATCTTTCTTATTTCTTGCTACCAGCTCGCTCACCTGCATGGCCCCATGGAACGCTAATGTGAAAGCGGCCTGGAACAGCACTGCTTCAAACTGGGAGGAACATGTCGTGGGGAGTATCGACATCAGCACGGACAACCTTTCTAACCCAATCGGGCGCCTTTCGTCTACTTTCCGACCCTCAAGGCGTTGCCAACCCCGAAGGGCCTTCTTTACCAAAAAGGAAGATGTGGGGTCCTTGATGCCATGAGCTTGCGCCATGAATGAAATGGCGGCTCGGTGCCTATTGGCTGTTGCCGCTGATCGGCCTGCCCTGTGTAGTGCTACCAGAAAATTCAAGACACACTCCTCCTGACCCCACTTGACCTCCCCTGCCGGACCCAAAAATGCACAATAGGAATGAAACGCTCCTTCGTATGCCTTCCATGTCCTGGGGGCTATGCTTGTTGCCACGAGGTCTTGTAATCCGGGCCACCGAGTAGCCAGAGTGCTTCGGGAAATGGTGCCGCCGCTAGGTCCGCGGAAGGTAGATAACCCCTGAAAGCCTGCATGTGTGAACGAGAGAGTGCATCAGCCGCCTGGTTCAGTACACCTGGCACATGCTTCGCCCTGAATTGTACGTTCAATCTCATGCAAAGGAGTACAATTTCCTTCAGTAATCTCAGTATCCACTTGCAGCGTGCTGCCTGACTATTTATACATTCAACAACAGTCATATTGTCGGACCAGAACACCACAGAGCGATCTCTAAACTCATCTGGCCATGCCATCAGAGCCACAACAATGGGGAACAACTCGAGAAACCCAATGTTACCTGTGAGACCGCTGGTGTGCCACCACGTCGGCCATGTTTGCGCCGACCATCGATTACCAAAGATGGCGCCAAATCCCAAGCTCCCCGCCGAGTCGGTCCACAAACCCAGCTCGTCCGAGGACGCTGGTGTTTTGTTCCACACTACTCGACCGTTGAAATCCGCCAGAAATGCCAACCATATGCGCATGTCCTGGCGAACTTCTGCAGACAGTCTCGTGCGATGGTGTCCTTCCTTGAGACCGACCATGGCTTGTGCAATAGAGCGGGAAAAGGGGCGGGCCATTGGTATCACTCGGAGGGCAAAGTTAAGCTGGCCCACTGCTTGTTGTAGCTGATGGAGCGTGACTTTTTCTTTGCTGATGCACAATTCCAAAGAAGCCCTGAACTTCGCTACCTTCCCCACCGGCAAACGGAAACATCCCTCCACAGAATCGAGCTCAATGCCTAGAAACTCGAGTGAAGTCGATGGTCCAACCGTCTTACCTGGTGCCAATGGCACCCCGAATCGCTCCATGAGAGTGCAAAATTCTCGTAACGCCTGCGCACACTGAGTGTCGCCGGCTGCCCCCAAGAACAAGAAATCGTCTAGGTAATGCATAACCTGGGTATGGCCAGTGGCCTTGGTGAACGCCCATTGCAGAAAAGAACTGAACTTCTCAAAATAAGCACAAGAAATGGAGCAACCCATTGGCATACATCTATCCATGTAGTAACGTCCTTGAAAAACAAAGCCTAACAGATGCTGATCCTGTGGGTGTACCGGGAGCAACCGGAACGCTGACTCGATATCTGACTTTGCCTTCAGCGCTCCGGGCCCCAGGCGATTCAACATGGCGACGGCATCGTCGAAGGATGCGTACCGCACCGAACAAACTCCTGGGTCAATTGCATCATTCACTGAAAGACCCCTCGGAGCTGACAAGTTATGGATCAGCCTAAATTCCCCCGGGTCTTTCTTGGGGACTACTCCCAATGGGGAACAGATAAAATTAGGTACTGGCGGGTGCCTGAATGGGCCAGCAACTCGTCCCAGGGCAACCTCCTTTGCAATCTTCTTTTCTACCACCACAGGATTATGCAGAGCCGACAGTTGGTTCCTACACAGTTACTCCCCGCGAAAATCCCCCGCCGGGATGTGGAAACCATACAAGAAGCCGTTCCTCAACACCCCAGCGGAGACATGATCAGGGTATTCATTTAGCCAGGGGATCATTGCCATGATATCAATGGGGGAAGGTGGCGGTACGCCATGGTCCCCATCAGACCTGCTTGGCCCCCCCTCTACCCCCTTGTCTTGGCAGGGTTTTTGGCTCTATTTAGCAGTGATATAGACTTTAATCTTGCTCACATCTAGGATAGGTATTCTTAGCTTGTGTTGGCCCTTTTAAGCCCTTTTTCTAGACCTAGAAGAGGCCATCTATTGCCTATTGGCTTTGGCCTGGTATTATTTCTTATAGTAGAGGTTGGATCCTGTGGTCCTGACTTTAGATTACACATTGGTATGGTTTATGTAGGTATTCTGACAGGGGTATTTCATCCTTTTCAGGCCTACAGGCCTAGAACTAGAGGGACTCCATCTTGATGGAGCTGAGAGGCTTTTTAGAGTAAAGGTAAAGTTTATAGTTAAAGCTGTTGTTCGCCCTAAGCGAACCGGAGAGAACCGGCCAGAGCTGAATCTAATCAGGAATTGTTCCTGGGCTCAGGTCTCTAGACGAAACATGCGTGGGAGCGTCTAGCGCAAGGAGCCTGGTGCATGGGATCGGTGGGAGGAAGCTGCTGGCTGGAACTTTCCATGAGGAAACAGTATTCTATATCAGTGAAGTGCAGAGGAGGAGTCAGAGAGTCGAGTGGAATTGGAGGAGCGGAGAGGAGTCAAGCTGGAGTGGTAGAAGAGTGAGGAGCTGTTGGAGTAGGAGAGAGAGAGAGGGTTCAAGCTAGAGAGAGCTGAGTTGAATTGGAGGAGCAGAGAGGGTTGGTAGAGTTGGAGGAGTGGAATTGCAAGAGGAGAAGAGACAGGACATGCTTGGGACAGAGAGAAGACAAGCAGACAGTTAGTGAGCTGGAACTGAAGGAAGCAGTTACTTATCAGGAGGAGGTGTGAATAGCTGGAGTCTGAAGTAATGCCTTTTAGAAGAGACGGAGGAGAGATCGTGGATTAACCTGTGGGAGCAGCTGGAGTTAATTGGACATTGGCACAGAGACATTTAAAACAGAGTGAACAAGCTAGTGGAATGAAAGAAGATCAGAGCGGCAGAAACCATTAGGCTGAAGCTGGAAGGTGGAGAGAGTCCGTGGGGGAGAGAAGTCCAGTGCAAAGTGATCAGCGCAGAGGTGTATCCAAGAGTGCAGGAGAGAGAGAGTCTGAGATGAGCCAAGGCACAGACGAGAGAGGAACCCAGATGACAGCTAGAACAAGACTTCACACTAATCAGGTGATATCGGTCCTGTCATATTAGTTTACTTTACACTTACATCTTAATCTTGTCTTTATTCCCTAGGCTATTGTATTGCTAATCCTTTTCCTTGCAGCGGTGTGTTCTATCTATAGTCTTTGTCAGTTACATGTGGATGTGTCCATTACAATACAGATCTGTGTAGGTGTTTATATTGTTAAAATAAAACAGCCCTAGTTCTTAGTGAACTGAAATGTGCCTTGTATTCTTGTTCAATTGGGGTAAATGGAGTTCCTAGTTGAGAGTTGTTTGCGTGAACGGATGTGAAATCCCGATCAGGTAAGTGGTGATCAAATAAATAGGGAGCGAGTGGACCTTTGATGCCAGGAGCAGAAGGCACATATTATTAATTGGCTAACTCCTAATATTGTAGTAGCAAGCCCTTAGTGAATAGGGAGAGAGACTTCCCAACATATAACTGAAGGTGTTCATAGGAAAGTGGTCCTCGTTGATATACGGCGTTAATGAGAGCGTTGGGGAGGATTACCAGCGTGTAGGTCTGCCGGATTGCGACCGTGTGTAAATGAGAGCGCTGGGGAGGATTACCAGCGTGTAGATCTGCCGGATTGTAGATCGTTTGGAAAAGAGAGCATTGGGTTCTGCAGGCCCTTGTGTAGACACACCGGATTGTGTGTCATATCTGCCCTGGGGTAGATCAGTCTGGGTCTGAGTGGCCGCGAGACTAACTGATGTGAATAAGATATGGTAGAAAACCTATGCATGTTTATTGCTATTTCCCCATCCTTAGGTACGACTTGTACATATATATCTATATCCATTGTGAATACATTCTAAGGAGGGAGGTGAGTACGTTCTGGCTGGGTTAGAGGGGCCCCCAGGGGCTGAGCAGAAAATCCGGCCATTACATCTGGCTTAGTCGTCATCTTACGAATCCTGTGTGACCTGGCCATGTGCTTGGATAGTTTCCCATGTGTTGTGGAGGAGTGCCCTGAGCGCCAGACATAACATCTGGCGTAGTCTTGCAGTTTACGAAGCCTGTGTGACCTGGCCATGTGCTTGGAGAGGTTCCCATGTGCTGTGAGGGAGTGCCCTGAGCGCCAGTTCCATCTGGCATAGTTTGGCAGTTTATGTAGCCTATGTGACCTATGGGCTTGAACAGTTGCTGTGTGATGAGATTGCATTACATCATGGCATTTGGTTTATTCAGGGTGGAAGGCATGGTTTTCATCTTGGTGTTTGAACTGTCAGGGTTGAAGGTTGACATTACATGAGGGAGCCAGTAACATCTTTGTGATGGTCCAATTGTATAAATGTGTGTAAAAAATGCTTTTAAATTGTCCATTAAACTTGCTTGCTGCATCTGCTTATGCTGTGCAATGTGAAATGTGTTCAATGTAATATGACTTGTGGTGTTCTTTGTATATAGCTCCTTGTAAATATGGCTTGTGAATAGCGCCATGTTAATGTGGCTTGTGAGGAGCATGTTCTCATTTTGACTTGTTGTGTTCCTTGTGCATTGCGCCTTGGATATATTACTTGTGAAGAGCTTGTCTTGTAAATATGGCTTGTGAATAGCGCCATGTGGTCATGGCTTGGACAGGGCATGTTATCATTACGTTAGGCAGGAGAGAGCTGGATCTCTCTCGGGTGCTTGGGGATAACGTTTTGAAGATGTGCGTACGTGTTATCTGTAAACGTGGAGAGATGAGTTCATGACTTTCCCATGTACTGCAGTCTTGGGGAATGATTGTGCTTGGGCTGCCAAAGGGTTAATATCTTGAATTGAGATGGCAGTTTTTATTTTAACATGCTGTTTAACATGCATGGTTCTTTGAGCTGACTCTAAAAGTCAGTGAGTATTTTGATGATTGATGGTTTGATTTTGACTTTTATTGGTTCCTGGGTCTGCCTACGTGCTTTGTCAGCTTCTTGACGGAAAGATAACATCTTGTGCTGAGCGTAGGGCTCTGTTCATTTAACTTTCTTTTTGAAATGCGTCTACGAATTTGTGTGGGTTTGCCTTGGAACTGATGACTTCATGTGTCTGACTCTTAGAGGTCGGTAAGTTATAAATCAGCCAGTCGGATTGAGATAAGGTTTGCACGGAGAGAGTTGTGTTCTTTTAAATGTGCTTCTTAATATGCATCCACAGACGTCTGGAGGATTATTTTTGAATGCATGTTTTATAATGAGTGAAATATTAGAAGATGGCCCAGTTGGTGTGCGCACGCTACGGGCTGTTTTCATTAATTATTTCTTTGAAGGTTTTCCATCTAGGAAGGAATATGCCAACCGGTGTTTTAGAATGCTCACAGATTGTGATTTATTATTTTTGCCCAACAGTGCATGGTAACATGTGCTTTTAATTAGTGAAAGGCAACCGTGTGCTTTTAAAATAAATGTGTTCTCATTATTATTTTCCCTGATGCGAGCTGAACCTTTTTTTAAATGTAGATGTTTTGCCACTCAGTTAGAAAATAAATGGCTGTTTGATAATATATGAATGTGGCCCTTTTATTAGGTTGAATTGAAAGGTTTGCGCTATAAATTACGCTGTAATGCATAATTACATGTTGTCCCTGGTTGAACAAAATACAATGGTGAAATGTGTCTGCATTTTATGTTGTTTTAAATTTATTTCTCTTTCAACAGCTGACAGTATATATTTTTTATTTTTTGGATGCTAGTGTGTATAGTTAGGTTGGAGCAGAATATATTGTTAAAAATGATAACTATAACACACTACCATCTATGTGTCCCTTACATTAGTTTAATTTGCATTTAGTTACAAGGCTCGCCTATGTACTTTGACAAGCTGTTGATAGAAAGGTAATGCCTTGCACGGTGAGAGCAGTGTTCATTGGACATGCTGCCTGATAGATATATGTGCAGAGAAATATTAAACCCAATAGTCCATGATAATTCGTTTTTTCAAATGCAGAATGCATAGTCTTGTGTGCAGAAGTAAATTGCCCCTTTTTGTGTGTTGATCTGCATGCTAAATAAATGCCCATGTTTCAAATGTCTTGCCTTTTAGCTGAATTAGTTAGACAAAAAGTCTTTTTAGAAAGTGGAGCTTTTAAGTAGCAGTACATTGTAACAGAATTATTTTTAAAATGCTAGCTTTTGTTAGTTAGAGAATCTAGCCTGGGAACAGAATTGTTTTGGCTTCCAGGAAATATGTTTGACCTTGCAGACCAGATGTCTTGTAAAGGGGTTTTTTTTTCCCTCCCTCTAGAGGCTCCGAACACTGCCTGTCTTGTTATGATTGGCCAACATCCAATTTTGTTCCGTGGACGGAATGTTTATGTAAGGGAGGGGTGAACTCGCTCTTCCTTGCTGTTGGTGCAGACAGCTTCATTGCCTCCAGATAAGGGATCCCTGTACATGCAGAGTAGTTGGCAGACTCTTGGCCCTTGGAGTTAGTTAGATACAGTAGGCCTGGGAAGGCTTCCCTGATTAGAGAAAGAGAGGCTTGAACCGAGTGCTTGGCAGCGCCCTGCTCCTGCTATGAGATCATCACTTGGCAGTGATTCAAATTACTTCACACTGTAGCTTGGCTTCTGCGTATTTTTTGGAGCAGATTCAAAACTCTGAGCACGAACCTCCTTCTGAAGGGAGGGGCTGTCTCACAAAGGATTAGGGTATCATTAGGCCCTTCTGGATGTGTTTAAAAATTAGATTTTGCTCAAACAAATTTCACAATATATGGTTTTAATTATTTCTTGATTTCAGAATAATGTTTTTAATTAATTAGGATATTTTCTTTTCAACAATGAAAAGCACTTGGGGTGCTTTTTAAATGGAAAATTTTATTTTGCAAGATTAATGATACTTGTTTTCTTGTCCTAGGTTGCTGGGTTGTGGTGTTGGTGCGTGCGTCGGCCCCCCCCCCCCCCCCCCCACTTCCTTTCTTATTTTAGTTTTTTTACTTTCATGTTTTTATGTTAGTTTATTATTTTTGGAAGATGGAATCCGACCAGACCAGACCGGATTGGTGGTGGATGGCCGCATCGGAGGAAGTGTCCGGATACCGAAGATGCAGGGTGGTGACCTACACTGATGTCCCAAAATTGACTGCCTTGAACCACAAAAATAGGACATTGGACTTACAATCTGCGAACCCATCATGATATGATTTCCCGCAAAAGGATTTTGTTATTCCTTGGCCTGCATTATTCCCATGTTTTTCTTTGCAATCACTACGAACAGGCCCCACTTTTTAAAAAAAAAACCATGTCTTCATGGTTTTGATGTTTATGTAGTACTATCTTTGCTTTTTAGGATGCAGTCACCTATTATAGTTTTCCTGCTTTCTGCAAAACAGTATGGAGGGATAAAAAAAAAAAGAATGGTGGTGCACACGTGTTCCACAGTGTGAAGAACCTGGGTGTTAACTGTTTTGTACTTTTATATATACATCACATTTATATATCTTGTAGGAATGGGGTTGTCTTTATTTTCCTGTTATTACACTTTCACTTTGATTGATCAAAGGGTGGTTACCCTAGACTTTAGGTTGTCCTGGGAGGTGTGTCTTTTAGTATGATTATGTCCTATTAATGTTTGCCCAGACCTTGAGAACCGTTTGTCATGTTTACTTCTCAGATTTCACCAAATTTTTCCTTAAGTTGACCAATGTCAGTAGGCCTCATTTAGGCCCATTGTTATTTTCATCCCACAAACAAGCCCCTACACCAATAGATTTCATGAGTTATCATTAGCTTAAGTTGTCCGAAGTAGGTAGGCCTCATTTAGGCCCTTTGTTGTTTTCTCATTAGAAGTTGAAACACATTTAGTTCTTAAGTTGTCTGAAGTAGGTAGGCCCCATTTAGGCCCCTTGCTGTTTTCATTCAACACATAAGTCCCTACATCACTAGATTTCACCAGTTATCACTAGAAGTCGAGGCACATTTAGTTTGAGGATGCTTTGGTTAGTTTCTGTTGTTATCAGATCGAATCTTAGATATGTTTCAGCATTCAAGTCAAGGGTGCTTTGATTTGTTTTCAGTTGGTTGTTAGATAGCGCATAGATGCCTGCAATGTGGGCGATTTGCGCTATATAAATACATGTACATTTACATTTACATTTACATTTACATTTGTATTCCCTATATTGAGTTTTAGGTGGAATTTCCTAAAGTTGTTATTGATTTTAGAGAGTTTTCTTGGTTTTTGGTTTGTTGATAGATTGTGTTGATGTTTGTTTATATGGATGTTATTGTTTATAGATGTTCGCAAAATAAAGTCTAAGGGTGGAATGTCTTGGCAGGGTTTTTGGCTCTATTTAGCAGTGATATAGACTTTAATCTTGCTCACATCTAGGATAGGTATTCTTAGCATGTGTTGGCCCTTTTAAGCCCTTTTTCCAGACCTAGAAGAGGCCATCTATTGCCTATTGGCTTTGGCCTGTTATTATTTCTTATAGTAGAGGTTGGATCCTGTGGTCCTGACTTTAGATTACACATTGGTATGGTTTATGTAGGTATTCTGACAGAGCTAAGGGGTATTTCATCCTTTTCAGGCCTACAGGCCTAGAACTAGAGGGACTCCATCTTGATGGAGCTGAGAGGCTTTTTAGAGTAAAGGTAAAGTTTATAGTTAAAGCTGTTGTTCGCCCTAAGCGAACCGGAGAGAACCGGCCAGAGCTGAATCTAATCAGGAATTGTTCCTGGGCTCAGGTCTCTAGACGAAACATGCGTGGGAGCGTCTAGCGCAAGGAGCCTGGTGCATGGGATCGGTGGGAGGAAGCTGCTGGCTGGAACTTTCCATGAGGAAACAGCATTCTATATCAGTGAAGTGCAGAGGCGGAGTCAGAGAGTCGAGTGGAATTGGAGGAGCGGAGAGGAGTCAAGCTGGAATGGTAGAAGAGTGAGGAGCTGTTGGAGTAGGAGAGAGAGAGAGGGTTCAAGCTAGAGAGAGCTGAGTTGAATTGGAGGAGCAGAGAGTGTTGGTAGAGTTGGAGGAGTGGAATTGCAAGAGGAGAAGAGACAGGACATGCTTGGGACAGAGAGAAGACAAGCAGACAGTCAGTGAGCTGGAACTGAAGGAAGCAGTTACTTATCAGGAGGAGGTGTGAATAGCTGGAGTCTGAAGTAATGCCTTTTAGAAGAGACGGAGGAGAGATCGTGGATTAACCTGTGGGAGCAGCTGGAGTTAATTGGACATTGGCACAGAGACATTTAAAACAGAGTGAACAAGCTAGTGGAATGAAAGAAGATCAGAGCGGCAGAAACCATTAGGCTGAAGCTGGAAGGTGGAGAGAGTCCGTGGGGGAGAGAAGTCCAGTGCAAAGTGATCAGCGCAGAGGTGTATCCAAGAGTGCAGGAGAGAGAGAGTCTGAGATGAGCCAAGGCACAGACGAGAGAGGAACCCAGATGACAGCTAGAACAAGACTTCACACTAATCAGGTGATATCGGTCCTGTCATATTAGTTTACTTTACACTTACATCTTAATCTTGTCTTTATTCCCTAGGCTATTGTATTGCTAATCCTTTTCCTTGCAGCGGTGTGTTCTATCTATAGTCTTTGTCAGTTACATGTGGATGTGTCCATTACAATACAGATCTGTGTAGGTGTTTATATTGTTAAAATAAAACAGCCCTAGTTCTTAGTGAACTGAAATGTGCCTTGTATTCTTGTTCAATTGGGGTAAATGGAGTTCCTAGTTGAGAGTTGTTTGCGTGAACGGATGTGAAATCCCGATCAGGTAAGTGGTGATCAAATAAATAGGGAGCGAGTGGACCTTTGATGCCAGGAGCAGAAGGCACATATTATTAATTGGCTAACTCCTAATATTGTAGTAGCAAGCCCTTAGTGAATAGGGAGAGAGACTTCCCAACATATAACTGAAGGTGTTCATAGGAAAGTGGTCCTCGTTGATATACGGCGTTAATGAGAGCGTTGGGGAGGATTACCAGCGTGTAGGTCTGCCGGATTGCGACCGTGTGTAAATGAGAGCGCTGGGGAGGATTACCAGCGTGTAGATCTGCCGGATTGTAGATCGTTTGGAAAAGAGAGCATTGGGTTCTGCAGGCCCGTGTGTAGACACACCGGATTGTGTGTCATATCTGCCCTGGGGTAGATCAGTCTGGGTCTGAGTGGCCGCGAGACTAACTGATGTGAATAAGATATGGTAGAAAACCTATGCATGTTTATTGCTATTTCCCCATCCTTAGGTACGACTTGTACATATATATATCTATATCCATTGTGAATACGTTCTAAGGAGGGAGGTGAGTACGTTCTGGCTGGGTTAGAGGGGCCCCCAGGGGCTGAGCAGAAAATCCGGCCATTACACCCCTGTATCACCATTCTTGGCTCTGCACGAACTCTCGGGGCGCGAAGAATTTCCGCAACCTGCACACTCATGCCTGAACTTACATGTCCCCTGAGGTCTCGTGCACTTGCCCCTGTTAAAATTCCAACAAACCCCTTTCCTACCCCCATTCCCTCCATTCCTCGGTTGGTGGTCACCATTGGGGCTCGCTCGAAAGGGCGCCGCTGGCTGACGGCGGGAAGGCCCGGACCCATTCCTGCCAAGCGACGACGACTTCGTTGCGCCCGGCAGGAGCTGTTTCTGCCAAGATATCGAGTCGAGACAATCCCACGTCAGAGATGAATCGAACTCCTTGGCCTTACGAAACTTCATATCATAACCTATCCATTCATCACCTTCATATGTCTCATAAAAATCCATTATTCGTGCCTGGTAGCAGGACAATTCGGTCAAAACCTCGGGCTTACGCTCCCCAATAATTGCAGTAAACATCGCAAAGGCCCTGGCCCAATTAGAGATTGTCTCATCAACCCTGAAACCCGCCATCTTTGCTCGCCATACACTCGGGTGCCACAAGTCTTTTTGTGTCTTAACATATTCCATCTCGCGGTGGTCGGTCAACAGGGAAAACATATTAACGTACTTATCAGCCCACATCATCTCTTTTGTGGCCAGCGGTATATGCTGGACCACCTTTTCCCGTCTTTAGGGCAAAGACCCCTCCCTTGCCATTGGCAATGCATGCTTACCCGGCTCCATTGCTGTTCCCGCTGTTTTTTCCACACCAACTGCCGGTCCTCCTGGGGTCACCTGTGGGGGGACACAAGGGAGATTCGCCTTCGCGGCATCTCGCGACTGCCGCAACTGCTCTATTAGTAACTTGGCCTCCTCGGCCGTGTCTGTCGGTGCCGTAGCACCCCCTGATTTTTTACCAAGCCATGCGGCCAACTGGGCGGCCAACTCGGGAGGCATGTCTTCCTCGCTGGCGGGCGTAACAACAACCGGAATCGGTTGACCTGCGTCTGGGACCGGTACCGGGGCCTCGACTGGAGTGACCGGGCTTGCCGGGGGTACCTCGGGAATCGGGACTTCACCCCCTGCCGCCCTATTTCTGACCCTTCTACCTCGCCCCGCAGGGACAACGCCCGGCAATGCAGGGCCTATAACTTTCTTCGGTCTACCCGAATTATTCATCGCTGCCATCTGCTTCTTCATACTTGCCATGTCCTTTATCAGCATTCGAAGCATCTGGTCAGTCCCAGACTTCTTTCCGACCTTCTTGCCAGGCATCGTTCAACGGATATCCGATCCTTGTTTGCTCAACACGGTCCTGAACCCTAAGGCCGAAGTTCTGAAAGAGAAACGCACAAGATTACAAGTTTTCAAAATTGCTCCTTGTTCCGTCGAGGGCTCACGTGCAACGAGGGGTGCAGCTTCCTAGCACAGGAACAAGAGGATGCTTCTTCGGATTGCTGCTCCTTTTATTCCTCTTCGGGAGGGCGTGTACCCTCCTCCGGTACGCCTACGGGGCGTGGCCAACGGTGTAGGTGTCTAGGACAACCCCTCTTGGGCGGGAAAAGGCGCGCCCCGGCTACGCCGCTTCGGGCATACCAGCCGTGACACGCCCCCCGCACAAAAATGGTTTCCTGGGAGGATCCGGGCCCCCGACCATACGTTCGGGGGGACAGAGTGGTCGCCCCTTTCCATACTGTTTTTCCAACCTGGCAATTGCTTCTATAGGCCATATGTATCATGCCCAAATGCGTTTGCAAACGCCGAAATTCGCAGACTTTCAGCGTTTGCAAACGCATTTTCGCAAAATGGTATGTTTCACACAAATCTGCATGCAAAATAAGGAATCGCAAAATTTGCGATTCCTTATTGTGCGATTGCATTTAAGGAATCGCACATTTTGCGATTCCTTAAATACAATGTAAGAAGCAAAAAAAATTTGCTAAATGTCCTTAAGGAATCGCAAATTACCACCAACTTCTAGTTGGTGGTAAGTTGCGAATTTCTTGAAAAATGCAAATTTTTGCATTTTTCAAAGTGCCATGTGACGCACATACATGCCCTTAGGGCATGTATGTGCGCCACATGTGCACCCATGCATATTTCAGGGATGCAACAGGGTGTCCGTTGGACACCCCTGCACCCTTGAAATTATTCTCAATTTACGATTAGCAAATTTCGAATCGCAAATTGAGAATAACTTCTCATTCATTCATATGGGCCTCCTGGCCCATAGAAATGAATGTGAAAGTATTCCTTAATTGCGATTCGCAATTTGCTAATCGCAATTAAGGAATTTAAAAAAATCGCAAAATAACAGCGATTTTGTACATACATACCTTTTTGTGATTCTCAAATTGCGATTTCTTAAAAATTGCTATTTGAGAATCGCAAAACTGGATGATGATACATATGGCCCTTATCCATCTCCCAAAACTGCTCTGTAGAAGATCTACCTCAGGAATGTTGTCAAATACTTCTTAACCTGCAGCACTCTGACTCCCAAACTGTGGAGGGTTTCTGTACCTATTTTTTTTAGCATCAACAACAATCTAGTAATCCTCAAAGATTCTGAAGCAAGTCTCTATTTCACCACAGGCAGAAGCAGAAAAGCTTTAAGGATATTAGTTGAGAAAATAAAAGAAACAGGTAAAAGCAGCTTATTACACTCATCATCTGCCAGCGAGAAAAGCTCGGTTGTCGGATGTTTTCTGAAGTGTGCTTCATTGACAACAAATCTCAATGAACAGGGGAGCACATTCCAGGCTTTGGATCTTAGGAAGGTAAAGGACTTTCTTCCCCTAGTTTTGAGCCTATACTTTGGAATTTGGAGACGAATGGTGTTAGAAAATGTAAGAGTCCTTTTGTGCTATAGTGTACAAAACCATCAGCAAGACCTATGGAATGAAAAGCTCTGAAAACCAAGGTAAGAATTTAAAAAGAATACACTTCTGAAAGGTTAACCAGTGAAGGAGCTGATGACCATGGGAGACCGAACACTTGTGAGGGGGCTTGAGTACCAACCAAACAGCTGTATTTTGGACCACTTGGAGTTTATGAAGCAGCTGCTTGGCGATGCCAATATTAAGGCTGTTACAATAGTCTAGCCTTTACGTTATGAGTGCATGAGGTACACTTTTCCTAGCAGCCAGTGAGAGTAATTAGATGAATCTTTTGGGAGAAGTAATCAACAAAACACAAAATCCAGCTACTGCTAGGATCTGAGGCCTAAAAGACAGGGCTTCGTCAAATTTAGCTCCTAAGTTTCTAGCTACCTCGACAGAGTAGGGGTGTTAGGAGATAATTTGGCAAGCAACTAAGTGAGGAGGATAAGTTACTTTTACTGAAAACGATTATTTTGGTTTTCTCTGTATTGCATTTTAGATAGTTAGATTCCATCCAGCGGGCAGAATATAGGTAAAGCAATTCTTAAAGTTTGTTTCTGAGCCGAACAAATCTTTATCTAGAGATAAGATCATCTGAATGTCATCAACAAGAAATAGTTGCTATGCCAAAAGATCCTATCAAGGAAGTCAGGGGGGACAAGCAAACATTAAATAGAGTCAGGCTGAGAGAAGAGACCTGTGGAACACCAAATTTCAAAGATTTTTTTTCAGTTTTAACCTGGCCAATGGAAACCACCTGTTTCCTATTTGTAAGGAAAGACTGAATCCATGTCTATGCCAAGACAAATATTGGTAAGATACTAGAGAAGAATTGAGTGCAATGCTGTGTCGAACACAGCCGACAAAGTCCAAAAGAATTAACACTGCATTGTCACCCTTCTCTAGAGTGACTTTATTGGGTCAGACGGAGAGCAGTTTCCATGGAGTATCTAGGCCTGGATTCATATTGGGACAAATGAAGGATCTTGGAATTTTTCAGGAACACCATTAGTTGCCTGTTAACTAACTTTCGGAGCATTTTAGCAAGAGCGGGGAGCAGGGAGATCGAATTAAAATTGGAGAGAGTGTTGGGGTCAGTGGATCATTACCTTAATAAAGATTTAACCACCACCAATTTCCAAGATTCTGGAATTGAATGAAAATTGTATATGACTCAATTCAATGTCAGTGAGTAAGAAATTAATTAAGGGTACGGGTCACGCACTCCGCGTTTGTAGATTAGGTAACCAAGTTTGTGGTGTGCATCAAAGATATCACCCCCTGACGAGAAGGTGCGGTAATCAAAACACTGTGCGTGGCGCCTAGGATA
The DNA here is from genome assembly GCF_964263255.1 of Lissotriton vulgaris. NCBI lineage: Eukaryota > Metazoa > Chordata > Amphibia > Caudata > Salamandridae > Lissotriton > Lissotriton vulgaris. Next base: position 468,673,164 of record NC_141685.1, on the reverse strand, counting down.
AGCGCCAGCTCTCTGAGCACAACCTCAAGAAAAACGGAATCCGTTTTTATCCAATATGTTTGGTGCCAATAAAGTTTAAACCAAAATTGCGTCAAACTTCTTCATATTTTATTTCATGTTTTTTTCACATGAGTTTCTTATTCTTAATCACGAGGTTAAATTTGTACAATCCATGTCTGAATTCCGGTATCTGGTATATGCATTATAACCTCATTTCCCAATGCATTTCGGACTATAAGTCCTTCATCAGGGGTATTCTGAAAAACAATAATACGCAGTCTAAGTGTGATCCTCGGAAAGAAAGCTAAACATTTAAGTGCATGTTACAATATCCAATGCTAAACTGAGCCATATTATTTTTAAATCGATCAAAAGACACAGAATCAAAGTGATATTTCATGTTATTATATAGTTCCCGAGTGTGCATTGTTCCCAAGGTTTTTGATAAATTGGGTGAAAAAGAAACATTGTGGTGCGCAAAGGGTTTAGAAAGATCAATGTTGCGAAACAGAGTGCCGGAAGTTGCGATATTGACTGCCCGTATAGGTCCCCTCATGCAAAGTAAATCCACGAGGTGCATATTAAGTCGAACCAGAAAAGTGTACCAAATAAAACGAGCTGAAAGCATCCGTTTGTAAACTTACAGGTAAAAAGGGACGAAACCACACGTCTCCCTCATACGCCCTTCGCCAGTGAGTGTGAACGGCGTGTGCCGTATATACGGAAGTGAAGTGGATGGAGCTGAAACATAGAAAGTGGACTTCACGAGTGGCGGCCATCTTAAGGTGGTGTTGAAGTGCTTGAAAAACAAACAACATGTGAACGCACGAATACAAATGCGGATAAATGACGGATAGTAACAAGTACATGAATAATCTTATAAAAATAGATCTATATAGTGCATGATACTATATAATGGTGAAACATCCTTGTCATGAACTCAAAATAGCTAAAGGAGTAAAACGAAAAATACAGTTCTCAACACAGTTCGCTATAGATAACATGTAAATTCCATCCGGTCATTGAGACCGGAGGGTTTCAAAGATTGGAGGTATTTTATCCAATGGTTTTCACGCTGTAACAAGAAATTATTATTGTCCCGGTCATCTCGCTTGGCAACCACTTCCACAGCAGCAAACCTGAGTTGGCTAATGTTATGCCTGTTGTCTTTGAAGTGTAATGCCAAATTGGATTTGACACTCTCAGTTTTTATGCTACTTTTGTGTTCATTTATTCTCAGTTTCAATTTGCGAGAGGTCTTTCCAGTAAATACACCAATCCACATGGACATTTGATGATGTAGATTACGTTCTCAGTGTCACATGTTGCATTGAATCTCAACTTGATACTTGTACCCTTCATCGGGTGTTTGATAATCGGACCTTTGATGAGGTTATTACAGTTTTTACAATTGAGACAAGGTTGGTTGCCCTTGTAAACGATGGAAGAAATGTGTTTGGGATTTTTTATGATTTCCTTCAAGTTATTACCCCTTTTGTACGCAAATAGTGGTTGATCACGGAAAATATCCTTGAAATCTTGTTCATTACTAATGATTGGCCAGTGTCTTAATATTGAAGCTTTGTATGCCTTTGATGCCTCTGAGTATTTTGATACGACCACTGGTCTCCTGACATTGTCTTTTTTCTTTACTGTTAATACATCCTGGCGCTTCAATTTGTCACAACGTTCTTTAGCATTGGTTAAGATGGTTAGGGGGTAGCCTCTTTGCTCAAAACTTTTAACATGCTGGACGCCTGTTCTTCGTATTTGGTTGTGTCAGATGCAATCCGTTTTACTCGGAGGAGCTGAGAGAATGGAAGGTGATTTTTCAATGACCTCTGATGGAAAGAACTGTAATGAAGGGTATTGTTCTTATCAGTTGCTTTTCTGTACAAGTTGGTTTCTAGATGATCACTAACTCTTGTTACACAGACATCCAAGAACGTAATGGTCTGTTGATTCATTTCAAAATTGAATTGAATTCGATCATTAATGTTGTTGAGTTGTGTAAGTGCCATTGTTAGAGACTCCTGGTCCCCTTGCCACAATACAAAAATGTCGTCAATGTACCTCAGAAAAATCTTAGCATGCACATTCCAAGGGGCATGGTTCAAGATGTTGCTCTCTTCAAAGTACTTCATAAACGCATTGGCGTAGACTGGTGCCGCACAGTTGCCCATGGAAGTCCCGGACAACTGTACATAGAACTGATCCTCCCATGAAAAATAACTTTTATACAGTGTAAAGTGCATAAGTTGCATGATGAAGATCTGAAAGTCATTGTTTAGATCAGAATGCAATAGGATGTTTTCAATTGCTTCCATACTAAGGTCATGTGGGATGCTGGTGAAGAGTGATTTGACGTCTATGGAGCAAAGCCAAATGATTTCATTGTCCTCAAATGTAATCTCACTTATCTTTTGCTAAAAGTCTGTGGTATCCCTGACGTAGGTGCGGGATTGTTGGATTAGTGGTTGCAAGTATCTGTCGATGAGCTATCCAGTACCTTCATGGATGCTACCACGGGTTGAAACAATTGATCTGAATGGAGGTTGAGTTAAACTCCTATGAACTTTGGGCAGCATATACATGCTGGGTGTTCTTGGATTGTTTGGAGTCAAAAAGTTTTTAGTTTTCTGATTGATAATGCCATTGTCCTCAGCTGCTGACAATATATTAACCAATACTTTACTGTACTGTCTGGTCGGGTTAAAATGGATAGGACTGTAGGTATTCACGTCTGAAAGGTGTTCTTGCACTTGCTCTCGATAAAAAGTTGTATCCATGAGGACTAAAGCACCCCCTTTGTCCGCCGTCTGACGTGAATACCTACAGTCCTATCCATTTTAACCCGACCAGACAGTACAGTGAAGTATTGGTTAATATATTGTCAGCAGCTGAGGACAATGGCATTATCAATCAGAAAATTAAAAACTTTTTGACTCCAAACAATCCAAGAACACCCAGCATGTATATGCTGCCCAAAGTTCATAAGAGTTTAACTCGACCTCCATTCAGACCAATTGTTTCAACCCGTGGTAGCATCCATGAAGGTACTGGAAAGCTCATCGACAGATACTTGCAACCACTAATCCAACAATCCCGCACCTACGTCAGGGATACCACAGACTTTATGCAAAAGATAAATGAGATTACATTTGAGGACAATGAAATCATTTGGATTTGCTCCATAGACGTCAAATCACTCTACACCAGCATCCCACATGACCTTGGTATGGAAGCAATTGAAAACATCCTATTGCATTCTGATCTAAACAATGACTTTCAGATCTTCATCATGCAACTTATGCACTTTACACTGTATCAAAGTTATTTTTCTTGGGAGGATCAGTTCTATGTACAGTTGTCCGGGACTTCCATGGGCAACTGTGCGGCACCAGTCTACGCCAATGCGTTTATGAAGTACTTTGAAGAGAACAACATCTTGAACCATGCCCCTTGGAATGTGCATGCTAAGATTTTTCTGAGGTACATTGACGACATTTTTGTATTGTGGCAAGGGGACCAGGAGTCTCTAACAATGGCACTTACACAACTCAACAACATTAATGATCGAATTCAATTCACTTTTGAAATGAATCAACTGACCATTACGTTCTTGGATATCAGTGTAACAAGAGTTAGTGATCATCTAGAAACCAACTTGTACAGAAAAGCAACTGATAAGAACAATACCCTTCATTACAGTTCTTTCCATCAGAGGTCATTGAAAAATCACCTTCCATTCTCTCAGCTCCTCTGAGTAAAACGGATTGCATCTGATACAACCAAATACGAAGAACAGGCGTCCAGCATGGTAAAACGTTTTGAGCAAAGAGGCTACCCCCTAACCATCTTAGCCAATGCTAAAGAACGTTGTGACGAATTGAAGCGCCAGGATGTATTAACAGTAAAGAAAAAAGACAATGCCAGGAGACCAGTGGTCGTATCAAAATACTCAGAGGCATCAAAGGCATACAAAGCTTCAATATTAAGACACTGGCCAATCATTAGTAATGAACAAGATTTCAAGGATATTTTCCGTGATCAACCACTATTTGCGTTCAAAAGGGGTAATAACTTGAAGGAAATCATAAAAAATCCCAAACACATTTCTTCCATCGTTTACAAAGGCAACCAACCTTGTCTCAATTGTAAAAACTGTAATAACCTCATCAAGGGTCCGATTATCAAACACCCGATGAAGGGTACAAGTATCAAGTTGAGATTCAATGCAACATGTGACACTGAGAACGTAATCTACATCATCAAATGTCCGTGTGGATTGGTATATACTGGAAAGACCTCTCGCAAATTGAAACTGAGAATAAATTAACACAAAAGTAACATAAGAACTGAGAGTGTCAAATCCAATTTGGCATTACACTTCAAAGACAACAGGCATAACATTAGCCAACTCAGGTTTGCTGCTGTGGAAGTGGTTGCCAAGCGAGATGACCGGGACAATAATAATTTCTTGTTACAGCGTGAAAACCATTGGATAAAATACCTCCAATCTTTGAAACCCTCCGGTCTCAATGACCGGATGGAATTTACATGTTATCTATAGAGAACTGTGTTGAGAACTGTATTTTTTGTTTTACTCCTTTAGCTATTTTGAGTTCATGACAAGGATGTTTCACCATTATATAGGATCATGCACTATATAGATCTGTTTTTATAAGATTATTCATGTAGTTTTTACTATCCGTCATTTATCCGCATTTGTATTCGTGGGTTCACATGTTTTTGTTTTTCGAGCACTTCAACACCACCTTAAGATGGCCGCCACTCGCGAAGTCCACTTCTATGTTTCAGCTCCATCCACTTCACTTCCGTATATACGGCACACGCCGTTCACACTCACTGGCGAAGGGCGTATGAGGGAGACGTGTGGTTTCGTCCCTTTTTACCTGTAAGTTTACAAATGGATGCTTTCAGCTCGTTTTATTTGGTACACTTTTCTGGTTCGACTTAATATGCACCTCGTGGATTTACTTTGCATGAGGGGACCTATACGGGCAGTCACTATCGCAACTTCGGGCACTCTGTTTCGCAACATTGATCTTTCTAAACCCTTTGCGCACCACAATGTTTCTTTTTCACCCAATTTATCAAAAACCTTGGGAACAATGCACACTCGGGAACTATATATTAACATGAAATATCACTTTGATTCTGTGTCTTTTGATCGATTTAAAAATAATATGGCTCAATTTAGCATTGGATATTGTAACATGCACTTAAATGTTTAGCTTTCTTTCGGAGGATCACACTTAACTGCGTATTATTGTTTTTCAGAATATCCCTGATGAAGGACTTATAGTCCGAAATGCATTGGGAAATGAGGTTATAATGCATATACCGTATACCAGAATTGAGACATGGATTGTACAAATTTAACCTCGTGATTAAGAATAAGAAACTCATGTGAAAAAAACATGAAATAAAATATGAAGAAGTTTGACACAATTTTGGTTTAAACTTTGTTGGCACCAAACATATTGGATAAAAACGGATTCCGTTTTTCTTGAGGTTGTGCTCAGAGAGCTGGCGCTTATCCTAGGCGCCACGGACAGTGTTTTGATTACCACACCTTCTCGTCAGGGGGTGATATCTTTGATGCACACCACAGACTTGGTTACCTAATCTACAAACGCGGAGTGCGTGACCCGTACCCTTAATTAATTTGTTGACTGACCTGGGTTGCTGCACCCCAAAACAGTTTCTACCATAAAGATAAACAATGGCATATGATGACATCACAGCATTGACCGATTTAAAAGCAGATACTTTTGCTTTCAACACTGAAGACATAGACAAAATCTATGCTTTGATCCCCAAAGTTGTTAGTCCACAGGCTTTCACCAGAAACAAAGAAAGTTGTTTGAAACAGTTACTCTATTTCTCAAAGAAGGAAATCAGTCAAAGGCTTCACGCCAGTACGTTAATACGTTACCATCGGGCTCAACGTATTCCAAGAGGTCTTCGAATCCCGCTAAAACCACTGCTCTGCAGGAACTGCTCAAAATTTGTGGATAGATGGTACGCCATCTTAAATAAATGCTCCCTGGACCTAATATTGTTGATTGTGGATGAATTATCAAGAGCCTTAGAAGAACTCAATAAAGACATACAACAATGCAAACAAGAACTATCTGACATGCTATCCAAGGAAGAGTGGTCCAAGATATTGGATGATATTACCATTCAACTGGATAAACATACGAGAGAGATAAACGAACGCAAAATACGCAAGTATCGGAGGGATACTATAGACTATAAGTTGGGGGAAGTGCACTCCTGGGCTGAGGTTTATGCCAGGAGACGCCAAAACAAACCGCCAAGAGCCAATGCCAACACTGAAACAGAAACTTCATCTTCTGAAGGAGAAACACACACGGACCAAAGACGTCTGAGCACACAAAAACCCTCCACCAGCATTGAATCTTCCACCCCCTCTGCGGTTCCTTTTTTAGAGGAAGGACCAGGAGAAAGAGACGACCCAGGAGGAGCCAGACAAAAAGAAAAAGAGAAGGAAAGGGAGACGGAAAGGGACGTCAGGAGCACAACACTGAACAAGAGGGTGGAGAAACCAAAGAAGAAAACAACCTAGTGATAAACATTTCGACATATACTCTTTCAGATCAAGAAAAATCAGTATTACAAAAAGGCACTTCGTTTATCCCCACGAGTCACACTAACGAACTGGAGCTGGAAATTAGTCTATTTAAGTTTATGCGCAATTTGCGTTTGAGAAATTTTTTTGAAAGCATCTTACCTCCACAAGACAGTGATCAAATTGACCAACTTAGAGGTTTACGTGCTAAGAACACGTTTATGGCACCTGTCAGTCATAAATCCTTTGACATTTTTGAAAATTTGGTCAAAAATGACATCAGTGGTATCAACTATACCAGGAAGAATAAACACACAAACTTGTCCAACAAAGAATACACGATATTAAACAATTTGGCAAGGAAAGTGGAAATCACGTATCAGACGGCGGACAAAGGGGGTGCTTTAGTCCTCATGGATACAACTTTTTATTGAGAGCAAGTGCAAGAACACCTTTCAGACGCGAATACCTACAGTCCTATCCATTTTAACCCGACCAGACAGTACAGTGAAGTATTGGTTGATATATTGTCAGCAGCTGAGGACAATGGCATTATCAATCAGAAAACTAAAAACTTTTTGACTCCAAACAATCCAAGAACACCCAGCATGTATATGCTGCCCAAAGTTCATAAGAGTTTAACTCGTCCTCCATTCAGACCAATTGTTTCAACCCGTGGTAGCATCCATGAAGGTACTGGAAAGCTCATCGACAGATACTTGCAACCACTAATCCAACAATCCCGCACCTACATCAGGGATACCACAGACTTTTTGCAAAAGATAATTGAGATTACATTTGAGGACAATGAAATCATTTGGCTTTGCTCCATAGACGTCAAATCACTCTAAACCAGCATCCCACATGACCTTGGTATGGAAGCAATTGAAAACATCCTAATGCATTCTGATCTAAACAATGACTTTCAGATCTTCATCATGCAACTTATGCACTTTACACTGTATCAAAGTTATTTTTCTTGGGAGGATCAGTTCTATGTACAGTTGTCGTGGACTTCCATGGGCAACTGTGCGGCACCAGTCTACGCCAATGCGTTTATGAAGTACTTTGAAGAGAACAACATCTTGAACCATGCCCCTTGGAATGTGCATGCTAAGATTTTTCTGAGGTACATTGACGACATTTTTGTATTGTGGCAAGGGGACCAGGAGTCTATAACAATGGCACTTACACAACTCAACAACATTAATGATCGAATTCAATTCACTTTTGAAATGAATCAACAGACCATTACGTTCTTGGATGTCAGTGTAACAAGAGTTAGTGATCATCTAGAAACCAACTTGTACAGAAAAGCAACTGATAAGAACAATACCCTTCATTACAGTTCTTTCCATCAGAGGTCATTGAAAAATCACCTTCCATTCTCTCAGCTCCTCCGAGTAAAACGAATTGAATCTGACACAACCAAATACGAAGAACAGGCGTCCAGCATGTTAAAACGTTTTGAGCAAAGAGGCTACCCCCTAACCATCTTAACCAATGCTTAAGAACGTTGTGACAAATTGAAGCGCCAGGATGTATTAACAGTAAAGAAAAAAGACAATGTCAGGAGACCAGTGGTCGTATCAAAATACTCAGAGGCATCAAAGGCATACAAAGCTTCAATATTAAGACACCGGCCAATCATTAGTAATGAACAAGATTTCAAGGATATTTTCCGTGATCAACCACTATTTGCGTACAAAAGGGGTAATAACTTGAAGGAAATCATAAAAAATCCCAAACACATTTCTTCCATCGTTTACAAAGGCAACCAACCTTGTCTCAATTGTAAAAACTGTAATAACCTCATCAAGGGTCCGATTATCAAACACCCGATGAAGGGTACAAGTATCAAGTTGAGATTCAATGCAACATGTGACACCGAGAACGTAATCTACATCATCAAATGTCCGTGTGGATTGGTATATACTGGAAAGACCTCTTGCAAATTGAAACTGAGAATAAATGAACACAAAAGTAACATAAGAACTGAGAGTGTCAAATCCAATTTGGCATTACACTTCAAAGACAACAGGCATAACATTAGCCAACTCAGGTTTGCTGCTGTGGAAGTGGTTGCCAAGCGAGATGACCGGGACAATAATAATTTCTTGTTACAGCGTGAAAACCATTGGATAAAATACCTCCAATCTTTGAAACCCTCCGGTCTCAATGACCGGATGGAATTTACATGTTATCTATAGAGAACTGTGTTGAGAATTGTATTTTTCGTTTTACTCCTTTAGCTATTTTGAGTTCATGACAAGGATGTTTCACCATTATATAGTATCATGCACTATATAGATCTGTTTTTATAAGATTATTCATGTAGTTCTTACTATCCGTCATTTATCCGCATTTGTATTCGTGGGTTCACATGTTTTTGTTTTTCGAGCACTTCAACACCACCTTAAGATGGCCGCCACTCGCGAAGTCCACTTCTATGTTTCAGCTCCATCCACTTCACTTCCGTATATACGGCACACGCCGTTCACACTCACTGGCGAAGGGCGTATGAGGGAGACGTGTGGTTTCGTCCCTTTTTACCTGTAAGTTTACAAACGGATGCTTTCAGCTAGTTTTATTTGGTACACTTTTCTGGTTCGACTTAATATGCACCTCGTGGATTTACTTTGCATGAGGGGACCTATACGGGCAGTCACTATCGCAACTTCGGGCACTCTGTTTCGCAACATTGATCTTTCTAAACCCTTTGCGCACCACAATGTTTCTTTTTCACCCAATTTATCAAAAACCTTGGGAACAATGCACACTCGGGAACTATATAATAACATGAAATATCACTTTGATTCTGTGTCTTTTGATCGATTTAAAAATAATATGGCTCAGTTTAGCATTGGATATTGTAACATGCACTTAAATGTTTAGCTTTCTTTCGGAGGATCACACTTAGACTGCGTATTATTGTTTTTCAGAATATCCCTGATGAAGGACTTATAGTCCGAAATGCATTGGGAAATGAGGTTATAATGCATATACCAGATACCGGAATTCAGACATGGATTGTACAAATTTAACCTCGTGATTAAGAATAAGAAACTCATGTGAAAAAAACATGAAATAAAATATGAAGAAGTTTGACGCAATTTTGGTTTAAACTTTATTGGCACCAAACATATTGGATAAAAACGGATTCTGTTTTTCTTGAGGTTGTGCTCAGAGAGCTGGCGCTTTTCCTAGGCGCCACGGACAGTGTTTTGATTACCACACCTTCTCGTCAGGGGGTGATATCTTTGATGCACACCACAGACTTGGTTACCTAATCTACAAACGCGGAGTGCGTGACCCGTACCCTTAATTAATTTGTTGACTGACCTGGGTTGCTGCACCCCAAAACAGTTTCTACCATAAAGATAAACAATGGCATATGATGACATCACAGCATTGACCGATTTAAAAGCAGATACTTTTGATTTCAACACTGAAGACATAGACAAAATCTATGCTTTGATCCCCAAAGTTGTTAGTCCACAGGCTTTCACCAGAAACAAAGAAAGTTGTTTGAAACAGTTACTCTATTTCTCAAAGAAGGAAATCAGTCAAAGGCTTCACGCCAGTACGTTAATACGTTACCATCAGGCTCAAAGTATTCCAAGGGGTCTCCGAATCCCGCTAAAACCACTGCTCTGCAGGAACTGCTCAAAATTTGTGGATAGATGGTACGCCATCTTAAATAAATGCTCCCTGGACCTAATATTATTGATTGTGGATGAATTATCAAGAGCCTTAAAAGAACTCAATAAAGACATACAACAATGCAAACAAGAACTATCTGACATGCTATCCAAGGAAGAGTGGTCCAAGATATTGGATGATATTACCATTCAACTGGATAAACATACGAGAGAGATAAACGAACGCAAAATACGCAAGTATCGGAGGGATACTATAGACTATAAGTTGGGGGAGGTGTACTCCTGGGCTGAGGTTTATGCCAGGAGACGCCAAAACAAACCGCCAAGAGCCAATGCCAACACTGAAACAGAAACTTCATCTTCTGAAGGAGAAACACACACGGACCAAAGACGTCTGAGCACACAAAAACCCTCCACCAGCATTGAATCTTCCACCCCCTCTGCGGTTCCTTTTTTAGAGGAAGGACCAGGAGAAAGAGACGACCCAGGAGGAGCCAGACAAAAAGAAAAAGAGAAGGAAAGAGAGACGGAAAGGGACGTCAGGAGCACAACACTGAACAAGAGGGTGGAGAAACCAAAAAAGAAAACAACCCAGTGATAAACATTTCGACATATACTCTTTCAGATCAAGAAAAATCAGTATTACAAAAAGGCACTTTGTTTATCCCCACCAGTCACACTAACGAACTGGAGCTGGAAATTAGTCTATTTAAGTTTATGCGCAATTTGCGTTTGAGAAATTTTTTTGAAAGCATCTTACCTCCACAAGACAGTGATCAAATTGACCAACTTAGAGGTTTACGTGCTAAGAACACGTTTATGGCACCTGTCAGTCATAAATCCTTTGACATTTTTGAAAATTTGGTCAAAAATGACATCAGTGGTATCAACTATACCAGGAAGAATAAACACACAAACTTGTCAAACAAAGAATACACGATATTAAACAATTTGGCAAGGAAAGTGGAAATCACGTATCAGACGGCGGACAAAGGGGGTGCTTTAGTCCTCATGGATACAACTTTTTTATCGAGAGCAAGTGCAAGAACACCTTTCAGACGCGAATACCTACAGTCCTATCCATTTTAACCCGACCAGACAGTACAGTGAAGTATTGGTTGATATATTGTCAGCAGCTGAGGACAATGGCATTATCAATCAGAAAACTAAAAACTTTTTGACTCCAAACAATCCAAGAACACCCAGCATGTATATGCTGCCCAAAGTTCATAAGAGTTTAACTCGTTCTCCATTCAGACCAATTGTTTCAACCCGTGGTAGCATCCATGAAGGTACTGGAAAGCTCATCGATAGATACTTGCAACCACTAATCCAACAATCCCGCACCTACATCAGGGATACCACAGACTTTTTGCAAAAGATAATTGAGATTACATTTGAGGACAATGAAATCATTTGGCTTTGCTCCATAGACGTCAAATCACTCTACACCAGCATCCCACATGACCTTGGTATGGAAGCAATTGAAAACATCCTATTGCATTCTGATCTAAACAATGACTTTCAGATCTTCATCATGCAACTTATGCACTTTACACTGTATCAAAGTTATTTTTCTTGGGAGGATCAGTTCTATGTACAGTTGTCGTGGACTTCCATGGGCAACTGTGCGGCACCAGTCTACGCCAATGCGTTTATCAAGTACTTTGAAGAGAACAACATCTTGAACCATGCCCCTTGGAATGTGCATGCTAAGATTTTTCTGAGGTACATTGACGACATTTTTGTATTGTGGCAAGGGGACCAGGAGTCTATAACAATGGCACTTACACAACTCAACAACATTAATGATCGAATTCAATTCACTTTTGAAATGAATCAACAGACCATTACGTTCTTGGATGTCAGTGTAACAAGAGTTAGTGATCATCTAGAAACCAACTTGTACAGAAAAGCAACTGATAAGAACAATACCCTTCATTACAGTTCTTTCCATCAGAGGTCATTGAAAAATCACCTTCCATTCTCTCAGCTCCTCCGAGTAAAACGGATTGCATCTGACACAACCAAATATGAAGAACAGGCGTCCAGCATGTTAAAACGTTTTGAGCAAAGAGGCTACCCCCTAACCATCTTAACCAATGCTAAAGAACTTTGTGACAAATTGAAGCGCCAGGATGTATTAACAGTAAAGAAAAAAGACAATGTCAGGAGACCAGTGGTCGTATCAAAATACTCAGAGGCATCAAAGGCATACAAAGCTTCAATATTAAGACACTGGCCAATCATTAGTAATGAACAAGATTTCAAGGATATTTTCCGTGATCAACCACTATTTGCGTACAAAAGGGGTAATAACTTGAAGGAAATCATAAAAAATTCCAAACACATTTCTTCCATCGTTTACAAAGGCAACCAACCTTGTCTCAATTGTAAAAACTGTAATAACCTCATCAAGGGTCCGATTATCAAACACCTGATGAAGGGTACAAGTATCAGGTTGAGATTCAATGCAACATGTGACACCGAGAACGTAATCTACATCATCAAATGTCCGTGTGGATTGGTATATACTGGAAAGACCTCTCGCAAATTGAAACTGAGAATAAATGAACACAAAAGTAACATAAGAACTGAGAGTGTCAAATCCAATTTGGCATTACACTTCAAAGACAACAGGCATAACATTAGCCAACTCAGGTTTGCTGCTGTGGAAGTGGTTGCCAAGCTAGATGACCGGGACAATAATAATTTCTTGTTACAGCGTGAAAACCATTGGATAAAATACCTCCAATCTTTGAAACCCTCCGGTCTCAATGACCGGATGGAATTTACATGTTATCTTTAGAGAACTGTGTTGAGAACTGTATTTTTCGTTTTACTCCTTTAGCTATTTTGAGTTCATGACAAGGATGTTTCACCATTATATAGTATCATGCACTATATAGATCTGTTTTTATAAGATTATTCATGTATTTCTTACTATCCATCATTTATCCGCATTTGTATTCGTGGGTTCACATGTTTTTGTTTTTCGAGCACTTCAACACCACCTTAAGATGGCCGCCACTCGTGAAGTCCACTTTCTATGTTTCAGCTCCATTCACTTCACTTCCGTATATACGGCACACGCTGATCACACTCACTGGCGAAGGGCGTATGAGGGAGATGTGTGGTTTTGTCCCTTTTTACCTGTAAGTTTACAAACGGATGCTTTCAGCTCGTTTTATTTGGTACACTTTTCTGGTTTGACTTAATATGCACCTCGTGGATTTACTTTGCATGAGGAGACCTATACGGGCAGTCACTATCGCAACTTCGGGCACTCTGTTTCGCAACATTGATCTTTCTAAACCCTTTGCGCACCACAATGTTTCTTTTTCACCCAATTTATCAAAAACCTTGGGAACAATGCACAATCGGGAACTATATAATAACATGAAATATCACTTTGATTCTGTATCTTTTGATCGATTTAAAAATAATATGGCTCAGTTTAGCATTGGATATTGTAACATGCACTTAAATGTTTAGCTTTCTTTCGGAGGATCACACTTAGACTGCGTATTATTGTTTTTCAGAATATCCCTGATGAAGGACTTATAGTCCGAAATGCATTGGGAAATGAGGTTATAATGCATATACCAGATACCGGAATTCAGACATGGATTGTACAAATTTAACCTCGTGATTAAGAATAAGAAACTCATGTGAAAAAAACATGAAATAAAATATGAAGAAGTTTGACGCAATTTTGGTTTAAACTTTATTGGCACCAAACATATTGGATAAAAACGGATTCCGTTTTTCTTGAGGTTGTGCTCAGAGAGCTGGCTCTTATCCTAGGCGCCACGGACAGTGTTTTGATTACCACACCTTCTCGTCAGGGGGTGATATCTTTGATGCACACCACAGACTTGGTTACCTAATCTACAAACGCGGAGTGCGTGACCCGTACCCTTAATTAATTTGTTGACTGACCTGGGTTGCTGCACCCCAAAACAGTTTCTACCATAAAGATAAACAATGGCATATGATGACATCACAGCATTGACCGATTTAAAAGCAGATACTTTTGCTTTCAACACTGAAGACATAGACAAAATCTATGCTTTGATCCCCAAAGTGGTTAGTTCCCAGGCTTTCACCAGAAACAAAGAAAGTTGTTTGAAACAGTTACTCTATTTCTCAAAGAAGGAAATCAGTCAAAGGCTTCACGCCAGTACGTTAATACGTTACCATCGGGCTCAACGTATTCCAAGGGGTCTCGGAATCTCACTAAAACCACTGCTCTGCAGGAACTGCTCAAAATTTGTGGATAGATGGTACGCCATCTTAAATAAATGCTCCCTGGACCTAATATTGTTGATTGTGGATGAATTATCAAGAGCCTTAGAAGAACTCAATAAAGACATACAACAATGCAAACAAGAACTATCTGACATGCTATCCAAGGAAGAGTGGTCCAAGATATTGGATGATATTACCATTCAACTGGATAAACATACGAGAGAGATAAACGAACGCAAAATACGCAAGTATCGGAGGGATACTATAGACTATAAGTTGGGGGAAGTGTACTCCTGGGCTGAGGTTTATGCCAGGAGACGCCAAAACAAACCGCCAAGAGCCAATGCCAACACTGAAACAGAAACTTCATCTTCTGAAGGAGAAACACACACGGACCAAAGACGTCTGAGCACACAAAAACCCTCCACCAGCATTGAATCTTCCACCCCCTCTGCGGTTCCTTTTTTAGAGGAAGGACCAGGAGAAAGAGACGACCCAGGAGGAGCCAGACAAAAAGAAAAAGAGAAGGAAAGAGAGACGGAAAGGGACGTCAGGAGCACAACACTGAACAAGAGGGTGGAGAAACCAAAGAAGAAAACAACCTAGTGATAAACATTTCGACATATACTCTTTCAGATCAAGAAAAATCAGTATTACAAAAAGGCACTTCGTTTATCCCCACGAGTCACACTAACGAACTGGAGCTGGAAATTAGTCTATTTAAGTTTATGCGCAATTTGCGTTTGAGAAATTTTTTTGAAAGCATCTTACCTCCACAAGACAGTGATCAAATTGACCAACTTAGAGGTTTACGTGCTAAGAACACGTTTATGGCACCTGTCAGTCATAAATCCTTTGACATTTTTGAAAATTTGGTCAAAAATGACATCAGTGGTATCAACTATACCAGGAAGAATAAACACACAAACTTGTCCAACAAAGAATACACGATATTAAACAATTTGGCAAGGAAAGTGGAAATCACGTATCAGACGGCGGACAACGGGGGTGCTTTAGTCCTCATGGATACAACTTTTTATTGAGAGCAAGTGCAAGAACACCTTTCAGACGCGAATACCTACAGTCCTATCCATTTTAACCCGACCAGACAGTACAGTGAAGTATTGGTTGATATATTGTCTTCAGCTGAGGACAATGGCATTATCAATCAGAAAACTAAAAACTTTTTGACTCCAAACAATCCAAGAACACCCAGCATGTATATGCTGCCCAAAGTTCATAAGAGTTTAACTCGTCCTCCATTCAGACCAATTGTTTCAACCCGTGGTAGCATCCATGAAGGTACTGGAAAGCTCATCGATAGATACTTGCAACCACTAATCCAACAGTCCCGCACCTACATCAGGGATACCACAGACTTTTTGCAAAAGATAATTGAGATTACATTTGAGGACAATGAAATCATTTGGCTTTGCTCCATAGACGTCAAATCATTCTACACCAGCATCCCACATGACCTTGGTATGGAAGCAATTGAAAACATCCTATTGCATTCTGATCTAAACAATGACTTTCAGATCTTCATCATGCAACTTATGCACTTTACACTGTATCAAAGTTATTTTTCTTGGGTGGATCAGTTCTATGTACAGTTGTCGTGGACTTCCATGGGCAACTGTGCGGCACCAGTCTACGCCAATGCGTTTATGAAGTACTTTGAATAGAACAACATCTAGAACCATGCCCCTTGGAATGTGCATGCTAAGATTTTTCTGAGGTACATTGACAACATTTTTGTATTGTGGCAAGGGGACCAGGAGTCTATAATAATGGCACTTACACAACTCAACAACATTAATGATCGAATTCAATTCACTTTTGAAATGAATCAACAGACCATTACGTTCTTGGATGTCAGTGTAACAAGAGTTAGTGATCATCTAGAAACCAACTTGTACAGAAAAGCAACTGATAAGAACAATACCCTTCATTACAGTTCTTTCCATCAGAGGTCATTGAAAAATCACCTTCCATTCTCTCAGCTCCTCCGAGTAAAACGGATTGCATCTGACACAACCAAATACGAAGAACAGGCGTCCAGCATGTTAAAACGTTTTGAGCAAAGAGGCTACCCCCTAACCATCTTAACCAATGCTAAAGAACGTTGTGACAAATTGAAGCGCCAGGATGTATTAACAGTAAAGAAAAAAGACAATGTCAGGAGACCAGTGGTCGTATCAAAATACTCAGAGGCATCAAAGGCATACAAAGCTTCAATATTAAGACACTGGCCAATCATTAGTAATGAACAAGATTTCAAGGATATTTTCCGTGATCAACCACTATTTGCGTACAAAAGGGGTAATAACTTGAAGGAAATCATAAAAAATCCCAAACACATTTCTTCAATCGTTTACAAAGGCAACCAACCTTGTCTCAATTGTAAAAACTGTAATAACCTCATCAAGGGTCCGATTATCAAACACCCGATGAAGGGTACAAGTATCAAGTTGAGATTCAATGCAACATGTGACACCGAGAACGTAATCTACATCATCAAATGTCCGTGTAGATTGGTATATACTGGAAAGACCTCTCGCAAATTGAAACTGAGAATAAATTAACACAAAAGTAACATAAGAACTGAGAGTGTCAAATCCAATTTGGCATTACACTTCAAAGACAACAGGCATAACATTAGCCAACTCAGGTTTGCTGCTGTGGAAGTGGTTGCCAAGCGAGATGACCGGGACAATAATAATTTCTTGTTACAGCGTGAAAACCATTGGATAAAATACCTCCAATCTTTGAAACCCTCCGGTCTCAATGACCGGATGGAATTTACATGTTATCTATAGAGAACTGTGTTGAGAATTGTATTTTTCGTTTTACTCCTTTAGCTATTTTGAGTTCATGACAAGGATGTTTCACCATTATATAGTATCATGCACTATATAGATCTGTTTTTATAAGATTATTCATGTAGTTCTCACTATCCGTCATTTATCCGCATTTGTATTCGTGGGTTCACATGTTTTTGTTTTTCGAGCACTTCAACACCACCTTAAGATGGCCGCCACTCGCGAAGTCCACTTCTATGTTTCAGCTCCATCCACTTCACTTCCGTATATACGGCACACGCCGTTCACACTCACTGGCGAAGGGCGTATGAGGGAGACGTGTGGTTTCGTCCCTTTTTACCTGTAAGTTTACAAACGGATGCTTTCAGCTCGTTTTATTTGGTACACTTTTCTGGTTCGACTTAATATGCACCTCGTGGATTTACTTTGCATGAGGGGACCTATACGGGCAGTCACTATCGCAACTTCGGGCACTCTGTTTCGCAACATTGATCTTTCTAAACCCTTTGCGCACCACAATGTTTCTTTTTCACCCAATTTATCAAAAACCTTGGGAACAATGCACACTCGGGAACTATATAATAACATGAAATATCACTTTGATTCTGTGTCTTTTGATCGATTTAAAAATAATATGGCTCAGTTTAGCATTGGATATTGTAACATGCACTTAAATGTTTAGCTTTCTTTCGGAGGATCACACTTAGACTGCGTATTATTGTTTTTCAGAATAGCCCTGATGAAGGACTTATAGTCCGAAATGCATTGGGAAATGAGGTTATAATGCATATACCAGATACCGGAATTCAGACATGGATTGTACAAATTTAACCTCGTGATTAAGAATAAGAAACTCATGTGAAAAAAACATGAAATAAAATATGAAGAAGTTTGACGCAATTTTGGATTAACTTTATTGGCACCAAACATATTGGATAAAAACGGATTCTGTTTTTCTTGAGGTTGTGCTCAGAGAGCTGGCGCTTATCCTAGGCGCCACGGACAGTGTTTTGATTACCACACCTTCTCGTCAGGGGGTGATATCTTTGATGCACACCACAGACTTGGTTACCTAATCTACAAACGCGGAGTGCGTGACCCGTACCCTTAATTAATTTGTTGACTGACCTGGGTTGCTGCACCCCAAAACAGTTTCTACCATAAAGATAAACAATGGCATATGATGACATCACAGCATTGACCGATTTAAAAGCAGATACTTTTGATTTCAACACTGAAGACATAGACAAAATCTATGCTTTGATCCCCAAAGTTGTTAGTCCACAGGCTTTCACCAGAAACAAAGAAAGTTGTTTGAAACAGTTACTCTATTTCTCAAAGAAGGAAATCAGTCAAAGGCTTCACGCCAGTACGTTAATACGTTACCATCGGGCTCAACGTATTCCAAGGGGTCTCCGAATCCCGCTAAAACCACTGCTCTGCAGGAACTGCTCAAAATTTGTGGATAGATGGTACGCCATCTTAAATAAATGCTCCCTGGACCTAATATTGTTGATTGTGGATGAATTATCAAGAGCCTTAAAAGAACTCAATAAAGACATACAACAATGCAAACAAGAACTATCTGACATGCTATCCAAGGAAGAGTGGTCCAAGATATTGGATGATATTACCATTCAACTGGATAAACATACGAGAGAGATAAACGAACGCAAAATACGCAAGTATCGGAGGGATACTATAGACTATAAGTTGGGGGAGGTGTACTCCTGGGCTGAGGTTTATGCCAGGAGACGCCAAAACAAACCGCCAAGAGCCAATGCCAACACTGAAACAGAAACTTCATCTTCTGAAGGAGAAACACACACGGACCAAAGACGTCTGAGCACACAAAAACCCTCCACCAGCATTGAATCTTCCACCCCCTCTGCGGTTCCTTTTTTAGAGGAAGGACCAGGAGAAAGAGACGACCCAGGAGGAGCCAGACAAAAAGAAAAAGAGAAGGAAAGAGAGACGGAAAGGGACGTCAGGAGCACAACACTGAACAAGAGGGTGGAGAAACCAAAAAAGAAAACAACCTAGTGATAAACATTTCGACATATACTCTTTCAGATCAAGAAAAATCAGAATTACAAAAAGGCACTTTGTTTATCCCCACCAGTCACACTAACGAACTGGAGCTGGAAATTAGTCTATTTAAGTTTATGCGCAATTTGCGTTTGAGAAATTTTTTTGAAAGTTTGAAAGCATCTTACCTCCACAAGACAGTGATCAAATTGACCAACTTAGAGGTTTACGTGCTAAGAACACGTTTATGGCACCTGTCAGTCATAAATCCTTTGACATTTTTGAAAATTTGGTCAAAAATGACGTCAGTGGTATCAACTATACCAGGAAGAATAAACACACAAACTTGTCAAACAAAGAATACACGATATTAAACAATTTGGCAAGGAAAGTGGAAATCACGTATCAGACGGCGGACAAAGGGGGTGCTTTAGTCCTCATGGATACAACTTTTTATCGAGAGCAAGTGCAAGAACACCTTTCAGACGCGAATACCTACAGTCCTATCCATTTTAACCCGACCAGACAGTACAGTGAAGTATTGGTTGATATATTGTCAGCAGCTGAGGACAATGGCATTATCAATCAGAAAACTAAAAACTTTTTGACTCCAAACAATCCAAGAACACCCAGCATGTATATGCTGCCCAAAGTTCATAAGAGTTTAACTCGTTCTCCATTCAGACCAATTGTTTCAACCCGTGGTAGCATCCATGAAGGTACTGGAAAGCTCATCGATAGATACTTGCAACCACTAATCCAACAATCCCGCACCTACATCAGGGATACCACAGACTTTTTGCAAAAGATAATTGAGATTACATTTGAGGACAATGAAATCATTTGGCTTTGCTCCATAGACGTCAAATCACTCTACACCAGCATCCCACATGACCTTGGTATGGAAGCAATTGAAAACATCCTATTGCATTCTGATCTAAACAATGACTTTCAGATCTTCATCATGCAACTTATGCACTTTACACTGTATCAAAGTTATTTTTCTTGGGAGGATCAGTTCTATGTACAGTTGTCGTGGACTTCCATGGGCAACTGTGCGGCACCAGTCTACGCCAATGCGTTTATCAAGTACTTTGAAGAGAACAACATCTTGAACCATGCCCCTTGGAATGTGCATGCTAAGATTTTTCTGAGGTACATTGACGACATTTTTGTATTGTGGCAAGGGGACCAGGAGTCTATAACAATGGCACTTACACAACTCAACAACATTAATGATCGAATTCAATTCACTTTTGAAATGAATCAACAGACCATTACGTTCTTGGATGTCAGTGTAACAAGAGTTAGTGATCATCTAGAAACCAACTTGTACAGAAAAGCAACTGATAAGAACAATACCCTTCATTACAGTTCTTTCCATAAGAGGTCATTGAAAAATCACCTTCCATTCTCTCAGCTCCTCCGAGTAAAACGGATTGCATCTGACACAACCAAATACGAAGAACAGGCGTCCAGCATGTTAAAACGTTTTGAGCAAAGAGGCTACCCCCTAACCATCTTAACCAATGCTAAAGAACGTTGTGACAAATTGAAGCGCCAGGATGTATTAACAGTAAAGAAAAAAGACAATGTCAGGAGACCAGTGGTCGTATCAAAATACTCAGAGGCATCAAAGGCATACAAAGCTTCAATATTAAGACACTGGCCAATCATTAGTAATGAACAAGATTTCAAGGATATTTTCCGTGATCAACCACTATTTGCGTACAAAAGGGGTAATAACTTGAAGGAAATCATAAAAAATCCCAAACACATTTCTTCAATCGTTTACAAAGGCAACCAACCTTGTCTCAATTGTAAAAACTGTAATAACCTCATCAAGGGTCCGATTATCAAATACCCGATGAAGGGTACAAGTATCAAGTTGAGATTCAATGCAACATGTGACACCGAGAACGTAATCTACATCATCAAATGTCCGTGTGGATTGGTATATACTGGAAAGACCTCTCGCAAATTGAAACTGAGAATAAATGAACACAAAAGTAACATAAGAACTGAGAGTGTCAAATCCAATTTGGCATTACACTTCAAAGACAACAGGCATAACATTAGCCAACTCAGGTTTGCTGCTGTGGAAGTGGTTGCCAAGCGAGATGACCGGGACAATAATAATTTCTTGTTACAGCGTGAAAACCACTGGATAAAATACCTCCAATCTTTGAAACCCTCCGGTCTCAATGACCGGATGGAATTTACATGTTATCTATAGAGAACTGTGTTGAGAATTGTATTTTTCGTTTTACTCCTTTAGCTATTTTGAGTTCATGACAAGGATGTTTCACCATTATATAGTATCATGCACTATATAGATCTGTTTTTATAAGATTATTCATGTAGTTCTTACTATCCGTCATTTATCCGCATTTGTATTCGTGGGTTCACATGTTTTTGTTTTTCGAGCACTTCAACACCACCTTAAGATGGCCGCCACTCGCGAAGTCCACTTCTATGTTTCAGCTCCATCCACTTCACTTCCGTATATACGGCACACGCCGTTCACACTCACTGGCGAAGGGCGTATGAGGGAGACGTGTGGTTTCGTCCCTTTTTACCTGTAAGTTTACAAACGGATGCTTTCAGCTCGTTTTATTTGGTACACTTTTCTGGTTCGACTTAATATGCACCTCGTGGATTTACTTTGCATGAGGGGACCTATACGGGCAGTCACTATCGCAACTTCGGGCACTCTGTTTCGCAACATTGATCTTTCTAAACCCTTTGCGCACCACAATGTTTCTTTTTCACCCAATTTATCAAAAACCTTGGGAACAATGCACACTCGGGAACTATATAATAACATGAAATATCACTTTGATTCTGTGTCTTTTGATCGATTTAAAAATAATATGGCTCAGTTTAGCATTGGATATTGTAACATGCACTTAAATGTTTAGCTTTCTTTCGGAGGATGACACTTAGACTGCGTATTATTGTTTTTCAGAATAGCCCTGATGAAGGACTTATAGTCCGAAATGCATTGGGAAATGAGGTTATAATGCATATACCAGATACCGGAATTCAGACATGGATTGTACAAATTTAACCTCGTGATTAAGAATAAGAAACTCATGTGAAAAAAACATGAAATAAAATATGAAGAAGTTTGACGCAATTTTGGTTTAAACTTTATTGGCACCAAACATATTGGATAAAAACGGATTCTGTTTTTCTTGAGGTTGTGCTCAGAGAGCTGGCGCTTATCCTAGGCGCCACGGACAGTGTTTTGATTACCACACCTTCTCGTCAGGGGGTGATATCTTTGATGCACACCACAGACTTGGTTACCTAATCTACAAACGCGGAGTGCGTGACCCGTACCCTTAATTAATTTGTTGACTGACCTGGGTTGCTGCACCCCAAAACAGTTTCTACCATAAAGATAAACAATGGCATATGATGACATCACAGCATTGACCGATTTAAAAGCAGATACTTTTGATTTCAACACTGAAGACATAGACAAAATCTATGCTTTGATCCCCAAAGTTGTTAGTCCACAGGCTTTCACCAGAAACAAAGAAAGTTGTTTGAAACAGTTACTCTATTTCTCAAAGAAGGAAATCAGTCAAAGGCTTCACGCCAGTACGTTAATACGTTACCATCGGGCTCAACGTATTCCAAGGGGTCTCCGAATCCCGCTAAAACCACTGCTCTGCAGGAACTGCTCAAAATTTGTGGATAGATGGTACGCCATCTTAAATAAATGCTCCCTGGACCTAATATTGTTGATTGTGGATGAATTATCAAGAGCCTTAAAAGAACTCAATAAAGACATACAACAATGCAAACAAGAACTATCTGACATGCTATCCAAGGAAGAGTGGTCCAAGATATTGGACGATATTACCATTCAACTGGATAAACATACGAGAGAGATAAACGAACGCAAAATACGCAAGTATCGGAGGGATACTATAGACTATAAGTTGGGGGAGGTGTACTCCTGGGCTGAGGTTTATGCCAGGAGACGCCAAAACAAACCGCCAAGAGCCAATGCCAACACTGAAACAGAAACTTCATCTTCTGAAGGAGAAACACACACGGACCAAAGACGTCTGAGCACACAAAAACCCTCCACCAGCATTGAATCTTCCACCCCCTCTGCGGTTCCTTTTTTAGAGGAAGGACCAGGAGAAAGAGACGACCCAGGAGGAGCCAGACAAAAAGAAAAAGAGAAGGAAAGAGAGACGGAAAGGGACGTCAGGAGCACAACACTGAACAAGAGGGTGGAGAAACCAAAAAAGAAAACAACCTAGTGATAAACATTTCGACATATACTCTTTCAGATCAAGAAAAATCAGTATTACAAAAAGGCACTTCGTTTATCCCCACCAGTCACACTAACGAACTGGAGCTGGAAATTAGTCTATTTAAGTTTATGCGCAATTTGCGTTTGAGAAATTTTTTTGAAAGCATCTTACCTCCACAAGACAGTGATCAAATTGACCAACTTAGAGGTTTACGTGCTAAGAACACGTTTATGGCACCTGTCAGCCATAAATCCTTTGACATTTTTGAAAATTTGGTCAAAAATGACATCAGTGGTATCAACTATACCAGGAAGAATAAACACACAAACTTGTCAAACAAAGAATACACGATATTAAACAATTTGGCAAGGAAAGTGGAAATCACGTATCAGACGGCGGACAAAGGGGGTGCTTTAGTCCTCATGGATACAACTTTTTATCGAGAGCAAGTGCAAGAACACCTTTCAGACGCGAATACCTACAGTCCTAT
Source organism: Lissotriton vulgaris (assembly GCF_964263255.1). Classification (NCBI taxonomy): domain Eukaryota; kingdom Metazoa; phylum Chordata; class Amphibia; order Caudata; family Salamandridae; genus Lissotriton; species Lissotriton vulgaris. Next base: position 468,649,012 of record NC_141685.1, on the reverse strand, counting down.
CCATTTTAACCCGACCAGACAGTACAGTGAAGTATTGGTTGATACATTGTCAGCAGCTGAGGACAATGGCATTATCAATCAGAAAACTAAAAACTTTTTGACTCCAAACAATCCAAGAACACCCAGCATGTATATGCTGCCCAAAGTTCATAAGAGTTTAACTCGTTCTCCATTCAGACCAATTGTTTCAACCCGTGGTAGCATCCATGAAGGTACTGGAAAGCTCATCGATAGATACTTGCAACCACTAATCCAACAATCCCGCACCTACATCAGGGATACCACAGACTTTTTGCAAAAGATAATTGAGATTACATTTGAGGACAATGAAATCATTTGGCTTTGCTCCATAGACGTCAAATCACTCTACACCAGCATCCCACATGACCTTGGTATGGAAGCAATTGAAAACATCCTATTGCATTCTGATCTAAACAATGACTTTCAGATCTTCATCATGCAACTTATGCACTTTACACTGTATCAAAGTTATTTTTCTTGGGAGGATCAGTTCTATGTACAGTTGTCGTGGACTTCCATGGGCAACTGTGCGGCACCAGTCTACGCCAATGCGTTTATGAAGTACTTTGAAGAGAACAACATCTTGAACCATGCCCCTTGGAATGTGCATGCTAAGATTTTTCTGAGGTACATTGACGACATTTTTGTATTGTGGCAAGGGGACCAGGAGTCTATAACAATGGCACTTAAACAACTCAACAACATTAATGATCGAATTCAATTCACTTTTGAAATGAATCAACAGACCATTACGTTCTTGGATGTCAGTGTAACAAGAGTTAGTGATCATCTAGAAACCAACTTGTACAGAAAAGCAACTGATAAGAACAATACCCTTCATTACAGTTCTTTCCATCAGAGGTCATTGAAAAATCACCTTCCATTCTCTCAGCTCCTCCGAGTAAAACGGATTGCATCTGACACAACCAAATACGAAGAACAGGCGTCCAGCATGTTAAAACGTTTTGAGCAAAGAGGCTACCCCCTAACCATCTTAACTAATGCTAAAGAACGTTGTGACAAATTGAAGCGCCAGGATGTATTAACAGTAAAGAAAAAAGACAATGTCAGGAGACCAGTGGTCGTATCAAAATACTCAGAGGCATCAAAGGCATACAAAGCTTCAATATTAAGACACTGGCCAATCATTAGTAATGAACAAGATTTCAAGGATATTTTCCGTGATCAACCACTATTTGCGTACAAAAGGGGTAATAACTTGAAGGAAATCATAAAAAATCCCAAACACATTTCTTCCATCGTTTACAAAGGCAACCAACCTTGTCTCAATTGTAAAAACTGTAATAACCTCATCAAGGGTCCGATTATCAAACACCTGATGAAGGGTACAAGTATCAAGTTGAGATTCAATGCAACATGTGACACCGAGAACGTAATCTACATCATCAAATGTCCGTGTGGATTGGTATATACTGGAAAGACCTCTCGCAAATTGAAACTGAGAATAAATGAACACAAAAGTAACATAAGAACTGAGAGTGTCAAATCCAATTTGGCAATACACTTCAAAGACAACAGGCATAACATTAGCCAACTCAGGTTTGCTGCTGTGGAAGTGGTTGCCAAGCTAGATGACCGGGACAATAATAATTTCTTGTTACAGCGTGAAAACCATTGGATAAAATACCTCCAATCTTTGAAACCCTCCGGTCTCAATGACCGGATGGAATTTACATGTTATCTGTAGAGAACTGTGTTGAGAACTGTATTTTTCGTTTTACTCCTTTAGCTATTTTGAGTTCATGACAAGGATGTTTCACCATTATATAGTATCATGCACTATATAGATCTGTTTTTATAAGATTATTCATGTAGTTCTTACTATCCGTCATTTATCCGCATTTGTATTCGTGGGTTCACATGTTTTTGTTTTTCGAGCACTTCAACACCACCTTAAGATGGCCGCCACTCGTGAAGTCCACTTTCTATGTTTCAGCTCCATTCACTTCACTTCCGTATATACGGCACACGCCGATCACACTCACTGGCGAAGGGCGTATGAGGGAGATGTGTGGTTTTGTCCCTTTTTACCTGTAAGTTTACAAACGGATGCTTTCAGCTCGTTTTATTTGGTACACTTTTCTGGTTTGACTTAATATGCACCTCGTGGATTTACTTTGCATGAGGGGACCTATACGGGCAGTCACTATCGCAACTTCGGGCACTCTGTTTCGCAACATTGATCTTTCTAAACCCTTTGCGCACCACAATGTTTCTTTTTCACCCAATTTATCAAAAACCTTGGGAACAATGCACAATCGGGAACTATATAATAACATGAAATATCACTTTGATTCTGTATCTTTTGATCGATTTAAAAATAATATGGCTCAGTTTAGCATTGGATATTGTAACATGCACTTAAATGTTTAGCTTTCTTTCGGAGGATCACACTTAGACTGCGTATTATTGTTTTTCAGAATATCCCTGATGAAGGACTTATAGTCCGAAATGCATTGGGAAATGAGGTTATAATGCATATACCAGATACCGGAATTCAGACATGGATTGTACAAATTTAACCTCGTGATTAAGAATAAGAAACTCATGTGAAAAAAACATGAAATAAAATATGAAGAAGTTTGACGCAATTTTGGTTTAAACTTTATTGGCACCAAACATATTGGATAAAAACGGATTCCGTTTTTCTTGAGGTTGTGCTCAGAGAGCTGGCTCTTATCCTAGGCGCCACGGACAGTGTTTTGATTACCACACCTTCTCGTCAGGGGGTGATATCTTTGATGCACACCACAGACTTGGTTACCTAATCTACAAACGCAGAGTGCGTGACCCGTACCCTTAATTAATTTGTTGACTGATCTGGGTTGCTGCACCCCAAAACAGTTTCTACCATAAAGATAAACAATGGCATATGATGACATCACAGCATTGACCGATTTAAAAGCAGATACTTTTGCTTTCAACACTGAAGACATAGACAAAATCTATGCTTTGATCCCCAAAGTGGTTAGTTCCCAGGCTTTCACCAGAAACAAAGAAAGTTGTTTGAAACAGTTACTCTATTTCTCAAAGAAGGAAATCAGTCAAAGGCTTCACGCCAGTACGTTAATACGTTACCATCGGGCTCAACGTATTCCAAGGGGTCTCCGAATCTCACTAAAACCACTGCTCTGCAGGAACTGCTCAAAATTTGTGGATAGATGGTACGCCATCTTAAATAAATGCTCCCTGGACCTAATATTGTTGATTGTGGATGAATTATCAAGAGCCTTAGAAGAACTCAATAAAGACATACAACAATGCAAACAAGAACTATCTGACATGCTATCCAAGGAAGAGTGGTCCAAGATATTGGATGATATTACCATTCAACTGGATAAACATACGAGAGAGATAAACGAACGCAAAATACGCAAGTATCGGAGGGATACTATAGACTATAAGTTGGGGGAAGTGTTCTCCTGGGCTGAGGTTTATGCCAGGAGACGCCAAAACAAACCGCCAAGAGCCAATGCCAACACTGAAACAGAAACTTCATCTTCTGAAGGAGAAACACACACGGACCAAAGACGTCTGAGCACACAAAAACCCTCCACCAGCATTGAATCTTCCACCCCCTCTGCGGTTCCTTTTTTAGAGGAAGGACCAGGAGAAAGAGACGACCCAGGAGGAGCCAGACAAAAAGAAAAAGAGAAGGAAAGAGAGACGGAAAGGGACGTCAGGAGCACAACACTGAACAAGAGGGTGGAGAAACCAAAAAAGAAAACAACCTAGTGATAAACATTTCGACATATACTCTTTCAGATCAAGAAAAATCAGTATTACAAAAAGGCACTTCGTTTATCCCCATGAGTCACACTAACGAACTGGAGCTGGAAATTAGTCTATTTAAGTTTATGCGCAATTTGCGTTTGAGAAATGTTTTTGAAAGCATCTTACCTCCACAAGACAGTGATCAAATTGACCAACTTAGAGGTTCACGTGCTAAGAACACGTTTATGGCACCTGTCAGTCATAAATCCTTTGACATTTTTGAAAATTTGGTCAAAAATGACATCAGTGGTATCAACTATACCAGGAAGAATAAACACACAAACTTGTCCAACAAAGAATACACGATATTAAACAATTTGGCAAGGAAAGTGGAAATCACGTATCAGACGGCGGACAAAGTGGGTGCTTTAGTCCTCATGGATACAACTTTTTATCGAGAGCAAGTGCAAGAACACCTTTCAGACGCGAATACCTACAGTCCTATCCATTTTAACCCGACCAGACAGTACAGTGAAGTATTGGTTGATATATTGTCAGCAGCTGAGGACAATGGCATTATCAATCAGAAAACTAAAAACTTTTTGACTCCAAACAATCCAAGAACACCCAGCATGTATATGCTGCCCAAAGTTCATAAGAGTTTAACTCGTCCTCCATTCAGACCAATTGTTTTAACCCGTGGTAGCATCCATGAAGGTACTGGAAAGCTCATCGACAGATACTTGCAACCACTAATCCAACAATCCCGCACCTACATCAGGGATACCACAGACTTTTTGCAAAAGATAATTGAGATTACATTTGAGGACAATGAAATCATTTGGCTTTGCTCCATAGACGTCAAATCACTCTACACCAGCATCCCACATGACCTTGGTATGGAAGCAATTGAAAACATCCTATTGCATTCTGATCTAAACAATGACTTTCAGATCTTCATCATGCAACTTATGCACTTTACACTGTATCAAAGTTATTTTTCTTGGGAGGATCAGTTCTATGTACAGTTGTCGTGGACTTCCATGGGCAACTGTGCGGCACCAGTCTACGCCAATGCGTTTATGAAGTACTTTGAAGAGAACAACATCTTGAACCATGCCCCTTGGAATGTGCATGCTAAGATTTTTCTGAGGTACATTGACGACATTTTTGTATTGTGGCAAGGGGACCAGGAGTCTATAACAATGGCACTTACACAACTCAACAACATTAATGATCGAATTCAATTCACTTTTGAAATGAATCAACAGACCATTACGTTCATGGATGTCAGTGTAACAAGAGTTAGTGATCATCTAGAAACCAACTTGTACAGAAAAGCAACTGATAAGAACAATACCCTTCATTACAGTTCTTTCCATCAGAGGTCATTGAAAAATCACCTTCCATTCTCTCAGCTCCTCCGAGTAAAACGGATTGCATCTGACACAACCAAATACGAAGAACAGGCGTCCAGCATGTTAAAACGTTTTGAGCAAAGAGGCTACCCCCTAACCATCTTAACCAATGCTAAAGAACGTTGTGACAAATTGAAGCGCCAGGATGTATTAACAGTAAAGAAAAAAGACAATGTCAGGAGACCAGTGGTCGTATCAAAATACTCAGAGGCATCAAAGGCATACAAAGCTTCAATATTAAGACACTGGCCAATCATTAGTAATGAACTAGATTTCAAGGATATTTTCCGTGATCAACCACTATTTGCGTACAAAAGGGGTAATAACTTGAAGGAAATCATAAAAAATCCCAAACACATTTCTTCCATCGTTTACAAAGGCAACCAACCTTGTCTCAATTGTAAAAACTGTAATAACCTCATCAAGGGTCCGATTATCAAACACCCGATGAAGGGTACAAGTATCAAGTTGAGATTCAATGCAACATGTGACACCGAGAACGTAATCTACATCATCAAATGTCCGTGTGGATTGGTATATACTGGAAAGACCTCTCGCAAATTGAAACTGAGAATAAATGAACACAAAAGTAACATAAGAACTGAGAGTGTCAAATCCAATTTGGCATTACACTTCAAAGACAACAGGCATAACATTAGCCAACTCAGGATTGCTGCTGTGGAAGTGGTTGCCAAGCGAGATGACCGGGACAATAATAATTTCTTGTTGCAGCGTGAAAACCATTGGATAAAATACCTCCAATCTTTGAAACCCTCCGGTCTCAATGACCGGATGGAATTTACATGTTATCTGTAGAGAACTGTGTTGAGAACTGTATTTTTCGTTTTACTCCTTTAGGTATTTTGAGTTCATGACAAGGATGTTTCACCATTATATAGTATCATGCACTATATAGATCTGTTTTTATAAGATTATTCATGTAGTTCTTACTATCTGTCATTTATCCGCATTTGTATTCGTGGGTTCACATGTTTTTGTTTTTCGAGCACTTCAACACCACCTTAAGATGGCCGCCACTCGTGAAGTCCACTTTCTATGTTTCAGCTCCATTCACTTCACTTCCCTATATACGGCACACGCCGTTCACACTCACTGGCGAAGGGCGTATGAGGGAGATGTGTGGTTTTGTCCCTTTTTACCTGTAAGTTTACAAACGGATGCTTTCAGCTCGTTTTATTTGGTACACTTTTCTGGTTCGACTTAATATGCACCTCGTGGATTTACTTTGCATGAGGGGACCTATACGGGCAGTCACTATCGCAACTTCGGGCACTCTGTTTCGCAACATTGATCTTTCTAAACCCTTTGCGCACCACAATGTTTCTTTTTCACCCAATTTATCAAAAACCTTGGGAACAATGCACACTCGGGAACTATATAATAACATGAAATATCACTTTGATTCTGTGTCTTTTGATCGATTTAAAAATAATATGGCTCAGTTTAGCATTGGATATTGTAACATGCACTTAAATGTTTAGCTTTCTTTCGGAGGATTACACTTAGACTGCGTATTTTTTTTTTCCAGAGTACCTCTGATGAAGGACTTATAGTCCGAAATGCATTGGGAAATGAGGTTATAATGCATATACCAGATACCGGAATTCAGACATGGATTGTACAAATTTAACCTCGTGATTAAGAATAAGAAACTCATGTGAAAAACACATGAAATAAAATATGAAGAAGTTTGACGCAATTTTGGTTTAAACTTCATTGGCACCAAACGTATTGGATAAAAACGGATTCCGTTTTTCTTGAGGTTGTGCTCAGAGAGCTGGCGCTTATCCTAGGCGCCACGGACAGTGTAGTGAGTAAGAAATGCCATGCAGCAAAGTTGAATACAGTTTTAAAGAACAGATACTGCTCCAATTACGGTGAAACTTGGAATGCCTTTCAGCTATCGAGTACAGTGCTTGGCGCTACCTTAAAAACAAAAAGAGCAGTGAAACAATCCTTTGCTCATGACGGAACACACAGCTAGGGGAAAATGCAGCAGTCAAACATTGTGTTCCCCATTTCTCATCAGTCTCACATCTCTCTGCAAAATGCCCAGCATGCTTACTGCTACGTAATGATGTCAAATGCCTCGTCGAAAGCAAACAGTCAGGCTTGCCTCACACTTTGAGAATCATAAGACAGCATGAGGGTTCTTAAGACTAAATCCAGAGGACATTGGTATCCTCCTGAAGAAACAGGCTCATTGTATGCCCCTGCCATCATTTCCAAATATGTGGTGACACAAAGCACATAACACAAGGGAACGATTTGAACAGGTGAGTTTAGAAGTAATGCTAGCTATTCCCAGGGTATACAGCCTTGTTGCAAGTTCTCACAGGTGTCAAGAGTAAAAAGTAGATCATAAGTTCAGGCAGTAAGTTATTTTTCTCTAAAGATGTTTAACAAAAACCGACTGACCGAGGAAGAAATTCTTAGACATTCGACCCACTTAAATAAACCTAATGCGGGGTTTGGTTTAGTACATTCATGTTTTGGGTCTTGCCTGAGACAGCTCATATGCTGTGGCTTGCAAGACATTCTGTTAGTTTACAGTAAGTTTAGAGCATGCCCAAGGCTTGCAATTTATTGTCTTCATTGTCACTCTTATTTGCTCGCTTTTGATTTGTTAACATGTGTGGGCTTCATGTCAGCCTACTATGTTTGACCCTCCCCATGGCAATGTACTGATGTCCTTCCACTGCTTGTGTTATGGGAGCTACTTTTTTCATTTTGTTGAAGCACTGTGTGCGAGTGCATATAGTTTGGGTTAGTCTACTTGCTCCCAGCCCCTCCCGCACACCACGCTCTCTCTATCTGTGTTGCCTCCCATTCTCTTCCTCTATCCATGTAGCATCCCACCCCACCTCTCATCATGTTGTCTTCAGACTCAAGTACCACAATCCAAAAAAAAGCACTATGATGTGGCCAGCACTGGCCACGTCATAGCGTTTCTTTTCTCTTATTTTGCAATTTGCCAGTGTTGCCCCCAATATCACCCTCCCTACCTCTGTAATGCCTCCAGTTTTGCTCTCCATCCCAGCCAGAAATAGAAAGAAAAGTGCTGTCATGCAGCTAGCGCAGGCCAGGTTTGTTGGGTTCAGGGATGGATAGAGGTACAGGGAGTTTGAAGGATTTTGGGGATTTAGGAATGGGTAGAGGTGAAAGGAGTTAAGGGGGTTGTATGATCTAGGAAAGGGTAGAGGTGAAGGGAGGTAAGGTTTTTTTTAGGGTTAACGAAAGGGTAGTGGTCAAGTAGGTAACAGGTTTTTATTGATCTGGGAGGAACAGAGTTAAAGGGTGGTAGATATTTTAAATGATATGGGAAGAGTAGATCTAAAGGAGGTAAAGTGTTTTTAGAGTTTAAAAGCAGTTAGAGGTAAAGGGTGGTTGTGGCTTTATAGGCTTCAGTGGAGGATAGAGGTAAAGTGAGGTAAGGGTTTTTATGGTTTACAAGAGGGAAAAAGTAAAGGAAAGTAGAGAGTTTTTAGGGTACAGGGCAGATAGAGTTAAAGGGAGTTAAGGAGTTAAAACGCTTATAAAACCATAAAAATATTGAAAACAAGTGAGTCTCACCGTGAATTTGAATTTGAATTTAAAATTATTTTTAAAGCGCACGTTCGCCAGCGGCTTCATGGCGCTACAACAAACAGAAACAGGGTGGGCAAGCCCATACATGATAAATGATTCAGATTATGGGGGGAGTAGTTTAATTAAACGCTTTAGAAAACAAAAGGGTCTTGAGTTGCTTTCTGAACTGGGGATAAAGGGTCAGGGTCCTAAGCTCAAGGGGAAGGGAATTCCAGAGGAGAGGGGCAAGGGTCGCAAATTTCGAACCGCCCCATTTCTTCCTCCGAAAACGCGGGACCGTAAGAAGGGACTGGGTGGATGAACGGAGGTCTCTAGTGGGGACATAGGAGGTAATCTCAGAAGAGATGAAAGCTGGAGCCGTGCCCAGTCTCGCTTGAAAAGTGATGGAAGCTAGCTTGAACTGGACACGCTCACGAACGGGGAGCCAGTGTAAAGATTTAAGGAGGGGGGTGACATGGTGAAATTTGGGTAATTTGAACACCAGGCGGGCCGCCTGGTTTTGGACCTGTTGCAACCGCCTAAGACTATATGCAGGTATACTAGCATACAGGGCGTTGCCGTAATCCAGGCGGGAGATGACCATCGCCAAGGTGATCAGTTTAAGGGCTTGAAAAGAAAAGAAACGGGACACCTTGCGTATAGTACGCAGTGAGAGAAAGGCAGAGGACACCACGGAACTAACCTGGGAGTGAAGGGTGAGTTGTGGATTTAGCTTGATACCTAAAGTTTTTACTGAGGAAGAAGGAACAGGTGGGGAACCGAGAGAAGGGGGCCAGAACAAAGAAGACCAGGGGCTGGATGAACCACCTGTTAACACCAGTTCGGTCTTATCTGGGTTAAGTTTTAGATGGTTGTGGTTCATCCAGTCACGAATATGGGTCATAGTAGATTGGAAATTAGAAATAGAAGACAGAGAGGAAGAAAGATCAAAGACAAGTTGGAGGTCGTCAGCATAGTTATATACTGAGACCTCCATCTGCTGGAGAGAGAAGATGAGCGGGGCAATGTAAAGATTGAATAAGAGGGGGGAAAGAGAAGAGCCCTGGGGAACCCCGCACTGAACTTTCCGGAAATCTGCGGTAAAATCACCCAGGCGAACAGCCTGGGTGCGGTCCCTCAGGAAGGAGGATAACCAGACCAGTGCAGTACCTCCGATCCCCGCCGCCCTGACACGGGAGAGTAAGATGGTATGGTCAACCGTGTCAAAGGCGGCTGAGAGATCGAGCAGTACCAAGGCCTGGGTCTTATTGGTATCCATTCCCTCCCTGAGGTTGTCAAGGACCGAGAGTACCACAGACTCCGTAGAGTGTGCGGGGCGGAAACCAGCCTGGCGGGGGGCTAAGACCCCATGCATCTCCACAAAAGTGCTCAGGGTGCGAGTAACGTGGCGCTCGAGCACCTTTGCTAGGAATGGCAAAAGGGAGATGGGGCGGTAGTTGGCTGGGACCGAGGGGTCCGCACCAGGTTTCTTGAGAATGGGAACGATGATAGCAGTTTTCAGAGGGGTGGGCACCACACCCTGGGAGAGTGAACTGTTGAGGAGGTGAAGAGGGGGATCAGAGCAAGAGGAAAAGATGTGACGGAGGATGTGGGAGGGACAGGGATCAAGAGGGGAGCCAGATTTGACCAAGGGAATTGTTGAAATGAAACATTCCTTAGTCAGCGGAGGGAAAGTGTCAAGATGACCCTTAGGGGGAGGACATTGAGGGTCCACGAACGTCGGAGAAGGAGGGGGAATGTTGGCCTTAATAATAGAAATTTTCTGAATAAAGAAGTTATTAAGGGAGTGACAGAGTTCAGGTGAGGGAGTGGGTTTCAATGTAGTTCTGTCAGAGAATGCCAAGTTGTTAACAATCGAAAAAATTACTTTCGATTGATTCTCTGCGGCGAGGATTTTGGAGGAGAAATAAGCTGTTTTAGCCCCTAAGATGGCCTGCTTATACTGGGCTAAGGTGTTGATAAACTCCAGTCTTAGTAGGGGACAGTAATTTCTCCTCCAGGCACGCTCAGATCTGCGTACCGCTAATTTGGCAGTCTTGAGATCCTCATTAAACCACAGGTTGGCATCCTTCTCCCGCTTAGATGTGACCCGCTTGAGTGGGGCAATAGAGTCACACCCAGAAGTGAGCCACTGGTTGATATAGGCGGCTTGGGAGAGGGTAGATAACCCCTGTAGTGAGGGGCAGGAGGTCATAAGTGAGTCGGAGAGGTTGTCTAGATCTACTCGTCCCCAAGCCCGGACCCACACGTTTTTAGGAAGTGGAGGTTTGATCGGGGGATGTATAGAAAGGGTAAAAGAAATCAAATGATGGTCCGACCAGGAGCAGGGTAAAATAGAAACAGAGTTTACAGGGCAGTTCAAAGACCAGATCTGATCAAGCACATGTCCTTTAACATGGGTGGGGGAGTGGATGTGAGGTGTAAAGTTAAAAGAACAGAGGGTTTCAGAAAATTCCTTAGAGGAAGTACACTCAGCCGAATCCAACGGCCAGAAATTAAAATCGCCCAGGAGCAGGATGGAAGAGTTGTTAATGGCAACTGTAGCTAGTACTTCCAGAAAGGACGAAAGGAACAATGAAGGTGATTGGGGGGGACGGTAAATAAGTAAGCAAGTAAGAGGAGGAGAAGTAGAGGTGGTCCGAATGGCCAGGTACTCGGTCGTAGCAATATCAGGCAGAGGGAGAATTTGAAAGGGAAGGTCAGCTCGGGCAATAAGCGCTACTCCTCCCCCAGCCCTGCCGTTAAGACGGTCCGAGCGTAGGGCGTAATATGAAGCAGGCAGGGTAGCTAAGAGGGCGGGGAGGGAATCATCACGAAACCAAGTTTCTGTGAGAAACAGCAAGTCTGGGGCATGAAGGTCCAGCAGCACTGATAGCTCATGCGAGTGTGCTACAGCGGATCGGGTATTAAGATAAAAAGCTTTAAGAATTTTGGTGGGTAACAAGTTGGGAGTAACCATCGGAGGAGTAATAGGGGTATGGTGGGGGGGCGAGGAAACATGTGACGGGGACAAGCCAAGTGAGGATATAAGGGAGATGATGGAGGCAGTTAGAGGCCAGGGGCCCTGTAGACTACAAAGGTCTGCTGGGGAGTAGGTGAGCGAAAGGGCAGAATGACGTGCCCCTAGCCCCGGCTGGCCGCGGACGGGCGCAGACGGGCTTGACTTGTGCGCGACTTCGGCGCGAAGTCGGCGCTCCCGCTGCGCTCGTCCGCTGCGCTTGCTCCAGGTTGCCATATATATCTGGTTGCCGTGAGCCACTAGACCGCTGACCTGCACGGTGGAGAGGCAGGGCGGAAGTGGAGCAGGACCAGGCAGGAAGTGTCGCTCGTGGGCTGACCCTCCGCTCAAACGGCACACAGCCGGGGCGGACCAGGGTCAAGAGCGAGAAGATGGAGGTAGGTTCCTCAACAGCAGAATGTCAATGAAGGTTCGAGTTAGCCTGCATGAATGCACACGCGAGCGCGCAGCGCTATGGACACATTCCAGTTATTTAAAATATGCCAGGTACACAGCACCGCTGTCCGTCAGCGAGCTGAGCAAGGTAAAAAGCATAAAATCAAGGTTCGAATAGCGTGGGAGCGCGTGAGCAGCCTGCCACCGCTAGAGTCTGTAGAAGTTGTCTGAGCGCGGGGGGAAGCAGGAACAAACCGTGGCAGAACATATCCATGATAACAAGAGAAAATTGTTAATTACGAAAGCGATTTGGAACACCTTGTCCTTCTATAAAGTGAATATCTATGCCTCGATTGCGGACGACACCCAGTCCTGGATTTCCCATAACTAAATGTACTACCCAAAGAGACAGGTATCATAGAAGCCAGGACTTCAATCTGCTCTGGGCCACAAAACATACCTAATTATCACTGCCTAAATGACATATGAAGCTTACATAACCCTACTGGGAGCAATGGCACTTTCTACTCCCATACACATAACCAACCAGGTATCAGAGCACATAACCAGGGGAAACGTTGCATTATAAGATACATCAAAAGGATTATAAAGCGCTTGCTAGACCCGTAGGTATCCGAGCGCTATGGCAGAGGAAGATTGCGTTGCAAAGTACATCAGTTACAATGGCGTAGAAAGGTACAGTAAACAAACAACGAGGTTGAGAGAATTTATAGGAAAAGGAGGGGAGGAAGAAGCCTTAGCAGGAAGACGAGGAAGAACTGTGTCCAAAAGTCTGGAGAAACAAATAGAGAGGGAAAGGTGGAGTGAGAGGGGAGAGGACGAGGGGAAAAAGGAAAGGAGATAAAGGGAAAGTCAGCCCAAGGACGGTGTGGGTAGGTGATGGACGAGAACTTCATCAGAAGCGCCAGCCTGTAGCACCAGCACCTGCTCTCCGCCAGGGTCCCATCCGCCTACTGCTCCAGCGGCAGGCTGGCGTTCCTCCAGGGGGCAGTGAGGTTGGCACCAGCAGGCACCAGGCAGTGGTGTTACGGGGTGGAGGACAGGACAACCGCCGAGAGCCCGTTGAAACCGTTGGGGATGATGCTGGTGCTGAGCAGGAAAAAGATGGTGCTCTGGAAAGGCCCCCACTCTCACATGAAGGCGGTCTCCTTCTCATAGTCTCGCTTGGCGGCGCGGGGACCGGAGGTGCAGCGCCAGGTACCGGCGGCCACCTGAGGTTTGGCCTGGCGCAGAGCCACATAGAGCACGTGCTGGAGAGCAAGAAGCTCCCACTTCAGCCTGGGGTTTTGATTGTCTCCCCATGTCCCCACTGCTGTGGTTATCCCGACTGGTAGTGAGACAGATCCTGGGACCCCTGGGACCCCTCTGGAGCTGCTGCTGTCTCTTCAGGGTAGTTGGGGGAAGACCCCTATGATGTGGCCTCATGAAGAAGAGATAGCCGCCATTCTAGGGTCAGGCAAGGGTCCACCGGATCGCCTCCCCACTCAGTTTATTTTTATGACAGGAGACCCCCTTACCTTCAATTCCTTCCTCTGCTCATGCCATCTGTGCGTGCCAAGTCTGCTTTCAGCAATGATGGGGCTCTCCCCCTCTTCAGCTTATCCTCCGCTGGTGAGGCCTCGGGTATTGGGGCTGAGAGTCACCACTGCCTTGGAATCCCTGGGGCTGGGTGCTGCTCCCCGCGCACTGTCCCGGCAGGAGTCCCCACCACTGCCGCTCCAAATTCGTGTGAGGTAGCCCCTGAGGCACAGTGCTCGATTTGGCTGCTATCCCGGTAGAGGCCTCTGTTCCGCCGCCCCGCTACTCTCCCTGGGCCACGTTTTGTGTCGCTGCTGTGGGGGGTCACATACCATGGCTCTGGGTGCTTCAACTGTGTTGGGCTGCCTTCACAGGGGACCACAGGCTCCTGGAGACACTTCCTCAGTCTTCCCTCGTTCAAAAGCAGAAAGTAGAGTGCCTGTATTCCTACAGTTTGCATTATAAGTTGATATTAATTGGGTATTTGTCACTGTCCCTCCAAAGTTTGAGTATATCTTTTTTACCATTTCATGAAAAAAGGTTGATAAATTATTAAGTGTTTGAGATGCAGAAATCTCTTGCTTTGCTGCTTCTGTAAAATAGTTCAGAGAAAAGTGTCTGCTGTAGTGATCTGTGGCATAAACAACTCTGCTTTTGCCTTTTTAAAAATATTTTTGCTGATATTTTTAAGGGCTTTTTTATAAGCCATTTTATTTTCGGGCTTATGTTCTCAACTCCATTCTCTTTCGAGCTTTGCTGTTTTCATACGTGTCTTCCATTCTGTAAGCTCAATGAAAGCCAGGACATTCCTTTTTCGTGCTCCTCTATTTCTTGGAGCCACTTTAATAATCTCCTATGCCATGGTCGAATTAAAGCAATTTACTCTCTCTTCAATTCCATTGTCCTTATTAATATTAACTTGTGAACAGATATCTCTCATATTAGCCATTAACATCGACGATGCCAAGGGTGAGCGTTCTTGGTTACTTAAACCGCCTCTGGCAGATCATCACCTTCTGTTGGCCAGCTACAGGGACCCAGCTAGGCCTCCTGAACAGAGTACATTCAATCCTGGTTTGCAGAGCATTGCAAGGATCTACATCGAAGATGTGTTGGGCAGCTGAAGTGATGCATCAGTTCTGAAATGCATTAAGGCTGAGGTGCGAGTCCTATTATGTTATCGCCAAGGAGTCCATCAACGGGGTTTGTGATGCAAAGACTGGCGTCAAGAATGCATCGTGCAGTCAGGGCGAAGTGTCAGTTACGAGGATCTGTGAGGCTGCGATGTGGAGTTTGTCATCGTGGTCGAGGCTGCCGTCTATGAAGGATGCAACTTGAGCCTTTAGTATGGATACTGTACACATGACCTCGTTGAGGGTGTCAAAGGCTTTCTTGCAAACCTCTACCAAGATCATCTTTCTGGGCTGATTGTTTGAAGGCAGCTTTGTTAAGGGGGCAACAGTGGTGCCACATCCCTTTACAAACCTATCCTGTGAGGCCTCACCTCAGTTTGTGCTTTAGGGAGTTTCCATGCTAGGATAGTTTCAATCTTGACCAACAATACATATAGAGCATCCCTCTTAACTAAACAGCACTGGGTGCAATGAGACTAGGGGGAGTAATTACAGGTTAAAATCCTTCATCCACTCCACGGTATCCTTTTATTTGCTGAGCGGATGGGGACAATTAAAAACAGAATTATGGAAGGGGACTGTAGGATTTAATGGCCCTATGACCCTTACTTGACTAAGTGATTTGTATCACAAATTACGCCCCTAGTCTCTTTCTCTTAAGCGCTACATGAAAAACAGTTGAGCCCACTCTGACCTTTAGGAGTCAGGGTGAACCCAATAACGACGCTTGACACTAATAGTGTGTGTGAGGGTTATATATAAAAAAAGGGATTTTTTTCCTTTTCCACGCTGAATGATGCCTAGGTGTAGTGGGCAATTCTGCTCCTTGTGCCCATGCCGTAAAGGCACAAGGGATACTCGATATGTTACGCTTTAGAAGGAAGTATCCCCTCACTCCTTTCTTAAGTTAGAAAGAACCTCTTCACCCTCCATGACTGGTGAATATTCTCCACACTCTCAGTTCCTTGTTTTTCAGGTAGTTTCAATCTTGACCTGAAGGGGCTACACCATGCCCCCCGTCTCCCATGTGACCAAGATAAACCAATAACCCCTGCCCTATCTGGCCCTTACTGGCTTTGATAGTCAGGCCCTCCAGATGCAGAGCCTGAAGTACCTCCTGGAGATCATACAGGTGTTCGTCCCAGGTGGAGCTATAGACAGCTATGTCGTCCAGATAGGCATCACAAAATGCCTCCTCCCCAGCTATGACCCTGTTGTCCAACCTCTGAAAGGTGGCAGGGGCATGCTTCAAATGAAAGGGAATCGCCCTAAACTGGAAGGGGCCCTCTGGTGTTGAAAATGCATGCCTCTATTTTGCCCCCTCTGTCAGAGTACTCTACCAGAACCCTAATGTGAGGTCAAAGGTACTGAGGAAGTTGACATTTATGACGTATATTATCCACATGACATTGTAAAAATGTGTCATAACATTAACATAGGAAGTGCATGTCACTATAGGGGTTAGAGAAAATTTATTTTATTAAATGTGCAAAAGAGAAAAATGTTGCTTATTTCTGTAGAAAGCTCCCATTTCTGTTGTTCTTTCACTGTTAGGCCTCAATATTTTCCAGAATTCCTTACTTTTCCCTTTAATAAACAGAAATGCCTTTTTGTAAATACTGATTTAACATTATAATTGAACTGTAGAACCTAAAATCTTCATGAGATGTGCTGTTTGTTGCAAAATGTATTATTTCCTTCCTCACGCCATATGATTGTTTCTTAGATAGTTACCTCTGCCACATGCTTATAATAAACAAGTATATTGCTGTAGATTGGCATCTCATGATCTAACCAGGACATGCTAGATATTTATGTTTCAGAGTAGGCTTGCAAAAGTTCTCATGAGAACCTTCCTAGATGTATCTTTTTGTAATACGCTTCAGCAACATTCAAATAACATGTCGAAATAGATGTTTACCGTGGGAATCAAATTGAATCGAACCGTGATCTACTTCTAATAGTGATTTCCTGTTTTTCTGGTGCTTTTTGGAGACTTCTCCATGCTGATCATAGCTACTGCTGTGATTATTTCCTTCCACCTGTGTTAACGGTTGTTACTGTAGCAATTAGGGAACTTGGCTGAGTTTTAAAAAACTACTTATGGGGAGTTCAACCTCTTATAGCTATTTGTCTATTGAGCCAAATTGTCTCTTGCTCTTTTCCAAAGGGAATCTTTATGGGTTCTGGCTAGGATAAGTTAGGCCCTTTAGATTAAAATAGGAACTAATTCCTTTATGGAACATGCCGTTATTTTGTGTGCTAATTCGAACCAAATTTTTCTTGATATTTCTGTAAACAGACCTAAGCACTTTGGCTGCAGTCTCTAACTTCACCAAAAAAGTGGGCTCCAAACCCAGCGCGACTATGAAAAAAGATCTATAGCGCCAAAACGATCTCTGCCGCAACATACGGGGCAGGGGTGTGGGGTATAGTGCCAATAGCTTCCATCCAGAAGATAGAAAATGCCTTCCTTAAGGTGCTATATCGTTCCCTCCCTCATTCTCCAATTATGTTACCCACGTAGAGCTGGATATTCCCTATGTCTCTGACCTGGTGTGTCTAGCCCCGATTATGTTGTGGCTATCAATTTGGAAGAGAGACACAGTGTACCTTAACCAGTGCATCATTCAAAACTGCCTTTCACTGGAAAAAGCACATAAAATTTCCTGGTAAGAGTACTCCCAAGGTGTACCTGAACTATACACAAACCTGAGTTCCTGCTCCACCTTTTCAAAAAAGAGGCTAAATGAACTTTTTCTAACAAAGACAGCCTATGAGAGGAAGCAACCTCATTGTACAAGAACGAAAGTAAAACTTTACAATCTGATTTCACCTCTAATGAAGGGTGAATATTTGTATTTGGAAGGTGTCAGAAACTAGGACCATAGGTTCATCCTTTTAAGGTTTCGTGGCAACCTAATACCCCTGATGCTGGGTTTTCCTGCTAAAAGGTATTCCTTTAACGACCTGTACCCATGCCCATGTGATAATCTTATCGTACAACCTGACCTTCACCTCTTTTTCTTCTGTCACTTTTATAAGGAACAGAGCATTAAATACATTTTACCTCTTTTAAGGCGGCACAATTTTAACCAATGTTGCATTGCCTTGTTTGTTTCTTAAGAAGCTTCCTGATCTCCATGTTTGCTTTTGCGCAGCATCATTTCTTTGGGCTTGCAAGCAAAGAAGGCATTTTTTATAATGATCAATTGTATAGATCTTAAAGTATCTCCTCAAATGAGCACTATATATCTTAAGAAATTACATACCTGAACTAGGCATGATGCCATATATGGATTTGCACTCAGACATATAAAACATTGAAAAGACTTGTATTTGATCCAAAGTATGGCTTCTTATTTCTAATTAGTGGAGAAGTGTGGCTCAATGGTTAGAAGCGGCAGACCCTGAAGCACAAAGTCAGGCCCAGGACCAGGATTCAATTTCCGACGCGGCAGGGTCTTGGGCTCAATATCCGCGGACTCGATAATTCTCGCCTCGGTGCCTACTCTAATCATGGGTCCCACTCTGCAACTCTGGGAAATAGCTTGCTTAATCTCCACAATGGCGCCAACAGCGCTGAGATGCCTGGCTTCACCTTGGGGGTGCCGAGGAGGGGGCATCTCACAGGGAAAGCCAGGAAGGGTTTATGGTTCACTTAATCAATTCAGAATAATGTTAATTTAAATGTGGCACAAATGATAAAGGGATTTTCAGCCATAACTTTTAAATCAAATCCATAATTTATGTCTTGCATGGATTGTTAAGATTCCATAAAAATAACTTTAGTTCCACTAATTTTATTCATGTTATCTATGTTGGCCATCAATATTTAACCCCCCTCCTTTGGTGTAAACTAGATTAATTAATAATTACCTTTCTGTGGAATAAAAAAAGTCTGCAATTTTGATTTCGTGATTACCAGTAGGTAAATTAGAAAGCGGGGGGGGGCGAATTTTCCAGATTTTTAATTTTATTACAATGCTTTGGTACTTAAACAGTCCTCATGTTAATTTCGAGATGAAGATATTTCCATTTGCCCTATTTGGGTAGATCTTTAAAAAGAGCTTATTAATCCACTCTCCTTTAAAAGAGTTTTTGTCTTTTTCCCAGAGACCAAATTCTATACCTTTGCCTATTATTTGAAACCTTTGCTGATTGCTATAGTAGATTCGTGGACTAGACATGGAGAGAAAGTAAGAATTACTTATTTCAAATACGTGGCATAATAAAGGATGTTAAACTAAACAATATACCTACATGTTGGAATTCATGTAGAAGTAAAGGTATTATATGGTTGTCCCAACTATTTCACAACAGATCAATACTATGTTTTATAGAAATTGTAAACATCTTTGTTTTGCCAAAATACTGTAAGAGAATGTACAAAATATTATGTAATGCAGTTTCAAATATTTACTCAGTGCTACGAGATATGAGTTAAAATGGCATGGGATAAAGATCTGAATTCTTGGTCTATTATTCTAAGCATTAAAACAAACACAAAGCTGCTGATCTTAAACACATGCTTTTCACATGTCCAATGGTTCTAATATTTTGGAGGCAGATTTAGAATCAAATAAACTCTATTCATAACACCCAAATTCCTTTTGATATTACAAATATATTTTAGGTACTTTCGCAGAAGATAGGAACACTTGATATTTTGATACATGTTTGACCTATCTATTAATGGAAATTGCTTTCATCAGATTACTAAGAATTGGAAGTATGCCTCTAATGTTTATGTATCAGCATGGTAGTATAACACAGTCAGTCAATTAGGCTTTATTTCGATATGGTACATATCTTGAAAAGCATTACAAATGCATAAAAACAGTTAAAAAGCCAATACAAAAAATAAAAAACAAACAGTTCATATTACTAATGGCACAAATAAATTAGATAAGAACAGTCTTAAAATACAAATTAAACAAGATGCGAAAGCCTAACGGATCTAATACGCCATGTCCACCCTAGAAATTTAGCCATTCCACACGCAAACAAGGGACGCGGGTCAGTTTTCAGAATTCGTAAAGCCTCCTTGTGGGATCTAGTCCCAAGCTCTCTACAGAGTGGTTTGACCCATCTACGGCGAGGAACTGTATAGGCCGGGCATTCGAACAACAGGTGGGGAACTGTCTCTATCCTGGTCTCACAAAAAGGGCAAAAAGGAATTGTCTGTGCCGGGACCTTCCTCCGGTATAACTTCTTCAAAGCTGGCTTGGGTGGGGCAGTTCTGGTAGTCCAAGCGTCTTCAAGGCCCAGGTCCACACGAAGGTGCTTAACTTCCCTTAGCCAGCGGATCTTGGACCAGCCAGACATTGAAAGAACTTCTTTTAGGCCTTCTGCATAGCTGGACATTTCAGGGCCTCTCCAAATACGCGCCCACAAGAGAAGAGGGCGCAACCTCGCCTGATCACTAATAGGCCGTGTGCCCATATCTAGAAGGAGTGGTAAAGTTGGCGTGCTGTAGGGGAGCCCCATTAAGTCCTTGTGGAATTTATTTTCTGACCGAGTCAATTGGTCTACATTCTCCACGCCCCACAGTTCCGCCCCATAAAGAGCTGCACTGACACCTCTTGCCCTATAGATGTCAAGTACCGGTGCAATGGGTTTGAGGGTTGAGGCACGCTGTTCGATAAGGAGGGCTCCCACCACCCTCTTGTGTGTCAGCAGCATCTTTTGGTGGTGCCATTTCCAACTCATGGAGTCACAGAGACGAATACCAAGGTAATCGAACTCCTTGGCCCTCTCAAGTGTAACAGAGTCAAGGGAAGGTGGTTTAACGGTTTTCTTCGGGTGGGGGTTAAGGGCTAGGTACTTCGTTTTCCCTGTATTAATAACTAGCCCCCTGGAATCACAAAATGACTTAAAGCTAGTTAGAAGGTTCTACAGGCCTGCTTGGGTTTTGGAGATCAGGAGGGTATCATCTGCAAATAAGAGGGTGGGTATTCTCCTGCCAGCCAGGGATGGTGTGTCTGCAGGGTGTTGTAGCAGATGCTCCACCACTCCGTTAACATACAAGGAAAACAGAGTGGGGGCTAGCACACATCCCTGGCGGACCCCTCTATTTACCGGAATACGTGATGTTTTCTGACCCTGGTTGCCCCACCTGATCTGTGCAAAGTTATCAGCATGCAGCTTTATCAGCATGCTTAATAAGTATGGGGGAATTCCCTGTGCATCAAGCACACTCCAGAGTTGGCTACGTGGGACCAGGTCAAAGGCAGTCCGTAAATCTATAAATGCTAGGTACAGACTTCCTTTGCCCAGAAGAACCACTTTCTAATAGAGCATCATAAGCCAGAATGATTGCTCTAGTGTCCCCATACCTTGTCTAAAGCCAGCCTGGTAGTCAGAGAGGATATGCTTCTCCTCTACCCACTGCAAGACCCTTCCTAAAACCACTTTACCTGCTACCTTCTGTGTGGAATCCAGGAGGCTTATGTTGCGATAATTAGCTGGCTCCTCCCGGCTCCCTTTCTTGAAAATTGGGACGACCACTGCGCCCTTCCATGAATCCGGGAGAGCTGCACCAGCCAAACCAGCGTTAAGTCTCCCCCACTCATCTGGACTGATGCGGAGCAAGTCCCCCGGTAGACCGTCAGGGCCCGCTGCCTTATTGGGGACAAGAAGTTTAATCGCCTCCACCACTTCCTTAGGTGTAAACAGGAGTTCCTCATTAAGCTCAGTGTGATCTATGT
Source organism: Lissotriton vulgaris (assembly GCF_964263255.1). Classification (NCBI taxonomy): domain Eukaryota; kingdom Metazoa; phylum Chordata; class Amphibia; order Caudata; family Salamandridae; genus Lissotriton; species Lissotriton vulgaris. The sequence goes on along the minus strand of NC_141685.1, from coordinate 468,627,453 downwards.
GGGACTTCTCAGTTGGGATTACCTCCGTACCCGTAGTCACAGTGTAGAGCTGGGAAAAATAGTCAAACCACGCGCCTTTCTTTATATTGCATGTTATAAGCGTGTCCACGGGTTTGTCCCTAGCTCTTATTAGGTCCCAGAATCCCTTTGAATCCTTCTTTGAGCTTGCCACCTTAAGGTCATGCCAAAACTGATTCTCGTGCTCTGCCTTGGCCTTAGATATTGCCCTTCTATAGTTACTCCATGCAATACTAATCAGACCTACATCCTTAGTTTTCACCGCCTTAATTAAGTCGCTTTTGGCAGCGCGGCAGGCAGGGGAAAACTAGCCCGCAGTAGCCTTGGGTCGACCTCTTGCTATACCCCTTGTGCCTGCAGGACGTACTAAGAATAGATCGCTTAAGGCGTTGGTAGTCTGGGCAAACAAAGCGGGAATCTCATGCACACTGAGAGCGGGGGAGACTAAACGGGGGATGATGTTAGACATTATGGATTTTATTTCCAAGATCTTCCCCTCATTAGCTGCAATGGTGTTCCATTTCAGGCGCCTACCACAGTTGGAGGGGCATACTTCATGTGTTGTTCTCCAGACATGTGGTAGTGGAGCTGTAGTCATCCTCGCCCACAGAGGGGACAGGGACAGAGATAGAGGATTGTGGTCGCTGTCAATAGACGGTAAGACCACCATATCTACCAAGTGGGCCCAAAGTCTATAGTTCAAGAGAATAAAGTTGATTCGCGAGGAATGGCCTACTCTATTGAACGTATGAGCCCCATTAGGATCAGAGTTTGATCTACCATTAGTTGCCCTAAGACCATGTTCCAAACAAAGGGCATTGAGCTCAATGGCACTTTGGGTCCAAATTCTAATTGGGGGTAATGTGAGGGGGGGAATACCTCTCCTTGCATCGTCCTCCCGGGTACCCAATATATCCTCCGTAGCAAGGGGTTCAAATGTACAATTGAAGTCCCCAGCCAGAATAACAAGGGAGTCAGCCCCACTAGATCTAAGTTCCTCATCAATGCCCGTAAGGGACAATGTTGATGTGCCACCCCTTGAGCCTCTGACATAGATATTGAAGACCTCAAGCACCCTCCCCCCTCGCGGCCCTCTCACTGTTATTCTCTGCAAGTCTGGCGACTTGGTGGCTATACATCTAATAGAGAATCCCAGAGAAATACTTGCCCAGATTAATAGGCCGCCAGAAGGGCGGCCCTTTCCCCCAGGTGATTGAATTGCAGGAACAAAGTAGGTAGTATAACCCACCTTGTGTAATGGTTCCAAGCACCAAGTTTCCTGAAACAAGAAAATCCCGAAAGATTCAATAAATGAATTCCATTCAGGTATGCCTGTATTCCGTGCAAGACCCGCTACATTCCAGCTAGCCACCTTTAGGGCTACGTCGCCAACTTCTCCCCGCCCTAACGCTAGTTCGCTCATAAGGGGGTCATGCACAATGCTGGGGGTCTCCTCCGGGACCAAGAATAAAGGTGCTCCCCCAGACACCTCTAAAATGGGTCGTGCTTGCTCAAGGTCTACTGCACCATCTGCAGGGAGATGATCCACAGACGTAGCGGGAGCAAGAGGAGTGCTGGTAGGAGGTCTCACCAGATCCCCACAACAGGCTAGACTAACGCTTGAATTCACCCCAACTGCCTCTGCATGCTGCTCCCGTATGGGGCAGCTAGCGCGTCAATAGTTATGCCACGGACGACCCTGCGGCTGAAACGGGCTGTTGCAAAATAAACTAAATTGGGAGAAATTACGACGTGCCTGCCTGCCTCCCCGATCCTCCCACATGGGAGTTCCGGCTGGCCTAGCTGATAGATTTGGGGGATTAAAGAAGCTGAGGTGACATGTGCCTATTGCTCCACCGCTACCTAATGAGTTATGCTTCCTGATGGGAAAGGAACAAACATAACTGGCAATCCTTGGGTCCTCAAAGTTTACAATAACGCAGTCCCCACTTATACTTTTAGGTCTAGTGCCGATCCAGCCAACTCTCCTTACGTGGATCACCCGCCCATCCCAGGTATCAGGCAAGGGTCTATTTTCTTTAAGCCAGAATAGGGTTTTATTCAACAGTTCCACATAAGTCTCTTGTTTGCCTGGACTGATTTCGGGCACCCCAGTCAGTACTGCCACAAAAGGCTGGCATCCGGGAGGTAAATTAGCATTTGGAACTATTCCCCCTTAGAGCCCCTGCCTGACTCCGAAGTATGGGCTGGTACTGGGTTAACTATTTTAGGGGTGGTGCTCTCAGGGGCATTACTAGAGGCTGGAGTGTTAATATTTGCTCTTCCAGGAGTGCCGTTAGCCCTGGGACATGACGTCTTTTTAGCTGGAATAGTATTAGCCTTGGAAGGCTTTGAGTTAATTGCGGCATTAGGTGCCGGCGGCCCGGGCTTCTTGGCTACCCCTGGACGAGCCACAGAGTTAGGAGCCGGAAGGAGTACTACCGGCACAGGTGTGGAACCAGCTATAGTGTTAGGTACAGAAGTAGGACCTTGTGGAGGGGGTGGACTCTCCCTGCTTACTGGACCTTCCCCCGAACCCTCCTCCCTAATTCTTAGCTGCAGCTTGAGACAGGATTTTAGGGAGAAGAAGTTGTCTAGAGTTGTCTGCTCTAATTTATCCATCCGCTCTGACAGACCTTGGATTCTATCTAATACAGGGAGAAGTAAAGCTTTCATCAATTTCTCTATATTTACGATAGAGACAGAGTCTGAGGGTAAAGGTAAGGGTGGAGTCCCTGCATGATCGCTAATCTGAGTTGTACAGACATTGGGCATTGACCCCCCCTTTGCTCCTGACAAAGTGCTAGTGTCCCGTCCCACTACCTTTTGGGCACCACCTAGCCCCCGGGATCTCTTATATGATTTAGGCAATCTACCTTTCCGAGGGCTAGCCATTCGTTTTCGTTTAATTGGGGCAGGATGTATTTGTGCCTGTACTACAAGTGCAGGTTGAAGGGGAGTGTCCACAAGGGTAGGAGTTATAACCAGGGGCGGTATGGAGGCGGTTGACTCACTATCCGGAGGGTCTGGGGCGATGTTGCTTTCAACTAAATAGGCTTCAGCCGTCAGAGCCTCTAACCTATCTATACTTGCTCTTAGGTCGGCCACCCGAGGGTGGTCCAGGGGGGGGAGATGCAGGGGTTAAGGGGTCAGGAGGACGCGCTGGCGATGACACCAGGGCTATCGGGCCCAGCGATGACCGTTTGTCTGCAAGGGGTCCTTGAGAAATGCGCCGTTCTGTCATAGCGATCTCCTTTTCAATGACAGTGGCCACACGAGTGATAAACTTGTCCATGGTGCCAACCAGACCCCCCTCTTCCCCCAAACCCCCCCTTCTCAAGTTTTTGCCCGATCGAGTTGCCATTGACATGGAAGCCCCTGAAGCTACTCTGGGCAAGCTACAACGAACCCAAAATGCAGCTGCTCGGATGCTGATGGGCCTTCCCTCCAGATCCTCCACCAGACCAGCACTTAAGGCGCTCCACTGGCTGCCAGTGCGAGAGAGGATCGAGTTTAAGGCTATGTGCATCGCTCACAAGCTCCTCAATGGACAAGGCCCTTCGATCCTAGGAGACATGGTTACCCCGTACAAAGCCTCGAGATCTCTGCTCTCGGACAATGAGCGACTAGCGAATATCCCCAAGTTTAGGAGGGCACGTACCGGAGGTCGCCGCTTCTCAGTAAAGGCAGCCACCCGCTGGAACTTGCTCCCCCGCAGTATGCGGGTGGAACCCTGCTACCTGTGCTTTCGCAAGCAGCTCAAAACTCTGCTTTTCCCGAAATAAAAAGGTTTTTTCCCCCTCTCCCCTCTCAGCCAACCTTACAGGTCTTACAGCGCGGGGATGCCTCCGGGTCACCAGGCGCTTTACAAATCCTTAAATAAATAAAAATAAATAAATAAGGTTGACAGGGTATGAGCACAGTACCTTTAGTGAAACTCTTTGTCCTGGGAGAATAACAAAGGTTCAGGGATCCTTCGCAGCCAGTACACAGATTTCAAGGGGGTGGCCCAGCCCAGCCACGAACAGCCCCGGACGGCCACAGACGGCCCGCCCTTTGCGGAGTTGCACACTGATGAAATAAGGCGTGTGACGGCAGGGGGGCGGGGCTATCAGGCGGCGTTGACCAGCTGGTACGGTCACGCAGGGACTCTTGGTCTTCCGAGTCCCTGGGACGCTCCGCACCTGATGCCGTTGGCCTTCCCCTCCAGCGCCTGGTTAGGAATAGCGCCTTCACAATCCCCCGAAGCGGCGCCTGCGGCAATCACCAGGGCTCAGCTAAGGTCACCAGGGCACAACAACAGTCAGCAAGGGTGTCCAGTGAATAGAAGAGGCGTCCCACAGATGGCCAATGGGAGAGCGCTTAAGGCACGCTTACCGGCAGGGGGGTGGGGCTATCAGGGGGAGTTGACCAGCTGGTACGGTCACGCAGGGACTCTTGGTCTTCCGAGTCCCTGGGACGCTCCGCACCTGATGCCGTTGGCCTTCCCCTCCAGCGCCTGGTTAGGAATAGCGCCTTCACAATCCCCCGAAGCGGCGCCCGCGGAGCGGGTGCGGCGAGGCGCTTTGGCAATCACCAGGGCTCAGCTAAGGTCACCAGGGCACAACAACAGTCAGCAAGGGTGTCCGGTGAATAGAAGAGGCGTCCCCTCACAACATAGACTTGATAGAGCTCATACATCTTCAGTTTCACTTGTTATTATAAGAGAGTTATTTTAGTCACTGCTAATGCCCTACTCAATAAAAGCTCAAGAAACTGTACCCCATGTTGTATTAATCTAGAAGTAGTAATCGAGCCACTTTAAATGTTTATCTTAAGCAGCTGTATTTTAGTCTATATATTTTATTGTTCAATTTACCTTAACCTTGGTGCATAAAGCACATAATAGTACCTTCCTTGTCTTTTGTTTTTTGTGTTTCTCTTCCAAATTTCTTTCCTTGCTGTTCCCGGTTGTATATATATATATATATATATATACATATATATATATATATACATATATATATATATATATATATATATATATATATATATATATATATATATATATATATATATATATATATATATATATGTGTGTGATCAATGGCTTCCGAGCCCGAAACGCGTCATGGCGGCATTCAAGCACTGAAATAAAATTACACGAAGAAAGTTGGAGTCCGGTTCACTTTTTGCAAGTCTGTGGCGTATGGGCTGCAAGCAGGAATATTGAAACTGGGGTAATACCGGCAAAGGACCACAAAGACCAGTATGCCTCTGAGCATACGCCCATTGGGGCGGAACCTTCTATCAGATAAAGGAGCCCTTTGCAAACCTGCCGATTTTAATCACTCACCTTGCAGCCCGTGAACAAGAGCACAGCGGTGCTCGAAACGCGTTGGGCATTTACTTTTAATTGTTCCTGATGCTGCTGAACTGATGTCTGCCATTAAAGGTGTTCAAATCTCTCCATCAGTGGTGTCTCCATAAGGGCGAAAATTGTGTGACAATACATATATATATATATATATATATATATATTTATATATATATATATATATATATATATATATATATATATATATATATATATATATATATATATATATATATATATATATATATATATATATATATATATATATATATATATATATATATCCTACTGGCTGTCGCCAGTAGGTAGTTATAGTTAGGATTTTTTTCAATGTTAAATCTCAAAATTCTATTTGGAATAACTGTGGCGCCAAATGACGAATCTGCCTTAATTTCCTCAAACGGCCTCGTCGAGCTCCGGTCCTTCCCTGAAAGTTTGGGGGGGATGCATCAAGCGGGGCCGAGATAAAAGGGGGGTCCCAAAACGCGTTTTCCCCATGTTAATTTCCATAGGGCGGTCAACCTCACTTTTAGCCCGAACGGCTGAATGGATTTACACCAAACTTGGCAAAATTGTAGGGACTGGTAGCCCGATGTGCCTTTGCTATGTCTCAAGATATGTGCTCCAGTGGATTTTGAGTAATTTAGGTTAAAAAAATATATATATCTGTAAGCGCGCCCCGGTACGCGCACCGGGGAGCGCACCGGGCGCGCCACGCGACTTGTGCATGGAAAGCTGATTGGCTCTCGGGTGTCTGTAAACATTCTAAACAGTCCGGAGCGGCCGCCATCTTGTGTCTCGGTAGGATCGAGACATGAGAGGTGGCCAAAACAAAGGGGGAAATGACCATAAGGGGGCAGAATAGACCCTCCCTGACCCCCTAGGTTTGATGTGGGGGCTTTAAAAGGGCCCCGCGGGGCAAACACATTTTTTTTTTTCATTTTTTTTGCGGGGGGAGCGCCCGGTACGCGCACCGGGAAGCGGACCGGGGAGCGTACTATGGGGAAAAAAGAATGATAGACTTTTCAAAATATTGTATGTTTATTAATTGTTCTTTTTGTTTTAAAAAAAAAAATTATTTAAGTACCAACATGTAGGTACCAATGCAGAGTCTATAATTTAATATACACCGTCTTCTTTGTAGATATCATGCATGTTGTTACAGAAGTTATTGTGGTATATGGAATTCATAGCGTAGTCTGTCAGGAAAGCAGAAACAATATGGAGGCAGGAGATGATAAAGAGATGTTAAATAAACATTGGAGATAATATAGTGGGAGAAAGGAAGTAACTATGAGCAAACTTACTATGTAACACAAAAAGGTGGCACAGTATATTTTAAGTCTGACTTTACATTATAATCAATTTGGTACTAGTTTACGAAATACATATAAAAATGAATAATGTCTCAAACAATTTTTGAATTATTAAATATAAATTTATTTTCCAGATTCCTTTTCCAAATTTAACAGAACTTCTAATATTTGATTGTCAGAAATGTCCTCATTTTGAATCAGGAAATCTACTGATTGTACACATTGAAGTAGTTCATAGTCCTGTGATTCATCCATGAATTCTGAGTCATTGGGTTCAATAACTTTATTATTGTTGCTCTCCAGAACAATTTCGATGGAATGTTTTTGCTCTCCTTCCATTTTTGTGCTGTAATTTGCATTTAAAAAAAATATATCAGCAGAGATAGGGTACTGTTGGGTTTAAGTTCAGACAGGTACTTTGGTTTTTTTAACAGTGATTTTATCTTTGGGCAGTGTATGGTATCAGACTGGAAGTAGAAATATAAAAAAGTGTATGTGATAAAGCCAAAGTAAATTCATAATTATACAAGACAAGCCTAACTCCATCCATAACTATAACAGAGAAGTCTATCTTATTCTATACCTATTACAGAGGGATAGTATATAATTATCAGAAAATGTTTTCCAAATTAACTTAAAGTGCACAGCATACTTCAGTTTTTAAAATAACATCTTACCTTTCAAAAAGAAGTTTAAGTTGTCAGTGAAAATGCTCTTGAAATGTACTTCAGGAAGTAGTAGTCAAAATGGCTGTGTTTCTCTCTCTTTCTTTATATATATTCAGGTACATAAACAATCAAATGTCATGAAATGATAGTGGATAATGAAAGTAACATTTTAATTGGTTGTCAATTCTAACACTTCATATGTGTTTTTGTCATGTAATTTACCTCAGGATATTTAGTCAGGCCTACAGCATAAATGTCTCAATGTAATTCCATCAAATTGGGCCTATTCTATATTTGATGAAAGTGTCTCCAGTGGTTTTTCTGTAAATTACTTTCCCACCTTTTTTTAGGGAGCGCTTACCGGTGCGCGCCCCGGTACGCGCACCAGCAGCGTTACGGGAGTCCTCCATTTTGTGTTTCGGTAGAATCGAGACACAAAATGGAGGACAAACAACGTTGGGAATGGGTAGAAGGGGGCACGGTAGTCACTTCCTGACCCTCTAGGTTTTCTGAGGGGGGCTTAGGACGCTCATATAGGCCGAAAATGAAATGTTTTGGGGAAATATTTCGCGGGGGAGCGCTCGGTACGCGCACCGGTAAGCGTACCGGGGAGCGTACTTTGGTGAAAAGTAGTGAAAAAAGTTAGATAAAAGATAAACGTTTTGAATGATCAGAGGTAGGGTAGCTCTGAAAAGAGCTTTTGGGTTCTGTGGCTGTAGCCGAATGGATGAAACATAGCCGTCTAAAACTCAACTCAGACAAAACGGAGGTGCTCATCCTAGGATCTTCCCCCTCTGCCTGGGACGACTCCTGGTGGCCTGCCGCCCTGGGCACAGCACCCGCACCCACAGACCATGCACGTAACCTTGGCTTCATCCTTGACTCCTCTCTCTCGGTGTCCAGACAAGTCAACGCAGTCTCATCATCCTGCTTCAACGTACTTCGCATTCTCAAAAAGATCTTCCGTTGGATCCCCCTCGAGACAAGAAAGACTGTCACCCACGCACTGGTCACGAGTCGACTGGATTATGGTAACACACTATACGCCGGAATCACAGCAAAATTACAGAAAAAACTCCAACGCATCCAAAACGCATCAGCGAGACTCATATTAGACATCCCTCGCCAAGATCACATCACTGGACACCTAAAAGACCTCCACTGGCTTCCCGTCAACAAAAGAATCACATTCCGCCTTCTCACCCACGCACACAAAGCCCTCTACAATCTTGGACACGAATGCCTCAACACTCGACTGTCTTTCTACCAACCCACCCGCCAACTAAGATCGTCCAATCAAGCCCTCACCGCTGTCCCGCGTATTCGTAAATCCACCATGGGTGGCAGATCCTTCTCCTTCCTTGCTGCCAAGACCTGGAACTCACTCCCCACTCACCTCCGCCTTACCCAGAACCACATCTCCTTCAGAAAAGAACTTAAAACTTGGCTATTCGACAAATAATGGACCCCTTACCCAAGCGCCTTGAGACCCTCTGGGTGAGCAGTGCGCTATACAAATACCCGAACTTGAACTTAGGTACCTACAAGTAGGTTCCAATGCACAGTCTTAAATTCAGGAGGAATATTCTATTCCCCTCATCTGAGAAGTGCACACCATCTCCTCTGTAGATGTCTTGCATGTTGTAACGCAAGTTATTATTGTATATTGAACCCATTCCACAGTCTCTCATGTAAGCAGAAACAGATTTATTCACATGTTTCCGTGCTTTCTCAAATTGTGGACAAAATTGGTTGGACCAGTTCCATTTATTTCTGTCTTTGGCATATATTGGAATATACCAAGGCAGTTTGTGGAAAAAGTGTCATCAATTGATCAAAGGTGTCCTTTAAAAGCATTTCCAGACCAAGCCCAGTCATAGTGCCCACATCATTTCCACCACAGTGCACTATTAAGAGGTCAGGGTTTGGCAGATGCAAAAAGGTTTTCACCAATGGTATCAATTGATGACATCTCAATCCTCTCTGGCCAATCCACTTGATTTCCACATTTGATAAATCAAAGTTGTGATAATTTCTGCTTGCTGCATACCTTTGAGCCCAGTGGATGTAGCTATGTCCAATAATCCATACAGAATACATGATGTGAGAAGGTTCAGGTGCAGGCAGATGAAGTGTGGGAATGAAATGGCACTTGGAACAGTAGGAGTTTACAAAAAAATAATTGTGGAGTTTCCCTGCTGTTGAATCACAAGCAATGATTGGTGGTTTCAGTTAGTTGAAAACAGAAAGTTAGGGTGCATGGTTGTGTTGTGTGTAAGAAGCAATTTGAATGGTTAAGAAAAAGTCACTAAAAGCAATAATGCCCTGGATAAGCTGGTGTATTGAGAGGTCAAACATCCTTGCTGACTTAATTTGCAACATTGTAGAATAAACTTTTGAACCTGAGAGTTCAGTTAGGAGGGAGTTGCTATGGTAACAGATAGAAAGGTCTGAGAGGGGGAAGGGTGTTGGTTTGAAAATAGTGAGGAAAGACTTTTGATTGGTTGAAATAAGGCATATGTGTGTAAAGTTAGAATTTTCTATGCCAGTCTTGGTTTCAGTGTATTGAGTGCACACCTTTTGCTCTGCTAAAGAAAAATTGGTGTGTGTGTCTGACACTGTTTTCAATCTCCCAAAGCATTTGTAAAGGTAAGTAATGATTTATTTAATTTAGATAGAGACTTGTTTGCTCTATGGAGAATATTTGGAAGCAGATAGTTAAGTTTCAGTAGTGAAATTGAATGCTTGTACATAGGTCCTGTGTTGTGTTTCTAAAATGTTATTCAAAAAAGGATTTTGGGTGCAAATCAATGGTATTTTCATTTAGCCCTAATTTATGATTGCCTTGTGCAGCCGGTGCATCACTTTAAACATGGGAAATAAGTGTCGCTCTTGTGGCGCAAGGCCTTCATAAATAAGGCCCTGAGTTTGTTTGCTGTTGGTTTGTTTTTTGCTTTTTGATAATGCTTGATATCAACATTTGCAAGATAGAGGATTTGTATTTTGGGAAACAATGAGGTTTCAAAAGTGATATTGAGTGGTTGTACATAGGATCTTTGCTGTGTTTCTAAAATGTTATTCCAAAAACGATTTTGGGTGCAAATCAATGGTATTTTCATTTGGCCCTTATTTATGATTCCCTTGTGCAGCCGGTGCATCACTTTAAACATGGGAAATAAGTGACGCTCTTGTGGCGCAAGGCCTTCATAAATAAGGCCCTGAGTTTGTTTGCTGTTGGTTTGTTTTTTGCTTTATGATAATGCTTGATATCAACATTTGCAAGATAGAGGATTTGTATTTTGGGAAACAGTGAAGTTTCAAAAGTGATATTGAGTGGTTGTACATAGGTTCTGCGCAGTGTTTCTTAAATGTTATTCAAAAAACGATTTTTGGGGAAAATCAATGGTATTTACATTTAGCCCTTATTTATGATTGCCTTGTGGCACCAGTGCGTCTCTTTTAACATGGGACGCACTCGTGGCGCAAGGCCTTCATAAATAAGGTCCTGAGTTTTTTTGTTGTTGGTTTGTGTCTTGCTTTTTGATAATGCTTGATATCAACATTTGCAAGATAGAGGATTTGTATTTTTGGAAATAGTGAGGGTTCAGTAGTGAAATTGAGTGCTTGTACATAGGATCTTTGCTGTGTTTCTAAAATGTTATTCCAAAAAAGATTTTGGGTGCAAATCAATGGTATTTTCATTTGGCCCTTATTTATGATTGCCTTGTGCAGCCGGTGCATCACTTTGAACATGGGAAATAAGTGACGCAAGGCCTTCATAAATAAGGCCCTGAGTTTGTTTGCTGTTCATTTGTTTTTTGCTTTTTGATAATACTTACTATGAACATTTGCAAGATAGAGGATTTGTATTTTGGGAAACAGTGAGGTTTCAAAAGTGATATTGAGTGGTTGTACATAGGTTCCGCGCAGTGTTTCATAAATGTTATTCAAAAAACGATTTTGGGGGAAAATCAATGGTATTTACATTTAGCCCTTATTTATGATTGCCTTGTGGCACCAGTGCGTCTCTTTTAACATTGGATTCACTCGTGGCGCAAGGCCTTCATAAATAAGGTCCTGAGATTTTTTATGTTGGTTTGTGTCTTGCTTTTTGATAATGCTTGATATCAACATTTGCAAGATAGAGGATTTGTATTTTGTGAAATAGTGAGGATTCAGTAGTGAAATTGAGTGCTTGTACATAGGATCTTTGCTGTGTTTCTAAAATGTTATTCAAAAAACGATTTTGGGTGCAAATCAATGGTATTTTCATTTGGCCCTTATTTATGATTGCCTTGTGCAGCCGGTGCATCACTTTAAACATGGGAAATAAGTGATGCTCTTGTGGTGCAAGGCCTTCATAAATAAGGCCCTGAGTTTGTTTCCTGTTGGTTTCTTTTTTGCTTTTTGATAATACTTGCTATGAACATTTGCAAAATAGAGGATTTGTATTTTGGGAAACAGTGAGGTTTCAAAAGTGATATTGAGTGGTTGTACGTAGGTTCTGCGCAGTGTTTCTTAAATGTTATTCAAAAAACGACTTTGGGGGAAAATCAATGGTATTTACATTTAGCCCATATTTATGATTGCCTTGTGGCACCAGTGCGTCTCTTTTAACATTGGACGCACTCGTGGCGCAAGGCCTTCATAAATAAGGTCCTGAGTTTTTTTGTTGTTGGTTTGTGTCTTGCTTTTTGATAATGCTTGATATCAACATTTGCAAGATAGAGGATTTGTATTTTGTGAAATAGTGAGGGTTCAGTAGTGAAATTGAGTGCTTGTACATAGGATCTTTGCTGTGTTTCTAAAATGTTATTCCAAAAACGATTTTGGGTGCAAATCAATGGTATTTTCATTTGGCCCTTATTTATGATTGCCTTGTGCAGCCGGTGCATCAGTTTAAACATGGGAAATAAGTGACGCTCTTGTGGCGCAAGGTCTTCATAAATAAGGCCCTGAGTTTGTTTGCTGTTGGTTTGTTTTTTGCTTTTTGATAATACTTGCTATGAACATTTGCAAGATAGAGGATTTGTATTTTGGGAAACAGTGAGGTTTCAAAAGTGATATTGAGTGGTTGTACATAGGTTCTGCGCAGTGTTTCTTTAATGTTATTCAAAAAACGATTTTGGGGGAAAATCAATGGTATTTACATTTGGTCCTTATTTATGACTGCCTTGTGGCACCGGTGCGTCTCTTTTAACATGGGACGCACTGGTGGCGCAAGGCCTTCATAAATAAGGCCCTGAGTTGCTGTGGTATAAACTTTAATATGTTGCAAATTAGTGTTTATATTGTTTTCTTTTTGTCATTACTTTGTTGTTTGCTAATAGTGGTTTAATGTGTTATTTTTTTCAGAACCACAGATTGAAATCAACATTTTAAAAGCAAGCAAAAATGCCATCAAGGCAAGTACTTCAAAAAACACCAGAAAAGCTACTGGTAAGACAATTAAGTCTTTTCTTCACAATTTATGTAGATCAAAAAGTAATGTTAATGGTAATAAGAAGATCCAGAAGCAGAGAACAAATCTAAAAAGGAAGGAGAGGCCCTCAAAAAATGTCTATATTGGAGCAGGAGATAAGACTATGGATAGCAATAGAAGGTTAAATCAATTTAGGGGCATTCGTAGATGAATGTTTCGCAATAGGGTAGTATTAAATTTGCTAAAAAATGAAAAGAAAGGTAAACAGAGAGCTACTTTTTACAAGAAAAAGAAAAGTGTAGAGAAGATTGTTGATCAGGCTTTTGAAGTTAAGAAAAAATTATTTATTTTAGTAATCAATAGAATTAGGATACTTAATAAGGCAATTGATGTTGTCAAATCGAACAGTAGATGGAAAAAAATTATTAATCGGACTAATTTTTGTGAAGTATTTTCTGGAGAATGGATGCATAGTTCAAGTTCAAAGCCATTTTTAATGAGGAGAGTTACTTTCAGGAAAATGATTAGGTGCATGCAGTTGACACCAGTGGTCGAGCATATGCGGTGAAAGATGGTTGTGTGATGGAAAAAGAGAAACTTGTGTCTAGAGATGCAGAAGAGGTGTTAAGTGATGAAGTATTAGGGAGATGTACTAAGGGTCCAGTGTACACATGGAAGTGCAGTAGTATGTGTAGTGTGCAACAGGATTCAATCGATTTGTTTCAAAATTTCTTACTACATATAGTAAGAAAAGTCTAAAACAAAAAATGAAGATCTTGCAAAAGTTAGATCCTTGCAGAGTGAGAGAAAGCACAGGTTTGCATGGGCATTCACTGGCTTGTCTTTCTAGAAAAGTATGTCAGAGTGTTTTTCATCATTTTAGGATGTTAGCAGTGCATCATAATAAGGTAAGGAAATTAGTGAGAAGGTTGTATTATGCAAAAAGTCCAGCACTTAAGCTTAAACAGTTAAACAGTGCTCTTTTGCATGGATCTGAAGTGGATGTGAAGACTATTTGTGAAGAAATTGAGTTTTGTTATTTTGGGAACAAAGAGGACAGTGTAGAAATGGATATAGTAATGGATGGTAATGTGGAAGACAATGTACAGATTTTAAGTACAGAAAAGTTTGACGAGGAAATTACCAAGTTTAAGGTGAAATCAAGTGAAAGGCCTAATTTAACTTGTGTGTGTTGTCGACGGACTCATTATAAGATTCGGAGTAAGTTATTTGTTGGTGGAGAATTCTTTTGATTTGAGTTTTGATCAGTGTATTTGTAATTATTGTTTGAAAAAATTAAATGAAAATAGAATGCCTGCTAAAGCTGCTCATAATAATCTTCAGTTGATAGATATTCCTTCTGAATTGATGGATTTAAATACTTATGAATCAATTTTGATTCAATGTGTCCATCCTTTTCAAGCTATTGTTCGCATGGAGCCTAAGATAGGGAAATTACCTCCTACAGATTTACAAAGAGGATTAAAGGGAAGAGTTGTTTATTTGCCTCTAGATGTCAAGAAAAATATTGATACAATTGGTGTAGAAAGAGTAGAAGAGGATCCTCTGGTTATTCTAGTTAATGGGGTTCCGACAAAGAGTAAAAAAATCAGGCAAGATTTAGTGGATGTTAGGAAAGTCAAAAAGGCAACGTTGTATTTGGTCAAAAACAATTAGTAAGATGTAAGTGTTTGAGCAGAGGAAACAGCTAAAGAAGAAGACAGTGATTGTTCAGTTGGCCAAATTGAAAAAGTTGATGTGTCTAGAAGTGAAGAAATATATGAACATTATACTGTTCATCCTTTGCATTCCAAAGAAGTAATGGGGAATGCAATTGACTTGTTTCAAATGAAAGCAGCAAAAGGAAGTCCCATTAGTGTATGAGAAGAAAGTTTGGAAGCTCGTTGTTTTCCACAGTTATTTCCAACAGGTCGTGGTGGACGATATGACGATCGACCAGTTCAAATTCCTGCAGCTGAATACCGGACTTTAAGATTATATGCTGAAGATCCAAGGTTTCGGCAATGCATTCCGTATTTGTTTCATCTACTGTATGAAAGTGATTTGTCTGGGCTTTCTTATGCAGTTCATCATATATTGAAAAGTGGAGTTCATCTGCAAAATGTTTCAGCAAGGGACTTTATGGAGAAAGTCAATCTGCAAGACAGTATTTTGGAATCTCAGCTAATCAATCTCATGGCATGTCAGCGTGGAACAAATGAGTATTGGTTCCGTCGTCATGGGGAATTGAAATGTATGCTAAGAAACTTAGGAACTCCTACATGGTTCCTCACTCTTAGCTGTGCTGAGTATGCATGGGACGACTTACTTCAATTTCTACGAGAGGCAAATGGAAACATACAAAATATAGAATTGAAAACACCTGGAGAACTGTGTTCTTTGGATCCAGTGAATGTTTGCAGATATTTTAATCATAGATTTGAAGCTAAGATGTCTTTTATTATCAACAAAAAAAATCCTCCCCTTGGAGAGGTTTTGGATTTCTTTTAGAGGAAGGAATATCAAGCGAGAGGTGCTCCTCATATACATATGCTGTAATAGATTAAAGATGCACCCAAATTTGGATTAGATTCGGATGAAACAGTAATGAGTTTCATTGAACAGTATTCAACATGTGCTGTTCCAAAAACTACTGAAGAAAACAGTTTAATGCAACAAGTTTTACGTTTTCAATCTCATCGTTGTGGAAAGTACTGTCGTCGAAAATTTAAAAACAAGGAAAAGTACTACACGAAATGTCGTTTTGCGTTTCCACGACCAGTGATTTCTAAGGGAAGAGTAAATTTCATTTTTTAGCAAATTTAATACTACCCTATTGCGAAACATTCATCTACGACATACTGTGACAAGGAAATCTCCCAAAAATACATATCATTTAAAAAGAAACGAAGAGTCCAAGTACATCAACGACTACAACCCAGTGATTTTGTCCATGTGGAATGCTAACATGGATATTCAGTTTGTTGCTGACAACTCTATTGCTGTGGCTCGATATGTGACATCTTACATCACAAAAAACAGAACTGAAGGAAATGTGGGAGGACATTTCATATGAAAAGAGTCTAAGCAAGAAATTATACAGTTTCAGTCTGAAGATGTTGTCGCATCAAGAAATTGGAGCATATGAATGTTCTGATCGGTTATCATCAGCAAGTCTCTATGCCAAATCAAGAACAATCATTTGGGTGAGTCTAGGTCTTGCTGCAACACGAAACCGAGTTTTGAAATCTGTACAAGAAATTGAATATTTGGCGGAGAAAGAACCAAGCAGTACAGATATTTTGAAGACAAATATGTTGGATACATACTATCCAAATAGAAGTACTCACCTTGAGAACACTTGTTTGTATGAAGTTCTGCAAAACTACAGTTATAAGAAGAACATCACAGAAGATATCAATAATGGAAAATATGCTGTCATTGGGTATGAAGGATATCTAGTGAAGCAGAGAAAAGGCCATTTGATTAATCATCAAAAATTGAGTTGCGAAGCTCCAGACAAAAGAGAATTTTACTATTTAGCTCTTTTGCAACTCTTTAAGCCATGGCGTACAGAAGAGGAACTACTTGGAGATTTTCTGTCTTATGAAGACTCTTTTAATGCAACTAAGGATACCATAGAATGTCCTGTTTTTCCAAATTATCTGCAAATGTTGAACGAAGAAATAGAGCAAGAAACCACAATTGCTGAAGAGATTGCTAGAGACAGTTCTCAAGACAGTCAGAGTTCTACTTCATTGAGTCAGGATCCACTAGGAGGACCAATTATCCAAAATGAAGCTGCAACTGCCATGGATGAGGTGGAAAGAGCTATGGAACAAGCTCAAGAGGATGGAGTTAACTTAGAAGATTTGATAAAGCAACTAAATGTTGAGCAGAAAAAGATATATGACGAAGTCACAGAACAGATTGAACATGGATTCAGACATGCTCATGTACATCATTTGAGCCTGTCCGACTGTACGTAAGTGGAGAAGCGGGAACAGGAAAAAGTTTTCTGATTAAAGCCATTTCAACTTATCTGCAGAAAAGGACTGATTCACCGCTGTCTTATGTTGTAACTGCTCCAACTGGTCTGGCAGCACATAACATTAAAGGGATTACTCTACATCGTTTACTGATGCTGCCAGTTGAGCATGATAATAAATTGCATTACAACAAGTTATCTGGAGATGCGTGTTCTGAAGTTTCAAGAGTCTTGAAGAAAATGAAACTTCTTATCATTGATGAAGTGAGCATGGTCTCAAATCTAATGCTTGCTTTTGTGCATTTGAGAATGCAAGAAATTCTTAGAACAGAGTATGATGTGTTATTTGGAGGAAAACACATTATTGTTTTTGGAGATCTATTGCAGTTGACTCCAGTAAAAGGACAACCAGTGTTTAAAATGCTCACGCATGAAGATACCAGGAAGTCCCTTGGAAGCATTGGAAACGTTAATATATGGTTACATTTTAAATATGCTGAACTGCTTCAAAATATGCGACAGGCAAAGGATGGAGATTATAAAAATATTCTACAAGATGTAAGAATTGGAAAAGTAAGTGAGCTTGGGAAAGAAGCTTTACATGCTCGATTAATTTCAAATTTGTATCCAAATGAAAACATTCTGCCAGAGAATATTTTTTAAAAAATAACTGAGAAGAAATCTGGGATATGTTTGATGCCAACTCTGCAAGAATGTTCCATCTTCAACAACAAAATGTTAAAGTTAGAAAATGAAGAGATTGTGAAACTGGAAACAATAGATAAAAGAGAGCATATGGGTGCAACAATTGTTTTGTCAGAAAATTTGAAAACAAAATTGGATTCATTAGAGAAAAGTATTTCTAAAACAGCTGGTTTTGAAAAGACTCTGAATGTGTGTTTAAATTGTCGTATCATTTTGAGAAGGAATTTAAATGTTGAAAGAGGTCTGGTAAATGGAGCAATGGGTTATGTTGTTGATTCTGTGAAATATAGAAATAGAGATGGAATTGAATTTTTAAAAATAAAATTTAATGGTATTGAGGAAGTACAATAAATCAGTCGTTGTTCTGCTAGATTTTTACTTGAAAAATACTTATATGTTCGCCGAAAACAGTTTCCTGTTTGTTTAGCATATGCAGTAACAATTCATAAATCTCAAGGTTTAAGTGTAGATTGTGCTTTGGTGAACATTAGAAGATCTGTGTTTAAAGAGGGTATGGCATATGTGGCATTATCCCGAGTCAGAACTTTATCAGGATTGTACTTGATTGAGTGTGATGAGACAAAGATTTGTGCTGATCTAGATTGTGTTAAAGAATACAATAGGTTAAGAAGAGAGTATGCTCCACATTTGCCTCAATATCCTCTGTTTGCAAAACGTGTGGTAGGCCGAAAAAGAAGAAATGAGAATAATTGCAGTGAGGTAGTAGCAAAAAGACAAAAAGTAGATGAAACTGTAATTCAAAACAGAAAGAAAAAGGATTGTGATGAAAATGTTGTTGGATTTCAGTTTGAAAATAGTTCTGGTGTCAACTGCTATGCTAATGTAGTGGTTAATGTTGTTTTTTTTCTTCAAACTTTACAAGAACAGATTGTTGAAAATCGGGATCAAAGATTGTGTGGTTTATTGAATTCTGTGTTTGAGAAATGTAGCAGTGATAGAGCAAAAATAGAAAGTGTAACAGAAATTCGAAATATTTTAGATATGTGTTCTGGTCAAGATAAATTTTCACAGAACATTCAGCAGGATTGTCAGGAATTTTTAATGTATATGTTTGGTGTTTTGGAAGATGAAGGTGTAGATGTAGATAATCTTTCCAGCCTTTCTTATCAATGGCAGCATGACTGCCACAATTGTAGTTCATCAAGTAATACTAGAATAGACACTGAAAGATTTATATATTTGACTTTACCAAACTGTAAATCAGTGTCATTTAAAAATCTAGTTAAAGCAGCAGATCATAATATGGTGTTTACCCAATGTAAGTGTCCAATGCTATCCACATTATTTATACAAAATTATGGTCAGTATATCATTTTAGTTTTCCAACGATGTAGACCTGATTGAACTAAATTGACAACTTGTATCAAAAATTTTGTGGCTTCTCAGTTATCAATTTCAGGAAGAACCTTTACAACTGAAGCTATTATTTATCATGACGGTCCTTCGACAACATCAGGACATTATACATGCTACTTAAAATGTAAAAAAGGTTGGACTTACTGCAATGATTCTCATTTGACTTATAAACAACGTTTGCTTTATGACTTTAAAAATTCTTCCCTAGTGTTTTTAAAACCAAAGTTTTAGTAAAGGGAATTGGCCTTTGAAGACGGGAATAGTTAATAAAAGTTAGTTAGTTAGTTAATCTAATGTTTAAAATTATTTATCTCATATAGGTACTGTAAGTGGATCTCATAGTAAAAAATACTTATATATCTGACACAATTTGGCCGTAAGGAAAGTGTAAGGTATGAAGTTCTTAGATCTTTTTTCATAGGAAGTCGATGAAATGGAAGTTATAGAGCACAGCAGACTTTTTTTCCACCAAAAGGACCTTCACTATCTTCTATTTGGCCTTACGGAAAAATAAGTGAATCAAAAATTAGTGTACATATATGAGTTGTAAGTTTGTATGGGTTTTTTTAAACACAATCTTTTAGATTGTGGTTTTTTTTCACGCTGTTATATGATGAAGAGTTTGAAGTCACTAATTTAAGTGAAATTCAATATATTCTGAGAACAGCAAAAATAAACAATGTAACATATTGTAGAAGTTATTCTATAGTTTGCATTGTGTAATTTATATTGTATTCACATTGTCTCACACTCATTTTCCCTTTTCACCCTTATTTAGCTCTCTTTACTCATTTACACTGCCTTTTTTTAACTTTGTTTCATCGCTGTTCCTTTACTCCACTTCATTCACAACTCCTCAATCCAATTTGAACTGTCTGCATTTCCTGTCTCCCTTCCACCACTTTTTATCTTTCTCACATTCTCTCAGTACCACTGCTTTAGTTTTCTTCCCCTCTCTTTCTTTCTTTTTCTCCTTTATTCTTTTTCCTTTCTCACTCATTGTACTGTAGTTCACTCAGTCCTTCCCTTTGTTTTTCTGTGTACTTACTCTCTCACTCCTTTTTCATCCATCGTTCTATATTAACCTCATTCCCTTCATCCCTTCACTCTGTGACTCCCCTTCACTCACTCTCAGTCATCTTCTATTCCTCTTTCTTATTAATAGTTCCTCATTTAGACTCCTCTCCTTTTCACTCATTTTCCTTTTACTTTCTTATCTTTCCTGATTTAGTTTTGGTATCTCACATTCTTTTAGTATCTTACTTACCTTTAGTAATTTGTTCTCTTTCTATTTCTTTTTCCCTCTTTTTTCTCTTTCTACATTACTTTATTTCTTTTTTTGTATCCTTCACTATTGCTTTATTTCTTAGTAAACTTTTTTAGATTTTTTACCTCTTGACCTGTTTCTTCTATTTTTAAATATATATTTTACTAATAATAAATTGTTTTTTCTTTTGTATTTCATAGATTCAAGTAAGTTTTCATTAATTATATGGTAAGTGTGTCTACAAAATGTAGTCTGTCATCACCCTTTGCTTTAACCTCACTACTTTTCTCTCACCCTACCTCACCCCTGTTTCCTTACTCTGCTTCCCTCACTTATTCTTATCCTCCATGTTTACTTCTCTTTTCCTTACTTTCCTACCACATTCAACTTCTTTCAGTGCCCCTGCTCATCCACACTCCTTCACTTACCTTTTTTACTGGTTCACTTAGTCCCTTTCTGACACTCCTTCCTTTACTCTCTCTCTTCTTTCTCTCTGTCACTCCCCATGTCTTACCCTTATTCACTTTTATCCACCCTCTTTCACTCCTCTTTACTTACACTCACTGCTATTTTCTTTCCCTCCGTCACTACTGTTCCTTTTCTCTGGTTCCGTCACTACCTGTCATTCCCCATACTTAACTCTCCTTCCTTTTACTTTCATCACCCATTCACATTCTCCCAGAACCTCTGCATTCATTTTCTTCCTCTTTCTTCTCTTCTTTTGCTCCCTTATTCATTTTCCTTTTCTCAGTTACTTCCTCTTACACCTTTTCTCTGTTTTACTATCTATTACACAGTCCCTCTGTGTTTCTCCCTCTAGCTCTCTTTCTCTTTACACCACTCTCTTTGTCCCCATTCCTCATGCTCACTCCTTCATTATTTCTTTTTTTCTTTTTTTTTTAAGTGCCCTGACGGAACGCGCCCCGGTACGCGCACCGGCACGCTCACCGGTTCGCGCACCGGGAGCGCTCCAAAGTGAAATATAAAAAAAAATGAATATACTTTAAAAAAATATATTATATTAATATACAATATAGGGTTCATTTTTAGAAAAACATACCTTTCTCAGCTATAGACATTTGCGAAAAAATAACCTTAGAAATTCACTAAAAAAACATAGGTATGAAGCCCTATAAAAAGTTAGGAATTAGCAGTTAAAAAACCTATGAAATTCACAGAAAAAACCAAAGGTTTCACACCAGTTATAGTTAGGAATTAGCAGTTAAACAACCTGTGAAATTCACTGAAAAAACGATAGGTTTCACACCAGTTATAGTTAGGAATTAGCATTTAAAAAACCTATCAAATTTACTGAAAAAACCATAGGTTTCACACCAGTTATAGTTACCTGGAAATTTTACTGACATAAAACCATTGAAATTTCCACGTTATAGTTAGTTGGACTCACTATAACTTGCGCATGTATTGCACTGCTGATGACATCACATATTACATCACTCATGACATGGTCAGTGATATCACTCATGACATCACCGATGACACCATCCTTGTGACAGAGAGACTGACCTCCTTTCACTGTAAAGTAACCCTTGAAACACATATTGAAAAATAAAAACTAACATTTAAAAAAAGTGGACATACCTATACCAGTTACAACAACCAATTCAGTAATTCCACCATTTATAGACAAATCCACTCATTCACCAACACTTCTATATAGTCACTCATACATATACTCACTCATCATATGTAGTGAGACACCTATACATCCGTTAACACACCGACAGTCTTCCAAAAGTTGCTCACACACATACTCACACATGCAAATAAACTATTGAACATCCATTTATTTGAATATACAGCTATACATACACTACCACCTTACTTCTAAAGAAACTTACACACTCTTACTCTCTTAAACAATCACTTAAAGAAACACATACTTATTAAAACAAGAACTCTTTCAATCTCTCACTCTCACATATACTCACTTATATACACCAATACTCACATATACTAGATTAAAACATATGTAGTTACTGATAAAGACACTAGTGAGACAGTCATTCACTTACTAACACATACATATACACACTCACTCACCCATACAGTCCGGCACATATGCTGTCTTCATATGGCCGGGATGCCGTCACCCCCTCCCAACACAATCCCCAAGGATGGGAGAAGTCGGACACAGGTTGAACTTTTGGAAGGCGGGAGGGAGTACAATTTTACATTTATTACATTTCGATGAAGACATGTTCTTTGGCTAACCTTAACCGATCTCTAATACAAAGGTTTCCTAGCCGAGTCTAACATCCTGCAAATGCATACATTCTAAATTAAAATTGTACATCCTAGCATTAAGGGCCAACGGCAAGGTCTTAACCGGTGTCAGATCCCTACTACCAAAACTCTCGCCCTCACGGTGTGAGTGGCGCATGCGCAGAGGACTCTACCCTCGTTGCCAACTGTAACTTCCCTTGTCGTGGTGGGGGCCCCCTTTCCACTCGACGCCATCTTAGAGGTCGTCCGAGTTCCCGTGTGAGGTATCTGTAGGAAGGACAGCGTGGACTCCCCCCCCCATCCCCACACTCTCTATCCGCCGTCGCGGATATCCGGCCCCCGGTAAATTAGTAGGAGGGGCATCTAGCCGCCTCCCCCCCTGGAAGGGTCCTATGGCCGTCTCCCCCTAGGCGACCCATCCTTAGTGGGTGCCGCCTCCCCATGGGAGGGGCCAATGGCCGCCTCCCCCCGGGCATTCCCATCCATTCTGGGTGGCGCACCCCTCTAGGGACCTTGAAATTACTGCTCACCGATCATGACCTTACCGCCCGACCAAAAATAAATACGACAGTTGTTTACCTACCAAGGAAGAAAAAATTCTGACATTGCCTTGACGTGTCATCGACTGCTCACTCCTACAAAGGAAAAAACATTATCCTACAGGCAGAAGTCACATCCTTAACTTAAACATTCCTTTACTTTCTACAAAGGAAAAAAGGCCTATCTTCAGCAAAACTTTATTAAAAACAAACATTGCCATAAGGGGCTGGTGGGTGGGTCAAAATTGCTGCTTGTTCCGTCGAGGGCTCACGAGCAACGAGTGGGTGCAGCCTTCAGAGCACAGGAACAAGAGGATGCTTCTTCGGATTCCCGCTCTATTTATCCTTCTGCGGGAGGGCGTGTACCCTCCTCCGGTACGCCTACTGGGCGTGGTCTTCGGTGTAGGTGTCTAGGACAACCCCTCTTGGGCGGGAAAAGGCGCGCCCCGGCTATGCCGCTTCGGGCATACCAGCCGAGCCACACCCCCCGCCCAAAATGGTTTCCCGGGGGGATCGGGGCACCCAGCCATACGTTCGGTGGGACCGAGTGGTCGCCCCTTTCCATATGGCCGGGATGCCCGTCACCCCCTCCCAACACAATCCCCAAGGATGGGAGAAGTCGGACACAGGTTGAACTTTTGGAAGGCGGGAGGGAGTCACCCTCCCGGCCGTATTTATTAAAATATGAAACAAAATTTAAAACATTAAATAAAAGTTTCATAATCATGTACAATTTTACATTTATTACATTTCGATGAAGACATGTTCTTTGGCTAACCTTAACCGATCTCTAATACAAAGGTTTCCTAGCCAAGTCTAACATCCTGCAAATACATACATTCTAAATTAAAATTGTACATCCTAGCATTAAGGGCCAACGGCAAGGTCTTAACCGGTGTCAGATCCCTACTACCAAAACTCTCGCCCTCACGGTGTGAGTGGCGCATGCGCAGAGGACTCTACCCTTGTTGCCAACTGTAACTTCCCTTGTCGTGGTGGGGGCCCCCTTTCCACTCGACGCCATCTTAGAGGTAGTCCGAGTTCCCGTGTGAGGTATCTGTAGGAAGGACAGCGTGGACTCCCCCCCATCCCCACACTCTCTATCCGCCGTCGCGGATATCCGGCCCCCGGGAAATTAGTAGGAGGGGCATCTAGCCGCCTCCCCCCCTGGGAGGGACCTATGGCCGTCTCCCCCTAGGCGACCCATGCATAGTGGGTGCCGCCTCCCCGTGGGAGGGGCCAATGGCCGCCTCCCCCCGGGCGCTCCCATCCATTCTGGGTGGCGCCCCCCTCTAGGGACCTTGAAATTACTGCTCACCGATCATGACCTTACCGCCACAGGCCGGATAGTTGACCGACTATCCGGCCCCCCCTACTCCTCCTAAAGGTCATGCTTCCTCAAGCCCCTTAGCCATGCTATGAAGTCTCCTATGAGTAAATTATTTCCCTCCCTGGACAGGTGAACCCCATCATTCAGATACATGTGATCACCCCGAATACACCTGTGAGGAATGCTATGCAACTGCGAAGAGCGAAACAATGTACCAATTTTATTGTTAACCCTTTTCACCGAATGGTTCAGCGCTGACACCGAAAGGCCCCCCCCGCCATACCTTCCTGGGAATCATGTGGGACCAGGCAATCGTGCACCCCGGGATTCTTTTAGCCAGCCAGCTAACAGCAGACAAAATTTGTTCAAACAACACATCTACCCAGTGTCACCAAGTCATTGCCCCCCAGGTGTACTATGATTACAGATGGCGGTGACCTTTGCCGCCCTAAGAGACCCTCAACAAATGATTTGAATTGGTCAAAACAGAGCCCGCCCTTCCCATGGAAGGCCACTCTGTACCCGTATTCCCCAGCTGCATGAGTCGCGTCACCTGCTTTGAATACGTCCCCGGCGCGCCTCACATATGAGTGGCCCACGACCCATACCACTCTCACTCCAGACGGTGGTCCTTGACCGCTGGTCTCCTGCTGCTGGGTCGACTGCAAATTCTGCCCCACGTGACAGGCTCGCGAAACTGTAATTCAAACAAAAGACAAGAAGCGTGAGTGCATGTCAATTGACTTTACAACATGTGCAATCGCACATACCTTTTGAAGCAATTCGAGGACCATCGTCCCAACTGCTTCACTTCCTCCGCACTCTGTCCCCTGGCTGTAGCTTCGGTAGCAGCCCCTATCCTAAAGGAGTGGGTCCCAAAATCACACGGGTCCATGCCCGCAGCAGTGATTGTCAGTGCTAGCACCCTCTGGAACCTCGTCAGTGGGATGCCATCCTTGTGCCTCAGCAAACTCCCCCCCCATATAGCCGGCCTTAGTGCCAAGTATTCCTCTATACACTTTATCGGGCAGGTGGGGGACCCTCGCGCGCGCTGCACGACAACACTATTTCCCATAGCCCCCTGGTCGGTCTTGGACCTGGCTATCGAGACAACCATCGAATCACCCCTAATTTGGGCGTGATCCCTGCACAAACCTCCCTCAACGTCTTTCTTATTCTTTGCGACCAGTTTGCTCACCCGCATAGCTCCATGGAATGCTAATGCGAAAGCTGCCCGGAACACAACTGCTTCGAAGTGGGAGGAGCATATCTCGTCTAGTTTCGCTACAAGTAGAGACAACCTGTCTAAGCCAATCGGGCGCCTCGCATCTTGCTTGCGACCCTCGAGGCGCTGCCAGCCGCGAAGGGTCTTCTTAACCAAAAAGGAACCCGTTGGGTCTTTTATGCCATGCACCTGCGCCATGAATGAAATGGCCGCCCTATGCCTACTGGCCGTTGCCGCTGATCGGCCTTCTCTGTGAAGCGCTACCAGGAACCCCAGGAAGGATTCCTCCTGACCCCAGCTCCGACTCCCTGTCGGACGCAAAAATGTGCAATAGGAACGAAACGCTCCTTCCTATGCCTTCCTTGTCCTGGGGGCTAAGCTTGCTGCCACGAGGTCTTGTAATCCGGGGCACGGATTAGCCATAGTGCTTCGGGGAATGGTGCCGCCACTAGGTCCGCTGTAGGTAGATAAGCCCTGAACGCCTGCATATGTGAACAAGAGAGCGCATCAGCTACATGATTCAGTACGCCCGGCACATGTTTCGCCCTGAACTGTACATTCAGTCTCATGCAAAGCAGCACAACTTCTTTCAACAATCTCAAGATCAATTTGCAGCGTGCCGCCTGTTGGTTAATGCATTCGACAACAGTCATATTATCAGACCAAAACACCACTGAGCGGTCCCTGAAGTCGTCTGGCCATGCCATCAGAGCAACCCAAATGGGGAATAACTCCAAGAACCCAATGTTACCTGTGAGGCCACCACGTCGGCCATGTTTGCGCCGACCATCGATTACCAAAGATGGCGCCAAATCCCACGCCCCCCGCTGAGTCAGTCCACAGACCTAGTTCATCTGAAGACGCTGGCGGCCTGTTCCACACGACTCGACCGTTGAAGTCCGCCAGAAATGCCAACCAAATGCGCATATCCTGGCGAACCTCTGCCGACAGTCTCGTACGGTGGTGTCCCTCTTTGAGACCAACCATAGCTTGTGCAATAGAGCGTGAGAAGGGGCGGGCCATTGGTATCACCCTCAAGGCAAAGTTAAGCTGACCCACTGTTTGTTGTAACTGGTGCAGGGTCACTTTCTCCTTGCCCAGGCATTGCGTCAAGGAAGCCCTAAACTTGGCCACTTTTTCCATCGGTAAACGGAAACATCCCTCCACCGAATCGAGCTCAATTCCCAGAAACTCCAGTGAAGTAGATGGTCCAACCGTCTTACCTGGTGCCAATGGGACTCCAAACGCCCTCATGAGGATGCAGAAGTCATGCAGCGCCTGCGCACATTTCGTATCGCCGGCTGCTCCCAAGAACAGGAAGTCATCAAGATAGTGCATAACATGCCTATGCCCTGTGGCCTCAGTGAATGCCCACTCTAAAAAACAGCTGAACATTTCAAAATAGGCACAAGAAATGGAGCAACCCATAGGCATGCATTTATCCATGTAATAACTCCCTTGAAATGCAAAACCTAGCAAGCGCTGATCCTGTGGGTGTACCGGGAGCAACCGGAACGCCGATTCGATATCTGATTTCGCCATCAGCGCCCCGGGCCCAGGCGATTTAACATGGCCACGGCATCATCGAACGATGCGTACCGCACTGAACAAACTTCCGGGTCAATGGCCTCGTTCACCGAGGAACCCCTTGGAGCAGACAGGTTATGAATAAGTCTAAACTCCCCTGGGTCTTTCTTCGGGACAACCCCTAACGGGGAACTGATGAACTCCGCCACCGGCGGGCGATGAAAAGGCCCTGCCACTCGCCCTAAGCTGACTTCTTTTACAATTTTCCTCTCTGCCACGCTTGGGTTGTGCTCTACCGATAACTGGTTTTTACAAAAGGAGTCCCCCCGAAAATCCCCCGCCGGGATGCGGAAGCCGTGTAAGAATCCCTTTCTCAACAGCCCAGCGGATACATGATCAGGGTATTTGTTCAACCAAGGAGTCATAGCCATGAGATCAACGGGTGTAGGCAATCGGTCACAACGTTCTACCTCACTCCTGCTTGGACCCTCCTTTACCTCCTGTCCCGCTATCTTTAGATCTACATTAACTCTCCGGGTGTGAGGAATTCCCACAGCCCGCACACACATGCTTGAACCTACATGTTCCCTGCGGTCTGTTACAGTTGTCTCGATTGAAGCCCCAACAGACCCCACGCTTGCCGCCATTCCCGCCGGTCTTAGGCTGGTAATCCCCACCGGCGCCCGCTCGAAAGGGCACCGTGGGCTTTTGGCGGACGACCCCTGACCCACTCCCGCCTGGCGAGGATGTACCTGCCGCCCCTGGCAGGAGCTGCTTGTGCCATGACACCGAGTCCAGGCAATCCCACGTCAGAGTAGCATCATATTCTTTCGCTTTCCGGAATTTCATGTCATAACCTTTCCATTCCTCCTCATACATTGCATAAATATCCATAATACGATTTTGATAGCAAGACAATTCAGTCAACACCTCGGGTTTACGTTCCCCCATAACTGCAGTAAATATAGAAAAGGCCTTAACCCAGTTCGTTACTGTCTCATCCACCCTGAATTCCGCCATCTTGGCGCGCCAGACGCTCGGGTGCCACAAATCCTTCTGGGTTTTAGCATATTCCATCTCGCGATGGTCAGTTAATAATGAAAACATGTTACCATATTTGTCTCCCCATATTAACTCTTTCGTGGCCATAGGGATGTGCTGTGCCACCTTCTCCCGCCTCGAGGGTAATGAACCCTCCCCCGCCATTGGCAAAGCGAGCTTACCCAGTTCGGCCGTTGTTCCCGCCGTCTTCTCGTGACCAACTGCAGGTCCTACCGGTGCCACCTGTGGGGAAACAAGAGGAACATTCGCCTTTGCGGCATCTCTAACTGCCGCAATTGCTCGATTAGTAGTCTGGCCTCTTCGGCCGGGTCTCCAGGGGCCACTGCGCCCCCTGCCTTCTTCTTGAGCCATGCTGCCAATTCGGGAGGCATTTCCTCATCATTAGCGGGAGTAATCACAACCGGGATCGGCTGACCCGCATCTGGGTTTGGTACCGGGTTGTCTGCCGGCGTGACGGGGGTGACTGGGGGTACCTCAGGAACCGGGACCTCCCCAGAAACCGCCCTCCTCTTGACCCGCTTCCCCCTACCCTCGGGAACGACTCCCGGCAAGGCCGGGCCTATTACCTTCTTAGGGCGACCTGAATTGCTCAAGGCCGCCAACTGTTTCTTAACCTCCGACAAACCTCGACTGATCGAATCAACTTTTCCGAGCTTTCGGTCCATGCCAGCCATTCGGTTCGACAACAGGCGTAATACCTTCTCCATCTCGGAGCCCCTTCCTGCTTTCTTGCCAGCCATGGTTTCGAGTATTCTGCTCTTGGTCGATCACGAGGTCCTGGATCCTTCGTACTCCAAATAACTGAAAGAGAAACAACAAGATTACAAGTTCTCAAAATTGCTGCTTGCTCCGTCGAGGGCTCACGAGCAACGAGTGGGTGCAGCCTTCAGAGCACAGGAACAAGAGGATGCATCTTCGGATTCCCGCTCTATTTATCCTTCTGCAGGAGGGCGTGTACCCTCCTCCGGTACGCCTACTGGGCGTGGTCTTCGGTGTAGGTGTCTAGGAAAACCCCTCTTGGGCGGGAAAAGGCGCGCCCCGGCTACGCCGCTTCGGGCATACCAGCCGAGCCACACCCCCCGCCCAAAATGGTTTCCCGGGGGATCGGGGCACCCAGCCATACGTTCGGGGGGACCGAGTGGTCGCCCCTTTCCAAAACACATACAAACAGTGAGTCAGTCATTGATGCATCTGTGTGCTAAGTAACACCCCCACCAAATAATACAGACATTTATACTGATACTAAAAAAAACATCTAATAAGCCATAGAAACACACATGTAGCTACTCACCAACCCATGCACCCACTTATATACAAAGTGAAACACTGACACAAACATTTAAATATTGAAACAATACTCGCTAATATATGTATTCACTATGATACACTTAATAAGCCAGTTACCCAATCATTTTTTTTTTAAACATCCATTAAGACACTTATTTAAACATTTATTCTTCCATTGACCTTTACAAATACATATATAAAACAAATTTATTTTTCAGAAAGAAACACATTTAATGGATGGTGTCATCAGTGATGTCATGAGTGATGTCAATGACCATGTCATGAGTGATGTAATATGTAATGTCATCAGCAGAGCATTACACGCGCAAGTTATAGTGAGTCCAACTAACTATAACGTGGGAATTTCAATGGTTTAATGTCAGTAAAATTTCCAGGTAACTATAACTGGTGTGAAACCTGTTTTTTTCAGTGAATATATATATACACATACATTAATATATATACACATATACATATATATATATATATATCATCAAACAAAGAATTACCCTTTTAGATGAGCCGCACACAGGTGGATAATTCTTCGTATTTATTTCTGGAAGCAGCAACTCGGAGTCATGGCATCTTGCAACATATAAAAATGCTGACGCGTTTCGTGAACACCTTCACTTTTTCACAGGCATAATGGTTCGGAGCAGCTGCAGAGCGTTCTTATTGTCTTTAAGGTACCCGCCCAGTGGCTATGGGCAAAGCCTCATGGTACCTGTAGTGTGTTCCCTCAGTGGGGTGTTGTGCGCTTTCATCATTGCAGCAAATTAGACCGCAGTGGGTTTGCAAACAATGTTCATGCACCACCAGGCTGCTGTGTAGAACTTCCGATACGACCTCCTGTCCTTAAAAAATGCTTTGTAGCGTCCATTACAGGCCGCTGCTCTGCGGCGGGGCTCAATCCCCGACTGGGTGAGCCGGATTATATCATCAAACAAAGAGTTACCCTTTTAGATGAGCCCCACACAGGTGGATAATTCTTCGTATTTATTTCGGGAAGCAGCAACTCGGAGTCATGGCATCTTGCAACATATAAAAATGCTGACGCGTTTCGTGAAGACCTTCACTTTTTCACAGGCATAATGGTTCGGAGCAGTTGCAGAGCGTTCTTATTGTCTTTAAGGTACCCGCCCAGTGGCTATGTGCAAAGCCTCATGGTACCTGTAGTGTGTTCCCTCAGTGGGGTGCTGTGCGCTGTCATCATTGCACCAAATTAGACCGCAGTGGGTTTGCAAACAATGTTCATGCACCACCAGCATGCTTTGTGGAACTTCCGATACGACCTCCTGTCCTGATGAATGCTTTGTAGGGTCCATTACAGGCCGCTGCTCTGCAGCGGGGCTCAATCCCCGACTGGGTTAGCCGGATTGTATCATCAAACAAAGAGTTACCCTTTTAGATGAGCTGCACACAGGTGGATAATTCTTCGTATTTATTTCGGAAAAGCAGCAACTTTGAGCCATGGCATCTTGCAACATATAAAAAATGCCGACGCGTTTCGTGAACACCTTGTGAATACACCAGTGAATACCTACTGGCGGTCGCCAGTAGGTACATATAGTTAGGACCTAGTAACCATAGGAAATCCCCAACATTCTATTGGGAATAACTTTAGCGCTGATTGAGGAATCCGCGTGCAATTTTCCTTAAAATTGCTGCGCTCCGCACCTTCCCTGAAAGTTTCGGGGGGATTCGTCAAGCGGGGGCCGAGAAAAAAGGGGGGTCCCAAAACCTGTTTTCCCCATGTAATTTCCATAGGGACCTTTAGACACGGCTACAGCCCGAACGGCTGAATGGAATTACACCAAACTTGGCAAAATGGTAGGGCCTGGTATTCAAATGTGCCTTTGCTATATTTGGTGAAAATCCCTCCAGTAGTTCTTGAGAAAATTGAATTTGAAATTTTTCAAATGGCATTTTCTATGGAACCTTTAGACACGGCTACAGCCCGAACGGCTGAACAGAATTACACCAAACTTGGCAAAATGGTAGAGACAGGTATGCAGTAGTGCCTTTTCTATATTTGGTGAAAATCCCTCCATTAGTTGCTTAGAATATTGATTTGAGCAAATTATATATCTATATGCGCTCAACATTCTATTGGGAATAACTTTGGCGCCGATTGAGGAATCTGTGAGTAATTTTCCAGAATTTTGGCCAGCTCCGCTCCGCTCCTTCCCTAAAGGTTTCGGGGGGATTCGTCAAGCGGGGGCCGAAAGGGGGGTCCCAAAACGTGTTTTCCCATGTTCATTTCCATATCCATAGGGACCTTCAGACAAGGCTACAGCCCGAACGGCTGAATGGAATTACACCAAACTTGGCAAAATGGTAGGGCCTGGTATTCAGATGTGCCTTTACTATATTTGGTGAAAATCCCTCCCGTAAGTCTTGAGAAAATTGAATTTGAAATTTTTCAAATGGCATTTTCTATGGAACCTTTAGACACGGCTACAGCCCGAACGGCTGAACGGAATTACACCAAACTTGGCAAAATGGTAGAGACAGGTATGCAGTAGTGCCTTTTCTATATTTGGTGAAAATCCCTCCATTAGTTGTTGAGAATATTGATTTGAGCAAATTATATATCTATATGCGCTCAACATTCTATTGGGAATAACTTTGGCGCCGATTGAGGAATCTCTGAGTAATTTTCCAGAATTGTGGCCAGCTCCGCTCCTTCCCTGAAAGTTTCGGGGGGATTTGTCAAGCGGGGGCCGAAAGGGGGGTCCCAAAACGTGTTTTCCCCATGTTAATTTCCATAGGGACCTTCAGATACGGCTACAGCCCGAACGGCTGAATGGAATTACACCAAACTTGGCAAAATGGTAGGGCCTGGTATGCAGATGTGCCTTTGCTATGTTTGGTGAAAATCCCTCCAGTAGTTCTTGAGAAAATTGATTTTGAAATTTTTCAAATGGCATTTTCTATGGGACCTTTAGACACGGCTACAGCCCGAACGGCTGAACGGAATTACACCAAACTTGGCAAAATGATAGGGACAGGTATGCAGTAGTGCCTTTTCAATATTTGGTGAAAATCCCTCCAGTAGTTGTTGAGAAAATTGAATTTGAGCAAATAATATATCTATATGCGCTCACCGTATGCGCACCGTACACGTACGTGCGCGTACCCTTACATCCGCGAGCGAGTTTCTGATTGGCTGGCAGTCGACTGTCAACATTCCAAACTGTCCAATCCAGGAAGTGTTGGCCACCATCTTGTTTTTCAGGACAACTGAGGCACAATAGAGCCCAAAACAAGAGTGTAAAACACGAAAAGGGGACAGGGTAGAGACCCCCCAACCCTCTAGCCCTTCTCAGGGGGTCCCAAAAGGACCCCCAAGGGCAAAAGAAATTTCTAAAAAATTGCGGGGTACGCGCACCGTATGCGTACGGTACACATACCGTGCGTGTACCCCGCGATTTAAAAAAATAAATAAACTTTTTTTGCACTTGGTAGTCCTTCTGGGACCCCCTGAGAAGGGCTAGGGGATCAGGGGGTCTCAACCCTGCCCCCTTTTCGCGTTTTCCACTCTTGTTTTGTGCTCTCTTGTGCCTCTCTTCTCCTGAGAAACAAGATGGCTGCTCAGGTGGTCCCAGAAGGATAATAACATATATAAACGTTATCCGCTAATAGAATTAGCATTTACAATACCTTTCAAATTTATTGAAAACAAATATGTAGTGGGCACTTCTGCTCATTGTGCCCATGCCTTAAAGTCACAAGGCATACTCGATAGGTTAAGCTTTAGAAGGAAGTATCCCCTCTCTCCTTTCTTAAGTTAGAAAGAACCTCTTCACCCTCCAGGACTGGTGAGTATTCTCCACACTCCCAGTTCCTTGTTTTTCAGGTAGTTTCAATCTTGGCCTGGAGGGGCTAAACCATGCCCCCCGTCTCCCATGTGACCAAGATAAAGCAATAAGCCCTGCCCTATCTGGCCCTTACTGGCTTTGATAGTCAGGCCCTCCAGATGCAGAGCCTGAAGTACCTCCTGGAGGTCATACAGGTGTTCGTCCCAGGTGGAGCTATAGACAGCTATGTCGTCCAGATAGGCCTCACAAAATGCCTCCTTCCCAGCTATGACCCTGTTGACCAACCTCTGAAAGGTGGCAGGGGCATGCTTCAAATGAAAGGGAATCGCTCTAAATTGGAAGGGACCCTCTGGTGTTGAAAATGCAAGCCTCTATATTCCCCCTCTGTCAGAGTACTCTACCAGTACCCTAATGTGAGGTCAAAGGTACTGAGGAAGTTGACATTTATGACGTATATTATCCACATGACATTGTAGAAATGTGTCATAACATTAACAGGAAGTGCATGTCATTTTAGAGGTTAGAGAAAATTAATTTTATTAAATGTGCAAAAGAGAAAAATGTTGCATATTTCTGTAGAAAACTCCCATTTCTGTTGTTCTTTGACTGTTAGGCCTCAATATTTTCCATATTTCCTTCCTTTTCCCTTTAATAAACAGAAATGCCTTTTTGTAAATACTGATTTAACATTATAATTGAACTGTAGAACCTAAAATCTTCATGAGATGTGCTGTTTGTTGCAAAATGTATTATTTCCTACCTCACGCCATATGATTGTTTCTTAGATAGTTACCTCTGCCACATGCTTATACTAAACAAGTATATTGCTGTAGATGATCTAACCAGGACATGCTAGATATTTATGTTTCAATGTAGGATTGCAAAAGTTCTGATGAGAACCTTCCTAGATGTATCTTTTTGTAATACGCTTCAGCAACATTCAAATAACAACATGTCGAAATAGATGTTTACTTTGGGAATCGAATTGAATCGAACCGTGATCTACTTCTAATAGTGATTTCCTGTTTTTCTGGTGCCTTTTGGAGACTCCATGCTGATCATAGCTACTGCTGTGATTATTTCCTTCCACCTGTGTTAACGGTTGCTACTGCAGCAATTAGGGAACTTGGCTGAGTTTAAAAAACTACTTATGGGGAGTTCAACCTCTTATAGCTATTAGTCTATTGATCCAAATTGTCTCTTGCTCTTTTCCAAATGGAATCTTAATGGGTTCTAGCTAGGATAAGTTGGGTCCTTTAGATTAAGATAGGAACTACTTCCTTTATGGAACATGCTGTTATTTTATGTGCTAATTCTAACCAAATTTTTCTTGATATTTCTGTAAACAGACTTATTAGATTAACCTAAGCACTTCGGCTGCAGTCTCTAACTTCACCAAAAAACTGGGCTCCAAACCCAGCGCGACTATGAAAAAAGATCTATAGCGCCAAAACGATCTCTGCCGCAACATACGGGGCAGGGGTGTGGGGTATAGTGCCAATAGCTTCCATCCAGAAGATAGAGAATGCCTTCCTTAAGGTGCTACATCGTTCCCTCCCTCATTCTCCAATTATGTTACCCACGTAGAGCTGGATATTCCCTATGTCTCTGACCTGGTGAGTCTAGCCTCGATTATGTTCTGGCTATCAATTTGGAAGAGAGACACAGTGGACCTTAACCAGTGCATCATTCAAAACTGCCTTTCACTGGAAAAAGCACATAAAGTTCCCTGGTTAGAGTACATAAAATCTACTTTGCACTCCCAAGGTGTACCTGAACTATACAAAAACCTGAGTTCCTGCTCCACCTTTTAAAAAAAGAGGCTAAATGAACTTTTTCTAACAAAGACAGTCTATGAGAGGAAGCAACCTCATTGTACAAGAACGAAAGAAAACTTTACAATCTTATTCCATCTCTAATGAAGGGTGAATATTCGTATTTGGAAGGTGTCAGAAACTAGGACCATAGGTTCATCCTTTTAAGGTTTCGTGGCAACCTAATACCCCTGATGCTGGGTTTTCCTGCTAAAAGGTATTCCTTTAACGACCTGTACCCATGCCCATGTGATAATCTTATCGTAAAACCTGACCTTCACCTCTTTTTCTTCTGTCACTTTTATAAGGAACAGAGAATTAAATGCATTTTACCTCTTTTAAGGCGGCACAATGTTAACCAATGTCGCATTGCCTTGTTTGTTTCTTAAGAAGCTTCATGATCTCCATGTTTGCTTCTGCGCAGCATCATTTCTTTGGGCTTGCAAGCAAAGAAGGCATTTTTTTATAATGATCAAGTGTATAAATCTTAAAGTATCTCCTCAAATGAGCACTATATATCTTAGGAAATTACATACCTGAACTAGGCCTGATGCCAGATATGGATTTGCACTCAGCCATATAAAACATTGAAAAGACTTGTATTTGATCCAAAGTATGGCTTTTTATTTCTAATTAATTATTTGATAACTAATTTACTAAATGGGTGTGCGTTGCATTTAACCTGATGTCCCTACTGCGTGTTTTCCACAAAATATTTGAGTTTAACCTGCTAATCGTCAACCTGAAGCTGTACAGAGCTGGTCTATGTGACACCGACTTTCATTCATTGATTTTAAACTAATTCTATTGTATTAATAAAAAAGATTTATTGTTTTTAATGTATACTTTTATGATCTATGCCCCCAATTTAGATCGAATAAAGTTTATTGATTGATTGAGACAAAAAACAGACTAAACTCTTAATGGGAAAATACAACTTTTAAAACTTCACCAAACCTCTCATCATTGTCAGAACATTAAAGACAATTAGCTGATGAATATTTTAGAAATGTATGTGGGTTGTACTCCATTCTAACACAGATGCACAGATTCATCTACTTTAAGAAGAAATTGGCGTTGAAATTGGAGCTTTAAGGTGGAGCAGTTTATTAAACTTTTTATGAGATTTCTGCGCTTGCAGTACTGGGATGGGGTGTGCGTCAGTCTTTGTGACAGAACTGAGACCTTTGTAGTCCACGCAGTCCATGCAGAACCTAAGTTCTGGAGTAGCACCAGTGGGGCAGCCTTGTTTACCAACACCATAGGGCTGGGACAGGGACTGTTGGAGGGCTCAATTACCCCTAACACAGGCATATTGGAGACTACCTCCTTGATGTTTGCCTAACCTTGTCTGACAGACTGTAAATCTTCTTTTTAACAGGCAGATAGTCTCCAGTGTCAATGCCATGGACACACATGTGTGTAAGTTCAGCGGTGATGGAAAACAGCGAGGCAAACTGCTCCAGAAACTGGCCACAGTCACTCAGCAGCTCTGGGATCAGACACCCTACACTGACTCATCGTGTTCCTGGGCAGACAGAAGGTCAAGGAGAGATTCACTCTTCTCTTCCACTCTTTCATCTGTCACCAGGAGCATGCTCACTTCGGACCTCTCAAAGTGCGGTTTGAGGCGATTCACATGTAACACCCTTAAGGGGGCCCTAGAGATTTGGAAATCCACCAAGTAAGTGGCCTTCCCCTTTTCTCTCCTTCACCTCAAATGGGGCTTTCCAGCGATCCTGGAAAGCTCTGTGCACATAAAACAAGGCCAAAATGACAATTGTTTAATTAGTAGAAGCAGAAATATTACATTTGAAAGATTTTCATAATAAATAGCACCAAAAGGTGTAAAGCGTCAACTGTGGATATCTGATCGCACGGGACACAAGTTCAGGCTGACCACGATGAAGAGAGGGCAGGGGTGAGGAAGCCAGATAGGCCCGCTGAACAAAGTACCTTCAATCCTGGGTTATGTTGCGAGGATCCATGTCAAAGATGCGTTGCCCTGCTGAAGCGAAGGGTCGATTTTGAGATGCGGCAAAGCTGCGGAGTGAGGTCCTCTTGTGTCACTGTCGAGAATCCTGTAGTCGGGGCTTGTGATACCAAGTCAGGTGCCAAGGATGTGTTGCATTGTGAGAACCTGCGAGGCTGTGATGCGGAATCCAGCATCATCATTGAGCCTACCCTTGACGAGGCATGTGTGGGCCTGCACCAAGGAGGCATCACGCAGTCAAGGCGATGCAGCGGTTGCAAAGAGCTGCTATGTGATTTGGGTCTTTGTGACGGGTCCAAACCATACAACAATGGCGATACATCAGTTCTGCTTGTGATTGCACTGCATCGCTTCTGCTGGATCCTAACTGGTATGCACCTTAGACCCACTACCATGGGTCCAGGACTGGGGTGGCACCACTTGGCAGTGTAGACTTACAGATGGCAGAGCCCAGATGCAGGTGCAAGGTTGTTGAAGCCTTCTGTCCCTGAGCCTCAAGTCAAGAGGCCAGACAACTACCCTTTGGAGTCACTCTGTGGTTCTGGGTTCAAGAGATGTAGTTCCAGTCCCTCTCACCCAGGCAGGAGGGCAGCATGCATCTGGTGCACAGCAAAGGAGCAGCACATCAAAGGAGCAACACAGCAAGGCAGTAATCTAACAGAGTGCAGTCCAGCAAAGAGGCAGTCATTCAGAGCACAGCAGCCCTTCTTCCTGGCAGAGTATTTACAGGTCCAGAAGTGTACTGAAGGGTTGGTGTCTGAGGTCCAATATGTATACCCAGTTGTGCCTTTGAAGTGGGGAGAAGCTTTTAGAGGTTTACCTTTCACATCCCCAGGCATCCTGCCTTCCCCTGTCCCAGGGGGTATGCAGCTGTTTGTGTGGAGGCAAGACACAGCCGATCCAGCTGTTAGTGGGACTGTGCCCTGCTCCTCCCTCTCATCCTGCCAATCATGGCACATCCAGGTATGCATAAGCCCACTACTGTGCGTGGCTGCCTATGAGGAATATTCAACGCTTAACTGTCCACTATGCCCAGTTATGTGACCAGAGACAGGCTACAGGCCCTAAATGGCTAAGGCAAGAAAAATTACAACTTTCTAAAAGTGGCATTTTCAAAACTGGAATTTAAAATCCAACTTCACCGTAAATTAGGATTTTAAATTAGGATTCCAACGATGTCAAACATGAACTGGTTATCTATTTCCATTTGGAAATAACACATATAAGGTGAAAGAACACAACTCCAATTTTAGTCTATGGGAGAGGTTGGTCTTGCAGTAGTAAAACATGTATGTAAGAGTTTTTCGCTACAGGACATGTAAAACTCTAAAGTATAAATCCTACCTTATAAATACACTGCTCCCTGGCCTCTGGGCTGTCCAGAGTCTACCTACGGGTGACATATGTATAAGGAGAGAAGGTTTGTGCCTGGCACAAGTTTTATTTTGCCAGATCAACATAGCAGTTAAAAACTGCACACATAGGCTGCAAGGGCAGGCCTGTGACATGTTTTAAAGAACAACTTCATTGAGTGGCACAATCAGTACTGCAGGCCCACTAGCTGCATTTTACTTACAGTTCCTGTGCATATGTAGTGACACTTATTATGGTCTTACAAGTAAATTAAATAATCCCATTGGGGATAAATCAATTTTACCATTTTTAGCGAGTGAGCAGGTGCACTTTTGCACTGGTTAGCAGTGGTAAAGTGTGTAGAGTCCAAAGGGCAGCAAAATGAGATAAAAAAAAGTCAGTGTCAAGGGTTCACATCACTGTGAATGACTCTCCTGTGGTGTTTTGTGTATTCCTTCCAGACCTGGGGCCAAAAGGGCCTTCGGTGTGTTGTTCTCTTGAGCAGGATGTCCAAGGGAGTTGTAGTTAGCCCTGAGCTTGAAAGGGTAGCCTTAGGGCTTTCCAACCCCCTTCCTGACTTCTAAGGACCACCTGCTCGGCCTTCCTCCTTCAACTTGAAGAAATTGTCATACCCCTGATTGGGATGCTTAATTTACTTATAAGTCTCTAGTACATGAGACTAGAGTGTACCCAGGGACTGTAACTTAAATTTCACACATGGACTACAGTACCCATTGTGCCATCCACTACAGTGACGTGTGTATCCATGACTGTAGGCCTGTCATCTATAACATTGATGTGCATGTTTAAATTGAAAGTGTTATCTATCAAAATAACCCCTTCTGACAGGCCTAAACTTTCCTTTTAAATATTAATAATAAAACTCCTGGGTAGGCCATACTGCCTATTAGGCAGGGTGCATGGTATTTAAAAGTAGGACATGTACAAGTTTAATGTTAAACATGTCCTTACAGTAAAAAGGTTCTAAATTTAATATTGTTATCTCTGGCTACGAAACTTCTACAATTTCATTTTTAGACTTTACAATTATCTATTACTAGCCCAATTTATTAGTGATTTCGGAATTACAGAAAATATTTTGAGAGCTTATTAAATAATTATAGAGCATCATGTCCAAGTGGATTCCTTATGAAGTTTTATGCCCATTTCTCCAAATTTTTTGTACCCAATTAGTTTACTATGCATAATCAATTTTCAGATAGTGGAATATCGAAAGGTTGCTTTCAGGATGCCCTAATTTGTTTCATGCCAGAATAAGGTAATGTTTTTGTAAAATGTATAGGCCAATTCAATTTGAAAGTGTAGATTATAAAAATGTTGCCAACATTTTTGTTTTTTATTGAGAACCCATTTTACATAAAATACTTAATCATGGGCAATCTGAATTTGTAAAGGGCAGACAAGTGTCAGACAATACTAGAGTGTTTTAAAATGTAATTGGTAGGAGGAGCTACGCTGCGAATCAAGATGGCCGCATAAGCTCCCGGCTCCGTCGACCTCCGCCGGCAGCTCGTTTATCCTGTTGTCTATCCTCTACTCACGCCCTATAACTGGATGTATGAAGGTTACCTGATGCCAACGGTGCCGTCCCGGACTTCCTACCTTATTCAGCGACGGAGTTATGTTGTGTCCTATCTTCGGCCTACTCCAGGGCTGCCGCCGGGACCTCGATTCCTGAACTGTCCGAGTGGGAACTGATCAACATCGGCTGTGGGACCAAGATTGTGGCCGGTCTTCCGAATTCGAATACTTCTTTGCACTTTTGACTTCTGACCTCGTTGATGGAGAGTGCCGGAGAAGAGACATCGTGACGTGCTGTGATCCTCCTGACCCGTGGCTGGGGGCTATGTGCCTGACCCTTGTTTCCCGGTCCGGGGGCTGACGTGCTGAACCCATGGCCGGTGACTGTGTTGAGCGAGCCAGTACGAGGCGCCCCTGTTATTGAGATCGCCTGAATGTGTGCCCAAAGCCCGGTGATGTGGGCTGGAGATTGTGTCCCCCTCCGTCCTCTGGGCCCTGGGATTGAGGGGACGGATAGCGCATATTCATTGAGTTCCGTAATGGCAGCGATTGGGGCGCTCCGCTCACAATTCACCGTCACATATGTCTCCCTGGCGGCAAAGCTGGACGATGTTTGCTTGCGACCGGCCACCGACGCTGCGACACCTGAACAGCATTTTGTGGTCCCGTCGAGCGATTTGGTCCGCCATCTTAAGGTGCCCCAGCGGCAGCCCGACTTCGCTCATTTGGGAGTCGGCCTCACTTCTCCTTCTCCCGTTACAGTGCCTGGTCTTCCCTTCACGTCTCCTATCCCATGGAGTATCGCCGCTGGAGGTTCCGATTGTCAATGCCGAATCTCAGGGTCCTGTCGAAGGGGATTGCCATTCTTCTTTGTCCTGACCCGTCTGCATAACGGAGGCCGCCATTTTGTGTCCGGACTTTGTTCCATCTTCAGTGCCTCGGACTGCCGTGGACGCTTTGTCTGCCTCTGGTCGTCTGCGGCTTGGTTGGCGCGTGCTTCGGGAAGGATTCGCACTGGTCAGGGCTGAATCCGGCTTGCTCCTCGCCACTGCTTTGGACTACCTGAGACGCTCTCCCTGATCGCATTTGCTGTGACTTTGGCGATGGGTCTCCCCGCGATACTTGCTGGGTTGACTTTTACTTTCCTGGGATTGCTCAGTTCATTTTTTGCCGGGATTGCACCAAATATCTCGCCGGGCCTGGGGTGGGGTGGGGGGGTTTCTTACTGGTGACTGTCCTCCCTGTGATATTGCCGAATGTTTGCTTGATTGACGATGATTGTGCTTTGGGGAGGTTGCTGTCGGCGGGGAGTACCAGGTGTCCTGGAGTGTGTCTGTTTCTCTCCTCCTCCACTTCTTTTACTTTTTCCCTTCTGTGGGGCAGTTCCGGGGCGACAGGCACGCTGTTAGTGGGTTAGGCCGTAGCCATTACAGGGGTGCAGGGTGGCGGGTGTGGGGGGGGTTTGTTATTTTAGTTTGTTTTGTTCTATGGTCCCTATCACTCTTTTCCGGCTTTGGGAGGGCTCTTCCTCTTTAGTAGGGTTGGATGTCTCTTGGTCTTGCACCTTTTTTCTTTTTCTGGCATCTCAACAAGCCTCCGTTTCTCTGCTCTTGGGGGGTGGGCTTTCTGGGATGATACTTAGTAATGTTGCTTTCTGTAGTATTGCTTACTGCCCAGTTCTACCGCCGCGGCTGCTAGAATCATAGTTGCTGTGTCCATAGCCTATCTCCGACTGTAAATGGGGTACGTCCCCCTTGTCTCTTTTGCGTATTTCTCATGTAAGGTGTGATGTCCTTGTTGTTGCGATATAAGCAAACAATGGTCTTAGACCTATAGATTTTGGTACATTGATCAAATCAGGAATTGATAAATTATTCAAGAAATAGCAACTTTGGTTAGTCTGCTATCTGTAACACAAAGACTGAATCTTTGAGACAAAACTTTACACCACGGTACTTTTGGAAAAATATATTCTTATTTAATTTTTTATATATTCAGATTTTTATATAATGTTGTCAATAAAAGCATATAGGTTGCCCCAAGATAGGAGAGTGCAAAGAGAAAATGTGATTTCAAGGGGGTGAACAAGTGAAGTGAAAAGAAATAGCACAGTGGTAGATAAGAGAAATAGGTTTATAATTTAAACAATCAATACTGAATACGAATCTTCACAAAATAACAGTATTGAACACCTAGCCAACAAACATCAGTTCATTTGAATTGCGGACAACAACATTGTAGGGTTCTCATAACAATATCCACAGTCTTGTACTGCCTACAAAGTTGGGGAGATACTGGTCTAAGGTGTGTGTGTGGAAAATGTCGACGTTTCGACTCGACTTATTCCCGAACGGTGATTTAGACCTGGGGATTGCGAGTCTTCATCAGGACAGAGAGCAAACAACGAGGCAACCAGGGAGTATTGAATAACCCTAAAAACAAGAAAGCGAAAATTCGGAATTATTATCCGTGGTGTAAAGATGCAGCCTATCCCCACCGGGATGTGGCAATTCCTCTTACCCTTTGTGGTAGAGAAGGTGTTGGTTAGGTGATCCGAATTCACCAACGTCTCAAACAGGAGTCCTGTAGGGACAAAAATGGAATAGGATCTAGAGTGTATCCCAATCCCTAGGTACTTAATTCCACCTATAATAGTTAATATGGCAGGGGCATCTATTTACCTTGTAGTTATAATTAGTCCATGTAAAAGGAGTCGTTGTTTCTTACGTGGACACGATGGGTGATACCTAGAATTAATTTAGACATCATCAATATACCCTATATGCGCTGTCTAAAGGTAATTGGTGTATTGCTATGTGAACAATGTCAAGTACCTTGGTTGTGTATGAGCCCAGCCTCCACGAAGGGAAATTCCAAGCTGTCACTCCAGAGATGCACACTGCAAAAATGACAATAGTTCCTAGTTGATTATGTCATAATATGACTTATTTGGAGAAGGTTATGTAAGGGGATTCATTTTTGTAAACCGTATGGGCTTACCTGATTGTGGGTGATGCTGGTAGAGTTAATCCCAAATTACTTCCGGATATAAGCTATATTAATAAAAACATAAGTAGAAAACCGGTCTTACTAGGGGTTCATACAGCCTCTTTGTGGGTCTATAGTCTCATCACACAGTAATCGTCAATTAGGTGGATCTAGGAGAAAGACCTACCCGCTGTATGGACGATTCTCGCGTAACCATCCGAGCCTCTCAGTGCTTCCGGATGTCCAGTTTCTGTGGAGATTAGTTCCACTTGATTTCGGACGCTATTCTGGGAAAACGGAGGGATATGTTCAAATAACACATCAAGGGTTGGACGGATTTTCAAAAAAATAATGATTAACAATTGATATCCAACCTACCCATGTCTCCGGGTACAGAGTCTTCCACTTCCGAGCCTCTCGGTGCTGCGGAGTGCCGTCGGTGACTCTAACAGTATTTCCGCATAGGTAAATACCCAGACTGCTGTGCGCAGTCTGCATAGAGAGAGGACTAGATCGGACTGCGTTTCTAGATCCCAATAAGTTACAGTTGGGAAAATGGAATTAGAAATTTATAAGCGCATTCAGAACAATTAGGTAAAGCATCTTATACTTTTGTTGGAACAAAAAATTGATTCAAGAGTGTTATTGAATTTCGAGTAGCATCAAGCCGGTGTAGAAGTAAACAAGGGAC
The DNA here is from genome assembly GCF_964263255.1 of Lissotriton vulgaris. NCBI lineage: Eukaryota > Metazoa > Chordata > Amphibia > Caudata > Salamandridae > Lissotriton > Lissotriton vulgaris. The sequence continues at coordinate 468,583,917 of NC_141685.1, read as the reverse complement.
TAGAATCGGATTGTGTTTGGAATCCGGAGTGATGTTTGATCACGATGGATTACAATTGGGATAATTAAAAATTGGAAAATCAGATCAATTGGGTCAGTCATCTTATATTTTGGGCAAGATTGATTTAAAAATATGTTATATTTCGAGTAACATCGGGCCAGTGTTTTGGTAGAAGTAAACAAGGGACTAAGATGGTGTCAAACCCCTGTGTGTTAGGTAGATGTAACCAAAGGATGGAACAGACTGTGTAGTACCTGTGTCAACTACCGGGACTGAGGTTGTGTCAATTGCATATGTAGGGATAACCATAGGTCGAAGCCTACTAAGTTTATACCTGTAGCAACTGAAGTGGACACTATAAGCACATTCAACTGCAACTAATAAGTTACAATGATGACATATCATATGATTCATGTAACACATTGCTAACAATATAAAGAAGAAAAACAATTGTCATGTCATTACATCATGCTTAACATGTACCACATTTTTAAATATATTTGGAAATATAGATGACTTGGTGCAAATGTAAATTCACATATCCAACAGTGACACTTGTTTGTTCAACTCTTCTAATTCATTCAGCCCCTTGTTTACAGTGTCGAGAGTATGTATCCATTTGCACTCTCTTCTGTTCAAGATGTTATGTAAGTCACCTCCTCTGGGGTTAGCCGTTATCTTTTCTATGATCCACCACCTGAGGCTGTTTTCATGGTGTTCAAACCTATGGAAGTGATCCACCAGTGGCGCCCCCTGGGTCTTACATCTTATGCGGCTCATGTGTTGTAAGATCCGGCATTTGATTTTTTGTGTAGTTTGCCCCACATACAAAAAACCGCAGGGACATATCACCGGATAGACAACCCATGAGGTATTACAGTTGGTATGTTGGGTGAGCTTGTATGTTCGCTCATTGTGGTCAAATTTATCACATTCTCGTGTGAGAGGACAGGCTTTACAACTCCCACATTTTCTGTGGCCTTCTACTGGTGGGGCTCCCCAAATTGTAGGTTGAGCTGCGGGTAGCCTGTGTGGTAGAAGGGCTTTTACCAAATGGTCACGGATATTTCTACCCTTACGAAATGCATGTAAAGGTGGCGGCATCCCCCCAAGTTCACTACTGATCAGATGCCAATGGCGATTTATACATTTTTTATGTTGTTACTTTTTGTATTAAACGTTGTAACACACACAAGCCTGTCTTCTTTGGGTTTATGAGTAGTGCCAAGCAAATGTTCACGGTGGTTATGCCAAGCCCTTTTTCTTGCTTTTTTGAGGAGTCTGATGGTAAATCAAGGTAAATAGATGCCCCTGCCATATTAACTATTATAGGTGGAATTAAGTACCTAGGGATTGGGATACACTCTAGATCCTATTCCATTTTTGTCCCTACAGGACTCCTGTTTGAGACGTTGGTGAATTCGGATCACCTAACCAACACCTTCTCTACCACAAAAGGTAAGAGGAATTGCCACATCCCGGTGGGGATAGGCTGCATCTTTACACCACGGATAATAATTCTGAATTTTCGCTTTCTTGTTTTTAGGGTTATTCAATACTCCCTGGTTGCCTCGTTGTTTGCTCTCTGTCCTGATGAAGACTCGCAATCCCCAGGTCTAAATCACCGTTCGGGAATAAGTCGAGTCGAAACGTCGACATTTTCCACACACACACCTTAGACCAGTATCTCCCCAACTTTGTAGGCAGTGCAAGACTGTGGATATTGTTATGAGAACCCTACAATGTTGTTGTCCACAATTCAAATGAACTGATGTTTGTTGGCTAGGTGTTCAATACTGTTATTTTGTGAAGATTCGTATTCAGTATTGATTGTTTAAATTATAAACCTATTTCTCTTATCTACCACTGTGCTATTTCTTTTCACTTCACTTGTTCACCCCCTTGAAATCACATTTTCTCTTTGCACTCTCCTATCTTGGGGCAACCTATATGCTTTTATTGACAAAATTATATAAAAATCTGAATATATAAAAAATTAAATAAGAATATATTTTTCCAAAAGTACAGTGGTGTAAAGTTTTGTCTCAAAGATTCAGTCTTTGTGTTACAGATAGCAGACTAACCAAAGTTGCTATTTCTTGAATAATTTATCAATTCCTGATTTGATACCAAAATCTATAGGTCTAGGACCATTGTTTGCTTATATCACTAGATACCCAGGTCCATACCTTCAGGGTCACCCCATTCTTGTAATGGGTCCTTGTTGTTGCAGCCCCTACTCTTCTCCTAAAATCTAAACATGAAAACCTCCTATCCTGTATTGCGAGCCCCACAGCCAAGTCTAGAATAACTTGAAATGTCCTGATTGTTGTTTGGCCTACGTTTCTCCTGTTCCTATTTACTGCCTTTGCGGCCGGCCATGGTGGTTGTGGGCCTGCGCATGTATCTCCTCACTGTTTGAATAAAGGTTTAAAAAAAAAATGTTATTGGTAAAGCGGTCATCAGTATGCACCATTTAACAGCAATTGTGTTTAACGCTGAAAAAGCATTTGATAGGATGGGCCAGAATTTTATTTTTTGTACGGTACAGTGGTTTGGATTTTGACCACGGATGGTTAACTTTATCTCTTTTTTTATTTTTTTCAAATTGGAAACATTAATTACCGGAAATTAAACTGGGAAACAAATACCAAACGATTGACCAGTGTTCTTCAGGCCTTAAAACTGGCTGGGGAATGTTTGGAAGAAACACCAGTTATATCAACAATTGATCAATGGACCAGTTTCATTTCCAAACTACCTACTCATAATGGTAACCATAATGACCCTAGAGACAGCTATGTGACTCGAGCAGTAAAATGGGTAACCCATATTAACCTTCCATATGCAGTACAGAAAATGAAACAAACTAGAAATCGACTAAGGAAAGAGCTGACAAAGTTCCCCAATGAAGAAGAAACTAAAACTGCTTTAAAGAAGTTAAATCAAAACTTAAGGAAATTAATCTGGAATGAAAAAATGGCAGCTAATAATGATCTTTGGACTCATATTTTTTATGCCAGTAACCAAGGAAACTCAAGGGAGTTTTGGAAGTTGATAAATAGCCTAACTAGGCCGGATAAAGCCGTAGTCTCATCAGTATTAACTGAGAAGGAATGGGTGACTTTTTTGGGGCACCATCTAAATCCACATTCTGCAAAACCTTGAACCAAAGAGCACTGCTTGTGGAAGGAAACTCTAATTCCAAGACAAGAAATTGATCTCGAAATAACACAAGAACAAGTTGCTAAGCTAATAAAGAAACAGAAAGATAGAGCACCAGGGCCAAACGGTATACCCGCTGCCCTGTATAAAGGGGATCCTGACGTATGGGCAGAACATCTTGTAAGGGTCTTCAAAGAAGTAGTCAGGAAAGGGGTGATACAAGAAAGCTGGAGGGGGTCTTTAATATCCCCCATATACAAAAAAGGAGATTGGGCGTTGCCGGAAAACTATCGATTAATAACCCTACAGGACACCGATGCAAAATTATTTGCAGGGCTATTATTAACAACTTTATCTGACTGGGTAAAGAATAACAGCATTCTCCCGCCTCACCAAACCGGCTTCATTAAAGGACTAGGAACAACTACCAACATCTTAGCCCTTTCTGTTTTAATTGAGAAAGCATTTACAAAAAGACAACCTTTATAACTATGCTTTGTTGATTTTAATCAGCTTTTGACTTTGTAGACAGAGAATGCCTATGGGGAAAACTACCTGCACAAGGGATTCCTCCCTTGTTAATACACCTGATCCTTCTTCTGCATACAAAAACTTGGGCTAGAGTACGTATCGGTAATGGTCACTCATTAACTAAGGAAATACCAACGCTAGGTGGAGTGAAGCAAGGGTGTGTATTGGCTCCTTTATTATTTAACTTGTTTTTAGCTGATTTGACTGAGGCCATTAAAAACATAAATGCACACCCACCTAAGCTTGCCGATAAACATATATTGAATCTACTCTATGCAGATGACGTCATCCTTCTAAGTAACACAAAGGTGGGCTTACAATGGTTAATAACACGCATACAGGAATATGCGATAAAAAACAAAATGGTAATAAATTAATCCAAATCTAAAGTTATGGTTGTCACATAAAACTCAAGAAGGATGTACAATTCAAAATGGTTCTTGGGAAAGGAAAACTTGGAGCAAGTTAAAACCTATAGATATCTGGGAGTCATATTTAACGATAATGGTAACTTTAGCCCTCAGAAACTGGATATCACCAGGAAAGCAAATGCATTAATAGGTGCATTTGGGATAATTAAAAAGTCTACAAGCAATTTAACTTATCAACCGCTTCTTAAGGTGATATCGGCGAAACTGTTACCTTCTTTATCCTACGGCAGTGAGGCTCTAAACGAAAAAGATGCAATAAATATTAACAATGCTATCTCAAAAACCTTTCGATCCCTCTTTCTCTTACCTAAAAATGCCTCACAAGCCCAAGTCAGGCTGGAATTTGGCTTGAATAACCAACTGTATGCACGAAAGTGTCATATAATCAAAGTATGGCACAGAGTGAAAAATGATAAGGAGAACTTAATTTCGAAGCTTCTATGGAAAGAAATTGAGGGTAATTATAAATCATCCGCCTGGAAATACCTGGACAAGGCTTTGGATGAATTTGGGGTTAGGGGGATTTGGACTACTACCATAACCCAGGAATCCTTCAAAAAAGTTGTGAATAAAACAACAGATTACCTATCATTGATAAGTGATAAAGAGACCTTTGTTAAAAGGAAACACGCTTGGTCCGTAATAAACAGCTACAAAAAAAAGAGGCCTCAGCAGTATCTGGACACAGCATGGTCGTGGAGAAGTAAACATATCTTCATTAAAGCACGATTTGGAATATGGCCAGGAGAATCCCACGCACTACCTTGGAAAAAACTTGAAAACAACATATTGTGTCGGTTGTGCAAAGCTGGAGAGGAAAACATTATACATCTCCTGTGCCTCTGTCCAGAACTAAAAAAACGAAAGAAAAACTTTATTAAAAAGGTTATTTAATGAAAGAGCGATAAGGACATGCAGACAAGCATTGATTCGATGTCTTTGCCCTGATGATGTATCCATTAATTCTGCTTTCAAAAATGTTTTAACAATTGTATCGAAAAAATAGAACGATACAACTTTGATCATTATAACTTTATCTCTTCAGTCATGTCATGAGTGATGTCACTGACCATGTCATGAGTGATGTAATATGTGACGTCATCAGCAGTGCATTGCACGCGCAAGTTATAGTGAGTCCAACTAACTATAACGTGGGAATTTCAATGGTATTATGCGAGTAAAATTTCCACCTAACTATAACTGGTGTGAAACCTATGGCTTTTTCAGTGAATATATATATATATATATATATATATATATAAATATATATATATATATATATATATATATATATATATATATATATATATATATATATATATATATATATATATATATATATATATATATATATATATATATATATATATATATATATATATACATGTATATATATATTACCTACTGGCGGTCGCCAGTAGGTATATATAGTTAGGATTTTTTCTCTATGGGATTTTTGAAAATTCTATGTCTAATAACTTTGGCGTTTGTGGACGGAATTGGCTGAGATTTTCAGGAAAATGGAACATTTTGTTTCTGAGCATCCCCTGACAATTTGGGGGGGTTTCATCAAGGGGGGCCGAGAAAAAAGGGGGGTCCCAAAACGCGTTTTTCCCATGTTAATTTCCATAGGGCGGTTGGCCTCACTTTTAGCTCGAACGGCTGAATGGATTTGCACGAAACTTGGCAAAATTGTAGGGACTGTTAGCCCGATGTGCCTTTGCTAGGTCTCAATATATGTGCTCCAGTGGATTTTGAGTAATTTAGGTTCAAAAAAAGATATATATCTGGGCGGAGCCTAACCACACATCTGATCTGATTGGCTGTCAGCACTTCATCCAAGAAGTGTTGGCAGCCATCTTGGGACCAATATACATGATAGCACCTCATTAAAAAGCATTGTAGTTAATAGAGGGTTTTAGGACTTTAGTTACATTATAAATTATTTGTTGATGGTACCATACTCGTTTTAGGAATTGTGGTGGGTTCTAAGGTGATTTTACCATGTGAAAAAACCTCTGCTGTGATTTCATGAATATTGTTTGAAAGAAAACTAATATCTCATGATTTTCCCACAGTGGTTTGGAAGGGGATCTATAAGCTAAACGGAAAGCATATTTTCTGTAAATTCACATTATCTTTCTCAGTCATGTGAAAATGAAGTCTGACATTCTCAGTAAAACATGTACATCCAACAAGGACAGAGACTGTCAGTTGATTCCTTTGTGTTCTACTGCAGCCTCCTAGAGTGTTCTAAAGAACAACTAGAGCGCTAACAGTCCTACTTATTACAAAGGTATGGCACACCTGAAGCCATCTTGATTGGAATAAAGTGGTAACTCTTAAAACATTTAATTTAAAAAGAAACAACATGAGGGGTATATTTTGCCATAGAAAGTATGATTAGGGCTGCAGAATGAAAAATTAGGGCACATTTTGAGTGACTTCTCAAATCCTTTTCTATTTCATTAAAACATTCTGACATGCAGTCTCCCAAAATGGCCACCAGAGACAAAAGAGCCCAAATGTAGCCCAAATATCACCCAGATGTAGCCCAAGTATAGCCCAATGACAGAATGTCCCAGAGTGTTCTAAAGAACAACTAGAGCGCTAACAGTCCTACTTATTACAAAGGTATGGCACACCTGAAGCCATCTTGATTGGAATAAAGTGGCAACTCTTAAAACATTGAATTGAAAAGGAAACATGAGGGGGTATATTTTGCCATAGAAAGTATGATTAGTGCTGCAGAATGAAAAATTAGGGCACATTTTGAGTGACTTCTCAAATCCTTTTCTATTTCATTAAAACATTCTGACATGCAGTCTCCCAAAATGGCCACCAGAGACAAAAGAGCCCAAATGTAGCCCAAATATCACCCAGATGTAGCCCAAGTATAGCCCAATGACAGAATGTCCCAGAGTGTTCTAAAGAACAACTAGAGCGCTAACAGTCCTACTTATTACAAAGGTATAGCACACCTGTAGCCATCGTGATGGGAATAAAGTGGTAACTCTTAAAACATTTAATTTAAAAAGGAACAAAATGAGGGGGTATATTATGCAATAGAAGGTATTATTAGTGCTGCAGAAAGAAAAATTAGGGCACATTTTGAGTGACTTTTCAAATCCTCTTCTATTTCATTAAAAAATTCTGACATGCAGTCTCCCAAAATGGCCACCAGAGACAAAAGAGCCCAAATGTAGCCCAAATATCACCCAGATGTAGCCCAAGTATAGCCCAATGACAGAATGTCCCAGAGTGTTCTAAAGAACAACTAGAGCGCTAACAGTCCTACTTATTACAAAGGTATGGCACACCTGAAGCCATCTTGATTGGAATAAAGTGGTAACTCTTAAAACATTTAATTTAAAAAGGAACAAAATGAGGGGTATATTTTGCCATATGAATTATGATTAGTGCTGCAGAAAGAAAAATTAGGGCACATTTTGAGTGACTTCTCAAACCCTCTTCGATTTCATAAAAAAATTCTGACATACAGTCTCCCAAGATGGCCACCAGAGACAAAAGAGCCTAAATGTAGCCCAAATATCACCCAGATGTACCCCAAGTATAGCCCAATGACAGAATGTCCCAGAGTGTTCTAAAGAACAACTAGAGCGCTAACAGTCTTACTTATGACAAAAGTATGGCACACCAGAAGCCATCTTGATTGGAATGAAGTGGTAAGTCTGAAAACACTCAATTTAAAAAGGAACAACATGAGGGGGTTCATTTTGCCATAGAAAGTATGATTAGTGCTTCAGAAAGAAAAATTAGGGATCATTTTGAGTGACTTCTCAAATCCTCTTCTATTTCATTAAATAAATTCTGACAATCAGACTGAAACATGCACTTTGCATACCAGCGGCAGACGTCCCTGGTGAGCAGTAGCTTTACTACAGTGATCTAATGTGCAACTAGAGTGCTAACATTCAGAATTTATGGCAAATGTGTGAAACATCTGAATGCCTTCTTGATGGAACCAAAGTAAACAAGCATTGAAAATGCAATAGATCTCGCCCTCGTTTAAGTTAAAGCCATTCTGTTTGTAATGAGGTGGCTTTTTAGCTTTGCTTTTATTAGTGTTTTTTCAACTTTCATGTAAATAACATGCATCTGTATGCATATAAGTATATGTATGCGTGCATTTATGTTTGTATTTATATAGATATACAGATGATATATGTTTATATATGTATGTATATATATATATTCACTGAAAAAACCATAGGCTATAGACCATATATAGTTAGGAATTAGCATTTACAAAACCTTGAAAATTCACTGAAAAAACCATAGGTTATAGACCATATATAGTTAGGAATTAGCATTTACAAAACCTTGAAAATTCACTGAAAAAACCATAGGTTATAGACCATATATAGTTAGGAATTCGCATTTACAAAACCTTATTTTACTCACACAAAACCATTGAAATTCCATATATAGTTAGTTGCACTAACTATATATCGCGCACCCGCAATCCACTGCTGATGATGTCACATATTACATCATTCATGACATGGTCAGTGACATCACTGATGACATCACTGATGACATCTCAAATGACATCACTGATGACATCACTGATGACAACATCCAGTGACTGTATGTTTCTGTAAAGTTAAAATATGTCTTACATATTGAAGAATGAGTGGATGTATAAGTGTCTGGATGAAGGATTTAGTAGGTGCATGACTGACTGTATGAGTGAGTGATTAAATGTGTCTCACTGAGTGCATGGGTTAGTGACTAAACTGTCTTAATTTGTGCATCATTATGTCTGTTGTTCTGTAAACTGTTGCATGTGTTGATAAGTAGCTATATGAGTAACTATATGGGTTATTGATTGGTTGCCCAAGTATTTGTATGGGAGACTGAGTGTGTGTGTGGGTGGCTGGGAGGTCTATGACTCTGTGCATAGATGTGTGAGCAGTTGATTCGCTAGATGTATGGTTTCAAAAGTGCATGTGGAAACAGCTGTATGGGCGGTTGACTGTTTGCATGAGTGTATTGGTGAGTGAATGGATATCTCAGTGCTACATGTCAAAGTAAGTACATATGTAAAACACAGTACATGTGAGAGTTGACATATATAAATAACTGTGCATAAGAGCCAGTGAATGTGTGAGTGGCTGTATGGATCATTGTGAACTTGTATCAGGGATTGTATAAGAGAGTAAATATGTGTTAGTATATGTTTGAATAAGTAAAGTTTGTATAACTGTATAGTTGAGGAAATGGAGGTGTGATTGATTCTTTGCATGACTGACTAGGTGTGTGAGTAACTCCATGGATGAGTGACAGTCTGTGAGTGTCTGTTTACACTGATTGTATCTAAGGTTATATTAGAGTCTGAAGAGGTTCATCGTATTATCACATGAATGATATCATCAGTGATGTGATCAGTAATGTCAAATGAGATGTCATCAGTGATGTCATCAGTGATGTCATTTGAGATGTCATCAGTGATGTCATCAGTGATGTCACTGACCATGTCATGAATGATGTAATATGTGACATCATCAGCAGTGGATTGCGGGTGCGCGATATATAGTTAGTGCAACTAACTATATATGGAATTTCAATGGTTTTGTGTGAGTAAAATAAGGTTTTGTAAATGCGAATTCCTAACTATATATGGTCTATAACCTATGGTTTTTTCAGTGAATATATATATATATATATATATATATATATATATATAGACATACATTAATATATATATACACATATACATATATATATATATATATATATATATATATATATATATATATATATATATATCATCAAACAAAGAGTTACCCTTTTAGATGAGCCGCACACAGGTGGATAATTCTTCATATTTATCTCTGGAAGCAGCAACTCGGAGTCATGGCATCTTGCAGCATATAAAAATGCCGACACGTTTCGTGAACACCTTCACTTTTTCATAGGCATAATGGTTCAGAGCAGCTACGGAGCGTTCTTATTGTCTTTAAGGTACCCGCCCAGTGGCTATGTGCAAAGTCTCATGGTACCTGTAGTGTGTTCCCTCAGTTGTGTGCTGTGCGCTGTCATCATTGCACCACATTAGACCGCAGTGGGTTTGCAAACAATGTTCATGCACCACCAGGCTGCTGTGTGGAACTTCCGATACGACCTCCTGTCCTGATGAATGCTTTGTAGCGTCCATTACAGGCCGCGGCTCTGCGGCGGGGCTCAATCCCCGACTGGGTTCGGCGCATTGTATCATCAAACAAAGAGTTACCCTTTTAGATGAGCCGCACACAGGTGGATAATTCTTCGTATTTATTTCGGGAAGCAGCAACTCGGAGTCATGGCATCTTGCAACATATAAAAATGCTGACGCGTTTCCTGAACACCTTCACTTTTTCATAGGCATAATGGTTCAGAGCAGCTACGGAGCGTTCTTATTGTCTTTATGGTACCCGCCCAGTGGCTATGTGCAAAGTCTCATGGTACCTGTAGTGTGTTCCCTCAGTTGTGTGCTGTGCGCTGTCATCATTGCACCAAATTAGACCGCAGTGGGTTTGCAAACAATGTTCATGCACCACCAGGCTGCTGCGTGGAACTTCCGATACGACCTCCTGTCCTGATGAATGCTTTGTAGGGTCCATTACAGGCCGCTGCTCTGCGGCGGGGCTCAATCCCCGACTGGGTTAGCCGGATTGTATCATCAAACAAAGAGTTACCCTTTTAGATGAGCCACACACAGGTAGATAATTCTTCGTATTTATTTCGTAAAAGCAGCAACTCGGAGCCATGGCATCTTGCAACATATAAAAATGCCGATGCGTTTCATGAACACGAGGCAAACTATGGAAATCACTAAGAGATATGGGAGTCCCCGGTGACATACTACACCAATTAATGAGGCTGCATGAGGGGAATTATGCAAGAGTAAGGTGGGGACCCAACGGGGAACTGACGGAGAAAATTGACATAAAGAGAGGGGTAAAGAAAGGCTGCGTTATGGCGTCAACCCTCTTCTCTCTTTATGTCAACGATATCCCTGACACCCTCTTGGGCTGCGAGCATGCCTCTCACAAGTTGAGTGGTCAAGCTGTTCCGGCATTACTATTCGCGGACGATACGATTTTATTTTCCCAGACCCCTAAAGGATTACAGAATTTATTAAATACATTTCATTCGTACTGTTTGGACAAAAATCTCGAAATTAATTCTTCAAAAACTAAGATTCTGTCCATCAGCCCACACAAAGGTTTTAAAAAAGTTTTTAGTGTAAATAAGGAGAATATTGAACAGGTCCAAAATTATAAATATTTGGGTATTAGCCTTGACTCTAAAATGAATTGGATATCGCATATAGAAAAGTCTAGGCTAATGTTAATACAAAGCCAAGCTCCTATAATAAGGATGCATAAAAACAGCTTCCTTAAGGCAGTATCACCAGCTATTGAGCTATTTAAGTATAAAGCTCAATCTGCTTCCCGTGGGGCCATGTAGCCAGAGACTCTTTTTCACTACAGGATAACAGCTTTTTTAGACAACTTTTAGCTGTCCCAGGTTGTACTCCTTTAATTCCCCTATTTTGGGACCTAAATGTACGACATTCCGACGATCATGCCTCCTTACGTCCGCTGCTCTTTTGGGTTCGTCTTTGGTCCACTGATGAACTAGTGGACTATAGAGCAGCATTAAAGGAAATCTTACAGATAAAAAATATTGTTAGAGTAAGCTGGCTACTGCACATTAAAAAATGTTTTTTAAAACTAGGCTTATATAGCTTTTGGACAGATCCCGATTCCCTAACTCATGGTTCAAAAAAGCTATTGAAGGTACGATATTGGGAACACATTCATAGTCATCCACTTCAAAACTCCAAAATCTGGAAATTGACACTTAAATTCTTTGATGTTAAAAGCGAATGTAAATTTGAATGTTTTATGGATGAAATTTTGCCCTCAATGGCAAAGTCACTGTATTTAAAGTACCATTATGGCATTTTACAACTAAAATCTATAACTTCTAAGTGGGTGTGCAAGGCAGATCCTACGAATAAAAGTGATACTGATCATTGTGAACTTTGCGATATGGGCGTTAAAGAAGATGAGGCCCATGTCATATTTATATGCTCTGCATATCTGCAAGCAAGGAGGAAGTGGATTAAGCCTATCTGCCTCCTTCTAGGCTTTCGGAAAATTAAAGAGGGGGAAAGAGATTTAAAGGGGACACTTCACCGACCATAGTATTTAGTCTGAGTCGGTTCCTTCTTGCAGTAGCAATAGTTAGGAAGATAAAAGGTCTAAAAATGTATCCTTAGTTCTGCACTAACTCATAGCATACCGAAATGAAATGCACTGGTATTACAGTAGTCCACACTTACTCTAGTTCAAATTATCACCCGTAAAATGCTCCTTGATTTTTTAACATTTTTATAATAAAAAATATTTACTTTATTAATTCATTTTTTAACTATGAACTACTTTGATTGTTTTAGAATTTTAAATCCTCTATAAACTTGATCCTTTTGGCTAATCCCTTTTTATACATTTAAATAGCTCAAGCACCTATGTATGTCTCAAATAGCTTTTACTCAGATTATTAGCACATGATGTATATGTTGATGTTTTTAATTGCATTGTACTCTTTTATGGTTATTTTAACCGAAATAAAGAATTAATGAATGAATATTTTGTCAGCATATATTTGTAAGTAATATTATTTACAGTGTATGAAAATTAATCATAATGTTTTGTTATGTTATGATTGTTTGAGATGTGTCATATTTACGTAAGAAATTGCTCTTAGAGAACAACATTTATGATATGTTTTATTTCTATTTTTTAGATTGTTATTGTAAATGTTGAATGTTTTTTTAAGATAATCTTATTTATTGTCTTTTTTTTGCCTGCTGTTATATGATGAGTACTATTGAACTCACTGTTTCTAGTGAAATTCAATATTTTCTGAGAACAGCAAAAAAGGAAAATGTAATACTTTACAAATTATTTTGTATTGTAAAATATATATTGTAACTGTATTTCTTTGTATCTTCCACGGAAGGTAATTTTATAATATATAATTTTTTTTATTATTTAATATGCTTAAGGTAAGTACAAGTAACTGCTAAAAATGGTCGATGGAATGTGCTTCAAATGAGCTCAAGTAACAAACCATGGACGAGAAGGTAAATATGTAAAGCTGGTTTGTATCTTTTAAGGATATTTTAAAAAATTATATACTGGGTGTAACTGTCAGAACCCCTCATCAATCAGTGGATATGATAATGACTTATCTAAACCCTAGCTGCTGCAGGCGAAATGAAGACTCCGCAAAGAAACATACTTGGAGTGCTTTAGTGGAACAGAGGAATTCTAAGATGGCCGCCTCGAGGAAAGACACGGTGGTGATCTAGTCATTTAACACACACCTGTGGGGAATCCTTGGTGAGGCGCGCACTCCCTAACGAGTGCGCACTTCACCTACGACGTTCCTGAGTTCAGACCTGTTTTCAATTGCTCAATAGATATTCCTGAAGAGAAAGCACAAATATTTCTGAGAGAGTTAAAGAAGGTTCCTGGTTAAACTTACCTTAGTTATCGTGCCCGCAACTAGAATTCAGCTTCCGAGTTGGAAGAAGCCCGAACATTGCACAGCAGTTGATTTTCCTGTCGTGGCTCCTTCAGGGCAGACGGACTCAGTCGTGTTCAGCATCTGAAGAGCATAGAGAGAATAAGAAACCATACAAGAAACGTAAGTGATACCTTATAGTTGACAAAGGTATATTCTTGGAAAATAATCATATGACAAGTTACTGAGTGACTAAACTTACCTGACATTATAGAGAATATTGAATATATTCACTCGATGTATTTTCTGTAACGTAAAACGAGAAACGATAAAATTCGTGATAAGCAAGGTCTTAAGGGAAAAGAACACATTGAGTAAGGAATACTAGACACACTGTTAAATTAAGAAGGAATGTTAGTGAAAAACACAAGATATTTAAGGATTGACAGAATAGATAACAAGCAACAGCATAAAGAAAGGTTAGTAGAAGAACACAAGGAAATTAATAATATACAAATTAGATAATAAACTGCGAGGCCTAGGTTAATGAATGTTACATAATTATAGGTTATAAGCAGTGAGAAAAATAAAGAATCGCAAGCTACAAGGTTGCAGATAAATACTATAGGAGAGGCTAGTTCGAAAGTTGAAGAGGTAGGTAATTAGTAGGGTTAGACTAAGTTATAGATGAGGAATAGAGATAGAGTAAAGACATGAAGTATTCAAAAAATAGTGCGATAATGATGTCTAAATATATACAGATACACAGTGTTATTCTGGACAATGAATAGTATCTTTTGCATTTTACTAAAACACATTTATTATTTTGGAATGGGTAAGGTGAATAGATATATTCTACATTTTTAGTAGTGTATTTTAGTAAAATAGCCTGAGTCTTTTCCTATAGTCATAAGGAGTGACTGGTTTCGAAATTTAAGAAAAGCTAAGAACAGGATATTCTTATAAGCAATTATATTTATATAGCTTTGCAAAGGAGTAAAACTCTAGTAATGGAATGTTATTAGATAATAGTATTTATGTAGTATTTTTTGTAGGCCAAAATAGGTGAAAACTGTAGTTTTGTATTATATCTTATGAAAAGTGATAAAATTAACTGTTTATATTTTTATAGAAAGAACAAGAACATAAAGGAAAAAATATGGAAAGAGAACAGGCTCATACTGAGGAGATTTTGGATATTATCCTGAGTATAATTGAAGAATTAATCGTATCTGTCACAGGCAATGAGAGTGAAGAAGGGGAAATTAGTGCTGGAGAAATGAGGTGTGATTTCGAAGAGGAAAGCTTTGATTAAGATTTTCTGGAAGTATTAAATTATGTTGAAATTTTAGAACAAATTAATTCAGAAACTGCTAACGAGGCAATTGATTTGAATGACATATCTGATGAACTTGTGTTGGAATGTCTGTTCAATTATGAGATGTTACAAAAATAAATGTATTGTTTAAAAATAATAAAGGTTTGAGCACTATCTACTAATGTATTTATTGTACTAAAAGTGAAGCACTTATAGATTCAGTTATATATTCTTTAAATGTTTGTATTGATGTAAAATATGCAAAGTGGGTCCGAGGGTATGGATTGCTTAAAATTCGTATGGAGTATACATGCAGTCTTGTATGCACCTGCAAACTTGTGTTTTCTGCCTTCAATTTCCCAGTCTGTATCCTTAGACTTCCTCAAAACACCTTTACTGTTGTGTTAGCTTTGTAGTGAGTCATTTATCGGTATGTAGTAATCCATTCACTACATTAAAACACTAATGGGCACATATATAATAACTGGCATATCCCCAGGAATATGTTAGTTATTGTGCTCCATGATACCACCACCATGGATGTGCCGTATTTACAATGCGATGTACCATGGGACAAAAATGGAACATATATGTGATGTATCTGTACTGTAAAGGTGGTGCATTGTTTGAGTTATGTTGCAAGTGGAACGCATCTCCAGCAAAGCACTGTGGGCCCTATGCTGAGAATGCTGTGTCAATCCTTATACCTGATTCAAGCTAGTGCAGGGTTTTGACACAGCATGAGCCCAAAAGTGACAAAGTGAAATCTTGTAGATTTCAGTCAGCCACTTTTAGGAGGTGTTTGTGCACTGCAACGCCCCCCCCTATGTAGGAATGTCTCCTTCTGGTACATGGATTTACAATGTGACGCACCTCCCAGAGACGTCACATTCTAAATACCACATACCATGGCGCATCTTTTGCACCACTGCTTCATCAGAAAAGTGATGCAACGGCGGTGTAAAAGAGGCACAAGGGTGTTTTAAATCTGCCCCTAACAAACACTTACAAATTCACCCAGGCAGTTTCACTAGCAGTGCATTCTTTTTTAATTAACTTTTGTTATTATTTTACATTAAAAATATGAAATGTAACTTTAAAAATAAAATAAATATAAGTATTTATAATAAAAATGCAGGAAATTACTATAAAAAGAAAAAAATATAATAATAAATACATTATAAAATTAACATTTACAAAACCTTTGAAATTCACAGAAAAAATCATAGGTTTCAGGCGCATTATAGTTAGGAATTAGCATTTAAAAAACCTTAGAGATTCACTGAAAAAACCATAGGTTTCAGCCATGTTATAGTTAGGAATTATCATTTAAAAAACCTTAGAAATTCACTGAAAAACCATAGGTTTCACCCATGTTAATGTTAGCTAGACATTTCACTCATACAAAACCGTTAAAATTTCCCCGTTATAGTTACTTCAGCTAACTATAACTTGCGCACCCGCAATGCACTGCTGATGACATCACATATTACATCACTCATGACATGGTCAGTTAATTCACTCATGACATCACTCATGACATCTCAAATGACATCACTGATGACATTGTCTTTGTGAAAGAGTGGCAGACCTCCTCTCACCCTAATATTACCTTTGCTACACACATTAAAAAATAGGAACTAAAATTTTCCCAAAAATGGAGATATCAATACCAGTTACAACAACCTATTCAGTAATTCCAACATCTACATCCACATCCACTCATTCACCAACAGTTCTATATAGTCACTCATACATGTACTCACACATCATATGTACTCATACACCTATACATCCTGTTACACACCAATACTCATCCATAGAGTTACTCACACATATACTCACACATGCAAATAAACTATCAAACATCCATTTACTTGCATATACAGCTATACACACACCACTACACTTACTTCTACAGAAACGTACACATACTTACTTTCTTAAACAATCACTTATAGAAACACATACTTATTTATAAAGGAACTCTTTCAATGTCTCACTCTCACATATACTCACTTATATACATCAATACTTTATTACAAAATCCTCTTAGCTTCAAGGAGGGATGACTTGGAAAAATAAAACTGTAAGTGGTCACTAAAAAGTGGGAGAGTTAGGGGTTTCTATAGAGAAGGCAATTATTATTGCCGGGGAAACTTGTTTGTCGGCGAATCTCAAAGCCCAGTTTTTCAAAACCACATTTAATATCCATCATACTCCTGCCAAGATGCTGAAATGGGGGAGGGGCAATGATGGTAAATGTTTCCAATGTGGTATGGATAACGCTAATAGTCTCCATATTTTTTATGTTTGTGCTAAACTAGTGCCATATATACAACATATAGAGAAATTCATGATAGAGATCTCCGGGGTCAGCGTTAAAATATCGGCTTCCATGATGTTGTTGGGGATTGGTGAGGATCTCGAGCAAGGGAGACTCATGTATAAATTCAGATATTTGCTCTATATTGCCATGGCAGTAGCTCGGTCATGTCTACGTCTTCTTGGCTTCAGCCAGAATCACCATCTTTTTAAATGGGGGATGCCCGGTTTTATAATATATATAATTTGGAGCATAGTCTGTATTCTGTGAAAGGATCAAGGAAACGCAAATTAGGTATTTATGTATGGGGCCAATGATCGATCATATGAATTGCTGAAGGGGAAATAAAATGTAACTTAATTTAACTTAAATGTTTTGTGGTACAACTGAATGAAATGAACTGCTTTTATGCCTTGATATTAGATTTGTATGTATTTATTGATGTTTTTGATACTGTGGATACATTTTAAAAAGTTTTTAAAAAAGGAAAAGAAGGATGATAAACACAGGTAGTCTTAAGAGGAAAAACGTAACACCACATTATACAGAAGGCCACCAACTGCAACACACTTTTGGCATACAACAGCCATCACTCATGGACAGTCTCCCATAAGCCCAATTTTGTAGAATTAGATGGCAAGTTATTTTTTTTCTGGAAATATGACATATTTAGGAATCGATTATAGAACAGGGATACCATAGAATATTACTAATCCTACCTTGCAAACATACTTTCTATTGACCCTTGGAAGTTCTCATAACTCTTTTAAAAAATCCTTTAAAAATTGGTCTGTGTCTCTACTTTCAAGACAGCCAATAACTATATGTAATTTGTACTTGTAAAGCGCACTAATACCCCAACTGAGGTGTCCTGGCGCTGTAATGCATACCGCTGTGGAACCCTTCCTGGCTTTTGCCTGTGAAATGTCCACCTGGCTTCCCCAAGGTGAAGCCAGGCATCCCAGCGCTGTTGGGGCCATTGTGGAGATTAAGCAAGCTATTGCCCAGAGTTGCAGAGTGGGACCCATGATTAGAATAGGCATGAGGCAAGAATTATCAGGTCCGAGGAAATTGAGCCCAAGACTCGCCGAGGAAGGAATTGAACCCTGGTCCTGGGCCAGACCTCTGCATCAGGGTCTGCTGCTCTAACCATTGAGCCACACAAGGGATGTGGAACTGGAGATCCTGCCAAAGGAATCTGTTGTGCACAAGGAGGATTACTGCCATTGGAAGGGACAGTGCACCCTTCCTGAATAGTGGCAGGCCTGGGCTACCCTCCTGCTGCTGTGTGGCACCTCGAAGTGTATCAGCGTCCTCAGCTGCCTGTGGTTCCTGTGGAGGTAGGCTCCTCAACGTGATTTGCCCCGCAGATCGCTGTGGTTTTACTACACACTACTGTGTTTTCTTTGTGTGCCTACAAACTTCCGAGAAGCGGAGCGCGGTGGTTACTGGAACCACGAGCTGCCGTGTTCTCATTTCCATTTTCTGCTTAAACGGATTTCCCTGAGAAGGGGACCACGTTGTCATATGTTCCTCGTGCTGCCACTTTACTTGCTTAGGGACAAAGATTCTCTCCTGACGAGAAGAGGAGCACTGTTGCAAGAGAGTCCACACGATGCCTGTTGTGTTCGTTACAGATGTAGAGCGCAGGGGTGGACGCAACCACGCGCTACTGTGTCATTGAGTAAGATTCAGACATAAAACTTTCCCTCTGGAAGCGGAGTGCAGTGGGGGGGTTAACCACGTGTTTCCGTGTTCCAAGGAGTATATTGGAAATCTTAGTAATCAACAGGTAGGGAGGAGGATTTCTGGTTCATTCATTTCCCCAGTCTCAATATATCCAATAATCATGAAGGAGAATGGACACTTGTGACTACTTTACCGTAGGTTAGATTGAATCACCCTCATAAACTCTGTGTCAAATGTGCGGTATATATCTTTTTTCCCCCACACTCGCGTTACGGCATTATCATTGGGTGTCCAAATACGTGCTATATGCCTGCCTCACCCAGAGGCAACCTCTGGTTTCGGTAGTAGTGTCCAGAGATAAGAAGGGCACCCCCAAAAAAGAACGAAGGGAGATGAAAAAGAATCTAAAAAACAGAACTTCACCACCAGTGAACTTTAATAAAAAGGTGAGGTTTTGTTGTTAAAATATTGTGGGTATAACTCGAGGTCGGGTTATTAGATCTCTTTATACCGTATCGTTGACAAGGTCGACATGTTTCTGCTCCATACCGCCCAGCCGGGTCTACGGAGCATTCGTCAGGACAAACAAAACATACAACAAATTTGTTACTTACACAACTTGTGTAGTAATTCAGAAAGTGTTGATTTAGACACTTAGTTTCTAGCTTGTTCAGGTTTCCTGAAGTGGGAGCAAAAAAGAAACACAACATACATAATGGGGGTGCAAATTTAGCACTACATCAACTCTCGGATTCGAGATTTATTACAAAAGTGCCAATATTATCCACTAAATTCAGAAAAGTGGTACTTTTAGGAGAAAACAAGGTTTGTGCTACTCTCTAGGCGAAGTGTATTGGGTACAGACATACAGAATTCACATGGTCTCACTGTGTAATTATGTATGATTAAGGTCTCTCAGTATTGAGCCTCAAGATTGTCGGCGTGGTAAGTAACATGGCATTTTCTTATATTAACCATGAGAAGTTCCAAATAATATGGCCAATTTCATTAAGAATACTGTGTACTAATAACGGGGTCGTACTGGTGGTATATACCATGTATACCATACTCACGGCGTGTAAGCCGTGCACAACGTAACTAGTTATATCAATTTGTGTATAATTTATTATCGCTCATTGTAATGCTGGGCGCACTGTAAATGTTATTTATATCAGCCGGGTTAAGTGCCAATATCCTTTCTTTTTCAAGGGAGATGCAATTAATACGTGGCCAAAAATGTTGAGGTTACAGCGTATTAATTAAAAAGCAGCGGTCTGTTTTGAAAAGATATGCGTGGTATATGTCGTACTGCCAAAGTTTGTGCGCAACGTCACTCGTAGTGCCCATAATTTGCACAATTCAATGTAGCTCGTTATAGTTACCAACACACTGTTCATAATTGCATTTTAGTGTTAATTGGGCTAAATGGTCAGTTTCGTAATAGAAACGAGAATTAGTAACATGATTCTAAGGCGGGCCCATGGAGTCTTACCTTATAGTCAAAAACCTTTCGCTTCAACAGGGAGCGTTGAGACTCTCTGGTCCCGAGCTGGTGGAAGCGAAAGAAAATAGGTTACCAGGCTTAGATCTTACCGCTTGGTGGAGCCGCTGTGAATAAAAGCACGGGACGCCAATCTCACGTGGGAAGGTTTCCGTGTCTTGTGCTGACTCTGCCCCTGGATACCGGGAACTCGTTTCCTGTTGCTATTTCTAAGCTCACAAGATAGAAAGAGGACTTGGTGTAGTTCACTATTCAAACTACAAAACTTTATTCAAATTACGAGTGGGCCGAGTTTGTTGTACTCTGAAATAGATATTCATGTAGCCTCTGAGAAATAAAGTAATGGTATAGGATGAATATTCCTCTTGATAAAATTAAATTAAGTGAGGTCTGGTAGATAATAATGCCTTGCTTCAAAGCCAAAATATAGTTACACATTCTCACACTATTATTCTTCATACTCATGAATCTTAATAATTTGGGTGCCACACTCTTCATATGTCCAATGGAAGAAGGGGGGTATTTTGGGCAGAGATTACTCGTATTGAGTCACTTATTAGGCAACATAGTGATCGTATACGTCCCTTCTGTACCGAAGTATCGAGGTCAAAAGGGAATTACTAAAATTGTTAATACTCACTCATGGTGCCTGGTGTTGATCGTTTGGAGTGCGCTACACTGTAATGATTCTCATTATTGTAGAAACAACTTCACAATCAATTCCTATTGAAAGGAGGGGGGTGTAGAGGGTATCTAATGCTATTGCTCTAGTGATAATTAAATCTCTGAGCTAATGTGACTATGATAATTATCTTAAGATTTCTCAAGGTTCTTATGAAAATTGATGCCACTGTATATTGTCATTTAACCCTGTCAGGTGTGTCTGCAGGCGGTTCACCCATCTCTGCTCTTTCTCAAACAGTATTTTCTCAGCATTCATGGTCCTGTCGGTGAGCGTTTCTAATACTGTCCACCTCAAGTCTTCACAATCATGACCAATGAAGTGAGAACATAACTTTGTGGTATTCTTCTTGAGTCTGATGTTACTCTTATGTTCTCCAATTCTCGTTTTGATTTTCCTACAGGTCATGCCTATATATTTTTTGTCACATGGGCACCATATCATATACACTACATGTGTAGAGTTACAGTTCGTATGGTGCCGTTGGGTCCAGTTTAGGGACTCTGTAAGTTGTAATGTTGTTGTCGTGGCTGTGAGTTTGCATACTAAGCAAGTACCACACGGGTAATGGCCAGTGACAGGCCTCATGTTCATAT
Source organism: Lissotriton vulgaris (assembly GCF_964263255.1). Taxonomy (NCBI): domain Eukaryota; kingdom Metazoa; phylum Chordata; class Amphibia; order Caudata; family Salamandridae; genus Lissotriton; species Lissotriton vulgaris. Next base: position 468,562,135 of record NC_141685.1, on the reverse strand, counting down.
TTCTCATTTGTGTGGATTTCTTTTTCACTGTCACTGGACGTGTATGCACTAGCAGATCCTTGAGATTTTTTGTCCGTTTGTTAGCAAATCTGGGTTTAGGCCAGTTATATTTACCAGTAGCAAGGATACCCCAGTTTTTATTGACCACTTTTTGTATGTCATATGTCGCTGGGCAGTAAGTAGTGACACATGTTACTAGGTCAGGGATCGGCTCTTTTGTATTTAATTGGAGCAGATACTCTCTTTGTTGATTTTTTGCTCTCTTACGGCACTTAGATATAGTCACTGGTGTGTAGTCTCTGGCTATTAGTTTCTGGCTCAATTCCTGTGCTTGCAGCTTATAATCAGTTGCTTAGCTGAAATTTCTCTTTAGCCGTAAAAATTGGCTATAGGGCAAATTGTCCCTTAGGGGCTTTGGGTGGTAGCTTTTATAAGACAGGAGACTATTTTTCGCTGTCAGCTTAGTGTATGTCTTTGTCTTCATCTTGCCATCTTCGATGAAAATTGTCAGGTCAAGAAAATACAGATTGGGTATTATTTGATGTGAAAGTGAATTTTAACCGCTTATCTCTACCATTGAGCCAGTCAATGAATAAATTGAGATCCTTATCTGTGTGCCAAATCAGTAGGATGTCCTCTATATACCATTTCCAGTATAAACAAGCATTGGAAATGCAATAGGTCTCACACCATTAGAGTTAGTGCTTTTAGAATTGTTTATGGGTTTTTTTGTAAATGTTTAGCATTTTTGTTTCCTGTAGCCAATGCTAAAGTATTACAAATAAAAAAAGCCATAAACATTTCTAAAAGCTCTAACTGAAATGGTCTGAGAACTATTGCACTGTGTGAGGGTGAGGGTGAGTGAGGGTGAGTGAGGGTGAGTGAGGGTGAGTGAGGGTGAGGGGTTGAGGGTGAGTGAGAGTGAGGGTGAGTGAGGGTGAGGGTGAGTGAGGGTGAGGGGTTGAGGGTGAGTGAGAGTGAGGGTGAGTGAGGGTGAGTGAGGGTGAGGGGTTGAGGTTGAGGTGTTGAGGGTGGGTGAGGGTGAGTGAGGGTGAGGGTGAGTGAGGGTGAGTGAGGTGTTGAGGGTGAGTGAGGGTGAGGGTGAGTGAGGGTGAGGGGTTTTGGGTGAGTGAGGGTGAGGGGGAGTAGTTGAGGCTGAGTGAGGGTGAGTGAGAGTGAGGGTGAGTGAGGGGTTGAGGGTGAGGGATTGAGGGTGAGTGAGTGAGGGTGAGGGGTTGAGGGTGAGTGAGGGTGAGGGTGGGTGAGGGGTTGAGGGTGAGTGAGGATGAGTGAGAGTGAGGGTGAGTGAGGGGTTGAGGGTGAGGGGTTGAGGGTGAGTGAGGGGTTGAGGGTGAGGGGTTGAGGGTGAGTGAGGGTGAGGGTGAGTGAGGGTGAGTGAGGGTGAGTGAGGGTGAGTGAGGGTGAGGGTGAGTGAGGGGTTGAGGGTGAGTGAGGGTGAGGGTGAGTGAGGGGTTGAGGGTGAGTGATGGTCAGGGTGAGTGAGGGTGAGGGTGGGTGAGGGGTTGAGGGTGAGTGAGGGTGAGTTTGAGGGGTTGAGGGTGGGTGAGGGTGAGGGTGAGGGTGAGTGAGGGTGAGGGGTTGAGGGTGAGTGAGGGTGAGGGTGAATGAGGGTGAGGGGTTGAGGGTGAGGGGTTGAGGGTGAGGGGTTGAGGGTGAGTGAGGGTGAGGCGTTGAGGGTGAGTGAGGGTGAGGGGTTGAGGGTGGGTGAGTGAGGGTGAGGGGTTGAGGGTGAGGGGTTGAGGGTGAGTGAGTGAGGGTGAGGGGTTGAGGGTGAGTGAGGGTGAGGGGTTGAGGGTGAGTGAGGTTGAGGGTGGTTGAGTGAGGATGAGTGAGAGTGAGTGGAGTGAGGGGTTGAGGGTGAGGGGTTGAGGGTGAGTGAGTGAGGGTGAGGGGTTGAGGGTGAGTGAGGGTGAGTGAGGGTGAGTGAGGGTGAGGGGTTGAGGGTGAGTGAGGATGAGTGAGAGTGAGGGTGAGTGAGGGGTTGAGGTTGAGGGGTTGAGGGTGAGGGGTTGACTGACTGACGGTGGCTAAAAATGAGCCTGGGCTAGCGAGAACAAATTCGAAAACATACCCAGCTGTAAGCCATTAGAGTCTACAACAATTTAACAATTGCTTTCTCACAGACAACGATCATCATTTCTCATTAGCGTACCGCACCTAAAGCAACAAAGAGACATGATTTGGGAACATGCTAGAAGAAACGCGTCATGGTTAGGTCCAAGCTACGTTACACAATGAAAACGAACGTTAAATTAAGAGACTGGAATACCACAATATCCTGTCATATTTTCCCGTCAATTCAATCACAAATGTGCAACTGTATCTTGGTATTAATGTTAATGACAACAGCAGATGGTAATTGGTCCCAGCCCCGGGCATTGCCGCATTTGGACAACAAACCTTAAGAACCGAGTGGTGAGGCGAGGGGGGTAGGCGCTCTCACGGTGAACTCAACCGTGCGCGACATGCTGCGTGCCTGACAGAGGCTCCAGCGCGCTGTCTCTTTTCTGAGCCTCCAGGCAAGGAGGCGGGTCAAAGTTCAGGACAAAGAGAAAACACAACGGAAATAAATAAGGCACTGGAAAGCATTCGCCAGGACATCGCTTTTTTCAACATCACGGTGCATGCTTTTACACTAGTCTACAGATTGGGCTGCATTCGATGGCTTTAGTAACACTGCAACCAAGTAAGGCAAAATAACGAGTCATGTTTGAAATAGCCCATAGGAAGAGCGAGTCCAAGGGCTTTAGCAGGGGATGTGAACACATCAGAGCGTTTAATTGTAAGAATGCTCAGACTCGTTAATGGTTTACATTTTATAGGTAAAATAAAACAAATGCAGATTATGGTGCGACCACGATGCATGATTGGTTTGGGGTTAGGCTCCTTTAACTGGAGGAGGGAGGAGAAATGCGTCTCGGCCGACATGCTGCATGCCTGACAGAGGCTCCCGCGCGCTGTCTCTTTTCTGAGCCTCCAGGCAAGGAGGCGGGTCAAAGTTCAGGACAAAGAGAAAACACAACGGAAATAAATAAGGCACTGGAAAGCATTCGCCAGGACATCGCTTTTTTCAACATCACGGTGCATGCTTTTACACTAGTCTACAGATTGGGCTGCATTCGATGGCTTTAGTAACACTGCAACCAAGTAAGGCAAAATAACGAGTCATGTTTGAAGTAGCCCATAGGAAGAGCGAGTCCAAGGGCTTTAGCAGGGGATGTGAACACATCAGAGCGTTTAATTGTAAGAATGCTCAGACTCGTTAATGGTTTACATTTTATAGGTAAAATAAAACAAATGCAGATTATGGTGCGACCACGATGCATGATTGGTTTGGGGTTAGGCTCCTTTAACTGGAGGAGGGAGGAGAAATGCGTCTCGGCCGGAGCAGGGGGCGGAGCAGGGAGAGCGGGCTTCACACGGCCGGCCGGTCGTGAAACTGAAAGCATGGCCGGCCGGCCGTGAAAGCCTTTGATGCCGCAGGGGGTGGAGCTGCCAGTACTGATAACACCACAGTAACATAAATTCAAAACACCGTACTTGAGAAGAAATTCAAGACCGGATGCTAGTTAATAGCTTTTTATTCTTATTTCTTGATTTTATCAAAAGGTACTTATACTTTTTGTGAAAACAAACATGTAAAAACAATTCGATATCCAAACTCAAAATTGAAGGTAATCATTCATCATATCACTCATGTCACAACCAAACAAAGAGCAATCATTCAAGGGGAGAAGGGGAACACTAAATGGAAGAACTACAAATTTTATCAAAACATACAATATTTACAATATCATACAATACTATACATAAGACAGGAGAAGCCAAGTGTCTGCAAAAACAGTCAAATAAATTCTTTCAATAAACAATCACTTTTGATGTACAATCCTATCACTAAATATATGAGAGTACTTGTTAGGTCTTTGGAAAAGGATTATGTACAAAGGTTAGAGATAAGCAACAGTTATTTGTGACATTCAAGCTTATCACTAAAGCAGACAACAGTATGGCTGGGGCCAACGCGTTTCGAATCCCAGTGGTTTATAGGGATTCTCTTCAGGGCCTTTGGGGTTCTCTACAAAAGTGAAAAAAAGAGAAGAAAAAAGGGGAGAGAATTAGAAGAAACTCTAGATACAAGTTTAATTTAGTCACAAGATCAACATCAGTCGCATACACTCAGTGTTTACCCAGAATTCCTCAGGCTAGCCACTAGTTTATCACGTTCCAACTGACTAATGTTTAGAGGTTTTTATTATAGGACCTTTAAAAATTACCGCAGGTGGGGAACTCTATCTAAGGTGACTGAGCTATACTCACCTTCTGTGTTTTTGAAGAACAGAGCTATTCTCAGGTGAAGATTAATTAACACAGTAGAATGTTGGTGGACCTACACAAAAAGGGATAGAGATGAGTTCAGGGGGTGGGGAAAGGGGTTAAGTTAAAGTGCTGACGATGTTACAGGAGGGTCTCACCTGGTGGAAAATGTTAGAACCAGCGTATGGAGTGGCTGTCAATTTTTTCACTGGACGAGTCTTTGAAAAGTAAAAAGAAAACGCATCACTAATTAAGCCTTCTGAAACGTGTGCAACATAAAAAGACACAGTTAATAAGGCTTGTTACCGGTATGCGGTGTTCAGCAAAGAAATGAAGTAGCACTTGTTCGCGGAAAAACGTCTGTCAAGACGAAGCTTTTAATGCGTGGTTCATCTAAAGAAACAACAATAGACTCTATTAACCGCCAACACGCGATAATTTCAAACATGAGATTGAAAAATGGAGCGGCAGCTTACCGGCGTTACAAGTCAGCTACGTGTGGCTTCCGTAGATAAAGCACACGGTTGTTTTAATTTCCAGACGCCAAGAGGCTGGAATAGAGAATGAAACGCGTAAAGGTCAATTGCATAGCAGACGCGTGCAAAGCGTTCATTAGTTGAGGCTCAGAGCGTGGCCTCATGGATTAATACAGCCTGGGGCTTACCGGTGCATTTTTCTTCAACGTGGTTTAGCGAAGAGTATTTAAGCTAAGAAAAAATATAAAAAGGCCAGGGTGAGAAACTACTTGAAAGTGATTTAAACCAAGAGCGATATTAGCGCAATTACAGTTTCAAGTACTCACTGTTTTTAAATGTGGCAAGTTTTTCAAACGAGGCAGCGTCCAAGACAGCACTACACGGCGGCTCCTGCGCAGTAGCAGGCTGTAGTGAAACTGCTCTGCCTATATACATGGCTAATGAGCAGGGGGCCGCCCATTCGGTGTTCAAGATCACCTAAGAAAGCTGGACTGGATCCAAGGTGAGCTCCGGATCGGAGTTCCTAAAGGCACACACCACAAAACATTACATTGCAGGCATAAGAAATGGAAATGCTGCAGACCCTTTATAGTTTGAAGATTTCACTTAATTCGTTAAGTCCAGATACTGCTGTATCAAACTTCACGATAAGGAACGCTTCACGTTTAGATAGCGTCAGATTTAAATCACCACCTCTGGGATTTCGCTCTATTTTGGAGATTACTGTCCACTTCAGGTCACTCACAGTATGCTGAAGTCGTGTCCAATGTTGCACCAAGGGGGCATTTTCAACTTTCCTATTGATCCTTGATTTATGTTGCGAGATCCTTTGTCTGATCTCTTGATTGGTTTTGCCAATATATAGCAATTGGCATGGGCATATAATACCATATACCACATATTTGCTCTTACAGTTACTCATAGTGTCATGTTTCCATGACACTCCGTTATGCTGAAACAAGGAACCTTCCATAGTGGATTCACAGCATAAACAGTTTCCACATTTGTGGTGTCCAACGATGGGTGGCATCCCCATCATTTGGCGTAACGTTTGTGGTTTGGCAATGGGCATAGCAGCCCGAACAATGTGGTTTGCAATATTATTTTCTTTCTTGAAGGCAAATAGTGGTTCATTTACTAGACTGGCATCCAGATTCTTGACCAGGTGCCAGTTCTGTTTAATCACCTTTTTTAGACGATTGGCATTGGGGCAGTAGGTTGTGACACATACATCGGAAGGAAAGACCTCCACGTCTAAGAATGCAATCCTGCTGGTGGATTCAGAAATGCTGAATTTAATGTCAGCTGTTCTATCATTAAGCCACTGATAAAACTGGTTTAAAGTGTCACTATCACCTTTCCATGTCAAAAAAATATCATCAATAAAACGGAGCCATGCTCCGATATATTGAGAAAAAGGGTTGTTGGTATAGATGTATGCATTCTCATTTCCTTCCGATGGTAAGCTTGCAACTACCCTGTACACAAAACCTACCGACCGAAACAAGTCTCTTATGTTTAACAGCAACCACCCTAGAAATCTAAAAGAAAATCTCCCGTACGGGCAGTTTTTGCGAGTTCGCAGAAACTGCACATATAAAAAAGATTTCGAACAACATTCAGAAAACCTCACATCTAAATTATGTGAGAGGGGTTATCCAAAGAAACTTGTTAGAAATTGCATGAAAAGAGCACAATGGACCCCACGCGAAATCCTTCTAGAACGTAGATCCAAACCTGCCTTAGAAAAACAAGTATGTGTCACAACCTACTGCCCCAATGCCAATCGTCTAAAAAAGGTGATTAAACAGAACTGGCACCTGGTCAAGAATCTGGATGCCAGTCTAGTAAATGAACCACTATTTGCCTTCAAGAAAGAAAATAATATTGCAAACCACATTGTTCGGGCTGCTATGCCCATTGCCAAACCACAAACGTTACGCCAAATGATGGGGATGCCACCCATCGTTGGACACCACAAATGTGGAAACTGTTTATGCTGTGAATCCACTATGGAAGGTTCCTTGTTTCAGCATAACGGAGTGTCATGGAAACATGACACTATGAGTAACTGTAAGAGCAAATATGTGGTATATGGTATTATATGCCCATGCCAATTGCTATATATTGGCAAAACCAATCAAGAGATCAGACAAAGGATCTCGCAACATAAATCAAGGATCAATAGGAAAGTTGAAAATGCCCCCTTGGTGCAACATTGGACACGACTTCAGCATACTGTGAGTGACCTGAAGTGGACAGTAATCTCCAAAATAGAGCGAAATCCCAGAGGTGGTGATTTAAATCTGACGCTATCTAAACGTGAAGCGTTCCTTATCGTGAAGTTTGATACAGCAGTATCTGGACTTAACGAATTAAGTGAAATCTTCAAACTATAAAGGGTCTGCAGCATTTCCATTTCTTATGCCTGCAATGTAATGTTTTGTGGTGTGTGCCTTTAGGAACTCCGATCCGGAGCTCACCTTGGATCCAGTCCAGCTTTCTTAGGTGATCTTGAACACCGAATGGGCGGCCCCCTGCTCATTAGCCATGTATATAGGCAGAGCAGTTTCACTACAGCCTGCTACTGCGCAGGAGCCGCCGTGTAGTGCTGTCTTGGACGCTGCCTCGTTTGAAAAACTTGCCACATTTAAAAACAGTGAGTACTTGAAACTGTAATTGCGCTAATATCGCTCTTGGTTTAAATCACTTTCAAGTAGTTTCTCACCCTGGCCTTTTTATATTTTTTCTTAGCTTAAATACTCTTCGCTAAACCACGTTGAAGAAAAATGCACCGGTAAGCCCCAGGCTGTATTAATCCATGAGGCCACGCTCTGAGCCTCAACTAATGAACGCTTTGCACGCGTCTGCTATGCAATTGACCTTTACGCGTTTCATTCTCTATTCCAGCCTCTTGGCGTCTGGAAATTAAAACAACCGTGTGCTTTATCTACGGAAGCCACACGTAGCTGACTTGTAACGCCGGTAAGCTGCCGCTCCATTTTTCAATCTCATGTTTGAAATTATCGCGTGTTGGCGGTTAATAGAGTCTATTGTTGTTTCTTTAGATGAACCACGCATTAAAAGCTTCGTCTTGACAGACGTTTTTCCGCGAACAAGTGCTACTTCATTTCTTTGCTGAACACCGCATACCGGTAACAAGCCTTATTAACTGTGTCTTTTTATGTTGCACACGTTTCAGAAGGCTTAATTAGTGATGCGTTTTCTTTTTACTTTTCAAAGACTCGTCCAGTGAAAAAATTGACAGCCACTCCATACGCTGGTTCTAACATTTTCCACCAGGTGAGACCCTCCTGTAACATCGTCAGCACTTTAACTTAACCCCTTTCCCCACCCCCTGAACTCATCTCTATCCCTTTTTGTGTAGGTCCACCAACATTCTACTGTGTTAATTAATCTTCACCTGAGAATAGCTCTGTTCTTCAAAAACACAGAAGGTGAGTATAGCTCAGTCACCTTAGATAGAGTTCCCCACCTGCGGTAATTTTTAAAGGTCCTATAATAAAAACCTCTAAACATTAGTCAGTTGGAACGTGATAAACTAGTGGCTAGCCTGAGGAATTCTGGGTAAACACTGAGTGTATGCGACTGATGTTGATCTTGTGACTAAATTAAACTTGTATCTAGAGTTTCTTCTAATTCTCTCCCCTTTTTTCTTCTCTTTTTTTCACTTTTGTAGAGAACCCCAAAGGCCCTGAAGAGAATCCCTATAAACCACTGGGATTCGAAACGCGTAGGCCCCAGCCATACTGTTGTCTGCTTTAGTGATAAGCTTGAATGTCACAAATAACTGTTGCTTATCTCTAACCTTTGTACATAATCCTTTTCCAAAGACCTAACAAGTACTCTCATATATTTAGTGATAGGATTGTACATCAAAAGTGATTGTTTATTGAAAGAATTTATTTGACTGTTTTTGCAGACACTTGGCTTCTCCTGTCTTATGTATAGTATTGTATGATATTGTAAATATTGTATGTTTTGATAAAATTTGTAGTTCTTCCATTTAGTGTTCCCCTTCTCCCCTTGAATGATTGCTCTTTGTTTGGTTGTGACATGAGTGATATGATGAATGATTACCTTCAATTTTGAGTTTGGGTATCGAATTGTTTTTACATGTTTGTTTTCACAAAAAGTATAAGTACCTTTTGATAAAATCAAGAAATAAGAATAAAAAGCTATTAACTAGCATCCGGTCTTGAATTTCTTCTCAAGTACGGTGTTTTGAATTTATGTTACTGTGGTGTTATCAGTACTGGCAATTTCTCTTTTGTTATGTTATATGCAGGCTCAGCCATACTGATTAGAGCCAACCCTTAGTTGTTTATTAGCAGGGGGTGGAGCGGCACCAGCTGGGAGAGTAGGCAAGGCAGGCGGCTGGGGGCATGTGCACGCGCATTTAAGCTCAATGCGCATGCGCATTGAGCTTAAATTTCTCGTGCACTGCAAGGAATCGCCACGATTCCTTGCAAGTTGGGGATAAAGAGTGGATAAGCCACCATAGACTCGCAAGCTCGATGCGCATGCGCATCGACAGGCGAGACCTAAAAACTGGAAACCAAAGGGTTGGTATCATTGAGTACAAAATGACTCTCAAATTGGCTCACGTAGAGGCCGCTACCGCAAAAGCACTGCCCATGGAAGTTCCATGGCATTGCAAGAATAGATCTCCATTATACTCAAAATAATTTTCCGGTAAAGCTAGACAGCAGCATTCTAGTTGTCCATGTTTACTACTGCAACTTTTCCTCTACTACAGACTTGCACATCCTTGAAAAGTGTCCTTGCTTTCTGCATTTCATACAATCTTTGTCCAACGCAAAATATTTCTTATATTCAGCAGTATGGTACGTACTGCCACACCTTGAACACATTTCTATCTATTCCTATAGGAATCATTGCTGCAGTAAGCATTATTAAACCTTTTCCCTACATTCCTTTCACTCTTCTCAAACGATTTTTTACCACCAATAGCTCCCACTTCCTCAACAACATCAACACACGACACACTCTCCTTCATACCATCTTTACGTTCCATCTCTTTCATACATGCAATAGACCCTTAGACAACTTTTGCAAAGTCAATTGCATTCTGCAGAGAAGGGTTCTTTGCTGCCCATAGTTTTTCTTGCATCTTCTTATTCTTGCACTGGACAATAAGTTGGTCCCTTATCATTTCGTCTCTGATGTTGCCAAAGTTACTTTTTAACGACAATTCCCTTAGACGAGTGACAAACTGATCAACACTCTCATCTTGCCACTGAGGCTGTGTGTAAAACTTGTGTCTTGCCATGACAATATTCACTTCTTTAGAATATCGTTTCTTCAAGGGTGCCTTTGCCTCCAAATACACGTTAGTTATGACTCTTCCTTCAGCATTAGTGCCAGGAGACAAACATTTTAAAGCATGTTGGCCCTCTTCCCCCAAGGTACTCAATAATAATGCCCTCTTCCTTGTTGCACTAAAGTCTTTGCCATCAATTGCCTCAATGTCATTTTAAAAAACCTCAATCCATTCCTCCCATTCGATTGGAGGATCACCACTCTGCTGCAAGAATAGTGGTGGCATCACCACATTGTTGCTCTCCATTTCCTTATAATGTGTAACTCCTTGTCCTAGTAAACACACTTCTTCTGTACGTTTTAATACACTTTAGAAACTGTGCTGCATAAATAGGAAATGAAATGAAATGAAATGAAATTAGATTTATAGAGCGCGTGGTTGCCCTTGAGCGTCCCAGCGCTACCTTAACAGAAAAAAACAGAAAGGCCCTGAGAGCAAGAAGAAGGGAACAAGGTTTATTCAGTTTTGGGGAAGAGAAAAGTTTTAAGCGATTTTCTGAACTTTAGATGGGAGACTTCCATCCGGATTTCCCTAGGGAGGGCGTTCCAATGTTTTGCTGCATTCAGGGAAAACCGGCGTCCTCCGGTCCGGGCTTTTTTCACTCTAGGAACGAAGACCAGGTTCTCTCCGTCAGAGCGGAGGGTCCTTGGGGATTTATAGGGACAAATCAGTTTTCTTAGGGCGGGAGGACCTTTGCCTTGAAGTATCCTGTGAGCGATGCACAGGGTTTTGAATGCGATTCGTTCCTGGATGGGGAGCCAATGCAGGGATCTAAGTAGTGGTTTGGCCGAGGCCCTTCTAGGAGCCCCCAAGAGCATTCTGGCTGCCGCATTCTGTACCCGCTGCAGAGTGTTGATTGTTCCTTTCGGTGCAGCTAGAAGGAGAGCATTACCATAATCAAGTCTTGATAGTATTAGACCTTGGATTAGGAGCTTCTTAGATTGGAAGGGCAGGAGTGGGAGCACTTTCCGCACTGAACGCAACAGACCGAAGCAGCTGCCTGCGACTTTCTGAGCATGGGTCCTGAATGTTAGTTGGGGTTCGAACCAAACCCCGAGGCTTTTGATTTTCTCCTTTGCTGGGGGCAAGTCCCCCATACAGGGGGGCCAGAGCTCGGAAGGCAGGGATGTGAGGTGATGACCTAGGAGCATTATCTCAGTTTTGGCTCCGTTAAGTTTCAGCTTGGAGTCTGTCATCCAGGAAAAGATTGCCGAAAGGCAGCTCGAGAGGTTGTGGGGGCATACCCCTTGTTGAGACAGAGAGACGACGAGTTGTGTGTCGTCGGCATAGCTAATAGATTTAATCCCAAAGGGGGCTACTACATCCTCCAACGGAGCCATATAGACATTGAACAATGTGGGGCTCAGGGAAGATCCCTGAGGAACCCCACATTGAAGAGGAGTGGATTTTGACATGGTGCCATTCTCCCATATCCTAAAGGACCGATTGTCGAGGAAAGATTTCAGCCACTTAAGGGCGGACCCTACGATACCCAGTTTGGAGAGGCGGTGTATCAGGGTAGTGTGGTCTACAGTATCGAATGCAGCGCTCAGATCCAGGAGGATCAGAGCTGCTGATCCCCCTGAATCTAAGATGCACCTAGCCTCTTCTGCCACCACTATGAGGGCAGTGTCTGTGCCCTGCCCGGGGCGAAATCCCGTTTGGGAGTGGCCCAGCAGGTCGTTGCTCTCGAGAAATCCAGAGAGCTGCCGATTCACTAACTTTTCAGCGATTTTTCCTAGTCCAGGCAGCAATGAAATAGGGCGGTAATTCGCCAGGTCAGCAGGATCTAGTCCTGGTTTTTTTAGGAGGGCTTTAATTTTTGCCTGTTTCCAGCTCGGGGGGACGATGCCAGTGGTGAGTGAGGCGTTCAATAGATCAGTAGCGAGAGGGGAGATGGTGTTCATGATTTGCTTGAGAACATGCATGGGAGCTGGGTCAGATGGTGAGCCGCTTTTAATGTTGGTTAATGTCGAGCAAAAGTCTTCCCTGGTGATACACGAGAACGACTCGAGTAAGGGTCCTGAAGTGGGAGGGGGAAAGGGATCGGACATCAGGGGAGAGCCAGTTTGAGGGAGACTGTCTAGTATTTTCTGTATTTTTTGATCAAAAAACTCTGCTAACTGGTCACATCTTGATGTGAGGTCGTTTTGTATAGTGATTGGCGCTGGGATTTTAGTAAGCTGAGTGAGTATTTTAAAAGTTTCCCTGGAGGAGTTGGCTGCAAGTCTTATTTTCTCTTCGAAAAAGGAGGCCTTGGTCGTTTGTCGTGCGTCTTTATAAAGTCTCAAGGCCGCCTGGTAGGAGGTTTTACTACTATGGGCCCAGTCCTTCCTCCAAATACGTTCTGCCTTTTTACAGGATTTTTTAAGATCTCTCAATGCGGTGGTATACCAAGGGGATTTAAAAGTGCTGCTCTTTTTCGTTACCATTTTTCGGGGCAGAACCCGGTCCAGGGAGTTGTTGAGCCAATTCTGAAAGTTCTGGTCTGCAAGCAGAACTTCGGGTACTGATTCGGGGACAGATTGTTCAAGGGCAGATTTCAGTTTTTCCACTGAGAGTTTTGGAGAATACGCAGTGGGGGGGCGTTGGACACTTCCAGTCGTACTTCCCAGAAAAAGGGCACTACAAAATGATCGGACCATGGTAGGGGCAGAGGTGAAGTGGCTAAGAACTGGGTGTTGTTAGAGAAGACGGGATCTAACAAATGCCCTTTGTTATGGGTAGCTTCCTTATTAAGAAGATGAAGTTCGAAAGTTTTAAAATTTAGCAAAAGTTCAGCCGCAGCTTTGTCGTTTGGGTCGTCGATGTGGAGATTGAGATCTCCGAGTACCAGGAAATTAGAGGCCCGGGTGGCTGCTGCCAGGGTGACTTCTAATAGGGAATCGACAAAGTGCTTAATGCTGCCGGGTGGGCGGTAGATCAGGATTCCAGAGAGAAATAGGTAACTAATCTTTAGTGTTGTTTTAAAAAAAAAAAATTGGAAACATTACCATTTCCCATACGAAATATCAGCACGATATCTGTGCAGTGAAGCCGGCACCTGTCTCTGTCTTTCTTCTCTTCGACGTAGAAATCAGCCTGTTACCTTTGCACCATCGGGTGTTGCTTAGCAACTGATGTTTCAAAATGGCCGCCTAGACGTATGACGCAGACACGTCAATGCGCGCAAACGTGACGGGATGAGTCATCACACGCCGCGCTCCCTGCTTCAGAAGACGTCGGTCAAGAGGATAACAATGGCAGTGTTCTACGAGCCTCGCGGTAAGCGTATGCCAGGTTTAAATGTTGCAGGGTGGAAAGCTCAAAGCAACGTACATTGGCTGAGTGCTCTTCATAACAGCATGGGCTAGATAGAAAATTGCTCGTTCTATCATTTCGAAACAAAATAAACAGTACAAAGGTTGCTCGCCTTGTCAAATACATGCACCACTTTAAAGTTAAATGCGCAACCCTTGCATCCAGCAAACGTTGCATGTGCAACCCTTTGCATTTTTCAAACGTTGCACTGCGCTGATCCTCTTAACAATATGTGAGTCACTGACTACCGTTCGATTAACGGGTAATTAGCAACAAATTCCAATACAGTTTTGCTACTCACTCCGATACTTTGAGGATTGCACCAAGTCTTTTCCAGTTTCTTTAGATTTTCTGCAGTAACTTTCACAATCTTCAGTACACTTCTGAATTGTCCTCATAAAGTATTTCAGGGTTGTCTGTGAGTCTTCAAGAGTAATTACTCTTCAAAAACATTTAAATGTCAAATCACGCGTGGTCCTCTTCACCAGCTGAAATTATTTCCTTTTTCTCAGCTTCCTTTTTCTCTGCTTCAATCTTTTGCTAACCATAAAAATCGCCACATGATGTAGGGGAAAAATACAACGTACACTAAGGGTTATAAAAGGGATATAATATATATTTATTCAGAGCTACAGAGATCAGCTGGTGTCCCTCTCCAGGTTAGCAGGCAACTGCCGCACCAGGCACAGAGAAAGAACACATCAGCAATGAAGGATCTAAAAGGAATGCAGATGTTAAAGGAACAGAGCAAAGAATATGAGATACAATAAAATCAAGATACAACACAGTTCGGCCACTGGAGATGGGTCAATGGCACTAGACTCATAGAACAGCGTAGAGGCTCAGCAGCAGAGAAGACCGTCGGAGGGAGGGGGCTGGTGCTGCCCTCGTGGACCAAGGCAGCCAGGTGCCACACCAGCAGGAGCCCACAAGAAGACGGTGCTCCGGATGTACGCTGGGGCTATGCCTCCACCCGGGGGGGGGGATGAGCGGAGTGGCACCGATCGCTGGAAGTGCTGGTGCAGAGCCGGACTAGAGATGGCAGCAGGTACTCCGGGAGGTGGAGTGGATCATCAGAGTAGTGACTGGCCCGGCGGGGCCAAGGATTTCCAAAGAGCAGTCTGCCGTAACATGCACCTGGCCCCAAGATGGTAGCTACATGAGACGAGGAGGCGTTGAGTCAGCCCGATCACCAAGAGGCCCATAAATCAGGCTGACGGGTCGGGGGAGCGGCAGATGCAGAGAGGCACGGGCCTAGAGGAGGGCAGGAACCAGCATGCACTGTAGGGGAGGACCTGTTTCTACTTTGCCTGACTCTACCATGGCGCTGCGACGCTGTGTTGATCACCTTCATAGATGAAAGAATAGGAAAGCCTGGAATATTCTTAAAAGATCTGTAGAGGGCAGCGGCCTCAGAGGAGTAATAGAGGCACATGAGTTGAAAAGTGGCTAGGCCCATGTTTAGACTCTCTCCACTGTATCTTCCCACAAAGCCTGCTGACTTCTGGCAAGGCCTGCACTCCGTGTTTGCCAGACCCAGCGCGCTGCCCATTAGGAGAGGTGAGAGAGGGTGCCACAGGCGGTGCGGAGTTGACATCCTACACACGCAGCGCAGAACCAGGAGACGGGACGTTGGGCCCGGTACTGAGCTCCTCCAAGTAAGAGAAGTGGAAGGATGGCCAATCATCTCTAGGCAGCAACAGTAAGAGGAACACAGAAGGACCTGTGGCAGAGGAGTCGCCATAGAGCGTTGATGGGCTTTGCTCTTTTTCAGTGGTCTGAGGGGCCCTGACCACCCAAGAATTGAATCTCTGTGCCTCAGCGACTTCTTACGACAGAGGATCTAGTCGTGTACCTTGGGGACCCACCAAAATATTATTCTGCAGATCAACGCCTCAACCAGACATCAGGGGGCTGCACCCTCTAACTTCACTAACTTTATGCTGCCTAAAAAAGCCCAGAAGAACAGTCTCCAGCTACTTTTCACATGCGGAGACAAGGGGGGCTGTTACCGGGGAGAGTTCAGAGGGAGAGATCGCGCTCAATAAGGAGGATCTCCTCGCCTACTTGAGAAACTTCAAAAGGAAGCTGAGGGAAGAGCTTAAATCAGATCTGGATTGTTCCCTGAAAGCTCTCCTTTCCTATATAAAGGGGAAACTAAGTGCTCTCCAGTAGGATGTAGACTCATTGGCAACATGCACATTGGGTATTGAATCCAAGGTACAATACCAAAACCAACACCTATTGCATTGCATAGTGCGGTGTCTGTGAAGACGGTGCCACACTTATTAAAGTTTTTAAAAAAGAGTGCGTTGGGAGCAGGAGAGAAGAAGACCTAACAAGCATTTGCAATGCAATAGGTCTCGCATTATTAAAGTTGGAGCTATTGGCATTTCTAATAATAATGCAACACCAATATCTTTTACCCCTTGTTGACCCCCGCATACAGACAGTGGTGCGGTTGAGTGGTGTGGCTCACTGGTTAGAGGCGGCAGACCCGGAAGCAGAGGATGGCCTGGGACCAGGGTTCAATTCCCGACACGGCAGGGTCGTGGACCAGGGTCAGCGAACTCGATAATTCTCGCCTCGGTGCCTACTCTAACCTGGGATCGCACTCGGCAACTCTGGGCATTAGCTTGCCTCATCTCCACAACGGCCCCCCACATACGCCAGGGATGCCTGGTTTCACCTTGGAGATACCCAGTAGGGACCATCTCACAGGGAAAGCCAGGACGGGTTCCCCAGTGGTCTACAGCGCGGAGATACCCCATGTGGGGTGATTCAGGCGCTTTACAAGACATCATTACATTACATTACAGACATACATAGAAACCACACTACAAACAGACACACATGCATGCACATGCTGAGAAACGCACGCCTACTGTGAGACAGACACACTAAAACAAAGGGGTACACAGGTGCACCGAAGCACGTGATCACGCAGGCACACTGAGTCACTGGCACACTGAACTTTGGGTCTGGCAGACTAGCCGACACACCAGACACTGTCACACTGAGTAGAGGCACACACATGCTGAGAGGGATGTTTTAATTATCAAGCTCAAGGTGCTCACTGTAAAAGTCAAGAGGAGTGGAAGACTGACGTGACGTTATGTAAACAAAAAATATTATGCAGTGAACCATATATAGATTTTTAAACCCTATAACGTACACACAACACAGCCAGTCCGACCCAGCACGCAACACAAACACTGAAAGGACAATCACCAAGAAACCACAATGCATGGACAGTGGAGTGCGGGCGGGGGGAGGGTGGTGCGAAATCTACGGACAGCTGACTGCGAGTGGGGGGAGACCCAGGAGAGGTGGTAGAAAGCAGGTGAGACCAACAGCCACTATTCCACTGCCACACTAAGGCCTCTTGAGACCTCAGCAAGGCCGCAAAGTAAGGGTGAAGCAACCACTTTGGGTAGCCACTGTTGTGACCTCACAGCAGTGAATAACCAGATTTCAAATCTGCTATTCTCGATAAAGTTTTTTTATGGATGTCGTATACAACAGAGGAGAAACGGATAGATCCCTAAATCAGATGGGATGCGTGAAGATAGCAAGTTGACCACCCAAGAGTGGAGTGCAGGTATAATTCTGAAAGAACAATAGAAGAACACAGAAATGGTCGATTAAAAATATTTGGCAGCCAATATTTTGTAAAGCAGTGCCGAGAGGTCAGCGATGCACCACAGAACTGAAGAACTAATGAGAACAAGGCATATATAACAACACCAAAAAAAAATACAAAATACTGCACCCCCAAGGGTCTAACATGCAAACACTTTGGAAGGAGCGCAATATCATGGCGAGCTGTAAAACAATGTATGACAAGGAGAGAGGTAGGGAGAGTACTCTGACACTCTTGTTCCCCGGTCAATAATCAATAAACAAAAGAAGAGTGTCTACAAAAAGGCTAAGCCGTTTTAGGGAGCACAGTAACAGCCACACTGGGATGTTAAAGAAGGCCCTCACTCACCACCTAGTGATGACATGCTTCATCATGGGGCCCCACCAAAGAGACCGAGTGTCTCTTTGGTGTGCTGCAACGCCAGGATTACTGCGGAGCGGGATGGTGAGTTTAGGGCGTGTTGAATGTAAATGAAAATTAGTGAGTGATGAGGGTATTAAAAAAGTCAGTAGTGTACCTGAAGTAACAATTTATTAAATGATCACTAAAGACAAAAGATATTAAAATATGTGAGGAAACAGTCCACTTTAATTGAGTGGTGGGTTCCTAAACAGTAGTCGACAGGTTTCTTGCCATCGAAACGGTGTTACTTTACCCGGCAATTCATCAGGACTGGGTGTGATAAACCCTGGCGGTATGGGCACACTAAGGCCCACCCTTACCTAGGGACGTGAGTGTGAAAATTATAAAAAAGGTGAAAAAAGTGCAAAAGAATTAGGAATAGTAGAATTATTCCTAATTACTCCTGGTTTAGGAGGCTTCTACTGATCGTTTCTGTGCCTGGAAGATAAAAGGACAGAGACATACGAGTAGAACAAGACAAACATTTAGAATTACTCCTGGTTGTCATTGGTTTTGTAGTGAATTTCGTGCTCCAAAGGTGAAAGACACTCTAGCTGTGGTAGAATAGCGCTATGGTTAACACCACCTATTAGCCCCGGGTTCACATGAGCTAGGGGAGGTGTAGTATACTATTCGTGGTACAGACTAGTAGTGACTAAGGGATAAAAAAGGTTGAAAATCTTCATAGAAGATCGTCAGCTTTGCGATCAATATAGATGATATGTAAAGATCGCGATCAAGTTAAAATTGTCTCACTTTCAAGGTGTTTGGAATGAACACCATGGGTCTCAGGAGGGGGGTGGAAGCGTATTCGGCACACCCTGTAATATGGCAGAGCAAAGGAAAAACGAAAAAAGGCATTAAAATAATGTAAAGCCCCTTGGGAAGCGGAGCGCGATCTGTACTTAGCTCCATGCAGGCAGATGACTCCCACTTACGCCCATGACGCTCGGCACCCGTAGTCTACCTACGTCGCCCTCGAACCGGACCCCGACGATGATAAAGCGGGCTCGGTTCAGTGTTTAAGAGCAAAGTAGCGAGGCAGTGATTGCTTCCGGGTGGGCGTGGCCACGTGACGTAGTCAAACCAACGCTACCGAACAGTGCGTTCAATTGGCTATGACGATCGGTCACGAGGTTACTTGTTGCTAGGTGACCTAAGTAAACACGGAAGACGTGTGATTCCGATTAACGCATACAGCGTGGTTGTCTGGACAGGTACGCTGTGCAGACTATGACATGCGGTCATAAGTTTTTAGGTGCTTGGTAAATCGGGGAAACAAACGCGCGTTACAGATTAGCGCATTGGCGAAGTTAACTCCTTAGTGTCAAATGTATGCCGTGTTGCCATGATGGATGTTTTATATCTATTGGCAGACGGTCATACACAAAAGTAACATTAGAAAGGGAGTTTTTGGATTGGCCATAGATAATGCACCCAGCTACTGCCAGAATCATTTGGAGGGGATTGAGTTTACATTGTAAAGAGCCCGTTGTACAGTTCTATGGTGTCTGAAATCGAATGACTCTGATCTGCTTCACTTAATTACCGTATTCCAATGGATATCGTCATTAAGACCTACAAGGTGGGTACCCAATCTATAAACCCACCTTTGCTCTTTTTCAAAAAGAAGATTAGGAATGTTCAAGGTGCCTTTCACATGCTCGATGACAGTCCATCGCATGTCGTTGGGAGTGTGGTTGTGCTCCAAGAAATGGCGGCTCATTTTGGTGGTCAGTTTCTTACACCTGATATTGGAGCGGTGTTCACCTATCCTTTGCTTGACTTTGCGGGTCGTCATTCCTACGTAACGTAGGTCGCAGGAACAGGTGATCAGGTAAACAACATTTTGCGTGTTACAATTGGTGTGACATTTCTGTGTCCATACTTTGCCTGGTTCAAGCTCAAGAGTTTTTGTGTGTGTCGTAAGATGACACACACTACAGTTCGCACAGGGGAAGTGTCCAGTGATTTGTGGTAGAGCCCAAATTTCCGTGCTTGATCTTTCCGTGGTAGGTGCTTCAATTCTGGGTCGAGTATGTACTAGGGTGTCTCTCAGGCTGCGCCCTTTCTTAAAGGAGAACAATGGTTTTTCCCAATTTGTTTTTATACTGGACACAATGCGCCAATTCTTGTTGATTGATTTTTTCATGTAGTTGGACATTGTGCTGTATGTGGTTACACAGGTCAATGGTATGGTTTGATTGTTGGTAACCCTGTCTTTGAGGAGAGACTCTCGTGGTTGGTTAGGAGCCCTCTTGTAACCCTTATTTAGTATCTGAGTGGGGTAGCCTCGAGACCTAAGTTTGTCTGTTAAATCAGCAGATTGAATCTTAAAGTCTTGGAGATCAGAGCAGTTGCGTCTGATTCGCAAATATTGTCCATAAGGAAGGTTTTCTTTCAGGGGCCTAGGATGGAAGCTTGTAAATTCAAGTAGGTTGTTGCGAGCTGTGGGTTTTTGGTAAGTTTTAGTTGTACGTTTTGTGCCATAGACCTGGATCCTCACATCCAGAAAGGTAACCTCTGTTTTGCTCAGTGCAGAAGTGAACTTTAGGTTGGTGTCTAGTGTGTTAATCCAACCTAGAAAAGCTTGTAGTTGTTCATCATCGCCTGTCCATATTACCAGGACGTCATCAATGTAACGTCCCCATATTTTTATGGATGACGTATAGGGGCTATTGGGTTGTGTGATATGTCTTGCCTCGAAATCAGCGACGTACAGGCCAGCTACGCTGGGGGCAAATGTATTGCCCATAGAAGTCCCCGTAGTTTGTAAGTAGAGGTCGTCCTTGTAGGCAAAGAAATTCTCCTTTAGAGCTATGGTAGCACAGTCTAGGATAAAGGTCTTGGAAGCCTGGTAATTCCAGTTAATGGAGTCTAAAGCCGTCCCCAGGACCTTGATGGTATCGTCCTGGGCAATGCTGGTGTACAGACTCTCAATGTCTAATTTCATGAGTGTGACTGTGTTTTCTGGGAAATCAATGTTTTGAAGCAGTTGAAGTAAACTTTTGGTGTCCTTTAGGTAGGTTGGAGTATTTTGCACTAAGGGTTTGAGATAGTGGTCACAAAACCGTGAGAGTGGTTCTAACAGGGAGCCGATGCCTGACACGATCGGCCTCCCTGGTGGTGGTAGCCGGATTTTGTGTGTCTCTGGGAGAGTGTAAAAGTAGAGTATTACAATTTCACTCGTGCTCAGGAAGTCCGCCTCATTTTTTGAGATTTCTCCGTTCTCTTCAGCTCTTTTGACCAGATTGGTGATCCGAGCTCTTAGCTCGTGGGTTGGGTCTTGTGTTAGGGGGGTGTAGTTCCTCCTGTCTGCCAGGAGAACTTCACATGCCTTCTCATAATCAATTGTGTTTTGAATTACCAATCCACCACCCTTGTCTGCTGGTTTTATAGTGATCTTGGGGTCATTTTGTAGGGATCTTAGTGCTTGGTATTCCTCTGTGCTGAAATTGCAGAAGGTTGGACTGGCCTGGTAGGTTTCTAGGTCCAGGAATACTGCTTGCTCAAAAGCCGTGATAGCTGCCGGTACTGTCTGAATCGGTGGGTTGAAAGTAGAGTTTAATCTTAAACCAGTGTCACCTTTACGTTGTGCTTCATTCGGGTCTTCTTTACCTTCAAAAAACGCTTTGAGTTTTAATTTCCTAAAAAAAGCTGAGAGCTCACAATGGAGCTTGAATTTGTCCGGGCGAGCGGTTGGAACAAAGCCCAGACATCTTTCTAGGACTGAGGTTTCTGTTGGAGTCAACACCTTGTCAGACAAATTGTTTATAAGGCTCATATTCCGCTCGTGCCTGGTTGTTGTTCCCCGTTGCGGGTGTGGTTGCTCACTGTATCGTCGGTCTCCCATGACACATGGTTCATTGATTGACCCGTGCCTCTTCTCTTTCCCCTTCCTCTCCTGCCCTGGTCTAAAAAAGGCTGGCGGTAATGTGGTTGGTAGTTGGGAGGAGGAAAAAATCCCGGGTTCCAGCCCATCATGGGATATGGTGGTTGGTGAAAAAGGAATTGGTGGCCCATTGCTGGTATTTGGGGTGGCCCTGGCCATCTAGGCGGTTGGTTGTGGTAGCCCTGTTGGCCACGATTATTTCGGTTGCCCCTATTCCCTCGTCTTCTTCCTTGTTTAAATGACCCCGTGCTAGATCCACTGCTGTTAGATGTATTATCATCTGACAGGTCTTCGTTGGAAGGGTTGTTGGAGGGTGGTGTATATGCTGCAGCTGAGTATGGATATACCTTCTCGTATTCAAATTTTTTCAGATCTTTCTGAAATTTATTGACTTTGGCTTGTGTCAGGTTATCCTTATACTCATTTAGCTCCTTATTTATCTCGTCAAGCTTCTTCTTGTAACCAGTTATTGTTGCTTTAAATTTGGACTCAGTCTCTTGTATTTCAAGTTGTAGGGCGTCTGAGAGTCTCAAAGCTGTCTTAATAATCAGGACAAGCCAGTCGCGGGTACAATGCCACGCGATCATGGCCCATTCTTTTCTAAATGTGGCATCATTCAGAAAGATTCGGGGGGCATTCGTGACGAGTAGTCCTCGTGGTGCTATGTTTTTTAGAAGATATTGTTTTAGTATAGTGCCATGTAGGATAGTACGTATCCTGTCTCTTTTGATTTCAGTGAGTTTATCCCACTCCGTAGTGTGTGCTATTACTTGTGAAATAGCTGGATCAGCGAACTGATCAGAGTCAGACAGGATATTAGCTATTTCGGACTCAGAAAATGTTAGTCCTAAGTTTGCCATGATAGACCCAAGGTGTTAGTTTTAGAGACAAAAAGAAATGACAAATGATTAAAAGAGCCAAAAATGTGCTCAGTTAAACAAGCTCTCACAGCTCTGCGCTGCTAAGTATGTATGACAAGGAGAGAGGTAGGGAGAGTACTCTGACACTCTTGTTCCCCGGTCAATAATCAATAAACAAAAGAAGAGTGTCTACAAAAAGGCTAAGCCGTTTTAGGGAGCACAGTAACAGCCACACTAGGATGTTAAAGAAGGCCCTCACTCACCACCTAGTGATGACATGCTTCATCATCGGGGCCCCACCAAAGAGACCGAGTGTCTCTTTGGTGTGCTGCAACGCCAGGATTACTGCGGAGCGGGATGGTGAGTTTAGGGCGTGTTGAATGTAAATGAAAATTAGTGAGTGATGAGGGTATTAAAAAAGTCAGTAGTGTATCTGAAGTAACAATTTATTAAATGATCACTAAAGACAAAAGATATTAAAATATGTGAGGAAACAGTCCACTTTAATTGAGTGGTGGGTTCCTAAAGAGTAGTCGACATGTTTCTTGCCATCGAAACGGTGTTACTTTACCCGGCAATTCATCAGGACTGGGTGTGATAAACCCTGGCGGTATGGGCACACTAAGGCCCACCCTTACCTAGGGACGTGAGTGTGAAAATTATAAAAAAGGTGAAAAAAGTGCAAACAAATTAGGAATAGTAGAATTATTCCTAATTACTCCTGGTTTAGGAGGCTTCTACTGATCGTTTCTGCACCTGGAAGATAAAAGGACAGAGACATACGAGTAGAACAAGACAAACATTTAGAATTACTCCTGGTTGTCATTGGTTTTGTAGTGAATATCGTGCTCCAAAGGTGAAAGACACTCTAGCTGTGGTAGAATAGCGCTATGGTTAACACCACCTATTAGCCCCGGGTTCACATGAGCTAGGGGAGGTGTAGTGTACTATTCGTGGTACAGACTAGTAGTGCCTAAGGGATAAAAAAGGTTGAAAATCTTCATAGAAGATCGTCAGCTTTGCGATCAATATAGATGATATGTAAAGATCGCGATCAAGTTAAAATTGTCTCACTTTCAAGGTGTTTGGAATGAACACCATGGGTCTCAGGAGGGGGGTGGAAGCGTATTCGGCACACCCTGTAATATGGCAGAGCAAAGGAAAAACGAAAAAAGGCATTAAAATAATGTAAAGCCCCATGGGAAGCGGAGCGCGATCTGTACTTAGCTCCATGCAGGCAGATGACTCCCACTTACGCCCTTGACGCTCGGCACCCGTAGTCTACCTACGTCGCCCTCGAACCGGACCCCGACGATGATAAAGCGGGCTCGGTTCGGTGTTTAAGAGCAAAGTAGCGAGGCGGTGATTGCTTCCGGGTGGGCGTGGCCACGTGACGTAGTCAAACCAACGCTACCGAACGGTTACTTTCAATTGGCTATGACGATCGGTCACGAGGTTACTCGTTGCTAGGTGACCTAAGTTAACACGGAAGACGTGTGATTCCGATTAACGCATACAGCGTGGTTGTCTGGACAGGTACGCTGTGCAGACTATGACATGCGGTCATAAGTTTTTAGGTGCTTGGTAAATCGGGGAAACAAACGCGCGTTACAGATTAGCGCATTGGCGAAGTTAACTCCTTAGTGTCAAATGTATGCCGTGTTGCCATGATGGATGTTTTATATCTATTGGCAGACGGTCATACACAAAAGTAACATTAGAAAGGGAGTTTTTGGATTGGCCATAGATAATGCACCCAGCTACTGCCAGAATCATTTGGAGGGGATTGAGTTTACATTGTAAAGAGCCCGTTGTACAGTTCTATGGTGTCTGAAATCGAATGACTCTGATCTGCTTCACTTAATTACCGTATTCCAAGGGATATCGTCATTAAGACCTACAAGGTGGGTACCCAATCTATAAACCCACCTTTGCTCTTTTTCAAAAAGAAGATTAGGAATGTTAAAGGTGCCTTTCACATGCTCGATGACAGTCCATCTCATGTCGTTGGGAGTGTGGTTGTGCTCCAAGAAATGGCGGCTCATTTTGGTGGTCAGTTTCTTACACTTGATATTGGAGCGGTGTTCACCTATCCTTTGCTTGACTTTGCGGGTCGTCATTCTTACGTAACGTAGGTCGCAGGAACAGGTGATCAGGTAAACAACATTTTGCGTGTTACAATTGGTGTGACATTTCTGTGTCCATACTTTGCCTGGTTCAAGCTCAAGAGTTTTTGTGTGTGTCGTAAGATGACACACACTACAGTTCGCACAGGGGAAGTGTCCAGTGATTTGTGGTAGACCCCAAATTTCCGTGATTGATCTTTCCGTGGTAGGTGCTTCAATTCTGGGTCGAGTATGTACTAGGGTGTCTCTCAGGCTGCGCCCTTTCTTAAAGGAGAACAATGGTTTTTCCCAATCCGTTTTTATACTGGACACAATGCGCCAATTCTTGTTGATTGATTTTTTCATGTAGTTGGACATTGTGCTGTGTGTGGTTACACAGGTCAATGGTATGGTTTGATTGTTGGTAACCCTGTCTTCGAGGAGAGACTCTCGTGGTTGGTTACGAGCCCTCTTGTAACCCTTATTTAGTATCTGAGTGGGGCAGCCTCGAGACCTAAGTTTGTCTGTTAAATCAGAAGATTGAATCTTAAAGTCTTGGAGATCAGAGCAGTTGCGTCTGATTTGCAAATATTGTCCATAAGGAAGGTTTTCTTTCAGGGGCCTAGGATGGAAGCTTGTAAATTCAAGTAGGTTGTTGCGAGCTGTGGGTTTTTGGTAAGTTTTAGTTGTAAGTTTTGTGCCACAGACCTGGATCCTCACATCCAGAAAGGTAACCTCTGTTTTGCTCATCAATGTAACGTCTCCATATTTTTCGAGGCAAGACATATCACACAACCCAATAGCCCCTATACGTCATCCATAAAAATATGGAGACGTTACATTGATGACGTCCTGGTAATATGGACAGGCGATGATGAACAACTACAAGCTTTTCTAGGTTGGATTAACACACTAGACACCAACCTAAAGTTCACTTCTGAACTGAGCAAAACAGAGGTTACCTTTCTGGATGTGAGGATCCAGGTCTGTGGCACAAAACGTACAACTAAAACTTACCAAAAACCCACAGCTCGCAACAACCTACTTGAATTTACAAGCTTCCATCCTAGGCCCCTGAAAGAAAACCTTCCTTATGGACAATATTTGCGAATCAGACGCAACTGCTCTGATCTCCAAGACTTTAAGATTCAATCTGCTGATTTAACGGACAAACTTAGGTCTCGAGGCTACCCCACTCAGATACTAAATAAGGGTTACAAGAGTGCTCGTAACCAACCACGAGAGCCTCTCCTCGAAGACAGGGTTACCAACAATCAAACCATACCATTGACCTGTGTAACCACATACAGCACAATGTCCAACTACATGAAAAAATCAATCAACAAGAATTGGCGCATTGTGTCCAGTATAAAAACAGATTGGGAAAAACCATTGTTCTCCTTTAAGAAAGGGCGCAGCCTGAGAGACACCCTAGTACATACTCGACCCAGAATTGAAGCACCTACCACGGAAAGATCAATCACGGAAATTTGGGGTCTACCACAAATCACTGGACACTTCCCCTGTGCGAACTGTAGTGTGTGTCATCTTACGACACACACAAAAACTCTTGAGCTTGAACCAGGCAAAGTATGGACACAGAAATGTCACACCAATTGTAACACGCAAAATGTTGTTTACCTGATCACCTGTTCCTGCGACCTACGTTACGTAGGAATGACGACTCGCAAAGTCAAGCAAAGGATAGGTGAACACCGCTCCAATATCAGGTGTAAGAAACTGACCACCAAAATGAGCCGCCATTTCTTGGAGCACAACCACACTCCCAACGACATGCGATGGACTGTCATCGAGCATGTGAAAGGCACCTTGAACATTCCTAATCTTCTTTTTGAAAAAGAGCAAAGGTGGGTTTATAGATTGGGTACCCACCTTGTAGGTCTTAATGACGATATCCCTTGGAATACGGTAATTAAGTGAAGCAGATCAGAGTCATTCGATTTCAGACACCATAGAACTGTACAACGGGCTCTTTACAATGTAAACTCAATCCCCTCCAAATGATTCTGGCAGTAGCTGGGTGCATTATCTATGGCCAATCCAAAAACTCCCTTTCTAATGTTACTTTTGTGTATGACCGTCTGCCAATAGATATAAAACATCCATCATGGCAACACGGCATACATTTGACACTAAGGAGTTAACTTCGCCAATGCGCTAATCTGTAACGCGCGTTTGTTTCCCCGATCTACCAAGCACCTAAAAACTTATGACCGCATGTCATAGTCTGCACAGCGTACCTGTCCAGACAACCACGCTGTATGCGTTAATCGGAATCACACGTCTTCCGTGTTTACTTAGGTCACCTAGCAATGAGTAACCTCGTGACCGATCGTCATAGCCAATTGAACGCACCGTTCGGTAGCGTTGGTTTGACTACGTCACGTGGCCACGCCCACCCGGAAGCAATCACCGCCTCGCTACTTTGCTCTTAAACACCGAACCGAGCCCGCTTTATCATCGTCGGGGTCCGGTTCGAGGGCGACGTAGGTAGACTACGGGTGCCGAGCGTCAAGGGCGTAAGTGGGAGTCATCTGCCTGCATGGAGCGAAGTACAGATCGCGCTCCGCTTCCCAAGGGGCTTTACATTATTTTAATGCCGTTTTTCGTTTTTCCTTTGCTCTGCCATATTACAGGGTGTGCCGAATACGCTTCCACCCCCCTCCTTAGACCCATGGTGTTCATTCCAAACACCTTGAAAGTGAGACAATTTTAACTTGATCGCGATCTTTACATATCATTTATATTGATCGCAAAGCTGACGATCTTCTATGAAGATTTTCAACCTTTTTTATCCCTTAGTCACTACTAGTCTGTACCACGAATAGTACACTACACCTCCCCTAGCTCATGTGAACCCGGGGCTAATAGGTGGTGTTAACCATAGCGCTATTCTACCACAGCTAGAGTGTCTTTCACCTTTGGAGCACGATATTCACTACAAAACCAATGACAACCAGGAGTATTTCTAAATGTTTGTCTTGTTCTACTTGTATTTCTCTGTCCTTTTATCTTCCAGGTGCAGAAACGATCAGTAGAAGCCTCCTAAACCAGGAGTAATTAGGAATAATTCTACTATTCCTAATTTTTTTGCACTTTTTTCACCTTTTTTATAATTTTCACACTCACGTCCCTAGGTAAGGGTGGGCCTTAGTGTACCCATACCGCCAGGGTTTATCACACCCAGTCCTGATGAATTGCTGGGTAAAGTAACACCGTTTCGATGGCAAGAAACATGTCGACTACTCTTTAGGAACCCACCACTCAATTAAAGTAGACTGTTTCCTCACATATTTTAATATCTTTTGTCTTTAGTGATCATTTAATAAATTGTTACTTCAGATACACTACTGACTTTTTTAATACCCTCATCACTCACTAATTTTCATTTACATTCAACACGCCCTAAACTCACCATCCCGCTCCGCAGTAATCCTGGCGTTGCAGCACACTAAAGAGACACTCGGTCTCTTTGGTGGGGCCCGATGATGAAGCATATCATCACTAGGTGGTGAGTGAGGGCCTTCTTTAACATCCCAGTGTGGCTGTTACTGTGCTCCCTAAAACGGCCTAGCCTTTTTGTAGACACTCTTCTTTTGTTTATTGGTGAGCTGTAAAACAAACCACTCGCCTCCCCTGCAGACAAACCGCAGGGGGTAACCCATGACATACCGGTCACGCTGCTTCAGTTGATGGGATCATAACATTCATCCCTCTCCTACGAATAACACCACGAATAGGACCAACCCTCGCCGAACAAAGCCCACCACTCATGGTTACTGATGCAAGGGAAAATATGAATGTCCTGTAACCCCGACCTCACCTATCCGTCTGTTCATCGGAGGATGTGGCCTACCGGCTGAAACGGTAGACTTGGAAGCTGGGGAACCGGGTTTGACTCTCGGCATGGGCGCTCAACATTCTGTGCAATTAAATCACTTAATCTCCCCACGCCTAATGTAATGAATGTGTCTGGTTGTGATGCATTGCAACTGGTGCTTATGTAAAGCGGTCTGATACCTTCGGGCGAGTTCCCGCTATATAAAAGTCCGATAAAAAAAAAGTGGCACGAGGCAGGGTTGAAGAACAGGGGCGGATTGGCAAGGCGGGCATTCGGGAATGGGCCGAAGGGCCGGTGCCTCAGTGCCCTCTGTGGGCCGTTTTTTTTCTCCCCTGTCCCAGTCCACAGAGAGTGGACTAGGAAAGGGGAGAAAAAAAACGGCCCACAGAGTGCACGGAGACAGAGACAGAAAATGAAAGCAGCCTCGCTGTGCGGCCAGACAGCGATTGTCAGCTGTGGGCTCTCCTTCACCCCTACCCTGCCAAACAATCTAGCTGAGGCTGGGCTGGGGAGGGGTGATTGTTTGCAATAATCGCCCTCCCTGGGGGCCAGGTGTTTCTCAGGCCTTTGAGCAATTTGCACCTCGGCCCCCTGGCGCCCATGCAGCCCAGAAACGGTGTTAGTCTTAACACCTCGCCCACAGCCCTTCACATTCAGGGCATAGTGGGCGAGGAAGAATGGGTCTTGTTGTGGGGGCCTAGTGATGTTTGGAATTTTTTTGTTTTATTTATTTATTTATGCGATTTTATATAGCGCGGACTTTACCCGAAGGTGTCAGAGCGCTTCACACTAGGAACAGCAATAATACATGAGGTGAAAATTATAAGTGGACAAATTACAAAAGCAAACGTTAAGTTACATGAATCAAAAGTGACAATAGTGAGCAACCAAAATACAAGAGGAGCAAAAAATACATTACAGGAGGAAAAAGAGATATGTGTGCAGGTTACAAAAGCGTAAAAAATACAAGTAGAGGTATAATACTGCAATTAATGGCAGACACTCCAGCACAAGAACAAACGTTACGTAGGCAATGGTGGCACTTGTGCAAGCATTTAAAGCAAACAAAAAGTGAGAGGTAGCAAACAGTGTGTTACAAGAGAAAAGTGACTTGTGCAAGTTACAAAAGGGTACCATACACAGGTACAAGGGTAATACTACAGTAAATGGTAAATACTCAAACTGCCAGAACACACTGGGAAGGCACTTCACATGCACCAGCTTCACCTCAGCCTCCCCCCTGGCTACCTGGCTACCTTGGATGACCCAGAAAGCTGTGTTTTGTGCTCCCCTGCCAGGACATTTTCCCAAGGCCTGGAGGGTTGATTAATGTACTAATTGCAGGGGCCTTACCTCTGTTCATGTGCTCCTGAGCTGAAGGTCTGGGGAGGGCTGAGTAGGTTAGTAATAGCAGGGGCTTTGCTGCTTTTCAGGTGCCCCTGTGCTGTAGGGCTGGAATAGTTTTGTGACAAAAAGGGGCCTTGCTATTTTTTTTAGTTGCTCAGCATGTAGGCCATTGTCACATTGGCCCTGTGTCGTGTGCAAGAACAGTATCCTCCCACTTTCATTCCTTGTCTGTGCAAATGGTGTTTCATGAAAGGGCACGCCCCTTGAATGTGGGCCACGCCCCTTAAATATGGGCCACGCCTCTTGAATGTGGGCCACTTTTTTCGTCAGTGCCCGGGCCGAATTGTGATCCCAATCCGACCCTGTTGAAGAACACTGCACTGTTACTCAGAGCAGCACATGTGCTGCCCAAGCTTGAACTCAAGAAAGTGCATTGGAATATTAAATGTAAAGCGATGTACCAACTGGAGCAACGAGCCTAGTTGAACAAGCATTGCAGGGGGTGACGAGTGCAGTAAAGGTGGTGGGCGGTGCTGGGAGGTGACTTGGCAGGCACTGTGGGAGAAAGTGGACAAAAGCGATAGGCGCTACAGTGGATCAAAGGCACAGCTGAGGTTGTAAAGTAAGTACATCATAAAAAAAACTATGAAATTCAGTGGGACAAACACAGTTAAAATCCGAGTTCGGTTTCTAGGTCAAAAGTGTAAAACCTCTCCAATTTGCTATAACTCACGGGGCACGGCATCTGCCATGCAGAAAACACCTATTTGCAAATGAAACAGAGACACAGAAACAGCTAACGGGGAACAACTTGTGGGCGTGCTGGGCACTCAGCTCAAAGCCAGAAGTAGCTTAGAGATTCAGCATGTGCTGTGGCCCTTGTGGTTAAGACATTTAAAGTTGGGTGACTGATACGTTGAGTGAATACGTCGAAAGCTTCTGCTGAAGCAGTGACTGCTACTGCAAGAGGATATCCAGCAGCACAGGGGCTGTGCCGGGTAATTTCAATGGCAGTGGGTATGTGCAAAGAAGGGACAGTACAGGATAATAACTGTGCACGTTTTCAAAGCAGTAATGTACATTATTGTTGACATCCTTAAGAGAAGCGGGCAGTGGGAACTGGGCAATAGTGCTTTCGAGACAGTGTGACTGCAGTGCTGGGTGTGAAAGACGGCTTGGCAGCAGGGCCACCTCCGAACGCCCTGCGGTGATGGATTGGCAACAGTTTCCATTGGCGGCCGGACAGCACCTCTCTCGGGACCGCACCAATAGGCATGCTTCTCCATCGTGTAGTCAGGCCTCGCTCCTGGATATGCAAAGGTAGCCCAATAAATGAAATGCATATTCTAATTAGTCCCACTTGAGGCTGCCGGTAGTTGCTCCAGACCAGCGGTAGAAGTGGGCAGGGACGGAAGGGCACGGCGTGCCCCTACTTCTAAAAATAATTTCAGCCCGTTCCCCTACTTCTTTCTTTGAAAAAAGAATCCCGGGACGGCAAGAATAGTCCTACTTAAAACGAGAACTTTTTTTTCATCTTCCAGGGACTGCTCGCACTTCTGTGTTGAACTCCAGAGGCTGCAGCAGCCCCGCCCCGAGCTCGCACAGACTTCAGGCAGGCCCATTGTCATTCCGATTGAGGCTGATTATCCCCTTTGGAATAACAATGCGCCCGCCCGCTGCCTGCCTTTAGCATATGCCAGTGAGATCTGCATGAGTTGTCTCTAGTATCTGGGTGCAGGCCATCGCTCGTTGTGCAACAAATATACGAGATGGGTCCGTAAATGTGTAGTCAATACTTTAAAACAATCCCGCTGGGGCGTGAGAGGTGCGCTGTGGGCAGTGTAATCTGCGGTTTGGAAAACACAACCCTGACGTCGACGACGCGGAGGAGGCGAGGAAAAGCATTACATTCGATCAAGCTATTTTTATAGACAGTATACTTGTAAAAACACTTGTGGCTGTCAAAGGGGTGACCGAGGGTGCTTGCTTCTTCTAATGCGTTTAATGGAATATTTGTTTTGCTGAGTGCTCTAAGCGGTGTTTTTATAAGTGTGTTTTGCTGCTTGGTACGTGATGTATTAAAGGGGAAATCTGGCGAACATTACATTAGTCTCAACACCTAGCAGACGTAATTGAACAAGGGAACATCATGGGATGCCTATTGTTGGGGATTGTTCGAAATACAGGTCTTGGTAAAGAGAACCGGGTTTTCCTTTAAACTGCCAGACCCCTTTAACTGGAGGACAACGTGATCTTAAGCCCTCCTCTGCGATCCTGTGGCCTTTAAGGTGTGAGGCTCTGCTCGGGGGAGAAGCCAGAAAATCAAAATGCCCCGAACTTTGAACTACACTTATAATGGCAAGCAGCACATGACGAGAGTGTGCTTTGCACTCCCTAAAGGTGCGGCCTTCGCTGCTCCATCCAACCAAGGGAGTAGTCAGAAAATTAGAATGCCCCCCATTTTGCAGTAAACCTCTGTTACACACCAAGCAAAATAAGTAAATGTTCCCATCCTCCACTCGAAGAGCTCCCTGGTCTCTTTAATCCAAGCATCTATCCATTCATCAATTCACCCGCCATCTCACCTTTACATTCTGTCATCCATTAATTCATTTATTCATCATTCAATCTATTCCTATCCCAAACGTTCACCAACTCTGCAACCCATCCATTCACTCTGCCATCCGTCCATCATACATTCTTCCACTGCCATCCATTCATTTGTCTTTTACCCACTCATCTATCAATCCTTTTACTTTGCCAACCTTTCACCTTCACATCCACCTATCCATTCACTCATCCTCTTACCCACACATACATCTATCCTCTCATCCATCCTTTCACCCTTCCTTCCATTCAATATGTTATGTTAAGATAGTTTGTAAAGCGCACAGCTGCCCCAGCAGCGGGTCGTCCCGGCGCTGAGCAACAATAATAAAAAATACTGCGGTGATGGGGCAAGAGCGATGACGGGGGCAGGAGAAGGGAAGGGGGCAGGAGAATTGATGAAGCAGGAGTGTTGATCGAGCATGAGCAGGAGTACTGACTGGACAGGAATAGTGAAAGGGCAGAAGCAGACATTTCCCAGGGCTACTGGAAGGGTAAGGGGCCAGTTTAGTTTGGGGGGACCGGTTTTGTAGAGGTGCAGGAGTTTTAAAAACACTGCAAAGTTCTTTGTATATTCAGCAGGTTTCGTTTCAACAATACAAGTGCCAAGATAACTTTGGTGATCAATGTACCTGCTGGAGAGAGATGGGAGCATGTTTTGTCTAGTGGCTGTTTTACTCATCTAAGGTAGTGCAGAGGGGTAATATGCCTGCTGCAAAGAACATGTACCATGCATATCAAAGAGCAATATGTTATGTGCATAGTTCAGTGGGTACTGCTTTGTGTTCACTTCCCGAATAAAAGGACACTTGAATACATATGGCCAGGCAGTTCGGGCTGGACTGTTCCCATTGGGCGCAGAATCTAGACTGATTTGTATATGGCTGGGTCCAAACTGGAATGGCATGTTGAGCAAAAAGCAATTGATTTAAGCCCAGATCTCTGAACTGGGATGAATGTATGACATTGTTCTGCATTCTGTCCATCAATTATTCTTTTTTGCATTTGTCACCCGAGTGGGACAGGAATGCTCAGACATGAGTCCCGTGCTCTCCATGCCACTGGAATCAAGCTATCCTGGC
The DNA here is from genome assembly GCF_964263255.1 of Lissotriton vulgaris. Classification (NCBI taxonomy): domain Eukaryota; kingdom Metazoa; phylum Chordata; class Amphibia; order Caudata; family Salamandridae; genus Lissotriton; species Lissotriton vulgaris. The sequence goes on along the minus strand of NC_141685.1, from coordinate 468,528,859 downwards.
TGATGAGGCTGAAAGCCCGAAACCGGTCCTAGGATGCTTGTTTCCAGTCCAGGGAGGACCTGGCCTGGCAGTTCGGGCTGGACTGTTCCCATTGGGTGCAGGATCAAGACTGATTTGCATATGGCTGGGTCCAAACTGGAATGGCATGGTGAGCAAAGAAACAATGGATTTAGGCCCAGATCTCTGTACTGAGGTGAATGTATGATATTGTTCTGCGTTTAGTTGTTCTTTTTGCTATTTTAGGATTGAGCAGCTAGCTGGCGACATGAATATGAAGGAGCCTTTGTGGGTTTCCGCAAGTCTAGATTCTCCTGAAGAGTCCCTTTCTCTTCTGAGCCCTGCTTAACACATGTGTACAGGAGGAGACCTGTATTCATGACCTCAATGTTTGAGACAAAAAATAATCATGGATTTCTGAACAATGAGTAAAAGCATCAAGGTAACATGTTGTTCCTGCTTATATTTCACACGCTTTACATAAACCTGTATTCCCTATGAGTGTTTGCTTTTTCCTGAATTAAACCTCAAACATGTTTATACATTGTTTTAATTAAATAACGTTATAAGCTGCAACTGGTCAGTGAAATGCTAAACATACTGAAAATTGGTTCATGTGGAGAAGTGTGGCTCACTGGTTAGAGCGGCAGACTCTGATGCAGATATCTGACCCGGGACCAGGGTTCAATTCCCATTGCGGCAGGGTCTTGGGCTCAATGTCCGCGGACCCGATGATTCTCGCCACGGTGCCTACTCTAATCATGGGTCCCACTATGCAACTCTGGGCAATAGCTTGCTTAATCTCCACACCGGCCCTAATTGCTAAGGATGCCTGGCTTCACCTTGGGGTGCCCAGGAGTGGGCGCCTCACAGGAACAGGCCAGGATGGGTTCCTCAGCGGTACAGCGCGGGGACACACTGGCTAGTGTAACCAGGCGCTTTATTTATTTATTTATTTTTTGCTATTTCTAGCCACACCCCTGACTCTGCCCACTGATTCAATCTTCGGTTATTCCCGCCCCCAGATTCTCCACCCACAGTTCCCCTACTTTTTTTTCCCCACTTCGACCACTGCTCCAGACCACGGTGTGCAGCATTGGCCTTGTTTTATGAAATGGTAACACTTTTTCTTGCTAGTCTGTTCTTGCTTAACATGCAAACGACTTCAATTATTTTAAAATACAAAAGCGGCCAAATCACGTCTCTACTAAATACAGAAGCAGCAAGGCCGTAAAATGAAATTAAGAAAATAAAGTGGTGATGCCGCAAGTACTACCGTGCCGGGATCAGCTTGCTATAACGCACATGCGCGCAGCTTGCTATAACGCACATGCGCGCACGCTCTTGTGCGCGTTCTAGAAAGCTGATCGCTGCTAAATAGCATTTTTCAGAGCCCCACTAAAGGACTCGGCCGAGACCAGCGCGTGCTTGGATCAAACCGAGACCTAAAAAGAGTGCCACAGATCGGCATACACAGAGGCTTTTACTACGTAAGAATAACCCCAGCCATGTCTATATACAAACATCGCCGGCGCCTCGCAGCACAACAGCTCCATGAAAAGAGGCCGTGGTGGTGGGTGCCTCCGGAGAAGCGCTCCTCCAGTGCGGCGCAAGGCTTTCTCACTGCCTGAGTTTAAATGCTGGCAGTGATGTTTTTGGCCTATTCAGAGTACTATGAATTATTAGGCAGGTTGACTAAATTATGTGGCGAGAAAGGGCAAATTATGTGGAATAATGCAGCAGAGTTTGTGATTGTACTCCTTCATTATTTTGTCATTATTACACTGGTTAACGCTGTCCAGGCAAAGTTTTCACCTCATTAGTACTTGCTTAATTCCCAAAGAACCCATTAAGCAACAGATAGGTGACCAGTCGGTCTTCGTGAAGAGCCTTCCACTGTGTGGCAATGGGCACCCTAGGTATTTTACCGGGTGTGAGCCAGGGGCTGCAATCCATCCCACACGTGGGACACTCGTGGCACCCTACAAACACCTTGTGAAATCGACACCCCCACCCTACAGCTCAATCAACATGGCTGTTTGACCTATCTATCTATACTACTATTATAAAGAGAGAACTTGCACCTTTGAGCCAGGTAAACTCGAAAACTACACCACCAATATGAACACCCAAGACATCTTAGAAAACCTCAGGGCAAGCAGAAGGACATAGGCTACATAAAAATAAAAATAAAACGTTGTTTAAAATATTTAGAAATAAAAATAAAGTAGTCCCTTGCAAGTAGCGCCGGCCGCGACGTATGCGTGAGGGGAGTAGTGTCGTTCACGAGCAACAGGAAGAGCGAGGACATGAGCGCCGGGAGGAGCGTCTGCGTGAGGGGAGGAACGGAGTTCACCAGCAACAGGAAGAGGGGAGAACATGAGCGCCGGGAGGAGCTGCGGAGCGGCGAGAAGCGGAGGAGCAGTGGCAGCGCGGGGAGGAGCAGCAGATGAGGTAGCTGACAAGCGGTCAAGCAGTGGAGAGGTAAACACTCCAGCGTAGGGAGGAGCGGCGGATGAGGTAAGTCGGGACCTGGGAAGGGGGGTTACAAAGATGGGGCGGGAGGCAGGCGGGAGGCTCAAGGCACCAGGCGGTAGGCGCTATGCCCAATGTCAGGCGGTAGGCTCAAGGCGGGAGGCGGTATGGCCAATGTCGGGGCGGGAGGGATGCGGACTGGGCAATGTCGGGGGGTGCACAGAGGCTTAAAATGCTGCCCCCAGCCCCCTTCTGCCCCGGGCAAAGCCGGGGCGGGCTGCTAGTACTAATATAATAAAGAGAGAGCCCAAACCTTTGAGGCGGGTAATCTCAGGAACCACAGCACCAATCAAAACACCCAATACAGCGTTGGAAAGGGCAGTTGCAGCAGAAGGACATAGGCTATGCAGACGCCCACAATATACATTTAAAAGGTAAAAGAACCGTTCCAGCAAAGTAGTCCCTTGTGGGCGTGTCTGCGTTGTGCTGTGGGCGTGTGCTGGGGGCGTGACAAAGGCTGGGGGCGTGTGGTACGTTCCGCCCTTCATGCCATGTCTCATATCGTGTGCTAATCCCTGCTCCCTTTAAATACCCCTGCACCCCATATCATAACCCACCCTTACTCCTTAAAATACCCCAACACCCTTAAACACTAACCCATGTTCACCCTATAAATATACCCTGTACCCCAAAACCCAAACCTATCCCTAAACCCTAAAAATACCCCTGTACCACAAACCTAGCCCTGAACCCTATATATACCCCTGTACCTCAAAACCCAAACCTACCCCTGAACCCTAAAAATACCCCTGTACCCCAAAACCCAAACCTAGCCCTGAGCCCTAAAAATACCACTGTACCCCAAAACCCAAACCTACCCCTGAACCCTAAAATACCCCTGTATCCCAAAACCCAAACCTAGCCCTGAACCCTAAAATACCCCTGTACCCCAAAAACCAAACCTAGCCCTGAACCCTAAAAATGCCCATGTACCTCAAAACCCAAACCTACACCTGAACCCTAAAAATACCCCTGTACCCCAAAACCCAAACCTAGCCCTGAACCATAAAAATAACCCTGTACCCCAAAACCCAAACCTACCCCTGAACCCTAAAATACCACTGTACCCCAAAACCCAAACCTAGCCCTAAACCCTAAAAATACCCCTGTACCCCAAAACCCAAACCTAGCCCTAAACCCTAAAAATACCCCTGTACCCCAAAACCCAAACCTAGCCCTGCACCCTAAAAATACCCCGGTACCCGAAAACCCAAACCTACCCCTGGACCCTAAAAATACCCCTGTACCCCAAAACCCAAACCTAGCCCTGAACCCTAAAAATAACCCTGTATCCCCAAACTACCCCTGAACCCTAAAATACCCCTGTACCCCAAAACCCAAACCTACCCCTGAACCCTAAAAATACCCCTATACCCCAAAACCCAAACCTAGCCCTGAACCCTAAAAATACCCCTGTACCCCAGAACCCATACCTATCCCTAAACCCTAAAACTACCCCTGTACCCCATAACCCAAAACTATATCTGAACCCTTAAAATACCCAAACACCCCAAAACATACCTCAGTACCCAAAAACATATACCCCTATACCCATACTTACCTTATCCAAACATTTTAAAAAAACATGCTTTTACCATTCATGCATTTACAATGAATTTCGTTGTAAATGCATGTGTGGTAAAAGCATATAAAATGTAATGCCATGCGTTATAATGGCATTGCGGAGTCATGGTACTTTCGTAATGAAAGTAAGCGGAGTGATGGTATGCGGAAAGAAAGTTGCGGAATAATGGGTGTTTACCCTACCCCAGTAAGTACATTGGTGGCACGGCCACATCTCCAGCAACATACTCATATTTTTTCACCACCCATTTGAAAAATGCACAGGTCTCTCTCATTGATGCTGAATTAATCAAAAGGGAATGGACACTGGTGTCTACTAAACCTTCGGTTAGTCTTTGAAAACCCTCATAGACAGCCTGATTTAGTCGATGCGGTGTATCTTTTATCCGCCCGTCAGGCGTCATGGCATATTCATAGGGTAGTCAAATAACGTGCGGTATGTCTGCCTCACCCGAGGCTACCTCTGGTCCAGGTAGAAGTGTCCAGAAATAATAGGAAAGGGAAAAATATAAAAACAGTGTGTCACCAAAAAAGAATTTTTAATGAAAAGGTTGGCACTGTTGTTAAAAAATTCGATATATATGTAATCGGGCAACTAGATTACCATATATCTATATATATATGGATGCGTCAACATGTTTCAGCTCTATGAGCCCAGCCAGGTCTGTAGAGCTTTCGTCAGGACAAAAAGACAAAAATACATACACAGAAGATACTTACACAACTTGTGTAGGTTCCTATAGCTGTTATGGAATTTCTTATACAGTCACCTATAATGTGGGAACACAAACCAATACACTATATTATGGTATGTTAAATGCGGTGAGTAGGCATAATACTTTTCTTAAAGCACACAGACTAGAATTACTAGTAAAAGGTATGCACCTAATTGTAGATACATTAACAGTGAGAAGGAAGGAGGGCAGGGGAAAACAGGTTTCAAGTCTCTAAACACAGAGAGGAGGCTACTTGTGCAATTTGTGCTTATTGGTGGGGTAGGAGTGGAACGCTGAGGTTGCAGGGTCCCTGTAGTGACAGACTTCTGTAGTTAGACTACAAATCACTGCGTTGGTGTTATTAATGTCGAGCATCTGTTCTACAAAAGCGGGATGTTATTATGCATTTACGCGCTTGATACTGGGGGATGCCTGTTAATATCGTACTTGCACGCATGTGGCAAAACGTCAAATACATCAGGCTATTCCTAATTACATCGAAAGCAAGATGTCCCAAAGCGGGGAATATCTCCTGGCTGTGATTACACGCTTTACAGCGGGATGTGGTTCACTCTGGTTATTAAGGTCTCTCAGAGATGGTTGCACGCACGGATAAAAAAGCGGCAAACATTCTGCGATTAGAGCATAGTCTTTAAAGTATGTAGCACGCGGGGAATTTATCTTTGCTGCAAATACGCGCTACGCTTGTTACGCGCATGTATTCAGGCGCCCAGCAGTGTATTGTAAATCACAATGAGAGCAAGGTCTCTTAAAGAAAGTTGTGATTCTTGTTTAAAAAACGGTGTCAGTGTCACAGTCACAGGTTCGTGCTCAAAAACTGTTGTCAATTACTACGCTGCTCTATGGGTGCCAATTCCAATAAAGTGCATATTTACACAAGCGGCAAAATTTCAGAAAAAATACCTTAATAGGCGTTCTTAGGGGCTTCTACAGGAGTGAATAGTCGCCAGGAGTGGTCTTTGCTAGAAAAATTTACCAACTCGGTTAGAATATAATAGGTAGGACTTCTTACCCGAGTAAAGTCGTCTTCAAACATAATTCTTACCCACGAGGACCAGCTTTCAGTCCCTGTGCTGACTCTGCCCCTGGTTACAGGCGGGGCTCTGCCTACCAGTCTTTAGGCAGGAGTCTAGACACTAAAAAAGGACTAAAATACTAACAAGTTAGTCCCTCCAAGATGGTTCCCTCCACTAGTTCAAAAAACGAAATGCTTTATTTATATTTTTTAAAACATAAAGGCTCAAGGACCTGGTGTTTACTTGAAAGGGGTGCAATATTAACCAACTTAAACATAATTCTTACCCACGAGGACCAGCTTTCAGTCCCTGTGCTGACTCTGCCCCTGGTTACAGGCGGGGCTCTGCCTACCAGTCTTTAGGTAGGAGTCTAGACACTAAAAAAGGACTAAAATACAAACAAGTTAGTCCCTCCAAGATGGTTCCCTCCACCAGTTCAAAAAACGAAATGCTTTATTTATATTTTTTAAACATAAAGGCTCAAGGACCTGGTGTTTACTTGAAAGGGGTGTAATATTAACCAACTCAAAAGCAGGCATGGACACAGTCCTGCTACTATGGTTAGCTTAAGTTCCTGACAAACAGAGTTCGTCGGTGGATTTAAGAGTATCAATATATATTTACATTATGGTAGTCATACTCCACTTAGACATTGGGGAAAAAGAGTGACAGACATCCGTGGGATGATGCCAATTTTATATCACAGTTACCAAACTGGATGAGTTGTTCCTGCCATCATCAGAATGGTTTGCAAGTCTGATATTCAGGTGCATGTTTTAGATGTTTTTAATAGAGATGTTTTCAATAAAACTGACTCCAGGGAATATTATCATTCATCCCTGATATATGGGTGCCAAGACGGTCCACCCACCTTTGTTCTTTTTCAAAAAGAACTTGCTCTGCGTTGTTGTTCTTGTCTTGTAGCATTTCTAGTACTGTCCAGCTCAACTCGTCACAGGTATGTCCTGCTTCCACGAAGTGTGTGCAGAGCTTCGTGGTGTTTTTCTTCATTCTGACATTGCTCCTGTGTTCTCCATTGAAAACATCTCTATTAGAATACAAAGTAACAAAGTTAAACTAAAGCCAGCACAACAAGACCAATGAAAGAGCAGTGACTTCACGGTTGTGTGCATTATACAAGTAAACGTCCAAACAGTATATACACGTACCAGCCTTTGCATATGCCATGGGATGCACATTGGACTCCAGCGCCACTCTAGCTATGCTAGTGAGTCTGAAATAATCAGGTAAGGCAGGAGACCGAAGCCAGTTTAGACTGTTTACTTAGCAGTGAACTCAGCAGACCTATGGCAGATCTAGGCTCCACTGACCATTTGGAGACCTACTTTATTTCAACAGGCGGAATGTGCTTTTGGTGCCACAATCTACCACTTTCTCCTCCTGTACCACACCAGCCGTGCAATACTGCAAATACTGGAGTGGAGGGCTTATCAAACAGGGGCATGCAACTTCTCCATGACACCCTTGTTCCTCCTCCTGTGCACTGATGCAAGGAGCAGCACAGACATTCCACTGCTTCCGAGTGACAGCAGCAGCTAACAAGGCAAACATCGTGTGGAGCAGTACAGCACAAGTTAGCAGTTAGCGGCTTCTTTGGGGTCAGGTGTTGGTTGAGAGTAAGGCCTTGCAGCCCCATGGCCCCCTGCGGTGTAGGATCAGTAACCTCTGCAATCTGGCTCCTTGCCACCCCCTAAACTGGGCTCTCATAATTAAACCTGCTTAGGCAATGTCCAAGTGAAGGCCTTCAAGTGTTGTGGGGACAAAAGTAATGCTTTCTATTAAATATTTATTACTAACATGGGAGTGACAATTCATGTCACGTTGGAGACATTTGTTTACTGTAACTTCAATGTAACCCGAGGGGTTGTTCTGGCATCTGAGCCGTCAAAAGTTCTGCTGTCTACAAACAAGTTAGGATATTAAAAACATCCTTGGAAGAGACCGACTTGAAAAAAACACAAAAGCAGATAGATTTAGGATATAAGTGAGATAAGATACGATATACATCTTGGTAGTGCATGTAAACCTACACACCGTTTGCCCTCTAGTTTATCAAACATTCTTGGGGAGGTGGGTGTTCCTTTCTTTTCAGCACTGCATGAGGGGTTCAGACCAGTTTGGCGCACAACGAAATGACTGAATATTTCACGGCAGCCCTTCAGAACTGCTTTGAAAACGCCGGTCAGAAAAATTAGAGTGGCCCTTCCAGACGAGCACAGGTTCACATTTTCGCGTATTATACCAAGAGATGTGCCCTGAATGGCACGCCACAGGTCTCAAAGTCTGTGTTCGTGGCATGTGGCTGCCCACTTTTGCACCCAGCATGCCATAATAATGGACTCGTGGGAGGCCAAACTGGTATTAAGTAGCTTTTGTGCTTGCTTACTTGCACGCCTGGCAAGGAGAAGCACGTGGACGGACGGAAAGCGGCGTGTAGAGTGGGACGCGGAGCAAGAGCGCGGAAACTAGAAAACGAGGAGAGATTTATTCTACCTGAGGGACACTCGTGCAGGCATACCCTGAGAAGAGTGGAATCGTCTAGGAGAAGGAGGATTCATTCCTCTGGACTCCAGCGGCTCCTTGATACATGAGACACAAAAAAAGACTGTTTAAACCAACTTTATTAAACAGTCGCTGATGATTGGAACTAGAAGAGCATTTCGCCTCTAATACAGTGTACAATCACCACCTTCGTCCATTTTTGGGACAGTTACAAGATATCGTTCTTAAAAAACCCTAGTCCTGATGAGGCCCATAATTATTCGTGCCGAATCGCATCGACATTTGAATATCAAGACGCCATCAAATTTGAAGGAATCAAATCTTTGATTAGGAGTTGGTTAAAAAAGAGAGGTTTAAATAGATATATACCTCATAAGGCTCCTTTTATTCTATGGTTGATCTTGTTTTTGATAGGAATGCTTCTAATATAATTCTCAAAGCATCATTTGTTAAAAGAGATGGGCTACGATTAATTTTAGTGTGTAAATTGTGTATATATATTTGTGCATATTTGAGAATTGTAGTGAATTTATATGTGGTTTGTTTATATATGTGAAAGTGAAGTATATATGTATATGTTTTGGTTGATTTTGAAGTAAGAAGAGAATACCTTTTGAAAGAAAAAAAAACATCAAAATAACAAAAAATATATTAAAATAAAAGCAAATAAATACATATTAGATCTTGTATTGTGTGATACGTTTGGTCACAGAGGAATTTTCAAGAATATAGATTGACTCTTGGGTTCATTGGTTTGAGATAGTAAGAGATAATTTATAGATCTCTGTACTCTAATTGAGATTAACTTATCCTTTTCTAGGCATCATGTTTTCTGTGATATTTGCAAGGAGAAGCAGCAGAGGAAAGGCGACCTTCAATGAGGCATTTCACCAATTAGCCATCAGCCCTTTTGGTTTTTTCGGGTTCTTCGGATAAGTCTGTCACCTGAAGCCGACAGCCGCGCATTGTGTGAAAGCCTTTCAGACAAGGGTGCTGCAGCGCAGCCATTTTGGCGGCGTGTCGTTAGTGAGTTTTTTGTTGTTGTTCTTTTTCTTGTCATATTCCAGCTGAATCCTGCACCCTCAACCGTCTCTGACTGCAGCAGAGGATTTCCCCTTGGGGTGGGGGTGGGAGCACATCCTTCCTGTTAGGATTGGGGGTCTCTGGTTGGCAGAGGTAGGTACTTGTGACAAGCAGGGACCCTCTCCACTAGTCAGGGCAAGGGAATTACTCTCTCAAAATAACCCCTGCTCACCCTCTAGGCGGCGTGGTAAGTTAAGCAGTTGTGACCACATACAGTAACTCAGTGACAACACTACAAAAGGACACCACCCAGGTTTTATATCAAAAATACGTATACTTTATATAGAGTTATCACAAGACCAATAAATGACAAAAAGAATCCACAGTACTATTAAATTTCAAGAGTTCAGGGTAAAAAGGCTTAATTCAAGGTTCTGTGCGAGTCGGTAGCCTTGTCCGGCTACAGCGTTGCTGAAAAGAACACAGAGTCTAACAAATCCAGCGGACCGCGGCGGTCCAGGCCCACTCAAATGTCGACAGACTCAGTCACAATACCTTTTCCTTCAGGTGGCCTGCACGGATGTGCGAGCCGGTCCCGGGGTTCGTCGCGGTGTAGAAAAAGAAAGAGTTGCAGGTCACGGTGTCCTTCCAGTCGCGGTGCAGGCTACGGCTCGTTTACGACGTCGAGACGGAGTCGGTGAGCTCAGAGCTTGCGTTGTTGGAGGCGGACGTTGCTTGTTGCGGTGCTCTTAGCTTTACGGTGCGGCGAACGACCCGGAGTTCGGGAGCTGGCGTTGGTCAATCAGGACAGCGGTGCGAGTCGGCGGTGTGTCGTAAACCGTGCGAAGCGGTGCCCAACTCCAGTGCTGTCACAGGACTCAAAGTCAGCAGCAGTGACCGCGTCGGTCAGACCAGTTCGATTTGGTGTAGCGAGGCGTTGCACGTCGCGGTGTCCTTCGAGTCGCGGTGCAGGCTACGGCTCTTTGACGGCATCAGTGAGCGCAGTGCTTGCATTGTTTGAGGCGGATGTTGCTTGGTGCGGTGCCTACAGGACACCGGGCCAGTCGTGAGAGTCGATCACAGCTCCCTGCCTCTGTAGCCACTTGTTTCCCGCAGCAATTCACACAGGCTGGTAAAGTCTACTGGTCCTAGGACTTCGGTCAGGGGGCAAGCTCTCTTCCAAGCCCTTGGAGATCTTTGCACAAGTTGAAAAGAAAAGTCCACAAAGTCTTTCTCCTCGCTTTGGCAGCAAGGCAACCACTGCAGGCCGATCCCCAAAGCAGCACTTCAGCTTGGGAATAGTCTCTCCTCAGTTTCTTTAGGTTCCTTCTCCTCAGCAGAGGTTTCGTCTTGTCAGTTCCAGAAGTGATCTTATTTCTTGGGATCAGTGTCCCAATACTTATACCCCAAAATCCTTTGTTCTCTGAGGGGAGAGGGTCCTGTGCCCAGTTCAAGCCAGTTCTGAAGCACTCTGTTTTTTTTTTTTTTTTTTTAAATTTTTGTAAACCTTTATTGTGCATGAAAAGGGAGGACAAATACGGGCCTACAACCGTCAGGCCGGCCACGAAACAATTAAGCACGAAAGCAAACAAGTTAAACCCCCCCAGCGGTATCAGGCAATATAGCATCAAATAAACCAGTTACACAAAAGTGGATCTTGCCGTCAAGGGGAAGGATCAGTGAAGGTTAATTTTAAAAGTTTTATCGAAACATAAATTGATAAAAATTAAGACAAGGAGAACTGAGTCCATACAGTCCGCTTACAGCACGTGCAGGCAGCAAGAAACATGGCAATAATGTTAACACCCAACAGTTTGGCGGCACAATTCTGAACAACAGGAGCATCAGCCCGCAGTAGCGTACCACCCACAGCGCTACCCACTCCTCACAACCCCTCATTACAGACCCAGAACAAGGAAAGAGAAAATTATAAAAAGATCATAAATAGGTACCATAGAAATTACGAAACTAAAACATACCCCCCCACCCTACACACATGCAGAGGCTATGGCCTGCCCCCCCCCCCCAGCAGAGTGTCTGTCGCCCCATAAACCCGAAATGCAGCAAGAAAGAGAAAAGGGGAAAGAGAAGAAGAAAAAGTAAAGTCCTAGATCGGAAAAAAGTCATAAAAGAAAAAGCGTCACATTCGACATATAGGGAGGAAGACAAGTATGTAAACTAGCCTATAACCCCCCAAAAGTGAAAAAGGTGGGGAGGAGCCAACAAGTATCAGATCTCCAAGCTAGCGAGCGAGGCAGCGATTAATATCCCAAACGGAGCTTCAGAATTAAGTGACCTCACAACAAGTATAAACAAATCGCCCTCCCCCAGACCCCACGCCGCCCAGTGCCAAGATATTATCCACGAAGGCAACCCCCCGTACAACCAAGCAATCAACCTACAGTTCTCCCACATCGCCCAGAGCCGCCATGTTGACTTCGGTAAAGCACCAATAAAGTGTTGTTCCCATCACCTTCAAATAAAAGAAGCATCCCCTCCAGTACATTGAACAGAGCAAAAAACGTTCCAGGCCATGTCATCTCCAGTCAATCGGCAAGTCATTGTGCAGAGGTTCCTCAGCCTTGACCAGAGCGCCGAAAGACATCCAGGCATGTCCACTGCCGTACACTCCCCTCTTGCTGGACAAGGAAACAATATGGCCACCCCCGAAACTGAGGGCAAAAAGGAGGAGGAGGCGAATACTCCCAATATTCGACAATATCCATATCTAGGTGGCAAGTCGCCCCCCCCGCCACAAGTTGACACATGTTCCGCAGCCTCAGGGAAAAAGTCAAGATGGCAGAGGCAGGGAGGGGGACCAGCGCCCGGGAAGCCTCTGGGGAGTGCCACAGTGTCGGAGGGATAGCTACAGTTTCCAGCAGAAAAACAGAAAGTGACTGTGTAGCAGTGTCCCCGTCAATAATGGAACTAACATCGGTACATCCAGGGGCCGGTCGCACGTCTCCGTGCGCGTGGTGGAAAGCAGTCTCTTGGACAGAGATAGGCAGTGGCAGCGGTGGGGCAATCGAACCTAGTTCCGTGACATACGAGGCAGCTTTCACTATCTTTAGCTCCAGGATATGGGCTTGTTGCCGCCATGTCGCTCGCAATCCGAGCAGGGCAGTCAGGATGTCGCCATAGGTTGGCTCCCTCTGTGATGCTCTGAAGCACTCTGTTTACCAGACTTCTCCTTTCCTTTCACAGCGCAGGCCAGGCACATCAGACGCCCCACTGGAGGTGGAGCCAGCATTGTGGAAGGCAAGTACAGCCCTGGAGCACTTTGTTGACAGTCTTCCATCTCTTCTTTCAGTGTGCAGGGCAGAGACATCAGACGCACCACAGGGGGTGGAGCCGGCATTGTGGAGGGAAGGCCCAGCCCTATTCAGGTCCCAGGTGCAACTCCTCCCTCCCATCTAGATGCAGATCTCTCTATTCACCACTGGGCTGACTCATTCTGTCTCCTGGAATCCCCCAGCCCTGTCACTCAAACTCCAGACAAGAAATACACAACCTAGCAGAGACAGGCTTAAATGGTTAGGCAAGCAAAAACCTACTTTCTAAAAGTGGTATTTGCAAACACAGAATATTAAAATATACGTCACTAAAATATGTATTTTATTATTCTGAGTCCAGGCATTCTAAACTCGAATTTCTACCATGTTCTCTGAGTCTGTTAGGATTATAAACTGTAATAATTCTAACAGCCCATTCTGGCCTATGGAGAACAGGTAGCCTTGCAATAGTTAAAAACAAAAATGGCTGTAATTCACTATTAGGACATGCCACACACATCAGGACTCGTCCTACATTATACTTACAATGCACCCTGCCCTTGGGCCTACCATAGGGGTGACTAATATAAAGAAAAGGGAAGGTTTAGGGACTGGCAAGTGGGTGCACTTGCCCAGTCAGCATGACAGTACCAGACTGCACGCAGGTTCTGCAATGGCAGACCTTAGACACGTTTTACAAGGCCGCTTCTGTGGGTGGCACAACCAGTGCTGCAAGCCCACTAGCAGCATTTGGATTTACACGCCCTGGGCACACTCAGTGCACTGGACTAGGGTCTGACAAGTAAACCAAATACTCAATCATAGAATCACCAATTAATACATCAATTAACAGTAGGGAGCCCTCGCACTGTGGCACTGGACAGCAGTGGCACAGTGCCCAAAGCATCTAACACCAGAAAAACACATGAAGCAACAGCAAAAATGGAAGGGAGACCCACGCCAATGGTGCCAGGTCTAACACGTGTCCCCTCCAGCTGAAATGTGGGGAGAGCTACCCTACTTCCTGGGTGGAAAAATCTAGACAGACCTTCAGCGTTGGCGTGTTCTTTACAAGGGCGGTGTTCCACCGTAAAGTCCATACCCTGTAGGGAAATGGACCACCTCAACAGCTTTGGATTCTCACCCCTCGTCTGCATCAACCATCTGAGGGGCCTGTGGTCTGTCTGAACTCAGAAGTGAGTCCCAAACAGCTATGGTCTCAGCTTCTTCAGTGCCCAGACCACAGCAAATGCCTCACGCTCAATAGCACTCCACCTCTGTTCCCGTGGAAGTAACCCCCTACTGATGAAGGCTACAGGTTGATCTAGGCCCTCTTCATTCATCTGTGACAAAACAGCCCACACACCATGCCCTGAAGCGTCTGTTTGAACGATGAACTCTTTGGAGAAGTTGGGTGCCAGGAGCACGGGCGCCGTGCACATGGCAGTTTTCAGGGCCTCAAAAGCTTTCTGACAGGTGTCAGTCCAAATCACTTTCATGCGCTGCTTCTTGGAAGTCAGCTCTGTCAAGGGTGCAACCATGTTGCCATACCCCATGACAAACCTCCTGTAGAACCCGGTGAGTCCTAAGAAGGCCCTCACCTCTGTCTGGGTTTTGGGGGGGTTCCCAAGCCAGGATGGTTTCAATCTTGGGTTGTAGGGGTGCCACCTGGCCGCTCCCAACTTGTTGTCCCAAGTACACCCCCGAACCCTGCCCGATCTGGCACTTACTCGACTTGATCGTGAGGCCTGCCTTCCGCAGTGCCAACAATACTTCCCAGAGGTGGCGCAGATATTCTTCCCAAGTGACACTGATCACTGCAATGTCATCCAGGTTGGCGGCACTGAACTCATCCAGTCCAACCAACACCTGGTTCACCAACCTCTGAAAGGTGGCAGGGGCATTCTTCATCCCAAAGGACATAACACAGAACTGGAAATGCCCATCTGGTGTGGAGAATGCTGATCTCTCCTTTGCCCCATCAGTCAAGGGGATCTGCCAATACCCAGACGTCAAGTCAAACATGCTGAGGTACCCGGCAGCCCCTAACCGATCAATGAGCTCATCAGCTCTGGGGATGGGGTGCACGTCGGTCTTTGTGACCGAATTGAGCCCTCGGTAGTCCACACAGAACTGGAGTTCGGGTGTGGCACCCGGCGCCGCAGCCTTTGGGACCAAGACCACTGGGCTGGCCCAAGGACTGCTGGAGGACTCAATCACCCCTAGTGCAAGCATCTTTGAGACCTCCTCTTTGATGCAAGCCCTTACCCTGTCAGTTACCCTGTAAGACTTGTGCTTCACAGGTAATCTGCCTCCTGTATCCACATCATGGACACACCAATCTGTGATACTAGGAACCGGGGAGAACAGATCAGAAAACTGTCCCAGCAACTGGCAGCAGTCATTCTGTTGCTCAGGGGTCAGGGTGGAAGAGAGGTTAACACCTTCCACTGACCCATCTTGCTCTGTGGCCACC
This sequence comes from Lissotriton vulgaris, assembly GCF_964263255.1. Taxonomy (NCBI): domain Eukaryota; kingdom Metazoa; phylum Chordata; class Amphibia; order Caudata; family Salamandridae; genus Lissotriton; species Lissotriton vulgaris. Next base: position 468,513,696 of record NC_141685.1, on the reverse strand, counting down.
AGGAGGTCCGGATGAGGCACAGTCTCCTCTTCCATTCCAGAAAATGTTGCCAAGAGCATGCCCACTTCAGACCTCTCTAAATGGGGTTTAAGGCGGTTGACATGCAGGACCCTAGAGGGGTCCCTGGGAAACCGCAAGTCCAGCAAGTAGGTAACTGGACTCTTGCGCTCCACAACCTCAAATGGTCCTGTCCACTTTTATTGGAGTGCGCAGGGCTCCACTGGGACCATGACCCATACTTTCTGGCCAGGTTGAAGCTCTACCAGAGTGGCATTCTGGTCATACCAGAGTTCATCTCCTCCTGGCTGGCTTCCAGATTCCCCTCAGCGGGTTGCCTGAAACGCCTAGTCTGGTTCCTGACGGCCAGCATGTAGGTATATACATCATGGGGAGGTTTCCTGGGAGATTGCGCCCAGCTTTCTTTGACCAGACACAGAGGTCCTCTGACTGGGTGTACATAGAGAAGCTCAACGGGTCTGAACCCTAGAGATTTCTGTGGCACGTCACGGTATGCAAACAGTAGGCACGGTAAGAGGACGTCCCACTTATGCCTCATGGGTTCCTCAAGACCCATTATCATGCCCTTCAGGGTCCAGTTGAACCTTTCAACCAGCCCATTTCCTTGGGGGTGGTAAGGAGTGGGGAACTTGTATGTTACACCCCACTCCTGCCACAGGGACTTCATATACTTGGAAATGAAGTTGGGCCCCCGGTCAGACACTAACTCGTGAGGGAATCCTACTCATAAGAAAATTCCCATCAGTGCTTGTCCCACCACAGGGGCCATCACTGTCCTCAGAGGTATGGCTTCCAGGTATCGGGTGGCATGGTCCACCAAGACCAGGATGAACCTGTTGCCCCTGGCTGTCTTGGGGTCCAGGGGCCCCACAATGTCAATCCTCACCCGCTCAAAGGGGGTACTGACCACAGGGAATGGCAGGAGAGGAGCATTCTGCTTCCTCCCACTCTTTCCACTTGCCTGGCGAGTCTGACAGGTCCTGCAATGAGTATCTGAACTCTTGCATATTTGGGGCCAATGAAAGTTGGTGATAGCCTCTCAAAGTTCGTGTCCTGCCCCAAATGTCCTGCCAATGGCACATCATGAGCCAGCCCCAGTAGGAAGGCTCTGAACCTCTGGGGTACCACCAGCACACGGGCTGACCCAGGCTCAGCAACCTTAGGTTTGCTATACAGGAGACCATTCTCCCAATAGATACAATGTGACCCAGACTTATTACCTGCTGCCTGGCTTGCAGCCTGCTACCGCAAGCCCTCAAGATAAGGGCTCTCTCTCTGATCCCAGCAGAATTCTTCCCTGGAGGGGCCCCCTTCTTGCTGCCAATGGGTCAGCTCAGGCAGGTCCCCCAGTGTAGCTACTTGTCCCCCGGTAGGCTCTAGGACATCCCCCTCTGGGTCTACCTCCTACTGGGCTGTGGGAACTTCAGGGGCTGGTTTCCCGCGCCCCCTGCCACTTCTCTCTAAGGCAGGTTTCTGTGCCTCCTTCTCAGGCTCCAGGTCCTCTTGAGCACCCCTACTAGCTGTCATTGACCGGGTGGTCACGCACACCCAGTCAGGCAGACCCACCATCCTCAGGTGAGTACTCTTCTTCACCTTCTCCCAAGGTGAGCTCTCCAAATCGTTACCCAACAAACAGTCAACAGGCATGGCAGGCCTCACAGCTACCTGAAGAGTACCAGAGACCCCCTCCCACTCAAAGGGAACCTGAGCCATTGGACAATGACTCTCTGTGTTGTCGGCGTTAACAACTCGGCAGAATGCATGTGGGACAACCTGCTCTTGAGACACCAGGTGACACCTAACAGCTGTCACACTGGCTCCTGTGTCTCTAAGAGCCTCCACCTTTTGGCCATTGGTGGTCGCCCACTGCCCATGTTTCTTAGTGTTGCTGGGCAGTTGGTTCTCTAGGACCACCTCATAGTCTCCTAAAGAGACAGGGGACATCTCTGCGGTACCCCACCCACCTTGGACTTCTACCTCCTCCCCAAAGGCTACACTAGCCATCTGCCGGGGTGGAGCACCAATGGGTGCTGGTTTACCAAACAGGTCCCCACATCTGTAACATTTCAGGGGGCCCTTGGGAACAGGATTACCTGTCTGGACCACTGGCTTCTTCTCAGGGTGAGGCCGGGAACCTTTCCCTTAGTTCCCTTGGGAATTACTTTGGGGCCCTCCGCGGAACTCGCTCTGTTTACCCCTGTTCCCCCCACTCTTCTGCTGGGGACCCTGCCCACCTTTGGCTGAGTCTCCCACGTGACCCTTGTGGACCCTGGTACTGACCCAGCGGTCTGCCTCCTCAGCAAGCATCCTAGGGTTAGTCAGCTTGCTATCAATCAGGTGCTGGTGCAGCTCTGGAAAACAATTATCAGACAAGTGCTACCATCCAATCAAATCCAAGAAACCTTTTAAATCATTCACTTTGCTGCCCTTCACTCAACCATCCAATGCTCCGCAAAAGAAAGTGACATACTCTACCCAGGTACTACTTTCTATCTTCTTTCACTTCCTGAACCTCTGCCTATAAAGTTCAGGGGTCAAACCATACCTAGTCATGAGTGCCTCTTTCATGTGGCTATAGGAATTATGGACTTCAGAAGGCAAGTCCAACAGTGTGTCCCGCCCCTCACTAAGGAACCTTCCCCACAACCCCGCTCCCCAATCTCTCTCAGGGACCCGGTGGGAAGACATGGCTACCTCATAGGCTCTGAACCACTGCCCAATATCATCATTCTTAAAAAACTCCTTATCCACATCTTTGGGGAAGTACACTCTACCTTCCACGAGTGCTGACGGCGTGCTGCTTCCAGAGGGAGTAATCTCTAGGCTCCTGGCTTTCGGATCCAACTCCCTCAAAACTTTGCCATGCTCCAATTGCAATCTCTTTTCCTCTAGAGCCATCTTCTTGCTGCTTTCTAGCTCCAGTTGCCCATTCAATTTGAGCTTGGCCATCTCCATTTCATGCATCCTGTTTTCTTTTCTGTCTGCCAACTCTTCTGGGGACAGACCTCGGGTAGAAACACTCCTACCCACTGGGGAGGGTTCACCCCTCCTCTCAGGGCCCAGTGGCCCACCAAGCTGCTCCTCTCCATCCTCATCATTCAGTAACTCACCAGGGGCATTCCGTGCTTCCACCCAGGCCCCCAGCGCCTTGTGGTATTGCTCATTTTTGGTGATTCCAGACACTGAAATGTTAAACTTTTTGCAGAAGCTCTTGAGCTGCTTGTTGGTGTAGCTTTCTATTCTCTCTTCTTCCCAATCACAGTCAACAGATGTGACTGAGGCTGTCTCCTCCATGATGACTGAATCAGGCATGATTTTTCAGAAAAAAAATCAAGATCTCTGGCCAAAATAAGTATCAGAAGTACGTGGCTGCGTTATGGTCTGCACTCACTAAGTAGTGTTCACCAATCACTGTACATGAGTCACAAATGCAAATTCGTAATCCTTTCCACTTGACTTCCAATGTTAGAATTGGGGGTCTCTGGTTGGCACAGGTAGGTACTTGTGACAAGCAGGGACCCTCTCCTTTATTCAGGGCAATACCCTCTCAAAATAACCCCTGCTCACCCTCTAAGCGGCGTGGCGTGAGCAGTCATGGCTTATTTCAGAGGCGATGTAAGTTAAGCAGTTGTCAACACATACAGTAACCCAGTGACAACACTACAAATGGACACCACACAGGTTTTATATCAAAAATACGTATACTTTATATAGAGTTATCACAAGACCAATAAACGACAAAAAGAATCCACAGTCCTATTACATTTCAAGAGTTCAGGGTAAAAAGGCTTAATTCAAGGTTCTGTGTGAGTCGGTAGCCTTGTCCGGTTACAGCGTTGCTGAAAAGAACACAGAATCTAACAAATCCAGCGGACCGTGGCGGTCCGGGCCCACTCAAATGTCGACATACTCAGTCACAGTACCTTTTCCTTGAGGTGGCCGGCACGGATGTGCGAGCCGGTTCCGGGGTTTGTCACGTTGTCAAAAAAGAAAGCGTTGCAGGTCACGGTGTCCTTCCAGTCGCGGTCCAGGCTACGACTCGTTGACGGCGTCGAGACAGAGTCGGTGAGCTCAGAGCTTGCGTTGTTTGAGGCGGACGTTGCTCGTTGCGGTGCTTCCAGCTTTACGGTGCGGCGAACGAGCCGGAGTTCGGGATCTGGCGTCAGTCAGTCCGGACAGTGGTGCGAGTCGGGCGGTGCGTCGCAAAGCATACGAAGCGGTGCCCAACTCCGGTGCGGTCACAGGACTCGAAGTCAGCAACAGTGACCGCGTCGGTCAGACCAGTTTGATTTGGTGTAGCGAGGTGTTGCACATCACAGTGTCCTTCCAGTCGCGGTGCAGGCTACAGCTCATTGACGGCGGAGGTGAGCGCAGAGCTTGCGTTGTTCGAGGCGGACGTTGCTTGGTGCGGTGCCTACACGACACCGGGCCAGCCGTGAGAGTCGGTCACAGCTCCCTGCCTCTGTAGCCACTTGTTTCCAGCAGCAATTCACAAAGGCTGGTGAAGTCCACTGGTCCTGGGACTTCGGTCAGGAGGAAAGCTCTCTACCAAGACCTTGGAGATCTTTGCACAAGTTGAAAAGAAAAGTCCACAAAGTCTTTCTCCTCCCTTTGGCAGCAAGGCAACCACTGCAGGCCAATCCCCCAAGCAGCACTTCAGCTTGGGAATAGTCTCTCCTCAGTTTCTTCAGGTTCCTTCTCCTCAGCAGCGCAGCGCTATTGGCTGACTTCACTCATACCGCCCTCAAAACCGGAAGCCCATCACTCGCGCAGCAGACACGCGCTGGATCACAGCAGTTTCCGCTCCTCCTGAAGCCATTTTAAAGTTTGTGTTTAATTTTTTGACGCATTTTAGAAACAGTGTCACGAAGTTTGATAGCACATACCCGCACTCCTGCACCCTTTGACGCCCGACTCCCCGCACCTCCCCGGTCCACCACGGGATTCTTCCCGATTGATGTGGAGGAGGCGCGGATTACTAAGAACATTTCCGGGTTAGAGGGGAGGAGGGCGCTACGCTATTGGCTGACTTCACTCGCACCGCCCCCGCACCGCCCCTTAAAACCAGATGCCATTTTCCACGTGCAGGGCACTCGCCAAAGGCAAGCCCGTCTCCACCTCCCCACCTAAAGCTGCGCAACATGGCATGTACCTTTTAAACTGTAGGTCCCTCCCTAAACGCTCCCTAGAAATTTCTATGCTGCTAGAAGAGCTTATATATATCACAAAATTTCCCTCATTGACCAACAACTCTTACTTTAAAGATATACCAGTGACTAGAAAAAAATATCTCAGGTTTTTAATTTTTAGCATAGCATCTTTTTTTAAAATATAAAAATACTTTTTTCATTTTATCGATTCATTTTATATACATTACAAAACAGATTTCATCATAAGTGCATATAATCCTTGGTACATTTCTTTTATAACCATGATTATTGCGAAAAATTACACAACATATTAATTACAGTCCACCTGATTACATACCAAAAAACCATTCCATTCATACAAAAACAATCATTCCCATACAGCTACAAACATACAATATCTGTAAATGATAGAGGGTAAGAGACAGGAAAAGAATTGTCTCTCCTGCCACAGCTCGGGTCTCAGAAAGAGAGGAAAATTTGAGACTCAGCACTGGGTCGACGCGCGTTTCGGTGGGATGCGTGTAGTAGACACCACCTTCCTCAGTATCACTTCAGATACAACAAATATCAGGGGACCTAAAAAATCAGAATCCGTTTAGTTAGACTCTAATCAGTCAAACAGTAAGCCACATTGAAAGTTCTTTCCATATCCAAGCATGGATTTATCCAGTCTCCCAAAGTAGGATGAAGAGTGTACAGCTGGATATTTGAATAAATCAGCCGGCTTCTCCCAAATTGCTAGAAAATGTTTACATGTTTCTATTATATTCTCCTTTCTGTTGTCCAGGGAAATAAATCAGTTACCGAGATCAGGGAACAGTAAGGTAATGATCCCTTCCTCCTTGTCATAAACGGCAGCATTTTCGGCATCGGGGGAATCGTATGGTCAATTGATTTATTCAAATATCCAGCTGTACACTCTTCATCCTACTTTGGGAGACTGGATAAATACATGCTTGGATATTGAAAGGACTTTCACCTTGGCTTACTTTTTGACTGATTAGAGTCTAACGAAACGGATTCTGAATTTTTAGGTCCCCTGATATTTGTTGTATATGAAGTGGTCCTTAGGAAGGTGGTGTTTACTACATGCATCCCACCGAAACGCGCGTCGACCCAGTGCCGAGTCTCAAATTTTCCTCTCTTTCTGAGACCCGAGCTGTGGCAGGAGAGACAATTCTTTCCCTGTCTCTTACCCTCTATCATTTACAGATATTGTATGTTGTAGCTGTATGGGAATGATTGTTTTTGTATGAATGGAATGGTTTTTTGGTATGTAATCAGGTGGACTTTAATTAATATGTTGTGTATTTTTTCGCAATAATCATGGTTATAAAAGAAATGTACCAAAGATTATATGCACTTATGATGAAATCTGTTTAGTAATGTATATAAAATGAATCGATAAATTGAAAAAAAGTATTTTTATATATCTAAAAAAGATGCTATGCTAAAAATCAAAAACCTGAGATAATTATTTCTTGTTACTGTTATATCTTTAAAGTAAGAGTTGTTGGTCAATGAGGGAAATTTTGTGATATATATATGTTTTGTTTTCCCCTCTGTCCCCTGACCTAAAAGTATTATAGAGGGGGTCCCGTCATTTCTGCTAGAAGAGCTTAACCCCGACATCTTATTCCTGACCGAGACATGGCTGCATGCTCAGTCAGAGCCCGACCTCGTCCAAGCCCTTCCCCAAGGCTACCAAATACTTTGCGGCGATCGCAAAGGGGGAAGGGGAGGAGGCTTAGCAGTCATTTACAAAAATGGTTGCGGATGTCGTAGCTCTTCCATCTCAATCCCAGACTGCGAAAGTCTCCCCTTCACTATAGAGTTCTCCCCCACCAGCACCTTCTCGGGGTTGCTCTTATACCGCCCACCTGGTCAACCAGGGCAGTTTTCCAGTACCCTCCCATCGATCATAGCGAACCTGGCCTTTAGCCCATCCAACTTCAGCCTTCTAGGGGACCTCAATATTCATTTTGATGACCCCGCTGACCCCATTGCCCAAGAAGTGATCACCAGCCTTTCAGCTCTGCAGCTGAAACAGCTAGTGCTCGCCCCGACCCATAGCAAGGGCCATCGCCTCGTCCCCATCTTCTCCAACTGCTCAGATCTTCAAGTAGGAGCACCTTCCCTCCTCCCATGGATTGACCATTTCCTTATTCCCCTATAATGGTGTACCTCCGAATCATACCTCCCCACACCTCCAGGAGCTCATAGAGGCCGTAACTGTTCGAAACTTCCCCTAGCCGAGTAGGGGGCAGGTCTTGAAACCTCCAGGCCACCCAGTACCTCTGACCCCCTTCTGGCTAATGAGAACTACAACACTTGGATTTTCGAGTCACTCGAATCCTTGCTCCCTATCAAACCCATTGTATTCAAACGCAGCAACAAGACTGCCCCCTGGTACTCCCCGGAACTAAAAGATTTGAAGCGCACCTGTAAAAAGCTAGAAAAGAAATGGAGCCTTGACTGCTCTCCTTCTAGAAAAACTGACTACAGAGCAGCGATTAAAGCCTACAAAGCCAGCATTAAATGCACGCAGGCATCTTTCTTTGAGGAAAAAATCACCGAAGCTGGGTGCAAACCAAAGGAAATATATAGCATCGCAAAAACCCTACTTCAACTACCAGAGATACACCAAGACCTCTCAGACGCTCAAACCCACTGTGACAATTTGGCTGATTTTTTTATCCGCAAAATTGAAACTATCTATACTTCCTTTCACCGACCCCTGATTGAGACCATAAAACCCCCGCAACTTGAGCCCCAGCATCATACCACACTCAACCACTTCCCCCCTTTAGACCCGACCACCTTAGAATCCATCATGCATCAGGTAAAATCTGGCTCCCCTAACGACCCTGCACCACCTCGCATCTTATGCTCAGTCACTAATCATATTTTACCTACCATTCTGGAATTACACAATATTTCCCTATCCACTGGCATTCTCCCTCTCCCATGGAAGCGAGCCATGGTCAAAGCCCTTCTAAAAAAAACAAATCTGGACCAAAAAACCCTTGCAAACTAGTGACCGATCTCCCTACTGCCTTGGCTAAGCAAAATCCTTGAAAAACACATGAACACAGTGTTAACGGAGTATTTTTAGAGTCCAACAACCTCTTAGACTCCACCCAGGCCGGTTTTCGCCCCCTCCACGGGACAGAAACTGCCCTGGTCACTGTAACAGAGGAGGCCAGGAGGATCCTGTACAATGGAGGCTCCGCCGCCATCATCCTCCTTGACCTAAGTGCCGCCTTCGACACTGTGAACCACAACATCCTACTCCACAGACTTAGCAGCAAGGGAATCTCGGGCACTGCAATCACCTGGTTCAAATCCTTCCTGTCCAATCACTCCTTCCAGGTCTTTGAGGGCAACAACACCTCTCCCAGCAAGTTCCTCGGCTGTGGCGTACCACAGGGCTGTTTCCTGAGCCCAACACTATTTAATATATACATGAGCTTCCTAGCTGAGATCGTCCGCCCTTTCGGCGAAAAAATCATCACCTATGCGGACGACACTCAGATAGTGGTGGCTCTCAACCCCCCACAAAACGCGCTCAATGACCTTAAGAACTGCTTGGAAGCAGTGCACGAGTGGATGACATCTTCCTGCCTCAAGTTGAATGGGGACAAAACAGAGCTCATGCTCCTGGGCAGTTCCATAAATAACACCATTGAACCACTCTGGCCCCCATGCCTAGGTGTGGCCCCAGGACCTAAGGACACAATTAAAAGCCTAGGCATCTGGCTTGACAAGTCCCTCAAATTCAACTGGCAGGCGGACAAACTTTCAGCCACCTGCTTTGGCTTGTTAAGTCTTTTGCGCAAAATCCTTCCCCTTCTACCCTTCCATGTAAGACAGGCCATGGTCCAGGGTTTAATCCTGTCCCGCCTAGACTTTGGAAATGCCCTGTATCTTGGAGCACCCCAGACCGCTTTAAACAAACTGCAGATCATCCAAAACTGTGCAGCCAGAACCCTCCTCCAAATCCCCCATCGCCTCCATGTCCAAACCAGACTCAAGGATCTCCACTGGCTCCCAATCAGGGAAAGGATTCAATTTAAAGCAATGTGCATTGCGCACCGATCCTTCTGGGGGACAGGTGCCACCATCAACCAACCTCTGATTACCACCTATCACCCAACCAGACAGCTCAGATCGGCTCTACTTTCCTGGCCGCGATGCCTAGGGTCAAGCGAGCTTCCTATAACTCGGCCATGCTTTGGAACTCCCTCCCTCTCCTACTCAGATCAGAGTCCAAACTTCTCGCTTTCCGCAAACTCTTAAAAACCTGGCTTTTTAACAAACCCGAATAGCTCCTGACTGTCGTGGAACAAGCGTGATTGTCTATAGCGCTAGGACGCCTGAGGGTTATATATATGGTATTTTCATTTCATGTCATTTCAGCAGAGGTTTCGTCTTGTCAGTTCCAGGAGTGATCTAATTTCTTGGGATCAGGGTCCCAATACTTATACCCCAACATCTTTTGTTTTCTGAGGGGAGAGGGGCCTGTTCCCAGTTCAAGCCAGTTCTGAAGCACTCTGTTTACCAGACTTCTCCTTTCCTTTCACAGCTCAGGGCAGGCACATCAGACGCCCCACAGGAGGTGGAGCCAGCATTGTGGAAGGCAAGTACAGCCCTGGAGCACTTTGTTGACAGTCTTCCTTCTCTTCTTTCAGTGTGCAGGGCAGAGACATCAGACGCACCATAGGGAGTGGAGCCGGCATTGTAGAGGGAAGGCCCAGCCCTATTCAGGTCCCTGGTGCAACTCCTCCCTCCCAATAAGATGCAGATCTCTCTATTCATCACCATAGAATCAGGGGACTATTGCGTCCTTACATTCATCAGGACCAAAATAAAATAAAAACTACTGCACCAAGTGAACTAAATAGAGTGAAGGGTGACACCAGGATAACAGAAACAAGTGCACGTGGTCACCTGAATGCTCCGGGTGCCCTTACAGTCTGTGTTGATCACTCGATCTGTAAGGTAGTCAAGCCTCACCCCACCTGGCAGTGGCTCAGGGGAAGATGAAGCACCGCTCTGTCCGTCGGTACTCCAATGCCGGCGTCCTGGCCGACTGGTATGGTAGGCACACATAGAATAAATTATTTTTGTTAAGTGCTCTCTCTAAACCAATTTTATGACACTTTCCTCTTGGTTTTCTCACTCCCTCACTTTTTCAAGCACTGCACACCCCAGTCACATTTTCTTAGCCACTCATAACATCGAGTGGTTGACCACACTGTCATTGCCTGCACCTCTCGAGGAACCCCCTTACCACTGGGTTGACCTCAGATTGTGGCATCGATTTTCTCAGACGGGTGGTACGGATAAAATCCCAAATGATGAAGGGCGGATCCTTATGGTGACTGATGGGTATTTTCCTCATCCTGTTGAGAGCCTTCTGTGACGCATCTTCTTAGAGGTCAGGGATGGGTTGGCTTTTTATTACTTCTGGGCACATCTTTTGAGACCCTCTGGTACCTTTTGTTGTTTATAAGCTTCTTTGGGGATTGTATCCAGAGCTTGGTCTTTAAACTTCCCCAAGGTCCCCCCTACCTTAGTGTTTTGTGGTTTATGGGTCCCACTCCTGTTTTGTTTCATTTGCATGGCAAGCAGTGCTTTGCGCTGCAAAGCCAAGCAAGTCCTAAAAAAGGAGGAGGCTTCCTTTCTGGGGTTTGCTTGCTCATTGTTCCCAGATGTGGCGCACGCCACGCTAGCATGCATGCAGCAGTTACAGCCAGTTACGGAAAAGCTGAACTGGGACAATCTAAAAAACTGATGGACCTAGCACTTTACTCTCCATAATAAAACCCAGCATGTCACCACTTATGCAGAGGCAGCAGGCATGCTGAGTCTTTTGCCCCCTGAGGACTCGCCCATCGGGAGTACCCCCAAATGGCTCAAGAGATGTGGCAGCAGAGGACGGCGGAAGGGAGCGTTGGTGGTCACAGAACCGCTCACACCAGCAAAAGAAGGAATGACCCGGTGGTAAAGAGGGGTCCTGTGCCGCCTACCTATCCGGGAAAACAGTACTTTAGGGTTTTAATGGATGTCACTGGATGCCACCTTCCTGCATGATGTGGGTCTGAGACCAGATGGTCGGCATTGGGGGCACCACCCTACTCTAAAAAAGGAAACTGATCTATGATTATACAGTATTCAAGGTGTACTATGCCCAACATGTGACAGCTTGCTCTCAGCAGTCTCTACTACTATGTACTGGACAGAGACTTATTTAGATTTTGTTAAGCTTGCCACATGCGTTATTGACCAATACGTCTGTACTAATGTTTTTCTATGATGTGAGAAACTTCAGGTGGGGTTTCTTTATCCTGCTTGTTCTAGTTCTGTTTTTTTTGCTTTGGTTCTAGGTACATGGGCTCTAATTTTACCATATAGAATACACACAGACAGGGGAGCCGGTTTCTTATGGCTCAGTGACTGGGTGAGGGATGAGGGAGTGGAGGGGGCTTTTGCAAGGAAGATGTGTTCCAATAGTGCAGCAGCATACGCCGCCCTTGTACTTAATCATGGCCATTACTATACTCACCTGGAACGCCTAGGTGCTTAACTAGCCCACCAATACTTATTATACCAAAGACATGACGTGGTGGCTTTACAGGAGACCCACAGGAAACGGTCACAGGAACACCAACTGCAACATAGGGCTTATCCCACCTGTTTTGGGGGTCTCTAGTAGGCACAGGTAGGTACGTGTGACAAATAGGGACCCTCTCCTCTAGTCAGGATAAGGGGTTTATATTCCTCAAATAACCCCTGCTCACCCCCTCGGTAGCTTGGCACGAGCAGCAAGGCCTTATCTCAGAGGCGATGTAAGTTAAGCAGTTGTGACCACATACAGTAACCCAGTGACAACACTACAAATGGACACCACACAGGTTTTATATAAAAAAGAAGTAGATTTTATATAGAGTTACCACAAGACCATAAATGACAAAATACACACTATGATTACTTTAAGATGGTAGATTTAAGCTTAGTTCATTTCAGTTCTTATATGCGAAACTCTGCGTCAATGTACCTTAGGTTGCGTTGCGCTTCCACGACAAGTAATGTCGCAGCGATGGCAAAAGCGGCAAAATTCAGATACAAAGAAATAAAGACGTGAAGATCTTCCAAATGCGGCATGCTTCTCGGGGATGCGAGAATTTCTCGGTTCGATGCGTGGACTGCAGCGGCGACACCCTTACGATGCGACGACACCAGATCCGCGGGCGATGCTCTTCTCCCACGATGCGTGAAGCTTCCGCTCAATGCGACAACTACAGCGGTGAAGTCTGTTGTCCCTGAGACTTCAGTCGGAGGCAAGCTCTTTTCCAAGCCCTTGGAGATCCTTCACAAGTTGAAAGCAAAGTACACAAAGTTCCTTTCTCCTTCCTTTGGCAGTAAGGCAACCACTGCAGGCCAATCCCCCAAGCAGCACTTCAGCTTGGGAATAGTCTTGCCTCAGTTTCTTCAGGTTCCTCTCCTCAGTAAAGGTTTCTTCTTGTAGTCCAAAGAGACCTAATTCCATGCGATCAGGGTCCCAATATTTATACACCAATATCCTTTGTTCTCTGAGGGGAGAGGGGCCTTTGCCCAGTCCAAACCAGTTCTGAAGCACTCTGTTTACCAGACGTCTCCTTTCCTTTCACAGTGCAGGTAAAGCACATCAGACCCGGTGGAGGTGGAGCCAGCATTGTGGAAGGCAAGTACAGTCCTGGAGCACTTTGTTTACAGGACTCCTTCTCTTCTTTCAATGTGTAGGGCAGATACATCAGCCGCTCCCCAGGAGGTGGAGCCAGCATTGTGGAAGGCAGGCACAGCCCTATTCAAGGTTCAGGTGCAACTCCTCCCTCTCATCTAAATGCAGATCTCTCTATTCATCACCGGGTGACTCAGCCTGTCTCTTGGAATTCCCCAGCCCTGTCACTCACAAAACCAGACAAAGGAATACACAACCTAGCAGAGGCAGGTTTGAATGGTTAGACAAGCAAATACCTGTTTTCTAAAAGTGGTATTTGCAAACACAGAATGTTAAAACCAACTCCACTACAAGATGTATTTTATTATTCTGAGTTCAGGCATACTAAACTCGAATTTCTACCATGTTCCCTGTGACAGTTAGGATTACAAAATGTAATAGCTCCAACAGCCGAGTCTGGCCTATGAAGAACAGGTAGTCTTGCAATAGTGAAAAACAAAAATAGCTGTAATTCACTATTAGGACTTGCCACACACATCATGACTTGTCCTATCTTATACTTACAATGCACCCAGCCCTTGGGCCTACCATAGGGGTGACTCATATGAAGAAAAAGGAAGGTTTAGAGACTGGGAAGTGTGTGCACTTGACCAGTTAGCATGCCAGTACCCGACTGCACACAGGCTCTGGAAAGGCAGACCTTAGACACATTTTACAAGGCTGCTTCTGTGAGTGGCGCAACCAGTGCTGCAGGCCCACCAGCAGCATTTGGATTTACACGCCCTGGGCACATGCAGTGCACTAGACTAGGGTCTGACAAGTAAACCAAATAGCCAAACATGGAACCACTGATTAATACATCAATTTACAGTAGGGAGCACTTGCACTGTGGCACTGGATAGCAGTGGCACAGTGCCCAAAGCATCTAACACCAGCAAAAATACATGAGGCAACAGCAAAAATGGAAGGAGATCCACGCCAATAGTGCCAGGTCTAACACGTGTCCCCTCCAGCTGAAAAGTGGGGAGAACTACCCTAACTCCTGGGAGTTCTCTACACTAAGGCGGAAAAATCTGGACAGACCATGAGCATTGGTGTGTTCTGTACCAGTGCGGTGTTCCACCGTAAAGTCCATACCCTGTAAGGAAAGAGACCACCTCAACAGCTTTGGAATCTCAACCCTCATTTGCATCAACCATCTGAGGGGCCTGTCGTCTGTCTGAATCTGGAAGTGAGTCCCAAACAGGTATGGTCTCAACTTCTTCAGTGCCCAGACCACAGCAAATGCCTCACGCTCAATAGAAATCCATCTCTGTTCCTGTGGAAGTAACCTTCTACTGATAAAGGCTGCATGTTGATCTCGGCCCTCCTCATTCATCTGTGACAGAACAGCCCCCACACCATGCTCTGAAGCGTCTGTTTGGACGATAAACTCCTTCGAGAAGTTGGGTGCCAGGAGCACGTGCGCCATGCACATGGCAGCTTTCAGGGCATCAAAAGCTTTTTGACAGGTGTCAGTCCAGATCACCTTCTTGGGCTGCTTCCTGGAAGTCAGTTCTGTCAAGGGGCAACAATGTTGCCATACCCCTTGAAAAACCTCCTATAATACCCTTTGAGACCTAAGAAGGCTCTCACCTCTGTCTGGGTTTTGGGTGGCTCCCAAGCCAGGATGGTTTCAATCTTGGGTTGTAGGGGTGCCATCTGGCCGCTCCCAACTTGGTGTCCCAAGTACACCACAGAACCCTGTCCGATATGGCATTTACTTGCCTTGATCGTGAGGCCTGTTTTCCGCAGCGCCATCAACACTTCCCAGAGTTGGTGCACACATTCCTCTCAACTGGCACTGAACACCTCAATGTCATCCAGGTAGGTGGCACTGAATTCCTCCAGTCCAACCAACACCTGGTTGACCAACCTCTGAATGGTGGCAGGGGCATTCTTCATCCCAAAGGGCATAACACAGAACTGGAAATGCCCATCTGGTGTGGAGAATGCTGACCTCTTCTTTGCCCCATCAGTCAAGGCGATCAGTCAATCCCCAGACGTTAAGTCAAATGTGGTGAGGTACTGTGAAGCCCCTAGCCGATCAATGAGCTTATCAGCTCTGGGGATGGGGTGCGCGTCAGTCTTCGTGACTGAATTGAGCCCTCTGTAGTCCACACAGAACCGGAGTTCGGGTGTGGCACCCGGCGCTGCAGCCTTCGGGACCAAGACCACTGCGCTGGCCCAAGGGCTGCTGGAGGACTCAATCACCCCTAGCGCAAGCATCTTTTAGACCTCCTCTTTGATGCAAGCCCTTACCCTTTCAGTTACCCTGTAAGACTTGTGCTTCACAGGTAAGCTGTCTCCTGTGTCCACATCATGGACGCAACAATCTGTGACATCAAGAACTAGGGAGAACAGATCGGAAAGCTGTCCCAGAAATTGGCGGCAGTCATTCTGTTGCTCAGGGTGGAAGAGAGGTTAACACCATCCATTGACCCATCTCGCTCTGAGCCTGACAGGAGGTCAGGAAGAGGCTCAGTCTCCCCCTCCATCCCAGCATCTGTTGCCAAGAGCATGCCCACTTCAGACTTTTCCAAGGGGAGCTTAAGGCGGTTGACATGTAGGACCCTCAAGGGGTTCCTAGGAGACCACAAGTCTACCAAGTAGGTAACTGGACTCTTGCGCTCCACAACCTCAAATGGTCCTGTCCACTTTTATTGGAGTACGCAGGGCTCCACTGGGACCATGACCCATACTTTCTGGCCAGGTTGAAGCTCTACCAGAGTGGCATTCTGGTCATACCAGAGTTCATCTCCTCCTGGCTGGCTTCCAGATTCCCCTCAGCGGGTTGCCTGAAACGCCTAGTCTGGTTCCTGAAGGCCAGCATGTAGGTATATACATCCTGGGGAGGTTTCCTGGGAGATTGCGCCCAGCCTTCTTTGACCAGACACAGAGGTCCTCTGACTGGGTGTACATAGAGAAGCTCAACGGGTCTGAACCCTAGAGATTTCTGTGGCACGTCACGGTATGCAAACAGTAGGCACGGTAAGAGGACGTCCCACTTATGCCTCATGGGTTCCTCAAGACCCATTATCATGCCCTTCAGGGTCCAGTTGAACCTTTCAACCAGCCCATTTCCTTGGGGGTGGTAAGGAGTGGTGAACTTGTAGGTTACACCCCACTCCTGCCACAGGGACTTCATATACTTGGAAATGAAGTTGGGGCCCCGGTCAGACACTAACTCGTGAGGGAATCCTACTCATGAGAAAATTCCCATCAGTGCTCGTCCCACCACGGGGGCCGTCACTGTCCTCGGAGGTATGGCTTCCGGGTACCAGGTGGCATGGTCCACTGAGACCAGGATGAACCTGTTGCCCATGGCTGTCTTGGGGTCCAGTGGCCCCACAATGTCAATCCCCACCCGCTCAAAGAGGGTACTGACCACATGGAATGGCTGGAGAGGAGCCTTGTGCTTCTTCCCACTCTTTCCACTTGCCTGGCAAGTCTAACAAGTCCTGCAATGAGTATCAGAACACTTGCGCATTTGGGGCCAATGAAAATGGGTGACAAGCCTCTCAAAGGTCTTGTCCTGCCTCAAATGTCCTGCTAACGGCACATCATGAGCCAGCCCCAGAAGGAATTCTCTGAACTTCTAGGGTACCACCAGCACATGGGCTGACCCAGGTTCAGCAACCTTAGGCTCACTATGCAGGAGACTATTCTCCCAGTAAATGAAGTGTGACCCTGACTGATCACCTGCTGCCTGGCTTACAGCCTGTTGCCACAAGCCCACAAGAGAAGGGCACTCTCTCTGCTCCTTGCAAAATTCCTCCCTGAAGGGGCCTCCTTCTTGCTGCCAATGGGTCAGCTCAGGCAGATCCCCAGTTCAACTACTTGCCCCCCGGTAGGCTCCAGGGCATCCCTCTCAGGGTCTACCTCCTCCTGGGACGTGGTAATTTCGGGGGCCGGTTTCCGACACCCCCGCCACTTCTCTCTTCAGGAGGTTGCTGAAGCCTCCCTCTCAGGCTCCAGGTCCTCTTGAGAACCCCTACTGGCTGACATTGACCGGGTGGTCAAGCACGCCCAGTCCCGCAGCCCAAACATCTTCAAATGAGTTGTTTTCTCTACCTTTTCCCAAGGGGAGCTCTCCAAATCATTTCCCAACAATCAGTCAACAGGCATGGCAGGCCTCACAACTACCTGAAGAGTACCAGTGACCCCCCACTGAAAGGGAACCTGAGCCATTGAACAATGACTCTCTGTGTTGTCGGCGTTAACAACTCGGCAACATGCATGAGGGACAATCTGCTCTTGAGACACCAGGTGACACCTGACAGCTGTCATACTGGCTTCTGTATCTCTAAGAGCCTCCAACTTTTTGGCCATTGATGGTCACTCGCTGCCCATATTTCTGAGTGTTCCTGGGTAGCTGAGCTTCGGATACCATCTCACAGTCTCCTAAAGAGACTAAGATCATCTGTGCGGGACCCCACCCACCTTGGACATCAATCTCCTCCCCCAAGCCTATACTAGCCATCTGCCGGCGAGGAGCACCAGTGGGTGCTTGTTTACCAAACAGGTGGCACCTGGTATCATTCGCCTTATGACCCAGGTAGACACACTTGTAACACTTCAGGGGCCCCTGGGGAACAGGACTACATGTCGGGCCCCTTGCTTTCTCTCAGGGGGAGGCTGGGAACCTTTCATGGGGTTCCCTTGGGGACTACTTTGGGGCCCTTTCGGAACTCCTTCTGTTTACCCTGGTTCCCTCCACTCTTCAACTGGGGACCCTGTACACCTTTGGCTGAGTCTCCCACATGACCCTTGTGGACCCGGGTGCTCACCCAGCGGTACGCCTCCTCAGCAAGCTTCCTCGGGTTAGTCAACTTGCTATGCTGGCACAGCTCTGGAAAACAATTATCAGACAAGTGCTCCCATGCAATCGAATCAAAGAGACCTTACAAATCAGTTCATAAGGCTTTATTTCGGAACATAAAAACAATGTCCATAAAAGTACAGCAAATACAAGCAAGGTACATTCATCAGTAAAAGTGCATAATAAAAAGTCCATATAAATAGTTAAAAAATCATACTTTTCCTGGCCCTAATCACTTTCAAAAGAAAAGTAGCAGTAAAAAAGCAGATATCAACATGATTTAAATTAAAAAGCAATTTCAAGGCATCATGAACTGTCCTAATACCAAACTTAACAAAGACAGGTTTTAAAAAGGCGATACGAAAATTTTCATATAACTTACATATCAGAACAAAGTGCAGAGTGCTTTGTGCGGAACTATTGTCACATGGGCACGCGCCCTCTGGGTGCTTGTTCAGGGAAGGGAAAGCCACCAAATGGTGCACAATCCCCAACCTCATCCGAGTCAAAACAAATCGGTGGGACGCTCTATTACCATGCCTTAGATAAGGTTGAAAACCCGCACTTTCGTTATATTTGGCATAAAAGGAACAAGTGGATAGATTAGCTCCATTACATCGCCGCTGCTCAGACTTATACATCAAAAAAGCATTCTTCAGTTCAGCTTTAGACAAGTCGGAGGCTGCTAGGCTGTCCCCCTTGACATCAATTCCAATGATCTCCTTAAAGGTGTTAATTACATATTTGATCCAAGGGATCTTTAGATAATTGTCAAGGGAAAGACAGTCCCCTATAATAGCTGTGTTTAAGGACGTTTCTTCCTTCGCCCACACAGCACGCCATAACGTTAGAGGTCTGAAGGCAATTAAATCAGACAGATGGGGGATTCCTAGTTCCGTGTGGACTAGATCATTAGAAGATGATTTAGGTTAGCACAAAAGTCTTTTAAGGAAACAGTTTTCCTCCACCTGGAGAATACTTACAGATGCAAAACCCCATATCCCAGCTCCATAAATTGCAATCGATAGGGATCTCGCCTCATAGATCTTAAGCATATCTTCAATCCGCCTATCTCCCAGTTTAGTGGCAAATTTGCATACCCCATGTGCGCTTTTCGCCATTTTGGCCCTAACATTATTGAGCTCGCAACCCCAGGCTTTATTTTTAGAAAACGTAATACCCAGGTAGCAAAAATTGTCCACAAGTTCGACCTTCTGGCCATCAATAAAATATGGGTGGTGTTTCCCCCTACCTTTACCACATTCCATAACATAAGTTTTGGATTTGTTAATGGCCAGTTTGCGTTCACCAATAAAAAGAGAAAACCTATCCATAAGTCGTTGCAAACCCAGGGGAGTCCTTGACAGCAGCACCGCGTCATCCGCGTATTTTAATACCGGGTTGTCGATATTATTAACTTTAGGGGCGTCTGCCACAACAGTTTTAAGAACTTTATCAACTTCGTTGATAAAAAGAGTAAATAGGAGGGGGGCGAGGACGCACCCCTGCCTAATAACCCGCCCTATCCTAAATTTGGGTGTGCATTCCCCACTTGGGCCATAACGGACACTCGTACATAGGTTGGCATAGACACGTGCTAGGAAATAGACAATGCCCTCAGGCGCTCCCAGTTCTAACAGTTTGGCCCAGAGAATGCCGTGGTCCACCAGGTCAAAGGCGCTGCTCAAATCCGCGAAGCAGAGGTAGAGAGAGCCTGACTTTGCCTGGGTATACTTCCCTATCAAGAGTTCAAGATTGAGGCATTGTTCGATGGTTCAGAAAAGAGGGTGGTGATGAACAGAGTGCCTGAATTAAGCAGACCACTCTTACCCAGTCCAAAGATCAGGGCTTGATCCATCACCGTTTTTTAGCTCACTGCACCATCCCAGCTCAGAACCTGGCTACATGCAAACTAGTCTGTTCCTGTACCAGTGCATGATGGGAACAGGGCAAACCAAACTACCAAGCCAATTCTTATACTGGGAAGGAAACAAGCTTCCGGGGACCGGTTTCTGGCATTTCAGCCGTCGTCGGCCAGGCTTGCTTGAATCCTGATGGTGCAATGAGCAAGGGACTCACATCTGAGTATACCCTTCCACGCTTATGGTGGACAAAATGATTCAGAAAAGGGGGTGGTGATGAACAGAGTGCCTGAATTAAGCAGACCACTCTTACCCAGTGCGAGGGTGCAGGCATGGTGGAACCACCCCCTCTGTCGGTCATTTTTCCCCTTGCCAGATTTGGTCATCACTCTCTCAGTAAGAGCATTAATAGTAATAAAATTGGCTACAGTCTTGCTATTGTCCACATTGCTATCCAGGATGGCAATAATATCTGAAAAACAGTTCCTGACGATGGCAGTAGACATCGTTTCTGCTTTATCCCCCTTCCATCTAATTCTAAATCCATTAGTTCTGTGTGGTTCAATGTTAACAATTGAAACCCAGAACAGGAAAACCTGCTCAAGTGTGCACTGTTCCTAATGAACTGTCTGTTCACATTTTTAACATACTTTCAATTACAGTAACAATTTTAACCTTGGACTAAATATATCACAAACATCACTTTTGTTTGTACTGTTATTTACTTCATTCTCTGTTTTCACCATTACAATATATAACTTGTATTCATACTGCTACTCAGTAGTTCAACATACAGTTACAGTTTGTTTCAAATTTGCATATTGTTAACGCTCAAATACATTTTCTCCATGAAAAACATATATTTAACATCATCATTTTAACTGATACACCACATTTAATTGCTGGCCCAATGCATTTCGGAACCAGGGTTCCTTCCTCAGGGGCTGTGTTTCTAATGGAAACGGTTCAGCACGTGTGGCGCCCTAATCGCTAGTAAAGTGAACCGGCACGGTTGACTGTTCCTCTTCTTGTGAGCTGTCGTGTGATCTTAATCTATCACAGCTGAAGAACAAAAAGGAAAGGGAACGTGGATCTCGGGTCCTTATTTCAACACTTGACAAATCAATGCTGCAAAGAGACTCAGCCGTGTGTAGGCGACGTACTTCAGAGAACTGGCTGCATGATTTATTGACAGCTTGAAGAATTTGTACCGAGTTCGACTTTCTACCCACGTAGAATAAACGCTGCGCAAAGACTCAGTCGTGTGTTGGCGACGTACTTCAGGAAACTGACTCCACGATGTGTAGTCAGCTGGAAAACCTTGTGACGGGTTTGTGTTTCTACCCGCGTTAAGCTGTATTCTCGGCGGCCGCTCGATGCGAAGTTCACAAAGTT
Source organism: Lissotriton vulgaris (assembly GCF_964263255.1). Lineage (NCBI taxonomy): Eukaryota > Metazoa > Chordata > Amphibia > Caudata > Salamandridae > Lissotriton > Lissotriton vulgaris. The sequence continues at coordinate 468,492,687 of NC_141685.1, read as the reverse complement.
TGTGTCGTACTAACAATAACACCATTATTAAGGGCTGAATTTAGCTTCCAAAAGGTCACCTCTATAGCTACACAATTATGATCGCTATGCAGGGAAGAATCCACAACCCTAGGCACCCTACACCAGGGAATGAGGTGGGAAGACATGCAGATATAGTCAATTATGGAACTTGAGTTCCGTCCTGTAAAGGTAGGAATGTAGGCATCAGTGGTATCTTTAGCAGAAGGCAAAATTTCCATATCATAGGCAGCTAACAAGTTGTTTAATGAATCCCCATATTGATTATGTGGGAAATGGATATCGGCATCCCCATTCATATTAACAATCCCACATACCCTTCGATCAGAAAGAGGGCAAACCACCAAATTAAAGTCGCCTACCCATACCATTTCAAAAGCGGCATCAGAACCCGTGGTAATAGCTTCAAGGGCACTCTCTAGGGCAGCTACCATCAGATGACGTGAACTGTCAAAAACGTTGTTATAAAAATTAATTAAGAGAAAGTTTCTGCCATTATCCTGTTTCAGCCATAGAATCTGTGAATGAGCGCCTACTAACACATGTTTTTTCACCATGATAGGGAGTTTAACAGAAATCAAGACCAAAAGCCTCCCTTCGCTCATCCTGATGTAGATACCAGAGCGGGTAGGGAGTAAGAGACATATCCATTAAGGTTAATGGGTTCTTTCGACCAAGTTTCCTGGAAACATAATATATCGAAACTATTTACAAACTCTAGCCAAGTATGACACTCCAGTTTGGATGCAATACCGGCTATGTTCCAGCTACCAATTAAACAGGCCGGTTGCCTGGAACCATTATCCAGAGCGATTAATGGCCTGACGCTACTGTTATTGGGCAATTCACTTTCCTTTCTTATAATCAAATCAGGAAGTGACTGGTTTGCGCTACAACCCATAGGCTTACTAAGGGTGGATACAGATAAGGGGGACTGTAGGGCCTCTTTGTGTTCTGCGCGTCAATCCACTGCCTCTAATTCACTAAACCGATTATAGCAGGGGATGGTAAAGGGGACATATTGTGGGCCCATCCATTCTGCGTGTTGCTGTCGGTCATTATAGTGTATTCTCCCCGCCCTTCGGTGTATTGAAGTCCAGCCATCATTAACCCCCTCTTCCCAAGTATTTTGGGTTGGGTCCCCAAGCATTTTATACCCCCACCCTCCCCTGGGATAATTTGAGCCCCTCATCCAACTCCATCTATTGTCCGCTGGCTGTGCTGGCATGTAGAAAAAAGACAGTGGTCTTGCCACAATTGATACTCCGTTATTTCTCTTTGCCCCCAGACAAATATGGTCCACTGATCTTGGATCTTCAAAGGTTACCACCACACAGTCTCCTTGAATACTTTTTCTAGTTGTTCCCACCCAGGGAACCCTCTGTACCATCAAGATGTTGCTAGTTACTGATGTTGGGAGGGGGTGGTTGGAATTTAGCCAGTAAAGCACCTTATTTTTAAGAGCCCAAAAAGGTTCCGTGGCTTGGGGAACCAATTCAGGGACCCCAGTTAGTATTAGCACATATGGGCATGCTTCAGGTGGTAGATTAATCCCTCTGCGTTTTTCAGTCCTATCTCGGTGGACTTTATCAGGACTGTTAATAGGTTTATTCGTGATAGCCTCAGTGTTCAAAGTGGATTTGACACAGTTTTTACTTGTTACAGGCGGGCAAGAGTTTGGTAATGGTGTTTTAGGAGGCGGTTTATTTGTTTTAATTGATGGCTTGTCTATTGTTCGTGGTTTATTGACAGGTAGTGCTACTTTTTTAACCTGGGGCATACACAGGGCTTGTATATCTTTGTGTAGCACATTAAGTTGGGTTTCTATTGCCAGAAGCTTATTTTCCAGGGGAGACAATAAGGATTTAATGAGGGTCTTTAGTGTAGATATAAAAAGATCTCCCCTATCTACACTGATGCCTGTACTATCGGGTGTAGTACTGTTAGAAAACATATCAGCCAAAGTGTCGTCTAGAGTGGAATCATCAATGGTCAGAGGCAAAATTCTAGAGCCAAACTCTTCTTTCCCTGGATCCGCCCTAGATGTTTCCCTCAATTGTTCTTTACTATTTTGGGCTCCCGGTTTTTTCACAGTTAACGATTTTGTTTTCTTAGAGGTGGTGTTGTTTTTGGTATGTCTATTTTTTGGAATTGCTCCCTCCCTTTTCCCTCGCAACTCATTATTGGTACTTTCCACCTGGGAATCTATGAGTGTGGTAATCAGGATAGTTCCTGATGGTGCCAGGTCCTGGGAATCACCAGGGATAGAATCCCGAAGAGCGGGCTGGGTACAAGTATTGTTGTGGACCTCTACGTGTGTCTGCAAAGGGGTAGTATTACTTATCACATTATCCGGGCTGCGAACCTCAGCAATGTGGCCCATGGAGGACCTCTTTGCAAACGCTAGATCCTGAGAGACCCTTCTCTCCATAAGCACAATTCCCTGGTCTATCAGTGTATTTGTGCGTACTATAAAGTCATCAAGGGTTCCTGTCAGCTTTGCCCCTCCAGCTGCAGCCTTGCTTCTAGTTTCACGCGTCATTGTTCAAAACGAAGATGATTAGTTTAGATGGACTTGTTATAGGTTTTTTCTGCAGTGACGGTTTAATAGTCAGTCACAAATGGCCACAATGATAGACATATGCAAGACAGTATAAGAAGTGGTTACTTGCAGTTCCAGTAAGAATCCGCGTTGAATTGTGCAGGGTTTCGGGCCCAGCCCGGCCTCCTCTGGCCTATGAGGGCCTCAGAGGGCCCGCCCTTTGCCCGGGCTTCGCCCGGCGTCCTGCGACGCGGGGATCTCCGCTGTTTAAATGCGCCTTCGGGCGCTCTGCTCCCGTGTGATTTGCGTGCCGCCACTAAGCCTGCCGGGTAATGTAGTCCCGGGGCGGCGGCGCGATGCTTAGCGTGTTGTGACTCCTGGCGGTGGCGGCATTTGGTCCTGGCCCCTCTATTGACTCCTGGCAGTGTCGGCGTGACAGGTAAGTCTTGCTGCCCTTTACCCAAACATCCAATGCTCTGCAAAAGAAAGTGTCATATTCAACCCAAGTACTGTTTTCTAACTTTTTGCATTTCCTGAACCTCTGCCTATAGAGCTCAGGTGTCAAACCATATCTAGACATCAATGCATCTTTCATGTGGCTGTATGAATTGTGGACTTCAGAAGGCAGGTCTAACAATGTATCCCGCCCCTCACTAAGGAACCCTCCCCACAACCCCGCTCCCCAATCTCTCTCAAGGACCCGGGGGGAAGACATGGCTACCTCATAGGCTCTGAACCACTGACCAATATCATCATTTTTGTAAAACTCGTTCACCACATCCTTGGGAATATACACTCTACTTTCTGTATGTACTGACGGTATGCTGCCACCGGAGGGAGTAACTTCTAAACTTTTGGTTTTAAGCTCCAACTCCCTCAAAACGTTTTCATGCTCAAACTGCATTTTCATTTCCTCCATATCTAATCTTCTATTTTCTAATTCCAGTTGCCTATTCACCTTGAACTTTGTCATCTCCATTTCATGCCTTCGTGATCTCTCTCTGTCCTCCAACTCTTCTGGAGACAGACTTTTGTTAGAAGTATTGCTTCCTGCAGGGGAAGGTACTCTCCTTCCACCTAGGCCCAAAGGCTCTTCCTGTTGCACAATTGCCAGGTCATCCCCCTCCTCAATTTCAGTGGTTTTCCTTGTGCACCCAACAGGGGAAACCTTGAATTTCTTGCAAAAATACTTCAGGTGCTTTACTTTGTAGCTTTCTAGCTTCTCTTCTTCCCATTTGCAATCAATAGAGGCTACGGATTCTGCTCTCTCTACTATGACTGAATCAGGCATCTTTCAAAAATAGAACAAAAATCCAAAAAGGAATCCACCAAAAAGTATGTGGTATCATTTTGATCTGCACTCACTAATTCACCAGTCACTGTACATGAGTCACAAATGCAAATCCAGAATCCCTCCGCTGACCACCAATGTTAGATTTGGGGGTCTCTAGTTGGCACAGGTAGGTATGTTTGACAAAGAGGGACCCTCTCCTCTAGTCAGGATAAGGGGATTACACTCCTAAAATAACCTCTGCTCACCCCCTTGGTAGCTTGGCATGAGCAGCATGGCCTATCTCAGAGGCGTTGTAAGTTAAGCAGGTGTGACCACATACAGTAACCCAGTGACAACACTACCAGTTGACACCACACAGGTTTTATATAAAAAATAAGTAGACTTTATACAGAGTTACCACAAGACTATAAACGACAAAAATACACACTAAGATTACTTTAAGATTGTAGATTTAAGCTTAGTTCAGTTCAGTTCTTAGATGCGACACTCTGCGTCAATGTACCTTAGGTTGCGTTCACGAATATCAATGTCGCATCGATGGAAAATGTGGCAAGGATCAGATACAAAGAAATAAAGACGTGAAGATCTTCCAGATGCGGCACACTTCTCGGGGATGCAAGAAGTTCTCGGTTCGATGCGTGGACTACAGCGGCGACACCCTTACGATGCGACGACAGCAATTCCGTGGGTGACGCTCTTCTCCGACGATGTATTAAGCTTCCGCTCGATGCAACAACTATAGCGGCAACATCCAAGATGTGACGGCAGTAGCTCTGACCGCGACACGCTTCTCGGGCATGCGAGGTGCTCTTGGTCGATGCGGTGCAATGCGACAGTTCCAGTGGCAACACCCTCCTTCGGATTTGCGACAGCAACACGCTCCGATCTCGTTGCGAGATTCTTCTCCTGATGTGGTGCAGTGCGACAACTACACTGGCGACACCCTCCTTTGGAGTTGCGACGGCAGCAGCAGCAACGGCGACACGCTTCCTCTTCGTTGCAGCATGCTTCTCTCCGATGTGGTGCAGTGCGACAGTTCCAGTGGCAACACCCTCCTTCGGAGTTGCGACTGCAGGCACAGCGAAGACAACACACTTCTTCTCATTGAGTCACGCTTCCAGCTCCTTGCGACACACAGTTCCTCAAAAGGCCCAAAACAGCAGCAGGCACTTCCGAAAGAACTCTGGGGAGCTGGGGGGGGGGGGAGTCTGTTGTCCCTGAGACTTCAGCAGGAGGCAAGTACTTTTCCAAGCCCTTGGAGATCCTTCACAAGTTGAAAGCAAAGTACACAAAGTTCCTTTCTCCTTCTTTTGGCAGTAAGGCAACCACTGCAGGCCAATCCCCCAGGCAGCACTTCAGCTTGGGAATAGTCTCTCCTCAGTTTCTTCAGGTTACTCTCCTCAGTAAAGGTTTCTTCTTGTAGTCCAAACTGATCTAATTTCATGGGATCAGGGTCCCAATATTTATACCCCAACATCCTTTGTTCTCTGAGGGGAGAGGGGCCTTTGCCCAGTCCAAACTAGTTCTGAAGCACTCTGTTTACCAGACTTCTCCTTTCTTTTCACAGTGCAGGGCAAGCACATCAGACCCGGAGGTGGAGCCAGCATTGTGGAAGGCAAGTACAGGCCTGGAGCACTTTGTTTACAGGACTCCTTCTCTTCTTTCAGTGTGTAGGGCAGAGACATCAGCCGCTCCCCAGGAGGTGGAGCCAGCATTGTGGAAGGCAGGCGCAGCCTTACTCAAGGTTCAGGTGCAACTCCTCCCTCCCATCTAGATGCAGATCTCTCTATTCACCACCGGGTGACTCAGCCTGTCTCTTGGAATTCCCCGGCTCTGTCACTCACAAAACCAGACAAAGGAATACAACCTAGCAGAGGCAGGTTTGAATGGTTAGACAAGCAAATACCTGCTTTCTAAAAGTGGTGTTTGCAAACACATAATGCTAAAACCAACTCCACTACAAGATGTATTTTATTATTCTGAGTTCAGGCATACTAAACTCGAATTTCTACCATGTTTTCTGAGACAGTTAGGATTATAAAATGTAAAAACTCTAACAGCCCAGTCTGGCCTATGGAGAACAGGTAGCCTTGCAATAGTGAAAAACGAAAATGGCTGTAATTCACTATTAGGACATGCCACACACATCAGGGCTTGTCCGACCTTATACTTACAATGCACCCTGCCCTGGGGCCTACCATAGGGGTGACTTATATGAAGACAAGGGAAGGTTTAGGGACTGGGAAGTGGGTGCACTTGCCCAGTCAGCATGACAGTACCAGACTGCACGCAGTCTCTGCAATGGCAGACCTTAGACACATTTTACAAGGCTGCTTCTGTGGGAGGCACAACCTGTGCTTCTGGCCCACCAGCAGCATTTGGATTTACCTGCCCTGGGAACACGCAGAGCACTAGACTAGGGTCTGACAAGTAAACCAAATAGCCAAACATGGAACCAATGATTAATAAATCAGTTTACAATACGGAGCACTTGCACTGTGGCACTGGATAGCAGTGGCACAGTGCCCAAAGCATCTAGCACCAGCAAAAATACATGAGGCAACAGCAAAAAATGGAAGGGAGACCCACGCCAATGGGGCCAGGTCTAACACCACCATGTATAGATCTTTAGCTTCGACCAAAAACAACAGGGTGGCTATTTTCTTTCACGGCTCCCTGAGATTTCTGCGAGAGTGCTGCAAAGTTGACAAAGAAGGGACGTGGTCATGGTTAAGGGTAGGATACATGGCCGTCTATGTACATTTGCTTCTATTTGTGCACCTAACTCTAATCAATCCTTATTTCTGAGTTCTGTTCTGCGATGCTGGGGGGGTTTGCCGAAGGAGAGATATTCCTAATGGATGATTTCAACCTTACCTGGGATTCCGGACTTGACAGTACGCATCCACAGAGGGCACATGCATGCAGCTACTCTAAAACACTGAAACAAGAGTTTGCTTCCTTGTGCCTGGTAGATGGCTATCGCACGCTCAATTCCACTATTGGGAACCATACCTTTTTCTCACACATGCATCGTTCCTACTCCAGAATTGACTATATCTTTGTTGGTAAGGCTTTAGCCCCAACACTTCAGGCAACCTCCATTCACCAGATCACTATATCTGACCATGCACCGTTTACATTGACCTTAACCTCGGACGCAGCACCTTCTAAATATAGATGGTGGCTCTTCCCAGCAGCTCCAGCCCGGGTTCAACACTTTCAAACGTTTTTTCAGAAATCCATTAGAGATTACTTCCTCCTTAATTATGCTAATGAAACCAACCCAGCTACCAACTGGGACGCCTTCAAGGCAGTACTCTGCAGCAAATGCATCTCACTTCATTTGGCATTAAAAAAGCAGAGGACTCAATAAAGGTTAGCATTTGAGGCAGGAGGCAGAGCTGGCCACAAGAGGTACCCTACCCCCAGTCTACAACGGACAGTGACAGCCCTTCGGGGGAAGCTCAATGCTATTCACAATAATAGGGCTGAGCTTACCCTTTTAACACTTAAACTCACAAAGTATGAAAAGGGAAACAAGGTGGGTTCACATCTGGCCAGATAGGTGCGGCTTAAGAAGGAAGAATAATACATAGGAGACATTGAACAGCGAATGGGGGGATGGGCAACTACAGAACTGGAGAAGGCTCAGGTCTTTTGACGCTACTATAAAGACCTCTATATGGCAGATAGCCATGAGTAGACAGAGCAAATTCAATATCTGGAGGAGGTGGGGATCCCGAAAGTGGCAAGTAAATGTAAATGTAGAGTATTTATATAGCTCACTTCTACCCGGAGGCCTCGTAGCGCTGTATTCATACCGCGTGGAACCCATCCTGGCTTTCCTGTGAAATGTCCACTCCTGGGCACCCCCAAGGTGAAGCCAGGCATCCACAGAGCTGCTGGGGCCGTTGTGGAGATTAAGCAAGCTATTGCCCAGAGTCACAGAGTGGGACCAATGATTAGACTAGGCACCGAGGCGAGAATGATCAGGTCCGGGGAAATTGAGTCCAAGAGCCACCGATGTGGGAATTGAACCCTGGTCCCGGGCCAGACCTCTGCATCAGGGTCTGCCGCTCAAACCATTGAGCCACACTTCTCCAAGTGCAAAAAGCGATACTGGGAAGGCTGATAGATGAGGAGGGGGTCCGTAGGGCTACAGCGAATCTTGACCTCATAAGTCACCAGGGCTGATGTGCTCACAACACAATTCTATAAGACATTTGGGGCGGAACTTACAACTCCATAGCAGACTCGGGGACAGTGACCACTTCCATGGGGAGGCTCTTATCTCTGTACTACCTAAGCCAAGGAAAGATCCCCGCCTCTTGAGCTCTTATTGCCCGATAGTGCTCCTCAACCTAGATGTCAAAAAATATACACAAACTTTAGCCACCAGGCTAGAGGATCTCATGACGGACTTGATATATGCGGACCAGTCCGGCCTACAAATGCATGATAATATGTTGAGGATTTTTCACTTAGTTGAGAAAGCAACCAAAAAATGGCTCCCGGCCGTCTTACTGGCGCTGGACACAGAGAAAGTGTTCGACTTGATGGACTGGACATTTCTATACCATACCCTGGAAAGTTTTGGATTCTGCAACTGGCTTATCGCTATGATTAGGGATAATTACGTGTTTCCTGGTAAATGGGGTTGGCTAAGATTTATTTCATTTGGAAAAAGAAATGCAGCAGGGGTGTCCCCTCTCTCCGTTACTATTTGCCCTAAGCATTAAACCCTTGGCGACAAAGATGAGAATGACTCCCGCGATTCATGGAATTCTGTTTGGTGTGGAGGAGCACAAAATATCCCTCTTCGCACATGACATGTTAATGTCTGTTGCCGTGCCTGGGTCCTCTATGGAGGCGGTGCTGGCAAAGCTGAGACGATTTGAACATGTGGCAGGACTCCGGATCAACCTAACCAAATCCTATTTGCTTAACCTCACTCAGCTACAGTGGGAGATGGAATCTCTGGTGGCCTTCACCCCCTTCCAATTGGCATAAAGATCACTCCTAAGGTCTTGGATGTTTTGAAGGCTAATTACCCCCTTCTTCTTCAACAGCTGAAGGCAGACTTCAGGAGGTGGACTCCCCTGTACCTCTCATGGCTAGGCCGCCTCCACGCTGTTAAAATTATGGTTTTACCTAGACTCCTGTACCTTTTCCAGGGACTGCCAATCGAACTAGACCGGGGGTCTTAACTACGTTAAAGTCTATGGTCATCTGCTTTATATGGCAGGACCACAGGGTACGTCTCCCCTATAAACAACTTTGCCTCCCAAAAAGTTCTGGGGACCTGGCTTTACCTTTATTACAAGGCCTCCCAACTATGAGTGATCACTGAATGGTCAGCCCAAGAGTCCGACAAACATTGGTTCCATATGGACAGGGCAGTGGCTGGGAGATACATATGGGAACTCCTGTGGAAGCCTGAAGCAGATCGCCCACCAAATATTTATTTGAGTAACCCTATGAAGACTTTGCTAGAGATCACTAGAACCTCTGTTTGGACCACTCCCATCCCCATGCCCATTCACACCAATCCACTATAACCTCGCACTTCCTCCTGCATATCTACTGGGTCCTTTTGATGCATGTAGGGAGGGGGGTTGCCTCTCAATCTCGGATCTATTCTATAACTGGGATATTCTCTCATTTGAGCACTGTCAGAGAGAGTTCCACTTATCAGCTATTGAATACTACCACTTCACCCAACTCTGACACTGGGTCCTGGGTGCGAAAGTAAGAGATACAGCAACCAGAGGCCTCACACCCATGAAGTGGTTGGTGAAGAGTGGGGGTGGCACAAAGGGTAATATATCCTGTCAATACTCGCTGCTACTCTCTATGCTGCTCACTACCCAACCACAACACAGGTCCTTTTGGGAGCAAACCTTGGGGGACGTATTCCTAAACAAGCAGTGGGACAAACTGTACAAAGACATACCTACATTCAATCACTCGATGGGGATGTGGGAGGCTCACTATAAATTGAAACTTATCTTTCCTGCGACTTCAGATCTATTCTGGAGGGGGTGTGGGCTACAGGGAGATTTTAAACACATCTGGTGGGATTACCTGATGACCTCTCCATGTTGTCATAAATATTGGCACAAATTAAAGACTACCCCATGCCAGAGAATCCGTGCTTTGCATTACTGGGCCTACGGGCTGATACCCTCAAACTCCAGACTGTAGGCAATAGATCTAGTCTGTGGTTATGCCTGGGGGCAGCAAAACTGCTGGTGGCAGCGGCCTGGAATCAGAAAGCGATGCCTATTGCAGGCCCTCACTATGGAGCGCATCGCAATTGTGCTTTCTGCTTCCTTTAAAAATGTTAAATATATATTGGGCTTCCTGTTGGAGTACCTCTCAAAGGGGCTTCCTCTGTGTGCATGCCCAACATGAACACGAGTGCTCCATCTCTTCTAATTTTAGGAGTGCCATTTGGGGATAGCTTAGATGAGGGAGGCAGTTCCCAAGGTGCTCCCCCTCTTGTCTGGTGGCTAGTTTAGCAGGTCGTACTCTCTGAAAAATAATGGATGAGTTCCTGTGTACCTTTGTTGGGGGTTCATTAGGAGGGCGGTGGGGAGTCTAGGAGGGGATTGTAATTCCATAATGGTGCTTCTCAGTGATACTTATGTGTACTTGTGCACACTGTCAAATCACTTTCTCAGTGAGAGGCAACTGACCAGTTCTATAGAATGAATGCTTTGTACTACAGGAAGTTTGATATATTGTACTATTGTGCACACAAAATATTCAATAAAGACAGATTTGACAAAAAACAATAATATTATCTGGAGACTTTAAGGCCTCTTCTTATATCAGTGAGTTAACTGACCTGGAAGATGAAACATGGAACATTGTTAGGCAAACCCCGAAGTAATTAAGTGTTACTGCTCTTAAAAAATAGCTTCCATGACAATTAGCATGGGACATACAGCTTGCAATGGGCATACCCCCTCAGATCTTGAGAGGGCACCTACATTCAAGAGAAGTTCTTATGTTAACACCATTGACTACATTCTCCTAGATGTGAAACTATGGTCATTTGTGGTTGATATGAAAGTGGACCTATGTCTAGGCAGTGACCACAACTCCTTGGTTTTATTATTATCTGGCGAAGTCTTGAAAAGGTTAAAGAAGGGTTGCCATACCGCAGTTCCTGAACCAATCTTTGTTAATAATTCAAAATTTGCAAACATACGTGACAAGAATTTTCAATTCTATTAAGGACACGAAGGCGAGGATTATGCTTTCTCGTTTCTTTACTAGGAAATGCTCAGCAGCCAATCAGAAAACAGTAAAGAAAAACAATACCACAATACCGATAAACGCTCTGGGTATCACCTGACAACCATAGAGTAACCACTATAAAATGTCCACTAGAGAATACCATATCATCTTTCTTTGGTAACTTAAAACAGTTCAAGTGAAGAAAATGTCAGTCCAAATGAAGAGCATGGAAGAAAGGATAAACAGCGATAAACAGCAGTCCACTGGTATGGAACGGAAGACGTGATGCTTGCATCTGTAGAAAAACTGGAACCTGTAGGTAACCATCAGACAGTCCAAAAAGGCCAGACAGGAAACTTCATTTAGGATCAGAACATGAAAAGAGACATAGTGCCGTAATATACCATTCCTCAATGGTAGAAAAAGATAGGTAAAACGGGGGGGGGGAACAAGGAGTAGAGATATATAATACAAAATATACAGTTGCAATAAATAGCAACAATGTCAACACATCTGAAATGCAGAAATATGGATGGGATAATCCTCGCTTCCGTGTCCTTAATAGAATTGAAAATTCTTGTCACGTATGTTCGTAAATTTTTAATTCTATGTCAGGACCGGAGGCTCAGATTATGCTTGTTTAAAGCTGTGCAACCACAACAGATGCAATATCTACAATCGGTTTATAATAACGTTTGTGTTTGTTGGGGGACCAAGCCTCGCTGATAAATCTGGTAGCGTCTCACAAAAGGCCTGGGATTTGACAGCGATCCCCGAAACCCGCCATACAACTAGGAGGAGTTGACTCGACTCTATTAGGGGATGCGGGTTGCTGAGAGGGTCCAGCAATAGATTCCACCACTGGGAAAGAAGGAGTAGCAATGCACAACACATGTCCAGAAGAACTACTAACTAAGCCTGAGCCCTCCACAGAGGACTAATCAGAATCAGTTCCGACTGATAATGCTTTGTGCGAGCCAAGACCCTGGGGATCATTACAAACGGGGGAAAGGCATAACACAGGAGAGATGGCCAGACCTGCAGAAATGCATCCGTGTCCAGGGCTTCTGGATCCGGGCGCCAACTGAAAAACAGGGGAAGCTGAGTGTTGAGGTGAGAGGCGAACAGATCGATCTGGCACTGACCACCTCCCTTCCTCTGAAAGAGGAATCTGATCTGAATACCGGAGGCCTTTCTGGAGACGGCAGATTTTGAGACGCTGAAGTGCCCGGTAATGAAGAGGATCCGGGAAGATTGCTTGTATTGCGGAAGCTAACAGTCTGACAATCAGAGCTACAGACCTCACTGACACACTCTGTTTGCACAAAACCAATCTCAACTCCCTCTTGACAGATCTGATATTGTGATTGGGCAAGAGGAGTTGGCAAGAGAGAGAATTGTGGAGGACACCTAGGAATTCTATCGACTGAGAGAGAATGAAAACAGACTTCTGCGAGCTTCGCGTGCATCCAAGATGGCCACATGAGCTAAGGGCTCCTGAGACCCTCCTACCCTCCCGCATATATCCTGTCACTGATCCTGTTTGCGGTTGAGTGTCCGAGTAGATGAACCACGGGAGAAGTGAAAGCTGAAAACTGCGACGCCGATCGGACACTGGGGGCCAGAGTTGTGGTGTGGAGAAGTCTGCGGCCTATGCCTCCTGGATGCCCGGCGCTTGAGTTGGCATGGTCCCCTAGGTGTAATTGAACAACATCGGCACAGGTTCGCGGAGGCGACCGGTACAGTCTCACTTTCACTTTCGGTTTTGGCACTTGGACTGGTTTTGAGTCGGGAGATGCCTCATTGCGGCGGTTCGTATTCCTGTTGGTGCCTGAGCATTTCAGACAATATACGAGGTGTCGGACTTTAGCCTGGGGACACGCCGTCCTTTGTTTGGGCTAATTCAAGTGCGTAGGGCCGTTTTGTGCTTTCGCTTTTTCTACTTCGGAGCGGAAAAGAGACATTGGGCAAATATCTTGGAAGATAGATCCTATCTATGGCTTGCTAGACCGGGGACTTGTTCCCCCTTCTCCTGAGTTGGGCATCGACTTGAGATTGTCCTGAAATGGCGAGCAAATCGGAGGGGGACAAACAGAAGTTGAAAACCACCAGAAGGGATGGATATACCCAATCCAATGTCATGGATCGATATGCCCAAGTTAAAGGGTCGCCCAGTGGACCGGGTAGGTCGCTGGAGGAGGCGAAGGATCCTCAGCTCCGGCAACCGAACTGACATTGCAGGACGTTATGACCGCCATTGACAGCATTAGGTCATCCCTCGGGAAGCAAATGGAGACCTTGGCACACAAGTTAGATACTGTGGCTATTGATGTGAATCTGATTCGCACGGACCATACAAAGACAAATGAGAAGGTCAAATCGTTAGATATAAAGACATCGAGTTTAACGGATGACGTCGTTGAGTTGCAGACCGAGGTCCGAAATCTGAGGGCCTGGAATGACATTGTTATCCGTCGCCTTGAGGACTATGAAGGGAGGGCCCGAAGGAATAATGTCTGTATAATTGGAGTTCCGGAAAAGGCAGAGGATCAGGCTGCCGACCTTTTTGTGGAAGGCCTTATCATCAACCAGCTAAAGCCCAAGGGACTGAGCAAGTTCTTTACTGTAGAGCGCGCCCACAGGGTCCCTGGTGGAAGACCGAAAGTGGGCGCCCCGCCGAGGACTATTATAGCGCGGATCTTTAACTTTCGAGACAGAGACGCTATCCTCCAGGCCTCTCGAGCGGGTGGGCCCTTGAAGTTCAAGAACTCAACTATCAGCTTTTATCCGACTTCACTCAAGCGGTCCAAAAACAAAGACTCCGTTTTCTGGGGGTAAAGAGGAGACTTCGTGACCTGGGTCTCAAATATGCCATGCTTTTCCCAGCCAAGTTGAGGATCGAGCATGACGAGCGGACCTATTTCTTTGACAAGCCCGAAGTGGTGGCCAATTGGTTGGATACTTTGCCGGCCCAGCAAGATCCGGAGAGACATTCTGATGGGACTGAGGGAGGAACTATGGAGCAGGAATGAGCATAATATGTCTGGTTCCTGGGGACGCTAGGGTATTTCATATTGTGGTGGTTCTAGTCTCTATGTGCATTTTCACACAGATGGTAAGGGGGGTTACTGGGCTATCGGGGGTCTCTCTCCTCCTCAGCCTAACTTTTTGTAGTTTAGTTTAGATGTGGGGGCGACAGGCACACAGCGAGTTGGGGTGGCCCGATAGTCGGAAGAAGGGGTGCAGGGTGGGGGTATTGTAACAGGCTATTTGGGTGGGTGGGGGTTTTCAGTTTCGTTTTTCAGCAAGGCCTTATATTGCAAGACATTTGTATTGATGTGCTGGACTCCGATGGGGAAGGGTTTTCTTTCTGTTTTATGATGGGGGTAGGGGGTTGAGGTTGATGAGCTGGAATGTTAATGGGTTGGGGGACAAGATTAAACGTGGGGTGGTGTTGCAACTCCTGAAACGGCACTCTCCGGACGTGGTTTTACTTCAAGAAACCCACTTACTTGGTAATACATGCCATGCCATGAATAGAAAGGGATATCGTTTGGTGGCTCATGCTGGGTTCTCATCTGGGTCCCGGGGGGTTGGAATCCTCATTAAGAATTCTCTTCCATTCGAGGTAGAGTCAACGGTCCTTGATGAGAGAGGGCGCTATGTGGCAGTATCGGGATGGTAGGAGGGTCGCACTCTTTCCCTGGTGTCTGTTTATGTTCCTCCTGGCCTGCAGTCTACTACCTTTGCTGACCTGGGACGGGTTCTACTCGATCTCCCTGGGGGCTTTCTGATACTGGGTGGCGATTTTAATGCAGTGGTATCTGGTGTGTTGGATAGGCATCCACCTAGAGATCTCGGGGGGGCTCATGGCTGGCTGCCGGACTTCATTGACATGATGGGAATGGCGGACTGCTGGAGGTTGCTCCACACTACTCAGCAACAGTATACCTTTCTTTCGGGCGCCCACGGTAGTCTCTCCAGGATAGATTATGTGTAAGTGCCGGCTGCACAGGCATCCTATGTTGCGGAGGTCAGACATATGGCTCGGGGTATTTCCGATCCCTCTCCGCTTTGGTTTCAGTTTGAACTGGCACCGGGCTCTGAGGGAAGGATAGCTCCTATTAACCCTTGGTATCTTCGTAATCCCAAGACTCGCAGTGCACTTGTAAAGGCATTGGAACATTATTTCCGGGAAAATTAGGGTTCTGTTTCTTCCTCGATATCGCTGTGGGAGGCTTTCAATACAGTACTTAGGGGTCAAGCTCTCTCTTTAATTGCTGGTGTTAAAAAACAGAAGGAAGAGGACGTGGTGAGGATAGAGACGGAGATAGCCGATTTGGAATTGGAATTGGAGCAAGAGATTACCCGCTCTAGATTGCATGTCCTACAATTGAAGCAGCTGGAATATAGAACGTTGGTAACGGATGGTGCGAAGGCCCTTAGTCGGGAACAACAGGGGCGTCTCTATGACGTTGGGGACAAGGCTGGCAAATTGGCAAATAGCATGGTTGGACAGGAAAGACAGAGCTGGTCGTGTTGTACCAGAAATTGAGACCAAGAGTGGGGTTCTGGTCACCGACCCTCAGGAGATAGTGGCATGCTTCGCTGATTTATTTATTTATTTATTTATTTTTGAGATTTATACAGTGCGTACAATTGCCCGTAGGCGTCCCGTAGGCCTCACTTTCGCTCTGTGTACTCTTCCGTGTCAGATAGACTGGAGGAGGACTCATGCTTGTTGTTGCGAGATATTGCGCTCCCGTGCCTGTCTGAGGCTGACCGGGACCTTATGGACGGTAAGATCACTGCAGATGAGGTAGCGTTAGCAATGCGCTCCCTGAACTCTGGTAAGGCGTTCGGTCCCAACGGCCTCCCGATTGAGCTTTACAAGCTTCGCCCGGATGGGATTGCTTCGTATTTGAGAGACATGTTCCTGGAATCACTGGATCGTGGTCTCCTCCCCCGTGATCAGAGATTGGCGTTGATTGTATTAATTCATAAGGAAGGGAAACTGAGGAATAGGTGTGCTTCGTATCGGCCGATCTCATTGTTAAATTCTGAACCTAAGATTCTTGCTAAGTTGTTGGCTAATAGACTAATCAAGGTTATTAGTGATCTGGTTCACCCGGTTCAATCTGGCTTTATCCCGCACAGGCAATGTTAAAAGAAGCACCAAATAAAATATCACCAGGGAGAAAACGACATATAGAAAGCACAACAATCAATGAAAAAGTACAAAATTGTGTTTATTATTAAGTATATATACTCAGGATAAAAACATTTAGATTCAGACACATAACCAATTCAGACACATGACCTATTCTAATTTAAAAAAACAATCAGTGTAATACAAAATAAAAGTATTAATAACACAATTAATTACAAATTCATAAAACAGTGGCGGACAATTATAGTCTTCGACGCGCGTTTCGGCGTTTTAACAAGAACGCCTTCTTCAGGAGCCACATACACAATCTGAAAAACATATAGAGCAAATTAAAATCATACTTAGGAGAGTAGCACTCGCCTATCATAGATATCTCAATACATGTACATATAACTGTATTTAAGACTGCTTTACATATCGAAAACTCCCTACTTATGTAGCCAAACTATAGCGCTACACAAGGTACAAACTATAAATTATTCTATTTGAGCAGTGGTGTAGTTTTTACATGGAAGGGCCTTATAAAATAGTTAGACCCTTGACTCAATTATATGGCCATTTCAATGAGCCCGATAAGCTAGAGTCATATTACTTAAGGTGGCAGATAGGGAACTTCTCTTCCTATATATAAATGTATTCTCCTAACTAAACAAAGATAACTTTAGACGGATGTTCCAACCTAGTTCTCTTTATCAATGTCACAAAACCGAGTGAAAGAGTGGTCTTCTAAATTTCTCTCCTGAAAATGAAAACACATCTCACTAGACATAACTTGCAAAATGCATTGATACACACATGCCTATTGGAAATACATGGTTGTTATTAGTTGCTGTATTTATTCTAATAATTCAGTAATGTAGATGTTTCTGGATGCTATGTTTATCAGGTAATGCAGCTATATAATGAATTTTGAGCGCAATTTCCTTACCAAGAACCTGGATGTTCTGTATGATTCCAAATGATAAATGGAACACAGGAGAAAGACCCGTTCTCAGTCGTGAGAGTGGTTGGAAGACTCAGATTCTTATTATTGTACCCAACCATCAAGCCGAAAGTTGTTGGCTAATAGACTAATCAAGGTTATTAGTGATCTGGTTCACCCGGTTCAATCTGGCTTTATCCCGCACAGGAACACGGCGTTGAACATTAGATGCCTGCACGGGGCTCTTGCGAGGGCCTCGACGCTGCGTGAACCGGCCATTTTGGCGTTGTTAGATGCCACGATGGCGTTTGATACTATTGAATGGCAGTATCTGTGGGCAGTGCTAGCTAAATTTGGTTTCGGTTCGGATTTCATTAACTGGGTGCGTCTTCTTTATGCAGACCCTCTTGCCCAGATAGTGGTTAATGGTCGCGTCTCTGAGCCATTTTGTCTCGGGCGGGGTACTCGCCAGGGTTGCCCGCTGTCTCCTCTTTTATTCGCGTTGGCCCTCGAGCCTCTCACGGCTTGGATCCGTTGGGAGCCCTCGATGAAGGGTATTAATTGGTCTCCACAGTTTGAAGATCATATTTCATTATATGCAGACGACATCTTGCTGTATTTGACCTCCCCCAGGAAATCTTTGATAGTACTCTGTGATCTTCTGACCTCCTTCGGTAGAAGCTCTGGCTTGGTCATTAACTGGGCAAAATCCTATCTGTACGTTCTTAGTGGCTAGATACCGATCCTACCGCGTAACTGTCCTATCCAAATAGCACAAGAGGGGTTCAAGTATCTTGGAATTTATGTTTCGATGGACCCCAAGGTTCGATACGAAAGGAATCTTCTCCCTCCTTTGACTCGGCTAAAGCGAGATGTTGCAGGCTGGCGAAAACTCCAGTTGTCGATGCTTGGGCGGGCGGCCCGTTTCAAAATGATGTCGCTCCCCCGTTTTCTGTATGCCCTTCAGAACACGCTTGATATCGTCCCAGCTAGTTATTTTTGTGTGGTGGAGAGTCTACAAAGGAAACTGTTGTGGGATGGAAGACAGCGGATTGTGCTGGCTAAATTAACGCTCCCTTGGTATGATGGGGGCATCACTCTCCCTGATATTAAGAGATATTATTGGGCTTCCCAGTTGGGAGCCATCAATAACGGTTTGTACGGCCCTGAGCTAAACCCTGGTTTCGCCATGGATGGGTGGCTACTTCCTGGGGGCAATTATTAAAGAGCATTGTACACTAAATCTGTGGAGAAGACTTTGACGGGGCCAACCAAGTTGGCTGTGTGGATCTGGCGCGACGCTACCAGTTCGTTAGGGTGGAAGGGCCATCTGACTTTGGCTACCCCGCTTTTTGGCTCTGATAAGTTTGGTAAACTGTGGAACACTAAAGGGTTCAACAAGTGGGATCTCATTGGCATTTCCAAGGTGGGGGACCTATGGGTGAAGGGACAGGTGAAATAGTTCGCGGCCTTGCGGACCGAGTTTGAATTGGAAGGGATGGAATACTTCCGTTATGCTCAGGTCCGGCATGCGCTAATGTCTTTTTTCCAGGAGGGGGAGGTGATACCGGAGTCTACCCCATTAGAGGATCGTATCTTGGATGGCCATATGCCTGATAGTACCATTTCCCTGGTGTACAAGAAACTGATCAATCATAGGGCGGACCTTCTATGGCAACTGCGTGATCAGTGGACCCATGACAGCCTTGAGCTTGACGATGAAGACTGGCAGTCTGCGATCTCCTCACTGAAGGAGGTCGCGATTCCAGCACGACTGAGACTAGTCCAGCTCAAAATACTACATGGGGTCTATGTCACGGGTCCCCGTCTGGTTAGGATGGGTTTTTCTGAGGAGGGTCTGTGTCAGTGGGGTTGCGGTTAGTTGGGGACGTTCCTCCATATTATCTGGGAATGTCGGGAAGTGTTTGACTATTGGTGTAGGGTCCATGAGGTGATGCAGGAGGTTACGGATGTGACTCTCTTACTGGAGGCCAGGCGCTGTTTGTTGAATGTTTGGGAGCCCACTGATCATAATGTGGCACCGACTCAATGGGTGACTCTGGTGGCCATGATTGCCAAACGGAACATCGCACAGTTGTGGGGGTCCCAGAGGCCTCCCACTCTTGAGCTGTGGGTAGAAAGCATGGATTGGTGCATGTTCCGGGAGAAAATGGTGTGCTTGGCTCGGGGTCGCCCCCTGGAAATGGCATAAAGTGTGGGGTCCCGGGAATCGATATAGAGGGTACATCTGCATAACACCTGTGGCTGCGGTCCTTGATGTCCCGCTTTCCCCCTGACCCCTTATTGTTACTGATAATTTTTGTTGGATTTCTGTGTTCTCTTCTCCTCCCCCCTTCCCTCGTCAATACATTGTTTATTGTAATGTTTGATGATATGATGCTCAACCCTCGTGGAGTCCTTACATTCCTATGTTTTGTACATGCCTTGCTTTGTTTTTTTCAATAAAAAGAAATATAAAAAAAGAAAACAGACTTCTGAGGATTCACCAGAAACCCGAGTGACTGTAAAAGATCTATTGACCATTCCAAATGAGTCATCAACAGTCGAGGGCAATGCGCCATGATGAGAATGTCGTCCAGATATATTATCAGACTAACACCCCGGGCTCGCAGAGACTCTACGACAGGCCTTAGAAGTTTCGTGAAGCACCAAGGTGCCGACGAGAGGGCTAAAGGGAGAACTTTGTACTCAAACCAAATCCCCTGCAACTGGAATTGCAGGAACCGACGATGAGGGCCGTAAAAGGGGATCGACAAGTACGCATTCTTCAGACTGAGAAAAACCATCCAGTCCCCTTCCGGAAGAAGATCTCTCAGAAGATGAATGCCCTCCATCTTGAAGTGGGGGTAAACTACCCATCCGTTGAAGTCTGAGAGATTGAGAACCAACCTGGACCCCCCTTTTTTTCTGGACCAGAAAGATGTTGCTGGAGAAACCCTGAGGATGACGAGAACTCCGAATTATGGCTCCTTTTTTCAGAAGAGAATCTGGAAATTACCTCTTGATCCTGAATGGAAAAAAACAGGGGCTAAGGAGGATGGGGTTGATGCGGACAACTGTAGAACTTTAACTTGTAACCCTTGACAATCCCCAACACCCATGCATCGCTCGAGATAAGATGCCAATTTGGAAGAAAAAATGTAATCCTGCCCCCCAACACGACCTCTGAGGTTGGGATCAAGCTCACCTGAATTCGAGGAATCGTGATGTCCACTTTGGTTACCACCGTAGCATCCTTTTTTGAATTGACGTCTCCCCTTGCGGGAGGGGTAGAAGGAAGACTTATTATTGGCATAACCAGAGTCCTGACCTCCTCCACGCTGGGACTGATATCCATGCCATGCTGGGTATTCTGGTTAAACCCACGGCCGAACAATCGTCCCCTATATCGTTCGGCCCTTCCAAAAAAAGGTGAAAAGCCCGCCTAAAAGAAGATTGAGCTTTATCAAGCCCACTAAAGGTAGCCACAAATTTTGTCAACTCCTTTAGGAATGGCTGACCAAATAACAAACCCTGAGCCAAAGGGCCAGACTCTGAAATGGACAATTCAGCCAATTTGGGGTCCAATTTCAACAGAATAGAGCGACGACGCTCACAGGATATCGCACAATTGGCATTCCCTAATTGACAAATGGCCCCCGACACTCGATCTTTTTGTCCGGATCAACGAGAGAGGAAGACTCTTTGGCCCGAAAGCCTAAGTCTAAAATCTTTGTGAGAGGCCCAGTAAATCTAATAATTTATCCTGACACGTGCGCCATGCCCTGTCAATACCCTTTTTAGGATCCTTGGCATATTTTTTAAGATACGGCACCATCGTTGGATCCACCTCAGGAGTTTCTGCTAATTTGTCTACTAAATCAGGGCGCGGACATTTTGACCGAAAATGGGCCTGCATGTCCTTCTCAAAGAATTGGCGAATATGCGCCTGGACATACTTCGCCACTTTAGGAGATGGAAGCCAAGAGGAGGAGTTAGGGTGCACAATATCAGCAGGCTCAAACGTAAGAAGTTGGGGATGCGACAGTGCATCAACAAAATGCTCCTTAGAAGCTTTCTTAGAAGGAGGAGGAGCAACGTCATGATTAGATGACGAGGTAGAAGATGTGTCACCATCGTCTGTCTGGTGAGCCTTAGAGGCCAGAGCCTATTTGGAAGATTGACAAGAAGAATGCTCAGTAGAAAGCGCCTTGGCCAGCTTAACAAAGTCAGACTTATGAGGATTTTTTGGAGACTTTGAAGTAGAAGAACACCCCAAAGATGAAGGCAACCAGCCCTGTTGCAAGGCATAATTGGACAGATGGCACTTCAAGGGTGAACCAGCGCCTTATTAATGGAATGTTGAACACCTTGGTCCAGAGCCTCAACTAAATCCTGCTCCATGGAGCCAGAAGCACCATCCTCATAGTAGTCTATATCTTCCTCATAATATTCCTCCATAATTACACAAAGTGTAACAATAATGCCCACAAGAGGAAGGAATAAGTGAAATGCCGAAGGCAAATATAAGGGGGAGTGGCAAAAACCCCTAAAGCAAACCAATGAAAACAGGTAGTAACCTGGTTGTAAGACAATACAAAGTGGAGGGAGGGCTTGCTAAAAATAGGCCACTCTAGGCAAGGCCTATGCTGAATTATACTGCACAAATAGCAATTTGGGCGTAAACGGGGGCTTTAAATGCAGGCAGTGGGCAAAGAGCAGAAAGTGCACTGCCCCGGCGCTGATTCTTCGCGTCTGACAGGAGATAAACAAACAAAATGGCCACCATGCATGTGTGGTAACAGCCGCCTGCAACAATAGAAAAAGAGGACTATGCGAGCAGCGCGCATAGCCTCTCAGCCCCCAAATCTCCCGCTCCACCAGAAACAGGCGCGGGCGCAAAGCGCCCGAACCGGGGAGGTGAGCACACACTCCCCGCAACGGAAAGGAACCCAAAAATGGAACCCCAAACCTGGAAACACGAGGAGCGCAAAAGGCACACAAGTGACAATGACGGGCTGCCAGAAACACCGCAGTGGCAAAGCATACCAAAGTAAGTGCAAGGCAAAACACGAGCCACAAATAATACAATAAGTCAATAAACAAGGTGAAACCCAGAGTGTTCATGGGTATTGTAGTATTGTTTATCTTTACTGTTTTCTGATTGGCTGCTGAGCATTTCCTAGTAAAGAAATGAGAAAGCATAATCGGAGCCTCCAGTCCTGATATAGAATTATCGCTACGTTTCCTGGCCAAAGGTGTTGTACAATCAAAAACTGTATTCACAGATATATTGCCTTTATGTGACTTCTTATGGTATTCCTTTACTAAATCTACGCAATCCATTATAATTTTGAGATACAGAAAGTTTTTTATAAAGTGGTGAGCCCTATGAAATCTAACCCGGGGATAGAGGTCAAATGGTATGATAATGCATGTAAGCAGACAAAGCCCTCCCTGCGTGTCAAGAACCCACTTTCTTGTGCCAGTGCTTATCTAAGAAGGACTGGAAAAAAGCAAAGTGCTGGTAAATACCCTCGTTGGAGATGGTTTGGTCCGTGTTGGAAGGCTTCATTGCACTCTATACTATTCAAATTGGGAGCCTCTTGCAGTGGAGAAAAGCTTTTGCTTGGGTTCTCGGTCTAGTTGTTATGACTCTAGACTCCCAAGCGGCAACAATGCACCTGCACGAGCAGCGGGCGGCGCACTTCAACTGAATTCAAAATTTGCAAACATTCGAGACAAGAATTTTCAATTCTATTAAGGACTAGGAGGCGAGGATTATGCTTTCTCATTTCTTTAATGAAATGCTCAGCAGCCAATCAAAAAACAAAACTACAAATCCCATGAACAGTTGGGATGACCCTTAGAGGAAACACTATATAAGGTCCAAATACTAGTCCTTCTTCCTCTTTCTTTGGGTAAGCAGATCCACATCAAAAAACAATCCCATGTAGAGTAACAGCAAAAGTTCCAAGCAAGCCGCCGAAATCCAAAGGATCTTGTAACAGAAGATTGAGGTATCCTGGATCCGGGCGCAAGGAGACAGAGAAGTCTCTCGAGGCACAGCAACCACATCATTTCTGGTCTGAACCTGTAAAAGATACAGAGCCGTAATATACCAATAATGGAGAAATTAAAGCAAGATAGGGGGGGGAAAAAACAAGGAAAAAATATCTAACTGCAACAGTATGCAAATGATTATACAGTACATAAAATGCAACATAGTGATAATCAGGGTGGTATAATCCTCGCCTCCTAGTCCTTATTAGAATTGAAAATTCTTGTCACGAATGTTTGCAAATTTTGAATTCTATGTCAGGACAGGAGGCTCCGATTATGCTTGTTTAAAGCTCGTCCACCACAACAGATGCAACAGTAACAATTGGTTTATAGTAAAATTGCTTGAAAACAGAGTCTGAAGACCAGTCTGCAGCTTTCATGATGTCAAACAAAGTAGCACCCATGGAATAAGCTTTTGAGGCCATCGCGCCTCTAGCAGAATGTGCACCAAACACAGAAACATCAATGCCCGCCTCGGACATGAGCCAGCGCACCCAGCGAGCTAAAGTAGCCGGTGCAACAGGACGGAAAGGCTTCTGTAAGGCGATCAACAACTGACCCTGCATGTCAGCGCGTAAAGAAGCGGTACTCACCTCGTAATCCTTCAAACACTGGACAACACAAAGATTGGGATGATCCGGAAAAGAAGGATACGTTATGGAGGAGGTGTTGGTTTTAGTCCTCCTAGAGAGAGTGAAAGTAACACCCTCAGGGGTGAAACAGCGACCCGCAAGATCTAAAGCACGAATATCCGAAACACGTTTGCAAGAAACTAGACACAGTAACATGGTCAGTTTTGCAGACAACTTTTTGCGAGATAACAAAAGATTAGTAGGCCAAGCCTCCAAAAATTTTAGAACAATCGAAACATCCCACAAAGACACATATTTCGGTGTGGGAGGTTTCGCGAGGCGAATACCTTTTAGGAGTTTGGAAAGTAAATGGTGTTCACCAACAGGCTTACCATCAACGTGGATATGGCCCGCCGAAATGGCAGAACGAAAACTATTAACGGTCCGATAAGCCAAACCAGAAGTGGCCAAAGAGGTCAAAAAATTAATGACTAGACTGATATCCGCTGAAACGGGATCAACCTCCCGTTGAACACACCAATCACTCCAGCGTTTCCAGGCTCCTCGATACCGCTTGTGAGTATTGGGAGACCAGGCGTTACTAATGAAGGTGGCAGCTTCGCTAGAAATTCCTGGGAGCGACCAACGATCCCCGAGATTCGCCATGCAAGCAACTGGAGAGAGCCGGCGAGAATGAGGGGATGCTGATCTCCGAGGGGATCCAGCAACAGATTCCGCTTCAGGGGAAGAAGGAGGGGAGGTGCACAGCACATTTCCAAGAGAACCGGGAACCACGCTTGAGCTTTCCACAAGGGAGCAATCAGAATCAGCTCCGCTCAAAATCGTTTGGTGTAAGCAAGGACTCTGGGAAGCATCATGAACGGGGGAAATGCATAACAAAGAGTCGACGGCCACTGTTGGAGAAAAGCATCCGTGGCCAGAGCTAAGGGGTCCGGTCTCCAGCTGTAAAACCGGGGAAGCTGTGTATTGAGGCGAGAGGCGAAAAGGTCTAGGTGACACTGGCCCCAAAGCCGAAGAATGGCGCGGAAGACTCGAGGGTGAAGTCTCCAGTCGCTGAAATCCCGAAGATGTCGGGAGTGCCAGTCCGCAACCTGATTGTCGCGGCCCGGGAGGTACTCTGCAATAACCGTGATCTTCCGGTGGAGGCAAAAATGCCAAAAATCCTTGGCAATCTCCGCTAATATCTTGGACCGTGTCCCGCCCAGTTTGTTGATATAGCGGACTGCCGACACATTGTCCATCCTGAGAAGAATGCAACAATTCGCCTGTAGGGGGGAGAAACACCGAATCGCAAAGGAACCCGCTAGGAGTTCCAGACAATTGATATGGAGAGACAACTCCTGGGGAGACCAACGACCCCCTGTCGAAACTGACCCGCAACGGGCTCCCCAACCCCATCGACTGGCATCCGATTCGATCACCAGCTCCGGAGACGACCCGAACAGGGCTCGACCGTTCCAGGCCTCCATGTGGTCTAGCCACCACTGCATCTCCATCCGCACCTCCTCTGAGAGAGGAATTTGATCCGAGTATCGGAGGCCTTTCCGGAGATGCTGAATCGCCCGGTAATGTAGAGGGCCCGGAAAAATTGCCTGAATGGAGGACGCTAGAAGACCTACCACACGTGCCAACGACCTCAATGACACAGTCTGTTTGGAAATAACAGACGTCAACTCTCTCCTGATGTAGCGGAGTTTCTGATTGGGCAAGAGAAGCTGACAAGTCAATGAATCTATCTGAAACCCCAGAAAATCGATAGACTGAGTGGGAACCAAAACCGATTTCGGAACATTGACTAGAAAACCCAGAGACTGCAAGAGTGTGATGGACCACTCCAGATGTTGCAGAAGCTTGAGAGGGCAATCCGCCATAAAAAGAATGTCGTCCAGGTAAATAATCAATCGGATCCCCCTGGAACGAAGATGCTCTACAACTGGCCTCAGCAATTTCGTGAAGCACCATGGTGCTGACGAAAGGCCGAATGGGAGAACCCGATACTCGTACCACTGATTCAGCCATTGAAACTGTAGGAACCTGCGATGGGGCCTGTAAATCGGGATGGACAAATATGCATCTTTCAGGTCCAGACGGACCATCCAATCCCCTTCCCGTAGGAGATCCCGCAGAAGATGGATGCCCTCCATCTTGAAGTGCCTGTAGATCACCCCGCTGTTGAAGTCCTTCAGGTTGAGAACCAGGCGAGACCCGCCTCCTTTTTTCTCGACCAGAAAGACTGAACTGACAAAGCCCTGTGGATGGCGTTGGGTAGGAACAATCGCCCCTTTGTTGAGGAGCACCTCTATCTCCTCCGACAGACAAGTCTGAGAGTGACTGGAAAAAAGCATAGGGGTCGGCAGACGGGTTTGATGTATTGGATGATAGAACTCTATCTTGAACCCTTGAACGGTTTCTAACACCCAAGCATCGTTGGAGATCATGCGCCAATTGTTCAGAAAATATTGCACTCTGCCCCCCAACATCACATCGCATGCTTGAATTAGGCTCACCTGTAGCTCCGGAATCTTGATATTGGCCTTGGTGGCCACCAGAACGTCCCTTGCCGTATTGTCCTTTTCCTTTACGGGAAGGATAGAAGTTGGTGCGGGTGGAGTAGCCAGAGTCGTTTTGACCACCACGTTGCTGCGAGGCACCCCTCTGGGACTGTTGTTGAGATCCACGGCCGAACGACCGTCCCCGTTGTCGTCCGGCCTTGGTGAAAACCGGACGCATGGCCCGGCGCAAGGACGCCTGTGCTTTATCGATTCCGCTGAAGGCGGACACAAACTTAGTCAGCTCCTTTAAGAAGGGCTGACCAAACAGAGCGAAGCCGAGCCCGGACAGGCGCTTCAAAGGGATGGCGAACATGCGCCTCAAGATAAGCCGCCACCGCCGGAGCGGGCAACCACGACGTTGAATTTGGATGGACAATGTCCTCTGGTTCGAAATTGAGAAGGGGGGGACGCTCAGGAGCGTCAACAAAATGCTCCTTACGGAGGCGCTTCTTAGGAGGGGATTAATGACCTGAAGAGGCTTGACCATGGTCGGAATCCTCCGTATAAAGAGACGCAGAAGATTTGGGCTTGTCTGAAGATAAAACCTTCGCCAGTCTCTGGAAGTCTGATTTGTGAGGGTTATGAGGGGACTTTGCGGACTTTTGGGAAGGAGGCAACCAGCCCTGCTGAATCGCATATTCATTTAGATGACGTTTAAGGGGATTAATAGCCCTCACAAGTGCCTTGTTAACAGAAAGTTGAACACCTTTATCCAACTCCTCGACCAAATCATACTCAAGAGAAGTATCCTCCTCCTCATCATAATAACAGTCTTCATCTGCGTCATAGAAATCAGCCATTGCACCAGAGTGCAAAAAGTCAATGCCCACAAGACTGTAACAATATGGAGTATCAGAGATACCAGTAAAGGGGGAGTGACAACCCCAAAGCACGCTTAAATGAGGCTGGAAACAACCAAACACTAAGCAAACAGAATAGAACGTGGAGGGAGATAAGCCTGCCCACTATAAATCACTCTAGGCAGAGCCTATGCACATTAAATCACAACCAGAACACTTTCCTGTGCTCCGGCGTCAAAACGGGGTCGAAAGTGCAGGGCTGTGGGCAAGAGCGCTGGGAAGCGTTCAGTCAGCGAACCGGCGTGAGGAAAGAGCCTGCAAACCGGAAATAAACGCAGCGCGCATGTGCGACGCTGCTGCCACTGTCACAACCGGCTCGAGAGCGCTCGCGCTCCCCCAAGGAGCCGACGACCCCTGCTCCCGCTCCACTAAGCTACCGGGCACAAGCGGCCAGGCGCAGGGAGGCGAACACGCGCTCCCAAGAAGACACGCCGCGAACAAGCGTTACAAGAAATACCGGCATAAAAGCAGAAGCCGAAAGTACAACACACGCGAGCACCGCGCATGAAACAATGCAGCGCAACAGATGAAACAATGCAGCAGAGTACAAAGTAAGCGCATGCAACAATATAACAAACTTCCAAATGTAGAAGAAGCAGAAGGAAATGGAAATAGACTTAACTGGCTGCGGAGCAGCAAAGAAAGAGGGAGAAGGACTAGTATTTGGACCTTATATAGTGTTTCCTCTAAGGGTCATCCCAAGTGTTCATGGGATTTGTAGTTTTGTTTTTTGATTGGCTGCTGAGCATTTCATTAAAGAAATGAGAAAGCATAATCGGAGCCTCCTGTCCTGACATAGAATTCCTCTCAGCAGAAGCAGCCTTGTTAAGCGTGCTTCACAGGAATTACTCCAGCGAGATCTGTCATCGTTGGAGGTCTTCATCGAGGGAGATCAGCATCGGAGCGGAGAGCGCCTCAGTGAAGAGAGACATTCTCCGTCATTTCAAGTAAGAGTGAGGAGACTTGCAGGCACGCAAACAAAGTTGCCCGTTCTTTTTAGTACACAGCGGAGAGGTTAACCTAGCCTGTTTATTCATTTGAGCTTTAATCACCTCAAATGACTCAAGAGTATAACATAGCGATGTATTGTTCCTCTAAGTAATTGCGCAACTCAGTTTCTTCTGCATCGCCAAGCTGCTGGCTCAGGAACGAACTATTTTGAGACAAAATAAATCAGAGGACAGTCTGGAAAAGAAAGTTCCTTATCACCAGTATTCCTTTAGGTGAAGCACACAAAAGACTTTCAATATACTCTCAGAAATTGATTGAGAATTGTTTAATTTTTAACTTTTTATTATTCTACAATCTACAAATATATATATATAAACATTCTACCAGAAAAAGCGTACTACAATTGAGCAGAGAGTTCCATCTGTTCTGCCAATCGATCAAGTGATGCAATACACATAGAGAGAGGCTAATGCTCAGAGTAATACAGGTAATAGAAAGATATAAACATACATACATATTTGTTAAAATACATTTGATTATTAGAGTAGCTTCAGGGAGGATGTCATTGTTTATGTTTAATTTGCAGGCTCCAAGAAGAATTCCAAAAGGTGGGCCAGAACCTGAGGCAGTCTCTTGTTTATCTTCCCATTCCCCTTTCCCCCGAACTGGACTCAGTGACAAGTTGAAAACCTGTCGCTGGCAGCGGTGAGAGGGATTTGGGGGGGTTTGTTCATTCACTTCTGAGGAGATCGCTGAACCGAGTTTGACACTGCGATTAGCTGTCAGGGGGTGTGATGAGGCCTTAATTATCGAAGCGTAATTATAATTCTACTTTGAATGCAGCCAAAAAGAATTTGGGATGAAACAATTTGGCAAGACACGCTAACCACAGGTAAAACAAATGATAATTAGTAATTTTGGTGTATAACAGCATAGACTACATGAGCAAATGTGAGAATTTAGCACCATATTTAACCTAATAACTGGGTTTCTCAGTTTTCTAAGTTATATGCCATAAATAATTCTATAAAATCATCCCACAGCTGTGATAAGGTGACAGCTAGTGTGACACTGCTGCCTACTAACACTGCAGAGGCTTTTGATGTAGTAACGTTTAGCTTAGAAGATACTTCTAGAGCTACTGCATTAATAATATCTGCCAAAACTGATAAAATTCCTGGGGATTTGTACATGACAGAGACATTAGTTTGGGCAAGCTATATACACTTATTATCAAATGCATTTGCAGCTGGAAGAGAGAGATGCCTGACTCATGGAGAAGGGCTACAATTATTACAATTTATAAGAAGGAGTTGTCTTTGTTCCAGCTAATTATAGGCCAATAAGTCTTAGTGACAACCTACAAAAGATCTTTGCAAGGCAAGGCTTAGACAAACTACTAGACTGGATGGGTCAAAATAAAATCATGTCCCCACGACAAGCCGGCTTCTGTTCAAAGACCAGCAATATCGATCAGATTTTATGATTCGCTACCCTTTATTGGAAATATGTCCTGATATATAAACAAAATCTCCCACATAACAACTTGTGGTGAGTCCTGGCCAACATGGGGGTCCCTGGAAATTTGATTCAGCTCATGACTGAATTACATATAAAGAACTTTGCCCAAGTCCGATTTGGCAGCAAGGGAGAACTAATAGAACACATCACTATTGAACAGGGTGTGTGACAAGGTTGCGTTCTTGCTCCAACGTTATTTACCTTTTATATGAATGATGTAGTGGAAGCACTGTTGGATTGTAGCAGTGACTCGCCCATTTTGATCATGAGAAAGGTCCCTATTCTCCTGTTTGCAGATGATTTGCTTCTTATTTCCAAAACACCTATGGGGCTCCAGTGAGTAATAAATACCTTTTTGGGGTTTCGTACATCTAGGAGATTGGAGCTCAATGTAACAAAACCAGGTACATGATATATCAAACAGGCACTAACAAGAGATCTATCATCCCTGTTGGTGATGAAGTATTTGAGAGGGTACACAGTTTCGATTACCTTGGGGGCTAAATTAATGGAAAAATTCAAATGGGTAGCACAACTTACCAAGAGCAAACTCCTAACTGAACATAGATCAAACGCTATTTTGAGATTGCGCAAAAAACCAAACTCACGTTCAATATCACCAGCTTTAGAAGTAAATCGAGCCAAAGCCCAAAATGCTGCGCTTTATGATTCTGAGATCAGGGGTTGCATTGACACTCATCAACTTGGCTATTACTGAGAATAATTTTGTGCGGAAGTTGGTTTCCGTGCCGCCTAACTCCCCTCTTATCCCATTGGGTTCACCTCTGTTCTACCCCGAACTTAGTGATCATAGAGCTTCCCTAAGGGATTTAGTTAAATCCACCAGTGCCAAAAAAGTACCATTGGTCAAATTTATTTTTGATTGATTCAGCAGGTTGGGTCTTCAAAGACTATGTTATGTGCACAATTCCCTCTGTAATAAGAAGCTTAATTATCTGAAATCTCACTATTGGACATACATTTATGAACAATATATAAGTAGCGGGCTAAGGGCCATTTGAATAATAAATTCCTGAAGTACAAGCTCCACCCTTGGGTTCAGCCCTTTTTTTATTCTGTTTCCTTGCTAGCAGCAAAGAGTCTGTTTGTTCATTTTTGGTTAGGCACTCTCCCATTGAAATCATTTATAAATAAATGGAAAAAAGACCTGGCTTCAAGCTTGTGGTCTTAAACACAAGACTGAGGTACATCTTATGTTTTATTTGTCCAGAGTACCTTGGGTCCAGACACAAATGTATCTGTCCAGTTTGTAATAACTTGGGTTTGACTGGATATCTTGTAGCCCAGAGAATTTTAAAAAGTGACATCTCCTTTAATTTTCTTTGCTGCTAGTACATTTTTACTGACTGCAGGGCAGGCGCGTAGCAAATTTTTAACAGCAGAAGCTCCAGTATGTCTAATGGACTGCTTTATTATCTCGATTTTTAATCAGTGTACATTTTATATGCTTTCTTATTGTGACCTCATTGTGCTATGAATGTACTTTTTACATTTAGCTTTAGGAAATTTCTCTTTTGCACTGGCACTTTCAAAGCATGATATCGTAGTTATACCATGACTATTGTAACAACTGAGAATCTATTAATTTTATGGTTGTATAATCAAGTTTTAAACTTTATTTAAATGGAACGAAACATGTTTTTATATATTTGTACTGTACTGTTCATATACTTTGATGGTTCTCGGAAAACCGAATAAAGTATTATTTTATACACATGAGATTCTTTGGCTTCGATACAATCAGACAGAATGAATGGGGTGGAGATAGAACTAAAAGACTGAGACAACTGGAATCTCGTTATATAATAAGACTCAGAACCAAGACACAGATGGGCCTGAATAACGATGAGGAACTTTTCCTACATCTATGAACCAAGGACCAAACAATACAGTATCTGGTGAACTAGTATGTTCAGTTGATAAGCCTTAATGATGAATTAAGAGACTATCTACTCGTACTATACCTGAGCACAAATATATATGCCCTATTGTGTACAAAATGAAAAGCATAAAGCCTATAATCAACAGGTACTAGTCCATGATTTCAGTTTTACAAACAGATTTAGGAATGCTTTATTGATTTATGCTACAACAGTATGAATAATTGTGTGACTTTGTGTAACTTGCACTCTATATGGTACTTTACCATGAATAATGGCATACTAATCATGTACACTAATGATACATTTGAGGCCTGCGCCTGCACCCTGTCCATCAAAGATGAATGGAATGCATACACTGCAATATTTGTAACCCAACAATTTTGTTTCCAACTTCTCTATTTCTTCCAGAAGTTTATCACGGTTACTCCATGCATATTTGATCAGAATTTTTACTATTCCCTTTGCTACCTCTGTGGTGTACTCCTCTCACTCTTGCAATAAGGCTGGGTCTGGATTTTCGTACGAGGGTACCGTATATATGCGCACGCCCCTTGGAATGCGATTTACGTCAAGATACTTTTGTAAGCTTATAGCTTCCCACTATTTCCTTATCTCTTTTTCATATGTTTTCTGCAGATTATTATAGCGAGTCCTCAGCGTATTCTGAGTTGCTTTACTTCCTATTCCACCTTTGGGCACAGTGGGAAGATACCATATTGCTGATTACATTGAACTTTACAAGCTTACATACAAGAATAACACATGAGAATGGTCTGCATGCAATTGAATTCTTCTTACAGAAAAGAGCATTGAAGTATCAGGGCCATAACCAGATGCTCCTTGAACTGATTTAATTTTGTCTGCATAACAACATTTTTACCTTAGCAGGCCAACTATACGTACAAAAGTAGGGGACTGCCATGGGCATGTGCTTCGTCCCCAGCTACGCAAACTTGTTTGTGGGCTGGTGGGAGAAGCACGTGACCTGGGCAGTGTGGTTGAAAATATTCTATATGGGGAGTTATTGCATATAAAACGCAATTGCTCCACATCTACTAAGGAGAAGGCGATAGGAAGGCTCCGAGAGAGAGGGTACCCCAAAGGATAT
Organism: Lissotriton vulgaris; assembly: GCF_964263255.1. Classification (NCBI taxonomy): domain Eukaryota; kingdom Metazoa; phylum Chordata; class Amphibia; order Caudata; family Salamandridae; genus Lissotriton; species Lissotriton vulgaris. Next base: position 468,459,941 of record NC_141685.1, on the reverse strand, counting down.
TGGTGAAAGCAGAGAGAAAAACAGAACTCACACCAAGAGGACAGTTACTCGAAGAGAGAAAACCCAGGGAGCACAAGGAGGAAATAGAAAATAAGAATGTCATAAGAATGATAACTGACTACACAGAGAACGCAAGAGAGATTTTACTGAATTTTCAGAAGGAATTAGAGTTTACTAAAGGCAGATAACATCATTGGGAAAAACCTATCAGATACACCACATATCACATATAGGAGAGGCCAATCCCTAAAAGATCATCTTGTATAGAGCCACTATGTAGACAAAAGGATCCTATTATGGGATTCTTTCCTTGTACACGTTGCAACGTTTGCAAGAACAGCTGGAAAGTATGAGAATATACACTTACAGGGAAGAAAACACAGGTGCAGATCAACAAGCTTCTCACCTGTAGTTCAGAGTTCACAGTATATTGCATAATTCTTCCCTGTGGAAAGCAATACATTGGGAGCACGATACACCCTGTCAAAAAAAGAATATTAGAGAGCACGAGAGCAATAACGGACAAAGATCAGACTTATCCAGTGGTTCGTCACTTTGAACAGGAACACAAAAGCAATAGCAGTTTCCTCAGATTCTATTGTATAGATCAAGTGAGAAAGGATGAGAGGGGAGGAGACCGAGTGAAGAAACTAAGAACACTTGAATCAAGGTATATAATACAAAAACAGAGTAAGGCACTGAATGGTTTGAACAATAAGGAAGAAATATGGATTCACATAGGATGAATGAATAACATGAGATAACCAATACACATTGTCTCTTATATCATATGCAATTAATGGGTACAATCAACATATTAGGATAAATGATATTAGGTGGTAAAGAAGAAAACATGTAGAAAGCCCATTTAGAGCTTGATTTGATAATGAATGTCGCAGCATGAAAAAGACGAGATATTTATGGAGTAATCTTAGAGGATTTCCCCCTCTTGAAAAATAATTGTTGAGGGTGAATGTACTGAAATATTCAATATGAAATGACTAAGGAGGATACAATTATCCAATAAGAAATTCATGAATTGTATTAATGGAGGGAAGAAGCTATTACATTATTTTTTACCACCCACAACAGGAAATACCTACATATACATATATATATATATATATACTAGCAGCCCGCCCCAGCGTTGCCTGGGGTAGAGGGGGCTGGGGGCTGCATTTCAGGTTTGCGTGCTCTTCCGCCCAGGCCCCCGCCCGCCACAACATTGTCTGTGTCCTGGACAATGTTGTGGAGGGCGGGGGCCGGGGCGGGAGAGCACGTAAACCTGAAATGCTGGCTTCCCCTACCCCCGCCTGCCCTGACATTCCCCAGCAGCCCGTGCCCCGCCCGCCCTGACCCTGGCTGCCCCGGATTCTTACCTTGCCTCTGCTGCTCCCACCGCCGGTCCATATTTCTCCACTCCGCCGCTCTGCCACTCACCACCTGTCCGCCGCCGCTCCTCCCCGCGCCATATCCGCCTCTCCGCTCCGCCGCTGGCCTCACTTCACCGCTCCTCCCTTGCGCGCCATGTCAGCCACTCCTGGGACGCTGCTCCTGACGTGACGACGCACAGTCGCGGCCGGCGCTACTTTGGGGGAACTACTTTTTGTAAGAATGTAACTTTTTATATAACGTTTATTTTTTAAAATTTTAAAGCCTATGACCATCTACACACCCTGCCGATTTCAACGGTGTATCGGGTGTGTAGATTGGCGCTGTGGTTCCCGAGTTTACCTTGCCTAAAGGTGCAAGTTCTCTCTTTATAATAGTAGTATAGATATATATATATATATATATTTGAGCTAAAACAAAAGAACATCCAATGAATATGAAGAGGTAGGACATGAATGCAAGAGTATCCTCTAAAAATTACGAAGATGAAATTAATAAAAATGGTGACAGAGACAATGAGCACTTTATCACTAAAGAACACCAAAAGTTTTAAAAATGGGGAAGAAAAACTACAACACCCACAATGCACCGTATTTGTTCGTACAGGAAATGGCGACGTGCAGGGAACTTCACTCTGTGCACCCTTCTCCCGTGAACAAGGTCAGAGTCACCTGACCGAAACGTGTAGGGCATGTCAGTAACTGGTAAATAAATCCGCCTTTCACATAAATCAAATCGAGTGAGTCGCTTCTTTCCAGTCTCGCTTTGCAAGGAAATTGTTTTCGTCGCAGTAGCAGAGCGTGAGCTTTGATGGCTCTTACAGAAGTGCCTGACACACTTCAGTACCGGGCCCACGATCCGTGAGGTAGAGGTGCTCTCATGTCAGAACGAATTGACAGAAGCGTGGAGCTTATTTAAAGAGTGCCCCCTGGTTGCGAGAATTACAGGAAGCAAATTGGATGGAAGAGGCCACAAGTGAGGCCCGCCTCGATTAGGGGAATGGAATTTTGCAGCAGCTAGGGTATGCGGAGGAACAGTCTGAAGCACGGCAACCTCTATGTTCCAGGAAAGATGAAAGCTGCATCAGTGGTCGTAAAGCTGTACCTGCACACTGTGGCCGAGGTAAAAGAAATGGGGGACAGGCAAAGAGCACTCTGGGAACTGTAGTCCCATACAATTGAAGGAGAAACCCACGAGACATTTCAGCAATGGGAACCTTGAAAACAAACTATTTGGGAGTTACTGTTAACCAAAGACATTGTTGGTACTTACCCTTGCAGTTGGGATGAAATATAATTGTTTAAAACATCAAAGAGTGGTGCTTGAACTGTCCCCTTAAAGCTGGAAGAATTTTGGACTTGGTCCCTTTTCAGTGTTTATGAAGCTACGTTTTTTAAAACTGTAACGAGCCGACTGGTGCAGAAGTAACTGGCATTTGACAAAGAGTCATAGGACTCGAAACACGTTATGCCTGAAATTTTCATTTTAACCTCATGCGTGCTAGCGGAATTCCGCTCGCACGCTGAGATTTTTAAAAACGCACTTTACGTGACGAGTTGGGCTCGTCATCAGCGTGCGAGGAGGCTACGCCATGACGAGCCCAGCTCGTCATCAGCGTGGAAGGGGTTAATAAAATGCAACCTGAAGAGAAGTGCTGGTGTGGCCTGGATTGCGTCGCAGTAGCAGTGCGTGAGCTTTGATGGATCTTACAGAAGTGCCTGACACACTTCAGTACCGGGCCCACGATCCGTGAGGGAGAGGTGCTCTCATGTCAGAAGAATTGACAGAAGCGTGGAGCTTATTTAAAGAGTGCCCCTCGGTTGCGAGAATTACAGGAGACAAATTGGATTGAAGAGGCAACAAGTGAGGCCCGCCTCGATTAGGGGAAGGGAATTTTGCAGCAGCTAGGTTATGCGGAGGAACAGTCTGAAGCACGGCAACCTCTATGTTCCAGGAAAGATGAAAGCTGCATCAGTGGTCGTAAAGCTGTACTTGCACACTGTGGCCGAGGTATGGAACTTTCCTTGTAAATGCGTGATTCGCACTCGGCACACGCTGTGAAAAGTGAGGTTTTACCAATATCGACACTGAAATCCAGGTAAAAGAAATGGGGGACAGGCAAAGAGCACTCTGGGAACTGTAGTCCCATACAATTGAAGGAGAAACCCACGAGACATTACAGCAATGGGAACCTTGAAAACGAACTATTTGGGAGTTACTGTTAACCAAAGACATTGTTGGTACTTACCCTTGCAGTTGGGATGAAATATAATTGTTTAAAACATCTAAGAGTAGTGCTTGAACTGTCCCCTTAAAGCTGGAAGAATTTTGGACTTGGTCCCTTTTCAGTGTTTATGAAGCTACGTTTTTTAAACCTGTAAGGAGCCCACTGGTGCAGAAGTAACTGGCATTTGACAAAGACTCATAGGACTCGAAACACGTTATGCCTGAAATATTCATTTTAATAAAATGCAACCTGAAGAGAAGTGCTGGTGTGGCCTGGATTGCGTTGCAGTAGCAGCGCGTGAGCTTTGAAGGATCTTACAGAAGTGCCTAACACACTTCAGTACCAGGCCCACGATCCGTGAGGGAGAGGTGCTCTCATGTCAGAACGAATTGACAGAAGCATGGAGCTTATTTAAAGAGTGCCCCCCGGTTGCGAGAATTACAGGAGACAAATTGGATGGAAGAGGCCACAAGTGAGGCCCGCCTCGATTAGGGGAAGGGAATTTTGCAGCAGCTAGGGTATGCGGAGGAACAGTCTGAAGCACGGCAACCTCTATGTTCCAGGAAAGATGAAAGCTGCATCAGTGGTCGTAAAGCTGTACTTGCACACTGTGGCCGAGGTATGGAACTTTCCTTGTAAATGCGTGATTCGCACTCGCCACACGCTGTCAAAAGTGAGGTTTTACCAATATCGACACTGAAATCCAGGTAAAAGAAACGGGGGACAGGCAAAGAGCACTCTGGGAACTGTAGTCCCATACAATTGAAGGAGAAACCCACGAGACATTACAGCAATGGGAACCTTGAAAACGAACTATTTGGGAGTTACTGTTAACCAAAGACATTGTTGGTACTTACCCTTGCAGTTGGGATGAAATATAATTGTTTAAAAAATCAAAGAGTGGTGATTGAACTGTCCCCTTAAAGCTAGAAGAATTTTGGTCTTGGTCCCTTTTCAGTGTTTATGAAGCTACGTTTTTTTAATCTGTAATGAGCCCACTGGTCAAAGTAATCACGCTCTCTCAGGAGATCAGTTCAAGCTTCGATTTTATTCCAGTTATGCGTTTCGGGCAACACATTCCCCTTGACTCCACTGACCTGATGGGGGGGAGCCAGGAAAGAGTGACAAAAATTTTTGTTTTTGTTTACAGAATTATTAGACCTGGCATCCTTGGTGTGGTTTCCCCTGACTTTTTGCCTAAGACCTTCTGTGTTGCGGACTTAATTTTGCTGGCTTTAGGATTCTGGGCACTTTACCACTGCTAACCAGTGCTAAAGTACCTATACTCTGTACTCAATGGTAACGCTGGCATATCCACAATTGGCATATTTGATTTACTTATAAGTCCCTGGTAGATGACATTAGATTTTCGCAGGGCCTATAAATTAAATGCTACTAGTTGGCATGCAGCACAGATTGTGCCACCCACTCAGTAGCCCTTTAAACATGAATAAGGCCTGCTATTGCAATTTTAAATTGCCATTTCGACCTGGCAAGTTAACCTACTTGCCAGACACAACCCTTCCCTTTTATTACATAGGAGTCACCCCCAAGAACTGCCTTAATCAGCCCTATGGGCAAGGTGCAATATATTTAATAGGTGAGACATGTACTTTTGAGTTTTACATGTCCTAGTTATGAAAAACTGCTAAATTAGTTAATCACTACTGCAAGGTCTGTCTCTCTCATTTGTTTAACATTGGGATTGCATTAAACATCTTTTAAATGTGATTTCCAATTGGGAACAGATAGCAATGTAGAGTTTGGTGTCCCTCGACCCATAATTTAAAATCACAACTTATGGTGAAGTCGGATTTTAAATTTTAAGTCTGAAAAACTCAATTTTTAGAAAGTTGCCATTTTCTTACTTTAACCATTCTGTGCATCTGCCTGTCTCTGAAAACACATCTGGGTTGGGTGACAGCTGGGCTTTGTGCATTCCCTTTAGACAGTCACAGAAAGTGTGACACTTGCATCCTGATGGACCATCACCAGGCTGATGGGACTTCCTGTGGCATATTGGGAGGGAGGAGCTGACACCTGCACCTGAATAGGGCTGTGCCTGTCCAAAAACAAACAGCTACATACCCCATGTAGTGAGTCTGGAGCTTGGGCAGGAAAGGCAGGGATCTTGTGATCTTCAAAGCCTTTTTTATGCCTCCCCCACTTCAAAGGCACATTTGCGTATAAGTACAGGACCCCTGACACCATCAAATCAGAACTTTGTTGGAACCTTGGGCATTCTGCTTGGAAGAGTAGCTGCTGTGCTGTAGGAGGGACTACCACTTTGCCACCTGCATTGCTGAATGGGCCTGCTTCCTGTTGATTGCTGTGCTCTAGGAGGGACTGTCACTTTGCTACCTGCTCTGCTGTGTTGGCCTGCTACCTGCTGATTCTTGCCTGGGAGTGAGATGGACTGGACCTGCTCTCTCCATCTTTGAACCCAAATTTCTCAAAGGGCTTGCTGGCTGGCCTCCTGTTCTCTCAAGTCTCAGGGTCACAAAATACTTCTTGCAACTCTGCTGGTGCTGCTGCACTCTGCAATCTGTGAGTCCTACCTTTGCCGGAGGTGCCCCCTCAAGTCCTAGACCTAAAAAGTGAGTTCTGCAGCTGTTTTCTTAAAAAATCAATGCAGTGACCCTTTTGTGCCAATCGGGACCGATGCAGGGCTGGTTTGACGACGATGCGGGTCCCAAATGCGAGGTTTAACGACGACACAGCATCGATCCTTCAACACAGTCTGCGGGCTTGAGTCCGAAGCATCGACCTGACAGCATGGAAAAGACCGACGCATCGTGCTCTTGACGTCAACGCCTTCCTCTATACAAAGTACTTTTTCAACAGACCCTTCATGGGTTCTTTAGCCACCCTGCCCTCCATTTCGACCGGCCTGAACTGCACCGGTTACTCATGATCTAAATTAACCTTTTGAGTGCTGGAAACTTCTTAGCACAGTTTTTGAATGTGTTTTTTAAAATTCGTATCTCGACTTCTAATTATTGAAATTTTGTTGTTTTGGCCTTGTTTTACTCAGATAAATATTGTTTATGTTTCCAAACTGGTGTGGAGACTTTTTGTGGTGTTTTCACTGTGTTACTGTAACTAATTGTGTACAAATTCTTTACAATCTGCCACTTAATTTAAGCCTGACTGTCATGTGCCAAGTTACCAGAGGCTGAGCACAGGTTAATTTAGATTGTGCATCTGACTTACCCTGACTAGGATTGTGGCTCCTGCTTGAACAGGATACTGTGCCAACCAGAAATTTCAATTTCTAGAAAGGACCACAAAATTAATCCCCTCCGTGTGAGTCAGGGCGGGATGGGTGTGTTTATAATATTTTAGGGGAGGGACATCCTCCCAAAGACTTTTCAAGGTCCGAAGGACCACAACCCCTCGGGCCGCATTATGAATGAAAACAGAGGGGGGCTTGAGGACCCCGTTCCCAAACCGATTTCAGACCAGGGACCAGATCTCCCGGGACATGCCTCTATTTTGAGCGGGGAGGGGCACAAAGTCACCCTTTTTGGGCTGGTTTCGACCCAATCTCCCAGGGATCACCATTGTTTTAGATGGGAAAGAGGTGTGGGTCCAGGCCCTGTACAAATAACCATGCTGTGCACAGTTGAAGGCCATTTGTGATTCAGGGGGTGGGTGTCCGTTGAGGTGGAGGCAACGGCACATGACAATGAACAACTACCCTTACATTAAAAAAATGAATTCAATGGAAAAAAACAAAGGTTAAAGTGACGTAATAGTTAGGAATTGTAATAATACCTTACATTACATTAAAAAATCATAGAACGGGGGCGTGGCTTGGACGCCGGCCAAGATGGTGGTGTAGACCGAGCGCTCCGCTGCCGACCGCACTTCATCTCCTCAGAAGGGGCACTATGTCGGCGAACTTTCCATTTTCAAACACAGCCCCGTGCATCGGAATGTGAGCAGAGCCCGGCGCCCTCACTGTTTCCGCTTCTGGCGGGCCGACGTGGGAGTTTACCGAAGGCTTTCGTTTCGCGGCTGTTGCCGCCATTTTGTATGCCGCCACGGAACACAGCGGCGGCCGGCTTCTCCTTACATCTCTTCACCTGGCGGTTTCCTCGACACATACTGGAGAAGCTACGTCTCAATTTGGAAAGTGCTCCTCGGTAAGCCTTATGTTTTGACAGCCAGCTTTTGAAGCGCCTTTCTCCACAAGCTTTGCCTGCATTACGTATTGAGGCATTTTAACTATTTACACATGTGACCCCCAGCAGCAGCGCCTCATGAGAGTATTATCTGTACCTCTACTGTACTTCCCCCTTAATACTGCTTCAGGAGGTCTCTCAACTGCGTTGTAAGATGCGTCACAGCTTATTTCTTTGCCTCCAGTTACCAGTTTTTACTCAAGTTCTGTGAGGTCTTGTGTTCACCCTTTTGCTACCAAGTTGCACGTCAGTGGCGTCATTTTCAACGAAGGCTGGGGTTCTATTCAACGAGGGCTGCTCCTCCCATGTTCACCTGCGCTCCTATGCAATGCTCACCTTCATGATGTTACACATTTTTGACTTTTTCTGAGGCGCCCTTTTTTCTCCAGTTCTGCCAGTGGCACTTTTGAATTCTATTTGGAACTACGTGCCTTATCTCCATCTCAGCGACTGCTCCTTCCATAAACCCTGCCACACATTATCCACATGCAGCGCTTTTTCTCATTATTTGGCGCTTCTGTTCTCTCCATGCTTTGAACTTTCTGACAGAACTTTTCCTCTTACCTCATACCTTCGTTCCTGCGTTCTTGGTTGATTGTCTCTGGATTGTTTCTTCTAAGCAGTGGGACAACTACTCACCACTATTCATTGACTTTGCGAGGTTTCTCCTATTCTCCTTTTCCTACTGGTGCTTGACTGCCTTTTATGGGGAAACTTCGTACCTTGAAGCTCACTCCTTTGCCGAAACTACCATCTGGATCTGATTCTGATTCTCCAAACCAAGAAATGGAAGAGGGCAAATCCTCAAAATCTGATTCAGCCCATGGAGCTATCCCTAAGGCCCACGCTGGAGGAAAGGCACAGCCTTCTTTGACCTCATCCAAGCGGCTGAAGAAAGATCCGCCTTCGCCTGGGAGTAACTCTTCTTCCTCCTCCATGGACCTCATTCTGGAAGAACTCCGAGCCTTCAAACCCTTTATGGAAGCCACCACAAAAAATATGCAGGCTATGCAGGAGAAGTGGACATCTTTGGACTCTCGAGTCACGACTTAGGAACAATCCTCAGACTCTTTACATTCTTCATGCTCCCGCATTCCTTCAATAGAAGCTGAAATTCTTCTCCTCAGGCGTCAAACTGAGGATTTGGAAAATAGAAATCGCTGGAACAACCTTCGCCTGTACGGCCTTCCGGAACTTTCAGAGGGGTCCAATCCTACCGTCTTTTTCCAATCTTTCCTTGCGAAGATACTAGACACTCCGGCTCTATCCTCCATAAATATCCAGAGAGCGCACCGTCTTGGCCCCAAGGTTGCCACCAAGCCTAGAGGTGTTATCATGCTATTCTTGCAGTATACGGACCTCCTGCAGGTCCTCTCAGCCGCCAAACTCAAGAAGCAAATCATGTGGGAAGGTCACCGTCTTTATCTTTCGCAAGATGTTTCCAAGGCCACCGCTGATCGAAGGAAAAGGTTTTTAGACTTGCGACCTCAGTTACGAGCTGTTAATGCCAGATATGGTCTCCTACACCCTTGCCTCTTCAAGGTCACGTATAAAGACAAAACCACCACATATGACGATCCTGCGGTTCTGCAAGCCTTTCTCCGCCAACTGAATCCGGATGTTATGGATACCTCCAAACCTGGCTGAAGGGACTTGTTGTTCACTGTTGGATATATTTGCATGTTCTCGTCTGTTTATGGTTCTACTGGCTCTTCCTGAGTGTTGTTTATTCGGTTTTAATTGTTTCTTTCTTATTCTATTAGCTGTTTTGTTAATTCATTTTACTGTTTTGTATACTGTTATACTTAGTCGAGTCATGTTTTCACTGTGATTTCCTATATTACTCTCTAATGTATATCTCCTTCCTTTAGATGCTCCCCTCGTCGACCCTTCTTGATGCTTCCTAATGTTTTTTGTCTTGCCCATTGGATCTACATATCACTGGTTGGTTGCTCGCTCTGGTTGTTGACGTCGTCACCTCCCGCAACCACCATCCCCATTCCTGTTTGAGTTTTTCCGTTCTCGTAAGTATGTCTTTCAGTCGTTCGTTTCGAACTTGTACTGTCTCTATGTTCATCTCTGTCCCTATTCTCTTTCTCTTTTTCTTTTCTTGCATTCTCTTCTCCCTCTTCCCTGGACTCTTCTTCACTTCTCTCTCCTCTTTTCCTGATTTTCCTTCTTCTCTTTATCACATCTGCCATTTCCTCATCTACCTATTTTTTCTTCTTTGGTTCTCTCTCTCTGGAATCATCATTGCTCGCATCCTTGGCTCCTTTTCTCTTCTCACATTTCTCTTCTACTTTTCTCATTCCTTCTTAATTGTATTTTTATGCATTATTAAGCATGTTGTTTATAGCTGTTTTCTAAATTGTTTCATTCCGTGTAACGACATGGAACGTTAAGGGATTAAATAACCCCATTAAAAGGCAGAGGGTTCTCTCGCATTTAGCAAGACTTAAAACTGATGTTGCCCTCCTTCAAGACACTCACCTTTCTGAACCGGAGGCTTTGAAGCTTAAACTTTGCTGGGTGGGTAATGTTCTTTGTTCACCTACCACTTCTAGAAAGAATGGAGTTGTACTCTTGTTACATAAAAAGTTAAATGTTTCTTCGATTACTCATGAATGTGATGTTGATGGCCGTTGGCTTATTGTTAATTTACTCATTGATAATATCCCACTCACCCTTTTTAATGTGTACGCTCCTACTGCAATTGATAAGTCTTTCTGGCCTGCTATTTCTACCAAATTGTCTTCCCTTACTGGAGAGTATATACTCCTCGCTGGAGATTGCAATCAGATTGTGGATCCTTTCCTTGATAGACACTCAAAAGTCAAATTTACCCCCTCTAGAATGCACACGCAATTTCTCAACTCATTTAACAACAATGCCCTTGTAGACATTTGGAGACTTTGTAACCCCGACCTTCGTGAATATAGTTTCTTCTCCCCTCCTCACCAATCCCAATCTCGTATCGATCATATCTTTCTCAGTAAACCCTTATCCCAACACGCTATCCGCTCAGAGATTGGCTCCATTCTACTCTCAGACCATGCCCCTGTTTTTGTAGACCTAGACTTACTCCCATTCTCCCCTCATTCTGGCAGATGGCGCTTTAACAATGCTTTACTTACAGACCCCACTTTTAATGCTGAATTTACTGCTTTTGCCAAGGAATTTTTTCTTTTAAATCAAACTCCAGCTTCTCCCTTTGTTATGGGTTGGGACTCATTTAAAGCAGCCTCTAGGGGTTTTATTATTAATTTTGTGTCACGGCGGAAAAAACTACACGCGGCCAAATCGGAGAAAATTTTAGCTGACATCAAGACTTTAGAACAGGCCTATTTCATCTCTAAATCTGATTCCTCCCTTAAAGCTCTTATTGATGCAAAAATCTCTTTTAACAAATTTACAACAGATGCCGCTTCTAATATCCTCCTCAAATGTAACTCTAGATATTACGGTGGTAAAAATAAAATGGGGAAACTCCTGGCCAACTATCTCAAGATTCGTAAAGAACGCACAAAAATCCAATCTATTAAAACCTCTTCTGGTGAATCCACATTTAAGGATAAAGAAATTCTTGCAAAATTTGCTAAATTCTATGATACGCTTTATACTCCTGAGCAACCTCCTACTCCTGATGATCTTCTTGCTTATTTTCAATCTCTCCCTTCTCCCCTAACCTCACATGTTGATTTTTACACTTTGGAACGCGATATTTCTCTTTCTGAAGTTTCCCATGCTGTTTCTAAACTCCATCATGGTAAATCTCCGGGCCCTGATGGCTTTACAATTGAATTTTACAGTCACTTCGCTTCTCTTCTCCTTCCCAAACTCCTACTTTTATTTCAATCCTTTTCCGACACCGGTTCTTCTAGCGGTTCCTTCCAACAAGCCTTAATTTGCTTAATTCCAAAGGATGATAAAGACCATTCCTTATGCAAAAATTATAGACCAATATCTTTGGTTAATACTGATTATAAAATTCTAGCAAAAATATTAGCCTTACGTATGGATTCTCTTTTACCGGACATCATCGGACCAGAACAATCTGGTTTTGTCAAGGGACGTCTCTCCTCAGATAATTCCCGAGTTTTTCTTAATATACTTGGTAAATCTTCTTCACTCACTCTTCCTTTTGCAGCTATCTCTCTTGATGCGGAGAAGGCTTTCGATCGCATTGGATGGGATTTCATGTTTCAGGCTTTACGTTGGATTGGTATTCCTCCTAAATTCATTTCTGTTATCTCCTTGCTTTATTCTAATCCTCAAGCTTCTTTTTTTGTCAATGGGATGTCTTCAGACTATTTCTCTCTCCACAGAGGAGTTAGACAAGGCTGCCCACTATCTCCCTTACTTTTTATTTTGGCTTTAGAACCCTTCCTTACGAAAATTCGTTTAGATGACACTATTTCTGGTTTTCCTTTTGGTTCCCAACAAGTCAAACTCTCGGTTTATGCCGATGATATTCTTTTCTCCTGCTATGACCCTGCTACTTCCATTCCCTCTTTTCTTCAACAAGTTTCTTCTTTTTCTGTGGTCTCCGGATATCGTTTGAACGCTGATAAATGTGAGATTCTACCTTTGAATCCTCTTTGTCAGAAGCATTTTTTCTCTTCTACAGGTTTCTCATGGCAACCATCCAAAATTAAATACTTAGGGGTTTGGTTTGCTCCTTTGTTATCTGATACTCTCAAGCTAAACTTTGACTATGTATATAAGAAAATGGATACAGCTATCACTCGTTGGCATCCGCTCTTTTTGTCCTGGTGGGGTCGCCTCAATTCTACAAAAATGATGCTATCTCCCCTACTTCTTTACACTATTTCCATGCTCCCTTTACACATTCCTCTCTGTTTCTTTAAGAAAATTGATTCTCTACTACTGAAATTCCTCTGGAATGGTAAACGATCCCGAATAGCCCTTGCTTCCTTACGTAAAGACAAAGCTAACTCTGGAGTCCGTTTTCCTGATTTCAAACTATAGCATCGCACTTTTTCCCTGAAACAAACGATTCGCTGGTTATCATCTGATTTACCACATCATCCCCCTATCTAGTTAAGCATGGAATCTTCTTTCATTTCCCCTTTTACCTTTCAAGAATTCTTGTCTTTTACATCCTCCTTAACTCGTCTCCGCTCGCCTATTCTTTCACACTCTCGTAATCTCCTTTCCCCCTACGTCTCGTCCTCTTATTCATCTCTTCTCTCTCTTCATGAACAACCGATTTGGAATAATGCTCTTCTTAAAATACGAAACCGTACCATATATTGGAAATCTTGGCATTCTCAAGGTCTTTCCTGGATATCTCAATTAGTGTCTCAAGGTAAACCTCTTTCATTTCAACGCCTTCAATCTCTTTTCTCTTTGCCCGTTTCTGCCCGAACTCAATACAACACCCTTTATCCAGTCTTACTTTCATACCTTCAAGCTCTCCCATCCTCTAACGAAATTCCGGCAGATTGCAGACCCACTTCCCTTTTATTGGACGCGTCTCTTTCTGCTTCCGCCTTATATAATTCTTTTCGTCTTACCAATGATAGATTAAAATCTCATACTGAACTTGCTTGGGAGCTGGACTTTTCTCAGACATGGCCGGTCCCTTTTTCGGACAAAATTTGGACTAAACGCCACAAGACTTCCAGAGCTGCTAACACTACCCAGACTTTATTTTTTATTTACCATAGAATTTTATTTACCCCTCTCGCCCTATCCCGTTTCTCAACAGACACTCCCTCTTCCTGTTGGTCCTGTTCATTCCCCTCTGCTGACCTCAAACATATGTTGTTCGATTGCCCTCCTATTTCTCAGTTCTGGTAGTTGGTCTGGAAGCAAATTCAAAAGATTTTTCAATTCCAGATCCCCTTTTCGCCTCTACTAGTTTTTCTTGGTTCCCTCTCATCAGAACTTCCCCGTCCCTCCAACCATTACCCTTTACTTGACCTCTTCCTTGCTATAGCTTTTCATATCATTACCTCTAATTGGAAACAAGCTGCGAATGTTACCTATCAATCCTGGTGGAATGCAATTTGTTTTAATCATCGTTTAGACACTAATTATGTATCTCCCATCTCCTTAGCTATTAAACGTGACATACTTTGGCTCCCTTTGGTAACATATCTCTCTCCTTCTGTTTCGGTTCCTCCCTCTCCTGCTCCAGACACAGTTGAAGTCCGCAAACCCCCATGACTTCCTCCATAATTGTTTATTCCTACTTGTATTTGATTATTATTATTATTATATTCATATCTATTGTATTTTTGCTTAATGTATTCCCACCTAAATGATATGTTCACGCTTTCTCATGCTTGTAATGCCTATTTTTATGAAGTTTTTACTTTAATGTTCATTTCTGCCACTTGCTTATTGTAATTCTTCTCTTTCCTTCCCCTTTCCTTCCTTTCCCCTTTTATTCCTCAATAAATGAAACTTAAAAAAAATTTAAAAAATCATAGAACTCCATTGAACCTTATATTCACTGAAAAAAAACAATGGTAAAAGGGATGTTATAGTTAGGTGAAAAACCCTATAAAGAGCAAATTTACAGCTGTTTGGACGTTCCAGACAGCTGATGTCCATTAAACAGCGTAAAACCTCCCCGGGACATAGGCACAGACTCAGCAGCTTTGTGGTTTTGTGTTGGAGGGGAAGAAGCATGTAATTTAAGGTGCCTTGGGCTGTTCTCTGCACCAAGCCCAGACCTTTCAAGGCACCTCACCTCCTTACAGGGTAAAAAAATGTCTTAGGTTGGGAAACATGGGTTTGCATATCTCTCACAAAATACAAATTCCAGAGAAGCCTTTGCAAAACTTCAAACTTTGGCTAAAAACACACATTTTCACGTTCAAGCACGTCATGAGTGATGTGTATCAAACACACAAATATGCTCTACAAGTGGGTACATTTGGGATTGGCATGCTCTAATTTTTCAGATGTTTGAATGCCATAGCCTGTTTACTATTTCACTACATCGTGCTATATGGAATCAAAGTTAAACAACAATTGACAGTATGTCTATGAGTTGCTATAACAATGATTGCATTATCGTACAACACTATATATGCTCATTATGTACTTTTTAAAATTTGATGAATTATCACGAGGCTCGTAATAGTCTGTTGTTCATGTCCAAGCACTAGTCACTTTATTTTATAGAGGGGAGTGCACAATTATGTTGTTGTTGACAAAGGCATTAGCCAAAACACATCCAGCTTTGGCTAAATAAACATAAATAGATATTTTGAAACTTCAAGAACTTCCGCTCTCTTGTTGGGACCTCCAAGTCCGTGCAAGGTTAGCGAACGTAGACCTTGGTCCACAGACCTAAAAAGGAGGACAACAAGGGTCCAAGTGCTTATGCTTGCTTGCAACATTTTTTACACAAAGCAGAGACCATCTTGTAGTGGCAACTGCAACAAACAACATTCTATTGTGGCCACCCAAACAAATCCTTTTGGGACTCAGGACACAAAAGGGAAAACTCAAGCAAATAGCTTCCTCATCTAACAAGGGGTTTTTGATTTTTAAATTTAGGTCTGCAGACAGTCAGTGAACCGAGAAAGAACACTGACTGTCTGTAGACTAACGGTTCAGATATTTCAAACTTTTATTCTTTCAAGTATACTTGACACATTTGTGTGATGCAAATTTTGCAAAAATGACTGTACGGATTTCCACTAACCCAAGTCAAGCCAATTCCAAGAGCGAAGCTCTAGTTTGAAGCCATGTTTGGGGTGACTCTATTTTGTATTTTTGTCTGTAGCAGATAGAAAAGATTCCTATGGGAATGTAAATAGAAAATGTTTTTTTTTATCCCTCCATTCCCCGATGGATTTATATGAATATCAAAAACATAGCTAATCATGGTGACTGCAAATGTTGTGCAGATCCTTAAGCCAGCGCCAAAGTTACAACTATATCAATGATTTTTTTTTCCCACATCTCCAATTTAATTTAGGTGCCAGATCTGCATGAAAGCAGATATTCCTGTCATGGGCTTAATCTGCTAACAATTGCCAAATTTTGAGCAGATTAATTAAAAAACACAAAAGTTATTAAACATATTTTGTACCACCTTTAACTTTTCCCCTTCATGGATCTGCCCAAAATGGGCCATATCCAATGAATACTCCTAACCATATTCTCGGTTTGCCAAATTGCATGGCAATTCATCAAATGATGTCACAATTATTAGCACGTTTTTTTGATCTACAATGTTTATAGGTCTCCCGTTGGCAAATCTACATAAATGTATACATACCGACAGTAAGCTAACCATACTTACAATCTGCAAAATTTTGTGTAGATTCGTAAAATGGCGCGAAAGCAATTGTCAAATAAGAAAAAAGCAATTCAAATGTGAAGATACCTTAAACTTTTTATCCCTTGCAACAACACCAACACATTTTAACACTAATTTCTCGGGACCTACAGAACGATATACACCAAATCAAGCAAATGTCCCTGGACAGATTCTTGGGACTGAATTCAGTTCTGGGCAGTCCGATCTTCATTGTCTTGGTCTGCTTGAGGTAAGGACGACCAGTAGCTACAATTCCATCAACAGGTGTCTGTCAAGAAGGTAGCACCTTCAGGAAGGAGACACAAGGAGGAAAAAACCCACTAAGGCGAAAAAACCCTAAACTTTATGGAGACGGTCTTCTGGATGCTTGAAATGCGGGGATGAGGAGTCCAATAGTGCCTTCAATGGAGAAGAACCAGACCCAGAGCTTGGCATATTGCGGAAGCAGAATCCAGAAGCTGCGCAGGGAGGAAGTAGGAAGAGACTGACAAACTTCTGGAGAAAAACACCAATTAAAAGAGCCTGAAGTGAGGAACATGAGGGAATCTACTCAGGTGTATTTGCTCAACTTATAGGGGAAAAGCAGGCAGTTATACCAACAATCTGTACCATCATCTTGGATTGGGAGAAAGGATATAGGAATGATTATGAATGGTGAAAAATTTGGGCAGGACTGAATCCCAGAATGCCTGTGACCGGAAGAAGGAAATCAATGATGGAGACGCTGCCGGCGTCTCTGCTGGATACCCACAAATGGAGAGGAATGACATACCCCATCACTGTACTGGTAGGCTCCACAGTAAGGTAAATTTTTATCCTCGGCCGCTGGTCCCGCCCATGCCCACTGAAGACGTGTCCCACCAGAGTAAAATTTGGGGAACGCACTTGATGGGACACGAGTCACAGCAGGAGTGTCACAGCAAAAGGCATTTCCTGGAGAATTCTTTTTGTGTCATGCCAATTTTGGTGTATGTACATTTGGTAATGGAGCGAATATTCCTAAAAGACCTACAAAGGGAAATATTATATTTAGATCGCTTCCCCCTTTTCTTCACTGGCCTCATTGACAAATCTGCAAGAACCTTAGCATGCAAAGCCAGACCACATAAACTTTTAAAAAATGTTTTGTGCTAATTTCTCAAACTGTGCTGTTATTAAACACACACACACAAAGTACGCAATATAGTTTCTAAACCACATTCTATTCATAACAATTGCTTTACCTATTTTGTCTAATTATGTGGTAATTTACCTAAGTGGCTGAGGGGCTAACGAGCAGGAAGACTGGGATATTCTCAATTTTCATTTAGGAGAAATATTTGATGCTGCTGCACTGAATGACCTGTTGAACATGTTATACCACATAGTTTGCTAACATATAAGATCGCTTGCTGTACAGATTGCTTCCCAATTATAGTGCTGAGATATATGCTGTTGTAATGATTGTATGCACCAAACACCAATGAAGAAATTTAAACAAATGAATAAATACGTGTATGAGGGTCACATGCCTTGGTTTGCTCCTACATGACTAACTACTCACCATCAGGAGGCTCCACTCAACATCACACATTTAGAAAGATGGTCTGGTTTTAGAGAAAAGACCTCCCAATCTTTATATAATAGGTAAATCTTACCAAATAACAGCTAAACTATCCAATGTTTTAGATTTTCATCTGACAACCAAAAGTGTTCTCCATCCAACTCTAGCACCACACATCACTATTCCATTTACACCTACAAATGGTTATTCTCCGACAGCACACATCGGGGGACCTCTCTCGCCATCATGCACATATCACAATACCACATATACACAGAATAGTTGGTGAGGCACTGCTAAATTAACTGCACTGTCACCCATCACTCTAACATACACCTAGGATATAATATCAAGATCTTTTTAGCATAAACAAACCACATTCTCATATAAAGGGATATTGGAAGTAGGAGTGGGCGGTAATGAAGCACACCTAAAATAACCTTACAGGAGGTCGGGGAGATGAACATTATAGAGGCCTTTACATTTGGTTGTATTATGTTGCAATTGCCGTATGTTCAAAGGCAGAAGTCAAATGTCAGGCAAAGTGTTCTGAGAAATTTAGTGCTTATTCTTTTAACAAGGTGACTGATCGTTTCTGTAACTGCAAGGTTAAACGTAACTGTAAGCAACTAGAAAGAAAATGGTGCACAAGCAAGGAATCTGCATACAGAACCACCTTCAAGACGGCCCTCACCACTACCACCAGCTCCTGAAGGAGCCGAAAAAGAACACCCTGTTGGACCGCATCAAAGCCAGCTCTAACCGCAGCAAAGAACTGTTCAACATCGTCAGAGAGTTCTTCAATCTCTCAGCCACGGAAAACATCATCACCCCTACCCAGGAACTTTGTGACACTGTAGCGGACTTCTTCCATGACAGGATCTCCACCATCTACAAGAACGTTGAACCCCAACACACTCCCTCCAACCTGTTTGGTGATCTCACTCCCACTGCAGCAAGACCCGACCACACACTCACCACATGGGACCCGCTTACCACACAGAACATGACAGCTATCATGAACTCCATCCAATCAGACATCCCCAAGGACCCCTGTTCTCAGCACATCTTCAACCTTGGGAGAAAGAAGATCACAGTGAGCTCACCGCACTCTTCAATGCCTCTATCAGCATGGCCACATTCCCGAAGAATGGAAAAACATAGAAGTCAAACCCCTTGTCATGACACAGCCCGCCCACCCCAGCGAACTCAAAAACTTCCACCGCATCTCTGCTCACCTTCCATGCCAAAGTACTCGACAAGGCCACCAACTTCCAACTCACTGAACACCTGGAGAACAAACATATTCTGGGCGCCTCCCCCAATTTCTCACTAACCACAGCACTGAAACCCCTCTAATCACTGCCACCAGCGACATCAGAATCCTCCTCAACTGAGAAGAAATGGTAGCCCTGATCCTCCTCGACCTCTCAGCAACATTTGACCCCATGTCCCATCACACCTTCACCAAAAGACTACATCACATCGAAATCCAAAGAGACACCCTCAAGTGGATTGTCTCCTTCCTCACCGGAGAGTCCAGCTACCACCGTTCACCTGGGAACACAAGAACATCATCTGCAGCATTCCGCAAGGCTCGTCCTTCAGCACCACTCTGTTCAACACCTACCTGACCCCTTTAGCAAACATTGTCAGAGCCCATAGATTAAACATCATATCCTACACAGATGACACCCAGATCATCCTTTCATTCTCATAAGACCCTACCACCATGAAAGCAAACTTCCGCAGGTGTATGACGAACATCGGCGACTGGATGAAAAACAACTGCCTGAAACTCAACACAGACCAAACGGAAGTGTTGGTCTTCGGCAACAACACCTGCCCCCCGTGTAACGACTCCTGGTGGCCCCCTGAACTAGGACCCTCTCCCACTATAACAGACCAAGCTTGGAATCTCTTTATCATCCTGGACAGTAGACTCACCATGAAAACCCAGATCAATGGAGTCTCATCCACCTGCTTCCTCACTCTTTGCATGATCTAGAACATCTTCAAAAGGCTCCCCATCAACACCTGACTCACCATCACTCACGTCCTAGTCACCAGTTGCCTGGATTATGGCAAAACATTCTATGCAGGAATCACCATTAACCTGAAGACACTGCGAACCATACAGAACTCTGCACCTAGACTCATCCTCAACCTCCCCAAATTGAACCACATCACCCCTCACCTCAGGAATCTCCACTGGCTCCCAATAAAGAAGAGATGTCTGTTCAAGATGCTGATCCACACCTACAAAGATCTGCACAAATAAGGAACAACTGATATCTCAACCACCGCCTAAACTTCCAATCCTCCAGACACCTGTGCTCCCTCATGCACTCCCTCTTCCTCGCACACCCCGCCTCGGCATCTGCAGGAGAAACAGTAGAGGGCTCTCCTTTCCTACTTCATGGCAAAATCTTGGAACGGTTGCCAATTGCACCACCTGACCTCCATCTCTCTCGTGGTATTCCGGAAGGCATGCAAGAACTGGCTGTTCAACTGAACCCACATAAATTACCAAGAACCTCAGCGCCGGATACCTTCACAGCTGACTATCCACGCTTTATAAACCTTGCTTCATTAATTGATAGAGGTGAGGAACATTTGTAATGTGAACCAAGTGATAATCTTGATTGTGTACAGGGAGCGTGAAAGGAATGGCTGTAGGATGCCAAATCTTTTCAACTACACAATAAAATGCAAATGGTTATAAATGAACTATACACATATTTCAAAACATATCAACGGTAAGAACAGCACCAAGGGGCATCTTGTTTTTTTTTTGCAATTTTGAAAGGTAATGGAAACAAAGATTTTAATAAAATCAAAATAAACCTGACACCATATTTGTGCGATGTGCGAGGGATAAATATGTGCTGAACATATTTCCATGTTATTGTTTTTGTGCATCATATATGTTTAGCAGGAATCTATAACAAAATGTCGACTACAAAAATATCTACCTACAAAAATATTGCAACAAAAATATCGATTACATTAATATCGAGATCCTATCTCTAACAAGGTAAGTACAAAAATATCGAAAAAATATATCGATATCAAAAATATAGTTTTTTTAAAAATATCTTTTTTTAATTAAAAAAAATTAATATTAACAAAATAATACTTATAAATGTAATAAACATAGTTTTATAGATATATTACATAGTATATACTTCATTAATAATAACTCTAATAAATTATTTTATTAACTTATAAATAAATGAAAATGTAATAAATTACATATAAATTTATATACATCAAATAATAATATAAATACCAATTAATAAAAATGTAAAACAAATAAAAAAATTAAATACATTTTGGATAGCGTACGGGTAAAAATTACTATTCCCACTCCAGAGAGTGCAACAGTAGGGAAAGTGTTGGATAGCGTAGGGGTAACAATTACTATTCCAGCTCCAGAGAGTGCAACAGTAGGGAAAGTGTTGGATAGCGTAGGGGTAACAATTACTATTCCCACTCCAGAGAGTGCAACAGTAGGGAAAGTGTTGGGTAGGGTAGGGGTAACAATTACTATTTCCACTCCAGAGAGTGCAACAGTAGGGAAAGAGTTAGATAGCGTAGGGGTAAAAATTACTATTCCAACTCCAGAGAGTGCAACAGTAGGGAAAGTGTTGGATATCGTAGGGGTAATAATTACTATTCCCACTCCAGAGAGTGTAACAGTAGGGAAAGTGTTGGATAGCTGAGGGGTAACAATTACTATTCCAACTCCAGAGAGTGCAACAGTAGGGAAAGTGTTGGATAGCGTAGGGGTAACAATTACTATTCCCACTCCAGAGAGTGCAACAGTAGGGAAAGTGTTGGATAGCGTAGGGGTAACAATTACTATTCCAACTCCAGAGAGTGCAACAGTAGGGAAAATGTTGGATAGCGTGTAGTGTAGTTTCTATTTTCCCAATAGGCCCTGCGCATTGGAATAACATAAACAGTAGTATGGATGTAGAAGTGTGGATCTTCCAGGTCTCCACTGACTATGCTAAACGTAATTGGGTTTGTTACCAACTAGCTCAGAGGTCACTGGAAACTTTCTTGACTGAATAGGAAGTGATCAGCTTCCCTGGTACAGACAAGAGGGGATTCAGTTTTCCAACAACCGCATAAACATGACAACTTTGCTCTTTAGAATAAGAGTCAATCTCTAGAGTCGTGTGAAACAATAGACAGTTATTTTACTCAGTCAGTTTTGTGCAGATTACTTTCACCAAAGTGCAGAGAATAGAGAGACGGGCGTTTTCAATAAAAGGTATTATTTATTGAACAGTCTTTCTTCTCATACAAGAGAAATGAATTGCCACAATTGCAAGACTTGTTACTATAAAAAGTGCGTACAGTAAAATGAGTATTGCGAAATAATACTGTAAAAGCATTGATATGGTTTCTTAGCCATACAATGGTTTAAAATGAATAAAACATATATACATTCATATATACATTTGGCTAACGTACTCAACTGGTGCTTCTAACTACGCCTAGCCCAATGTACCTGACCTAAGCCTAATACTTGGGAGGGAGTAAGTAAGTCGCAGTTTTAGTTAAGTTGGTTTTGCCAAGGTTTGCTTCAAGAATTTTCTCTAAGGGTTTAGTCAACACCATACCTCTGAAATAGAATGTTGGAGGTCTGGTATCTCCTTCCAGGACACGATATCCCAGTCACTCGCAAGAGTAGGCTGGAAACGCCGGAGCTGGATTTTCTCGGCAGGAGAAAAGACAGCGTCTCTCTCAGCGCGTCGAGAAAGAGGAGGGGCAGCGTCCGTGGGCAGCTTGCATCTGCTGGGCTCTGAAGGGGACAGCTGTTCTGCTCCTATGTGCACCACACCATCGTTCGCTGATGTCGTTGAGGCAGCGATAGCATCAGTATCAGCGTGGCAGCGTTTGCTTAAGGCAACGTTGGTAATATTTATACCTGAAAGGTGCCTGGTTTGACGTAAGTTTTTGGACATAAGACGTCAATAAAGATGTCACTAGGAAGTGATCGTCTCTTAGTGCTCATTAGAGTTCTATTACTAATCAAAACATAGCAAGCGGGGCTTTCCCAGGTTGCTGAGTTTTATCTTGTTGAAGAACTCGGAGTGTAATCTAGGAATCTTAGATAGTGGCTTCTGCTGTGTCATTTGCTCTAATGAGCTGCAGAGGAAGCTGCAGAGGAAGTGATTCTGAAATGTGGCTCTGATCGTGTTAGGCCAGAGACGAGTTTCTGAAATATTACTTTTGATCGTTTATGCCATTATAGGAGAATAAATGGATTATAGCCGTATAGGGGCATAAGGTCACAATATTGATCGGGGTCCTAGATTAGAACGCGACAAGCGTAGGGGTAACAATTACTATTCCAACTCCAAAGAGTGCAACAGTAGGGAAAGTGTTGGATAGCATAGGGGTAACAATTACTATTCCAACTCCAGAGAGTGCAACAGTAGGGAAAGATTTAGATAGCGAGGGGTAAAAATTACTATTCCAACTCCAGAGAGTGCAACAGTAGGGAAAGTGTTGGATAGCGTAGGGGTAATATTTACTATTCCCGCTCCAGAGAGTGCAACAGTAGGGAAAGTGTTGATAGCTGAGGGGTAACAATTACTATTCCCACTCCAGAGAGTGCAACAGTAGAGAAAGTATTGGATAGCGTAGGGGTAACAATTACTATTCCAACTCCAGAGAATGCAACAGTAGGGAAAGTGTTGGATAGCGTAGGGATAACAATTACTATTCCCACTCCAGAGAGTGCAACATTGGGGAAAGTGTTGGATAGCGTAGGGGTAACAATTACTATTCCAACTCCAGAGAGTGCAACAGTAGGGAAAATGTTGGATGGCATAGGGGTAACAATTACTATTCCAACTCCAAAGAGTGCAACAGTAGGGAAAGTGTTGGATAGCGTAGGGGTAACAATTACTATTCTAACTCCAGAGAGTGCAACAGTAGGGAAAGTGTTGGATAGCGTAGGGGTAACAATTTCTATTCCAACTCCAGAGAGTCCAACAGTAGGGAAAGTGTTGGATAGCGTAGGGGTAAAAATAACATACTTATAAATAAATGTATTTTTTTAAAACATAAAAAGCTTAACTATTAAATAAATATAAACCATTTACAAATACCAATACATAATTATTAACAACATGATTAGAAAAATATATTTAACTAAAAAAAAATCCATTTAATAATATTTAATTACCAATTAATAATTAATTAACAATTATATAATTAATAAAACAATTAATTAAAAAACTTTTTTATTTTATTACATTTAAATTGCTTCCCACCCTATTCTCCTATAAACCCACAATTCACTAGCATAATTATCAATTAATCAATTAATTAAAATTAATTACCAATTAATTAAAAATAATTATCAATTAATTAAAATTAATGTATAATTCCTACTAATTAATAATTAATGTAACATAATTAAATTACGTCCCACCCTACTGCCCTATAAACCCACAACCCGCTACAGAACCTATTTATCAATTAATCAGTTAATTAAAATTAATTACCAATTAATTAAAAATAATTATCAATTAATTAAAATTAATTTATAATTCCTACTAATTAATAATTAATTTAACATAATTAAATTACTTCCCACCCTATTCCCCTATAAACCCACAACCCGCTACAGTACTAAAATACAAAATTTTATTAAATTACATAAAAATAAATTAAAAACATAATAAATACATAATAATATACACAAAAATAATTTAAAAATCGATATTAGTAACATCGAAATTATTAACATCGATATTACTAACATCGATATTTAAAACTTCGATATTACTAATATCGATATTAAATCTATTGATATTACTTACCTGCTATATTATGTCCCTTCGATATTTAAACTTCGATATTATTGTATATTGATATTTAAATATCGATATTTTGTCTGCATACAATTTAGCAGTAAAACTGTAGGTCTGATGCATATGTAATGGCCATTTGAAGACGCCATGTCAAAAGAAGATGTGCTCCTTGTAAATGGCATTACCTTGCCATACCATGCTTTAGTCATATATCCGGGACAGTGTGTTCCAAAAGGCACCACTGGACACACATGGCTCTCCTCCTGAATGTGCATGGCTTATCTGCTACACTTGTCCTGTGTCATCCTTTTCTCACTATCATTCTGACTCTTGTGACGTAAAAACATTCCAGCACCGGTGCTCATATGTGCAACATTGCATCAGAGTCACCTTCTAGCATAATAATGCTATAAAGCAGTCTCTACTAATCAATGTTGAGTTTCCTAGTAATTTATGAAGGAAAGTCTTAATTTTTTTAAGACACAGAGGCAAGTATTATGCTTTCAAATCTTGCTTTTTTGAATAGCAGCAGTCAAGATAAAAGAACTACAAATCCCATGAAGCTAAGCAGAAGATAGTCAATAGGATTATAGAATATTTATCAATATTAGAAAGAAAAGCCTCAAAAGTTTTAGATTTTGCAGAACTCAGCAGCACGCCCACTGTTAGGCATACCAAAAAACAGAACAATTATCAGCCGCTCTTCCGCTACTTCATTGGCTACCCATAGAGAAACGCATACATTTCAAAGCTCTATGTATTGCTTTCAGGGCCCTCCATGGAGAAGGACCAGAATTTTTTAGGCTAAAATGTAGCTGGTACATTCCGCCCAGACAGACACCTCTGCTCAGAATCAGCTTTTAATTTGATCATTCCAAGAGCAAACAGAGTTCAGTGGGGAGGGAGAAGCTTTATAGGCAGCACCACCAGTCTTTAGAACCGTCTTCCATTATCATTAAAGGAGGAAATGGACCTTCTCACTTTCAGGAAAACACTTAAAACTTGGCTCTTTAAACTATAAAGTTTGTCAGTCTTGGCTAGCCACCTCATAGAGTCCAGCGCCTAGACACCCATAGGTAGTACCGCGTGTTTTATAAATTAATATTATATTTCATTTTATTTTTAGGATGATAAAACTTAACCCATACAATGACCAATGGTATGGCAGCTTTATGTATAATACCTAACTTGACTGTCAACAGTCGTCTTCTTGTGCGAGAGGTAAGAGGTACAGATTAAACAAAGGTAAAATTGAAAACACAATAGAAATGGCTAAAGAAAAATCTGACACATCTTGGCAAAAGTCCACAAATGCAGGCATCATCAGATTAAAGGAAGATGACGAATCCAAATGTCCAGATGTGACTAGAGCCGAAGACGACCACTTGGTAGATCCATGAAGAGATGCTGGAGCTTTAGGTAGATGCAGGTGGTTGAGCTGAAGTGGCTGTTAGGGTGACATTCCTTCATAAATTTATAGGAAAAACGACAATTTATGGCCAGACTGGAGGCTCCTATTATGCTCATTTTAAAGTATATTAATCATTACAGTAGAAGCAGTCTCAACAGGTTTACAATAGAAAGTGGGAAAAACAGAACCATTAGACCAATCAGCTGATCTCAGAATGCCCTCCAGACAGGATCCAGCCCAAAAAGCTCTATCCATCAATAGTTCTTTTTGCATTTGCCACCCCAAGTGGGACGGGTATGCTCAGACGTGAGTCCCATGCTCTCCATGCCACTGGAATCAAGCTATCCTGGCTGAAGAGGGGTGAAACCCCGAAACCGGTCCTAGGATGCTTGTTTCCAGGCCAGAGAGGACCTGGCCTGGCAGGTCAGGCTGGACTGTTCCCATTGGACTCAGGGCCAAGACAGATTTGCATATGGCTGGGTCCAAACTGGAATGGCATGGTGAGCAAAAAAACGATGGATTTAGATCCAGATTTCTGTACTGGGGTGAATGTATGACATTGTTCTGCATTCTGTCCATCATTAGTTCTTTTTGCATTCGTCACTCCAAGTGGGACGGGTATGCTCAGACGTGAGTCCCGTGCTCTCCATGCCACTGGAATCAAGCTATACTGGCTGAAGAGGGGTGAAACTCCGAAACCGGCCCTAGGATGCTTATTTCCAGGCCAGGGAGGACCTGGCCTGGCAGTTGGGGCTGGACTGTTCCCATTGGGCGCAGGATCAAGACTGATTTGCATATGGCTCCTTCCAAACTGGAATGGCATGGTGAGCAAATAAACGATGGATTTAGGCCCAGATCTCTGTACTGGGGTGAATGTATGACATTGTTCTGCATTCTGTCCATCACTAGTTCTTTTTGCAAAAAGCTTTGGAAGCAAAGGCTCCTCGGGCTGAATAGGCACCGAAAGAAGAAGTATCAATAACCACAAGGGACATAACCCACTTAATTCAATGGGCAAGAGAAGGGGAAGAAACAGGTTTGTGGGGTTTCCTGGAAGAAATGAGAAGCTGGTTATCAGAAGAGGTTCTGAAATCAACTGTATGTTGTTTATAAACTTTGAGACATTGTGCTGTACAAAGTTTGGGATGATTAAAATATGGATTAAATACGGAGGTTAAGTTAGTCTTAGTGCATTTCATAATGGTAAACAGAACACCTGTAGGAGTAAATTGCTGAGAAGTAATATTCAACGCTCTAACATCTGATAGGTTTAATGGAAATGAGGTACAACAGCATGGTAAGTTTAGCTGATAACATTTTCAGAGATAGTGCTTTATCAGGCCATGAAAATAACACATTTAAAACAACATTTACATCCCATAATGTGATGTATTTTGGAGTATGAGGATTACAAAAGTTCACTCACTTTAATAGACGAAAAACAAGCGGATGTTCTCCAACTGGTTTCTGTTGACGTAAGGATGGTTGATAGAAAAGGCAGATCTGTAAAGATTTATGGTATAATATATTTTCCCATTAGTGGCTTCTGCTACGTGAAAGTTACCAATATACACTATATTTGCTGAAAGGGGAGTGATGTTTTTTTCCCATACACCATCTTGACCAAAGAGTCCAGGCTAATCTATAAAGTCTAGGTTTTTCCTGGAGCCCAGAATTTGTTGATATATTCCATAGCTTCTGGAAAAATGAAAGCTGTAGGTTCTAATGACCTGTTATCTTCCATGCTGACAAAACCAGGGAATTGTCTAAAACCAGGTTGTGCGAATTGCCTGCAGGGTCACGAAGGAGGGAGGGAGGGAGGGAAAGGACGGAAGGAGGATGGGGAAATCCATAGACAGTTCCAGTAGAGAAGGGAACCAGGCTTGAGAATGCCAAAAGGGAACCACTTTAACAAGAGTTGCCTTTTGGTGTCTGACCTGAGCTAATTCTCTGTTTATCATGATGAAAGGCATAATTCACCAGCTGGGACCAGTCCTGTAAGAAGGCATCTTTTGCCAATGCCAAGGGATCTGGGCACCAACTGAAGAATAGAGGAAGTTGCGGATTGAGCCTGGAAACAAAAAGGTCCAAGTGGAAAGGACACAACTTTAGAAGTAAAGAATTGAAGACTGATGGATGGAGCTTCCAGTCGCTTGAATCTTGGACTCTGCCAAATCAAAAATCTAAGGTAGGGGGCCCACAATGTCTAAAAATTTGTCCTAACATGTGGACCATGCTTTGTCCATGTCTTTGCGTGGATCCTTGCTGAATTTTGAGAAAAAGGTGATCATAGAGGAGTGTATGGTAAGAGTAAGGGAGATTTTGTAGGGAAGATATGGTCTAGGGCATTGTGACTTAAGCTTGGCTGTAGTCTATTTATCATGAGGCAAACGGAGCCTAGAAGCTATCTTCTCTTTCACTTGATCTGCCGGGAACAATTCTGTGGTGTTGGGGTGGTGAATTAAACTTGGGTCAAACATAGGGGAACCCTTCGTGTCCAAAACAGTAACGGCTGCAAATGGATCCTTAGAAGGAAACAAAAGCTTGACTTTTTTGTGAGGAGGACCTGGAAGAGAATGAGTATGACCAATTTCATGGTCATGTTCAGAATAAAATCTTTGCTAGCATTAGCGCCAAGAATTTTCAATTCTACTAAGGACACGGAGGCGAGGATTATTGCTTCTCTTTCTTTACTGTCAAACACAGCAGCCAATGAAAAAACGTTTTTGTAACAAATATAAACTAAATTTCCCATGGTGCTCTTTCCACCAATCATGTCCCATCAGACCTTATAAGAGTCACCATCTCCTTCCCATGAGCCTCTTTCTTTGCTCGAGTCCAAGTGCAAACATTAATTCAAAAATCCACCGATGTATCCTCCAACATGGAAGAACTTTAACCAAGAACTGCGACTTTGTCCAACCTCTTCAACCAGAAGAACGATTATTCTGCTTTCTTTTCTGAACCTGGAATAAATGAAACAGATAAACTAGTAATCTCTGTTGAATAGAGTACAACTAACTTCGGATGGGTACTTGTTGTAAGACAACTTGAAATACAACCAGGTGGGATAATCCTTGCCTTTGTGTCCTTAATGGAATTGAAAATTCTTGGCGCAAATGCTAGCAATTTTTGTATTCTATTACAGGACAGGAGGCTTCAGATTATTGCTCCTTTGATGCTTTTCAAACACCACAGTAGTTATATCACCTACCGGTTTATAATAAAACTAGCAGCCCGTCCCGACGTTGTCCGGGTATGAATTGCTGCCGGCCAGTAGTATATTGTTTTGTAGGATTTCGTTTTGATAGCATTTCTTATCTGTGACAGGCCTGTGAAACGCTCCGATTCACAGTGCTCTGCTGATGCACTTAAGAGTGCGCGTTCAGTAGTGTGTAAACTCGAGTTTCCCTACTTTATTTTTCCTTGCAATATTATGTAGCGCGAACTCGACGACATGGCATGAGCACAATTTACATTACAGAAGAACATGTTCATTTGTGGTAGGCACGGGGAGACAAAGCGATTCACAGGATGTTGAGCTGATGCCGAGATTCGAACGTAGCTCCCCAGCTCTAAAGTTCGCAATTCTAGAACATGTGGCGGGAGGTGTGTCTAAAAGTGTATGTCGGTGCTGGCCATCAATGAGAGAGACCTGTGCATTTTTCAAATGGGTGGTGAAACGTATGTTGCTGGAGATGTGGGCCGCCGTGCCACCAATGTACTTACCGGGGGAGGGTAAACACCCATTATTCCGCAACTTTCTTTCCGCATACCATCACTCCGCATACTTTCATTACGAAAGTACCATGACTCCGCAATGCCATTATAACGCATGGCATTACATTTTATATGCTTTCACCACGCATACATTTACAACAAAATTCGTTGTAAATGCATGAATGGTAAAAGCATGTTTTTTTTTAATGTTTAGATAAGGTAAGTATGGGTATAGGGGTATATGTTTTGGGGTACTGAGGTGTATGTTTTGGGGTGTTTGGGTATTTTAAGGGTTCAGATATAGTTTTGGGTTATGGGGTACAGGGGTAGTTTTAGGGTTTAGGGATAGGTATGGGTTTTGGGGTACAGGGGTCTTTTTAGGGTTCAGCGCTAGGTTTGGGTTTTGGGGTATAGGGGTATTTTTAGGGTTCTGGGGTAGGTTTGGGTTTTGGGGTACAGGGTATTTTTAGGGTTCAGGGCTAGGTTTGGGTTTTGAAGTACAGGGGTATTTTAGGGTTCAGGGCTAGGTTTGGGTTTTGGGGTACAGGGTATTTTTAGGGTTCAGGGCTAGGTTTGGGTTTTGAAGTACAGGGGTATTTTAGGGTTCAAGGGTAGGTTTGTGTTTTGAGTATAGGGTTATTTTTAGGGTTCAGGGCTAGGTTTGGGTTTTGGGGTATAGGGGTATTTTTAGGGTTCAGGGGTAGGTTTGGCTTTTGGGGTACAGGGGTATTTTAAGGGTTCAGGGCTAGGTTTGGGGTACAGGAGTATTTTAGGGTTCAGGGGTAGGTTTGGGATTTGGGGTACAGTGGTTTTTTAGGTTTCAGGGCTAGGTTTGGGTTTTGGGGTACAGGGGTATTTTTAGGGTTCAGGGGTAGGTTTTGGTTTTGAGGTACAGGGGTATTTATAGGGTTCATGGCTAGGTTTGGGTTTTGGGGTACAGGGGTATTTTTTAGTGTTTAGGGATAGGTTTGGGTTTTGGGGTACAGGGTAAATTTATAGGTTTAAGATGGGTTAGTGTTTAAGGGTGTTGGGGTATTTTAAGGAGTAAGGGTGGGTTATGATTATGAGGTCCAGGGGTATTTAAAGGGAGCAGGGTGGGATTAGCACACGATATGAGACATGGCATGAAGGGTGGAACGTACCACACGCCCCCAGCGCTTGTCACGCCAACGCAGACACGCCCACAAGGGACTACTTTGCTGGCACGGTTCTTTTACCTTTTAAATGTATATGGTGGGCGTCTGCATAGCCTATGTCCTTCTGCTGCAACTGCCCTTTCCAACGCTGTATTGGGTGTTGTGATTGGTGCTGTGGTTCCTGAGATTACCCGCCTCAAAGGTTTGGGCTCTCTCTTTATTATATTAGTATGGATTGCTTAAACATAGACGTGAATGACCAATCCTCAGATTTCATAATGTCTTGAATAGTTGAACCCAACATAAAGTTTTGGAAGCTATAGCGCCACGTACAGAATGTCCTCCAAACACCTGGGTAGCAATATCAGCTTCTTTCATAACAGACTTTAACCGTCTGGCTATTGTAGCTGCAGATATCGGCTTGAACGGTTTTGCAAAGCGATAAATATTTGTGTTGAAACCTCGCAAGGACCATATACATTCTTCATACGCTTTAAGGCATTGCACTACGCACAGCTTATCATTGTTGGGGAAAGCATTATACTCAATGCTACGTGACAAGGTTTTTGTCCTGCTAGTAATGGTAAAAGGATCTTGTTCCAGAGTGAATACTTTATCTGTAATTTACAGAGCTTCCACGTCTGAAGAACATCTGCAGGCAGATAAACACAAAAGCACAGCTAATTTAGCTGAAAGCTGCTTTCTGGATAATAAAGCATTACCTGCCCATTTGTCAAAAAGATTTATGACCAGTGATAGATTCCACAAACATAAATATTTCGGTTTTGGAGGATTAGCCACTCTAATTCCCTTAAGCAACTTACACACCACGGAATGCTTACCTATTGGTTTTCCGTTCACTTGTGTATGTCCTGCGGATATGGCTGATCTAAAATTATTTACTAATTGATATGCTGATCCTTCTGAGGCTTTATCGGACAGGAAATTTACAATATGGGATAACTCTGCCCCCACTGGATCCACGTGCCGTTCCACGCAGCAACGTACCCAGCATTTCCAAACTGAGGAATATCTCTTCCGTGTGGAGGGGGCCCGGGTTCGCCTAATGAATCTGGAAGCCTTGTCCGAAATTCCTGGCATTTCCCATTGTTGCCGGAAAGCAGCATGCCATCAGGGACAACTGCCCTGATGCCACCATCTGGTGCAGTTCTTCGTGAGGG
This sequence comes from Lissotriton vulgaris, assembly GCF_964263255.1. Lineage (NCBI taxonomy): Eukaryota > Metazoa > Chordata > Amphibia > Caudata > Salamandridae > Lissotriton > Lissotriton vulgaris. The sequence goes on along the minus strand of NC_141685.1, from coordinate 468,428,000 downwards.
CTCAGGAGTATCATCTGAGACCAAGGGAGCATCCTGGGGAAGTCGCAACTCATCTCCAATAATATCGAGAACCAGGACTGTGACATCCACAGGGGGGTTACCAAAATCACCTCCGCTTGCTGTTGGGCTATCTGAGTCAACACTCTGGGGTTTAGGATGAAAGGGGGAAAAGCATAATTCAGATTTGTTGACCAATTCTGGGAGAAGGCGTCTGTCGCTCTCGCTAATGGGCCCGGCCTCCAGCTGATGAACGTCTGCAGGTGCCGGTTCAGTCTGGATGCAAAGAGATCTGTCTTGCAAGGACCCCACACTGTCTGTAGCCATTGGAACATTTGAGGTTGGAGTTTCCAGTCGCTGTAATACTTTAGATACCTGGAATTCCAATCTGCATCAGTGTTCGACTGTCCCAGAATGTATTCTGCTATCACTGATATCTGTTGATTCAGGCAATAGTGCCAGAATCTTTTGTTATTTCCACTAGCAGAGACAACCTCGTACCTCCCAACTTGTTGATATATCTCACTGCCAAGATTTTGTCCATCCTGAGAAGGATGCAACAAGACACCTGTTTGGGGAAGAGCGTTTGTATCACAAATGACACTGCTAACAACTCCAGCCAATTCATGTGGAAGGAGAGTTCTCGAAGAGACCCTCTTCCTCCTGTGGAGATATCTCCGCAGCGTGCTCCCCAGCCCCAAAAGCTGGCGTCTGATTCTATAAGAACTTCAGGCTGAGAGCCGAAGATGGCTTTGCCGTTCCATGTCTCTATGTGGCCTAACCACCATTGCATCTCTTCCCTCACTTCTTGTGTCAGAGGGACCAGATCCGTATAAGACGGTCATATGTGTTGACTTTTTAGTCTCTGAAAGGCCCGGTAGTGTAGAGGGCACAGAAAAATAGCCTGTATTGAGGATGCCAGTAACCCCACTATTCTGACAATTGTCCTGAGAGAGACCATCTGTTTGGATGACACTGATGTGAGCTCTTCCTATGATAAAACCTTGGAAGTCCATCGTCTGGGAGGGCCATGAGGCCGATTTGGATTTGTTGATTACAAATCCCAAATTTCTCAGAAGGGACATTGTCTTCTTTAAAGGAAGATTAAAGGAAGATTGGCTAGGGATAGAGTCTGAGTCATGATAAGTATATTGTCTTAGTACACTATCATGCAAATGTCCTGTTCCCGGACGTGAGCTATCACCGACTTCATTACCTTGGTGAAACACCATGGAGCAGAGGAAAGCCCAAAAGGAAGGGCCAAGTATTCCAACCACTGGTTCCTCCATTGAAACTGTAGGAAGCGCCGATGAGGGGGAAATAAAAGGAATCGTCAGGGAAGCGTCATTTTGGTCCAGCCGGACCATCCAATCTTCCTATTTTAATAGATCTGCTAATAGATGGATACCCTCAATCGTGAAATGTTTGTAAACCATAAATTGATTGATTTCTTTCAGATTTAAAACCAATCTGTGACCACCACCTTTCTTCTGCACCATGAAGTCATAGCTGCAGAAACCGCGAGCCTCGCTGCCATAATAAGCAATCACGCTCTTCTGCAGTAATTCTTCTATTTCTGCGTCTATAAAAGCACATTCTTGTTGGGAAAAACTGAGCTGTCTCAGATATCTGTCCTGGAACGGGGTTTGGTAGAATTCTAGGTGAAAACCCTGAATATTCTGTATAACCCATGCATCCTGTGACAACACTCTCCAATTGTGTATGAAGGACTGGGTACGACCCCCCCAAGGGTAAATGAGATAATTCTGTTACTCTTACATGTAGGGTTTTGAGCTTGAAATCCTGCTCTGTGGCCACCTCTGTTGAATCGACGTTTATTGTACATTTGTCATGTAGGGTAAAAGGTTCCGCTTCTGGTAGAGTCCCAGCCACCTCTACTGCGTCGATAGTCTCCTCTGGGAGGACCTTTGTAGTACCGGCGGCCTGGCGAGCATCCTCCGCCTCGCCCGGCCCTGTTAAGAAGGCCAGCCTGAAACACTTGTTTGATTCCTGACTGAGCCTTGTTTAGCGACGTAAAAGTACCTACATACTTTGAAACATCCTTCACAAATCTTTCACCAAAGAGGCTGCCCTCTGCAAGGGGAACTGGTTTGGCCGAGGTAAATTCTGTCATATTTGAGTCTATCCTCATTAACAGCGATTTGCATCTCTCCGTAGAGATGGCGCAATTTGCGTTCCCTAGGAGGCATATTGCCCTCCAAAATGTCTGAGTCCACTGGATTGGCTGATTCCTTTGCCACAAGGGCCATCTCTAGGATCTTGGCCAAGGATCCTGCCACATCTAGAAGTTTGTCCTGGCAGCCCTGCCAGGCACGGTCACTACCCTTTTTGGGGTCCTTCGTGAACTTCTTGAGTAAGGTCAATAAACTAGCATCAATATCGGGTGTCTCTACCACCTTGTCTGGGATATGCGGCCGAGGAACTCGGAACGCAACCTGTTGCGCACCTCCTTATCAAAGCCTTTCTAAGGTTGTCATGTAAATAGTCTGCCACTTCAGGGGCCGGAGCCCAATGGGATGACCGGGGATGAACGATGTCTGTAGGGTTAAAGGTGAAAGGGGTGTTGGGATTTTGAGGGCGTCATATTGGGCACTATAATGACTCCTTTTCTAGACCTCTTCTTAGGGGAAGTCTCCTTGTCAGTAGTGTCCGTGTCGTATCTACATACACTTTCTGTTTGCGTTTTACTTTTCCATCTTCAGTGGCCAATGGTGTGGAATAACCATTTTCCTCTGCATTCACCTATGGTAAATTAGCTAATGCGAACTAGGTGGATTAGGCACGGCGCACAACGTTGTATACCAGAATTGGTTGAATGTAAGCTAAGGAAGGTAAGTAGGAGAAAGTAATCAAATTGAAGGTGCTCCTACAGGTGACGTAACTGTTCAGGTGCGTCCTAGAGGATTGAGGGATTGAGTGCGCTACAGAGGTGTAGGCGCATCCCTGTGGTGGGCACACTTGTGTGGTTCTGTGTGTGGAAAACAACACAGTAGATTCCAAATAAAGTTCAAATGAAGTTCCAAGAGTTTGAAGTATCAAAGTTTCAAGGTTTATTTGATATTTTCCATTAGGATGTGTTTCATATTTACTTCATATGAGTCGTCAGACAATCGATTTTAGCAACATCAAAAGACTGAGAAAGCTCCAATGCATTTCGGACTGAAAGTCCTTTCTCAAGGAGCGCTGCAACAAAGAATATACAAGAGATACGAATCAATATAAGAGTTTAAACAACAGCGCAACAAATGCTACATTGGTGTCTTAGTGAGTCGACCTCATGCACCCTCAAAAAAGGATGAAAAGACAAATCTAACGTGGCTATCCATTTCAATGAGGCCAATCACAATGTGGCCCAACTCAAGTACATGGTCCTTGAAATGGTCCCTAAAATTGAAGGGAGAGACAACAATAAAACTCTTCTGCAAAGAGAAACAGCATGGATGTATAGATTGCAATCGCAGAAGCCTTTTGGTCTTAATGACCGGACTGAACTGAGCTGCTACTTTATTTGGAATCTACTGTGTTGTTTTCCACACACAGAACCACACAAGTGTGCCCACCACAGGGATGCGCCTACACCTCTGTAGCGCACTCAACCCCTCAATCCTCTAGGACGCACCTGAACAGTTACATCACCTGTAGGAGCACCTTCAATTTGATTACTTTCTCCTACTTACCTTCCTTAGCTTACATTCAACCAATTCTGGTATACAACGTTGTGCGCCGTGCCTAATCCACCTAGTTCACTTTTACCCACACTGTTCTCGTGGCTGGCAGCACGCACCCCCCCAACATGCAATACGAAGAAATCTCCAAATCGACGGAAGCTCGAGCCGAAACCTTAGCATTTGACACCGACGCAACAGAGAGAATATACGCACTTATCAATGAAGACCTAACTCAGACCACCACCAGCAGAACGAAAGAACAGTGCATCAAGCAACTTCTGTATCTATCAAGGCGCCGCATCAATCAAAAACTTCACGCCAACACTCTAATCAAGTACCACAAGGTACTCCGCATTCCCCGTGGCCTACGGATCGCCCTGAACCATCCCTATGTAAGAACTCCAAAGCGTTCATAGAGAGATGGAACGCCATCCTCAACAAGTGTAGTCTGGACCTAATACTATTAATAGTTGAGGAATTATCAGGTATCCTGACTGAACTAACGCATGAAATCACCACCATTGAGAATGAGTTAAAGGAATTAATCACCCCTGAAGAGCTGACCACAACACTCGAAGATATTAATGTGCAATTAGATAAACATGCAAAAGAAATCAATGAGCGTAAGATACGCAAATTTCGTCGGGACACCTTGGATTACAAATTAGGAGAGGTGTATACGTGGGCGGATGTCTACGCCCAACGTCGCAGGAATAAACCATTCAACCCTAACACCGACACCTCATCCTCTGGGAGTGATAGCACCAACCGTCCACCCAAGAGAACCCCAGCAGGAGCATCAACATCTACCGCTCCACTTAGTGAAACACCCTTGACTCACAACATCGATTTAACCATCACTGAGCCTTTTTTAGAGGCAGGCCCAGACAAAACCGCAGACCCAGACGGGGCAAAAGGGCAGGAAAAAGACAACGAAGGTACCCAACAACCCTTGAAGGTCAAACAGAAGACCAGGAAGAATCGCTAGTAATTAACATCTCGGATGTCCACCTCACTAGCCACGAAACAAGAATTCTCCAAAAGGGCATGTCATTCGTCCCTACAAGCGACACAAACCTACTTGAACTAGACGTGAGCACTTTTAAGCTCACAAGAAAACTAAGACTGAAACACTTTTTTGCAAACATTCTAGATCCTCCTACAGACCCAAAACCTGACCAACTCATGGGTTTACGACCTTCCAGCACTTTTATGCCCTCCATCAGTCATAAAAGCATCGACACTTTTGAGACCCTTGTGAAACAGGATATGTTCAAAATCAACTTCCGCAAGAAGACTCGCAAGAACATCACCAATAAAGACATGGATACCCTAAAAAACATTGCTAGGAATCCTTCTATCAAATGTCTGAAAGCAGACAAGGGGGGTGCCCTTGTCATCCTCAACACGCAACTGTACAACCAGAGACCGACAGAACATGTCACTGATCCAAATGTCTACTTACCATTAGATGGTAATCCAACCAACGAGTACAGAATGGAACTATCTAAAATTATCGACAGAGCTGCAGCTGATGGAGTTATTGATGACAGAACAAAAAAATACCTGACTGTAGAACATCCCAGGAGCCCCTCTATCACCATGCTGCCCAAAATACATAAGAATCTGATGGATCCTCCGTTTCGCCCAATTGTTTCTACCAGAGGCTCGATTCATGAACCTACTGGTAAATTCATAGATCGATACCTGCAACCCATGGTCTCAAGTCTACAAAGCTACATTAAAGACACTGCAGAGTTCTTGAACAAACTCTGAACCATACAAGTCCTTGAAAATGAGAAATTAATCTTATGCACAGCTGATGTGAAAAGCTTATACACCTCCATCCCTTATGAAGGAGGAATAAACGCTGTGGAACATGCCTTACTCCAATCTGACATTAGCGATTCTTTGAAACCCTTCATTCTCGAACTTATGATATACACTCTTTACCATAGCTATTTCAAATATGAAGAGAAATGGTACCTACAAATGTCCGGAATGGCTATGGGCAATTGTGCGGCTCCCACTTACGCTAATCTATACATGGGCAATTTTGAACTCAATCATATTCACAAAGACAGGAATTGGATGGATAACCTTAAACTTTACGTACGTTACATTGACGATCTGTTTTTCATTTGGAAGGACTCTCAAGAGAGCTTAGAACTTGCCCTAACAGATCTCAACACTAAAGATGACCGCATAGAATTTACTTGTAACATCAACCATCAGGAGATAGCATTCCTAGACGTCCTCATTAAAATAACCTCTCAGGGAATTCAGACAGACTTATTCCGTAAACCCACGGACCGCAATAATGCTCTACTTTTCAGCAGCTTCCACCAAAATTCCTTAATAAGACACCTGCCTTACAGCCAGATGTTAAGAATAACCCGCATCGTCTCTGACCCAGACATCAGAACTAATCAAATCCAATCTATGGCGTCAAGATTCCGCAGTAGAGGTAACCCAGATGCTATTCTCAAGGAGGCCATTGACCGAACTTCTGTTACCTCCCGGTCAGAAGCTCTACGGAGCATTTCCAGAACAAATAATCAGAGAATGGTACTTGTCTCTAGATACTCTACTTCAAGTAAAAGCTACAAAAACATTATATTGAAACACTGGCGCATCCTATCATCCGAACCAGATTTTGGGGACCTCTTCAAGGATCCCCCAATTTTTGCCTATACCCGACCAATGAATTTCAAAGAAATCCTATTAAAGAGCACAACCATCTCCGCCTCAGTTCAACACACTGGTACCCGTCCTTGCCACCATTGCAACAACTGCAATAACATAATTAAAGGAAACAACCTCAATCATCCCATGAGAGGGTTCAACATTAAATTAAATGTGGACGCGACATGCGACTCTTCTAACCTGATCTACCTCCTCAAGTGCCCGTGTGGCAAAACCTACGTGGGCAAGACCAGCAGGAAAATTAAGACTCGGTTGAACGAACACAAGTCTAATATACGGACTAAAAACACCAAATCTAACGTGCCTATCCATTTCAATGAGGCCAATCACAATGTGGCCCAACTCAAGTATATGGTCCTTGAAATGGTCCCTAAAATTGAAGGGAGAGACAACAATAAAACTCTTCTGCAAAGAGAAACAGCATGGATGTATAGATTGCAATCGCAGAAGCCTTTTGGTCTTAATGACCGGACTGAACTGAGCTGCTATTTATGACGCCGACAGTGGGCGCTTATTGATGCATTATAATTCTGTTTTGCTGATTGTCTTTTCACTTCTGTCCTTTCATATTTGTTCCACACATTCTCTTTCCGTTTCACCTTGTTCTACCTCGTCTTTTTTCCCCTCTCTAAGATGGCCGCATCATTTCACTCTCCCCAGTAGTCCTTCTTTTATTCCCACCACCCTCTCACTTTCTCCCAAAACTCCGCATTCACTCCGCGGAGTTTCTTGCACCTGGAACCCGATTCTCAGACTCCCGTTCACCCGTCAGACCAAGTAAGTCTCTACCCAACCCCTCCGCACGGACAGTTTCCCTCCTTCCCTCCGTATCTTCGGCTAACGCATGACTGCCATTCTCTTGTTTCTCAGGACCACACCGATCATTGGAGATGATTACGTAAGTCTCGCCCCCGGTCGAGCAGTTTGTACTACCCTCACACACCCCGTTTCAGAGCCTTTCACCCATCTCACTTCCCCTGTTTCCACGGCACATCACCTTTCACTTGTATCTTCGGCTTCAACTCTCCCTGCATCCCCCATTTTACCGATCCTCGTTAAACCTTTTTTTTTACACTTCTTTTTCGACTTGACTACATCTTGATCACCCTTCAAACACCGGTGGGATTTTTCTAACTGTCTTCATCCTTTTTTGAGGGTGCATGAGGTCGACTCACTAAGACACCAATGTAGCATTTGTTGCACTGTTGTTTAAACTCTTATATTGATTCGTATCTCTTGTATATTCTTTGTTGCAGTGCTCCTTGAGAAAGGACTTTCAGTCCGAAATGCATTGGAGCTTTCTCAGTCTTTTGATGTTGCTAAAATCGATTGTCTGACGACTCATATGAAGTAAATATGAAACACATCCTAATGGAAAATATCAAATAAACCTTGAAACTTTGATACTTCAAACTCTTGGAACTTTATTTGAACTTTATTTGGAATCTACTGTGTTGTTTTCCACACACAGAACCACACAATTGTGCCCACCACAGGGATGCTCCTACACCTCTGTAGCGCATTTAACCCCTCAAATTAGCGAATGCACCTGCATGGGACCATGACCCCAACTTCGACATACTTTTGCCTGCAGGGGCATTATTGTGGGGATCAAAGGGGTTTTGGAACCTGTGGCGCTTCGCAACGATTTCCAACTGCTTGGTAATAGGTTTCAGCACTGCTGCCAAGGCTTGCTGCACATTGTTAGGGACCGTCCTTTCAATCGCCCTGTTGACAGGCTGCTGGAGGGAGGCATCCAGGGTATCAACAATATTGTCTTCTAAGACAGTCTCCTGCTGTCTATCATAGTAGGGTTATCCTCCTCCTCATATCTAACCCACTCTTCCATTGCATCACTTATCTTACTCTCCAATATTATAATATAAAGTTAATGCAAATTAGTTTATTGGAGGAGTCAGGGGGGAGCCAACCCACTTGCACACAATATGAAAATCAAAACAGAGTACCTAGCTCCTCAGCAAAGCTGTAATAATTAATTGTTCCAGCCCAGTTTCGGCATAGTGAGCCAAATTTAAGTATGGAGGCGCTTCTGCACACTCCTTGGGCCAACTGCTGTTACAGCCGGTCAGGCATCTTTCTTACCTGCTGCTCGCTTTCGGAGCCTTGGGACAAGCGAGGGGATGCGCGCGAAGTGCGTAACCCAAATCCGCCCAAAAGTAGCCCAATTGGGCTACGCTTGTCAACCAACAGAAGGCTCAGCAGTGAACGTCTGGGCCAATGAGGGGACAGTGCGAGGACAGCGAGGACAGCTCATACGGACAGCGCGAGGGGAGCGCCGCCAATCAGGCAAGAAAAAATGCTTACTGTGGTGCGGTACAAACTTCAGAAAGCAGAATCCACAAAATGCATAACCTGCCCGAAATGGGCTCAAACACTCGCGCCAGCAAACACGAACGCCTCACAAAAAAGGTAACAGCTTAAGAACAACGCGATATTGTAACATGCACATAAACAGTTAGCTCGTTCCAACAAGCGCGCGTGCGCCTATAAGAAACAGCTGACAAAATTCAAGGCAATTAATAGCATCAGAGAGTAAAATCATGAAAGGTGCACTTATCTCTGCCATGAGCAGCCATGAAAGAGGCTCATTGGAAGGAGACGGTGACTCTTATAGGGTCTGATGGGATATGACTGGTGGAAAGAGCACCAAGGGAAATGTAGCTTATGTTTGTTATGAAAGCGTTCTTTCATTGGCTGCTGTGTTTGACAGTAAAGAAAGAGAAGCAATAATCTAACGCCTCGGGTCCTATAATAGAATCTATTTTACCTATGTTGTCATTCATCCCATTAATGTGGGAAATTAGAATAGGAGACAACACTGACTGCATTTGCCTTGGCTTTGCTTTACATTTAGATGTGGTCAGTGTAACCTTATTATTCATGCTTTTATTATTGTTCCCCTCCTTGGAAGGAGGCCTGGGAGGAACTACGTCCTCTGTCGAGCATGAGGGAGCCTCACTGTTCACCAGTGCAATATTAACTTTGGACGTGGGTCTGTGAACAGATGGCATAGGATAGATAACCCATAGCTTTGCGCTTTCTACTTTCCCCCGCAGAATGGGCCAAAATTGTCTTTGACATAAGGTTAATGACCACATTTTCTATATTTGTGGTCACTTTCTCCGTTGAGTCTGCAACAGCCTGTTCCACAGAAGACTGTATAACTTACTCAAATTATTGTTCATAATGGTCTGTTCCTCATCCTCATGGTGTAATAGAGGACATCTATTAATTTCCGCGGCCAAATCCAAATAGTTACTTGAATCTCGCAAAAAGGGGGTTAATATATTGTGAAAGCCAGGTCCCTGTGGTGGTCGAGCAAAAGGGAGTGTGTGAACTGAAAGCCAAGACCAGCCGTGTGAGCACTGAAGAGGCTAACCAGTCGGGAATGAACCTCTGTCTCAAGGATGAGAAAGATCGGCTCAGAAGCTGCTAGATGGAGAAAAGACACAGCGGGCCTCACCAGAGCAGTTACACACAAACCGCAAAGCCAGCAGGGGAGAACAGTGCTGCAGGAGGCAATTAATGCTGACAAGCCAACAAAACCGTCAACGCAACTCCAACTGCACCACCAAAATGGCGTGCGTGGTCCAAGATGTGGTGTGCGCGAGGAGAGCAGCACGCGTGAGTGGAATGCAGCAACGTGCCGACTGGAAATGTAAACGGAAGAAACACCAGCGCAAAAAAGACCACAGTAAATATAATTACCAGAAAGGCACTGAATCAATAATTATCAAAATAAACAGTTATTTGGAAATGAAGCAACAAAGTATAATACTTATCATGACTGCAGGCAGCAAGGCCTGGTAGTGTTCAATACCAGGCCTTATACACTTGTTACACATAGTTTGCAGGCTTTATACCAGCACAGCACACATACCGGATTAACACTGAGTAATTTAGTGAACTGAGTGCAGCACCCCTCCAGATTCATTTCTTATCATACTGCAACCACAGGGTGCTAGCACCATTTGAAAAATGTTGTTTGATTCAATAGCGGCCATCACAGACAACAGAGCCAACACAAAGGCATACACAACTGAAGATGCGAATCAAATATATAAACTCATTAAGGAATCCAAAACTTTTGATGCACAAGGAGAATCCGTGACACAACAACTGAAGCAACTCGAATACCTGACCAGACGTGAGGCGACAGTTTCATTCTTTTCCGGTTCGTTTAACCCTGAGCACTTGTCGAGACTGATGTTAACCACCTAAGGCTCGCAGGCTCTTGAAAATATGGCACTATAGAAAAGATTTTAACGCAGATAGTCATACAGGTCACTCAATTTCATTCAGTTTCATTGGAATTCACAATTCCAGCGCACTTGCGACCCCTGACGAAGGGGCTTCCGCCCCGAAATGCATTGGGTGTTGATGAATTGTTTTGATTTGAGTTGTATGAACTACGTATTTTATTGGCATTTTTTGTGAAAGTAGAGCGTTTTTGTTCTCAATAATGGAAATTTCAAAATGAATGAAACAATGATTCTGTTTATTGTTTGTAAAAATTAAAAGAATGTACTAACGTTAAATTGAATTTGAGTAGTGCGTACTGGTGTCCTGGTAGTGTTCAATACCAGGCCTTATACACTTGTTACACATAGTTTGCAGGCTTTATACCAGCACAGCACACATACCGGATTAACACTGAGTAATTTAGTGAACTGAGTGCAGCACCCCTCCAGATTCATAACAATGTTAACGACATAAGTCAACAAAACGTTAAATATAGTAGTTTGGCGAGAACGTTCAAAGTAAGCTCTTCTAAACGCAGTTCAAAACAATCCAACACAAAACATAACAAACGGGTGGACAAGCACACAAGGACTACCGTTCTGTGCAGACTTAGCATTTAGAGTAGAACCTTGGGGTGCTTTTATAGGTCTCGGACCGAAGGCTGCGCTTGCGCAGTCTGGGGTCTTGAATCCGCCCCTCTTCTCCATTGGCTGGCTTCCTAAACGGAGGCCAGCCATTGGAGGAGAGGGGCGTCACTCCGTTCAAGCACCGTCTTTTTCGGAATTGGGGGCGTATTTTTTCCAGTTTTCTCGACGTGACGTCATCTGTCACTCAACAGCAAAAACCATGACCCAGAATGCGAAAATGTCGGCGCTTTTCGGACGCCATTTCTGCCCGACCGCCGCCGCAAGAAGTCGAAAAGCTGCTGAGTCCTCAGGTGTGCTTGCTATCCTGTCCCCCATCGTTGATCGTGCTTGCTGTCCTGCCCCCCCCTCGTTACTCGTGCTTGCTGTCCTGGCCCCCCCCTCGTTGCTCGTGCTTGCTGTCCTGCCCCCCCTCATTGCTCGTGCTTGCTGTCCTCCCCCCTCGTTGCTTGTGCTTGCTGCCCTGCCCCTCGTTGCTTGTGCTTGCTCCCCTGCCCACTTGTTTCTCGTGCTTGCTGTCCTGCCCCCCTCATTGCTTGTGCTTGCTGTCCTGCCCTCTTGTTGCTTGTGCTTGCTCCCCTGCCTCCCCTTGTTGCTTGTGCTTGCTGTCCTGCCCCCCTCGTTGCTTGTGCTTGCTGTCCTGCCCCCCTCGTTGCTTGTGCTTGCTCTACTGCCCCCCCTTGCTTGTGCTTGCTGTCTTGCCCCCTCGTTGCTTGTGCTTGCTGTCCTGCCCCCTCGTTGCTTGTGCTTGCTGTCCTGCCCCCTCGTTGCTCGTGCCTGCTGTCCTGCCCCCCCCTCGTTGCTCGTGCTTGCTGTCCTGCCCCCCGCTTGTGCTTTTGCTTGCTGTCTTGCCCCCTTGTTGCTTGTGCTTGATGTCCTACCCCCTCATTGCTCGTGCTTGCTCTCCTGCCCCCCCTCGTTGCTTGTGCTTGCTGTCCTGCCCCTCCTCGTTGCTTGTGCTTGCTGTCCTGCCCCCTCATTGCTCGTGCTTGCTGTCCTGCCCCCCCCTCGTTGCTCGTGCTTGCTGTCCTGCCCCCCGCTTGTGCTTGCTGTCTTGCCCCCTCGTTGCTTGTGCTTGCTGTCCTGCCCCCTTGTTGCTTGTGCGTGCTCTCCTGCCCCCTCGTTGCTTGTGCTTGCTGTCCTGCCCCCCTCGTTGCTTGTGCTTGCTGTCCTGCCCCCCTCATTGCTTGTGCTTGCTCCCCTGCCCCCGGTTGCTTGTGCTTGCTGTCTTGCCCCCTTGTTGCTTGTGCTTGCTGTCCTGCCCCCTCATTGCTTGTGCTTGCTGTCCTACCCCCTAGTTGCTCGTGCTTGCTGCCCTGCCCCCCCTCGTTGCTCGTGCTTGCTGTCCTGCCCCCCTCGTTGCTTGTGCTTGCTCCACTGCCCCCCCTTGCTTGTGCTTGCTGTCTTGCCCCCTCGTTGCTTGTGCTTGCTGTCCTGCCCCCTCGTTGCTTGTGCTTGCTGTCCTGCCCCCTCGTTGCTCGTGCCTGCTGTCCTGCCCCCCCCTCGTTGCTCGTGCTTGCTGTCCTGCCCCCCTCGTTGCTTGTGCGTGCTCTCCTGCCCCCTCGTTGCTTGTGTTTGCTGTCCTGCCCCCCTCGTTGCTTGTGCTTGCTGTCCTGCCCCCCTCGTTGCTTGTGCTTGCTCCACTGCCCCCCCTTGCTTGTGCTTGCTGTCTTGCCCCCTCGTTGCTTGTGCTTGCTGTCCTGCCCCCTCGTTGCTTGTGCTTGCTGTCCTGCCCCCTCGTTGCTCGTGCCTGCTGTCCTGCCCCCCCCTCGTTGCTCGTGCTTGCTGTCCTGCCCCCCGCTTGTGCTTTTGCTTGCTGTCTTGCCCCCTCGTTGCTTGTGCTTGATGTCCTACCCCCTCATTGCTCGTGCTTGCTCTCCTGCCCCCCCTCGTTGCTTGTGCTTGCTGTCCTGCCCCTCCTCGTTGCTTGTGCTTGCTGTCCTGCCCCCTCATTGCTCGTGCTTGCTGTCCTGCCCCCCCCTCGTTGCTCGTGCTTGCTGTCCTGCCCCCCGCTTGTGCTTGCTGTCTTGCCCCCTCGTTGCTTGTGCTTGCTGTCCTGCCCCCTTGTTGCTTGTGCGTGCTCTCCTGCCCCCTCGTTGCTTGTGCTTGCTGTCCTGCCCCCCTCGTTGCTTGTGCTTGCTGTCCTGCCCCCCTCATTGCTTGTGCTTGCTCCCCTGCCCCCGGTTGCTTGTGCTTGCTGTCTTGCCCCCTTGTTGCTTGTGCTTGCTGTCCTGCCCCCTCATTGCTTGTGCTTGCTGTCCTACCCCCTAGTTGCTCGTGCTTGCTGCCCTGCCCCCCCTCGTTGCTCGTGCTTGCTGTCCTGCCCCCCGCTCGTGGCTTGTGCTTGCTGTCTTGCCCCCTCGTTGCTTGTGCTTTTGTCCTGCCCCCTCGTTGCTCGTGCTTGCTCTCCTACCCTCCCTCGTTGCTTGTGCTTTTGTCCTGCCCCCTCGTTGCTCGTGCTTGCTCTCCTACCCCCCTCGTTGCTTGTGCTTGCTGTCCTGCCCCCCCTCGTTACTTGTGCTTGCTGTCCTGCCCCTCCTCGTTGCTTGTGCTTGCTGTCCTGCCCCCTTGTTGCTTGTGCTTGCTGTCCTGCCCCCCCCTCGTTGCTAGTGCTTGCTGTCCTGCCCCCCGCTTGTGCTTGCTGTCTTGCCCCCTCGTTGCTTGTGCTTGCTGTCCTGCCCCCTTGTTGCTTGTGCGTGCTCTCCTGCCCCCTCCTTGCTTGTGCTTGCTGTCCTGCCCCCCTCGTTGCTTGTGCTTGCTGTCCTGCCCCCCTCATTGCTTGTGCTTGCTCCCCTGCCCCCGGTTGCTTGTGCTTGCTGTCTTGCCCCCTTGTTGCTTGTGCTTGCTGTCCTGCCCCCTCATTGCTTGTGCTTGCTGTCCTACCCCCTAGTTGCTCGTGCTTGCTGCCCTGCCCCCCCTCGTTGCTCGTGCTTGCTGTCCTGCCCCACGCTTGTGGCTTGTGCTTGCTGTCTTGCCCCCTCGTTGCTTGTGCTTTTGTCCTGCCCCCTCGTTGCTCGTGCTTGCTCTCCTACCCTCCCTCATTGCTTGTGCTTGCTGTCCTGCCCTCCCCCTCATTACTTGTGCTTGCTGTCCTGCCCCCCCTCGTTGCTTATGCTTGCTCCCCTGCCCCCCTTGCTTGTGCTTGCTGTTTTGCCCCCTCGTTGCTTGTGCTTGCTGTCCTGCCCCCTCGTTGCTTGTGCTTGCTGTCCTGCCCCCTCGTTGCTCGTGCCTGCTGTCCTGCCCCCCCTCGTTGCTCGTGCTTGCTGTCCTGCCCCCCGCTTGTGCTTTTGCTTGCTGTCTTGCCCCCTCGTTGCTTGTGCTTGATGTCCTACCCCCTCATTGCTCGTGCTTGCTCTCCTGCCCCCCCTCGTTGCTTGTGCTTGCTGTCCTGCCCCCCTCATTACTTGTGCTTGCTGTCCTGCCCCTCCTCGGTGCTTGTGCTTGCTGTCCTTCCCCCTCGTTGCTCGTGCTTGCTGTCCTGCCCCCCCCTCGTTGCTCGTGCTTGCTGTCCTGCCCCCCGCTTGTGCTTGCTGTCTTGCCCCCTCGTTGCTTGTGCTTGCTGTCCTGCCCCCTTGTTGCTTGTGCGTGCTCTCCTGCCCCCTCGTTGCTTGTGCTTGCTGTCCTACCCCCCTCGTTGCTTGTGCTTGCTGTCCTGCCCCCCTCATTGCTTGTGCTTGCTCCCCTGCCCCCGGTTGCTTGTGCTTGCTGTCTTGCCCCCTTGTTGCTTGTGCTTGCTGTCCTGCCCCCTCATTGCTTGTGCTTGCTGTCCTACCCCCTAGTTGCTCGTGCTTGCTGCCCTGCCGCCCCTCGTTGCTCGTGCTTGCTGTCCTGCCCCCCGCTCGTGGCTTGTGCTTGCTGTCTTGCCCCCTCGTTGCTTGTGCTTTTGTCCTGCCCCCTCGTTGCTCGTGCTTGCTCTCCTACCCTCCCTCGTTGCTTGTGCTTGCTGTCCTGCCCTCCCCCTCATTACTTGTGCTTGCTGTCCTGCCCCCCCTCGTTGCTTGTGCTTGCTGTCCTGCAACCCCTTGTTGCTCGTGCTTGCTGTCCTGCCCCCCCCCTTGTTGCTTGTGCTTGCTGTCCTGCCCCCTCGTTGCTTGTGCTTGCTGTCCTGCCCGCCCTCGTTGCTTGTGCTTGCTGTCCTGCCCCCTTGTTGCTTGTGCTTGCTGTCATGCCCCCTCGTTGCTCGTGCTTGCTCTTCTGCCCCTCGTTGCTTGTGCTTGCTGTCCTGCCCCCTTGTTGTTTGTGCCTGCTGTCCTGCCCCCCTTGTTGCTTGTGCTTGCTGTCCTGCCCCCTCGTTGCTCGTGCTTGCTGTCCTGCCCCCCCCTCATTGCTTGTGCTTGCTGTCCTGCCCCCCCTCGTTGCTTGTCCTTGCTCTCCTACCCCCCCCTTGCTGGTTGTGCTTGCTCTCCTGCCCCCCCTCCTTGCTTGTGCTTGCTGTTCTGCCCCCTCGTGCTTGCTGTCCTGCTGCCTCATTGCTTGTGCTTGCTGTCCTGCCCCCTCATTGCTTGTGCTTGCTGTCCTGCCCCCTTGTTGCTTGCGCTTGCTTCCCTGCGCCCTCATTGGTTGTGCTTGCTCTCCTGCCCCCTCGTTGCTCGTGCTTGCTGTCCTGCCCCCCCCTCGTTGCTCGTGCTTGCTGTCCTGCCCCCGCTTGTGCTTGCTGTCTTGCCCCCTCGTTGCTTGTGCTTGCTGTCCTGCCCCCTCGTTGCTTGTGCGTGCTCTCCTGCCCCCTTGTTGCTTGTGCTTGCTGTCCTGCCCCCCCTCGTTGCTTGTGCTTGCTGTCCTGCCCCCCTCATTGCTTGTGCTTGCTCTTATGCCCCCGGTTGCTTGTGCTTGCTGTCTTGCCCCCTTGCTGCTTGTGCTTGCTGTCCTGCCCCCTCATTGCTTATGCTTGCTGTCCTACCCCCTAGTTGCTCTTGCTTGCTGCCCTGCCCCCCCTCGTTGCTCGTGCTTGCTGTCCTGCCCCCCGCTCGTGGCTTGTGCTTGCTGTTTTGCCCCCTCGTTGCTTGTGCTTTTGTCCTGCCCCCTCGTTGCTCGTGCTTGCTCTCCTACCCTCCCTCGTTGCTTGTGCTTGCTGTCCTGTCCTCCCCCTCATTACTTGTGCCTGCTGTCCTGCCCCCCCTCGTTGTTTGTGATTGCTGTCCTGCAACCCCTCGTTGCTCGTGCTTGCTGTCCTGCCCCCCCTTGTTGCTTGTGCTTGCTGTCCTGCCCCCTCGTTGCTTTTGCTTGCTGTCCTGCCCGCCCTCGTTGCTTGTGCTTGCTGTCCTGCCCCCCCCTCGTTGCTTGTGCTTGCTGTCCTGCCCCCTCGTTGCTTGTGCTTGCTGTCATGCTCCCTCGTTGCTCGTGCTTGCTCTTCTGCCCCTCGTTGCTTGTGCTTGCTGTCCTGCCCCCTTGTTGTTTGTGCCTGCTGTCCTGCCCCCCTCGTTGCTTGTGCTTTCTGTCCTGCCCCCTCGTTGCTCGTGCTTGCTGTCCTGCCCCCCCCTCATTTCTTGTGCTTGCTGTCCTGCCCCCCCTCGTTGCTTGTGCTTGCTCTCCTGCCCCCCCTCGCTGGTTGTGCTTGCTCTCCTGCCCCCCCTCCTTGCTTGTGCTTGCTGTTCTGCCCCCTCGTGCTTGCTGTCCTGCTGCCTCATTGCTTGTGCTTGTGCTTGCTGTCCTGCCCCCTCGTTGCTTGTGCTTGCTGTCCTGCCCCCTTGTTGCTTGCGCTTGCTTCCCTGCGCCCTCATTGGTTGTGCTTGCTATCCTGCCCCCCTCATTGCTTGTGCTTGCTGTCCTGCCCCCTCGTTGCTTGTGCTTGCTGTCCTGCCCCCCTCATTACTTGTGCTTGCTCTCCTGCCCCCCCACCCTCGTGCTTGAATTTGCTGTCCTGCCCCCCCTCGTTGCTTGTGCTTGCTGTCCTGCCACCCCCTTGTTGCGTGTGCTTGCTGTCCTGCAACCCCTCGTTGCTCGTGCTTGCTGTCCTGCCCCCTTGTTGCTTGCGCTTGCTTCCCTGCCCCCTCATTGGTTGTGCTTGCTCTCCTGCCCCCCCTCGTTGCTCGTGCTTGCTTCCCTGCCCCCTCATTGGTTGTGCTTGCTCTCCTGCCCCCCCTCGTTGCTTGTGCTTGCTGTCCTGCCCCCTTGTTGCTTGTGCCTGCTGTCCTGCCCCCCTCATTGCTTGTGCTTGCTCTCCTGCCCCCCTCGTTGCTTGTGCTTGCTGTCCTGCCCCCTCGTTCGTTGTGCTCGCTCTCCTGCCCTGCTATTGGCATTGTAAATGACAATGCCATTTATTTATGTTTTTTTTTTAAAAAAAACATTAATAAAAATAATGTCATGAGCAATGCCAATAGCTCTAACTTTAAGAATGCCGAGACCATTGCATTGTAAATGCTTGTTCTAAGTTTACAATTAATTCCTTGACGAAATCACGTTTACTGGCAGGAGGGAGATAACGAACCTAAACCTGTATGGCATCAAAGGTAGAAGGTGCACAATGGATAACCACTGTAAACCCAGACACGCCTGGTCAATGAAACTGATAACGACAACAATGGAAGTTAAAAAGTTGCAATTGATATGAAGCGATCCTCTTAGACAGCCGTCCTTGTCTGCGGCACATAAACACTAATAATTAACTCTTTCTTGTCTTAATATCAGCAGATGAAACCCTTCGTAAATGCCTTTTTGAAAAAGTAAGTGATCATATAGATATTTAAAAATTACAAGAAAAACGTACACATTTTTAAAGTAACTCATATGCGTTAAACACTACAACCATCCACTTCCTAAGTGACGTTTTATTATTCCTCTTTATAGCCACGATGTACCATGATATATTGTTAACATTTTCTATTTGAAAAAAATAGACTGTGCATATTTTCGAAAGCACGACAATAGCTGAAACCTTTTCAAGCAACTGGGAAACGCGACCTTGGCATGGTTATTGTATTACATCCCTATGTAGCCGACTGTAAAGTATCCCGCTGAAAATGTTTCCTTCGAGATATGGCCGATACATGCATACACCGTAGAGTGGACGAGGATTTGGGTGGACTGCAGTCTGCCGAGCTTGAACTGCGTGGCAGGGTACCCTCCCTCTCTCCTCCCACAGCAGTCATTGCGCATGCGCGACTCTCAGTGCATTCCTGAGGCCATGGCGGAAGTTCGCAGACGTCAGCATGAGCTGGTTAAAGGCGAAGACGCCGCCAAATCCTCTGCATACAGGGATGAGGGTTTGGGGATGGCGGCCGAAACGGTAACCTTATTTCTGAAGCTCTTCGCAGCCGCTTTCTACGGCATTAGTTCTTTCCTGATCGTTGTGGTGAACAAGAGCGTGCTGACCAGCTACAGGTGAGGCTCGCGCCACGGATGTTGCACAATTAGGAGTGCAGCCAGGCAGCACTGTACTTTGAGCTCCTATTGGGAAAGTTGAGAGCCTGCAGCAATAGAGCATCATGTGTTGCTTGCCTGGAAGCATGCCAGTCTGCAACCCGAGCATCATTGCCGACAGCACAGTGCCATTCCTTGTTCTAGGCTATGATGAATGACCAACTCTGGGAGCTGTTATACCTCAGCTGAAGAAGTGGAGTGACGCCCAGGGCATTACTCCGGGGAATAGAATTCTTTCAGCTCACTGATTCCGACCCAGCCCGTCTGCGCGCATTATGTGCATGGATCTAGAAGCAATTTCATTTTTAATTTTGGCAAAAGTAGATTTTTGCATTTCAAGTACAATTGTACTCCGGCCAGTGAGAGATTACAACGTGGTGTATTAGGGTTTTAGGCACTTTAACACAAGTGTTCTTTCTGTATGCCTCTTTCATGTACTGACGTTTCCATAAATACCTCTTTTCAGCTGAACGTATAGAGCAGTCGTACTTTTTTCTCCGAGTTCAGCTGACTTAATGAAGTATTTTTAGATCCACTGTAGTCTGAAATTTTCTGAGGATCTTTCATGGTTTCTGTGAGCATTCAGAGTCTTGGGACTAAATTTTAACCTGCCTTTGCGTTCTACTCGTGTATCTCCTAACCTACAAATTGAAATACGTTTTTATTCTTAAAATCATCTTTAACTCTCATTTAATTTGTAAATTCATCCGAAGACTTTGACACTAATTAAACAAAAGTTATCTTTTAACAATGGATGCTCCTACTTGTTGCACGGAATGTTGGATTGCTCGTTTTCTTGTACCTTATCTGTGTTTTGGAAGTTAACCACCTCGTTTAGCGTAGAAACAGATGGTTAATTTACTTAACGAGGACATGGAATGCTTTCAAGTCTATAAGCAGTCTCTTTATTTCTATGTAATTTTTTTGAATGTGTGCACCACGGAAAATTTCAGCTGTTTTTGGCTACAGTCAGTGGCATCTTTAAAGGTGATTATTATTTATAGGGCAAACCAAGTGCCGGGGGCACCAACAACTGAAAATTGTGAATATTGTGTGCACATGAGAAATAAATATATTTCTTCTCGCAAACAAAAGCACATATAGGGCCAGATGTATCAAAGGGTTTTGCCCATTCTGTGTCTATGGGGAAATGTGTTGATACATATGGCCCATAGTCATTTAAACTTTTTAAGCAGACTATGAAAAACTTCCTGAGGTATGTGGAAGGGCTAGTGGTCTTCCGATTGTCTCGTCCACCGCACATTTTCTTCTGCAGTCTCTCGATCAGGCACTTGGCTCTTTTTTTTTTCTTCAGATTTCTTTCTCAATCTCTACATTTGCATAACTCACATCTGATCTCTCTCTCCTATTTGGCACACACTTTCACTCTCTCCTGCATACATGTCCTTGCAGCTCCTTCCCCACGCACAATTTACCACCTCATCTGTAAGTACTGTCTCTTTTTTAACTTTCGCTGTGTCAATATTTCGACAAATGCATACATTATTCACACCCTTTTGCATAGCATCACATTTACAATTGGCACACATGACTATTGCGCTATGCACTCTGTAGAGGAGCCAATGATTGGATGAGCATTTATTTTGAACCCCTTTATGACCCACTGACGTGCATTGTGAGAAGTTTACACAGAGAAGTCACACAAACCTCTAGAAACAACTCCTTTTACAGCGCACTATACTCGAAAAACATGTTACATGAAAATCCTAGAGAAAGGCATCCTGGAAAAATCAAATACTCTTTAAGGGAATTCAAGAGAAAATAAAATGTTTAATGCAAACTAGAAGAACATCGCTTTACCCAGGTTGAGAGGACAGTGTATGTTTTTGCGTGCCAAAGCTTTCACTTGGAATCCAGCACAAGGGAGTTGGGGGGGCAGGGCAATTACAGCTGGGGCACTGGCACCACCCAGACCCCACCCACCCCTCCCAGTGAGGAGGCAATAGACTCAGTCATTATTTATAAATATAAGCATTACTCACAAAAAAAAAATCTATTTGTTTGGAAAGTAGTGAAGATGCTTCACACCTGTTTGTGGAAGACTCTTTTTTTCAGAGCAGAGACATCGGGCTGAGAAGAAACTGCCCCGCTTTGCTTTCAGTAGCAAATTATATTTTTTGGGGCTGGGGTCAACACCTAGTAATTGACGCGACTGCAGGTGTATGAAGGACAGAAGCTTATGAGCAACACTAGTAAACGTGTGTATTTATGTGTGTGTGTATGTATGTATGTAATGGCGCTCCGCTCGTGTTGGCGTGTAGATCTCCAGAAGTACAACGGTTACTTCCTTTGTACTTCGGAGATCTACACGCCAACACGAGAGGAGCGCCATTAACAGGTCGAGAGGCCCAAAATTGAAAAAGTGGGACCAGTTCTTAAATTAACACAAGAACCGCGTTTATTACAAATTGACGCCTTATTCTCGACGGCTCCAGCAACACGTGAGAGCATATGAGTGTATTATTATGCTGTAATGACAAACAAGAAAATATAAAGAAATTATACTATAAGAAACCTAAGAATGTTGTGATTAGCTCAGCAATGAAAGACTATAAGGGATCCATCGATACCTTTAAGATATTGTGATAAAGAAACATTTTGGTCCTGAAGAAAGTGCTAATATCAACTGTACACCGAAACGCCGCGTCAACTGTTTTTAATTGTTTCTTAATGACTGTTTTTAAGATTTGTCTCCTAAAAGAGATATCAGCTGTATAGAAATTAGATTGTAACCCTCAGGGAGGCATTTTTATTTTTTATGTAAAGAATACATTGTTTTAACTTAATATCCTTATCTACGCATTGTTGATTAATCTTGCAACACTTTTGTGACTTTTTTTAAACTACAACATTGTGTGTCCCCCTCAACTTAGAGACTGATCTTTACAATTGTGTTTTTCCTAGAAGTATGTGTTTGGGGTAGTCTTTGATATAGTAAGACAACCCAACAGGGTCTGTCCTTTTGTCTTGCCTACTGACTCCCTCCCTGAATAATAAATAAGGGCACCTTCCTATACTTTTCCTGCTGCTAGTGGTTGGTACATGTCTACACTGATTGGTGGGTGTATCTGGTGTTTCTATGGGATTAGGGTTATTGTCCTCATTGGTTGGGTATTTGAGGGTACTGATTGGTTTCTGGGTCTGTGATTCAATCATTGTAGGTGTGGGGCTAGGGTTAGGCTTTCTATTGGAAGTAGGGACTAGGGCTTCCTATGTTATTGGTTGTTGGGAGTAGGGTGGGACTAGGGCTAGGGTTAGACCTTTAATTGGAAGTAGCGATTAGGGCTTCTGGTGTGATTGGTTGCTGGACTAGGTGTGGGACTTGGAGTAGGGTTAGGCTTTCTTTTGGAAGTAGGTGTAGGAAGGTACATCCTGACTATGGTTGCCCCCAACTTTTTGCCCTGTGTTTTAGCTGGTTTTGGACATAGTCGACCTGGGACCCTGCCAATCAGGACCCCAGGCCTACTGCTCTCTCTTTAAAATGGATTCCATGTACCCTAGGTACATTTCCAATTGGTACTGGGCCACCCTATCAGACCCTGTAACTCAGGGCATGGGTGTACCCAGGGCTGCCAGGGGCTGCAGCATGTATTATGCCACCCCTGGCTGGCCTCCTAAATTTGACACAACTGGCTGCATGACAGCTGGGGCAAAGTCGTGTAATCACCCTTTGCTGTAGGTGTAGTATACCTATACCTAACCCAAAAATGGACACACAGATTCCTATCAGTCACTCCTATGGCAGGCCTTGACAATCCTGAAGGCAGAGTGCTTGGAATCGTGTGAGATGGTGCTCTGGCATGAGCTGAGCCTGTCTGCAGCTTGCGGAATCAAGTCCTAATAGCTGTTCCATGATATCGCATACCATATACTCTTAAGTGCATTATAATCCTCGCGGTTAAATGCTAACTTTGGTATTGCTTTATCAAAACATGTCGAGTAAGGTGTCATACGAATTGGAATACTAACCCCTCGCCAATTCTGGCGACGGGGTTAGCATTCCACCCTTCTAGAGGGACACGACATGTATGTAACTGTGAACCCCGGTTAAAGTTAACTGAAGCCTCAGCTCCACAAAATGGATGCTGCCACCACAGACACGAGTCTGATCTCCTGCTGCTGGGAGTCCTTCCAGCGAGGGAGGCCTGGACAAAGGGTTTCCTGTCCGGGGCGGTGCTAGCACCGTCCCAGACATGGTTTTGTGTATCCTGGGTAGGCAGGGCTTTTCAGGAAGGTGACTGCTGAGTGGCACCCCGGTGCTCACTACGCATAGGCCGGTCTGAACCAGTTCCAGGGGCACACCAGCCCCTGGCCTTGGGAAGTCCGGCATGGCAGAGGGGTGTAACCACCCCCCACCTACTCCCACCCATAGGCAGGACCTAGTCACCGGGTCAGCCCCCTTTTTTAGTATAAAGATGGGAGCGGGCCCCCTGTTAAAATTAGATCATCTTTGGAATCAAGACACGACTTTCTGCGAAAGGACTTCACGATTTCTTCATCAAGATTCTCCCTTGTGACTAAGGAGTAGTCACCCTGCATCCGCAGGCACCATCCTAAAGAACACTGCGGTCTGCTGCAAGTCCTTCATCACGAATCCGACGACCCAGCTCGACGAGACCCGGCTTCCCTGGCACCTCTGACCTCTACTCACCTCTACAGCCAAGCTGAGAACCGTGAGTGCGACGAGACCTCGAGGGAACGACGATCGCCAAGACTGCACGACATCTTTACTGCAAGCCCACCGTGTCCTCCACGGGTGAGTGCTTTGGGGTCCGAGAAGCCCCGACCCTGCGCAGCTCCAGCACCCAAGGTCAGCCTCCCTGCATCTCCACGATCTGCGTGGGGCCCTTCTGCTGTTTGCTGTGCACCGCGTTGTTTGGCTACTAGCCGGCTGGCTTGTGGCCTTCTGAACGACGCCCGACGACATCACTGCTGCTGGTCTGGTTGCTCCAGACTGGCCCTTGCTTCCTTCTTGAAGAGAGGCACCCCGGACCCTCCTGGTCCACTCCAGACGCCATTTTAGGTCCACCGCGTGGGCTTGAATTTGCCAAGGCTTTGTTGCCCAATCCTGGGTCCAGCGACGCCGACAGCTTCTATCTTCGTGGGACAGCTCGATCCTCCTTCCTGGTCGCCGACAACGCCTCCTGGTCCGTGAGATCTCCGAGCTCAGCGTCACCCACACGCCTTGTTGAGGTGGCTACCATCCGGTGCCCTCCTGGTGCCCACTGACTACTGGCTAGTAGTCTCAAACTTGGTCCCCTCTGCTTTCAGGTGTCATCTTCCATCGATCCAGGCTTGGATCCACCGAACTTTCTTCACTGGTCGCCTGCCAGCAACTTCTTTCTTCCAGGCTCCTGGTCCGTCAACGAGGATTCCCGACGTCTTTTGAGTCCTATGCAGCTGCAGCCCCTGGGCTAGGTAACTTCGGCATTTCGGTGCCCCAGCATAGCCTCACTATCCAAGGGTCAGAATCTACTTTCGTTTTCTCCCTACCAGGTCGGGTTCGCCCGAGAACACTAACTTTGCAATTCCTAGCTACCATAGACTTTGTCCCGCATCTCGCGTGAGAGTGCACACACTGCACCCGAGTCCCCTGGGTCTCCTAGAAGTAATCAAACGATTCTATAGTCAAGTCCTAGCGATTCCAAAGCCTATTAGTACTGTAATTACCTGCTAGTAATTTCGCATTCCACTTTTCAAGTATATGGTTTTCCGTGCCCCTCGGGCATTTGTATATACTGTGCTAACTTAAGTATTTTTGTAAGAGTTTTGGTTTGTGCTTAGTACCCTGTCCTCATAAAGAGTACAGGGCTGTTGTGATTCTTAATAAATAACTGTTTATTTTCATAACACTTGTGTGGTGTCCTTTCACTTGGTGTTCAAGGGGTATATGTGGTATAACAGCTGGCTTAACACGCCCTCTCGAGTCTTTAGCCTTAGACTGCTCGTATCCACGCTACTAGGATAGCTGGTCTATAAGGTTGACTTACAACCAATCATCAATAAGGGTTGCTGGACTGATACATAGTGTTCACTAGAATAGTGACCACTGCATATCAGGCCACCTTCTCACAGTAGGGACTAGGGCTACCTGTGCCATTGGTTGCATGGACTTGTTTTGGGACTACTGGTAGGGCTAGAGCCTTTATTGGACGTAGAGGTCGGGTTTTTTAACTGATTGGGTGCTTGGACTAGGGCTAAGATTGGCTGTAAGGTCTGGTCTCCTATTGGTTCTAGATTTTAGGGCTAGTGTTGTGATTGGATAGTGTTAGGGCTAGGGTTCCCATTGGCTGAAGGGGTCACCTGATTACTAGGGCTATAAAAAAAGGCCAGGCTTAGGGCATCTCAGCCCAGGCGTCGAGGCTAAGGGCGGAGAGGACAAGGGCAGTTTCCTGTTTGAGCCTGTTTGAGACTGGTTGGGACTAGGGCCAGAGATACTGCCCAATATACATACCTCCTTTATGTATCTATATAATTTCAATGTACTCATGGATCAATATACTTATCACTTTCTTCTAATTTAAAACTTCCAATGCACTTCCCTATTTCTCAGCCTATACTTCGCTCAATATATCTTCTAGCCCAACCTTCTGACTCATCTCAAACTTCTTTCTAGCACTCTTTCCAGTGCACTACCCTATCTCTCATCCTATACATCTATCAATATATCCTCTACATGCACTCTCATTTATCCCAAACCCCATACCACTACTATGATCCCCAAAATAACCCTTTCTAGAGACTCCCCTACACTACCCCTCATTGTATCATCTGACACCTCTTTTATTACACCAATCTCCCAAAACAAACCTTTCTAAACTCTTCACTCTTTTCTACCCCTCCCGAACCCTTCTCAGTCCAAATAACTGACTAACCTATCCACCACTAAAATTACTTTCATGCTTCATCATACTAATTCAACACTAATCCTGATGGGTTCCAGAGTAGCGTGCTACTTGCGCTTCAAAACCCCCTCAGGGGTAACGAGCGCTATATAAATACAAACCTCTTTCCCTTAAATATCCTGCCACCTACCCTTCTCTACCCAAATAACTGAATAACATATCCACTACTCAAATTACTTCATATTTTACTATACTAATTTTCAACACAAATCCTTTATGGGTTCCGGAGTGGCGTGCTACTCGCCAGAAAGCGCTTCAACATCCATCAGTGGTAACTAGTGCTATATGAATGCAAACCTTCCTTCCCTTTTATCCCTCCACTATCCTTCTCACTCCTAATAACTGACTAATATCCACCACTGAAATTACTTTTGAATTTCACCATACTAATTCTTTATGGGCTTCCGTAGCAGCGTGCTTCAACACCCCATCAGGGGTAACAAGCGCTATATAAATACTAACCTTGTTTTCCTCCTCTATCCTTCTGCTATCATTCCAAATCCAAATAACGGGCTAACCTATACACCAGTTAAAATGTACTTGCATGTTTCACTATACTAATTCAACACTAATCCTCTATGGGTCCCGGAGTAGTGTGCTACTCGCCAAAAAAGCGCTTCGACGCCTCGTCAGGGGTAGTAAGCGCTATATAAATCCAATTACAATACAATACTTCACAGTCTATCAATCCGAACACAAACACCGACATTCCTCTTTCACCTTTCAGAACATACTTCAGAAATTATTTATTGTGTTCAGGTGGAGGCAGTACTGCAAGAACACCAGGCTCCTGTAATTAAATAGAAAAAGACTTAACGAAAGCAGTAAACTGCAACAAAAATAGAGCATTGGAAATGCAATAGGTTTCTCGTTTTTTGAGCTATAGCAATTGGTAATGTGCTTTACCTACAAGGAAGGAGGGCGGTAGCCGTATAAAGACACTGAGGTAAGGGCCTTATGACTGGAACGCAAGTGAGAGGAGTGGAGAAGGGAGGAGTAGGGAGAAAGACTGGTGTAGAGGGTCAGAAAAAAGTGGGTGAACCGCTACTGGACAGTTCCTCATAGGTGCTGGCCAAAATGGAGTTCGTATCCTAACAAATTAAAGTTTTTTGACGGGCAGGAGGGCTGGGATAAAGTTTGCTCGTCTGCCCTTGAAAAGCCTTGGGTGTGCAACATATATAAATATACAACTATTCTTATCTACCCACTCCCCGCCTTAGTTAAGGTCGCGCAAACCTTCTGCATTGTGCAAACAGAAGCCCTGCGCAAAGTTGTCGTGTAAAACAGTTACAACGTATACTACTCAATGTTTGCATGTAATAAATCACAATTATTTGCAACAACGTTGTGCATATTGTCAGTTGGCTAATATCTAAAGCAGTCTGTAAATGGCTATTACATTAAAATATGCTGTTCCCTTACCTGAAGGTGCATTACTGCAACTGCTGAAACATTGCCCTGATCACTACTCCTCTGAGTGTACTTTCCCTGCTACACAGGAGAGCTTTTTGTAGCTACCAGAAGCTCGTGAGCCGCTCTTGCACACCCCTGTTATAAACAGTTATATAGAAACTGTCGTTATAACATGGTTCTTTTCTAGTTTTTCCCTTTTGTTTTCTTTTTAGGTTTATCCTTATTTTTTTGTGCACTGTGGGTCAATGTATATTGATGTTATGATATACGATTCCAGTCTGAATTTTGCATGTAAACGGCTAGGTCTTTCTACCCACAATTTGTATTACATGTTTTATTTTATTGAAAGTAAACAAAATATCTTAAAAAGTGAAATATTAGGACCAGCCTTAAACATAATTCAGGCTGCTTTTGGAAATGGCCTTTCCCTTACTCAAACTGATGGAGTCAGCCTATGATCATTCTGCTCTGGCTGAACTCTGTACTACCCAATTAACACATCAAGCGAAATGGTATCTAAATAAGTAATGTTTCCCCAGCAGCGTAATATTGCACCTCAACATACCATTATAGAATTATGAAAAATGTGCCAATCAAAGTTTTGGAAGTTCCATTATGCATAAAACATTGTTTTTTAAAGTGGTTTTCATGCAAAGATAATAGCCTGTACGACACCTAATTGACCCAAATTGGGATTTTTAACATCTCTGATAACAAGATGACTTTCTAAATGTGAACTATTCCATGAACTTCCAAAACAGGCTATGCTGAGGGCTGAGCTGGACTCACAAAATATTTACCTTGTATAAGCATAACAAAACCTATATTGGCTCTTGAAAGACGCGTAACTAATTAGAAAAAGTTGAAAATGTGTACTCCTTGAAGCTCTGTCATAATGAGCTGTGCTCGGCATTAAGACAGATGGGGGTCATGCGTATTCTGGTTTTCCTTTTATATCGCCAACAGAACGAGCTGGGGCACCAGCAACGACCAGTGCTCATCTATTTGGGCAGCAGAAAGTTTAGGCAGTAGCCGAACCCTTTAAAAACTTGCCTGATCGGGGAAGGTTTGCAAAGGAGAATCGTATAACAAAGCTACACTCTATTGAAAAGGAAAACGAGGGCATTGAGGAGAGGAGTGGATGGAGCTTTGTAGGTACACTAATAGCTGGACAGGCGCTGTGCGTCTGAAGCGAGGCAGAAACAAAGTGTGAAAAACATCTATGGCAATGAAGGAAGGAGCGCGTGGAACTTCGTAGGTACACTGACTGTGGGGCAGGCAAGGGGTGTGCAAAGCTTAGTTGATGGGTTTTGGCGCACCGAAAGCACGTTCAGGCAGAAACCAACAAAAACAGCAGCGTGAGCGCCCCTGCTCGTTCCAGCGGAAATACTCCATGGGAGTTAACCAGCAAGGAAAGGTGGGACATGCACCAACTATCGGCCATTAGCACACATCCATTTTTAAATGACACGCACAAAAGCCAATCCAAAGCAAAGGAGGAGTCAGACCCCACAAAGCACCTCCAACAGTTCGCCTGACCGCACAAGCGCTATTTAAGCTCGACCTAAAAAAGGGCTAGAAACAGAGGAGCCGACAATTGAATAAATGGTGATCAAGAATGAGTTGATGTGTATCTTTTGAGGGGGTGTCGCTTGCATAATTTGCTGTAGCCTTATTACATAAAATTACAACAAGATTACATAGAATTGTTCAAGGAGCGAAAACCAGCATTTAACTATATTTTCTTAACACAAAAAGGACCAGAGAATGCATTTTTTGTGCTAACTAAATAGCACTAAATGCAACAGAACATAAACAGCAGCCGCCACTCACTAAATTAGTTGTTCTTGCAGTGGTATTTTTGTGCTAAATTATTCATAATTATGCAAACCGGTGTAATTGTGTAATTTTTAGTACTTTTGCATCAAGAGTAATGTGAAATTCCCAAAATTATTCTGTTGTAGTTAACATTTCTCTCAGGCCTAATGAAGAGCATACTTTAAAAGTGAACAGGCCAGGGACCTTAGCCATCTTTCCATATGTAAAATTCGATGCTGGTAAAACATTTTATAAAGGAAAAGTAATTGCAAGGGTTGTATTGATAACCATGACAGTGCTGCTGCTTAAAGTGTGTCTTTAATTACTATGTATTTCTTTTTTTAATGGTTTGAGTTGTGAAGCTGCTCAGCAGTCTGGATAAGTGCTTCCAAATTACACATTGAAAGTTTTTTATTGTGCTTAGTAGTAAGACAGCACCCTGTTCTTGCTTCTACTAATGGTAAAGAATCAATAGCATTGCCCGGCAGGCTAGTCCAGAGTCAGCTGCCCAGAAGTGCAAGTTTTTGTTTGGAAACAGTGTTTTTCTGATTCATCATCCCATGCAGTTATAATGGGCTTTGCATGCTAAGATGAACACTGGTGTTTGAGGCAGTCCAATGCATGCTGTTTTTTTAAAAAACTTCTAGACCTGTCTAGATTTCACAAAATGCAGCTCATAGCCTTGGTTTATGCTTCCTTTACAGATTTCCTTCCTCACTATGTGTTGGACTAGGCCAGGTACGTTTTGAATTAAAGTTTTTATTTTTTTTGTTTTATTGTCCCGTGCCCTTGTTAACCAACTCTAGAGCGGTAGGTAAATCCGTCAAATTTTCTATTCTTTCCCCGTAGATGGCAGCTACTGTGACTGTGCTCTGGGTGGCAAAGATTTTCCGCTTAATACACTTTCCAGACTTTGATAGGAGTATCCCTAAGAAGGTAAATCTATGGTTTATGATATTTGAAGTCCGCATTTCACAATTACTCATTTAACTTCATGCTAATGACATGATAGGTGCATGCTGGGTTAGTACCACTTTTCCTGCACTTGCTCAGTGATTCTGTTTCCGAACGTTGTACTGTTTTAGGGCTGGGTGATTTGCACACAGGTTTCTGTGACGTACTTGTAGTTCTTCAATTCAGCAAGCACTGCAGTGGCTGTGATCTCCATAAGCAATGGTGCATTTATGTCTCAGACGACTTGCTCATTGGCTGTTGATTCTAGAAGTTCCTATACTGAGTATTGTAAGTGAGCACAACAGTGCACAGCTTGTTGTGCCTATTGAATGTGCTATTTTATTTGTCAAATTACCCGTTCTGTAGAATGTCTACAAAAAGAATTGGTGTGTGCAAGTTGCAAATGCTGCTTTCCATGTACATGCTTGCTTTTATATGTTTACATTAAATGTTTCAGTTATTCCTTTTTAGGTCGCATCTACAAAATTGGTTGGAAAGCCTAATTTGTACAATTCCAGTATTCGGAGCGAGCACTGGGTCAACCCATTGGTTATCACTTGGTTGGCTTTCTCCCTCTCATTTGCTTGTTTGCTTATTCAATAGTTTTCCTTTCTCTTCTTGTGTTTCTCTCACCCCTCTAGCATAGCTATTTTATTCTGAGTAAATATTTGAATTCTTCCACTGCTTCCGAGCAGGAAAAGCCTTTTTTTCCAGCACTCCATGCGAGTGCATATTTTTTCAGTCTCTCCCTTTTTTGTGCTTATTTTTTTTATCCCCCTTTTGTGCTTATTTTTTTTCTCCCCTCATGGCACATTCTTATGCATGCACATGATTCAGAAACATGGAAAAGCTCATAAAAATGTAGCCCATGTTTAATGAAAAATAGCAGCCCAGTAAAATATTTCAAGTTCCAGCAGACCAGCACTGTCTGATAAGTTGGGCCATGTGATGCTAAATTCTATACAATTACTACTGTTTCATACACTTTTTTCACAAACAAAGAGCAGAGAAAAGGCCTCGTGATTAAACAGAAACTCTAACCGGGCACTAATGAGCAGGTGTTGGGCTCTTGTTGTGGTATGAATGCGAGAAGACCTTGAGGAGGAGATGACAAAAGGCTGACTTCTCTAATTTTGAAGTTCCACCTTCGTTCTGCCAACTTAAGAACATGGCTATGCTGGTTTGAACAATTAGGCTAAATGTGCAGTGTACAACATGGAATAGCCAGATGGCAGTGTATTTAAAATACATGTAAATGTGCAATAATGCAAAGACTCTGGTGTGCTTTAAGTATCTATGAAAGCACATTCACAATGGTTAAAATAAAAGGGTATTCAAAAAATGACGTCCTCAATTATCAGAAAACAAATTCCTAGATTGCCACTGTGCCTCCTCATTCATCGTCTTTGGGGCCATCTTGAAATTACTGTATATTAATGTAGAGAACCATTGACCAATCCAATAGCCTTTAAAGTGCGAGACCGATTTGCTTTGCCATTGCCTGTTAAATAGAGGCAGTGCATTCACAGCAGCAAGGCTCCAAACCAGTAGTAACACAAATGTGTAATATGTACATTACAGGGGGACTATTTAAAGTTTGGGTAATAGGAGGAGTACTGCCCTTTTAAAACCCTTTGTCTTCTTGGTATCAGTGACAATCTGTTCTCATTGCAGTACTTTTGTGAAGTGGATCAGTGTAGTGATATTCCTTATTCCTTTTCCATGGATGGCCTTCGGTTAAGGAGGGATCAGCTGCTATAACACTAAACCTAAATGGGAAGATAAGACATCTGGATGATTTGAAGTTGTATGTTGAGGAAAATCCTTCAGAACCTTTTTTGGGACCCGGATAAAACGAATCGAGAGAATTGGCATGGAAACCTAGTTGATGCATTTCATAGTAACTTGAGACTTGACATAAAGAGACTTGAAGTATGAGTGAGCGTGTTACAGCTTAAGTTGCATGTTTTAGTAAGGTAATGAACTTATCAGCATCGAGTGAAGCACAGCCCAAGGAACAGGAAGAGTCTGCTCTTTGAATGAATACATTAGTGACTGTCTTTGTATGATGAACTGCTCAATAATTTATTGTCTGTCTATTTTCCATGTTTTAACAATAATGTTGCTTCCTAGAGATTCCAGACCACACTACAGCACGTTTCCGATCTCTTGACAGAGAACTGCTTTATGGAAAACGACCTAGAAATTAGTTAGTGTTTGATAACATTTCAAAACTGGTGGAAAATACTTAGTGTAAATCTAAGTGTGTTGCTCTTTAGGACGACCTCAGGCTGTCTTCGGAGACATAAGTACAAATGTTGATTATGTTGAGTAATTGTGCCCCATTTTTTAAAAATAGAGACTTTGACGTGTCTTGATAAAGCGATTTTTGAAGCAAATGGTCTTTTGTGATATTTCTGCTGAATGCAAAAAAAATCATCCTGCAGTTTACTGAATTTTATCCTGCAGGCAATAGTTGCTTTTGAAAGATGTTTTGTTGGCTGGAGCATTGCCTGCTGTATTTGGCCTAAACAAGTCACCCCGAGTGGGATGGGTATGCTCAGACGTGAGTCCAATGCTCTCCACACCACTGGAGTCAAGCTATCCTGGCTGATGATGGCTGATAGTCAGAAACCGGTCCTAGGATGCTTGATTCCGGTCCAGGAAAGACATGGATTGGCAGTTCGGGCTGGACTGTTCCCATGAGGCACAGGGTCAAGGCTGATTTGCATATGGCCATGTCTGAACTGGGATGGTGTGGAGTGCAAAAAAACGATGGATTTAGGCACAGATCTCTGTACTGGGGTGAATGTATGACATTGTTCTGCATTCTGTCCATCAACTGTTGTGTTTTAACAAGTAATGGACATTTTGTATGTCCTAATGTGACGTTTCGCCTAGTTAGCTTGCAGTATCTTTCGCTCTCTCTATATATTGCTCTCCGTTTATGATTGCAGGTTTTTCCACTACCTCTGCTGTATTTTGGGAACCAAATCACAGGACTGTTTAGCACAAAAAAACTTAAGTATGTTCACTTCAATTTTTATTTTCATCTGAATGGGTTCGTTGTTTGTAAAGCTGTCTAAGTGAGAGTCAGTGGCCAAAGTAAACTGTGGTGAATGTTGTTTTTGGCACGGTAAGGAACTGAGCAGCATGATTACATTTCAGTGTGTAATGGAAACTTTGTATTAGTCTGCAAAGGAATTTAAAGGATTTTAGAACTTGTGCCCCCTATTCCTGTGAATTTGAGCAAATCCCCAAAACATTTTTCCGAAGCCTTGAAAAGATACTGGTGCATTATTACTCCTGAGATATAGGTACTTTTTGCAGAGGAGTTTCCTTGAACTCACCGGGAGTTTGGAAAGAAATCAATTTTTGGATCACCTCGGATTTCAGGTTCGGAATAGCATTTAATTTGATCAACCAAAAGAAACCTGTATCAGTCTTGGTGCCTACAGGGAACACTGACACAAAACAAATCTAGTGGCTTGGCTTGGTTACAAAGATTTTTCAGGTGTTAGTTAAGTAGGTTTGTGCCATGTTTGATAAGTTTATTGGAACCTACCAGACCAAAAGACCTTCCTTTATGGATATCTATCCCCATGTTACGGCTAAGCCTAGATTTTCGTTATAGATTAAGGGTTGAACCAACGGTACTGGATTTTCAGCACATTGCAATTGCCAACACTGGAATGATGCCTGCAATTCGATATTTAAAAAAAGCATTCTCAAAAACGTTACCTCACTCCATTAACTCCAACCTAAGTGGGATCAATTATGTAATCGAACTCCAAATTAAAATGTATGGTGGACACGTGCATTGTTGCAAAAGTGATAAAATGGTTGTCGCATATAACTCATATAATAGATACATGCACACATTAGGATCTTTTCCAGGCATAAGTGTGTTTGTGGATGCTGTCCTCTGCTTTTGGGGAGTTCAGGTACTCTGTTGAAAGACATTCATTGCAGTTCACTTGCTCAAGATTTATTTGCCACTCCTTATACTGATTTATTTTCTAACATCATGACATGCCTTTCCATAGAGCAGTACTTATAATTCTCTTAGCCGCTTATGCATCAACCTGTTTTTCCATAGACTCAGAATTGATAGAACATTTGACTTATCTGGCCCTTTGTTCTCTGTGACAAGAGCATTTGTCATGTATTTTCTCCATCTTTTGGGGCAGTCTACTGTTCCTGGTATGTTTTAGTGAGTAACTCTTGTTCAACGGTGGGTGTCCTAGGATCTTTGATGCATTGGGCTGCTATTTGGATGTTAGTTGTCTGTTCTTTTTTTCAGGGTTTGAAGCTTCGAAGGGGTTTTGTGGACGAAGAGTCAAGGCTTCCTCTATGAAGATGTAGAACTATAATGCTATTTTACACAACAAACCACACTCTATAGCTCAGCCTGGACTAGATCTTTAATCGAGACCTTTATATACAAAATTGAAGTGTAGAACATTAAAATGCAGATTGACATTTATAACTATAAACTATTTTTAAGCGACTATATGATGTGGCTCTACAACATTGTAATTTATGGGCAAGAGGTTTTGTAAATCCAGGTCTGAGGCCTCTATTGTGAGAATGGCTGGTAATCAGTTCAGGTGGTAGACAAGACAGAATATCAGAAACTCTCCTGTGTGTTTTGATATGTTTGGTGTTCGTCCTAGTTTTCCAGCTGTC
Source organism: Lissotriton vulgaris (assembly GCF_964263255.1). NCBI lineage: Eukaryota > Metazoa > Chordata > Amphibia > Caudata > Salamandridae > Lissotriton > Lissotriton vulgaris. The sequence continues at coordinate 468,393,545 of NC_141685.1, read as the reverse complement.
CTAGTTGCCGCAGTGGAAAGAACTCCATGAGTCTGAGTTCAAATGGCTGAGTCTTTGAAAGGGGCAGGTCAGGATGTATACCCGAGGATGAGAATGGTTGTCGACTACCCATGAGGGACTTGCGTACCTATGGTTTATTTAGTGCATGTTGGCAAATTGGTGTATACATTTTTGCTTTATAAATCATCCTAACAAAATAAGTAAAATCTGCCAACTTCATTGTGTCTTTGAGAAGTAAAATGCTACCTTTAACACACTTGCTGCCAATGTTAATATTGCTGCCAATGTTAATATATTTATTTATAAAACGTAATGAACAAAGTATATATTTGCAATGCCTGTGGCTCTTTTTCTAACTTTAACAATTATCTTACAGCCTGCCTATGTTTACAGTCCTCAGGCGGTTTTCTATTCTGTTTACAATGTTTGCAGAATTAATTTTATTAAAGTAAGTAATGCTTTCTTTTTGCTTCTTTTCCAAAAGTTAAGTCTGAACTACAGTCCGTGTTGAACATAATGTGTAGTATATTAAAATCACTTCCTAAGGCTGCCTTTGATCTTACTTTGGCTGAATTATAGACCGTTTACAGAAACAGTGGCTCAGAACCCACAATATGATATTTAATTCACCTGCTGGATGTGTCCATTTTCCCACCATTCATTCAGGTATAAGAAACTATTGCAATGTTTTCAATCATCAAATAGTCCATACTTAGAGAGTGAAATGAATGTTCTGCGAATATGTGCTAGTGCCTACCCGGTATAAGTGTCCCTCATTAATATAACACTTAATAAGCATGTTTTTGTTTGTTTCTTTCCATTAGAAAGTCTAACAGCTAAGGAGATGAACACCCAGTTAGATGAAGTTATTTGCCCATATCAAGCTGAGGCTGTCATCCTAGCTTTCTGCTTCCACCGCTAACACGCTAGCAACTAAATCCCCTGAGCCCTATAACTAAGGATAAAAATACTTTCTCTAACAATTCCAGTTGCAAAGGCAGCATTACAACCATGATCTCTCCAAAACAATCATGTAGTTGTTCCTGCTGTCTTGTTTTCTGTCCATAGCATCTTGCAACACTGTCTTCACCCCTAAAAATAGGCAAATGATTTAGATGGGTACCTTGCAGCTTTGTAAACCTTTTCAACCGGAGGTAGTGTTATTTAAATGGTGAAAAGCTCTTTTTTCTGATTGCAGAAAGACGTTTTCACGTGGAATCCAGATGACAGTGTTTGCAATGATACTTGGTGCATTCATAGCTGCCAGGTAAGGGTTGTACTTTACTACAAGGTATTCTTTATGATTGTTTCTATGCCTTAACCTCTCAGACGATGGTAGCAAATTAAACTTTGGGATTAGGTTTGTGACCCAACAGCAAACGCCAAATGCCAAGTATGTGGTGTGATCCATGGGATGTCTTGATCCAGAACTATAGCTATGAGAAAGAAGGAATGTTGATCTGTGGCATCATTGTAACGATTTTAGTTGTTGGATGATTTGAGATAGACAGTTGAAACTGCTTGGAATAAGATGCATTACCTAGATTTTGGGATTATTATTGTTTTCTTAGCTACTACTTTGTATGGCGGGTTTCATTTTCCTAAGTTTTTGCAGTTAGTCATAAAAAGTGCATTATGCCCTTTTGTCTACTACCTTTGTTGTGCTGCAGTAGTATGTAGACATCAGTGCTTAATTTGAGCAGGTGCTTTCAGGTGCTCGGCACCGGCACTTCTTTCTTCTTTCACAGGGCCGGGGCTACAATTTCTGACCCTGCAGGTGTTGGTCTCAATATTCATTGTTCAAATTCAAAATAAAAAGAATAACATACATTGCATGGTGACTGGCTGGTAAATGTTCATGGACTGGCCAGCATATGCCTGTCCAGGGAGGCATGATTGTATATCACCACGTTAGTGATGATATCATCACGCCGATCACAAATCCAAGAAGTCATCGACAAACTATGGCTTGCATTCTAGTTCCCAAGTCTGCTGCACCCTGCCACTGCCTGCGCCTCCCATTGGATAATTGTAGCTGGGGGCCGGCTCATGACGGAGTTGAGGCAAGGAAGCTGCAAGAACGCATTTGGAACTTGGGAGTGAGGACTCTTGAGGAAGGATAAACAAAAGTAAGTGTGGACTTTCCACTTGCTGCGTAGCCAGAGAGGCATTTCCTGCAGCCCTGTATTGCTGCTATCCTCAACGTGCTCGATGCGGCTGTGGACCAACACAACTTTTGTGCTCCATTGCGTCACATGTAGAATCTGTGCACTGCACCGCAGCATGGTAATTGCTGAGCATGCGTGAGTCCAGTAGGCACCAAAGCCATACTTATTGGCATTGGCAGCATTACGACTGGGGGACAATGCATGTGCTGTAGCAGGCAGCGTCGCAGCAAGCTGAGCAGTGGATGCCGATGCCGTCGCCATCCCTGGACCTACTAATTACTGGCAGTTACATCCCCAACTGTGCTCGAGCAGCTGTCTGTTCCGCAATAAACCCAGTCATACCGCACTGATTTAATATATGCAAAAAAAGCATTTTCAATAGGTGTACATTATGTTTTTGCACTCTGTGTAGGTAAGAAAGTAAAACGTGCCATTTTCTTTAGGAATGACAACAGGAAAACGCAGAGTTCAAAATAGCACGGACATGTATAGGCAGACGACAGGGGTCACAGGCAGGAGCAGTGTTATAGATGAGAGAGAGAGAGAGAGAGAGAGAGCAGGAGTAAAGAGGAAAAAGAAACAGAAGAGGAGAGAGATACGACCGAGCTAAGTAGAAGAAAAGGAAAGCAAATCAGATACAAATAGAAAGCAGCCATGATGTGAAGAAGAGAGTAGATAGAATGAAAGGATGTAGAGGACAGGACAGACGAAAAAAAGAAGACAAATAATAAAACGGAGACACAGCTAATCACTGCTAGAAGGGTGATAGCTAAGAGCCAAGATCGAGGGGAAAGAGAGCAGAGCATGGATAAAAGTGAAGAGGAAAAAGGGCAGGGCTAGAATGAATAGAGGGCAACTCAAAAATACAGGGAATAAGGTAACACACCAGGTGTGACAAAGATGATAAAAACAATTAGAGATGTCCAAGGATAGACTCTTAGAGCAAAGACTTACGGGACAGACAACCAATCAAGGTTAGAAGATAGAGACTGAGGCAGTGAGAGTGTTGAAAGTGGGGCTCACCGGAGGAAGAAGTGAGCTGCGGACTCCTTGGCAAAATTTTCAGCACCGGCACTTTTTATTTTTATAAATTAACCACTGATGTAAATGTAAATGTACAGGAATTTATATAGCGCAAATCACCTAGCCGTTTCTAAGCGCTTGCTTAGGGAACCCATCCTGGTATTCCCCCGTGAGATAACCCTGGCAGGGTATCCGCAAGGTGAAAGCCAGGCATCCCGCCGCGAGGGGCCGTTGTGGAGATTAAGCAAGCTATTGCCCAGAGTCGCAGAGTGTGAATCGAGTAGGCACCGGAGCAAGAATTGTCGAGTCCATGGACATTTTAGGACTCAAGACCCCGCCGAGCCGGGAATTGAACCCTGGTCCCGGGCTGACCTCTGCTTCCAGGTCTGCCTCCTCTAACCAGTGAGCCACACTTCTCCACATGGACATAATAGATATGTTAAAAACTTCAGGGCCATCTATAACTCTGTGTTGTATGAAAAAAAATCAAGCAGGTTTAAAGCTATGTACTCCTTCCTGTTCAAAAATCCATAGTCTTTGAACAATCCACACAAAATATTTTTTTTAAATAACCAGTTAAAACAAGCTTGATAGTTTTCCAGTTTTTATAAAACGTTGGTAAACTTATCTGGGTAAAAACTGATTATAATGATGGATTTTGGATGTCTACTAGAGTAATGGATTCATTGCATTTTTATAGTGCACACTAAACCAGAGAAGTACGGTAAACTGTCTGATTCACATACACGGATGAAGTGTAAATCGCTGTGTCTTCTTATTTCTCCCAGTCGGATGTAGGATAATCCCTGCCATCATTTATTGCTCCAGTAACTCTTTGGAGGTTTCAATCTAGCAAGTCCTTCTGGGTGGTGTTAATATTGTACGTTACTTTAACCCACTTGACTTAGTAGAACTTGGGTCCCGTGTCAATGCAACTTCATTTGTAAGGGTGATTAGTTTGGTTTACTACATTCTCCATTTAAAGGTGTATGCTTGGGTAGTTGCGGGATTGCCGTAATCAGAGATGTGTTGAAAGCAATCAAGGTGGACATTTCTTATAATAAGTTTGTCTATCCCTTATCATGGCAAGGTGAATAACCTACAAGTGTATAGAATAATGTAAATCTCCTGAGATGTCAAGAATACATTCTTAGCAGGCTATGTATTGAACTGTATTGAGGGAAATGCAAGGCTTTTGCAGTCCAGCAGTACTTATCCTTCTACAGAGTTTTCTTTGGGCGCTACGTCAATGAGCTACTAAATATGCGGAACAAAAAGAGAATGTATCGAAGAAAAGGGAAAGTGATTTAACATAGGGAGCTGTTTTCAGTGCCACTCCACAAAAAGCTTGCTCTTTTTTTATACTCCTTCTAGGAAGCAATGCTGTTAGCTCTTGATTGGCAGTTTTAGAACAGGAATAAGGCATACACTCTGAGGGTTTCTGTAAGGTACTGCCTATTTTTGTATGGTCACCCCCAACTTATTGGATTGATTCTGCTGGTTTTTCGACTGAGAGTGCATGGATGCCTGCTAATCAGACATCTGTGCTCTGACCTTAGAACGTGTGTTTCCTTGGCATATACCCAATTGGCATAAGCTAACTTACCTATTAGTTGTGAGTATATGGTGGCTTGGGTACCCAGGGCAGGTAAGTTAGAGGGTCACTCCCAGGTATTACAGCACTGGTTTATTTATTTTAATTTGACTTGTGTGTATATATAGCACTTGCTAGTCCCGAGACTATCCAAGTGCTTTACTGGTTATGCGAATACATAAATAAGTTTATAAGGGGTGCAAAAGGAACTCTTAATGTAAAAGTATCAAGACAGTACAGCACTCAATGATGATAGTCAAAAGAAAAACACAGGAAAACCATATGGAGTAGAAAGCCATCAGGGGGGCAAATGAGCAAGTCTCAGATAATGTGACCATCTAGAAGGTGTTAAACAACAAGAGGAACGAAGAACAGCTTGTGTGCCTGTGGAGGTAGCTGTTAAGGAGTAGAGATTTGAGTTCATGTTTGAATGAGGGGAAGAAAGGGTTACAGCTTAGATCTTTAGGTAGCGAGATCCAGATCTTCAGAGTATTACCTGAGAAGGCGCGGGATTGAGATGTTCTCTTGAAGTTGGAAGGAATGAGAAGAAGAGCGTCGGAGCTTCTGAGAAGTCTGGCTCTTCCAGCTCTTGACAGTCTATGTTCTAAGTATTAGTTGTTTTTATATGAAGCACTTTGTGAGTGATGCCGGCTGTCTTGAAAAAGCATCTGCCTTCGATGGGAAGCCACTTGAGACTACTGAGGGCAGGAGAGATGTGGTCAAATGATTTGGTACCTGGGAGAAGTCAGGCAGTGGTCTTCAGAGCAGCTTTCACGGGTGCCGGGTGACCTTTAGGGGTTCCAGTAAGGAGAGAATTGCCATAGTCAAGCTTTGAGATGACAAGAAATTGCACTACCATCTTGAGATCATCTGGGAGGATAAACGTCTTTACTTTCTTCGGGTGTCTGAGTGTGCAAAGTGCTCGTTTGGCAGAGTGTTGATGTGTTCCACCATGAAAATGTTCTTGTCCAGGGTGATGCCCAGTGACTTAATGGCGTTAGAGAGAGATAAGGCACAATTAAGAGCATCCAGATTCTTAATCCAATCTAGGATAGGCAAAGGATGTGTTCTAGGGGAGAACAGAAATAGTTCTGTCTTTTTGGAGTTCGGTTATAGATGGTTGGTTTGGAGCCAAGATTGTAAACTAATAAGTGTGTTGTTCAGTTGTCGGAAGTCGCCAGGTGATTTGAGTTTGCAGTAGAGTTTTATGTCTTCTGCATATTGGTGGTATTTGACCCCTGTTTGATTCAAAATGGCACTGAGGGTTTCCATGAAGATATTAAATAAGGCTGGGGAGATGATAGATCCTTGGGGCACTCCTTGCGTCACAGGAGTTGGGTTGGAGAGACCGCTTTGGATTTTTATTTGCTGATGGCAATGTTGCAGAGAGGACGTAAACTATTTTGGGACTGTGCCATTGACACCTGTGCAATATATGAGTTTCAAGTAGAGCTGGGTGATTTACTGTATTAAAAGCCGCAGATAAGTCAAGTAAGATTAGGAGACCGGCATCACCTTCATCCAGGCTTCTTTGAATGTCATTCAAAATACAGAGCATGGTTATTTCTCTGCCTTCAACCTGTCCTGAATCCTGATTGGGAAGTAATGTGGAGGTTGAATTCTTCCATGTGTCTGGTTAGTTGCAGGAGGATACATTTCTCAAGTGTTTTGGCTAGGAAGGAAATGTTTGGTTTGGTCTAAGGTTATTAAAGTCATTGGGATCCATTCTTGTTTTTTGGGGGAATGGGGGTGACTTGACCTGTTTGAATGGACTCTGGAAAACACCCTGAGGGGTGAGAGGGAGGCATTTGTGATTTGGTCCAGAGGGAGGATATGATATAGTCGAGGTTCTGTACTACCCAGTACACCCTGGGTGTGACACAGTTAAAATCAGTCTTCCAGTTTGCCTTTGCAGACTGGAAGAGAGGTTTGAAACTGCTAGCCCAACTTTGCCATGTAACATTTTGGCAAAGCCAGTCTTCCCCCTGGCATATGTGCAAGTCACCCCTATGTTAAGCCAACCAAACCCTTAGGCAGGGCACAGCACATTTCCTGAACAGAGCATGCATGCTCTGACAGTCAAAATGTGAAACTGTTATTTTTACTGCATCTTAGTGTGGAAAGACTTGGTCACCTGGTTGGCAAGTACAGAGTTACACCCTGACCCACTCAGCTGTGCTAGCTTTGGAATGGTGTTACCAACATTGATACTCCAAGCTATCAGATAACTTGTTGCATTAAGCCTGGCCTGATACTCGAGTCGGAATTTACATTACAAAAGTTGCTCACCACAACAAGTTAAGTTGCCACTTTGTTGCCTTTATACTTCTATGCCCTCAACCTTTGCACATGGTGATTTGTTTCTGAGACAGCTTTCTGCCCTCCTGGAGAGACATATTCACCATTCCCAGGAAATTATACAATAGAAGCTTGCAGAGGAGAGAGGTGTTACCTCACTCCTGCAGGAGGCCACACAATTGTTATCCCAGTAGATGATTTTCAAAGGAGAAACCACCTTTGAAGGGCAAATGGGAAACACTTGGGAAGAGGGGCTGCTCTATTGTCTAGGCAGACAGGCTGACGCGTTAGGATAGGGAAGGGGAACCCAGTTGCCACACCTCTGGGATGGGCTAGGGATATCTGGACGCTGAGAGAGGGGTTCTTCCGTGTTGGTAGTGGACAGAATTGTACATCCTAGGTTAGCCAGATGCCACACTTCCCAGGAAGTGATCCTCTGGAGGGAGGGAACCTAGTAGCCCCTTGGTTACTGGCAGAGTCTACCTTAAGGGCACTTTATGAGCATAGAAAGGGCACCCCTCGAACCCAGCACCAAGATCTCTGACTGCCCTGCTGCACCAAGGACGCAGCAAAGAGAGGCTACACTGTGTGGACTGCACCTGCTGAATTTGGTGGCTAGCAAAGGAGAAGAAACAGTCCCTGCTGTGTCCTATTCATTGAGAAGCCCTCTCCGGAGCCCAGCCGAAGCAAGAGGCTCCAAAGGTCAGTTAGCTGAACTCCTGTTCGCAGCACATCTCCTGTTCGCAGCACAAGGCCACAACAGCTATAGAAGCATGCTTGGAGAAGTTGGTTATCCAGAATCTTTACACAACTGCCACCATGTAGCACCAGAGACCAGGACCTGAAGCTCAAAGTTGCACCAGAGTCCACTGGACCCAGGAATGCAGCTCGGTCATCCAGAAAATTGCCCAGGGAAGGATTTTCCTGTGACAGTGATACCCGCATACCAGTAGCCCAGTGGTGACTGGACTTCTACTAGGACCAGGAGGACTTTGAGAGACCTCAGCCCTATGCGACCAACACTGTCTCCGGACGGAGGCAGAGCCACATAAAAGATCCCTGTCGACTTCATTGCATCCACAACATTTTTGAGTATCTTCAGCTTCCTGTTTCCTGTGTATTAGGACCACTTTCATAGGAACCTACAGCAAAGGATAAAAGCGCCTGGAACTGACAGAAGACTGCTTCCCCGACTGAGTTCACTGTTTCTGAGAACCTGGCTCTCCCTCAGAGTTAGTTGAACAAAGTAATTCTAACTGACCGCAATACAATTAGCCAAAGTTTTTGCTCAAAAAGTCGCTAAGCGTCAAATTATTAGAATTTATCAGTGCTTGTTCACGATTGCTTATAAAAGAGCATATTTACTGTACCTTTTAAAATCCTTATCTCAGGAACCCTCCAATGGTTCTTTTTCGTTGCGTTGTTTCAAAATATATAAAAAATTCAATCTATATTTTATACACTGGTGTTGGATTTCTTTAGTGCATTAGTTATTTACCAATTTTTTAAATGTTATTTTTAACTCTACTGTTTTGTATTATAATAAGTGGTTAATTTGGAAAGTTCAAGATAGCCTTTGTCCTTGTAGAAGTTTGGTGTAGTTCTCATGTTTGCTTTATTTAATCCTTTCGCCAAACCAATGCTTCCTTAAAATAACTTCTCACTTTGGTCTTGAAGTTAAATGAAAAAACGTTTTACTCTTTCCTTGTTGTAGGCCTTTTCATCCATTTGTTTTAAGTCTGGTAGTCCTGATGCGCATTAAACCTTTATACTCCACTTTAACCTCAGACCTGATTTCTAATACCCTGTTGGTTAGAAAAACTCTTTATAATCACTGTAGGGCCATTTTCATCCACATGTTGAAACATTTGGCATTTGGATATGTGTGTCTTTAAAGGCGCCCACACCTGGTTCACCCTAAAATCTGTGAAGGAATGCAATGGATGTCTTGTCCCATCCCCCCACCCACAACCAAGCCTTTTTCATTGTTAAGTCCATCAGATGTACCTATTGAACTGGCCATAGTATTGTTGTTTTATGAACCACTTTACCTCATTGTGATAATCTCCGAGTCCAGCAAGGAGATTCTAAGCAAAGCCCAGCCTCCCTCTCTCAGAATAGTAACGTTTAGATACTGGAGATGCTCTGGTAGTCCTCTTTACACTCTTTCACTTCGGCCAGGCCAGTGACCTAATTCGAATTGGTAAGGGCTTAAGTATACTTTGGTACACTTAATAGGGGCAGAAGGCACATATCTGGCAATATTTTTTAATACATTTCTTTAATCTGAGGGTCTTCAGCCTATTAACCCATCCAGAGTTTTGCTTCTTCCACTGATCCTAATGTAATTGTCCATTATTACTAGAGCTAGGTAAAATGGAGTTCATACAAAATGCTTTCTATGGTACAGTTAAGTTGATCACTTAATGGGAGGGATCCAACTAGTCCATGCTCCAGATTATCTCTACTGAGAGTCTCCTTGCCTAGTTGTTTAGCCAATTTTAGAGTGAGGGCATCAAATCCGTGAGAATGACCCACATTAGCTATTCCTATAGTATTAAGATACAACCCATTATGTAGCACACAAAAGAATCATAGCTTAGAAACTCCCATTTTCAGGTGATTAGTCTACGACTTGCTAACCACTATCCTCTAAACCCCTCCTTCGTATAGGGGGTAATGTGCTGCACCCAGTGGTGGCTGGTGACATTTCAAAGTGGTGAGGCGTAAAAGTTGGGTATGTGTTATGTCAAAAGCAAGCAAGCCTGACTGACATAAGAGTGGTTTGAGGGGGTTTCTCCCCCAAAAAGAGTGGGCAAATGGTGTATTTTAAAACAAATTTGAAAAAGCAAGACTGTTTATAAAGCTATTGTCAACATGTATTCATTACATTTTTAAACCCATTCCAAACTGCCCCATATCTTACTGCTTTAAATATGTTCAGCAGGCCAGAATGGAAGCTGCACACCTGCCAACCCCATGGTCACAAGAGCAGCATGCACCAAGGCAAGGCGGGGATCTCTAAAGTTCATTGCTGGAGCCTATATGTCATGTCATCATTACCAACACCCACGCTCCAATGCAGCCATCAGTTACCTGGCTTTGTTTGTCCTGACAAATGGTTTTCATTGACACTGCCTGCATTTTGAAAGGGGTGGGAAAAAGCTACAATCAAAGCAGAACTAAGAAGTACCAGTCTTCTGCAAACAACAGTTTTATTCAGGCTACAAGCGATCTATCACACTACCATGGTTACATTCATGCTGCGTGACATGCACACAAAAATAAAAGTGACCTCACATTAAAGAACTGTTTTGCTGTGGTGCAGTGCTGTCATTTGTAACCCACTTAGGAGTGTCTGCCCACTATGCCGACTGCCTGGGGGCATAAAGTAAACCAGGAAGTGAGCAATAACTACATCTTTGCGCCTGCATGACAAATTAGGAGAGGCTGCCAAGCCACCTTAAAGATTTACACGATACAAGCACACTGCACTCAGCACACCACCATGCAGGCGGATTACACTTCCCGGTCATTGAACTTTGCCTCACACCCTCGCCTCGCCGCAGGAGCCCATTTCTTCTGCTGTTTAAAGATAAGCTTTCAAGCCCTGCCGTCTTCACCAACTTCCTCCCTTCTTAAATCTCCATGTCGCATCGCTTTTTTAGGTCTCGCCTTTTCCATTCCGAAGGAATGAAAAATGGAGAGAATTAAAGTGCTCAAAATACTCGTGAAACCAAGGGTTTTTTGGTGCGGTTTTCTTTGAGTTCACGTGAATCGCGTGACCAAACTAGCACACGCATCAGCCTCCTTCCCTCCTAATTGCATTTTTTCACGGCCGCCACCACATCAAAGGGCTTCTCCCAGTGTGTGCTCTGCGGCTTCTCCTCCCCTAATTATTCATGGCTGGCCGGCCGTACTTTCAGTTTCCCGGCCGCTCTTGTTAAAAGTAGGAATGCAGGCTTTCTGCCCACCTTCCCTCTAAACCTTCTTTCTTAAGCTCTCGTTGTCTATCTTTATCAGTGCCTGTCAGTGTCCATGTTGTAGTTACCCGCTCCATAAATAACTATTCTAGTAAGAACCTCCTCGGTTACTGCGCCACTCCCGAGAATGTAAATTACAAAAGGCGAAAGCTCAGACTTCGTAGTTATATAATTTCCTGTATAGAGCACAAGTTCCGCATTCTTTTAAAAAACGCCCAAAACAAGCCGCTTCCCACATAACAACAAGGACTGATTAAACATGTTTTGCATAGTGTCCTGCCCGAAAAATGTACTGCTTCTGTCATTGTATCCAGATAAATAATACAACGAGTAACAATCCACATACAACAAGCCTGGACTATTAGCTTTGGCATTTTTTCTTAGCTGTTTAAGCTAAATAAGCCACAACTGTGGCTTCGTTGTACATAACATTGAAAATGGTTCAGTTCTGGTTTTAATCTTTTAGGCACTTAACGTGGTGGCAGAACTTGTTGTTCAAAACTATGGCCATGCCTCCTAGAGACTACAGCCCCTCTCCATCTGCATGTCGATTGACTCACAACACTTTTGCACGCCGCGTTTGGAGAAAAAAATAGTCACTGATAAAATAATTTTTTTAAAAAGGACATTCAATAAAACAGACAGCACTCCTGCAGCTTAACATTTTACTTTCAACCTTCCTTACATGAAAATCGAAAACACATCACAAGCGTACATGGAGAAAGAAGGTAAACCGCACCAGCCCTTCCTTTTTACCCTGTACCCTGCCTCCATTAACAAGCGCTGTCTATGCCAAGGTAAAGCTCTGAGAAGCTGTTTGCACGCTGCACTTCCATAGCCTACAACTGTGCTTGGTGATCAAGACAATGTATGTGCTAACGTCGAGGAAACCAACAGTAACAGCGGTATAAAAGCGCCTAAAACAGTCCAGAAATGGTCCACGGACTCACCTGTTAGATCAGCCCGCCGGGCACTGCCAGATTGCTCTACAGACTAATCCCGAGCCTGCTACCTACTTTTGCCGGTCCAGCAAGGAAATATTATTCCATGACGCGAGCTTTTGTAATGTACGTCCTAATCATTGTGTCTAATCTTTGCAGCGAAACTGCTCGAAAGTTTATTATATATTTATCACAATCTACATACAAAGGTAAAGCACAAGGCACCTTTTACATACGTAATAGGCAACATGTAAAAGCTAAACGGCAAGCGGCTGAAGGACACTCCACGTCGCTGCTTTCACAGTGCAGTCTGTATGTGAAGCCTCGTTTTTTCTTTCGGCTCGCTCGCTCCGTCCCCCTTTCCTCTTTTTGGCGGGTTTTGAAGTTAGGGTAACTCCTCCCTGGAACACATGGAGTGGAAACGTGCCAGTCGGTCTGTTATTTGGTTTAAATACATATCCCCTGGATCGCCTTCATTTGCATCAAAAAGTAACAAGTGTGCAACGGGGGAGGGGTTAAGGTAAACCCCCACCGCTATCTAGAGGTAGGGGAGTGAGGTTAGAAGAAGGGGAATGCCACTGCAGAAAGGTCTAACTGAAAATAAAGCATCAGACAGCCAGCGGCATTACCTCTGGACAGCCATTCCCACTTGTTTCTTTTTGGCTACTTTCTGAACGGGGAAATATATATATATTTGACCCAGGTACTACAAAAAATATATAGAGTTCTCTCTCTCCGTCCCCACACGTTTTCCATTGACGGTTGGCTGATTCTCTTAAAGACGTGGGGGAGGGCAGACTGAAGTCGGTAAGCAAAGATAACAAGCACTGGCGTTGCCAATAGGTTTCGTATTTGGAAAGTTGGAGCTATTGGTTTTGTAAATGACATTTTATATTTATATATTGTTATTGACAATGCCAATAACGATATATAAATATAAAATGTCATTTACAAAACCAATAGCTCCAACTTTCCTACTGCGAGACCTATTGGCAACACCAGTGCTTGTTTTCTTTTCTGGGTGTCAAAGCGAAGGATTTTGTGAATGCTCCAAGAGGGGAAAGTTCATCCGTAAACAACCCAAAATCATACGATAATGACGAGGAGTAAGCGGAATAAACAAGTGATCTTACAATTCTTGCTATATAAATCAACAATCCAAATAACTTGGATTGCCGATTTTATATAGTGAGAATTGTAATATAACTTGTTTTTTTCTAACTCAATGTAACCTTCACTGCCTGAAAGAACAGGCCGCCAAGCGGCCGTTGTACATAGTGTTTTTATCTTGTTCTACAATGAAAACATCTTCTAAATAAATGATTTTGCAAAGGTTATTCAATCCGTGGTGCCAATTGGTGCGCTAATTAGTAGGCTGGCGGCTTTGCGGCGCTGCAATCAGGACTTCGTTAATGGAGCCATGTAAATTTGTGGAGCGAAGGACGCTGATGGAGTGAGTGTCCGTGCAGATTAGCACATTGTACACTACACTCCTTTAGAGTTCAGCTGTAAATCCGGGGATGATATCATATTTAAGAGGTGCTATATTACCTCAGAATGTATGGAGTCTGATTACAAGTGTGCCGTAAAATTCAGGCCTCAATAGTTTACAATTCCGGATTTCAGCATTACTCGGAATTAGAGAGCAAGCGGCCCCGGACCTCATTCACCAGTATGTGCATAGTGCACCCCCTAGTTTAGCGCTGGGCGCACCCGCAGGGTTTTAAAATGGTAAATCCACGCCTTTTTTTTGTACCCCGCAAATACCTGTGCGAAACTTTAGAAAATAAGGCCTGTGTGCCCAATAATTTAACAAACGCACATGTACCATTTCCGCCAGCTCCGATTAAGCGTTCAGTGCCGTGGTACCAGTCGTGTCCAGCATTGCGCGGGGGAGATTGGAAATGGGGTCGTCGCGGGGGAACAGGGGCGAGGCAGGAGGGGTTTAATTAAATAAAAAAATATAAAATTTAACTTGCTTAGCTTCTGGATGGGGCTGGGTCCAAATCAGATTCCTGCGCCAATTCCGCCAACTCTCCTCGTCGTCTGTAAAGGCAGCCACCCTCCCTCCCCTCCGCCAATCATTGGTGAGCCGCAGGGGAGAGCGCCCCAGCCGCGCCATTTTCTCTGTATAGAGAAAAAGGGAGAGTGGGCAGGGGAGAGCGCCCCAGCCGCGCCATTTTCTCTGTATAGAGAAAAAGGGAGAGTGGGTGGTCGTGCTCGAGGGCAGGGGGGGGGGGGGAGTGGCTTACCAACTGTTGTGGGTCCGGACTGCTTGCTCGGTTCCAGGGCCGACCAAACAGTCCCTATCCACAACAGTGGGCAAGCCACTGCCCCCCCCCCCCCCCCTGCCCTCGAGCACGACCAGCTCATGGAGAAATGTCCCTCAGGGTGGTGCCATCGGGGCAATATAGTTTTTTTTTCCTGTGGTGATGTGCTGACTAACTCTGCAGCTAAGCTCTGACTAATCCAGAGTCTTGTGAAACTACTTGCATAGTCTCCTTGAGACTGATCAATTATTATGAATATCACTTCAGTTCTTCAGCAGAATGGTGAAATCACATTGCCAGTGATTAGTGAGTGTGATGCTTGCGGGGTTATGCTCATTTTTTTATACGTTCCGCCCATGTGTGCCTTATTGTTATTTTTTTAGATGCCTACACAGGTCACATGGGGGAACACTAGTGCTCACCAAATGAAACTGAGCTTCATTTCTTAGGTCTGTTTTTCCATGTGATGATGATCACATTCTAGGGTGCTTACAGAGGGTTGATCCTGTGCCTGGCTCCTATGTAGAATACTGCGCCCCTAGTTCAGATGAACAAGTACTCTGCTTACTTTCTTTCCACCATAGACCACAGAGAGAAGGTTCTTGAGATGATCAACCATACCGCTAATCAGTGATATGGAGTTGGCTGCTTCACCCATCCAAGTTTTAGATTGGCCAGAGCGAGCTTTAATGGTGCAGACCTCACTCTTACAGCTGAAGGCTGCCTAGTGTTAGCAGTGCTTCCGCTTGGATCGCATCCTTTCTCCTCCCAGTAGTCACCCATGTAGTCTCTGCTGTTTGGCAGGCGCATTGTTGTATTGCAACAAGTTGGATTATACATGGATGACGATTCGCCTGGAGTCTGGGGACCTGATGAAATACTCTAGTCTGCTCCATCCCCTCATGATGGCTTGGGATCGATCCCCAGGAAGCTGGGGAGCCTTCTCTAAGGTTGCAGTGACTAAGATGAAAATATGATGGCTGCATAACATGCTTAAGTACTTCTTCTCAATCAAACCCAAAGCAGTGAGGTGAGATGCCAGTTTTTCGAGCCAGGGGGAACCATCACTAGACACATATATGGCTTCCACTTCAGGAGCTGGAGCTACTAGTCATTCGGACATAAGTGAGTGGGAGAGGCGTTGATGGAAGGGGGCAAATATTTGTAGTGTACCCCGTGGGTTAATGCTCAGGCTACTTTCCAGTTTGGTGTGCTGCTGGAGTGGCCCTTCCTCCAGGTGAAGAGGTTTCAGCAGACTTTGATTCTCTTGCAGTTTTGCTTCTGGAGTCGAGTTTTCATAAATAGGTGCTCTTTGATGCACAGGGGGCATGCAAATGTTTGACAAGAGTGTGTTGTAAAAAAAAATCTTGTCATGTATGTACCAGAAATGCGCGAAAGCTGTACACTGAGAGCTGTGAAGAGCTCTGGAAACGTAGGCCTGCTGAGCTCCGTTTCACAGCCAGGATATTGACGTAATTTACTAGACTCCAGGTGTCTTAAAATCTGGATAACTGTCTCATTTCCCTACTTAAAATACCATTTCTAAAAATGTAGCATTCAGTCTTGGATGCTATATGCTTTGAAACGTGGCTGCTCGCTTTTTTGATTATTAAAGTCCGCTTGTTTCATCTTTCATGTTGTTTGGAGAACTAGAGATATGATAATAAAAACCTGTGAAGTTGAGAGGTAATTCTAGATATGAAGTTTGGGAGGGGTGTACCCAGCACCCCATGGAGCGACACTGGTGGCTATGAATGTGAGTGGCTGTCTGGACTCCAAATATGACTGTCTTTTAATACCTGGTTATCACTGAACAATACTGCGGACATAGAACCTAGTCCCATGTGCAAGTACTTCATTTATTGGGGGGGGGGGGAGATAATTTCTACCTATCTTATTTTGTTACTTGGAAAGGACGTGAACTCCTCATCCACCAACCTAGTTGGTTTGCTCCATCTTGAGCTGATCCTCGCCCGGACCCAACTGCTGGTAGTACGGATGAGCTCCATGGTCCTGGAGATCTTTAGTGGCAATCTTTACTATTTATTGTCCCTCCTGTGACTCCGTAGTACTACATGAGAGGAGACGTTATCAGACAGCCCGCGATTAGCAGTGTCTCCTAATATCCAGCAGGGGGGAGGGGGGTAGGAGGGGGGGCAGTTGTATTTTCGTGGTTTGCATTATAGCCCATGGCATTCTAAGTAACCTACGGAAGTTTGGTCTCTGATGCATAGGACCCTGCCATTTCATTGGTTACATGATTCGCTCCATGGCAACCAAGGTCCGCAGGCATCTACTCTTCTGGCTGCAGTGTTTTCTTGAAATTTGAACTGAAAGCCCATTGCCAGTTACAAGTTTAAAACGAGTGCTCCATTGCAAACCTTTCAAAGGCGATCGCAGCCTCGGTTTGTAGGTGCGGCGCTCGAATAGGAGGGCAAGTGCTGCACGTTGAATGCAGCTTTAAGTGAGAATGTTTCAATAAGCCTAAGACAGAAATGGAAAGCGTTTCCAGGTTCCCCTCCTTGGCTCTCGTTTCTCCTTTATTTTATTTTCACAGCGGTTTTATACATAATAATTTATTTTGATAAACGTATTTTATTTTTGCTACTCGCTATTGATGACGGTGGGAATCGGGTGACAGTGGAGATTTAACACTCCCAAAATTAGTAACCACAAAGCCCATTGAGAATGTCCTTAGGCCTTGCACGGTGGGGGACTGTTGTGGCTTTCCACCACACACTGCCACACTCTAAACCCCTTCCATCTTATTTCCTTCAAAGCATCTGTGTGCAGCTTCGACTGTCTCCAGTTATATGCAGCTGTCCAGATTTTTTTTCTTCTTTTCAGTAACCCTTTAAATGCTGGGTTCACATAACCCAAGTGCACACAGCCTGCGCCAATGTGGACTGAGCGCAGTGTGTGGAAAGCTTTTGGTCTTGTACAGGGGCCTCCTTCGTCTTTTTCATTTTTGGGGGCAGGGGGTTAACGTGAGTATGTTTTTCATGTGTTTTTGTGTGTTTGAGTGGGGTCTGGTCCTAGAATGCAACTTTTGGCCACACCATGGATCAGTACCACTCAAACCTTCCTCATTGCTGATGTCATGTGATGCCATCAGTGATCTACTCAAAGATGTAAATTGAGCTGTAATCCGTAAAATCAAGGTCACGGGGAGCATGTGTTGATGATGCTTGAATTATGGCCGGTGCAGCTTATCATAAATAGTACGTTTCAGCGGGTTTGCTTTTTCACTGCAACATTATTTTAACTAGTTTCTTTAATTGGAAATTTCAAAGGCTTGTTTTCCATTAAATGTTTGGATGATCTACTGCCTCTAGTCCCTCTCCCACCCAAGCCGGCGACCTTGTACTAGAGGCTGTGTGTAGGGCAGTTTTGTATTCAGCATTCAAGTAAAGCCACAAACCGTTTTGTTTTTATGTTTTTGTGTCCGTCCTATAGAAATAGATCCATTTCATACTTGTCTGGACCCTTGCTGGCCCATATGGGATACGCCCAAGATAGCGGTTGTACAAGGCACTGCGGGCAGGAGGGCACCTTCATCAATACACTCTGGGAATGCGAGGTAATTCAGAAATTCTGGGAGGGGGTGGTATCCATCATGGAGGAAGTACTGGGGCAGCAGATAAAATGTATCATCAAATTGATTTTGTTGAATGTAGGGAACCCCACTGATCTTACTGCTAAGGAGAGGACATGGGTTTCGTTGGGCTTCATGGTGGCCAAGCAGAATGTCGCACGACTGTGGAGGGCTCCGACCTCCCCGAACATTGTGGAATGGGCCAGAGACATGGACTGGTTTATGGTGACTGAGATGCCTATTTATGTGTCCAGGGGATGCTCGAATAAGTGGCCGCAAATCTGGTGGCCCTGGAACACCTTCCGGTGGGAGATCTGAGAAACCATCAGAGGGTCGGGGGGACGAGGAGGATGATGTGGGATAAAGTGATATTCCTGTAACTGCATATGCTGCATGAGGGTTGGGAGGTATTTGCTGTTCTATCGCACTGCGTATCCCAGACTATGTGTTATGCTATGTTGCTACTGTCCAACATGCCAATTTCAATAAAACTTTTTATAATTAAATAAATAGATCCATTTATTAAAATCTTAGTATCCCAGTCAAAAACTGTTTTGTACTGTAGAAGAATTACTGATGTACAACAAAACTTTATTCACACAGCTACAGGCGTAGACCACCTTTTTGTGTTTTTAGGTCACGCCTGTGAAAGTGCGTGCGCTGCGTGTTCATGCGCTCTTGCTGCGAGACTATGGTGTATAACAAGGGGCATGCATGGAATGTGTATATACAAACCTATTGGGAAATTATCGTATGTTTCTGTGTATGCTATACAGCGATAATAATGGTTGCAAAATGTATTGCATTGAGAAACCAAGACACAAATATTAAAAAAACAAGCATTGGCATAGCCAATAGGTTTCGCCTTTGGGACCCTATAAGTGTTTAGTCAGAGATATTGGTAATGTTTTTAAGGTGTGTTGTAGAGCAATGTAGCTGCTGTGTTCAGTACTGTAAAGTTTGTGTACAAGTTGTGCTTAGTGAAGTGATGTAAGTGTAGTGGCATGGTGAGGAATGTAGTGGTGAGTCGTGATATGATGTGTATTGTTGGGATGTATGTGTCTAGTGTGTTTTGTTGGTGGTAAATGGCCTGGTGGGCTGGGGCAGCTGACTTCTACTGGCATCATGTTCTACTTACGAGCCAACAATGGACCTATAAGATGCATCGGACTGTCACCCGCTCATTTTTGGAGGATTCACTTTATTGAAAACATTTTGCTGGTGTCCTGTAATCTCTTGTCAACTTCTCAATAGAGTTGTTTAAAAAAAAGGGGGGGGGGAATTTTTCGGTCATTGACATTTCAGCACCTCGTCGGGGGCAGTAAGCACTATGAAAATCTACAATAAAGCTGTGTTTTGGCTTTCAAAGTCTTTATCCTGAATCCGAATGCGCTCACATGTATTTATTTGTTTTTGCAGTTTTTATATAGCGCAAACTCTACGTGCCAGTATCTGAGTAGGTTAGATAAGTTTCGGTTCCCTTACACACGGTAACGTAAATTTTTTCGGAGGAAGACCAGCACGGGAAAATGAAGTGATTTGCCCAGGATGTTGAGCTGAGACTGAGACTGCGCTACAAATAACAACAAAGAAGAATGGGAGGGGGTGCAAACATGCTAATGAAAACAAGCAGCTCAAGAGGAGTGGTGGGGGCGGGCACAAGAATGAAGCTGCCGCCCTGTGTGCTGCAGCTCGCTTCCGAGAGCAGACCGACGTTGAAGTTAACATTAGAAAAAGAAGAGGTGGGACGTGCACCCGCCTTTTAGCCATTTGCGTGCTTTCATTGGTGAAAGACACACGCAAAAGCCCATCTGATGTGTGGAAGGAGTCACACAGAAGTATTGAGAACTTACAAAAAGCCTCCCATAGAACAGCACATGCGCGCTGCGCTAGGTTCGACCTAACAAGGGGACTAGCAGCTTCTTTGTAACTCTTCTTTGCTGCCTCCTAATTGGCCAGCACGGCCAGCCGTTGCTTCCTTTCCTTTTTGTGAAACATGGACCAAGCACAGATTAATTCAACTTAATAGCTGTCCTGATGTTGGTCGTGCTGTGATTCAGGTATTATTCCCCCGCCCCCTATTTTCCAAGTCATCTGTTTGTATATCTGAATTTATATTTAATAATGTTATACACTTAATTAACAAATTAAACTTTGTTTTAGGAAGTGCATTTAAAATGGAATTTAAAACAAATTTTAGCAAAATTTTATATATATTAAATAATGTTAGGGTGGATTTTTATTCACTTTTTTTTTATAAATTAACAAATTATGTAATGCACATATAGTTTGAGTTAATGTGTTGCAGTATTTTATTTTATCGTTGATAAGCTTTATATTTGTTTTATGTTATCTGAATTTTACCTGCAAATATTTGTTTTTAAACTGTTCACTATGGTTCGGCTTGGCTTTTTCAGCAGGTTTACCCCCAGATGTTTTACCACCTGTTTTTTTTTGTTGGTTTTAGGACTCTGAGCACTTTACCACTGCTATTTAGTGCTAAAGTGCATATGCTCTCCATATAAATTATGTTTATGGATTGGTGTTTCCATGATTGGCTTATGTGGTTTTCTGAAAAGTCCCTAGTATAGTGCACTGTGTTTTCCCAGGGCCTATAAATCAAATGCTGCTAGTGGGCCTGCAGGACTGATTATGCCACACACACAGGCACCCTTTCAAATGTGTCTTAGACCTGCCATGAATGTGTCTGCCTGCAGTTTTTTCTGCCATGTCAACCTGGCAATTGCACCCACTTGCCAGGCCCAAACCTTCCCTTTTCTTACATGTAAGGCACCCCTCAGGTAATCCCAAGGTACCCCCATGGGCAGGGCGCCGTGTATGTGAAAGTTAGGACATCTACTGGTGTGTTTTACATGTCCTGATAGGGAAAGACTGTGTATTTCATATTTTCACTATTGCAAGGCGATCTCTTCCATAGGCTGACATGGGAGTTGCTTTGTAACCTCTTACAAGCATATTTTTCTATTGGGACAAGATTGAGAAATGGAGTTCTTCCTGAACTCGGGATTAAAAAACATATATTTTAGTAAATCTGATTTTGATATTGTGAGTTTGAAAATTCCACTTTTAGAAAGTGGGTATGTTGTGCCTCTGCCTGTTGTGTATTCGCTGTCTGGGTTCTAGACAGACACAAGCTGGTTTGTGCATTCACACTAGACGGACTCGAGGGGGGTTGAAGTGTGTCCTACCTTTCCTGGGTGACTCATAGCCAGCTGAATAGACCTGGCTGCGTTTAAAGTATTAGTAGGAGAAGTTGTTGCTTGCCCCTGAATGGACTGTCTGTCTTCCACAATGATGTCTCTGCCCCCAGGAGTGAGCCTGGCCTGACCCAGGCAGAACTGGATTATGTATGCCAGTAGAACTTTGTTTGTGCCAGCTTCAAAGCGAAATGTGGTATTAATAGTGTGGCCCTGATCCCAGCACTTTAGATTACTGCTGGACTAAGGAACCTGCCAGGAAGAAGAGCTGTGAGGAGAAACTGCCACTTTGCTGTGTTGGCCTGCAGTTGCTGCTTCTGTCTTGGGCAGGGAAAGGACTGGACTGTTCTTTCTGCATTCTAATTATCTCCAAGTGCTTGATGTAGAGCTTGCCCCCTGTTGGATGTCTCCAGGAAATCAAAAACTTCAACATCTATGAAAGGAACTTAGCTGCCTCTTTGGCTAGACTTGGGAATGATGTCGCTCACTGGCGATCCCTGCCACTTTCGTTGCTAGGCAGGGCGGCCCTGTTTAAGATGCTCGCTCTCCCACGGTTCCTGTATGTCCTTCTTCAGAACTGCCCATACAAGATTTCAGACTCGTATTTTAACAGTATTGACAATGAGGTCAGGTCACTGCTGTGGAATGGGAGGGCACCCCGTATAGCTGTGAATAAACTAACTAAGGGGTGGTAGGAGGGGGGGGGATTGCCCTTCCGGATATGCGACTTAATTACTGGGCTTCGCAGCTTGTGGTGGTAAACCATTGGCTGTATTCTACATTGGACCCTGCCTGTATGCTTGATGGGTATCAGATGGGGGAGGGAGGGTTACCTTGGTGCCCTATATGCAAAGGTCCAAAAAGGGAGTGTTGGACTTGGCCCTTTTTGCAAGTTCAGCCCAAAACTTTTTGCGTTCTCCTAGCCTGTTTCTGTAACCTGGTGTTGGTGACTGTAGGCCTCTGAGCACTTTAGCACTGTGGTCCAGTGTAAAGTGCGTGAGCTGTCTGTGTATGTGTGGGGAGATGGGCCTGCCCTCCCATAGAAATGCATGGGGGATATGTGTGTCAAGCTCTCCCCTGAACCAGTTGAATCTGGTTTTCCCATGGCCTGCACCTTGTAGACAAAGGTAAAATGATGTATAAAAGAAGGGGCTGTGACCCCAGGCAAGTTGTTCAGTTCTTGGAGTGTGCTGTTCCTGCCAGGGCATGCTGCTGCTGGGGCCCAGGGGGGCTACCAGGAGGGCTTGCCTCCCTGGGCCTTGCGTTGCCCTTTTCATCTGTGGGGACCTTTTTGCTCCAGTTGTTACTCTTCAGGACCTTTGTGCTCGCCTAGCGCCCTGGGAGCGCTTTATTCTTATTTTGGTCAAGAAGAGGACCATGTCTGCTCTGCAGAGCTCAGCTGCTGTCTGGGATAGAGGGAATCCCCGTTGTAGGGATTCCCTCATGCTTCAGGATCGAGCAGGAGCCCACCCCGCTGATCTGCGCCTTTGTTATTGTTTCTTTGGGGGTCATGGATTGTAAGCTAGGAGTGAGACGCACTCCCTCGCCCTCATCCCTTCACAGCTGCGCAGCACTTGGTGCCAGCTGCACCATTTAGGTTTGCGCAGTGGCGCAATTGGATTTCGCTGCTAGTCAGCATTTCCTTACTTTTGGGACACAGGGCATTTGAGCCCCTTTTCTGAGATGGCCAGTTGGCCTGGGGAACTAGTAGGGTTGTAGGCCGCCAGGCCCTAATGTGATTTATGTGCTAAAAATTATGTGGTACTAGGTAATGTAATGCATGTAGTATGTTTTAAGCACCCTTTGTTATACCTCTAAATGTGGTTTATGATTATGGGGTTGTTTTGCATATCATGGTTTATGCTAGTGAGATTATGGTTCACTGTGTGATTTATGCCCCTAATGTGAGTTATACGTAAGAGGTTAGGGTCTAATGTGTTTAGACTTGAGAGATGATTGCATAATGTTTTTTGCTGGTGAGGTTGGTGCAGAATGTAATTCGTGCCTGATGAGACTGTGCATAATGTAGTTTGTTACAGGCTGAAATTAAGTACAGGGATTACCAGTAGTTACTGGTTGTACAATTATTATCTGTTTTACTTTTACCAAGTTCGCTTTGTGATGGTTCTGACAGTGGTCCATGTGGCCCTGTCATGTGTAGATAATCTCTTGTAAATATTGCGCAGTACCAGTTGGCAAAGTGTATATTGTGTGATTACTTATTCTAACTGTGTTATGAGAATACAAAGGCTATTTTTGATATAACCTTGTGTGGAGTTTCTTTTGTAGTGCGCCTGGGATGTTGTTGCTGTGTGCATGCGCAAATGCTTTACACATGGCCTCCGGGATAAGCCTGAAGGCTCGTGCCAAGCTACAAGGAGCTGAGCAGGGATTATCTTTGGTGTGTAACTCCTCAGCCCTGACTGAGTGGTGGTTTCTGCCTGGCTTTGGCGCAAGCCTTAGCCAACCATAAATCCCATTTTCAAACAGGGAGATATCTGGGCCCACGGCCCGCAAAGTGAAACTCTGGCACCAGGCTACCAAACGTATAGACTGGGCTGATGTACTGACTCAATCCACTCCGCTATAGTACGCTCAGAAGGTAGGACTTCTGTGCCACCAACCAGGGTTCGACAAGTGGGATGCGAGTGGACTTTCTAACATAGGCCACATTGTCCGCAAAGGGAAAATTGTAACGTTCCAGGAGTTACTGGAGAAATAAGAAATGGCTCAAGGGGAGTCGTTCCAGTAATTACAGACCCATCATGCCCTAACGACTGCTGTTCCAGATGTGGGTGGCTTTCCGGAGTCATCCACACTGGAAGACCAGCTGCTCTCTGAATCAGTCCCAAGCAAAGATTTCTCCCTAACGTATTGCAAACTATGTAATAACTTGCCGGCCCTTTTTCGGGCTCTCCGGTATCGGTGGCAAGCAGACATCGGAAATATCGTTGATGAGGATTGGTAAACTGCGCTAATGTCACCGAGAGAGGCAGCCATCTCGCTCCGCTTCCGTTTGATCCAATTAAAAACTTTACACAGATCATACTTAACTGGGGCCACGCTGGCAAAAATAGGGACTAGGCAGGATGGATTTTGCGTGAGGGGTATCAAGAAGCCAGCTTTTACCATAGTATATGGGACTGTCCATCCTTGTAATTCATTCGGGAGGGGCCAACGGCACACCTGCAAGACGCACTTGGTAAAGAGATTGACCTCACTCCACCACTGGGGCTCTTCAACATCTGGGAAGCGACTGATCTCACAGAAGTGGAACAACAGTTGGTCACCTTAGGTTGCACATTGGTAAAAAGAGCTATAGCAATGAAGTGGGGGGTGCCAGAGTGACCATCGACAAATGCCTGGACGGTCGAACTGAATAAATGCATGATTGCAGAAAAAGAAGTGTTTAAATCAAGGGGATGTCCCAAGAAATGGGACAAAAAGTGAAGGGGGTGAAATTCATACCGAGGAAATCTATGTATATCTCCGACTGTGAAAATGGAAATGTCCTGAATTACTCATTGTTCCTTTGATCCGATTGTCTGAGTTTATACCTGTTTACAATGATCCGCAACTGATGCTCTACGGCCAAATGTTTGTGAATTAATACATGCAATGATTGAAAGTTTCTACTTAATAAAAAAAATTATTAAAAAAAAAAAAAAACTTCAACATCTTATGGGTTCTGGCTTCCGTAACTGGATGTTTCAGGTACCACAGTGGAAAAAGGTAACCCAGTGCTATCAACGAAGCCGCTGCAGGCTCCGTAACGTAGGCACCGCAGAGGGTATCTTAATCTCTGGTCTCACTGATGCTGTCTGCAGCCGCCACCGAGCCACTGCTTGCATTGTGACCTGTGGGCACCGCACCGCTTCAAACCGGCGTCCTGGTATCCCCGACGACACCGAGCCTGCTGCCTGCACCGCACGTCGCACCGCTCCACTTCATACCGCATGCCTGCCGATGCTCCTGACATTAAACTCCAGGAGTTCGCCCTGCAGCGTATGTGTCATCCGGAGCTCGCCACAAGGTCCGACGCCCTGCATCTCCAAAGGTACTGTTTTACGGGTCTCCCCGACACCGTAGCTGGCCTGTGACGCCACGGTCGGCCATAACTATTGGATTTGTTGTTCACGACACCATGAAAGCCCCGGATAGAGCTATCAACTTGAAGGAATTGTATGTAAAGTCTATTTTTGCTTTCTTGGTATTTTGGTTTACTGTATGATGGATTTTTATCGTTTTGGTCTTGCTTTCCACAGATAAATATTGGATATTTTTCTAAAACTGGTGTGGTGTCCTTTTTTGTAGTGTTTTCACTGTAATATTGTTTCTTATGTGCAAATGCTTTACACACTGCCTCTGGGATAAGCCTGACTGCTCGTGCCAAGCTACCAAGGGGGTTAGCAGGAATTATTTTATATGTATAATCAATCCTCTTATCCTTACTAGAAAGGTAGATTCTGCCTGGCTTAGGTTGAAACCCTAGCCAACCAGAAAACTCATTTCTAACTACACTTTCCTATTGAGAGAGATCTGACATGGTGGCAAAGTTACGAGCAACTTCACACTTGTAAATCCTGTTGTAGGAGTCCCCACCACCTTGTTTGAAGTGGTGGAGCAGTGCTTAACTTGAGCCAGTGTTTACAGGTCCTCTGCACCGGTACCCAAATCTCAACGCCATCAGTTATAACAGTCTACTACATGGTGGCGCTGCTTGTCTAATTTTAAGTCTGAGCACAACAGACACTTTAACAATCAAATATATTAGAAATACCTGCTGTAGCTTTGGGTGGCCTAGAATAGTCCTAGCTGTCGCACTTTTTGGTACTTGATGGTAAATAGTTGTGTTGGTACTGGCATTGGCAAAGCTGACCTGGGCAATGGATGGTGCACGCTGCGATGGCTCTTGAGAAGGGCCCTGGCACTTAATTTTTCATAAATTGAGCGCTGGGGTCGAGACATGCAAGTCCACACCTATGTGAACGCACTCAAGCAAAATTGTGCAAGGCAGTAAATAGATCCCTGACTAAAGTAGAACTATAACTGATAATGGAAGGTGGATGGATATATTATGCAGCACCCATATTGTCTCAAACCAAATAATTGGAACATTGCAAACAAATTGCATTTAACTGGACTTAAACGTAAAAATTTCCACGTATTCATAACAAAGGTGGGGGGGGTGATGTGTTACCCTGTAAGATCCCAAAATTCTTACTACCTTTTATCCCAGCAGGCACCCCCGCCTCAGTAATGGAACCCCATGCTGGTGCTGGGTGACCTGAACCTACACTTTGACGACCGGGATAATTCCCCGGCGCAAGAGCTCGGCCAGGAGCTGGATGCACTTAAATTAGTATTACAATCCACTCTCCCGACTCATCAGCATGGACACTTATTTGACCCTATCTTTGCCAATTGGGGAGAGCTCCCGGTTGACACTTCAATCCCAGTCCCATGGACAGATCACTATGGGCCAGATGCATCAAAGGGTTTTGCCCATTCTGTGTCTATGGGGAAAATGTGTTGATGCATATGGCTCTGTCATTCCCTTCAGGATTCTTATTCCTAAAGCCCAAGCTGTGCTAAAATTGGACACCGGCAGACCCCAGAGGAAATGGGCTAATTTCTCGGCAACCAAGTTCAATCTTGCTCTACCGCAGGTGGGACAACCTGGAGGGAGTGAGGTCGAAACGGCCTGCAGTGCTTTAGATCAACGCATTTGTGAGGCGCTTGACAAGGTGGCGCCATGGGCCACCAATGCTCCTAGGAGACAGTCCAGATCAGCACCATGGTTCAATGAGGAGCTGAAGGCTGTGAAGTCCTCCTGTAAACGTCTGGAACGTAGGTGGAGGGAATATTTCTCTGAAAATTGGAGGGCCACATATAAAACCAGTCTTAAGCAGTATCATTCTCTAATAAGTAAGACGCGAGCTGCGCACTACAATATGAAGATTGAACTTGCCGATAATTCCTATAGAGCAGAGGTCTTCAAACTTTTGTAGGTTGAGCGCCCCCAGCTGAATTTTTTTAGATGTTGCCCCCCCCCCCCCGCCACCTGACAGAAGTTCTGGAATCTGGTGCACTACATAATTGACCGCCGCGTACATATCACAGGCCATATCCGACAGACTCACAATCCTAGGCTATGTGCGTCACTACCGATGGTCCTCCTGCTGCTGCCTGCGTTTCTTAACTTAAAATGCGCAGCTCCTGCTCCTCCTGAACTCGCCGCTCTGACCGCAGATAACCGTGGTATTTCCAACAGTAACTAATGCCAGCTGCGGCTGATTTTCACCGTTGTCAATGCAGGACACCGTCGACCGTCTGCGGTAAAGATAGCTCATGGATGGTTCCAATGTGGTATCGGATCCCACCTGCACCAGTCATCCAAAGTCAGGGCTAGAGAGTCTGGCTAGCTGGCGCACGAGTCAGGGTGACCGTGCAGCCCCGGGGGAAAGGGTGGGGGGGTGGGCAGTCGCAGTGAGAGTGGGTGCAGCAAGCTGCTGTGCGCATTGGTTGCAGCATAACAGATGGCACATCGGTGGCGGTAATTTATCAGGCGACAGGGAGGGACCAAGCCTACCGGGCCGCAGCCGGGCTCAGCTACTGTTATAATGGTACAAATAACCTAAAACCTAAATTCTGAAAAAATATAAAGAAATATCATTATCAAAATCATAAAGTAAATTAGGTTTTCGATCATTTAACAATATAAAAACACTTAAAGGTACTTTTGAAGCATATAAAAAGGAAGCTAAAAGGAAGTCTTAATCTGCTTGTGCTTGGCTATTCCTGCTTTCACAATCAAGCTTTGTCATACATCAGATACTCGTTATTCTCACTCTTTGCATTGCCAGTCTAGGTCCGTTTTTCCTCTCTTTGGTATTTGTAAAATTTTTAACGTGATTTTTTCTTTTTTTTTGTCATCCCATGGCTGTGTTTTTGTAAAGCTTATGTGTGTTTTTTGCTGAAGGACTCAGAAAAGCTGCACTGTCCGTGATGTACACCAAACTAACTGCCTCCCATTGTGCAATATGGATTGCGGCCGTAATCGGTAGTAGCAATGTAGGATAGAATTAACCCCCGTCCCCACCCACCCAAAGATAGGGAGTCAAATATAGCAAAATTCGGGCAGCAAAGTGTCCTTTACGCCCAGGGCGCGGTGCCACTACTCCTGCTGAACTAAAGGTAGGTAGGTAGCAAGTGGGAGCTGCAGTATCTCGACAGGGGTTACTATAACCTAGATTTGATTTTTAGCAAACACCACAAAGCCATCTTTATTGTGGGAAAGGGAAACTGCAAGTGCTAGTATGCTTCGTGTTTTGGGATTCAAAATTGCCCTGGTGACAGGGGAGGGGGGCAGTACCCAGATATGCCGCAGATGCCTATAAAAACATCCTGCACACAAATTAGTGTTATTGTCCATGCTACAGGGATGCTCCCAACCCAAGCTCTGTTTCTCCACTGATCCAACCCAACTATGTTGCATTATCTGCTCATCCTAGTCTTTCCGCCATGTGCATGAGGGGACTTGGACAGATTCCATCGATGGTAACGTAAAACATGTCTTGCAATAAGAGGGAGTTCACAGAAAAAATAACCTGATTCAATCAGCAATATGACCTAACAACTGTAAGTGCTGTAAAAAAAAAAGTTGAAAAGAAAAGTAGCCGATAAGTGGCCTTGCACCAACAGGACTTTGCATGATGGGATTTTAAGTCCAACCACAAAGTAACAAATGAAACTGCAGGTCCTAGAACTACACTTTTTCAAGGTTCGATATAGCTGGATGAACGTGTCACACACGGTAGGGGACCACCAAGCAGGCAGGTCTAACTATCCGACGAGAAGCCAGTGCTCTGACCACACAGAAAGGAGCGCTGGGTACACTGAAATCTAACGCAAAGGAACGGACTGTCTATTCCTTTGCTTTCGGTTTCAGCAGAGGAGACACTGCATTCCACTGCAGCTGAAGCATTTCAGCGCGAATTAACCCCCTCCTGGGACGGTGAACTGTTAGCACTTAGCTGACAAAAGCAAGGGCGCGTCGTGCCCAATGATTTCCCCTCCCTCACCCTCCAACCCTCTGTCACCAAGAGTTCTCTAGTTAAAGAAATTCCCATTTGAAATGGGTGAAGACTTGTGCTGCCTAGGACAGCAAAGGTAAGATTTTAGGGTTGAGTGCGTGCCCCCCCCCCCCCCCCCCCGGGATGGTGTCACGCCTCCCTGGGGGGGCGCGCCCCACAGATTGAAGAACTCTGCTCTAGAGAGCTATTTGTGATTCATAAAGAGCTTTCGTCCCTTGACAGAACCTCTGCCCCTAGTAAAGTCTCTGTTGAATCTTGCAACTTGATAGCAGATTACTTCTCTGATAAAGTAGAGAGGATCTACTCAACCTTCCCGGAGGAGGTTCGCAACGGGAAATCTGAATGGACGCAAGTCTGTAATGTGGAAAAAGCTTCTTGCCTCTCCAGTTTCAGCCTTTCCTCCTTGGATGATCTAAAATCCATAGCTTTGAAAATCAAGTAGAGTTCCCCGAGAGATCCTATTAAACCGAGAAATATGAGGGAGAGTATGGACATTCTGGGTCCTACATTAGTCACCTCATCAGACTCTCTTTTGAGGCTGGAATAGTCCTCCAAAGGTGGAAAGAGGCAGTGGTTGTTCCCATTAAAAAGAAACCCGGGGTTAGCGCCAGCCGTTTGGAGAATCTCCGACCAATATCTCTCCTACCTTTCTTCGCCAAGATCGCGGAAAAAGTGGTCCATGCTCTGTTAACTGATCACATGAATAAGGCCAGCCTACTCCACCCACTCAATCGGGTTTATGGGCTACATACTCCAGAGTGGCGCTGCTTTTGTCCACTGAAACCATCCGCCGGCAGGTCGATGCTGGACAGACGGTGGCACTGATTCTGCTGGACCTCAGCGGTGCATTCGATACCGTGGCCCATCCCATACTCCTTCAGTGCCTTAAGGACAGTGGATTGACCAACCTGGCTCTGAAATGGTTAAACTCCTTCCTACAGGACAGGAGCTTTCAAGTATCCCAAGGGCAGTACTACTCAAAGAATATAAGGATAGGGCAGGGGGTACCCCAGGGCTCTATACTTAGCCCTACGCTTTTTAATCTGTATATGGCCCCTCTGTCTAATATCATTGAAAAATACAGCATCAGTTTTGTTATATGCGGATCACTCGCAGCTTGTTGTATCCTTGTCCCAATCTCAGGAAGAAGCTTCCGCTAACTTTTCCGCATGCCTAAAAGAGCTTGCAGTCTGGATGGCTAACCGCTTAAAGCTGAATGGCGGCAAGACCGAGGTCCTAATTGTGGGCAAGGCGCCCTCGATATGGTCTCCTAGATGGTGGCCGGAGACTTTGGGCACCACCCCCACCCCTAAGGAGGAGGTTAACCCTTTCGATGCTCATGACGAGCTCAGCTCGTCATGATGCACAGTTGAGCTGTGCTGATGACGAGCTGAGCTCGTCATGAATCCAGGAAAATTGCAATTTCCAGCACAGGAGGGGAAAACACCTAGCAGCCAAGGTAAAAACCTGGGGATGTGGCTAGACTCTACTCTCTCCTTCGATCACCACACCAGGACGAGGCGGAAACTGCTTTGGCATAATGAAAGGCCTCCGGAAGACCTTAGATGTGCTCCCGGTAGCTGCCAGGAAAACCCTAGTCCACTCATTTGTCACCTCTCGCTTGGACTACGGTAATGCACTCTACATAGGCACCAGTAAAAAGAGCGTGCAAAGATTACAATACATCCAAAACGCTGCTGCCAGCCTAGTCCTGATGCTTCCTAGGAGAGCCTCATCCAAAAATGCCCGAACTACTCTACACTGGCTCCCAATAAGGGAAATAATTTTATTCTAGGCCCTATGTATTAGTCAACGGATCCTGATGAGGAGAGGCCCAAAGTACTTGCACAACCTACTGTCCCCCTACACTCCAACCAGGGCCTTGCATTCTCAGTGCTGGTTCAAGTCCCAGTAATATAAAGAATGAGAATGGGGGGGCCGATCTTTCTGCTACCTGGCAGCTAAACAGTGGAACGCGTTTCCCATGGACCTTCGGATGGAACAATCTGATAAAATCTTTAGGAAAAGAATGAAGACATGGCTCTTCCAGACATAGAGCCATTGGGCTCTGCCTGCCCTTTTCGACACTTCTCTGTAGCACCCTATGGCCGCAGCGCACTACCTAGTGTAACCATGCGCTTTACAAACGCTTTATTATTATTATGCTTTCTATAGACGTGGAGGTCGAAGTAATTTTTTTCTGCTGCATATTTTGCACTTTTTCTGAAGTGAGTTGGCGCATCCAATACCTTGGATACCTACATCGCTTAACCTCATTCTGTCAACACATCAGTTCGGTTTTAAAACTCTGGACCGCGATCTATTCATCCAGGAAAAGGGGGCCCAAAACTAAACCACCCTGAAAGGAACCTAGTCTAGACTCTATAGTGAGATTTAATTCCCTTCTTTTCAGAAGCTGCGCATCTTAAGACACTCAGAATTACTACCTAACCGTGTTTTAGAACTCTGAATTTACTCTGTTAAGACAGTCTAACCAGTACCCGAACCTTCTACCTCTCCATGCTAAATAGTTTTTACCAGTCAATCATAAAAGCCCAAACATATTTTACATGCCATTCACAACCTCTTGTAATGTAAAATGCTCGTTGTGTTCAACACCCCATTTACTCATAACTGAAATCACCTGTCCTCTTCCCTCAAACCTGCAATCAAACCTGAAGTGTTGCACATTTCTGAAAGCATGCAATTCAAAACGCTAAGCGAACGGTGCAGGAATTGTTGCCTTATGGATTTGGTCATTCATATCTTGTTTCTCTTCCTATATCCTGGATTGTAAATGACGTTTAAATGTGCGTTATGAAAAAGGCTCAATCCACTAACAGTCCAAAACACCTTGCCAGCACAATCTGACAACATTTTAGGATGGTGTCTATGCAACCAAGGTAGGTTTTTGGCCTCTGATCTGGTGAATTTTGGCAGTTTGCATGGTTCGCTTGCGTTGCGATTCCTGGAGCCACTTTTAGCCAAATGTACTTTCCGTTGCTGGGAATGCAGGCCCGATGACCGTCTGGAGTATGGTTTGGTATTTGCTTTGGAATGTGGCATGTGCTAAGGCATGTTGGTGCATTCTAGCTGGCCACTCTCCACATGGAGTTTGTTCACACTTTAGACTCTGAAAAGTCATGCTAATCAAATTCTGCAGTTCTGAACCTTTTGAAACTTCCCAGTCCTGTCATTTTTGCCTCCGTCCATTTTTTCTTATTTAGCGTTGCATTGGGCAGTTTTTTTAAAAACATTTATTTGTTTTTACGATGCCTTCCTCCACATGAGACTGTAGCATAGGGCAACCTTGATACCTTAGTAACCTGTTCCAACGAACCCCATCTCACATTTACAAATAATGGCATGACTTGCAACTATATAACTGAAACACAATACCCTGAAACTGCATTATTGTATTGCCAGGAGAACTGTTCCTTGATCACATTTTATTAATTCTCCATCAATAGTAAGTGTCCCAGGACTTTTTAGAAGTGTCTTAAACAGTCCATCATCCCCTTTGGTATCTTTGGTTCCTTGCTCACTCTACCACTGGATTCACGATAGCCTGGCTGATGAGGATTATGGATCGGAAACCGGTCCCAGGATGCTTGTTTCCGGTCCAGAGAAGACATGGCTTGGCAGTTCGGGCTGGACAGTTCCTATGAGGCACAGGGTCAGACTTATTTGCAAATGGCCATGTCCGAACTGGGGTGGCAGAGTGGGCTAAAGAATAATGATGGATTAAACCCAGATCAGTTGACTGGGGGCGAGTGTTTGATTTGCTCAAGCCATCATCCCCTTTGGTATCACTTAAGCAGTCAGAGCATGTGGAAAAAGGAGGAGCAAAAGGTAGGATGAAAGGGGCGAGGGTAACCTAAAGAGGGTGACAAATCTTGGTGTGCTATATGGGTTATGCAAGGGGTCTGTACATAACTGGGATGGATCAAGGGAAACATGGGTGACCATCCTGTACAGAACAGCCAAAGAGGCCGGATACTTCAACTTAGTACCCTCTAGAGCGCCACAAATCACGTCTCCGCTCCTGGGCCATCCAACATTCCACCAACAAACTAAGTCAGTGTTTGTGTCTTTAATAGAGGAAAGTAAGACTAGTACAAAGAGGGCACTACCCTCCGATTCCTTTTGCTGCTGGACCTCAAATGTCATCATGAGCGCTCAGTGCTTTTCTTCTATTGCTTCACCAGCGGCATGAGTTGTTCAGGGTATCCCATGTCTTCAAGACATGTTTGTCACCATCGCAGTGTGCCTTATAAAGTTTACCCCTGAACCTGCTGCACTTGGGTATTTTTTTCCCATGCCTTTCTAACTTCAAGTGGTTCTTTTGTTGTCCTGACTCCTCCATCTGACTTCTGAGTGCTTCAGTTTTGGGGACGATAAGCTAGGATTATATGATGGATCTTTATACAAGTTACCACTCTCTGGTGTGGTGATTTAGCCTGACGCGCCTTTGTGTAGAAAAGCTCCCGTCCCCATTCCAGTGTTTGCCTTTATTACATTAAATATCTATTTTTATGTATGTTTATGACCAACTTGTTTGGTGATCCTCAATTCTTCCTAGCAAAGTCCACAGGACACATCTCTCAGGGTAAGTTTCATCTCCTGGCTTTTCCATCTCCAGTCATGGTGCCCTTTTCCTGCCACTACAAAGGCACCCCAATATTGAATTTCACCTTGACACGAACTGTGCCTTGAAGTATTCACTTACCATCCTTGGCAGATTTACTGCGCCAGTGCAACCAATGGTGCCCTAGGAGAAATCTTGTCACCTACCAAGCAAGTGCTCGGCCTACAGCCTATCTTAACTTCGTGCTTCTTCTGCCCTCCTTGCATCTCGCGTCATACCTGCTGGAGAAACTGAATAAAGTCTACAACTCCTCCACATTAGTCCACCTATGCTTTAGCAACATCGACTAAGTTCTCTTCATCTTTCCTGTCCTCACCTCTCACTACCTGGTGCACTTTACTCGAATTAAAAGGCAGTCGAACGGTAACTCAACAAGAGAGCTTTTTAGAGAGAAGCAAAGGGGATTGCTTTTTATTATCAGCTTTGTTCCCTGTCATGCAAAGAATATGGATGCATGATCATGCTTTGTTTTAATAAATAGTGCTAGATCAATTCTACTCCTTCACTCACTCCACCGGTTGAAATTTCATGTTGTAAAGAAGTATTGTTAGGAAATGCTTCTTCATAACCCTCGCATGTGCCTATTCAGCGGAGACCCCAGTCTCCATACTTACCGGCCCCCGCATTCTGCTGTTGCCAAAGGTGGGAAATAATGTCAGCCAACAAAACCTGGTATCATTAGTGGTCGTTGTTGGCCGCAGTTTATTAATAACCAAAGACATATTAATAACACAAACTGGTTTCAAGCAATCTTCCATTTTGCGAACATTACTCATCAATCATAATTATCAATCATAATTGGCATATTACACATTATGACACCCTCTTGTGATAGCGGGTGTCAGTCTCTTTGTGCCCTCCTTAGTTCGAAAATGAGGCTTGTACCCAAACCAGTTTGTTGCCAGTCTATTGGTGTTCCAGTGGTTGGTTGACCACGCCCTTTGCGTGTTGCGGAGGGGAGCTTTCCAGTCGGGAGTTAGGTCCCCAGCTCACTACCAAATTGCGCCCTGCCGTCCGGCCGGGTCTGGGCCGCGAGTGCCGTCTCCTCCTGTTACTCCCCTCCTTTATGCCGCCACGTCACCCTGCCGTGCGGCATTCAAAAGTGAGTGGCCATCTTACACACCGCCCGCCGGTGTGTTTTCTTAGCCAACCAGTGTAGGATTTCCGCTAACACCCTTTCCCTTATCCAGCACTGCGACTTTTGCTGTTCCTTAGGTGTGGGTGGGTGGGCTTCAGTCGTTGTTGCTGTCGCGCCGTTCTCCCAGCTCCTCGAATGCGATGTGCTTCTGCTGGGAGGGCGGCGTCGCTTAAATCCTCCTGAGCCCTCCATGCAGGTCTCAGGTGAGTCCCCCTGATTGGGGGGTTCAAACAAAGCCAGGTTGACCATTGGGCGCCCTTTGGGGGCGCTCAGGTCAACAGGTCACTTCCGGTCGGGTGGCTGGTGCGCACCCCGCTTCCGCTGGTTCCTGTGCGCATCGAAGCGCCCAGAACCAGTTTACCCCCGCTGGTGGCACCACGAGGGTTATGGCGCCGGCCTTCGAGCCTCCCCCACCCTTCGGGCGGGTGCGGCGGCCTCTGCAATAACCCTCGCATGTGCCTATTCAGCGGAGACCCCAGTCTCCATACTTACCGGCCCCCGCATTCTGCTGTTGCCAAAGGTGGGAAATAATGTCAGCCAACAAAACCTGGTATCATTAGTGGTCGTTGTTGGCCGCAGTTTATTAATAACCAAAGACATATTAATAACACAAACTGGTTTCAAGCAATCTTCCATTTTGCGAACATTACTCATCAATCATAATTATCAATCATAATTGGCATATTACACATTATGACACCCTCTTGTGATAGCGGGTGTCAGTCTCTTTGTGCCCTCCTTAGTTCGAAAATGGGGCTTGTACCCAAACCAGTTTGTTGCCAGTCTATTGGTGCTCCAGTGGTTGGTTGACCACGCCCTTTGCGTGTTGCGGAGGGGAGCTTTCCAGTCGGGAGTTAGGTCCCCAGCTCGCTACCAAATTGCGCCCTGCCGTCCGGCCGGGTCTGGGCCGCGAGTGCCGTCTCCTCCTGTTACTCCCCTCCTTTATGCCGCCACGTCACCCTGCCGTGAGGCATTCAAAAGTGGGTGGCCATCCTCTTACACACCGCCCGCCGGTGTGTTTTCTTAGCCAACCAGTGTAGGATTTCCGCCACGCCGCAGGGAGGCCCACGTCTCACTGCGGCTCCCCCCCCTGCACCTGGTTCGTGGCTCCCACCTTTCATCATATCTTTTCCTTTTTTTTTTTTTTTTTTTTTATATGCAACCTGCGAGTGACATTGCACCCCACAAGTTATCCCAAAACACCTTCATCCCCTTCTCGGATAGGTGTACCCCGTCTTGCCCATAGAGCTCCGGGCGGCCCGGGTGGATGAGGCCGTGCCGAATTGATTCCAGGCCATTGGCGAGGCAAAACTTGTGCATTGCCACATTTAGTTTCCTTCTTGCGTTGTCGACGGCCTTGTTGGAATCGGCCCCTCTCCAATGTTTCCTGCTGATCATTTCGGACCAGACTACCGTCGTGGGTCCCAGCCACGCTGCCGTCTTGGTGAGATCCCTTTGGATGGCTTGCCCGACTGCTTTTCGCCCTAGCCGGGTCAGGTCGTTGCCCCCAAGGTGGATGATCAGGACGTCGGGCAACCAGGCCGAATCTGCCATGAGGCCGTCCAGCGTCGGCAGTAGCTGCTCCCATCTCATACCTGGCTGCCCTATCCACCGGATGTACGTCGCTTTGGGCCTGTTTATGCTGCGGCCCCCCTGCCGCCACCAAGACTCCATCCGGGACACGAATGAGTGCCCCACCACCCAGACCAGCTGCGGGCGTCCCCCTGTCGAGAGAAAGCATTCTGTTAGGTGGCTTATCTGCGCACCGTGTGCATTTAGGAGAGGGAGGGGGGGGTGCTGTCACCCTGCCGTGCGGCATCCCAAGGCGAATCCCTCTCGTTCCCTTCCCCCCCCGTGGCTTTCTCTCTCTTTGCTCTTCTTTTTTTTTTTTTTTTTTTTTTTTTTTTTTTTTTAATGAGGTGAGGGCGTATGTACGACTTGTACGCCCTGGAGCGCCATCTGCCCACTGCCTGGATCCTGTCCTCTGGCATGCCATGCTGCGCTGCCGAGGTCGCTGCGCCGATCCTGAAGGAGTGAGAGGCAAACGATGCCGCGCAATACCCGGCTTTACCCAAGCCTTGGCGCATTATGGCTGTAAACTGGAACTTACTCAGGTTCCTCCCGTCCTTATGTATGAAGAGAGGGCCCTCACCAGCTGGTCGAGCCCCCATGTACTTAAATAACCAGCATACCGCACAGAGCCCCGACTCTGGGATGCAATGGAGACGTATCGTCGTCCCCCTCCTTGCCCTGTCCGTTTTGGACTGTCTCAACGTTAATTCGACTGCCCTCTCCATTGGTTTAATGTCTCTTGCCTGCAGGCATTGCTGCGCTGGGCCCGATTTGCTGGGGGCTATCAGCTCGCTGATACGGAATGCTCCGAAGAAAGCAGTCGTGAAAGCCGCCCTAAACAGCAGCAGCTCATATTTATCCGATATTAAGCCCGTGAGGGCTCCAAGGAGCTGGCCCAGTTTGGCAAAATTGATGGGACGCCTGTCGTCCTTCTTTCTACCTTCAACCCTCCTCCAGCCTTTTAAGGCCGTCTTTAGATAGGCCGAGGTAGTGGGGTCCTCGCCTGTGTAAAGCCTGGCAAAATGGGCGATGGCGGACAAATGCGCCTGGGCCCACGATCTCGTTTTTCTCGACTCGAATGCCCATTGCACGAATTTCTCGACTGCTGTGCGAGTTTTTGCCCTGTCTTCCAGCGATCTTAGGCCCCCCACTCTCATTACCGTGCCCGCGTATGTCTTGTACCTTCTGTTGGCCTCTGCGGTAAGTGCTTGCCCTATTAGCCATGATAAGTCTACTCCCCCAGGTCCCAAAGGGACGATGGAAAGGGGGTCATCTCCTTGTCCGCCCCGGGCACCAGTTCTCTGAAACGTTTCATTTGGGCCTGTGAGAGCGCGTCTGCTGCTGATTTCTCTGCTCCTGGCACGTGGCGTGCTTTCAGCTCCAGGTTCCCTTCCAGCTGTAATTTAATTAAGTCGCATTAGCCTCAGCTGCGCCTCTGTTAATGGCCTGTACTACTCCCATGTTATCTGACCAAAGCGTGAGTTTCAGGTTTTTTATTTTCTCGCTCCATATGGTCAGAGCCACAATGATCGGGAACAGCTCGAGAAACGTGATGTTCCTGGTGAGCCCCTGCGCATGCCATTCGTCCGGCCACTGGCTGGCGCACCAACTGTTTCCCAGGACCGCGCCGAAGCCAAGGCTTCCGGCCGCGTCTGTGTAAAGAGCTATCTGTTCGGCCGTTACCCAACCTGCCCTCCAAATCAGCACCCCGTTGAAATCTTGCAGGAACTCGTCCCACACCTGCAGGTCCTGTTTCACGCCTGCGCTCAGCCTGATGTGGTGGTGCTTGTGGGTGACGCCGGCCGTTAGCCCCGTTAGGCGTCTTGAGAATACCCTGGCGGGCGGGATAACCCGAGCCGCGAAGTTAAGTCTCCCTATCACTTGTTGGATTTCCCTCAGGGTGGCCTTGCTCCGACCCCGTAGCTTCAATACTTCCTCGCGAAATTCTTTCACCTTGTCGGGAGGCAGCCTGGCCGTTCCCGCTATAGAGTCCAATTCTATGCCCAGGAACGTGAGACTTGTGGTCGGGCCTGTAGTTTTCTCTTTTGCGAGGGGGACCCCTAGGGACCTAGCTAGCTCCTCGAAGGCTGCCAATAAGCTTGCGCACACTGAGGACCCTGCCGGGCCTGTGAACAGGAAGTCGTCTAGGTAGTGCAGTTTTCCACCTTCCTGGTGCCGGTCATGCAGCGCCCATTCTAAGAAAGTGGCGAACTGCTCAAAGTATGCGCCTGAAATTGCGCATCCCATGGGCATGGCTTTGTCAATAAACACGTCCTCGCCCCATTGGAAACCCAATAAATGGAAGCTGGAGGGGTGGACCGGCAATAGTCGAAACGCAGATTCAATATCGGCCTTCGCCATGAGGGCCCCTCTGCCTGTCGCCTTAACCAGCTCGATAGCGTCGTCGACTGACGCATAACTCACTGAGCAAGCTTCGGGGTCGATACTGTCGTTCACGGAGGAACCTTCTGGAAACGATAGGTGGTGTATCAGCCTGAATTGACCTTGTTCCTTCTTGGGGACCACGCCTAGCGGGGAGATGACTATGCCCTCATGCAATTCTTTTGGGAGGGGGCCCTCAACTCTACCCAGTTTCAACTCTTTCTCGATCTTGGCACTCACCACTTCGGGGTGTTGGCTTGCCGACTTCAGGTTACTCGCTCCCGCCGAGGGGAGCGGGCCCTGGAATGGAATAACAAAGCCTTGCTCGAAGCCCTCTACCAGTGATCTGGCCTCCGCTTTGTTCGGGTATTTGTTTGTTAATCTGCGCAGCTGTTGCGTAACAATGGGGGATCTGGCCAGCTGGCGCCTACAAATGTCCACCAGTCCCCCCCCTTTCCCCTGCGTTGGGGCTAACGCTTCTTGCTCGTTTCTCTCTTCTCTCTTTTCGCTTCTTGCTTGGAACCTTTGCACGCAACGGTGGCGTGCTTGCCCCCGCAGCTAGCGCATGCGTGTTGAAACTTACAAGACGAGCCCCATGAGCAGTCCCCCGCCTCGTATCTCTAACAGATCGCCTTGGTTGCGGTTGGGGAGTACGATCTCCCGTTCGACCGCCTTTGATAAGAACCGCTCTTCCCCTTTTGGTAGGAGCTCCGAAAGGGCTGGTCGCTTTTTCCCGCCCAGGCCCTAACATCTTTGGCTGTGAGCATCTTGTGGATGAAACCCGAGACATCCTCCTCATTCCACTCCATTTCGGGGTGCCTCTGCATTTTTAATCTAAACCCTTTGTCGTATTCTAACCAGGCATCCCCCGGGAACTGCCTCTGTGCTAGGTGGATATTGGCCTCGTAAAGCCACAAGTCAGCCGCGCAATGGGGGAACCTTTCCACTATAATGCACGCCATGATTCTAAAGGCATCTAACCAATTGTCGAAACTGCGCTCCTTTCTGGCCCCACGCCTTTCTCTCCTGTCCTCTTCCTTCCTGTCGCACGTGGTTAGATCAAGTCCCTCTAGCTGTATTTCGAGCAGCGAAAATATGTCAATGAATTCTTTGCGCCATATCCTCTCTTTCACCGCTAGGGGGATGAGACATGCCAAGCCGGTGGCTTTCGTAGTCAGGGACGCCGGACCAGGGGATGGCCTGATGTAATGATCGTTGACTACCCCACTCGGAGGCGGGCTCTCCGAAACGGGGCCGTAACCCCAACCGGGTAGTGGGGAGATTTGTTCCCCCTGGGTGGACAAGCTTACCTGTTCTTGCACTCTTGTCTGACGGGCCCACCCCGGGTCGACCATATGCCACGTGGGACCTGCCGCTTCCTCCGCGCGCTGCTCCCTAGGCCCTGGTACCCCCTGCCCTGTGCCATTAAGTAGCCCCGGCGCCAGCGATTTTAGACATTCCCTTACGATGTTGCTAATATGCTCACCCTTTTTTCTTTTGGTGGTCTCGCTCTGGTCGCCGCCCTCTGGTCTCGGCGGGAGGGGTTTCTGCCGCACTTTCCTCGGAGGGTTCCTCTTCGATGTTCTCTTCATCGGCGTGTTTTTCAACTTCTTGGGTGCGGAAGGCCCTGGCTCTTCGTCCGCCTGTTCTACCGGTCTGTTCTCTTTCCCTTTGCCCAGGTGGGGGTGAAGCCAGTCGTCGCCGTGGATGGCCGATAACTCTCGGATCTTCAACCGCACCTCTGCCAACTCGTCCGGCTGGCCTTCCGACATGTCGTGAGTCCCTGCGCACTGGTGTGTGGCTTCTTGGTTTCCCGCGTCTGCGTCAGGCCGTCAAATGGAGGCACAGCTAGCTGCGTGTGCTTATCCCGGGCTGTGAGCTTGCTGCGGTTTTTACCTGCTGCTGCTTCGGGGGAGCTGGCACGGCGCTCCGCGCTCCGTAAGGCGTCCTCGGTGATGACGACCTTGATCTTCAACTGGAGCCTTGCCGTCTTCCTCTTCGTCCTTCGCCGCGTCGCCTCTCTTCCTCTTCAGTCGTTGTTGCTGTCGCGCCGTTCTCCCAGCTCCTCGAATGCGATGTGCTTCTGCTGGGAGGGCGGCGTCGCTTAAATCCTCCTGAGCCCTCCATGCAGGTCTCAGGTGAGTCCCCCTGATTGGGGGGTTCAAACAAAGCCAGGTTGACCATTGGGCGCCCTTTGGGGGCGCTCAGGTCAACAGGTCACTTCCGGTCGGGTGGCTGGTGCGCACCCCGCTTCCGCTGGTTCCTGTGCGCATCGAAGCGCCCAGAACCAGTTTACCCCCGCTGGTGGCACCACGAGGGTTATGGCGCCGACCTTCGAGCCTCCCCCACCCTTCGGGCGGGTGCGGCGGCCTCTGCAACAAACGACCACAACCTAATGTCAGCAGACGCAATCCATCTTAAGAAGATGAATGGTCTATTTGACACAGAGCAGAATGTGCTATTTTATTTAC
Source organism: Lissotriton vulgaris (assembly GCF_964263255.1). Lineage (NCBI taxonomy): Eukaryota > Metazoa > Chordata > Amphibia > Caudata > Salamandridae > Lissotriton > Lissotriton vulgaris. The sequence continues at coordinate 468,352,148 of NC_141685.1, read as the reverse complement.
TCCAACTATGGTGTTTTGGTCGTCTTGTCTTGTGTAAAGGATGGGATTGTGTGCTGTCTCCTAAACGTACCCAGCATAGGTGAAATGCAGTTTTATGCCACTCCCCACCCCTCCATTACAATTCCTTCGAAACATTTCTTTATATTTTTGCACAGGTAAATATCTGCATTCCTTTGGGTGAGGTTTTTTAATTGTTCCAGGTTCCTATAGCCTGTGTCAAGAGTTGTGATGAGCAATGAATCCTCTGTGCTGCTGACCTTGGTTTGAGCCTGTTCCAGGGGGTTTCTCTGGTATTAACATTTGCTCTCTTGGAATGAAGTCCTGTTGATTGATTCCTCCCAGTTGGCATCGAGAGTATACGGCCTTTGCTTGTGTTTGACTTCTGTAGTGAAATGAAAAAGTGATGCCGTAGTAAGTATCCAGCGCGCAACAATAACAAGCAGCCGAATTTTGGAATTCCTGCACACAAATTTGATTAGAATAATATCTGTGGACTACTACTCCTGACTCCACCATAAATGGGCGTTTCTCATGGCTCATCTTTGCCAGAATCTGAACTTGCTTTTAGAGCTATTACTAATACATAGGCTTTCCATACACACACTGCTTAATTTGAACTGGTGTTTACTGGTGGGGCCCACCGACGCTAATTTTGGGGGTACAGGTGCTGATTTTTCCAGTATTAGACTTTGACCCAGATCTGGAAGAAGAAAAGCGAGAAAGAAGGGGAAGAGAAGAAGGAAGGTGACAAATGGCGAAAGTAAGCATGAAAAAGAAAATGCAACAAGCGAAAAAGAGACGGGGGTGTCTAGGGTTGGATGAAAGACATGGGGAAAGAGAGGGGGAGATCGGATCATTACTAAACAGTGTGCTACTCCTGACATTCCATAGTGCCGTTGGCGAGGCTTCTGGGGAAAAAATTAGGCCCTGGTACTTAATTTTCAATGAAATACCAATTCTACCCTTTGTTCTTTGTTCAAAAATCGAAACAAAACTGGAAGCGAAGTGATTATTTCCGTTGCTAATCTACTGGCCTCGTGCCTTCTTTCGGTTGTTCGCAGCTCGTGCAGCCACTGTCTAGGAATGCCACCATGTTATATTAATAAAGCGCAGGCACGGCGGCGCACGTGTCTTTCTGGGCGCTGCCCGAAGCCTGCAATCTATTACCGGAGCACAGCTGCAGAAGGGCACGTTGCCAGCCACACAGGAAGTGCGCCTGAGGAGAGGCCCAGCTCGAGCTGATTTTCCATCCCTTGCCCCCTTTCACGTCTCTTGGCCACCCCCACCCATACTATGGGTATATTTGGAGTCGTCTGGAATGGCAAATTATCTCAAACCTCCTAAGTTAAGTGGAACATAAAATGCGTTGTGAAACTGACCTGTGAACGAGACCACACACAATAAACCCTCTTGTAAGATGTAAAGACTTTATTGTTGATTACCCAAATCCTGTGTACATTATTCTGCCTTGAACTGTTATCTAGAGACGTGGGCCATTCCGTCAATATTGGCCAGTAGATCTCAAAACCACAGCCGACATCCAAAAAACATGCACTCTAGAATGCCTGCTGATGGAGATGCAGAATTGGGTTGAGAGTTGTTTTTTCTCTACTCTGGATGGCCCTGTATGAATTCTGCGATGATTGTCACTGACCAGAAACCTGCAAGTACTTTACAAATGCCCTTTAGTTGAAATAACTATGACCCCTTAGCACGTACAATCTGATTTATATATTTTCCTGCTATGTTTGATATGATTTCAGATAAAACTTATGTGTTTATCACAAATGCTATTTGATAAAGTTTTTTTAATCCCTTTTATAATTTCGTTTTCAGTACTGACTTGGCATTTGACCTCGAGGGGTATGTTTTTATCCTGGTCAATGATGTCTTGACTGCAGCAAATGGTGCATATGTGAAACAGAAGCTTGATTCTAAGGTAGGCGATTCTCTTTAAACCTTTGCTTTTATTGAGTCTGGAGCAGTTGTTGCGTCTTACTGAGCAATTTTTGGTCGTCCTATTTTACTCTGTCATTTTCATTATTCATGTTTGCTTTTGACCATGTGTGTTGGAGTTTGGGAGCACTGTTTAAACCTACAAAATGCTCTGGGCTTTAGGTATGTAGCAGATGTGATTTTGGGAGAAGGCTAGCTTAATCCACAGCACTTAGCCCTGTGGAAATTCTGGCAATAAAATATTTTAAATTATGCCAAGGAATTAAACTATGTTAATCAGGAACTCCAAGTTGTTGTTTTCAAGTTATGGATGTGGAACACGTTGTACTCTGTGTATGAATGCAGGACAGAATTTTAACAGGACAAACGCCTGTATTCCCCTGCATTCGCTGGTGTACACCTTTAGAAGATGCCTCCCCTCCATCTGAGAAGCGCCCACGACTGGCATTCTTGGCAGGATTTACGCTTTCCATTCAGGGTATTTGGAAACCAATCAGGAGGAGTTAATACTCTTCCATTGGCTTGAATTGAGGTGTGACTTTTCTGAGGGCGGGAGTAGAGGCGTCTTGATAATTTTTATGACGATAGCAACTGAGTAGGAGCCCTTCATTAATGTGTGGAGGATGCAGGAATAATATACCTGCAGTCCAAATCAGCCACAAAATCCTCTACATCAGGAATAATGCAAGTCTCTGAATGGCAGTGAATGCAGGGACGGTAGCCTGCAAAGTAAGTAAAGTAGACTGCCATCCCTGCTTCCCAGAGCCGGAAAGAGTTTTCTAACTTTTAAAAAGGGGCTTTGTACATTGTGAAAAGGTGTCTTGTTGTCGCAAAGCCGGTGAGTTAGGGAAACCACTTTAGTGCTTGAGGCCTCTGGTGCTTTATCTATTTAGGAGTGTTCTGCTTAATAAAATAATCAACCGTCAAAGCTATTATAGCAATACGGGGCGTATTGAGTAATGAAAGAAAGACCCAGTAGTCGGCCAGCCTCGAAGTGTCAGTCAAACCTGATAACACTATTGATGGAGGTCTCTACTTCAGGTTCTTCTTTAAAGCGTATATAATGTTTTTTTCTTTCTTGGACTCTACTTTCGTTCCCCCTCCCCAACAAACCGGTTGGATTTTGAGTTAGTTGGTTAGTTGACTTGAGGATGTTTAGCTGTTTGTTTGCTTCCTTCTTCTTTACCACATTATGTCCTGTGTAGATAAGTAGTCTGTGGTACTATTGGTCCTGCACCTTCTGTCAACACTGGAATACACTGTATTTTATTCGTGGGCTAGAGACACTGTAATCGAGAACGATAACTCAATATGGTTTTATATACCTTTTTTCCTTTAATAATACACGCGTTTTAAGCTTACAACGATTTTAATGATGTACGTTTTATATTGTGAGTTTTAATTAACTGTACAATAAAGTAAACCTAAACCTATATAAAATCTATTGTTCAACTTCTTGGAATGTATCATTGCTGTTTGTGCATTTGGTAGTTTAAGGTTACTTCGTAAGTGAAACAAGTGTTCCTTATTGAGATGGCGATAATCAAACTTTTTTTATTGTAGGAACTGGGGAAATATGGTCTACTGTATTACAATGCACTTTTTATGATTCTTCCGACGATGTTCATAACCTATTACACTGGAGATGTGGAAAAGGTAGGAGGGTACACGATGTAGAGGCTGTGAACTGTCTTTGATTCACTTTTTTCATTCTGTTTCATGTCAAACAATGCATATTTGTATTCATGAAAGAAGGACTACATATGTGTGTTGTGCTTACCAGCGTTCTTCAAAAACGCAGATTGGTACGTTTTCACCCAAATTGTTCTCTGTTGCGCTCCATGTTTTAAACTTTGGCTGCTGTGAGCAATCTCTGCAAAGTGGGTTGTTGTCTAATTTTCAATAATCAATGACGTCAACCCTTAAACCTTGCATGCACCCCTAGCATAGCGTGAAACAATTGAAACAAATGTTTGCTTCTAAAAACTCATCTGATAGGATTGTTTAAACTCAATGACTAAGTTGGTGGAAGATGTGTTGATACATCTTTTCCCATGGATCATTAGCTTGAGACGGGCGCATGTTCTGCTTTTACAAACCATAAGGCGAAATAAACGTTTACATCTGTAAACCTGGATCAGCTGAGTCCCAAAGCTCCAGAAATTGTATCATTTGCAGCATGTGCAAGGAATTCTTGTGCATACTTGCTAAATGCTCATGACTTGGTAGCCTTTATGTTAATTTGAATCAAATGTCTGTTGAAGAGGACAAGCTTGAAAATGTATGTATCTCATTCAGTGAGTTCTTGTGCCCATACTTGTTGGCGGCAAAACAACATTTCCTGGTCAGTTAAGTGCTTTTTTTTATCAATAGATTTCTTTTACGACATGAATTCTGATCTCAAACCCCAACAGCTAGGTTGGTAGTAGGGGCAGTTGCCTTTAAATTCTTTTTAATTATTAGTGATTCTGAATACCTTTCACTTGAATGTACTCCTTTGTGGGTGATATCCTCCTAGCCAGATGTGGGGGAACTCCTTACCAAACCCTATTTTAAAGCTAGACATTAGAACCCTTCCCCTTTCAACACCCACATAATTAAACCTGTCTGCATCTTGCACGTCTTCAAGTTGTGCGCATGCAACTTAAATTGCTCCTCTTTGCAAAGGCTTCGACAGGCTATATTTCTCCAGTTATTTTGTAAGCTCTTTATTATTTTGTGCCTGCATCTGTTGTGAGCTCATCTTACTGCAAGTCCACTTATTCACAAGCTTTATTGAGCCAGAGAAAGACATTGGAATTCTGAGAACCTGCTGTGTAAACCTGCCTTTCACATGGTCCCAAAGCTCCCCGGCTGGGTTATGTTGACTGGAAAAGGATTTTGTTTTTTTTACGCTCTGCGTCCAGTAGAAGTGGAGTAAAATGTGCCCTTTGTGCTGTTAATCTGTGCCTGCAGTGTATTCACTGAGAGGATAGGAATATCTTGCTCAGTCTTTAAGCAAACCTCTGTACACCCGAGCAGGCCTTTTACCACATAGAGGAGTACTGAAAGTGTGAACCTGTATTGTGACCATTTCAGTCTGTACACGTTTGGGACTTGCTTTTGAACAGTAGGTTACTGGAGTACTGTTTCCCATTTATATCGTCATGGAACATGGATGTCCAAATGTGGTTTCTGATAAAAGGGTTGCTTTGTTCAATAAAAGTCCTCGCAGCCTTTTGATATTTGTGCACGAATTGTACAAAATTCTGTGTCCGTGTACTCTAAAACCAGGTCAAAAACACAGAGCGAAATGTTTGAAGTATTTTGCAGGAAATTCACTTATCTATGTAAGAGATTAACCGTCTTCAATTTTTTTCTTTCAAATTATGTATTTTTCTTTGCTCTTGCAGCATAGCTTTTTAATGTTTATAATATAACTTTGAGAGGTGGGAATACTGCCTTTTTCGCTGCATCTGTCGGAATTCACTTAGCCCCATATTTTATCACTTGTAAATATTGTGGGGCTTGGCAGTGTGGCATGCTAGACACATTACACACTGTGAATCTATGCCCTGGAAGCTGTACTGATCGTTTTTGCTCCTTTTAGTTTTCAGACCTTTGCAATAGTAGTCTGGCTGCCACCCTGTACTGGCATTGGATACTTGTGGAGTATAATAATTGGCTGCTCATAGTTGAGAATACAGCTCTTACATTACGACATGTTTAGTACCCCAGGCCATTGAGCTGCATTTAAGAATTCTACACATTCATTTCTTTGGCTTTAATCTCATTGAAGTGAAGGGGGCTAGTGGATTAACCAGATCTCCGTGCAATTCTATTGAAATGTACAGTGAAGCCAACTCAATAGCTTTCTGGGGACTGATTCCCAGAAGGCAGAAGCGGTGCTATAATCACTTGAAGGCCAACAAGAGGCTCCAAGACGTCCTCTTCCGCTAATGGTAAAAGCATTGTATGGTTCTAGGAGATTTAGCAAGGTGAGCTCGTGTGTTGGTGTTGAGAAAGTAATTGATTGAAGCCTACGCACATCTTGATGAAGGGAGGAGCCCCAGTGTTATACTGCTGAAGATGTGGATGTTTTATTAGGTCTGGGTTTTGACAGTGCAAACAGACAAGTATTGCTCACAATGTGCAAGAAACGTTAGTCCACCCTTTCAGGCATTGTTTTCTCCACCAATCTCTTTTCAGCCTTTTGGCCTGAAACTTGATCAGTCATGTCTTTATTTATTTATTTATCCATTTATAGAGCACATGATTACAACACCGGTGTGTCCCCGTGCTAAAAGCAGACGGTCCGAAAGGAAGCGAAGGACAATTCTTACTTAGCAGCCCCTGGTCCCTTCCATTGACTCTAGTGTGCTGTTGAGAATAACCATGTCTTCAAATGCTTGCGAAATCTAGTTTCACATAGATCTGTTCTTGGTTCTGTGTTCCACGTTTTAGCTGAGCGATATCTGAAGGAGCTTGCACCCATTCTTGCGTTATATATTCTCCGCACTGTCACCAATGCTCTACCTTTGGATATTCAGTTCTGGCTTGGTATGTATTGTGTTATCAGGGGTTGTAGATACCTTGGGCCTTTTTTTGACAGGATTCGGTGACAGTAGCTCATTGCGTTGAGCAAGATTCTCTTCTCCACCGTCAACCAGTGCAGTTCCGCCAGTGCTTTCTTTGTGGAGGTTCTTCTAGGGAGGCTTAGCACCAGCCGGGCTGCCACGTTTTGCACCGACTGAAGTTCAGTCAGCCCTTTTTTAGAAGCAGAAGCATCCAGATATAGGACATTGTGATAGTCCATTTGGGAGGTTACAAAGGCATGTACTATGGTTTTCCTAGCATTAGACGGCCGTAGATCGAGGAGCTTTCTCAAGATTTTCATGGTCCCGAAGCATTTCCCCCACTACTTTCTGAATTTGGCTGTCAAATGCCTGTTTAGAGTAAAACCACACTCCGAGGTTCTTCACTTCTGTTTTCAGGGTAGGTAGTTGGGCCAACGTCGCCACCAAGCTGATGACCAAATACTTGGGAGCCTTGCCCACAATTATCACCTCTATTTCGTTCCCATTGAGCTTCAGGCAATGGTTGGACATCTATGCTGCTACCTCCTCCAGACACTTGGAGAATTGGATTGCTGTCTGTTCACTGTTTTGAGAAAGAATCACAATCAGCTGAGTGTTGTCAGCATATGACACAATGGTCACATTATGATCTCCCACTCGCTCAGCCACCGGTCCCACGTATAGATTAAATAATGTGGGACTCTGAATTGATCCCTGTGGGACACCCTGAGGCAGGGGATACTCTTAGATAGGTGTGTCTGTTGTGAGACTTGAAAGCTTCACGAGGAGAGAAAGGATGTCATCCAGCGCAGTGCGTTGCCCCTGACACCAAATGCCTCTAGCCTGTGAAGGAGCAGACCGTGGGAGACTGTATCAAAAGCCGTGCTGAGATACAGCAGGATCATTGCAGCTGAGAGGCCCTTCATCAGCATATTGTCTTGGCTCAGCCCAGTCGAGTATTCATGTTTAACCTAATGCTATTGACTGTTTGAGTGAATCAACTCAAGTATTTCCATTTTCCTGCATGACAGGCTACCTTAAAACTGTAGCTCTCTTTAAGTGAAATGGGAGCAAAAACATAACTGTATAAAAATCAAGGAAGCCTCCAATATTGTCTGCTTTTCGTTTATCTAAATTTAATGTGCTTACACTAGAGGTGGGAGAGCCAACAAATTAACATGGGGAGCCAAGCCAATGTTCTGTCTTTGATCTTAGAGCCCATGCACAATCCGAGCCCTCAACGTATTTGCTATGTAAATCATACAACAAACATCAAGTAAAATATGGTAGAGTTCCTTCAAACAAGTGCATTTCTTTAACATGTGGAATCTTTAACATTAGTAAGGCACTGTATAGTACTGCTCTGAGAAGTACTTGTTAAAAGTGATAGTTTCGTACAAGTCTGACCTCTCATTTTAAAGTGTTTCGTATGCGATAATGAAAAAAAAGTTTTTATGAAATAAAGTATTTGCATAAGATCAAACCATTTAATTGGGCTGGCTGTGCGTTCTCCAGGGTTCCTGGCCTCACTTTGTACAAATCAGCCAGAAAACATGTCTCTATATGTATTTGCTTATATTAAGACTTTTATTTTTACTTCTTAGTTAATTTTCTGCAGATTTTTAATCTAGCACGAACTCGACTCGACGGCTGACCTTTACACGAGCGCAAGTTGCATTACACACAGTCACATGCATTGTTTATAGGTACAGGGAAGTTAAGTGATGCACCCAGAATCACAGGAGCCAACACCAAGACTCGAACCTGGTTCTCCCGTGCCACAGTCGGGAGCTCTGACAGTAATGCTCCCTCCTGGGTAGAGGGAGGGAGGGAGGCAGGCAGAAGCCAAATGAAAACCGGAATGGTTATGAGCTCGAGGACCAACAGTGTCAGCGTGGTCCCTCAGCCCTGCAGAGAAAGTCCAGTGTGGTGAAACCTCTCTTGGACTCCCTGACATCGCCTGCAGCCTCTGCATACAGGGCCCCTCTACCGCAAATGCTCCTGGTAAGAAAACCTAGTTGCCCCTGGGCTGTGGAGAAGAGGACCTAAGGTATCCCTACGTTCCTGAGCATTATGAGACCCTGAACCTGGTTCAGCCGGACAGGCCCCACAGTCCAAGCCTGCAGCCTCGTTTTCCACTCGCCTTAACTCCTGGAAAAGGGTCCCGTAAGTTGCAGTACTGTACTGGAATGCTGCATTGACTTTTCCTCCCATAGGATAACATTGCAGCCTCCAGAAATTGTACTTTCGACTTTTTGAACTAAAAAGAATTCATATTTAAAAACATACTTACCTGAACAATTTTCTTTTGATGCATAAACAAATGTAAAGATACTTACTATTGTTATACATTGGTACGGATCGCCTTCTTGAGCTGTGTCTTATTTATTGACAATTGTGTGTATTTTCAGATGTCGTCCACTCATAAGGGAACCCCTGGACTCTTTATATGATATATCAAAATGAGATCTATTGTGTAAAGAAGCAGCTTCCTACAGTGTGCTTGTATTTACACACCTGGCTTTTATATTGTATATGTGTTTAGATTTTAAGTGAGTTGATGTCCAGCCCAGGATGTGAACTTCGGAAATGAGTGAGCAATCCTGCTGTTTCCACGTAGTTGAAGAGACCTTTGCTCGCTGAGGTCACTGTAATTTTGTGACGCTCAAAATACAGCACTCAAAGTAAGTGAATTTCTTGGAATAAGCAAGATGTTTTGTCCTCGAATAATTATATATATTAAGTTCCTAAGACCTGGGACAGAAGGTACATCTATTAATTGGATTAGTCTTAGACAAGCAAACACCAGGATTTGTATCCGTGCAATAAGCCTGTACGTGTTTACTTGTCTTGCCAGTTTAAAAAAAAAATAGTGCTAGCCCCAAGTTCAGTCATTTAGCTATGGAATACTGTTTCAAACCAATAGGAATGCTCTCTGTTGCACAGACTGTGCGCCCTGAGGGCTCCACAGAGACCCACCCTTTGAAGTCTGCATTGTTAAGGAAGCAATCGTTGCCACATGGTGACATTTAGTACACATGTGCCACGTTGACAAATGACCCAGACTTTAAAGGGCTTATTGCACTGATCTGTAGTCTTTCCTGTACATGTGCCCCTCCACCATGAACAGGGCACCTTATATTTTTAGGTCTCGACCTGCAATGCTTGTTTGTCGAGATTATAGTAAGGCTCTCAAAAGTCTACCCAAACTGCTGCGGATCGGGTACAGTTCATGTGAGCCAGGCGCGTGCCCATCGCACACCCACAGCCTCTGCATCAGACTTCAAAGGAAGCCGCTGCCCCGCCCCCGAATGCCGAGAGCTTGTTTTTTTATTAGCTAGCACTCCGTGTTTTCCTAAGCCATCTGAAACCAAGACATGAAGTACAGTGGACTTTACCACAATATCCAGAAAAGCAAGGGATGTTTCTTTTATCAAGTGAAGATAGCTTTTACTCTGTAACAGAGGCTGCTACTTCCGTTCTCCCCAAAAATCATGACGGACAATTGTCGTTTAGTACACATCCACAGCACTGCTCATCCCACTTCCCTGGTTTATACTGGTTATTGTTTGGTGTCCATAACACAAGCAAGCCCGTGTTCCCACTCCTCAGGCCGCAGCTGATGCTGCCTCCTCCTGCGTGTTGGGCTTTTTTTTCCCATCCAGTCCAGCCCTTGTGGCACTGCTGATCCCCCCCCCCCCGCCCCCATCCTTTGTTTACATTTATTTTGTGGCTGTAACACAAGCGATCGACCTCTGAGAAAAGCTGCTTGAACGCATGTTTTTATTATTCCTGTTTTTTTGGCTGGCTGGTAGAAAGGCAACTGATGCGGTCAGTTCAGTATGCTTCTGCTCCCTCAAAACATACCCTGCTACTGCCAACCACGCCCCCTCCATCTCTCATGCTCGCCACAGCCTTGAATAAACCTGTTTTGGTGTTTAGGATTCATGTTCCCATCAAGGGCGGAGTCTGAGCGCGCGTTTCTGTCCTTTTATTGAACAAAAACGGCTGTAGTCCTTTTTCTTCTCTTTCGCATGTATCTGCACTCTGCTGATTGCCAGTACCAGCGGGTGGTTAACACAATGTTCAAAGTATAGATAAGGGGAATCGGTGGGCATCTCAAAGCTCTACTGATCACCATACATGCGTTTGTCTACTAGGCTGACTCATGTTTATAGCATTAGTTCAATAAAAAATTGTATCTGAATAAAAATCCCATCTGAAGCTTTAGTAAGATTCCTCATCTACGTGTCTCTAAATTCATCGGTCCCACAGTGGATCAAAGGTCGAGTACGGATAGGAGATTTGGACGCTATACTTTGCCGCTCCATCGCTCTCTGCAGACAGCACTTTAAACCAGCGAGCGCTCTCTCCCCTTTCATCTTCACTCAAAGGACATGCGAGTTCCCACATCTTAAATCTGTATAAAAACAATTGTTATTCAAAGAAAGACATTAATTTACATGATTTAATCTTTTTGAAGTGTTCTCTGGGATAAAAATACCATTGGTGGTTCAATATTCAATCGGTGCGTTTATCAAATGTTTATTTTATTGCTCTACAATGGATACAAAGCTGGTTCAATTGCACGCAAAGTAAAACTTAATTGAGAAAGCAGAGATGAAAGGGGAGGATGCTCGCTGGTTTCTCTTGCCCTACCCATTCTTCAGTTCCATTCCACCATTGGACCTCCCTTCCTTTTGTTTTTTTCTTCTTTTCTGCTCCCCTGCCATCGCACAAGCGGGACCTTCCAGGCTCTTACTAACTTTGTGCTTTGCATGCTACGCACTGGGTAAAAGGGAACTTTGGTGCAGTGTTCATGTTCAAATAGCCTGTGGCTGAACACCTCCGTAATTTACTTTTTATGCCCCCTGATTAGTTAATTAAATACTACTAGTTTTGTGTTTTCCCTCATTACAGCAAATTATAAACCCCTGGCTACAGTATGAATGCAGCTCACTATAAAGAGAGCCTGGGTGCCTCATTTTGTGACAGAGTTTATCATGATTATATTGTACACTATTCCGGTGTGGTGGGACTGGCTAACTCACTCCATTGTGGTCTATGAAGATGAGCATCCAGACGCCCTGTGCAGCTGCCTGTTCATTTTCACTACACCCTGGCACCGGCTAACTCTCTCTCTATCCCCTCCCACCTCCCTCTTTTCCCCTTTCATCGTTATCGTATCTCTTCTACTCGAATCTTAGCACCTACACATTCCAAAAGGACAGGCGAGTGCTTACATACACATAAAAGGCATATAATATTTATAGTTTAATATCTACAAGGTTGCTAACAGGACAGTATGCATACAATATTCAGGTAAGTGCTCGTCCGTGTGTGCTCTTCCTATTGGCTTGTGCAGTGTTGTAATTGCGGCGCTTGGGGGCACTTTACATGTGCACAAATTCCATCTTTCCTCTTTCTTTTAAAAGCACTACTCCTACCACCCCTGTTTTCCACTGTTTTCTCTCCATCCCCTTTCCTTTCCTTCCTATCTATCTAGCGCCCTCACTCTTGCGCCCTCACTCTATCTATCGATCGTCCTCACTCTATTTATCTATCACCCTCATTCTATTGCCCTCTATCAATCTATGTATCGATCTATCTATCGATCGAGATATCTATAGCCCCCTCTCTATCTATAGCCCCCTCTCTATCTATAGCCCCCTCTCTATCTATAGCCCCCTCTCTATCTATGGCCCCCTCTCTATCTATGGCCCCCTCTCTATCTATGGTCCCCTCTCTATCTATGGCCCCCTCTCTATCTATGGCCCCCTCTCTATCTATGGCCCCCTCTCTATCTATGGCCCCCTCTCTATCTATGGCCCCCTCTCCATCTATGGCCCCCTCTCTATCGATAGCCCCCCTCTATCTATATATCGCTCCCTCTATCTATATATCGCTCCCCTCTATCTATATATCGCTCCCCTCTATCTATATATCGCTCCCCTCTATCTATATATCGCTCCCCTCTATCAATATATCGCTCCCCTCTATCTATATATCGCTCCCCTCTATCTATATATCGCTCCTCTCTATCTATCGCCCCCTCTATCTATTGCACCACCACAGCATCACTCAGCACCACCAAAGCATCACTCAGCACCACCACAGCATCACTCAGGGGCACCAGAACATCACTATGCGTCACCACAGCATCAATCAGTGCAACCATTCATCAACAACTGGTTCAAATATGTTCTCTCAATGTTTCAAGATTTATTACAAATGTCACAAAAAGATGTTAATATTTCACTTCTGTTCTTGGATTTTCGTCAAAATAAAATACACTGAACATAAACTTCACAAAAGTTATTTACAAAAGTTAAATCTATTGCCATTATAAATTACAATAACTTTTATTTAAGTATGAATTATTAAAAAAAACTAAAAGCCATTGTTATTTGTAATATCAATACATCTAAGTCACGTAAATACAACATATTGTATTACAAATGCTATTGGTGTCACATTTGCGAAAGTTAAAACTATTGGCATTGTAAATGACAAAGCTATTAATTTGTAACAGAAGAGGGGTACAAAGTTTCCCGATGTGAGTGAAGAGGAAAAGTGTGTGCCCTACACACACTTGTCCTCTTCACTCACATTGGGGAACTTTGTACCCCTCTTGTGTTACTAGTCTTTTGGACATGTACACTAGACCCCGTTAAATATCGTCCATTCTTGGTTTCCCCTTGTTGTTGATAAAGCTATTAATTTAACTATTTTCAAAACCAACCAATAAATAAAGAAATTGTCATTTACAATACCAATAGCTTTCCTAATGTGAGACCTTTGCATTGCAAATGCTTGTTTAAGAATGCTGCTTGATTACTTCAATAAAAAATCACCTTACTCTTGCTTTGTCTGCTCAGACTCTTCGGGTGCAACATGTCCTCTGGTGTCTAAATGCATTCCACTTTCCAAGTATTTTATTAGACCATTTGATTGTTCATATTTTTATTTATTTTTTGGAGGGGTTTATAAACCACTACTCATCGCTTTACTTGGACATGTGTGAGGATGTGTTAAAGAACATCATAGTCCCAATGCTGAAACTGGGATGGCAACCACTTAATCTTACTGCAGCTATAAAGGGTGCAGGAACAAATCTACCTTCAATGTGACCCTAAGTAAGTGGTGTAATGGATCTCGAGTCCTGGCTGCCAGGGTGGAGATTTTGCCATCCTTGAGCTTCTGGCTCGGTAGGACCTGAAATGCAATTGATGTAGGCAATCGTGGGAAAGGACGATTATTTAGATGCCTAGTAGGAGGGGGAAGTTTTGAAAGATTTTCTGAATTTGAGGTAGTAGTTTCCCAATCTCATGAAGGACCAGAAATTCTAAAGTGAGGAATCTGAAAAGGGAAGGAATTGACCACGTTATCTCCTATGCCCGAACTGGTGATTCTGCACTTAGCTTTATTGGAAGACCTGTGGCTTCTGGTTCTTTGGGAAAGCGAACCGTTTACAAGGTGGTGCAGTGCACAGCCATTTAGTGCCTTGTGTAAGAGGCAAAAACTTTTCAAGGCACATTTTCTTTTACTGGAAGCCAATAGATGCATTTGAAGGCAGGGGCGATGTGGTTTTGCTGTCCAGGCAAACACCAGCTTTGTACTGATCATGTTTTCGTAATGTGTGCAAATACATATTTGTTCTGAAGTTTTGGAATCTAATTGTGTTATTAAATGGCCTACTCCATTTAATACAGTTATAGAGGAGGTTATTTTAAGTCCTGTTGTATCCAACACCTGTAGCCTTTACCATGGGACTATATAATCACAAATCTTATTGTTGTCCCTGCTAATGTAGAAACTTTTCAGATGTTTGAGGCACTTGCACAAATGGAATGTTACAATATGACTCTTTTCCAATGCATGGAATGTACTCAATAATGTACGTATCTTACATTATAGCCCCATAGAAAGTAGATTAATGTCAACCTATGGGATAGCACTAGTGTGATTGATAAGGACAGTCCTCATAGTCTCGTATGGATTATTACAGCCAGAGTTATCAAAAATGTTATTCCTTTGGTAGGCGATCGGTTGTGATCAGTCAATTCCCAAATCAAGTTTTTTTCAAGTTTGTCTGAAAGTGGGGCCAAGTATTTTCTACTGAAGTGCTGTCAAGAAAAGCATCATTGGCTCTTTAGGCCATCCAAAGACGGAAATGATTTATTAGTGAGTCCCAGACATGCTCTTTTAATTTCTACCATGGCTGTTCTCGGGGGCAAATTTGAATGTTATCACTGGGTTCAGTGCAGCACTCTGAAACAGGATGTCAGTGGCGTAATAAAGCTGGGCTGTAGGCATAAAGCAGAACAGCCCCTCTCATGCATAATTTACTCGCAGTGGTCACAGGAAGAAGCTTTCAGTTCTAGAGCCTCTGGCATGTCCATTTGCTTTTTGTTTTGTTAGAGTAAACACCATGCAATTCCTGCCAGAATCCATTTTGGGCCAATAACCTATGTTACACTGTGAGGAGCAGCTCGTCGGAGGCTTCTTTAGGCTTGTAGATTGCGCCACCAAAAGAGACTATGTTTAAGATGTAGCGGGTGGATTCATTGACGCGACAAACCATCTGCTATTAATAACAATCTCCCAGGCAACAAGAAATAATTAATGTTACCCTGAAACCTTTCATTGCCACAACCAATAGAATGTCAGTTAAACGACAACAGCCCAATCTTTAATTCTCCAAACCCCTTTGCGTCACTCTTTGGAGATGCAAGTAAAACATAAGCTACTCCCAGATTATTTTTGTATTGGCAATCCGTACGCTCTCCAGATAGTGATCCTGTTTAACTCCCCTGTCCAGTTCTTCCTATTACTTTGAATGGGGAGACGAAGATGATGTTAAATAAATTGGCAAAATATGGAGACAACCTAGTGATGGGGACTGTTGCCAGCATCCATATGTAAAATAAAAATGTATTTCAAAAGTTCCACGGGAAATGAATGACCTGGGTTATGCCTGGCGACTTTTTAAAGAATTGCCATGTGTTTTGGACATTGATAACTAGGGGAACAACTTATTCTAGGGGGTAGGGAGCAATATTTGAAGATGGGTATGTGATTCGTGAGGAAAGTAAATTAGAGGGTTGTACTCAGAACATTGAGTGGATGCAAGCCATGCCAACTGATAACCGTAAGGTGCAAGACGCAGTATTGCTACAAGAATAATGAAACTGTTCCAGGCCTTGGTAAAGCTCCAATGAACCAGTTTCAGGAACATTTAGAGTGGTGTTCTCGTCTGCACGCCCCTACTCATTAGCTATATAGCATCTCTGCCCCGTTCTTCTATTTTCTACAGTTCAAAAGGATGCAGGAATGGGCTGCTTCTGTTCTCACTTTTTTTACGGGATTCCTACTTTTTTTGTCCCATCTTTTCCTGTAGGGCATATTATCTGTGAGACTTTTACTTGGCTTAAAACAAATTAAACACTTTCCATGCATCCTTCCTGTAAAGCTTGCATGATTCCTGCCAAATCTGAAGACTTGTTGTAGTCGGCCCAAATTGCTAGGCTCCACCTACACCTGAAGTTTAAAAGTGATGTTTCTGGGTCTGAATTACTTTTTTCCTCCTCAGTAAATATTTTCTGCATTTTCACAAGCAACTAAGCAGCCATGTTCTGTTCAAAGTTGTAGGGTGTCACAAGGTCTTATCCCCTGTGTCTAAATTGGTTGTTTAGTTTTAGGGTTCTTTTCATAGCAACATCTTTTTCTTCATTCGTATGGAAACTGGAAAAGAATATTCAGAGAGTGACGCACAGAGTACACTACAAGTCCACTGGTCCTCTTTTCCTTCTTCCATGTCTGCTTTCCTCTGACTTGTTTGCAACAAAGTACCATTAACAGGGTCCTCCATTCTCTTGACATCTGAAATCAGCAGATGCCCTTGGAAATGTCTTACAGTTTGGTTGGTTGGCTAAAGTCCTGTATGTATTTCTACCAACTACTCTGTTACACGTTACTCTCCAGAAACATGTGTCCCAACAGCCTAGAGATGATCCTCCTTGCCCTCTTTTGGTAAACCTGAATTTGGTATTGTTGCCGCACCGCACACCCTTTTTTGCCAAACTCCAGGAGCTTCCTTTGTTCCTACAGCTGTAATTGCTCGTTGTCCACCCCTGCTTACCTTTGCTGAACTTAGGAATCTGCTTCCTGTGAAAACGAAGGCATCAATTTCTACAATAAAAAATTAGCTCGCTATCACGCCAAGAATTTTCAATTCTATTAAGGACACGGAGGCGAGGATTATGCTTTTCTTTCTTTAATATGCTACACACAGCAGCCAATGAAATTTAAGTTGTACCAAAACAAACTACATTTCCCATGATGCTAAACACACATCACTTCCTGTAATAGTCCATAAAACCTGGTCACTCCCGGATATCCTCCTCTTTCTTTGCTCCGAACATAAGTCCATAAATAACTGAAGTCCAACATAACCGCCTCCAACGTGGAAGAACAGCCAACAGGAAAGAATTCCTTAACCAGAGATGTACTCAATCCATCTTCTCCGAATCTGGAAGAATGAGAAAAAATAATGCCCGTAAAATCTGTAAAACAGACCATAAACATGGGTGGGCAAATATTACAATGCATGTAATACAACCGGGTGGGATAATCCTCGCATCCGTGTCCTTAATAGAATTGAAAATTCTTGGCGCGATAGCTAGCTAATTTTTTATTCTATTACAGAACCGGAGGCTTCGTATTATGCTAGTTTAACGCTCTTGAAACACCACAGAGGAAATATCACCCACCAGTTTATAGTAAAACTGTTTGAACGTGGATTCAGAAGACCAATCAGCTGAATGCATTATATCCTGAATGGTACATCCCAACATAAAACTTTTAGACGCCATGGCGCCCCAAACAGAATGTGCACCAAACACCTGAGTATCAATGCCAGCCTCCAGCATGATAAATTTCAACCACCTGGCTATAGTAGCCGCAGTAACAGGTCTGCAAGGCTTCTGTAATGCAATCAATAATTGCGAAACACCCAGAGGTCTTACATTTTTTGTACATTCTTCGTATGCTTTAAGGCATTGAACCACACAAAGTTTAGTATTGCTAGGAAAAGCATAATAATCAACACATCGAGACATAGTCTTAGTTCTAGCCATTATATTTAAGGAAACCCCTTCAGGGGTGAATACTCTACCCGTAATATCCAGGGCCTTCACGTCTGAAGAACGTCGACAAGCCGGAAGACAGAGTAACATAGCGAGTTTAGCTTTCTGGATAAAAGATCATTATGAGGCGAATTCGCGAGAAAATCGAGCACCTTAGAGACATCCCACAAGGACGTATACTTGGGCTTAGGCGGATTCGCAACTCGAATCCCCTTCAAAAGTTTACAGACCATAGGATCCATACCTACCGGTGTACCATTGATCTGAGAATGGCCCGCCGAAATCGCGGAGCGGAAGTTATTAACAACGATAAGCTAACCCCTCCAATGCTTTCGAGGAAAGAAAATTTATGATACAGGGTAGTCCTGCCCCCAAGGGATCCACGTGTTCCACGCACCAACGAACCCAGCCTTTCCAAGCGGAAGTATACCGCTTTCTGGTGGAGGGAGCCCAGGCTTGATCAATGAAGGCTGAAGCTTGTTCCGAAAACTCTGGCATTTGCCAACGTTTCCTGAAAGTCTCCAGGCCATCAGTGTTAGATGCCTGACAGGGAGAGATGCACCCGATGGTACTGAGGGCCCTGGAGCAGCGTCTGAGAATCCGGGATCCTCCTGGGAAGGTCGCAGCACAGTTCCAGAAGGCTCGGGAACCACGGCTGCGACTTCCAAACGGGAGTCACTAAAATAAACTCCGCCCTCTGACGCAGAACCCGAGAGTACAATCGGGGAATCAGAATGAAGGGGGAAACGCATAATTCAGTGACTGAGACCAGTCCTGAGAAAAGGCATCCGTCGCTAGAGCCAACGGATCCGGTCTCCGACTGAAGAACAGAGACATCTGTCGATTCAGGCGGGACGCGAAAAGATTGATCAGACACGTTCCCCAAATCTTTTGTAACCAGTGCACCACCTTCGGGTTGAGTTGCCAATCGCTGTAATCTTTCAGGTGGCGTGAGTGCCAATCCGCCACCACATTCGACTGACCCGGGATGTACTCCACCGTGACAGAAATCTGGTGGTTCAGACAGTAATGCCAAAAATCCTTTGCTATTTCGACCAACATGGAGGATCTTGTACCCCCTAGTTTGTTGATGTAGCGCACCGCCGATATGTTGTCCATCCTTAGGAAGATGCAACAAGACACCTTCTTGGGTGCTAGGGTTCTGACTGCAAACGAACCGGCGAGCAGTTTATGTGCAGCTCTAGCTCCTGCAGAGTCCACCTGCCGCCGGTGGAAATACTTCCACAACGCGCTCCCCAGCCCCAACGGCTGGCATCGGACTCTGACGATTTCCGGAACGGAGCCGAAGACGGCTTGACCGTTCCAAGCCTCCACGTGGCCTAACCACCATTGGAGTTCCTGCCGAACCTCAGACGACAGAGGAACTAGATCCGTATAGGAGAGACCCTCCTGCAGGTGCCGAATCTTCAACCTCTGAAGGGCCCGATAATGCAGGGGCCCTGGAAATATTGCTTGCACGGAAGATGCCAGGTGACCCACCACTCTGGCAATCGCTCGCAACGTCACCGTCTGTCTGGACAATAGGACGCGCAATTCCTTCTGAATGTCGCGCAGTTTCGACCGCGGGAGACTGAACTGAGCCTTTTGTGAGTCTATGACAAAGCCCAGAAATTCTGTCTTCTGGGTTGGGCAGAGAACCGACTTCTTCTCGTTGACGACAACCTAGATTTTGCAGCGTAGCAATGGTCAAGCGCAGGTGCTGAGAAGCTATATCCTGCGTCTGTGCCATGATCAGGATGTCGTCTAAGTACACTATCATACGGAGCCCTTGCTCCCTGAGATATGCAATCACCGGTTTTAACACCTTGGTGAAGCACCAAGGAGCCGATGAGAGACCGAAAGGCAGGACCAAATACTCGTATCATTGGTGTCTCCACTGAAACTGTAGAAACCTCCGATGGGGAGGAAAAATCGGAACGGATAGGTAGGCGTCCTTCAGGTCCAAACGGACCATCCAGTCCCCCTGTTTCAACAGATCCGTCAAAAGATGGATGCCCTCCATCTTGAAGTGCTTGTAAACTAAGAACTGGTTGAAGGTTTTTAAATTGAGTACCAACCTGTAACCTCCACCTTTCTTCTGTACTAGAAAAATATTGCTGCAGAAACCGCGAGGGCCCGGGTCGCAGCGTGCTATCGCGCGTTTCCGCAGCAATTCTCCTATTTCTGAAACGATAAAAACTTCTTCTGCTTGGGAAAAAAACAACTGTCTGGGAAAAACATCCTGAACGGGGACCTGAAAGAAATGCAGATGAAAACCTTGAACAGTCTCTAGGACCCAGGCGTCCTGAGATAACTGAACCCAATTGTGAATGAAATGATAAGTGCGACCCCCCCCAAAGGCAACGGGTAAGGATCTGGAGCACTCGCCTCCTGATTCTGAGGCCTGGAAGCTGCCACGGTAAGAACCCTTGTTGAACCGTCTCTTGTTGAACCGCCTCTTGTTGAACCGCTGCCTGGTAGGGTAGAAGGTTCCCCCTCTGGTGGAATCCCACTCTCCTCTACCACGTCCAAAATCACCTCTGTGGGGGCCTTGGAATTGCTGACAGCCAAACGAACGTCCCCGGCCTCGTCCGGCCCTGTGAAAAACACCAGTTTGCAGGGCATGCTTGATACCGCATTGAGCCTTATCCAAAGTGGTAAAAGTACCGACGTACTTCGCCACATCCTTCACAAAACGGCCGCTGAACAGGTTGCCATCCGCCAAGGGCCCTGGTTCTGCGGTGGCAAGTTCAGTGAGATTAGTGTCCATCCTCATGAGAAGGGACTTGCGTCGTTCAGTTGAAATTGCACAGTTTGCATTGCCCAAAAGGCAAATGGCCCTTTGAGTCCAGCCCGCCAACACATGCGGGTCCATGGCCGAGTTGGATTCCTGGGCCTCTAAAGCCATTTCCAGGATCTTGGCCAGAGGGCCGACCACGTCCAGGAGTTTGTCCTGGCAGCCCCTCCATGCGCGGTCTATACCCTTCTTAGGGTCCTTCGCGAACTTCTTAAGGAAAGTTAACATACTAGGATCAATATCAGGAGTCTCCGCCACCTTGTCTGATATGTCTGGATGCGGGCACTCCGAGCGCAATCTATTTCTGACCTCCTTGTCGAAGCTCCTGCGGAGATTATCATGAATATAGGCTGCGACCTCTGGCGCTGGAAGCCAGTCAGAAGAGCGTGGGTGGACAATATCTGCCGGATCAAAGGTAAAGGGTGTGGACAGAGACAGAGAAGAATCTACATTCTTGGACTTCTTTGTCCGTTTTCTGGGGGGAGATTCATCAGAAGTATCAGTAGTAGTAGTAGTAGTGTCCGTGTCGGTATCTGTGCCCTGTACCTGGAATTTCTTACCTGAGTCTGGAGCAGGCAAAGAGGACATAGAATAGGAATGAGGCCAAGCCTCCGAAGGCGCCTGAGAGGCAGCAGCGTCCTTCTTTGCGGAATCAGCTGAGGTAAAACCACGCATTTTCGCAAACTTCTCCAGTTGCCTAGTGATTGGCTTCAGAGCACTAGCCAAAGCCTGCTGAACAGTTCCTGGAACTGCCTTCTCCAGGTCCTTGTTGACGGAATCTTGGACAGAAGCGCGTCCAGAGCCTCAACAATCTTTTCTTCAACAGAAGGGGAAACCACTTCCTCAGCATAGAGATTCTCCTCATCATATGTCACCCAGTCCTCCATGCTGGCACCAAACTTGTACATAGACTTGCTCATAGAGAAGGCAAGAATAAATCAGAGGAGTAAAACAGGGGGGAGCCAACCCACAGCACAAGTGTGTGTGTGTGTGTGTATGTATATATATATATATATATATATATATATATATATATAATATATCCAGGTACCTAGCTCCTCAGCCAAAGGCTGTATAAAGTTGTTGCAGCCCACAGGCGTAAAGTGGAGCCAAAGTCTCTTCAATAGAATAATAAAGTCCAAAGAGGTGTGCACCCTCTAGGCCCAGCAGTTATTTCAGCCATCAAGGTGCCAATGATCTTCCCCCGGTGGAAGGCAGCACCAAAGACCCTAAAACTACCAAACAAAGGGCAGTAGCGACGTGTGTAGCGCAATCCTACCAAAAACAAGCCCAATTGGGCTACACACGTCGAAACTACCTAAAGGCTCCGAGCGACTAAGGCCAATGAGGGGGGCCACGCGCTCTCAATATTGGAAAAAAAACCTCGCCGTCGGCGAGTCGGTACCGTGCCCAGTCGTCAAAGTAGAATCACACTCAAGTGGCACCTGCCGCGCTCCCAGCGTGAGCCAGATAAAAGCAAAAGCCCCTCAGGAGTCAGTACGAGCAAGCGCCGCTCCTGAAACACGCACGCGGCGTCCGGGTGCACTCTCGTCCCCCGCAGGGAAAGCAAGCGCGATCGCACCCAGCAGACGCTAACAGCGATGCTAAAAGATACACTGAAGTCACCAATACAGCGCGCCGCAGCGTGAGCATAAACAAAACACCCAAAGGGACAATCGTGCCGAAATACAAGGCAATAAGACAATGCTTACAATATAGAGATATAAGAATATCAGTAAATGGCACTTAACTGGCTGCGTGAGCAGCAAAGAAAGAGGAGGATATCCGGGAGTGACCAGGTCTTATGGACTATTACAGGAAGTGATGTGTGTTTAGCATCATGGGAAATGTAGTTTGTTTTGGTACAACTTAAATTTCATTGGCTGCTGTGTGTAGCATATTCAAGAAAGAGAAGCATAATACGATGCCTCCGGTCCTGTAATAGAATTAGCATGGTTCTTTGCTGTTATTGGTATAAGAACTCATGGCTTTACTGCTGGGCTTATGCAAATATCCCAAATGTCTTGCTGGCCTACCTAGTTAGTGTCCTAATATTAATGATTAATGTAGTGAGTTTGGAAATCTTAATATAAAATCTTAGTTCTGGTTTTACTACCTCTCCTAATGGGTGTGGAGACGTTTTCTTGGTGGAAAAAGAGGCACTTTGATGATTTTACCCAATTGCATATTGGTATTAGATAACCACCAAGCCACGTGGGGCAGAGTGCTCTGGCCATAATTTCAATACTATATCAGGAATGTATTTTATGCACCAAAATACTATTTTCGTTGGTACTTTGCCAAACAGTAACATTTCTGTGAAGCTTCCAGTTTAGGGGGAAAATGTTTTATAAAACAAAATTTGTATCCACAAGAGATACAATTTAAAGTAACCGTTGACTGGAATGGTAAATGCCCAAGAACTGTTATATTCAGCGTATGAAACATTTCACCAATCTGCTGTGTTGAGCATTTTAATTGGAAGCTGCCACATAAGGGGTCGAAAGAGTATTCGAAGTGATCAAGTTTAAATGGAATTGTCCTTGCATTATCTGTTGTAGTTGGGATTCGTGCTGACCTCTAACTTTAAGTTTGGTTTCACTTTTTAAAAATGTGTTGATTCATCATCAGACTGGCCCAGGCCCAGTTCTCCTGTGCTGCTGCATTGCTCTGCTTCCTCACTATTTTCCTGAGTGCTTTCTCCTGCTTCCTCTCATTTTTCTGAGTTCTTTCTCCTCCCTCGTTTTTCACTGCTTTTTCCTGCTTTTGCCCTGCTTTTAGGGCTTTCTCCTGCTTTTGCCTCCTTTTTTTTTTTTTTACTGTTTTCGCCTTGAAGCAACAAAAACTCCAGCGCCTTGAGACCCTCACGGGTGATTTGCTGCACTTTAGAAATCATTTTTGATTAAGACAGAAAACCTTTTAATCTGTTAGTAAACCTGTTTGTTTATTTTTTAGGCTATGGAATACAAAGGTTG
The DNA here is from genome assembly GCF_964263255.1 of Lissotriton vulgaris. Classification (NCBI taxonomy): domain Eukaryota; kingdom Metazoa; phylum Chordata; class Amphibia; order Caudata; family Salamandridae; genus Lissotriton; species Lissotriton vulgaris. The sequence continues at coordinate 468,328,717 of NC_141685.1, read as the reverse complement.
GACAGATATGGTATTTGTAGTGCAGTTCACATTGTCCTGTATCATGGGGTAAGTATGATCCCTTAATCCTGTATTAATGCACTACGAGTTTTCCTCTCCCAACACATTTTCTTCTTAACAGTTGAACCAGGGGGCGTGGCTTGGACGCCGATCGGGATGGCGGCGTGAGCTCGCAGCTCCGCGCGGAATCCCGCTAATTCTCCTGTTTTCGATACCCTAGGCGACCCGGAGACGACGCTCCTGCCCTCTGAAGTGTAAGGGGACAGCCGGGCACGATCGGAGAACCGCTGGGGGACTGCTGGCCCCAAGGAGACCGAGTCGAAGAGGCGGCCGAGGTGTTGCCGAGGGTGCGAAGAAAATGGCGGCGAGGAGGTCGGACGGCCCCGAACTTCAGCCCTGAGCCAAGTTGTCGCCGACTGGCAAGAGATCCTGCAATCGGCTGATCGAGGCACTAGGATCGGCGGTGCTGTGTCCTGAGACCAGGGGACGCTGACTTGCCTCGCCCGGACCTGGGGGACCCTCGCTGGCCGCCGCCCTAAGACTCATCCTTCCCCCCTCAGGCATCCGAGGGGGTCGGCTGAACGGAGTTCGTCAAACTGGTCATTGCTCCTGAGGGCACCGGTGGCGACATTGCACTGCCCGGTACCAGGGGGCTGGCACTGAACTACGAGCACCGACACAAAACGGGCTCCTGGACCTGTGACGCAGCACCCTGGAATGGCGGCGACCGGAGGGCCGATGGCCGAGGAACGCGCTGAGGGGGACCCGGCGACATCAACTCGGCTGGGTGAGATTCCCTCCCCGGAGCTGGGCCAAGAACAGCGGCTGAACCGGCGTTTGGATGCCATACTCGATGCGATCACCTCGACCAAGGAGGCATTGCACCAAGACATCGCCCAAGTGGCCACGGGCCTGGGGCTGTTACGCGCAGATCACGCGAAGCTGGCGGACAGGGTCAAGGACCATGACCAACTGTTGCTGGACCTGAAGCCATCGGTGGTGACCGCGGAGCACAGGATTACGGACATATTGGCCCGGCTGGACTCGCTGGAGCGACGGGCGGAGGATGCCGAAGGCCGCAATAGACGGAACAACGTGCGGGTCGTAGGCCTGCCGGAACGGATTGAGGGGAGGATGCGGTGGCCTATATGGAGAACTGGTTCCGCACTGTGGTAGCGCCGGAGGGGCTTACTCCTTCGTTTCACTCTGGAGCGAGCCCACCAGGTACCTGCTCGCCCACCGGGGCTTGGCCGCCCCCCCCCGACCGATGGTGGTGCGGCTCCTCCACTACAAGGACCGGGATCTCCTCATCCAGCGGGCCAGGATGTCGGGCCCTTATGAGGTGGAGAACAGTAAGGTTCCGATCTTCCCGGACTACACTCAAGCGGTCCAGAAGAACAGGGCATCGTTCCTAGCGGTGAAGAAGGAGCTCAGGGAGGAAGGCATCCAGTACTCCTTGCTCTACCCGGCTAAGCTGCGGATCATAATGGATGGCACTACGCACTTTTTTCAGACTCCGGATGAAGTTTGGCAATGGCTGGAGTCGTATAGAGCGGGGACGGACAGATCGCATAAAAGTAGGCGAGACCAACCCAAGCAGCCCCGGGTGAGGCAATCGCAGCGCATCAGATCTCGCAACAGGCGCCAGCGGGAGAAACGGGAGGCTCAAATGGCGGCGGAGAAGAGGGATGCACTCGCAGCGACGGCGGCCATTACGGGGTCGCAACAGACTAGTGAACTGGCTGAATCGGACTCAGGCGGGGAAGGCAGCAGGACGGGAGAGGAACTCTCAGAGGCGGAAAGCTCGAAGGGGCCGATAGTGACACCACAGACATCGGATGGCATATTTTGCGGCTGAGACTGTATTGGGACTAGATCGAGACTTCATGGTAGGGTGGTATCCTGTTGATGGAGGGCGGGATGCCGGGTGGGGGGGCTGTGTGCTTAGTAGGGGACGAAGGCGCGGGGCGCGGGCTCCGCTAGCTGGGGTCGGCGGTAACTCACCCCCCTTGGGCCCTTAAGGCCGACTGTGGTGGAGACCACAGGGTAAGAGTGTGAGAAGTTGGTTCAAGGTTTGGATGGGGGCGGACATTGGGTTCGTGTGCTCTGTCCTGGGGAGTGGGGTTTGGGGAGTTTTTCTGTTCTGGGTATGTTCGGGGGGGGCAACTGCATTGGGGGGGCTATGAACCTTCGTTATTTGAATCGGACTGTACGAAGCTGGAATGGGGACATTACCTAATTTGAAATGCCTGACGTGGAATGTCCGGGGGCTGCGAACTATGGTGAAACGTCACAAAGTCCATGCATACTTAGTGCGCAGGGGGGTTCAGATCGCTATGCTACAGGAGACTCATCTCACCAAAAAAGAATGCGCTGCTTTGCAGAAAAGATGGAGGGGCCAGGTGTTCGGCACCACGTACTCAGCGTATGCCAGGGGGGTGTTGATCTGGGTGAGGGCGGGGATACCCTTTCAAGTGCTGAATCAAGTCGTGGATCCAGATGGCCGGTTTGTGGCGGTGGAGGGGAGGTTGTATGGACGGGATGTGGTTTTCTGCTGTGTATATGCGCCGAACACTGATCAAGCTCGATACTTTGATGGCCTCTCGGGGTCCCTGGCCTCTCTCCTGGCGGGCCCGATGGTGTTAGGGGGGGACTTCAATTCGATCACGGATGTGGCTCTGGATAGGTCCCATCCCCCCCTGGTGGACTCCCCGGTACGCCGGTTGGCCGCGCACAGGAAGGACTGGCAGGATAGGTGGGGGTTGCTGGATGTCTGGAGGGAGCGGCACAGGGAAACCAGGGATTATTCCTTTTACTCTGCTCTCCATGATCTGCATGTCAGGATTGATTCGGTGCTCTGTGGTGGATCCCTAGCCCCATTGATTTCCCATGTGGAGTACCTGGCTAGGACTATCTCAGATCATAACCCCCTATTGGTACACATTCAGTGGCAGCGGGAGCGCTCAGTGATACCAACATGGCGGCTTCGGCCGGAGACGCTTGAGGATTCTGTGTTCAGCGACGCGGTTCAGCAAGGCATTGATAGCTATTTCGGAGTGAATGAGGGTACGGCCACGAGTAGGTCCACTGAATGGGATGCGATGAAAGTGGTGGTGAGAGGGGTGTGTTTGGGCAGGTTTTCGAATGCTCGCACGACTGTGTTGAACGCACTCATGAAAGCGGAAAAGACCTTGAGGGACTTGGAGCGCCGCAGGCCGGCTAGGCCAGATTTGCAGACCCAGTTATTGGAAGCGAAGGAAGTGGTTGCCACCGAGACGGAACGTTTAAGGTGCTATGACTACCGGCAGTATATCATCAGGGCACATGCGGAAAGGGACAAGGTGGGCACCCTCTTGGCCAGACTAGCTAACCCGGAACTTAGGGGCTGCCCGATCCTCAGCATTGGTAATGCGCGGGGGGAGATGGTGTACTCCCAGGCAGCGGTATTGGAACGTTTTAGGGGGTACTATGAGGAATTGTACCAGAGTCAGCTGGAAGTGGGGGTTCAGGACATTGCGGAATACCTGGGGGAGAGGCCGCTTCCGGTCCTGGACGTGGAGGACGCGAAGGAGCTGGGTAGCCCGATCACGCTCACAGAAATACGGGTGGCCATCAAACATATGGCCCGTAACAAAACGCCCGGGGTGGACGGGCTGCCGATTGAATTTTATCAACAGTATGTGGACAGCTTGGCTCCCAGGCTGCTGGTGGTGTATACGGAAGCTTTTGAGGCTGGGGAATTGCCTGGGTCCATGCGAGAGGCCTTGATTGTACCGCTCCTGAAGCCTGGCCGGGATGCAACGGATGTAAGGTCCTACCGCCCGCTATCCATGCTGACGGTGGATTACAAGATTCTGAGCCGAATCCTGGCCACCAGGCTGGCCCCACACATGACGGGCTTGGTACACAGGGACCAGGCCGGGTTTATACCCACGAGGAGCACGGCGCTGAATATTCGCCGCCTAGTGGGAATAATGGACGCCATCTTGGACGGGGAGGGAGCTCCGGCGGTCCTGTCCGTAGACATCGAGAAGGCCTTTGATAGCTTGGAATGGTCTTTCCTGGATGGAGTGTTAGAGAGGTTTGGCATGGGTGAGGGGTTCCGCAGGTGGACGAGGGTCTTATATACCTCGGCGACGGCGAGAGTGCGTTTGGGCGGCCTGGTGTCTGCGGCGTACCCGGTGGGCAGGGGCACGCGACAGGGATGTTCTCTGTCCCCCCTATTGTTTGCTCTGGCGATGGAACCTTTGGCGGTCCATGCGAGGTCGGGTGACAGGTACGCGGGGATTGCCAGCGGCGGGCAGTGGCATTATATATCGCTATATGCGGATGACTTGCTCCTGTACCTCGCTGACACCGCGCGGGCATTGGACGTAGCGATGGATCTGTTGTCGGAGTTTGGCCGGCTGTCGGGCCTTAAGGTCAATTGGGCGAAGACTTGTGTGTTTCCGCTGCGAGCGGGATCACCAGACCCTGGCGGCGATTTGGGCGTGGTATGGGAGCCATCTTGTATCACCTATCTGGGAGTTCGCATCTACCACGCAACTGCGGACCTATTGGAGGGCAACATTGGTCGATGTGTCCGGGCACTGAGGGGCAGCTTGTCTTTCTGGTCGACCCTCCCGCTGACGGTTCTGGGTAGGATCGCACTTTTAAAAATGGTGGCGCTCCCCCGCTTCCTCTACTATTTCCGGACGCTGCCTGTCTGGATTCCTCAGGGGGTCTTTAGAGACCTGAGGTCGATGATTATTGGCTTCCTATGGGGGCATGGCCGCCGTAGAGTGGCCCTGAGCACGCTACTTCGCCCCAAGATAGAAGGGGGCATGGCTGTGCCCGATTTCGAGCTGTATTATCTAGCGGTGCAGCTGCAGGTCCTTACACAGAACGTGGCCAGGGTGTTTCGGGGTCCAGAGGAGGACCGGGATCGGGGGATAAAACGCCACGTACTGTCCTATATTATCATGCAACAGAGGCTCGAGTTGCGGGCCCTCACCATGGAGGAGCGAACGCTCCGGCTGTGCTGGCAGAGGAGCCTTCGGAGAGCGAAGGCGACGCGGCCTTATGCACCAGAGATCCCGATCGGCATGCTGACGGCCTTGCCGCACGGGGGAGATTGGTCCCCATTGCTGGAGTGGGAAGAGGCGGGACTGCAGGTAGTAGGCGACCTATACATAGACGGGGCTTTGGCACCGTTCGAAGCGCTCCGGGACCAGTTTGGGCTGCCCGACGGGGGGTTCCTCCTACACGCGGCGGTGGTGGCTGCCATACAGAAACACTGGAAAGGGGGGCTCGTGGAACCGACAACTACTATGGCGTGCCAATATGTGGTGATGGCGGCAGGTACGTTCAAAGCTGTGACGTGCCTCCATAATAGGATGCTGAATGAGGGACTGGAACCGCTCCAAGGGCTCAAGACTAAATGGGAGGAGAGCGTGGGCCGGCCCATACCGGATACGGCATGGGGCCACATCCTGTGGCGCACGTGGAAGGGCACAAGAAATGCGCGCTTTCAGCAAGTACATTTCTATGTGCTTCATAGGGCCTACTTAACTCCTGAGAAATTACAGCGGTACTTCCAGGTGCCGGATGCTCGATGCCCACAGTGTTCGTCTCTGGGAGCGGACATGGATCATTTGTTTTGGGGGTGCTCGCACTTGGGGGCCTATTGGGCGGAGGTAGGGGAACTCCTGAACGAAGTGACGGACAGGGAGGTGGAATTTGATATGGCGGATTGCCTGCTGCTCTGGTTCCCGCACACCAAACACACCAAGGTGACGAGCAAATTCATTGACCTGGGTCTGATATTGGCGCAGAGGGAAATATCGTGGCATTGGAAGTCCAGGGGGGGGACCCTCACTGCGTAGATGGAAGAATTAATTGCTGCGGTGGTCTGACTGCGAGAGTGTGCTCCGGATGAAGCAGGCTGTCAAGATGGGGAATGAGAAGGTATTGGATGCGGCGCGTGCATGGGAGTTGGTGGTGCAGGCCTTACGTGATTCTTTGGTAGAGGATGAGGATGTTGAGAATTAAGCCGGTGGACACCGCGGGGCGAACACAAAAGTATTATAACCCGCACTGTAGTGGGTCCATCCAATTCGACAGGACGAGGCATACACCTAGCAGTTGCCAGGGGGGGGGGGCTTTTGGGGGGTTGGTTAATGGGAGTTTGAGGTGGGTCGGAAGCCGTTAGATGGTAGCCCGCCAGGGCACCTTGAATCTACTAGGATGGTGGGTACTATGTGGAGTGCGGAATGGCTGGGGGGAGAGGCCGGGCATGACAGAACCATAGCGCCTAGGACAGGTCCCGACATGGGCGGTACCACTGATTACCACTGGGATGGCTGACGGGAGCGATGTTGAGGGTGGGGGGGTAAAAGCAGATACGTAAAACGACATTTCAACCATGGTCCCTATGGGACGTGCACCGTGATGTTCTCCTATTGAATGGAGTAATATGCCGCCCGGCCTCCGGGATGCGGGCTGAATGGCTGTGTAAGATTTGGGGTTTCTTTTCTTGAACGGGGGGATGTCACGAGTGAACTGGCTGACTAATTGTATCCTGTAGTTTATAACTCTGCAATAAAAATATATTTAAAAAAAATAAATAAAAAAAAAAACAGTTGAACCACTACAATTCAAAGCATTCTTGCAACTTTGCCATTCTTACATGTATATATTGTTTTCATTTGTTATGGGCAACGGTTGCAAACAATAAATCAATATAGGTGGGAGATTAGCTACTATAGATATAAACTATTTGATTTGAGAAGGTGGACCTGGAATGCTTTGTGAAAAGTTACTACTTTGCACAGAAATGATGATCTAATAGTCTGGGGAGTTAACATTCTTGCAATATCGGTTTGGGGCACGGAGTACATACCCTGCGATTGCACAAGTTAAACTGGGTGTTACATTTAATATTTTGAAAGGTTTAGTGGTAAGAAGTGTAAGTCTTTCTCTGGTTGTGCATGATATGGCAATACAGTAAACACCAGGATATACAAAATAGTTCCTGTAGATTTCATAGAGGGCTATAAAGTCAACTGATGAGTACCCGCATTATTAGTGAAGAACAGTATATCATTAAAGTTTACTCTTGTTCTCAAAGTTATGTAATTTTCATATTTTTCCCTACATTTCATAAGATGTTCTCTTGACTTGCCAAACACATTTCAATGAATTAGTCTTTTAAGAGCTGTCCAGAAAAACCTGCAATATTTTCCTAGGGATTCGCCTTTAAAAACAATTCAATAGAGTTTAACCGCTACTCCTAATAAAGAGTGAGGCTTTCTCTCCTAACATTAAAACCTATAAATGCTTTGAAATAAATGTAGGAAGCTTTGTGATCTTGGGGTTATCCGAGACTTGCTAAATACATTCTTTAGAGGTATGGCCGTCTACAAGACTCAGTCTTTCAGTGACAAATTCGTTTACATTTTTAGACTTCATTAATCCAACAAGGGTCAACAATGGCCCAGCAATGAAAACAGTTTAACAAAGCTGTTGGGACTTTAATGAAAGGGAGCATAAAGTCCAAGTAAGAACAATCTCTATACTTTGTCTCTTCACAAGCGTCCCTAGACTTGTGTGATAGCTAATAGGTTTAAACTGGGGTTCTATGATTTGACTACTAAGAAGACCTTTTTCTTCTTTTCACCATTATTTGATTTTACTTTGAAACATCGGCAAATCAATTCGCGAATATCAATGTATAAATGTAATGACTTCAGAAAAAAAAACTTAAAAATACTTAGCTTTTTCTTTTTCTTGGAAAATACTTTCCTGGGGTTCTTTAATCTTCTGTTAGAGTTTACTTCTAAAAGAGTTATTTCTGTGCCGTTGCCAGAAATGTCCTAAGGCCTAATTTCAGTAGTGAGTAATGGGGACATTTTTGTAGTCTTTCAAATAGATATGGGTATGCTAAACTTAAAGTCAAAACTAAGGCCTTGATTTAATAGAGAAATACAACTGTAAATATCCACTTTGCATAAAATGTATGCAGAGCTGCTTTCAATCTGTCAAGTATCTGTATTGAACAATGGTTAAAATGGCACAGCAGTTTTTCTGGTAAACACGCACATGCTCTTGTGGGAAAATTGGATCTTTCCGTCGGGAAAAACGTTCTCAATTTAAACGGCTTCAGAATGCATCATTCAGTTAATGTCTTTTCGCAGCAAGGAACATGGGCATGGAGAAATCCCTCCTATGGTGCACATACTTAAGAATTGAGTTCAGATTTGAAATTACAATAAAAGGACACGTTTCACAGGTGATACCCAGACTGTAAAGGGATGTTCTAATTATTAAAACAGAATGTTCTCTGTTGTTCGGTTACCTTCTTATTAGATTCATCTCCTAACTGGAAAGTAAAATACTTTGTTCAAATAATGTTTGTAGTGTACTAAATTATTTGGTCTCTGTGTCCAGATATGAAGGATTATTAATATTAAATGATATCGTCCTTGCAGCTTTCTTTCTGTTGAGTTTATTGATTCCTGATTCGATGCACTCATACTTTCGTATTTATTTATTTACAGGTTTATTTTAATGTATGCAACAGTTCTTTGCACTCAGTATAATTCAGCTCTCACAACTACAATAGTTGGCTGCATTAAAGTAAGTGGCTTGATTTTTTCCTTTAACGACATAATACTTGTTTCATTGTGAACAAACCTGTGTTGATTTGTTTTGTTGGTACCAAACAACAATGCAAGAGTTCCACCACCTTTTTCTGTATTAACCCGTTTAGCGCGTCGAACATTCCGCCCCAGTGCGGACGTTCGATCGCGCTAACGGGATTCGGACGTCCAACGGTCGTGCACAGCACCAGCGAGGTAGTGCACGCGACGACCGTTGGACGTTCGCAGCACGGAAAGGGTTAATAGAGTGGATTCAATCCAGCGTACCTATACAATGTAGGGCATATTTGCATGGAAACAATTATATGCCCCCAGTAACCTGGAGCACCCACATGTACTCCCATTCATTGGGGGCTGGGAGGGTAGTTTGCTCACACAGCTCTTGTGCTTTGTTTGCCTTATGGACATAAGTAGCTTCTCATCTGGGCTCCAGCTCTCAGCAGTAGCAAAACGGTGTCCCTTGCCTGTGTGGGTGGTGAGGTGAGAGGCCCGCAGCGTCCCTTGCAGACACTAGCATGGGGTTTAGGCAAGACACCTGCCCATGTGGCAGCCACTTCTTTTGTTGTTTCGAAGGATGGGGTCCCCAAGACCTTCTTGTCCTGTGGATGAGCTCCTTGGGGCCGAAAGATGGCCTGAATCGGGGCACCTACACACACCTTCTCCCCATTTAAATAATGAAGATATGTTTGTGTGAACCCCTGTACCATGGTCCATCCAGGGGGTAGTTTTTGAAGCCTGTGGAGGATAGCTATGTGTCCATTTTTCTCTTTTATTTTTTTTTCTTATCAACAAAGGGCCAAAATATTTGAAGCTGCATATGTCTGGCCCATTGAGCAATCTTGGGCACATTTTGCTTCTGGTTGCCAAGACTAGCCACCAGGAACATTTTCATCAGGCCCCCGCCTCTAAAGAGGCTCATTTTCTAGGAGTTTGTTTTGTCTTGCTCCTTGCAGCAGCCTTACCCTCTGCCTGACTCCTAGTGGAGGATATCATACACAGTCCCTCTGTAAGCATCCATCAGAACACCCCCAAGCCCCCCCAATCCAACTGGTCATGGTCCACAGGTAGCTCAAGGCGGCCACCATCACTGACCCTGGAGAGAGTAATCCTAGTCCTGGTGGGCAGCTGGAATCAAAGTCATTGGTCCATCCTTGCAGGGCATCAGATGTCTTCTCCGTGTAACAGGTCATCTCGTCCGTCGTCATCGCCTCCCAGGTTCAGGATCTTCTCCACAATCTCTCCCTTGTGCAAGGGCATTTAAGTGGGGGATCGAATATTTTGGGGGTCAGGCACCCCTGGCCAATTTTACAATACCACATTATTCCTCCACCTCTGCCTCAACCATCCGGCATTGTATTCTGGGACAATCTAAAATGGCAACTTCATGCTTTCTCTGGAAATCACTCCTCAGAGGGCCTCTGCTCCACCCATGGACTGCAATTACTGTCTAATCCTTTCCCACCAAAACTTTGAAGGCACAGTCCTGCTGTGTTGACTTCAGATGTCTGGGCTCTATTCGTTGTTCTAGTGAGTGTGACAAGCTAATTATCGTCCTACCATCTAACCGGACTAATCACCCTCTAATTCTTTTCGATCGCAATACCATCCAACCAATGGCCCACCCCCAATCTAGCCATCCAAAGTCCTGTGTGAGGAACATACACCAAGTCCCCAGGCAGAGTTAGAAGCATTAGTAAGTTCCCAAATACTATCCCCACCCGATCTCTCCTCAGAGGATGACCTGACCACCCACTACAACACAAAAATGGCAGAACTTGTTGAAGCAGTCGCCCCTCTGAAACTCAATAAATCAAAAAGCATCCCCTCCAGATACTTGTTTAACAAAGACCTTACCAAAGAAAGCCGGCCACTCTTATTGGCTGAAAGAAACTGGAGGCAAGAACCCTCATTGACCAATCTCTTGATCCTCCAGACCGAACTCCTAAGCTACAAAAATCACATCTTCAGGGAAAGATCTTCCTTTTTCCGAGACCGACTGAGTGGTGTTGGAACAGACCCAAAGACCTCTTCAACATCATCAAACATACCTCCTCCTTCCCTCTACATTCAACTAACTGAACGCTGCAAGGAATTTGCAACATTTTTCTCTAAAGAAATCTGTTGGACTCTCTCTTGAGACACCAACCCCACTGTACACCAAAGATGCCCCCCTTGTGAAGAGGGTCCATCCACAACCCTACCTCCAACTGACGGCTGTCTCCCCCTCTCAGCAACACAGTTCGCCAACCTCAAACCGTTGCAATTGAAAAATTATGTAGCTTGGACTGAATTCAACCCTATCACTGAAGAATTACTCACCAGCATGAAGCCAACATCGCACATTTCTGACCCACCGACCCATGCTGCACTTGTTAAAAGTCTCAGTTACAGGCCCCCCTCAAACTCTGCCAAGTCACCCTCCTCATCAAGAAACCAGACGCTGATCAGAACAACTTTAATAATTACAGACCTACAACTAACTTCCCTTTCCTGGCCGAAACCATTGAAATGTGTGCTTGCACAACTCAACAACCACATTGAAAAATACAACTTGCACGGCACCTTCCAGTGTGGGTTTAGGAGAGGCTGCCTTAGAGAGACTGTAATACTGACCATCATAGAAAACCTGCACATATCACTGTATGATGGCCAGACCTGCCTGCTAGCCCTCCTAGACTTTGATTCTGGCAACCATGACATCCTCCTAAACACCCTATTGCAGCGGGCTGGCATCAGTGGTACTGTCCTTTTTGGTGGTTTGCTTGTTCCTTAACCAATGCTCACAGCTAATCAAGCTTAGCAACTCCATCACAAAAGCAGCACCAGCCTGTCTCACAAGGAGTCCCCCAGAGGTAAAATTGGTCTTCTGCCCTATTCAAAATCTATATGGAAGTCCTTGCATTTCTCCTGAAACAAGCCAGAATTGCCTATCATATCTAGCTGATGACTCCCAAGTCTACATGAAAATCGCTTAAGTCAAATACATCCAGAACCAAACAAGCACTCTCTCCATGGTTCAGTCCTGGCTGACCAACAACCATCTTAAGCTCAACCCCAACAAACTTCCCAGTAGATAACTGGCTTCACAACCCCACAGTATTAAACTGCAATCTGTTCATCTCCATCTCTGTGGTTTACACTTGGCAGACACCATAACATGAAAGAATGTATCAATGCCTCTGTAAAAAAAAGTGTCTTATACACACTGAAACACCTTAAAGTCAAATCCTTCATCCCCATCAAAGACATAAAGACTGTGGTGCAATCCTTGCTCCTCCCCAAGCTGGACTACAGTAAAGCAACGATTACGGATGCCCCAAAAACACACCTAGCCCCCTTGAAAGCTACACTCCACGCAGCATCCAGACAATTGTCAGGGTAGTCTCTTCAACTCAACTGGCTCCCAATCGAAGCCCGATCTTTTTTCAAAACTGGTTGTGTAACCAACAAAGCTCTCGATACGGAAAAACCAATCTATCTCACAAATAAATTCTCAAAAGCCGGGAATAAGGCAACTTGGAAGCTCTAACAGGCTACTCCTGATTCTAACCAAATTTAAGAGAAAAATCTTGCACCTACTTCTCCAGGAACACTCCCAAAATCTGAAACTCTGTGCCTCCGCATTTATCTAACAATCAATCATTCCCTCACTTCAAGAAGTAATTGAAACTTCTTCCCCCCTTGAACCATCTGATTGGTCTGTTTGCTCCCACCCAACACTATCTAACTAAATCTGAACATCACTACCTCTGGGAAACCACGCTTAGTCCAATTACTACGTATTTACAATGAGGGTCGGGTAGTGAGTCACTAACAGTAAAAGTCTAACTGGGCTAAATGTGCTTCAGTAGACTTCCTTCATATTCGTGTTTGCCCCTCCCCTGAAGCATGGATGCATTTTTTGTGTCCTTCCACTACTCGCTTTTTCAGGCTCTAAGTTTTTAAAAAGATTTTTTTTTAAGAACTCTACCAAAGTGTGTCTTTTGAGCTGGCTTTCTCAGGTGGTACTTCTCCCTTCGTCCATGTTGCTTGCCCCTACCTGCCATCTCTCCTCCTCCATTGAAATCCGGGTTGATCATTGCCCCTACCCGCCTACAATTGTTGTCTATGTTGTTCCTTACCACGCCCTCCTCCACTCCTTCTCTTTTTCCATTACTGTCTGTTTTGTTGTTTGGTCCAGCACCTCCATTCTAACCCATGTTTATGTTGCCCTTGACTTTGTCCAGCTCCTCCATTCTAACCTATGTTGTTCATGTTGCCCTCTGTGTTGCTATTCTGGCACCTTCTATGTTGCCTCCTGTCCCTCCCCAAAGTATTTTTTTTAAAGCGCACTACAATGCATCATAGTGTCTTCTATCTTTTTAAAGTCTTTCAGCCACGCTGCAGTCCAACATGGGTAAAAGGATTTTGGCAAAGTGAATAGCTCGCTCGTAGGCGAGACCTATTGGCTTTGCTAATGCCTTCAATTTTTTTTTCTTTACAATTCATTTTAATCTTCCCTTTCCTTTCTACAGTAGATGTCTTTTTAACAAACTAATTTAAGTTACAGTGTTTGCACTAGATAATGACTTCAGTTTGCATTAAACCTGAATTTTAAATTGCAATGCCTCTATTGAAAACTGCTTTAGAATCCGTACATGATTGTTGCCATGGTTTTCCAACCTATAAGTCTTATTAGAAAGCTTAACTGTTTTTTTTAGTTTAATTTTCTATAGAGATTTGTTGAAAGGAAGAGCACTAGTTTAAAACTGTATATCTAGTCGTCGTCCAATTAAAAGATTTTATTAGGTGTTGCCTACATGACTCCTAAAGTTGTCAGGTTGCGGAAGATCTATTGCAGTTTTCGAGCCCACTTATTGCTTACCATCGGCTGACTTTGTCACTCTCATTTGCTTGTTTGATTATTTGCTCTCCTCTTCCTGCGTTTGCCCATCCCTTGGAGCATATCCTCTTTACTATACTTTTGACTGGCTTCCCTTTTTCTTTGAAATGCTCACAGTTGGAAAACTATTTTTGTCCTTTGCTTTTAGCACTTCTTGAGAGTGCATGTGTTTTCTTGCTCGCTTCTGTATGTGTACTTATTTTGCCTGCTCTTTTCCTCTGACTGCGTTCATTAGGTACTGTACAACTTCTTGTTTGGTTTCTCACCTTACTGCAATTTTACGGCAGGTCCCGTACTTACATGTAAATAGCCTTTGAAGTGGCTTCTAAATGTTTTTCTTAAGCTTGCTTAATTTTACACTGCAATTCTTATTTTGATATCAGCAGTTAACATACCAATGTTTAACACCTGGACTCCCCAAATTCTGTTCATTTCACACTTTACGACGACTCCATTTCTTTACCATCACTTTTAACCTTTTTCTTTATTCCCCTGGAGCTTCTTTGTTGCTCTTCTCCTTCGTTGACTGTTTCTAACTTCACTTTAACTGCATTTGCTCTTTCTTCTATAAGCTGTTTTAAATTCCTTTTGGAGTGGTCTTTGCTGATCTGACTGCTACGATTTCAAAGTATATCAGATTGTACCCATTTTCGACTGTTCTTTATAAAGTGATCCTCCTTTTTTTAGAATGCATTCAATGAAGTGCATATATAACTGAACGCGCCTCTATGTCATACTGATATGTGTTTTAATTGAGACTACAGTTATACCTGTAAACCAATGTAGTCATTATGTCCTGCTTGCATGGATTTCTAGTATGCTCTCAGTGCTCTTGTATGTGGTACATATATAGACTTTTAACTATTATATTACTAGTTGAAACTGTACCATTTTATTCCCATTGTATGTCCTATCTACCTGTCTGTATATCTCTGCATATCTATCTTCACAACTATATCTATCGGTCTCTCTTTCTTTGTCTGTCTTATCTACTTTAGCTATCTTTGTAACATTGTTCTGCAGAGGAAGTAATTAGAGCATTGAGGTGCCTAAAAACCAACATTGATTGCAGTTCATAAGTGAGTCAGATTGTCCTAACTATTCTATAGATAACCGTTATCTATCTAGTAATTCCCTTTTTTATGCAACGGAGCTTGTCCATACCGATTTTGTGTTTTAAACTTATTTTATTGAATATTCACCTTGCAGGTAACTCGAAAAACATAGTAGTTGCTTTGCAGTACCCACAACAGCCATGATATTTTTAGATCCTCATTCAGTATACAAGCAGTACCAAGATAGGTTAACATGTGTGGCTGGCATTTGTGGAGGGCGTACCCCCTCCATGGGCCCGGTCTGCAGAGCTGCGGCTGACCTCCACGCCCCACAGGTGAGTAAAATGGGACCAAGAGGAATACCATTCGTTACTGGTGCATACCCCTCAGCTGGTGACTAAGGGGCAGTGGAGAGTGGGGAGATAGACTGCATGTTGGCTGCGGCCCTATGCGAGCAGGGCCCTGGCCGGCTGTGGTCTCCTTCGGATGGAGATGGAGGCATAGAGGGATGGGCAGAGGTTGCCTTACACCGCCACACAAGCCGTGGTCCTCAGGTGCTCCAGAGATGCGAACATGGTGTGAGGAGCCCAGGGGGTACCCTGGACTCCTGAGGGGTCCAATTTCTCATTGAGAGGGCCTGGCTTGAAATCTTGTACACCGTACATTCCTACCACTGAGGGAAAAGATTCTGGCAGAGTCCCGGGGGTAGGGGTTGGCCAAAAGTCTTCTGGAGATGTGGTTCATGGGGTTCTGTCATGCGCTGCTGGATGCTGGAGCCAGAATACCACAAAAACATCCTCTGCTCCCCCCTAACTACAACAGGTAGGTTACCTTCACCTAACCCTCCTCACCCGGTATTTAGTGGGTTTCCTGGAGGGGGCATAGGGTCCACCGCACAAACAATTAGTCACTCAGTGGCTGCTGTCATGGGTGCCGGCAGAGGATCTGTCTGCCTGTTTCCTGTGTGAGAGGGCCCACAGATCTGTCTGCCTCCGGGCGTACCCCACTTCACTCCCACTGGACCATTATCCTCCACATATTCAATTTTGCAGACCGAGATTGCACTCGCCAAGTGCTTCAAATTTACTTACGATAGTGGTCTAGCTACACCCGATCTACTCCTACTATAGAGCAGCACAATTGGTAGTACTCAGTGACTGGTAGTTCGGTGGTACTCACTCCCCAAATACGCCTTAGAGCGCTGGGAGCTGCGAAATTCCCCAGTCGCACAGGGCCTGAACTGAGCCATCTCCCCTTAGGACTTCTTCCTGCAACAATGGTAGTGTTTCAGATGTGGAAGAACACTCTGTATGCACTGGGTTTGCGCAATCGCTTGAGATTGGAGAGCCTGCCATGGTTTTGGGGTGTAGTGTAGCTCCTACTTTCCCAATAGGCTCTGCGCTTTGGAATAACATAAACAATAGTTTAGACGTAGGACTGAGGTCGACTAGGTCTCTATTGAATGTTAGACTTAATTTAGGTTTGCCCCCTAGCTCAGAGGTCACTAGAAACTTTCTCGAATTAACAGGGAGGAGTGAACTTCTCTGATTAGACAAGAAGGGATTCAGCTTCTGACAACCGCATAAACATGACAACTTTGCTCCCCCAGAATGAGGAGTATATCTCCAGAGTCGTGTGAAAACAATAGATAGCTATTTCAATCAGTCAATCGTGCATACTTAGTTTCACCAGAGTGCAGAGAAATAGAGAGACGGTTGTTTTCAACAAAAGGTGTTATTTATGGAGTAGTCTTCTTTCTCATGCAAGAGAAATGAATTGCCACAATTGCAATACTTGTTATATAGTAAAGTGCGTACATTAAAACGAGTATTATGAAATAATACTGTAAAAGTATTGATATGGTTTCTGAGCCATATGATACTTAAAAGGTATAAAATATATACAGTTACATACAATGATAAAAGTTTTGACTAAACGTACTCAACTGGTGCTTCTAAGATACACCTACCCCGATGTAACTAACCTAAGCCTAGTACGTGGGAAGGAGTAAGTGAGCTGCAGTTTAAGTTAAGTTAGTTTTTGCCAAGAATCTGACCCAAGAATTCTCTAAGGATCTAATCTGCAGCGTACCTTGGTTTTACAATGAAGGAGGTCTTGTATCTCGCTCTCAGGACTCGATCTCCCAGTAACCCGCAAGGGAGCTGGATTTTCTCGGCAGGAGAAAAAGACAGCGTCTTTCTCAGTGCGTCAAATGGGAGGGACGGCTTCCTTCGGCACTCGCATCAGCTGGGCTTCGGATAAGTAGATAGCCGCTCTGCTCCAAACCACCGTGTGTTGCTTAAAGCAAACGCTGGTATATTTATACCTGGAAGGTGCCGTGTTTGACGTAAGGTTGGACATAAGACGTCAATAAAAGATGTCACTAAGAACTGGCTAAGAACTGGCCATTGTTTCAGTGCTCGCAGGAGTTCTAGGACAAATCAAAACAAAAGCATGGGGAATTCCCAGGTTGCTGGAGGTTTGGTTTGTTGAAAGAACTTGTTGTACTTTCTAGGAGTCTAAGGAAGTAGCCTTGCCGTATTTGGTTTGCATTGGCTATTATTAAATATGGATTTGATTCTTATGCCTTTTTATAAGGTTATGATTTGTTATAACCACATAAGGGCATAAATCAGGAATATTTAATTAGGGTCCTAGATACGATCACAACAGGGGTGTGCTCCAACAAGTGACTACGTTACAGGGCTTCAACAAATACATTTTCTCACTGTGAGATATGAACATGACCACCATTAAATCCTTTGCTGATCTACAAAGGGAGTATGGGCTTCACCAAACTCAATTTTTTCACTTTCTTCGGATTAGACATATATTCGAGCCTTGTGTCTCTGGTTTATTGGATCTGGCAGAATTCTAACCACTGGAGTCCCAGGTACTGTTAAAGCCACCTAGCCACCATAAACTGTTCTTCATCTACAAATCATTAGTCACAACATGCCAAACGCAATCTACGTACAGAAGGAGGCACGTTCATGTGACTTAGGACAAATAGACGATGACTACTGGTGTGAAGCTCTGAATTACCCCAGGTGATCAGTGATTGCTGCCCAATACAGACTCGTACAATTTAAATATCTCCATTGGACGTCCGTTACCCGAGCTAAGCTGTGGCGAATAATGTCCTCACTTTGCCTCTGTTGCTCCAAACAACCTAGGGACTTCTTACACACGCTTTGGAAATGCCTGGTCTTAGCCCAATACTGGGAAGATGTGACTGCATGCCTCAAAGGAATCTTGGGATGGTCTCTTCCCCGAGATCACAAATTCGTCCTCCTGCAAATCAGAGACTGTAGAGGGCATCTGCTATAAAAGAGCCTTGCTATGGCCAGGACTGGTGTTGGCCAAAAAAAAAGGCATTTGCTAAACACAGAACCTCCATCCCTGGCAGAGTGAAGAACGCGAGTTGATAAATGTAGGGCCCTAGAACAAAGGGTTTACGGAGCTAGAGGTCACCCGAAGAAACATGAGAAAATATCTGGAGAGTGGGCCTGATACAGAGGGATGCTGCTCACCCGATGTGTGATTCCTTGTCTTAAACTGTAGTATAATCATGAAACCTGGAAGAGGGCCTTAACATGCCGATATTGGAGGGTGGCAGGGAGTCAAAGGGTGCTACGCACTCGAGAGGCAGGAATATGTGTAGCGAGCTATTGACGGACTTGACTTCTCACTTTGTAACTAATGTGGTGTCTGAGACCGGGAAGGAATGTTACTGTGTTGACTGCTTCAGACAATACGTTGTTGTTTATTTATGGAAAACCAATAAAAATGTGTTATAAAAAAAGTTCACATGCATCATTGTCATAATTTAGAACCCTTCATACGCATGGGGGTGGTGGATGCAATATGAAAGGTTGGGTAATAATGCAGTGAGTTCAACTAAAGCAAAATAAATATTTGCAACCAAGAACCAGCCCTATGGGAGTATAGAAGACACTAGGGAGTGAGCCACAGTCTTTGAGTGAGTGAGTATGTGTTATTACAGGGCGGGGGTGATTAGGCATGCCTCGTCATGCATATTTCTCGGGAACACGATCTCCACTAGTATGGGGTGAAACCGCGTGAGAGGAGCGGGTGTTAATGAGACATTATTCATAGACAGGTGGGCATTGTGGCTAGTCTGTAATGTGCCTAATTAATAGTCCATCCCTTCCCACTTTGGAAAGATCGGCCAGTATTTCTGTCCAAGCCTCCACCCAGCTTCCAGTTCCCTGTTTGCCTCTTTTTAACACTGCACTTTCTGAAGAAGCCCTTTTGCGACGCTCCGCCAACCAGGCTTGGATGTTGGCACTCTCTGGTGTTTTCCAGGCCATTGTCAACTGGCGTCTCACAGACCTGGCTGTGGCGACCTCTGCTTTAGGTCAAGGAAACAAACACAAAAGACATTTCGTAGGGAAAGGAGACAAAAGGCGTTCTAAAGCCACTGACCAAGCTTTCAGCATTGTTTTCCTGAATGGGGTGGGAATTGGGCACTCCCAGACCATTTGGAGGAATGCAGCATCAGGCTCTCCGCGGTGCAGGCTTACGAAGCTATTCTGTATGTTGATTGCCACTGGGCTTTTGTGGTAGATAGCCTTTAAACTTTCTATGAGGGCTTTTTTTCACTGAAATTAGACATTGTTGCCCTATATACCGATAGAGTAATTTCTTATTCCTAAACATTAGAGTTTTGATGCATCAGAATATGTGGATGTTTTTCGTCCATTTCATTCAAAGATTCAAGATTGCATCTGTTTTTACTGATGATCCTGCAAGAAGTTGTTCAGTTGAATATAGTATTACAAAATAAATTGAGAAGTGTCCTGGTGTTTGCAGAGAGAGAGAGACCAATGTAATCAATCCTTGACAAATAATTTGTGGTAATTTGCTATTATATATGTTTTTCTACTGTTTTTCAATTTGGAAGATTAACTCCAAGCTTTAAAACTGTTCACGAAGGTCTATTATCTTTCTCTGAATTTGTTTCCGCCTTAACTGAGGATGTTTTTACATATTTCTCTTTTAGAATATACTAATTACGTATATTGGAATGTTTTTTGGTGGGGACTACATCTTCTCATGGACCAATTTTCTTGGTTTAAATATCAGGTAAAAACTTTTATCAATGTACACATTAGTTAAAAAAGTAGGTGTTTTTAAATTGTTTGGCTGAGCAGTCGTTGTGCATTACATAACATGACATATATTTGTAAAGTGCACAATCACCCAGAAGGATAAGATTTGGGCTTGTCGTCTGAATTTCTTACCTTTTGCAGTTCATACATGTACAGTAAGCAGTCTGAGTGATGTTTTTAGCATGGTTCTAGATACTAGTTTTTCCTGTCCATTTCTCAAATACGGGGCATTTTTTTTTTTTTTTTTTTTTTACACATTTCTATTTTCTAATTCTTAGTGTAGCATTAATGAGTCTGAAAGCACATATTAGCAAAAAACACGGTGTGGTATGTCAACAAGGATCCCATTTATTGGCATGGTGTGGTTCCTGCAGTTGGTTACTACTGTTACAACTTTAGTTTTGCAGCCAACACATTTGGGTGTACTTTCCATTGCAACTTTTAATATTTAGTTCATATAAGAACATGTTTCAGACCTACACTGATGATTGAAGAAGTACCGGCTTTAATAAATGAATAACTGATATGGTTTTTTCTACTGACCATTTCCAGTGGTGAAAGAGTAAGAGATGGGAAACAGAGGGCAGTCTTATAGTATGAACATGGTTTCTAATGTGATGTAAACTAATGAGTTGTATGGTTTTTTTTTTTTGTTTTTTAATACTGGATTCAACAATTCTTTTAAAACGTGAATGTGCTTCACTGTGTTTGCCTTTTTAAAACTTGTTGGACCCACCCAACTTACGTTTATTGTGCAAACTTCTTTCTAGCATTGCTGGAAGCCTTGTGTATTCATACATCACCTTCACAGAGGATCAGTTGAGCAAAACAACCGAGCCTAGTACAAAGGGAAAAATTGCAGTTTAACCAGGTGGTGAAAGAAGATCCAGGATTTCCTTTTTTCTTTTTTTACCAATGTTACTGAGCTTGTACAGTAAACTGTATCTAGTGTTTTTCTCTTTTTTTGTAAGGAAATTTCACTTTGCACAATTAAGAAAGATGCCTTTTTAGAGAATATTTTTTAAATGAATTTTGTAAGCTGTGCTTAAAAAATTGCATTGTCCTCTGGTTCCAGGCTGCTGCAATTATTTGAAATATATGTAATATATGATTGTGTAATGATGTCTAAAACTTGCATATCTGTGAAAGTTTGGTTGCACAGTGCAACAATGAGAGCGTTTTCAATATTAAACTCGGTTCAAACTAATCTCTCATACTGTGAAACACAAACAGAAATGTGCTCTCTGCTTGTAATACTCTGCTTCTGTGTTGAGTAACAGGAAAATGTTAATTCCTGTGTTTAGGTACTTATTCCTAATGGACCTATGCGCTAATGTAGAATTATCACTGCCTTTGCCTGTTTGCCTGTAGAAATAGGTGTTTAAAAATTATTCTGTTTACTGACCACCAAATTATTATATATGTTATCTTTTATAGAAATATCACTTTCCAGACAGACGTCAATTAAAAATGAATTACCTGCATGCAGGCCTATAATTACCACAGGTGTATCGGTTGCAGAGTTCATTGTCTATCTATGCCATAATCACAGAACCATAGAAAGTGGACTGCTCAAACCTAATGGCAAGCAGAGCCATAAACAAAGAGCAAAATATTTCAAATTACACCTGCGTACATCTGCTTTTGAGTACTTTGTAAAGCCGGTCTTAAGCAAAGTAAAGAATACAATTGCAAACTCAACATGTTCCACTATAACCAAATATTTGATCAAGTGTGGATATTGCCATAAATGATTATTAAAAGCAAGATTGCTACATTAAAAGTAGCAGTCCGTGTAGAAGTAATGTCATTGAGACCATTTATGTTGCTCAAATTCATTAGCGTAGGTTATTGATGTGGTTATGAAAACACATTGAAACCCCGCGCAGTCCCACATTCAGTCGCAATTCTCAACAAAAAAGGCTTCTGTTGGTATCCCTCACAGCAGAATATCTTTCATGAAAAGTAGTACCTATACTAGAATGTGATAAGGAATCCATACCCTTTTCCCATACCCTTTTCCCAAGAAGTTATTTAGGATCCAGTCTCATTGTGTAAGATTGGGTTAGCATAAAAATATTTTTGGCTGTGGATAGTTTTTTTTATAAGCTTCCTGTTTGAGATATGTGTGTATACATACTTAACAACTTGACGGAATTCATTTTTCCATGAATTAGCATACTCTAGTAGACCTGTTTTATGGGCATTTACAGAAGGGAAAGGATTAATGTTTTGTTGGTGTTTAGTATAATTTTCTCTGATCATTGAAACTATGCTGGCAAAGAAATCTCGGTGTAAATTAATAATCCTACAATTGTAGTATAGGTCTGTTATTGTTTAACTGTTACAGAAAGCTGTAAACCAAGCAGGGAAACGTGCACTGGTAGTTGTTTTTGTTTGGAATTAAATAGAACATCATTACTACATTTTCTAAGATGCAACAGCTGTTTTACTTTTACACGATGTTACAGAGATCGATATTTTCCTTGTATTTTTAATATTCTCACAATTCATAGAATTGAAATCACTATGTGATATGTAAGAGTCTGACCTTTGCCTTGCTTACATATAAGGCATTTAATTATATCTGTAAATCATGTTTTTACTTGCTGGCGCACAAATGTCTGTTTACGATGCTGGTCTCTATGTCAATGACTAAGTACCCAGATGAGCATGGATCTAGAGTGATGAAGCACCAATTCATACACAGGTGTGGCATTTTCATTACAAACCAATCCAACCAATCCCACTTTCCATTGAGGCCAGACGGAAAGCAATAAGCACCCCTCACATGTTCCATCGAATATGTGTACTGTAAATTGCAGCACAAACCTCTATTTCTTACCTCCACTGATTGCGGAGAAGGGATACACATGTTTCTTTGAGCACGCTCAGCAATGTGATCGCAATGAAAGCATTGGGCCTTTATCCCAATGTTTTGCATTGTCAGTCTAACCCTATGCTGATCTGTGTCCTTGGTGTGTCGCCATTTAGCCTAATTACTGTTTGTTGCTCAATTGACAAATTGGTCTTTGCTCATAACAAAATGTTTTTTTGGTATGAATTTGTCTCATGCATCCAATTTGAGGTGCTATCAATATAAACACTACTGTATCATTGAGTTATCGTATTCTTTGGCAATCCTGCTCACATGTATGTTAAATTTACAGATTATAGTTGGTTCTTGCAAATGTATTTTATAAAGCAAACTTTTTTTCAAACATATTTGCTGCCATAGCACAGTAATAACTGTTCTCCCATAGATTTAGACATTCTTCTGTGAAGAATATCGAGTCTCTGCCCCACTTTTTGTGGGTATTTTTAATCCATTACACACTTGTTATCCTCTTATTTTCTCTATATTCTGACCATTTTGCAAGAGTAGCCCACTTTGACAAATGGATAAAGTCAATTGTCCATCCTTGGGCCTATATATTTTGTGTAATAATCTTATGAAAGAATTGCATTTTGGTATTTATATGTTGAATCATGCTTTCAATGAAAAGACAAGTGATTCACATGATTCTGTAATATGGCTTAACTGAGCAATATCATGTTGGCATTTCTACTACCGTATGCTCGGCATTTATGTCTAAAAGTATGATTCTGTGTCTAACAATGAGAAATAAACTGTACAGCAAATGAGGTCTTCTGCTGTGTTTAGCCAGGGTCCACTCAAGACCTAAATCCAGACTTAAATGTCGGTTGTAATGCATTTGTATTAATGATCAGATAGCCTTAGGTAACATTTCTGCAACATTTCAGGTCACAATGTGTTCAGTTTAATTCTAATTATTGCCATATAAATTAATATATTTGATTTTGTTTTACATTGTCGTGAAAACGAAGAGAAATGGCTAAATAAACTGATATACTACCACCACATTTGTGATTTTTCTTTGCAAGCTGTAGGTGAACTTTCAACTTTGTACACAATGATTTATTGCTGCTAGAATGCATTTTTGTTGACTTTAGATTTGAATGTGGGTATTTATGGTAGAAGCACCGGATTCAGCATTACTCCACTGCTGTACATAATGTACAGCATGTTACTCAAAATGTATGTGACTTCCAGAGTATGTTGCACAGCTTGATTCTGATACAGCACTCTCTGGGCATACTTCCTTAAATATGGTCCTCCGATGAAACTTATTTCCCGTCCGAGAGGTGATGGGAGTTAACAGGACATCAGTCAATTTCAATTAACAGCGTAACACATTTCTTTACACAATAAGGACCAGTAATCAGTAACTATGGTTAAGAAGATTTATTATAAATTAATAATCAAGTTAAGATACACAACACTTAGTACCTTAATATAAAAATACAGAATCACCAATGGGATGCCCAACCACCTAAAGAAGTGTAAGCGAACCAATATCAGGGAAACAAGGAGTTCAGTCACAGCAATACAAAATAGTAACAAAAGTATATGATGCTCAAAGAAGAGTCTCTGGTTTTCTCGTCTAGACATGAATGAGTCTAATTTACCCAAAGTAAAGTCCAAACTAACAGGATGGTCTAGAGCACACAAGGAGCTCAAAAATCAATAAATTCCATAACTGAAAACATAATTAGGCAGGGCATTAAGTAGGAAGGTGTCTGCATTGCAGAAACTCGGACAACATTATTTGTGGGGCAGGGAAGTGAGTGTTTGCCTAAGCCACACTGAGGAAAGAAACAAAAGAAGCATAGAGGGGAGAAACTATTAGAGTCCAGACTAAATTGCAGTAGCATCCGCCAGTGTAAACTCCTATTATTTACACTAGCATAATTTAGGTAGTTCACATTCCTATTGTCCTCCACCGTTCTCATGTTGCGGACTGCAGTATCCCACACTTTAGTGTGAGAAGATAATGTTGCTCCCATGTAAAGTTAGGTGGTAACATTGCTGAATAGTCCTTTCTGTTGATGCTCTGGTTCTCCATGTTCTTTCGTCCAGGTCCTCTTCTCATGCTCTCTCTTTTCTCTATCACTAGTACCGTAATGTATTTATTCTCACACTAACAATGCATGTGACTACATGCAAGAGAAGTCACATTAGCAGAAAATAGAAAACAATATTTAATGGAGCATGAAAATGTAGCCCTAAAATGTCCGCTTGGAGTGCCAAGCAAGAATTCACGTTTAATATGTGTGCGCACATTTAAACACTTGTAAATGTAAAATGTCAGTACAATAAATTCATATTACAAGGGACATACAGTAAAGTCTTGTGATCGTCATGTGTATGTCTAAGAATTAGAATTTAAAGGCAACCTATGAAACAGTGAACACATTATATAAACTTTTGGGGTGTTTACATAAGTCAGGATGGTTTCTATTCAATCATCTAAACGGGTAATGTCATTTAATTTATTATGGCTCACATTATGTAAATCTAATACGTTTTTGTAGTGAGTACATATCTATTAAGTAAGAATAGTTTATTATCTTAATTCAGTTAAAATACATAGTTTGAGTAAATTCTTAGCCCTACAGTAACTATGTCAAGTGCAACACTTATTTTAATATTGTTATCCCACCCAAGAAACGTGATAAATGCATGTTCATGTTATGTAATTGTGACTTGTACCAGTTTAGTCAAAATTGTGCTGCATCAATTCTTAGCAAATGGTTATGAATAATTACAGACATTATTAGGTTTTAATGTACAATACAATACAGTGCCTAGTGGGTTTATGGTGAAGCCCTTGCTCATACACTGGTGGTTTTCTTGTCTAGCTTAATCTTCTGTCCCTTAATCAATGCCATTCTTCCCTGGTCTATTTTTACCGCCCCTGAACTATTAATGCTTTACTTTGCGTCTGGTTGGATGAGTTTATCCTTCCACTGCTGACTTGAGGGGATTGTCATTTAAAACAAAATACCTATATTTCAGCACCCTATATCCCTGCATGTTTTTCCTTTCTCCCTGACTGCTTGTTCACTCTCATCTCCTCAATCTTTCTTGATTCACTTCTCACCACCAACTCCTGCTTATCTGTTTCTGCCTCAGCCCCATTTTTTATATTTTTTAACATTGCATTCCCTCCAACACCCAGGGGTCATTTGCCCTCTCTAGCTATTTCCCTATGCTCATTGGCCCCTACCCATCCTGCTCCCCCTACTTTTCTTTCTGAACACCCAACAACTGCAAAGTGCTACCGGTCTTCCCGCTTTTTGAGGGGGCTGGGGGGGGGGGCACTCCAGTGCTATTTATTTTTAATTTTCCATTCTAAAATGACTACCAGCATTCTTGCATTCTTTAATTGGTAAAGTCACATTTTTAAAAATGGCCACAAATTCATTTAGTTGCAGATGCATGCACGAACAGTGGTGATCTTTGAATAGAGTTTAAAAATAAATATGTTCTCATATTCTGAAGGCAGCGGTCATTTCACCCTCTTGAACTTACTGTTCCAACATGTCCAATGAATTTCTAAATGGGAAATTCTAAGGAAGTTGCATTGGAGCGCCATCGCCAAGCATGCATTAACAAATCCAATTAGGAGGCCCTCACCTTTTAAAGGCAAGA
The DNA here is from genome assembly GCF_964263255.1 of Lissotriton vulgaris. Taxonomy (NCBI): domain Eukaryota; kingdom Metazoa; phylum Chordata; class Amphibia; order Caudata; family Salamandridae; genus Lissotriton; species Lissotriton vulgaris. The sequence continues at coordinate 468,302,489 of NC_141685.1, read as the reverse complement.
TCTATTGGCTTGGCGAGTGCTTGTTTATTTGAACTGCTGTTGGTACACAAAGCAAGCTGAATTAAACCAAATAAGATGGCACTGATATAAGCTTTTATTAACCTTCACTGCCTTAGATCACTTCGAGTGTTGCTGCTGACAAAAGTATTCCTGGGCAGTTTGGACTGTACTGTTTCTTTTGGAGCAGGATCATGAGAGGTTTTCAAATGGCTCATCTCTGCTTGGTACAGTGGGCGAATATGATGAACTGGAAATCAGCCAGAACAGTTGACAGTAGCTGTGATTAAATGCAAGCATTCCTTCCATCACCTTTTTTTGTAGCTATTCATGCCCTTAGCGCCCGGTCCCCAGTCCTGTGATAACTCTCATAGAGGACTCCAGTTGTACCTCACTGATCAGGCCTACGCAGGCTAAAACGGCCTGAAGATGCTTGTGTTCTTATCTGGAGGGGGGCGTGCTTGGTCTTCTTGGAGCAGGTGGCTCCTGTAGATAAATATTTTGGCACACTGTTTGTTTTCAGTAGCTAAAAGGCAAATCTGGTTTGGGTTGACTGGATTATCTTTTTTTCAATTAATCACAAAATGTTTCATCTCAGTGGAAAAGGTTTATTCAGGAAAATGTTTATTACAAAATTCTAGCTAAATACTCTTGCCCCAAAGTTATCATCCGGTTTAAATTTAGAATACATGCCCTTAGCTATTTTTTCATTCTTCTGTAACACCTCTCCCTCTTTAAATGAGGATTGTCACTAGCATGGTCACATTGAAAGTCTAAAATCCAAAACCTTGCGTCTTTCTTGGCCCTCACACTTGCACCACAGATTTGTTTTTGATTTGCCACTAATCTAATAAATGGCAAATATAATGATAACACCATTGTTAACTACTAGCGTGATTTAATTCAATAAGAATGCGATACCTGCTCCCATTAAGTTATATGGCGGAACTAGATGGGGCAGGCCTCTTCGTTTTTATTGGCCATAGAAAATCTACTTACAAAATTTTAGTAATCATGATTTTCAAGATATTGAAATTAATTCTACTTGTGAGGAAATTAGGTATATTATATGGTCTGGTTTTTACAAACTCACTGTGTAATACACTTACCAACCCCTTTAGGACCAGTTGGGTTTTGTTTGTTAAGCCTAAACTCAATGCTGGGTAGCTGTGGCTCTGAACTGTCCGGTTTACACAAAGGAACAAGTATGAAGTATTTAAACCGCACCAAAGCAATTGAAGAAATACACGAGAAGCTCAAATTTGACACCAATATATAATAAAAATCCCCAGTATTTTATTTTTTTGTAAAATTTTATTTAATTTTTCAAAAGAAAATTCAACAATCTCCATTATCATTTGGTTTACCACGTACATCACAGCATCCGTATGAGTTTCCATTATAACTTTACACATTATATCATATCATTATGCGTTAGCCCCTTACCATCTCCCCAACAATAGTTACCATTTATCTATAACATCTTTAACTCATAATCGTGACGGTACCTCATTCACGGGCTGTTGTCCGGGCACAGTATTTTTTAATGTATCCAATGGATCCACCTGACGTTCCGGGAGAAATAGCACTAACAAGGTATAGTAAAAATACACTTTTTCAGTTAACCATGAACAATCATTAGCAGATTCTATGAATTTGACACTTGGAACTTTTTAAAGAAGAACTTGGGGTAAGTTTCAATTCATTTACTTTTAAGTCACTGTAAGGGTCCAACTCTGGCAGGGAGCAGTCAGATAAAACCAGTAAGGTCCACAGAAATAGTTAACTCGAAGGAAGCAGTTTCTCAGTGAGTTCCAGGCATTTTTTTTAATCTCCTTGCCATAGACTCCTATAACAGTGGTCCTTAAGGAAGACATACAGGATGCTGTGAATGTGATGCGGTCCACAGGGTCTTGCTGCAGCTACGTATTGGTCCATGGCAGGGTGAGGCAGTCCTGGGGGTGACTTACATATATTAAAAGAAATGACGTTGCCACTGCTTTTAAATGTCAACATTGAGTTAGCAGTTTAGAAACTGCTCTTCCAGTCTGCGGTGGCAGACTAGGGTCATATTTTATCTTGGCACACCCATAGTGGCACAACCAGTGCTGCAGTTCCCAGGGTGACCCATTAACTTGCAGGCCATGAATACTCTGGGTACCATATACTAGGGACTTGCAAGTAAGTTATCTTAAACCAATTGGGTATCAACCAATCAAACAAACATACTTTTAAGGTCAAGGCCAAAGGCACTGAAGTCTGATTAGCAGGCCTCTGTACAGTCAAAAAAACAGCAGCTTCATTTCAAAAACTTGAGATGACTACAAAAAGAGACATTTCATTAGAAGTGTCTTTTCCCTAGAAACCCTGGTCAAAGATGGACACAATTTCAATACCACTTTACTGTGGCTGTAGGGGATAACACTCAAGGAATGACTGAGTAAATAGAAAAACTTTTTTCTTTTTCTGAGGGGTGGGGGGTGAGGGGAGAATGAAGCTGCAGTTTTGTTTTTACTCTGTGCTTGCACTGGTAGTCTGCTAACCTGGACCCAGTGCATCTGCTCTGACCCCCAAAACATGTAAAAATTGGCTATATTCTTAATTGGCATATTTAAATGACATAGAAGCCCCTAGTATATGGTACAAAATGTACACAGGGACTTTAAGTTAAATGTCACTAAAGGACTGCAGCACATATTTTGCCACTACTAAAGTGACAGTGCCTTTCAGGTTTAAACTGCACATTCAACCTGTCTAAACAACTCCTTTTGACCGGCCTAAACACTGCTTTTAAATATTCGATAAGTTACCCCTTAGAAGGTCTTAATGCTCAATAAGGCAGGTGCATGGTATTTAAAAGTAGAAGATGTAAAGTTTGAAGTAAAACATGTCATTATAGTTGCAAGACCCCAAAAGCTTTTTTCACTGAAGTAGGGTTTGCTGTGCAATAGGAGATAATTATCAAATTTAGATATTCTTAGCTGAGCTTAGGAATCTGCTAAATAGTTTCTTCTTGGATTTATTAAAATATTTATTAACACCTCAATTCATTGGTAAAGTCGGATTTGCACTATTTCTTTTTACCAAAGATATTTTGGAAAAGTCACCTTTAACCTGCCTAAAACCGCTATAATCCATTAACTTTCAACTGTCATCCAGGAACTGAATAGCTCCTTGATGATGTGCGAACTTGCGAGCAGAGACAAAGACATGGTGTGGGGAGGTCTTTTTCTCCTCTGATTGGCTGACCATCTGGGCAGTGCTCATGAACCTAATTAACTTCAGAGGCCTACCCTGTCACAGACCGATATAGCTAACTCCTGGGCCTGCCCCTTCCTTTGTACTCCCATCCACCTTCAGTCTGTTAGGCAGTCCCAGTGGGAAAGGATCGAACCCCAAACTGGTTTTGAGTGACCAAAGATGAGGGCGTGCTCATTTCCCAGGCCACATCTCTAGGGTGGACGCAGGACCTCCTCACATGGGAAGAAGGGTTTGCTATGTTAGATTGAGGGGGGCACTGTGGGATTATTTGCAGTAGAGCTCACAGGAACTGCTGCAAACGTGGGTAGAGATACCCTGGTAACCTTTATACTATTGGGGCCAAGAGTCACCTACAGGCTCGTGTCTGGCAAAATGTCACCCCTGGGCACCTTCTTCAGAATACTACTGGACTGTGGAAGACCGAAAAAAGGAATGCACCTGTTTAGAACTGGAAGGAGAACCCTGAATGGTTGGGCCTGCTCCTACCTATACCCATGATAATGAAGCGGACTCAAAGGCTCATTTGGTTGATCTCTTGTTAAGTTACAGAGAAATAAAAGCTGCAAGAAGCCCACTTTCTTTTAAAGAGCACAACTAACCAGTTTCAACTGGACCTGCTCTGGATCCTGGTGGTGGCTTCTGTTTGCAAGAGTCCTAAAAGTGCTACTCCTGAGATCTTGGGACCCTTGACTGGTGTTGGAGTGTAATCCTCTTGCCTAACCCTAAACGCTTGGCTTAAACACTTTTTTGAAAATCTTTGTTTGGAAAATGGTTGTGGGTCTGTAACCAACCTGCCAGTATGTTTGCCTCTGCAAATCCTGTTATGTTCTTCTATGCAACCACAAATCGGATTCAGTGGTCCAACCCTTTGCAGCTTCAATCAGTAGATTGGTCCCACTGCCCTTCCGCAAAACAGTTTGTCAGTAGATAAAAATCTTCAGCAGGGCCGCGAAGCAACATCTATTCGACATCAACGACTTGCTAGGCACAAAATCCATACTTTCCCACTTTGAGCTTTTCGTGCCTTCGATGACAACTTCACTGAGACCTCATCCTTCCTCATGTCGCATGACTTTCATGCATAATCCATTTTAGAGTCGGCTCCTTAAGTTGACATCTTTCTTATGGTGCCCTTTGTGACTCTTTTCTATTTTTCAGCTTTCTGCTAATTCGTGAATTTGCTGTATGTGTACTTGCAATAGGCGCTGATTCCCTGTAGTACAGTTACTGCCAGGGTCGTACATGAAGAACACAATGTCACTGTTTTCTTTCTGTTCTTAAGAGATTCTTCATTTTAGCTAAATGAAATTAAAAAAGCTGCTCTGTGCCTTGACCACAGTTGATAAGAACAGTATTTTTTGTAAAGAAACCACTTCTTTTCTCAGGCTCTTTGAGAGTAGCATTTCCATGCTGGGAATTATCACAGAACTGCTGCAGACTATGACTGAATGCAGCCCTGCTGATTCCAACCTCTATCCTGCTAAAGACTATAACCTGTGCACTTCAATGGGCTTCCGGACACCTAAGACTAGGGTACGCGGTTTAGACTTTCCCATTTGATCTGGCAGAATAATGCTATTGCTATGCTTTCTTAGTATAGTGTAGGTACAGATAGGTGAAGCAACCATTAATATGGTTGAATCATTCATCCTGTTAACCATTCTAACAATGCTGATTACATTAGCATGTCTTTTCTTTCTAATAATTGCAGCTCATGCTTTATATGCAAGAATACGATCATTTCAATAAATGTTTGGAAATACATTGTTGTAACTTTCTTCTGACAAACAAAAGTGTATCTGTTTCGACAGATTCCTTGGAAATATGTATGTGCTGTTCAAGGTTGGCAACATTTGCTACCCTGTTTGGTTTAGGTTTAGATGTGCTACTGTGAGCTAGTCTGAAACCCCGCAACACTCACTGATGGTATTTGTGGACTAAGTCTCTATAACTATGAAGTTTGTGCTGGTCTAATGCACTGTCCTGCTATATTTGTAGAAACCGTATAACACTCCTTGCCAGTCGTCAAAAGATTCTGTTGTCGGGTGCAGCTTGCAGCCTTTCCTGGCTGAGGACTCCACCTTCTCAGGAGAGTCTGAAGGTAACTCTTTGACTGGGACCAACCTTGTCCTCCTATTCTAGCTGCACTCCTTCTCAGTTGACCTTAAACCTTACCCTTGTCAGTCTAGCACAACCAGTTGTCCGTGGTTGGCACTTCGTGCTTGTTGGTGCTATTTTTACTTTAAGCTTTCATCTCTCCTGTTCACCTTATTGAATTTTTATAATATTGATGTCTTCTTGTTCATTAAAATATTCTCTATGTTTATAAATTGAAGTGTGCTTTTTATTGTGTTGCATTTTGGAATTTTTAACTATTTTGTTAATTCTAAATGCAAATATATTTTCTTTAAGTTAAGCCTGTCTGCTCTGTACTGCAGCTACCGGTGGTTGAGCTTAAGTTTAAATTACTGAAACCTTTAATTGACCTGACCAGAATTGTGACATAATTACATGTGGTGGACTACCATCCACCCCAATTAATATTCCACTTTTTTACAATTTCGAGGTACATTTTTGCGGACATATGAATGGAATTTGGATGAGTTGTAATCAGTTATAACCGCTTGCGCACATACTGATGGACATTGAAACATAAGCATTACACCTCAAACTCTCAATCAGACACGGCTGCAAAGATTACTCTGGACTCTTGCAGGGAGGCCTTGATGGCTAGATAAACAGGATAGTATTAGGATGTTATGAAAATATGTGCAATGCTCAGGGTAATGCTGTGGTCTTGTTATGGAGAGCTTGTTGCACATCGATCTTTAGTCTAAGCCCAGCATTCGTTTGACCGGACTGGCTCAAAGACTTAAACAGTATGTGGCAATGTCACAAGATGGCTTCTACTCATGCTGGCCTGAGTTTGACTCCTACACCTCCCAGTGAGTCACTTCATCTTTGGATGTGCAGGTGGCATGTAGCACAATCACCTATTCAAGAAGGCCAAACCTAAGGAAAGTAGAATCCCTGTTCTCCTCTAATTGCAGCAGACTTAACATATGGCTCACCTCAAGATGGAGCCCCATTTAATAGCTTCCAAACCTTGCCAGTGCAAAAACACACACTAGAAATTGGAAGTCCTAGAAGCCCCCCATTTGTGCTCCATGACTGCAAAAAGAAAATGTATTTGCCTACTGCGAGACATGGAAAAGATATGCTTGGTGAACTCGCCGTGAACGAATGAGCGCTCCAAAGTTAAATGGCATGTCTGAAGAAACATGATACCAGGCAGCTGAGAGGTTAAATTTACAATCGCATCTTACCACCAAATCCGGGTAGTACCAACAAATCTCAGAAGAGCTAGGATACCTTTAAGAATTTAACGGCTGTTAAACTATTCAATAACAGCAACAAGACTTCTCAAGAAAGTTATTGTACATGTACGCCAGAATCCATTATTTGCACAAGTGTAGTGTCGCCTAAAGAGGCACTAAGTATTGATTTATTATTTAATTTCCAGCGCAAAACTTGTTTTGCACTGGAAAGTTGACCTAACACAATTCAAAGTAGCGCTTTGCTTCACGATGGCATCCCATCAATGCCACATAGGCGTTCCCACTCTACCATCCTGGGTTCCTGCCTAATCTAAAAAAAATGGTATGCAGGGCTTACCACCACAAAGTGGGATTTCATTCCCTCCAAACTATGAACCTTGCATATGTGCTGCGCTCTAAAACACATATACAAATGTGTGAATGGTAGTGGCAGCTTAATTATGCACTTGCAAAGAGAGCAGAATGCCAAATTTGGTTGCTGCACTGCGTGAAACCATGGTAAATGTATACCTGCTTTTCAGGCTGCTATATCCTTGTTGAAAAGTATCTACACATCTAATCAAGACTGCGAACATGTAATAGAAAGTAACCATCACAACAGTGGACTGGCATAATTTAAATTGGGCAGTGTGAGCACTACTCTGCATAGCCGCTGTACAGTACGTGCAAACACTGGTACTTTTCCCTGAATAGCTACCATATTTCTATTCAACGGTCTTCACTATTCCCAGAAGGGTGTTCTAATAATAATGATACATTTGTTTTTAGACAGTGCCCCCCCTTACCACAGTTTTTATGTTCCTAAGTGCTATGTAATTATTACCTAATTTAATGGTACTCTGTTTACCAAATTTGGAAGGCTGAATTGCCATTGTTGGGATTCAAACTTGTGGCCTGCTGGCTAGTGCAAAGTGTTTATTTACCTTCGCCATCTTATCAGCTACGTTTGTTATAGCGTACCAACTCTTTTCAATAGGGCTCACATACCTTGCCCTGATGTATATTGGCTAACATGTCTCAGCATTTAAGATTCTTATTGAAGGTTACTCTAATGGCGTGTGGCCAATTGGTATGGGTGGAAAAGAAATTAAGAGAAAATTGCTGCTCGTTTAATTGGATACACGCAGTGAGCTCAATCTATCATGTCCTTCTCTTTAAGTGTAATGTCTACCCTAGAGTTTGGTGAGACAAGCAAAGCTCAGGCCTAGCTTGAGGCAAATATCGGTTTCTAAACTTGCACTACGGAGAGTGACATGCCCAAATGGACCCAAGCCACGAAATTCAATCAGTGCCCCTTTAGCTCCCTAATTCAGTCCTTTTAAGACAAAAGGTGCAAAAATACTGAAGTGTCGAACATAGTAAAGGTCTGCTTTTTTTAGTTTGGAATTATTTACAAAAACTGGACAAAAAACAGTGATTGAACATATCTGTCTAAAGCCATGCTGCACTATGTATTGATTTCCGTGAAGAGCTGTAACCTAGCCAAACATAGACCCTTGGCAGTGGACAGGGTCAAAGGCAAACAAAGTTAATGAACGGTAGGAGAAATTGCAGGGTTCTGAGAGCATAAGTATACTGTTACCGCATTGTGATGTAAACTTCTTTAAAGAGGTGCATCTTCAACTGTGTCATAAATTGGAGCAGGGTTAGTTAGTGTGTTCCTGGTAGGTACAGAATGCTGTTCCAGATCCTTTGTGCATAGGCAGAAAAGGACTGTTGCCTTGTTTTTTTTCTTTTTCACAGTTTTTAGTCTTCAGTGTGATGGTGTCCTGGCTGTGCCAAGCGCCACTAGAGATGGTGAGCTTCTGTGCAGAACAACCATAGGCTTGCAAGGGGTGCTTTTAGCCTGTGGTTTACCCCCCCCCCCCCGCATTAGCGCTCCAATCCCCTGAGCTTCTGTGGAAGGTTGCAGTGCATCGTTCCTCTTCAAGGTGGGTTCGGTGGTCTGTAGGGGTGTTGGAGTGTCTGGGGAGTGCCAAAGTGTGTTTTTGCAACCTAGTCCAGGTCTTTGTTATAGCAGTTTCTGGAGAGACACAAACCCTGATTAAGGAGTTGACTGGTGGCGACTTCATTTGTCTACAGGGAATGTGTGGCTATCGAATGGAGAACACTCCCTAGGAGGTGGGGTGCCGGTATGAACTTTGATGGCAACCACCTGTCACCCTTGGCTCAGATTGAAGTACTAGTGATGTGAAAACTGGCCCGAGCCCTGATGAAATTGCTTCAAGGTACTTGGCAATGAAACACGTTGGCCTTTCCTAATTGAAGTGGTCCGAAACATGCTGTTCTTTTTTCTAACCTTGAGTGGGCTCACAACATCCAATAAAGTAGGCTTATTTGCAAGTGAGTCACAACTCATTTTTAGCTTGGAGAAGCGAGTTTACCCTTTCTCTCACCACGTGGTCTGGTTGGGATAGAACGACACAAGCACTCTTTGTGCATTCGTCCACATATAATTTTTTAAATTTTTTCTTAACCTCCTAAAATAGGCTTGACACTTTATTCATTTTTTCACGGTCGGAAAGTCACCAATGATGAAAAACGTGAGCAAACTGGTGAGTACCTACCAGCAACTCCCTTGGTGATGCTTACGTGAGGTACTTTCTGACCTTGCACTTATTTTTCTTCTTGTATACACTACCAAGCGGGGGTACAAGTAGGGTGGACTGACCAACATTAAAAATTGAACACCCAGGTCTGGTCGCTATTGGCGTTTTTTTTAGAAGCCAGTGTTTGGGCAGAGATATCAACATCCTGTCACTAGGATCCTTTTTGGTTTTTTTTTGGTATAATTTTAATTTTATTAAAGAAAAAGAACTTATACACAAGGCAATGAGACAATACATTCGGACATGTGTTCAAAGAGGAGGGCCACTGCAGTACAATATAATACAAACATCATTGCTGCAAGGGGGATGGGGGGGCAGTGAGGAAACAAAATCAGTGATCATAATAGCTACACAAGACTTGGAATGCCGGATCAGGGGGAAAGGGGAACCTCTGGGGTCTCCACGAATGGAGGCGTGCATATATTTCCGCGGTAGGCGTTCCACTAGCTCCAAATTTTATTCCATTTCCTGGGTCTACCCCGTGCCACATACACCGTCTTCTCCCTGAACATACACCAGGCCATGTTCTCCTGCCATGCCAAAACCGTGGGCGGCCGCTGGGAGCCCCACAACTGCGCGATGTCTTTCTTAGCAATCATATTCCCAAGGGTCGCCCACTGCGTTTGTACCACATCATAGTCATTCGGTTCCCAGATATTCAACAGGCAAAGCCTAGCTTCGGGTAATAAAGCCACCCCGTGACTCTTTCCATCACAGCATGTACACGATTCCAGAATACCACCACCCCGGGACACTCCCAAATTATATGGAGGAAGGTTCCAACCAGTCCACAACCACGCTTACACAACCCATCCACTGAATAACTCATATGAATCAATCGCGGGCCAGTGACATATATCCGATGTAGGATTTTAAGTTGAACGAGTCAGACGGGCCGGAATCGCGACCTCCTTATGCGAGGATAGCGCCGATTGCCAGTCTTCGTCGTCCAACTCTAAACCGTCGCTGGTCAAAACCTCCCTGAGCCGCACCAACAGATCCGTTCGATTATTAATCAATTTCTTATATATAAAAAAATTGTGCTGTCGGGCACGTAGCCGTCGAGCACCCGATCTTCTAGCGGGGAGGATTCGGGGATGTCAGTACCCTCAGGAAAGACCGAATTCAATGCGTGGGTAATCTGTACATAACGGAAGAATTCCCTGTCACTCAGCTCATACTCTACCTTCAGTGCCTCGAAGGTCTTGATTTTACCCTTGGCCCACAGATCACTCACCCTACTAATACCAATCATGTCCCACTTTTCAAATCCTTTCGTCTTCCACAGGCCACCCAGTCTTTCAGACGCTTAAAGCTGAGTCGCACGTGTCAGTTGATCCCTCCATCCCGTTGCCGCATTCGCATCATGCCACACTCGCACCGCTATCTTGGTGGGTCCCGAGAGTTCCCTTCCCTCTGCTTTGGAATAAAGGGCCCTGTTATAGTCCCCACCAGGTAACAAGTACTTATCCATCTCGAATGTCGGGTTAGAGGCTGGTCCATACATTCCATGATTAATCGCTACCAACTGAGAGGCCCAATAATATCGCCTGATATCCGGAAGCGCTATACCTCCATCATACCAGGGAAGTGTGAGCTTGGAGAGGGCAATACGCGAGCGTCCATCCCAGATCAATCGTCTCTGCAGAGTCTCCACCTCCTGAAAATAACTTGCTGGAATAACATCAAACGTATTCTGGAGCGCGTATAGAAATCGTGGTAAGGACATCATGTTAAAGAGAGCTGCTTGCCCAAGTGGTGAAAGCGGTAGACTGAGCCAGCCCGCAACGTCAGATTTTAACCTCTGAAGAGGAGGGAGCAGATTATGGTCATAACGAGCCACGGGATCTAAAGTTATCAAAATCCCCAAGTACTTAAATCCCATCTGCGACACCTGGATGGGACATCCGTGCAGTAAGGGGGGGTATCACCCGAAAGTACATACACACAGGACTTGGTCCAATTGATCACAAGGCCGGAGTACCTTCCAAACGAGGTGAGCACATCAAACAATACATTCAACGGCTTACAAGGGGACGTGAGGTACAACAAAATGTCGTCTGCATAGAGCGATATGCAATCCTCGAATTACGGGGTCCACTAAATACCCTTCATTGAAGGCTCCCATCTCAGCCAGGCAGCCAGAGGCTCGAGGGCGAAAAGAAGTGGGGACAACGGGCAGCCCTGCCGCGTACACCTCCTGAGAACAAAGGGCTCAGACACTCGACCATTCACTACCACCTGCGCCTATGGCTCCTCATACAAAAGTTTCACCCAGCCAACGAAACCAGGACCAAAGCCAAATTTCGCAAGAGCTGCCCAGAGGTACGGGCACTCTACCGTATCAAAGGCCATCGGAGCGTCCAAGGAAGCCAAAATGGCCGGCTCACACAGCGACGATGCCCTCGCTAGAACACCGTGCAAGCGCCTCAGGTTAAGTGCTGTATTGCGGTGTGGGATGAAACCGGACTGATCCGGGTGAATCAAGTCACTAATTACTTTTATCAAGCGGTTTGCCAGCAACTTAGCGAGAATCTTTGGTTCGGCATTTAGGAGCGAGATGGGCCTGTAGGACGCACAGCGATCCCGCAGTTTCCCCTCCTTATGAATCACCACGATGGTCGCAAGACGCTAATCGCGAGGAAGGGAGCCAATGTCTTGCGACTCTAAAAACATATCACGGAGATACGGCGCCATTTTGTCGGGGCGCAACTTGTAGAGTTCGATGGGAAGACCATTAGGGCCCTTAGCTTTGCCCGAGCGCACAGAGCGAATAGCGAGGGCCACCTCGTCAGCTGAGAATGCAGCGTCCATTAGGTCCCTATCTGAATCCGACAGACGAGGCAATGCAATGTCACGCAGCAACAGGTGGGAGTCTTCCTCCGGTCTATCGGAGACTGGGGAAAACCCATTTCGGAAATGTTCCGCGAAACACTCGACAATCTGTCGGGTCGGTAACACACACTCCATTTTTCTCAATCACAGGATTTACCCTCTCCTGTTTATCCAGCCAAGCAATCAGTTTCCCTGCCTTGTCTCCCAAATCATACAGTCTGCCCTGCTGCTCTCTACTCATGACTTTAGCGGCATCCATCACCAGGGTCCTATAATCCAGTTGTTTGAGGCTGAGGGCATGAAGCTGGTTACGAGTCACACCTTGTTCCAAAACCCTTTATAACTCAGTTATTTCATTCTCTAAACGGACCACCACCTCATTTTTACTTTTCTTGGCACCAGCGATTAACAATAATGCCTGTCCACAGATGACACAGACCCCTCGTTCTCAGCAAAGTACTGATCCAGGGACTTGATCAACTCAGCACGAGTTTTGGGGTTGCGAAGATACCAGGGGTTGATCGGGGCAATCCGTCCCTCGACACCCATGCTATTGCCGATCTGGAGCCACAGTGGGGAGTGATCTGAAATACCCCGATGCCTAATCTCCCTGACAGAGGAGGCCTGCTCCGCAGACATCAAAACATAGTCAAGCCTAGAGAGACTGCCGTGGGCCCCAGAGTGAAAGGTGTATTGTACCTAGTGAGGTCTCTGGGGGGGGGGTTGCCATCTAAACTACCGGAGACAACCAAGATGAAATCTCCGCCCACCACCAGGATACCATCCGGAAGCCCCAGTACCACACGCCCAAGATCAGCAAAAGTCGAGGTCTGTAGACCAGGCGGGACGTACACAGAAACCAGTGAGACAGTCCTCCCCTCCCACCTCCCACCTCCCACCTCCCTGTGAGAGCAGCATAGCGCCCCCTGTCATCAAGGATCATGTTGTCTATTTCCAAGGGGAGAGAGTTCTTGACTAGGATGCCCACGCCCCTAGAACCAGTAGTAAACCCAGAGTGTACAGCAAGACGATATCCTCGCTGGTTCATGGCATGGAAAGTGTTTCCAATCAAGTGCGTCTCCTGCAACAACACAACATCAGGGGAAAGGCGTCTCAGCAATTGAAACACTATTCCCCGCTTTATCCTATCCCCCAACCTATGTCCATTCCAACACAGCAGTTTCAACCCACTACCCCCCCATCCCGGAAATGAATGCAGAATCCACCCCATAGCAAACACAGTACCCAGATCCAAGAATAAAACAATACGTTGCCTTGAGAAAAAATGAAACATACCCAAACTCCCCCCTCCACCCCCCAACATGGACCCGTTACAATACCCCCCACCCTGCACCCCTGCGTTAGACTCAAGAGCCAACCCAACTTGCAGTGTACCTGTTGCCCTAACATTAAACTAGTCTACAAAAAGAAACCCAGAGGAGGAAAGAGTCCCACTCCCCCCGCCACCCTCGGGTATGCCACCATACATCACATAAGTATGAAAGACATCAAACCGAGCTGTATGGTATGTTAATTGTTCGGAAATCAGGAACCACATTGTCATTCTTGCTCCGGCACTCCACCCCCTGCTCCACCCGAGTGTTACGTTCGATCGCTTCGCATTGGTAGTGTATCCAGCCAGTCACTCACTCTCTCGGGACGGTCAAAGAAAAATGTCCGGTCCTCATATTCGACATGGAGCCTGGTTGGAAATAGCATCGCGTATTTCAAGTCCATGTCTCTCAACCGTCGCTTCACCCCCTGAAACCCCATCCACTGCCTCTGAACGAACTAGGTAAAGTCCGGGTAGAAGCTCACCGTTGTGTTTTCAAACTTCACGGGGCTGCCCAACCGTGATGCCCGCAGGATAGCGTCTCTGTCTCTAAAGTTGAAAATTCTGGCGATAATCGGCCTCGGAGGGGCACACGGCTTAGGCTTCCCACCCGGCACCCGGTGGGCACGCTCCACAGCAAAGAATTTACTTAGGCCTATGGGGGCGAGGTAATTTAAGATGAGATCCTCCACAAGGAGATATGCAGCGGGATTTTCCGATTTTTTTTTCAGGGACCCCAATAATACGTACATTATTGCGTCTGGCCCTATTTTCAAAATCCTCCAGTCGACGAGCCATGAGATCATTGGAGGATCGCAGATTGCCGACCTCTGTCTGTAAGTCGGACACATCGGTCGTGAGGCTGGAGGTCTTCAGATCTAAGGGTTTGACCTTCTCGTTAGTCTTCGATACGTCCGCTCTAATCAAATTGACGTCCATGGCTACAGTGTCAAGCTTAAGGGCGAGAGCCTCATATTGCTGGCCAATGGAAGTCTTAATACCAGCAGTGGCGCCCATGACATCCTGTAGAGTCAACTCGATCGACGCAGCCGGGTCTTCCTTTGCCTCTTCCAGGGTCTTATTCATACCACCAACAAGGGAACCCTTGGGATGGGTATATCGATCCATGACATTCGTTTGAATGGTCCCCCCCCCCGAAGAGGCGTCTTGGTTTTTCGCTTCTCGTTGTCGGGCCTGCCCACCATGTTGGGTAATGTGACCCTAGGGGCCTGTGAGACCTGGTGAAAATGGCCCTTCGCGGTCAACCCACTGGAGTCTTCAAAAGCAGGCGCCAGCAGCTGTAGCTCAGCACACAGACACTTGCGATCTTTGGCACACAGTGGATTCACAGAGTTCAGCTAGACCTCTGGCAACCAGATCGATCTTGAGATAGGATAAGGCCAAAGACCCAAAAGCGAAACCGAAAGGTAACTCCAAGGCAATGAGCAGAGCCCCGTGGGCCGTTGTTGTTCAACCACTGCCTGGGCATCTCAACGACTCGAGCCACAGGCATCGCCATGGGGTGGGCCTCAAAAGTTCAGGTTGTCATAGTAGCGGTTCCCGAAGTCCGAATCAATTTTTGAAAGCAGCTAATCCATCAGCTGAGCTTCATCTCCAATAACCCGTCTTCGTAATCAGGATACCGTTCAGGATATATGCGGGAGGGGGCGAGGGTCTCGGGAGCCCTGTGCTCACGTGGCCATCTCGGATGTGCACGAAGCTCCTCCCCCCCACCCCCCGTCCCTAGGATCCTTGAAAAGTTTTTTTGTGACCAAGCACAATCAGCTTTTTTAGTTATATTGTTCGTTTTGAGTGGAGGGCGACCTGCTTGGTAATTCCCTCTTGTGCTCCTTATTGTGGCCTCTGTTATATCTTACCTGCATTATAATGGCGCTCTTCATGCCAATCCACTGTGGCCACCTTTTTGTGAATATTCATGATGCAAGTTCTCCCTCTTCAATTAAGTTGGCAAAGGCAAGAAAACATTAATAGATGCACCTAGGGAGCACATTAAGGAGCTTTTCGAAGATGGTTCTTTCCAACCCAATAACTAAAAACCAATTAGTGGTTATAAGCTTCACATTTCAAATCGCCCTATGACATAGGTGGAAGGATTTAGAAAAATGTGTTTACAGCAATTCAAGTAGGAGGGTTCCTTTTTATAGAAAAAACATTTCTGCCCTTGGAAATCTTACATCTTTCCTATTCCATAAGTACTTTTGTCTCTCCTTTTCTGCACTAATAGTAACTCACATATTGCCAACGATTAACATCGCAGACACTTGGCTCCATGACTTGGATAGGGAGGACAAAAGTAGCAAAATGAAGCAACAAGAAATTGTATTTTGGTCACAAAAGTTCTGCTGGCCAACACTAGGCAGAGTGGTGGAACCCTTACTAATTAAAATGGACATTCAAACATAATCTATTCCTAAACCATTTACATCCACTACCTTAGCTTCCGGTCTTCACAAAGAAATGACTAGAAGTGGAATTAAGTGACAAAATATGAGATCCATCATCATCTAATATATTGCTGCCTCGATCTATGTTAGAAGGTCTAATGGGAGAAGTTAGAAATTTCAAATCAGTTATCATGAAAACAAACAATACCCTTCAAAGGATTGAAGAAAGATGGTCTAACCTAGAGTCAGGGACAGCAGAGGTAGAACACAGAGTAAGAGATGCCAACGGTGTTATAGCCCAGGTAAAGTCAATGGCTAAGGAGATTATTGTTCTCAAAAAGCAAAAAGAATATTTGAAAAATTGCAATATGCAAAACAATTTATGGAGTCTCTGAAGGAGCAAAAGGTTTTGATTTGGTTTATTTTGTTAAATGTAATATCCTCAAAATTATTGGTGTACTCGATGACTCTGGCCCGACATACAAAATGCTCATTGTATGGGGATTAAGGTTGCCTCATCAAATGGCTTGTTAAGACCTAGAGATATTGTTGTTCTTTTTCTACAATGTACTGATTTGATGTAAGTTCTCTGAGCAGAAAAACAAAGGAAGCAAATGCTTTTGTCTGTACAAAAGATCTTTTTTTAACAAAATAAGGAAGGTACACTCAGCAAAAGTAAATCAAAGCCGGAAGTAGTTTTCCCTTGTCTTCTTTTATTCTAAGAAATCATACAGAGAACGGCAAACAGCCAACGCATTTCGTCCCTTATTGCCAAATATGCGGTATCCACGAAATCCAAAACGAGATTACTGGAGAATGTTCAAAATGGATGCACTTTATTGAGACATCAAGGTCCAGATCTCACAGGTCTCGACCGCCGCGCCTGTGAAGACTGTGTAGACCGTGGGGAATTTAAGTGCTTAACTTTGGTCTGTCGTTTTTAGTTTCTTGTGTTTATGTAAATCAAAAGATATATATATATATATATATTTTTTATTCAAAATGCTGCAAGAGCAATGGTAAACAGATGGAAAGAATTTCTTGAAATGCATCCAATTCTAAGATCTATTAATGCCAGAATTGGCCTTACCCACCCTTGTTTATTCAAAGTCACCTTCAAAGACAAAGCCAGAATTTATTTAACTCCTCATCAATTAAAGGGATTAATTCACCTTAATAAATAACAAAATAAGCCTTATATACAGAGACTATGACAGACATGTCTTGGGTACCTGTGGCAATGTTGTTACAGCATGGTGGTATTCTTTTTTTTTTTTTTTTTTTTTAATTTTTGAAAACCTTTATTGTGCATGAAAAAGGGAACAAATACGGGCCTACAACCGTCAGGCCGGCCACGATACTTTAAGCACTGGTGCAAGCAATGTGGTTCCTTAGCGGCATCAGGAAATATAGCAACAATTAATAGCAGTTACACTGAATGGAGTCATGTCGCCAAGGAGAAGGAGCATTGAAGGTTAAATTTAAAAAAAAAAAAAAATTTCGATCTAAATATAAATCAGTGAAGAATAGAATCAAGGAGAACTGAGTCCGTACATTAGCTTCACAACATGAGCAGGCAGCATCAATAAGAAACCACAGTAGTGATGAACACCCCGTCAATATGGCAGTACAGTGCAAAACAACAGGAGAATCGGTCCGCATTTACGTACCACCCACAGCGCCACCCACTCCCTACTAACCCCTGTCACAGACCCAGAACAGAAAACAGGACAAGAAAGCGCAGAAATTTTAGAAAAATAAGGCCCATAGAAACGAAATAAGGAAAACTAAATCTACCCCCCCACCCTACATCATTGCGGAGGCTACGGCCTACCCCCCCCCCCCCCGGCAAAGTGCCTGTCGCCCATTAAAGAACCCGAAATATAGACCAAGAATAGAAGAGAAGAGAGGGAAACGATAAGAAAGTAGAAGATTTTTAACTCTTGAAATATAGGGAGGAAGAAAAGAACAAGCTATTCTACCACTCCCAAAAAAAAGAAGGAGACGGGGAGGAGCCCACACAATGACAGAACTCTCGGACCCTCAGCCACTCGCAACCCCTACACTGAGTGAAACAATAATATCGAGAAGCACAGCACCAGGAGGGGAGTTGAATCAGGTACACCCCGGTCCCCGAGTCAGTACATGAATGACCACCCCGTCTATAAAGATAAACAAACAGGATATGTACAGCTCCACCCCACGTGCGAGGGTACCAGGATAGACAACAGTAGCAGAACAAATGTGGGGAGCCACGACTACAACATTCGCCAGAGAGGCGGCCCAATCCGAAATCGCACCAGCCAGACCAACAAGAGTTAGCACCCGGAGACCTCCAGCTCTAATCAGGTCGCAAGCGACCACTACACCATGACGCCCGACAGAAGCCCGCCCCAGTCGGAACAAAGGAACAAAATGGCCGCCTTAAGTGGCGCATAGACAAGGGAGAGCAAAATGGACGCTACCGTCAACAAACAGTCCCCCTGTCCCAATAAACTTCTATGACAAGCAGTCAGGCACCAAAGAGAATGTGGCGGAGTCAATAGCTCACAGTTTATCAGGATAGCCAGTATATGGCGCCGACTGTGCCATTGACAAAGGTTGCAATATCACGAAGGATGCCGTGAATGTAAAGCAAAGTAATAACTAGCAGTAACAGAGACAGACGGGGGAGAACAGCCTACATTATGCGTGTGATCCGTGCAGCCACTATATATAGCGTTCTAAACCCAATCCTCGCCAGGCAAGAAAGCAATACAACAAGGAACCCGCCTAACCCTGGCCCGATCTCGGATGCCCCCCTGAACCCAGCCCTCGATGGATGCCAACCCTCTCCACAGCAGAGAAACAAAATGGGCGCAAGGAAGGAAGGGGAAATTCGTAAATACAAAGTGGTCGGTGCCAAATACCCAACAGTGCAGTGAGCACAGCCAAAAGAGTCTCCAAGTTGCTATGATAGCACAAGTACATCAGGGGGAAAAACGGAGGCTTCAACGAGAGAGTCTTGAGGGGAGCCTGAAGTCGCCCAGCCGGCAGCCTAATTGTCAATAGCGAAGGCGAATACAAAGAATCAGTCCCCGAGTGTGGAGACAATGTAGCACAGGCAGAGTCGGTAAGCGGTCTCCCAAAGGCACCAGTCCAGTCTTCACGGGTCTCTCCACTGCTGAAAACGCTTGGCAACACAGTAGCAACCGCAGGCACCGGCAGGGAATAGTTCAACTGTTGCTGGGAGCAGTCTCTCCGTATCAGCTCCAAATCCAAGGCTATGTCGTCAAGTTTCTTTCTCAGCCTGTGGGAGCCATGAAGCAGCGCTGATCTCAATTCGCCCAGGGCAGACAGGATATCGCCGTAGGATAGGGTAGGCTGCGGTCCGTCTGTGGCTGGGACAGACGTGGGTATAGTCAGTGCAGACCCCAGCCGGGCCACGGTGCCGCAGGCACGGGGCGAGGGTGGGCAGTCCCCTCCATCCCGTGGGTCAACGGGAACATCCACCGCTCCCCAAAGTCGGTCGTCGCAACGTGGGGGGGTGCGACAGGAGTCAACAGTTGCCCCTTCTCCCATTGCAACCAGTTGTAGCCCAGCGTCGCCAGCAAGGGGCCCCCGCCGGCCTGAACAGGCAATCAGGGCAAACGGGCGGTCCACCGAGTCCGGGCACATCCCGCAATGGAGTCTAGGCGGCCCTCACCCAGCCCGTAACAAAGGAGCCGGTCGTTTAGTATATTCCACCTTCCAAGCCAATGTAGTCACAGTGTCCAGCAGTTCACGACAAGCAATGTGCCGCGGTCCGCGATCGAGAAGAAGCAGCTCCGCACAGACTGTGGGCGTCCTGCCGGCTGGCCGGTCTTCTCCGCTCCGTCTAAGTCCGGCATCCGGCGGCGATTCACACCGGAGTCATGGCGTAGGGCCGGGCCACGGTCTATCTTCGCATTCCGACCGAGCTGAGGTGTCGGAGGGACACGGGTGAAGTCAGCGCGCAGTCCCCAATCGAGCAGCCGGTGAAATGAGCAGGATGTCAGGCAGGATAAGAACAAAGGGCTCAAGGGCTGGCGGAGCCGAGAGCTCACACGTCTGCTCCGGTCGCCATCTTGGCTCCTCCCCGATGGTGGTATTCTTGAATGCTTCAAGTTTGATAAATATTTCAATATCTGTCACTCAATGCAGTGATGTAATCCTATGTACTTTCGTTAGATGCTCAGAAATTGTAGAGTCCTTATTACATTTGTTTCATGACATTTGTTTAATGTACATGCTGAATCTTTTGATGGCTCAGCTTGTGGTTTGACTCTTATGGCCAAGCCAGATCTTTGTCTTGGCTCCGTCTTGGCTCTTTCTTTGATTTTGATAGCTTTCCCACATTTGTTCTGCATTAAACTCCATCCATTCAGAGGTCAGGCTGCTGTTCCACTGGGCCAATAGATGAACTGGAATATTCTGCACTATTGCACTCACTGTGTTCAGATAGTGCAGAGACAGTGTAATAGGACCACATATATAGTGACTGAGGGAGATTCACTCTAAAATAACTGGAAAAGCAGATAGGGGCAAACCAGCAATCTTTTGCAGTCATTTCATTTTCTATTTTCTATTCCCTTAAGAATAAAGAGTCGATGATACAACATCTTGCAGTGGTATGCTCATTTGGTGGCAAGGACGTTTGAACTAATGTGTTGTTTATTTGGGATCATAGACTTACTTTTGCTGATGTCAGTGGTTTCCAAATGATCATGGTCTCCCATTTTAAGATGCTCAATCTCCATGGCCTGGTTCTTATTGCAACTCCATCAATATCCCAATGTCACCATGCCCCAGTGTCAGAGTCTGTGTCCCTGTGACACTGTACCCCTGTGTTGCCTCATTCCAGGGCCAAAGTCCATGTCCTTTTGACGATTCCCCCCCCCATATCAGTGCCTCACTGTTAATGTCAGGGTCCTGATAGAAGCACTGGTTTCCTCATGCCAGTCTTCCCATGTTCCAGTGATATTCACCTTGTGTCATTGTACCTACATCAGTATGTTTGTGTCAGTTTCTGTGTCCCTATATACACATTGCATTACTTTGCTATACTTTAGGCAACTTTCTAACGCAAATCATGATTTGCATTGGAAGGTATATCCCTAAACAATTTGTACTGGATTCACATCTCTTTGGCACAAAGTGTTAGTAAATCTGGATCTTCTGCCAGATCAGCGTAAAGGCTGCATCTGTAAAGGGATTCATGAGGTTGGATGCAAGTTGTAGGAGCTCTCAGTCAGACATGGACATCTGAGATACAACCTCATAGTAAAACAGGGCAAATAAGTGATTTGAACTAGGTGCCAAATAAGACTGATCCAGATGGGCATTTTGCTAGCTGCACATTCCTCCTAATGAAATCTTTCACAGTGCGAGTTTGAAATTTTTCTGAAGGTCTTTGTTCTAAATGATCTTTGCCACCAACAGAGTCAAGCGAGGGCTCCATGAGGGATGACTTTCCCTTCCTGGTGTCATGGGAGTCCAGACAGAGAAGGCCCCATGAAAACGTTTTGTTGATTTCAAATAAGTGGGCTAAGGCACTTCTAATGGCTGTGGCTCAATGCATACTAAATGCATTTCATGTTGAGCACCTCACAGTTCGAACATGGAGGTTTGCGGTTCACAAATTTATAATGGTACAGGCAGTTTAATTTAACCCCAGATGTTCAGGAAAACGTCAGGGTATTTCCCTATTGACCCTGTCATTTGATGACAATTATTGAGATGGGTCTGTCCTTAGTACTTAGGTCCACAAAGTCTTCGTAATACACCAGCTAACTAGAATTCTGCCTGCCAAGCCTAAAACTCCCTTCTTAATACAGCTATGTGAGCCCCTATGGTAGGCCCTAAACTGCCCAGAGGGCAGGGTGCATTGTATTTAAAAAGTTGTGCTTGTACTTTTAAGTTTTTCATATCCTGGTAATGAAAACCCATGTGGGGCCTACCACTCCAATAGGTTAATATTGGGTTACCTCATTACATTTAATAAGTGATAACTTTTGTTTGGAAGGTGGCAGAAGTGTCATGTTTGTTGTCTAGGGAATTGTAGTTTAAAATATCTAATGGCAACATCTGATTTTAAGTCCCCATTTTGAATATGTTGCTATTTTCCTGTCCTAACAATTTGGCAGTCTGTTTTTTGAGTCCCATGACTAAGTGTAGCTGGCAGTTGGCCTTTGTGTATTCCTCCCAGACAGGCACACAGTGGGTGGACTGGCTGTTGGTGGGATGGGCCATCCTGCCAGGAGGGTGGAAGCGGCACTGTGCACCGCCCACTTGCACTTTAATGCAGCTTCCTCAGCTCAAACACAAAGAACTTCTCACTAGCCTTTTGGGAGCAGGGCAGGGAGGCAGGAAATTCCAGACACTAATGAGGGGGTAAAATTCCAGAAGTTTCTTCCGCTTCAAACTGCCACCAACTATATGATTAGGATCCTCAGAACAACTATTCACTTCAGTTCTGAACCTCAGTAGACTGCCTTGTCGCGTGTGGCCTGCTGTGTACTTCAGACACACTCGGCCCAAACTACTTTGTATACCTGAGCCATGCTCTATTGCGATCATCCATAACTTTCAACTTTGTCTTCAGATGGTGTTTTGATATTTTAGGCACTATTTTACACTCTATGGGGCATATTATCAAGGAATGGCGTTAAAATTATCACTGCTGTAGCGGCAGGAAACTGCTGCTAAAATGGTGATAATGGGCTTGATAATGTGCCGTAGAGAATTCCAATAGAATCCCATGTTAACACCAAAAATGGGCTTCTATTGGAATTCTCTACGGCATATTATCAAGCCCATTATCGCCGCGTTAGCTGCAGTTTCCTGCCCCTAAAGTGGCGATAATTTTAACGCCATTCCTTGATAATATGCCCCTAACTTTTATTTTATTCAGCACTCCAGTAGCTCCAGAGGGGTCTTCATCAGGGCCTCCAGTAAAGAAGAAAGCAGTGTCGGATTCCTAAGATATTGCCACATCAAAATGTTTAAAATCCAAATTATCAGGGTTCAGAAAGCATCCTTATTGGCCAATAACATGCCCGATTTCACTTTAACCCCCCATTTCCTTTGATATGTCAGTCATTTATGCATTCATTCTTTCACTCATCCCTGAGCCCACGCATTGTGTCTAAACTAACTGAATTCTACTGATAGCTTTGAGTATTTTCGTCGCAAGCCGCAATATTCTATGTACTCGTTTTTTTCAAATGTATTTTGCTCATTTACATGTTAGGCAAAGCCCCACATATTTTGAAACCTTAAATCTGAAGGTTCATGAAAAGTAACCTTTCAAGGTGCCACAACTAATCTAATCTGGTCCTCCCCGAAGTGGAGTGTGGTGTACTGTCAAGAACTGAAACTATTTTATGATGCAACATGTGATATTCACAGTGAGCAACATTACTCTGGTGTCTTAGAATTATAAGTAAACGCCATTGACCATTTCAAAAAGGCGCCCACTTGACTCAACGAGGATACATACATGTTTCAAGAGACATGTGTGGCGTAACGGCCAGAGCGACCGACCTTGAAGCTGGGGAACCAGATTCGAGTCTTGGCGGAGGCTCAAGTATCCTGTGACTCTGGGCAAATCACTTAATCTCGCCGTTGCATGAAAAATGAATGTCAGTCTGTAATGCAACTGGTGCTCATGTAAAGCGCTCTGATACCTTCGGGTCGAGTTTCCTCTACATAGAACTACGGAGAAAACTATAGAAGTCTGCACAGTCAAACTACGTAGGTGAAAGTTCAAAGAGAGGGACCATTCAACAGGCTTTACGAGCTGCATTTGGAGCACATTTAGGCCACCTTTTATAGTCTCGTTAAACTTTGAACTAAACTGTACAGAAGGGAAAACTTGCCTCCGGTATTGAAATGAAACCAAGATGTTGATACCCACACCAGTGCTTGTCCTGGTAAGATGAAGGAAGGTAGTTTCACATTTATTTAAACAAGGTCAAAGTTTGCGAGGCACACAAGTAAACAGCCTGAAGCCAATTGCTTAGGATTCTTGTGTTAGAAGTACAAATGCACACGTTACTGGTGGCAACAGACATCCCCTAGATCCCCTTTGTGCTACTTTGCGGTCAACCCCGGACTGGCCATAGCGGGCACCGGGCAATCCCCCGGTGCGCCGCACGGGTGGGGCCGGTTTTGGGCCCCTGGGGGCCGATTTTGCTCCAGGGCCGTTTTTGCTACATAGCTGCAAAATCGGCCCTGCAACAAAATCGGCCGAAAACCGGCCCTGGCAAAGCGCTCGGCAGCACCTCCAACTCCCCCCCCTCCCACTCCCGACTCCCGAGTGGGGAGGGGGTGGGGGGGGGGGCAGCCGAGCACTTTGCCAGGGCCGGGTTTGGTTCCCAGTCCGGCCATGCTTGCGGTAGGAGCGCATGCCTTCTGCTTTACAGGAGAGGATCAGCCCAAATACCGTGGGTCTTATTTACAAGAAAGTAACGCAGCACAGTGCTGCAAGCCATTTGGCTGTGCCGCGCTGCGTTACTTTCAAAGCAAAGGGATGTGTCATATTTACAACCATATGATGTATCCCTGAGCTCTCCCCTGAGCTGCCGCACAGTTGGATGCCTTGTGCCAACTAAGGCACCGGGTTCAACCTTGCACGGTGCAAGGGTGCCTGCGTTGCAGGGATGATTGTTTTTATGCAGGAAGGGACACCTTCCTGCACAAAAACAATCATGAGAGGTGTTTTACTTTGTCTATGTGTGCTGCAGAATGCAGCACGCATCGAAAGAGGAGGCATAGGATTGTGACACATTCCCAGGTTCAAGAAACATTGTATCTCTGGGAATGAGACAGATTCCATGGGTGTTGTATGGGAACACCCACAGCAACACCCATGGAAAGCCCCTTTCACGCAAACTGATGTGTGAAAAGGGAACGTATTTACAAGGACGTGGGAGAGGATGTGACCTAACAGCTAGGGCAGTCGTCCTCAAAACTGGGGAACAGGGTTTGAGTCTCGGCAGAGGCACTCAACATCCTGTGATTCCGGGCAAATCACTTAATCTCCCTGTGCCTAACAAAAAGGAATGTGTTCCAGTGTAACGCAACTGGTGGTCATGTAAAGTGCTCTGATACCTTCGGGTCTCATTTGCGCTATATAAAACGTAGGGCTCCCGGCTTTATGGCATTTTTTTAAATTATATATTTTTGGCTGTATTTATCCATATTTATTTTTGGGCCATTTTAAGTGTACTTATCCATTTATATGTAAAACACAAAATAAATATGAAGTTAAAAAACTGTACATTTTCATATTTGAGGAGGGTGGGTGCACACTGCCTCACATCCCAGCACTCAGTTTGCCCCGATGAATCATTGTAAATGCAGTGCATGATAACACTTGCTTCAGTGACAGGCTTTAGTTTTTCCCCCTTGTTGGTGCAGCCAGTTCTGTGTATCTCCAGACACGTGTTTCAGAATAGTTGTCCTTTTTCAGTAGGGTTCAGAAAAGGGGGTGGTGATGGACAGAGTATCTGAATTAAGCAGAACACTCCTACCCAGTCCAAAGATCAGGGCTTGATCCATCACCGCTTTTTAGCTCACTGCACCATCCCAGCTCAGAACCTGGCTACATGCAAATTAGTCTGTCCCTGGCCCAGTGCATCATGGGAACAGGGCAGACCAAACTACCAAGCCAATTCTTATACTGGGAAGGAAGCAAGCTTCCGGGGACCGGTTTCTGGCATTTCAGTCGTCTTCGGCCCGGTTTGCTTGAATCCTGATGGTGCAGTGAGCAAGGGACTCACATCTGAGTATACCCTTCCACGCTTATGGTGGGCAAAACGATTCAGAAAAGGGGGTGGTGATGGACAGAGTATCTGAATTAAGCAGAACACTCCTACCCAGTCCAAAGATCAGGATTTGATCCATCACCGTTTTTTAGCTCACTGCACCATCCCAGCTCAGAACCTGGCTACATGCAAATTAGTCTGTTCCTGGCCCAGTGCATCATGGGAACAGGGCAGACCAAACTACCAAGCCAATTCTTATACTGGGAAGGAAACAAGCTTCCGGGGACCGGTTTCTGGCATTTCACCACCCTCTTTTCTGTATCGTTTTTGGCCACTACAGGTGTGGCAGGGTATACTCAGACATGAGTCCCTTGCTCACTGCACCACCAGGATTCAAGCAAGCCGGGCCGACGACGGCTGAAATGCCAGAAACCGGTCGTCGGAAGCTTGTCTCCTTACCAGTGAAGAATTGGCTTGGTAGTTTGGTCTGCCCTGCTCCCATGAGGCACGGGGTCAGGCTAATTTCCATATAGCCAGGTTCTGAACTGGGGTGATGCAGTGAGCTAAATAACGGTAATGGATTAATCCCTGATCTCTTGACTGAGTAAGAGTGGTCTGCTTAATTCAGACACTCTGTTCATCACCACCCCCTTTTCTGTATCGTTTTTGGCCACTACAGGTGTGGCAGGGTATACTCAGACATGCATGGTTGATGCACCTGCGTTCAACGAGTGGTACTGAGACCCGAGAAGACTTTGGGGAACATCTCCAGCACCTCCAAAAAAGTGTTGCTCTCCACTGAAGGACAATTATCCTGAAACAAATGTCTAGAGAAAGACAGCACTGACTGCACCAACAAAGATGAAAAACAAAAGCCTGATACTGAAGAAAGTTTTATCATGCACTGCATTTACTATGATGTATCGAGCAAACTGAGCGCTAGAGTGTGAGGCAGTGTACACCCACCCCTCTCACATTTCCATATTTATTTAACTGATAGATGTGCACTCAAACTTGGGGCCTGATGAGGATGGCTACCCTAGCGGTGCTGGGACCGGAAGGCAGTGGTGCGACGATGCCACACCGGCGATTAGGATGCCACCGCAGCGGTGGCATCCTCTATTCCCAGCATTGTGGCAGGCGTTGCTCACAGCACCATGTGGCACAATGCTGGTTATGCACTGTGTGCATTGTCATGCACAAGGTGACAGGCACTGCGCGGTGCCTGAAACCTTGTCCATGACAATGTAGCGGGGTACCATAGGTACCCCCCCTGTGTAACCCCCACCCCCCAATACCCTGGGGGCCCGCAACGAGCCACCAAAAGCAGACTCTGCATGGCTTTCCATGGTGGGGTCTTCGCCATGGAGAGCCATCTACTGCTGCCCATGCTAATATGGATATTGGTGACTAGCAGACACCGCCACCATATATAGCCCCTTTTCCGCCTGGTTGACCAGCGGAAAAACGGCAGACGGTCTTTCGGTCCGCCGGGGTCCCCTCCACCAGACTAATATGGCAGGGGGAAATGGGTGGCGGGCTGGAGTGAATGTAGAGCGGATCGCCACCACTATGCGGGCGGTGTCGATCCACCCTACATTCTAATCGACCCCATAATGTCTGTCCTGTTTTAGCTATTTAAGCTGTCAAGTATTGCATAATAATACATCCACTGGTAAATACTAAAATGTTGCCATAAATGTATGTTGACATATGCCGTTACTTAAAGAAATTTCATCCTGCTTTTTACTTTCCCATGCTTTCCATCTGCTCCGCTGCTGGCCTTTAATTCATCAAAGACAGCATGGAAAGTCACTTAAAAGAAGCACACATTTCTGTATTTACCCATTTAAAAAAAATAAATGCTGCCTGAAAACACATTGTTTTCTGTCCGCATTTATCTATAATAACAGGAGCCTTAACAAAACTCCAGAAAAAAAGAGACGAAAAGCCACGAAGGGTGGCTTTATTGGCCTTGTAAATATGGAGCACCACACTGCGATATCTGTGCATCAAAAAAGGTGATGCACCTGCGGCGCAAGGGGCTTCTAAATATGCCCCCATAAGTTTTAACCCAGAGACCGTTATGCTTCCAGTACAAATCGTATGCTAGATGGCACACTCTCACTGGGGTGGGATTGCCTTTTATCCCCCTAGGGCAGCGGTCTTCAAACTGTGGGGCATGCCCCCCTCGGGAGTGTTGTGAAGGGGGGGGGGGCAGCTTCACAACCACAGCAGTGCACGAGTCCCACAAGAAACGAGCTTGAAGTTTTCTTTACAACATTTTGCAGCCTATTCTCCTTGTTTTATATTTTGTGGCCTTATTTTTAAAGGCAGTTCACCTTCTACTGGTAATGCTCCTTTCAGACCTGAACCTCATTCCAGAAACACTGGAAACTTAGGGGCCGATTAGGATTGCGGTGAATCCACATCCTCCGGGCTGGCGGAAGCCACCGCCGGCCCGGAGGATGCGGATTCACCGCTGCGGTGCCTTCAAAGACCCATCGCCATATTAGGATGGCTGGGGGTCAGCGGCGGACGGGAAGAACGTCCGCCGCTTTTCCGCCGCGGTGGGGCAGAAAACATGCTTTTCCTCAGCAGCTTTTTCGCCGTGGAAAAGCATGTGGTGTTTCGTGTTTGGGAGCCTGTTGCGAGCCCCCAGGGTGTTGGGGTGTTGGGGGTGCACATGGGGGGTACCTATGGTACCCCCCCTGCTTAGGCATGCACAGGGTGACAGGCACCACCCGGTGCCTGCCAAGTTGTGCATGTCAAGGCTACAAATGCATATTTTACATTGCGGCGGGTGCTGCTTAAAGCAGCACCCGCCGCAATGTAAAATATACGGGATGTGACCGCCGGGTTGGTGGGCACATCCTAATTGGCACGGAGGGAACGCCGCTGCCCCTGCGGACGTTCCCTCCACCTCGGGGGTGGCGGACGGATGCTGGTCCGTCCGCCATCCTAATAGGCCCCTTAGTAAGCAGGGCCAGTCTGGGATCTGAAAGCAGCCCGGGTAAAATGTTGAAACAGCCCCTGCTACCTTTCTGTCTCTTTACAAATTCTACTGTCCTCGTTTTGTTCCTTCTGTGCATACTGCCTTAAACCTTAGGAGTTGGAGACATAGGCTATGGCTCCCAGAGGCTCCAACCTCCATGGAACCCCCTCCCCTTGGGGAAAGAAAATGCCCAATAGAATACATAGGTAATCAGGCCGAGCCCATGGGTCTGTTGCAAGAGTCTTGTGCTGGGGCTTACACAAACACGCACACAAGTGGGGGCAGTCAAGACAACTCAGCTTCTAAGGATGTGTTAAATGGTTACTTTTCCAAACATGTTAATGTTTCTTTTTTTAAATCTTTAAAATATAACATGCATTATTCAACTTAAACTTTTACACCAGTTTTTTTAGTGGATTTTTCGGATCTTTTTTCATGAGTTCCTATTATATGAAATTGCAGTTTAATTTGATTTTTTTTAAATGATTTCCTGAAAACGCTGACTAGATTGGATTGTACAATACGAGAATATCTACCAGACAGAAAAGTAGTTTAGTTAATGGCAAGTTAAGCATACCCCAGACATAAAGATTGTTTTGCTTTCATACACATGCCTCTTGTTCATGCTAACTAAACCTGGCACTACCGCACCTTGGCCTTCCCCTGCTTCATCTAATCTTCACCCCCTGGCCCTTCAGTGTTCTCTCTTCCATCTTCTCGGCACTGGGCAGGGGCATTCCTTCCCCTCAATGCCTCCCACACAGGTTGCTGGGGCAGGGCACTCTGAGGCAAAGAAGCGAAAAAGCAGTAGCACATCCATCCTCCCGTTTCCCCCACCCCATTATGCCTCAGCCCCACCCCCCTCTTTTCAATCACCTCTACAGTGGGTGCCCATGGTCCCAGGCTCTCCCAGTGTCCTATAGACCAGCCTGTCCCTGGGATTAGTGTTTCATCCCCTGTGAAGGCTGGTTCTACTGGCTACAGTTCCTGTAAGGTAGTGGTGGCAGGAGCCTATGGGACCATCATATACCACCATCTCTGAAGCCCTCTGTATCCTCCCCTTGGATGGACGGGACTTCTGCTACTCAAAACTCAATGGATGGGCGATCCTTCTCGCAGCGCTGCCATAGGACGCTCAGCTGGGCACACATGGTAACAGCTCCTCACTTCACCACAACCAGAGTAAGCTCAGCTTGGTCCAGAGATGGACGGTTCTTCAGCACAAACTATAAATCTATCCCTGCTCGTATCTCGCTATACCCCTTTCAAGGATTGAGGGGGGTCCTGACTCCAAAATATTTTTCCTCAGGGGGGTCCAGGGTAACACAGTTTGAAGACCATTGCCCTAAGGCATGTTTCCAGGGCTGGAGCAGTGGGAGGCTGGTTTTGAAAGCCCATGGCCGCTAGTTGAGCATCTGTCACTTTTCCCAGCTCGCCAAGATTCATTGCAGAAGGCACAGGGTTCCTTGAGGCAGAGGGATAGAGAGCGCGTGCGATCAGAGAGGGGAAAGAGGGAGAGAGAGAATGGATGAATGGAAAGAGAGAGGAAAGGAGTGGGGCAGATTTGAGCATTTTTGCCAGGGCTGCTTTTAGTTCGCCAGTCCCGCCCTGACACTCGCCGCCTCGCCATGCTGTGAGAGTCTGTGCCTCATAAGTGAAGCCTGTTTGTGCACCAGTGGGGAGGATCACAACAGGAGACCCATGTTAGTAAATATGGCACTGCTCTGTGCTTTCTCCCTTGCGCAATCCTGCAGAGAAAATTGGGCCAGCACCCAGGCAGACCTAATAGCAGTAAACATTTCTGGAAACTAACTTGGAGCATGTGTTCTTAGTTAGAATACATTGCAGTCATCAAAGCGATGCTTGAACACTCGACAACTTATTTTCCATGAGGGATGATTGCAGTATTTGAGCCTGTGGTCGTCATCACCGAGAGACCTCTACCAACCCTGGGCATTTCTTTAAACTAGAAACCCTCAGTAATAATGGTGGTGTGGTATGTGTGAATCCTATTGTGTTATCACACTAAACATGACCTGCAAATGTTAAGGTATGGTTTTAAAAAATTACAATTTCTTCACTTTTCTATAACTAATGGCAAAAGATCTGCCACCCAATTTCAACATTAACACTACATTGAGCTCATACTGTCACAGTTTTGGCCTGTTCCTTACCATTACGAGAGACCCACCTACACATGTGAGGTATTGTAAGTATGGGAATGCATATTATGTATTGTTATGCATTGTACGTTCCAGTATATTTGTCACCTAAACATGATAAAATGGAGTTTTGTAACCTGCTCTTCTAGTTTTGAAGTTGCAGGGCATTCTGGGTAAGGCAATATGTAGAGATCCACAAAAGATGCACAACCCTGAAGTCCCCTGGGTCTCTAGAGTTCTGGAGTTCCCCGGTTGCCTACGGTTTATGGCCTGCAGCCAACCCCGTTGTAACTGAGAGGAAATTGTTTCTCTATAGACACAATTGGGTTTATTGATTTTGTGCAGGAAGGGACACCTTCCTGCGCAAATTCAATCAATTCAGGTGATTTCCTCTTTCTATGTGTGCTGCACAATGCAGCACACAGAGAAAGGAAACAACGAGGCGAAATAATGATATTTCTCCATGTTGAGCCTTCCTAATGCCTCCCCTGGGGTGGTGGTAGATTCTGATACATTCCCAGGTTTCCGATTTCTCGCAGTTCTGGGAATGCTTCAGATTCCATGGATTCAACACCTACAGCAACACCCATGGAACGCCCCTTTAACACTGTGTTCTGTGTGAAAGGGGCATATATTTACAAGGCCATGTAAAGTCACTTAAAGTGGCTGTACATGGCCTTGTAAATATGCTGGTGCACATTGGGCCACCGGAACGTCAAAAAAGTGACGTTCTGGCGGTGCAAAAGTGCTCATAAATGAGGCCCAATTGAATTTTTGGAGACCATTCTGGCGGTTCTTCTTAAATACTTCTGGGGCCCTGGGCAAGACATTTTGGAACAACTTCGAATTTGTCAGCCATATTTAGGTAAGTCAAATTCTCATCATGTTAAACAATAGTGAATTATGCTTTCAGAAATGGGGGCACACAAAACAGCCAAACAGAAAGGAGAGAGACATGAAGTAGAGATACAGAGGTAGCTAAATGTTTTGCGTGAGATAGACAAAACTTTAGAAGGTGTGCTGTAGAGAGAGGGGATATGGTACGCCAAGAGGCAAGAAAGGAAAGAAGTAGGGTAGAAAGACAGGTGAGTTAGAGAGTGGTTGAGGCAGAAAGAGGTTGAATAGAGGTAACAAGAGATGCAAGGTAAAGAGGGAGTGCTGAACTACAGAGCAGGACAAAATGAAGAGGCTCAAATAGCGAATCATAAGGAATCGCTATTTGAGACTCGCAAAACGGTATTCATGTAGGAATCGCAATATTAATTGCGATTCCCACTGATTCCTTATTTGCGATTAGCTAATTGCTAATCGCAAATAAGGAATAACTCTCCATGCATTCCTATGGGCCAAAAGGCCCATAGGAATGCATGGGGAGTCATTCCTCATTTGCGATTAGCAATTAGCTAATCGCAAATGAGATTGCGAGTACAAGGGTGCCAGGGGTGTCCAAAGGACACCCTGTAGTACCCCTGCAATGGAAATTAACACAGGTGTTGCACACACACATGTCCAAAGGACATGTGTGTGTGTAACATGCAACTCAGAAAAATGCATTTAAATGCATTTTTCTGAGTTTTCGCAATTTACCACGAGGTTTGACCTCGTGGTAAATTGCGCGCCGAAATTGCGATTTCGCAATTGGAAAATGGATGATGAATTACATTTAAGGAATCTCAAATAGAGATTCCTTAAATGTAATTCCTCGCAAATATGCGAATTAGCAAATAGCGATTTTTGCATTTGGGATGTTGAATCCCAAATGCAAAAATCGCACTCGCAAAGGGCCAGATTCTCAGAATCTGGCCCTTTGCGAGCCGATTTAGGCTTCATGAATTAGGCTGCAAGTGCCTTCATTTGAGGTATTATAATTGTATGCCTGTGGCTGTTTGGCACGAGAAGAAAGTTTGAAAACTTGTGAAAACATTTTCCCCAGAGCTACAGTACCTCAGCTGTGCCCTCTAGAAAAAGTACCCGGCCAGCAGTTCCACAGGGTCAGATTGGATTTAAGATTTTTCCCACTCAAAAATTGCATTGGGACTTGAAATTTTTTTCTGCAAGAACTGTATAAAGTTCCAGAGCTCCAGTGAGACAAATCTCCTTCAGGTATCTAGCCGTTGGTTCCATGGTGGCAGCCACAATTTCAGTGGCGGCCTGCTCGGGGAGAAGTTTTCTTCTCTCAGAAATTGACAGGGCCCATTTCTGCATTAAGACTTTGGAAGAAATTTCAATTATTTTCTTCCAAAATGTAACAAAATCCCTTTCTGAAGTGGGACTGAAAACATCTTTGAACATTTTGACTTTAAGATTTTTTACCAGACCAATCCTCTTGGTGTATCCGACCAGGGTTCATTCGCGACTGGCCTCTGTGCTTATTGGTAATATTTCTACTTAAGACTTTAAAATGTTACATATCTGGCTCCCCTATTGCAATTTTGTAGTTTTGGTGTCATTTTGTTAATTGCATTTTATTCTGTATTTCAATTTTTTTATTGCTTCCTGTTTTTACTTTATTATTGATTTGGTAATCCATAAATACTTTACACATTGCTGAAAGTTGAGCCTGTCTGCTCTATGCCATAGCTGCGAGGAGACTGAGCGCAGGTTAATTTAGAAATGTGGATGGTTTACCCTGACAAAAGTGCTATTATTACTTGAGGTGGGTGGTTGTCACCCCAAATAATAATCCACTTTCTTACAGTCATCCATATAAACTACAATAAAAATGATTCAGAATATCAGTGAAGTTATGGTCCATAAGTCTTTAAAAGTTGGCTAGGCCACTATGTAACCTGAATGACGTGACTTGGTATTCATAATCACGAACGGAAATATGAAAATCTTTCTTCCGCTTCTCACTTTCTTGGATATAAAGAAGCCAATACATGCCGTAGGATCCTGCATACTAAAAATGATAAATCCTTGCACAGGCACAAATATGAATTGATTAAAAGTCTATGGATAATGTTTCTTAACAGTGATTTTATTCAAGCCTTAGTAATATATGTTAGGTTGTAGGTATTGAAGTTTCCTAAGTACAAAAATATTAAGTGCGCCGTCTGGACAAATGGGGCGTACATTCAGACCATTTTGCAAATTTTCCTTAAGATCTTGTTTGGGAACTTCCTTTGCTGACTCTGACATGGAGTAAACTAAACCTAATGGTAACGTCATCGTGAGAAACCAGAGATTTTTCCAGTGTTCCCCCACTTTTTGCCTCCATTTTTTACTACAAGATGCTAGTTTTCTGACTCTACTAACCATACCCTGTGCACGTGCTTTGATTAAAAGTACATGGTAATTAGGTATCTTTACAATTAGTGCTGACAACCTACCTGCAATTACCTTGTATATAGTATGTTTAGAGGTTCAGGACATTTAATGCACTTAGGTGTGCACTGCTGTGCTGTCTGCTGTCATTTTAAAGGAATTAGAGGCACTTCCACAGTATTAAACTACCTTATTTTTACATATGTCACCCCTATATTCTCCCCCAGGTGCTTCAGGGGAAGGGTGCCTTGAAACTATAAGCAGGGACATTTTAAAGTATGTTTTATATGCCCTGGTGATGGTAAAATGGGCAATTAATTCCCCCCCCCCCACTGTAGCACAATGTCTCCATAGGCTAACATAGGAATACTTTGATTTTTTAAACCATCTGTTTATTGATTTTTGTATTTTATGTACAGCTTCACATATTATAAACAATAGCATGTGCAAAGTTTTCCTGGTGATAATGACGATCACGTTAGCTGCATATTTACAATAAGCGTGTCTACACAATTTTATATCTAGCCATGTAATGCTTTGTTATGCCAGGGCTCTCTAGTACATTGTCCAATTTTTTCCACAATCCCTGTCACAACTGTGACTGACTATCAAATAATTGTACAACAGATTAACAAGAACTTCTGAGCATAATAATATAGTTTCGCATGTCCACGTTGTGTAATGTGTCACCAAAATTCTGTCCCCCTTTAGACTTACACAGGCTTGTAGCCTGAATGCGGGCGGCAAGTGCAGTGCCACAAATAGTGTGCAATACTGTCAGACACTACATGTATTGTCAATAGTTTTTATGAGAAGTAGGAAGTTATACTTGCGTAAATAAAGGTGGGTCATGCGCTGCGATTGTCTGGGTTTAATTTACAATTATGGGCTTGTGCAGGTATGATTGCTGCTTTAGGGTCAATCCCACCAGTGTCCCCCACTTAATCCCTTCCAGAGTACCTGCTCCATTAGAGAGTTCCAGTGTACAGGCAGGGTGAGTTGGGACAAACCTCCCAGGTCTACCGTGGGACAGGAGTGTGTTCTAATTGTGAGTTTTCCCCGGGTGTGAGTTCCCCATTTGGGACAGCAGCCTCACCCTCTGTATCCCTCTCCCTGGACCCGCGCAATCCTGTAGCATCATTTACCATTGCAACGCTATTGGGACCTTGCAAAACGCACAGACATCTTCTATTTGGAGTGCTGAACCTTCTGCTCTAACTCATACCAGTAGATACAGACCCTATGCAGTTACCGATGGCGGTTCTGGTCTTTTCCACCTCTTAGTTATCAAGCGATTTGCGACCAGCATGCACAGATCTAGGAAACATGATGTTGCCCTCAGCTTTTTACCTCTAGCAAAGAGGTCTAATATGCACTCCTCCCAAGTGTGATCCAGATGGAGTTCTGTTATCGCCATCAGATGTCACAGATGCCATGCCAGTAAGTGTGTAAGGAACTGCAGGTCCACAACCTGTACAGTAAGTCGGCTCCGATATGGTTACGTCTGGAGCAGGCCCAGTCTGCTCACCCATACATTCTGTTGATCCTCCCCGCGGTAAGGTAGGCCCTTTGAATAATGTAGTGTTGTATAAGTCGAAAGCATGAGTTACACGGAATGTGTGCGGGGCTAAGCAATACCTCCGACCATTCCTTATCTGTAAATGGCCTCCCTGTGTCTGCTTTCCAATGCTGCCTGACAGGGATCATTGATGCCGCCATGTGGGTCCAGAGTGAGTCTGCAGACCATCTGATTTGGTGTCTACACCTACCCATGATATGAAGATACTGCACCTTGAGGTGGATAGGCTGTTTTGTGTTCATGTCTTCCCAGCTATCCCTGTATATCACCAATATTGTATAGTATTGTAAAAACTGGCCAAGCGACAACCAATATGTCTCTTACCAATTCTGTAAATGGAGTGAGTGACCCATCTTGGTATAAATCACCTAGTGTCTGCACACCCGCCATTAACCAGGCTGTCAGCTCTTCCGCAGGTTTTGAGCATGTCCCTCGAGATATACCCTATAGTGGGAGGGCTCGTGAGTATGGGATTACTGCCCGCGTCAAGTAGAGGCTTCTGCGATATACTTTATGCCCCATTTAAAGCATCAGTTGCTCCTGCTGGCGGACCCTAGTGCATGGGTGAAAAACGCAGAGAATGGCCAACTCAGACTAAGGAGGGTCCATCCCCACTGTCTCTGAAAGTTACAGTCCCGCCAAACACTTCGCCACCCACTGTAGTTGTGATGGCAGTTAGTATTGTTCCATGTTAGGAACAGCCAGGCCTCCCCGACTCACCGGGAGGCAAAGCTTCACAAGCACAAACATACACCGGCCACCGTTCCATATGAATTCCCACAGCAGCAAGTCTAGTTTCCGGAAACGAGATGGGGTTACATATGCAGGCAGGTTCGCAAAGTACTACAAAAGTCTAGGTAGCGCCACCATTTTTACCAATGCAATGCAACCTGCTATCAACAGCGGCAATGTGCGCCAGAAAGCCATCTGCGAGCATAACGAGGTGATTGCTCTGCCCAAATTACCCTCCAGGAGAACGGCCCATGTATTGTAAATACGAATTCCAAGATGCCTAAACGTGACGGGATGCCGGGGTATTCGGACTCCATTGCAAGTTAGCTCAGGGTCTGGCTGCTCTCAAACAAAAGGATGCAAGCATTTCTTACTCCAGTTGACTCTCAGACCCAACAGAGCGGCAAATGTCTCCAATTTGCTCATAAGTGTGGACGGAAGCACTCACACATCTTTAAGGTCTATCAGTATGTCGTCTGCATACAGAGATACTGCATGCGTGCCATCTCCCTGGGGGATGGCCCAGTCTACGCCCTGCTCCCTTAACACTGATGCCAGAGGCTTTACCATCATGGCAAATTGCAGGGGAGACAGGGGGCATCCCTGCCGAGTACCTCAACCAATCGCAATAAGCTCAGAGATTTACGTACCTGTTTTCACCCTTGCTGTAGGCTGTGTATAAATTAGCTGCCATAGCTGGACAAATCGTCTCTTTGTAGTGAGTACCACAAATAAGTAATCCCATTCCAGGAAGTCAAATGCCTTCTCCATGTCTGATTCCACACAGCCAGAGTGGGGCCAGTCTTGGGCAGAGTACGCTGCCACCCTGAAGTATCAGCAGGGATTCAACGATGTATTGCGGGCTGGGACAAAGCCAATCTGATCGGTTCCCACCAATAGCGGGACCAGAGGCACCAGCCTGTCAGCAGGCACTTGTCCAGGACCTTGTAGTCTGAGTTCAGTAATGCCGTTGGGTCTTTATCAGGCTTGCGAAGAGACACTAGTTACGCCTCCCGCATGAAGGGTGAAGGGCACCTACGCTCAGTGCACTGTTGTATACTTGTTGTAGATATGGTGCTACTTTAGATCCATAGACCTTGGAATAATCTGAAGGGAGGCCGTCTGTGCCCAGGGTCCTTCCTGTAGACATTGCCCTTAGCGCTGCTCCTATCTCCATAGGAGTCTTTGTCTCATCTAGTTCTAATGCCTGCGCCTGGTCTAGCATTGGTAACTTTGTCTGGGCAAGCAGGGTGGTGAATCCCCCATCGCTGAATACGTTTCTAGATGTATAAAGGGCTGTGTAGTGACATGTTAGTTCTGCATGTATTCCTATTGGTGTGTGCAGCAGCCGGCTTTCTCCAGTACGAAGGGCCATTATAGGTTTTGATGTTTGATCTTGCTGGATGTCATGTCAATAGTCGCCCTGCTTTATCTGTCTCCGCATGTGCACAAGCCGAATGTGCAGCATAATTATTTTGACACAGACGCTCCAACAACTCTGCCAGTTCCCCTCTTTTTGCCTCCAGCGCCGCTATTTCCACTGATTGCTTTGCCCAGTCTGTTTCTAGTTGCATCAGTTCTGCTTTGACCCGGACCATTGCCCTCTGCAGTTGCTTACGGATATTCCAGTTGATGCCTAGACAGCTACCCCTGATTGATACTTTAAATGCTTCCCATTCTATGAGTGCATCGCCACTCGACCCAGCGTTTAGTTCAAAACACTCAGCTGTATCTGCCCCTGCCACCTCATGGAATGCCGCGTCCTCTAGGGCCACCGGTTGGATGCGCCACATAGGTATAGATTGTCGGGGTGATGCCCATCTCAGTTGTACTAATAGTGGGTTATGGTCAGAGTGTGTGTACCTGAGATATTCTGCACGTTCAAGCATGGCATGAAATACTAGAGAGCCCACTATTCTATCTAGGCACACATGCAGATCATGTGGTGATGAATAGTAGGAGGATATTCTCATGTTAGGGTGATGCTCATGCCACAGGTCTATTAACAACCAGTGGTGAAGCCATTCTGTCAGTGTCTGAGCATTTTTCAAGGACTGTGTACCCAGTAGCTGTGGAAAAGAGCAGTCTAGTGTAGTCTTTAGAATGGCATTACAGTTCCCTCCTATAAGCCATGGAAGACCACTCCAAGCAGCTAAAACCCTAGTGAGGGAGTGGAAGAATTACCTCTGTTCCATGTTAGGAGCATATACTACCACCAATACCAGTGATGTTCTGTTTAGGCACGTTTTTATAAAGACATATCTCCCATTGGCGTAGATTTTAACCTCTTCAGCTGTAAAGGGGGTCCCTGCACGGACCCAAATCAATACACTTCTCGCATATGTGGAATAATCAGTGGAATAAATTTGTCCCTGCCAGCGGCGTCGCAGGCACTCTATTTCCACCCTAGCGACATGAGTTTCCTGCAGGAGCGCTACCTGGGCCGATCTATGCTCGAGATAGGAATAGACCAGGTGTCGCCAAGTGGGAGTTTGCATACCCTTTACATTCCATGTTATTATTTCTGTGTCTGCCATTTGTAATGCAACCGCATGCTCTGTTCAGTGACCCACTTATCTGGGCCCATAATGTAACACCACTCCCTGGCTGAAGTAGACCACACAGGCATCAGTAACCCAAAGGGGTCACTGCAGCGAGGTAGTCCGTCAAATGGACTGAGGAGCAGAAATTTATACTCTTTCAATGATGAACTATTGACCACAAAATGACAACATTATCAGGTGCCTTTGACATATAGAACATAACACATTTTAGTCACTTCTCGGAAATATTCAAGAAAACAGAAATGACACTCCTTCTACAAAAAGTTTCCCAAAAGGTCACAGTATGTTTGACCATGAATCATAATGAAATTTAACATCAATTGAACAGGATTTGTGTCACTTGAAGGAAACTGTTAAGGAAAGCGGAACATTTAAGAAGATATAGGTTGTATGTCATAGTTACATTAAAGCTAGCAACATATACAGTAATATGAAAGATGACAGTTGGCAAGTGGCCCCCACCATCAGGTATTGCCTGATGTCTCTCTTAGCTCGGGAAGTTCCCTAATCTTGCGGTATCTACGTGGGTGTAAGAGAAGAAGAGCACATCGAGGGAGTGGGGGCCATGGGGGAGCGGGGCCTCGCTGAGGAGATTTTGTGTAAGAGAAACACTTTTGGGGCCTATTCATAGAAAAGGTACAGCTGGGGCAGTCTGGTCAATTTAGCATATTACTATTATGCTAGCTGGTGGGGGCTTATCAGGGTCTCATGCCTCAGGTGTGGGCAGAATTGGCCTGGGGTACTCTAGGATAAAAAATAGACCCTGCTTAACCGCCATGTAACAGAGGAGGGGACCTGGGGGCCTATTACCAAGCAATAGCGATAATTATCACTATTGCTTGGTTAGAGACAAAAATTTACCGCTGGGCTGCGGCGATTTTTATCGCAGTAAACCTTGGTATTACCAAGGTTTATCGCAAATGCGATAAAAATCGGCCGCAATGCATGAATATCACTGAAAAGTCAGCGATATTCATGCATTACCGAGCTAATGCTCTTAGCCATGTTATCCATCTCCCATTGGATAACATGGCTAAGAACTGCTCAGGGCAGGTATTAGCTTTTAGAGATATTTGCGCTTAGCGCGAATATCTCCAAAAGTTGGTAATAGGAGATAGCGATGTTGGCGACTGTTTCCAGTCGCTAACATCTTGGCACGCCCACTTTGCATGTCATTAGTGATAAATATCACTGATATGCAAAGTGGGGCCCAAGATGGTCGCTATCTCCTACTAGCTGTGGCTAACTGGTGTTAGCGACAGCTAGGTAATAAGGAGATAATTTTATCTCCGCTTTCTTGGCTTTTAAAGCCAAAAAAGCGGAGATAAACCCCCTTGATAATATGCCCCAACATTTTTGTGGCAATATTGCTCAGTATCTAGGCTTTTAAGGTCAGTTCCACCACAGAGTCGTTGTCACTGGGTGTTTTCTCCCTTTTGTCATCTGGGTCCGATGCCTGCTGCGCTGGGTGAAGAGCCGCCGCAGTCTGTATGGCATTCCATTGTTACACGATCATCTGTTCGAGGTCGGGGACCGCCACAAATTGTTCCGTCCTGCCAGCTCATTTCTGTCCACCACAATTGCGTCTCCTAGAAGACCCGGATGTTTCCAGCGGTTCCATAGGACACGATGCCCCCATGTACTTATTTTTTTATTTATTTTAGAAGTTTTCTATAGCGCTGGCCAGACCCGAGGGTATCGGAGCGCTTTACAGTGGAAGAGGGTACAACAGGAATAACACAATAAAGCACAAAAAGTCATAGAAGAATAACTATTAAAATTGTCTGGTGCCTGAGGGGCGGCTTTGAGGTAGCGACTTAG
This sequence comes from Lissotriton vulgaris, assembly GCF_964263255.1. Taxonomy (NCBI): domain Eukaryota; kingdom Metazoa; phylum Chordata; class Amphibia; order Caudata; family Salamandridae; genus Lissotriton; species Lissotriton vulgaris. The sequence continues at coordinate 468,261,824 of NC_141685.1, read as the reverse complement.
AGGTATTCAGGGTTTCAGGTGTCCCATCACGTGTCCCTCCCGCTCCAGCCATTCCCATGCATCTGCTGGATTATCAAAGAATCTGGTGTTTCCTTTGTCTGCCACCCGCAAGCGTGCTGGGAAGAGAAAAAAATAACGATTGTCAAGTTCACGGAGCTTGTGTTTGACTACCAAAAAGGAATGTCTCTGTTTTTGCACCGCTGCAGTGTAATCTCGGAACAGCATCACAGTGGCCTTATTTATCTTGAGGTCTTGCCTGCGGCATGATTTCTGTAGCACACTGTTGCGGCCTCTGTAATTAAGCAATCGAAACAGGAACAGCCTGGGATTCTCTCCCGGCGGTGGACTCCGCGCCGGCACGAGGTGCACCCTTTCCACTACGAATTGTGTAGGACTGCTGGCGGCATCCATTCACGGAGCTAACTCTCTGCGAGTTGTACAGCATCTTGACTCTCAATTCCTTGTGGAAGTCCGATGATATGAACGTTATTGTGACGTGATCTGCCTTACGCACCTTCCACTCTGTACTCAAGGGTTACCATGTGTTCCAGGAGAGCCTGTATCATGGTAGCATTGTCACAGGTGATTGTCTGTAGCTCCTCCAGCTGCTTAATCATAGTATGCTGTTTATCCGCAAGTTTTCACTGGCCTGCCCGCAGATGATTAAAATCAATAGTGAATTTGTCTATTTTGCTTTCCAGTGCTTCACTGGTGTTCACAAGGGATATCCTAATCTTTTCCACTGCTGCCAATACTGTAAAGAAAGCCAAAGAAACCTTCCAGGGTAATAATAAAGCGGAATCCGGTAAAAGTAAGTAAGCAGATCCTTTAATATCCAGCCAGATCAGCAGCGTACAATTTGAATGCCGTTTAACTGCCCAGCAATGCTATTTATGTAACTCACCTAACATTCAAGAAACTACCACAGACACGCGACACAGATCCGCATGCACACCGCAACATTCAAAGAACAACATACTGACACGCGGCACAAATCTGCATACACACCGCACGCGAACACAAAACGCGACATACACACATTCAAACCATTACAACACACTTATTGTTTGTGAATGACGCGCGTGCATTCACGCGCGTCATTTCAAACAATAACCTTATACCACACACCTCCCTCCTTTTTTTTTTTAAGTAAGGACAAAGTCATTGAACCTTAATGGAATTCTGCGATACCTCGAACTTCTCAATAACCCTTGCGTGTTGGAATCACAATTGGTAGAAACAGTAGGTGATTCGGATGACTTTGAATTGTCTGCATCAACATCCAAAAACACATTAAATGAGTCATCTTCATCCAAAACCACATTAGATGAATCATCTTCAGAAAATTCTTTGCTGATGTTAAATTTTGAAACTCTGCTAAAATGCCAAACGCTTCCATCAAATACCCTTACAGCATTCTTAAATACTTCAACAACCTCAACAGGGTCAGACCACTTCGCTAGTCCTTTATGTACATAACTACCTTTTTTTAATCTCACAAGATCTCCCACAAGAACGGGCACACAACTCCTTGTTCCCACTTTTGACGGATCCTTCTTCATTTTTTCCTTATAAACATCAACTTTCCTGCAAATTTCTCCAAAATCAACTTCTGCAAAATCAATTCGACTACTATCCTTGTTCTTTAACCACCAAGGAACCAAATTAGTACTGGGTTTACGCCCTCTCCACATCTCAAAAGGAGATAGCAATGTAATAGCATTGGGTGCAGTCCTGTATGATAACAGCATGGACTGTAATGCTTTGTTCCAACACAAACCACCTTTGACAGCTAATTGAATAGCCTCCTTGACCACTCTATTGAATCTCTCTATTTGACCATTGGCTTGAGGATGGAATACTGCTATTCTTCTGTGAAAAATACCACATCTATTAAAGTACCTCTCCATTTGCTTACTGACAAACTGTGGACCATTATCCGTTCCTACTTCTTGAGGAATACCCTCTCTGCAGAAAACTTCATCCATAAACTGTATAATAACATCACTAGTAACTTCCTTGACCGTCTTTATTTCTGGCCATTTCGAAAAATAGTCTATAAGTACTATACCAAAAGAATGTTGTTGTGGCAATACGCCAAATGGTCCAATAATATCAATACCAATCTTATTCCAGGGTGATGCAGGTAATTCAACAGGTTGTGGTACACTGGGTAAAGCTTTAGCTGTTTTATCACTTTTAGCACACAATTCACACAATTTTACCTGTTGCTCAACAAAATAATCAATACCCGGCCACCAGAAATTGTTCTTTAAACGTCTTCCAGTGATTGATATTCCAAAATGCCCCACATGAGCTAAATCCAGAAATCTTTTCCTAAGACCAAAAGGTGGAATAAATTTGTCATTCCTTAATAGGATGCCATTTTCTATCGCCAGTTCATCCTTAATTTTATGATAACTCATTAAGCCTCCTGTAAAATTCCTTCCTTCAGGCCAACCCTTCAGCACATATTCCTTAACTTCTTTGAGTTCTAAGTCTTTGTTCATTTCTTCATTCCATGTCTCCTCTTCTACTATTGAATTTTCTCCAAACACTAAATTATCATCACTATAAACATGTGCTACCTCACATTCATCTTTATCAACCACATCAGAATCTCTGCATGCCAATGGAAGCCTTGACATGCAATCAGCATGAACATTTGATTTTCCAGGAATGTATTCTAAAGAATACTGAAAATTTTGTAACCTAGATGAAAGTCTAGCTAACCTAGAAGAAAGCGTACGTCCTCCACCTGGTGATAATATATGCACCAAGGGCTTGTGATCAGTTTTAATGGTGAATTTCGTTCCCCACAAAAAAGGTCGAAAATGTTCAGCGCCCCAAACACATGCCAAAAGTTCTCTTTCAATCACGGAATAATGACGTTCAGACTCTCTCAACGTTCTTGAAGCATATGCTACAATCCATTCTTTACCCCATTCCTCTTGAATCAGCACGGCACCCAAACCACAATTACTTGCATCAACCGTCACAATACACTTCTTCCCAATCACAAATGGTTTGAGACAAGGTGCCTTAATAATCATTGACTTTACAGCATTAAAAGTTGCTGTCATAGTTTCTGTCCATTCAAATTGTGCATTCTTCTTCAGGAGCATCCTGAAAGGTTCAATCACACTTGCATAGTTCTGGATAAATTTTGCATAAAATTCCACAAGACCTAAAAAAGCAATTAACTGTTCTTTGTTCTGAGGAACAGGGGCTTTGCTAATGTTTTCCAAATGTGAAGTTTTAGGTCTAATGCCATTTGCACTAATACAATGTCCAAGATATTCCACTTCTTCTTTCCTGAATTTGCACTTGGAAGCACGCAGAGTTAAACCTTTCTCCGATAAGGCGTTCAGTACTTTAAATAAGTGTTTGTCATGTTCAATTATATCCTTCCCAAAGACCAAAATGTCATCTTGGAATGCAATTGCCCCAGTTAATCCAGTTAGTGTCTCTTTCATCAACCTTTGAAATACTGCAGCTGCGCTTGCTAACCCAAAAGGCATCCTGCAAAATCTGTATAGACCTTCAGGTGTAATAAAGGCAGTTAAGTCTTTTGAATCTTCATGTAGGACCACTTGATGATACGCACTTGCTAAATCTAGACACGAGAATATCTTGGCATTATCTAAAGTGGAAACCATTTCATGCAGATTGGGTAAAGGATGTGAGTCCACACAAATTGCGTTGTTCAAACTGCGTAAATCTATGCATACACGAAGATCTCCCCCAGATTTGATCGAAATTACAATGGGTGAAACCCATGGAGATGATTCGATGGGTTCTATTATTTTCTTTTGACACATATCATTTAGAATTTCTTTTAATTTTTCTCTATAAGAAAGAGGCACATTCCTGACTTTATGACGGAAAGGCAAAGCATTCGCATGTACTTTTATCCGATGTTCAAATCCTTTATATTTTCCTAAAACATCACAGAATAATTTTGGAAATTTCTCTTTAATTTCAGAAATCAAATCTTCTCCACTTTTACTTTGTACAGATTTGCTTGGTTCAGAGTCGATAGAATAAACAGGAGGATCAGCATTAGGATCAAGTTTCATTCCCAATTGTTCCGCGTGTGGCCAACCTAATAATGAATCACCAGATTTTGTAATATACACCTTCCCATGTGTAGAATAGTTTTTGAATTTGAGTTCAGCAATGAAGTAACCAATAAGTTGCATTCTATGGCCTGTATATCCACTTGGTGTGATATCTGGTTGTATCAAATTAACATGAGGCCAATTAGACTTAAATAAGATGTCAGGTAGAATAGTGTACCATGAGCAAGAGTCAACAAATACTTTGGTAGAAACTCCATTAACGGTGATATTACATGAGGGACATTTTTTTACTTTAGGTTCCTTAGTTATGCACATTATAGTATTTACATCAAATTCACAATCACTTGAACCTTCATGTTCCTCATCTTGGACTAAACTGACTCTCCTTGGTGCAGATCTGCAAACTTTTGAAAAATGCCCTTTTTTTTCACATCTTGAACATACTATGTCCAGTGCTGGACATAATTTCGAATTTCCTAGATGGTAACCACTACCACATCTAAAACAGTACATATTGTATGTTCTTGAGTCTGCTCTTTGCCACGTATTCATCCTTTGATCTGATCTTTGCCACATATTTGTTCTCTGATCAGGTTTTTGCCACCTATTTCTGTTTTCATTTTTATACTGGTTATCATTCCTTGTATTAACAGTTTTCCCATATTTTCCTGAATCTTTAAATTTCTCATTTTCTTTATTTATAATTAGAACATCAGGTTTATTGTTGCTCTGCGAACGAATTTCATCTACAAATTTTTCAGAGTGTTCTATTGACTTTGCAATTTCAATTGCAGCATTCAAGGTCATATCAGAAGTTGTCCATAACCTTTGTTGTATCTTTTTGTTATTAGTACACATAAGAATTTGATCTCTTAAAACTTGATCATAATTAATATGTTCGAAATCACATGAGACTGCTAATGCTCTCAATGTAGATACATAGTTATCAATGGACTCATCTGTTTGTTGTTTTCTTGAGTAAAATTTAAATCTTTCCATGACCATATTAATTTTTTTTCCATATCTAATAGCTAATTGCTTAGTAGCAATCTGATATACATCCAAATTAGAAGTATCACTTAAGGGAGGTAGACTTTTAAATTCTTTAAGTGCTATCCCTCCAAGGCAGTGCTTTAATAGAGCTAATTTCCTTTCTGCTCCACAATCTTCTTCCTCTAAGACTTCAACATATGCTAAAAACATAGGTTCCCAAATGTCCCATTCAATTGGAGGATCACCTTTACTGGCTAAAAATGAAGGAGGGGGTTGAATCCCTGTCATAGTTAATGAATAAACGATCTAAACAGTAAATATAGATAAATTATTTTACAGTTGAAATGTTTGTGACTCACAACAGTGTGTGCGAATCACAGATGTCACTTACTGTTTATTTTCTTCTTGTAAATATTCCTCAAAGGCAGATTTATTCAAGTTGTTCACAATCCTCAAGTCAACTGAAGAAAATAAAGTGTTTCCTTTTTTTTTTTTTTTTTAAAAAACGATGATATCAAACAACATCCAGTAAAAGGAGCTCTTATAAATCCTTTCTTGTATTATCCAATATAAATCATTATGAAGCATCCAATAGAAAATGCCAATGGAAAAATCTTCGAGAGAAACAGCCAATGAAAACGATTTATGCCAAAATGTGGAAAATCTTCTGAAAATGTACTCGTTGCACGCATGGAAACGTGTTCCTGATCGTCGCCAGTGTAAAGAAAGCCAAAGAAACCTTCCAGGGTAATAATAAAGCGGAATCCGGTAAAAGTAAGTAAGCAGATCCTTTAATATCCAGCCAGATCAGCAGCGTACAATTTTAATGCCGTTTAACTGCCCAGCAATGCTATTTATGTAACTCACCTAAAATTCAAGAAACAACCACAGACACGCGACACAGATCCGCATGCACACCGCAACATTCAAAGAACAACATACTGACACGCGGCACAAATCTGCATACACACCGCACGCGAACACAACACGCGACATACACACATTCAAACCATTACAACACACTTATTGTTTGTGAATGACGCACGTGCATTCACGCGCGTCATTTCAAACAATAACCTTATACCACAAATACGATGTAGTGTAATGTAAATAAAATGTATAAAGTGCACCTATGCCCGAAGGCATCTTAGCGCTATCGAAACAAAGAACAAATAAGACAGAAGGGACAACCATTACTTGAAATAGAGCAGGAAAGACATTTTTTCCTATTTTATAGAGTTTGTGTGAATAGCCACGTTTTTAGGCTTTTTTTGAAGCTCAGCAGGGAAGGGTCTGATTTTAAAGTGATAGGTAAGTCATTTCAAAGCTGTGCTGTTGCTCTGAAAAAGCTCCTACTTCCCCAGTTGGCTTTCTTAAAAGGGGTGACTACCATGTTCTTGGCCAGACCTGACCGTAAGGTCCTGTTTGGAATGTACCACTTCAGTTTGTTCCTAAACTGTACTGTCTCAAACCGTGCAGTGATTTGAAAGCTAGGCAGAGGGCTTTAAACTTACATCTCTGTCTAACTGGTAGCCAGTGCAGTTGTTTTAAAGCTTCTCTTGCAGATACAATTTCTGGGATTTTAAAAACTAAACGAGCTGCAGCATTTTTTATAATCTGGAGACTATTCACCAATCCTAGGTTTTTTCACATTAAAAGTCCTGCATACGATTCTGCCATTTATTCCTTTATCACTTAGCAAAACAGTAGTCGGAGCTCACGTTCTATCCAGAGTCGACTATTTTAAAGCCTTGTATTTAGGGGCTGATAAAGGGTACTGCTTGATCTACCTAAACACCACCCTACGTCAGCGGTGATTAAGCAGCTCCACTGGCTTCCAGTCCGTCAGAGAGTGAACTTTAAGGCACTATGTCTAGTGCATAAGGCTCTGTGCGAAGGAGGTGCTGCGGACATTCAACCCCTATTTCCTCTATACCAGCCGTAACGCTGTCTTAGGTCTGCCAATGCAGGATTGGTCTGCGTCCCTAAAATAAAAAGAGCCAGATGGGGAGGAAAGGGTTTTTCAAATCAAGCAACCACCTTATGGAACTCCCTCCCCTCAACGTTCAGGTTACAAGCAAACAGGGCCCTATTTCAGAAACTGATAAAGACCCGGCTCTTCTCAATGGCTTTAAATCCATCAGCTACATGGCTCACACTCACCCAGCACCAAGACGCCTCGGTATAAGTGCGCTTTATAAGTTCTTCAGTCAGTCAGTCTGCTTCTAGGACATAGGCCCCACCCGGCCTCATGCAAGAAGTGCGATGTAACACTTGGGATCCAGCCACCGGAACAATGCCACACCAGAGATGTGCCCTCCACTTATACTGCACACCTTTACGTATCTATTATTGCCTTCTTAGTGTTGCGCCACAAATGTATGCACTCAGCGGGCTTCCTGTTACGGCTTCCAAGTCCCAGCTAGTTCCCAGAGCAAACCCTGCATGTCTTTATGGCAAGCCTTGGCCCGAACCGACCCCCGAGTGTGAACAGCAGCCCACGCTGCTTCAACAAGCTCCCAGAGAGGGCATTATGTCACTGCAGCATTCCCATGTCGTAGGGGAGAACCCCACTATAGCCAGCCTGGGCCGGAGCCGACCCCGGGGCATGTTCTGCAACCTATTCTGCTACAGCTAAACTCTGTATGATGCACCAATTTGCTGGATTTCTCCCACGTTGCTTGTGATGGTGTGCCTGGCAGGCACAGGTCCAGCAGGCGGCCTGAGCCCGTCACGACTCCTGTGCCACTGGGTAAGGCAAGAGCAAGCCGCTGGGGGGTGGAGAGGGGCATTGGCCACTCGCTCTTGGTAAGCTGCTTGTGTTTATCCGGTAGTGTAGGCGGGTACGGAATCTGACCCGGGCCAGTTCCGGTTCCCGACTCAATGCAACTCCCAATACACACAGGGGCAGGAGGCCTGGAAACACACCAGGTAAAGACACGTAAGCTGGAGCCGCCCGCTCCACACCTTTACACCTGCCTGCTGGTCGGAGGATCCACTGTACAACTGGGAACTGGCTCCCTATGATGGCTATAAAGATAGGCCTCACCACGCCCTATGTTGCATCAATGTGCTTCTCCGCACCGCCAGGAAATAGTTCACAGCCACAGCAGTTCATGGACCCCTGCTCAGCGGCATTTGACATGGGGCACAGGGTGGCAGGAGCTATAGAAATATGGGAGAGCTGGCCAGCAACTTAGATCCCTGCCTTGATACTACCAGAAGAAGAAGAAGGACTGCCCTGCTGGACCCATGGACTACACATGAGAGGCCTGCGCTCATAAGGACTGCACCTGCTGCACACTTTGGTTTTCAGCCTAAAAATAACTTTGCCTTGGAAAGTTGAAGGAGTGGACTTCCTGAAAGCAACAGGTTAAAAGAGCTCCACCTGCATCATCTCCAACAAGAAGAACCCAGCTGGACAGCATCAAGTGAACTTTTAAGGATTTAATCCAGTGCATTGTGGGAAACATAGTTCCAATATCCCAAAGAACAATGCAGTACTTCTGGAACCCTAGACTGGTGTGTGGACACTTTGGAACTCCAGAAACATCTTCTGGAAGGAGATTTAGAAGTTTGGAGAACTTTGGAGAATTTTTGGAAAAAAGTTCCATAGGTTAATGAACCGCGACACAGCCTAGATTTCAGGTTTGTCACACTAAAAGCTCCAGAGCTCAAGACTTCCAGGATTTCACCGGGGCCTCACAATGGACCAAGCCACTGATGTCAACTCGAAACCTGGTCTGAAGAGAAGACTCACTCGACATCAGGAGAAAAAGCTACAAAAAGTGCCTAAGTCAGAAGGTAAAAATGTGACCGGGCCTACTGCTCATTGTATCGGACCTGTGCTCCATTGTGGCCTGAAACTTTGACTTTGTCCTGGTCTAGCGCAACCAACTATCCCAAGTTGGCACTTACTGTTTTATGCACTAGAAAGAATTTAGGGCCATGTTCTCAAGGACTTATCGCAGAGTTAGCAGCACTTTATCACAGCCAAAGTGGCGATAAAGTTACCGCCCTATTCACAAACTGGTGCTAACAGCCGATATCACCAGTTTTCCAGCAATAGCAGCTGCAAAAAACATCGCCATAGAGGACACTGGCAACTAACACAAATGATATGCAGAGTAGGTGTTCCCGTTTAAAAAGCCATGAGAACACCACTTTGCAACATTCTCAATGACCAACCAGATCGGCGATAAGATCCCAAAACAGGCAATAAGGCGCGATAGCAGAAGGGATTTAACACCTGCTCTTACCTGATGTTATGTCGGATGACAACCTGAACCACAAGAGGGAGCCCAGCCCAGAGCCACACCAGAAGAAAAACAGATGACATGGAGCTACTGATCATGCAGCTCAGAGCCCCAAGAGAGCCAAAACACCCACCACCATAGGCTCGACCCCCAGCCTTCTGCATGCCCCCATCCATCTGCATAACCCCCCCCCTCGGACTACCACAGAGGCAGCACAGACAAAGATAGCGGACCTTCAGAAAACGCACCAGCCTCTCAGACTTAACACCAGAGGATGTCATTGCCCACTACAGGCTCAAAAGGACAACCATCCTCCACATCCTGACCATCATTGCCCACAGGCTGATGGTACCAACACAGGGTACAACCAACATCCCTCCGCAGACAAAGCTGCTGGCTGTGCTGCACCTGTTGGTCTCTGGTGCCTTGCAACCAACAACTGCCAGAGTCGGAGGAGTCTCACAGCCAACTCTATCAAAGTTCATCACAACTGTCTTGGATGCCATCACCAGCTTGGTACCCCAGCACCTTCACTTCCCCCACACTGCGCAGGAACAGCTGGAGACCAAGCAAGGCATCTACGCCAAAGCTGGCTTCCGGCACGTGTTGGGGCAATTGACTGCACACACGTCTTACTTTTGCCCCCTGCCGACACTGCACACAATTACCCCAACAGAAAGCACACGCATTCCATCAATGTGCAGCCGATAGTGGACCACTGGGGACTCTTCACCAATGTCATCGCCAACTACCCAGGCAGTGTGCATGATTCCTTCATCTTCCGACAGTCCATCATCAAAAAGCGCTTTAAGGTTGGCACCTACGGAAATGCACTGCTCGTTGGTAAGTACCAAATGAACACACCACACTCATCTCCACAATCATGCAACTCACAAATCTAGGAATGCACGTTACAAATACACATACAACATGCAAAACAACATGCCCACCTACCAGACATGACATCACAACTTACTGTGGTAACCTGGGCTAGCCATGGACACAAGCCATCAACAGCAGGGGCACCTCAGCCACACAATAGCAGAATGTGGGAAGAGGTGGGAACCAGGCATTTGTGAAGGAGGCAAGTGACCAATGAATAAGAATGTACACAATGCCAAGTGTGGCGTGGATGTGCTTGCCAGACTGCAGTTTGTCAATGTTGACACATACTAATGGTGTTTGGTGTGCAGTGGACAGTGGTCGCAACCATGTTACCCCAGGCAGTGGGGAAGATTGCGGAAATGTAGCTTGTTACGTCCCCACCTGTAAGCGTGAGCGGAGTGGGCTGGCCCGGCGTACACCAGGCCAGCGTAGGGGTGTGAATAAAAAGTCTGTTGCTCTGGGCGTGGTTCTCTTCCGTAATGGCCAAAGTGTCTGCCAGGTGCAGCTCAAGTCATGGACCCTTGCTGTTTGAACTTCTGATTGTCTAATCACTGTTGTAGTTGTTGCCAGCCCCAACCATGTCCCGAGGGATGGCTTAAAATCACCCCACGCCCATCCAGCACAGGCATCACTGGACATGTGGCCCTGGCAATATGAACTCTACATCTGTGTCCGCTCTATCCTTACCATAGGCATACACACACGTGGCCGCCCACCTTCAACGCACAACATCACAGTATCGTTGTCAGGCTTGTGGGCATGCTCAGACAGGCATGACAATGGTGTGCCGTAGGAGTGCAAGTGATGCAACTGCGCTGCGCACACTAGTAAATAGGGGGGAGGGAGGAGCAGCAGTGAGGCTACATTAAACACATTGATGCCGCTCATTTGCTACAAGCAGTACATGTCAAAAAGGAATCACTAAGTCACACATATCACACACCAATGAACCAGTAAGCCTACCAACACAACATGCAGAACCAACTATTGACTCATGCCTCTCTGTACTGTCACAGGTTATCAAAGAAATGCACTCTGCCCTCGATGATGACACCCCTCCGAGCCCCGAACACACAGGCCCAGAGGCAGTACAATGCGGCCCACAAATGCACCAGGGGCATCGTGGAAAGCACATTTGGCTGTTGAAGTCACGTTTCAGGTGTCTGGACATCACAGGTGGAAGGCTCCTGTACAGCCCAGACATCGTGTGCAAGATGAACGTTGCACTTTGTGTGTTGTTCAACATATGTGTTAGCACCAATGCCCCATGGATACAAGTGCCAGATGAACCGGACGATGATGAGGAAGATGAGGCTGGTGGACCACACCCCACTGCTGCTCCAGGAATAACCCATAGGAATACCATCATTGACAATTTCTTCACATGAGCACATCACATTGTCACAGTCTTTAGCAATTATGGGACAGTACAAAATGACCACATGCACAGCACGTGCAAATAAATTCATTACAACACAGATTCCCAGAGTGCATGTCACTCCTCTGTACAAGCACATCACTTTGACAAGTTTAAGTGCAACATGTAGTGCTAACAATCTCATAATTTGAAAATAGATGGTGGGTGTGTCACCTCTGTACAGAGAGGCTGTTTAAGGTGTCATGTATTCGAAATGCCATTTCTGTGTGTCAACGATAGTACAGAATCCCACTCATCAGCGTTTCTCATGTGTTCCAAATCATTACATATAGGCTGTCATTTGTGACCTACAATTGACAACAGTCCTTCTTTTGGGGTCAAATATGTACCACCATGATGCAGGGATGCACCCTGTGACTCAAGTACCACAACATGAGCAACATGGACTTAAGGGGGAATCACTGCCCCTTCATTCGTCCATGCTTTCATACTTGATTAATCATAGACATGACACGTCTTTGTGTATTAGTATGTATTATTCACGTTCAGTGGAGTGTTGAAGCTGTCTTAGTACTGGGCCATGCAGACAACACTTTACAATATTGCTCCGTTGAGGGAGAGCAAGAGTCCTTTGTGGATTGACAAGTTACTCGGAAGGGGAAGAGTCTAGTCTGCAGGCTGATTGCTGTGTCATTTTTAAGCCAACAAAATATGGCAGTCCATTTGGAGGTCCAAGGTTAGTGCCGCAGAGAGTATTGGGGGACGGTGGAAGATGTTATTCCAGGGCATGATGCAGAGGGCACAACCAAGCATAAACAAGCCATATGGCGAAGATGAGTGCTACTGCTTCCTTCTTACCACTAAGGCAGATTCATCCTCATCTTCGTCCTCTGACATTTCATGTGCCTCACATGTGGGTGATGGTGTTTGGGCTGCAGCACTGTGTGACACTGACACATCAGGGGCCGGAGATGTGGATGTAAAAGTAGAAGCAGCATTTGTCCTGAGTCATCACTCCCATGATGAGGATCTGCAGGGCATGGAAGATCCCATCTACAGCTTTTTTCATGTGCAGCCGTGGTAGCCATTCTTTGCACCTGCATCCCCTCCATGTTCTTCATGACCCTCCTTATGTTTCCCAAATCACGGATGACATCGCTGTAGCCACTCTGACTAGGCAGTTGTTGTCTCCGAGTCATGACTCTAGCGACGTCAGCCATGGATTTTTGGAGGGCATGGGGCGGACTGTTGGTGTCCGTTAGGGAGTGTAAGGGATCCCTGATTTTTTTTTTTTTTTTTAAATATATTTTTATTGCAGGAATCAGTAAAACAATACAGTAACGACCAGTATCGTATTATAAACAACTTATACAAGATATAGCCCACCGACCCCCTTCCATAACGTTGCTATATAGCCAATCAGCCCATATCCCTGGGGTTGGGCGGCAAATGCAGCTGGAGTCAGTAGGATGCTGGAGCTGGTCCGGATAACACAATGTCCGTCATCTGCTTTTCTAAACAAACCCCAAACCCCAAAAAGAAACCCCCCCCTCAAAATTCCCAGTTACTGTGAAACCCCCCCCTCCCCCCCTCCCCCACCATCAGCGCCAGGGAGCTCATCAACATAGGATCCACTGCTGGACCCACGGGGAAGGTAATAGTGCTGTCAATGCTAATGTTTAACGGGACTCGGGTCGAGTTGCTTCTTCACTTTCGGAGTCGCTGGGGGTACAATAATCTCTGAGGGCCTGCACCAGCGTTTCCCATTCTAACGCGGCCTCCTGCGCCTTCTCATTGCCCTGCCTCCAAGCCAACTGATATCGCAGCGCGCTCTCACCCGCCGCCCATTTCAAAAGCTCACTGTGCCATCTGCTGCCTGTAGGACCAGCTCGTGCCTTCCAGTTCCTGGTCACCTCTCGCTTAGCAAGTAGGAGCCCCAGGTCAATAAATTTACTGGTGATTTTATTCCGGGGGGTATGGGGGAACCAGTGCAATAGCCCTACCGCCACATCGAATGATAAGTGCCTCCCCGTCACCTCTTCCAGAGTCGCCGCCACCTCCTGCCAGTAGGACGTCAGTCCTGGACAGGCCCATAGCATGTGTAGGAGGTCCGCCTCCTGAGCTGGGCACCTAGGGCATTCCGCCGAAGCCGTGGCAAAATAACGCCTGATCTTTACCGGGGTCAGGTACGCCCTATGGAGAACATAATAGTGGACCAGTTGGAAACGGGCGCTACGTGTGCCCTTCCAGGCACGCCTCACCAGCTGGGACCAGGTCGTCTCCGGGATCTCCCTACCAATATCCTCTTCCCAGCGGGACTTCAGTGTGGCGAGAGGAACCAACCCCTCGGCAAGCAACCTGCCGTAGAGGCAAGTGACCGCCTTCATCGTGCCCGCCGACATCATTACGTACTGGCACACCTGAGACAATTGAGGTTCCTCTAGCCCGTTTTGCCAGTGCGCCTGGATCGCTCGCACAATGGCCGAGTGCAGCAGAAAGTCGCCCCGGGGGATCCCAAAGCGGTCAATGAGATCCTGAAAGGACAGGAGCGCTCCGTCCTCGTACAGGTCCCCGACGAGCTGTAAACCGGAATCCTCCCAGTCTGCCAGTCGTGACCAATCTCCACCGTGTGGGAGGGCCGTCAGCATCCCCAATGGTATTTCAGGCGCATATGGCGTCCGTAGGCGACCTCTGTTATGAGCCCGATTCCAACAGAGTCGGACAGTCCGCTCCTCCATCGACAGGTCCCGTAGGACTAAGCGCTGTCGCATCGCGATAAAGGAGAGGACGTGCCTGGCCATACCCGTCCCTCTACCGTCCTCCGGGCCTCTGAATTCCCTGGCTATCTCCTGGGTGTAGGTCTGGAGCTGCGCCGCTAGGTAATACTTCTCGAAGTCCGGCACAGCGAGCCCCCCCTCGTCTTTCGGCCTCATCAGGGTATTGAGGGCCACCCGCCGCCGGCCCGTTCCCCAAAGGAACCCGACCACCATAGAACGCAAGCGACGAAACGTAGCCGGTGGGACCCAGATCGGCAAAGTCCGAAAGTAATACAATAGTCGGGGGAGCGCCACCATTTTGAGCAGGGCGATGCGTCCCGCCACGGAGAGCGGCAGAGTGGCCCAAAAGTCCATGCTACCTCGGAGTGCTCGTATGCAACGGGCAATGTTTCCATCTAGGAGGTCGAGTTGGTCGTGGTACACAAATACCCCAAGGTATTTAAAGCAGTCGGGCTCCCATCTGATCTCCTTACTTAGCGCAGGAGTGGGGGTACCCCTACGCATCGGGAAGAGGCAGGTCTTAGACCAATTCACTTGGAGGCCTGAGACCGCTCCGAACTCCGTTAGCGCTAATTCCGCTCCCCGTAATGCGTCGACCGGATCCTCTAGGAAGAGCAACAGGTCGTCCGCATAGAGCGAGACGTAATGTGGGCCCGCCGCTGCCCATAAGCCCGTATAGTGGGCTCCCGAGCGAAGATGTATCGCTAGTGGCTCCACCGCTAGTGCAAAAAGAAGCGGGGATAAGGAGCACCCTTGCCGCGTGCCACGCTCCACCGGATATCGCGATGAAACCAAAGGGCCCGATCTAACCCTGGCCGAAGCGGAAGCGTAGAGGACTGCTGTCCATTTGACAAATCCCTCCCCGAGGCCGAATTTCCGTAATACCGTGCATAGGTAGTCCCATTCCAGGCTATCAAAAGCCTTCTCCAGGTCCACCGACAAGACTACCGGGGACGGGGCATCCACGAATGGTTCCCCAAGCAAGCGGAACAACCTTCGGATGTTCATAGTCGTATTTCGCCGTGGGATGAAACCGGCTTGGTCTTCATGCACTAGGGAACTCATATGTCCCAGCAGCCTCGAGGCCAAGATGCTGCTCAATATTTTGTAGTCCACCGTCAGCATTGAAAGGGGACGGTAGGACCCCGGGTCAGACGAGTCTCGGCCTGGTTTGAGGAGAGGAACCACCAACGCCTCACACATCGAGCCAGGGAGACGACCCAATCTCTTCGCCTCCCTGTAGACCACCAGTAATCGAGGGGCCAAGAGGTCAGCGTAAGCTGCATAGAACTCCACCGGAAGGCCATCTAGGCCCGGGGTCTTGTTCCTCGCCATCCGTTTGATGGCCCCGCGGATCTCCCCCAAGTCGATGTCAGAACCCAGGGTTTCCGCCACTTCCTGTCCTACTGTGCGGAGTTCCAGTGGGCGAAGATAGTCGTCAAGCCGGTCTGGGTCACATGCGGAACGACTGCGGTATAAACTTTCGTAGTAATGCCGGAAGCAACCAAGAATCTCCGGTTGGGTGCACACCTCGGTCCCATCCGCCCTACGCATATTTGTCGTCGTTTGGGACTGGCGCGTAGGGTTGGCCAACCATGCCAGTAACGCGCTCGACCTGTCGCCCTCCGCAATAGACCGGACCGTATAGGCCTTATAATCGAAACAGCGAAGCCGTTCGACCTCCACCGCTACCTTCTCCCTCGCCTCTACCGTTCGTGTTTGCAATTCCGGGTGTCCGGGGCGGCTCATTTCGAGCTCGCGGAGCGCTCGGTCCGCTGTGTCTAAGTCAGCCAGGATAACACGCCGCATGCCCACCTTCTTAGAGATACAGTAGCCCCTCACCACCACCTTGAAAGCGTCCCATTCGAACGCCCTAGTACTCGCGGAGCCGCCGTTGGACGCAAAATAATCCGTGATTTTCTCCCCTAGGTCCGCCTTGAAGACACTGTCCTCGAGGATCTCGGGACGCATCTTCCAGGTGGGTACTGCCGGCGTCCCAGGGAACCAACGAATGTCCAGTAGGAGGGGGTTATGGTCCGAGATGGTCCGCGATAAGTACTCCGATCGGACCGCTGCCGAAACTAATTCGGACGAACCAAGAAAGCTATCTAGTCTGACATGCAGCTCATGAAGGCTCGAAAAGTATGAATAATCTCTAGACGCGGGGTGATGCGCCCTCCAAACGTCCGTCAAACCCCAGCGGGCCTGCCAATCTTGACGGCCCCTAGCCGTCCGCCGGACCGGGGAATCGGGGAGCGGGGGATGCGAACGGTCTATGTCTACATCCACTACGGAGTTAAAGTCTCCCCCCAACAGGAGGGGCCCGGCGAAAAAGTGGGCCAGCGAGCCCGATAACCTGGAAAGGAAGGCAGTCTGGTCCACGTTAGGAGCATACACACAGCAAACGTTCAGGTCCCTCCCTCCTAGCGTGCCTGATATGGCCACGAAACGCCCCTCTGGGTCCAACACTGTCCTCGTGACCTGGAAGGGGACTCCTGCCCTAATCCATATTAGCGCCCCCCTGGCATAAGCAGAGTACGCCGTGGAAAAGACCTGCCCTCGCCACCTACGCTGAAGCGCCGCCCCTTCCGCCTTGGTCAGATGCGTTTCCTGCAGCAGCGCCATTTGCACTCCCCTACGCACTAAATAAGCATGGACCTTGTAACGCCTGGACATAGTGTGAAGCCCCCTCACGTTCCAAGTAATACATTTCAAATTAGCAACATCAGCCATTGTCCCAGAGTGTTCTTGCACAGTCTCCCCGTTCGGGTCCCCACAAAGAAAAAGCATCAATCCTCCCAGCGCTGACGGCGGCCATTTTCCCCAACCAGAACCAAACCACCCAAAAACCAACAAAGCCCCCCCCCAACCACCCCAGAACAGGACCCAAACTACACCATCTAGATCCCATCCAAACCTCCACGGAGATCAACCCCAAAATCCCCACTAGTCCTACGGTCGCCACCGTAGGAAGGCCTTATGGGCCAGGTGCGGGCTGAGCGGAGGCAGTGGGCCCTCGTCGCCCAGGCTACCAGGACTATTGTAAGCCCCCCCCTGTGTCAAAACCTTCCGGGGCAAGAGCAGCAGCCCCCCAACCCTCCCTCCTTCGTTGTCAGCAATAAAGAACGGCAACCGCCTCCCCCCTGCCGGGCCCCCACCCAAAACAAGGCAGCATATCCCGTTACCCTTGTCCGTCCAAAAGGTCCTCCACCGATTTCGGTGTGATCACCGGTGTATGGGTACTGTCTGCCACTGAGTCTTCCGAGTCCGATGGTGCCCCCTGAGCACCCGGGTTTTCTTCCTCCTCCTCGATGACTTCGCCTCTCGCTCCCGACAGTTCCGACAGGACTTCCAACACTCCCCTCCGCTCCGATGATGTCTCCGCAGTCGAGGGCCCTCCCGTGCGGCCGCGGCGGTTCCTGACCCTCTTAGATCGCCTCCTTTGTTCCGGCTCCTCCGCCTGATGGGTCGAGGCGCTATAACCATCTTTCCCTGTCCGGTACAGTTCGAGCCAGTCACAGACCTCCTCTGGGGTGTCGAAGAACTGGGTTTTGTCGTCGACAATGACTCGGAGCCTTGCGGGAAATAGGAGTGAATATTGGATGCCCTCACTCCTGAGTTCACGCTTAACCGCCAGGAAGGAGAACCGCTTGCGCTGCGTCTCGTAGGTGTAGTCAGGGAAGATATTCACCTGACTGTTTGCAACCTGGAACGGGCCATTGTGCCTGGCGGCATTTAGGATCAGGTCTCTGTCCCGGAAATGTAGCAACCGCGCCACCACTGGCCTTGGGGCTCGTCCCTGCTGTGGGGCCGTGCTGGGACTCTGTGGGCCCGTTCTAGAGTGTAAAAGGAGGACAGGCCCTCCGGGACCACCGTGTCTCGGAGCCAGGTCTCCAAGTATCGCACCATATCTCCATCCTCGATTTTTTCCGGCAGGCCCACCACCCGAATGTTATTCCTCCTGTTGCGGCCTTCCGCATCCTCCGCCCTCCGTTCGAGGGTCTCGATTCGGGACATGGCATCCTTTATCGTCGCAGCCAGGGTTCTCTGCGCCGGTTCTAAAGTCTTCACCGTGCCCTCCACCTCCTTGACCCGGTCTGAGAGTTTACCATGGTCTGCCCTAAGGAGGCCCAGGCCGGTCGCCACCTGGGCAATGTCCTGTTGGAGGGCCGACCGAGTCGCCTCTATCGCTTCCAGTACACGGTCGAATTGTTGCTGGAGTGGTGCGCCACCAGGTCGTTTAGGGTCTCCATGCTCTTCCTTGTCCTGGGCTTCAGAGTCTGAGGTGGTCTGGCTGGATCCCTTGGCTCCTTTAGGTTTCCCCATGCTGCCAGGGGCTCTCCGCGAGGGTCCCGGAGTGGGCGTCTCCGTGTACAAGTGTCCAGCACGACCTTCCCGGGATGTCGTTCTCAAGTCTGGTACGGGCGATCTCCTTCTCCAGAGCCTGTGGAGACTCCGCCGCTTCGGCTCACGCCACCGCCACGGCGTCCGAGGGCACCGATAAGGGGGCGGAGACAACCGTCGCCGAGTCGGGCAGGCCCGTTCACCCACTATAGCTCCGGGGCGAGGGCCACCAACTCCCTCGGTTGACCTGTGGCGCCAGAGTGTCGCGCCATCCATGTAGTTGGGCTGGCCAGGAAATCGTAGCTAGTTGCGGAGTCGCGGTGCAGACCACCGCCTGGAACAGAGGGCACCCGCGCCCGGTGCCCTCTAGTGCGTGGGCACCCGCCTGGTCGTCTAATCGAGTATAAACCCGTTGTAAAAGGTCCGAACCTGCCAATGTCCAATGTCTAAAACAACTGGGGATGGTGAAGCCGGGTGCCAAGCGACACCCGCGCGACCTCCTCAACCCCGTATTTTCGATCAAGGGGACAAAGGGGTCCGGGCGCCATGTTGGGTCGCACTCCGCAACTCCGCAAACTTCGGCACTTCCTCGAAGCCACCCCCGTCCAAACTCCACCAAGGCCCCCGGCAGGGTGTCGTCGCCTCGCTCAACCGAATGCGGGGTCCGGGGCGCTCCTCAGCCTCCGATGTTCAGGATAATTTCGGGCTTAGTCCCGGAGCCGAGCTCTCAGGCGACCATCGCCATCGGCGCCCAAGCCACGCCCCCTCTGTAAGGGATCCCTGATGGGACTTAGACACCCATGTATGGCATCTAGTTTGGCTGCCGTGAGGTCGAACCCCACCGCACTTGTTCAGCCATCTCCATTTGGTGGTCTAACACAGGGCGTTGGAACACTCTGTGTTTTTCGGTGACGTTCTGGGAACCAGACGTGGTGGTGGGTGCTTCCTGCTGTGTGGTCTGTGCAGGGGGTGGGCTCACCTCGATGGTGCTGGGCTGCCCTGCTACTGGAGGTGGGGTGCGGAGGTTGTCCATGAACCGTTGGAGTTCATCGTAGTCGTTGTCCTGGGAGCCATCTCCATCATCACTGATGTGATGTAGGGTCTGCTCTGCAAGAGGTGTTGATTGTTGCTCTGCAATGTAAAGGGGAGATGCACTTTCACAGTGTATTTTTTTAAATAAATGTTTTTATTGCATGTTAATGCAAAAAATCACAAATGAAAATACAAAAAGTTGAAGATACAGATCACATAGACCAAAGTCCATTTTGAAACCCAAAGTATCGATACATAGTGTAGTGGAGAATGGGGGAAGGGGAATCGCATGAATGATACCATTGCAGGGTGATTCAATTACACACAGGGCATTATTCAATAATGTAAGAAACAAGTAGGGTCTGGCGTACAACACAGTAAGGCTGCGCCTATCAAGAAATTAACAAAACAGTTTGCCAGTACTGTGAAACGAATGATACAAATTACATTTGAAGAGCTCTCAATCGCTCTCTCAAGCTGACCACTTTTTCAGTCACTACAAATTAGAAACACTAGAACTTTCAAGACAGTTGTTTATTAAATTAAACTTTCAATTTTTGACTATTTTTTCAGACTTTGTTTTTTTGTTTTTTGTTTTCTCAAATATCTTTTTCAAAGGATCATACAATATATACAACAATATACAAACAGTTGGGAGGAGAAACAAGTGAATGGGCCAGGGGAGGGTCAATGAAACATTTTGGACAACATTTAGACACTAGACGTACAATTAGACACTAGACAACAAAAACCTAGGTAGTACATAAGAATTGGGGTTGGTAGAGGTTGCTGGCGTTATTTACAGCTATATACAACAAAGCAACAGTGTTTTATAATCCTAAATGCAGGTTGTTTCAGGGGTTTTCCTCAAGATGAATGAAAAACATTAGATAACTTCTTGTCACTCAATGAAATGAGCCATATTTCAATAAAGCTTGACAAGAGATCAAATCATTTAACGCCTACAATTGGCCTTAATTTTCACAAAACAGCCACTATAGTGGCGCCAACATTCAACTACCACCTCTATAGGTCATAGGTCGACGCGTTTCGAATCCTATATAGATGTGTAGGATTCTCTTCAGGACCAAACAAACTCAATCTGTGAAAAACAAATAAATAAAAACTCTGTCAGTGGAAACTAAAGAAAGACTCTCAACTCACATTCTACATCCATCCACTCTCAATATATTACCTGTCACTCTTGTGACTGTGTTTAGGCGTGATGAAGTGCTGCAAGGAAGTGAAACAATATGTTTCAGATATTGGGCACATAAAATGAACGTTTTTTTAGAAACTCCGTAGCGGTCGTATTGGTACTTACAGAGTAATAAGATGAATCCTCCCCTTTAAAACGTATCCAAATGGTTAGCTTTTCGGTTCCAATGAGGGGGCGGACTCGCCTCGTAGAGTCAATCTATGATGGAGAAACAACGGAAGGGGTTATTCCGTTGTGGGATTTAAACGACCTACAAAGCGAGCCAGAGAGCACCGGCATTGCGTGCAACTCCGCTCGGGGAGACTAGCTAGGAGGAGGAGAAATACGCAGCCTCAGGTAAACAGAGCCCGCGATTTAGCTAGTCTCCCCGAGCGGAGTTGCACGCAATGCCGGTGCTCTCTGGCTCGCTTTGTAGGTCGTTTAAATCCCACAACGGAATAACCCCTTCCGTTGTTTCTCCATCATAGATTGACTCTACGAGGCGAGTCCGCCCCCTCATTGGAACCGAAAAGCTAACCATTTGGATACGTTTTAAAGGGGAGGATTCATCTTATTACTCTGTAAGTACCAATACGACCGCTACGGAGTTTCTAAAAAAACGTTCATTTTATGTGCCCAATATCTGAAACATATTGTTTCACTTCCTTGCAGCACTTCATCACGCCTAAACACAGTCACAAGAGTGACAGGTAATATATTGAGAGTGGATGGATGTAGAATGTGAGTTGAGAGTCTTTCTTTAGTTTCCACTGACAGAGTTTTTATTTATTTGTTTTTCACAGATTGAGTTTGTTTGGTCCTGAAGAGAATCCTACACATCTATATAGGATTCGAAACGCGTCGACCTATGACCTATAGAGGTGGTAGTTGAATGTTGGCGCCACTATAGTGGCTGTTTTGTGAAAATTAAGGCCAATTGTAGGCGTTAAATGATTTGATCTCTTGTCAAGCTTTATTGAAATATGGCTCATTTCATTGAGTGACAAGAAGTTATCTAATGTTTTTCATTCATCTTGAGGAAAACCCCTGAAACAACCTGCATTTAGGATTATAAAACACTGTTGCTTTGTTGTATATAGCTGTAAATAACGCCAGCAACCTCTACCAACCCCAATTCTTATGTACTACCTAGGTTTTTGTTGTCTAGTGTCTAATTGTACGTCTAGTGTCTAAATGTTGTCCAAAATGTTTCATTGACCCTCCCCTGGCCCATTCACTTGTTTCTCCTCCCAACTGTTTGTATATTGTTGTATATATTGTATGATCCTTTGAAAAAGATATTTGAGAAAACAAAAAACAAAAAAACAAAGTCTGAAAAAATAGTCAAAAATTGAAAGTTTAATTTAATAAACAACTGTCTTGAAAGTTCTAGTGTTTCTAATTTGTAGTGACTGAAAAAGTGGTCAGCTTGAGAGAGCGATTGAGAGCTCTTCAAATGTAATTTGTATCATTCGTTTCACAGTACTGGCAAACTGTTTTGTTAATTATTCAATAATGAGCATTGTAAACAAATGTGCATAAATCACATGACAGTGCCAAATGAACTGCAAGAATACACTAGGGCATTAAACATAAAATAATTACATCAATAATGCTGTAACAGTCTTGCATGTCTTCAAGATTTTGCTGGCCCAGGCGACATTGTGCAAACAGACCCCAAAAACATTTCAGGCGGCCACAAGCCAGTAGCATTTCATTATAAACATCTGATTGGGCGTTACAGTAGATCATATCCCTTTCCCATTCTGCAATAGTGGGTACAGGACCTCTCATCCACCGCAGCGCCAGTCTACGCTTAGCTAACAGGAGGCCCATTGCCACATGCTTTCGTACATTTTTCCGGAGATGCTTGGTGTAACCTAGGAGCTCCAGCAAGGGATCCGGAGAAGGGTGAGCCCAATTATGTCATTCAACATCTGAAAGATCTTATCCCTTTTTTTTTTTTAAACATTTTTATTGTTTGCAAGAAGTGACAAAATTCATTACAGTTCAATTCCATACTTAACATATAAATACAATTGATATGAACAACAAATAAAATTGAGGAATGGAAACAATATAAAATAAGCTGTAAACCAAACTTCATATTAGCTCTACTGTTAAAGTAATAAACTACTAAAACAGAAAGACCAGACTAGGCCTAATCACATTTCTTGGCCTTCAAAGAAGTGCTCCCATATCTTTTCTTTTCTCAGAAGAGCTTTTGGACCTCTAAGTTTAGCTAAAGAAAACTCCATAATTCTAATTTCGTAAACCAATGATAGCCAATCCGCAACCTTAGGGGGTTCTTTAGATATCCAGACCCTAGCTACTATTAATCTAGCACATGCTAGCAAAATCGTTAAAAGATCCTTATTGGGACAGTTCCTATCTTGGATATCTAATAAAACCATTTGTACTGTAAGATCCGGTGAATTTATTTGATTAAATTGAAGATAGTAAGATATGCGATTCCAGAAATTGGAAAGTGCAGGACAAGAGAATAACATATGTTCAATTCCAGCCGCAGCAGTATTACATTTAACACACCTAGATTTATATGACAAAGAGTTACCTTGTGCCCAGCTGGATATTCTTTGTGGCGTATAATACAGTTCCGTGATTGTCCTATATAGTTGCATTTTCAGATTAGAAGAATGAACTATATCATTTAGATGGGTTAGGGCACTTCCGATCTGTACTGAATTTATGTTTTGATTTAATCTACGGGACCATTTGGCTGCGATTTGAGTTGTATTTTCTCCCTTATCCTTGATGAGCCATTGATATCCCAATTTGATTAATGATTTAGTTTTTTCGGAGTAAATACCCTCAAGAATATCAGATTGTTTGACTTCCGTTATTTTCAATTTATTACAGAAAAAATCTCTCAGTTGTCTATATTTAAAGTGCATATCATCCGTAAGCCCGTTTGTAATTTTTAAATTCTCAAAATCCATCAAACCATTAGTACCATAAAGGTCTCCTAGTGTGTTTATATCCTGTCTTATCCACCGATTACCCAAACCGTCCGAAAATATACCCGGAAGGCCAGGATTGTTCCATAATCTAAATTCAGCGTTGTAAAATGAGCTATTACTAATGTGCAGAATTTTGTCCCAGATTCTTATAGCATGTTTAGCAGTCTTGAATTTTACTCTTTTAAAGTAGTTTGGATCATGGACCCGTAATAGAAATTGATTGGCATCAGCCCCCAGCATGTATTGATGAAAAAATAAAGAGGGAGTATTTTTTAATAAGCTCCTAATGCGTAAAAGAAAAGTAGCTAAAAAGTAAAAATTAAAATCCGGAAAGGTAAGTCCCCCTTTAGAGATTGGTAATGTCAAAAATGTTACCGCCCTTCGTGCCTTTTTATACCCCCAGATAAAGCTACTACAGATGCCATCCAACTTTCTAAAAAAAAGCTTATTTGGTTGTAACGGTATAGCTCTACACAAATAAAGCAGCTTGGGTAAGATTTTCATCTTAATCAGATTTAATCTCCCTAGCAAACTCAGGGGTATCTTATGCCATTTTTTAAAACTCGCAGCATTTTCTTTAAGGAATGACCCATAGTTTATTTCCACAATTTTCCCCACTTTAGCAGGAAGCTTGATACCTAAGTATACGGCTTCTTTGCAGGTTTTGTAAGTACGTGTAGCCGGAGTGTAATTGAGTATAATTTGGGTTTTGTTAACATTTAATTTATAGCCAGAGATTTTCCCATAATATGTGCTTCTTCTATAATTGCGGGCATAGCTTTACAGACATCCGATGTATATATTGCGATATCATCCGCGAAGGCGGTTAATTTGAGAGTTATATCCCCATGTTGAGCTGGTATTATACTGATTTGGTCGTTTAAAGCATTTAAAAAAGGTTCTAAAGATAAGGCAAATAATAATGGGGAGAGGGGGCATCCCTGTCTTGTACCTCTTGCAATCTTGAAATTATCAGAATCTATACCTCCATAACTGATCACGGCCCGTGGTTCATCATAAATTGACTTAACCCAATCTAGGTAAGAGCCATTTATACCCATTTTACTTAATACTGTCCACAGATATTCCCACCCCACTCGGTCAAATGCTTTTTCAGCATCTAACATTATCATACCGAGTGGGGTGTTGGTAGTTTCTGCTACATCCAAAGCTGTTATTGAGGTATTGACATGCAAAGTGGTATCTCTACCAACCACAAAGCCATGTTGTTGGGGATTGACAATGTCCGGCATATGGGGAGCTAACCGATTAGCTAGGATTTTAGCAAAAATTTTCACGTCAGAGTTAAGTAGAGATATGGGCCGATACGAGCCACACTCTTTTTCCGGTTTTCCCTTTTTTAGAAAAAATATAATTTTAGCAAGTTTCCATGAAGAAGGTGCTTGTTTAGAAACAATAATTGAGTTAATAACTTTTTGTAGTAATGGTGCCAACTCTTGATAGCAAAGTTTATAAAATTCACCTGGTATACAATCTTCACCGACCGCCTTACCTACTGGTAAATGGTCGATAGCAAGTTTAATCTCCTCAGTAGTAATATTAGAGTTTAATTGTTGGATTACTTCAAGGTTTAACGCTCGCGGTGGTCCTAGATATTGATCAAGATATTTTACAATCTCTGTTTTATTCGGTGACTCCTCTGGGGTGTATAAATGTTGGTAAAATTTGACAAATTGATTTAATATTTGATCCTCTTGCCCATATATCACTGAATCTGATCCAATTATTTCCTTTATTCTAGTTTTCGCTTTTCTATCCGCAGTTTTAAAGGCCAATATTTTTCCAATACGGTCGCCGCCTTCTTATTGATCTAATTTGTATTTATGTAATTTTACTGCATATCTTTCTCTTAACATTTTTCTAAGTCCGGCTTGTAGTTCCGCCAATTGTGCTCTAAGCAACTCAATATTATTTTTTGAGTGCAATGTTGCTTCAGCCAATTGTGCTTCCAGGTCCGATAATTTAGATGTCATATTTTTATTCTTATTGCGGTTTTCTGCATTGAGCCTATATACATACTGCTGGACAAACCCTCTAATACTACACTTACAAGTGTCCCATACCGTATTAATACTAGCTGAATTAACATTTAGTACAATAAATTCCTGTATATGTTTTTTAATTAGTGAAATGAATGTTAGATCAACTAATAAGTGTCTGGGAAAAGTGAACTTTCGTGGTTTTACATTTTGATTTTCAATATTAACTTCCAAAAGGAGAGGGTTATGATCCGATGTAACTTTGGGGCAGATTTCAATCACACAATTTTCTAAAATTTGTTCAGAAGCCCATACCATATCAATCCTAGAACATGATCTATGTGGGGCAGAGTAATAAGTAAAGCCTGCCACCCTAGGATGCTTAGACCGCCATAAATCTCTAATATTGTTTAATCTTGCAAGTTCTAAAATTGCAGCTCTTACTTTGTACATTCTTTTGAAGTTCATTGGCCCCGTAGAGTCTATTTTATAGTTCATAACACAATTGAAGTCTCCAGCAATGATAGTTTCCCCTTCCCATTCAAGTAGTTCTAAACTTAGATCTTCATACATTTTGGGCTTATCAATATTTGGACCATATACCACACAGAGTACCAGTTTAACCTTAGCACCTTGCATCTGTGCTATTGCCCATCTACCTCTATTATCTGAGGCAGTTTTAATTATCTCTAATGGGAGTGTTCTTTGTTTTAAAATAGCAACCCCCCTTATAGTCTCATTTAAAGAGGTACAAGTAACCAATTCGTAGCCTAGTTGGATTAACAACTTTCTGTCTTGATATTTTATATGAGTTTCTGACAGCAGCACTATATTAGGGTTATACATTTTAATCTCTTCTTGTACTAAATTTCTTTTACTTTTACTGTTTAGGCCATCTACATTCCAACATAAAATTCTTAACTTAAGCATTTATTTGATATTGATCTTATACATATTGTTCCCCTTTTCCTCCATGTGTTTTACCTTCGTTAAATTTTCATTCCTACTTCTCTTAGAAAAAAATAAAGCGTCAAATCTTGCAATCACATTTTTCACTTTTATCACCACCCCCCACCCTCGACACCAGTTGTCACCCTTGCCCTTGTGCTGAAAGATCTTATCCCAATAGGCGTCCACCTGGGGGTATTGCCAGGCCAGGTGAATCACAAAAGCCATATCTAAGGAGACAAACTATAATTAGAAATTAAAAATGTGACAATCTATGACGACCATTTATGGGAATCTTGAATGTGACTTCACAGCAATAAGACCATACTTCGTCCTAATTGGAAAGCCTATATCCGACTGCCAAGCCTGCCTAACCTTACTAAGAGTGGAAGTTTTAGTGGCTAGGGCCGAAGCATAACGTCTAGAGATCCGCTTACCAGGAGTTTGCAAGCTCAAAAGTATAGTCATGGGTGGGATATCTATTGGTTCTAGGAGCTCGTCCCCAAAAACAGCTCGCATAGCATGCCAGGTTCTAAAAAAAATGTATTTAGTCAGCGCCCATTGCGAACTGTCATCACCAGCCACCTCTTCCCATGTGCCTACCTGCCCGTGTTTAAACAGTTCTGCAATTGTATTTATTTGCAAATTGTGCAGGGAGTTTAGGGTCCCCCTCTCCAAGATGATTGCAAACCATTGGCACCACTCCTCCTGCAACCGAGGCGATTAAATTGTGCACCATTGTGCTTTTTAAGAAGTGCATTCCATGCACGAACAGTGGAGTTGACCGAGTCAAGCATCCCGCATCGTCTCGTCGGAGTCAGAGTTATAAAACGAGGCAATTTTATGGGGCAGCAGCAACCCTTTCTCTCTGGAGGTGAGGCAAATCATGTGGCCCATTCACCCGACTGTATGCGTGAGAGGCCTGCACGACTCTGTAATAAAGTCGAGGTTCGGAGCACCCAAACCCCCGCCGTATATGGCAGCATGTGAGCATCCAAGACGACTCTAGAAGACTTACCCACCCACGAAAGCTTAGTCAGCAGAGATCGAAGTTCACGAAACAGGTGCTGGGGCACCACTATAGGAATATTGACAAAAAGAAAGACCAGGCGAGGGAGTACCACCATCTTCATTAATGAAACCCTACTGGCCAAGGACAATGGGAGCCATATCCATCTGTCTAGATAATCCCCGAGCTTGCCAGTCACCCTACCAAATCTGCATCTGAGTGCACTTAGATGCCCAGATGACGCACCGGGTCGGACGTCCATTGTAGAGGGAAGTCAAGCGGGTCAATGGGAATATTTTGGACTTATCCCAGTTAATCTTAAGGCCAGACAGCCCCACAAAGCGCAGTACCTCAAGTATAACAGGAGCTTCCCCAAGGCCGCCGACGCTCCTAACGTGGAAGTAAAATATGGACCGGTCCATGTTCAGAGAGAAAACAGTATATGTTTCCCGCGGCAGACCCAAGAAATGGGGTAGGATCTGGGGTCAATGGAATGCATACCGTGGAGAGATTTGCACCCCCCCATTCACCGACCTTCCGGATCCACTTCTTCTCCCTTGACTGTGCGTTCCCTGTACTTAGGTTTCGTTGACTACATTGTATGATTTTGCTCCCGGGCCCCCCCCCTACCCTCCCCGATATTTCTCCTCTCTTATACTGTAACACGTCTTTCACCCGCCTCCCACTGCCATGAGGGACAGCCAGTTTTTACACAGTAATGCCTCGATCTTTTTTGTGTTTTGTTTGTGATTTTATTTATATAAAAGATAAAATGTGAAACCTTTCACTGATCCTAGTTATACCACCTGCTTCTACATGATCACGAACTATCGCTGCCGGACCCTCGGGTTGTCGGCTGAAGAGCTGTGTATTTTGATGTTGATGTTGTTGTGTTGACTGACCAGCCTCCGTGGTTGTGGGTCTGTAACTGTTCACTTTTTACATAATAAAGGTTTTAAAAAAAAAAAAGTATAACAGGAGCCAGATGGACCTCGGGATCACGAACATATAAGAGTGTATCATCAGCATAGGCTGAAGCGATTAGATTGTAGTGAGGAAAACAAAGCCCTCTATGGCTGTGATATTCACATAATGCCCGCAGCAAGGGTTCAGAAGCCACTGCATATAATAGCGGGGATAAAGGGTACCCCTGTCGGGTGCCTCTAGAGATGTGAAATGGGACTGAGACTGCATCATCCGTGCATACTTGAGCCATTTGCGAGTGATATAGCACCGAGATCAATTGCAGAAAGACCTCACCGACTCCCATTCGGCGCAGCACTGCATGCATGAACTTCCATTCAATCGAATCAAAGGCCTTTTCTGCATCTAAAAAGACCGCAGCCGCCATAACCTCTGGCCGAGCATGCTGCAGGGCTCCAAACACCGTACGGAGATTATACGAGAACGTACGTCCTGGTATAAAACCAGTTTGCTCAGGACCAATCAGTTGAGGAAGAAGCGGGGAAAGACAATTAGTTAGAAGTTTCACATAGATTTTGGTGTCTATGTTGAGTATTGAGAGCAGGCGATAAGAGGGGCACCTACGAGGGTCCTTGTATGCTTTCAACAGAATGATCATCAGCGCCTCGCGCATGGAGGGCGGCATTATCCTATTCGCAGTTATCTTGTGAAATAAAGTTATCAGATGCTGGATCAGAAGATCACTGAAACCCTTATAGCAGGTGACCGTGAGACCATCCATCCCGGGGCCGCTGCCCTGACGCATCGAGCTTAGAGCTAGCCGAACCTCTGAGATCTCAATGGGACGCATCAAGAATTTGGGTTGCCAATTCTGTAGCCAGGGAAGTTGAATATACTCTAGGTAGTGTGCTATGTCATCGTCACTGGGGGAAAGCTTGGAGCCATAAAGCTCCCGATAATAGGAGCGAAACTGTTTGTTAATTTTAGTTTGTTCCATCAGGACCGTGCCCTCATCGGCAATCAATTCAGTAATGCCCCCAGAGTCCATACAGTGGCGAACCAATGCCATCAGCACCGAACCCGGTTGGGCAGCCTCTCCGTAAAGTCTAACTGACGCATACTTACCCATATGCTTGACATCATTGTCAGCTTCCTCATGATAGTCAGCCGACGTGACTTTGAGTTGCTCGCGCAGATCAGGGTCAGTTCTGAGAGACAGTTGAGCCTCCAGATCAGTCAGACGGGTCTCCAGTTGAGCAAGGCGACCTTGAATTGACCAGAGAACACCCACATGCTTGCTAATGGCAACACCTCTTATGTAAACCTTAAATGCCTCCCAGACCGTGGCGAAGGAGTCAACCGATCCCACATTAATATCAAAGAACTCCGAGATCACATTGTGCAACTCGTTAAAGAATGAATCCACCAATGAATAAGGGGGAAATTGCCACAAAAATGGGGAAGGAGAACGCCAGGCACCGAAATAGTTAACGTAATAGGCGAATGATCAGAGAATGAACGGGCCAGGATCGAACAGTCCTGAACTTTCGGTAACAAAGTCTGTGTGATGAACCAATAATCTATGTGCGTATGTGTATCATGTTGCGCGGAATAGTGTGTGTAACCGCCACGTAAGCTAGAGCGGGATCATCATACATAAGCCAGTCGCAGCTGCAAAGCGATATCTGTTATTGCCTTTGCCGAGGCAGACAGGGGGTGAAGTGGGACCCTTCGAGCGGTCGAGAGACGTGTCCAATATACAATTAAAATCCCCGCCCCAGAACACCGGCAGGGATTGGCGATCCTTGAGTAATGAAAAAAGGGACTGATAAAACCTCGGATCGTCATAGTTTGGGCCATAAGAGTTGACGATCAAAAAGTCCCACTCAGGACTGTAACACCTAGACACAACATATCTACCCACCGGATCCGTTTCCATGTCAGCACCCCTCTAGAATGGGAAGTGAAGCAAGCAGCGTGACGGGCACCAGCTAACCTGTTACCTGTGAGGAGGGCGCACCCAGGGTGTAGGTGCGTCTCCTGAAGTAAGGCCACATCAATCTCCTTACGTTTCAGGTAGGCAATTATTTACCGCACCTTACTGTGGTCATTTAAGCCCAGAACATTTCATGTCATTAGGTTCAGTCGTTTAACCTGGCCTCTGCCGGTAGTGAATTCTGTCATGCAATCCGAAAGTGCAAGTAGTGTGGCCTCCCTTCGGTGCCCCTCGTCCCACGCTGCCCACCATATATAGAAAATGACATGTGATCTGTGGAAGAAAACAATTTAAACATGAATAAATTTCCCACCCTCACCCAAGCCCTGCACACTCCAACTTTGCAACGGCGAGTATCAGCCCTCACAAATACTCCAAAAGCAAACAACCATGATGCACAGACATCATGAATACTACGATGAACCCCTAGCAAAAGAGGAAACACAGCGGGTAACCAATGGGGCGGATGTTACTCAACAATACAAGCTAATCCAGCCCGCCGCCACAATACCGCATACTAGTCATAAAGCTTCACATAAAGTGGCACGTATCAGTGAGGAAACACTAAGCAGCAGCTGCAGATGTACCGTCTTGACACCAGAGAGCTACAAGGTCCCGTATGTATCCATTCAACCCCACAGCCCCCCAGACCAAAGAGAAGAGGTGGGGGGACAAAGGAGAAGAAGCATGCCCAGTAAAAATACACAACACCGCAGCCAACCCAACCAACCACCCAGCCCACCAACCATCATGACATCATGCATGTTCCCCTATATCAGTATAAAACTACAATGAGTACATCAAATCAGCAACCCATTTGTGATAATTGCACACCCCCTCAATCATTGTCATCAAGTCTTCAAGCCCCACCAGCTGCAGCAGGGGTGTCACTCTGCCCTTTCCCACGCTTGCCAGCTATTTCCCAATCTTTAAACGATTTCTGTAGGGACTGGGGGTCAGAGGAAATGCTAGGTTTGCCATCAAACGTCCTTGAGTCATGCCGGGAATAACATAGCATACTCTATCTGCTGCTCACGTAGTTTACGTTTTAGGGGAATAAACTGCTGTCTGGCCTCCTGCACTTTCAGGGTGAGGTCCGGGAACAGAGAGAGGGACGTTCCCTCATATTGTAAGGTGCCCAGTTCTTTTGCCTTGCGCAGCGCAGCATTCCTGTCCCGGTAGTTTAAGAGTTTTACGATTATGGGTCGAGGCGGGGCTCCAGGTTGAGGTTGAGGACCAAGCGAGCGATGCGCCCTCTCCACGACAAACAGATGAGAGAAAGTGTCAGCACCTAAAAGAGTTGTGAGCAATTTGTCTGTAAAGGACTTCATATTACCCGTGGGCGTAGACTCTGACAGGCCCGTAAAACTGAGGTTACTGCGCCGTGACAGGGCCTTAGCTCTGTCCTGCAAAGTAGTTAATGCGCATTCCACATGTTTCTGGGTTACTGCCGTAAATGGACTGGGCCTCTCCAACCTCTGTGATGCGGCGCTCAGCCATATCTAGATGCTCTGAGTGCTTATCAACTCTCTCTGACATTCTATCCATCCTGTAGGCAAGCATGTCTATTTTCGAATCAATGGCAGATAGACCCTTCTGCATGGTTGCAATAATCTGTTTGATGTCACCCACCGGGTCTTCAGAAGGGGTATCTGCCTCGGCCAGCGCATTGTTCGTCGCTTCTCCACAGCGCGGGGACTTGCGCTGCTCAAAGTTGAGCTTGGGTTGAGATTTGACCATCACAATGACGACAGCACAACAGATTCCACAGGAACAAGCTATCTGGGTCTAGCTGGGAGAGTTCAGTAAGATGTGAGGGGAACCAGTACGTACGGGCTGTGGCAGAAAAAGTGGGCAAACTCAGCAGGAGACAGATAGCCGCTACTCCATCCAGGCCGCGAGCAGCCACCTGCCGCCCAAACTCCCAAGGGGGGCCACCTAGCGGGTCCAACAGCTTCGGGAGGATGGGGACAGCAGCATTGTGCCAGGCAGCACCTGCAGCTAGTACACACCAGTTGCGGGCAGCGAGTCATACCACAAAGTCTCTGGTCAGCGAGGCCTCAAGCGGGCCTCATGTGGCGCAGCGCAGCCCACAGCCCCTCGCCGTACCGGGTTCGGGCCCGCCGCAGACACAACGCAATGCCTCCGGGAGTGGGGACCACGAAGTAGGGCTCTCTCGACCGAGATGTAGTGCCAGGGTCCAGAAGCCAAGCCGGACCACGAGGAACGGCACGCAGACCCCAGGGATGTAACCAAGTTTCACAGTGTGTTCCATGTATGTTTACGCATTAGCGAAGTTTACATACAGACTGCATGACAATGTAAATTGTGACTGTGAGGAGATGCCTATTTGATGCAGGACAGTGGAAATTTGTACTACATCACGGATATGAGGTTGTACTCATACAGTGTCATCTCACAGGTTTTTTCCTCTGCTTTTATGGTGCATTTTCCCGCATTACGCATGGGAATTGCAGGCCTGTTGCTGGTTTTTGCTGATTTTTGTATCGCGGTTTGGGACATCGCCGTTTTTTTCGCATTCGTGTTTTGCATTTTTTAGGCGTCGCGTTAATTTTAACGCGGTCATTTGTTGCGTTATCGTGAGACTATCGCATGGTATCGCCGTGTTGAGAATACAACGTTAACACTGCGTTATATTACCGCGATAGACTGCGATGTGAAAAGTTGTGTTAAGCTAATTTTGCGATAATTATCAGAGGTTCTTGGGAATATCCCCCTTAACCTTTAAGAATTCATATCTCCGGTTTCCTAGTTTGGAGTTTTGTTGTTTTGGTGTCATGTTGATCATAAAAATATTTCCTATTTTCATATATTAGTGTTGAATTTTTATTGTGTGTTGTGTCTTACTTATTTAATGTATAGTTGTTTATAAATGCTTTACACAACTGTCTCCTAGTTAAGCCTGCCTGCTTGCAGCCAGCTACTAACAGTTGAGCAAGAGAATAATTTAATGACACCTTGACTGGGCCTTATATTGTGACTATGGTTTTATTACTAGTAGGTAGGGAGCTACTTTCCCCTAGTAATAAACCACTTTCCAACAGTCATATGCTATTGGCATGGCACAGTCAAATTCCCAGTGTGGTGGGAGCATAAAGACTCTGAGTTTCTGAAATACGTTTAAGAGCTCGCTCTATTGCAGGGGTCTTCAAACTGTGAGGCGCGACCCCCAGGGGGGCCGTGGAGCAATGCAAAGGGGTCTCGCTCCCAGTCACACTTCTGCTCAGGCCCAAGTGCTTCAGCCCCCTCTTCCCCTGTGTCTCAGCCCGGGCTGCTGCAGTGTAACTCGAGCTGCTGGGGCCTCAGCTGGGCAGTGTCTGGAGTCTTATCTCCAGCACGCCCATCAGAGTTTTTCACAGGTCTTCAAAGACCATTTACATATTTATATGCCTTTGTAAACTGGTTACAGAGGCTTGGTGTTTTTTTCCTGATTCCAGTACCCCCTGGGTCCCACTCTGCCTATTCCTTACATTTGTATTTTACATTTACTGATGTAGTGTGAGAATGCATTTCATGAAAAGGAATATAAAGTAGGGTTGCCAAAAGTAAAATGCCTGTTTGTGTTGTTTATAGAGCCTGCAGGGACCTCCTCTTGACACTAAATATATTTATGAATAAAAAAGTATGTATTCATTCATTATGTGACTTTTGTGTGTTTGTTCGTTTTAATTATCAGTCATGGATAATTGAGGCAGTCCTAGAACACAATTAAAAGTGATTTCTATTTCTATTTGCTGTTTGAAGTATGCACATATAAGTGCTCAACCCCTTAAGCGCTGCTGTCGGCCAACGGTCGGCACGAGCGCCACCTCCCCAGTGCTGCGCACGACCGTTGGCCGACAGGCCAGCACTCGTTATTCGAACGTACAGCACTGGGTGCTGAACGTTCGAAGCAGCTAAGGTGTTAAAATACAGCTTTAGGTGACTGCCTATTTTTGTACCAACTGGGCCATCAAAATATTCTACTGGCAACCGTATCCATAATACTGGAAGTTTGTTGCAGGTTCGGCACATTATTTATTTCTTCCACCCTCCCATAACAGCAAGAGGTTAACTTAGATCTTAAACCCTACGCCGCCGTCAATAACATGCTGGGTTACTTCAAGTGTCTGGGTATGAACCTTGCATTCAGACAACTCACTCCTCCTTCACACCCTTCACTTTCATGCTCACCCTGTCCTCATAGCGATCACAATGCACTCACACTGATCACCATGCACTCACACCATTCACCTACTTACCCTGCACTCACAATGATTACTCTGCACTCACAATACACTTGCGCTGTTCACCCTATACCTCACCCTGCAGTCACACAAGCACACTACTCATCCTGCACTCATGTGACACTTCACTCACCTGTCCCCCTCACTGCTGAATATACAACTCACTCAAACAATCCCAGTAGTAATCATACATTCATTCATCCCATTCTGAACTTGCATCCGCACCCAAATTCGTACGGCCACCTCACTCACCCTGCAGTCACTCCTCTCACCCTACTCTCACACTGTTGCATCGCTCACCGTGCACTCACATGGGCACTCCTGCCAACCACACAGTGCAGAGGGTTAATGTGCCTGCTACAAAGAATATGTACCATGCAGATCACAGAAATGAGTGTGAGTAAACTATGAGTAGCGCTATAAAAAATGAAATGTTTGTCAGAAAGGTGTTATAGAAAGATGAGGTGCATTGTTGGCGAGTGGTTGTGAGGGAATTCATGGAGAAGGAGGAAACTGGGTGGGGCACCAAAAAAGACTGTTGCACCGGGTGCAACCAGTGTTAGGGCCAGCCCTGGCTGGGAGTGTTAGTACCCCTCCCCCAGAAGTTCTGGTCTAGTGGCTCCCCTGCTTCTGCAGATTATTATTATTTACATTTGTACTGCGCTACTGTTACCAAAAGAAGCCCTGGGGCTAATAACCATCTGCTGCCTGAAGGCAAATGAGAAACACACAGATGTAGATGGATAACAAGCCAAATGGGGTAACCTACAGAGCATAGAGAAAGGTTTTTATATCTTCCTAAAGGATAATCGATTCTTGGTGGAGTGAAACAAAGGAGGGCGCAAGTCCCATAACTGCGCGGCCTGCACCAAAACAGCGAGATAGACAACTCATGCCTTCCTGAATTGGGGAACAATAAGCAGAGTGGCACAGGCTGAGAGGAGCATACAGGTCCGACTTGTATGCTTGGTGAGGAGAGATGAGAGGATGAGAGAGGACATCAAGGGATTGAGAGAATTTGATTGAAGAGGTCAGGGATGAGGAGAAATGTAAATTGCAGAAGAGTAGTGTAGACACGCTAGAAGTGAGTGTGAGCCAAAGGTGAGGGCTTCTGTTAGTACAAAGGGGAGATGTGAAAGATGAATGGGAGGACCGGTGAGGTGTAAGATACAAATACGCTGCGTCACGTAACATCATTTACATTTTCTTCCCACACAATTTAGTCAAGCCTGTTGCGTAATTTGGTCTTCAACTGCCTCATAATTCCAGTAGCTCTGCCTACAGGTTTAGAAATTTTTGTCAGGAGGGGTCCTTACACCTCAAAATGTTGACAGGGGGTCTCGGCATCCAAAGGTTTGAAGACATCTGCTCTATTGGGTAGGTATAGTCAGGTAAAGCAATAACTAAATTTAGATTGACATCTCTAAAACACTTAGAACCAATTACTACCATTTATACAACAATTGTATAACAAAATTGAGATGATAAGGATATGTTTAGAGTATCCCATTTTATGGAAAGATTATGTCACAGCATAGTCAGGAGTGGTTATATGGTCAAAATAAATTATTTCTGTGTAAAACTTAACTAAAACAGTTAACGCATCTGAAATGTTCTTTATAGGTCCAGAGGAAAATGGTGCTTTATCGATTGTCTGCACAGGTTCTGAAGTTTTCTTAGTGCATACGGTGCTATTGTGTCCAAGTTTTATACATACCAGAGGTCACAGAATCCAGGAGAGCAGGCACCGAAAGAATCAGTCTATTATTTAGGTATGATTGAACAAGAATTAGAAACAAAAACAATAGACAATTATGTTTTTGGTATATGGTTGCTAGTTATGTCAGTTTCCTACCTGTGTAGCCATCCAGGGCTCCATCTCCCGTTTCATTTGTGGTTTGGAAAGACCAAGAGTAAAGGGTACTAAGCTCTACTCCACATTGGAGAAGGGTGGCTTGGGTCTTCCTCACTTGGAGGATTATTGGCTGGCACAGCAATTGGCCCATACTGGGAATTGGTTGTCCACATCTATAGTCACACCAGTATGGGTGAAGTTAGAGTGCCATATATTGCAGTAATATGGAGATCTGACTTTTTATTACACCTCAAGACCTCCAATTTCTCTCCTCATAAATCCGATCACACATACTTCCCAACATGCATAGCATTGGGTGCACAGGCTGGTTCAGGTCCCTAGTCACATTCACGCTAAATCCCCATTGTGGCGCAAGACAGCCATAACTGTTTGTGGGGAGGATGTTCATTGGCCCATCTGGCTTAATTATGGTATTTACCACAAAGAGGACCTTATCTCTAATGGTTTTATCAAATCGTTCTCTGACTTGAGACAGGAATTAACTATCCCACCCTCCCAATTATGGAGATGCAATCAATTGTCTCATGCCCTATCGCACATCCTGGGCTACACGCCTACTGACCCCCCCAGATCGGCCATTACTCAATATATATCAATCCTGGAAAAAATAATTGGGGGGGACTAGCTCAGGATTGCATATTGCACTATTAGATCGCTACTTTTCTGCTCCTATATCACAGCACCGATAGCCTGGTGGGAATCTCATCTCAATATTCAATCCTAGATGATGACTAGGATTCTCTACTGGCAATGTTTAATAAAGGATTATGGGAAGTGCGCCTTAAGTATAGTTTTTTTAAAGATCCTTCACCACTTGCACTAGCCTCCAGCTAGGTTACATAATGCTGACTCATGTTGTTGGAGTTGTGGCCTATCAGATTGCGAGATAGTCCATATTTTATAGGAATGTGATCAACTGAAGGCCTCTGGGTAGATAGACTTTGTCTGCCCGGATAGCGCTCTTGCATGATACTTCAGACTCCCTTTCAGTGACGAAAACATGTTAATACAGTGCTTGAACTGCAGATAAAGGGTGGCTAAATTGGTGATTCAGCATATATGGAAATCAACTCCAATTCCCACTTTTCAGATCTGGTTGGATAATATGTATGATATGGCTAGTTTTAAAATGCCTCATTTATAACTTAAATGTTTACAGATATTTCAAGAGGTTTGGGGCTCTTTTCTTAAAGATTGATGTGACAAACTTCTCCAGACATCCCAGATGCCTATGGTGAATCATGTTGTACTTCATGTGTCACGTAGATGCCTATGTTCAGTTCCCATTTCTCTTCCTCTTGAGGTTCCCCCTGTTTTCAACTCATTATGTTATTGACCTGCATTATAGACCGTTTGCAATTGGAAGTCTTCAAATTTTACTTCCTTCAATGTGGGTCCTCGTGCCCTTTCCCCTCTGCTGCTGTAGCTCGCCTCCTGCTGCCTGTTGCCTTTTTCCCATTTGTTTTTTAGGTCTCGCGACCTATCGATGCGCGCAAGCGCATCGAGCGTAGCGAGAATTCATGTGGCGAAAACATCTTCAAACCAAAGGGCTTTCAGCCCCGCGGTTTTCATGCAGTGCCCGTGTACATGCACGCGCATCGCATCCAAGCCCAGCCCAGTCCTCCCCTAGCAGCACTCCTCCCACGCCAGCAACCCCCCCCTCCCACACCAGCACCTCCCCTCTCTCGCATTCGCGCCATCCGGCTTCTCCTCCCCTAGCAGCACTCCTCCCACACCAGCATCTCCCCCCTCCCACACCAGCACCTCCCCTCTCTCGCATTCACGCCCACCCACCAGGCTCTCCCGCCCCCATCAGGCTTCCCTCCCAATCCGCGCATTCACGCTCCCCCTCCAGGCTCTCCCGCCCCCATCCGGCTTCTCGCATCGCACTCTCTCCTCCCCCCTCCCTTCTCGTATTTTCTTGTTGTTTTACCCTGCCATGCGGTCTTTTGGAATCTCTGCCCTGTTTCCAGGGTTAGGGTGTTTGCTTTACTCCTTTCCATTTTATAATGTTGATTTCTCTTTAGGTCTTGCGCTCTCTGTAGGGAAAGGACTCCTGGCACTAAACTCACCTCGCACCAAACACCGCTCCCAAAGCCGTTGTGTGATCTACATTCATTCCGCCCCTCACTTCGAATTCCGAGGAACGAGGCCTGCTTGCATGTGAGACCCTGGCTGACATGCTTCAGGTTCTACACAGTAACCAGTCTGTATGCTGGGTGGGGGCAGGAGGGGTGGTTGGTCGGAAGCGTTCGCAGTATCGACAGGACTGCTGCAGCCTGCCGCATTCCCCAGACAGTCTATTGAACGTCACGGCAGGCCAGACGGCTTCTGCCTTGCATTTCTCGGAAGCATCGCGTCGTTGTGTTTATTCCTTCGCTGCCAGCTCGCCGTCTTGGCTGTACAGCCCGCGCCGGCTGAGGATTCCTTCTCGAGCCTCTTGCGACAGTGCCCGGGCCTGTGCTTGTTTGTCGAAGAGCTCAGAGCTGCCTCGTGCACTGCACGGGGCACTTGGAGAGGGTCAGGAAACTTGCTTGACATATTTCTGTGCAAATAAAACGGATTACGTCTGTCCTTGGAAGTATTACAGGAATGTGGCATGGAAATGTGCTGTTCTGTACAAATCGCCTACTTCTTGCAGTAACTCATCAAAGGACGTCTCCGTGACACACAGACATCTCCTCCGAATGTTCATCGCGTTGCAAAATAAGGGGAAGTTTCAGCCCCTAGTCATCTCTACACGCCTCTCGCCCCTTGACCTGACACCTGGTCCCTCTAGTTTGCTCACTTCCCGGTCTGCTTTTGACTCCCGTTTACAGGGTCTCCAGCTTTACATGTGATACAACTCTCTGCCTGTCCTTTTCTGCTGCTCTGCGTGGCGCCGTCCTGTGTGTTTACCGCCCCCCTCCTGTAAATTACCCTAAGCAGTGCTTTAAATGGGCCGGTGCTGCCCGGAACGGAGTATTTTAAGAGGGAGAGTACCGGCACTTCTCAAGAGATATAATACATTTAATTAGACAATACCGGCGGCACTTCTCAGAAACGAGTCCCTGCACTTCTATTTTTACATTTCAAGCACGGCTCCCAAGCTGCCATTGTGACGTTCGACGTTCGACGGGTAAAACAAGCCGCCTATTTTTTGTTGTCTGGCCTCCCACACCAGCACCTCCCCTCTCTCTCCAAACCTTGATCCAGCACCTCCCCTCTCTCACACCAGCACCTCCCCTCTCTCTCCACGCAATCACAGCCTTTCCCTAGCAGCACTCCTCCCACACCAGCACCTCCCCCCTCCCACACCAGCACCTCCCCTCTCTCTCCAAACCTTGATCCAATCTAGTAAATTCCCATGCTGTCCTCCTCCTGTCCGCTTCCCTGGGTTAATTAAAGTGCCCTCGTTAACTTCCTCTCCTCTTGACTCCTCGGTGCAGTTGGCTGCGCTTCAACTCCTCCCCTCAAAACTGCTGTTTTGACCACAGCGCCCACCTCAGCCCGCAGTAAACGGATCCCCGAAACAGAACGCACCTCGATCCAATCTAGTAAGTTCCCGTGCTGTCCTCCTCCTATCCGCTTCCCTGGGTTAATTGAAGTGCCCTTGTTTACTTCCTCTCCCCTTGTCTCCTCGTTGCAGTTGGACGCGCTTCGACGCCTCCCTTCAAAACTGCTGTTTTGACCACAGCATCTGCCCACTTGGACACACTTTATCCTAGGGGCTCCCTTCCGGTGTATATTGAGTAAGTTTCAACATTGCCCAGCCACTCCTACAGTGCTTTCCACTGTCAGCACTACCCAAATCCTCACTCTGTTCCTTTTCCACACAGTTGGATCTCTACAGCCTTCCGCTTAAGACCACCTCGGCCGCGATTCGTTTGCTGCCAGTAACTTTTTCCGCCTCTCAGCGCCTCCAGACAGCTTTTGGTTTGAGGTCACCACAGGAGCCCACGGAGCTTCAAAGTGAGCGCTCTCACCTTCCGGATTGGTGTTGAGCCCTCCCCCACCCTCCGAGCACGAATGCAACGTTTCCCTCAACCCACCCTTCCCCGTGCATAGAGTGCGCAGCCATCCATGTCCTTACCAGAAGAGGGGAAACTTTTAAGCCCTTTCTGTGGCATCATTGACCAGCTTGCAACACGCACTCATTAAGCTGGACAGGACGCTTTGAAATCAAACTTTTTTAGATGAATATTTATTTCATTGATAAAGTACCCTGAGCAAAGTTGTATTTTCTATCTATCACTCTATTACTGCATTTGCAGCTTTTATCTCTCCTCCTCTGCGAGCTTTCCAATCGTTCCTGCCCCCCCTCCCCCATTTAATTTGTTTCCTGTCTCTTCATTGCTTGCCCGTCCCCCAAACCCTGTGCCTTGCTACGGTTTTCAGACTGCCGATTCTGCTGTGAAACCACTGTTTTGCCCTGCCTGTGTTTATGCTGCATGAGTTGTTTCTAACCCTGCAACAACCTTAATTGCTGGGGGTTATATACAAGGGTATGGTCGGTGCTTAGGGGCTACATGTCTGTGGCCAGCTCACCATGATTAAAAAAATAAATATTCATTAAAAGGGAAATCACCCACGCAAGCCCACTATCACCCACGCAACGCCACTCACCCAAGCAACCCCACTCATCCACGCAACCCCACTCATCCACGCAACCCCACTCATCCACGCAACCCCACTCATCCACGCAACCCCACTCATCCACGCAACCCCACTCACACACGCAACGCCACTCACCCACGCAACTCCACTCACCCACGCAACGCCACTCACCCACGCAACGCCACTCACCCACGCAACGCCACTCACCCACGCAACGCCACTCACACATGCAACGCCACTCACACACGCAACGCCACTCACACACGCAACGCCACTCACACACGCAACGCCACTCACACACGCAACGCCACTCACACATGCAACACCACTCACGTTGCCAATAGGTCTCGCAGTAGGAAAGTTGGAACCATTACAATTGCAAATAACAATGCCTTTTATTTTTTTTTCATTTTAAAAACATAAAGGGCTTTGTCATTTACAAAACCAATAGCTCCAACTTTCCTACTGCGAGACCTATTGGCAACGCCAGTGCTTGTTTTTCTGTGATACCGCTTCTGTATCGGATGTTTGCTTAACCGCTTTAACTGATACATTGTATTCTTAGCTGTTAACTGTTTTCAGCCTCTCAGTGTATGTCCTCTGTCTCCCACCATTTGTTCTGTCTCCTCTGTTTTCTCACCACAGACCACTTTTCCCGCCATTTTGCCTGTTTCGTCCAGCCCACCTTCTGCCTCCCAGAGCCCCTCTGTCCTCCCAAGGCCGACTTAATGGAGGCTACAGGGCTACCCCATTGAGTAGGTCCTCATTCCAGCTCCCCTCTGCTGCTGTCACTCGCTCGCCTTCTTCTGCCTGTTGCCCCACTGTTTTTTCTGCGATACAGCTTCAGTATTGGATGTTTCCTAGCCACTTTCACTGATACATTGTATCCTTAGATGTTAACTGTTTTCTGCTTCTCAGTGTATTTCCTCTGTCTCCCCCGTTTGTTCAGTCTCCTCTGTTTTCTTGCCACCATGCGCTTTTCCCACTGTCTCCTATTCCCTCCTGCATGCTTCCCGGCTCCCAGAGCCCCTCTCTTCCACCAGGACCTACTTAATGGAGACTGCACAACAGACATACCATCATCATGCTGAAAACGTGCCAAAGTTAAGCCCATCTGCGTCCATTCGCGCCCAGCACCAGGAACCCTGTCTCTTCCTCCATGTGATGCAGACCTCCAAGCCCTGCATCCCGGGGGCATCGACAAATGCTGCAGCACATCTCCACACACCACCAGAGTACTGATCTCCTGCCAGCACTGCCGCTTCACCTGCAACACCAAAGCTAGCAACAATACATAGCAAATACGACTGCATCCACCACGCAGACTGAGACCGCCATGATACAACTCCGGTACATTATACTCAGTGCACGTGCCCGGCAAACACCCCACGGAGATCTGTGACATGATCACATCTCTGCCCCAGACGTCATATTCATCACAGAAACCTAGCTGACCCCACCTCTGCATGGGCATTGCCATCACCATCCCAAAAGGCTACAATTGCCTTCATCTGCAAGGACACCATATGCTACCTGACCTACTCAGATGAATAAACCCCGGTAATGGATCATCTCATCCTCCAACTTCACACAGGACCACACTCCAGCTTCTGCAATGACATTCCTGACTCATCACCCCAATCGCCCCAATCGCCATCAATTCCAAACACTACATCTTCCTAAGGGATCTTTTTTTTTTTGTTTAAGAGCTTTTTATTAGGATTTTATAAAGACATTACACAAGCCATATAAAAACATATGTTGAATTGAATAAAATAATACATGAGGCAAAACGTAATCAATCTGTATAATAAGAAATTGGAAAAGAGAGGATAGAAAGATAGAGAAGAGAAAGAAGAAAGAGAGGAGAAGAAAGAAAGAAGAGAAAAGGAAGGGAAAAAGAAGGAGAGAGAAATTCAAAACAAGTATGATGGTGATATTTGCAAGAATCATCGGAAGGGAGAAGTAGAAGAAAGGTAAGTTGTAAAGGGGAGCCAAAGAAGATCAGATTTAATTTTTAAAGGAACAGAAGTAGAGGAAGCAACAGCAATCCTGTGCTCATCACAAATAAAATTCCACCAGGTCATTAAAGAGAGTTTTGAGTTATCGTTCCAGGAGGATAAAATAACTTTAAAAGCTAAAGCAATAGAAAGATCAAGCAATTTCGCATTAGAAGGTACAATATCTAAGTCAGGTGATAAAGAACCTAAAAATACAGTCAGAAATGATAGCAAGGTTAACCACGACCAATTGGATGAGGTTGATTGACTGTCATCTGACCCATTTCTTGATTCACTTTCTGATAAGACAAGCAATCCTGCAGAAAGCAAGACCAACTTAATAAAAACATCTAATCCCCATGTGGTTTGTTTACCAAATACCATCTCTACGATGAGATCAAGCTACATAGTTAGCTCCCGATCAAATCAAGCTCATGCTCCTTCAGTGGACGAAGTAGGTAGTCCATCTATAACCGTAGCTTCACAACTTTACACATCACTTGAAAACACAAGGTCTAAACATGAGACAGGGACCAACCCAGAACTGTGCCTCCTCTCCAATATAACACCTGCACCCAATTCAGAGCATATTATTTCCAACCCAATCAAAATACTGTCCTGGAATATTGCAGGATTGGCCTCTAAAATCAACGACCCGTCATGGGTGGACTTTGTTAAGAAGTACACCATCCTGTGTTTCCAGGAAACCTGGCTGGTAAATGGCAACACCTTCATTGAGGGATTTCAACGTTTTTTTGTCCACGCATCCCCTTCACCCAGTGGCAGGGCAAAGGGGGGCTTGGCAATATTCATCAGTCTGTCCCTTAAAATGCAGATTACTCGTGTTCAGTTGGATAGCAGGAGTATCCAGATCCTGACACTCAGAAGGGGAAAGAAAGGCATTACTCTGATTAATTTCTATAACTCTGTCGCCAATCAAAGTGACTGTAACATCGACAATCTTGTAAATCACCTAGCTGAAAATTGGACAAAATTGCCACAGGACAAAATACTTCTCGGCGATTTTAATACGCATATTTGCGGTAACCCTCTGTTGACAACTCTGGGATCGTTGGGCTGTGGACTTAAAACAGGCCCCCACTTCACACACTGCCATCGCGGATCAAAATTGAACACCTTAATGGATTCCACGAATATGATCATGGCACTATCATTGAAAGAGGATTCCTTCACCTTCGAAAATCCAACCTATAAAGGATCTGAGTCAGGGTCTATCATAGACCACATCCTTCTTTCTGCTGGTGTGGTCCAACAGGTTCTAAAGTTTGATATCCTTGTTAGCATCTACAGTGATCACAACCCCCTACATCTTGAGCTACAATGCGATTCTTTTGTACTCCAAAATAATATCAAGGACCCAGGGGTACTTAGCCGGTTAATAACAACCGCCGCTTGAAATGGAATCTGATAAATAGTGAC
The DNA here is from genome assembly GCF_964263255.1 of Lissotriton vulgaris. Taxonomy (NCBI): domain Eukaryota; kingdom Metazoa; phylum Chordata; class Amphibia; order Caudata; family Salamandridae; genus Lissotriton; species Lissotriton vulgaris. The sequence goes on along the minus strand of NC_141685.1, from coordinate 468,216,862 downwards.
AAACTGTATGAGACCGTTGCTAAAGACTGTGAATCTGAACTTAAGCTTTGTGCCACAGTCTCTGCTCCACCGGAATCCGTTCTATCCGCCTTTGCAGTGGTGTCCAAAAGGATAGAACAATTTTTGACCGTAACCGCCAAGGGAACAACTGCTCAATACCCACGATGGTTTGATCATGCCTGTTCTTCTGCAAACCGTAAATTAAAAGCTGCTCTTAAAAGCAAGCCGAGAGACTCAGCACTAGTTAAGGCCCTTCGAGCAGATTACAAAAATGCACTTGCTTTACGCAAAAAATCTATAAAAACTAAAACATGGGAATCCTTGCTCGACCCCTCAACTTTGGGCAATAGCTCAAAGTTCTGGAAAATAATCAATAAACCTCTCTTTGACGACCCGATCGCTGAAAGTCTCGGCACAGTCATACCAGAGAATGATTGGATCACCCATTTTGGATCTATCTTTAAGAGCGAAGCTCCACAGTCAATAAAACCACCTCATCTCCCTGAAAGCCGCTCCCTACATTTCTCTACTAAAGAAATTGAACTAGGGATTCTTGGTCTTTCTAGCAACAAAGCCCCGGGCCCTGACGGTCTTCCACCAGACTTATTTAAATCTAACATCATCTTATGGGCTCCAATTCTCACATCTGTCATTAATGCCAGGGCTGAAGTAGGAGCCCCTAAATCCTGGGGAGCATCCACTATCGTCCCGGTATACAAAAAGGGCGACAGAACAAAAGCAGCCTGCTATAGACCAATCTCCCTGATAAACTCTGTTGCTAAGATAGTGGGAGGGGTACTCCTAAACCGGCTGAATGCTTGGGCTAAACAAAATAACATAATGACCCCTGCACAGTATGGATTCAGACCAGGACATGCAACAACTACACAGTGTCTGAACCTATACCTAATAAGTGGTAAATACACACAAGCAAGAGATGGAACTTTGTATATGGCCTTTATGGACCTTTCTTCGGCCTTTGACTGTGTTGATAGGAGCAAATTATGGGAAATCTTGCAAAACATGGGCGTCGAAAATAATCTAATCAATTTTCTGGCCGACATACATAATGACACACGTGCTAATGTACGTTACACAAAAGACTTGAAAGTAACGAGAGACTTTAATATCAATCGGGGAGTCAGACAGGGCTGTATTTTAGCACCTTTCCTTTTTAATTTATACATTAATGGACTCGAAGATCACCTGGTAAAAACCGACACGGACTACCCTCGTATTGGGAAAACAGGGGTGCCGGTCCTGCTTTATGCGGACGACGCCGTTTTGTTATCCAGAACCGCACTTGGACTTCAAAAGTTATTGGATTCTTTCTTTCAATTCATGTCCTCACGTGGCCTGGATATTAATAACTCCAAATCCTTTGTTATGACGGTTGGAATAACCCCCAAAAAACGATACCCCTTTTCAGTCAATGGGGAAAGCATACCGCTAACAAAAACATTTTCCTACCTAGGAGTACTATTTGACCACAAACTCTCATGGGGCCCTGCTATAATTAAAAAGAAAGGCAAGGTACTAAGGACCAACTCTGGAATATTGGATTTTGCACGCAAATTAGGTAATACCCCAGTGTCCGCCATAATGAAACTATATCAGGCAAAAAGCGTTGCGGTGGCATGTTACGGTAGTGAGCTGTGGGGTTTCTTACCAGCAGAAGCCCTGATAACACTAGAAAATAACTTTCTGAAACAGGTCCTGAGCTTACCAAAAAGCACCGCTAATTTCTCTGTACATGAGGAACTGGGCACACCGTACCTAGGAGACAAAATTGCCGCAAACCCCCTGCTTTGCTGGTTAAACTGTTGGCGCAATGTATCTATACCACTGACTCATAGCATCCTCGCTGAAGCCCTCACTTAGGAAGGACATCTCAAGATACCCTGGATGAAATATATTAGAAATTGTTGTAAAGACCTGGGAAGATTGGACTTATACCTAACACCCCAGCACACCACAAAGAATGATGTTGATTTTGTAAAAAATACTTTTATGCTAAATGACAACTTGTCAGGGAAGACACCGAGTTAAAGAAGTCCAGCGTCAGGAGCCACACATTAACAAAGACCTGTGTGTTCTGCGAACCATACTTATCATGGAACATATCTAGATACGAGCGCTTTCTGTTGAGCAGATTCCGTTTTGGTCTCTACCATTTGCTTTTAGCTGTGCCGAGTGGAGCCCATAGAGGCCAAGTGTTGCCAGCTTGCGGCTGCGACAACTTGTCTCCGCAAGACCTGGCTCACTTTTTATTCCTGTGTCCTTATTATTCGAGTCCAAGAAAAATGTTTTTAAAACCTTTGCTTAAAAAGTTGAATTTTGTACAGATTAAGCCTGCACTTTTATACCTTCAGATGTTGCACGACGACAGCACTTTTTTTACCTGTAAGTTTTTAAAAACAGCCCTGAAGTTTAGACTAAGTATGGAAGGATGATTCCAAGATGATCTGTGCTAAATATGAAATCATGACTTGAATAGGCATATTCATACTGGACTACTGCATTCTTTTAATTCTCTCGTGAATTTCCTATTTTTAGAAATGTTTATAAAAATTTTCTTGAATGAATTGTATAACAATGTACTTATGTGCTTTTATGACTGCTTTTCTGTCAGTCGAATAAAGAAATTTTTGATTTGATTTGATTTTTGATAGCAAGGTATGAAACGTAAACATTTTCATGCAAATATTCCAAACAGAGTTCCAAAAGGATAAAACAGATGAGCATTCATACAATTGATGTTTAAGTGTTCCCGTTGCCTTAGAACATGACCAACAAAGTGGTGAAGAGGTGGCCGAGAACTTACAAATACTAACTGGAGTAATAATAACTCTGTGATTAATAAAAAAACTTTTTTTTTTTTTTAATTCTTTTTATTGACAGATTTTAAATATTTTCCACCCTCTGGGACCCAGAGGGGGCGTGGAACAAGTAAACAATAATACATAACCATGGAATATTCATACAATACAACTCAGTATACCATAAACAGAAAACTTATTCTTCATAACAACATAATACATCAGTCCCTATTGAGATGGACTCAATATCCTGAAAATTACTTATTGATATCAGTTATATACATTTTATATACATTAGACATTATTATCAATTATATACAGATTATATACCTTTCCTATGCACGTCATCCTTCTCCCTTCCATTTCGTTATTACCTCCCATATTTTCAAACCTAGTTTCCTCGAGTTTTTCCCCCTTCTTGAGTAGATTGCTCTTTCTAAATAATATATACTCAACAACCTAGATAACCATTGCTGAAATGATGGAGCCGTTTGTTCTAACCATGCAGATGCAATACATAGTCTATATACTGCCATAGCAATAAAGATACAGTATTTCCCTGCTTCGTCTACATTACTTCCATCTACCCCTAATAAAATAATCACAGGTGTTAAATTAGCAACTAGTTTTAGTGCCCTTTGTAAGAACATTTCTATCTCCTTAAGTAATATGGCTAAGCTTGGACATGATGCAAACATGTGAATAGCATCTGCATTTACACTCATACACCTAGGGCAGTGTATACCAGTTGTCGCCCCCCATTGTGCTAATTTAGCAGGGGTGTAATAAAGCCAGTACATGGTCTTATAATGCTGTGCCTGCAGTGATGCGGAACAAAGAATATTTATCCCTAAGTCTAATGAAACATTAAAACATTCTTGTTCTATACCCAGCTTCGTTGACCAAGTTTCCCCCCATTTAGCCATGTCGTCTGATCTATGTTCATTTAACTCTGCGTAGAACCTTTTAATAGTGCAATCTACTCCAGTCTCTATTATTTCTAGTATATTATTTTTTTCAAATCCTCTTGTCCCCCCTCTTTTATTTTGTAGGAAACTTCTTACTTGTAAGTATTTGAAGAAATGACTTCTTGGCAAACTAAATTTTTTCTGTATTGTTACAAATTGTTTCACCCCTTGTGTCCCCATAATGTCCCCCAGTTTTAGTACCCCTTTCCGATACCACTCTGTGTATATTGAATCAGAGAATATATCTCCCGGAAATGCCATATTCTCATATATCCTCGTATATCTATTGAATTTTCCCAAACCAAACTTTTTCATAAAGGCCTTCCATATATTATAAGCTCCCAACATAGTCTTAAAGCGTGTTCTTTTAAAATATGCCGTATCAAAGTTTTTCAAAAAAATGTTTTTGGTTTCTTCACCCATTAGAATGCCATATATTGCCAATGACCCCAGATGATCCTCTCCTTCTGCTTCAGCTCCACCTATTAATCCCATCATATACTGCAGAGCAGTAGCCCAGTAATAAAGCTTGACGTCTGGTAATGCCCATCCTCCTCTTTCACGTGGGAGTGCCAGGAATCTCGCCGCCCTTCTAGTTTTACCTTTGGACCATATGAATTTGTTGATCATATTCTCAATCTTTTTAAACCAGACATTGTCAAACCATAGGGGGATTGTTCGAAAAAGGTACAGGAGTTTTGGCATAATTAACATTTTCACAATGTTTACTCTTCCAACCAGAGTAAGGTGGAGGTTGTTCAGTCTATCTAGCTCTCCCCCTACTTTCTGTATAATAGGATCAATATTCAGTTCTACTATTTTTTCTAAAGCTGAGGTTATAGTTATTCCCAGATAGGTTCCCGTTAGCGCCACCCGAGAATCCTGACATAGAGCTTTGTTATTTTTTATGATTTGTGTTTTTCCGGTGTTCAAGGAGTTCCCAGACACCTTCCCAAATTCTTTTGCCTCTTGTTCCACATATCTTATAGCCTCTGTGGGTGAAGATGTTATAACCGCCACGTCATCAGCGTATGCCAGAATCTTGCACTCCCCCCTGAGTGTAACGATTGGGGAGATGTTCCTATTTAGCTCCAGTTTTCGAATTAACGGGTCTAAATACATAGCGAACAATAGCGGGGAGCATGGACAACCCTGCCTTGTGCCCCTATCAATTTTTACTTTGTCCGTTAACCCCGCGTTAATTCTAATTGCCGCACTCGGGTCTCTATACAATGTCTTTATCGCTGTCAAAAAGCCACTACCAAATCCCACTTTTTCCAAAACACTCCATAGGTATACCCATGATACACAGTCGAAAGCTTTTTCAGCATCCAGTAATAATACCGCAAATGGATCCCCGTTAACCTCTGTCATATCCATAAGGGTAATTAATTTTCTTACATGGTGCGTAGTCCCCCGACCTGGTATAAAACCATGCTGAGTGGTAGTGACTAGCGGTGTTATTACACTGGCAAATCTGATTGCCAGTGCCTTCGAATAAATCTTTGTGTCTGTGTTCATGAGAGTGATTGGTCTGTATGACCCCGGTTCTGTTGGTATTTTTCCTTTCTTAAGGATGACCACAATTTCAGCCTCAGACCAGGTATTCGGTATTGAGCATCCCTTCTGTGCCTGTTTCAGAGTGTAAAGCATGTCTCCTGCTAGCTCCTCCCAGAACACCTTATAAAACTCTAACGGGATTTTATCTGGACCAGCAGCCTTTTCTGATGGTAAACTCTTCATAGATGCTTTTACTTCCTCTAGTTCTAACAAGTTATCAATCCTCTGCTTCTCTGTTTCATCCAACTGCCCCCCCTCATAATAATTCAGGTACTCCATTATGTCTTCAGGATTTTTTATTTGATTTTCAGAATATAGCTTCGTGTAAAAATTCCTGAAGACTTCCCTTATTTCTTGTACATTGGTTATCATCCTCCCTGAGGTATCTTTTATTGCTTTTATCTCACCAAAAGATGCCTTCTGTCTAGTTCTGGCTGCTAGCATTTTGCCAACTCTTTCATTCAGCTCATAACACTTCTCTCTATTCACTGTGTATTGTTTAGCTGCCCTAACTGCTATATACTCTTCTGCTGCCATTCTTATTTTTACAAGTTTCATATATGCAGGATCCAGTGGGTCTCCATTATCAGTTTGGTCTGTCCTATTGGTTAGTTCCTCCTCTGCCAACAATAACTCCCTCTTTACCCGGTCACTTCTCTCTTTTTCCTCTTTCCTTTTTCTAGCCCCAAAGCTGATAGTCTCGCCCCTTACTCCGGCCTTAAAACAATCCCACACTATCCCTACGGATGCTGTATGTCTGTTTATGTTCAAAAATTCGATTATCCATTTCTTCATATGTTGGATGTATGCATCCTCCACTAGCAGTGCCCTTTCGAATGTCCACTCCGATGCCTTCCTTACCACTTTCATACCCTTCAGAGTAACAATGAGAGGATTATGGTCCGAAAAAAGCCTTGGTATTCTTTCAATCTCTGCCCCATCAATGCGTTGGCTACTTATTAAAAAATAATCTAATCTCACACTTATTCTATGAGGCGCTGAGTAATATGTGAAACCATCTTGTCCTGGGTTAAGAGTATCCCATACATCAAGTAATCCATTATTCCTAGCTAAGTTATAGATTGCTTTAAAAACTCTTTTCTTCCTCCCTTTATATTTAACTGGGGGTCCTAGCCCCAACCCCAATCCCCCTGCTCCATTGATGTTAAAATCGCCACCTATCAATATAAAGGGAGCCCAAGTTGCCAACTCAATATCAATTTCTTCGAAAATCTCCGGATCATCTCCTGTAGATCCATAAATAGACCCCAGAGTGACCCATGTTTCTCCAACCAAACACTCTACTAGAGCTCATCCGCCCCATACATCTTCCCATTTTTTTCTAGTACTTATATCTCTTTGTTTTGCCATCACAGCCACCCCCCTATTCCTGGTTCCCTGCCTAGAGTGTGCTATAACCGTAAGACCTAACTGTTCTAGGAGCCTAATTTCAGACACCTGTATATGGGTTTCCTGCAATATTAAAAAATCCAGTCTTAGATTTTTGATCAGGACTGCTGCCTTCTGCCTTTTTGCCCTGTCATTAAGACCACATACGTTCCATGTCATAATACGACTACTCATCCTGGGTTTTTGACAAATATGACCATAGGTTTATTCATTTCGAAAAAAAAAACACACTTTGTTACCACGGCTTTATACATCACAAATATTTCTTCCATTTTGTTAGTCTTCTTATTCCATAATATTTCCTGTGTACTATGTTTCCAAATTACTCTGTGTTCCTTGCCCCCCCTGTGCCCCCCACCCTGACCCCCCACCCCAACTAACCCATCCCCCCTACAGGCAAATAGGTCCGAAGGACCTATGTGTGACAGCTGTGTCTGTTTGGGTCCCGTGCCCCCGCCCCCCGACTCCTATTGTCTCCTGCCCATTGGCAAAGAAAGTGTGCACTTGTTGCTACCTCTCTACAAATTACATACAATAAATACTATACAGTTCTAGCTTCTTGTACTTCTTCTTCTTCTGCTTCTGCTTCCAGAGGCCATTCCCTAAATCCTGCTATCTTTGGCCAATAAATCTACCACCAGTTCACTATCGGCATGTGCCTGAGAGTGTGTATGATTCTGCGAATTCCTTTCTTTGAGCCATGCCAAAAATTCAGCCGCCCTGATTTCAGAATAGAAAATTTTAAATTGACCATCTTTTACCACCTTCAGCCTGCTAGGAAACATTAGGTATGCCTCACAACCAATTCTCTGAAACGGAGCTATTAGTTCCCGCAGTCTCCACCTACGCTCTACCGTTGTGTGGCAGAAGTCTGGTCTAGCAAAAAACTCTACCTCCTGATATCTGCATTTTGTCTGTGGCCTTGCTTTAGCCATTATCTCTTCCCTCAGTAAATAGTTGCCCACATATATTAAAATCGCTCTAGGTTTATTTGAGCCATCCCCCTTCCTCTGTATGAATGGAAATCTGTGAGCACGTTGGATCTCTGACTCCCAATCCCAGCCTTTTATGTCTGGGAGTGCCCCCTTAAGGAGTTCCATTGTGTAGGCTCTAGCGTCCTTTCCCTCTCTTCCTTCCGGAATACCTAGGAGTCTGACATTATTCCTCCTCTGCCTGTTCTCGAAATCTTCGAGCTTCCATAACACATCACTGTTAGTCTTTTCTTGATCTTGTCTAAATTCCTTCCAACCTTTCATTTCATCTTCCAGAGTCCCAGTTCTTCCTTCAACCTCCGTTAGCCTCCCTGCCAGTTCTGTGCATGCTTTACTTACTTTCCGAAGAGAACTTTGTATTTTTTTACTTTCCTGTCTGGCTCTCTGACTCTCTACCCTCGCCTCAGTTTGGATTTGTTTAAGCATTGAGAAAATCATTTCAAGCCCCCTAGGTGACTCTTGGCGTTGAGGTTGTGACTGATTGTAGGTCTGACTATGGGTCTGGATCTGGGTCTGATTTTCAGATTGGCCTTGCCTAATTCCCTCCTCATTTATCTGTGAAGAGCCCATAGTTTCATCTAAGGCTCCGGCACCCTCTTTATACATCTGAGATGTGGCTGCATAGTCCCAGTCAAGCCTCTTCGCAACGTTAATAGCTGCTGGGCTTATAGATCCTTTTGCTCTTCTCCTTTTTTTAGTCAGGACTTTTGATTTACGTTTTACAGCTATATCTTGGACAGAGAGCTCTCCCGAGCCTGATGTGGAGGTAGACCCTGTTTCTAGCCCTGACAGTGTCTGATCACTAACCAAGTCTGCAGTAGAGGAGTACTCCGACTCACCCCCCCCCCGACTGCCCCCACCTCCTCTCCTTCCTCTTCGCCCTCGTTAACAGAGAAAAAACATTCATCGCCAGGGGAGCCAGTTATAGCTATCAATGCTTTGGGATCATTGTTAATCATATCATTCATGTTATTGTCACCATTACCATCTCCTTTTTCAGTCCCCCCCCACGTCAGAATGTCTGCTTATACTGATCTTGTGGTTACCCCCCCCTGTTACGGACAGATTGCAGACAGACAGATTAGAGACGTTGAGACTACCTTGTCCCTCCCTTATTGCCTCTGTTAGTGCCTCAGTTAAAGTCAAAATATTGTCTGAGTCCGATTTAGGAGGTAAAATGTTCTCCTCAGCGCGGTATACGACACCACTATCCTCCATACTACCAGCACCCTTGTCATTGACAGTGGCCACATCGCCCTCTTTTATGCACCTCCGTTTATCCTGCTCCGAAGAGTTCTCTTCTTTCTCCTGTGCTTTCTCCTGTGCTGAGCCTCCTTGTGATGGTTCAGTATCTCTACATGCCTTCTTACTCAAAGTTTTTGCATTATCAGTCTCTATTAAAGAACAAGATATCGGCAGATTACTATCTGCCCCTCCCGCGAAGGAGCCAGGGTCAGGTTGAGGGTGACATTCAAGAACTGAACTCACAGTTTCTACTAATTCTGGTTGAGCTACAGCGGTACCAGACGCCAAAGAATTAGTAGCAGAAACAGGAAAAAAAGTCTCTGACACTAACGGCTGCCTCAAATTCCCTTGTTCTGCTGGTTTTCCCTTATTTCCTTTATTTGTCAGGGCTGCCTTACTTTTGTCTTTTTTCTTTGGTTTCTCCCCCACACAGCTGCCAGCCTCCTTACTTCGTCCCGCGCTCCTTTCATAGTCGGCGAGCTGTGGGTCCTCAGACTCCTCCTGGGTCCGTGTCAGTTTCTTTGTGCGAAGGTTAGCTGCCGGAGCGTCAGATTCGCTCCATGCAGCTTTCTCCTCCCTTAAAACCTTTGAAATCTTCGGCGCCATTACTTGCCAAGTTACGGACAGCGCTGTCGCCGCTGAGCTCTGCTGCCGATATTGCCGCTGTTGCCGCAACCGCGATACTGCTGCTTCCAGGTATTCGCCTTCACCATCAGCTGACGTGCATTATCCAATGCCCGCGTCAGCACTATGTCCGCCGCCGGGAAGGTTAGTGCCTCCGTCAATGCCTGCATAAACAGCCACATCGGCCGATTTCCTCCTCGTTTCTTCTTTTTTTTTTTTTTGAAGGCCGCCGCTACTGCCGCTGCTGCCACCGCACAGTGTAGATGTTAAACGTTCCAAATCCCGCCGTTCAGTTATATCATTCTTCTGGTCAGGAGCCGGGGAGCAACAGGGAGCACGTCCTCTCCCTACAGACTGTCAGCGGCCATCTTGCCCCATATAGCTCGCTTTAATAAAAAATCAAGATTGAGTAATACGTGCAGCAGCAGAAACCTTAAACAATTTGGACCATAACCTTTCCCAAGTTAAAACAGAGAGAGAAACAGAAAGGTCATTTTCCCAAACAATCTCAATAGTTGACTTAGGACGATCAATAGCATTAGATAACAATGACTTATATACAAGTGCAGCTTTAGGTTGCCGAGAGGAAAATAAAGGATAAAGCGGAGAGGTGGGAATAAGAGAAAGTGATGTAGATGGTAGGGAGAATATAGACAAATGTGATTGTATGGCAGTAGTAATAATGGTATATTCACTGAAAAAGGAGTCAGGTAGTAGATATGTGGTTTGTAGATCATGAAAGGGAATGATAGAATAGTTAGAAAGAAACTGGTGAACAAATAGCACATCCTTCTCTTTCCAGTGTTTGTAGTAGAAAGATTTGCCCTTGTATTTAAGAAATTTGTTGTACCACACAATAGAGGATAAAAAACATTGAAGAGCATTGAAATCTTTAGAGAAGATATTATAAAGCAATATTTGAGAGTGTTTCAAAACTGGTACTTTGAGCAAAAAGGAACAATTTGACATAAACACAATATGATGGAAGGAAAAGTCCATTAACAGTGAGCGTTCGAAAAGAACCCATCGAGGAATAGGGGAATCCAAAAAGTCAAAGGCTAAAGAAAAGGATTGTTTAATCAGAAAAGCAGAGTGGTACGATTTAAAGTTAGGGAAACGTACACCACCCTCATCCTTAGGGCGGATAAGTTTGCTCAGAGCAATACGTGGGTGCTTATTATTCCATAAGAATTTGGAGCAAATAGAGTTTAAACTAGAGAAATATACATTAGGAATTTTTATAGGGTGCATAGAGACAGTATACAGTACATGGGGAACAATCATCATTTTAAACGTGTCTAGCCTACCCCACCAGGAAAGATATAGGGGGGACCAAATTTGGAGGAGGGATTGAAGTTTTAAAAAAGGACACCAGGAAAAATCAGTATTGTCAAACATATATTGATAACAACAGAATTCAGGGGTAAAACTTCAGTTTTGGATAAGTTGATCTTATAACCAGAAATAGAAGAAGCAGAAATTTTGGTCTCGACAGAGGAGTGTTTAAAACCAGAAATGCTCGAATTAGCCCTAATGCGTTCTAAAAAAGGTTCAAGGCACAGAATAAATATTAAGGGGGAGAGGGGACAACCTTGCCTTGTACCTTTAGATAATGGCAAGAATCTTGAGAATTGATTGTTAACAAAAATACTGGCACGAGGGGAAGAACATAAGAGTTTGACAAATTAAATAAACGAGGGACCAAAGCCAAACCAATGGAGAGTTTTAAACATAAATTGCCAATTAATGCGATCAAAAGCTTTCTCGGCATCTAAAGATAGGGCTGCAAGAGGATCCTTAAACTGTTTACTAAGGGAAATAATATTAGAAAACAGACAAGCATCATCCAAAGCTAATCTGCCTTTTACAAATCCATCTTTTCCATAGTCTGGTATGCCTAATGCTGGTGCTCCATCCAATTCTCTTTTTAGCGCATTGAAGGCTGCCTCGCATTCTTGTGACCGGGGTACAGTGTCAGGTATGCCTTTGTGTGTCAGTGCCTGCAGGGGTTTTGCAATGAGAGAGAAGTTTGGTATCCAGTGACGACAATATCCTGAAACTCCTAAGAAAGCTCTAACTTCCTTCTGAGTGCGGGGTCTGGGAAAATGTGTTATTGTCGAGATTCTGTCTGGCAACAGTTTTCTTGTTCCTTCTGTTAACTCATGGCCTAAGTATTTCACAGAGGTGAGGCAAAACTGTAACTTCTTTGGGGAGACTTTGTATCCCTTTAATGCTAAGTGGCATAGGACAGTGATGGTGTCCTTTACACAAGCCTCCTTTGAAGGTGAGGCCAATAGAAAATCGTCAGTATACTGGATAAGTGTGGACCCCTCCTTTAGTACTAGGGAGTCTAAATCTGTTTTTAAGGCATGTGTGAAAATGGATGGTGACTCTGTATAGCCCTGTACCAGCCTTGTCCAACAAAATCTTTTTTGTCTAAAACTGAAGGAGAAGAAATGTTGGCTGTCAGGGTGCAAGGGGATGGTGAAGAAGGCGGAGCTAAGATCCATCACGGTGAAAGTGGTAGCCAACACAGGTATATTAGATAATATTGTTGCTGGGTTTGGGACCACTGGGAAAGATGGCAAGACTATTTTGTTCAATTCTCTGAGGTCCTGAGTGAATCTATAGACAGGGGCCCCGTTCGGCCCTTGGATCCCTATTTCACAGGAAGTATAGGGGTGTTACATTGACTGTATTGAATCTCTCTTAAAATTCCTTGCTTCAGAAGGTCTTTTATTACTGGTGCGATGCCCTCCTCCCCTTCTTTTGAGATCTTGTATTGTGGCACTCTTGGGAGAACTGCCCCTGGCTTCAGTTTTATCTGTACCGGTGGGTAGTTTAATACCCGCCCTACGTCATTGGCACTTGTTGCCCAGACCTCCGGCGGCACACAATTACGTAATTCTAGTGGTATTTGGAGGTCGGTGCTGGAAGGAGTGCATTTCATAAAGGTTTGTATCATTAAACCGTTTGCCTTGCTCTCTAAAAAGACCCCTGTTGGTGAGCAGTGTATGGTGCATTGTAATTTGCATAACAGATCTCTCCCCAGCAAATTCACGGGGCAGAACCTGCTAAGAATACATTGGTGGTGCACTGTTATCGTGCCTACTACAAACTGTAGTGGCTCAGTAAGGTATTCTGTAATAGGTTGGCCAGTCATGCCTACTGCGGTTATCGTAGTCCTAGAAAGTGGAGCTTCAGGCGTTGTTAGTGCCTTCAGCATTGATCTTTGAGCTCCTGTGTCAATTAGAAATGGAACAACCCTGCCCAATACCTCTCCCTCTACATATGGTCCGGATTGATCTACTGCTATTGCTGGTGCTGTTATCACGCAGTTTCCCACTTTCAGGCATCCCTAGAATGATGCTGGGGGTGGGGGCCAGTCATTCGTTACTGGAGTCCATCCCTCCCCCCCTGCCCATTGCTGCTGGGACTCATTTTCATGTGGCGTGTTGTCTCGGTACTCTGTGTGCCGAGTGTAGTTGGCGTGCTGGTGTCTGCCCTCTTGCCCGCTGTTCTGTTTGTACCTACTGTCCTCATTTCTTTTCTTTAATATTGGACAATCTGCTTTCCAATGATTAGGGTCCTTGCAATAGAAGCATGCTGTTCCTTGGGGTGGCAGGGAGGTTGATCTGCGGGGTAAGGAAGGTGTCCTACCGGTCTGCTGTCTTCCTACGCCTCGCCCCCCCCCCTGCTCCTTTCCCTACCTCTGTTATTGCTATAAAACCGTTCTTGTGCTACCATTAACCTCACTTTTTCTTTCTTTAATTTTTCTGTCTCCATCGCCTGCGCGCTAGCCTGGAAATCTGCGCAGTATTTAGCAGCTGATAGCACTTTTTCAATTTTCTCCTGTTGCCAACAGACGAAAGAAGTTTGCAGGTGTGTCCTGATGGGTGGTGCAAGGCCTTGTACAAATGTAGTTACCAGGGCTGGCATTGCATCTCCCATGGGGTCTTTCATTCCACTGTTCTGCCTATATACTTGCAGGAGGCGGTCAAAGTATGCATTCACACTTTCATCTTTCTCCTGTTTGGTACTTGTAATTTTGCTCCAATCAACCCTATCTTCAGGTACCTTCTCCTTCAAGTGTTCCACTACTTTTTTGTATAACTCCTCTACTTCTGGGCCTGGTGTCCCTCCTTTCCACCGCTTTGGTTCAACATCTGGCCACTCAATCTTTCTTTTACAATCTTCCCAAAGATCTTTTGGGATGATGATGTTAAATAGCGTGTCGAGGTCACGCCACAGTAGACCTCCCAATGCTGTCATTCTGCTAAGCTCTTCATACCATCTTCTGGGCTCTTCTCTTAAACGGGGAAAATCTCTGCTGAAGGTGCTAATGTCTTGCCTTGACCATGGGACATAAACATATGCTAAATCATTTGGCGCGCTGCCAGGTGGTGGCGGTATCTCTCGTAGGGGCATGATAAGTGATGGGACCTCTGTTGTCGTAGAGTTGCCTGTTGTGTTGGCTGTGGAGATGGAGTGGGCCAGAGAGTGAGCTACGTCAATTACTGCACATGTGTGTATTAACTGCTTCCATTGTTGTAATTTATCTATAGCATATTCAAGAGTGTCCTGCAACTTAGACTCCTCCCATGTTATTAAATCTGGGTCTGTGAATCCGAACTTCCCTACCTCCCAATCATATTTTTCTGGAAGTTGGGCACGACTACCTGTGGTCGTCTGGGCGTCGGCTTGCTTCGCATATGCTAAGTGTGCCTGGGGTGCTTTGTTCATTAACTCTGCTCGTGCTAAGGACAGTGTTTTCTCTAAGTACCTCCTATGCTGTGTTTGTATAAAGGAGTCCACAGTTAGTGAGCCCTCTACGAGCCGCTATAGTAGCGCTTGGCAATTTAAAGAATCACTTTTTAACATCAGTTTTGGTGAACTTGGATTTGACGCCGAAGCTCCTCCCACCATTCCCCCCAAACTGCCTCTTCTTTTGTTCTCTGGAGCTGACTCTGTTTCTGTTAAACACTGCTCTAGTGTGGAAATATCGTGTTCTGTGTGATGGACATATGTAAATGCATCCCATATTAGCGAGTGCCATTGTTGTTTGCTGAATGAGTCATCCTGTGATTCATCCTCCAATAATTGCTGCCACGATCTGTCTATTAGTTTAGGTATTTTAACCTGTTTTTTAACACATTCTTTGAGAATACTGTGTTTTTTCTCGTTGTAGTCTGAAGCGGCTTTGACCGCTATCCCTCTCATTAGCTTCAGCGTACCCAGGTCTTGGATAGACTCCAATTCCGGTCTCTCAACCTTATCTTTCAATGCTCTGTGTACAAAGGTTATGGCTGCCTTTCGTTTCCCGGGAGCTAGCTCAGTGTGTTCTGACTCGGGTGCCTGCAGCGGTGAATCACCACCCAAGCATCCCAAGAGAATATCTTCTAAGACTTGGTCTTCTGCTCCTGCCCCACCTTCCAGCTCCTCTTCTTCTTTAATTTGTACACATGGGAATGCGCCTATTGTATCTAATTGCTTTTTTTCTCCATTTGCCCTCCAATTTTGCCTGTAATATTTGTTTTTTAATTTCCATAAGTTCGCTGTGGACTTTAGATTTGACTGCGCTTGTTGAACGCATATCGCTTAACACAGAGTCCCAATTATGGTACGCCTCCCATTCTAAACTTCTAATCTTCTTTCCCTTTATATTTAACATCTGGCGCAAGTATGATAGTTTGGCCATGTCATATGTGCCATTACATGGGATTGGAGATCCTTGTTTTTAGCTGTCAGATCATGCCACTTATGTGTGTACATGATTGAGCTTAAGCCTCTCTTTATAGCTACATTATATGCAGGTGAGTTCTTGGGTGGGGCTGGCTGAGCCGTATTTAAATTCTTTTTACTATTGAGGTTTCCCATGGTTGAGTCGTGTGTAGCAGCTAGTCCTAAACGCTTTACAAATAACTGTTCAAGTATACCAGACAGATGGGTTGCAGGGTGGACTTCCATAGAGTAACATGTGACACAATAGGTTGACAGAAATACTTCACTTATATTTCAGCCGCACAGTATTTGCAAGAGGGCAACAAGAAAGCCATACATCAATCACCCCAACAGGTCATGTATGCCAATTCACCAAAGCATTTTCACAAGGGAGAAAAGAAGCCAGATCCTAGTATGTTTATTTGGGCCTTGACGGCCTGTGAAAACAGGTAAGGTAGGAAAACAGACCCTGTCTGAGGCTGTGCCACAGGGTGCTGGCATTCAACAATAGAGCGATAGTGGTGAATTGTTTCGTTCAGTTCAGTCAATCACATAAAACATCTAGGACAAATACGGGGATCCTACGCAGCAGCGCTGTAGAAAAAACTTTCTGTGCAGAGAATGTGTGTGGGTCTGCTGTACTTAGTCCCAAAGAAGTGAGGGTAATATTAGAAATTCTATCAAATTTTCCAATTTTTTTTTTTTTTTTTTTTTTTTTAGAGAGGTGCACTTTAATCGGTCTTTCCAGCCAGTCCCTTCCAGAGGCCAGGGGGTATTGTGGGCGGGAGTACTTATTTGGCAATGTTGGTAACTGGGTGTGTGAGATGGAGGTTTTCTACCAGATCTCCTTCAGTAACGTTCTAGTATACAGATTGAATGAATAAGCCGGCAAAGGTAACCTAGAACCAAGCCCTAGGCAAAAATACTCCACCTTCCTAGCAATATTTGGCCACTACATAGGCCAAGCACATCACAAGTACACAATAAAAAAATGCAATGAAACCTATAATGATTGAGAAAAGAAACACTGTTGTACCAGGCGTCACACCCCCCTCTTCGTGCTGAGGATATCCCCTAGGCACGAACCTAGAACCACTCTGGCCCCTAGGTGGACGTCTCCTGGGGGAGGATGGAGGCGGAACCCAGGCAGGGCGACGGGCGTCAGCCAAAGAGCCAGGAGCGCCCGGGGCGTTCCTCATAAATGCCAAAATATTAGGCCAGCTGCGCGTGGGCGATGGTGCTGGACCCAGGCCAGAGCTCATGAGAACAAATAAAATCACGATCAACAAATACACAGTAGAAACTAAATCTAGTAGCCAACCTGGCCACTCGTATCGCGATACTTAACAGGCACAAACACTATGTGCCAATCTGGGGAGCGAAACTGCCACGCCCTAAAACGGCGAGCTACCTGCTACCACCCACAGGGGAGCACAAACTGCCACAGCTCACAATGAGGGGCCAACTGCTACAACCCAATACCAGAGAGTTAAAATCCCCTCCCAAGTGTACTCACCGGGCTTCGTCCGTCTGTTAGAGCATACCGACGTCCACTGCACCCGATGGGAATGGTCTGGCGATGGTATCCCGCATCCCAGCTGCCGGTGACTCTCTGCGGCGGGGGTGGGGGTTGCAGACCTTCGCCCTCAATGGCTGGCCAAGGGCCCACTGACACGAAATCACCAAAGAGTTACTGCCGGCCAGGAATCCTGCAGAAGCTTGCCGTCACCAGCCAGCCAGGGAACGCAGGGGACCAAGGCCAGACCCTATAGGATAAAAAAATTGTATGTGAGAAAAGGCAGTGGACTTCAGGCAGCAATGACAGAGGTGAACACACGCCCGTGGCACAGAACGTAAGAAAAGTCAACAGCACTGAGGGCTGGAGAAAAGGAAAGAGAGCTAGACGGGAGCTACCTCCCGGGCCGTGTGGTGACAAAAACACACGTAAACCATCAGAGCCAGAAACAGCAGAATGAAGAAAGTGATCAGAAAAGGAACCACGAAAGACATGGAGTCTGAACAAGCCTTGTAAATATCCCCAGGACACAGGCACACCTCGTCAGACATAGAGAGCCAAGAATAAGAAGAGGCAGGAGCAGAAACACAACACAAGCGTGCCGAGAGCGAAAAGAGCAGGACAACACCAAAGACAACCGAGAGGCCACACACAGATCATCCACCGGATCCGACCCCCTCCAGCAACCAACCAGGCTGGGGAGAGATAAACAAACAGAACGTTATCACCTCAAATCCCCGCCCTCAGATGGGTGCCGAAGGGTCCGATCACCAGTGCTCCGTCGGTGTAGCCAGTCAGCTGTAATGAGTCCGCATTCTCTCCACCAAATGTTGAAGCTCAGTATTTAACTGCAAGAATAAAAAGATCAATGACAACAGTAAAATAAACAATTCGCTCTCAGCATGTTTGAGTATGCAAGATTTATTGGGAACCCAATTAGAAAGTAATCACAATGCAATATACGTGCACATGGAGACCTCAGCAAAGCTCACTGAGTGCCCAATTGGTATGACAGTGCAGAGACATTTATAGGTATAAGCCCTCACAGGATGGGCATCATAGCATACGTAATCTGGATCAGGCTATGGCCTGCTAGACCAATCAGTGAAGTGCACATATGGTGTGATACCCTTTTAAGGCTTGAAGTGTGCCTACACCCAAATATTGTTACCCACGTGTCATCTACAAGAGCAGATTTGGGTTTTTCCCTAAGGTTGAAATCTGCGTTTCTAGTGTACGTGGATTTTGGCACGTACTTGACCAGCTAGGGCAGGTCATGTCGACATCTTTTACTGGAGATATGAGGTTTAGCAATAGCAAGCTAAAAGCTGGAAGCTGGCATGTCATTTCTCGGAAGCCTTGCGTTTGCTCTGCACGTTGCAGCTGACTGAGACTGGCTTGACACACAGAATGGAGCGTGCGACCATTCTGTGGATTTCTGCTGGTGTCTTTCTTTAGTAGTTCAAAGAAGACTATAGGCCTGATTTGGTATCATATAAATGTCTGCTTCGTCAAGCCAAGCCCCCGCCTTCCTAAGGGATCTTAACCTCGAAGACTCCAGTGACACCAACACAACCGACCTCCTGGAAAGCATGAGCAACATCGGCCTCAAGTAACTTTTCACCGACCCTACCCACATCGCAGGAAACATTCTCAACCCATTTTCATGTTCAGCGAAAGAGTCAAGTACAACTACGTCTCACAGCTCACCTGGACCAATCACTATATTGTCTATTTCACCATCTAAGGACCCACCAAAACTGGCACAATGCTTCCCAGCTAAAAATAGGAGATGACGGACAGAGCGCTGAAACTTTTCAGACACTCACCCCCAGTCACAGATCCAGGTTGAATTCATCATTGTTCTGTAGCTCACTTCCCTACCCCAGTTCAGACCCAGCCATGTGCAAATCAGTCTTGACCCTGTTCCTCATGGGAACAGTCCAAACTGCCAAGCCAAGTCTTCCTGGACCGGAAACACGCACCCATGCCACCCAGCTCCACGTGCACAAACTGGAAAAAGATATCAGAAGATCAGTGGAACAATGCTCTCAACTCCCACCTCCCAGCCACAACATCCAACCCAGGACAGGCTGCGATGAACCTCTTGCAGTGGATCACAGCAGGAAACACACAGAAGTGAGGCCCCTCTAGAATAAACTGCCGACCCAGCAGAACTGAAAAACTACAGGCCCATCTTCCTGTTCCTCATTCAGGCAAAGGTTCTCAGGAAGGCAATCAACCACCAACTCACTGAACACCTGGAACACACAACCTCCTGGCTCCTTCCCAATTCAGATTTGTGGCCAAACACAGCAAAGAGACATCCCTGAGCACAGCCACCGATTACATCAGGGCCCTCCTAAACCACAGCGAAATGGCAGCCCTCATCCTTCTGGACCTGTCAGTCGCCTTCAACACTGTCTCCCACATCTTGATCAACAGACTCCACCACATCAGAATCTAGGGAGATGCTCTCAAATGTATTGGCTCATACCTCACTGGAAGAACCCAGAGAATCAGTCTCCCACCAATCTCCTCAGATCCCAGGAAGATCATCTGTAATGTCCCCCAAGGATTGTCCCTCAGCCCCAACCTCTTCAACACATACATACATGGCCCCCTGGCCAACACCATCAGATCGCACATACTCAACATCATCTCCAGCACAGATGACTCCCAGCTCATCCTCTCACTGTCAGAAGACCCCTCCAACACCAGAGCCAACTTCCACAGATGCATGATGAACTTTGCCGATGGGAGGAAGGACAACTGTTTCAAGCTCAACTCAGGTAAGATGACAGAAGTCTTTGGGAATAACACTTCGCCATGGAATGACGCATGGTGGCCTGCTAAACTCGGCCCATCACCTGCCCTGACAGATCTTGCCTACAACCTCAGCATTATCTTGAACAGCAAGGTATCTATGAAGAAACAGGCAAACACAGTCTCATCCACCTGCTTCCATACCCTACGCATGCTCTGCAAGATCTTCAGGTGGCTCCCAGTCAACACCAGAAGGATCGTCAAACAGACCCGTGTCACCTGCAGGCTGGACTACGAGAACACACTCTAGATAGGGATCACCACACGCCTCCTGAAGAGACTATAGACAATACATAACTTAGCGGCAATACTCATCCTCGACCTCTCCAGATGGACCCACATCTCACAGCACCTCAAGAAGCTACACTGGCTCCTGATCCAGAATAGATGCTGGCCCAATCATACAAAGTCCTGCACAATGAAGGACCAGCATACATCAACAAACGCATGACCTTTCACCAACGAACCGGACATCTATTATCTGACTCCCTCTTCTTCGCAGACACCCCCCGGATCCACCAAAGCAACAGAGGAGGACGCACCAATTCACACCTGGCAGCCAAAGCTTGGAACAACCTTCACCTGCACCTCAGGACCGCATCATAACTCTGGGAATTTATGAAAGGACTCAAAACCTGACTGTTCAAAAGAACAGAGCACCACAAAGCTACTTGCAACTCCAGTGCCTTGAGACCCTCATGGTTGATTTGCCGTGCTTTACAAATTCTGTTTTATTTGTTTTATCATGCCATACTCCCTCTTCTTTACGGGGCGTGCTTCCTTCTTTCTTTCCCCTTTGATGGTTGTTGTCTGTTATGTTATGTTATGTTATTATATTTTTATAAAGCGCCTTATCCCCCCGAGGTATCTAAGCGCTAACAGTGGACACACAACAACGGTAGGAACGCACGCCACCCACTACAGTGGCCCCCATGCTTCCAGGAAGAGCACCGTCTTCAGATTCTTTCTGAAGATAAGAAGATTAGTTTCTTTCCTCAGTGTAACTGGAAGAGAATTCCATGCTCGGGGGACCGTGCTTGAGAAAGCTCTGCTACCTTTGGACACCAGGTTGAACCTAGGGCACATCAAATTGCACGCTTTAGTAGACCGAAGGGTCCTGTTTGGTGTATATTTAGTCAGCCGATCCTTAATATAGGAAGGGGCTGAACCATGGACCGCTTTATGCGCAATACAAAGGCTCTTGAATTTAACTCTCTGAGCAATTGGCAGCCAGTGTAGGTCCTGAAGTAAGGGCGTTGCCCTAGTACGCTGAGGCTTATTAAAAATAAGCCTGGCCGCATCATTTATTACTACCTGGAGTCTAGCTAAAAGGTTGTGTGGTAGACCCAAATAAAAGGAGTTACCATAGTCCAGCCGTGCCAAAATCAGAGCGGAGACAGCCAGCCTGAGAGTGGAGACGGACAGCAGTAGGGAAAGTTTCCGGAGCTGGCGTAGTAGACAAACACAGGTGCCTACTACCGCCGACAACTGCTGTGTCATGGATAACAGGGCATCAATTTTGATTCCCAGGCTTTTTACTGCTACCGCTGGTTCTGGACATGGCCCCAATTCAGCTGGCCAGAACAGGTCATTCCATGGGTTGGTTGCTGTGGTAACTGCCAGGACTTCCGTCTTGTCCGGGTTAATTTTCAAAAAATTATCCGACATCCAGTTGATCGTAAATTTTAGAATGTCTTGCATGCTCAAATAGGCTGCTGATGAGTGTTCAATCTGGATCAAAATGTGCGTGTCGTCTGCATAATTATAGACCCTGCAGTTCAACTTGTTCAGGGCTGAAATCAAAGGCTGTAGATACATTAAAAAGCAAGGGCGAAAGGGCTGAACCCTGGGGCACTCCACATTTCTTGTTTGTTTTCTGTTCTTCTTTCCCCTCATTGGTTTTACTACTCATTGGTTTTACTACTCTTTAACTGCTTTTATGGGGATCTGGTTTACAGATAGGTTTTGGGATTGTGTTTTACTTTTTCGATATTCTTGCCCTGCATGGCGGTTGGTTTGTGTATCTTTATTGTGCCACTCTTGTTACAGTAATGAGAAAAACTCAATTACCAATTGAAACCCCAAGAAGAATAAACTCCTTTTTGGGGCATTGGATTGCCTAAGACAAGAGATATTGACCCTACCTATCCTACTCTCTCTTATAGTGGAAGGTTTATGGTGTTTCCCTGGTTTTTAATTAGTCTCTCATACAAATTATGTACAATTAGCAATGACATATCTATCAACTCAGACAAGGTGATAGAATGTGGTGATGACTGCAGGACTTTGTCCGTAATTTCTTATTGGACTCTGCTACTCAATGACTAGTAGATAGAATTGGGTCACATAAATAAGGATGTCCATGTTTACTTGAGTAAGTTGCAAGTCGCCTCTTGTGCAGAGATTTCTTTATTGGGACATTCAAACATTTGCTTGAAAAGGTTTAAGAGCACTGAGTACATTTTTAGGCGAAGGTCATCCACAGACAGAGTCAGATTTATCACAGTATTACTTCACCCGTGCGCCACACAAGCAGACGGAAGAGCGACACAAAACCTGAGTGACATTTAACAAGCCACACAAGGCCACCTTGCATGGCCCTTTGTGGCTTGATAAACTTAGAGTAACGCAAATCGCTGCCTCGTGTTATTCTGCCCTGGGAAGGCGTTCCAAGGTAGCTTTCTGCATTGCACGGCACGAACGAATGGTAAATCTGGATCCTGGGGCACAGCCCAAGATATAGCAGCTCCTGACATGGAACCAACCAGATAACTCAAACACACTAGTGTACCATTGGGACCTGGTGAGCAGTGGTTGGATTCACAATGCCTTCCAATGTACACCTCAGCAAAATGCAACCCAACAAATATGCACAAACATTGTTGACACAATACTACCACCAAAAATCTGCTTTCCTAATACAGTAGTGAAAGGTGTTTACACCAAGTACTGCCTTTATTATTACCAAAGACTTGTACAGAGCCAATCAAAAATATTTGGCATCTAACGTTTAATCCTGACCTGTTCCATTTCTGTCACCAGGCAGTCACACAACGATATACACACATTTTGTCTACTTCACAGTTCCTGGGAAAGACTTACAGTGAAATGTTTTATTTTCTGAGACATTCTAATAGGGGACTGCACTGGTTCCTGCAAAAAGAGAATTGCAATCTTTGTATGATAACAAATCACAGACTATGCAGATCACCATCACATTAATACATATATCACTATGTGAGTGGATGAAACATTGATGGCCAAAGCTGCTAAAAACAAATTCGATTCAGGCCACATGACGGTAAGGGGACTTCGCGTCACATTTAATATTTCGACAGACATTACATTACCTGCACTGCAGCATCTATTTAAAAAGTGCTGTAGTTGGAGATGGCGAAATCGCCGTCGGAAAATGTAATCACTGCTCCCTCTTGCAACCTTTTTAGAAACAAATAATTACTGCAGATTAATTCACCAGCAGAGTGGAAGAACTTGAATGTAATTCCACACTACAAGAGTAACAGGAAAATAACAAATTCCTCCTATTACATCCGCGGAATTAATTATTCCTCCCAGGCCTAGTGTGAAGGCTAGGTGAGAACATTCTATTTTGGGTGCCTCCTGGCATTCAGGTACCAGGCCGTGTAACACAGAGGCAAACAAATAAAGGTGCGCATGTCCAAAAACCTTCGCTGGTGTAACTGCTAACACATACTGTCAAGTTATAGCTCTCCAAGGGCCTCTGTGACAATCATGATCGCAAAAGGAGGCAGACACATTGTTCAGTACATTGTGTGAACAATATCATTGCATTTTTAAGCAAAGAACCAGGGGGCATATTACCAAGCAATAGCGATAATTATCGCAATTGCTTGGTTAGCGAGAAAAGATTATCGCTGAGCTGCGGCGATTTTTATCGCAGATAAACCTTGGTATTACCAAGGTTTATCGCAAATGCGATAAAAATCGGAAATAATGCATGAATATCGCTGAAAAGTCAGCGATATTCAGGCATTACTGAGCTAATGCTCTTAGCCATGTTATCCACCTACCATTGGATAACATGGCTAAGAACTGCTCAGGGGCAGGTGTTAGCTTTTGGAGATATTCGCGCTTAGCGCGAATATCTCCAAAAGTTGGTAATAGGAGATAGTGATGTTAGCAACTGTTTCCAGTCGCTAACATCTTGGCACGCCCACTTTGCATGTCATTAGTGATAAATATCACTGACATGCAAAGCGGGCCCAAGATGGTCGCTATCTCCTACTAGCTGTCGCTAACTGGTGTTAGCGACAGCTAGGTAATAGGGAGATAATTTTATCTCCGCTTTTTTGGCTTTTAAAGCCAAAAAAGCGGAGATAAACCCCCTTGATAATATGCCCCCATGTGCAATCCATTGTATCCAACATTACTTGTTCCTTAGGTCCCAGAATGTCATTCAATGCATGTCAGCACTGGGAAGTGCACAGACGCACTGCATACAGCAGCCATTTTTTGTTGTTGGCTGTGAAGGAACTTGGATATGGTCATGATTTTCTGAAGATATGGCTTACCGGTGGTTTGTGTCCTTCCACCTCCATATTTTTGTGCCCTCCTGATCCTCTTTTTGTGCCCCTAGATACCGTATCTGTTTTTCTTGTTTTGTCTCCTTTTTTAATTGTCTTTTATCCGTGTTTCTTTTTTCCATCATTACCACTTTTTCCGTTTGTGTGCCCTATTTTTTTGTTACTTCACTAACTTCCAACATAAAGATGGCCCATAGGGTTGAGTGTGCAATCTACCTAGGTGCATGTGATGCCAGTGAGCTGGGATCCATGATTTGCCTGTGAGGTATTAGAAATGGGGTCTGTAGTTGGCAGCAACCTGTCATAGTAGGGACCTACACTCATAGTCAGGGTAAATTACACACCAAGAATAACCTGTGCTCACCCCCTTGGTAGCTTGGCACAGAATGGTTAAAGAAGAAAATGGCAACTTTCTAAAAGTAACTGAAAAACGTGCTCCTAATGAGACATTAGTTGCATCCCTGTAGACACTCAGTCGCCCCTCATTGCGAAATGAGGGTTCTAAACACAATTTTTGTTTCAAAAGTTTTTTGTTTTTATTCACATAGTGTATTTTCAAGTCTCTTTCATATTTTCCTTCATGTTTTTCTCAATTCATTCATTTCCTTATTTCACTGTTTTATATGCAGCATTATATGCATGAAATCCAATGCATTTCGGGCATAATTCATTGCCCTTCATCAGGGAACAATACTAAGAAAAAGAATAAATACACGATAAACCATAGTAAACGTATGTCATATGATCTTGAATGTGGCAATAACGCTTGTATAGCCTAATATCCTGTGCTTGTTTGTGGATTTTAAAATGTCACCTTGTAACTATGATACTCATGTGGAGTCCATAAAACCAACTCTATGTAACATGCTGTCAAAAACAAAAGGGGCGTATTACCATCCGTTCTTGAATTTAATTCGGCACCCTTAATAACCTTTAGACCCGTGCAGTACACAGCCTTCAGAATTACAACACACTTACATGCCGGTTCAGTCGCGTTTAAATCGTCCTTGTATCAGAAAGCTAACAAGAAACAACAAATTAGGGACCAGGTTTTAGTACCATGTTTCATCTTGTGTGTTGCATTCATTGTCTCCATCTATCGCGTTCTGGTCAAACTAACCTGATTTATACTCGCGTGTCAGACTTCCTCATGCTCCCGAAAGTTCTAACCATTGAAAGCACCATGGTTGCTTCCTTCAATATACCCGGGTGCGTGTTCATTGGGTAAAGTTCCGATCACGTGAATTGAATTGAATTGAATTGAAAATTCCATTTATATAGCGCATAACCACCCGAAGGCCTCGCAACGTGATTAATCGAAGTAGACAAAATACTTCTGCCTCAGACGTTACCTTTGCCGTGAACCAGGCAAATGCTAGATGAAGTCTAAACTACCAGGTGATGCTCAACTTAATTAAATGTCACATAATAGAAATATTAAGTCAGTAAAAAGTAACCAAAAAATCATGTTTGTCACGAAACGAACAGGGGATACGAACCCTGCACTATCTCAACTGTGATGTAAAAGATCTGCTAGAATGTCGTGTGTGTTGAGTTATCGTGTTTGCTCTGGTGACCATACACAAAATGTAGAAGTGTTCATAGGCATGGATATGTCACATTCAATACTAATCATACTCATATAAAGTTTAAAACATTTAAAACATATAAATCATTAATTCGCAAGAATCGCCTCCTTAACCAAGGAATATTCCATAAGTTCATAGATAGCATGATAGTTCTATTCGGTCATTGAGACCATTCGGTTTGTGTGAAGATAATTTCTGTATCCAAAAATTCCCCAGCTGTAGGAGATATTTGGTGTTGTCCCTTCCTTCTTTTTTGTCCGCAGTCTCCAGTACAATGTATTTTAACTGAGATATGTTGTGTTGCTCCTCAATGAAGTGTGCAGCAATTGCAGACTTCATGTTTTTTGTACGTATATTGGATTTATGTTCTGTGAGTCTTGTTTTTATCCGCCTTTCGGTTTTACCAATATATAATTTTCCGCAAGGACATTTCAAAGCATAAATAACATTTGCTGTGTCACACGTTACATTAACCTTGAGTTTTATCTCATGCCCTTTCATAGGGTTGTTGATCTTATTTCCCTTGATAATGCTATTGCAATTTCCGCAATTCAAACAAGCTTTTGTTCCTTTAAATATCTCAACCTTTGGTGGTTTGTTTTTCAGCATTTCTCCTAAATTGCAAGCTCGGGTGTAGGCGAACAGAGGTGGTCTCTCAAAAACTCCATTGAAATCTGGTTCTGATGCCCAGATGCATCAATGATATTCGCATTCGCAAACGGTGCGAATCGCTATATACGGCCGTTTGCGAATGCAAAGCATGTCATCGGAATGCATCATTATTTGGCAGTGTTTCGCATATTTTGGAATCGCATTTTCCATTGCGATTCTCTAAAAAGTTCGCTAAAATTGCGATTTCTTGTCAATTTGCGAAAAAATGCAATGCATCAAAATTAGCAATTTGCGATTTTGTCAAAATTCGCTATTAGGAATTGCAAAAATAAGAAGAACTTGAACGTGGTGCTAATTTCAGCAAGTGGCAGAACTGGATCTGTCAATCACCTGTACTGCATATAAGGACCTCTCAGACCATGACCCAGCCTTTCAAGATGGCTGCACTTTACTTTTTGGCACGCAGACAGAGGCTGAGAGCAGCTGCAGGTTGGAGGAGAAGGCTCATAGAGGAGAGGATCTTCAGAGTGCGCATAACGTTATTGGGGCAGACAGAGGCAGAGATATTCAAGAAATATAGGCTGAATGCCACTTTAATATTAGATTTAATCCAGGAATTGGACCCAATCCTGCAGAGGCAAACACGCAGGACACAAGCCATACCTACCCATGTGCAGGTATTGTGTTCGTTGCACCTCCTTGCATCTGGGTCATTTCAGGGGGTAGTGGCCATTGCTGGTGGCGTGTCCCAGAGTTCCCTTTCCAGATTTTTCAATTCCTTTTTAAATGCCATGTTACGACGAATAAGGTTACATATCCAATTCCCAACTACACCCCAGGATTTAATGAAGACCAAACTGGATTTCTACAACATGGCACAATTTCCTCATGTAATTGGTTGTGTAGATGGTACACATGTTCCCATCTGTCCTCCCTCTGAAAATGAATATATTTATCGCAATAGGAAATGCTTCCATTCCCTTAATATTCAAGCTATCTGTAATGCAAAAACCATAGTTACAGACCTAGTTGCTAGTTACCCTGGAAGTGCCCATGACTCATTCATCTTTAGACATAGTGCCATTCATGCGAGATTGCTTTCCGGGGAATTTGGAGATGGATACCTACTAGGTAAATGTTTCATTCAACTCTACAAACTTATATTTGAACTGCACACATGTATGCTTACATTACATTTACATTGCTTTCCATTGCAGGAGATAGTGCCTATGGAGTGAGGTCTTACATATTAACTCCATACCTAAACCCAACTACAAGGAAAGAGCAACACTACAACCAGGCACACATATCAACAAGGAATGTCATAGAGCGTACCTTTGGAGTCATGAAATCACGCTTCAGGATTCTACATAAAACTGGAGGAGCATTGCAGTACCAACCAGACATTTGTTGCAAAATTGTCGCTGCATGTGCAATGCTACATAATCTAGCAACGGAAAGGGGAATCGAACTTGATGAGGACGATGTTTTACCTCCGAACATATTTCAGCCTCCACAACCTCAACCAAGAGCACATGGACCAGAGGCAGTAGAGGGCAGGAGGAGAAGGGCAGAGATCACACAGCATTATTTTTGAAAGAGGTAAGAAAAACTCCGAAAAGTTCATGTTGAGATAATTGTTTGCATTTTAATGGTCAAATAAAATGAATGGCTACATTACTTGTACTCAACATGAAATGTAAATTAAATTGTGGCCCAAAAAACCAGGCAGGTTCAAATGAACAACTGTACTTGATCAAAAATGGAACACATGCATACCCTGCAAGATGTTTTGAAATGTCATTTTTTGTGGCCACGCACTCCTAATGCCTTCCCAGGACTTTTCACAGTGTGCATTTTGGCATGAGTGGCATCACTCTGCTTCCTTATACTTCTCCGTGTGCCACACAAGGTATGCTGAGATGTGCCACTCTCAGCACTGGTGTTACCCCGCTCCTCATTTTCAATGACATTTCCAGTGGATGCCTTGGACTGTGTTTCGGCAGATGTCTCTAGGGATGCCCCCACACCTTTTTGTATGTGTTTGAAAGTTTTCATCAAAAGTACTTGTGTGGATAGTGTTTGCTTGCAGAGGGCACGGGTACAATTAGTAAGGGAAGTTATTTCCTTGTAATGTGTCTGCATGCTGTTCAAGAGTTTCTCCTGTTTTTTGGCAGTAATCTTTTGTTGTTTTTGAATCAAATTGCACATCATTTCCAAAGAGTTTGCAATCCGGTCAAGCTTTAATGCTGTTGATTCATGGCCAGTTTTCATCACATTGATCATAGCATTCATACTGCTTGCTAAAGTGCCTATTTGTTCGCTTATGTGACCCATTTTGCCTTTTATTATCCGAATGTCTTTTCCTTGCAGACGCTGCACCTTTAAAATGTTGTCCTCCACAAGATTGCCTGTGAAGGTTCCATCATCATCCTGACCACTTTCACGCGCTGCACTTCGACTCAGTCTGAAGTGTTGCAGTCTCCTACGCCTGCTCATCGTTGTATTTGACACTGCAGGAGTGGTTTGTGGCTGGCTTGGTGTCACATTTACATTCTGCTCTGTTTCGGAATCAGTCTGGAGCAGTTGACGCACTCTCTCTCTCTCACTTGGCTGTGAATTTGCATTAGACGTACTGGGAGCATTTTCATTTTCATTTTCAAGCACTTCTGGGTGGTGCAAATCCCTTAAGTCATGCTCAATGAGATCTTGTAATTGCTCTATGAATCAACGAAATGGGAAAACATTTGTTACTTTTGGTTTGCAGTTACATTACTATATATATTAAAGTGTAAGAAGAAATTGACTATAAATGATGTCGTGTCTTATTTCCGATTTGCATGTGGCTATGTTTATATGTGATGCAAATGTTAATCATTGTGTACTCCGTCAAAAGACCTACAACTACCACAATGCACTGTTCCAAAGTCTTTCTGAACATGACTGGGAGAGACGTTGGGACTCAGGCACATCAGTTTTAAATCAAAATGCAGCACACACATCATTACTTGGTAATTCATGGACTGAAGTCACACTTTTTAACCCACATAGCATTCACTTACCTTCAGTAGGAGTTGGAATCTTCGATGTGTCGATGTTTGTAACTCCCACTACAGTCTCCGGCAAAAGTGTGGCTTCCACCATTTCTTCTAGGGGAGTGTTTGCAGTATCCCTGGGTGTTCCGCCTCCGGTGAGATTTGAAGATTTCATTCTTTTGGCAAGCTTCTCTTTTGCACGGCTGCGCAGGTCATACCACCTTTTCTGGAGATTATTGATATCACGATGTGCCACTCCGACTGCATTTACTTTCGATTGTATTGCAATCCATAGGTTCCTTTTCACAGGCTCAGGAACCTTAAGAGACAGCTTTCCAAACAGCTGCTCATGTCTTGCAGTCACCTCCTCGATGAGTATTTCCAGTTCTTGATCAGAGAACTTGATTTTGCGTTTTCGAGCAGGCCCCTCTGCAACGGGATTCTCGTTTTCCATTTTCAAAGGCAAGTCCCAGACTCCAACAGCAACCTCCACGAACAGCTCACACTGTGAACGCCCTTACCACACCTTCAAACTGAGGGGCAGCTGCGCCTAATTGCTGTACTGGCTTTTAGGCAGTTGAGCAGTAAATGAGATGCATCATGTGTGTGAAATCGCATTTTGCGATACCGCAAAAAGCGATTTCGCAATTAAGGAATCGCATAAATAATGCGATTTTGTGAAAAATGCGATTTTTACCGAAACGCAAAAATTTTGCGAAAAAAATGATGCATAGCCATTTGCGATTCTTTATATGCGATTCCTTATTTTTCGCAAATTAGAAATCGCACATTCAAACGTTGATGCATCTACCGGTAAGTTCAGTATTGCCCAATTTTTTGTGACTATTTTCCTGAAATGTTCACTGTGTAGAGAAAATTTTGAAACTGCTACAATTCTTGTCTCCTCCTTTTTAGTCTTGGTTTATAGTAGCTCTCTTCGCTCAATTGAATCCACTCGCTTCCTAGATTCATCAATGATGTGTTCTGGGTACCCTCAGCTCGAAAATTTTGTCGCCATTTCATCCATTCTGGATTTTAATTTGGTGTTATTGGAAGTAATTGTTTTCACTCTCGCCATTTGGGAGAAAGGGAGGTATTTTTTGAGGCTTTGCTGGTGAAAACTCAGAAAATGAAGCATGTTATTCCTGTCAGTACTTTTCCTAAATATATCAGTTTCAAAACCTTTGTCTGTTATTGAGACCTTTACATCCAGGGAAATAACCTGTGTTTCTGAAATGTCCAAGGTAAGTTGTATGCGGTCATCCCTTTCATTGAACTCTGTGAGTGCATCATTTAGTTTCTCTTTTGAGTTTTTCCAGATAATGAATATATCGTCTATGTATCTCACAAGTAATTTAAGGTTATTCTGCCATTCTGTTTTGGTGAAGATGTGAGTCTCTTCATAGTCCTGCATAAATATATTGGCGTATACCAACGGCGCCGAGTTGCCCATGGCCGTTCCAACTAGTTGTTGGTACCATTCATCTTTATAGCGGAAGTAGCTCTGATACAAAGTGAATAGCATCAGTTCCAGGAGGAATGTCTGGAATGGAAGGTTTAGATCAGTATTGAGCAAGGCTTTCTCCACTGCCTCTGTCCCTACTGAGTGAGGTATTGATGTATAGAGTGAACTTCTGAGGCAGAAGTATTTTGTCTACTTCGATTAATCACGTGATCGGAACTTTACCCAATGAACACGCGCCCGGGTATATTGAAGGAAGCAACCATGGTGCTTTCAATGGTTGGAACTTTCGTGAGCATGAGGAAGTCTGACACGCGAGTATAAATCAGGTTAGTTTGACCAGAATGCGATAGATGGAGACAGTGAATGCAACACACAAGATGAAACATGGTACTAAAACCTGGTCCCTAATTTGTTGTTTCTTGTCAGCTTTCTGAGACACGGACGATTTAAACGCGACTGAACCGGCATGTAAGTGTGTTGTAATTCTGAAGGCTGTGTATTGCACGGGTCTTAAGGTTATTAAGGGTGCCGAATTAAATTCACGAATGGATGGTAATGCGCCCCTTTTGTTTTTGACAGCATGTTACATAGAGTTGGTTTTATGGACTCCTAGTGAGTATCATAGTTACAAGGTGACATTTTAAAATCCACAAACAAGCACAGGATATTAGGCTATACAAGCGTTATTGCCACATTCATGACCATATGACATACGTTTACTATGGTTTATCGTGTATTTTTTCTTTTTCTTAGTATTGTTCCCTGATCAAGGGCAGTTAATTATGCCCAAAATGCATTGGATTTCATGCAAATAATGCTGCATATATGACAGGGAAATAAGGAAATGAATGAATTGAGAAAAATATGAAGGAAAATATGAAAGAGACTTGAAAATACACTATGTGAATAAAAACCAAAAACTTTTGAAACAAAAATTGTGTTTAGAACCCTCATTTCGCGCTGAGAGGCGACTGAGTGCCTACAGGGATGCAACTAATGTCTCATTAGGAGCACGTTTTTCAGTTACATTTTTAAGCGTCTCAGGACGTCAGACGCCTCCTGTGGAGCACCTACAAACAAGTTCAAAAGAACACTATAAGCGATTCAAACCAAGAAACAAGGCAGTGCACCTGCCTCAGCATATCAACTTTCTAAAAGTAGCATTTTCAGACTTGCAAGTTAACCCCTTCGCTGCTAGGCCTTTTCCCCTCCTGTGCTAAGCCATTTTTTGGCGATTTGGGTCAGTGCGCGCTTAGGCCCCTGTAACTTTTTGACCACATAAGGTATCCATGCCAAATTTGCATCCTGTTCTTCCAACATCATGGAAATTCTAAAGATACCCAGGGTTTGTGGATACCCTTAGAGGGGTCCCAGAAATTAACCAAAATACAGAACAATTTTTGTTTTTTTCAGAAAAATTGGGAAAACGGGTTGCAAATTAAAGCCTCTGGATTTTTCCCTGCAAATGTTATCAAAAAAGGGTTTCTGGGGCTGAAATCAGCATTTTCTCAGCTTTTAGAAAATGACAGTCATTTGTCAGAGAACCAACATTTTTTACATAGTTTTGGCATTTTTCTGGGACATAGCCTATTTTTGCTATTTTTAGTGATTTCAACCTCCTTCCAGTTAATGGTAGTAATGAGTTCAAAAGCAATAATGGATCCTGGAAAGCTATACATTTTAAAAAAGTTGACAAAATTCTGAATTCAGAAAGGGGTCATTTGTCTAAATCCATGAAGGTTTCTTTATAGAAACTAACAGTTAAATATTGGAAAAATGGAAAATTAGTTGAAAAAAACAGCCTTTTGTCTCAACGTTTTCACCTGTAACTTCTTGTAATTTTGTCAACTCTTTGAAAGCAATATATCGTTACATCCATTAGACCTTCCTTGTTGTGGGGATATACAGGACTTGTAGTTTTGCCAAGAACCGGACGAACCCAGAGCCAAAAACTGAACAGCAACTTGCAATTGTTTTTTATTATCTACCGGGTATAGAGTAATTATTCTGGGAAAATGTATACATGGAAAAATCGGTATGAAAGACACCTATGTATTTCTGAATTGGGTACAAATTATAGAGTTTAGAAACAGTATATATTTCCACATTTTCAAAATTGGGAATACTTATACTAGCATGAGAATTATTGGTCATGTTTCAAAATGATTTTTTTTTACACAATGTCTTTCATTTTGAAGAGAGAAATGCATGAAAACTCAATAGTTAATAACAGTTGATTTACAAATCTGAATTACCCTAAGTCTTCCGATAAAAACGGTACCCCACTTGTTTGGGTCGGCCTAGTGCCCGCGACAGGAAACAGCGCAAAACGCAACGTGGTCACACCTCAATTTCGCAGGGACAAATGACCATATTTTGGCAAAGTGACTACCTGTAGTTTATGAACCCTATCTCTGCCAGCACCAAGGGAAACATAGCAAACCTATACATTTTTGAAAAGTAGACACCCAGGGGAATTCAGGATGGGGTGACTTGACTGCCTCCCACCAGGTTCTGTTACCCAGAATTCCTTGCAAATCTAAAAAAATGACAAAAGGAACGCATTTTCCTCACATTTCTGTGGTGGAAAGTTCTGGAATCTCCATGGAGTAACAAATTTCCACCCACCCTGCGTTCCCCAAAGTCTTCTGAGAAAAATGGTACCTCACGTGTGTGGGTCTGCCTAGTGCCTGCCTCAGGAAATGGTGCAAAACGCAACGTGGTTGCACCTCAATTTCGCAGTGAAAAATGGGCCTGTTTTGGCAAAGTGCCTACCTGTCATTTTTTAACCCTAGCTCTGCCGGCACTTAGGGAAACCTATCAAACCTATACATTTTTGAAAACTAGACACCCAGGGAAATTCAGGATGGGGTGACTCGACTGCCTCCCACCAGGGTCTGTTACCCAGAATCCCTTGCAAACCTAATAAATTGGAAAGAAATGCATTTTCCTCACATTTCTGTGGTGGCAAGTTCTGGAATCTGCGTGGATCAACAAATTTCCACCCACCCCATGTTTCCCAAAGTCCTATGAGAAAAATGGTACCTCACTTGCCTGGGTCTGCCTAGTGCCTGCAACAGGAAACGGCACAAACGCAACGTGGTCGCACCTCAATTTCGCAGTGAAAACTGGCCCTTTTTTGGCAAAGTGCCTACCTGTAGTTTTTGCACCCTAGCTCTGCCGGCACCTAGGGAAACCTAGCAAACCTATACATTTTTGATAACTAGACGCCCAGGGGAATTCAGGATGGGGTGACTTGACAGCCTCCCACCAGGTTCTGTTACCCAGAATCTCTGGCAAACCTAAAGAATTGGGGAAACATGCATTTTCCTCACATTTCTGTGGTGGAAAGTTCTGGAATCTGCATGGATCAACAAATTTCCACCCATCCTGCGTTCCCCAAAGTCTTATGAGAAAAATAGTACCTCACGGGCTTGGGTCTGCCTAGTGCCTTCGACAGGAAATGGCGCAAAACGCAACGTGGTTGCACTTCTATTTCGCAGTGAAAACTGGCCCTTTTTTGGCAAAGCTCCTACCTGTAGTATTTGAACCCTAGCTCTGCCGGCACCTAGGGAAACCTAGCAAACCTATACATTTTTGGAAAACTAGACCCCCAGGGGAATTCAGGATGGGGTGACTTGACTGCCTCCCACCAGGTTCTGTTACCCAGAATCCCTTGCAAACCTAAAAAATTGGGAAAATAACGCATTTTCATCACATTTCTGTTGTGGAAAGTTCTGGAATCTGTGTGGATCAACAAATTTCCACCCACCCAGCGTTCCCCCAGGTCTCCCAAAAAAAATGGTACCTCACTTGCTTGGGTGGCTCAAGGACCCACAACAGGCAAGGGCCCAAAACCTAATGAGGCGACATCAAAATTACCTATCACAAAGCAACCTGGTTTTGCAAGGGGGTTCCCATGAGTTTTTGGCCCGGGGCTTGGCGGCCATCTTGGGAAACTACCAAACCCAAACAGTTCTGAAAACTAGACACCCGGGGGAGTCCAGCGAAGTATGACATGCGTGGGTCGCCCAACGTTTTCCTACCCAAAATTCCCTGCAAACCATAAAATTAGGTTAAAAAAACACTTTTCCATACATGTTTGCGTGGGATCTCCGTGCCGGCACAATTGTTCTATCACCCAGTGTTCCCCTTGTTCTCCCGAGTAAATTGATACCTCACATGTGCGGGTGGGCCAAAGGCCTGTGACTAGGATGACCCCAAAACAGTAGAATTCTCGGTGCTTTCTTGTAAATACCGAAATCTACAATTTTTAAAAAATAAATTTTTGGCCTGCTCTGCTTTGGCCCACCCACACAAGTGACGTATCATTTTACTAGGGAGAACAAGGGAAACGCTGGGTGGTAGGACATTTGTGCCGGCACGGAGATCCCATGCAAAAATGTATGGAAAAGGTTTTTTTTTAAGGTTTGCAGGGAATTCTGGGTAGGAAAACGTTGGGGGACCCACACATGCCATACCTCACTGGACTCCCCCGGGTGTAGTTTTCAGAACTGTTTGGGTTTTAGTAGTTTCCAAAGATGGTTGCAGAGCACGGGACAAAAAACTCAGCTGCCCCGCCACCCCCAAAATAAGGTAGTTTGCTATAGGTAATATTTAAGTCTCCACCTTACGATTTGGGCCTTTTCCTGTTGCAGCCACTATGCCTACCCACGCAAGTGAGGTACCATTTTTATCGGGAGACCTGGGGGAACGCTGGGTGGGAGGAAATTTGAGGATCCATGCAGATTCCACAACTTTACCACACAAAAATGTGAGAAAAAAGTGTTCTTTTTGCAAAATTAGAGGTTTGCAGTGGATTCTGGGTAGGAGAATTATAAGGGACCCACACAAGCCATACCTCGCTGGAGTCCCCCTGGTGTCTAGTTTCCAGAAATGTATGGGTCAGGTAGGTTTCCCTACATGTCCACCAAGCCCCGGGCCAAAAACTCATGGGAACGTCCTTGCAAAATCAGGTTGCTTTGTGATAGATAATTTTGATGTCGCCTCATTAGGTTTTGCGCCCTTGCCTGTTGCGGGTCCTTGAATCACTCACGCAAGTGAGGCACCATTTTTATCGGGAGACCTGGGGGAACGCTGAGTGGGAGGAAATTTGTGTGAGCCCAGTGATGCCACACTTTTACACACAAAAATGTGTGAAAAAACTAATTTTTTCAGCTACATTTAGGGTTTGCTAGGGATTCTGGGAAAAGGAACGTTGGAGGATCCACGCAAGCCATATGCCCTTGAAAGCCCCCGGGTGTCTACTTTCCAGAAATTTGTGGGTTTGCTAGAGGGCGAGTGATGGTTCAGTATATATAATTTTATTAACAAGAGATTTCACAAAAATGAAATGCACTGTCAATTACATGGACAAAAAAAACTGAACCAATGACTTGCAGCTCGTGAGCTGTAAAGCCACTTCAAGGCACCAACCGCTTTACAGGCCATTCACAGACCTTTCATACCTGACACACAGAAGATCATTCACACCACCAGGCACAAAAGCAACACATCACAACATTTACAAAAAAGTGACAAGGTGCGCCCTGCTTAAAAAAAAAAAACAATTACTACACAGACATCAAGTCCTCAAACGCACACACATACTGGTTGGATTTGGCACAAGGGTGAGTTATGGTTCAGTATATACCATTGTATTAGCAAGTGATTTCACAAAAAATGAAATACACTGTTAATAATGGAAAGGATGAGAAACTGAACCATTGACTCACAGCTCGTGAGCTGTAAAGCCACGACAAGGCACCAACCTCTTTACAGGCCATTCATACACCTTTCATACATGTGACACATACAAAACATTCACACCGCTAGCCGCGGACCCATCACATTACTACACTTCCACCAGCAGACAACGCCAATCATGGGCCCATCACTTTCACACGTCCACATTCCTGACACAGCATCTACACAAACTCATGGATTGCATTGAGTGGCGCTCAGCTAGCACTGTGTGTAGTAACCAGCATTAAGTCACTTCCCACACACCGCCAGCCGAGCACCAGTCCACGCACACCACCAGCCAAGCACCAGACCACGCACACCGCCAGCCAAGCACCAGTCCACACACACCACCAGGCAAGCACCACTCCAAACACAACGCCAGCCAAGTACCAGTCCAGACACACCACCAGCCAAGCACCAATCCAAACACAGGCAAGCTCAAGACCACGCACACCGCCAACCAAACATCAGACCACGAACACCGCCAGCCAAGCACCAGTCCACACACACAGCCAGCCAAGCACCAGTCCACAGACACCGCCAGCCAAGCAGCAGTCCAGGCACACTACCAGCCAAGCACCAATCTAAACACACCACCAGGTAAGCGCAAGACCACGCACACGGCCAACCAAACACCAGACCACGCACACCACCAGCCAAGCACCAGTCTACACACACCACCAGGCAAGCGCCACTCCACACGCACCACCAGCCAAGCACCAGCCCAGGCACACCACCAGCCAAGCACCAATCCCAACACACCACCAGGCAAGCGCAAGACCACACACACCGCCAACCAAGCACCAGACCATGCACACCGCCAGCCAAGCACCAGTCCACACACACTGCCAGCTAAGCACCAGTCCACAGACACCGCCGGCCAAGCACCAGTCCACAGACACCGCCAGACCATGCACACCATCAGACAATCGATACTACACACAAACCAACATCATACTTTAGTTTTTTTTCAAAATAAATAATAAACAAAAAAAATTGCAAATTGATACAAATCTACTAACACAACAACTAAAACTAAATACACTACACAAATGCAAACTTTGGAACTGAACAAAAAGTTTTAAAGAATAGAGACCAGGCAGTTCACTTTACCACTCATGGATGCTCCCAAAAATTATTTTGCGTGTGGTAAATTCTAAAACAAGCAGGTACGCACAGCCCAGGGTTAAAAGGACAGTCGGGGCAGTACATTATGAACCTCCTTCCGCAAACCTCTTCGCCAACAAACTCTACATCTCCGACTGGGAAAGTCTTTTGAGGATGTAGGAGGAATTTGATCAGGAAAGTGGCGATCTTTCAATCTGGCAACATCCTCCACCACTCCAACTCTAGGAACACTTGCCTGTTCCACTAAAACAAGGCTGCCTATTACAGACTCCTGAAACTTTACAAAAGTCATCTTTGACTAAGGACAAGATTGCTGGAACACAATAAAAGCATTAAAGGTTGCCAAGTGGAAAAGATGGATAGCCAACTTCTTGTACCAAATGTAAGCCTTACGAAGAGCAGCATACAGTTCCAACCTCTGATCTACTCTGTCAACACCACCCATGTGCCTATTATAGTCTAAAATGCACACAAGTTTGCGCGCTTCTGCAACCTGACCCCAAACAGTCACCGGTTCAGTGCTTTCATCATGTATGGAAGTCAACATGTAGACATCTCTCCTGTCTGAAAACTTCACAGCTAGAAGCTCCTCACAACGCAATGCACTGCACTGTCCCCGAGCAAGCTTTTGACAAACAAGTTCTTTTGGGAAACCTTTACGGTTAGAGTGGATTGTGCCACAAGCAACAGTGTCCACTATGGCCAAGTCCCTGAACAACCGCACACCAGTGTAGAAGTTATCTACATATAAATGATGGCCTTTGTTAAAAAATCCTCTACCAAGTTCCCACACAATTTTCTCAGTCACTCCAAAAGTGGACGGACAACCAGGGGGGTTAATCCTGGATTCCTTACCGGTGTACACCCTGAAATTAGAGACATATCCAGTCCGACTGTCATACAGCATATAAAGCCTAATTCCATAGCGTGCCCTCTTACTAGGAATGTATTGTCTAAATACCAAGCGGCCCTTGAACAACACCAAAGACTCATCGACTGCAATTTCTTTCCCAGGAGCAAAGATCTCAGGAAATCGATCAACAAAGTGATCAATGACAGGCCGAATCTTGAAAAGACGGTCACAATTAGGGTGATAACATGGCAAAGCTAAACCATTATCAACAAAATGCATCATCCGAAGCAGAAGCAAATACCTATCACGACTCATTACTGCCGGAAATATAGCTGTTGCCATCATGGGACTAGTCGACCAATATGAAGCCATTGATGGTTTCCTAAGCGAGCCCATCAAAAAAGTTAAACCCAAAAACTTTTTCATCTCCTCCAAATTAGTGAGAGTCCACCGGGTAGCTTTAGCGTGGGGCTTAAAGCTGGCACTGTTCTCCCTCAAAAACTGTTCTGCATACAAATTAGTCTGCTCAACAATCTCTGCCAAAAACACATCATCCATAAACAACTGAAAAAAAAATAATCGGCAAAAAGTTTTCAGTGTTCACCCTACACCCTGAAACACCAGTAAAGTCTGGCAATACTGGCTGCACCATGCCTGGAGCAACCCAGAGGTCGGTCAGAACTTTCAACTGGAACTCTTGCAACCCCCTGCTTCTGCCTCTTGCCTCACTGTACCAACAGGAAGTCTTGCAGCCCCAGGCTGCCGCCTAGCTGGCTCTTGTCTCACTATACCAACGTGAAGTCTAGCAGGCCCAGGCTGCACCCCAGATGCCTCTTGCCGCACTATCAGCACAGCAATGTCCTCCTCTAACACAGGCACTTCATCCACACCAAAAGTAGCTTCATCAGCACTCAGAGTATCTTCATCATCAGGCGATGCCATGTGGAGAGAACACTCACTACCAGAATCTTCACCTCCCACCTCTGCCTCAGAATCAGAGTCAGTCTCAGCACCATGGTCAGAGGAAGAATCAAAAAGCATTCCAACAACTTGCTGAGCAGTAATCCGGCGGCTAGCCATTATCCTCACTAAGAAAGGAGACTGCACAAACAACTCAACAACCAACACTGTGCAAAGTAGGTAAAAAAATGTAAGCCTTTATCACAAAGATCTACAAACTGAAAACTATACAATTCACTTACAAAATACAGCCACACTCACCAGCACCTACTCTGCAAAGTCACAGCAAATAGTCAACGATATCCCACTAGAAAAAAGAAAAAAAACTTACATCTACAAAAAGCAAAATACACATCAAGCACAAATGCAAAACATGTTTCACAATCACAAAAAACAGAAACCAAACATACTCATATTACTACACACTTTGCAAAAAAAACATTTACATTAAAATTGTACAAAAAAGGTCTCTTACCAAACACATGCAACTACACAAACAGCAGAACTACCAGTAACGAAACCGCACACTGCAACAGTCTAAAGAGAAAAGAAAACATTACACTTTACAAAACAAAAACAATACACATTACAACAGGCTATGTCACAGGGTATGTCACAAATGGGGTGTCTGTCCCAAGGGTGGGCAGAATTTAAATCTTTTTAAATTTGGGCCCCTTGGAAGCAACCCTTGCCCAAGGGGTCGCTTCCATTTAAAAAAAAAGATTTCCCAGGTGTCTAGTAGGGTTTTTTGCTCCCTCCTGAGGGCAGAAAGGCCAAATTAAGGGGCAGAATATATTCAATAAAAACTATGGGCCCAAGGAAGAGACCCTTGGCCAAGGGGTCACTTCCATTTTGAAAAGCAACAAATCCCTGGTGTCTAGTGGGCTTTTCTACCCCTCCCCCCCCCTGGGTCCAGAATCAGAGGAAAAACAGCCGATCTGCCCCAAGGGGGGGCAGAAAAGTCTAAAAGAATGACATTGCCACCTGGAAGCGACCCTTGCCCAAGCGGTCGCTTCCATTGCACAAAAAAAACAATCCCTGGTGTCTAGTGGGCTTTTCTACCCCCCCCCCCCCCCCCCGGGTCCAGATTCGGCAAAAAAAGGGACAATCTGTCCCCAGGAGGGGGGGGGCATAAAAGTCTAAAATAATTATTTTGCCCCCAGAAAGCTACCCTTACCCAAGGGGGCGCTTCCTTTTCAAGAAATAAACAATCCCTGGTGTCTAGTGGGCTTTTCTGCCCCCCCTGGGTCCAGATTCAGCAAAAAAACGCCCAATCCCTCCCCAGGGGAGGCAGAAAAGTCTTAAATAATTTTTTTGCCCCCAGGACGCGACCCTTGCCCAAGGGGTCGCTTCCTTTGCAAAAAAAAAAAAAACTATCCCTGGTGTCTAGTGGGCTTTTCTACCCCCCTGAGTCCAGATTCGACCCAAAAAAACGGGCGATCTGCTCCCAGGGGGGGCAGTAAAGTCTAAAATAATAAATTTGCCCCCCGGAAGCACACCCTTGCCCAAGGGGTCACTTCCTTTTCGTAAAATAAACGATCCCCGGTGTCTAGTGGGCTTTTCTGTCCCCCCTGTGCCCAGATTTGGCGAAAAAACGCCCGATCTGCCCCCTGGGGGGGGGGGGGGGGGGGGGGGGGGGGGGCAGAAAAGTCTCAATTAATGTATGCCCAAGAGGAAGCGCCCCTTGCCCAAGAGGTTGCTTCCTTTTTATAAAAAAGACATCCCTGGTGTCTAGCGGTACAAAAGGGGGTGGTGATTGTCGGAACATCTGAATCAGGGGTCTCCAACCTTTTGTGTAGTCAGAGCTACTTCTGGCCAGTGAAAATCGTCGTGAGCTACTGAACCCGAATCAACTCGCGCATTTTTCCGAGAGACCCCCCACGCTCAATTTCATTGACTTTAAGCCTAATTTCATCAGAGCCCATACTGTGGTTTGAACAAAATACCCAAGGGCCTTCCACTGCACTGCAAAATAATTATGTGGAGGCACATTCGATCGCATAATTCCGTGGCCCTGGTTATAGCAGAACAATCCAATACTGTTTCTGTAAAGCGCTCTGATATCTGCAAGGATCTTGTTCGCGCTATATAAAACCTTAAATAAATAAATAAATAAATAAATACAGAATGGCCCCTGCTATTCCTGCTGGAGAAAGTGACACAGTCACAGACATCAGGTGAACAGTCTGGGCCCTGACATGTGCATGCAAGAGGCCCCCTCCACTCCCAGGGAGGCGCCCTCAGCATCCTAGTAGGCACAGCTGCTGCAATCCAGAACAGAGGTGGCCCCCACCTCTTCGAGGACCCCGGCATTTCTACAGGACTCTGGCACTCTGCTCACACTTGCACACTTGGACACTCAGGCGGACCAGGGAGTTTCTCTCTCGCGACAGCAGTGCCTGGGTTCGGGCACCCGTATTTGCATGATCATTTGCATATGTCCCGCAAGTACTGGAAACAAGCTGTGTCCTGCTGCAAACAGTTGTGTTGTTGTATTTCACAGGCCTCTGCTGGGACCCACACTTTCCGGCCCTATTCGAGGGTCTTTTCTGTGCTCGCCTCGAAGGGGCTTTAATAAAATATAGCACTTGACGGAGATGCTTGTGTGTGATGATATGAGTGTGGCGCCCACTACGAAATCAGTTGCCAGTGTTGCACGATTGTGGCTGTATTAGGGCCTCGGGCGTCATCTATTTGATTTGTGCGCTCGTGACAGCATGAAGAGGCGGGCAAACATCCTTATATATGAAAAATATATATATATATATAAACGACTCCAGAGTCCCAGAATCCCAGTGTTAGAGCCTGGGGTGAGCTAATATATGCTCAGGTATGAAGTGGGTTGCTTTGTATTTTTATTGAACAGGCGTCATTTTAAATCAAACTCCTTTTACTTCTACGTGTGTTTCCACAATCCACCAATCTAACCCTTCAGAATCACCTCTAAACACGGAACAAACTCCCAAATAAAATCACACATCCACGCGCCAATAAACAGTCACTGTTAAAGGTTGGCTCTGGCTGTTAAGCACAAAAACGCCAATATGAAGACCGCGCACTGATGCCATAAAAATGATTAAAAGCGCTATGCAAAGTTATAACATCATACTCAAGGAGCTACCGAGCGATGGAAGATGTGTCTAAAGAGGCAAATTAGTCACCTCACTGTGTATGATTGAATCGACACGCCCATCAGTTATTGGTTGGGTTTGGGACGACCTGGGGCATTTTAAGAGGGGTGAGCAGGTACCCGCCGCTCCTTCTCTGTAGTCTGTGACCCGAATGGGGTCTAGTCCCGGCGCATGAGGCCACCCCCGGGCAGAGGTCATCCCACAACCCTCGCGCACTGAGGGTCACTGCAGGAGCTGTGTTAGTAATTGTGAACGACCTTCTATGGCTCAATGTAAATATGTAAGCGCTATATTTCTTCTTCTACACCAGATGACTGAGTTACATAACCCGAGGCTGACTCCCCTCCCCCACTAAACGCGCACACACACACCTTAGTTTTACAATCATAACGTACTTTCTGGATAGCGCTAAAAACTTGCTTCCACTGTCGGGCGGCTTCGTAGCTCTGTAAACACAAGTATTACGATTACCCTACTTGGCTGAGTCAGCCCATCCTTATTTGAACCTGTGAAAGCTTTTGTGCCCGGTTCGCACAAACCGAAACAAAAATAAAACAGGAAAGTATAACAGAGGAAATAAGGCACGGGCATATAATGGTATAAAGGGCCATGCCACTCACCTGTCCAGTATTCTGTGCTTCAAGAGCTGGGCGAGGAGGCCAGCGGCCCAGTGCTCACCCGTGGGGTGGAGCACGCATGATGGGGTGCAATGAGCTGTCAGTCCTGAGGGTAAGTGTTCAGTCCTGAATGAACAGGACGTGTAGAACAGACTCCGCGGCACTGCACACTGCTATGCTGAAATGCGTGGTCCTGGGGTGGAGTCTGTAGTGCTGAGGAAAACTGTCGTTTTACAGTAGTGAACTGTCCTTGTGTTAAGTGCACAGCCCTATGCTGAAATGCGTGGTCCTGGGGTGGAGTGTTCAGTGCTGAGGGAAAATGTGTCATTTTACAACAAAGTGAGCTACCCATGTGTGAAATGCAAGCCGAATGATGAAATGCGTGGCCCTGGGGTGGAGTGCCTAGTCCTGAGGTAGAGTGTCCGGGGCTTAGGGAAAATGCGTCGTTTCACAACAAAGTGAGCTGCCCTCTTGTAAAATGCACCGCCCTGTGATGAAATGTATGGCTTTGGGTTGAGTACTGTGATGAAGCGCAAACTTCGGGGCCGAAGTGAGATCTCAGATG
This sequence comes from Lissotriton vulgaris, assembly GCF_964263255.1. Taxonomy (NCBI): domain Eukaryota; kingdom Metazoa; phylum Chordata; class Amphibia; order Caudata; family Salamandridae; genus Lissotriton; species Lissotriton vulgaris. Next base: position 468,172,916 of record NC_141685.1, on the reverse strand, counting down.
TCTTTAAATGGAGTGAGCAGGCCTGGGATGAAGTGCACAGTCCGGAGCAGAAGTGAGTTGTCCTTCACGATGGAGTGTGCTGTTCTATATTGAAGCGCAGGGCCCCGGGCCGAAGTGTGCTGTTTCAACTAAGTGTGCAGGACTGGTTGAAGATCTTCCGCGCTGACACCCATCGCACAATGGCAGACAGTGCGATGCCAGTGCGTTTTGAGTATACGATGACGTCAGACTCTCACGAGAGGAGTCTGCAGCTCCAGGAGAGGAGCGTCATCGCATCATCCTGTTCGCCCGCCCCATCCACAGATTACCTCCAATCAGAGCAAGGGCTAGGCGAGCTTCTCCCGGGGTCTCCTCGAGCTACCGGTAGCTCGCGATCGACCGGTTGGAGACCCCGGATCTGAATCAATCAAACACTCACACCCAGTCAAAAGATCTGGGTTTAATCCATCACCGTTCTTTAGCCCACTCTGCCACCCAAGTTCAGACATGGCTATATGCAAATCAGTCTGACCCTGTGCCTCATGGGAACAGTCCAGCCCGAACTGCCAAGCCATGTCTTCCCTGGACCGGAAACAAGCTTCCGAGGACCGGTTTCTGGCATTCCAGCCGTCTTCAGCCCGGCTTGCTTGAATCCAGTGGCAAAGTGAGCAAGGGACTCACGTCTGAGCATACCCTGCCACACTTATAGCGGCCAAAAGCGGTACAAAAGGGGGTGGTGATGGACGGAACATCTGAATTAATCAAACACTCACACCCAGTCAAAAGATCTGGGTTTAATCCATCACCGTTCTTTAGCCCACTCTGCCACCCCAGTTCAGACATGGCTATATGCAAATTAGTCTGACCCTGTGCCTCATGGGAACAGTCCAGCCCGAACTGCCAAGCCATGTCTTCCCTGGAACGGAAACAAGCTTCCGAGGACCGGTTTCTGGCATTCCAGCCATCTTCAGCCCGGCTTGCTTGAATCCAGTGGCAAAGTGAGCAAGGGGCTCACGTCTGAGCATACCCTGCCACACTTATAGCGGCCAAAAGCGGTACAAAAGGGGGTGGTGATGGTCGGACGGAACATCTGAATCAATCAAACACTCACACCCAGTCAAAAGATCTGGGTTTAATCCATCACCGTTCTTTAGCCCACTCTGCCACCCCAGTTCAGACATGGATATATGCAAATCAGTCTGAACCTGTGCCTCATGGGAACAGTCCAGCCCGAACTGCCAAGCCATGTCTTCCCTGGACCGGAAACAAGCTTCTGAGGACCGGTTTCTGGCATTCCAGCAGTCTTCATCCCGGCTTGCTTGAATCCAGTGGCAAAGTGAGCAAGGGACTCACGTCTGAGCATACCCTGCCACACTTATAGCGGCACAAAAGGGGGTGGTGATGGACGGAACATCTGAATCAATCAAACACTCACACCCAGTCAAAAGATCTGGGTTTAATCCATCACCGTTCTTTTGCCCACTCTGCCACCCCAGTTCAGACATGGTCATATGCAAATGAGTCTGACCCTGTGCCTCATGGGAACAGTCCAGCCCGAACTGCCAAGCCATGTCTTCCCTGGACCGGAATCAGGCATCCTAGGGCCGGTTTCTGGCTATCAGCCTTCATCAGCCAGGATAGCTTGACTCCAGTGGTGTGGAGAGCACGGGACTCATGTCTGAGCATACCCTTCCCACTCGGGGTGACAAATGCAAAAACAACATTTGATGGACAGAATGCAGAACAATGTCTTACATTCACCCCAGTACAGAGATGTGGGCCTAAATCCATTGTTTTTTTGCACTCCACACCACCCCAGTTCAGACATGGCCATATGAAAATCAGCCTTGACCCTGTGCCTCATGGGAACAGTCACTCTACCACTGGATTCAAGATAGCCTGGCTGATGAGTATTATGCATTGGAAAGGGCAGTTGCAGCAGAAGGACATAGGCTATGCAGGCGCCCACCATATACATTTAAAAGGTAAAAGAACTGTGCCAGCCAAGTAGTCCCTTGTGGGCGTGTCTGCGTTGTGCTGTGGGCGTGTGCTGGGGGCGTGACAAAGGCTGGGGGCGTGTGGTACGTTCCGCCCTTCATGCCATGTCTCATATTGTGTGCTAATCCCACCCTGCTCCCTTTAAATACCCCTGCACCCCATAATCATAACCCACCCATACTCCTTGAAATACCCCAACACCCTTAAACACTAACGCATGTTCACCCTATAAATATACCCTGTACCCCAAAACCCAAACCTAGCCCTGAACCCTATACATATATACACCTGTACCTCAAAACCCAAACTTACCCCTGAACCATAAAAATACCCGTGTACCCTAAAACCCAAACCTAGCCCTGAACCCTAAAAATACCACTGTACCCCAAAACCCAAACAAACCCTGAACCCTAAAATACCCCTGTACCCCAAAACCCAAACCTAGCCCTGAACCCTAAAATACCCCTGCACCTCAAAACCCAAACCTAGCCCTGAACCCTAAAATACCCCAGCACCCCCAAACCTAGCCCTGAACCCATAAAATACCCCTGTACCCCAAAACCCAAACCTAACCCTGAACCCTAAAAATACCCCTATACCCCAAAACCCAAACCTAGCCCTGAACCCTAAAAATACCCCTGTACCCCAAAACCCAAACCTAGCCCTGAACCCTTAAAATACCCCTGTACCCCAAACCTACCCCTGAACCCTAAAATACCCCCTTACCCCAAAACCCAAACCTACCCCTGAACCCTAAAAATACCCCTATACCCCGAAACCCAAACCTAGCCCTGTACCCCAAAACCCATACCTATCCCTAAACCCTAAAACTTCCCCTGTACCCCATAACCCTAAACTATATCTGAACCCTTAAAATACCCAAACACCCCAAAACATACCTCAGTACCCCAAAACATATACCCCTATACTCATACTTACCTTATCCAAACATTAAAAAAAAACATGCTTTTACCATTCATGCATTTACAACGAATTTCGTTGTAAATGTATGCGTGGTAAAAGCATATAAAATGTAATGCCATGCGTTAAAATGGCATTGCGGAGTCATGGTACTTTCGTATTGAAAGTAAGCGGAGTGATGGTATGAGGAAAGAAAGTTGCGGAATAATGGGTGTTTACCCTACCCCGGTAGATGGTGGCACGGCGGCCCACATCTCCAGCAACATACTCATATTTTTTTACCACCCATTTGAAAAATGTACAGGTCTCTCTCATTGATGGCCAGCACCGACATACACTTTTAGACACACCTCCCGCCACAAGTTCTAGAATTGTGAACTTTAGAGCTGGGGAGCTACGTTCGAATCTCGGCATCAGCTCAACATCCCTTGATTCCAGGCAAATCGCTTTGTCTCCCTGTGCCTACCACAAATGAATGTGTTTTTCTGTAATGTAAATTGTGCTCATGCCATGTTGTCGAGTTTGCCCTATATAATATTGCAAGGAAAAATAAAGTAGGGAAACTCGAGTTCACACACTACTGAACATGCACTCTTAAGTGCATCAGCAGTGCACTGTGAATCGGACCGTTTCACAGGCCTGTCACAGATAAGAAATGCTATCAAAACGAAATCCTACAAAACAATATACTACTGTCCGGCAGCAATTCATACCCGGACAACGTCGGGACGGGCTGCTAGTATCCCTTATAAATTGTATCTCAAGCTATCTACTATGGACATCAATATGAGTGGCGAAGCGCTTAGCCTCTGGCACACCCCACATGGGTCCAATCAAATACACTGCCACATTAACGCAGATGGTACCGGGATCCTGAAGACTTTGCAGGGTGTCAGCATACATATTAGGCCACCAAGAATTCACTTTCACGCTCCTCAACATGTTTGACCAAAATGCCCCTCATGGGCCAAATCGAACATTCTATGTCTTCATTTAAACTTCGAATAAAGGTCTAATGCTCATCTCCTGAGAACTCTTCTTCATTTGCCCATTCCTAAACTGACAAGCTTTCAAAATCTCATCAGCAGAAACCCACTTCGGAGTGGTGATTGCTCCTTGACATTCACTCTCTCTATCCTCAGACGGGCGGCACCACTTCTTCTCAAAGCAAAGGATCATTCTTCTCACCACCCCATGTATGCAGCCTACATAAACAATCTCCCTGGTTGTAATAACCTACATATTCCATGCTGTAATTTTTGAAGTTTTCTGCTAATCATGCCAGACTAATTGACAGCATCTTGCTGTTAGGTTTCAAAACCTTCAACAAAGGCAGTCTTCAATACAATATTTACTCCCCAAATATAGGTATGAAAATACTTCACAACCCATGCTGCGGCTGTCGCCTCCCTCTCTATGGCTGCATAGGTCCTCTTGCTTGTGGCCAGACAGCAGGACACAAAGGCACAGTTGTCTCTCCCTCACTGCAGAATTGACAGGAGAGAATAAATTCCACTCATGTTCACATCAACAGAATTGCAAGTTTTCTTCGCAAGGTTAAATGAGGGGTTGTATGATAGAACCACAAGTGGATAAACCATGCGTGCCTCTACCACGCAACCTAAAAAACGAATGCGTCCTAACCACGCATTCCTTTACCACTTAATTTTGTGGTAAAGGCATGAATGGTAAATGGGTATGCATAGCTAAGGTTGCGACCCTCCCCTCCCGCCCTAAGCTACAAACTTCCCCTTGCCCTCCTCCCCCGAGGTAAAAATACCCCTACCACCTCCCAACCCCCACACTGCCCCTAACCCTTAAACACTACTCCAACCTCCTACCACCCCATTGCACTGTCCCGATAACTACACCAACCCCTTCCACTGCCCTTAGGCAAAACCTATTTTAAAAACTACCCCATCTTCCCAGCCCTGAAAACTAGCCCGAACCCCCCCAGCCCTGAAAAGTAGCCCGAACCCCCCAGCCCTGAAAACTAGCCGATCCCCTCAGTCCTGAAAATTTCCTGCAACCTCCCAGCCCTGAAAACTAACCCGACCCTCCCCCAGCCCACATAACTACCCCGAACAATACTACCCTGACCCACCCCAGTCCACAAAACTACCCTGACCCACCCCCAGCCCACAAAACAACCTCTGATCCACCCCCCAGCTAACAAAACAAACCTCGACCCACCCTCAGCCCATAAAACTACACCGACCCCCCCAGTCTACTAAACTACCACAAAACCCCCCTAACCAACCCCTCAGCTCAGAACTACACCCAGCCCCACTTACCTCACCGTCAACGTCTTCCTGCTTCCGTCTGCAGCAGCCAGACCGCGTATTGCCGTGTGGTTAAGGCATATGCGTGGTTAAGGCAAGCACGGTTTAACTTGCGGAGTGAGAACACTTGTGATTTAGACCATGGTATTACGAGTATTTCCCTAAAGGAGGTGAGGAAAATTTGCCTTTGATAGCTCTTTTTTTCACACTTGCAAAGACTCTTGTAAAGCCGAACGCACAAAGTCTCGGTCTTTCCAGCAAAGATATGTACGAATTTGGAGTAGTATTCCACTGGGCCCATGTGTGATCGATCCTGTGAAGTAGGCACCTCTCCTATTCTCCTCACCAGGTCAGACTTTGGACGCACACTCTCAGCTAAGATGGTGTATGCGAAGTTTTCAGTTTTAAGTATCTACAGTTATCCTTTCTCATGTTTAAGCCTTATTGCTCCAATTAACTACAACTTCCCTTAAAGCTAAATTGTGCTCTTCTAATTCCTCTCCGAACACAAGTATGCCATTCCGGGAAACCAATAGGTGACTTTTATCCTTAAAAATATGAATCATCATTTTCTGAAATACGCAGACTGCTGTGACTAGTCCAAAAGAGAAGTGTGTGAACTGGAAGACCTTGTATGACCTGATCAAGGCAGTCAGAGGCTTAGAATCATAGTGCAACCTGATATTGTGGTAGGCACTTCTCAAATGTAACCATGAAAAGTGCCTACCTTCATTCAGCATCATCATTTCCCTAATATTTGGCAATGGGAAGTTGTCGATGACAATGTTGTGGCTGAGACTCCTTAGGACAACACAGATTCTCAACTTCCTGTCAGCCTTCTTCATGATGACTACCAGCAAAACCCATTCTGCTGCCTCTATGGCTTCAGAGCCCCCATCCATAACCATTTCATCCAACATACATACCTTTGCCCGCCTCCCATATTCTTCTGGCTCCATTCCTAACCAGTATTGTTACCTTCTTTAGCATTCTTATGCACTTATCCCTTCAGCATACCTAATCTCTCCAAAGAAAAAAAAAACTATTTTGCTGCTCCAACTATTTCTTCCATGATTGGTGTCCTCAACAAACAAGACATGGTCTTCTGCCACTTAGTAAGTTACAATATGAAGGTTGTATTGGTGTATCCAACCAACAATAGGTAGTCCTGATTTTGGTGTCTAAGCCTTCCCTTTAATCCACGTGTCCTTGAAGCAAATATTAGCGTAAATGCATCATAGGATTTCAACGGTGCTTCCCTGGTAAACTTTCAGATTGATGTAGTTGGGTTCTTATGAAACATTCCCCCTCTTATCGAACAACATTTGCATTGGAATAATTTCATGCAATGCCCCAGAGTCCACCGTCGACTTAACTTGTTTATCATTGACCACAAAACTCATTTCGGGATCACTTCTTACCAGAGGCATCTTCATTACAACCCACACTCAGGTTCCAATCAGTATCGCAAAACTCAAGAAAGCTACACTGAACTTTCTCTGACATACTCCAGCGAGATGTGCTCTCTTACCGCTCTTTCTACACTTTTTGCCAATTGAAAAGCACGTTTTCGATTCAGTGGAGAGATAGTTACTCCCATGCCAACTACACTCACTGTTTCATGCATTAGCACATAACTGGCACTATTCTTTCCTATACCTTATTTCGGAGGCACTTCCTTCTTTCTGCCTTTACGTTGGGGTTCCCATTACTGACAGATTTTGCTGCCGTAGCTGCCTATGTTATAAATATTTCATTGTCCTCATTCAAGTGCTCAACTCCTTTACTAGCTTGGCTATCTCTATGGCGTCCTTTAACATTGGGTTTCTGGCAGCCCATGACTTGCCTTGTATCTCCTTACTCCTGCACTGCCCCACCAGCTGATATTTTACTAACTCATCAGACATAGAACCAATTTGACTTGACAATTCCCTCAACCTAGAAAAACCAAAGGAAATGATGGACGGAGCGTTGACAATACAAACACTCACCCCCAGTCAACTGATCTGGGTTTAATCCATCACCGTTCTTTAGCCCACTCTGCCACCCCAGTTCATACATGGCCATATGCAAATCAGTCTGACCCTGTGCCTCGTGGGAACAGTCCAGCCCGAACTGCCAAGCCATCCCTTCCCTGGACCGGAAACAAGCTACAAAAGACCGGTTTCTGGCATTCCAGCCTTCTTCAGCCCGGCTTGCTTGAATCCAGTGGCAAAGTGAGCAAGGGACTCACGTCTAAGCATACCCTGCCAACTTATGGCGAACAAAGAAAAACCAAAGGAAATGATGGACGGAGCGTTGACAATACAAGCACTCACCCCAGTCAACTGATCTGGGTTTAATCCATCACCGTTCTTTAGTCCACTCTGCCACCCCAGTTCAGACATGGCCATATGCAAATCAGTCTGACCCTGTGCCTCGTGGGAACAGTCCAGCCCGAACTGCCAAGCCATGCCTTCCCTGGACCAGAAACAAGCTACCAAGGACCGGTTTCTGGGGGTGAGTGTTTGTATTGTCAACGCCCCGTCCATCACCCCCTTTGGTTTTTCTTTGTTCGCCTTAAGTTGGCAGGGTATGCTCAGACGTGAGTCCCTTGCTCACTTTGCCACTGGTTTCAAGCAAGCCCGGTTGAAGATGGCTGTAATGCCATAAACCGGTCCTGGGAAGCTTGATTCCGGTCAATGGAAGACATGGCTTGGCAGTTCGGGCTGGACTGTTCCCATGAGGCATAGGGTCAGACTGATTTGCATATGGCCATGTCTGAACTGGGGTGGCGGAGTGAGCTAAAGAACGGTGATGGATTAAACCCAGATCAGTTGACTGGGGGTGAGTGTTTGTATTGTCAACGCTCCGTCCATCACCCCCTTTGGTTTTTCTTTGTTCGCCCTAAGTTGGCAGGGTATGCTCAGACGTGAGTCCCTTGCTCACTTTGCCACTGGTTTCAAGCAAGCCCGGCTGAAGACGGCTGTAATGCCAGAAACCGGTTCTGTGAAGCATGATTCCGGTCCAGGGAAGACATGGTTTAGTTAGTTTAGTTTATGACATTTGTTGAGCGCTTGGTTGCACAGAGAACAGTGCGTCGCCGCGCTGACGAACCTACCTACAACTCTTCAGCTTAGCTCACAGAGGGGAAGCATAGGAACAAGGGAGAACTATACTGAGTTTATCATGGGAAAAAGATGGGTTTTCAGCCTCTGTCTGAACCTGGTTTCAGACGGCTCCATCCTCAGTTCAATAGGCAGATTATTCCATTCGTTGCTTGCATGGTGTCTGAATGAACGTCCTCCCATCCTTGCTCTATGGATCCGAGGCACCACTAATAGCATGCTACCCATCGACCTCAAAGGACGTGAAGGGCGATAGACAGGAAGCAAGTCCTGCAGATATGGAGGTGCTTTTTTGTGAGCTATACGGTGGGTGATGCACATAGTTTTAAATTTAATTCTCTCCCTTATTGGAAGCCAATGAAGGGAGCGTAATGCATGTTTCCCAGAAGCTCTCCTAGGGAGGTTAAGGACCAGCCTCGCAGCTGCGTTCTGTACGCGTTGTAGCTGTGACATGGCTTGGCAGTTCGGGCTGAACTGTTCCCATGAGGCATAGGGTCAGACTGATTTGCATATGGCCATGTCTGAACTGGGGTGGCGGAGTGAGCTAAAGAACGGTGATGGATTACACCCAGATCAGTTGACTGGGGGTGAGTGTTTGTATTGTCAACGCTCCGTCCATCACACCCCCTTTGGTTTTTCTCAATTCCCTCAACCTAGCCACACATTTCTTCTTGCCCTTAAGAGGTCTCTGACGTGGAGTGTAGAATTTGAGGTAAGTCAAGGCCAAGTTTATCAATTTGGGAAAATTTGTTCTTAAACCTTAACTTGGTTTCAGGTTAAACATCAAAAATGTCTTGGCATTGTTGAACATTGGCAACTACTTCACAAGTATGATTTTCAAAGCACTAATAAATAAGACTCACTTAGTGAAAGGGCTGAAGCCTTGTTCATCACCGGCTAATAAGAAGTTCTTGAACAGGTTTATCCATTCTCCCTACACAGCAGGTGGAAGTGCTGTTAGGATAAGGAAAACCATGGCTGAATTATTCCTGGGTGATACATTTTGCGCATCAAACTGTATACATATAGAAATTCCTTTACCAGTTATGACTGGGAAATGACAATGTGTATAATGATGGAGCCTTGCTGTAGTTCCTTGAACGTTTGGCCTCGTAAAAGAACAATCTACCTTCTGACCACAAAATGGCAGTATTTTACTCTGATGAACGAGTTACTTACCTTCACTGACGCTATTTCTGTTAGAGACTATCTAGCTGCAGATTCCTCACATTTTAAATATTCCCCACGCACGAGAATGGATCTAGAAACTTTTTTGCAGTTCCTCTGCATGCCGTTAGGTGGTTATAGGAAAGTCCCCTTTTTTTAGGTCTCGGACTGTAGGCTGCACTGGCGCAGTGTCACTCCAAGACTTTATGTCTTAAAGAGTGGAGCTTGAACCCGCCCCTCTTCTCCATTGGCTAAACGGAGGCCAGCCATTGGAGGAGAGGGGTATCACTCCGTTCAAGCCCCCTCTTTTTCAGATTCGGGGGCATGTTTTTTCGCTTCTTTCTCTTTTCTTACTCTCCTCTTCCCATTGGCTGGAATTTTACATTCCAGCCAATGGGAAGAGAGAGAAAGAAAACACCCCCCGAATCCGAAAATGAAGCTGCGTTTCTGCAAGGCATTTCTGCTTTGCCTCGGAGAAACGTGGTCGTGTGGAGCGCTCCTCTCTTGTAGTATTTTTAAAGTGAAATGAATCCACCTATCCCAGATCTGAACATGGAAGTATGTAATTTCTCCGAAAACAACGGCAATTCACGAAAACAACTTCTTGTATGAATCGTATATATATTCTTTGAGAAACTGCACATTTTCCGATTATTCTGAAAACCTGGCCTGGTTCCAGGACTCCAAACCCTATGTTGGGTAACCCTTCTGTACTTGGACGGATATTGTTTAAGTATTTTATTTCAGGTGCAGCTATAAAAGTGGACAACGTCCCTTTTTTATTCTCATTCACCTTTAATATTTTCGTTTTTGACTGCCAAGCCACACGCGAGCTTGTGCAATTTATTTTACATTAACGCCCCCGGCCTTCACGAGCCCAGGTGAGGAAGCGTACCTCGCACGAGGGCGCTGACGACAAGGCCGTAAGTGCACGCGCATACCTCCACGGAGTGGGGGGCTTGGACAGTAAGTATAGCTCACAATGCACCAATCGAACGGCCGCGCGACTTTGAGCCTAAAACTCATTGCTAGATAGGCAGACTGGTTTAGGACAGTGTCTCGACGTGTAGCGTTATATCTCGATTTAATATGCCAGCCTTCTGACCTGGGGAAGAGAGCAGATTGCGGGCTCGTATGCCGAGTTCAGTGCGGTCTTGGAGGGGCTATGTGCTAAGTCTCTGCTCGGCTCTCACAGCTGGAGCCTCGGGCCTGGCAGCCAGTTCATTCTGTTCTAGACTTGCCTTTAATAACATCGACTTAATCCAAGAAAGACCATCATTCTGTTTTGGGTTTAACGGCATACTTGTTTGGCCTTGCATGGCCGTCTGAGCCCTCTTCCGTGCTACACCTCTTATCTCGTCTTGCTGGCCATCTCTATGTTCCTCGGCGGAGGGAGCGCCTCTATGACGTCATTGCCATGTCTTACGCAGATTGAGGTTGGTGGAAACCGGGTTTGAGAGGCGCTTCAGGGGGCTACAGCTATCACCGCTACCTCCCGGGGTCCGCAGAAGAACATGATAAGACTAGTGAGCCAGAAGGTTGAACAGATTTCTGTTTGAGTGGATGTTTATTTCATACTTCTAGCTGCACAGCGGGTAGTGGTAACCATCATTCTGTTTTGGGTTTAACGGCATACTTGTTTGGCCTTGCGTTGAGGGGAGCGAAGAGCAGAAAATGCAGCACGCGTCCCTCTGCCCTGCAGGGCCCGAGCCGGCGCTGAGTCTCTCCTGGTAGCGGACCCCAGCTTGGATGACGCAGGTAAGCTCTCCCTCTACCCCGTGCCCCCTTGTTGAGTGCTCGCTCTCCTGCGTCCCCCTCATTGGTTGTGCTTGCTCTCCTGCCCCCCCTCGTTGGTTGTGCTTGCTCTCCTGCCCCCCTCGTTGGTTGTGCTTGCTCTCCTGCCCCCCCTTGTTGGTTGTGCTTGCTCTCCTGACCCCCTCTCATTGGTTGTGCTTGCTCTCCTGCCCCCCTCGTCTGTTGTGCTTGCTCTTCTGCCCCCCCTTGATGGTTGTGCTTGCTCTCCTGCCCCCCGTTAGTTGTGCTTGCTCTCCTGCCCCTCGTTGGTTTTGCTTGCTCTCCTGCCCCCCCCTCGGTGATTGTGCTTGCTCTCCTGCCCCCCTCGTTGGTTGTGCTTGCTCTCCTGCCCCCCTCATTGGTTGTGCTTGCTTTCCTGCCCCCCCTCATTGGTTGTGGTTGCTCTCCTGACCCCCCTCGTTGGATGTGCTTGCTCTCCTGCCCCCCCTCGTTTGTTGTGCTTGCTTTCCTGCCCCCCCTCGTTGGTTGTGCTTGCTCTCCTGCCCCCCGTTGGTTGTGCTTGCTCTCCTGCCCCCGTTGGTTGTGCTTGCTCTCCTGCCCCCCACTCGTTGGTTGTGCTTGCTCTCCTGCCCCCCTCGTTGGTTGTGCTTGCTCTCCTGCCCCCCCTCGTTGATTGTGCTTGCTCTCCTGCCCCCCTCGTTGGTTGTGCTTGTTCTCCTGCCCCCCCTCGTTGGTTGTGCTTGTTCTCCTGCCCCCCCCTCGTTGGTTGTGCTTGTTCTCATGCCTCCGCCTCGCTGGTTGTGCTTGCTCTCCTGCCTCCCCCTCGTTGGTTGTGCTTGCTCTCCTGCCCCCCCTCGTTGGTTGTGCTTGCTCACTTGCCCCCCTTATTGGTTGTGCTTGCTCTCCTGCCCCCCTCGTTGGTTGTGCTTGCTCTCCTGCCCCCCACTCGTTGGTTGTGCTTGCTCTCCTGCCCCCCCCCTCGTTTGGTTGCGCTTGCTCTCCTTCCCCCGTATGTTGTGCTTGCTCTCCTGCCCTCCTCGTTGGTTGTGCTTGCTCTCCTGCATTCCCCCTCGTTGGTTGTGCTTGCTCTCTGCCTCCCCGTCGTTGGTTGTGCTTGCTCTCCTGCTCCCCCCCCTCGTTGGTTGTGCTTGCTCACCTGCCCCCCCTCATTGGTTGTGCTTGCTCTCCTGCCTCCCCCTCGTTGGTTGTGCTTGCTCTCCTGCCTCCCCCTCGTTGGTTGTGCTTGCTCTCCTGCCCCCCCTCGTTGTTGTGCTTGCTCTCCTGCCCCCCCCCTCGTTGGTTGTGCTTGCTCTCCTGCCCACCCCCTCGTTGGTTGTGCTTGCTCTCCTGCCCCCCCTCGTTGGTTGTGCTTGCTCTCCTGCCCCCTCGTTGGTTGTGCTTGCTCTCCTGCCCCCCCTCATTGTTTGTGCTTGCTCTCCTGTCCCCCCTCGTTGGGTGTGCTTGCTCTCCTGCCCCCTGGAGGGTGTTGTGCTTGATCTCCTGCCCCCCCCCTCGTTGGTTGTGCTTGCTCTCCTGCCCTCCCTCCCCCCCTTGTTGGTTGTGCTTTCTCTCCTGCCCTGCTATTGGCATTGTAAATGACAATGCCATTTATTTATGTTTTAAAAACAAAAATATAAATACAAATAATGTAATGAGCAATGCCAATAGCTCTAACTTTAAGAATGCCGAGAGCATTGCATTGTAAATGCTTGTTGCATGGTTGCCTCCCACTTATTGCCTGATGTTTGATGCTTCTTATCTAAGAGTGCTCTGGGTTCCTGCTATTCAGGTACCCAGGGCCTGTGTTCTTTCCCAAAAACTGTACCTTTGCTTGTACATTGGTACTCCTCTGGCCTACATACAAGTCCCAAGTAACAGGTGCCCGGGGCAGCAAGGGCCTTGTAGTCAGAAAAAGTCTCTGTGGGCTGAACCATATATTTCAGAGACTCTCCCTGACCCATACACACTGACAATGCAGTCTGTGTGCCAGAGGGTTAACCTAAAACTACAAGTCGACATAGCACAGATCCCTGGGTGCCATGCCTACCAAAACACTGTTTTTGGCATAGGTCAGTAATCCAAATAGAAAGGCCTTACAGCCCTAAAGGAGGGTACACTATTTGATATTTGATATTTATTGGCTTTTGTAAAGCGCTACTATCGCTCCGGAGGGAGCATCTTGGCGCTGAGCACACAGCAGAACTACTATGGGTGGCATGGATCAGATGGCTGCGAGAACTGAGGAGTCAGATTGAGAATAAATCCAGGTCTTCAGGGATTTCCTGAAGAGGCTTTCTGAGGGGGCATGCCTAAGATTGGGGGGGAGGCGGTTCCATGCCTTAGCAGCAAGAAAGGCAAAGGTCTTTCCGCCCTTGGTTTTTAATTTTATTCGAGGCTCGGAGATGAAATTCGCGCCTGATGACCTCAAGCAGCGGGTAGGAGTATAACGCTGAAAGCGCTTGATCAGGTAAGATGGGCCTGTACACTTGTTGGCTTTGAAGACAGTGACTAGAAGCTTGAACAAGATTCTCTTATGGAGGGGCAGCCAATGTAGTGCGTTAAGGGCTGCAGAGGCCGAAGACCTGCGGGGGAGTTTCAGGACGAGCCTAGCCGCTGCGTGTTGTACACTTTGTAATTTTTTGAGAGAGGACTTCTTAATGCCTGCTAGGAGGCCGTTACAATAATCCAGCCGGTAAAGGATGAGCGCAACCGCGACTGATTTCCTGGCTGAAATAGGCAAAAAATTAAAGAATTTCTTTAATTGCCTGATTAGGCTGAAACAGCGCCCTGCGGTAATACGCACATGCTCATCGAAGCTGAGGGAAGCGTCGAATTGAACTCCCAGATTGCGGGCTGAAACAACCGCGCTTGGTGGTGCTTCGGAGTTATGAGGCCACCACTCTTTAGGGGAAAAGAGTGTACCTTTACCGAGGGGTATTATTTCGGTTTTGGCGCTGTTGCATTTTAGATGATTCAGATTAAGCCAGGAAAAGACTTCTGACAGGCAATTTTGAAATCTGATGGCAGCATCAGGGAGTCTTTTGTCAATAGTGACGACGAGCTGAGTGTCGTCGGCGTAGGATGTCACAAGAATCCCATGTGACTCAATCAATGTGAGGAGGGGGGCCATGTATACATTAAAAAAGAGAGGGCTCAGGATTGAACCCTGGGGCACACCTGAGGTGGTGGAACGTTCGCCAGAAACATAAGGGCCTAAAGAAACCGTTTGAGAGCGGTTGGACAGAAATGAAATTATCCAAGCAAGCGCGGAGCCCGAGACACCAATCCCACGCATTCTATTGATAAGAATAGCATGTGAGATGGTGTTGAAGGCCGCAGTTAAGTCGAGCAGGATGAGGACAGCCTGCCTGCCCTCATCCTGCAAGAACTTGATGGTGTCTGATAACTCAATCAGGGCGGTTTCTGTAGAATGGCCAGGGCGGAAGCCGGATTGCTGTGGGTGCAGGATGCGTTTTTTTTCCACAAAGTGTTTTAGTTCCTCATGGACTAATTGCTCGGTGATTTTGCCTAGCGCTGGGAGAAGGGAAATTGGGCGCATATTAGACAAATCAGTAGGGGATTTATTTTGCTTTTTCATAAGTGGCTTGACTATGGCCTTCTTCCAGTCAGTGGGAACAATACCAGAGTAGAGAGATTGGTTCACAATAGCATTGATCAGAGGGTTGACGGCCTCGATGAGGTGGTGTAAGATGGCTGGGGGGCAAGAGTCCGTGGGGGCACCTGATTTGCATGCCAAATTAGCTTTTTGCGTTTGCTGAAGGGAAACTGCTGTGAATTGATTTAGTAGAGGGGTAGTTGTCTCGGGTTCTTGGGTTGGAGGGGGTAGGGAGGGGAAGTCCTTATGGATATTGTTAATTTTCTCCTCAAAGAAATCAGCGATTTGGTCGCAAAGAATTTGTGAGGGGGGAATTTCAAGTGCCAGAGCCTTGGGGTGAGTGAAGGATTTTACGATGTTAAAAATCGTTTGTTGTTTCTGTTTGGCTGAGTCTATTGCTATACCACAGGTGAGGGCACAGTGGCATGAGTCCTGGGCCCCTACAGTACCAATGCTGTTCACATTCACAGGTATTCTAAATGCAGTAAAGCCATTTTTTTAACCATGGGCTGGGAGTTTGGCACCCCAAACGCCACAGCTTCATGATGGCTTTACTGAAGACTGAGAAGTTTGGTATCAAACTTCTCAGCCTATTAAGCACACACTGATGCCAGTGTTGGATTTAATGCCAAATGCACTCAGAGGGCATCTTAGAGATGCCTCCTGAAAAACTACCAGACTGTTGTGTCCTGGCTGAGTGGCTGCTCACCAGCTGCCAATCCCAGAAATGTTTCCTGACCCCTGGGTTGAGAGCCTCCTGCTCTTGGATCCTGAAACAATAAGCACATCCTGGGCCGAGGTGCCAAGCCTCCTCCCCCAGGATGGGCAGGCTCCACGAAGGGGAAGCGTCAAAGGCTTGCCGCCTCTGTTAGCTGACCCTGCTTTTGCTGCTCCCAGCACACTGGCCCCCACCAGTTCAAATTCCCACTTTGGGAGGGAGAATCAGTGGGAAAACCAAGAAAGGAGAAGAGGTGTGCCCACCTTTGCCAACTCCACCCCTCAGGCGAAGGAGGGGAGGCGAAGCACAACTCTCAGACCCTGCCATCTTGAAGAGTGGGGGACCCAGCCAACCAGAGAGAGGCTTATGCCCCCTTCAAGTGGAGGATGGCATTATAGGGGATGTACTCACCAAAAGGAAGGAACCGATTGGTCCCGACATGTAACACCCCTAAATTTAGTATTATGGGGTGACCCTGAACCATACCTCCTTAGACAAGCAAGAAGAAGGAATGACGAACTAAGCTGAAGGAAGAAGAGGAGGATACAAACTGCCTTGGCCCAAGCCCTACCAACCTGTCCTGACCTCAACCTGCTCCGGCAGAACCTGGAGGACCTGCCCTGCCTTCCGTACAAAGACTCTGTCTCCCATGAGCACCGGACTTGCTCAATAACCAGACTCTGGCTCCGGCAAAATCTCTGAGTCTACACCACACTGCACCCGACTACCACGGCCCGAGTTTGAGTGACCCAACACCCCGAGAAGGTCCTCCCAGTGAACCTGACCTGGGATCTGGTGATCCCTGACGAACCTCAATCCTCCTGAAGATGCCTGCACGCTCGGAGCTGGTAAGGAAACCCAATGCCTAAAGACACCCCTGCACCTGACACCCCACGGCCTTGGTTGGTCCAACCGAAGGTATCCAGGCATCACCATGCCTCCCAACTTACCTCTCCAACCGTTGGTCGCTTCCAGGAAGCCTCCCAACCCGAACCTGCAGTCTTTGTTCCGACCGGATATCCTCCATTGAAAACAACAGGTCACCTGACGCCAACTCAGCACCCTGCACCCGGCTGCTCCTGTGCCGCTGTGGGTGCACCTTGTGTGCTAACTCAGATCCCCTTTGCCCTGAGCTTAACCCTAGGAGCTTTGCTCCCTGAACTCAGTGGCTTGCCCATGAGCAGCCACCCACCGACTACTCCCTAACATCATAGGCTAACATTGGACCTCAGCACTCTGCACCCGGCCGCCCTAGTGCCACTGAGGGTGCTCTTTGAGTGCATTCTTGACCCTGGGGAACCCTTGTTCTAACCCCAGAAACTCAACCCTCAAGACTGATTGCTTACCTGCAAACCGATAACCACATTTTCTTCCATAGGATTGCATTGGCTGTTTTTCCTCTGAAAAAGTTTTAAGTGTTGAGTTGTCCCCGGATTCAGTGGAGTGGGTAAGAGTCCATTATTTGGAATGCAGCAATGCCAATTAGATATTTTTTGCTTCTGATTGGTCCAACTTCTTATTACAGTAGAATAACGTCTTAATCTTAGGTATTTATGAACTAACAGAGGGTATCTTTGGTTCGCGTACTTTATTCCTGCTTCACTGAATTAGCGAACCCACGAGCCTAATAGCAGGCTTTTGAGCTCGATACTCATTATTGACTCATTTAATAGTGGTTCTATAAGCTTAATAGCAGATATATGAGCTCATTATTATGAGCGTAGCAATGCCAGATCAGATCTCTGTTACCCATTGGCCTAATTATTTTTTTATTGAATATTAGTATTTTACTCTTGGGAACTTATGAACTAAGAGAGTACTTGGCTGAATTTTTTTATTTTTTCTTGTTTAGTAGCGCGCTTATCAGGGTCACATTACACTTTCCAGAGGATTTTCTGATGCTTACACTAGTTGGGGTTCAGTGCCCGTACCTTTGATTCCTTCAATGCCTTCGGCCCCCCCTTTGGGGTGCTCTTTGAACCATGCCCACATTTCCTCGCTGAGACTGTTAAAAACTGACAAGCAGCTTCTTTCATCTTTTAGATCTTACTCTGAGAATCGCCCAGTATTGGAACAACCACTGTTTAGAGGCTTCATACAGAAATAATCGCCTCAATACCTTTTACACACAATTCTTGGAGGGACTCTAGGAACAGTTTGGGCTAATATCCATAGGTATGACACATACCCATACTCCCTCATCACTTTTAGTGGCGGCTCAAATTTGGGCACCCTGCCATTTATCACCTAGCATGGTTTCATTTGCATGGATGTCACTCCCTTCCCCGTAATATTTTTAAACGCTTTAAATGTAGACACTGGGCGATTTCTACTTTCGAACATCACAATGTCCAAAATGAAGTAGTTATAACTGATTTTAAAAACTCTTTGCTCTTCGTCCTTATACACTATTTTTATACACGTCTTTTTTTATGAACAGGATGTAACGGGTAATGGGGATACCCTTATAGATGCTAGTAGAAAACAATAGTATTGTTAATATTAGTGCAATATGATCTTGCAGCCTTGAAAAAGTCCAGGAGGGCGAAACACGTGTCCACTGGGGTGTTTTGGACCATACTGTGTGAAAACGTACTATTGAAGTAAAAACGATGTGGAAGAATTTGACGTTTGTGGACTGGATCTGATCATTTCAACAGAACATTATCAAGAAGAGACCTACTGTTGTAAACTGGACTGTGTGTGCTTGAGTGCTGTGTGTTGTATGGAAGCCTAAGCATCTGTCTTTTAGTGTCAAAGTGCTTTACTTACCTCTTACTAGGAAATGTCCCAGTGTGATATCTAGGCATACCACACTGAGTGGAAAGAGTAATCTAAAAAGTTATCACTAAGTAATTACAAATATCTACTGTCTTTAAATGTTTTGCAAACCTGTAACTGTCAATGTCATCCATCTTAGATATTCTTACCAACCTGTTTTGAAAAGTACAATTTTACTTACCTGTACCAAACCCTGCTTGGTTTTAAAAACAAAATACAACTAAAGAAATATTTTTTATACAAACAATTGGTCTGAGATTAGTCTTTGAGTGTGTGACATTATTTCTTGCCTGAGTGTGTACAACAAATGCTTAACACTACCCTCTGATAAAGCCTTACTGCTCGCCCACACTGCCACAAATAGAGAGTAAGGTGTTGTCTACTTTTACCTCTGTAAGCCTTTGGGAATCCACTGGACTCTGTGCACAATATACCTTACTTTGGTATAGTATATACAGAGCTAGCTTCCTACAGTGGTGCCGTGCAGCTCCACTCTGACACTATTCTGCTCTGGAAATAAAGTTAGGTGCATCTGAAGGTGCCACTCTGGCATGATAATGTCAGTTGCTTTCAAGAATGTTTGTCCCCCCAGACGAAGAGCCCCAAAAGCAAATCAATGTGACCAGTGTGCAGATTCCTGGACTTGGGATCTTATTAATGGATAGAGTCCAATCACAGAATGGGGAGGATGAGAGGGTCGATGAGGAATCTACGGCTAGATAGACCAATCGCTTGACCCCAAATTGAGTACATAAACGTAAGATACAATACCATCTTGAAAATATAACTTGAAAGATTCCTGGGATGTTACGAGAGAGTCTTGTTTTACATCATCAAAATATTTGAAATCTCATCAGTACAGGATCAGTGTTTTGTAATGTTCATTTTCAACAATTATTTTCTATGTGTCATTTATTTATAATTATTTTCAAAGTATGTTATTTTAAGAATAGCAGCACATTTCAATCATGTTGTTTTAAATGTGTCATGAAGACAGTTTGTGTATAGAGGTCGCAACCTATGCTCAATTCCCTGTCAGAACGGACTGACACATGCAGTGTCTATATGTGTATTTCTCCTTTGTTTTTCTTTTGGACTGGGTCTTGTTTTCACGTGATAAAAATGGTTTCACCTGAGCTGAGCACTATTAATCGGCCTATGCACGGCGATCTCACTTTGGGCACAAACTTCATGGTTTATCAAAACAAGAAGCCGTCTGTGACGTTCAGCTACTAAACTCTTAGATGACATGCTGGTATACACAGTGAGTTACTCGCCAGATTTGAATTCTGTGCATGCCTGCTTATATTTTGTGCTTATGGTATCGTTATTTCTCTTTAAGTTTTTTTGGTTTAAACTGAACATGTTTCTTGGGTCTCAGCACATAGCTGTGAAGGTTTGAGCACATTTACTTTTCATAGAGCATGCACCCCAGTGGTTTTCGTTGATGTGTAATGGGGTCCTTTACTACTTTTGATGGGCTCTCTTTTAGGTTCTAGTTACTCCTGACGAATGGCACTAATGCCTGAAATGCATTGGTATGTTAGCAGCATAATTACCCAGGACGAACAGCACATTCCATGTGCAAATGAAAGACGCCTGGATGAGCATTTTAAGTTTGGAATTGGACTATTTTATTTTAAAAGTACACTTTCCGAGAAAAATTGAATAAATATGGATTAATTATGGATAACTTGTTTGAACTTGTAGATTACTGAGAGTTGACAATTTGCAATGTTTGCATTGCAGTGCAACCTAAACCTGGTCAATGACTACACACCGGCCATCTTTCAGATAAAGTCTCTACCAGACAAAGCACCATCAAAGGCAAGTAACTTGTTCTTCTGATGGCCGCAGGTTCCTCACTTTTTGAATAGATACGAAAGCAATACCTATTTGGAGGTGAATTTGTGGCTTGACTCAAATCAGAAAGTTCTGCAGGACTGTGTGTGTGAAATTCCCATCTTGGCAAACCCTATTATCTAGACAATAGTTCTTTATGAACGTATGGAAGGATGCCCATGTAGCACCCTGGCAAATGTTCAGGATAGGACTCTGCATGTCAACGCAGTTGTAGCAGCTTTGGCCAGTTAGAGTGAGCACGCAGGCCTTCCAGAGGCTGCCTTTTAGCCAATGCGTAGCAGATCTTGATGCAGAGGAAGATCCAGTGGGAGATGTTTTTCTTCTACAAAGCCTTGCCTTTTTTCGCTCAGAACCCAACAAAGAGCTGATCGTCCATCCAATGTTCTCTGGTACGATCTATGAAAAAGCTCAGTGCACTTTTGGGTCCAAGCCATGGAGTCTCTCCTCTTCAGAGGGGTGAGGTGGAGCATACAATTCCAGCAAGGTAATGTTTTGACCAATATGGAACAGCTTCACAACTGCACGCAATAAAGATGCCTATGTCCGCAAACCAGTTTGTCTGGGAAAGTGGTGGTGTATAACTGGTTCAAACAGAGGTATAGGCTCACTCACACACCGTGACCATGTTATGGCAGCAAGGAATACTGTGTTAAAGCTGAGACGCCTCAGTAAGCGGCTGTGAAGCGATTCGAGGAGAGTGCACATCAGAAATGTAAGGACCAGGTTGACAACACTGGCTATTTTAATATTTTTTCTGATTATGTTTTTATTGTAGCACTTGGAAGAAAAAGTATATGCATGTATTTCCATGATATAAAAATGCTTATGTGAAATTTGTATGAAAATCTTTAATATAAATGCTTTTTTCTTCTTTTTAATAAATGTGACATTTTTTGATACAATTTCTGGTTTGACGTTATATGTACTACTGAGGATACTAGAAAACTTGTCTCATAACAGGGGTCTCACTCTATTGGTCTCAATGAGTATGTAATGATACAGAAATAACCACAGAAAGGAACTCCCCCTCTTTTGTTGTTAGGACCAGGTTGAGGTCATAATGTTGCATGATAAAGAGAGAGGGAGGAAACATTTTGTTAGCCGCTTCGCTGCTGATGACGAGCTCAGCTCGTCATCAGCCGTCGTGGTCGTGTACGGATGACAAGCTGAGCTCGTCATGTAACGCGGCTTTTCGCAAATTGCCGCACACAGCGGGAAAAGCTGCCGCAGCGATGCGGGTAAACCCTTAAAAAAGTGCATACCAACTGAAGACTGATCCGGCAACAGTAAAAAAACAGCTGTAAGAACCTTTAGCTGTGCCAAGAGCAAAGCTTTTCTGGGATAGGGGCAAAACAATATAAAAAAATGTCATAACTGAAGAGGGGTCCAACTGCCGAGTACCGCACCATGCCATAAATCCATAAATGTGTCCCAACAATAAGCGTACACAGTTTTTGTCGAGGGACGCCTTGCTGCCAAGATGACTTCAATCACCTCCAAAGAAAGGTCAAAGGTGTTTAGCTGTTACCGCTCAATCTCCAGGCATAGATGTTGAGATTGCAAATGCCTAGGTGCAGAGCCCTGCCCTGCTCCTGTGACAGCTGATCCTCCTGGAGGAGCAGCCTGATCGGAGGACAGATGCTCAAGCCCAGGTCTTCTCTGGATAGCATACTCTCCGTACCCAATCTGGAGCCACTAGGATGACTTGGTCCCAGTCTATACTGATCGTTTTGAGGACTCAGGACAGGAGTTGTATTGGCAGAAAGGCATACAGGAGTCCTGAGTTCCAATTGAGGCAGAATACCTATCTGAGCGAGAGACGCCTTGGAAACTCCAACATGAAAAAGTGCTGACATTTAGCATTCTTGATGTTGAAAAATCATTGAGCCAAGATTTTCACCATTTGCAGAAGAAACCCTACGCCACTGCCACTTCTGATTGGCTAGGTTACAAAGGTTGAGCTTGTCCGCCTTGGCATTTAACGATGCTACCTGGTGGTTTACCACCATCAAAATTCCTTGGTGGTCCAGCCATTTACAAAGGCGCTGGGCCTCCTAGCATGTTGCAGTACCACATAGATGTGGTGTTGTTCAAGAGCACCTTACTAGCCTCCTGCATGCTGGATGAAAGGACGGATTTCAACACCAAGAGGATGGCGCTCAGCTCCAGAAAGTCAGAATGGAGCCAGGACTCTGCTGGAGATCAGAGGCATATGTTCTCCACCTCTCCCAGATAGCCACCCAAACCCAGAAGCAATGCATAGATCACCACTGTCTGCTCCTGACCCAATCTTGGTCTGCCAAACACCCCTGCAGATCTCTAAACTAGGTCAGAGAGGTCCCCTTGAGGTTGGGCCCACTGAGACTTCGGATCCCACTGCAGAGTCCCCATATATCACCTGGTGTGCTCGACCCACAGGATGCAGGAGACCATCAGTTCCAGCACCCTCAGATTCCACCTCACTGAAATCCAGGATGGAAGCTGAAAGATTGGACTCATTGCCTGAATGTCCTGGACACTTTCCAGGGTAAAAGACATGAAACTGAACTGTGTCCAAATGGCTCAGATGAAGGGGAGCATCGGAGAAGGAGTTAGGTGTGACTTTGGCACGTTTTTGGTGAACATCATAGATGACAGCAGTCTCGCCTTAACCTGGAGAAGGTTAGCGACTGTCAGTCGTCGCGGTAGGGGTGCCCTGGCACCCCTGACCTTCAAAGGTGTGCTGTCACCACCCTCAACACTTTTGTAAACACTTGAGGGGTACTGGTGAGACCAAAGGTTTGCACCGCGATCTGAAAATGCTCCTGTTCCACCATGAACTGCAAGTAACGCTGATGTGTGGAAAATTAACCCCTCTTCAGCGCAGCTCTGCCCCGGAATCCCATCCTGTTCCCAGCGCGACACCTCCTTCCATCCCTTTTCATGATCCCGGGTCCTTTGATACAAACCCCCTTTTCCTGTGTGCCCGTTTGTCTCCCTTTTTCCCAGGCCGCCACCTGGCCCTGCGGATACTGTTTATTACCCCCCCGTACAGTAGGAAGCTTCCCCCTATCAAAAGACCCTCGAGTCGATCGAACACCCTTCACCCCATGAGATCCGATCAAACTCCACACATTCCGTGAATCGGCGGAATGTCCAGCTGCGCGATAATCATCACCTGTTGTGACCGGGGTGGGGACTTCAACTGTAAATGTGTGGGAACGGGCTTGAAGCGGGGATTCCTAGGATGCCTTTCCGTACATCAAAGTATTGACAAATATGTGTTTCATGTAATAAAACAATAAACCTGTGTATAAGAGGCCAGGCCTCAGAGATGCGGTTAGAGAACCTCGTGACGATACTTGCTGTCCGAATTGATGTGTTCTCCTCCGGAGAGAATAAACCCTTGTTTCCTGCCTTTCAGTCTCCAGCGCCTGCTTCTTCATTGATTAATATTTTGTGGGTAATAGAGGCGACACAGCCGGGCAACACAAAAGGGTCTTTGGTCACTGGTTGTCTAGCCACCCTTTTACAAATTGGCGTCCCAAACGTGGGGCCCATCAGCGACTCGTGGATCCAGTGGGAGAGGTCCTGACGACAGAGTGAACGATCGGGAGGTACCCTGTCCGATAGACCCTCGTCTGACAGCCGATCATCCGAACTTCACTGGTTCCGAACAGACCTCTCTCGAGTGATCTACGGTCCTGACTGGGAACCATCAGGAGTGCGGCGAGGATTTTCGAAGAAAAGAGGACGATCGGGCGCTGGATTCGGAAGACAAGAAACTGTCCATGCGGTCCGGGTAAGGTCGTGTAGACACGACGAATTAAGAAATTGTTTGATTGATTGAAAAAAATACTAGTATTACCCTTTGTTGATTTCTTTGGAGTTTCGCTGTCGGCAAACGGAGAAACAACCGGCTCTCCCTTTGCAAACAGTGAAGGATAGGTAACGCACCCGTCGTACCTATCTTTCTCCCCCACTGATCAATTGCCCCCCCCCCCCCATTGATTAACTGTTACAGATTATTCTCTGGAGATTCTCTGTCTGCAAACAGGAAAGAATAGGTTCCCTCTTTGCAGATAGTGAAAGGGTAGGTGACGCAGGCCTTTTTGCGGGCCTACTTATTCTCCCCATTGACCATTTTTGATTGATATTGGTTCATGAGGTATTCACTGCCTGCAAACAACGTAGAATAGAAATATTCTGTCTAGTCTTTGCACACAGTGATAAGATAGGTAGTGCTGACTATTGTCCCCATTGTGACCCGTCATGCCTGTCTTCTCCCCACTGATTGGTAGCTGGTTCAGCCCGGACCGTTTATTAGAGGTGGACCATCTAGCTCCGCTTGAAGGCACCCCTAATAAAGAAATGTTCACAAAGTAGGGATTAATTACCATAGCCTATAGTAAGCTATGGCACAAGTATACCCAAGCAAATCAAGAGAAACAGTGGCCACTGGTAGGATCCTTCGATCTTGACAAAATAGAAACGTTAGAAATAGCCCTTCGTAGTAGCAAGACAACGCCCATTATGCTCGACAGTCTCGGTATGTGGCGCAAAGAAGCAATGCAACGAAAGGAAAGAGACGAAGTCAGAGTAGGTAAAGAAACGCGACAGACGACCTTCCAAGCGTCTGGTAGGCAAAAGGAAGGGGCAGCGACGACACAGTTCCAAGGATTAGACATAAAAAGGGAACAGTGTAAAGGGACGTACCGACAGAACAACCCCGAGACACAACGACCCGAAAGTAACCCCCCGACACTACGCGCAGGACGAACAGACTTAAGGCACAACCAATGTGCTTTTTGTAAAAGACTCGGGCACTGGAAAGCCCAATGCCCGACTCTACGGAACATAGGTAAGAGCGGAGGGCCGACAGAAATAACAGGCCGCCAGAAAGGGAAAAGGCGCGAGACAAAGACGAATCAGACTAACACGGACAGGACAGATAGAACCACCACGTTTGATTATGCCCGATGGCACCGATTTCGTCAGACCAATTTCAACAACATGTTTGAGTTCTGGGACTGATTACTCTCTGCCCCCCCCCCCCACTCTGAAAAACAAAAGCAATTACAGGCCTGCGTAGACAACGCCCCGTTGGAAAGAGGACTCAAGGAAGCCAAGTCTCTGTTATATAATTTAAGATTTAATTACGGTAAAGATAACACACGACCAACGATAAATAGAAAAACTAGTAAAACATTCTTTAAAGTAAAACTGTACTAACAGGAGCAATACAAAACATATTACGCTCACTCCGGAAGTTCCCAAAATGTAACAGGTCAACGGTCCCGCCCATCCGGAAGATGAAACACACAGCACGTGTGGGGCGGGGCCTGCCGACAGCCATAGACCAAATAGGTCGCCGGCGAGAATGTACAGGAGGCTCCACGGGCCCGGCGTGAAATGGTCTTCCCATCCTCTCCTTCCTGGGGCGGCGTCCCCCGGGCCACGAGTAGGGAGGGGGCGGATGCAGATGACCCCCTCCCTCGTATCTCCTGGTCCGGCCATCGCAAATTCCTCCGCTGAACTGGTGCAGGGTGGGCTGGGAGGGAGAGGCGACGCGGACGAGCCTCTCCCACCTCCACAGGTAGGAGGTTTCCCAGCCCCGGCCCGGCGCCGAAATCCTCCAGCCGGGCGACGGATATACTTGTGCAACACAGAACATACAATGTCCGACGGACCTATTTCCGCAGCACAGAACATACAATGTCCGACGTACCTATTTCCGTAGCACAGAACATACAATGTCCGACGGGCATACTTGCGCAGCACCGGACATACAATGGTCCTCCAGAGTACTCGCAGAGTCAGGGGTGTAGGGTGGTCATCATGTGCACCCCTGATTCGAAGGAACGGCGTAGGGTGCACTGGGAGAGGGAGGCGGCGTGAACGAGCCTCCCTCACCTCCCCAGGTGGAGGCACCACAGCTGCACCCTAACGCCCTGAGCCAAATGTCCTGCTCCAACGGCGCGACGAAGGGCGGCTGCTGCAGGGCCTCAAAATGGCGTCTGGGCCCCCTGGAAGGCGGGTCTAGGCCGCTGGAGTAACTTTGTCCGGTATTGCAACTCGGGCGCTTGCCCGCCTGGGCACGAGCCCCCACCTCCGACAACATCCCCACAGCTTTGAAGATTCTACCAGAGTCCCAGAAGCCCTCGGCCCCTACAGGCTTCCGGTGGGGAACAACTGCCTTGATCACAAATGAAACGACCACGACATAGCCACAAGATGGTGGTGCTCTCGTGTCAGCACCAGCTTCAGTCTGAATCATCCAAAAAAAATATTGTGGGCTAACGAATTCGAGTAAGTTCCGGCTGAACCTCGACGTGACCCGGTAGGGAAGATTCTACCTCCCTCCCCTTTTGATTGATGGTCCACATTACCAGCCCCTCTGTTAGCACAGGTTTTTGAACTGCAGAAAGGGACTCTGGTGCAACCAACCCGGCATCGCCCAAAATGGCGCCGGTATCAATAGGAACTTACGGACACCTCGTGGTGTTCTTTAGCTAACAAGACTTGATGTTCTGAGTTATGTATGTGAACCTTTGTACACCTGACGAAAAAGGGAGGAGGGTTCACTTGGCGAACATTTGAAAGGATCCCGTTAAAATGTTGATTTCAATGTACGATTTATTATGATATTTATTGTAACCGATACATAACGTAGCTTATGACGCACGCCCACGGTATACATCTAGGAGATGTGATTGCAATTAGTCTGACTGTGTTTCAATTTATGAAATAAATACCCTCTGATCCCTCAATTATTAAAAGACGTTTTTAGTTTCTTGCAAATAACTAAGTAGACGTTTTTTCAATGTTTTTAAATGCTGCAAAATAGCCCCCCTACTGTATGTGCTTCAGCCATCGCCGTGTCCGGCCAAATACGATTGCATTCACATATTTACTTACTGAACGATTATGCAAATAAAGGTTTTCCAAACTATGAACAGGTATCGCATACTTTTGTAAATGTGGGAATCGGCGGGAGGGCTATTCTATGCGCAACCGTTTTGCTCTCTTTTCAAGGTTATTAGAAAATGGTTGTTCGGCCCCGGATTGATGATCGAATCTAAGGTATGATACGCTGCCTCCAAATATGCGACTAGGCTCAGGAACTAACGCATGAAGAAGGACCTCGACTTCTGAGAACGGGTAAAGTGAAGCGGTGTGATAAAGGTATGGTGCTCGAAGGTACTAAGGGACAGGGTTGGCCGAAGAACTGATATGCCTTAGAACATCACAGCGTTGGGAATGATTTAAGGATCCCGATAGCTAGATACATCTACGTTCCAGATACCTCGTGCTAGGCGCCTCTGATTTCTTTTTTAGCGTTTCCCTGCACACGATCTATAATGCCACCCTCGGACCCCCCCCCCCATGAACAACCTATCACACTGCCCGCCCCCCCCTTGATTTCAGAAACCAAGACCCAAGGGGTTATATCTCGAGGCGAGTATGTGGTAAGTAAAGAACTTTCGTGCCCGTACATTTGATATGCTTGAATGTTGTTCCCCCTCCCTTTCCTCCTTTTTCTCCCTCTACAGGTTACATTGGAATCACGACTAGGGTATAGTAAAGATCTGGAGCAACGTCATGTCCGATACATGAAACGGACCTACACTGCAAGATGGCACCTAAAGACACCCAACTCAATGCATGTCCTTATGTACCCGGCCTAATGCTCTTCTGTCCCAAACTGCATGCTTTCTACATTCTAACACAGACCCGAAATGCCTCATGTTGGGTAATGCACTGAATAGCCTAAATAGTACACGGCCACTCTCCATGTCACACGTGTACTATTTAGCCTATTGTTGATCTCTCTCTATCTGTCTCTCTCTATCTCTCTCTCTCTCTCTCTCTCTCTCTCTCTCTCTCTCTCCTCCACCCTTCCACTCTTCCTAGCGACTGGCACCTAATTGGCGAACCACTACCCCTGGTGCACCACCTGATTGGCTCCAAATACCACAAGTATTTGCACAAATTTGTCTTAAATAAAAATTGCATCGATACCACGTTACTACCTCTCCTTTTCTGCTAAATATTGATGAAACCTAGATTGGCCGAAAAGAAAGGGACAGGTAAGACGACTAAGGTTCTCTAATCTGACCCATTTTGAGGGAACTACTTGTCAGTGGCATCCATGATAAAATATCTCTGGTAAACGCGACCTTCCCCGTCCCGAAATTATCTCAAATACCCAAACAGTAAAAGCGATCGAGACATCCCCGTTTTCCCAGAATGCCCCCAGTTTTGTATCAGCTGCCCGGGACGAGAGTTTGAAAAATGTCCCTTGCCCCAGTTCGCTATATTCCTAGTTATTTTCCATTAGACCTCGCTCACCCCAGGGATGAGTTGGATAGTCATCGCAAGCTCCGAGTTTTTTAATAAAGTAGCCAGGTTGTAAGAAACTATGTAGAATTTAGAATAATGTTTGCGAAGTTAGAATTAAGTCAAAAATGAAAGAACTTGTTGCAAGTAAACCTGTTGAAAGTAAAATGTTTAGCCGAAAGATAGGATGCATTGATATAATGAAAAATCGTTTAGCCTATGTTCATTCCTCAGAAAGATACTTATCAGACCATGGTGAATAGCACGTTGCACTTTTTCCGTAAAATACCAAACCCTGAAGAACGGCATAAGCTTTGTAGGACTCGTACTAGGAAAATGGGCCTCTGCCAGAAGAATTGACATGACTGTGATAAAATGCAATGAATAAGTATCAGACTTCGTTCCACGACAATGAATGTAATACCAACAAAACGCCAAAGAAGTAGTAACGAAGGAAAGCTGTAGGGAACCCAGCAAACCTATCATCAATTATTTATACGTTGGCTGCAAAACCTCAATGTAACGGATGCTTACCCAGTTGCTTAGTGTTGGGAGAGAAATAGATTTATGTGATTACCTTCCTTTGCAAAATCTCTAAAGACTGCCTTTTCAAACTCATTTTTAAGGGTACCACTGTCGGAGGAGAAAGAGACCGGATGTGGGAGCACGCGGCCTGACTGCAGATCGGGGAACATCAGCGACGGTGGCCAAGGCGAGACCGCGACAGTAAGGAGTCGCAGGACGAGGCACTGTTTCCGACAAAACGAAAGGAAAGGGCTGACCTGAGGCCCCTGCTTTGTGATCGACATGTGCCGAAAAGTCCCCGCTCTCTGAACCCGGTTATGGACCCGCCTGTCTAAAATTTTCCGTCCCTCTGGTCTGTTCCCGATCTGGCCCTGCTCCATCCCCTCTTCCTCCGACCTACTATAAAGACTATTCACACACCCCCCTCCTTCCACTTGAACTTTCAAAATCCTACTGTGCTATCCAGAGAAGGGTATTTCCTGCGTCAAAAGGGAGGGAGCTCCGACTAAGTAGACCACGAACTATGTAAAATCTCAGAACGGTGACCTAAACACCACCGAGGGTCACCTCAAAGAGGAGCTAAACGAAGTCTGTGGTTCTGCCCGCTACCGAGCACCCTGAAGATGATGGAAGCAACAGGAAATACCCACTACGGAGACCCAAGGACAGACAGACTCCACAACTCAAAGATAATAGCACTCTTCATCACAATCCTTTTCTGTCTCCTCCTAATGACCATGCTCTGGATTATGGAAGAAAATGCACCTGCTCCAAAACCGTAACGTATTTCTCCCACGAGGTCTGGCGAAACAAAACAAAGACACACTCCTGCCCGCAGACCTCCAACGGCTCAACCCACATGGACATTCCTACTAAAGAACGAATTGTAATGCAGGTGCTCAACAGTGCTAACAGAAGATGACAAAGAATGCTGAGAACTCACTAATAATGGTCCACGACCACAAGACACTGGAAACCCTGATTATTGTTTTTACTATGTCTCATTTCTCTCCCAACCGCCATTGAATTGACTATGCTCCAACCGAGTACAAAAAGAACTTACTTACGTGGTAACCTATCAGTTCCTATTCTGAATGACTATAAGCATCTATGATCTGTACCCAACGCTCTCACTACATAATTTTTGTCTGATATTGCATTACTATGACTTTCCTGCAACAAAGCTTAACGATGAGCCCATCCACTAAGACGAAAAGATTTTAAAATGTGATGTTTATGTACAGTTCCTTCGCCCGGGTTTTCACTTCCTTACTTATGACCACCGCAGTAGACATAGATAGGAAATAGGCCAGCAAGATGTCTTGGAAATGTTAAAGGGAGGACTGTGGAAAATTAATATGGTTTGGTGAACATTATCTACGCCATCTTGCCCTTTTTCCCGATGCCACACTTTTTGTCGCACACACCCGCCGTTTTAGCTGCCTTGATCAGAACCACCCTCAGCACACCCCTGACCCCCAGCACGACTCTTCACCCTCACAAGCACCCCCACGCACTGATCACTCCCGCTCTCACATGCCTTGCGCGTAAGCGGCAGCCATTTTGAGCACCATGGCCCCTCTGCCCCTCGCTGATAGCCAGCGCGTCTCTCACTCTCTCTCTCTCAGCCCCGCAGGCATCCCCCGCATGCTGACAACCCCCTCGCTCTCATATGCCTCGGGTCATAAACCCCTCTTCAGCGCAGCTCTGCCCCGGAATCCCATCCTGTTCCCAGCGCGACACCTCCTTCCATCCCTTTTCATGATCCCGGGTCCTTTGATACAAACCCCCTTTTCCTGTGTGCCCGTTTGTCTCCCTTTTTCCCAGGCCGCCACCTGGCCCTGCGGATACTGTTTATTACCCCCCCCCGTACAGTAGGAAACTTCCCCCTATCAAAAGACCCTCGAGTCGATCGAACACCCTTCACCCCATGAGATCCGATCAAACTCCACACATTCCGTGAATCGGCGGAATGTCCAGCTGCGCGATAATCATCACCTGTTGTGACCGGGGTGGGGACTTCAACTGTAAATGTGTGGGAACGGGCCTGAAGCGGGGATTCCTAGGATGCCTTTCCGTACATCAAAGTATTGACAAATATGTGTTTCATGTAATAAAACAATAAACCTGTGTATAAGAGGCCAGGCCTCAGAGATGCGGTTAGAGCACCTCGTGACGATACTTGCTGTCCGAATTGATGTGTTCTCCTCCGGAGAGAATAAACCCTCGTTTCCTGCCTTTCAGTCTCCAGCGCCTGCTTCTTCATTGATAAATATTTTGTGGGTAATAGAGGCGACACCGCCGGGCAACACAAAAGGGTCTTTGGTCACTGGTTGTCTAGCCACCCTTTTACAGATGGCCCTGGACAGATATATGGAAATATGAGTCTTACTGGTCCAACACCACCATCCAGTATCCAAGGTTGAGGGCTTGGGCCAGTATGAGAAAATGTGAATTTTCCTTCTGAAAGAAGGTGTTGGGGGCACAAGTTTAAAAACGGATAAAGCCCTCCGTACTTCAGTACCAGCAAGTAGGACGACTTCTGATGTGGGCACCTTTTCAATAGCCTCTTTGGCCAAAAGGGTTTGGGCTTCCTGCTGCAAAATAGATGATCCTTTATCAATCGTTGGGAAGGTGCATGGGTGTGAAAAGTAAGAAGGAATAGCCCTTCCGAATAATTTGTAAGACCCACCTCTCTGATGTGATAGGCTGCTAATCCAGCAAGAATTGCTGGATTCTGCCTCCCACCGGGTGGCACTGTACCACTAAAGGAATGCTAAAGGGGTTTGGCACACTGGGCTGCAGGAGGGTGGGGGGAGTTGACTAGGCAGCCATTGACCTTGTCCATGGGGAAGGTGGACATTACGGCCTAGGCTGCAATATTGCTGGGTACCTGGTCGGGGTTGGATAGGCTGGCGAAGACACAAAATAAGCACCAAGGCTGATGTGGCTGGAAAGATGGCAAAGATAAAGCCAGCGAGCGTGCTGTGGCCCTGCTGTCCTTGAGCCACTCAAGAGTGGGATCTCCTTTGTCCACAAACAGCATGTCCATGAGAAACAACTGGATATCATTGAAAAACTGGTGGACCACAGCCATGCGTGGTGGCGAATGGCAACACTAGTGCCGATGGCCCACCTGATGGAATTGGTGGCATCTAAGCCATAACGAATTGTGAACTTGGCAGTGTCACGACTGTCCTGTATGGCCGGGCTGAGGACATGTCAGATCTTTAAAAAACCTGGGGGGACTTGTGTGAGAAAGTGCCATCTTTCTTGCATTGGTATGCCCCCCATTGTTGCTGAATTGCTGATGTGCTTTGACTGAGTGTGGCCGGGGCTCCTGCCAACCAGGTGCCCAGGGCCTGTGTTCCTTCCCTAAAACTGTGTTGAAACTAAAACCCAATTGGCACATCTGGCCACCTGTCAGTCCCTAGTAAATGGTACCCTAGGTACCCAGGGCCTGGTGACCAGAGGAGACCCCTAAGGGCTGCAACACTTATTGTGCCACCTTTAGAGGCCCTGTACCATGGCACCCGCACACTGCCTTGGCAGGCTGAGTGTCTAAGTACAGAACCAAACAGAGAGTCGGCATGGCACACATCCCTGTGTGCCATGCCCACCAACCCACTGCCATGGCATACATCAGCAACCCCTCTAGCTGGGTGCCCTATGACAGTGGTGTGGGCACAGGGGCATGAGCCCTGTGCCCCTACAGCACCCAGGGCCATTCCTGGGCACTGTAAGTGCAGTGATGCCATTAAGAGTATATGGTCCTGGGAGGTTGTCATTAAGAACTCCACAGCCCCATAATGGCTACACTGAAGACTGACAAGTTGGATATCAAACTTCTCAGCACATTAAACCCACACTGATGCCAGTGTGGGATTTTGTGTAAAATGCACTACAGAGGGCATCTTAGAGATGCCCCCTGAAACCTAACCTACAATCCACATCTAGTCTGAGAGTCTGCCTAGGCTGCGACACTACAGACATGTTGCTGGACCCCTGGGTGGAGGCCCTCACTCTCCTGGGCCTGCAACAATGCACATCCTGGGACGAGGTGCCAAGCCTCCTCCCCCATGATGGGCAGGGGAAGCTTCAAACGCATTCCGCCTTTGTGACCTACTCCAGACCATTTGCTGTACTCAGGAACTGGCCCCCACCAGTTATGACCCCCACTCTGGCGTGAAGACTGGCAGGAAACCCTACAACAGGAAGGGGGGAGTGCCAGCCTGTGTCAAGTCCACCTCTCAGGCGGGAGCGGAGAGGTGAAGCACGACCCCAGGCTCTGGCCAATCACAGCTAGGCTCCTGCCCCCTCCCACAGGAGAGGAGCAGAATGGGGGTGCACCCACCCCAGGACAGGGACCCATTGGTCCCTGCCCTTGCCCTACCTGTAACACCCCATAATTCAGTATTTAGGGGCACCCTGAACCTTCCTTCCTCAGATCCCGATTGCAACAACAAGAAGACCAAGAAACAAGAAGACCTGCCGCGCAGCTGCTAACAAAAGGATGACGCCCACTGACTTGGCCCCAGAACCCTACAGGCCTGCTGATCCTTGAACCTGCTCCTGTGAATCTCCAGCGTCTCCTGCGGACAGCAACCTCCGCAACCCCGGAGGACCTGCCTGCCTTGAACCTTCCAAAAGACTGGGACCCCCATGAGCAGTGGTTCTGCTCCAACAGCAATACCCCTGGTGCCAGCCAGGAACCGCAAATCCAGCCCACTCTGCAACCGCCAAGCCTGGCCTGTGCCCGAGTGACCCAAGACCACTAGGAAGTCTCCCCGGCGACTGGGACCCACATTCCAGTGCCCAAAGACCCTCCTCGATGAACTGGACAATGCCTGCAGCCTCAGAACAAGGGACCCCTCCAACAGCGACCAGATGAGGTTAAGATTTCCAGACACCAAAAGACACCCCTGCACCCGGCGCCCTGTGCCCTTCTTTGGGGTACCTACCTCTTCTCCAAGATCCCAACTTACCTCTCAAAGTGGTAGTGGCACCTGAAGAATCTCCGTCCCCGAGCCTGCAGCCTTTGTTCACTTTTTAACTTTCACATTGGATAACAGAGCGCCCGATAGCTCAAAAGCACCCTGCACCCAGCCCCCAAGTGCCGCTGGAAGTGCAACAAGTACCCTACTCTACTTCTTCACTTGCCCCGAGTAAGTGACCAGGAGCTCCGCTCCCACAGCCGCGTGGCCTGCTTGCTTGCAGCCACCAACCGAAGTCCCCCTACCCTCTATTGGATTGCATTGGGCCTACTCTCTCTGCACCCAGCTGCCCCTATGCCGCTGAGGGTTTAACTACTGTACCTTTCCGATCCTGGGAGACCCCCGAGTCTATGGCCAGAACCTTAACTCCACCAGTTGAGTACTTACCTAAAAGCAGATAACTCACTTTTCTTCCATAGGCTAACATTGACTGGGTTTCACTGAAATTTCTTCTAAGGGTGGAGTTTTGAAACTTTAAAATATTCATCTAAAATCAGCCGAATAACGGATTCCGAAATACTCACCTGTGATCAGGAGAGAAGCCAAGACTGTACCTTTCAGCCCAGTACTGAACCCCAAAAGTAATCTTAACTGTACTTACCAGTTACCTGCATTTTCTTCCATAGGAGACCATTGACTGTTTTTCTGTGAAATTTCTTCTAAGTGTCGATTTTTGCAAACTACAAATATTCTTTTAAAATCGCACTAAATACTAAAACGAAATTACTTACCTGATATAGGTAGAGGTCCTCGTGCTGAACCTAGGAGTCTGGCACTGGATTACAAAAGTAACTGTGACTTGAATTTCCTTCCATAGGATAACATTGCTAGTTTTTCACTGAAAAGTTTCTGTCAACTTTGAAAATACATTTATATTCTTTAAAAATTACAACTGTAACCAAAACGCTTTTACTTAACTGTTTACAGCTTAAGTCCCGGGACTGAATCCAGGATCCAGTCCTGTGGTTATAAAAGTAATCCTTAAAGTAATCAACTGCATTTATGTATAAAAACCCATTGAGCTCAATGCTAAAGTGTGTTTAGAATTGTGTTGCCTATTGCAACCACTGTAGTTATTGTACTTACAAAGTCTATTGCCTTTCTGCAAAGTAATTACCTAAAGTCACTCATATTGAGAAAAGTATATTTTGATACCTGTTGGTTCTAAAATAAAACTATGTCTTTTAATATTAAAAACAATTGGCCTAGATTTCAGTTCTTGAGTGTGTGAAACCTTTTGCTGACTGGGTGTGTACAACAAATGCTTTACACTGTCCTCTGATACTGCCTAACTGCTCGACCAAGCTACCACTTTAGAGAATAAGGTCCTCTCTGACTTTAACCTCTGTCATACCTCAAGAGACTGGGGACTCTAAAAAACTGTACCTTACTTTGGTCCAGTATATATAGAGCCACTTTCTTACATTGTGCCACCAAATTCCATAGGGAGTAGGTTTCACCCCCACTATTTGGCCTATTTTTACTACTAGGCACTGATGTATTGGCTCTGAAGTGCTGTGTGCCTTGCTAATCAGCACTTAGTGCATGTGTTCTGACCCTTAAAAAGTTACACAGCTGTTGAGTCTCTCCACAAGATCATTAGTCTGAAGATGATAAAGTGAGCTTTTTAGATGAGTTATAGAGGATTCATTAAGGAATTCTTCAACATCAGCTGATACTAATTGTACTCCATTGTGGGTGACAATAGTTTTAGGAAAACCCTCCCTCATGAAGATCTCTTTTATGAATTCCAAAATCTCTTTAGAATCTGCCATTTGTACAAATTTGATCTCAGGCCATTTAGAGTAGTAGTCAACTAAAACTATGGCAAACTGAGACTGAAGGGGTAGTGTATGGAAAGGACCCATGACATCAACACCAACTTTGTCCCATGGATTCTCAAGAAGAGGAATGGGAGTGAGAGGAGGATTAGATATGCGTAGTGTCTTATCTCCACCTGCGCAAATAGTGCATTCGTAGACTAGAACATCAATGTCCCTGTCCATTTGTGGCCACCAGAAGTACTCATGAATTCTATGTTTAGTGAGAGTAGCTCCCAGGTGACCCTCGTGGGCTTTACATAAAAAAGTCTTCCTAATACTGTTAGGGGGAACTAATGTATCTAATCTGAAAATAAGACCATCTTCAAGTGTAAGCTCATAATTGACTTTAACAATTGACTGTAAATCAACATTAACATTCTTCTTATTTGGCCACCCATTAATAATGTATTTCTTTACATCAATTAAAATTTCATCTGAATCCATGGCCGAACGGCAGCAGGTTTTACCAACAGAACATACATTTTGTAGTTCTACACTTGCAATTATGCAGTCTACATGCTCATCATCGTGCTTTTCATCAACTACAGACAGATTTTGAATTGGAGGCAAGCGCGAGTGCATCAGCAGGAACGTTCTTTCCTCCAGAGATGTGTACAACATCAACATCAACATCAAAGCTGAACTGAAGCATTTTTGATGCAAGACAAGCTATCCGTGGTGTGGCGTTGCGATCGTTGGTGTTCCCAAGATGGCCATAATGGAGCGAGGTGATGAATAGAATTTTGTTCAAACTCAAACTTTCATAACCAATGTAACTGTATTAATAAGCATGATATGGAAATCATTAACCAACTTAGTTTTAAAAATGCATACATTCAAGAAAACATGTGGGACTAATTTCTATGCTTTATGTTGCAATTGCAAGTATGTGAAAAATAATGAACTAACCTTGTTTATTGTATTTGTATTAATGGCATTTGCTTATTTGTGTGCTTATGTTGTGTTATGTCTTTTTGTGGTA
The DNA here is from genome assembly GCF_964263255.1 of Lissotriton vulgaris. Taxonomy (NCBI): domain Eukaryota; kingdom Metazoa; phylum Chordata; class Amphibia; order Caudata; family Salamandridae; genus Lissotriton; species Lissotriton vulgaris. Next base: position 468,136,086 of record NC_141685.1, on the reverse strand, counting down.
AAAGCTTGTGAAGAATCTTTGTGGCCTAAAAGTAAAAGGTAGATATAAATGCTGCTTTGTGTGCTTAGCTAGGTAACATAAATTAATGAGTTAATATTTAGCAAAGGGGTGGGTAACAGAATGGGTCTCAATTCTCTAATTAATTAATGTTTTGTGTTTGTTTAAATAATAGTTTCCGAGAGAGGCCTTAGGCCTGCAAAAAGATGGCGTTTCGAATCCTGTTCAGAAAGGAGCCTTGCACAGAAGTGGAAACTTTTACCACGTCGACAATTTTGTCAGAAAAATACAGTTTAATAAGTTGTGCTAAATGTGCTCCTGGAGAGAAGGATTCAAGGACAGGAAGCGGCAAGATTGCCAAGGCAAAGAAGTCATGAACTGTAGCTCGAGTGAAACGTTACATTTTCGAGGAAGCGAAATGACACGAAGGCAAAGGACAATTGGGCTAAAGAAGAGCCCGTTCTTGGTTTGAAATCAGTGATGACACAATATGGTCCCACATAAGACAGCCAATGGGAACTCTGATGGCAAAGAAAAATGAACACTTTGGGGAAGATTAGCTAATTAGAAAGGTATAAAACCTGGCCCCTGGGGAGGAGGGAATCTCTCCTCGTTTTCTGATTCCTGAAGGGCGTGACGTGCTGTTGGACTCTTTGGCGCACGTAAGGACAGCAGTCTTTAAAGATTATTCTTTCTAGGTGAAGTGAGTTTTAGTCAGGGTGCTAGAATTTAGGGAATGAAAACTTTATTTTGCTTTAATTCATGCTGATTGATTTGCCTTTGAAGTGTCAGTCTAATAAATGTTTTCCTTAATAAAATGTTGCCTTCATTTGCTAATAAAGACTTTTAATTAAAATGCTCTTTCTTTGAATAATAAAGCTAATAAAAATTAGATTTGAAACGACAAGCTGGTCTTGTTTATTCATGGTCTAGTTACCATTGGTTAATCCATTCGCCTTAAGTGACTTAATTAAATGACATATGTTTAAATCCATGGTAAGAAATGATAAACTGCAGTTGTATATAATTATGTAAATAGTTTGTGAATAGATCTGATTAATTAGGTCACATATTTCAGTCGCTCAAAAATTGTCTCATTAGTTTATGGGCCTTAGTAAGTAATTCATGATTGATGGGGAGTATTGTAGAGATAAGTAGAGTTGGTAAGACAGTTTTTCATTAGGAGAGGTGGAGCAATTACTTGGCAGCAGAGTTACGGTTACTAAGGTAACTGACATGTTACATGGTAATTACATAGGATACATGTCTAAAACAATGTTAAGTTTGTTCAGTTGTTACGTGTAGTTGAAAGGTTTTTTCCAGCAGTGTGAAAATTCCTAGTTATACTTTCCAGTGCAGAGTAGTGTGACAAGTAAAGTTACACAGTGCATTTGTTCTGTTTCAAAATAGTGGTATCGTCGTATATCACAAGTGTTGTGGACGTACAGCACAAGTTTCGGGATTTTAGGTGTGTTAGGTAGAATGTATAGTGAGGATTGTCTATGAAATTGTAGCTTTGAGTATAGGGACATCTGTCCTGTTTTAAAACTCACTGTGAAAAGAGTAATAGAATTTATCCAAGCTTGAGTGAAGGGTAAGGAAGCGTTGTCTATTCTTACTGGCGAGTGAGGATTTTATTGGCGGGTTAAAGTCCTACCAAAAATTTCATGTATGAATGGTTAAAGATTTCTTTCTGTATGATTGTGTGTGTTAGAAGGGTAGGGCAAGGCTACTCGCTTTATCAACGAATTTAAAAATTCTGAGAAAATAGCGTCGTCTATTTCATGCGAAAAGAATACTTGAACAATTGAGAAAGCTATCGCTTTATTTTAGTGAAACAGACAAATGGTTTGTTTTTTGTGGAGTTACGAACTGAATTCTATTGAAAGTTTTGTAAAATATGGCGCTGTGAAAATATTTTGTAAAGGAGGTGTCAGTGTCAGTGTCAGAGCAGAGCGAGGACAGTGAAGCTGCAGCGGCAGCATACGTCACAAAGGTCGCGCTCTGATTGGCTAACATACGTCCCAGTATTCGTGGTCTGATTGGCTCATGTGACTAGGTAGGCTTGCAGCTGATTGGTTCGTCCTGAAATTCAGTAATTCTATTGGCTGAGCAGAATAGTGACATAACTTAGCCTGATTGGCTTGTTGGTGAGTTTCGCGCACGGATTGGCTAGTGTAGCGGAACATCAAGGAAATATTTACGATCTTTTCAAAGTAAGCGGAATTGTTTAAAAAACATGGATTATTTTTACATGAAAGAGGAAAAGAAGCTTTCATGGTTTCAGAAATTGAAAAATATATTTAAAAATGACAAGAAAATTAAAACGCGAGGTGGAAGATTACTTCATAAGTACAAAACACCTGCAGCTTATATGTTAGGTGAATATGGTTATCATACATGCCTTTGGATGGAGAATTGGATGGAATATACCAAAAATGATGGTGTATTGGCATGGCCGGAAAATGGGTGACCTAACATTAAGGTGTTGAAAAACTTGAGAGAAAAAATGATGACTCTTGTACCAAAACCTAGACCTACAAAATTTGAGGCTTTAGCTGAATGGGAAGATGAGATGTTTGAATTAGAACGAGAAAAGAGAGGTGTAACAAGAGGCACTAGATGAAACAAGTTACTTACCTGTAACTTTAGTTCTCCAGTATTGGTAACTTTCATAGATTCCCATAGCTTGTATCATTCCCCGTCGTCGGAATCGGAGCCTCGGTAAATTATATATATATATATATATATATATATATATATATATATATGTAACTATAAAAAGGTAGATAAACAGAAAAGAGGTACAAAAAAGGAAAAAATTAGGCCTAGGCCTTATACTATTTTGTAGCCTATAGGTGTCCTTTTGAAAAAAGACCCAAATGTAGAGCACCAACCAATCAGATCAGCCTCACCCTGTAGAACCTTCCTGAGAAAGCTCAGAGCCTCAGATTTTCGTAGCCGTTGTATAGCTCTTATGACATATGCTAAAAAAGGGGTGAGCTTTCCCAGGGGAGGTGGGTGGGCGCATGGGAATCTATGAAAGTTACGAATACTGGAGAACTAAAGTTACAGGTAAGTAACTTGTTTCTTACTCCAGTATTGGAACTTTCATAGATTCCCATAGCTTGTATCAGAGTAGATAGCAGTAGTACACATATCACATTTCGTGTATAAAATTCCAGTAATCTCACATAATCAATTACAATGTCATCATCATATTCTAGTACATGTAAAAAAAAACACAATATAAATAACGAAATGTGAACGAAAAGGAAGGAGGGTAGAAAGGAAAGCTCACCGCTCACTGGAAGAGAATTCTCAGGACCGCTTGCCCAGCAGCTGCATCCCCTTTAGCGGAGGAGTCCAAGCAGTAGTGTCTTGTAAAGGTATGAGTACTGCTCCAGGTGGCCGCTCTGCAGATGTCCTTCATCGATACTCCTGCAAACAACGCCGTTGAAGAGGAGATAGACCTCGTGGAGTGTGCTTTAACCTGTCCTTCCAGGGGCTTCCCCGCCCCCTGGTGGCAGAAACGGATTGCACTAGATATCCATCTGGAGATCCCCTGCTTTGATAACGGAAACCCCTTTCGAGGGGCTCCAAAAGCCACAAACAGCTGAGGTGACTTCCTAAACCCAGCCGTGCGTTGAAGATAGAATTTGAGACATCTCTGGACGTCTAGAAAATGTAGTGCTTTCTCGGCCGGAGAGGAAGGCCGAGGAAAAAATGAATTCAGAACAACTGGTTCATTCAAATGAAAGTCCGTAGGAACTTTTGGAATAAATTTGGGGTTCATTCTAAGGATCAAGGTATCATTCTTGAACTGTAGAAAGGGCTCTTTAATGGTCAGACCCTGCAGTTCCACCACTCTCCTCGCAGATGTGAGAGCGAGGAGAAGGGCCACCTTCCATGACAAGAATTTCAAGTCAGATTTATGAATCGGTTCAAAAGGAGGCCTCATTAGTTGGGCCAGGACCACATTTAGATGCCAAACAGGAGGTGGAGGTCGGATTGGTGGAAACACCCTGAACAGTCCTTTCAAGAATTGTTTTATGACTCTTATTGACAATAGTGAAGGACCCAACCTCGTCCTTCTATACCTGGAGATTGCCGCCAAGTGGACCTTGATGGGAGAATGGGCAAGACCTGCCTGAGCTAAAGACAGGATATATGGCAAGAGTTGGTGTGGATCAGATGAAAAAGGGTGCACCCCTTCTCGCTGGCACCAAATGCAGAAGCGTTTCCACTTTGCTCTATATGTCCTATTCGTGCTAGGCGCTCGCGCCTGAGCCAAGATGAGTCTGCATTCTTCAGGAATGTCTAGATCTCGGAACTCTCTGTGCTCAGGAGCCATGCTGCCAATTGAAGTGAGTCCGGGTTCGGGTGGAGAACCTGTCCGTTCGACATTGACAGAAGCGACTGGCAGGGTCGGAGATGTATGGGATGGTCCTGAGACAGAAGGAGAAGTTCCGTGAACCAAAACTGGCGAGCCCAGGCGGGAGCAATCAGAATCATTCTGCATTGGTCCATCTTGAGCTTCCTGAGGACTTGTGGAATTAGTGGGAACGGAGGAAAGGCGTAACAAAATGTGCCGGACCAAGACATCAAAAGCGCATTCCCCAGCGATCCCCGATGGTGTTCCCTGCTTGCATAATACCGGCATTTCTTGTTTGCCGGCGTGGCAAACAGGTCGATCGCTGGTGTGCCCCAGTGGGCGAATATCTCCTTGATCACTGAATCGTCCAATTCCCATTCGTGAGACATCACTCTTAGGCGACTCGGAGTATCCGCCTTTGTATTGTCCACACCTGGCAGATGCTGTGCCACCATCATGAAGTTCTGCGAAATCGCCCATTTCCACACCAGCTGAGCTTCCTTGGACAGCTGTGACGATCTTGTGCCACCCTGTTTGTTGACATAGTGCATGGCTGTGCTGTTGTCCGTACGCACTAGGATGGAAGAGTTCCTTATCCTTGGTAGGAATGCTAGCAGAGCCAACCGAATGGCTCTCAGCTCTAGAATATTGATATGTAGACGATGTTCCACCGGCGTCCAATGCCCACTGACTTGGAGGTCTTGCATGACCGCTCCCCATCCTTGAAGGGAGGCATCTGTTGTAATGACTTGAGGGGCCAGAGGCAATCTGAAAATGAGACCCACCGAGAGGTGAGAACCTTTTATCCACCAGGCAGCCGCCTGTTTCATCTGTATAGTGACCTTGACCTTGTCGTTGAAAGACCCGTCCACTTGCCTCCACTGGAGGTCTAGTTGTTCTTGGAAGGGACGCATTCGCAGTCTGCAGTACGGAATCAATTGAATACAAGATGAAATCGACCCTAGAAGAGACTTGTACATCCTGACTGACACTGACTGCCTCTTTTGTAGCGGACTGGCCGAAGAAATCAGTTTTGTTTGTCTTTCTTCTGATGGGAAAGCTTTACAAACCTGCATATCTATAAGAGCGCCCAGGAATTTCACCGAATTGGCCGGCCGAAGGACCGACTTTTCTCTGTTGAGCTGGAATCCTAGTTGATCGAAGAGACGCAAACATGTCTCTACTGCTCTTGCAGCCGCTTGATAACTCGGTGCCTTTCGCAGCCAGTCGTCCAAGTATGGGAAAACCTCTAGCGACTGTCTTCTCAGAAAAGCTGCCACGGGGCCAGCACCTTTGTGAATATCCTTGGCGCTGATCTCAGCCCAAATGGGAGCACCATAAATTGGAAGTGACTCTTGCCCACTGTGAAGCGAAGAAAACGTCTGTGAGCTGGGTGGATTGGGATATGAAAGTAGGCATCTTCCAGGTATAACGTTGCCATAAAGTCTCCTGGATTCAGGAGGCGCAAGATATCCTGGAGTGTAATCATCCGAAATGAAAGTTTTACGAGATAGGTGTTGAGCTCCCTTAAGTCCAGGATCGAACGCCACTTGTCCTTGGCCTTTTGAATCAGGAAAAACCTGGAATAGAAGCCTTCTCCTCTTTGCGATAGAGGGACACGCTGTATCGCCCCTTTCTAAAGCATTTGTTGAACTTACATTTGCAGAAGGCTTAGGTGTTTTGTAATGGTGGCGTGGGGAGCTCTGTACGGTGGAAGATCCTGAAACTCCAATGTGTGTCCTTGACGGATGATGTTCAATACCCACTGATCCGATGTCATTAGTTCTCAGCTGCTCAGATGTTGAGATCCTGCCGCCCACAGGTGATACATGGGGCAGAGGAACAGTTGGCAGAGTCAGGAGGCCTCGATTGACGCTTGGAGGCGTCCCTGCCTTGACGACCTTGCCGCCCGCGTGAGTTCTGGCGAGAGAAAGATTGCGATTGCGATTGACGCTGATAGTACTGGTTACCGTACTGAGGCCTGTACGCTTGCGATTGTTGAGTATAGCGCTGTTGTTGGTAACCGCCTCTTGTTGACGTGAATCCTCTTCCTCTTGCTCCACGGAAAGGTGTCTTCCTATACTGTAGTGTGCCTAAGGACCGAGCCGTCTCCATGTCCTTCTTTATTCCCTGTAGAGCCTCATCAACATGTTTCCCAAACAGCATGTCCCCGTCAAAGGGTAATTCCAGAATTTTATTTTGGACTTCTGGGCGGAACCAGGTTGCTCGCAACCAGCCCTGTCGTCTAAGAACCGCCGCTCCCCCTAGAGCGCGGAAAGTGGTGGTAGCGATGTCCATCGCGCACTCAATCATTTCAGATGAGGAACATTGTCCTCCTCCAAGAGTTTCTGGGCCTCAGCTTTAGGGTCGCTTGGGAGCTGATCCAGGTATGGCGAGATATCACTCCACATTTGACGGTCGTACCGTGCAAGAATTGCTAGGGCATTGGAAGCCCTGACCAGCAGACTTGAAATAGACGAAAAACGCTTCCCTGCGTTATCTAATCGTCTTCCTTCTCTGTCCGGCGGAGCTGTAAGAGGAGCCGATGGATTGCGTGACTTCCTTTGAGCCGCTTGCGAAATCACCGAATCTGGTCTTGGTTGTCCAATAAAGCAAGCTGGACTGTCATCCGGCGCCTTATATTTCTTTTCTAAACGTGGAAGAGTTGGAATAACCGTAGCCGGCGCCTGCATGACCTTCTTTCCCTCTTTCCATATGTGTTCCACAATGGGAATGGAGCGGACAGCCTTGCGATATGATTCTTTAAAATCGTATAAGAAACAATCTGTAGAAGTTGAAGGCATGGAGAGCTGAAACTGTGCTGTGGCTCTATCCATCAAGTTGTGGAAACCTCCCACGTCCGCCGGTGAGTCAATCGGGTCCGGTATTGGCAATGCCGGATCCGGAATCACATATTGATCCCATTCAACATCTGGATCCTGAGCCTGATTATGCTCTTCCTCATCCTCTGAAGTGTCAACATGGGTAGGCTCTACCCTCTGAGGAATATCTACAGCCTCATCCACCTGCTGCGGCCGTGAAGAGTAAGTAGTCGACGTCTGTGGTTGCTCCGGTGCCTGTCCTTGTACTGGACGCGCCACTTGCCTGCCACGATATTCCTCCAACATAGCTCGCAAGTCTGTGAGCAGAGACAACGGCATAGAAATCATACCCTGCTGGTTCGGTACTTCTTGGTATTGTACGCGATCCTCTTGCTGTTGTTGTTGATAAAAATATTCATTCTCAGGCTCTGAGTCATGATACTTTAGATGCAACTGTGATGGGCTATACGCATCCCCAAATTCACCATCCTCCTCATCCGAGTAATCCTCTTCATCAAGCAATAAGGCCAGAGGCAATGAAGGTACCTTCCTTGGCGAAGTCATCTCCGGTGTAATCCGTCTTTTCCTAGGGTTTTCAGCCCTCTCCAACAACGACCCTTCCACCGTCAACGGTGGCATTGTCGAGGTGGACGACGATAGAATTGGTCTCGTCGTCGTCGAGTTCATCGTCGACGGGACTGACGTCGTCGACGGGATCGTCATCGTCGACGTGATAGTCGCCGTCGACGGAGTTGTCGCCGTCGACTGGGTTGTCGTCGTTGACGGGGTTGTCGTCGTCGACGTCTTCGTCGACGCTGTCATCGCCGACGTTCTCGTCGACGCTATAGTCATCGACGTCTTCCTCAACGCTGATGTCGTCGACGTCTTCGTCGACGCTGATGTCGTCGACGTCTTCATGGATGGTGTAATTGTCGTCGTCGACGATGAAACCCTCGTCGACGTAAGCTTCTTCTTCGATGGCAAAGGAGATGCAGTTGTCGTAGACAAACTCGACGACGATGCAGTCAACGAGGTCTTAGCATCTTTACTCCTGCCAGCTCAAGTCCCCTCCACAGCTGGCTTCTTGAAAGATTTCGAACCATCAGCTTGATGGGATGGCCCAGCCAAGCCATCTTCTTTCCTTGACTTTGGTACCTGAGGTACCGGCCTCTCCCTCTCCTTTTCACTTCCGTGAGGAGATTCGTTAGGCCCAGGCTTGCCAGACCTGTCAGAGGTCCCACGCACAGCCTTAGAGGGGGGTTCCGAAGAAACTGAAGCAGATGACCTACCCCTCTTCTGTAACCTCTTTGAAAAAGTAGATGAAGCATCCTCTTCATCACTGGAAATAAATTTCTCTCACATCTTCATCTTCTGCAACCAAATCAGCAGACGCCCCTCACGGTCACGTAAGGTCTTAGTTGAAAAGGTTCTGCAGATTTTACAGTCTGCCACCTTATGATCTGGGTATAAGCAGTAAATACAATCCTTATGCTTATCCTCAGCAAAAAGTTGTTTTTTCGAACATTGTCTGCCATATCTCAAAATGTAAAGATTTCCTGAAAAGTTCTTGAAGAAAACAGTACCTCAATAGAAAACTAGAGCAGAGCTCTAGGGAGACTCCCTATCACCAACGTGCGGTAGAAAATCTGAGGCTCTGAGCTTTCTCAGGAAGGTTCTACAGGGTGAGGCTGATCTGATTGGTTGGTGCTCTACATTTGGGTCTTTTTTCAAAAGGACACCTATAGGCTACAAAATAGAATAGGGCCTAGGCCTAATTTTTTCCTTTTTTGTACCTCTTTTCGGTTTATCTACCTTTTTATAGTTACATATATATATATATATATATATAATTTACTGAGGCTCCCATTCCGACGACGGGGAATGATACAAGCTATGGGAATCTATGAAAGTTCCAATACTGGAGTAATAGACATTAATAGAGAAACTCATGAAGACAGAATCCATTGTTGGAGACGTGCAGATATGTGTGATGGTTTGTACCCAGCAAGATTTAGTGAGGTAACTGGTCAAAAGAGTACTGAAAAGAAAAATAATATTGGTGAAGATAGTGAATTAGAAGATTCGGTTTTAGAAGAGATTTATATCACAAAATCAAAACCGCCACCTTATCAACCAGTTTGTTCATGGTCTTCCCCGAGAATTCCTCAAGGAACTTCTCCAAGTGCTACTCCTAGGGAAATTAATGATGAGACTCCACCTAGATTAAATCAGAATAATGCAAAATTTCCTGAGAGAGTAGAAATAAGAACTAATTCTAGTACATCTGGAGAAAATAGAAATTATGCAGAAACTCCTGTTCAGAGAAATGAAATACCAAGAAATGTTAATGAGAACCGAAAGATGTGGGGATATACCAAATGCCTCAGAAAATTTCTGATCAAAAGATGAATTAATACAACAGTTAATTAAAAGCATGGAAGCAGTAACAGTACCAGTAACAATTGGACCTGTTCTTCCAGTCTTTGATCAAAGGGAAATTAGACATTTAGCTCTGACTGTTCCCTTGAATACAGAAATTCAGAAAGTGGCTGAAAGATTTTATTCAGATTTAGCAGAAATTCACCGAGAGAAAATGATGCCCGATTTAACTTTTAATCAAAGTTTGTCAAATGATCAAACTCCATCTGTTGCAGGATCTGATTCTGAAAAGAATATAAATAAAATAGATTTAACGCAGACTCCACAGACCCCAGAATTTAAATTACTTGATGTCGCAAAATTGAAGGCGGATTTGGAGGAATTGATTATTGGCACAATTGGACCTGACAGTTTAAAGCTATATCAGGATGATGAATTATTGTTTATTTGTAAAAGTATACAATGGAAAACGAAAACCAAGTATGATCAATTAGAGGAAATGGCCGCTGAATTAGAAATAGATTTGAGTAGACAGAAAAAATTGCAGAAACATTACAGAGTGGATTTCTCTGAAAAATATATTGAAAATATGAACACCACAGGAAGAATAATTCATATAAAAGAATTAATAGTGTTTCTAAAAAGATTAGGTGAATTAAGTAAATGGAGAGTGAAATGGACAAAGAAAAGAGAGGAATACAGAAGAGAAAGAGGGGAAATAGCAACTGAGTTTCCTATGAGAGAAATAGCTGGTGTAGGGTATGTACATGTTCCATGGACAAGACAGGATATTTTACTGTTTACAAATGATTTTCCTCGACTGAGAGAAAAACCTGTGGAATGGTATCGCCAGGTAGACAGATTTGTTAAGGTTTCAAAAGTTCTCTGGATTGATCTTGATGGATTCTTTGACATTGTTGTCCCATCGGATCTTTGGACAGAATGTAAAATTTCTATAGATTGGCCTAAAGAAGAACCTACTCGAGATAAAGTAACAGGTGCACCTTCAGCTGATGTTATAAAACTGTATGATAAAGTTATTGAGTGGCTGAAAAACAAGATTCCCCTAAAAGAAGTAGATTGGGTTAAAATAGACAGAACAAATCAGGAGCCAAAAGAATCAGTACATTCATTCTATAAAAGATTACTACTGGTATTTAAACAATACAGTGGTTACGAGAAATTGAGTGAAAAGGATAAGAGCCATTTCATATATAGATTTGTTCATGGCTTAAGACCTGAAATTGGTGAGATGATTAGATCAGGAATAGTTGGTTGGCAATCACTCTCAGTTGATGACATTTTGAGAAAAGCAAAATACTGCAGTGATTAAATAAATGCTAAACAAAAGAAGCTAAAAGAAAAAGCTATGTGGGCACAGGTAAAAGTGTCTGAACAACAAATTGCAACTTTGGAAAATAAAAATGTTCACCAGAATCAATGGAAATTTAAAGGTAATTATAATAAACCAAAATTGATGGGTAATATTGAAGAATTAAAGCAGAAACTCCCATGTTTTAATTGCGGCGAAATTGGACACTGGAAGCGTGAATGTAAGAATCCGCCCAGAAATTTTAAAAAAGCATCATTAAATCCACAGATGCAGAATGAGATAAATCAGCAGCTACAGCGACAGCTAAATTAGATAAATCAGCAGCAACAGCTACAGCGACACTTCCAAATTGTGTAAATGTGCAGAGATATAATACAGAAACAGGATTCTGCGGAGGTGAACAGGTAAACAGATCGCCAAGAGTGAATGTGTCGAATGTTTCTCAACAATATTGGTTGAAAGAAAATGAGGGGAGTGATTCTGAGGATTACTTATGACGGTGCCGGAGAGAGGAGGAAGAGTGTGTGCTTGGAGCAACTCTTGAGGTAGATCAGTCTGGTCCGTTTGTAAATGGTAAAGTGAATGATGTAGAAATCACCTTTCTTGTGGACACAGGTGCTACCCGTTCTACTGTTAGATCAGTGGAAATAGAAAACCTACCTCTCTTTGGGGATACCATCCAAGTAGTTGGTGTAGCTAATCAACAGATTAAAACAGATTTACTAGAACCAGTTAAAGTTGAAATTGGCAAATTTAAAGACAAGCATAGAATTGTGGTCTGTAATAGCAGTCCTGTAAACTTGTTAGGAAGGGACATTCTTTGCAAGATTGGAGGAAGGCGACCCCGGTGGCAGAGGGTTCGCGCCTGCAGTGGGACACGAGACTGTGCTTGCTGACGCCCTGCTGAACGAGAGCAGCGGCGCTGGATTCTTGCTATTGATTTTAAATTCTCCAGAGTTAACAGGAGACAAACCTTTTTACCTTATCCTTCAGGGCTCGGTGGAGTGTGGGCGCCATCTTCGTTTGGGCTGGTCAGGCGACCTAGCTCGGCGCCACACCCCCGCGCTCCGCCCCTATTTAGGAGCGGCTTCCTCTGTGCTTGACATTGGAGGCAGGCGACCCCGGTGGCAGAGGGTTCGCGCCTGCAGTGAGACACAAGACTGTGCTTGCTGACGCCCTGCTGAACGAGAGCAGCGGCGCTGGATTCTTGCTATTGATTTTAAATTCTCCAGAGTCAACAGGAGACAAACTTTTTTACCTTATCCTTCAGGGCTCGGTGGAGTGTGGGCGCCATCTTCGTTTGGGCTGGTCAGGCGACCTAGCTCGGCGCCACACCCCCCGCGCTCCGCCCCTATTTAAACGTTCCCCAATGAGGAAGCGCAGCGGACGAGCGCGACGAAGGCGCGCCGAAGTCGAGCCTAGGTCAAGCCCGTCTGTGCCCGTCCGCGGCCGGACGGGGCTAGGGGCGCGTCCTCATGTCCCTCCTTATTCATCTATGGACCTACTTGCTCTTCAGGGCCCCTGGCCCCTGGCTGCACCCATTATCAGGCGCATCTCTGCTCTTGGCCTTGATCCTACCTCCCATTACCCTACACCTGCCAATATGATCCCCCCTTTGTGCCACTTTCCTGATCCTGGCCCCTCACCCCTCTCCCCCCCCCTGTCCCTTATCTTACTCAATACTAGGTCGGCAGTAAAGCACCACCAGGAGCTATTTGTGCTGCTTGATACTCACCAGCCTGACATGTTACTTTTAACAGAAACATGGTTTGGTGACTCCTCCCTGCCCTCTCTTTTGGCTGCCCTTCCCCCTTCTAATGTGGCCCTCCGCGCCGATCGACCAGCGGGCAAGGCAGGAGGTGGTGTGGCTCTCATTACCCGATCTGAGCACAATTTCCAACTTCTTCCCTCCTCTACTATTAATCCTACCGAGCACTTGGTAGCTCGCTCACTTGCCTTTTCTCGCAGGCTCACCTGTTTATTAATGTATCGCCCTCCCCAGCCATCCCACCTGTTTTTGCCGGCTTTTCAGGACCTATTGGCCACTCTAGCGATTAATCACGCTTCAGTCTTGGTATTAGGGGATTTTAATTATTGGCCCTTAGACCCCCATGAATGCACTGCCTCCAAACAATTTTCTGATTCACTAGCATCTTTTAATTTTATTTCCCATTTGTACACTCCTACGCATATCCACGGCCATGTACTAGACCAGGTCTGGTCTCTCAATGCCTCGGTCTCTTCCATGACCGTGTCCCCATGCCCCTGGTCAGACCATGCCCTGATCTCCTTTTCCCTCCGCCTTAAGTCGGCAACAAAGTTCCCGCCTGCCAAAAACACCTGGGCGCGGAACTGGAATAGGGTAGACCTTCCTGCTTTGTCATCCTCTCTTTTGAACTCCGCACCTAACTTAGAAGGCTTATCTTCCATCTCTCAAGCCGCGGCCATCGACACCTGGCTTGCTGGAGGCTGCGATACGGTAGCCCCATTACGACGGATATCTACCCGAAGATCCAAGGAGTCAAATCGGCGGTTTGGCGACGACCTGAAGATAAAAAAACTGACCCTCCGGCAGGCCGAGAGGCAATGGAGAAAGGACTACTGCCCTCTACTAAAAACCCATTATTTGTCCTTGCTGAGTGACTATAAAAGGGCCATATTGAGCGCTAAAACTGCACACTTTTCAGCTAAAATTCTGGCAGCGGAGAACAAATCCAGGGAGATTTTTTCCATCGTTCAGGAACTGGCCTATTCTGACAGGGCCACTCTCAAGCCCCCCCCCCTACTCAGTCCCTCTGTGATTCCCTGAATACCTATTTTTTAGAAACAATTGCCAATATTAGAGCCAACATCTCACCTCCTCCCCCTACTTTTTCTGAGCCTTCTCCCCCGACTGTTCACGGTTGTCTTTCTTTTATCCCTCCGCTCACTGAAGAAGTGTTCCTTGCAATACTTCCCAAAGTAAAATCTGGTTCCCCGGCGGACATCTGTCCAGCCCACATCCTGCAACAGATCTACTCCGCTTGTCCCAATCCACCTATATCCCTCCTCAACAGCTCGCTGGCTCAGGGGATGGTAATTTCAGCTCTTAAATCTGCCACCATAGTCCCCATTCTTAAGAAGCCTGGCGCGGACCCCTCCGCTCCAGCCAATTATCGTCCCATCTCTCTCCTGCCCTACTTAGGCAAGGTGCTGGAGTGACATGTAACATCGGTCCTCAGTGCCCATGTAGAAGCCAATGGGGGCCTAGCGTCCCGCCAGGCAGGTTTCCGGCCTAGGCACTCCACCGAGTCCGTCGTGGTGTCGGTCTTGAATAACCTCAGGGAGGGCATGGACCAAAACAACTACCAGGCTCTGGTGCTACTCGATCTCTCCGCCGCCTTCGACATGGTGGATCATTCCATCTTACTTTCCCGTGTCGGAGCGGCGGGGGTCGAGGGCTCAGCCCTGGTCTGGCTATCGTCCTTCCTGAAGGACCGCACACCCAACTCAAAGTCACTTGTGGTGTCCCTCAGGGTTCTTCTCTTTCCCCCCTTCTGTTTAATCTCTATATCTATCCTCTGATCTTTGCACTTCAGCAACTGGAGGTCACTGTTTATAACTATGCAGATGACCTCCAGCTTATCTTTAACCTGTCTTCTTCTCCTCATTCTATTTCTAATTTCCAGTCTACTATGATTTTCATCAGGGACTGGATGAACCACAACCATCTGAAGTTGAACCCTGATAAAACAGAATTGGTCCTTACGGGTGGTTCCTCCAGTCCCTGGAACTCTTCCTTTTGGCCTTCTTCTTTAGGATCCCCTCCTACACCCTCTCCCTCAGTTAAAACTCTGGGCATTAAACTTAACAATCATCTCAACCTTCACTCACAAATCAGTTCTGTGGTCTCTTCCTGTTTTCCTGTCCTTCGAACTATCCGCTCTGTTTCTCGTTTCTTTTCTCTCCCTGCACTTAAGTTAATCATGTCCGCTCTGGTTATTTCCCGGCTGGACTACGCCAACGCCCTTTACAACAGCATCCCAGCGTACAGTCTGCGGAAGCTCCAGCTGGTTCAAAACCAGGCGGCCAGACTGGTGTATGGCCTCCCCCGCTCCCATCACTCTACTCCCCTACTAAAGGCACTACATTGGCTACCTGTTAGGGAGCGATCCCTCTTTAAAACCGGCTGCATGGTTTTTCAGGCGCGCCAAGGGACTGCCCCTGCCTTCATCTCTTCTCTACTGAAAGAGTACATCCCTGTCCGTAAGCTTCGCTCATCTACTCAATCACTCCTTCAGGTTCCCCGGTACAGACGCAAGAAATGGGGCGGAGCCGACTTTTCTTTCTTGGCACCATCCTTTTGGAATTCCCTCCCCGATCACTTGCGTCTGGCCACACAGTACTCCTTTTTCCGAAAAGATCTTAAGACTTTTCTGTTCACCCAGGCTTTTCTTAATGTGAACTGATCTTAATCCTCCCTTCCCCACCAGTTCTTCGCTCCTATTGCTAAATTAGCCTCCACAGCGCCAAGAAACCGCGTGGTGAATGTTGCGCTATATAAATATTTTAAATTCAAATTCAACTGTAAAATATATTGCTCACTGGATGGTATTGAGCTCCAAACTCAAGAAGAAGATGGTCTTTATAAATTAACAATGTTAATGGTTGAAGCAGAAGTAAATTATTTCCTGCTTTTGACAAAAACTATTTACCTGAAGAATTAATAGAAACAGTCAATGCTAAAATTTGGGATTTATCTGGAGATGAAATGGGTTTGATGAAACATGTAGACCCAGTAAAAATAACAGTAAAACAAGGAGCAGATTATCCAAACATTCCTCAGTATAAAATGAAAGCGGAAGTTATAGAAGGTGTCATTCTTGTAATTGAAAAATTTATAAAACAAGGTGTTTTAAAAGAAATTGAAAGCAGTAAATGTAATTCACCGATTGTGGGAATCAAAAAGCCAAACGGAACTTTCAGAATTGTTCAAGACCTGAGAAAGGTTAAACAAATAGTTGTTCCATGTTGCCCAGTTGTATCAAACACAGCGGTAATTCTATATCAGATTCCGCATGATGCAGAATGGTATACAGTTATAGACCTTTGTAACGCATTCTTTACTGTTCCATTGCATCTTAAAGCCAACAAATGTTTGCGTTCAGATTCCAAGAGTGTATCTTAGCATGGTGTTGTATCCCTCAAGGGTATACAGAGAGTCCATCTATTTTTATTCAGTTGCTAAATAAATCCTTTAGATTTACCTGGAAAATCAACATTAGTGCAGTATATTGATGATCTCCTTGTGGCTGCAAAAACACGAGACAACTGTGTGACAGATGCCATTACTCTTTTGAATCATTTGGCAGATGAGGAACATAAAGTGTCTCCTGCAAAATTACAGTTTTGCAAACAAGAAGTAAAATATCTTGGTCACAGAATCGCAAAAGGAATCAGACAAGTGACAATTGAAAGAAGAAAAATGATCCAAGCAATGCAACCTCCAAAAACACAGAGACAGGTCAGACTGTTTTTAGGAATGGTAGGTTATTGTGCTCAAAGGATTAGTGGATTTTCAGTAATTGCAAAACCATTGCAGAAATTGACAAAAGCAGACATAAAAGACCTGATTACCCTAGCAGAAACTGAGTTAGAGGCTTTTGAGCAGTTAATAATAAGTTTGTGTGAAGCTCCAGCATTGGGAATGCGAGATTACGAAAAGAATTTGAGCTGTACTGCAGTGAAAGGGAAGGATGTGCATTTTCAGTTTTGATTCAAAGACATGGGAAACTGAGAAAGCCAATAACATACTTCTCAGCTGTTCTTAATCATTTTGCAAAAGCATTACCAGGTTGCTTAAAAGCAGTAGCTGCAACAAGTGTGAGTTTGGAACAAAGTGAAGGGATAATATGGGGGTTTCCCGTAAAGGTATATGTGCCCCATTCAGTTGAGATTCTTCCCACCAGAAGCAAAACACAGCATTTGACAAGCAACAGATTGACAAAATATGAAAAAGTTATTCTGGGATCAGATAATGTTTCAATTGCAAGATGTGTGAATTTAAATCCTTCCACATTATTACCTGATGGTATTGTAACAGAGATCAGAAACGAAAATGACATTGATCATGAATTCTTGGATGTTTTAGAATATTGCTCCAAGCCTAGACAGGATATTAAAGATGTTCCGTTAACTGAATCGGATTTTGTTTATTTTGTTGATGGGTCATGCTTAAGAACAGAGAAGGGTATTCTGAGTGCAGCATAGTCAGTCTGTACAGTTGCAGATGTAGTTGAAGGTTCTTGTCTCAAAGGAATTCGTTCAGCTCAGGTAGCAGAATTGATTGCTTTGATTCGTGCATGTAAAAGAGCAAAAGGGTTAAAAATTACCATAGTGACTGATAGTCAGTATGGGTATGGCATAGTCCATGACTATGGCCAGCTCTGGTCTCAAAGAGGTTATTTAACTTCTGCGGGAACACCCATCAGGAATGCGAAATTGTTCAAAAGGCTGATCGATGGTATTCAGCTCCCAGAGAAAATTGCTGTAGTAAAATGTACAGCTCACAAAAAGGGAGATGATTACATGACAAAAGGAAATGCATATGCTGATGAAATAGCAAAATTCTGTGCAAAGAATAATATGTCCATTAATCGGGAAAAAGACAATGAACATGTTTTGAACTGACTTATGCTAACATCTGTAGTTGAGACATGACAAGGAGTGAAAGATTTACAAGATGAGGCAGATGATGAGGAAAAAGACACATGGTTAAAAGCAGGTTGTAGACAGCGAGAAGAAGATGAGATTTGGGTTTACAAAGATGACAGGCCAGTAATGCCAAACTGCATGATTGCTGATATGGCACGAATGCATCATGGTCCAGGACATTTAGGAAGAGATTCAATGATCAGGTTGTTTAGGCAGACATGGTACAATCCAAAATTTAGGATAATTGCAGAATCTTTTTGTCAGAGATGCTTGATCTGTCAACAGATCAATCCGAACAGAAAAACAGTTGTAAGCTTGGGAACCATAGGACGGGAGGCGGTCCTTTTACCAGGTTACAAATGGATTTCATTGATATGCCACCCCATAACAGAGTTAGATGTGTCTTGGTGATAATCTGTCTGTTTTCGAGATGGGTGGAAGCATTCCCAACTCGTCACAATGATTCAGTTAGTGTGGCAAAGTTGCTTTTAACAGAAATCATACCTAGGTATGGATTTCCGATGACGGTCGAGACTGATCGTAGCACACATTTTGAAAACCGATTGTTACAAATGATTTGTGAAGCACTTGGTATAAAACAAAAGCTACACTGTGCTTACAGACCAGAAGCATCAGGTGTTGTTGAACAAGTCAATGGTACAATTAAGAACAGGCTGGCAAAAATGTGTTTAGCTACAGGAATGAAATGGACTGATGCACTTCCACTTGCTTTGATGTCTCTGAGAAGTACTCCAGATAGAAAAACAGGTTTAAGCCCACATGAAATACTCATGGGCAGAGTCATGAGACAAGCATTTGTTCCAGTTGATAAAATTCTAAGTATAAATGATAATGCAATTATGGACTATTGCAAGAACCTATCTGAGGTGGTGACTTCTGTGTTCCATCAGGTGGGAACTGAAGTACTTACAAAAGAAAAAGAACAATCTCATGATCTCTTGCCAGGAGACTGGGTGAGGACAAAGGTTCATCGAAGAAGAAATTGTCTGGTACCCAGGTGGCAGAAGGCAAGACAGGGGATACTAGTCACAACAAATGCAATTAAGTGTAGGGGACTGAAAAGATGGATTCATGCTAGTCATACCATACGAGTCCCTCCGCCTGTAAATCCTGACAAGGAAGGTGACACAACAACTGATTCAGATTCTGAAGAAGAACCTGAAAGAAATCCAGATACTGAAGATCGACAAGAAGGTCGAGATCTGGAAGATTCAAATGTGAATGAGGCATTGAATGAAAAAGATCTAGAGATTGTGATACTAGACTCTGAAAATGATGAAGATCTGCTAGAAAAAGAAGCAGAAAAAGAATCTAGTCAAGAAGTGAATCAAGATCAGGAGAGTATTGAAAATCAGATTGGAAGCTCTGGAAGAAGGAACGAAAATTCTGAAACTGGTGGATTGGAAATAATTGAACAAGAAGAAGAAGACGAATTACCAAGTACCAGCTATAAGGATGATGTTCCTAACAGGGTGAAGCTGCCGAGTAAAGAAGTACCTGAATCTAGAGCTGATATCACAGAAAGCGAACAGACGAAAGTGATGATGAATCCAAAGTGAAAAGATCGAGAAAAAGAGCTTGGAGAGTTGAATGCAATCTAACTGAGCCAAAGAAGAAATTCTCAAGAAAAGGAGATAATTGGCCAAATGAGAATGATAGTCTGAAATTCAAATTAGTGAACAAATCAAAAGAACAGGTTAATGAAATCTCTAGTCAGAAAAGTGATTCAGATACGAAAAATCAAGCAGGAAAGAAAATAGAAGTGATTAACAGTAGAGCAAAGAGGGTGTTAAAGCCTAATCTTAAGTATAAGTCACCTGAGTGGACTTATATTATAATCCCACCAGTACTGGAAGTGAAGTAGCCAAGAAGATATATATGACACACCCGATAATGATTGATGATGATTGATTTTGTTTTCAGTTGAAAAGTTGTAATTGACACAAGGTTGAAGAAATTGTGTTAGGTGACACAAGGTTGAAGAAATTGTGTTAGCTGGAAAAACACATTGCTGTAAGACGTAAGGTCGAAGAAAAGCTGTTAGAGGATTCTTTGTTTTTAAAAAAAGGAATAAAGGAGGGTGTATATTTAGTGATTTTTAAATTTTAGATTTTTTTTTTAAAGGCTCTTGTTTCAAAGTAAAGATGCCTAATACTAACAACAATTCGAGATGCTCTATTTTAAGAAGATGTTGCAAAATGTCTTCTATTTGTGTGATCTTAATAATTTTGGTTTGGTTAATTTTAGCTGTTAATTTTCCTTTTGGAATTGATAAAGAAATGTACAAAGCTAATATGACTAGTAAAGTTGTGGCTAAATAAGATATTCATGATGTAGTAGGTAAGACTAATAAAGTCATTGAGCACAAACCGGAGATCCACCAAGATAGATCTGTTGGTGATTTTTCTAGAAATACCTTTTCTAGACTTTTATCTGAATATGTTAAGGTGATGGATGTGAAAGATTGTTACATTTGTGTGAAACTACCTCCTTCTGTTTCGGAAGGGGTTACTTATAACATGCTTCCTCTTACTTATGGCATCACTTGTAGTGTAATAGCTAGTTTGTTTTATCGGACATGTCGATTAGAGTATTACTACTCTAATTATGATGAGATTTTTGCAAATTTAAAGGTTGATAATAGTCTAAATTAACTGAAACATGCTAAACAGATGAGGAAATTTTTTATAGTGACTAATGAACTCACATACGAATATGCTTTTAGAAATAATTTAACATGCAAGTTGAGAACGGAAGAAAATACTCTCTTAAACATGGTTGAAGAGAGAAGGGCAATTTGTAAACGAAACGAGATGCTGAAACAAACCAAATCTAAGTTTTGGCAGAGTGAGGATGAAAAGCTTAATGGTAGAAATGAAAATGTTGCAATTCACATAGATAAACCGGTTAGTGGAAAATTTTGTATAAGAAGAGATAATACTCAATTTGATAACTATTTTGTGGGTGCTAGTCAATGTGAAGATGCTTATCGTATCTTAGGAGGTTGGGGATTTAAAGGAGGCAAAGATCCAATTTTTCCTGGAATTTATTTTGCTTGTGGGAACAAAGCTTACTTCAATCTCCCGGACCACTGGTACAGGACATGTTACGTTGGTTTAGTTTTTCCAAAGATTTTTCATATAGATAGAAACAGAGAAGGTTCATTTGAAATTGGCAAACACCTGAATAGGTTCAGGAGGGAAAGTTTTTCAGAAATAATGGGAGATCTATTTGGTGCAATAATACCTATGGTGGGAATAACCCTGAATGCAAATAAGATCAGAAAAGTTTCTACAATTGTTGACAGATTGTCAACGGACACTGCAAGTGGATTCCTATTAGTTGATACAGAACTCATAGCTATGAGAACAATGGTAATGCAGAACCGTCTTGCATTAGACATTCTGCTTGCAAAAGAGGGAGGAGTTTGTGGAATTTTACATGTTCAGCATTGCTGTACATATATTCCAGATAAGAGCCAGAACATAGAGATATTTATCAGGAGACTAACTTTTAACCTCTTCAGGGCTCGGTGGAGTGTGGGCGCCATCTTCGTTTGGGCTGGTCAGGCGACCTAGCTCGGCGCCACACCCCCGCGCTCCGCCCCTATTTAGGAGTGGCTTCTTTCATCGCTCGCTATTGGAGGCAGGCGACCCCGGTGGCAGAGGGTTCGCGCCTGCAGTCAGGAACGAGACTGTGCTTTGCTGAATGCGACTGCAACGCCCTGCTGAATGACAGCAGCGGCGCTGGACTTTATAATTGTTTTATCATCTCCAAAGTCAACAGGAGACTAACTTTTAACCTCACCTCTTCAGGGCTCGGTGGAGTGTGGGCGCCATCTTCGTTTGGGCTGGTCAGGCGACCTAGCTCGGCGCCACCCCCCCGCGCTCCGCCCCTATTTAGGAGTGGCTTCTTTCATCGCTCGCTATTGGAGGCAGGCGACCCCGGTGGCAGAGGGTTCGCGCCTGCAGTCAGGAACGAGACTGTGCTTTGCTGAATGCGACTGCAACGCCCTGCTGAATGAGAGCAGCAGCGCTGGACTTTATAATTGTTTTATCATCTCCAAAGTCAACAGGAGACTAACTTTTAACCTCACCTCTTCAGGGCTTGGTGGAGTGTGGGCGCCATCTTCGTTTGGGCTGGTCAGGCGACCTAGCTCGGCGCCACACCCCCCGCGCTCCGCCCCTATTTAAACGTACCCAATGAGGAAGCGCAGCGGAGGAGCGCAGCGGGCGCGCCGAAGTGGCGCCTAAGTCAAGCCCGTCTGTGCCCGTCCGCGGCCGGACGGGGCTAGGGGCGCCTCCTAATGTCCCTCCTTATTCTTCCGAGGACCTACTCGCTATTCAGGGCAATTGGCCCCTGGCTGTGCCCATTATCAGGCGCATCTCTGCTCGTGGCCTTGATCCTACCGCTCATCACCCTGTCCCTACCAACACGATCCCTCCGCTGTCCCACGTTCCGGATCCTGGTTTCTCATCCCTCTCCCCTCCCTTGTCCATTATCTTACTCAACACTAGGTCGGCAGTAAAGCATCACCAGGAGTTATTTGTGCTGCTCGATACCCACCAGCCTGACATGTTACTTCTAACAGAAACCTGGTTCTGTGAGTCCTCCCTGCCCTCTCTTTTGGCTGCCCTTCCCCCTTCTTATGTGGCCCTCCGCGCTGACCGATCAGCGGGTAAGGCAGGGGGTGGCGTGGCTCTTATTGCCCGATCTGAGCACAATTTTCAACTCCTTCCCTCCTCTCCTATCAATCCTACCAAGCACCTTGTGGCTCGCTCTTTTGCCTTTTCTCCCCCGCTCACCTGTTTATTAATGTATCGCCCTCCCCAGTCCTCCCACCTGTTTTTGCCAGCATTTCAGGACCTATTAGCCACTTTAGCGATTAATCACGCTTCAGTCCTAGTATTAGGGGATTTTAATTATTGGCCCTTAGACCCTCATGAATGTACCGCTTCTAAGCAATTCGCGGACTCACTTGTATCCCTGAATTTTGTCTCTCATCTGCAGATTCCTACGCATATTCACGGTCATGTACTAGACCAGGTCTGGTCTCTTAATACCTCGGTCTCTTCCATGTCCGTGTCCCCATGCCCCTGGTCAGATCATGCCTTGATCTCCTTCTCCCTCCACCTTAAGTCGGCAGCAAAGATTCCGCCTGCCAAAAACACCTGGGCGCAGAACTGGAATAGGGTAGACCTTCCTGCATTGTCATCCTCCCTTTTGAACTCTGTACCTAACTTAGAGGGTTTATCTTCTATCTCTCAAGCCGTTGCCATCGATACCTGGCTTGCTGGAGGCTGCGATACGGTAGCCCCATTACGTCGGATATCAACCCGAAGATCTAAGGAGTCAAATCGGTGGTTCGGCGATGACCTGAAGAAAAAAAAGCTGACCCTCCGGCGGGCCGAGAGGCAATGGAGAAAGGATTATTGCCCTCTACTAAAAACCCATTATATGACTCTGCTGAGTGACTACAAAAGGGCCATATTAGGCGCTAAAACTGCACATTTCTCAGCTAAAATTCTGGTGGCGGAGAATAAATCTAGGGAGATTTTCGCAATCGTTCATGACCTGGCCTATTCTGACAGGGCCACACTTAAGCCTCCCCCCACCCAGTCCCTCTGTGACTCTTTGAACTCCTATTTCCTAGAAAAAATTAGCAACATCAAAGCCAACATCCCACTTCCTTCCCCTACTTTTTCTGAGCCCTTTCCCCCGACTGTTCACTGTTGTCTTTCTTCTATCCCTCCGCTTACCGAAGTAGTGTTTCTTGCAATACTTCCCAAAGTAAAGTCTGGTTACCCGGTGGACATCTGTCCAGCCCATATTTTGCAACAGATTTACTCTGTTTGCCCGAAACCGCAATCTCCCTTCTCAATAGCTCGCTGGCCCAGGGGGTGGTAATTCCAGCACTTAAATCTGCCACCATAGTGCCCATCCTGAAGAAGCCTGGCGCGGATCCCTCTGCTCCAGCTAACTATCGCCCCATCTCCCTCCTACCCTACTTGGGCAAGGTGCAGGAGCGACACGTAACATCGGTCCTCAGTGCCCATGTAGAAGCCAATGGGGGCCTAGCGTCCCGCCAGGCAGGTTTCCGGCCTAGGCACTCCACCGAGTCCGTCGTGGTGTCGGTCTTGAATAACCTCAGGGAGGGCATGGACCAAAACAACTACCAGGCTCTGGTGCTACTCGATCTCTCCGCCGCCTTCGACATGGTGGATCATTCCATCTTACTTTCCCGTGTCGGAGCGGCGGGGGTCGAGGGCTCAGCCCTGGTTTGGCTATCGTCCTTCCTGAGGGACCGCACCCAGGCGGTCCGGCTGGGGGATTTTTCGGCCACCCAACTCAAAGTCACATGTGGTGTTCCTCAGGGTTCTTCTCTTTCCCCTCTTCTGTTTAATCTCTACATCTATCCTCTGATCTTTGCACTTCAGCAGCTGGAGGTCACTGTTTACAATTATGCAGATGACCTCCAGCTTATCTTTAATCGATCTTCTTCTCATTCTATTTCTAATTTTCAGTCTACCATGACTTTCATCAGGGACTGGATAAACCACAACCATCTGAAGTTGAACCCTGATAAAACAGAATTGGTCCTTACGGGTGGTTCCTCCAGTCCCTGGAATTCTTCTTTCTGGCCTTCTTCTTTAGGACCCCCTCCCACACCTTCTCCCTCAGTTAAGACCCTGGGCATTAAAATCAATAATCATCTCAATCTCCATTCACAAATCAGTTCTGTAGTGTCTTCCTGTTTTCTTGTTCTTCGAACTATCCGCTCTGTTTCTCGTTTCTTTTCTCCCCTTGCACTTAAGCTAATCATGTCCGCTCTGGTTATTTCCCGGCTGGACTACGCCAACGCCCTATACAACGGCATCCCAGCGTATAGTCTGCGGAAGCTCCAGCTGGTTCAAAACCAGGCGGCCAGATTGGTGTATGGCCTCCCCCGTTCCCATCATTCTACTCCCCTACTGAAGGCATTACATTGGCTACCTGTTAGGGAGCGATCCCTTTTTAAAACTAGTTGCATGGTTTTTCAGGCGCGCCAGGGCACTGCCCCTGCCTTCATTTCTTCCTTGCTAAAAGAGTATACCCCTGCTCGTGAGCTCCGCTCATCTACCCAATCACTTCTTCAGGTACCCCGGTACAGACGTAAGAAATGGGGCGGAGCCAATTTTTCATTCCTGGCACCATCCTTTTGGAATTCCCTCCCCGATCACTTACGTCTGACCAGACTCCCTTTTTCCGAAAAGATCTCAAGACCTTTCTGTTCACCCAGGCTTTTCCTAATGTAAACTGATCTTATTTTCAGCTCCCCCTCACTAGTTTTTCGTTCCTACTGCTAAATAGTCTCCACAGCGCCAAGAAACCGCACGGTGAATGTAGCGCTATATAAATATTTTAAATTCAAATTCAAATTCGATATTACTGAATTACATACTGAGATAGAACCTTTAGAAGATGAAACTTTGAGCAAAAGATTTGCAGCATTCAGAAACTGGTTTCAAGAGATTGGTAGTTCAATCATTGGGAAAATACTTTATCCTGTAATAGTTATAGTCATAGTGACACTTTTGTTAAAAATTAGTTGCATGATACACAAGAGAAAGAAATATGTAAGGGAAAAGAAAAGAATTTATAAGCTCAGAAAAGAACAAGAAAAAGAAATAGAATTAGAAGAGTTTCGTAGAGCTCAATATGAGAGTTGTAGACAAACTGCTGAATCAAAGGTTTAGAAAAACTAATACAGTGAATGTTCAAAACATGATTCAAAAGATTACATTTTTTGCTAAAATGTTGGGTGTTGTTTGGTGATTATGAAATCACCAGATGAGGGAGTTGATAGAGGGAGGTGACAAATACAATTTTGTTCAAACTCGCAAAGTTAAACTTTCATAACCAATGTTACTGTATTAAGAAGCATGGTATGGAAGTCATTAACCAACTTAGTTTTAAAAATGCATACATTCAAGAAAACATGTGGGACTAATTTATATGCTTTATGTTGCAATTGCAAGAATGTGAAAAATAATGAACTAACCTTGTCTATTGCATTTGTCAGTATTAAATGCGGCTGTTTAATTAATGGCATGTGCTTATTTGTGTGCTTATGTTGTGTTATGTCTTTTTGTGGTAAAAGCTTGTGAAGAATCTTTGTGGCCTAAAAGAAAAAGGTAGATATAAATGCTGCTTGGTGTGCTTAGCTAGGTAACATAAATTAATGAGTTAATATTTAGCAAAGGGGTGGGTAACAGAATGGGTCTCAATTCTCTAATTAATTAATGTTTTGTGTTTGTTTAAATAATAGTTTCCGAGAGAGGCCTTAGGCCTGCAAAAAGATGGCGTTTTGAATCCTGTTCAGAAAGGAGCCTTGCACAGAAGTTGAAACTTTTACCACGTTGACAATTTTGTCAGAAAAATACAGTTTAATAAGTTGTGCTAAATGTGCTCCTGGAGAGAAGGATTCATGGACAGGAAGCGGCAAGATTGCCAAGGCAAGGAAGTCATGAACTGTAGCTAGAGTGAAACGTTACATTTTCGAGGAAGCAAAATGACACGAAGGCAAAGGACAATTGGGCTAAAGAAGAGCCCGTTCTTGGTTTGAAATCGGTGATGACACAATATGGTCCCACATAAGACAGCCAATGGGAACTCTGATGGCAAAGAAAAATGAACACTTTTGGGAAGATTAGCTAGTTAGAAAGGTATAAAACCTGGCCCATGGGGAGAGGGAATCTCTCCTCGTTTTCTAATTCCTGAAGGGCGTGACGTGCTGTTGGACTCTTTGGCGCACGTAAGGACAGCAGTCTTTAAAGATTATTCTTTCTAGGAGAAGTGAGTTTTAGTCAGGGTGTTAGAATTTAGGGAATGGAAACTTTATTTTGCTTTAATTCATGCTGATTGATTTGCCTTTGAAGTGTCAGTCTAATAAATCTTTTCCTTAATAGTCAAGTCAAAATCACTTTATTCGATTATTTAAAATCATAAAAGTATGCTATTCAATCACATATTAAAAACAACGATACAAAAATAAATATTATTTACATTATATACAATTCATATGTACATAACACACAGTGTTCGTCAAGTGCATAGATTTCCTGATTATCATACAAAATATACACACTATCTACAAATCAACATTTAGTAACCAGGGGTTCATAATCATTTATCTGTTCAATTAAATCTTTAGAGTTTCTTCAGTCATTGAAAATTACTTTTACTCACAATATGTTTCCTCTAATTGCCTAGTTTTTTTGCTACGAATAGATGTTACAGGGAAATTCGCTACCCCAAACATAACAGCAGAGGATTCCATCATCTGTAGGTATAATAAAGCAGGTTTTACTTGTATGAAACCCCTATTTTTCAGCAGTGGCGTAATAAACCTTTTCCTTCCCTCTGTATAAAAGGAACAAAAAAACACAAAGTGTATCGTGTCCTGGTATGAATGATAGTCACATTTACAGGGGTCGGCTTCTTCTGGTTTACTCCAAACCCTGTAATTCCCCAGTAACACATGCGATTGATTAAAACGGAATTTGGTTAACAGCCATCGATGAAAGGGTTTGGTGACAGTTGTCAAGTAAGGTTGAATAGCCATTGTCAATATCAACAGGTAATGAGCCCTCACTGTAGGTTTACAAAGTTCTGATGCTTCGCGATCCAATTCCCTAGTTTTTATAAAATTGTTTTTTACCCAGTTAATATCAGCTTTAATTAGACTTTCTGGGTTGGAATAGATTTCTGGGCGCCCAAGATAATTTGATATAGATTTAATATAAAACGACCATTTTATTTCTGCCACTTTATCTAAAGCCATGCAATCATTAATAATCTTGTGATTCAAAGTCAGGGCG
This sequence comes from Lissotriton vulgaris, assembly GCF_964263255.1. NCBI lineage: Eukaryota > Metazoa > Chordata > Amphibia > Caudata > Salamandridae > Lissotriton > Lissotriton vulgaris. The sequence continues at coordinate 468,108,606 of NC_141685.1, read as the reverse complement.
GGTTTTATCCATGTTCTAATCCATTGCAGGACAGGTGCCATATTCAGATAATCTGAGATATATCCCATCCCTAGCTCACGATGTACAGCAAAATTGGCGGTTGAATGAGGGAGACCCAGAAGAGCCCGAAGAAATGTATTTTCCTCCCTCTGTATGGGAGTTGTGTCCTTATAGCCCCATATTGCGGCCCCATACCTAGCTATGGCCACAGATTTAGCTTTATAGATAGACATAATTGCTTCACCCGGTTTCCCTCCCAATCTCTTAGCAAAGCCGAGAAAAGCAGCTGCTTTATTTAATAATTGAGGGGCCCAGGAGCCTACATCATCAAACACCACTCCTAGATAAGTGAAGCCTCTCACCTTAGTTATTGTTCTGTCATTACAGGAAACAGTTTTGAAATGCTTTCTACTTTTCCCTAGGGACGACATGGGATTTGTCTGTGTTGACCACCAAGTCCAGCTTATCCATAAACTCCCCAAATGAATCAAGCAATCTTTGTAAGGCGTTAGGTGTTCTTGCCAACAGCACTGTGTCATCCGCGTATAGGAGTACAGGGATAGGCATTCCTCCCATACGCAGAATATTTGATGTTACAGTTGCCAGGACCTTTTCCAGGGAGTTGATGTAAAGTGTAAACAACATTGGGGCCAATATACAACCTTGACGCACCCCTCTGCCGGATTTAAATTTAGCAGTGCATTTTCCCTCTTGCGTCATTCTAATTGATGCCGACAGGTCCCTATGTAACTCCGCTAGAAAGTTCACCAGAGCCTGGTCTAATCCCAGCTCCAGGAGCATCTTCCACAGCTTTGACCTATTGACTAAGTCAAAAGCTGTGGATAAGTCGGTAAATGCCAGGAAGATTGAGCCTTTTGATGCTACTGTATATTTGTTGATTATTAAATGTAGGTTTAGGCATTGATCTTCCGTACCTCTTCCCCCTCTAAACCCATATTGGGCATCACATAGGATATCTTTATCTATAGCCCAGGCATTTATCCTGGCCAGAACCAGTATTTTGATTGATGAGTCAATCAAAGAAATAGGACGATAACATCTTGGGTCCCCCCTTTGTCCCTTCTTAAATATTGGTATTATAATGGAACGGGACCAAGTCTTAGGGAAGATGACCTGGGTAGAATTTGCTGCTAGGTTAAAGACATTAGTAAGTATTATAGACCAAGGCTCAGGGTTAGCTTTATACATATCAGACGGTACACCATCTGGTCCTGGGGCTTTCTGACCAGATGTTTCGGCTATTGCTAACTGTACCTCTTTGATAGTAATATTCTCTACGGGCCCCACTAGTTCTTTAGAGTGCGTCTCATAAATGTCAAGTTCCAAAATGCTCCCGTATACATTCTCAAAATGGTTTAACCATTCCCGTTCTGTAATATTAACTTCTAGCGGGGCGTTTTCCATCCTGTTGAACAAGGGAGAATTTACGATAGCCCAGAATTTGGAACTATTCCTTAGGGTAGCTTCATCATTATTATTAATAAAATGTTGCCTTCATTTGCTAATAAATAAAGACTTTTAATTAAAATGCTCTTTCTTTGAATAATAAAAATTAGATTTGAAACAACAAGCTGGTCTTGTTTATTCATGGTCTAGTTACCGTCGGTTAATCCATTCGCCTTAAGTGACTTAATTCACTGACATATGTTTAAATCCATGGTAAGAAATGATAAACTGCAGTTGTATATAATTATGTAAATAGTTTGTGAATAGATCTGATTAATTAGGTCACATGATTCAGTCGCTCAAAAATTGTCTCGTTAGTTTATGGGCCTTAGTAAGTAATTCATGATTGATGGTGAGTATTGTAGAGATAAGTAGCGTTGGTGAGACAGTTTTTCATTAGGAGCGCTGGATCACCACCAACGGTTTGTGGTCTGTTTGTAAGGTAAACTTTCTTCCCCATAGGTAACACTTGAACTTCTCAATGGCCCACCAACACGCAAGCAGTATCTTTTCTATGACTGAATAATGTGATTCAGAGTCCCTCAATACCCTTGATGCGAAACCAATGGTGTGTTCTTGAGTATCCACATCCTGGGTCAGTACTGCACCTAGACCATAACAGCTAGCATCTACAGTCACTGTGCAGTGCAACTAGGGATTAAATGGTTTAAGAGCTTTGACAGAAGTGAGTTGTGTTTTGAGCCAATCAAAAGCGTGTTTACATTCTTCATTCCATACAAACTCAGTCTGATGTTTTAACAAATTAGATATGGGGCGTACTCTGGTTGCATAGTCATGTATAACACGTCAATAAAACTCAGTCAGTCCCAGTAGAGATTTTACTCCTGTTTTGTCCTTTGGGGCTGAGGCATCCACTATAGCTTGCACAAGGCTGAGTTTTGGCATGACACCATTGCTAGAGACCCAGGTATTCCACAGAGTCTTTAGAGAACACACATTTGTCATGCTTAAGCACAATTCTAAGGTCTTGGAAAGTTGAAAGAACCTGATCCAACATTGCATCATGTTGGGACTGGTCAGCAGCGTATATTAGTACATCATCTTGGTAGATTGCCACTTTTTAATTCCTTTGAGGAGATTTGCCATTAAGCGATGGAAAACTGAAGCTGCCGATGCAAGTCCAAATGGCAAACGACAGAATTGAAACATGCCTGTGGCTGAATTAAACACAGTAAGATTACGTGATTCCTTGTCCAGTTCAACCTGGTGATATGCTGAAGCCAGATCGAGTTTTGATTAGATTTTTGCACCTGCTACCATGCCCAACACTTCAGATATTTTTGGTAGAGGGTGAAAGTCAACCCAAATGACTTTGTTCAGGCAGCGTAAGTCAATGCAAATCCTAAGCTCATTGGTTTTTTTTTGTGCTACTACCAATGGAGAAGACCAATCTGAAGAGTCTACAGGCTCAATCACTCCTCTCTTGCGCATGGACATCAGTTCTTTTTCCAATTCTTTCCTTATGCATAAGAGAAGAATTGGAAAAAGAACTGGTGTACAATTCTCAATTTATGTTTTATGGGGATTGCGCCTTCTTTAACTTTTATTCTATGTGTGTAAACTTTGATTTTACCTAGTTCTCTGAAGAAGACCTTAGGATATTTTTTTTTTTTTTTTTTTTTTTTTTTGGGTGTTCAAATCTGCTTTATTGATAAAAGTACAGTAGGATACACAGCTTGAGGCGCCCACAACTCGGAGGCCGGCAGCAATAGAGGAGTAACATTACACAGCCTTGTAGCCGGCATCCCGGGGGCCCGGCGGCACATTACAGAGATATATAGCGTCTCAGCAGTGTCCGGTGAAGCAGGCCAAGTAAGGATGTGCAGCAGTCGAACAGGTTTTTTGTGAGCGAGAGAAGAGTCTCACTTCTTTTTTGTAGCATGGAAAACAAGAACCAAAAAAAAACATCCCAACGAGGTTACAAGTAAGCGGTAGTGCATGACTGTGCGACGATAATGTATGGTAGTGGTGTAGTGTGGCGGCTCTGCCAGGTGCCATTGCGTGGGGAGGTGAATGTCCCAGGCCCAAATTCCTAGTATAGCGGCAGTTCGTGGGGTGACAGTGCCAGAGTCTACGGGGGTATGCAGGATAGTTCTCCCCAGAGGGGGGGTGGGGGGGGGGGGCTTCGTCTACATGGCAGGGAGGGAGCATAGGCACGGGAAGGGGCGAGGGGGCAGCACTGTGGAGGCAGGGGCCACACGCTCTACGAGGAGACAGCAGGGGCAGAGAGGTCCGTCAAGTGGAGGAAGGCAGCACGCTTCTTCCATAACCAAGAATCAAAATGTAGTGAAGAATGTTATTGTGATTGGGAAATGGTAGGCTCATCGCCCGATTGCGCATCATCGTCTGAGCGTTTAAGCAAGTAGTGTACCAGTGGATCCCAAATGTTCCTAGGTCTACTTGTGAGAGGCAATAATTCAGAAAAGGTGGTATGTTGACCCTGGCAATATGTTAAGTCAGTTAGCCAGTCTTTGAACTTGGGCGCTCTGCCTCTGCTCCAACGGCAAGCAACACGTCGCTTGGCCAAGAGGAATGCTATGTCGGCGAATTTTCTGCATCCCTTAGATAAGTGCTTTGTATATCCAAGGATGGCTACCAGAGGGTCCACAGGAATCTCCTCATCCACCATCTCCGCCACAGCCTCGATGACCTGTCGCCAGTAGTCAGCAATCTGGGGGCAGGACCATGCCAAGTGGAGAAAGTCAGCATGCTCGGTTCGACATCGTTCACAGCGGTCACTATCGGCCAGCCCGAATCTGTATTTCCGGACCGGTGTGTAATAAATCCTCTGCAGGAATTTATAATGTATAATTTTCAACCTGCAGCTGGCAGAAATGCGGGAAGTCAATGTACAGCAGTACTTCCATTGGTCGTCCGAGACCTCAGTGTCGAGTTCCGCCGACCAGTGCAATCGGGCAGCAGAGATCGGTAAAGGAGCAGCTCCGCGATATTGGCGGTAGAGCCCAGAGACCAAATGGGCCCCATCTTGTGACTCCAAAAGGTGGTGTAGCGGTGGCAAGGTCGCAGGTTCAGCAGGGTGATCGGGAAGGATGTCCCGCATCCCAGCGCGCAGTCGAATATAGTAAAAGAGTTCAAGGGGCGTGTGTGCTTGCATTTTGAAAAAAAGATCCGCCGATTTGAAAAGTCCGTTGTGAAACAGATCTCCCCAGCAGGTGATATGGAGCTTGTCACAGAGCTGCCGGAACCCCAGTTCCGATAACAAGGCAAGCTGTGGGTGATAGACAAGAGGAAGTCTAGGGGAGTAGGGCAGTGTGCAGAGCAGCCGCCGAGCGATGCGTCGCCACGCATCTAGCGTGCAGGAGACCGAGGTATTCGAAGTGGTGATGGAAGTCTCGGGACAGTGTATCAGGCCGTTCAACGGAAGTGGGTGTGCTATCCAGTCTTCCACTGCTATGTGTGGCATGAAAGGAGTAGGAGCCATCCAGTGGTAGGCAAAATGCGCTTGTGCGCACAGGTAGTATGCTTCGAAATCAGGGATGTCGAAGCCGCCTTGGTCATAGGGAAGGGTCAATGTGGACCATTTTAATCGGGGAGATTTGCCACCCCAAAGAGTCTGCGCAGTTCCGCGCGGAGTGTCTTGAAAAAAAAGGCGCCAGGGTAGTAGGGGATATTGAGGAAAAAGTACAGGAAACGGGGCAATATTACCATTTTTATGAGGGAGGCCCTACCAGCCATGGAGAGTGGCAACGTGATCCACCTATCGACGGAGGCAGCCAGTTTGGGTATGGCTACTCCATAATTGGAGCGGAGTGTCTCATCCTTATCTCGTGCCACACGGATCCCCAAGTAGCGAAGATCATCTCGGCACCACACCAACGGGTAATCTAGTGGGAAGTCGCGTACCGGATCCGTAAGGGGAAAAAATTGCGATTTAGCCCAGTTGATGTGAACACCTAACAGTCCTCCAAAAAGGACGAACTCACGAAGTAGGGGGTTAAGGTGTAGATCCGGGAACTTGATTTATAGTGTGATGTCATCCGCATAGAGGGACACATCGATTTGCCGCTGCAAGCATTGTATCGCTCCCGCTCGGTGTAACTGGCGCAAGCGGCATGCTAGTGGTTCAACCGCAATAGCAAATAATAGAGGCGAGAGCGGGCATCCCTGGCGGGTGCCTCTCGTAAGGCTGATGGGTGGCGACAGTTTCCCATTTATCAGTACTCTCGCCGTGGGATCCGTGTATAGGAGGCGCACCCAGGCTAAGAACAGTTTAGGGAAACCCATGCGGGCCAGGACCGAGAAGAGGTAGGGCCATTCGACAGAGTCGAACGCCTTGGTAGCGTCCAGGAAAACAGCCGCTACGGGGACATCAGGATGGACCGAGCGGAGCAGGGAGAAAAGGGTGCGGAGATTATGGGAAGTAGACCTACCCGCCACGAAGCCAGATTGGTCGGGCAGGACAATTCTAGTCATGAGCAGGGAGAGTCTCGTGGCAAGAACCTTGGCAAGGATCTTCACATCACAGTTTAGAAGGGAGAGTGGACGGTAAGAGTCACAGGAGGTAGGGTCCTTACCAGGTTTCAGGAGAGAGGTGATAACCACCTCGCGCATAGAGCGGGGCAACACCCCATCAGCTAACGATTCGGTGAAGACTTCGCTAAGCACAGGTGCCATAATATCAATATAAGCTTTGTAGAATTCGGCTGGGATGCCATCGAGCCCCGGGGCCTTTCCATTTTGGAGGGACATAATGGCCTCGCGAACCTCATCGAGCTCGAAAGGCGCTGCAAGGAACTCCCTATCGCCATCGCTGAGCCAGCATAGCGCTACGTCGTTCATATAGTCAGCGTATGGAGCATCCGCCTCCGCCTTGGATGTGTATAGTGTTGAGTAGTGCGTCGTGAAGGCAGTGAGTATCTCATCCGATTCTCTAGTGACAGCGCCAGTCTCATCAGTGAGCTCTAATATGGTGTTGTGCTCTCGTGGTGTACGCGTGAGTGAGGCCAGCACTTTATGAGGCCTATCCCCTTCACAGTACTTCCGGGCCACCCAGTGTTTGCCCCGGTGTTTCGCCTCCCTGGCAGCCTCCTCCTCATATTTGGACAGTGTGTCCCTAAAGGCTATCTGTAGGTGTGGGTCATCCCCCGCCGCCATTCGGATCTCTAGTGTACGCAGCTCTCCCTCTAATGTGGTGATGGTACGTAGAATATCTCGCAGGATCCCATAGCTTTTAGAAATGCAGAAACCCCTTATAGTGACCTTGAAAGCCTCCCATATGTGTTCCACTGAGTCCCTGTTCCTAGGGAAGAAATCCCTAATCTCCTCACCCAACTCTGTGCGAAAAAGCTCATCAAGAAGCACATCTGGGACTAGCCTCCACTGTGGTCTCGGACTGTCCCACCCAGGAGTCCGGAACTGCAGTCTAACAGGGCTGTGATCTGAATAGGTTCTAGGCAAATGGTCAACTCCCAACAATTCCTTAGTGATGTCTCGATTTACCAAAAAGTAATCCAAGCACGCCCATGTCCCGGTGTGAGGTGTAAAGTGCGTGCCCTCCCGTCCGTGGGGATGTAGCTGTCGCCAGGCATCAAACAGACCACCTTCCTCCACCACTCCCTCCAAAACCTCCCTAGCTCGGGGCTTGTAGGAACTAACACCATCCGCCCTGTCCAGGGAGGGCGCCAGCGCCAGATTAAAATCACCACCCCAGATGACATGTCGTGCTCCGATTGAAACAATTTTACCCCACAGTGTGGAAAAAAAGACAGGTGAGTCAATATTCGGTGCATACATTGAGACAAATAGATAGGTGTCATGTCCCACCCTGCCCAACAGCAAAACATACCGCCCCTCCCTGTCCGCCTCCTCCCCAAAGCGGTGGAAAGGTACGCCACGGGCGACAAGAATCGCTACACCCCTTGCATATGACGAGTAGGAGGAAAATGCGCGGGTCCCTGCCCATTTCAGTCCAAATGGGGTGTTTCTGCGTATGGGCATGTGTGTCTCTTGCAGCATAGCTACTTGTATATGATGTCTATTTAAGTAGGCAATAACATTTCTGCATTTCCTAGCATCGTTCAACCCCCGAACATTCCATGAAAGACATGTCAATCGCGCAGTCGAGTTCACAGCGGCCATGGGCATAGCGACAGTAAAGAAGAAGGTGCCCAAGTGGGCCAAACCATGAATCCACACTCGCACCTGAAGAGCCAAGTCACACACCAGGCCAGGAAATATATGCACAGTCCATGCAATGGTAACCTCACGAAGTCCAACCTCCCCCCACCCACCCCAGCATCCCAAACATGCCAGCAGCCATGAAACCCCCAAAAACGACCCCCCCTCTTTCCCCTCCCCCCCAACTTCAGAGAGGCAAACAGCCAAACAAACAATAAGTCAGCGGGGAATACCCGACAGGGGAACATCTGAAAGTGCGCGCTGCCACTATCCGGCCCATAGCTCCAATCTGTACCGCCCTCGGTGGAGGCTAGGGCCGAGAGAGTGGTCCTTGGTATACGTTACCACTGGGGTGCAATGGCCAGTAAGGTCGTCGCTCATGTATCTCTCCATCTCCCAAATGGTGAATCAGCGCCAACCAGCAAATAGGTACGTTGCAGTCGTAGGTCGAAGTATGTAAAGGCCATTAGTCCTCTTGGTGCTCTGGAGGTAGTTCATTGTTCTCTAATTCGTCCACAGGTGCCTGGTCGTCCCTGCGTGCTCTCCGGATCGACTTAAGGTAATCCTCGGCTTTCTGCGGGTTGGTGAAAAAGCGTTGCTTGCCCTGGTGAGTAACTCTCAGCTTCGCCGGGTACAAGAGTGCATAATCTATTTGAGCCTCCCGTAGTTTCTTTTTCACTGGAAGGAATTTGCGCCGCTCATCCTGAACCATCGGCGTGAAATCAGGATAGATGGAAAATGTGATGCCCTCAAACCTCAGCGATCTTTGTGCCCGGGCTGCTCGGAGGGCCGTGTCGCGATCACGATAATTCAGAAGACGAGCAATTATAGGCCTCGGTGGTAGGCCAGGTTGGGGCATAGGCGCCAGCGAGCGATGGGCCCTCTCCACTATGAACTGGGATGAGAAAGCTTCCCCTCCGATTGAGCCCTTGAGCAATTTCTCCACATAGAGCTCCATTCTGCCCGTGGCGGTGGACTCCGGCACGTTAGTAATGCGAATGTTGTTCCGGCGGCTTCGTGCTTCCAAGTCCTCATTCTTTGCCGCAATAATGCGGAGGAGGTTATCCATTCTCGCTAACTGTGTCGTGTGGGACGCGGTGGCGTCAGTGTTGTCGGAGATTCTTTGTTCCGCAGTTGTAAGGCGTTCCTCATGGCGGTCCACTTTATGGACCAAGGCGTCCAGTCGGGCAGTGACGCCGTCCACCTTCTCCACCACGGTAGCGAATCCTTGACGCATTTCCTGTATCAGGTTGGTAATGTCCGCAGCAGGGGCAATAGGTGGGGCAGGTTGTGGGGGCGGCACGCTGGGCCCCGGGCTCATCTGCGTCGATGTAGTGCCCTTGCGAGAGTTATCGAAGCTCAGCTTAGGCTGGCGAGTGTCAGGTCGTCCCATGGTAGTGACCCGAGGCAAGTGAGGGTTCAAACATAATAGGGAAGGTTGAAAGAGCAATGCGGGTGATAAGCAGCCAGTTGCAGGTCAGAAGGGCCTCAGGCTCGGAGCACTGCAGTGTCACGCAATATGGACTGTGCCACCAGTAGCGCCACGTGTCCAACGAATGCACAATGATAGTGGCCGCCCGTTTTGTCTTGGGCACCCAGCCGTAGCCTCAGGAACCTGCCAGGTAAGGTGAAAGTTGAGGCACCGGCCACTCCGACGAGTTGCAGGGCTAAATCCAGGGAAGCGTGCCCCACTAGACACCATCGGGCGTAACGCGACTCACCGGGTAGCACCTTTGAGGTATGGCAGCCAGTCACCCCGATTGCAGCCGTAAGCGCTTCCAGCGCCCAAAGGTCACGCAGCGCCGTGCAGGCAAGCAGAGCGGGAAGCGACAGGGGGATCCTGCATAGATGGGGCCGCCCCGTCCCCCGGTCGATGAGTCTGGTGGGCAGCGCCGCGCAAATCCGGGCTTGCGGCGCTATGGAGGACAGGCACGGCGATCTGGCAGGGCCGTGGCAGCAGGCGTCCCGGCAGGAGCAGTTCTCTCGCTGTACCGGTGAGGCTTTGTCTGGGAGGAGACCCAACGCGAGTTTGCAGTAGCCGCTTACCCGCTCAGCTCCCACCGCACGCCGGCCCAGAGGGGTTAGGCAGGCGAGGTCTCAGTGCGGCCTGGGCGCCTCGTGGCAGGCCCCGGGGTCGCGTAGCTGTGGCGGCCGAGCGCCCTCCTCATGCAGCTCCAGGGCAGGTGTCGGGCAGTTTTCGGGAGCCCGTATCTCCGGCCCTGAGGATCGCAGCCCCTTCAAACTTTGGACGAGTGTAGGGAGCACTCTCTGGATGCAGGATCCGGACTCCTGGAGGCAACACGGCACCCGTGGCGTAGGATTAAGGCAGGATTAGTGTCCAAGGAGCGGGAGCTGCAGGTCTAGGCAGCCATTCCGCAAGCGCGCCCTCTAGCGCCCCCCGACCTTAGGATATTTATTAAGAAGCTTCTCCACATTTGTTGAATCTCTAATTGCCGAGACTTGTTCCTTTGCGCCAGGGCATAACATCATGTCAAACAACCCCTGGCGAATCCACCAAACCATATTCAACCCATGTATGGCAACATATATTTTCCCATGAATGCGTCTGTTTTTGAATTCCATAACACCTTCAAAATAACCATGTAGATCTATTTTCAGTCCTGCATGTGACACAGGGGCACGATCCGGGGGAAATAAAGGCCTGTTACCCCATTTATCTTTAAAGAGGGATTCAGTAATCATGGTGATGCGTGCACCAGAATCAACAAGAAGGCGTATATTTTTCTCTCCAACAGTTATCTGGTGGCCAGTGGTTGGCCTTAGGTCTGTTTTTGCCGATTTTCACTGTGCCTGCTTTTGTGCTTCTGTCCCTTCTTATTGTGCTTGTTTTGCGCCCTTCTGGTCTTTAGTATTGTATTTACTGTATTTATTCTCCTCTTTGTCCCTTTGTGCCCGTTTTTGCCTCTGTTCCTTCAACATTCCCGCTTCCCGCCGCTGCGGCCCCCCCCTGCTCCCCTTCGTTCCTCTCCCCCCCTCCCAGCTGCTCCTCCCTCCCACCTCCCCTTCTTATATCAGCCCCTGCGTGGCCGCGCAGCAGGCGCCCCAAAAGGCGCCCCTAAGGCAATCCCGTCTGCGCCTGGACCGCGCCCAGTGCCAGAACCCCTGGCCCCCTCGAACACCACAAAGCCCCACTCCGCTATGATGCCAGAACCCTCCACGCACTCAACCCCGGATGAGAACACACCCGCTTCCGGCCACCCCGAAGCACACCCAAGGACCCTTCACCTGTCGGAACTGCAGCTTCACCAGCATCCGCCCCGCCAAACCTCTGCCCAGGAAAGAACCCAACTACCTCAGATGCATCCTCCTCAACACCCGCTCAGCCAGAAAACACGCTGTTGAACTCTGGGACCTTCTCGACTCAACCTCCCTAGACATCGCCTTCCTCACAGAGACCTGGCTGAACTCCGCCTCAGCACTTGACATCGCCATAGCCATCCCAGACGGCTACAAGATCTCCCGCAGGGATCGCACCAACGGAGTAGGAGGAGGAATCACCATCGTCCACAAGAACACCCTCAGAGTCTCAAACAACACCGACAACACCCTCAGCACCACCGAACACCTGCACTTCCAGCTCCACACTGACCTTAACACCACCCTCAGAGGAACCCTCGTCTACAGACTCCCCCGGACCCCGACCACAGTTCAGCGACTCCATCGCTGAATTCATCAGCACACCCACCCTCGCCTCCACGGACTACATCCTCCTCGGGGACCTGAACTTCCACCTCGAGAACTACAAAAACACCAACTCCACCACCCTGTTCGACAACCTCTCCAACCTCGGACTGAGACAGCTCGTGACAACACCCACACACGACTCCAGCCACACGCTTGACCCCATCCTCTCCGCAAGCCCCCACGTCTCCTTTAGCCACACCACCGAACCCCACTGGACCGACCATCACTGCATCCACTTCACCTTCAGGAAGCTCACCAGGCACCACCACACCCGACAGCTGCCTCGTCGCTGCTGGTGCAAAATCACCGAAGACCAGCTATCCACCAACCTCGCTTAGAACCCACCCGCCGACCCCAACACCGCTGCCCACACCTTCAGACAATGGATAGATAGACGACTGCGCCAACACCCTCGCCCCGCTCAAGAAACCCCCCCAGCAGCCACACCAGCAAGAAAGCCACCTGGTTCACCAAAAACCTCCAGGCCTCCAAACGAACATGCCGAAAACTGGAGAAGAACTGGCTCCGCGAACGAACACCGGACAGTTACGCAGCCCACAAGGACACCACCCGCAGACACCATCACCTCATCAGATCTGCCAAAAGGGCATCATTCAAAGACCACCTAGATAACAACTCACACAACATCAAAGAGCTCTTCAACATCGTGAAGGAACTCTCCAACCCCAGCTCAAACACCGACATCCCACCCTTGCAAGACCTTTGCGACTCGCTGGCCACCTTCTTCCACAGCAAGATCATCGACATCCATGACAGCTTCGACGCCGCAACCGCCTCGACAAGCCAGCACAGCCATCGCACCCCATCTCCGGAAATTAATCAAAATCTCCTTCGAGAAAGCAACCTTCCCGGGAAGCTGGAAGCACGCCGAGATCAATGCCTTACTAAAGAAACCCAAGGCGGACCCCAAGGACCTCAAAAACTTCCGGTCCATCTCCCTGCTCCCGGCGAAGGTCGTCGAAAAAACAGTCAACAAACAAATGACCCGCTACCTCGGTTGCTGCGGATCCCAGTCTGGGTTCTGCAGCAACTACAGCACCGAACCCACCCTCATCGCCGCCACTGATGACATCAGGACCCTGATAGACAACGGAGAAACAGCAGCCCTCATCCTCCTGGACCTGTCAGCCGCCTTCGACACGGTCTCCCACCACACACTACGAACACGCCTACACAACGCTGGGATCCAAGAGAAGGCCCTAGACTGAACCATATCCTTCCTCTCCAGCAGAATACAGAGTGTCCGCCTCCCCCCTTTCTGCTCCAATGCTACCGAGATCATCTGGGGCGTACCCCAGGGCTCATTCCTCAGCCCAACGCTGTTCAACATCTACATGGCACCTCTCGCCCACGTCGCCCGACATCACAACCTCAACATCATCTCCTACACCGATGACACCCAGCTGATCCTCTCCCTCACCAAAGACCCTCACACCGCCAAAACCAACTTCCACAAAGGAATAAAGGCCGTCGCCGAATGGATGAGGAACAGCCGACTGAAGCTGAACTCTGACACGACGGAGGTCCTCATCCTCGGATCCACCCCTTTGGCCTGGGACGACTCCTGGTGGCCAACCACACTGGGAACAGCCCCAACTTCCACTGACGACGCATGCAACCTAGGGGTCATCCTCTACTCCACCCTCTCCATGACTAAGCAGGTCAACGCCGTCTTCGCCTCCTGCTTCAGCATGCTCCGCAGGATCTACAAATGGATCCACACCCAAACGAGAAGAACGGTCACCCAGGCCCTCGCCAGCAGCAGGTTGGACTACAGAAACACCCTCTATGTAGTAACCTCGGCCAAACTCCTGAGACGGCTGCATCGCATCTAGAACGCCTCTGCACGCCTGATCCTCGACATCCCCTGATGCAGCCACATCACACCCCACCTGAGAGACCTGCACTGGCTCCCCGTCAATAAGAGGATAAACTTGAAGCTCCTCACCCACGCGCACAAAGCACTCCAGTGTTATGATTGATTGATTGATTATCTCAACATACGGGTTTACACAGTCATTAGGATCTCCTGTCCTGATATCACTGTCCTGTACTACCAGAATCATTTCTTTCAACTCTTCCAAAGGATCTTCATCCTCAGTATCATTGTTGTTCTTGACACATCTTATCTTTACATTTTCTCTTTTATGACTTTGGCATACTTTGTCAAAGTGGCCTACTTTACCACAAGACCGACACACTACATTTTTAGCAGGACATGGTCTACCATTTTTTGTATGAGCTGAATTACCACACCTAAAACAAATGTCAGTTCTTCTGAAAAAAACTAGATGGAGAAGCATCCTTGTTTTTCTTGTAGTTAGTAAGGAGTACTGGCGTAACTACTTCTATAGACTTGCATTCAAGTTCCTTCACCGAAACTTGGGAAGTTTCTATACTCTTAGCAATGCGAATGGACTCTTCCATGGTTGGGTTTTCCAACGACAATAACTCTTGTCTAATAGCTCTGTCAGAACACTGACTTATGAACTGATCACAAACTAAATGCTCACTAAACTTTTCAAATTCGTAATCGGCAATCATTTGCCTTCGTGCAGTTATGTAAGTGTCAACATCTTCATCATTCTGTTGGACACGTTTGAAGAATTTGTGTCTCAAAACAACTACACTAGGCTGAACATCATATCTTTATGCCAATTTCCTTATGGTGGTTTGGTATTGGTCTGGCTCTTCATCTTCTACAACTTCTGACTCTGGCAAATGTTTAAGGGTAGCCCTCCCTTCAAATCCCAATGAATGTAAGAGTAAGAATTTTTTCCTTTCTGGTCTGAACCTGTGTGCCCAAATTGCCCCAAAATAGCTCTCAAATGCGTTGAGCCATTGTCTCCATTTGACAGGTGGTTCTCCTGAAGAGTCTAAAAATTGTGGTGGAGGCTGGACTGCCTGCATGCTGTTAGTAAAATAAAACGGTTGTAAAAATATGTAAAATTCGCAGACACGATTTTTTTTTAAAATATCTAAAATTTTACTCAAAGTATTTTTAACGTATATAAATATATTTTGCACCTAATATTTCTGTGGGTGTGCGCGTCACTGAGGCTGTGAGTGCACGCAAACGGATAGGTAAAACGGAACGTTTTAGCGTGAAATAAAATGACAGTGTCCTACTGTAACTCCTTCATGAGAAGATCTCATAAACTGATATGGTGCGCTTGTCACCGTGTAGTAAGTGCACGCTATTACGTTGCAACACTTGTAGGACTTCAATGAAGTATTATTTAAATTATAATGATTTCTCAATGCAAATGGTGTGCGTGTCACCGTGAATGTAGGTGCATGCTGTATAATACTGGAGAGTGATAGATAATGTAGTTGAACCCACACCACATTCCATATTGTAAATTCACTTAAAATGGACTTGGTGTGCGTGTCACAATGTTGGTAAGTGCACGCTCTTAATTAGCTTGATATAGACTGTGTTGTGCGTCCCAAAATAAGAACTATCCTCAAACTACCAAGTGTATGAAAGTAAATAGAAACAGTATCTGAAATCCAAGTGGTGGTTTATTATTTATAGCCCGCACATACTTCCTTTCTTGAAGAGAGATCGCAAAGTGGCTCACAGATTGAGCCTCCGGGTACTTAACTTGAGAAAACTGCTTCTTCGTAACCTAAGCAACCAAACTCTGGTCACGGAGAGTGTGATGTCAGAAGAAATATTGAATTATGCCGCCAAACCTCCTCCTCATTTTCCGCTGTCCTCCCTAGGTGCGCTACGTCAGGTGCAGGCGGGGATCTGTTGATGTTATAACGGCAGTAAGCTTCCAGTACTACACGCCACAATCCAGACAAAATCTGAACACTTTACTCATAAGTAAGAATTCATCAATGGCCAGTGTTGTCTTCTTTCTTCATCTTCCGCGCGGGCGCATTGTGTGGGAACTTCACGTATACCTCATCGCCACGATGAATGTAGTGAAGTCAAGACAAATATCGGTTGAAAGGGTAAGTTTATTAGCAATAAACTTAAAGTTCCCACAGACGGGCACAACAAACTGTCAGCAACAAATGAGCTCGCGTGACAATTGGCAGCGTGAGACAACTGACATGCAATGACCTTGCGCGAAGTGGAACACTACACTGTTGCATCCAAGGAAAAAGAATCCAGAATCAAATGAGAATTAAAATGGAAAGGGGCAACCACTCGGTCCCCCCGAACGTATGGCCGGGTGCCCCGATCCCCCCGGGAAACCATTTTGGGCGGGAGGCGTGTCTCGGCTGGTATGCCCGAAGTGGCGTAGCCGGGGCGCGCCTTTTCCTGCCCAAGAGGGGTTGTCCTAGACACCTACACCGTTGGACACGCCCCGTAGGCGGTTGGAGGAGGGTCCACGCCCTCCCGAGGAAGAATAAAACGAGCAACAACCCAAGGAAGCATCCTCTTGTTCCTGTGCTTGGAAGCTGCACCCCCTCGTTGCACGTGAGCCCGAGACGGAACAAGGAGCCAATTTTGAGAACTTGTAATTTTTGTGTTTCTCTTTCAGTGAGTCCGAAGCTTTGGATCCAGGACTTCGAATCGAAAATCCGTGGACGATGCTTGGCAAGAAGGTCGGAAAGAAGGTCGGGACCGAACAAATGCTTTGCATGCTGGTGAAGGACATGGCGAACATGAAAAAGCAGATGGCGGCAATGAATGGCACTGGTAGACCGAAGAAAGTCATCGGACCAGCATTGCCGGGAATAGTCCCTGCCGGGAGAGGTAAAAAAGGGCCAGGAATAGGGCGGCAGGAGGCGAGGCCCCGGTTCCCGAGTCACCTCCGGCGAGCCCGGTCAGTCCGGTGGAGGCTCCAGTTCCGATCCCGGACGCGGGACAGCCGATCCCGGTAGTGGTTACTAGCGAGGGGGATATGCCTCCCGAATTGGCCGCCCAGTTGGCGGTGTGGTTGGGCAAGAATAACGAGAGTGCTGTGGCACCAGGAGACACGGCCGAAGAGGCCAGGTTAATAATGAAGCAGTTGCGGCAATCGAGAGATGCTGCGAAGGCCTCTTGTCCTCTTGTTTCCCCGCAGGTTCCCGCGGAAAAGCCAGCGACAAGCGTGGGAACAACAGCAACAACAGATCCAGCTACTGGTTCGGGTAAGCAGCCGTTGCCAATAGCGGGGGAGGGATCGTTGCCCTCGAGGAGGGAAAAGGTGGTTCAACATATCCCGATGGATGTGAAAGAAAGGATTTGGGCTGATAAATATGTGAACATATTTTCACTGTTGACTGATCACTATGAGATAGAGCACGTTAAAAATCAGAAGGAGTTGTTGCATCCGAGTGTATGGCGTGCAAAAATGGCGAGTTTCAGAGTAGATGAAACGATCTCTAATTGGGGCAGGGCGTTTGGAATGTTCACAGCAATCATGGGGGAACGTAGGCCTGAAGTGTTGTCGGAATTAGCCTGTTACCAAACGCGTATTATGGAATTTTATGAATCATATGAAGGCAATCAATGGATGGGTTATGATAACAAATTTCCTAAGGCCAAGGAGCACGACTCATCCCTGACGTGGGATTGTTTCGACTCCATTTCCTGGCAGAAACAGGTTATGCCGAACATGGCGAAGTCGTCTTCCTTTGGCGGGAATGGGGCAGAGCCTTCCCGCCATTATGTGGCGGCGCCCTTTCGGGCAGGCGCCAACGGGGAACAGCACACAAAGACTAATGGGAACTCAGGTAAAAAAGGGGTCTGTTGGAGCTTTAACAGAGGCAAGTGCACCGGGCCACAAGGGACATGCAAGTTCAGGCATGAGTGTGCAGGGTGCGGGCAGTCTTCACACCCCGAGAGTTCGTTCAGAGCCAAGAATGGTGATACAGGAGGTAGAGGAGGGGCCAAACAGGTCTAACATTGACCGAGGGGCACCGTTACCTACTCCTGTTGATATCATGGCAATGATCCCTTGGCTGAACGAATACCCTGATCATGTCTCCGCTGGGGTGCTGCGAGACGGTTTCTCATATGGTTTCCACATCCCGGCGGGGGATTTTCGGGGGGAAGCACAGTGTAAAAATCAACTATCGGTTCAACAAAATACGGCGGTGGTACAGGCAAAGATTGCAAAGGAGGTGACCCGAGGTCGGGTTGCGGGGCCGTATGTGAACCCGCCAGTTGTTAACTTTGTTTGTTCACCATTGGGAGTAGTCCCCAAGAAGGACCCGGGTGAGTTTCGGTTAATCCATAATTTGTCCGCTCCTAGGGGTCTTTCGGTGAACGATGCGATTGACCCGGGAGTTTGTTCGGTGCGGTACGCATCCTTTGATGAGGCCGTCGCCATGTTGAATCGCCTGGGGCCCGGAGCGCTGATGGCCAAATCAGATATCGAGTCAGCGTTCCGGTTGCTCCCGGTACACCCACAGGATCAGCGTCTTTTAGGTTTTATGTTTCAAGGACGCTACTACATGGATAAATGTATGCCGATGGGCTGCTCCATCTCTTGTGCGTATTTCGAGAAGTTCAGTACTTTTCTGCAATGGGCGTTCACCAGAGCCACGGGCTTCGCACAGGTTATGCATTACCTTGATGATTTTCTGTTTTTGGGGACAGCCGGGGGCACGGAATGTGAACAGGCTTTGATGGAATTCTGTAATCTCATGAAAAGATTTGGCGTGCCACTGGCACCGGGCAAGACAGTGGGGCCATCTACTTCACTCGAGTTTCTGGGAATTGAGCTCGATTCAGTGGAGGGGTGCTTCCGTTTGCCCAAGGAGAAGGTAATGAAATTTAAGGCCTTGCTTGAAATATGCCTTGGCGAGAGAAAAGTAACTCTCCATCAGTTGCAACAAGCTGTGGGTCAGCTTAACTTTGCCCTTAGAGTGATACCGATGGCTCGCCCCTTTTCCCGCTCTATCGCACAAGCTATGGTTGGCCTCAAGGAAGGGCACCACCGCACAAGACTGTCAGCAGAGGTCCGCCAGGATATGCGCATTTGGCTGGCATTTCTGGCGGACTTCAACGGTCGCGTCGTGTGGAACAAACCGTCAGCCTCCTCCGAAGAGCTGGGGTTGTGGACCGACTCGGCAGGAAGTGTGGGTTTTGGCGCCATCTTTGGTGATCGATGGTCGGCACAAACATGGCCGGCGTGGTGGCACGATAGTGGGCTCACAGGTAACATTGGGTTTCTTGAGCTGTTCCCCATTCTGGTGGCCTTGAAAACATGGCCAGAGGGGTTTCGTGATCGTGCTGTAGTATTCTGGTCTGATAATATGACTGTTGTGGAATGTATCAATAATCAGGCAGCACGCTGCAAGTGGATTTTGAGATTGCTGAAAGAAATTGTCCTGCTATGTATGAGACTAAACATCCACTTTAGGGCAAGACACGTGCTGGGGGTACTGAACCAGGCAGCTGATGCACTCTCTCGTTCCCATATGCAGGCCTTCCGGGGTTTTCTGCCCTCAGCGGACTTGGTGGCGGCACCATTTCCCGAAGCTCTCTGGTCTCTCGGTGCCCCGGATTACAAAACCTCGTGGGAGAGAGTCTAGCGCCCAGGACAAGGAAGGCATATGAAGGGGCGTTCCGTTCCTATTGGTCCTTTTTGGGTTCAGCTAGGGGGGAGCATTGGGGGCAGGAGGAGTATGTCCTGAAATTTCTGGTATCTTTACATCAGGCAGGCCGATCACTGGCAACAGCCAATAGGCACAGGGCCGCCATTGCATTCATGGCGCAGGCTCATGGCATCCAGGACCCCACATCGTCCTTTCTCGTAAGGAAGGCACTGCGTGGGTGGCAACGCCTTGAGGGTCGTAGAGTGGATGAGAGGCACCCGATAGGTCTAGCAAGGTTGTCCCTGTTAATGTCCGTACTCCCTGCGACTTGTTCATCTCAATCAGAGACAGTGCTGTTCCGGGCCGCTTTTGCATTAGCATTTCATGGGGCTATGCGGGTAAGCGAGCTGGTAGCGAGGAATAAGCAGGATACGGGGGGAGGTCTGTGTCGAGAACACATTCAGATTAAGGGTGAGACGATGGTAATCTCAATAGCCAGGTCCAAGACCGATCAGGGAGCGATCGGGGACAGTGTGGTAGTCCAGCGGATCCCGGGGTCTCCCATGTGCCCGGTAGAATGCGTGGAGAAGTATTTAGCGCAGAGGGCGGCATCATGGGGGGGAGCTTGCTGAGGCACACCGACGCCACCCCACTGACGAGGTTTCAGTTTCAGCGGGTGTTAACAATGGCAATCGCGGCAGCGGGCTTGGACCCGAGCGATTTTGGGACCCATTCCTTCTGGATAGGGGCTGCTACAGAGGCTACAGCCAGGGGTCTGAGTGTTGAAAAGGTGAAACAATTGGGGCGTTGGTCCTCGAATTGTTATAAAAGGTATGTGCGGTTGCACATGTTGTGAAGCTAATGTCATGCACTCACGCTTCTTGTTTTCTGTTTGGTTTTCAGTTTCGCGAGCAGGCTTTGCGGGGCGAACTGTGCAGTTGACCCTACACCTGGGGACCAGCGGTCAGAGATCACCGGCTGAGGAAAGAGTGGTGTGGGTCGTTGGCCACTCATACGTGAGGCGTGCCGCGGACGTATTCAAAGCAGGTGACATGTTTCACGTGGCTGGGGAATACGGGTACAGGGTGACCTTCCACGGAAGGGGCGGGCTCTGTATTGACCAGTTTCAAGGTTTTATGGAGGGACTGTTAGGGCGGACAAGGTCACCGCCGTCTGTAATCATAGTGCATCTTGGGGGCAATGATTTGGTGACCATTGGTCGACGAGTACTTCTCGAGTTAATCCTATCCTCTGTAAGTTGGTTGGCGAGAAGGGTCCCGGGGTGCCCGATTGCATGGTCACACATGATTCCTCGGAAGGTGTGGCGGGGGGCCCTCTCTGTGTCAGCCTTGAATCAATCGGTAAAGAAGGTTAATAACAAACTGGGTAGGTTGTTTCGTACAGGAAATCTGCATTGTGTTCCACATGGATGTATCCGGGGGGACCATATGTATTTGGAAGACGGAGTCCACTTGTCCCGGGAGGGAAATGTCTTACTCATAGGAGACTTCATAGCTTGGTTAAAAAAAAATGTGTGTAGCCATGACCTTTAGTAGGAGTTTTTGTGGGGGGTCCGGATAGCCGGTCAACTATCCGGCCTGTGGCGGTAAGGTCATGATCGGTGAGCAGTAATTGGAAGATCCCTAGAGGTGGGGCGCCACCCATTATGGATGGGAGCGCCCGGGGGGAGGCGGCCATTGGCCCCTCACACAGGGAGGCGGTACCCTCTAAGGATGGGGCCGCCGAAAGGGAAGGCGGTCAAGGCCCCTCCCTGGGGAGAAGGGGCTACGGGCCCCTCCTGGTAATTTCCCGGGGCCAGGACATCTGCGACGGCGGATGTGGTAAGCAGTGTGGGGTGGGAGGGGGGTCTACGCTACCTTCTAGACACCTCACACGAGTCCTCGGACAACCACCAAGATGGCGTCAAGTAAATATGGGGCCCCCGTTAAGACAAGGGAAATTGGAAGTTGGCACAGAGGTACAGTCCTCTGTGTGCCAGCCCCTCAAAAGTAAGGGGGGGGAGTTCTGGTATTAGGGATCTGACACCGGCTACGACCTTGCCGTTGGCCCGTAATGTTAGGATGTACAATTTGAATTTTGAGAAATGCATTTACAGGATGTTTTAGAATCGGCTAGGAGAACCTTTGTATTAAGATATGTTAAGGTTAGCCAATAAACATCGTAATGTGTAAGTGAAATTGTACATGATATGAAACTGTTATTTTAATGTTTTAATTTTGTTTCATATTTTAATAAATACGGCCGGGAGGGTATCTCCCTCCCGCCTTCCAAAAGCTCAAGAATTGTTTCCGTCTTCCCATTCTTGGGGATTGTGTTGGGAGGGGGTGATGGGTATCCCGGCCACATAGGTTTATTCTCAAAAAGATACAGCGCTCCTGAGCTAACAGAGTGTCTCTCTCTAAAACAGCCTGCTGTCTCAACAGCTCACAGGGGCTTCAATAGAAAACATTCTACGTTGCCAGGTAACAAACAGAACATGCAAAGAGATTCAGTCTGTGACTAAACTTACAATAAAAAATAAATAATAAACGAATACAACACATCTTCCCTCCTATAATGTAAACAAAAATAACACAAAGCTAACAAGAAAATAAACAGGCAAACAAAATTAAGTGATATAATCTTCAAGATATTTAGGTCTAACTTTCAGTCTAGAACTTCGACCAACCTGAGACTCTAATACATTGGGAGAAATAGATGAATCCTCTAGATGTTGACGTTGTATTTGTACATCACCCAATGTATCTGCTTGAGACTCAGCAGTATTTGAAGAAGTTCCCACCTGAAATGTAGGATCAATAGTAAAATTTGTGACTGAACCACCCGCCATATGGGAATGCAATTCTAGATGATTCTCATTGAAGTCTGGATGATTCTCATTGAAATCTCCAAGTATCACCTTAGCAACATTCCTTTTACTCCACCATTTTCCACCTGTAACCATAACAGAATGTCTGCGAACTTTAATAATTTTAGTATCTGGGTAAAACTTAGAACCCTTAACTTTGAATGGCCTTCTGATCCTGATTTTGTCACCAACATTAAAAAATTCAACCTTTACATGTTTACTCTCATCATACCCGAGTTTAGACTTAATTTGAGAATGCTTCACTTTAGATCTGACCAAATCTGTAACAGAAGCATCCATATGAAAGTTAGTTCTTGACACAACCCAATTCGGAGAAAGTTTGTTAAACGACGGTCTACCCCTTAGCATGGCAAATGAAGTAACACCTGTCGTTGAATGTGGAGTATTATCGTAGGACCAGATCCCGTCTCCAACTACATCCTGTACATGTAACCCAGAAGAAGAAGACAATTGTATTGATTCCTTCAAAATCCAGTTAACTCTCTTTGCTAAGCCATTTCCTTGTGGACTGTACAGTGCAGTAGTGAGATGTTTAACACCAAGATTCTGTAAAAAACTCCTCATATAATGTGACACAAATTGAACTCCATTGTCAGATACCAAAAAACAGGGTATACCTTCAGACCTAAAGAGTTGTTTGAGAAATGTAATAACATTTTCTGTATTAGGATCTTTCATAAATTCATAAGATACCCATTTGGAATGATAGTCAACCACTGTTAAGATATAATTGAATCCTTGATTGAGTTCACCAAAAGGACCAATAAAGTCAATTCCAAGTTTCTCCCAAGGACTGTGAGGCAAATCTATCGGAGATAAAGGAGTATTGGCCGTGTGAAGAGACCTCTCTGAACGAGTACATTCAGTGCAATTACTTATAGATATCTCTACAAGATTATCCATTCCAAATCACCAGTAATATAACCTCAATCGTGTTTTGGTGCTGGTGATTCCACTGTGACCTTTATGAGCCAGAGAAATAAGTTTACCCCTAATGGTAAGTGGAGGAATGAGAAAGGAACCTCTCATGATAAAATCGCCATCAACACTCAACTCATCTCCAATTTTAGAAAAAGGAAGAATATCTTTATCAACTTGATTTTCTCTAGGCCAGCCTTTACAAATAATTTTTTTTTAAATGACTTGACAACTGTCAGAATTCGAAGCTTGCAACCAATCAGAATGGGATATGGTGTCCTTAGTCAATGTTAATCCATCTATCAAATTAATTACTACCTCATTATCATCCAAAAAGGTATCAACATCATCATCAATAGTAGGACACCAAGAAAGAAAATCCGCTTTAAAATTATTACACCCAGAAATGTGACTCACAGAGAAATTGAAATCATACAGTTTAGAAAATAGGCGTACTAATCTGGGACTGGCATTCCTTAGACCTTTATCATTCCAAATAAATATTAAGGGTTTGTGGTCAGAAATTAAAACAAATTCTCTTCCCCAGACATAAGATGAAAAATGTTTAGCACCCCAAACACAGGCTAGTGCTTCCTTTTCAATAGTGCTGTAGTTTCTCTTCGAAGGGGAAAGCCTCCAGGAAGCAAAAGCAATTATGTTTTCTGAACCCTCAACCATTTGACTGAGAATAGCACCTATCCCTACATTACTGGCATCTACAGTAATGAAGGAAATCAAATCTTCATTGAAAGGTTTGAGCGCAGGAGCATGGATTATTAAATCTTTAAGATTTTCAAAAGAATCTTGTTGATCTTTACTACACATAAATTTAACATTGCTTCTAGTTAATTTCCTCAGGGGTTCACTAATAAAAGCAAAGTTTTGCACAAATCGGGAATAAAATTCACTCAAACCTAAAAATGATCTTAATTGATCTTTATTTGATGGATGAGGGCAGCCCTTAATAGCCTTTAGCAAATCTTGTTTAGGACTAATTCCAGAATTAGAGATCACATGTCCTAAATAATTTACACTATTGAGCATAAATTTACATTTTTCCTTTTTAACTGTCATGCCAAATTTGTTTAAGATGTCTAAAACTTGGTCCAACACAACTAAGTGCTGTTCAACTGAGTCAGATGAAATCAAGATGTCATCCCGATAGGCTAAAACACCTTTAACATTACCAGAAAGTTGAAACATGAGCTTTTGAAACACAGAAGCCGCCGAGGCTAACCCGAAGGGCATCCTTAGCAATCTGAATGCCCCAAAAGGTGTATTAAAATTGGTCAAATCTTTTGAATCTTTGTGAAGCTCAATTTGGTGGTGTGCTGCTTTTAGATCTATAGTGGAGAAAACCTTTGTCCGTTTCAATTGTGCGAACATATCTTGTATACGTGGCAATGGAAAGCAATCAACTTGTATGTTTTTATTCAAAGATCTTAAATCTTGCATAGCCTGATTTCATCGCAATTCTTTTTAATTGCGACCACAATCGGAGATACCCAAAGCGAAGAATCTACCAGTTCAATGACACCATCTGCACACAACTGCTGAAGGTGACTGTTCAATTTATCCCTGATGCTTAATGGCACATGTCTGACCTTATGGACAACCGGTTGTTAGATCCGGTTCGCAAATGAAAGGAGAGGACTTTAAAGTAGATGAAAGTCTTCTTTATTAATTTCCTTCACAGCATCCCCAAACAACAACAGCCTGAAGCAGAGGTCTGGTGTAACTGCCAGACCTCGAATCAAGATAACAGAATCCCCCTTAAACATTCTAAAAGGCTACAGAGACAGGCTAGGAAGATAGCCTGTCAAACATTCTAAACCATAGAATATAACACATCTTCTCCTTTTCCGAAAAAAAACCAACAAAAAAACAACAATATCAATGAAAATAATCTTTGAGATAATTCGGAGCATGAATATTGTGATTGCTCTTTCTAGGAGCACATGACACATCGGCAGGATCGACATCTCCATCTGAACCAAGAAAGTTCTCCGAGTACGTTGAAGGTGCATGACCACCTGAACCAACTTGATCCTCCAACGAGGTTGAAGAAGAAAACAATTGTTGAGAAGAATTACCACCTCCAGAAAGTTGAAGTGTCATTAATTGATGAAGAATTAAATTCTTGAAGGTTTGGAACCAAACTGTCAGAAAGATTGCAGTCCAAGTAATTTTTACAGTTCCTAAAACCAAATTGATTTACAAGAACAACATTTCTCTTACTCCACCACTTACCATTTGCAAGCAAAACAGCATTTTTAGAAACCTTAACAATTCTTGTAGTAGAATAACATTTTGACTTCTGATTTTTCACCCTGAAAGTTCTTTTAACTTTTACTAAGTCACCAACCATGAATTGCACATCTTTTGTTTTCAACCTTTCATCATAAGAAATCTTCATTTTAGATTGTTTTCTCTCCACATTCTCACAAACTTGATCAATGACAGGTATCTTCTCACCAACTTTTGTTTTATCCAAAACCCAAAAAGGACTCAGCTTAGACTAACCAAAACGTCTTTTGAGTAAAACAAAAGGAGTGACACCAGTCGTGGAGTGAGGAGTGTTGTGATATAGCTCCACAATCTCTCCTGAACAGCTTTGAAAATATCAGAACCTTGCATAGACGCTAATTGTATGGTGTCTTTCAACATTTTGTTCACCCTTTCCACCATACCATTTCCCTGAGGGCTATACAGAGCTACAGTCAAATGTTTAATATCCAAATTAGAGAAAAATGTATGAGTGGCATGCGATTTGAATTGAACCCCATTATCAGAAACTAAACACTTTGGAATACCCTCTCTATAAAATAGTTCATCCAAGAAATCAATCACCGCAACAGTAGTAGGTTCAGACATAAATTTACACTCCACCCACTTTGAAAAATAGTCGACCACAACTAAAGCAAATCTCATGTGAGGTTTCAAGTCATACATGGGACAAATGAAGACAATACCCAATTTTTCCCACGGACCATGTGGAAAAGAAACTGGGTGAAGGGGAGTATTGCGAAGCTTCAAAGATTTATCGGCTTCAAAACAACTTGAGCAACGTCCAATAAAATTCTCTAAATCCACATCCATTCCTGGCCACCAGTATTATAATCTTAATCTCTTTTTGGTAACAGTCATACCAAGATGACCTTGATGGGCTACATTTAACAATTTTACTTTGAGTTTATTTGGAGGTACTAACAAAGTCCCCCTCATCAGGAATTCATTTTCCACCGTAAATTCATCCTTGACCTTAGAAAATTGGTGCAAACCCAAATCAAGATTCCTTTCATCTGGCCAACCTTTGATGATGTGGTTTTTTACTGACTCTTGAACCTTATCCTGTTTGACACATTCCAACCATTCTGAACTATTAATGGAACCTTCTGAAATAACCAAACCATCAACTAAACCTACTACACACTTAGTATCATCATTAAAAGGAGGAGAACAAGTATCATCATTCAACGGACACCTAGAAAGAAAATCTGCCCTTGTGTTTTTTCCCCAGGAATGTGCTGGATACAAAAATTAAATTCAAACATCCTGGAAAGCAATCTCACCAGCCTAGGACTTAGATTATCATGATCTTTTTTAGATAAGAGAAAAACTAAAGGTTTGTGGTCCGCCACTAAAATAAACCTCCTGCCCTAAAGAAAAGTCTTGAAATGTTTAGTGGCCCAAAGACAAGCCAAAGCTTCTCTTTCAATGGTACTAGAACGTCGTTCAGAAGAAGAGAGAGACCTAGATGCAAATCCCACCGTTTGCTCAACTCCATCTACCAGCTGAGTAAGAATAGCTCCAAGTCCAATGCCGCTAGCATCCACAGTGACAACAGATTGAATATCATACCTAAATGAATGTAGTGCAGGGGCATTCACAATAAGTCTTTTCAAATCAATGAACACATTGTTTATAGCCTCATCCCAAATGAATTTTTCCCCTTTTCTTAGTAACTTCCTTAAAGGTTCAGTTTGCAAAGCAAAACTATCCACGAACCTAGAATAATACTCACATATTCCAAGAAAAGACCTCAACTGATCCTTATTCACAGGACATGAACTATCCACAATGGCTTTCACAAGATCTTGTTTGGGAGATATAACAGCTTCTGAAATATGATAACCAAGATAATCAATATTATCTACCATAAATTTACACTTTTCTTTTTTAACCGTAAAACGTTTAGACTCTAGAATGCCAAGAACTTCAGACAATTTCTTGAAATTTTAGAATAAATCAGATCATCCTGATATGCCATAACATCGCTGCAATCACCAAATAACTTGAACATTAATTTCTGAAAGATAGAAGCAGCAGATGTTAGGCCGAAAGGCATCCTTAAAAATCTGTATGGACCAAAAGGAGTATTAAAAGAAGTTAAAGAGCGAGAATCCTCAGTGAGTTCCACCTGGTGATAAGCGGACTTCAAATCAAGACAAGAAAATATTTTAGCATCACCTAACTGAGCTAACATATCTTGTATTTTGGGTAGGGGAAAACAATCAATTAGAATATTCTTATTTAGAGATCTCAAATCAATGCATAATCTTATGTCCTTAGACCCCTTTTTTTTGCGATAACAATCGGAGCGACCCATTCAGAGGAGTTGATAGGTTCAATAACCTTCTCTACACAAAGTTGCTCCAGATGTTGTTTGAGTTGAGCCCTGATGGAAAGCGGTACATTCCTCACTTTATGAATAACAGGAACTGCATCCTTTTTTTAAATAATGCAATGTGCAAAATCATGTACTAAACCTAGTTCATCTTTAAATAACGCATCATGTTTAAGAAGAAGTTGATGCAAAGAGGTATTAGTAGAAGGGATATCAACTAAAGAGATGGGACAAGATGTACAAGGTCTTAAAACCATTCCAAATTTCCCTTGGTCCCTTCAGCCTAAAATATTGTACCCCTTTTTGGCTACATAAATTTTAGTGAAAATGCACCTGTCTTGAAATCTGACGTTGTTCTGAAAAAACCCTAACATATCAATGTTATGACCACCAAAAGATATGGTATGAATATCAGGAGGTGATAATTGGACAGAACTCCAGAATTTATCAAATAAAACATCAGTAATAATCGTAACCGGAGAACCTCAATCCACAGTTACTTGAATGTCCACATCACCAATAGTGATATCACACAAAGGACCCCCATCATCAAAATCTGAATCTATGTATAAGACAATTTTCTTTGAACTATGCACGGTACAAACACTTATCAAAAAAAATTTCCACATTTTCAATAGCATTAATTTTTACAGGATTCCTGTTACACACTCTAGTGAAATGTCCTTGTCTTTTACAATTAAAACATGTTTTACTAAGTGCAGGACAATTTTTGGCATTGGCTAAATGTGAAGATGAACCTTAACTTAAGTGTATACAACACTTAACCTTAGCGCACTGTTGCTGTTAGGCGGAAGACCGCTGAAAATATATACTCTTAGACAGTCTCAAAATTGTTTTCCAAAAAATAATTGTATTTTTTCATTTGTAAGCAAATCTTTTTATAAAACCAATTCCATAAGTTAACAACAAAACATCTGTTTTATCTGCACAAATGTTTACATCATCAAATTTCAAAACATAGATGTCAATTCTTTAAACTTAAACATTTCTTTCTGTGTGTGCCCAATGCATTTTGAGCTTAATGAAGCTCTTCGTCGGGGGCCTGTAAAAGGAAATACAGAATACAATGACTTAATCTCTTGTAAAGCATATAGATTAAATGCAATAAAGCAACCTTGTAGCATATTGGAAACGGTAACATTACTACTGAAAGAAAGCCTTCACCACCACCTCTGTGAAAATCACACGCTGAGATGAACTTACAAAAAACACGCTCTTCTAAAGCTTGATCCTTCTGTAAAAAAACGGGACAAAAAACGCAAGATAATCTCTCAAACCCTAATGTAAAATGTCACAACCCAAAACGAAAGCCACAGCCTAAACTCAGTTCTTACCTTGGACACAATGAACCCTGTGTTCAAACAACGGTCTCACGCCCACAGTACTCGCTCTAGTCCTAAAAACAACAAGGAAACCAACTGCTGTAAAACCGGGATGAATCACCCTGCAGTTAAGCTTTCAGCTATATCACCTCGCATTACGGGCTCACCTACCTCTCCAATCTCGATGGACAACGAACCAACTCTCTCTCTTGTACCCGCTACACTGTGAGAACGGTGAATAGTCAGAGACTTCTCTCTCTCTCGGATCTATACACAATGTCGATCATCGACCTCAAAAACGGACTAAAAACCACAAACTCCACTCGCTATTCAGCGCCATATTGGAATGGTGCAGAAATGGAAAATCAAGGCGTTTATAAACCACAAACTGCGTGACAGCACATGCAAATGAAATTAAAGAAGTGAGGAAAACTAGAAACACAAAATAAAAAACCTTCAAGGTTCCAATCAGTAGCATATTACAGTGTTTGGCAAGCAAATACATTAAATACAGACATCATACTCAATACAGTATCCATGTGAAGGGGAATTATAAGAAACATGATAAGTCAATTTTTTCATTAAGACCCTTTGGTTCTTGTGTGGATAGATATTTGATCCAATGAATTTCTCTCTGGAGGAGGGATCTGGTGAGATCAACCCCCTCATGTATTTTAACTACCTCCAGAATGGAATACCTGATCTGGGCTATACTATGTTTATTCTCATTCCAGTGCTTAGCTAAATTGCTTTTAATGTTCTTGTTTCTGATAGTGCTTTTATGTTCTGAGATCCTTGTCTTCAGTTTTCTTTCTGTTTTTCCTGTGTAAATTTTACCACAGGGACATTTTATGTAATAGATCACATTTTTGGAATTGCAATCTCCATTATAGTGTAGATTTATCTCTCTGCCAGTTTGTGGATGGTTTAGTGTTTTGCCTTCAATCACATTGGAGCAATGTACGCAGTTTTGGCATTTCCTCATGCCTCTGTGTGTTTCCTCTGTTTCTCTAGTGGGTGTCATCAGTAACTCCTTTAAGTTTTTTGATCTTTTGTAAGCAAAAATGGGCTTGTTATTGAATATCCCGTTGAAATCCACTTCGTTCTTTAAGAGATCCCAATGTTTGTATATGATAGTTTTAAGCTTCTGTGATGTGGTTGAGAATTTTGATACAAACACTTGTCTTTCCTGAGGTTTTTTGGGTTTTTGAATCAACAGGTTATCTCTGCTATAAGCTTCAATTCTGTTTCTAGCTTTCTTCAACACCTCTTCGGGGTATCCTCTGTCTTTATATCTTTGATGTTGTAGATGTAGGTTCTTTTTGCATTCATCTTCATGAGAACATATTCTCTTAATCCGCATGTACTGTGATACCGGTAGATTGTCTTTTAAATTCTGCGGATGAAAGCTTTGATACAGTAATGAATTGTTCACATCAGTCTCTTTTCTGTATATCGTTGTCTGAATTTGTCGCTCTTGAATATTAACTAAAACATCCAAGAACGGTAGTTCCTTTTCGCTGATGGCATAAGTGAATTCAATATGCTCCGAGCATTGATTTAACCTTTCAATTTCTGATTCTAGACTTTGTTTGGTCCCTGACCACATCAAAAAGATATCATCTATAAACCTCCTGTACAGGGTGGTATGATCATTCCAAAATTTATTATTGTAGATGTGATCTGCCTCAAATTTAGCCATAAAAGTATTGGCATATGCCGGGGCCCCGGCAAATCCCATGGATGGTCCATGTTGTTGGAGGAAAAACTTAGATGACCATTGAAAGTAGGTATGGTATAGACAAAAATGTAACAGTTCTAGAATGAATACTTTGTTAGCTCTTACTGGTGTTTGTTGTAGCAGAGCCCATTCCACGGCTTCCAGTCCAGCCTGGTGGGGAATAGAAGTGTACAAAGACTTGACGTCAATAGTACACAGTAGTATAGGGCTAGTCATGTCGACATTTTTTAATGTCAAAAGAAAGTCATTGGTGTCCTTTATGTAGGATGGCCATTATTGGACGAATGGTTGCAAGAATGTGTCGATATACTGACCGAGGGGTTCAAAAATAGTACCACACCCGGTCACGATAGGGCGCATAGGAGGATCTAAGAGATTCTTATGCACCTTTGGGAGCATATAAAGGGATGGTCTTCTCGGGTTTTGTACTGTGAGGAATTGTTTGGTCGTGGTGGTTATCTGGCCTAGGTCAAAGGCTTTGGTCAAAATTTCATTTAGAGCCAATTGTAGTTCACCTGTCGGGTCTCTCTCTAGTTCCAAATACGTCAGGGTGTCTTCAACGTGTTCGTTCACTTTGTTGTGATACATTGATCTGTCCATCACCACAATGGCACCTCCCTTATCTGCTTTTTGTATGTGAATGTTCTGGTTTTCTTGAAGACCCTTTATAATAGATCTGTCATAAATGGAAACGTTTTTTCTTTTGGATTTTCTCAAGTTCAAACTATCCATGTCATTAATGATTGAATTCTCAAAAGCGTCCAGAATCTTATGAGATACAGGGGCTTGAAATTTGGATTTCGGTTTAAATTCTAAAAATTCCGGTTCTTCTTTAGCTGTTTGTGCTGGTACCACATTCGTAAAAAGATGTCTGAGTTTGAGAACCCTCATGAACTTATAAAATGCAACCTCATTCTCCAGTTTGTTGGAGTCATACGTTGGAACAAACCTCTAAGCCTTTGTTCATCACTCTCATTTCATCATTGGTTAGTTCAGTTTTAGATATATTTAAGACCAGATTTACTTCGTGCTTCTTGTTCGGACTCCTTCTACCTCCTCTCCTTGTTTTGATTGCTTTTTCTGCTGTTGTTTCCCTGGTGGTTGACTTGCATCCCCTCCCTGGGCTAAAAAAGACTGGCTTGTACTGGGTGTTTTAGTGGAGTCAGTTGAAGTTTGACCTGAATGTGAAGATGAACCACATCTATAACATGCATTTGGTTTCTTTGAGTCTTTAAAATTATCAAAAGGTAAAACCTCCACGAATAACTCTGAAATTTTTTTTAGATAATAATATGCCTAGAAAGGTAAAGATGTGCACATCATCGTCAAGTCAATGCACAAAGTGAACTACAGATGTGGGCATCATCGAATTTAAGAACTGCCCGACGAAAATTGAAGAAGTGCGCCTCATGAAAGGAACGGGAAGGTTTCAAGTCCGAATGAACCAGACTAAATATGGCGGCACGTTACGCAAAGAGCGTAATACGTCATGCCCCTTGACGTGTGATGACAAGCTGAACAGGCTGAGAGGGAGAAGAGAATGGCCGTGGAACTGTCGGAGCCCAAAGTTCTTTGAAGAAAATAAACGGTAAGATTTATTTCTTTTTGAGTGCGTTTGAAAAATGTTGGTGCGCAATGAGCTGACAGCTTCGAGTGAGAGTAAAGAAGTGAAGGATAACTATGAAAATAACGCCACTTCACCAACTCACGCGGCGCACATACCAAAACGATAACCAGGTCTCACTAAAATTCAATTAATGTCACACACACTAAGAATAAAGATAAGCGCTCGAAAATGAAAACAGGCAGGATCGGAAGGTTAGTTAAATGACATACGACCTGTCAAAAACCTCAAGTCTGTTTCAGCGCTTATCACAGGAAAGAATCATCCGAGTCTTTTGAAGTGAATCCCAAATTGCTTGTAAGATGCTTGGTGGTGAAGGAAAAGTATCCCAAACGTCGCCAAATGTTAGATCCGGTTCGTAAATGAAAGGAGAGGACTTTAAAGTAGATGAAAGTCTTCTTTATTGATTTATTTATTTATTAATTTCCTTCACAGCATCCCCAAACAACAACAGCCTGAAGCAGAGGTCTGGTGTAACTGCCAGACCTCGAATCAAGATAACAGAATGCCCCTTAAACATTCTAAAAGGCTACAGAGACAGGCTAGGAAGATAGTCAAAGATTCTAAACCATAGAATAGAACACCGGTATAGCATCCGGTTTCAATATGATTTTGTGTTGGAACCCTTTGACTGATCCAATTTTGTCATTAAAGACAGATTTATGCTTGTCAAGAATGTTTGCTAAGGAAAAGATTTCAGATTGTAACATAGAAACACTTGAATCATTTTCTAAAGAAATCGGATTATCCGTACCAGGTCTTAAGATCATGCGAAACTTGTCTTGATCTTTCCAACCAGGTATATTATAACCCTTTTTAGCCACATAAACTTTAGAATTAATAACACGTTCCTTGAAATTTATATCATTAATAAAATAACCCATCATATCTATCTCTTGACCTCCAAAGGCCACTGTATGGATGTCTGGAGGAAGAAACGTAACACCTTTCCATTCTTTATAGAAAAATACATCAGAAAGTATGGTAACAGGCGAACCTGAATCTACAGTCACTTTGGTACTTAAATCACCAATTTTCACTTCACAAATAGGATCACCATTGCTAACTTCATCTGTGGAGCTAACCATATCCACAGACAAAAGCATTTTGTTAACAGTGGTATTGTAATGATCTGCCACATGAGGTTCAACAGATTCTACATGCATCACTTTAGCTTTAAACTTACAAGCAGAGGAAAGATGTCCCATTTTCTTACAATTAGTGCATGTTTTGTTAATGGCAGGGCAAGTAGGAGAATTTGCTAAATGAGATTTAGATCCACACCTAAAGCATTGAAAAGGTTTGTCTGACCTTTTCCACTCATGTTTAACAATGGGTGTTTTACTTCGTTGAAGTGTAGTAACTTGCATTGCCACAGGAGTAACCTTATTTACTGCTTCATCAGAAGAGTTTTTTGAAGTACCCAATTCTTTAGAAGCAGAGACTGATCTCTCAATGCCTCTGGCAATCTATAACATGTCAATCAAAGAAGGATGTCTACAGCATAATATTCTTTCTTGTACTTTGTCATTAAAACAGTTAACTACAATTTGATCTCTTAGATATTGATCAATTGGCCTTTCAAATTCACAATGCAGCTAACACCCTGAGTTCCTCTAAAAATGTATCAATACTTTCGTGTTCACGTTGTTTACGTGTATAAAATGTATGTCTTTCTACAATTATACTTGGCTCATCTTTAAAGTGTTTTCCAAGTCTCAAGACCGCTTCACTGAACTCAATCCAATCATCAGAAGGACGACGAATGATAGGTGGTTGATGGTCAAAAATTCTTTGTCCTTCATTACCTAAACAATTATATAACATTGCATTTTTCCTGACAGGTGAAAATTGTATCCCATCTATAGCTAGTATGTAACTGTTAAATGACTTATACCACTGTGTCCATTTAATCTTAGGTGTTTCAGGTTCTGAAAGGAAAGGTGAAGGAAGAACAGCAGTTTGAAAAACAGAAATGGAGAATGGAGCTGTTGTAGAATGGTAAGTCGTTATTAACGAAGAGAGTAGAATCCTATTACAGTT
Organism: Lissotriton vulgaris; assembly: GCF_964263255.1. Lineage (NCBI taxonomy): Eukaryota > Metazoa > Chordata > Amphibia > Caudata > Salamandridae > Lissotriton > Lissotriton vulgaris. The sequence goes on along the minus strand of NC_141685.1, from coordinate 468,074,580 downwards.
TTAAAAATAAATGTTGTCACTGGAGAAACTTAAGAGTGCCCACTTCAACGATGAAAAATAGAAAAATAGCTTATACTGCACATATAGTTATAAATAGAACAAATTGATGTAACTTTCCAAAGAATCAATTAATTGTTTCCGCTCAAAAGATGTTCAGCATGCAATCTTCAGCAGATTTAAAGGTGTCAGAAAGTTTAAATTGAATGCAGTTTGCTCAAAAGGATGTTTCAAATGCAGATAGATTAATTCTAGCCGCTCGAAAGGATGTTAAAAAATCCAATCTTCAGCGGGAGAAATGACATGCATATGGCTTGAAAAAATCCAATCTTCAGCAAAAAATTGAAAATACGACAACTATAGTGCCATAGTTAAAAAGGATAATGCGAAGAGTAAACAGTACATTGAGAACAAATCGCGAAAGTGCAGTGGTCGATCTTGATTGAAGCTTGAGAGGTTGAAAATTGAAGTAGAAATATAAAAGCAGGCAGGAAATCCGGTCATAACGTCTTATAAGTTTATTAAAAAGACAATCAAGTAAAAATAACGGAATATTGAGTGGAGAAGAGAACACTGAAGTTCTGTTAGCTATTATTAAAATCTTTTTTTTTAATTTAGTGGGTTCTTTGGAGAGCTGTACAGGTCACCTCGTCGCCAAATTCATGTTGCATCCAAGGAAGAAGAATCCAGAATCAAATGAGAATTAAAATAGGTTTATTCTCAAAAAGATACAGCACTCCTGAGCTAACAGAGTGTCTCTCTCTAAAACAGCCTGCTGTCCCAACAGCTCACAGAGGCTTCAATAGAAAACACTCTACGTTGCCAGGTAACAAACAGAACATGCAAAGAGATTCAGTCTGTGACTAAACTTACAATAATAAATAAATAATAAACAAATACAACATACACATTATCATTTTTCCTTCCCTAATAACTTAAGAGGGCATTGATGACAACTGTGAAAGAGCATTTTACCATTTTCATTCTTGTATCTACAAACGGAGCAAATCTACTAAAAACAAATTGGCAACATTTTAATATGATCCGTCACTAACACTAGCAAAATTATGTTGGGCTACTCCCTTCCTGACTGCGGCACAAAACATTTCTTGCCATCCGGTTATTCAAAACCTTAATAGTAGTTAATTTGTGCTTTATTTAATGAGCAAAACTACTAGTGCTTTATGAAATACATGAATTATGTATGGGGCGTTACACATTCCGGTCAATATCACAAGGGGTCTAAATTAAGTATAGCAACAGGAGAGATTTGTAACCTTTTCAAAAATGAATTTGTACCCAAACAGATGAATATGTAAATCATATGAATACAAAACATGCTAATTTTACAAGAAGACTATCTTTACCCTTCCCTACTTGGGAAAAAGCTGAGCATAATTTATATCGCCTAGCAATGGTTAACACACTGCAAAACACGGTCAAACATGCCTGCATTTCTTTGAATTGTCATGGGTCTCCAGACTAATCTCAGTATTGTTTTTATGACAGCCGTTGTTTAATTTCAGATGGTATCGGTAGGAGTTGCCTAAAGGTTTTCCTTTTTGTTCTAAACTGTGCTTTTTGGATGTTTATTTCGATGTGTTTTATGTAAGCTGGTCACCTCCTTGCAGACGGAAAAATTATGTTAATCTTTATTCATTTGTAGACCTTTTGTACAGCACTGCATGCTACAAACAAATGTTAACATTGTGCCCCTAAATCTTGGCCATGAAGGTGGTGTTGGAGTGTAAACACAATAGATTTCTACAAGCCTTTTTGCCACTTCACAGTGCAAGGTAGCGTCTATGGGACAAATTATTGTGCTGTGATAAGGTCCATGATTAAAGAATTTTGAAGGTGTTAACTTGGTTTTTAGCTCTGCGATATTGCTGTGGTAGAGTATGTGAGAGAAGCTGCGCCCACTCTCCTCCCATATTATTCATTGGCTTGAGTCACTGTCTTCCGTAAATGCTGCCTTCGGATTCGTGAATAGGCTTGTAAGTCCCTCCTTAGTACAGCCTTGTCTTTATTTGTGCCGCCCCATGGCGACTGGACCTGTTATTTAGTCTGTAAGCACTATTTATTGAATTTCTTTTACTACCGGTCAGACATGTGCTGCTACAGCTGAAACCGCTTATGTTTTTTTAAAGCAGCATAGGCCCCCAGTAACACAGGCGCCTGCTTTCAATCACTTTACCCCTGCATTATCTCCTGTATATTTCAAACCCCCCTCTAAAATGGATTTAGAAATGATTAGCGAAAGTCAAGTGAATTCCAGGTAGCACATAAAACTGTGCTATTGGGCTGAAGCACATCTGTGTTACATGTTATCCATACTAAAGCCACCTGACTGGTTGTTTTCAAAAGCCCGTTTTCAATTAACAATACCACCACCAATTCCACCACCACCAACACTGTTACAACCACCAATTCCAATACCACCACCAATATCACCACCACCACCAGTACCTCCAACACCACCACCACCGCCAATACCACCACCACCGCCATTACCACCACCAATACCACAAATACTACTACCACCACCAATGCCACCACTGCTAATACCACCACCACCATTACCACCACCAAAACTACCAATGCCGCCAATACCACCACCACAACTGTAGCAGGGATTCTGCGCAAACACAGAACTGTGCACAGAGACTTGGGACAATCAGTGTCACATTAGCTCTTCGTCCTATAGCAAAGAAACCAATGATTAGACATCGTAGAACATGCGATTTAGGACCATCTCAGGAATAGTGGGAAGTGAGAACATTCTTTTGTTATACGTTCATACCAGTCCACAACAGGAGTAAAATAGAAACACAGTAAGGTTAATATGTTTATTTTAAGGATGTGATCTCAAGCGCAGTATTTTAATCAACATAAGCATACATATAGATAAGAATTGTACGGACAGCATGGTTACAATTCCATAAAATACAAAAGGAGGAATTATATTACAATGATAGTGCAAACAGGTGATAAAAGCGGCAATTTAAAGCACCCTCCCTATCTAGGAACTATGTATTATAAAACTATCGAAGGTCTCTGGAGTTTTCTTTGGGGGGCCCCATTTACCTGTCTGCTCAGTAAGTGTAAATTACATCAGGATCGGTTAGTCTATCTGCATACCTGGAATCTTCCAAGTGTGTTCAATTCTGGCAAGTGTGCTATGATAAAGGCTTCAGAATCCTATTCGGCTTGCAGCTGCCAAATTGTTGTGTCTAGAATGTCTTACACAGACATGCCGACAAACAGGCTCGCACGTAATGATAACCTTGGCGGCTCAGCACTCACTGTGCAGACTGGGGACACAATGTATACCTAGAGATGTCGAAAAACAACCCTTTTCTCATGTATAGACCTTCGTGAAAGCTAACTCAGCAAAAACAGCTAAGCAGTGTTGTGTGCAAAAAGCAGCAAAAAGGAAAATGGCGTTTAAACTTCTGATAAGCCATGCTAACTTAACATGCACGCAAAAAGAGGCCCATATACCACACTAGTGGAGAGTGGATTAGTGGAGAAGTGTGGCTCACCGGTTAGAGGCGGCAGACACAGAAGCAGAGGACGGCCCGGGACCAGGGTTCAATACCCTACGCGGCAGGGTACGGAACCAATGTCAGGGGGCTCGATAAATCTCGCCTTGTGCCTCTCTAACCATGGGTCCCACGCTGCAACTCTGGGCAATAGCTTGCTTAATCTTCACAACGGCCCCCTCGCTGCCGGGGTTGCCTAGCTTCACCTTGGGGATGCTCAATAGGGACCATCTCACAGGGAAAGCCAGGACGGGTTCCCCAGCGGCACACTGCGCCAAGAAACCCCAGGGTGAACGTGCGCTCTACAAATACATACTAACATAACATAACACTACACAACCAATACCACTAATACTGATGGAGCAAGGATTCGCACGTAAAGCGACTTGCTCCCACTCATGAACCTCGTTTAATGTATAATCATATTAATCCAACTGTTCGTCATTCATTTTGCATTTTTCCCAACACGCGGGTGTCTCCAAGAGGCTTGCCTGTGTGTCTTTTCATACTAACAAAGCTTGCACTAGAAGAAACGGCTGCTTCGCTGAAATTCAGTCTGCGCATGCGTCGGTCATACCCATGTGATGTGACGCACTCGCATTCTGGAGGGAATCTGTGCTCATGCGCACTGTTGCAAACATGGCCGCTTGTCTCTCACCACGCTCTATGCTTGCAACCGCTGCTTTCGCATATCTGTCTTTTCGCACTAAAATGTAATACTATAGAAGTTATAAAGTAAGGGGTGTGTTTAATTTTAGCCTGGTATACAGTGTGATCATTTTATGCAAGACTCTAATTTGTTTTCGCTTACTTTTCATGTATCGTGTCTCTGGGGCTGGGAAATCGGGAGTGGAGCCATACTTGAGGCTCTGCTGGGCTCCGTCATGTGACCGGGGAGAAACTCCACTGCGCAGAAGCTGAAACAAGCCAGCTGGCTCCTGAAGCCCAATGCGCCTGAGAAAGCTCCTCCGAGAGACAGAATCTCACCTTGAAAGAATCAACACTGTTGCTACCTACTATGAACTGCATTGTAGTACTGTATTTTCTATGATGGGAACGTGAACCCAAAGGGGCGGATAATGAAAATTAAATATGCATTATGTGAACTCTGAATTCTAGGAGGTGACATTGTCCAGGCCACCTCTTTTGACCAATCATAATATGGGAAGCTGTCACTTGCAACATTGGTGGGTGGTCTAAGGGTCCCCAAAGAGTATAACTGCCCTAGTTTAGCTTAGGAAAATTGTCCGACTTGTCCGAATAGCAGACCTGTCACTGACCCTACGAACTCTATAGGTGATCCAATCTTGAGTGCTGCGGAGCACTCTGTCCGTACTTTCCACAAACTCCGAGGGGTGGAAATAGTCTTAAGTGCTGGCGGAGCACTTTGCTGGGAAAATTCGAAAACCCAATCGGGGTTACTGGCGGATTACTTGCAGAAAGGGCAACGCAGGCGTTGCTTCTGAAGCTGTGGGTGTTGGTCGTGCCTTGGTGGGTACAGTCCTGTACCTAATCCTGAGGGGTATCCTGTCCCGACTATCCGTGAGCTGTACCTGCTCGCATTCTGGCATTCCTTTTCTGAGGGTCCTTGTCCCCATCCTTTCAAACTGACCCGTGGCCAGGGTTGGTCTTCATTCTGAACTAGGTAATTATCAGACTGTGGGTTTGCGTCTCTCACTCTCTCTCTCTCTCTCTTCATTTTCTTAATAAAGCACTCTTGCCTGTGATATTGCTCTATCACCTTGAAAAGCGAGTTATATGCAATTGTTTATTAGATTGTTCCACTTCTCTCCCCACCTTTAGAGAATTGCCAAACTGTCATATTTCATTAGTATGTTCCCGTTTTCCCTTTTACCTTAGTGTGATTGCCGTGAACTTAGCAAGATAGCATAGATAAATGGTATAGTTCCCGTTCATATCCCAGGTCCTAGTGTAACATTGCAGTGATTAGTTGGTTCCTAATACTCTTTCCCATAGTGTTCCCATATACTCAAATGGTCCTTGCTTTAATTCACGGATATATTCTGGTTGTGATTTTAATGCTTGATGTGTTACTTTGCATTCTGCTAATTCTGACATATTCACTTTGAAAGTTTTCTATAAACTCTTAAACTTATCAGGTGTCTGTGGTTATTTTATGGTACAGTGTGGACAATGTATTTTGGATTATAAGGTGTATTCTTTTCTAGGACCTCTGTCACCTGTCCCCTGATAGCTCCTGATCCGTCTGGAGTAACGTGCCTGTGGTAAGTCAGGTACAGGATCAACAGTGGTGAGAAGTCACCCCCCGAATTACTCATAGTAGCGTGTATAATCTCACCCGGTTCACGCCAAACACGAGTCATTGGTTTAAATGTGCACGCCAGGGCCCAGTGCGTGTGAGAATTAGGAAACCCAGTGACCCGGGTGAACTGCGCGCTCTATCAGTAATTTTCTGGTTAGCAGAGGATGGTTAGGACTAGTTAAGATAGGTAGACAGGGTAATTGAACAACAAACCGTGAAAATAAAATGTGCTGCTGATTTTCTACTGTATTGGTTCAAATATTTTGAAATGTTTTAAGGATTTATATATAAATGTACATGATTTTTGCATTGCTGCTATAAATGTTACATGTCATATTAACCCAGAACTGTTTGTAAGCGTTCAGTGTAGTCTGAATCCCCGGGGAAGTATATAGCTGACGGCGAGTAGAATCCGATCAGCTGGAAAAGTCACTGGTTTCGAGTCATTAGTGTAGGGTGAAGAAATACCTGGAAACACTAATTAGGATCTTTTTCATATCTGAATAATTGATAGCCACGAGTCCTTTGTATAAAACTTCCCTTGTGATATCACCTAGAAAGGGTCACATGTGGGAGGAGTAATAGGGTCTCCGAGGCTTGTCTGGTAAGTAAGATAGTTCGCTGGTGAAATCCTGGCTCAGTACATATCCCCGACTAAGGTGATGAGTCAGAAGAATAACGGGTTCTATGTTACTAGTGTGAAGGGACAGGCAAAGAAGTCTATCCAGAGTGAATGAAAAGTAGACAGAAGTGGTTTACTTGTAGTGAGAGAAAATTTTTCTACTTATTTAGAACGCTCAAACATAGTGGCAGACGTTGTGTGTTAGTTACTAAGTTCTGCGCTCGCACTTTAGGAAGAGTTAAAAGTTTCCGTTACCTTGTGAAGGAGGGAGTCGGGCGGAAGGCTGCTCTGACGTCACTCCGTGCCGCGCTGGTATTGGTCAGAACAGCGGGGGTGTAGTGAAGCCGAATTTGTAAGGGAGGGGTGAGTGCCGGAGCGTGGGACTCGGTCTCGCGAAAGGCCGCGCACCCATTGGATAAGGATTTCTGTATTTGCAGTGTTGATTGGTTGCTACAAAATAAGAGTCGCGCTAGCATTGGAAGTACAAAGGTAAACAAAATTAATCAGGCCGAGTTAGAAGCGAGCCTGGAAAGGCACATGTGGTATCCTGAGTTCTTACCTAATCCACAGAACTCAGGCTTCTATAAGGAACAGATCTTACGAGGTAGACCACACATGATGTATGGAATAAAGAGAAAAATGTCATTTGCCGACAAGGTAAAGAATTTCTTTAAAACAGACAAACCCATTAGAACAAGAGAGGGTGTGATCATTCCTCCACCGAATACTCCTGCTTCTTTCATGATGTTTGAAAAGGGATATCATACCTGTGTGTGGCTAGAAAATTGGGCAAAATATACTGAAGATGACGGAGTTCTAGCCTTTCCTATTGATGGTACCTTTAATGGTAGGGTCCTGTTTAACTTAAGGACCCGCATGAATGAATTGCATCCCAGACCCAGATTGACCCAGTACGAAGCCTTAGAGGAGTGGGAGATTGAGGCTTTGGAGAGGGATAGACCCCGGATGGACAAGGGAGTGAGTAAATGGTATCCGAGGGTCCATAGAGAAACCAAAGAGCAGAAAATGAAACATTGGAGGCAGAGCATGATGACAGAGGGATTGTTTCCAATGATGGGGGTATCAGAACCAGGAAAAGGAAAGAGTAAAGAAAAGACCCATCACACTATGCCCATAGGGGACTCAGAAGATGAGCACCTAGAGGATTTATTGATGAAAAACCCCCCTCCCTATGCAGCTGAGTCTGAGCCTTTAAGTTCACCAAACCCGTTTGCCAAATATCCCAGGTGTCGGAGGGATAGCGAAACAGATGGAACAGGTACAGACAGTAAAACCAGTGAAGGGGATGGGTTTTGCAGACCAAAATCCACGGTCCCGAATTATCAGCCGTTTGGAGAGGGGCCACCACGGTTGGTTACTCCAACTGCCCCAAGTATTTACCCTCCCTTGGTACCTCAAGTATTGCATGATAATTCCGCAGAAAAGGTCTTACGAGAACAAGAAAAGGAAGCCCTGGCCAGGCAGCGAGAGGATTTAGTCCGGACCATAGCCCAGATACATCCCCACCCAGACTTCCTGACTATCCCAGTAACCATTGGACCCGCTATTCCTCTTTATAGGGATAACCTGGCTAGTCCTCGTCCTCCTGTTATCTCCCCAATACTGCCTACTCCTAGCATCCCTCCCCCGAGGAAGGAAGTATTCATAGATGATGATCAGGAGAGTGAATGTGAATCTGTGGTCCTGATGGACTTATCCATTAGAGAGCCTAGGACTAGTATGTCGGGGGCAAGAAGTCAGATTAGACCAAAAGAGGTGTTGATTGAAGGTGCATCTGGGGTTAGGAGTGCCACCGTAGTGTCACCCGAAGAATTAGACAGATGGACCAAAGAATTGGAAAAAGAAACCACTCCCCAACCCAGACCATTAGAAATTTATAAACTAAGGATAGAAATAGAAGAAATGATGGCTGGAAACGTAGGAGTAGAGCGCCTAAACTCGTACAGTGAAGAAGAGTTACTGTTTATCAGTAAAAATCTTACCCGAAATGCTAGGTTGCTCCATGAAAGGATAATGGACACAGCCTCAGAAATGGGAATCGATGTCAGTCGCTCCAAAATCCTTCAGAAACCCTACAGAGTAGACTTTTCAGACAAAGATTTAGAAAGCTTGAATGAGGTGGGAAAACAGATTCAAATCAAGGAATTACTGAAACTATTGCAGAAATGGGGAGAAGTGGGGAAATCGAGAACCCGGTGGGCAAAGAAAAAGGAAGACAGCAGGGCTAAATCACAGGCTTCAGAATTAGTGTTGAAAGAAGTAAAGCCGACAGAAAAATTGTGCCCCATGAGAGAGGTCCCGGGAGGAAAATATGTACACGTCCCTTGGTCCCGACAGGATATTGTGTCATTTACAAATGACTTCCCGAAATTACGGGAGAAGCCTGTTGATTGGTACAGGCAGGTAGAACGCTTCATAAAAGTACAGAAATGTCTCTTGAAAGACCTAGACGGGTTTTTCGACATTGTGGTCCCTGTAGACCTATGGACCGAATGTAAAATAGAAATTAATTGGCCCAATGATGAATATCCCAGAGATGAGAAAACAGGAGCTCCCTCACCTGATGTAATGCGGAAATATGACCAGGTCATACAGTACCTCAAGAAAAAGGTGCCCGCAAAAGAGACCGATTGGACCAGAATAGATAGAACCACCCAAGAACGTGATGAGACTGTACATTCCTTTTATGAAAGGTTACTGCAAGTATTCAAGACTTACAGTGGTATTGATAATGTGGACATGAAAGACATGACCCATTTCAGTTACAGATTCGTACTAGGACTAAGGCCTGAAATATCTCAATGGATCCGAGACAATAAAATAAGTTGGCAGGGAAAACTCATAGATGATGTCCTGAAGTATGCAAAATACTGCGAAGATGAAATCGAAAATAAAAAGAAGGCCCTCAAGGAGAAGGTGATGTGGGCACAAGTAAAATTGGCTGAACAGCAGGAAAAACAGTTAAGTAAATTGAATTCCAGTAATAATACTCAGAATGCCACTACTGGGGGAGGAGGGAAGCCCCGGGCCAAATTAAGTCGGGAAGAGGCTATGAAAAAGTTCCCCTGCCACGGGTGTGGCCAGTTAGGGCATTGGAGAGACGAGTGTCCACACCTGCAGGCCGGTAACGCCCCTGTAAATGGTTTAAATCCACAGGTGCAGAAAGAGGGGACGAAAAGGAACCAGCAACAGGTAAAGCTACCTCCAGTACCTCGCGCTCCTAGACAGAATTATAAGAACCAGGGCCAGCAGAATGAAAGGGCAGAAATATGGGATGAAGAGAATGGAAGCAATGCAGCAATTCCACAGTACCTGTTGAGTGATTCTTTCCTCTGTGATGAACAAGATTGACAGGGCCTGAGGGGGGAGGACAAGGAGTGCGTGCTTGGCGCCTCCTTACGGTAGACCAGACTGGACCATACATTGAAGGGAAGGTTGAGGGAAAAGACATCACCTTTCTGTTGGACACTGGTGCTACCCGGTCCACTGTGAGAACAGTGGATGTTCCTAACCTACCCCTCTCGGGAGAAGCTATCCAAGTAGTGGGCGTCTCAAATCAGATAATAAGTACTCCAGTAACCGAGCCTATGGAAATCTCCATAGGAAACTTTAAGGAAATGCACAGATTCGTGGTGTGTGATTCCAGTCCCGTGAACCTGTTAGGTCGCGATTTACTGTGCAAAATGAACTGTACCATCTATTGCTCATCAAAGGGTGTCGAGGTTCAAACCCCCGATGAAGATGGTTTGTACAAACTAATGCTAGTAAGACCCGATGCTGACATCAAAACCTTGTCAATCAAAGACTTGCCTGAAGAACTGCAGTTAAGAGTAGTTCCAGAAGTGTGGGATTTCTCAGGAAAGGATGTAGGCTTAATGGCAAATGTGGACCCAGTTAAAATAGCCATAAAGACAAATGCAGTATATCCAAAAACAAGACAGTACAAAATGAGTGCAGAAGTAAAGGCAGGAGTCGCAACTGAAATTACCCGATTGCTCGAAGCAGAAATCATAGAAGAAGTAATGAGCAGTCCCTGCAATTCTCCTATCATTGGGATTAAAAAGCCTAGTGGGAAGTACCGAGTAGTGCAGGACCTGCGCAAGGTAAACCAAATTGTTGTACCTTGCTGCCCCATTGTGCCCAATCCCGCAGTGATCCTGTATCAGATTCCTTGGAATGCAGAATGGTTCACTGTCATTGATCTGTGCCATGCATTCTTTTCCATCCCATTGCATCCAGAAAGCAAGTTCCTTTTCAGTTTTGAATTTGACAGTCATATCTATGTCTGGAATCGCGTCCCCCAGGGGTACACTGAAATGTCTTGAGACCCTAATATTGCCTGGAGAGTCCGTTTTGGTGCAGTACATAGATGACCTTCTAGTGGCATCCAAAACTCAAAATGACTGTGTCACCGACACCATTGCCTTACTGAATCACCTAGGAAAGGGAGGACATAAAGTATCCCCTGACAAATTGCAGTTCTGTAAGAACTCAGTAAAATATCTGGGGCACCAGATAGAGAAAGGGATTCGAAAGGTCACCACAGTAAGGATCAAGATAATTAAAGCAATGGACCTACCCCGAACTCAGAAAGAGGTGAGGATGTTTCTAGGAGTTGTGGGGTACTGCAGACAGTGGATTGTGGGTTTCGCAAATCTAGCCAAACCTTTGATAAAAATGACCAGGAAAGGAGTGGAAGACCCAGTCGGTTGGGACAGCGAAAGCATGTCCGCATGGGTAACCTTGCGAAATTGTCTATGCACCGCACCTGCATTAGGCATGCCAGACTATTCCAAGCGGTTCGAACTATTCTGTGACACAAGAGAAAATTGCGCACTCTCAGTCCTGACCCAGGAGCATGGGCTGGTCAGGCGTCCTGTAGCATATTTCTCCACCACTTTAGATCCGGTGGCTGCTGGTCTGCCCGGATGCCTGAAAGCAGTAGCTGCTACTTGTGTCAGCCTGGAACAGAGTGAAAATATTGTAATGGGACATCCTGTCACTGTGTATGTTCCACACTCTGTTGTGATTCTACTGACAAGAACCAAAACCCAGTATCTCACACCTAGTCGGCTGACTAAGTATGAGAGAATTTTGATTGGTGCTGAGAATGTAACCATCTCTCGGTGCAATGTCCTAAACCCAGCCACACTGTTACCTGTTCCCCTCGAAGTAGAGGACGAAGGGGAAATGGAACATAATTGCATTGATCTAACAGAATTCAGCACTAAGCCCCGTCCTGACATCAGAGAAATAGCATTGCTTGATGGGGATAAGGCAATGTTCGTGGACGGCTCATGCTTGAGACATGAGGGTGGGGGTCTGTGTGCTGCCTATGCTGATGTCACGTTGACCGACACCATAGAAGCATCTTACCTATGCGAAGTGAAATCGGCTCAAGTAGCTGAGCTCATCACCCTGACCAGAGCCTGTAAGAGGGGAAAGAACAAAAGAATAACTGTTTACACCGACAGTCAGTACTGTTACGGGGTTGTTCATGACTTCGGCCAACTGTGGTTACAAAGAGAATTCATGACTTCCTCAGGTACCCCTATCAGAAACGGAAAGGTGGTACAAGAATTATTGGAAGCTATTCAATTGCCCAAAGAATTGGCCGTGGTCAAGTGTGCGGCTCACAAATCAGGAAATGATGATGTGACAGCCGGAAACAGGTACGCTGACCAAATTGCCCAATTTTGCGCCCGACACAAAATGTCCCTCCAAATTGGGTTGTGGGGTGGACACAGCTGCCAACTGATGTTGTTTGAAAATGTGCCAGCATGGGATGAATTGAGAGACTTACAACAGGCAACAGGCAGGGAAGAAAAACTAGATGGAGTGAAAATGACTGCAGAATGAGGAATGACGGTGTGGTGGTAGATGAAAGTGGAATGCCCGTGCTACCCGACAGTCTGATAGATCCCATGGTCGGAATGATACATGAACCCACACATATGGGAAGGGATGCCATGTGTCGCGTGTTTGACAAGGTGTTCTTTAATTCAAAGTTCAGGAACCAGGCGGAACGGCTTTGCCAGAGGTGCCTAGTGTGTCAGCAATTCAATGCAGGAAAGAGGACTGTAGTAGAGCAGAGTACCATCGGAAAGGCAGTAGGTCCCTTTGTTAGAATGCAGGCAGACTTCATAACCATGCCCAAATGCAAGGGATATAGATATATCCTAGTCATAGTTTGCCTGTTTTCCCGGTGGGTGGAGGCTTACCCAGCGAAGAAAAATGATGCCCTAACTACAGCAAAACTGTTGCTCAGGGAGTTGATACCTAGGTTTGGGATCCCAGAAACGATTGAAACGGACCAAGGTGGGCATTTTGCCAACGACGTCCTAGAAGAGCTCTGTAAGGCTTTTAAAATGAAGCAAAGACTGCACTGTGCCTACCATCCCGAGGCATCTGGGGTGGTTGAACAGATAAATGGCACGCTAAAGTCCAGATTGGCGAAGATGTGTGATTCCACCAAAATGAACTGGACAGATGCTTTGCCCCTTGTGCTGATGAGTCTGAGAAGTATTCCAAATCGAAAAACAGGCCTGAGCCCCCATGAGGTACTAATGGGGAGAGTGATGCGACAAGCATGGGTACCTGGACACAAACTGCTAAGCATTACTGATGATTTGGTGCTAGAATACTGCAAGCAACTGGGTGACCAAGTGCGTTCTATCTCCCACCAGATTGGAGAGACAGAAGACGACTGGCCCAAGACTCCGGCACATAAGCTGCGACCAGGCGATTGGGTGGTGTTAAAGAAACACACCCGGAAGAGTTGCCTTGGACCAAAGTGGGGAAAGCCGAGACAAGTGATTCTTGTCACCACTACTGCTGTAAAGTGCGCTGGTGTGCCGAAGTGGATCCATGCCAGCCACACAAAGCGGGTAACCGGAGAAAACGCGACTGAAGCTGAAGGCAGCACCGCTGAGGAGACTCCAGAAGAGAGTCCAGATCTTGCTGACATCGAACTGCCAAGCACAAGTCGAGACGTTGAGTGGTACCCCGCCGACGACCAGGTTCATGATCCAATACGAACCAGGAAATATTCCTACCTAGACAGTGAGTGGGATAGTCCAGGTGAGACAGAACTAGAAGGAGAAGGTCAGGTCAACCAGACACACATCACACCTGATCAGGAAATAGGCCAAGTAGGGACAGATCAAGACGTCAACGCTCCACCTGAAACTCCGGAGCCTGTAAAGGGACAGATAGTGGTAAGGGCTGAGGTTCATGCGGAAGACAGTGAAGAGAACGAAGTGCATGAACCAGAGCAGATAGAAATAGATGAACGTGTTCAGGCATCAGACTCCAGTTCACCTAACAGCCAAGAAAACCCACAAAGCGAACCTGAACAGGACCAGCTAGAGGACCAGGCAGAAGAAATAGATGAAAGACCTGGAACTAGTCAGACAGGGAGGGAAATAGACTCTGTCAAGCACCAGAAGAAAAATAAAAGAGTGCACGAGGAAGGTCAAGTGTCCTCAACTACTAAGAGTCGCAGAAACAAAAGTACACCCAGGTACGTCAAAAGGCTAAGACTCCGACTAAAAACTGTTGAAGAGAAACTGAAAGACCGCGAAAGGGCTGAAAGTGAACGGAAACCAGCCCGAGGCAAGTTTCTGAGAAAAAGCGACAGATTGAAGAAACAGAATAAACTGTATCGGAGCCCCGAATGGACATACCTGGTGCTGGAAGAAATTGATGAACCCCATCACAGTGGGAAAAGTGACGAGGAGCCCGTCACTGATCAGAGTTCGGACGAAGACCCTCCTTGAGACAAAACAGAGCGAAAGCCTTGCATAAAGAGAAGGAGAGGGGTCGCAAAAGCCACCTGTAAGCTAAAATGTCTGATTCAAGCGTAGCTGGGAGATCCAGATGTGGGTGTCTTAAAACTTGCTGTAAGATATGCTTGTGTAGTATAGCAATGCTAATAGTAATGTGGATAGGATTAACAGTCTTTTTACCGTTTATGATAAGTAAAAATCCTAACCTGTCCCCTACTGAACCTGAAATACTAGACACAGACGTTGCACGGACTGCAGAGACTCCACGGAGCTTAGGACGACATGACACTCTAGATAGGCAAAGACAAGCACGACAGAATTTAGAAGCATCAGATGAGGGTGAACTGCACTTTCACAAGATGAGAAACCGGACGCATTTAAATGTTTTTGCTAACTTGTTAGTGCATTATGTAGAAGCCATGGAAATAGAAGATTGTTATGTCTGCATGAAGCTACCTACCTCTGTAGCTGAAGGCGTGACATATCACCACTTACCCTTAACCTATGGAATTTCCTGTAGTATATTAGCTAGCTTGTTTTATAGAAGCACTTTACAGTACTACTATTCAAATGCTGACGCAGTCTTTTCTGAGCTTCCTATTAGAGGACACCTGAACCTTGTACATATTAAAAGTGACGTAACTCGTTATATGGGAGAATATTTCCTGACTATAGGTGACATAGACTTAGATGAAGCACGACAGGAAAATCTGACCTGTTCTTTGCAAGAGCAGGAAAAGATGTTCATAAAAATGGCAGACCGAAGGAGGGAAAAGTTTCAGAAAAAGGCTAATGATGAAAAGAATAGAGTCCCTAGGTGGGCTAAGCACATGGATAACACCTCTCAAGGCGAAGCTAATCCTGCCTTGTTGCTGGATTTTGAACGAAAAGGAAAACTTTGTCTCCATAGAGAAAGGACAGAATACTATAACAATGTGTTCATTGGTTCCAGCGAGTGTGAACATAATTACAAGGTAATTGGAGGTTGGGGTTTCAAAAATGGGTCAGAACCTGTGTTTCCCGGAATATATTATATATGTGGGAACAAGGCTTATTTCAAATTGCCGGATCACTGGTATGGAAGCTGCTACTTTGGCATTGTTTTCCCGAAAATATACCATGTGAATAATGCTGCTGGAAGCAATGATGACGAAACTAATGGCTTAGTGCATAGTAAACGTGAAAGTGTAGGTGAAATTATAGGTGATATCTTTAGTGCACTGATACCTGGAATGGGGGTAGTTCTGAACACTCATAGAATCTGCAAATTGTCTACAGTAGTGGATCGGTTATCTACTGACACTGCTGCTGGATTCCTGCTGGTCAATACTGAGATGGTTGCGATCTGATCAATGGTTTTGCAAAACCGCCTTGCTCTTGACACCTTATTGGCGAAAGAGGGCGGAGTCTGTAGAATGCTGAAGGCGCAACATTGTTGCACCTACATTCCTGACAAAAGTATCGAATTAAAGCAATATGTGAAGAACATAACTAATTTGGAAAAAGAGCTCAAACCATTAGAGGTTGACAGTGCCTGGACGAGACTGACTGGAGGTCTCTCCTCTATAGGTAGTTGGTTTTCTAACCTAGGTAAAAATATCCTGTGGAAAATATTGATGCCAATATTTGGAATAGGTGTGATTGTGTTGATAATTTTCATCCGCTGTAAATGCCAAAAGTGCAAGAGAAAAACTGCAAATAAGAGAGGAGTGAAGAGAAACATTGATGAATTAGAATTAGAAGAATTAAAGAATGAAATTTACAAAAAGGTGAAGAATCACCACTCTCATAGAGAAGCTGAACGAAAAATAAATAATAAGTTCATTGAATTTGAAATGAATGATATGGAAGAATGAGAGTTGGCATCTGTTTCCTTTGTAGTGATGATAGTAAATATCATCAAAGAGGGGATTGATGGAGCAAGGATTCGCACGTAAAGCGACTTGCTCCCACTCATGAACCTCGTTTAATGTATAATCATATTAATCCAACTGTTCGTCATTCATTTTGCATTTTTCCCAACACGCGGGTGTCTCCAAGAGGCTTGCCTGTGTGTCTTTTCATACTAACAAAGCTTGCACTAGAAGAAACGGCTGCTTCGCTGAAATTCAGTCTGCGCATGCGTCGGTCATACCCATGTGAGGTGACGCACTCGCATTCTGGAGGGAATCTGTGCTCATGCGCACTGTTGCAAACATGGCCGCTTGTCTCTCACCACGCTCTATGCTTGCAACCGCTGCTTTCGCCTATCTGTCTTTTCGCACTAAAATGTAATACTATAGAAGTTATAAAGTAAGGGGTGTGTTTAGTTTTAGCCTGGTATACAGTGTGATCATTTTATGCAAGACTCTAATTTGTTTTCGCTTACTTTTCATGTATCGTGTCTCTGGGGCTGGGAAATCGGGAGTGGAGCCATACTTGAGGCTCTGCTGGGCTCCGTCATGTGACCGGGGAGAAACTCCACTGCGCAGAAGCTGAAACAAGCCAGCTGGCTCCTGAAGCCCAATGCGCCTGAGAAAGCTCCTCCGAGAGACAGAATCTCACCTTGAAAGAATCAACACTGTTGCTACCTACTATGAACTGCATTGTAGTACTGTATTTTCTATGATGGGAACGTGAACCCAAAGGGGCGGATAATGAAAATTAAATATGCATTATGTGAACTCTGAATTCTAGGAGGTGGCATTGTCCAGGCCACCTCTTTTGACCAATCATAATATGGGAAGCGGTCACTTGCAACATTGGTGGGTGGTCTAAGGGTCCCCAAAGAGTATAACTGCCCTAGTTTAGCTTAGGAAAATTGTCCGACTTGTCCGAATAGCAGACCTGTCACTGACCCTACGAACTCTATAGGTGATCCAATCTTGAGTGCTGCGGAGCACTCTGTCCGTACTTTCCACAAACTCCGAGGGGTGGAAATAGTCTTAAGTGCTGGCGGAGCACTTTGCTGGGAAAATTCGAAAACCCAATCGGGGTTACTGGCGGATTACTTGCAGAAAGGGCAACGCAGGCGTTGCTTCTGAAGCTGTGGGTGTTGGTCGTGCCTTGGTGGGTACAGTCCTGTACCTAATCCTGAGGGGTATCCTGTCCCGACTATCTGTGAGCTGTACCTGCTCGCATTCTGGCATTCCTTTTCTGAGGGTCCTTGTCCCCATCCTTTCAAACTGACCCGTGGCCAGGGTTGGTCTTCATTCTGAACTAGGTAATTATCAGACTGTGGGTTTGCGTCTATCACTCTCTCTCTCTCTCTCTCTCTCTTCATTTTCTTAATAAAGCACTCTTGCCTGTGATATTGCTCTATCACCTTGAAAAGCGAGTTATATGCAATTGTTTATTAGATTGTTCCACTTCTCTCCCCACCTTTAGAGAATTGCCAAACTGTCATATTTCATTAGTATGTTCCCGTTTTCCCTTTTCCCTTAGTGTGATTGCCGTGAACTTAGCAAGATAGCATAGATAAATGGTATAGTTCCCGTTCATATCCCAGGTCCTAGTGTAACATTGCAGTGATTAGTTGGTTCCTAATACTCTTTCCCATAGTGTTCCCATATACTCAAATGGTCCTTGCTTTAATTCACGGATATATTCTGGTTGTGATTTTAATGCTTGATGTGTTACTTTGCATTCTGCTAATTCTGACATATTCACTTTGAAAGTTTTCTATAAACTCTTAAACTTATCAGGTGTCTGTGGTTATTTTATGGTACAGTGTGGACAATGTATTTTGGATTATAAGGTGTATTCTTTTCTAGGACCTCTGTCACCTGTCCCCTGATAGCTCCTGATCCGTCTGGAGTAACGTGCCTGTGGTAAGTCAGGTACAGGATCAACAGTGGTGAGAAGTCACCCCCCGAATTTCTCATAGTAGCGTGTATAATCTCACCCGGTTCACGCCAAACACGAGTCATTGGTTTAAATGTGCACGCCAGGGCCCAGTGCGTGTGAGAATTAGGAAACCCAGTGACCCGGGTGAACTGCGCGCTCTATCAATACCACCACCACCAATACCACCAAAACTGCTAATATCATCACTACTACCACCACCACCAATACCACCACCACCACTACCACCACCACCAATACCAACACAACCAATACCAACACAACCAATACCAACACAACCAATACCACCAACATCAATACCACCACCACAATATCAATATCACCACCACTACCAATAACACCGCCACCCATACCACCACCACCAAAATCACCACCAAAACCACCACCACCAATACCACTGCCAATACTGCCACCAATACCACCACCACTACCGATGCCACCACCACCAACACCAATAACACCACCACCACTACTACTACCATTATTTATTGAATTTCTCTTACTGCAGGTCAGACATGTGGTGCTACAGCTGAAACTGCTTATGTTTTTTTTAAGCAGCATGGGCACCCAGTAACATAGGCACCTGCTTTCAATCACTTTACCCCTGCAGTATCTCCTGTCTATTTCAACCCCCCCCTAAAATGGATTTAGAAATGATTAGCGAAAGTCAAGTGAATTCCAGGTAGCACATAAAACTATGCTAATGGGCTGAAGCTGACAACAGTACATCTGTGTTACATGGTATCCATACTAAAGCCACCTGACTGGTTGTTTTAAATTGTTTTAAATTAACAATACCACCACCATCAATACCACGACCAACACTGCTACCACCACCAAATCCAATATAACCAATAATACAACCAATATCACCACCACCACCAATACCGCCACCAATACCACCACCACCGCCAATACCACCACCACCACCAATACATACCACAAATACTACTACCACCACCAATGCCGCCACTGCCAATGCCACCACTGCCAATACCACCACTGCCATTATCACCACCACCAATACTACCAATGCCGCCAATACCACCACCACAACCAATACCAATACCACCAAAACGGCTAATATCACCAACACCACTAATACCGCCACCACCAATACCACCACCACCACCAATACCACCACCAACAATAGCACCACCACTACCAATAACACTGCCACCAATACCACCACCACCAATACTAACAAGAAAGAGGTAGTAGTGTTCCCTTTCAGAGAGATGGAATCACACATCTAGTGATCACTTACAATCAACAATTTGCAGTGTGAAAAAAAAGAATTGTTATAGGCATAAGTCTTCCTGCTGTTGTCGGGGCGCTATTTTTATCTTTCTGGCACCCACTACCAAAAGAGTGCCATTGGTTACAACAAACAAGTTGTGTACACAGATTTTCAGGACACCCTTATGTTTACAAAAACGTCCAATGTAGTGGCCTTAGATTTATGAAATCAATGTTTCATGTACTCGTTTCTTTAGACAAAAATTGGTGACAAAATAGGTTCAACCTAAAAAAGCAGTCCACATCGATAAGTATCTTCAAATGATGTATTTCTTTTATTTTTATTTTCTCTTGATATTAAATCCAGACAAAACTGCCAACACGTTTCGTCTCCCATAGACTTTGTTAAGGCTGTAATGTAAGACAAAGAACGGTTTTGTTGCCAGAAAATCACAGAAATAATTTTACACAAAGTTTGATTGGTGTTTATACAAATTATTTCTATAATCTCTCTTGAGGTATCTAAAATTAACTAAAGTAAATGTTATACCATATTCACTCAATCTATGGAAAAAGTTCAAAGAAAAATCATCAGAATTTATATAAGAATGTATATAAAAGAAGAAAATTGATCATAAAGATTGGTCATGCCGGTGTATAGACAAAAGGCCTGAAAAAAAGTGCCAAAAATAAGAATGCTGAGAAGTTTATCAAAACACCCAAGATTGTGTAAGGGAAAGTTTGTGAACAATATCACTGTTGGCCTAGTGCTCCTAATTATTAGTGTTAAGAAACCTACTCAAACCCAAGGCTATTAGTGATGCAAGGATGTCTCTATACCAGATATATTCCACCTACCATGCGGCGAAATGATAGTGGACCAAAACGAGTACCAAATGGCGAAAAGAACCAGATTCCTGATGATCTTGTCTTTTAACACAACCGTAACTCTGTACAGAGACAACCAACGTATGAAGCACATTAGAATTAATACTATCTGATAATTTGTTTAGTTACTGAGCAACAATATCCTGCACTACCCATTAATGTGTTAAACCACTTAAGATTGCATCGCTACTATGATCATATAATCATCACTGGATATCGCTCGAAACACACCTATTTAAATCAAATATAAATGTCTTGTTCCACTAGGAACATTTGTATCCTCAAGATTCAACTTGAAATTCTACAGACAAACTAATCCTTTCCAAAAAAGATACATCCTTAAATTATTTGAATAGAACGTGTTGCTAACGGTTACTCACATGTAGACACTCGATCCTCAAATAGACTATTGGGCTTTAGAGAGCACCGGAATATTTCATACCGGACCCCCTTTAAAGTGATCTAAGAAAATAAGCAACCAGAAAACATCAGTTATTGCATCTGGCTTTATCCTAGTGCAAACAATGGCAATTTTACGACAGGAAGTACAATGTCCATTAGTTCCAAACATGAATCCCCCGTTGTGGACAAAGTTAGACCTATCCAGGTTAACATTCATAATACTCCAAATTTGAGCCAACGTATGTCGGTGAAAACTTACTTATCTATTGCTTCACCACCTTGCAATAACATAGCTGGGAGAGGTCTATTCAATCTCGGATGCTAAAGTCCAATTAAGTTTACCTAAAAGTAAAGAGAAAATAGTATATACTTCAAGTACAGATATATTTTAATGTTCATTCTGTTTGTACTTGCGTGTTCTATATAGTGGGTATGGCTCATCTTAAAACCTGTATAGGATATGCTCCATTTGGTATCGGAAAAAACGATGTGTGAAACCTTGATACCACTGCCAATACTGCCACCAATACCACCACCAATATCACCACCAATATCACCACCACCACCACCAATACCACCACCACTACTACCACTACCACCAATACAACTACCACTAATACCACCACCATCACCAATACCACCACCATCACCAGAACCACCACCAATACCACCACCATCACCAATACCGCCACCATCACCAATGCTACTACCACCACCACCACCAATACCACAAACCACCACGACCAAAACCACCACCACCAATACCCCCACCACCAATACGACCATCACCACCATTACCACTATCAACCACCACCAATACCACCACCAATACCAAAACCACCACCAATACCACTGTAATGCCTATACTGCCACCAATACCACCACCACCAATACCAATAATACCACCATCAATACCATCAATACCACCACTAATACCACCACAACCAATACCACCATGACCAATACCACAACCACCAATAACAATACCACCACCACTTATACCACCACCACCACCAATTTCACCAATACTCCCACCACCAATAGCATCAATACCACCACCATCACCACCAATACCCCCACTACCACTACCACCACCACCACTAATACCACCACCAATACCACCACCACTACCAATACCACCACCATCAATACCACCACCACCATCAATACCATCACAACCAATACTACCACCACCAATGCCACCAACACCACCACCAATACCACCACTGTTGGAATAAAAATGTTTTAGCTGTACTGTACATGCATTGCACATGTTAAGTTAGCTTTTGCGGCACCATTTCAGGTTCAGCCGCCATTTTGAATGATGTTGTTAGCCATGTATCCCTTGACGCGAGAGGCAGGCTGTGGAAATTTTAGTTTCTAGAAGGTTAGGCCTTGCTCTGCTAACGAATACACTGTTCCTATTAATGCATTCCTTTCCCATAGATAGAGGCTTCCTCAAATTAGCCTAGCTATAGACCAACAGAATAACCTTGGTAGGGAGATAACATGCCCGGTCCCAGAGTCAAAACTCATCTTACTGTACTCCTTTGTTTTAGCTGCACTTGCTAGTAGATTTCCATTAGGGGCGGGACATTCTTGGTACAGAAAACATACATATTGTATCTTTATGATGCTGAAGTCAGTCCCTTTACAGCAATACAAGGAGCTGGTCAGACTGAACTCCACACGAATGTACCTGAATAAAATATACTTGGTTTGTATTCTCTACTGTCTGACCACCTCTTCATTTGTATGGAGGCTGAGAGGTGGTCTTGAGTGACCTGGGTCACTTCCTTCAGTTGGCGCCCGAACAGGGACTCAATCGGGTGACCCATCCTCGCCCGCAGACGGGTGAGGAGGTAGGATGTCAGAGTTCACGGGAGGCTTCCTCTGCGTGGTCCTACTGTGGCCATTGTCTCTGCTCCTCTAATCCACCAGCCAAGTTTGAGGCCCTACTATGCCCTTAGTTGGCGAGCATGCTGGCGGCGCTGGACTTCCAACGTGGCCGCCAGTATGCCCGAGGTCAGCGTTCTGGTCTTCCATAGAATTCCGGTCCTGACGAAACATGCACCAACATTCTATGGCGCACTTCACCGAGGATTTCAACCTGTCAACGGCTTACCTGATTTCCGTTGAGCAAGTTAGTCAGGGTTGCTTCATGGGTGATTCGGGTTTAGCTCCGGCGGATTTCGGGTGCTTTCCAAACCGTAGGTTAGTGTTAATTTGAGGCGCATGTTCATGAACCAGTTTGTGGCGAGTTCTGCGCATGACTACCAAGGTAGTGTTCCCTCAAATGTTTCCTACAGTGAAGGAAGTGTGGGCGTGTTCTGTTCAGCATGACACACTGCTTCCCCAGTTGTAAATAGGCTGCACAATCTAGAAAACTTAAATTTAGCACAGCTTACTGCATCTCAGAGTTACGTTCATAGTCGCTCAGAGTCTGATAAATGCAGGGGTGAAATTCTCCTCACGCTGCGTTTAGCCTCGCCTTATTCATAGTCAAAGGTCAAATAGGTAATACTAATAATACTTAGTGGTGTATATAGTTTCTATACCCAGCGCACAAATAGTTCCTATTTATAATAATTCCTCAAGAACACTGCAGTTATTATTTAAATGAAGGAAGCCTTGAATACACTTAGACAACCAGAAGACTCGAATACAGAGTGAGTTTATCAAAATATATAATTAGCTTCCACGCAATCATTCCAGTTAATCAATAATCTTACCCTGTGTTTCTTTGTGTTAAGTGCCGCATTAAGAAGCTCAACATTCATCTCCTGCAAGAAAGAGAGAGAATCAAGTCAATACCTTCTCCTGGTAGCCAAAGTCTAATATTATTAGAGAAGGCAATAGAAGAGAAGCTAGCTCCAAAGTTGTACAGGTAAGACAAGACACCTTATTTTCATATTGTTGTAAATAAAGACAAGAAGTGGTATTTAGAACTGCATATAATTACAGCTAAGAAGAAGAAAGAAGACAAAGCAGAACAGGCAGATCAACCACCCAGCAGTCTCTTCCCCGTCCCAATCCCCTTCCCGCCCTTGGTACTTACCTGAGAAGGACTATAAAGAACCTAGCAGGGGTGTCCTAAGAGGGGTATTGGAAACTTGACGTCACTCTGCTCCTGTGTGGTTTGGGTTACTAGAAACTAGAGCCTTGACAGAGTGAAGTGCCCAAGTTGGTACTAACACCCAAGCAGAATGGCTGAAGGTTTTGATTAGATCCTGGGAAATATACAAAGAGACCTAGAAGCAGTCAGAAAGGAAAATACAATTCTAAGACAGGAAATAGTTATCTGTAACACGAGAGAATCTGTTTGAGGCTAGCCAGAAAACTAAAACATTTGAATCCCAAAAACCAAGCACAACCCCTTTGTCCATTGCTCCTACCCAAGTTATTCATTCTCTATCACCTGTAATACCCCTCGCCCCCCAGAGCGATTCAACGGAGACCCACAGAAGGCAGATATCTTTTTGACTTAGGGCTCCCTTTATTTTATGTGCTGCCCCACGAATTTTCCCGATGCTCAATTTCGTGTGGCATTTGTTCTGTCTTATCTAAGTGGGGACACAGTATTTTTGTCAATGCCCCTAGTAACCAAAGATGATCCTATCTTGTATAACTTCGAAGACTTCAAGAAAGAGTTCTTCTGAATTTTTGACAGGAAAAAAGCGTCACAAGCTACGGACAATGAATTGTTAGAGCTAAGACAAGGAAACAGAGAACTGGTAACGTACCTAGCCAGTTCAATAAACTTGTGGCGGAGACAGACTGGCCAGAAAATAAGAGGGCAGCAGTGTTCTAATGAGGGTTAAAAGAAAAACTCAAGAACACTATCTCAAATTCCTCCCCATCCAACTGAGATCTCAGCCTTGATAGACTTGGTCTTAGAGATAGATTTTCGACAGAGCAAACGAAAAGGAGAAAAGAAAAGAGATTTTCGATTGAGTGTTCCTCGTTTTGACCGAATCAAGCCAGAATTCCCGCGAGTCACCGAGAATTCAGCTGGAGATGAACCAATGCAGATTGGAACCATTCGTGGTCCCTTGTCCAAGAAGAAAAAAGAGAAAAGGTGTCAAAATAAGTTGTGTATGTACTGCGGATGTAGTGGACATTTTGTGAAGGCTTGTCAGAAAAGACCTACGACCCCAGTAAAGGAAAAGGAAAACAGGCAGCACCGCCAGTAAATGGAGTTGGACTGGTGGATGCAAGCAGAGATACAACTCCATTTAACCATCAACTAGCAAATACCTAGCAAGTGCCTTCACCCCATTTGATTTTGGCATTAACATTGAAATTTCGAAACGTGATCTTGGAAGAAATCACAGTCATGATTGATTCCGGGTCTACCGGAAACTTCTGTGACCAGAAATTTGCTATTCACATAGGTCTACAGGTTATCAAAAAAGAAAGAAGCGAGTTGGTCAGAGCAGTAGACAGACCAGACTTAACGTTTGGCCCCATAACCAGTCATACTGAACCTGTGCAAATGATCACAAGAGAAGGTCAACAAGAAGTTCTACAGTTCAACCTAAATAATGCTCCACAATTCCAAATGATTTTAGGACTCCCCTGGCCAACGGAGCACAATCCATCCATCGATTGGGGAGCTCGAACTGTTACATTGAATTCTAAATATTGCAAAAATCATTGTTTTAAGGACAAAGACCTGCAGTCAGAACCTAGTGTGGCTGCACAACTATGTGAGAACGGGGTGTCGGTATGTGTAATACAAACAACCGAGATTTCAGAAGAATTTCAAGACTTTGCTGATGTATTCGATGAAGTCCAGGCTGAGCAGTTACCACCGCACAGGTCATATGATTGTAAGTTAAACTTAGAACCTGGAGCGAACATGTCATGTAGTCGCATCTACGCCTTGACCGAGAAGGAAGGAGAACTTGTATTCAAAAGAATACTCAAGAAAATATCTTGGGGAAACACCAAACACATCGGGGTCATAACATCGCTGTGCTATTGCACCGCGACTTTGACATCGGATGAGCGTTTACATCGCATGCTTTTAGAGCGCATGCGACGACGGCGCGAGGCCATTAACATCGCATGGAATTACAACGCATGCGATGTTAAGGTGCGTTCACATCGTATGCAAACATTAAGGATATGTTAAATCCAAAGAATGGTTGTATGCATAGAGAAAATGCAAACATACATAGAACGCAAAGATTAAGGCTATATGGGATTCAAACATTAAGGATATGTGGGATTCAGTGTAAGAGTTGATAGAACGCAAACATTATGGATATGTGGCATTGTTTTAGCTCGGTAAAAACAAAAAACAACATCCCAGCCAGTTTCAGACGCCCCTGGGGAAATTTGAATTTAGAGCATTTCCACCAGCTATTGATGAAATACCATCCTTCACCTCCTACTGAAGTCTCCCGGGGCTATGATACTTTCTGCGAATGGCTCAATCAGTCCCTAGATATGCTCATTCCGGCCAAGTGGAGTAAGACCAGATCGAGTCCTTCTAGCCCTTGGTACGATGAATCCCTCAAAGTCCTTAAAGTCTCCTGTAAAAAAGCAGAACGCGCTTGGCGTAAAACGTATGATACTGACCTCAAGGCGGCCTATAGGGCCTGCACTAGAGTGTATCATCGGGCCATATGTGCAGCTAGGGCTGCTTTTTACGCTCAGGAGATTAAGAATAGTACAAACCCCTCTAAGGTCATCTTCAGGGTGTGTAAGGACCTCACAAGCAAGAGGACGGACATTGCTACTACTGAGCCCTCCATGGCACACTGCGAGGATCTAGCCTCGTTTTTTGTTGAAAAGGTGGAGGCCATTTATAGATTATTTTCTCAGCTTCCCATCAGGGAGGAAATGTCTACATCTTTGGCTCTCAAACCATTGCTAACTATCCCTAGTCCGACCCGGGATGAGTTTTTAGCTTTGACAACAAAAGTTAAATCCGGTTCTCCGGATGATCCCATGCGACCCGCTCAATTCCGGGAACTTGCTGAATGTTGCTATCCTGCCCTACACGATCTCATCAATCTGTCCTTTAGTTCGGGCAGTGTTCCCAAGGCCTGGAAACAGGCGATGGTCATTCCGATCCTTAAAAAACCTGCCCTCGATCCGACTAAGCCAGAACACTATCGGCCCATTTCCCTTCTTCCTTGGCCAGCCAAGCTAGCGGAAGCACATGCTAACCGTATTCTATCTGCTCACCTGCAAGAAATGAATCTACTGGATATTTCCCAGAACGGATTCCGTGCAGGTCATAGCACCGAAACTGCTCTTTTGGCTGTGGTGGAACATATTAGGAAGATGTTGGATCAGGGTCAGACGGCGGCACTGATCCTTTTGGATCTTAGTGCCGCCTTTGATACGGTGTCCCATCAGATTTTATTACATCGTCTGATGGAGGCTGGAGTTGGAGAGATGGCACTTGAGTGGTTCCGCTCTTTTCTTGAGGATCGAGGTTTCAAAGTGTCCACACCTCCTTTTGTCTCTGCTTCACGTCCTATTCTTCAGGGCGTTCCCCAAGGTTCGGCTCTTAGCCCCACTTTATTTAATTTATATGTTCAGCCTCTGGCGGAGGTAGCCCATAGTTTTGGTCTTTCCTTAGTGTCATACGCCGATGACACGCAGCTGGCGGTGGCACTAAACGGCGACTCTAACATGGATGCCCCCACCTTCCAGTCAGCGTTAAAAGCTGTTTCTGGCTGGATGGCGAACAACCGACTTCAACTTAATGCCTCTAAGACCGAGGTCATTATTTTTGGTAAGGAAAGTGGCCTATGGGGAGATCAATGGTGGCCTACTGATCTTGGCCCTGCACCCACCCCCGTGAGTGAAGTTAGAAACCTCGGGGTGTGGTTTGATGACAAGCTTTCATTTACCTCCCATACTAAACGCGTGGCTGGCGTATGTTTAGGTACTCTGCAATGTCTGAGACCCATCTTTAAATTTTTTGATGCTGAGACAAGACAGATTATGGTCCAGGCTCTGGTTCTTACCAGACTGGACTATGCCAACTCTCTGTTCTTGGGCTTAAATCAGGCCGAACTGTCCCGTCTTCAGAGGGTCCAGAATGCGGTGGCTAGGACGCTTGTCGGCCTCCCGAAATTTGTCTCAGCTCGCCAAACTATCCGGAATCTCCATTGGCTACCGATTGAGCAAAGAGTTAAGTTTAAAGCCCTCTGCTTAACTTTTAAAATTCTTAAACTAGCCTCCCCTCCTATTCTTTCACAGACTATTCTGCACTATGTCCCTGCTAGAGCTCTTCGCTCTGCTGGATTGAACCTCGCCACGGTGCCCCATTTTAAACGAGCTAGAATGGGTGGACGCTCGTTCTCAGTGTTGGCGGCTGCCCTCTGGAACTCTCTACCAGCTCCACTCCGTTCAATCCCAGACCTGTTTCTTTTTAGGAAGGCCTTGAAGACCTTCCTCTTTTCCACAGTTTAGTCTGTCTTCTTGCCTTCGCCTTCTCATATGTGTTGTGTTATTCAGATCTCCAAGCGCCGGGACGCCTCTTCGCTGCGGCATCCGTGCGCTATACAAAAAATAAATAACATAACATAACATAAATGCGGATGCATTCACAGATATGTTGGTGGCACGGATATGTGGGCTTACTTCACGGATAACAGAAAATATGTGGCCTTAATTCACGGATAACAGGAAATATAAACAAATGCTAAGAGAATGCAAAGAGTTGAGTTGTTTTTTATTGTTTCAAGGCTGAGTTCACGAATATGTGGGCTGTATCTTACATTGTGGCATGACGTATAACTCTGCCGACTTTGGTGCTGTCAAGCAGGGTTCGAGTCTCCTATCAAGGAAACTTTATGTATTCACAGGGAAAATACAGGCTACTTACTTTAAAATGGAAATATTAAGGAAGCAGGGATGGATGGGTGTATGGATGGATGGATGGATGGGTGTATGGATGGATGGATGGATGGGTGTATGGGTGGATGGATGAATGGGTGTATAAGTGGATGGATGCAGGGATGGATGGATGGGTGTATGGGTAGATGGATGGATGGGTGGATGGGTGTATGGGTGGATGGATGAATGGGTGTATAAGTGGATGGATGCAGGGATGGATGGGTGTATGGGTGGATGGATGGGTATATGGGTGGATGGATGGATGAATGGATGGATGAATGGGTGTATGGATGCAGGGATGGATGGATGGGTGTATGGGTGTATGGGAGGATGGATTGTGAAAATTACCCTTGAATGGATGGATGGGTGTATGGGTGGATCGATGAATGGGTCTATGGGTGGATGGATGCAGGGATGGATGGATGGGTGTATGGGTGGATGGATGGTTGTATTAACTCCTGCAGATAATCCGCTTGGTTTCACTTCCCATCAATCTACACCATCTGCTGCTGCTGGAAGGAGCCATATAGCTCCTCACTGGTGAACGCTGTACCCCGTGGGTGTTCGTGTGACTGTTGTTGGTGCATGGAGAGCGCCTATGCTTGCTTGCTGTGAGGAGGTGGAACAGAGTATAGGAGCGTGCCCCACAACAGCAAGGGCAACAGAGGGCACAAGAGCACGAACAACGAGGGAAACAGGTCACAAGAGCACGGAAAACTAGGAAAACAGAGGGCAGAAGGGCACGCTACAACGAGGGAAACCGAGGGCAGCAGGCCACGAAATACGAGGGCAACAGAGGGCACAAGAGCACGGAAAACGAGAATAACAGAGGGCAGAAGGGCACGATACAATGAGGGAGAAGGCAACGAAATACAAGGGCAACAGAGGGCACAAGAGCACGTAAAACGAGGGAAACAGAGGGAACAAGAGCACAGAAAACGATGGAAACAGAGGGCAGAACGCCACGAAATACAAGGGCGACAGTGGACAAAGTTTGCAAAGTCACAACACAGGCACAGGGTCACAACACAGGCACAAATGATGTAGACACGGTGTGCAATACCATACATACCCCCCAGCCCCACCAACTCATTGGCTGAGATGATTTTTTACAGTGTGGCCTCAAACATTGCGTTTTCATGTCGCGCAATGTATGGACGAAGATGTGACATGCGATCCAATTACAGGCCCGCATTTGCGTCACAATGACGTGCGATGAAAAAATGGCCGGTGTGACTACCTGTGCGATGTAATTGCTGCGATGTGAACTCCCGCGATGGCATTGTTCTCGATGGATCATCATACAGCCAATATCTTGAGAACGGATTCATCAGACCATCACAGTCTCCAGTCTCTTCCCCCCCTTTTGTTCATGCCTAAGAAGCGAGGAGATCTCTGGACTTGTATAGACTATAGAGCTATCAAAAGGATAACAATTAAAAATCGTTACCCTCTACCTCTCATCTCGGTTCTTATTGACCAGGTGAAGGAGACAAAAATCGACACCAGATTAGACTTACGCGGGGCTTACCACTTAATCAGGCTCCGGGAAGGTGATGAGTGGAAAACAGCCTTCAGGACCTATACGGCCTCTATGAATACCTGGTAATGAAGTATGGCTTTTGTAACACCCCAGCGGCGTTCCAATACTTCATCAACAACGTCTTAAGTGATTTTATTGATCAATCTGTGATATTGTACATAGACGATATTCTTGTTTATTCAAATATGGAGGAGGAACATTGTTTGCAAGTCTGAGCTGTGTTACAACGCTTAAGAGAAAACTCCTTATATGTAAAACTAGAAAAGTATCTATACAACACCAACACTGTTGGGTTCCTAGGATTTGTACTATCCCCGATGGGAATAACAATGGATGAACAGAAGGTGAAGGCTGGGATGGAACTGAAATCTTCCCGCAACAATCAAAGTGGTTCAGATTTTGATCGGGTTCGCAAATTTTTATAGGTTTATTCACAAATTCTCCCAAAAAATTCTGCCCTTGACACGAATACTGAAGAAGGGCGTACCCTTTAACCCCTTGCGTGCTGATGACAGAACGGTTCCGTCATCAGCATCGGTTGAGCTGTGTTGATGACGGAAGCATTCCGTCATGACTCCGCCCGCGCAAGGCGGAGTCAGCACAGGCGGAAAATATGCCCCGCACGCAAGGGGTTAAATGGTCTGAGGAATCTGATGACTTCAACTTGTTGAAAGAAAGTTTCACCACTGCACCAGTCCTGCTTCATGCCGACCCCTCTGAACCCTTTTATCTGGAAACAGACGCTTCGGAATTGGCCATCAGGGCATACTCTCACAGAGACATAGAGAGACTGGGCAGCTGCATCCTGTAGCGTACCGTTCCCATAAGCGAAATCCAGCCAAATGTAATTATACCATCACAGAGAAGGCACTTCTGGCTATAAAGGACGTCTTTAACCCCTTCGATGCTCATGACTAGCTCAGCTCGTCTTGAGGCACGGTTGAACTGTGCTCATGACGAGCTGAGCTCGTCATGAACAATGGGAAAAAATAATAGTCAGCATAGGAGGGGAAAACCATCAGCAGCGATGGTGTTGATTGGAGGCACTATTTGATATGTGCTAAGCACACAGTGACAGTATTTACTGACCATCGGAACCTAAAGTTCCTACGATCTGCCCGAACTCTTGCACCTCCTCAACTCCGTTGGTCACTTTACTTTGCAGATTTCGATTTTGTCATTACATTTCGGCCAGGTTCCAAGAATGGAAAAGCAGAAGCATTATCCAGATTAGATACTGAAAACCAAAAGAAATTCATAGAAGACCAGTGTAACCAACAAGGTATGTAGTTCCTAATGAGACCATGATATTGTAGAGGTCATGATATTGTCAGTGTACCCTAGTGTGTGGGTAAACGCACCGCCAGGAGAAGGGATTCCTCCTTTTTGGAAAAATACCCTCACACTCCCAACAAGCAGGTGTCTTGCTTCATCATTTGGTCTGCTCCTACTCGGGTCGGCGCTGCAATACTCGATCAGGCGCCCGTGATGGGGCCTATTTGGCGGAGATCTTTATTCCTCAAGCCGTTGGGTGCAGTCTGTGTGAGGGCCCTAATGTGTAATACGAGTGTAGGTGTTGATATGGTGTAAGCGTGAATTAAAACAGGGAAAAGTGGTCCACTCAGAACAATTTTAATGAGATGTGGTCACTACTCTGGTTAAAACTGAAAATGGCACCCTCCCACTCGAAGGTGTGTGGGATTGTGTGCTAGTATAATAGGTCGACATGTTTCTTGCCTGTTATCTAATGATGGCAATTCTTCAAGACCAAACAAAGGGATCTACCTACACTTTTTGGTGGTGGTCAGGACTTAAATGAGGTATAAGTATGACCATCCGTATAGCACCCTAAAAAGTGGCACTGGTAGATCTAACCCCAACCTGCAAGAGAAAACATAAAATTACAACAATTAGATATCATAAACACTAAGGTAATTGTCTGATGTGCACCATGCAAGATGCCTGGTGCAAAACACGTGCAGAACACAGGTGAGCTGTGGCATGCGTTATCTGTGACCCGTGTGAATTCCTTATCACAAACAATAGGAAACAATTAAAAAGCAGAAAATAAAGCGTCACCAGTCGTTTGTGGGGTCAAAGTAGGAATGCTACTTGGGTCAACTCACCCTTGTCGAGTAAAGAGTGTAAGGCATCCAGTTCTGGTAAAGGCAGACACTAAATTGTAGTGTCCTGTTAGATGGGGATAAAGAGCATAACATGACACAACCAGACTGAGAGGCTAGAAAACTCAAGATGACACTTGGGTAGTGTCCGTGAACGACGCCATACCCACTAATGGCACCCAGGACTCTCCCAGCACAGGAAAGAGGGCGGGTGGGAACAGCAACAGCCTGTTAAAATGAAGAAAAAAAGTGTGGTCACATGCCGGCGGCCAGGGAGTCTGATGCCTCAGCGTGGCAGGTCTCATTCCCAACAACCTCAATTGTCAATTATAGGAAACGAGACAACCCAGCACTGGGGGTACTCAGCCTTGCTTTGATCAGTGACTGAACGTGGTGTTAAAACACAACACAACAGTAAGCCAATGTCGCAACCTTGGGAAACCGTTCTACTACAAAAAAGCAGCATCTCGGTTAAATGCAAGCAAGCAGTGGCTCTGCAAACATGTGCTCATATATGCGGAAGCCATGCAATTTAGACACAGACAGTTGCACCAATCCCGGCGCTGCCAGAACGATGGGAGCAGTAACCGGTAAAGTGTGCCGGTCACGGAGGTATGAAACCACTCACATCCCACCTAATCCGCTGTGGAGCCCTGGAAAAACCGGTGGGGGGCAACAGATAATTCCAGCAGAAAAAATAATAAGAATCATTTCTCAAGTACCTTTTGAAGAACACATTCCGAATTCAATGACTGAAACAGATATGGAGGACTGGGCCACAGCAGACGCACAGCGAGTTATCCAAGATGGCTTACCTTATCAAGGAAAAACCTTGTTTTTACCCACGAGAGATCTTCAAATTAAAGCCTTGCACGAATGTCACGACAACCCTTTGGCAGGCTACAAAGGAGTATAAAAAAACAGAAGAACTGATCAAGCAATGATTCTATGGGCCGCAAATGTGTAGAGATATCCGCCAATGTTTTGGGATGTGAGATTTGTGCTCGGGGAAAACCAGACAAGCAGGCACCCAGGGGACTCTTACAGCTACTGCCCCCCCCCCCCATACCCTTGGCACACAGTTTTGTTAGACCTAATTGTAGATTGATCATCGTCTCACGGTCTTGTACTATCCTGGTTTGTGTGGACACTTTTAGTAAGATAGTACATGTTGTACCTTTTCAGGGAACTCCTACTGATAAACAACTGTCACAGCTTTTCAACCAAAACATAATTAGTCTCCATGGTATCCCCAAGGTATTGATCACAGATAAGGGTCCTCAGTTTTTGTTACGATTCTGGAAGGCTTACACCAAGGGGTTGTGCATTGACCATCAATACTCCACCAGTTTCCATCCAGAAACTGATGGGCAGACAGAGAACAAATCAGGAATTAGAACAATATATTAGGCTCTATTTATTGGATGAGGAAGGTGACTAGCCCGATTACCTATGTACGGCCGAGTTTGCCCATAATAATGCTCAAAATGGGTCTACTGGATACTCCCATTTTTTCATGAATGCAGGCAGACACCCTAATTCTCTGATACAGCTCGACAGTGTAGAAGTCCCAG
The DNA here is from genome assembly GCF_964263255.1 of Lissotriton vulgaris. Classification (NCBI taxonomy): domain Eukaryota; kingdom Metazoa; phylum Chordata; class Amphibia; order Caudata; family Salamandridae; genus Lissotriton; species Lissotriton vulgaris. Next base: position 468,040,849 of record NC_141685.1, on the reverse strand, counting down.
CAGTGCAGGAAATTGCAACAAAAAATTTGACACTTGCTAAAAGCTGTTACAAACACTTTGCTGATCAAAAAAGGAAGAAAGAACCCAATCTCCGCGTGGCCCTACTGTGGCCATTGTCTCTGCCTTGGGACCCTACTGTACCCTTAGTTGGCGAGCATGCTGGTGGCGCTGGACTTCCAACATGCTCATGCCAGCATGCCCGCGGTTGAACGTTCTAGTCTTCCCTAGAATTGCGGTCCTGGTGAAGCACATACCAACGTTCTATGGCGCTCTTCACCGAGGATATCAACCAGTCAACAGCTTACCTGATTTCCGTCGCGCAAGTTAGGGTAGCTTTGTGGGTGCTTCAGGTTTAGTTCCGGCAGATTCCTGGTGCTTTCCAAACCAAAGGTCAGTGTTAATTTGAGGCGCATGCTCGTGAACCAGTTTGTGGCGAGTTCTGCACATGACTACCAAGGTAGTGTTCCCTTAGTCGTTTCCTAAAGTGAAGGAAGTGTGGGCGTGTTCTGTTCAGCACAACACACTGCTTCCCTAGTTGTAAATAGGCTGCCCAATCTAGAAAACTTAAATTCAGCACAGCTTACCGCATCTCAGAATTACGTTCATAGAGACTGGTAAATGCAGGCATAAAATTCTCCTCACGCTGCGTTTAGCCTCGACTTATTCCTAGTCAAAGGTCAAATAGGTGATACTAATAATACTTATTGGTGTATATAGTTTCTCTACACAGCGCACAAGTAGTTCTTATTTATAGTGATTCCTCAAGAAAACAGCAGTTATTATTTAAATGAAGGAAGCCTTGAATACACAGACAACCAGAAAACTCTAATACACAGTGAGTTTCTCAAAATATATAATTAGCTTCCACGCAATCATTCCAGTTAATCAATATACTTACCCTGTTGTAGAGGGGCGCCCGAGGCGCCCCCTGGGGTCAAAGTAACGTGTGAACCCCCCTTTATGTTTTCACAGCCCAGCCTGGAACCTCCTTCTTGGCACCAAGTGGAAGAACAGTATAGCGGCGAAGATGAGGATCTGGTCGGCGGCCCCTTTAAGTGGACTCCTGGTTCTGAGGGGGAGTGGCCGGACTCCGCTAGAAAAGAGGAAGGTGTGCCGGACCAGGTGTGTCTTTACACCGGCGGAGCGGTTTGTGGGAGGAGAGGCGCGGAGCGGAGCAGAGACGAAGAAGACAGCGAGTGGTGGGAGGACGATTCGCCTGACTGGAGACTGCAGCGACGGACCCAGCAAAGCGAGCTAACGGAGGAAGCCGAGACGTACGAGGGATTCCAGCGGATGCAGGAAGATCCCCAGGACTGCCGACAGGTGTCCGACGCGGAGCAGGACCGGAACTCGTGGGTCAACCTCCACGCAGAGGAGAGACCACCGGCGAGGCTCGAGGGAGAGTACGGAGAGGACGGCGCCAGGGACGGTGAAGAGCGAGCGGAGCCAAGCAGCGGCGAAAGACAACCAGCAGCTGACGGAGGGAGACCGGAGTCCGTAGCGGAGCCAGGAGGCCACCGACAAAGCGATTCGCCCAGCCACTCCCCCGGAGGGGCGTGGCTTCGCGAGGTACGTGCTCGCATAGCGGGTTGGATTGGGAGAAGGGTGAGGCGCTAGAGCGCTTCAGCCATATACACGGTGAAGGGGACTGTGCTGAGTGTTCACTTCGCCTTTTTGTTTTGTGCACGTAATTACTGGCGGCAAGCACTTTATTGTTGGGAGCACTAGTCAGGACTCACCTCACTTTCCCCCCCGGGTGTTTGGGATTATTGATCCGAAAGGCCGTGATAGTAACGCGCTTTTCCTATTTCTTTACATAAAACCCAACTGGGAGGACGACACGACGGAGCCAGACGCTGTCGACCGAAGGCGGACTCTAAAGAAAAGACGGACCGAGGGTGTCCTCTCCAAGAGCCGGACCGAGAGGAGTCGCTCTCCCAGGAAATCCACTGTCAGACTCAAAAGTACAGATCAACTCTTGTCTACAATAAAGCCTATCCCTGTGGTTACTAAGACACGTCTCTTGCCTCTTCCTACAACCCCGCTTACAGTGGTGGAGAATGCGGGCAGAGTGACCATCTGTGACCCCAAGATGGATGAGGTGGTGCAATCGCTGGTCAAGGGGCAAGAGAGACTAGAGTGGGCCATTCAACAACAGATTATAACAGCGGCGGCGGACAGAGAGGCCATGAAAAATGCTGTGACCGCAAGGGTAATGGAGAATCCGGTTATGTCCGGACCAGTCACCGCGTCCACGTCTAACCCCCATATAAGTGGGGTGTCCCTTCAAAAGTACCAGCCAGGCGAGGATCCGGACGCCTTCCTGCTCAACTTTGAGAGGGCGGCCCGTGCTTGTGGGTGGCCAGTGACCAAGTGGCCATTCTTTCTGGCGCCGCTTCTCGTAGGAGAGGCCCAGGCGGCCTATCAGGTGGCCAACCCCACGGGTGATACGTCATAAGCTGACGTGAAAAGGATAATCCTAGATCACTTGGGTCTAGATCAAGAGGCATACCGACTCCGGTTTCGAAAAGAGAGAGGAGCCCCCGGCGAGTCCCCAAAAACCTTGTTCGTGAGACTCAAGATGGCAGCAGACAAGTGGCTGACCCCGACTGTAAGCACGAAGGAAGAGATCATGGACAGGGTATATTTAGAACAATTCCTGGAGGCCCTGCCCTACGCCACGCAGAGGTGGCTACGACAACACCACCACCTCACTACAGAGAAAGCCGTGGACATGGCGACGACGTTTTCAAGAGTTCAACCTAGGATCTCTCAGACCTGGGAGAGCGAGAAACACAAGACTCTGGTGAAAACAGAAAGGAAACCGTTGAAACCTCCAGAGACCCCAAGGACAAGAACATGGAGAACAGAGGGGCCCCTGCCTGCCGGGCCGCAATGCTTTGAATGCGGCACCTGGGGACACATAGCCCGCCTGTGCCCCCGAAGGAAGCCGCAGGAAGAACCAATGGAGGTCGGATATCTTCCCAAGGCGGTGATGTTCTCCAGTGAAATGGGTCAAGCATTCAGAGTAAGTGTTGGGGTAAACGGCACCTCCCTCCAGGCCCTGTTAGACTCTGGCTGTCGCCAGTCAGTGGTACACGCACGTCTAGTTCTACCCTCCCAGATACTCGTACAGACTCGGGTGAACATACGATGTGTAAATGGAGATGTTAGGGCCTATCCGGTGGCGATGTTGCCCATATAACCTCTGGGTGGGAGTCCACATACAATAAGGGTGGGGGTATTGGCCACTCTCCCTGAGGACCTCATCATAGGGACTGACAACCCAGGATTTCTAAGTATGTTTAGTCATAGCCTATCTACAAGAGACCCCCCCTCAGAATCGGGAAAAGGTGAGAGAAACGTCCCTGCCTTAATAACCGCCGAACCATGGGTACTCGACCGTAGTTTTCGTTTCTCTCAGTTAAATGACGCTACCCTCTCCAACGCGTGGGACGCGGCAGAGAGAGATAAGGACCAACTTCCCTTGCAATATCCCCGGTTTATGGTAAAAAACGAATTGCTATATCGGCAGGCCCAAAAGAATGATCCCGAACAACTACTAGTACCCATATCTTTCCGGGAGCAGGTGTTGTTCTACTCCCATGCCCATTTGGTGGCCGGACACATAGGGGCAGAAAAAACCACGCAAAACCTGCTCCGCCACTTTTATTGGCCGGGGATATATAAAGATACGGTAAAGTACTGTCAGGAGTGCGAGGTATGTCAAAAAAAGAACATGACTCGACCCCCGGCTGTTCCCCTACAACCCCTGCCCATTATAGGGACTCCTTTTGAGCGGATTGGGATGGACCTGATAGGACCCCTACCAAAAACAAGGAAGGGTCACCAGTACGTATTAGTAATAGTGGACTATGCCACTCGCTTCCCAGAAGCATATCCTTTGACTGTCACCACTACCAAACAAATAGCCGACCAGATGATTGAAATGTTTTCCCGAGTAGGATTTCCGAAAGAGATCCTCACCGACCAGGGAACGCCCTTTGTATCACGGCTCATGAAGGAAGTTTGCCAGCTTCTACGGATACATCAAATCCGAACGGCGGTATATCACCCCCAAACGGACGGCCTCGTAGAGCGCTATAACAGAACCTTGAAAACAACCCTGCGGAAGATGCTAGAGGTAAACGGAGCAGAGTGGGATCAAGTCCTGCCCCTTGCATTGTATGTCCTACGGGGTCAGAAACAGAGCAGTTTGGGGTTTTCGTCCTTCGAACTGTTGTATGGTCGACAACCCCGATCCCTCTTGGAAATGACCAAAGAAGCTTGGGAGAAAGAGACCCCCGATGAAACACTGAAGACCCTAGAATACGCCCGAAATCTCAGGTCCAAAATCGGAAAACTGAGAGAACTCGCGTATGCCAATCTTGAAAAAAACCAACAACGTCAGAAAACGTTCTACGATAAAGGGAAGAAATGGAGAAGGATGGCAGTAGGAGATTGGGCTCTGGTACTCTTACCCTCCTCCTCTCAAAAGTTTAAAGCGGAATGGGGAGGCCCTTTCAGAATCATAAGTACTATCGGTAAAACCAGCTATAAACTACAAATCACACAAAGGAAGGCTCAAGTCTTTCATATCAACCTGCTAAAGAAATGGCTTGGACCCCCTCCTTCCGGGGTTCACTTAACGGAGAACCTCCCCCTCCTGTCCTCTAGCACTATAGACCAACTAGTTGTGAATGAAGACCTGATGGACGAAGACCGAACAGAACTGATGAACACATTACAGAAGAACGCAGGAGTGTTCTCGGATATACCCGGAAGGACCACGTTAGCCACTCATCGGATATGTACAGAGCCAGGCAAAATCGTGAAAATAAAGCCATACAGAGTCCCTGAGGCCAGACGCCGAGGAATAAAAAAGGAAATTCAGGATATGTTGAAGCTGGGCGTAATTCGCCCATCAAAGAGCAACTGGTCTAGCCCGATAGTGTTGATCCCAAAACCTGATGGAACAAGAAGATTCTGCATGGACTTTCGCGCCCTCAACGAAATATCGTTGTTTGACGCCTACCCGATCCCCCGCATAGATGAGTTGATCGAGAAATTAGGAGAAGCCAAATATATCAGTACCATCGATCTGACCAAGGGATACTGGCAGGTACCTCTCCATGAGGAAGACAGACATAAAACTGCCTTCTCGACAGAGGACGGTCATTATGAGTTTACCGTCCTCCCCTTCGGACTTCACGGTGCCCCCGCCACCTTCCAGAGATTGATGAATACGGTATTGAAAGAGTTGTCCTCTTTCACATCAGCATATCTCGACGACATTGTCGTCTTTAGTCCAGACTGGGAAACCCACTTATATCATCTTCAGAGAGTATTGGATACTCTGCGAGAAGCCGGCTTAAAAATCAATGCTAAGAAATCACGAATGGCCTACCAAAAAGTAAAGTATCTGGGCTATGTCTTAGGTCACGGGATGATAGAACCCCAGATAGAGAAAGTTCGAGCCATCGCAGAGACCCCGTTTCCCAAAACGAGAAAAGATATGAGAGCGTTTCTGGGGTTGATTGGCTATTACCGTAGGTTCATACCAATGTTCTCACAGATATCGGCCCCCCTTTCTGACTCATTGAGAAATAGGAACCCCGAGAAAACACTACTACGCCCCACCATCGAGATGGAAGAGGCTTTCACTGCCTTGAAAAAGTGTATCACTTCCACCCCGGTCTTGACATCCCCTGATTTCTCAAAGCCTTTCTTTTTGCACACCGATGCATCAGAGTATGGGATAGGGGCGGTGCTCTCCCAAAAATCCGAGGAGGGGACGGACCACCCTATACTGTACGTTAGCCGAAAACTGTTTCCCCGGGAGTTGAAGTATGCCACGGTAGAGAAGGAATGTCTAGCGATCAGGTGGGCGGTGGATAAACTATCATATTACCTGGAGGGCAGACCGTTTACCCTGTATACTGACCATGCTCCCCTACAATGGATGGCCAGGAACAAAGCGAATAACGCCAGAGTGATGCGCTGGTTCCTAGCCCTGCAGCCCTACTCCTTTACTGTGGTGCATAAACGTGGAACTGACAATGTTGGGGCTGACTTTCTTTCTCGCTATCCCCTTCCCGAACGGAAGAGTTCAGGGGGGGAGGTATGTAGAGGGGTGTCCGAGGCGCCCCCTGGGGTCAAAGTAACGTGTGAACCCCCCTTTATGTTTTCACAGCCCAGCCTGGAACCTCCTTCTTGGCACCAAGTGGAAGAACAGTATAGCGGCGAAGATGAGGATCTGGTCGGCGGCCCCTTTAAGTGGACTCCTGGTTCTGAGGGGGAGTGGCCGGACTCCGCTAGAAAAGAGGAAGGTGTGCCGGACCAGGTGTGTCTTTACACCGGCGGAGCGGTTTGTGGGAGGAGAGGCGCGGAGCGGAGCAGAGACGAAGAAGACAGCGAGTGGTGGGAGGACGATTCGCCTGACTGGAGACTGCAGCGACTGACCCAGCAAAGCGAGCTAACGGAGGAAGCCGAGACGTACGAGGGATTCCAGCGGATGCAGGAAGATCCCCAGGACTGCCGACAGGTGTCCGACGCGGAGCAGGACCGGAGCTCGTGGGACAACCTCCACGCAGAGGAGAGACCACCGGCGAGGCTCGAGGGAGAGTACGGAGAGGACGGCGCCAGGGACGGTGAAGAGCGAGCGGAGCCAAGCAGCGGCGAAAGACAACCAGCAGCTGACGGAGGGAGACCGGAGTCCGTAGCGGAGCCAGGAGGCCACCGACAAAGCGATTCGCCCAGCCACTCCCCCGGAGGGGCGTGGCTTCGCGAGGTACGTGCTCGCATAGCGGGTTGGATTGGGAGAAGGGTGAGGCGCTAGAGCGCTTCAGCCATATACACGGTGAAGGGGACTGTGCTGAGTGTTCACTTCGCCTTTTTGTTTTGTGCACGTAATTACTGGCGGCAAGCACTTTATTGTTGGGAGCACTAGTCAGGACTCACCTCACTTTCCCCCCCGGGTGTTTGGGATTATTGATCCGAAAGGCCGTGATAGTAACGCGCTTTTCCTATTTCTTTACATAAAACCCAACTGGGAGGACGACACGACGGAGCCAGACGCTGTCGACCGAAGGCGGACTCTAAAGAAAAGACGGACCGAGGGTGTCCTCTCCAAGAGCCGGACCGAGAGGAGTCGCTCTCCCAGGAAATCCACTGTCAGACTCAAAAGTACAGATCAACTCTTGTCTACAATAAAGCCTATCCCTGTGGTTACTAAGACACGTCTCTTGCCTCTTCCTACAACCCCGCTTACACCTGTGTTTCTTCGTGTTAAGTGCTGCATTAAGAAGCTCAACATTCGTCTCCTGCAAGAAAGAGAGAGAGTCGAGTCAATACCTTCTCCAGGTAGCCAAAGTCTAATATTACTAGAGAAGGCAATAGAAGAGAAGCTAGTTCCAAAGTTGTACTGGTAAGAAAAGACACCCTATTGTCATAATGTTGTAAATAAAGACTAGAAGTGGTATTTAGAAGTGCATATAATTACAGCTAAGAAGTAGTCTCTTCTCTGTCCCAATCCCCTTTCCCCCCTTGGTACTTACCTGTGAAGGACTTTAAAGAACCTAGCAGGGGTGTCCTAAGAGGGGTACTGAGAATTTAACATCACTCTGCTCCTGTGTGGTTTAGGTTACTAGAAACTAGAGCCTTGACATAGGGGGCCATCGTCGGGTCAGACAGATCCCTGCATGAGTCCTGAACTCGCAGCTGCCCAGTCTGTCTGATAGGACAGTGCCTCGCCCTGCGATCATCCCGACTGGGGTCCTGAACGGCAAAAACCTTGGATCGGACCGTTTGGTCCGAAGTGTCGGCAGTGGAGAATACATTTGTTTGACGTGTGTGCACCAGGTGAGTTTGCTTTGGTTCTTTGTGGATATGGTACCATTTTGCTTTGTTTTGGGCACGGTCTGAGGACCACCACCATCAATACCACCACTACCAATACCAACACCACCGCCAATACCACCCCCACTACCAATAGCACCACAAATATCATTGCCACCAATACCACCATCATCAATACCACTACCACCAACACCACTACCAATGCCAATCCAACCATTAATATCCCCACCAATACTACCACCACAATCACCACCACCAATATCAATACCACCAATACCACTACCACCACCAGCAATACTACCACCAACAATTCCACCACTTTTGGACAAAAAATGCTTTAACTGTACTGTTCATGCATTGCACGTGTTAAGTTAGCATTTGTAGTACCATTTTAGGTTCAGATGCCATTTTGAATTATGTTGTTAGCCCTGTATCCCCTGCTTCGAGAGGCAGGCTGTGGTAATGTTCATTTCTCCAAGGTTATGCCTTGCTCTGCCAACAAATGCACTCTTCCTATTAATGCATTCCTTTCCCATAGATAGAGGCTTTCTCACATTAGCCTAGCTATAGACATGAACAGAATAATCTTGGTAGGGAGATAACATGTGCCCGGTCCCAGAGTCAAAACTCATCTTGCTGTACTCCTTTGTTTTAGCTGCACCTGCTAGAGATTTTCATTAGGGGAGGGACATTCTTGGTTCAGAAAATGTACATATTATATCTCTATGTTTGCTGAAGTCAGTCCCTCTGCAGCAATGCAAGGAGGCTGGTCAGACCGGACTCTGCTTGAGTGTACCTGAATGAAATATACTTGGTCTGTATTCTCTACTGTCTGATTCTTCATTTGTGTGGAAGTCTGAGAGGTGGTTGTGGGTGACCCTAATCGGGTCACTTCCTTCAGTAGGCGCCCGAACAGGGCCTCCATTGAGTGACCCATCCCTGCCCGCGGATGGTTGAGGAGGTCAGGGCCATTGTCGGGTCGGACGGGCAGACCAGGGATCACTGCATGAGAGAGTCCTGAACTCACTGCTGCAGCATCTGTCCGACCGGAGGGAGCCTCACCCAGCGATCATCCCGAGTGGGGTCCTGAATGGCAAAAACCCTTGGATCTGACCATTTGATCCAAAGTCAGCAGTGGAGAATACATTTATTTGACCTGTGTGTACCAGGTGAGTTTGCTTTGGTTCTTTGTGGATATGGTACCATTTTGCTTTGTCTTGGGTACTGTCCGAGGACCGATTTTGAATTGTCTTTGGTATGGTCTGAGGACCGCTTTGGATACAGTGTTTCTGGACACTACAAAAGGCAACATAACCAATTTTGCTTACTTTTGAAAATGCCTAGTTTCTTAATGTTGTTCTGCTGATTCTCGACTGGAAGAAAGTCAGCCAGCACCTCCGGAAGGCACTCCAAATTTTGATATGTATGTAAAACATGGCCTTGGCCCTATTATGTTTAGTACGTTACGGCACAAATGTACATGGGACAATGCAGAGTTACAGTGGCCTTTGCCAGGCACCTTTGATGAACAAAAAATTGAGTTTTTACAGGAAAAGTGGTTTGCAAGAAGTAGGCAATGTATGTTTGATTCCCTTAGAACATGTCAAAATAAACAGAGGCTAATGAAAGCAGAGAAAGAGGCTCGGAAGGGGAGAATGCATGTATTGACTCAGAAAGTTGTAGCACAAGATAGAGAGAAGCTGGAGATAGGAATTGAACATGAAGATATAAAGTTTCGACTGAATATTGATAATTCTTATGTAGCCAGAGAGGAAAATTATGCATTTCTCGAAGAATTGCTAGATGATCGAACCCCACCTCTATATGCCCCGCAGAGGGTATATCCCGTTCTCATCTACAGGTACAGCTGCCGGGTTCTTCTGCCTCTGCTACTGTTGCTCAGTCTGTCTTGGCCACGTCACCTCCTATCCTTTCTTTGTCTTCGACGACTTAGCATTCCTGTAACACCTATTCCTTTGGCATCTCTTCCGCCAGCTCTTCTGCCCACGACCCAGCCAGAAGCGATGTTAATGCCCACTACCTCTGTTATCACTCCCACTGTTTTCCTCCATTCCCCGACATGGCAGAGTATTGGGATACCAGTACGAGGCCCTAAAGACAGACTGGACGAAATTCAAGGAACGATTAGTGTGATCGTTGATACGGTCTGATGTGGGTGAAGCTGAAAAACAGGTAGTAGCTAATCAGGCTGCGCAGTGGGCCCGGAATCCCATTTATGGTGTGAAGGATGCGAGGAATGTGATGAAAGATTATGAGCCTTTTGTGCAGCAGCATGTCCTTAAACACGTCGGCTACTTTGATTAGGCTTTGAGAGCAGTGTTTCAATGATGCGGCACCGCAGATTATCTATCATATTAAGGATCAGGTCTAAGTTGCCGATATGGCGTCTGGTCAAGTTTTTGGTAATTTTGCGATATTGGTTGCTTATTGGAGTAGGCTACTTGAGAAGATCTCGAAGACGGTTTCTCAATTTACGATGAGTGAGGTCCACCCCATATATCACCCTAAATTACCGAGCTGTGGGATCAGCACAATGTTGTTACTAGACCAGGTGTAGCGTCCAGTTTCGAACAACAGTGGGTTTATACTCCATGGAAAAGGAGTGAAGCTGTGTCCCTTAAGACTCAGTTACCGGAACCCAGGAATCATCCTACTGCATATTATATGGAATTGACTGAGGCAGCTTCTTCAGCAGTGATGATACTTGCGGATATTAAAATGTTCTTTGGTTTATTGGTCCTTGTTGATATTCGGAGAGAGGTACACACAGAGGACCAAGTTGTGGAATTAGGTAGTACCTAGGATCAAATTAAAGCATGGGACCAGGAGAGGAAGCCTGGTGAGAATCCTAAGGCAGAGAGACTCGCTTTGCCTGGCCGCATTATCACTTAAATGTTTTCTCTTATTTCACCCCGAAAAACTAGACTAGAGTGTCTGATTTTTCACCCAGTTTGAAAGTGTGTTTCTGGATTATAGTGGACAGGACTTGTCGATTGAAGGTGGTGTGTGTTCTGTTAGTAGTTTTGTTTCCAACTTGCTCCCCGAGATTGCAACTCAATTGCAGGCTTCCGAGAGTACCTGGTCTACATCTTCTCCTTCTGTGATCTTGAATTTGGAGCAGTATTATGAGCACGGGAAAATTAGAAGGTGGAGAAAAAGCATAAAGATTTGAAGACAAAGGTGTTGTTGCAACAGGCTTCTCGAGGAAATGGTAGAGGACGTGGTGGTATTGCCTGACAGCTTTCCCGTACTAGCAGGAATGCTACTCCTGTAGAACTAATTCAGTGTGCGTACTGTAAGGAGGAGGGGCACTGGTCCAGCAAGTGCCCTCTGCTGGTCACTTGGGACTGTTGGCAATCCCAAGAGGATGAGATTGTTGTGATCGGAGTCGTGGACATGGGGGCCCAGGACAGGCCTCAGACGGCTGAGACATTGTAGGGTCGTACTGATCAGAACTACTTTGATGACCCTCGGGACAAACAGTTAAGTAAGATCCAACCTATTTTACTGTAGCACAAAGTGTGGACATCTAATCATACTGCTTTAAACCGTGCTATTATACTGTTTAAAATCAACTTTGTACACACGCATGCCATGGCTGATACGCATACAGCATTTCTTTCAAGACCTGGGGCATCCAGACTATTTCAATAACCCAGAATCTCTAGTAGAAATTGGAAGGAAAGATCTTAAATCCGAATGCATTACTCGTTTAGAGAACATAAGATTGTCTGCAGAACTGTTAAAGCCCTCCGTTCTGAGAAATCAGCTTATATTAAGGCGTCAGACTGCATCCGGAAAGTTTTTGCTTAGCAGTACCCCTGGGCATCAGTAGGTGGCGTGGCAGTCGCTGGCGTAGTAAGCGCCGAGATGAAGTCACAGAGACTACTTAGGCGCCATCCATGCGCGCCAACATCAGTTCTGTACACGGCTTTCCGTGCCAGGAACGCAGAGCCATGCAAGATACTGACCATTGGTGCAGAAAACTAGGGCCCTAAAAGGGGATAACCTTAACCCTAGTAATCATTTCGCAGAACGGGGAGGATGGGTGTGGCGGTAAGGAATCTATCACTAACTATGTTCTCTTATAGATATATCGTTACACAAGTAGTAACTTGTGCATTTGAAAGAGATACATTAGTGATAGATTCATTACCTTAGAATAGATACCCCAGCAACATCAACCCCATTGGTGGGTCTGCGAACAAAATAACACCAGGAAGTCACGGAGAACAGAACGGCCAAAGAAGCCGTCTCTCCTTGCTTGACTGTCAAGGCAGCAGTGCTTTGTAAACGTGTGCAGCTAGGCCCACGAAGCTGCCTGACGAATGTCCTGCAAGGCAGTAGTGGCTGCAGTTGCCCTGGTCGAATGGGCATGCAGTCCCACAGGAGGCACCTTTTTGGCCAAGGAGTAACATGCTTTGATGCACAGAACGACCCACTGGGAAATGGCCGTGTGTGCACAGCCCGACCTTTTTAGGTGCCCATGTAGCCAACAAAGAGCTGATCATCCACCCGGAACTGCTGTGTACGCTGCAGATAGAATGCGAGCGCACGTTTTGGGTCCAGACGGTGAAGCCTTTTGTCTTCCCTGGAAGGAGTCGGAAAGAAGGTGGGCAAAGTGAAGGTCTGCCCGATGTGGAAGGGCGTAACAGCCTTTGGCAAGAAAGGACGGGTCCTTAGAACCACCTTGTCCGGATGAACTGAAAGGAAAGGAGGTTGGAATTAAGAGCCTGGAGCTCAGTCACTCTTCTAGCAGAGGTGATGGCTACCAGGAAAGCAGTTTTTAACCCCTTCGATGCTCATGATGGAACGGTTCCGTCATGAGCATCGGTCGAGCTGTGCTCATGACGGAACCATTCCGTCATGACCACGCCCGTTTACATTCGGGCCCAGCACCGGCGGTAAATATGCACAGCACGGATGAGGTTAAGGTGCAAAGATGTAAGGGACAGTTATGAAGGGGCTCAAAGGGAGCGCACAGTAAGTAAGTCCAGACAAGATTCAAGTCCGACTGAGGTATGAAAGGCACAGGAGGAAACTTGTGTGTAATGCCTTTGAGAAAACGGTGACTTAAAAAGAGAAGGCTGATCAGGAAGCCTGAAAAGGCTGAGATGGCAGAAAGATAACCTTTGATAGTGCCCAAAGTTCTAGCCATGTCCAGAGGCGTAGAGCCTCCTGAAATAGGGTCCAGGACCCCACCCGCCCTGTTTGTTGCAATACCACATGGCAGTGGTGTTGTCCGTGAACACCTGCACTACACTTCCCCGGACAGAGAGAAGGAATGTCTTAAGTCCCAGTCGGATCGCCCAAAGCTCCAAAAGATTGATGTGGAGCCGGTTCTCCGCCGAAGAGCAGAGGCCTCTGATCTCCGTCTCTCCCAAGTGGCCGCCCCATCCCAGGAGGAACGCATCCGTCACCACTGTGTGCTCCGGTTGGGGAAGGGAGAGGGATCTGCCATTGACCCCAATTGAGATTCGCGAGCCACCACTGCAATTCGAGATCTGGACATGATCGGACAGGTTGCCGTGATGCTGTGCCCACTGAAACTTCAGGTCCCACTGCAGAGCCCGCATATGCCACCTGGCATGTTGCACTAGCAGGATGCAGGAGGTCATCAAGCCCAGGAGCCGGAGGGTCATCCTGACTGGAACCCGGGATAGAGGCTGAAAGATCGGATTCATAGCTTGTATATCCCAAACTTCACTGCTCGGGAGGATAAACCCGAAACTGTGTCAAATCCAGAACCGCTCCAATAAAGGGGAGCTTCTGAGAACCCCAGCAAATGCAGGTCGGCCGTAGTCTGAAGGTGGGTGACGACTGTCTAGGGCAAGCCCGCCTTCAACGACCAGTCGTTGAGGCAGAGGAAGTCTGACACCCCTAACCTGCGCAGGTGAGCTGCGACCACCGCCATAACTTTCATGAACACCCGAGGGGCACTGGTAGGCTGAAGGAGAGCACGGTGAACTGAAAATGCTCCTGGCCTACCGTGAACTGCAGGTAGCGCCGGTAGGTCGGCAGGACGGGGATGTGAAAATATGTGTCCGGCAAGTCCAACACCACCATCCAGTCTCCAGGGCAGCCAGGACCTGAGCCAGTCAGCATTTTGAATTTTGAAGCGATTGACGTTCCGGAGGTCCAAGATGGGGCGCAGGCCCCCCTTGTCCATCTTGGGGAATAGAAAGTAGTTGGAATAACAAACACTTCCAACTTACCACCCGGGAACATGCTCGATGCCCCCCTTGGCCAAGAGGGCCGTGACTTCCTGTTGGAGAAGAACTAAATGATCCCCTGACATGCGGTGGCACAGAGGCAGCATGGCTGGAGGGAAGGACTGAAAGGGAAGGGAGTAACCCTTGCGGATTATCTGCAGCACCCACTTGTCAGATGTGATTTTGCGCCAGTGGGGGAGGTGGTGGCGAATCCTGCCACCCACCGGCGTTGGGTGCTCCACGAAGGACGGACTAGGAAGGTTTGGAAATAGGAGCAGCGGGGTGGAGGTAGACTGACCTGCACGCTGATTCCCCACCCCTGCGGAAGCCGCAACCACGGCTGCGTTGAGGCTGGTTCTGCACAGGTTTGTTGAAGGAACGTGCCTGGGTGCCCCTGCCCTGGCCAGGAAAGTAATGAAAACCAGGAGTTGTCGGGTTCTTAGCAGAAAGACCCAAGGACTTGGCCGTGGCCCCGGAGTCCTTATAGTGATCCAATGCACTGTCCGCCTTATCGCCAAACAGGTGGGTGCAATCAAAGGACATGTCCATGAGCGAGCCCTGGCGTGACGTTGCAACGCCACAGTTGTAGAAATCACCCTGCTCAAGGAGTCGGTGGTGTCCAAACCACACCGAATGGCAAACGTAGCCGCATCCTTACCCTCAGCAATTGCCTGAGAAAGGACAGCCTGGACATTCGCTTACCAAACTGTTCCAGTTTCTTAGAGTCCTTATCTGGATGACCAGACTCTCAGGCGTGGGATGGGTAGTCAGAAATGCAGGGTCGTCAGGCGCCGGCCGGTGGCGTCTGGCAACATTTTTATCCACCGGAGCCCCCGTGGCCGGACACGACCAAGTGCCCAAGAGGACGTCAGTAAGGCCATCATTGAAGGGAAGCAAAGGCTCCGCCGAAGTAGACGCCGTCTGGAGCACCTCGGTGAGGAGGTCGGTTTTGAGGGCCACTGTGGGGAGGTCTAGGACATCAGCAGCCCGACGGAGCACCATCGTGTAGGAAGCACCCTCCTCCATCGTAGGTGGAGGAGAGGCAAACTCCAAGTCAGAAGAGACGTCTAGGTCGCCGGCATCTTCCAGGTCATCCACCCAATCCTGCTCGGAGTCAAACTGCAAGGGGGTCCTCGGATCCGTCCCAGTACTCCTCCGTCGTCCGAGGGACCGGAGAAGGAACAAACTGGGTCAAAAACAGCGCCGGCATGGGCCGGACCGGCACCGCCTCCCAATGCAGGTCCCATGGCGGAACAAAATGGTCCTGGAACCAGGGCAAGGGTGGAATGAGTGGCACCCAGTAAGGTGCGGCCGGCAACGCTGCACCTCGTGGCGCTCGAGCCAACGGCGTAGGATCCTGTGGCGCAGAGGCTGGATCCCCTGGGGGAGCCGCCGGGCCGACAGAATCTGGAAATGGGACTGCGGACCCGAAAGGATGCCGGCGGGAGCCAGAGGCCTAAAAAGGCAGTCCATGGCAGCAAGCTCTAGCACCTGTTCGGAAATCGCCAACGGTAGGGTGGGTATACCGTGGTACTCAAAGGCTCCAGAGGAGCCGCAGGGGCAGTGCCCCTGTCCCCCTCCGAGGAGCGACGGGGGAACATCGGAGAGCGAACACGCTTCTTGGACTTCTTTTTATGACGTCGCTTACCAGAATCCGAAGACTTGGGAGCCCGAGGAGCAACTGCTCCGGTCCTGCGAGCGGTCCCTAGACCCGGAGCGGCAGTGAGACGAATGACGGACCTCCAGCAATTTCCAGCGCTGCTCCCTCAAGGCCTTCGGGCCATGGCTCGACATCGTGGGGGTCCGCCACTGACATATTACGGCAGCAGGCCCCACAGGACTTAAAGCCAGGCAATCCCTACGTGCACCAGGAAAAAAAAAGGAGACAAAAGTCTCAATAGTAATCAAAAAGTGACTACGGTAAGGGCTCAATCCGAATCTGCGCTTGCTGGCGTGGAAAAAGAAAGAACTAACGTCAGCGTGCATGGGTGGCGCCTAAGTAGTCTCTGTGACGTCATCTCTGCGCTTACGACAGCGACAGCCATGGAGCCGCAGGACGCCACCTACTGACTTGCAGGGGTACTGCTAAGCAAAACTTTCCGGATCCAGTCTGACGCCTGGGGATATTCTAAGGTAAAGAATCTATCACTAATGTGTCTCTTTCAGATGTATTCTTTATTGATGGAGTGGGAGGGAAGATTGAAAATACTATAAGTGGGTATCAGGATGTAATGGTGCTATGACCCTAGAATAGGCACCAACATGTTTCAGCCCTCCTTAATGGCCTAAATAAGTTCTGGGCTTTTGTCAGGGTGGGATGTAAAGAGGTACATCCCCCAAAGACGTGAGTGCATTAATGTTACTCAATTTGCATAGGGCACTTTTAGGGGATAAGTAGGAACAAGTCTAATACTTGCCGCTGGATTGAGATGAGGAATTACCCCATGTAATCAGGGCTTCGATTCCCATTGGAGCACAGGAGGGAGGCCTTATAGTCACACATTCTTCAAAGACCCAAACCTGCAGTAACCTACTAGCTGCTCTGCTCCCTAGCTTGTCCAGCCTGATACCCAATTATAGTGTTTTTAATCTTCCCTCTAGCCTGCGCAACTTCACCAGCTGATGGAGTTCAGGGTAAAACATCAGGAGAGTTCAGTTCAGGGAAGTCAGAATTCAGACTGACAGCATATCATGCCCAAGATTTGCAAAGAAAATAGCCGCACACGTCCTTTTCCCATGGGGCAATTATACCTCAAAATGTTCCCAGTTCCTGCCCACAATGCAGCTTTGCACAATTTCTATTGGTTGAGCTCCATGGTGTGATCGTGGAATGATCATTTTCCAACCCAAAACGTTCGGAACCCTCATGTAATATCTTTTTTCTTTGTCTGCTGTTTTCTAAGAATGGCAAATATCAAATCCCCTCACAAAAAGGAAGCACATTTGCAACTTAACATGTCCACACACTCAATTCCAAGTTAGCTTGCAACAAGGTTGACACAATTTGTTCATAGTGATAGAATATTCAAATTGTAAGAAAGAAACTTCAGTGATAATACTAGAGCCATCAAGTCAGCATTTAATTCTTATTCGAAGGAAATAATGGAGGACAAAATACATTTCTGTAAGGCCAAGAATGGAGAGAGACAATATGCTTTAAGACCTACTTGGGAAAACAAAACAAAAAAAAAGCAGCATATTCCAAGGAAAACGTGCTAACGTTAAAAGATTCGAGAAACAAACGCTTAAGAAGGCTTATATATAAACATAATTTCATAAGCATAGTCTAATCATATTTCATTAATAAACAGGCAGCTTCTTCTTGCAAGTTCAGATTTACATTTGAGAAAACATAGCAAGTCTCATTTCAATAGAGCAATCTTTCAAATCATATTTTGCTAAAAACCCACCAACTGCATAATTCATTAAATAATTTTTCTCACTCTTATCGTATATGGCTCAACGTAACCAGTTTGCGATCTTTTCTGCATGCTTTTACAATGCACTTTAAAAGGACTCAGTGATCAACGAGACACAATGCTAGTCATGTTTTTTAAGTAAGTTTTAGTAATTGGCACGCAATGAGCAGGATTAGACCAAGCAAAACCATTCTTAAATAATCATGCTCCACCACGGTTTAGGCATGGATCTACTGTCTAACTTCTCTTTATTGTTGAGAAGTGAATTTTTTTTACTGTAATACGGACTAATTTTTTTAAAGCAGCTGGGGAAGGGGAGTTCTCATATTGCTTGGATTCACTGTTCTTTATTAGCTAAATCTAGGTAGAGGCGGGCTGGTGCCATTTCATTCCTTTGTATCTCCTGCCACAGAGCTTGGCATATTGACTCTGAGGCTGACCTTATTTTGTTCAAGGTTTTTACGTAGGCCACTTTCCTCCCTGTTGATTGACTAGCCCACACTCTAATCTTGTCTGAGCTGGCAAAGCTGTCAGAGGAAGGTGGAACAGTGATCTGAATACTTTTGAAGAGATTAGATTTACAAGTGCTGAATCTCTGCCTCGAAGTACTTCACTACTATATGTAACAGTCAGAATGAGCCTTGATGTGATAACTTTCAATAGAGGTATGTAGCTTGGAACATCTAAACTTCTTTGTAGGGTACAGATTGCCTGGGTCAAGGAAACACCTTTTCTCTTCTCATCCTTTCTATGCTGTTTGAAAATGGCTCTACCATCAAAAAGAACTCCCAGGTATCTATAAGTTGTCTGCTATAGTAGGTCGCCTCCATTAATGCCTTTTATTTATTCTGCCGTTCACGTCCTTTGTTTGCTTTGAGTTAACGGTCATGACGTTTGTTGACGAGTATATGCAAAGCTGGTCTACGAGTCATAACATCGTTCGCATATAATAAGTTCGAAAATTCCATAGATCCTATTTGTGGTGCATGAGAATTTACAGCATCCAGTTCGGTCAAAAGGTCAGCTAAAAACAAGTTAAATAAATATGGAGCAAGAACACAGCCTTGCTTTAGGCACTAATGTGTCCCTCTCCCAAGTGCTTGTATATAGCAGCTGGATTGCTTTTATTATGGGCCAAGATACCCCGGAGTGATAACTTTTGCCACAAAAGGTTACAACTCATTCAAATCAAAGCATACATATAACCATGTAACACAAATAAAGCGGCTGTTTCTTGTGTTTAACTTTAAGCACTATTAGAGATACAACCAATAAATTGGTTTCAGTGCCTGTACCTCGAGTGAATCCGGGTTGGTTTGGGGGTACAATCTTATTGACATTTGCCCATTCCAACAGATCACTAAGTAGAAGACTGGCAAAATATTTAGCCTCAATGTCTTGGAGGGTTTTTATGTGATCACTTTCCAGCTGTTGTCTATTGCCATCTTTAAAGATTGGATTGATTATTGATCCCCCTCCATGACTCTGGGATCACCTGTAGCAGGAGTGCATAGTGGTATACCGGAGTTTACTTACTTGCACTGCATTGGATATAAAAAGAATGCAGAAGCTCGTTCGGACCAGGGGACCAAGGTTGTAATTAGCAATTTTGGCTTGAACTGATGAGCATATAATGGGTAATCTGTCAGTTGTAATGTACCACTGAGCAAGTACACTCTCTCATGTACTGAAGCCCTTTAATATTAATATTTATGAGAAAGCCTGAACAGAAATATTTCAGTATAAGCATATGTAAACTCACTGATTTTAAATGGCATTTATTACACACTCAGGAGGAAAACACATGCACTCACAGCCAGCCCTTAATCCGACCCTCCTTTCTAGAAACTACGTCTAGATTTCACACACTAAAGTTCCTGGTGTATGGAAAAAATTGACAGAAAATCTTAATGACAAAGACCGTGTTTTTTCTTAAAAAATATTTTAATATGTTTCCAAGATTTGCAGACAAGATTTAGGCAGGGATATTTGAGGAAATACCAACAGTGCAAAACGATGCTTAAAAAGACTTATAAAATCCGATTCGTAACCACTGTTCATTGAAATGCTATTTTTACTTTAATAGAAAGATGTGCAAAGCATTTATAAATAGGTTACTGAATTCTTTAAAACCCAGGCGAACTTTTCAGAAAGCACTTCATGAAACAGGACATGTTTGACATGGAGAAACCATGATTAAGTTGGATAAAATGCAGAGTATCAAGAAGAAAGCAGTGGCTTTGTACTTGTGAGCCAGTTAAACTCATTTTAAAGTGTTTTAAATACTGAATGTTTACCTAAAATACCAAAGCTATAACAACAGAAATTCAAATAGTACTAGTAGTGCAATGACTTAAATTCGTGTGGCTTCATTTTGAACAATGACAAACCACATATTGCGTACAACACATGTAAACAAAATGCTAGTTACAATTAAATATTCATAAGCGATAGGCAAGAATTGCATTGTTGTTGAAATTAATGGAATGTGTACAGTCTTCTTTTGATTTTTAGTTCTTAGAATACATGAAAAGGCAAGTTTTAGTACTCAAGCTAAATTTCTAAAACATGTACCATGCTCTAGTCTGCAAAGAAACCTGAGAATGTTTTTATTAAAATAAGTTCCTATAAAATGTGCCTGTAAGCAGACGACCACCTCACAAAATGCATTAAAATAAATTCAAAATATAGTTATCTGACTACAAGTTGCAAAAGGTTTAAAAACACTAAACAATCTTGGTTAAGAAACATTTTCGAAAGACCATCTTTGATATAAGGCTACCATACTTTGGATCTTAAAAAGAGGACCAGAAAAGATATAAATAGAATGTTCATAAAGCAATGCTACTTTGGTAGATCAATGAAAGATTTTTCACAGGATGAAGAATGAGGAAGTAGTTATTCTTAACTACTTTAAAAACAGAAAATTAACATTGCTAAGTGAAAATGTCAAATCCAGAGTGTAACTATTTTGGTATGAAATCACAAAAAATGAAGATGCATTATGGAGGACAATGTGGACCAAAATAACTGCAGGTTTAGACAATTTTCGATCACCTAATCTTTTTCCTTTGATTGGCACTTAAAACCAACACAAAGAAGTACATGTGTAGTTATGTTTTAGGGGTACTACTGTCTCAACTAACGGGAATGAGAACGAATCAGGAAGCAATATCCAGAAGCTGTAATGTATAAACAACTACATTAATAACATTCTCGTAGTCAATATAAATATTTGGATCCAGTAATTTAAATACTGCCCTTTTCCAGGGTCTAAATAGCTTTTAATTATAAACATTGATATTATGTACTAGAGAGTGTATCATTTCAGGAAAGAACAGGTATCAGCGAAGTTAGCCCTCAGCATATGAGCTATTAACCACCATACTGCAATTTTACCCCTAATAGGTTTGCGTGCACACGTTTATGTCCCTGCTGTGTGATTCCATTAGCTTAAAATGTAGGGCAACCACATTCATTAATTCCTGTATTCTACGCTGACTAGTGGCTGCACTAACCTCAGCTTTGCATACAGGATGTTAAAAAGTGTCACTGATTTACATTGGTGTACAGAATTTTTCTGTATCTGTAAGCTATTTTAAGCAAGTCCTTTGTGTTTCAGAAAACCCTATAATATTGCCTTGGTCATTAGCGAGGCAAGAATCTACAGCATACACAAACATATCGCTATGATTAGACTGAAGGGAAATTTCAAGAGCTACTGTGTGCACTTTTCTTGCCAAGTATATTTAACTTATGATGCATATGAATCTTACTATTAAGTAAACCTTAATATCCGAATTTCAGTTTGTAAAATAAGAGACAATAGTTACCACTGTAACCAAACCATCCAAACAAATTATACTCTTCCATTTATGTTAAGAACGGGACAGCTGAAATCCATGATTTTTTGTATACAAGTGTAAAGGTGAAAAATAACTGACACTCATCCAATTTTAAACTTAAATACAAACAAAGTGGTAAGAGTGATGCTTAGTTGCACTATCCTAATTTTCATCACAACTCCGAGCACAGAACAAGAAATGTGGTTGGCAGTTGACTGCAAAAACACAAAAAGCAAAAAAACACTGACAACGTTCCTAAAGAGGATTGTTTGTAATGACAAAAATGGTTTTCAATGATAAATTGGCAGAATGTCCTCCAATAATAAAAAGCTTACCAAATATACATGTTAAGAAAAACAATTATACAGGTTTTGTTTTAAGAAATGACAGCTGAATCAAGACTAAGTACTGTAAAAAAATCTTTCAAAGGCTACAAAGAAATCTGGAAAAATACTGAATGTATTTCTTAAGCCCAGATAGGAATATGGAAAGACATCATTGATGTCAACAATTTACATATACAAACCTGACTTGGTTTATTTTTTTAAATTCTATATATAAAAATGAGGCCAATATAACTTTCAGGATTCATGGGATTTCCTTAATTTTACACTAAATCTATATGAGAAGCAAATGTACTTAAAGGTCATTATTATACAAGAATTAAACAGAATGCTACACTGATTAAATAAACATTCATACATAAAGGAAGCCTAAACAAACTGCTATGTTTAAAACAATGTCATGGTTTACATCTTCGGAACTCTACCATTAGAATGGGAAAGCGGTCAAAATAAATAGTCTTGCTATAGGCAGCTTTTAATTCAAGAATACTACCACTCACTTGTTGCACAAATACCTTTAACAACTAAAACATGTACACAAAGTTTGACAAATGTAAAGTCACTGATTAGTGTTAAGGTCGCCCATCAACCCTGAAAATTTTCATATTTCCCAGATTCTCTCCATGGAATAAAAAGTCATTTAAAGTTCAGCCATCTAAAGTATCTAATTCTTCACATGTTCTGTGTGAAATTGCTCCTTGGAAAAACTCCAGTGAGTTTGAGCTTCCTTTACCATTGCTGTCAATTCTTGGTCTCTTTGCAGATCTGTCATTTGACTCTTCAAAATCATTTTCATTTCTTGTATTTAGATGGATTTTTTTGTGGTTACTGGTATTTCCACTGTCATGGCCATTGGTATTTGCATTAAGATGTTCCTTTTTACCACAAGTAGGGCCATTTGAATGTAATCCTTCCATGTTTATTTCATCTTTATTCGACAATTCCAACAGACCATTGGAAGAGAGACCTAAAAAACAGAAAAATCAGTTTGTAAACGAGTAAGTAATCTCTTTATTGCGTGATTAATAAAAACCTTTGCAATCAGCTACATAGTAAAACACATGTGCAAAGTGCATAAAACAACCCATTTTGTACTAGAAAAGTTCATTAGATTTCATTTAAGAAATTACAATATTTCCATAAAATTACAGGGAGAGTGTAAAAACTGGCCTACAGTACGAGCAATAAGGTGCGATGGATGTCCTAAAAAAGTGCAAAGTGTCAGATTTAGAGACCATTCTCCTAAAACATTCCTAAGGCAGTGCAAGTTTCTATAAAATTGGCCTTAAGAGTCATGACTGAACTAGCATGGAAGACTAAAGATGGCCATCCAGAAGTACATATTTAACAGTTACAATCAGCAATTTTTATGTCGCAGTTACTGACCCACAAAAAAAGAAAAAGAAAAACTATTTAAAATCCCAAGGAACAGTAGTCGTAAACAGTAGGTACCACAGTAGGTCTCTTAAGAAGGATTCCAGTGAGAAACTCAGAAATCGATGGGCCTGGATTGAGGATCGACTTGTTAGAGTACTGCTGGGGTTAGCTTTGTTTTTACTGCGCTCATAAAGTGGACAAAGCTGCAGGCCAACCACACAAAGCTTCCCTTGAATCATGTCTTCACCGCCTGCCTACATGTTCGTATCGAATTTTCGATCAGACGCTGCTTCAATAGCAGTCTTCGTTCCTAGTCTAAGCCCATGCAAATGCATAGTAAGTGTAAGACATCCTCTTTGGCGTCACCACATAGTCTGCAATGATTAGTTGTGTCTGTGCGTTTCCATGGAGGGAGGTGCCTCTTAACGGGTAAGATTCCCAACCGCAGAAGCAAAAAATTTCCTTCATGAGTCTCGAGAAGCCTGTTCCCAGGGTTGTGACTTGCACCTCGAATAACTCTGAATTACAAACCATCCGTGGGCCCTCCTGCTTAGTGCTGCTTTGTCTTCTTCAAGGGATACAAACTTCACTGATATATTTACAAGGTCCCTGAAGCTTTTGTGGGGCATACTGGTTTTCCATATGTCCTTTAAAGCAAGTTGCCTTATTGCTTACTGAAGGTAGGCCATGGCAGGACTGCCTTTTTTCCTTGTCATCTATGTCCATAAGTGTGAGTTCAATTTGCTGGGCTCAGCTTCCTTTATTTTGTGCCAGCATTTGGCATAGGCACCGTTCCGTGTTATTTGCTGCTTTTGGAGGCCGAACTCTAGCCTTATTTGTGCTGGCGAAGTGTATTATGGGAAAGTGAATATTATTCTCACGGCCTTGGAGACCAGCTTATCCAAAGTGCTCATGTCTCACTCATCGATTCACTACCATAAGTGATTGTAGGTAAGCCTAGCTCGAAGCACTTCTAGTAGAGGGAGAAGATTGGGGCATGTTATTTTGTGCTTGATGTTTTTTAATGCAACTGCCAATAAGGTCCCTCTACCTTCGATAGCTGCTTTTTGTTTGAGGTACGTGCCCTTCCTGTTGAAGATTATTCTCAGATACTTGTATACGTCAACCGTCGCCCCCCAACATCCACCGGGGTAGATGTTTGTTACTCTGCTGGTTTAATACCATGACTTTAGATTTTTCAAGGTTTATACTTAACCCGTTTTTGTCTGTGAAGTTACTAGTAGTATTTATCAGGTGCTCCAGGCCAACTGGAGTTTGGCTTATCAGTATCAGATCGTCGGCACACTAAGTTTGAAAGTGTTAAACCGCCCAGATTCGGAGCATGATGGTTACAGTTATCCAACTCAATAGAGATCAGACACAAAGAGGTTGAACAGAGTTGGGGCAAGGGCGCAGCCCTGGTTCAACGCTTTGGAGGTTGGTATTCTCCTTGACAGACAGTCCCCGGCCCCCAGCTTAATTTGGACTCATGACTTAGAGTGGAGTAGAATTAACGGATTCAGGAGGGTTGGAGTAATTTCCGACCCGGAGAGTTTTGCCCAGAGCTTTCCCCATCAATGCTGTCGAAAGCAGCTTTATAAATCGATGAAGCAGACAAATAGTGGCTTGTTGATCGTTTTGGTAGCATCTAATAAAAGCGAAAGAGTAAGAATATTTGTCGATGTCCCCATGCTTTTTTGAAAGCCTGTTTGATTGATGGTAATTAGGGCTTTTTCCAGTGCCCACACCGTGAGTTCATCCAATAGAACGCCCGCGTAATATTTGGCCTCGATGTCAATTAATCAGATGAGCCTGATTCTTCGGATCAATCTTGCTACCTTTCTTGTGGATCTGTGAAATAATTGATCCCATCCAAGAACCTGGAATTTTTTCAGCTTCCAAGATATTATTAACAAGCATTAAAAATGCAATAGGTCTCGCAGTGACATTATTTAGAGCTATTGATATTGTAAATGACATAATTTTTTGAGTGTAGTTTTAAATTCTTTAAACATATTGAAAATGAATTGTAATTTTAAATAAAAGTACTAAATGGCCTAATGTGATATATACAGACTTATTGTGTCTAACTGTAAACTATATGTGTTTGTTAGAGGGCAACATATATTGTATATGTTTGTGAGTAAGATGTGTTGTACTGATGGAGTATTTAGATTAGAATGAAGGGGAAGATATGCAGATAAAAGGTAAGGGAATTAGGGTAGTATTGTAAATGGCTAGGCCTTTTATTTTGGGTTTGGTTTTAAATATGTAAATAAAAGGCATATACATTTACAATGCGAGTAGCTCAAATTTGCTTAACTATGAGACCTATTGCATTGTAAATGCCTGTTTAACAGAGGGTAAGCAAGCAACAAACTGCGTGACACGCCAGGTATAGGAACTGCGACTAGCCCCAACCGCCCTTCCTCTCATCACATCCCCTCCCTCGCACTCCATTGCACCCCTGTCTGTCGTCAACCCTCAGCCCTCATCATCCCTCTCCAACCCCCTCCACTTACTGCCCTGCCCACCCTTTCCTTATCAACCTAACTGACCACTATCTTCCCTTTCCTGACTGCCCTATTTTCCCAGCGCTCTTCTTAATC
The DNA here is from genome assembly GCF_964263255.1 of Lissotriton vulgaris. Lineage (NCBI taxonomy): Eukaryota > Metazoa > Chordata > Amphibia > Caudata > Salamandridae > Lissotriton > Lissotriton vulgaris. The sequence continues at coordinate 468,015,165 of NC_141685.1, read as the reverse complement.
TTGTGCCTTATGTATTATAATTATCACTTTCTCCACAGTATGGTGTTTTTTGTCTTCCCATATTTATCTTCCTGAAGTCCCCCATATGTTGACTTATATGTTGTGTATATACTATACTGTTATGTTTTGGGGTCCCTGTTTTTTTGACCGTCTGGCTCACAAAATGCCCCCGGGTCCAGCCAGCGCTATATAAAACCTCTAAAATAAAATAAATAGTCCGTAAGAAATGCTAATTACTACTCCTACTCCACCACCTACTACTCCTACTCCACCCCCTACTACACCACCTACCACTACTCCTACTACTCCTGATCCACCACCTACTACTCCTACTACTTCACCACCACCTACTACTACTTCTCCTACTCCACCTACTACTACTCCACCACCTACCACTCCTACTCCACCACCTACTTGTACTACACCTACTCCACCACCTACTACTCCTACTCCACCACCTACTACTCCTACTACTTCACCAGCACCTACTACTACTTCTCCTACTCCACCTACTACTACTCCAACACCACCTACTACTACTCCAACACCACCTACTACTAATCCTACTCCACCACCTACTACTCCTACTCCACCACCTACTACTCCTACTCCACCACCTACTACTCCTACTCCACCACCTACAACTCCTACTCCACCTCCACGACTTCTACTACTCCTACTCCACCACCTACTAATCCTACTCCACCACCTACTCCTACTACTACTCCTCCTACTCCATGTCCACCACCTGCTACTACTCCACCACCTACTACTCATACTCCACCACCTACTACTATTACTACTCCTACTACTACTCCACCACCTACTACTCTACTTTCACCACTTCTACTACACCTACTCCACCACATACTAATCCTACCCCACCACCTACTCCTACTCCACCATCTACTCCTCCTAGTCCACCACCTGCTACTACTCCACCACCTACTACCCATACTCCACCACCTACTACTCATACTCCACCAGCTACTACTATTACTACTCCACCACCTACTACTACTCCACCACCTACTACTACTCCACCACCTACTACTCATACTCCACCACCTACTACTCATACTCCACCACCTACTGCTACTACTGCTACTACTCCACCACCTATTACTATTACTCCACCACCTACTCCTACTACTCCACAAACACCCACTACTACTGCTACTACTCCACCACCTACTTCTACTCTACCACCTACTACTCCAGCACCTACTACTACTCCAGCACCTACAACTACACCTACTACTACTGCTACTCCTACTCCACCACCTTCTATTACTACTCCACCACCTACTACTGCTACTACCCCTCCCCCTACTACTACTCCTACTCCACCACCTACTACTACACCACATACTACTCCTAATCCTCCACCTACAACTCTTACTACATCTACTCCACCACCTACTCCTACTACATCTACTACTACTCCTACTCCACCACCTACTACTACTCCACCTCCACCACCTACTACTACTCCTCCACCACCTACTAATCCTACTCCACCACCTACTACTCCTCCTACTATACCATCTACTACACCTACTCCACCACCTACTCCTACTACTCCACAACCACCCACTACTGCTACTACTCCACCACCTACTACTCATACTCCACCACCTACACCTACTACTCCAGCACCTACTACTACTCCAGCACCTACTACTACTCCTGCTACTGCTACACCTACTCCACCATTTATTACTACTAGTCCACCACCTACTACTGCTCCTCCTCCTACTACTACTCCTACTCCACCTACTACTAATACTACTCCTACTACTCCTATTCCACCACCTACTACTCCTACTACTCCACCACCTACTCCCACTCCTACTCCACCACCTACTACTACTACTCCTACTCCACCACCTACTAGTACACCTTATACTACTACTACTCCCACTACTCCTACACCACCTACTTCTCCTACTCCACCACCTACTACTCCTACTCTACCACCTACTACTACTACTCCACCTACTGCTACTACTCCACCACCTACTACTACTCCACCACCACCTACTACTAATCCTAGTACTCCTACTCCACCACCTACTACTCCACCACATACTACTACTACTACACCACCACATACTGCTACTACTACACCACCTACTACTTCTACTCCACCACCTACTACTTCTACTCTACCACCTACTACTCCTACTCCACCACCTACTACTCCTACTCCACCACCTGCTACTCCTACTAAACCACCTACTACCCCTACTAAACCACCTACACCTCCTATTAAACCACCTACTACTCCTACTAAACCACCTACTACTCCTACTGCTACTCCTACTACTCCCACTCCACCTACTACTACTTCTACTCCACCACCTACTACTCCTACTCCACCACCTACTACTACTACTCCACCACCTACTACCCCTACACCACCACCTACTACTACACCACCTACAACTACTCCACCACCTACTACTACTCTACCACCTACTACTACTCTACCATCTACTACTACTCTACCATCTACTACTCTTACTCCACCACCTACTACACCACCTACTCCTCCTCCCACTCCATCTACTACTCCTACTTCACCACCTACTACTCCACCACCACCTACTCCTACTACTCCACCAACACCCACTACTACTGCTACTACTCCACCACCTACTACTACTCTACCACCTACTACTCGTACTCCAGCACCTACTACTATTACAGCACCTACTACTACTGCTACTCCACCACCTTCTATTACTACTACTCCTACTCCACAACCTACTACTACTCCACAACCTACTACTACTCCTCCCCCTACTACTACTCCTACTCCACCACCTACTACTATTACTACTCCTATTCCACCACCTACTACTCCTACTCCATCCCCTACTACTACTACACCACATACTACTCGTACTACACCACCTACTACCACTACTCCTATTACTCCCACTCCACCTACTACTCCTACTCCACCACCTACTACTACCCCTACTCCACCACCTACTAATCCTACTCCACCACCTACTACTACTACTCCACCACCTACTACCCCGACACCACCACCTACTACTACTACTCCACCACCTACTAGTCCTACTCCACCACCTACTAGTCCTACTCCACCACCTACTAGTCCTACTCCACCACCTACTACTACTCCACCATCTACTACTACTCTTACTCCACCACCTACTACTCCTACTCCACCACCTACTACTACTCCCACTCCATCTACCACTCCTACTCCACCACCTACTACTCCTACTCCACCACCTACTACTCCTACTCCACCATCTACTACTCCTACTCCACCACCTACTCACCTACTGCTACTCCTACTACTCCCACTCCACCTACTACTCCCACTCCACCTACTACTCCTACTCCACCACCTACTACTCCTACTCCACCACCTACTACCCCTACACCACCTACTACCCCTACACCACCACCTACTACTCCTACTCCACCACCTACTACTACTCCTACTCTACTGCCTACTACTACTCCACCTCCTACTACTCTTACTCCACCACCTACTACTCCTACTACACCACCTACTACTACTACCACTCCATCTACTACTCCTACTCCACCTCCTACTACTACTCCATCACCTACTACTCCTACTCCACCACCTACTACTATTACTACTCCTACTCCACCACCTACTACTCCTACTCCACCCTCTACTACTCCTACTCCACCTACTACTCCTACTCCACCACCTACTACTCCTACTACACCACCTAATACTACTCCTACTCCACCACCTACTACTACTCCACCACCTACTACTACTCCACCACCTACTACTACTCCAACACCTACTACTACTACTCCACCACCTACTACTACACCTTATACTACTACTACTCCCACTACTCCTACACCACCTACTACTCCTACTCCACCACCTACTACTCCTACTCTACCACCTACTACTACTACTACACCTACTGCTACTACTCCACCTACTGCTACTACTCCACCACCTACTACTACTCCACCACCACCTACTACTAATCCTAGTACTCCTACTCCACCACCTACTACTCCACCACATACTACTACTACTACACCACCACATACTGCTACTACTACTACACCTACTACTACACCACCTACTACTTCTACTCCACCACCTACTACTTCTACTCTACCACCTACTACTCCTACTCCACCACCTACTACTCCTACTCCACCACCTGCTACTCCTACTAAACCACCTACTACCCCTACTAAACCACCTACTACTCCTATTAAACCACCTACTACTCCTACTAAACCACCTACTACTCCTACTCCACCACCTACTACTCCTACTGCTACTCCTACTACTCCCACTCCACCTACTACTACTTCTACTCCACCACCTACTACTCCTACTCCACCACCTACTACTACCACTCCACCACCTACTACCCCTACACCACCACCTACTACTACACCACCTACAACTACTCCACCACCTACTACTACTACTCTACCATCTACTACTCTTACTCCACCACCTACTACACCACCTACTCCTCCTCCCACTTCATCTACTACTCCTACTCCACCACCTACTACTCCTACTTCACCACCTACTACTCCACCACCACCTACTCCTACTACTCCACCAACACCCACTACTACTGCTACTACTCCACCACCTACTACTACTCTACTACTCTACCACCTACTACTCGTACTCCAGCACCTACTACTACTACTACACCTACTACTACTGCTACTCCACCACCTTCTATTACTACTACTTCACAACCTACTACTACTCCACAACCTACTACTACTCCTCCCCCTACCACTACTCCTACTCCACCACCTACTACTATTACTACTCCTATTCCACCACCTACTACTCCTACTCCATCGCCTACTACTACACCACATACTACTCGTACTACAACACCTACTACCACTACTCCTACTACTCCCACTCCACCTACTACTCCTACTCCCCCACCTACTACCCCTACTCCACCACCTACTAATCCTACTCCACCACCTACTACTACTACTCCACCACCTACTACCCCGACACCACCACCTACTATCACTACTACTCCACCACCTACTAGTCCTACTCCACCACCTACTACTACTCCACCATCTACTACTACTCTTACTCCACCACCTACTACTCCTACTCCACCACCTACTACTCCTACTCCACCACCTACTACTACTCCCCCTCCACCACCTACTACTCCTACTCCACCACCTACTACTACTCCCACTCCATCTACTACTCCTACTCCACCACCTACTACTCCTACTCCACCACCTACTACTCCTACTCCACCACCTACTACTCCACCACATACTACTCCTACTCCACCACCTACTCACCTACTGCTACTCCTACTACTCCCACTCCACCTACTACTCCTACTCTGCCTACCCCTACACCACCACCTACTACTACTACACCACCTACTACCCCTACACCACCACCTACTACTCCTACTCCACCACCTACTACTACTCCTACTCCACTGCCTACTACTACTCCACCATATACTACTCTTACTCCACCACCTACTACTACTACTACACCACCTACTACTACTCCCACTCCATCTACTACTCCTACTCCACCTACTACTCCACCTCCTACTCCACCTCCTACTACTATTACTACTCCTACTCCACCACCTACTACTCCTACTCCACCACCTACTACTCCTACTCCACCTACTACTCCTACTCCACCACCTACTACTATTACTACTCCTACTCCACCACCTACTACTCCTACTCCACCACCTACTACTCCTACTCCACCTACTACTCCTACTCCACCACCTACTACTCCTACTACACCACCTAATACTACTCCTACTCCACCACCTACTCCTACCCCTCCTACTCTTATTCCTTACTCCTACTACTCCTACTCCACCACCTACTACTACTCCACCATCTACTACTCCTCCCACTACTCCTACTCTACCACCTACTCCACCACCTACTACTACTCCTACTCCACCACCTACAACTACTCCACCACCTACAACTACTCCACCACCTACTACTCCTACTCCACCACCTACTACTCCTACTCCACCACCTACTCCTACTCCTACACCTACTACTCCACCTACTACTCCTACTCCTCCACCTATTCCTCCTCCTATTCCAACTCCACACCTACTATTACTACTACTCCACCACCTACTACTCCAAATACTCCTACTCCACCACCTACTACTACTACTCCTACTTTTCCTACTCCACCACCTACTACTCCAACACCACCACCTACAACTGGTGGTGGTGGGTAGGGTGCTGGTGGGTATAGTGGCAGTGGGTAGGGTGGCAGTGGGTAGGGTGGCGGTGGGTAGGGGTGGAGGGTGGCGGTGGGTAAGGGTGGTGGTGGGTTTGGTGGTGGTGGGTTTGGTGGTGGTGGATTTGGTGGTGGTGGGTCGGGTGGAGGTGGTGGCCAGGGTGGTGGGTATGGTGGTGGCAGTGGGTTTGGTGGTGGTGGGTAGGGTGGTGGTGGGTAGAGCAGGGCCCGCAGGAGCCAGACTGCGATCATGGCCTAGACTCTCACCTACTCACCCCTGGTGATAATGGAGGGGTGGACGTGCCTGGGAATGCAGCTATACCTGATAATACCTCAAACACCACAGTGGTCGGGTGATATCCTGAAGGCCCTCTAGTGCCAAAGGGTGGTGGCCACACGACCTGTGTGCACCTGTGCAGCGACTGGCGCAGTTTGTGAGGCCTCGCGACCAAGCAGGCCCTGTCCTGCCTATATTGGGCTCCCACTGCCCTGGACAGTCACTTGGGAAGCCTCACTCTCTCTGCCCCTTTGTCCTGTTCTCTTGTCTGGCCAATCCTCTCTCCTCCACTTAGCATACACTGTCCTCCATTGCCACCCTACTTTTCTCCCGCTCACCCCTCTGCACCTCAGTTCTTTCTCTGCCTCCTCTCACTGTCTCTTGTGCGGCTGAACCTTCCTCAATTGGGTTTCTCCGACTCCAGTTCTGTGATGTAGACTCCAACCCTCCCTTGTGTCTCTGCGCCTCGTACCGCTTTTCTCTGTTATTTTCTCCAGGGCCCGTGGAAAGGGAGGTGAGGGGGGTTCCTATGGACGTTCCTGCCAGGATCAGATGTCTGCCCAAACTGATCGGCATCAGCTTTCGCCCTCTGGTCGTTCGTCTCAACCAGAACTGCTAATCCCTGGAAGAGACCTTGTGGGGAGAGTGACATTTCACCCCCAGATCGAACCCAAAAGAAGAGCTCCTTGTTCCTGCAAAAGAGAAATTTGTCGCAATGCAGAAGCATTCGGAGAGTCGAACTCGAAAGCGCCCTAATGCTGACTTAAGATGCATACAACACTATAATCAGAGGAAGTTGTGAGGCAGAAAGTCGGCGGTATCTCGACTGAGGGCCTTCAGAGAGGCCTCGGCCCCTCCGGCCCGACTCTGTTGCTCTCTCCGTACACTTTGGCACAAACAAGGTGGTGGGGGGGCGGGGTGACTAAATTGGAGGCATGTGTTTGACTCCATCATTTAAAATGTGACGCAGCTGTGTTCCAGGAAACACCGTAAGGCAAGGACTGCTTCTAGTCACCAACAGGAAGGCGAACCACCAGCATTACCACAAATCTGTAGAACAAACAGACAGTCGATGAAAATGCCAGACCGAGTAGCATTACTTCACCCACTGACGATAAGAGGTCTAAATGACGGTTTAAATTAGAGGGTCAAAACTACACGCGACAATCCAAATAAAGATAAGATTATCATATCTGTATATACAAACCAAGACCGCCTCTCCCCTACCCCCTCCACCGCCGAGGAACGCGCAGGAATGACTGCAAAAAGGCTATAAAAAAAACATGAAATTTCCCGGAAACAACTAATGAATCCCTCCCCTCCAGGACTCCGTGACCGGCCTCGTGGTTGCCATGGCAATGTTTCTGGAAATCTGCTTGCGACACCAGAAGTCAGGTCACGGACCCCTCAAAAGGAGGGAGTATAGCGGACAAATCATCCAAACATGGGCATTGTCCAATGGCAGGCCTCCGTTTCGCGAGGCCGGCCAATGGCAGAAGGGGCGTGGTTTCATGCCTCTTCTTGCTTACTAGAACTCTCGCCTGCGACAGCGCATGCGCTGCGACGCAGGCTTCGACCTAAAAAGGGGTAGTAGAGCTTTAGCCCAGTCCTTTGATCCTGCTTATAAATAATAGGTGGTAAACCGTTGGGCCTGGGCGCTCCATCCTTTCAGCTTTTCGAGATTCTATTCGCAATCTGATTATTTGAGAAGAGGAGAGCGAGTTCCAGACCTTGGTGTTTTGGAGGCTGCCAGTTGTGTTGGCGCACTGGTGAAATTTCGCCTGCTTCCCTGTTGAAGTGGTGCGGTAAGTACTTTGCCCAGGCGTCCTTCGTTTTATGAGAATTTATTCCTGGAGCCATTGGGTTCTCTATACTGTTGACTATGTGCCAAACCCTACCACTGTTGTTGGTTTTTGCATCATGTAGCAATTTTGTCCATATTTAGTTTGTAAATTATTACAAATGTTCAAATGAAAATACATATCTAAAATAAATATAAGCCACTAAGATACATTCAAAAGGAAGGTTAAAAGTTGCAAAAAGAGTTCAAACAAAAAAAGATGCCTTGCAGGGGCTACATTGCATTAGATTAGGGCAATGAAACCAAAATGTTTAATGCTGTATAATTTTTTTTATACAAACGGACCAACACTAAGCGGCGATCTATGCACACATATGAATTCAGCAGCCCACATGCCTCGAACATCAGGATTAGTGGTTACCAATCAGTTTTAAACTACCAATCTATCTCACTCTTGAACTGTCCTTTAAATAGTCACTGGTCGCCAACGATTAGCACAGAACTTCCCCCATTTTATCAGTATTTCAATTTGTAAGCACAAGACAACACAAGATTACCCTCAAATTGTCCTAAATTCCATGCCCATTCCTGGCAAACTATGGTCTGATCTTTATTCTAATAGGCATATGTTCCTCATCATAGATATAAGTATACTTTTAGTCATTTGAGACCGCTGCTTTTATAGAGCTAGCTCTTGTAGCAGAAAAGACGGTACATAGAAGAGATTCACTTTAGGAGTTTAGGGGAACTATGGTTCTGGACAGTCAGAGTTATGAGATGTACATTAGGAGATTTATAGGTGGAGATAGTATGGAGGTCTAGATCCTCACACATAGCAGAAGGTCTCACGTCTAGTCATTTCCTTTCTGCATTTTCAGGTCTTAAGTTTGGCAATGATGCGTCTGCTGTGGGTGTTGCAAGATCCAGTAGAAATCCTAATCTTGGTAACCAGGTCTAATAAAGTGCATGAACTGACTGCCTCGTCAATGACAGCTGGTCTTCAAGATGTTGCAAAGGGAGCAAGTGGAGTTCCCTGAATGTAGGTGTGATTCTATGATACTTTATAAGACCTTTAAACTGAAAGGCAACAGTATGGTGGGCATTCCTCCAGAAGGTCAATGGTGTCTCAAGGGTACCAACCAGCAATCTGTTACCTCTGTTTAAAAAAGATAGGATCAGTGTTTGCATAACATTCCAAAGTTTCACGAAAGGCCTTTATTTGGTGCATCAGACATTATTGGTGACATGTTGAGTGCTGAGGTAGAGGTTAGCCTTTATGGTGATACCTAAGTATTTAACACTGTTGAGAAATCATCCAGTGATGATGTCCATATTTAATGCAGAAAGTCAAACTTGTGGTTGCCGTTGATTGAACACAATCTAATTTATTTTACAGTAGATAAAAATATAAATGCTTGGCAGATATTCAGAATAATTAGAAAAACAGATAAGTGCTAGAGAAGAACAGTGCCATGAATAGAAGCACAAACAAGACATTGTGACCAGCTTGATTCAGGATCGCCGCTGTAGCTATAGACACGTTTTAGTGATGATGGCTAGAAAGAGCAAAACATGTCCAGGATAGCTTAATACTTTGATCCAAGATTGGGACAGCATCACAAAGAGAAAATCTGTGACATACCTGGAGTGAGAACCTGAGTGCCGAGGGCCAGGGGCAAATCCCCCTCAATTAATCACCACTTGGTTGACACTCAGGAGAAGAATGGGGAGCCAACAAGCATGACGTGGGGAGCGGGCAGATACTTAGGACGAATAGAGGGGTTGTTACTTGGCGGGGACTGTAGGAAGCACGTCTGAGGGTGAGGTGTGGGTTGCCTGTCAGAAAATTTGACTATTGTGCTTGAAGTGTAGCAATGCGATCCTCCACAAATTAATCTATTGCCTAGAGGAGACCTTCAAGTAGAGTGGAATGGTTTTAACACACTGATAAAGCTTGACATCCCTGCCAGTCAGTAAGATACCAAGGGGTGCCATGTGCATGTTGAAGATCACCGGAGAGAGGAAGAAGTTGTCACAAGAGAACGAGAAGAGCTTGGACATGGAGGGACGGATATAGATATGGTTGGGGGTGGGGGGGAGGGGGGTGATATAATGTTCCTCATCTGCAGCCTTTTCCAGCGCAAACCACAGATTCCTCCTCTTCATTTATATAATTAAGTCATAAAGAAGATAAATGGCCTGAGAGTTAAATGAAGTAAGAGTTTATTAACTTGTGTTTACTTTGATCCCACATATCGCTTTCCCTTCGATACTGGAGAAGACTATCCAAGAGTGAAATCTAAATAACTTGTAATGACAGTTTTCATTTAACAAACTGGCTGAACCAAAATACATTCCTTAACAGAACTTTACCAAACTGGGTGCCAAATGTAACGTCTATGCAGTACACGAATTTGTTGGAGATTGCACTACATGATCTCTTCCCAGCCACACATGGCTCTCTCTTCACAAACCAGACACCAAACATAAGTACAAGCTAGTTAGTGAACATGGCAGACTCTGTTTGGAACACTTAAGGTCTGCAATCTAAATAGTTATCCCTGATCCTTCACACCTAGGACCACCCCAGCATATTGATCAACAGAAGTCCATACCAAAACACCCAACAAAGGCGCCCCTTCAAATTGCCACACCACTGCCACTTGCTGAAAACCTTTTTTGTTCCATAGTATGCAATACAAAAAAAAGGTATATCAGTTGCCTGACTGACTTGAGTAAGTCTGGTGCAAATCCAAATTGGAGCCACCCCACTATTATACCAGAACAAAACAAATCAAAACTTCACGTTCACCAGCACAAAAAAAAAATAAAAACTGAAAAAACCCCACTACATTAGCAATACACGAACGCAACCTGAAAAAGCATTGGCAAAGACAATGAGTCTTGCTAACACATGCAAACAGCATGTGTGCATTTCTGTGAATGAATAGATTATCACATTAAAACCAGACCTACTAGCTCTTCCAATGCTTTTATCCATGAGTGTTGTGGCAGTGCATAGACTGCCAGAGTAGTGAAACAGTATTGTTTTGAAAATTAAAGCAACCCTTAAACAATTGAAAAGCAGCTAATTTCACGCAATTAAGTCTAAACATCCTCTGAAATGGAGAAAGTGTTGCACACAAGTTAGAATTGCAAAGGAGGAGAGAGCCACTAGTTAGATGACAGTATAATGTTGGTATAATGTTGGTAGTGAAGGAGGCGAGAGGACAGGAAGAAGAGGAATGGCAGCAGAGAAGAGTAGATGGTATAAGGATGTAAGGGTGGAAAGAGAGAAAGGGAACATGTAGTCTGTGTCAATGAAAAACTGCACAACATGCATTACAATAAAATATTACTGAATAGAGCACCTTACTGGTGTATGTCTGAAGAGCTGAATAGAGTTATAATGTCGGACTTTTCTTACCTATTAACCGCATCGCTGCGGCGCGAATTCCCCGCCCATGCTGACTCCACCTTGCGCGGGCGGAGTCATGACAGAACGGTTCCGACATCCGCACAGCTCAACCGAAGTGCATGACGGAACCGTTCCGTCAACAGCATCGAAGGGGTTAAAACATCTGAAGAACAAGCAGGTATGAGGCTTTTGTTCGTGTTGAGAAAAGAAAAACATTGGTTGCTCCTCTCTGGATTGGTAACACCAAACCCCACTGATGAGGCCTGTCTGTAAACGAATTGTTTCTTACCTGTCGGTGTAGTTTTGCAGTTTGAAGACTTTCTGGATTCACTAGGCTGTGCATTATTCCGCCATCTTGTGATTGGGTCCGGAATGTTCGTATTTTTTTTTTCCCGCCCAGGTAGGGTGGGCGTCAACGTACCACCATTTGATGTCCTCTGTGACGTCAGTGCGCTTCCGGCAGAAACTCCCTCCTGTGGTCGCCATCTTCGGATTCTTTTTTCTGTTCCTGTTCGAGTGTTGTTGTTAGTCTATGAAACCCATTCCTCTTGGCACCTCCTTCTGGTGGAGGAGGGTGGGATCGCTAGTGAATCCAGAAAGTCTTCAAGCAGCAAAACTACACTGACCGTAAAGAAACTATTCGTTTTGCAGCATGAATCTTTCTGGATTCACTATGCTGTGCATAGATTTTGTAGCTTTTTGCTAGGTAAGTGGTGGCTGGGTGGATGAGGAGCTCCGATTCCTGAATATGTGTTGTAAGACCTTTTGTCCCACTCCAGCTTCCTTATTCATTTGAATATCCACACAGTAGTGTTTAGAGAAAGTGTGCACAGATGCCCACGTTGCTGCTTGGCAGATGTCCTGAATAGGTGTGTTTGCTAGGAACGCTAGGGTGGCTCCCTTCTTCCTTGTTGAGTGAGCCTGCACAGTTCCTTGCAATTCTTGTCCAGCTTGTTTGTGGCAGTATTGTATTGTTTGTACAATCCACCTTGCAATAGTGTTCTTGGTTACTGGTCTGCCCAGAAAACTGGTGGCGAAGGAGGCAAAAAGTTGTTTTGTCTTCCTGCATTCCTTTGTCCGTTCTATGTAATGCATGACTGCCCTTATGGCCTCCAGTGTGTGTAATCCTCTTTCTGCCCTTGTTGTAGGCTTTTGGAATTTGGATAGATTGATTATTGTGGAACCTAGAAACCACCTTTGGTAAGAAGTGTGGGTCCGTTCTCATTACAATCTTGTCGCTCTGTATTTGCAAGTAGGGTTCTTGTAATGGGAGTGCTTGCAGTTCACTTTGCCTACGTAGTGAAGTGATCGCCACTAGAAAGGCTGTCTTCAGCGTGAGCATATGGAGTGTGACCTTGTGCATCGGTTCGAACGGCCCCTTCATTAGTTGCGCCAGTACCACTTTGAGGTTCCATGTTGGTGATGGTCCCCTCTTAGGTGGGTGCTATTCTTTTTGCCCCTTCCAGAAACCTCTTTACCACTAGTGAGGTGAAGAAACTTCTCCCGGTTTCTCCTCTTGTGTACGCTACTATTGCTGCTAAGTGCACCCTGAGAGGTTTAACTTAGCTTGTTTTGCAGTAGATGAGTTAGGTACTTTAATGCTGTGGATTCCCTTGTTCTCCTGTTTGGAAGTTTCTCCTTGGCGCACCATAGCGAGAATCTCTTTCATTTGGCTGTGTAGCATTTTCTTCTGGTAGGTCTTCGTGCCTCCCCCAACGCTGCTCTGGTGCTCTCTGGCAGATTGAGGTGTGCGAACTCTAAGTCTTCAGGAGCCATGCTGACAGGTTGAGGTTCTACAGCTCTAGGTGCAACACCTTTCTGTTTTGCATGCTTAGCAGATCCTTTCTTTTTGGGACCTTGTGAGCTGGGTCCTGCGCCATTTCCATTATTTGTGAGAACCAGGTGGGTCTGGCCCACTGCGGTGCGATTAGAATCAGCGTCATGTTGCTGGCTCTGCACTTGTTCAATACCCTGTGTAGCAGTGGTATCGGTGGAAAAGTGTAGGCAAATGTCCCTGACCAACTTATCCATAGGGCATTCCCCAGAGATTGACTGCACGTTTGGCTCGATGCGAAGTGTTGGCATTTTGGGGTGTTTTGCGGTGTCCCCCATTAGTTAAATATTTTCTGTAATTCCTGATGGTTGATCTCCCACTCGTGGGTTGCTGACAACTGTCTGCTCAGCCTGTTCGCTTCCACATTGTCCTTACCTCGGAGGTGTATTGCTAATAGGTCTATTTGTTTCGGAATAGCCAATTTCCAATTGTCCTGTGCTAGTGATGACAGGATTGTTAAGTGAGTACCTACCTGCTAGTTTATGTAGAACATTGTTGTGATGTTGTCAGTTTGACCTAAAACTCTTTCCGTATAGGTGCTCCTGAAAGGCCTTCAACGCTAGGAAGACTGTCTTTAGTTCTAGATAGTTAATGTGTTTGACCGTGTCTTGTGGCTTCCACAATCCTCTCACTTTGAGGTTGTTCATGTGCGCTCCCAATCCCAGCTGGGATGCTTCTGTTGTGATGGTCACTGATGGATCTGGTTGTGTGAATGGTTTTCACAGAGTTAGGTTTCTCTTGTTCCACCACGTCATCTCTTGATGTATTGTTTGCATGACAACCACAAGGTACTCCCTGTGGCCTGTGACCATTGCTGTTGAAGCCATTCCTGGAACGGTCTCATATGTAGTCCGATGTGGGGGATTAAGTGTATGCAAGACGCCATCATGCCCATTATTTTCCCCACCGTCCTGTCAGAGCTTGCCCCTTGCGGTAGTTCTGTGTCTCCTTCAGAATTGCCATAGTCCTCTTTGTGCTTGGGAACACCTTGCCCTGTACGGTGTTGATCTCTGCTCCCAAGAAGACTTTCACCTGCTCTGGTTCTGCAGAGGATTTTTCCCAGTGGATGGAGAACCCTAATTTTGACAGCCATAGTATTGTTGTCTGAGTGTTTTCTTTGCAGGCGTCGTATGAGCTTGCTTTTACCAGCCAGTCGTTGAGATACAGGTATACATGTATCCCCGGTCTCCTCAAGTGTGCCGCAACTGCTGCCAGGCATTTTGTGAACACCCTTGGCGCGGATTTCAGACCAAAGGCTAGCACTGTGAACTGGTAGTGTAAATCCTTTACCACAAACCTTAGTGTTTGTGTTTCTGTTCAATGGTATGTGCAGGTACGCATCCTTTAGATCTATTGTTGTCATGTAATCCCCTAGTTGTATCTGGTGAATTACTTCTTGTAGTGCTGTCATTTTGAATTTTTGAGTTCTTATGTACTTGTTTGGGTACCTTAAGTCGAGGATAGGACGTAGCGTCTTGTCCATCTTTGGTACGAGAAAGTGGAGCAGTCCCCTTCCCTCTATGATGTGCTGGTACCTCTTTTGTCTAGAAGTTCCTTTGTTTCCTGCACCAATTGTGATAGTTCTCTTCTTGAGCGAATCTTTCTGTTTGGTTTTCTGTGTGGGGGATGTCCTTGTAGTTCTATACAATAGCTGTGTTTTATGATGATTAGTATCCACTTGTCTGTGGTAATCTCCTTCCATTCCTAGAGGAAGTCCTTTATCCTGCCTCCTACTGGTATTGCATGTTGGAGGAACTGACAATCTTTTGGTTTCTTTGTTATACGACACACCCCTGCTGATTTTGGCTGGGTGTGAGTTGAAGTTTTTGTGAAGTCACTTGGAGGTGGGCTGTTGACTTCCTCTGGATGTGCTACCTTGTCCTCTGGTGTGCCAACGAAAGGACTGGCCTCTAGGCTGGTATTACCATGTCTGCTGTTTCTGTCTTTGCTGTAGACCCTGGTTTCCTCCTTGGAAGCCTTGGTTGAAGGATTGGTGAGATGTGGCCGGTTGGATGTTACCCCTGCCTGCTGGCCTTCTTTTAGGTACTCCTTCTCATCCCCCTGAATTGCAGGGCTCCCAATGACCTTGCAGTCTCATTTTCCTTTTTCAGCTGGTTTAATTTTTCGTTGACTGTGTTGCCGAACAGTTGTTCAGTATTTAAGGATGTGCTGAGGATGTTACTTTGTACTTCGGCTTTGAAACCAGAGATAAGGAGCCAGGCATGTCTTCTCTCCTTTACCCCTATCATCATTTGTCTACTTGATGTTTCCGCTGTGTCTACAGTGGATTTCAAACATATTAGCCATGTTTTTCCCCACCTCTACCAGGTGGCTGGCCCTCCTCTGGTATTAGTCTGGTAGGTGCTTGAGTAGTTCTCCGACCTCCTACCAGTGTTGATACACATGCCTATTGATGACGGCATTGGAGTTTGCGATGCACCACTTTATTGCCGCACTCCATCCTCTTGCTTTCCTTGTCAGGAGATGGTCCAGTATTTGTGGGGATGTTGGCTCTCTTTCTGGCCGTGGCTGCGATGATGGAGTTAGGTGGTACTGACACCTTGATGTACATGAGGTCCTGTGAGGAGTGCTTGCATTTTTTCTCATACCTTGGGGTGACAGATCTGCATATAGCTGGTTCTTTGGAAGCCTCCCTTCCCTGGTCCAGCACACTAGGAAGCATTGGCAAAAATTGGCTCCTTGTTTGTTTTGGCAAAAGTGTTTCCAGCAGGAAACATGCCTGAGGTTTTTCCTCTTCCAGCTTCACCTCGTCTATCTCTGCCGCCCTCTTTATGACTTGATAGTACATCCCAATGTTGTTTGGCGGCAAAGGCTTCGAAGGGTAGGACTCTACCACCCTCTTCTGGTGATTAGGTGTTGAGATCCTGCTACGGAAGATCTTTTGGCCAGGTACGATTCTTCTTCCTCCTTGCCGTAGTAGTACAGGTCTTCTTCTACCTGCTCCTCGCGGGTTCTGGAGTGTTCGGCGGCTGGAGTTCCTCAGCGCCGCTCTCGGCTTTGAACTCGAGCACAGGTTATGATGGAATCATGTACCGGCTCATTTTGTTGTCAAAATTCTTCTTTCTCTGGAGAATACTCGCCATTTCGGTCTAGAGTCTTCGCCTTCTCCGGTCCATCTGGGGCACTTATTCGGCGTCGAGATTTTTCGGCCTTCGTTTCGCGGTCGCCGACTATGTCCCGGTCGTTGGCATGGACGATGGGCCTTGCTTTTGGGATTCTTGCCTCGACGTCGAATGTGTTCGTTTTCTGGAACCGCTTTCTACGGCCTTGCCTTTTCCAGGCTCTTCGCCGGGTGGGAGTCCTTAGCCAAGGATTCAATGGGCAGTTCATCTTTGGGTGCGGCTGTTAGCGTCGATGACTTCGAAAGCTGTGCCCCTTTTTGAGAGGATTTGTATTCACTCAGAGTGTCCGTCGAGGGTCTAAGGGTCGATGACTCCTGGTTCACGCCTTCTGGTTTTCAACCTCTACGTCCGTCGAGTCTTCTGACCCTTCGGCGATGTTATCCTCTTCTTCACTGGAGAGGCCCAAGTCTCAGAGCGATGGAGGTGCTCATTGTCCCTCACGGTGCTCAGGGGGTCCCCTGTGAGTGCATAGTTCGTGGTACGTCGAAGGATTGGTTCTTCTTCTTCGTCGTCCCCCTGAGTTGACTGGTCCTCTGGTCACTAAGTTTGCCTGGTGATTTTCGTAGGTTTTCCAGTGATTCTGTCTCCAAAGTTCTGGAGCTCCTTCGTTGACGAACCAGACCCAACGGCGTAAAAAATAATCTGAAGATGGCAACCACAGGAGGGAGCTTCCACCGGGAAGCGCGCCGATTTCACAGAGGACACCAAATGGTGGTACGCGACGCCCACCCTACTTGGGCTGGAAAAAAAAATAAGTCTATTCCAGACCCAACCACGAGATAGCGGAATAATGCACAGGTATTTCACTTTATCAGTGCTTAGGGATTAGGGGCATATTTTAGCCCCCACCAAGCTGATTGTCTTGGAAGAAAATCCCCTTTCCAATTGTATCTTTCCAATGGTATCTTTGTCCAGTGGATGCCTGCTTGCGGATTGCCACAGGAGAGCGATCCCCAAGCAGGGATCCACCCACTAGACACCAGGAATTGGGGAGTGGCCCCATAGGCAAGGGGTTATGCTTCACCTACCCCACCAAAATGTAAGTCTTTTGGGAGGATTCAGAGGGTGGAAGCCGCCTGGGAGGGATAAAGACATGCAGGGGAGAACTCAAGATCTTACTGGTCAGTATAGAATTCTACCAAAGATGGGGGAGTTGGGTGATGGGGTTTGTTAGTTGATAGCTGAATAGGACAAATGCTATGTTACAATATGTTGTGCACTCTCGCTGGACATGTCAGAATTACACCATTAATCCGTTTACTCTGTACTACCATAGTGCATGGACAATTGTCTACTTCTGATGTACTATGTCCTGGCAGCTATAGTTTTAGGTTATATGTAAACAAAAAATTAGTTTAAAATAAATGCGTCTTTCAGTCCACTAGATGCCAGGGAAAATATTATAAAAAAAAAAAATAAAGGTGTGGCGGCATAGCCCAACACCAAACAGAACTCAGTCTTTCTGCCCCCGAGGGGGCAGTTGCGAGTTATTACACCCAATCTGCCCCGTGCCATCATGGCAGAAAGCCCACTAGATGCCAGGGAAAATAATATATAGGAGTGGGGTTTCCCCACCATGGGCATAGCCATGCTTCCAACCCTAAAAGGACTCAACAGTCTTTCTGAGCCCCCCAACCTCCCCCATTTTAAAATTCACTTTAAAAGTGATAATATATCTTATTTTTACATTGTGGATCGCCCCAAGGTCTGCCTTAGTTGCTCCAGGGGTGGTGGTCGTGGTGGGGGAAAGGGGGACGGGGTGTTAAATATAAGCAGGGTCCCTATAAAAGAGGTTTGATAAACCCTGGTGAGTGAAAGCTGTCCGTTTTATTTTTCCCCAGTGTAGGAAATTCACTACAAATTCGCCTTTGATGCTGTGGGCACTGTGAATCTTTCTGGATTCACTATGCTGAGCATAGACTTTGTAGCGGTTTGTTAGGTTTGTGGTGGCTGGGTGGAAGATGATCGTTGGTTGTTGAATATATATTGAAGCACTTTCTGTCCTACTTGTGCTTCCTTGTTAATTTGTAGATCCACACAGTAGGGCTTAGTGAACGTGTGCACTGAAGCCCATGTTGCCGCCAGGCATATGTCTGTGGGTGTGTTAGCCAGGAAGGCTATTGTTGCTCCTTTTTTCCGGGTAGAGTGGGCTCGTGCCCCCTCTGCTAGTTCTTGGCCTGCCTGCTTGTGGCAGAGTTGTATAGTTTGTGCGATCCATTGTGCGATGGTTCCCTTTGTTACTGGTCTACCCAGGAAACTGCTTGCGAAGGACACAAAGAACTGTTTTGTTTTCCTGTGTTCATTGGTTCTTTCTATGTAGTGCATTACTGCCCTTCTAGCGTCCAGAGTGTGCAGTGCTGACTCTCCGCTTGTGTCCGGTTTCTGGAAGAAGCTTGGTATTTGCGCTGTCTGGTTGATGTGGAACCTTGACACCACCTTTGGCATAAATTGTGGGTCAGTTTTCATAACCACCCTATCATTGTGTATTTGGATGTAGGGTTCTTGCAGCATTAGCGCCTGTAGTTCGCTTCACCTGCGCAGCGAGGTGATTGCCACCAAGAAGGATGTTT
Organism: Lissotriton vulgaris; assembly: GCF_964263255.1. Taxonomy (NCBI): domain Eukaryota; kingdom Metazoa; phylum Chordata; class Amphibia; order Caudata; family Salamandridae; genus Lissotriton; species Lissotriton vulgaris. The sequence goes on along the minus strand of NC_141685.1, from coordinate 467,995,830 downwards.
TCATTGTTAGCATTTGTAGTGAGGCTTTATGAATGGGTTCAGAGGGCGCTTTCATGAGTTCTGTTAGGACTAAATTGAGGTTCCATGCCTGTGGCGGCATCCTCTTTAGTGGTGCGATCCTTTTTGCCCCTTCCAGGAATCTCTTCACTATCTGTGATGTAAAGAAAATATTCCCGGTTTCTCCTCTTGTGTAGGCTACTATCGCCGCTAAGTCTACTCTCAGTGAGGATGAACTTAGTTTTGCCTTCAGCAGGTGCGTGAGATATCTTAGCACCGTTGATTCCCTTGTCATCTTCTTGTGCAGTTTTTTCTTGCTACACCATTGTGTAAACCTCTTCCATTTTGCCACATAGCACCTTCATGTGCTAGGTCTCCTTGCCTCTCGTAGTACTTGCAAGGTGCTCTCAGGTAACTTCTGGTGTGCAAACTATGTCTTCAGGAGCCATGGTGCTATGCTGAGGCTCTCTGGCTCTGGGTGTAGTTCTTCTCCATCTTGCATGGAGAGTAAGTCTTTCCTTTTACCGAACTTGTGGGATGCACCCTGTGCCATCTCAATTATCTGTGAGTACCAGGTCTGCCTGGCCGACTGGGGTGCCACCAGGATCAGAGTCATGTTGCTGGTCCTGCACTTGCGTACTCTGTGTATCAGTGGTATCGGGGGAAAAGCGTAAGCAAATGTTTTCGGCAGGCTTATCCATAGGGCATTCCCCAGGGATCCTTCCCCTGGTTGCCTGGATGCAAAGTTTAGGCATTTTGCATTCTGGCGTGTTGCAAATAGGTCTATTGTCGGTGTTCCCCACCTTCTGAGTAGCTTTTGTGTTTCCTATGTATTGAGCTCCCACTCGTGGGATGCCAATGTCTGTCTGCTGAGCCAGTCTGCTTCCACATTGTCCTTCCCTGGTAGGTGTATGGCTAGCAGGTCTATCTTTAGTGGGATGGCCCATCTCCATATCTCCTGTGCTAGGTTCGATAACGGGGCTGATTGTGTTCCTCCCTGCTTGTTGACGTAGACCATCGTTGTTGTGTTGTCTGTCTGGATCAACACTCTGGTTGTAAAGTTTTGTCTGGAAGGATTTCAGGGCGAGGAACACTGTCTTTAGTTCCAGGTAGTTGATGTGTTGGACCGCATCCGGTGGAGTCCACAGACCCCTCACCCTGAGCTTGCTCATGTGTGCTCCCCATCCCTTCTGGGATGCGTCTGTGGTGATGGTCACCTTTGGGGTCGGTGGGGTAAAGGCTTCCCTTCTGTTATGTTCTCCTTGTTCCACCACAACATCTCCTCCTGCACTGCGTGCGTTACAACCATTAGATCTTCTCAACTTGTGACCATTGTTCCTGCAGCCATTCCTGTAATGGTCTCGTGTGTAGCTGTACATTGGGGACCAGATGGATGCAGGAGGCCATCATGCTCATGACCTTGCTCGCTGTCCTCACTGTCAAGTTCAAGTTCAGGAATTTATATAGCGCACTACTCACCCAGAGGGTCTCAAGGCGCTTGAGGGAGGGAGGGTGAATTAATTATCGAAAAGCCAGGTTTTTAGCTGCTTTCTGAAGGAGAGGTGGTTCTGTGTAAGGCGGAGGTGAGTGGGGAGAGAATTCCAGGTCTTGGCCGCTAAGTAGGAGAAGGATCTTCCTCCCATGGTGGATCTGTGGATGCGCGGAATATCGGCGAGTGCTTGACTGGATGATCGTAGTTGGCGGGTGGGTGTGTAGAAGGACAGTCTTGTGTTGAGGCATTCGGGTCCTAGGTCATAGAGGGCCTTGTGTGCGTGGGTGAGGAGACGGAACGTTATTCTCTTGTTGATGGGGAGCCAGTGGAGGTCTTTCAGGTGGCCGGAAATGTGAGCTTGACGGGGGATGTCCAGTATGAGTCTGGCTGAGGCGTTTTGGATGCGTTGGAGTTTTTTCTGTAGTTTGGTAGTGGTTCCGGCGTAAAGGGTATTTCCATAGTCCAGTCGGCTAGTAACCAGTGCGTGGGTGACTGTCTTTCTTGTTTCGGTGGGGATCCAGCAGAAGATTTTCTTGAGCATGCGTAGGATGTTGAAGCATGAAGATGAGACGATGTTGACTTGTCTGGCCATTGAGAGGGAGGAGTCCAGGATGAATCCCAGGTTACGTGCATGATCTGTAGGTATGGGTGCTGTGCCCAGGGTCGGTGGCCACCATGAGTCGTCCCATGATGAGGGGGATGAACCTAGGATGAGAACTTCCGTTTTGTCTGAGTTCAGTTTTAAACAGCTGTTTTTCATCCATTCGGCTACTTCTTTCATTCCTTCGTGTAGATTGGTTTTGGCGGTGTTTGGGTCTTTGGTAAGGGAGAGGATCAGCTGGGTGTCGTCTGCGTAGGAGATGATGTTGAGGTTGTGTTGTCATGCGATTGAAGCGAGGGGACTCATGTAAACGTTGAAGAGGGTGGGACTGAGTGATGATCCTTGTGGTACGCCGCAGATGACTTCAGTGGCCTCTGATTTGAATGGGGGAGAGGCAGACTCTCTGGGTTCTTCCGGCGAGGAACGAGATGATCCAGTCCAAGGCTTTTCCTTGTATTCCGACGTTGTTGAGGCGTTGTATGAGGGTGCTATGACAGACTGTGTTGAAGGCAGCGGATAGGTCGAGTAAGATGAGGGCGACTGTCTCTCCGTTGTCCAGTAGTGTCCTGATGTCGTCTGTAGCTGCGATGAGGGCGGTTTCGGTGCTGTGTTTGGCTCGGAAGCCGGATTGTGAGGGGTCAAGGGAATTGTTGGATTCAAGGAAGGCGGCGAGCTGACTATTGACGGCTTTCTCAATTACTTTGGCAGGGAAAGGGAGGAGTGAGATGGGGCGGTAGTTCTTAAGTTCTGAGGGGTCTGCTGTGGGTTTCTTCAGAAGTGCGCTGAGTTTGGCATGTTTCCAGCTATCCGGAAAGGTGGCGGAGTTGAAGGAACAGTTGATGATATTGCGAAGATGGGGTGCGATGATGGAGTCTGCTTTGTTGAAAATGTGGTGGGGACATGGGTTGGTAGGTGATCCTGAGTGGATGGAGTTCATCAGGCGGATGGTGTCTTCGGTAGTGATTGGGTTCCAGATGCAAAGTTCGTGAGAGTGCTGATTTGGTTCGGAGGTGGGTGGAGTGGACTGTTCTTCGGATTGGTTTTCAAAGCTGTTATGTATGTCGACGATTTTGTTGTGAAAAAAAAGAGGATAAAGAGTTGCAGAGGTCTTGAGAGGGAGTGATGTTGTTGGTGCCGGCGGTGGGGTTGGTAAAATCTTTGACGATATTGAATAATTCCTTACTGTTGTGGGCGTTGTTGTCGAGTCGATCCTTGAATGCTGATTTCTTGGTGGATCGGATCAGTTGGTGGTGTTTGCGGGTGGCGTCCTTGAAGGTGGTCAAGTTGTCAGTGATTGGGTTTTTTCTCCATTTTTTCTCGAAGGTACGACATAATTCTTGGATTTCTTAAGGTCATCTTTGAACCAGGGGGCCTTTTTGTTACCTTGTTTGGTCTGGTGATTTTTCAAGGGTGCTAATTCGTCAGCGCTGAGGGTGATCCATTGTGAGAGTTTGGTGGCAGCTTGGTTTGGGTCCAATGATATGGTAGGGGGGTTTTGGTTAAGCGATGTGAAGAGTTGGTTGGTGATTATTTTGTTCCAATTTCTTCGAGGAATAGGTTGTGGGGGGTTGTGGGTCGTGGTCTTTTTGTAGCTGAAGTGAACGCAGCTGTGGTCCGTCCAATGGAGAGCTGTGGTGTGATCGAATGAGATGTGTTTGCTGGAGGTGAAGATAGGGTCGAGCGTGTATCCGGCAAGGTGGGTGGGGGTGTCAACAAGTTGTTTGAGCCCAAGATTGGCCATGTTGTCCAGAAGGGTGGCGGCGTTGCTGTCGTTTTTCTTTTCCAGGTGAAAGTTTAGGTCTCCCAGTAGAATATAGTCCTCGGAGGAGAGGGCGTGTGGGCTGATGAAGTCAGTGAAGTCTTCGTTAAAATGTATGCGGGTTCCTGGTGGTCTGTAGATGAGGGTGCCTCTAAGTGTGGTCCTGAGGTCGGTGTGGATCTGGAAGTGAAGGTGTTCGGCGGTTGCGAGGTTAACGTCGGAGTTGGTCGTGATTCGGATGGTGTTCTTATGGACTATGGCAATGCCTCCTCCTGCTTGGTTGGTGCGGACTTTTCGGATGATCTGGTAAGCGTCTGGGATGGCTATGGCGATGTCGGGCGCTGATGAGGCGTTCATCCAGGTTTCTGTAAGGAAGGCGACGTCCGGCGATGTGGTGTCGAGTAGGTCCCAGAGTTCAGTGGCGTGTCTGTGGACTGAGCGGGTGTTCAGCAAGATGCACTTCAGGTGGTTAGAGTGGGAGCTGTGTTTGGAGTTCGTGGGTTTGGTTTGGTTCCTGACGCAGGCGAATTTGCAGGAGTGGCAGGCGAAAGGTCCATGGGTGTGTCCTGGGGTAGCCGCGCAGCATTGTGGTTTGCGGCCGGGGTTAAGGGCAAAGAGGGCAGCGGCATCGTACGTAATGCGGGTGGAATGGGTTTTGCGAGGACCAGGGGGTCTGGCGCTGGGTGTGGTCCAGGCGCGGACGGGTGTAGACGGGCTTACCTTTGGCGCACCTTCGGCGCGCATGGGGCGCGACCCCTGCGCGCAAAAGCATCTGTCTTATGTGGATAGTGGAAGGGGAGGGGCGGGGGAGGAGCAGCTGGGAGGCGTGGGCGGTGCGGAGGGCCGGGCTACGATGCACAATAACAACAAAATGGCTGAAAATGGAAAGCGAAACAGGGCGATGTGGTAATGGGCAGAGGCACAATCGGGCACAGAAGAGTTAACAAGCAGTGCGATCAGTGGGATGCAATGTGCTTCACTGATCGTACCAGGCAGCTCCTAATAGTGATACTATGGGCAATGAGAGCACAACAATGCAACGCTACGATCACGGAAAGCAAGCACAAACAATTTACAATATTAAAATGGCAATCCAGGCAGAGCGAGCGATGCGATGCGCAAATCAGCTGATAGCAGACAGTTACAAAGCAGCGTGATAGCGCTACGATACCAGGGTCCAGGGAGCGTGGGGAGCGACAGTCTCTGAGCTAGTCAGGAGGGTCACAGGGCAGGCAGGGACGGCACGAGCTACCACTATCTGTGGGAGGGAGGAGCAGCTGGGAGGCGTGGGCGGTGCGGAGGGCCGGGCTACGATGCACAATAACAAAATGGCTGAAAATGGAAAGCGAAACAGGGCGATGTGGTAATGGGCAGAGGCACAATCGGGCACAGAAGAGTTAACAAGCAGTGTGATCAGTGGGATGCAATGTGCTTCACTGATCGTACCAGGCAGCTCCTAATAGTGATACTATGGGCAATGAGAGCACAACAATGCAGCGCTACGATCACGGAAAGCAAGCACAAACAATTTACAATATTAAAATGGCAATCCAGGCAGAGCGAGCGATGCGATGCACAAATCAGCTGATAGCAGACAGTTACAAAGCAGCGTGCTAGCGCTACGATACCAGGGTCCAGGGAGCGTGGGGAGCGACCATCTCTGAGCTAGTCAGGAGGGTCACAGGGCAGGCAGGGACGGCACGAGCTACCACTATCTGTGGGAGGGAGGAGCAGCTGGGAGGCGTGGGCGGTGCGGAGGGCCGGGCTACGATGTACAATAACAACAAAATGGCTGAAAATGGAAAACGAAACAGGGCGATGTGGTAATGGGCAGAGGCACAATCGGGCACAGAAGAGTTAACAAGCAGTGCGATCAGTGGGATGCAATGTGCTTCACTGATCGTACCAGGCAGCTCCTAATAGTGATACTATGGGCAATGAGAACACAACAATGCAGCGCTACGATCACGGAAAGCAAGCACAAACAATTTACAATATTAAAATGGCAATCCAGGCAGAGCGAGCGATGCGATGCGCAAATCAGCTGATAGCAGACAGTTACAAAGCAGCGTGATAGCGCTACGATAACAGGGTCCAGGGAGCTTGGGGAGCGACCGCCCCTTCTGGTAGAGGCGCGTCTCTTTCAGCAGGGACCGTGTTCTCTTGTCGCTGGGGAACACCTTGCTCTGTATGGTGTGGATCTGTGCTCCCAGGAAGATTTTTACTTGCTCTGGTTCCATTGAGGATTTCCCCAGGTTCACCAGTGTACTTGTCACGCGCTGTGCGTGGTCTTCGCATGCCCTGTGTGAACTTGACTTTATTAGCCAGTCGTCCAGGTAAGGGTATATATGGATCCCTTCCCTCCTTAGGTGCGCCGCCACTGCTGCGAGGCACTTTGTGAAGACCCTTGGTGCGGATTTTATGCCGAATGCTAGGGCTATGAACTGCTAGTGATCTTTGTTGATGGTAAATCTCAGTAGATGTTTGTGCCGCCTGTTCATTGGGATGTGCAGGTAGGCATCTTTGAGGTCTATGGTGGCCATGAAGTCTCCGTCCCTTATCTGAGGAATGACCTTTTGTAGGGACGTCATCTTGAACTTTTGTTTTTATAAACTTGTTTAAGAACCTTAGATCCAGGAGGGGTCTCAGTGTTTCGTCCACCTTTGGTACCAGGAAGTAGGTTGAGTACACTCCCTTGTTCCTTTCTCTGTTTGGTACTGGTTCGATGGCCTCCTTTTGGATGAGTCCCTTCGCCTTTTTTTGAAGTAGCTCTAGCTCCTTTCCTGACCTCGCCTTTTTTTTTGGCTTCCTGTTTGGTGTTGTCTTTTCCAGTTCTATGCAGTATCTGAACTGAATGATGTTGAGTATCCATTTGTCTGTGGTTATATTCTTCCACTCCCGGAAGAAATGACTTTGCCTGCCTCCTACTGGTGTTACATGCTCGTTACTGTTTTGTCCATGTAACCCTTTACTGGTCTTGTGCTCCACCCAGGGAGGAGATGCGAGGGTGCTCACGTCTGTTCGCCCTCCCGCGAAAAGACTGTCCCCTTTGCTGGTAGTGCCAGGTTTGTTTTTGAGGTCCCTGTTGTGTCTGGCTGTCGCCTGGGGGGGGTGTTGGAAAGTCTGGTGTGACGTTCCTGGCTGGTTTCCCCATCTTCCGTTCGGTCTTAGTGACGGAGTACCCCTTTTCGTCCCCCTGAATTGTAAGGCCCCCATGGACCTGGCAGTCTTTTCTTTTTTGATCTGTGTGAGCTTTTCATCCACCGGCACCCCAAATAGTGTCTACTCATTGAACGGGGTGCTTAGAATATTGTGCTGTACCTCTGGTTTGAAGCCTGAGATCCTGAGACAGACCTGCCTTCTCTCTGTGACTCCCAACATCAGCCTGCTGGACGTGTCGGCTCCATCCAAGGCTGTTTTGAGGCAAGAATTTGCTACATTTTTCCCCTCTTCCACAAGGTGTAAAGCTCTTTGTTGGTACTCGTCTGGGAGGCTCTTGATCAGCTGTTCGATCTCGTCCAGAATTTGGTACTGGTGCCTGTTCAGCAGGGCGTTTGAGTTTGCCATGCGCCAGTGCATCGCTGCATTTCTATCTTCCTCCCAGTTAGGCCCATCCTCCTGCTTTCCTTGTCTGGTGGTGGCCCTGATGTTGTTGGCACATTTGCCTTTTTCCTGGCGGTCGCCGCAATAATGGAGTCCACCGTAACTGATCCTTGGATGTAAGGAGGATCCTTAGAGGAGTGTTTATATTTCTTCTCCGCCCTAGGCGTAACGGACATGCATGTTGCGGGATCCTTGAACGCCTCTTTCCCCTGGGCCATGACACTCAAGCATGGGGATGTACTGGCTCCTAGTTTGTGTGGGGAGCAGGGTCTCCAAGAGGAAGTCTGCTTTTGGTTATTCCTCAACAACCTTGACTCCAAAGGCTGTTGCCGCGTTCTTGAAGACCATATTGTAGACCCCAATGTCATCTGGCGACGAAGGCCTCGAAGGGTACGTGTCCACAGCCCCTTCTGGGCTTTCGGTGTCGAGGTCCTGCCACTCCAGGTCCTGTGTCCCCGAGGATGCCGAGCCGAGGATCGTCCGCTGATCGTCGTCGCCCTCCTCCTCGGAGTACAAGGTTTCTTCCTCTGGATGGTCCAGGGTCTCTGGACTTTTCGGCGGCTCTTCGGCGTCGAAGTCCTCCTCCTCTTCTACTTCAACGATCACCGTCTTTGGCTTAGACGGAATCGCGCACCTCTTCATCTTTTCGTCAAACTCCTTCCTTCTTTGCAGGATGTTATCCAGTTCGGCCTCGAACCGTCTTTTCTTTCTCTCCAGTTTGACGTCGAACATTCGGCTGATCTCTTCGACGTATACGTCGACGTCGAGATGGGCTTTGGGTCCTTAGTCGACGATGAAGCGACCTTAGGGTCCTTCTCTTTCGAAGTCGTACGTTCCTTTTCTGGGATGTGCTTCGACGACCTTGGCTTTTCGCCTGTCTTCGCCGCCTGGGAGTCCTTTTCGAAGGATCCGCTGGGCTGTTTGTCCTTGGATGCAGCTGCGGCAGTAGAGGTTTTCGGCGCCAGTGCTCCCTTCGAGGACTTCGACTCTTTTTCTAGGGTCTGACTCAGACTTTCGAGGTTCTGTCGGGGGCTTAGGGGTCGGCGACTCTCCTACCTCTTTAGAAGTCTTCTTATCGGTCTCTACGACCGTGTAGCCGTCGTCTTCTCCGGCGACGTTGTCCTCCTCGTCGCTCGAGAGCCCCAGGTCTCGTAGGGATGGTGGTTGTCCCTTGCCTTGCATGTTGTAGTTGGCTCTGCTCTGTCGCTCTCTAACCCGGAGAGTCTTCGGTGTGAAGGCGGAGCAGGCGTTGCAGTCCTTGTTCTCGTGGTCGACCGGTAGGTAGAGGTTACAAACCGGGTGCTGGTCCTTCTGCGAGTATTTGTGGTGGCAGTTATGGCAGAATTTAAAAGGTGTCTTGTCCATTTCTTGCGCTCAGGGGGCCCCCTGTGTGCGCATTCTCTGTTGGAAGTCGAAGTTCTCCTCCTCCTTCGTCGTACCGGCTCAATGGTGTTGTGTCTCGTCGTCTTCTCAGTCTTTTCCGTTCAAATTCGACTTTTCTGTGTCTTCTTTCCTCCAAAACTCTGGAGCCCCTCAGGAACGATCCAGACCCAACGGTGGAAAAAAGAATCTGAAGATGGTGCCCAAAGGTGGCAGCTTCTACAGGAAGCGTGCCGACATTACAGGAAGTACACCAAAAGGTGGGACAATTACGCCCACCTGGGCTATGAAAAAAAAAAGAAGAAAAAAAAAAGAAAGAAAAGACTACAATTCCGGACCCAACCACTAGACCGTGGAATAATGCACAGCATGGTGAATCCAGAAAGATTCACGCTGCAAAAATTGCACATTTCATTTCTCCCCTTGAAGATAGTTGGTCTCGTAGGCTAACATGGAAATATGTTATGGATGCATAACTATTGCTCGGAGAGTGTGAAAATATAATTCAAATATTGAACAGAATGGCATTTATAAATCCAGCAACTTGTCATTGTTCAATTTATCATAACTTGTACAGAAAATAAGTTAAGTTTTTTTTTCTGGTAGCCAAAATCCAGCCTCTAGCATTATTCCCTGACTGGTCAGCCATGAGGGGATTAGTCAGGCTGCCTTGATTTGGTGACAAGTGGCCTGGCCTTGTAGACGCGATCTGATGGAGAAAGCTCTGTGGGGCACAGGAATGCCGGAGCAGGGAGTTAGGGCATAAAGCATTCGCTTCAAAGGAAAAACAGGTCAAGCAAGCCTGTCAGCAAGGGCCACACCCTCTCCCTGTCAGATGAGAGGCTTAAGTAAGAAATTCACAGATATGAGTGGGATGAGTTTATGGAAAAAAGCCATACTCTTGAGTTTGGTTTAGTTAGCTCTAGCTGCGCTGCTGAAAGGTCAGCCATGATGGATTTTGAGAGAATAGCGCACTTTGGCACAAGACTATTCCACACTTAGGAAGAAGCGGTCATGCTTTGGTGTGTTGCCCTGCACCTCATTGGACAGTGGTGCTCCCCTGCTTGTCACCAGAGAACACTGAATAAATATATGAGAGGTGCAGAGCCTCTCTGATCTGCTGCCTGAAACTACAAGGAGGATTGTCCTGCTGGAATACTGATCTGCACCCAAGGGCCTGCATTGTGAAGCCTGAGCCTACTGCAATATCTGGGACTACAGCTCTCAGGACTTTGCGTTGCTTCAAGAAGTAGTAAGGAGTGGACTCCCTGCAGCTACGGATTAACAGAGCTTAACTGACCTTTCTCCAGCCAAAGTCCCCCTCCTGGAGTACATCCAGTGGAGTTTTAAGGGGGTGAGAAGTAAAGTCCAGGCTTGCCAAGAACCATGTGGAAGATTCCAGACCCTTGGATTTGTGTTTTGGAAATTTGGAACTCACCAGGAGACCTTCTGGAAGAACCTTCAGAAGTTTGGGAAGTTTTTTGGAAAAAGCCCATGAGGTGACCGACCAGAGAGAGAGAGCCAAACTGGCCAGCTCCAACCACGACATGGACCAGATTTAAGGTTCGTCCAGCTGAAGAGCTCCAGAGGTCTGACTTCAAGAGATGCTGAGTGGGAGCTCCCTGAATGTCAAGTCGGTGATTACTCACCAAATCTGGACTGGTAGAGAGTAGCGAGGGCCCTCGGCGGAAAAAGCTCCGGAAAGGTTTTCAAGTTCGAAGGTAAAATCTTTATTGAGGCCAACCGTGTGGTGTATCCGAGCAGGGCTCCATCGAGGTTGGCCTCAAATTAAGACTTGCCCAGGCAAGCACAACCAGATGTCCAGAACTGGTGCTATTGGTTTCTAAGAACTAGAAAGTGTTTATTCTTTTAAAATTCAGCTCTCCAGTTCCCAACTTTGAATTTTCATGGTTTTGATGTCGTTTAAATATACAAATATTTCCTCTTTTTAAAATTGGTGTGGGATTTTTACTGTGTAAAACTTATTCACTGTATTGCTGTTTTTAAATGCTTTACATGGCTGTCTCCGAAATGAAGCATTATTCCTCGGTGCCCGATACCTTGGGTTGAGCAAGGGACTCATTTATAGAGAACCTATTTAGAGCCCAGTACCGTGTTGGTAGCCTTGTTGCTAGTGTTAGGTGCCTACCTACCACTTCCTATAACCCACCTGCCAACAAGGTAAGATAAGAGAAAAAATGAATATAGGAATGGGAGTGGCCAACCATGGGCACAGTCATGTACCCACCCCAAAAAAAACTTTATGACCACCCCGGGGGGAGGTTGTGGGTGATTACCCCCAATCTGCCTCGCAGGGAGTGAGAGGGGGCCAGAAAACCCTTTATATGCCAGGCAAAATTATTTTTTTTTTAAATAATTTAGGGGTGGGGGCCATGCCCCACCCTAAAAACGGTTCAGTCTTTGTGCCCCCTCAACCTCCATAGGGGGGTGGTTCGGGGGTGATTACACCCTCAGCCTACCCAATCAAGTGGCACAAAGCCCACTTCATACCAGAGATTGCATTTAAGCATGTGGGGGGCGGGGGACATTGAAAGTCCACCTAACACCAGGAATTTGGCTTTGGGGAAAATAAAGTGGTGCTGGTGATGCACTCTGGTTTGGCTCATTGGGGGTGGGGCCAATACAGAGTGCAACACCCACACCACTTTCTATTGCCCCAAATGCAAAATCTCTGGTGTCAGGTGGACTTTCTACCCCCGTGGGCAGGTCTAGAGAAACCTCCCCAATTGGGAAAATCCCCTATCTGCCCCAGGGGGCAGAAAGACACTATTGCCCCTTCTGGGATAAGGGTATGGCTCGATGTCAAGGTGGGCCGCACCCTCCTTTTTTTGTTTTGGCACCATTTTGTATTCCCTGCTGTGCAGTGGACTTTCTACTGGTACTGGCCACACACCCTCCCCAAATTGGACAATCCTGTGTTTCGGCCCCCTCCCCGATCCCTTGTGCCACCTCAGGGGGAAATTGACACATGTGATCAGCTAGATATTGTCAGCTGAGTTAGGCTGCCCCAGCGTTCAAAAAGCTTGCCAGGTGGGTCACCACCAAGAAGATTCCTTGGTCTAGCCATTTCTAGAGGTACATAACCTCCTACTACATGGCAGTGGTGTTTTCTGTGAGCACCTACACCAGCCTCCCCTTGATAGACAGAAGGAAGGCTTTCAATGCTAAACGGATGGCCCTCAATTCCAGAAAGTTAATATGGTACTGGGCTCCACCCGGGACCCCTGATCTACACTTCTCTCAAATGGCTACCCTAAGCCAGAAGTGATGCATCATCACCACTGGCAGCCCTGGTTGAGGAAAGGAGAGTGGTCTGGAATGGAGTCTAGAAACCGAAACCTGAACATGGTCGGAGAGGTCCCTTGATGTTGGGCTAACTGAGAGGTCAGATCCCAGGTCAAAGCCTGGATAGGTCACCAGGCGCGCTCGAAAAGCAGGATCCAGGCAACTTAATTGACTCTTGGAGCGAGAACAGGGCCGAACCTTCAACTTGGACTGCGACTTACACCAGTCTCTTCGTGAAGTATTCTTGGGTTTGGTGATATAGTGTTTTGCCTTGCAGTCCAGTATGACCTTTGGGTTCCTTGACACTTGCCTTAGCCGTGGATCACACCACAGGCACCCCAATGAGAATTTATCACAGACATAAGTTTGCAAAACATTTCTACAGGAATTAAATCCTTTCATTTTTAGAGTTAACAGTCTCTTGGACACTAAAATGTAAACAACCTTTCTGAGTTAAGTGTTCCTAAGAGACGAGATAGAGCGCTCCATATCTGCGCCTGAAAGCGGAAGCAGAAAGAAAGGAACCGACAGAGCGCAGGAGAGGCACCTATTAAGCTGTGTACGTAATTTCCAGAACAGAATAATGTAAGTGACAAGCCGCACGCTCCACCTACCGACGCACAGAGGTACTGCTGAAAAATTTCCAGATATAGTCTGCAAGAAAGTCAATACTGGGTTTGTGTTTTTGAGAAATATGTTGAAAGATCAGAGGCTGCAGTTGTTCACCTAGATTTGGGACCTACAAATAACAGGAAAATCATCCTTCCACAGTCTAAAAGCAGAACTCTCTCCGGTACACAATCGTTCAGCTCAAAATGTACTTGTTACCCCAGAGAGAAAGTGTGATAAAGAGTGTGCCTAAGTGAATGTGAATATAAAAGGACGTCCCGAAGAACACTTTCATACAGCCACGGTTTTTACGGGCTCAGGGCATACTAATAACAGAGAAAGAAAGCAGGGAAAGGGGTCTGGGGGTAGTATGTCTACAATATTACTTTTTTTCTTTACCAGACAGATTTCCGAAATAATGTAAATGGGCCAAATAAGGGCTTGAAAATGTACTCTTCATCAAGAAGCAGCAACACAATCATGCACATTTCATAAAACACGTTTTTCCACCTTTAAGTCTGACTCCCAGCGATGTTTCTGCACATACAAATGTGCCCCAAAATAAGGTTTATACCCATGTGACAAATAATCATACTTTTAAACAAGCATTGGAAATGCAATAGGTCTCGCATTAGGAAAGTTTGAGCGATTGGTATTGTAAATGACACTTCTTTTATTTATGTGTTGGTTTTGAAAATAGCAAAATTAATAGCTTTGTCAGTTACAATGTCAATAGTTTTAACTTTCGCAAATGTGACACCTATAGCATTTGTAATGCAATGTGTGTTGTATTTACGTGACTTAGATGTATTGATATTACAAATAACAATGGCTTTTAATTTTGTAGATAATTAATACTTAAATAAAAGTTATTGTAATTTATAATGGCAATACCTTAAACGTTTGTAAATAACTTTTGTGAAGATTATGTTCAGTGTATTTTATTGTGACGAAAATCCAAGAACATTGCATTTGCACCTACACACACACACAGCCACACATACACACACACACATATAGATGTGGTGGTGGTGGATCTGGGGGATATGGTGGTGGTGGTGAATGTGGTGTTGGTGGATGCGGTGGTGGTGGATGCGGTGGTGGTGGTGGATGCGGTGGTGGATGTGGTGGTGGTGGATGTGGTGGAAGTGGTGGTGGTGGAAGTGGTGGTGGAAGTGCTGGTGGATGTGTTGGATGTGGTGGTGGTGGGTGTGGTGGTGGATGTGGTGGTGGTGGGTGTGGTGGTGGATGTGGTGGATGTGGTGTTGGTGGATGTGGTGGTGGATGTGGTGGTGGTGGATGTGTTGGTGGTGGATGCGGTGGTGGTGGAAGTGGTGGTGGATGTGTTGGATGTGGTGGTGGATGTGGTGGTGGTGGTGGATTTGGTGGTGGTGGATGCGGTGAATGTGGTGGTGGATGTCATGGTGGATGTGGAGGTGATGCTGGATGTGGTGGTGGATGTGGTGGTGATGGTGGATGTGGTGGTGGATGTTGTGGGGATGGTGGATGCGGTGGATGTGGTGGTGGTGGTGGATGCGGTGGCGGTGGTGGATGCAGTGGTGGTGGTGGATGCAGTGGTGGTGGATGGGGTGGTGGTGGTGGATGGGGTGGTGGATGTAGTGGTGGTGGGTGTGGTGGGTTTGGTTAAAGTGTTGGTGGATGTGGTGGTGGTGGATGCGGTGGTGGATGTAGTGGTGGTGTAAGTGGTGGTGGACGTGTTAGATGTGGTGGTGGATGTGGTGAAAGTGGTGGTGGATGTGGTGGTGGTGGTGGATGTGGATGTGGTGGTGGATGTGGCGGTGGATGTCATGGTAGATGTGGAGGTGATGGAGGATGTGGTGGTGGATGTGGTGGTGGATGTGGTGGTGGTGGATGCAGTGGATGTGGTGGTGGTGGATGCGGTGGTGGTGGTTGATGCAGTGGTGGTGGTGGATGGGGTGTTGGTGGTGGTGGATGCAGTGGTGGTGGTGGATGGAGTGGTGGATGTAGTGGTGGATGAGGTGGTGGATGTGGTGGTGGTGGGTGTGGTGAAAGTGGTGGTGGTGGGTGTGGTGAAAGTGGTGGTGGATGTGGTGGTGGATGTGGTGGTGGTGGTGTATGTGGTGGTGGTGTATGTGGTGGTGGTGGATGCGGTGGTGGATGTGGTGGTGGTGGTGGATGCGGTGGTGGTGGATGCGGTGGTGGTGGATGTGGTGGTGGTGGATGCGGTGGTGGTGGATGCGGTGTTGGATGTGTTGGATGTGGTGGTGGATGTGGTGGTGGATGTGGTGGTGGGTGTGTATGTGGTGGTGGATGTGGTGGTGGTGGATGCAGTGGTAGATGCGGTGGTGGTGGAAGTGTTGGATGTGGTGGTGGATGTGGTGGTGGATGTGGTGGTGGTGGTGGATGTGGTGGATGCGGTGGATGTGGATGTGGTGGTGGTGGATGCGGTGTATGTGGAAGTGGTGGTGGATGTGGAGGTGGATGTCATGGTGGATGTGGAGGTGGTGGTGATGGTGGATGCGGTGGATGCGGTGGATGTGGTGGTGGAGGATGTGGTGGTGGTGGATGCGGTGGATGTGGTGGATGTGGTGGTGGATGTGGCTGTGGATGTCATGGTGGATGTGCAGGTGATGGTGGATGTGGTGGTGGATGTGGTGGTGGTGGATGCGGTGGTGATGGTGGATGCAGTGGTGGTGGATGGGGTGGTGGTGTATAGCTTCCTATATGTTTTAGTCAGAACTATAATTATAATTTGCAAGTATCTCTCTAATACCACCTCCTCCATCACAATGCTAGTGACCACAACAAATACAACACTGCTATTCGCACACTCCCCGACAGTGCAGAGCACCACCCAGCCAAAAATGCACTAAAGCACCCCAAACAGGAGTATCAAAGTATCAAACCGTATATAAATGTTACAAAACAACAGCAAAGACTCATTATACACCTGGGTGTGACTGCTCACAGTATACTGAGACACACAAACACACAAAATACAACCATCATTCAACAGAACGCATGAAGACTTGACTCCGAAATTGCATCCAGCACAGCCCAAAGATGCAACTAGCCGGTTAATATAGCATCCATCAAAAATGAAGGCTACCACCAGATACCTCCAGACCTGCATCTGCTGGGAAATGGAAACACTTACTGACCAAGACTAATCGATTTACTCCAGCCTTTCTCTTTCCATTAAAAACCGAGAACTTTCATGGACAACTTGTTAACACGTTCACTTTCCACCAAGACGTCACATTTCCATAGGCAGATTCTGCGTGATTCGTAGACTACTGGATGCACTGTGATGCCAAACCAATGTAACAATGCATGCTACATAAATGTAGCACACACATATATATATGTACAATCATTGGAAAGAAAGAATTGAAAATTAATATTTCCGAACTTACTGATTTCTCACATGAAAACCTGTTGTGTCCCAGTAGCAGGGGGAAAGTAGACACACTGAAACGGTACCTCACACAACTAAATAAGATGCAGGCCTGCAAATTAAAACTTTTGGAAAGTCTTTGCCAGACTGTCCATGAAACGGAATTAAAGGCAGAATGTACGGAACAATTGCACGGCTAATGCATTTTTCGAATATTTATGGATTTACTGCACTTGCCACGTAATACACAGTCTGATGAATAATTTACGAATATCAACACAAAAATGATGTTAAAATCTTAAACGTATCACGAGTTGCAAAAAAAAATGTAAACCAGCACACTCGTTAGCACGTTGTTGAGGGGTTAAACTGGTACTAATGACGTAACTTTTGCCCAGACCTATCGTGTGTTAAATAAACAATAGTGAAAAATACTGAGTCAGCACGTATCCTGGGGTATCTAATATTCTCAGAGGAAGAAAGCCACTGCGATGCTGAAGCCAAGAAATGGATTGCCCAAGAGCCAAACCAGGAGTAAAACACATCTGCGAATCAGCCACACGGCAACGCATGGAAACAGGAGCCGGGTGCTGCAGAGCAGGAAAGGCGTTGCTAGTTTTAAGCCAATAACATGCGTTTGTAATTTTTGCACTGTTAAAATTCCTTTATTTTTGTAGTCCGGTTGGATATTAAAATGTACGCTGCAGCAGTTGTTTCTAACTTTAGATGCAAATTCACAGAACTTAAAAATTATTAGTGAAAGCGCTTTTAAATGTTTTTCCAACTAATAAAGGTTTTGAAACTGAATAGTTATTTCTATGACTACAGGGTTAGGAATGGCTATCTGCAATGTATTTACCTCTATAAAGTCTGTAATGGTGACACAGCCATATTATAGTCAAGCCAAGGGCCGTCAAAGTGAAAGTACGGCCGGCTGAGGGCATTGCTGTGGGGAGGGGGGATGAGAAATGCGACACGGCGGGCAAGGGAGGGGGCACAGCGGCATGAGGGTGTGAAGCAGCAGGGGAGGAGTGCTGCTGGCGATTGACTGGCGATTTGATGATGTGCACACGCCTAAAAGCGCACGGGCACAGCATCAAATCGCCAGTCAATCGCCAGTCTAGGTAAAGCTTATTTAAGCCCCTATAGAGCTTCGCCAGCTATGCGTATGCGCACAGCAGGCGAGCCCTAAAAACCATAGTCTGTTTCACCATTTATCTTAGTGAGGTAGAATAGAAAGCAAGCAATATCTAAATATGTGGAGCATTGTTAGTAAAAGGGTTTGGACCTTTAATATGAAGGTCGGACTTATGGAGAGCATTTAGATTTGCTAAATACTCCAAATCAAATCAGCTTTATTCCGAGTAAGTATTCTCACCATAAAAGCATACTAGTAAAAGAAACATTTAAAATTACAATTTTAAAACAACCAGATATAAGTTGGCGAATAAGATCAGCGTTACACTGAGTGGAAAGATGTCAAATTACAATACAATAATGTGCAAAAAGCAATTTAAAAATGCACACAATCAGGGGGTGCAACCGGCAGTTCATGCAAATAAGTAAATTGCAAATACACTTGTAAATTACTCGAACTACAAGCCATCGTCTAATTGTTGCTAAATACTCATTCCAATGTCATAATGGAGGCCTAATCTTTAATGGCAGAGGAGAACAAATTAAATATTTTCTAAGCCTGCTGTAGCTTAGTGTTCTTTGATAGGTCAAGGAAATAAAAAATGTGACCATCCGCTTACCATTTCCATGTGTGCTGTCCTCTCTCTCAGATTGACTGGTGCTGCTGTTGGAGGTGGCTGGTGGTGGTGAAGGCGCCCGACTAGATGCAGCACTTTCACTTTCATCCAAGAGACGGTCCATGTAATCCCTTGGAGTAAATAATAGATTGAGTTGACTTATTTTAAATGTGTTGAAATTAGACTACATAAGATAAGACTTGAACACAGGCTTGAATGAATGCCTATTCATGAACAAGTGTCAGGCCATCATTGAAGCCACCTAGACCGCAGAGAGATTTAGAAGGCTTTGGCCCCTTAGCTGCCAAATGGCTATTTGTACCTCAGTATATCACTCTATACCTTTGGATTACAGAAAAAGAGCGAAGATATTCAGGTTCATTTGGAAGTGGGGGTGGTAGAGGGGAGAGGCGGCAGAGGTAACAGCTGGCAGTTTTATATGATACATTCAGAGCCCTTTTCCCAAAAGTTAAACCATAGTAACACTTTTAAAGATGGAATCGACCAAAGAAAACATATTTACATTAGAAGCTCTTCAAAAGAACATTCACCAAATTGAGCAATGGATCTTATGATAAAATCCAATTTGTAAAGCTTGCAAAAGAAAAGCCAACATAACACATCTGTCCTACATTATCATATGAAAACACATTGGTTCAAAAGTTTCAGAAGTCACCTTGGCTCTTATTTCATATGTCTGGAGGATGGCAGAAGATATGCTGCCTTTGATGAGTAGACCGGAGTTCACAATACCACCCATCAAACAAGGAAAATCTGGAGAAGACTAACAATAAGCCACTAGTAGCCTACATGACGAATACATGGCTTTGAAGTCAAAATATAATTTGAGGGGGGGGGGGGGGATCAGTTGAAATCAAGGTAATGTAGAGATCCCTAACTTTAATGTAGGGGTTAAAGAGTGGACGGAAGTTCTCCTGATTCTTTGGAACTCTAAAATGGAGCTGTAAAACAACCTTATGTTTATAGACTATTATTGTGTGTCGATTTAGATACCGTATATAGATTTCCACGATTTATCACCTCATACAGGCACAATTCTCATTGCCCATATTTAGGCCTAGAAATCCTGCCCTTATTTAGGCATTATCCATGCTAATCAAATACAGGCATGGCCACCTACATCCGTCCATTTACGTCACAACAAGATCTTTGAAAACCAGACTCTTAAGCCTTTAGGACTTCCCCTAGCTTGGACTATTGATTTATCAAAAAACTCATTTAATATGCATGTACATCAATTCCTTAGGGCTTCATTAATGACGTTCTTCTGCCCAACTTGTACGTCAATACTGGCATTCCTAAACACCTTCAAAGTATAAATATACTTTCACTTGCCATGGCAAACTACGGTTCGGCTGCATACTTGCACAACACAGCTCGTCACTGCAAGTTCGGAAGGAAGTCGAGTTCCCGCCTGATGCACAGACCAGACACTGTCATCCTCCTCGCAGAGAATCCAGCTCCAGTGTTTCCGACTCCCCTTGCGGGGTGTTAGAGATCGAGACCCGGAAAGAGATTCCAACCTCACTCATTCGAAGGTCTGGAGCGGACTAGAACCTAGAGGGACTTTTGGCAAATCTTGGCAACACCAATCTTAACTATAGCTAAACTAGACTATAGACAAACCGCACCTACTTCTTACCTCGTACTACACTTAGGTTAGGTTTGGTACACTGGGGTAGAACTAGCTAGAAGCACCAGATGAGTATTCACATTTTAGCCTGTGTTATTTATGTATGTATTTTTATGAATGTATGTCACAGCTGCAAACCATGCTATTGCAGTATTATTTTATCTTCCTGCTAACACTGTACGTATTATACTTCGCATTCTCTTACGATTGTAGCAGTTCATATCTCTTGCACGAGAAATAAGACTGTTCAATAAACCCTTTTTATTGAAACGCCCGTCTATTTCTGTGCAACTCTGTAGAAACGAAGCATGCACGATTGACTGAGTGAAACGGTTATCTATTGTTTCCACAATTCTGAGATTGTTCCGATTCTAAGGGAAACAAAGTTGTCATGTTTATGCGGTTGTCAGAAACGAATCCCTTCTTGTTTATTCGAGAAGTTTCTTGTGACCTTTGAGTTAGCTGGCACATACAAGTAATTAAGTTTAATGTACTCGATAAGAGACATACTGACCTCAGTCCTATGTCAAACTACAGTGTATATTATTCCAATGTGCAGAGCCTACCAGAGATATAGGAACTACATTACACTATCACATATTATTCATAAAAGGAGCATACAATGCACTAATGCTCATAGCAGAGGTTAACTCAACAAAAGGAGTAGTTTTACAAGTCACCAATTTAGAATAACTGGTGGCTGTGCGTTTACAAACCAACAGAATAAACCTAAGCGCAAGCACTAAACCATGGGGATTTGACTGAAGTAACTTTACAAACAAAACTTAACCACATTGCTGTGCAACCTAAATCAACTTATTTTAAAATCATTTGGAGAACATGGTCAATACCGCTGAAATTCTTTCAGCTTCAAGATTTGTTTCAGGAGCAAGGAAAGAGACAAAAAGCAGATATGGGAAGTTCTTAAAGAAATAATGCCTGTCCTACTAGGACCAACAGGGCACTGCATATCCTTTTAGATTGTCTGCCATGGTGTTGGTGGAGCAGCTTGTTGCACCCCCTAGACTCATTCTAGGATCTTGGGTCACCCAATGACCCTGTGTTGAAAAATATGTACTTGGTAAACATACACAACTGATATACATGACTTCTCCTTTGCCTAGTATAAAATAATCCTTCAGTACAGTGCATATCAACCTCACACTTTTCCACAAAAAAGAAGGCGAAAAGCCTTCAAAGCCAAAATGAAGACTGTAAGCTCCAGGCTTTTATTTGCAGGAGGCTGCATTGAAAAGAGGTTTGCTGAGAACTCTAGGGGAGCACCACAAAAATACAAAGGAGGATCTGCTTTATGCCTTAGTCCCATCACAAAGGATGTGTTGCAGGGTATTTATCTCGATGACTGAGGAAATAGTGGCAGCTAAGTGGAATAAATCACTGCACCACCCAATATAGTTATAAAAAAATAGCCTTCTACACCAACATTGTCCACCTCAAATGGCCAGCTACCAAGTGGTCATTTATCACATCAAGTTTGAAAATAAATAGTAAATAAATAAACATTCAAGCAAAAGTGGAGTTATGGATTTGATTTAATGTTCAACAGATCTGTCTTGATCATATGTTGCCTCATCACTTATGTTCCTTGATGAGCTTGCTCTGAAGAAACAAGATCCAGGATAGTCCAAAGCTTTCTATTTCTCTCCCATAGCAATGTTGTATGATCAGAAGATTAGATATCACAATTACACTGCATGAATGAAGCAGCAAGAGCAGAAACATAAAAAGAGGAAGCCTAAAACGGCTTCTGTGTGATAGTCTTCCAGGCCCCCAGGTAACAGGACTGTTGCCACACTTGCACAACAAAAGGGTGTTTGTTGTTTTGTCACCAGTGATAGGTAGTCATTTCTACCTCTTTGTGTATGAAGTTCCAGATGGTAACTCCCTCTACCCTTCTCATTTGGAAGGTTTTGCAGCTTCTCTTTAGTAACCTGTAAAAGCTGGTGTGGATTTGTAAGAATCATAAAAACCAAAACACCACTTGAAGACCAGATTGGATCCTTGAAGAAAAAATACAGGACTTGTTTGTACAACCAAGAGAAATTTTCCATCTAGTCAAGGTAATTTCCTTTCCCATTACAATCACTAGATTGGCACTATTATAATGGATAGAAAAATAACCAGGAAATTGAAAGCAGCAACCACAAAATGTATACTTCTGGACAGGACATAAGACACCACGTTGAGAATCGTTAATTAACAGACCATCACCATAACTGGTCGTAGCCCCATCATGCCAGATCTACTATTTGAACTTGAGCACTACCAAATCGTGCTCTAGCAGCATATCAAACTTACGACAAGTTCATCAGTAGTCATGTAAATGCAATAGATTGACCAATGCAATGGTAGTAACTACAATGCTTGTGGGTTTACCAGTGCGCACCCTTAGACAGAGCTTTAGCTAATGTCAAAGCTACCATTGTATTTTTCAAAATACTTAGACAATCTGCTTGAATGCGTTAAAATAAATGAGGTCAGGCCCACAATAACAGCTAATCCACCGATTACTAACTTAATAGACATATGGAATGTACTGTTAACCATTAATGATGAAATAGTCACTGACCTATCAATGAACAACTAACTATCTGTTACTAATCCCTTTGGCCTCACTACTTGCGCACAAAGGGGCAGAACCAGAATCAAAACTATATTTGAAGTGATGTATGATCAGTGGAGTTTGTGGGCAATACACACTGAAACACACTGCTTACCCTTAAAACATTATGCATCCATTGGATTGGAACCTAGAGGTTGTAAACATTTATCAGCATTCTTAGGCATAATATGAATTTGAACCTCAGAGCTACCCTAGTCTAGGCCAATGTGAACAACTGAGGTTAATGCCCTGAAAATTTGCACAAACGTTACAGTGTAAGACAACACCTGCACCCCTTCTAATTAACCTTTATTGGTACCTCATCGAAGACTAAAGTGATAAGACTTTGTAGCACCTCAATATACATTCCAATGGAATGGATCTTCAATCTTGGCAGCACGTTGGAGCATGGCTTGAGAGATTTAAGTGTAGGCAACACCACAGCATGATCTTTAAAACTTTAATGACTCAGGATTTCAAAGTAAACGTTGGGGTTATGTTAAGTACCAATCTCAATGTGCCCTTCCTCAATTGTCATGGCAAAATGCATAGAAAGAACAAATTACACAGTTGAAAGATCTGCGACAACAAAGTTGTACTCATCACATACTTCTTTTAGCGTGTTTAGCTTCTACACAATGAGTGCCTGATGATCAATACAAGCCAAAAAGAGAAAGATGGAAGGTCAGCAAAGAGGGAAAGTGAGCAATGGCAGAAAATGCAAAAAGGTAAAAGTGCTTTGGCCCCAGGCACTTCAAGCACAGAAAGTGGGTTAGATCCTAAGATCTCGCAGAAACAGAACTGCCTACTGCTGGTTGATAATGGTAATTGATAAATGGTAAGAGGTACATGAGGAGTAGAGGAGCTTGGCATGGAATCCACCCCTTCACATAGAAAGGATCTCAATTAAAATGAATTTGTGGAAAAAACTCTACTCCTAAAAAAAAAAAAAGAAGTTCAATCCTTGGAAGTGGAGAAAACAAGTAGAGTTGCAAAACATAAAGGATGGGCAAGGCAGCTGCTCACACATACTGGAACACTATACAAAATTGTGGCCTTCTGCGATGAAAACATGTTATGGTAATCTGTCCTAATTCTAATTTCTATAGATATGGCAAGTTCATGCAGACTATGTGAAGCCTCTTGGATGCACTACCTACTTCATGATCTCAGTTACTGCTCAGTGATGTTCATTTTTTTTTTAAATGAACTCAGTAGAGGATGGAGATAGAAATGCATCCATTCCAGTTTAGGATCATCTGATCTGTAGGAAAGGTCCTTTTTTTGTAGAACACCACCACCACCCACAGATTTTGTACTGATGCTGCTGGTTTTTCGATCTTGTGGTATATTGGGCCTTGCTGTCCAGGCCCCTGTGCATGTGCTCTGACCCCCAAAGTACATGTACAATTGGCTTCTCCAAACTTGTCTCATTTAACTTGCGTATACGTCTGTTGTATAGAACACAAAGGGTACCCAGGACATAAATATCACTAGTGGACTGCAGCACTTAATTGTGCCACCACTACAGTGACAAAGGTGAAAGAAAACGTGACTTTGGACCTGCCACTGCAGACCAGCCTGGGAGCTATAGACCTCAACTCAACATTTCAAAATAAACCCCATGTACCAAATCAAATCCTTCCTTTTTAATAAAAATAAGCCACCCCTGAGGAAGGCAGGCAGGGTGCTCCATATTAAAAAGAAGGGTGTGTGCCTTTGGTGCTAAACATGCTCTGACAGTGAAAACATGAAATTGCAATTTTGCAGTAGCAAGGCCTCTAGTCTCACTGGCTAACAGAGTTTCAATAGGCACCACGCTAAGTGCTGACCTCCTTTCGGAACCTTAAAAGATATTAATCCAAGGTATCAAATAATTATTGCATTAAACCCAACTCATTACTGAGATTGGAATTAAGGTAACCTTTACTAGAAAGGTGACCTTAGAAAGTCACCACTGTCGCTAAAAACTTCGGTAGCCTTTCCTGTTTATCTCCAGCAGTTGTCACCCAGACCTGCAATGTAACGTGGGCATCTAATCTTGAGGCTGGATACGATCCCTGAAGTTTGTCGACCCTAGGGTGATCCAGGAAAACTCACCACACCTCTTCAGCATCCTTTATCCCTAGTATCAGACCCATTTCATGACTGGATTGCTTAAAAGACTGCTGAGTAGAACAGGTACTACGCAAACAAATGATGGACAGAATGCTGAATAAATCATACATTCACCCCCAGTCAACAGATCTGGGTTAAATTAATCGTTCTTTTGTGCACCATGCCACCCCAGTTTAGACCCAGCCATATGCAAATCAGTCTTGACCCTGTGACTCATGGGAACAGTCCAGACCGAAATGCCAAGCCAGGTCCTCCCTGGACCGGAAAAAAAGCATCCTGGGACCGTTTCTGGGTATTACTCTGCATCAGCCATGCTAGCTTGAAACCAGTGGCACAGTGAGCTAGGGACCCACCTCTGGGCATTCCCATCCCACTTAGGGTGAAAAGTGCTACACAAATAAATGATGGGCCTGGCAGTTAGGGCTAAACTGTTCCCATTGGGTGCAGGGTCAAGACTGATTTGCATATGACTGGGTCCAAACTGGAATGGCATGGTGAGCCAAAAAACGATGGATTTAGGCCCAGATATCTGTACTGGGGTGAATGTATGATCTTGTTCTGCATTCGGTCCTTCAATTTTTATTTTTGCATTTGTCACCTCGAGTGGGACGGGTATGCCCAGACGTGGGCCCCGTGCTCTCCATGCCAATGGAGTTAAGCTATCCTGGCTGAAAGCCCGAAACCGGTCCTAGGATGCTTGTTTCCAGTCCAGGGAGGACCTGGCCTGGCAGTTCGGGCTGGACTGTTCCCACTGGGTGCAGGTCAAGACTGATTTGCATATGGCTGGGTCTAAACTGGAATGGCTTAGTGAGCAACCAAACAATGGATTTAGGCCTGATCTCCGTACTGGGGTGAATGTATGACTTTGTTCTGCATTCTGTCCATCAGTTGTTCTTTTTGACTACAACAGGTAAACTGTCTCCCTGGATGGGAGTGGTGACTGTGACTGGCCCCAGCCCGCGAAGGCTCAGCCAACTTTAACAGGCATTTTAGCCTATTAGCTTCCACCTGGTTGCAAATATTTACTACATGAAACAGACTGAAGTTTAAGTATTTTACTTACCTTTAAAAAATCATATCTTCAGTTCCCCTCAATAGGTTTCTGTCATTTTGGTGTCTAACTTAGGTTAAAATGCACAAATTGTTTCATTTTTATTGCGTTGTATCTCTTACTTGTTAACAGTTTTGTTACTTGTAAATGCTTTACACTTGCTCCTTTGACTAAGCCTGACTACTTTGTGCCGCAGGCACCCAGGGCTGAGCCATGGGATTTTGTTAAATAACTTAACTGAGCCTGGTAGAGATTGTGACATTATTATATGGCGATCAAAAAAGGAGGTATGGTCAGTTAATCCCACAGAGTGGGCATTCTGTATATATAATTGTTAGGCAATCTTGTGTTGTCCTGAAGATGAACCTTGTATCAGAATAGGGTTCGAAACGTCGTCTACTTCTATACACCAAACGCTTATTTATCTTTGAAATTACTATTTGCATAAGTGTGTATTTTGGATTGTCTGTGTATAATTTATGATATTCAGACTGCCTTAATTTGCCTACTTTCTCTTGTTTGTTCCTTCCTTGTGTGTGTTAGTTGGGCCCCGGCTGGTGTCCCACTTGTATCACACCTAATTTTTATGCATCTTTTACATTGGAAATTAAACTGTCCGGCTGGACATTGGATATAGAACTATTGAGTCTATATTTATTGGAAGTCATTGTTCTCTGGTCTAGGGACATTGTTCTTGCTAATATATTATTATATGGCGAGGCCACGCAACTATGATAATCCACTTTCCACCAAAGTCCAAGTTTAGCTAAATGACTTCTCAATCGCTGGGTATTTTGTTAGACTTAAACATTGTTGGTGAACTACTGTTTGAGTAAATATGGATCTCAACAATAACTACCTCACCAACCACTCTATCACTTGCTAATCTTCCACAAATCCAGACTATACTAAAAACCAGATTAATGACCTACAACTTGGAAAAAATGGAGTAATGGCCCAGTCTCACAAGAAGTCTGTCCCGCTAGTGCAACCTGTTAAAATAACCCAATGTTGCGATTGTTTCTGTTTTTAGTTCAACTTCCACCTCAAAAACCAAACATTCTGAATCATTGTCCCTATAATGCTTCTCAACCTAATGTACAAATGGGTCAATCGCCTTGTCCCGAATATCTACTTTGCACAAGTCCATTTTTCACTGACCAGTTAGCACTCCAATGGACACAACTAACACCTTCCTCACCCACTCAAAAACCCTCTTCCTTTTGAGCTTCCTCAAGACAAAATTAATTCAACAACCCAGTCTTTCAAAATGTTGATTGCATTTTAGTCTTTCATAGCATACCGATCCAGGGTTTACTTGCCTTGCATCATATAAATACACTGGACCCCAATGTAAAATGTTGGATGTCAAGTGATGTAATAATTTGGTAAAGTCTCACATCACACTCACTCTCTGAATAAGAGGTTTTAAGTTAACCACTACGAAGATCCTATGTAATCTCTGAAGGCTACTTCTGGCGAAGACCAATAATGAACACAGAGATGAATACAGTAACAGTAGATGTAAAAGCAAACAATGTTACTTACGTAACCCCAGGGTGCAGGTTGTACTTCTTTTTTGCAAATCGAGTTTGCTGTGCAAAGAAGTCATAACGCTCAGATTTCTTCCACATGTAATAAAATGCAACACATTCTCCAACAGATCTCGTTCTGACCTACAAATTAAAAAAAAAGAATTATGGAAAGTTACATCACATAATTTGCACTGGTGTGCCTCACCAAAGTAGGTTTATGACTTTTGCCTAAGAGGAAGATTAATGCTACTGCTCATAGAGCATTCATACAATTTCTTGGCGTTTTGAGAAGTATATCAGCTGAAGTTAGATAGTTCTAGCTTCTGAAACATGTCAAACTCAGACTGTACATCTTGGTCTAAAATCTACTGGAGGCTTCATTTTCATCACTTTGCTGATAGAGTAAACCGTTTTGCCTAACTCAACATTTCCAATTTCCACTCTACAACACGTCAGGCTTATTATAATTCTGCCTGCTGTGGAACCACTAACAAAGTTTTTTTTTCGTACACAAAAATGTTGCTAATTGCCATACATGTGCTCTCTGTCTGCTAGGAAAATCTATTTTCCATTTTTGTCTTAAATAAAACTGAGATTTCAACCCGTCACTAGGACACAATACTATGCTTTAACATTCAGGGTGTCCCTCTTTGTCATTTTTAACGCCAATCTATACCTTGCTAGTGTCGTAATAATAAACTTTATGAACTTCCATGTCTACTTGTGAACCTTACCCAAAAGTACTTCACCCCAATATCAACTATATGAAGGTATTTGAATAGAATGACACTGTTTCCATTCATGCATACTGTAGTTTGTGAGCATAACACACTATGTGATGTGATTATGTGCAGAATCCCTGCAACACACAGAACTGTGTGCAGGAATATGTGACTTTGCTGTATAGGAGCTATGCCTTCCTACCCCCTTAGTACCCACAAGCCCAGGACCAACTAGCTATAGTGTCTCACTCGCTCTCCTATCCAAATACAGAGCAGCAAATGATTAGACAACCCAGAACACAACACTCCCTGATTACCCCGGAATCGTGGTGACAAGACACCTTTTCGCTCACACTCTCGCACCTGTCCACAATAAGATCTGACCGAGACACTAGTATAGTTTAAAATGTTTATTTTAACTAAAGTGCTCTAACTTGCAGTATACGTGCCACAACAAGCAGAATAATGCATAACATTAATACAGTTAGCATCGCAACCAGTCCATACATTATGAAGGGAGATGTCATTGTATAAAGACAATGGAGAAAATAACTATAGTGCCTAAGGAATATGCTACTTACCAGTATGCATCTGTTCTTGGCATGTAGGGTTGCTGACATTCATATCTGTGCATAGATCGCCGCCTAGTGTTGGGTCCGGATGATTGCACATTGTTGTCCTGGAAGAGCCTTCGAAGTATCACGAGATAGGTGGCTCCTCCCCTGGACTACAGTGCGCATGGGCATCCTCTCAATCCTCAGATTGTTTTTCGCCATTGTGGCAGAGATGGAGTATGATACAGTAAGTGATGTCCATGCTAGAAAGTAATAGTGAAGGCTACAGCTGCGACCGGCACCGGGGAGGAGGGTGGGCGATATGAATGTCAGCAGCCCTACATTCCAAGAACAGATGCATACTGGTAAGTAGCATATTCCGTTCGAGGCATGTGGGCTGCTGAATTCATATCTGTGCATAGAATGCATAGCAGGCTCTCCCCTAGCGGTGGCTGCCCGTGCCAGCTGCAGCAGTCTGAAAAAGAGTTTTGAGAACAGCCTGTCCTACAGCTGCTTGGAGTGTACATCTACACAGTAGTGTTTGGTAAATGTATGTATGTTAGACCATGTGGCTGCTCTACATATCTCCTCTAGAGGAATGTTTCCTAGGAAAGCCATGGATGCCCCCATTTTGCGTGTGGAATGCGCTCTTGGGGGGAACTGTTAAAGTGCGTTTAGCTTTAATGTAACATATTTGGATGCACTTAACTATCCATCTAGCTAAACCATTTTGGGAAATGGGGTTGCCTTTGTGCTGTGGTGAAAAGGCAACAAACAACTGTTTTGTCTTCATGAAATCATTTGTCCTGTCTATGTAATATAGGAGAGCCCTCTTAACATCTAGTGTGTGTAGAGCCCTTTCAGGTACCGACTGTGGATTTGGGAAGAACACTGGCAGTTCTATTGTTTGATTGATGTGGAAGTGGGATACCACTTTTGGCATGAATTTAGGGTTTGTCCTAAGCACGACCCTATTTGCGTGAATTTGGATGAATGGTTCTTGAATAGTTAGGGCTTGCAGCTAGCTAACTCTTCTAAGAGAAGTAATCGGTACGAGAAAAGCCACCTTCCATGTTAAAAATTGTATTTCACACGAGTGTAAAGGTTCAAAAGGTGGTCCCATTAGTCTGGTTAAAACAACGTTTAGGTTCCAGACAGGTGATGGTGGGTGTCTTGGGGGGGGATCACTCGTTTGAGCCCCTCCATGAATGCTTTAATTGCAGGCACTCTGAATAGCGAAAGGTGCTGCCTGTTCTGAAGGTAAGCTGCTATGGCAGCTAAGTGTATCCTTATGGATGTATAGGTTAGATTGCAGCGGTGTAGGTGCAAAAGATAGCGTATGATATTTTGAGTTGATGCGTCTAGTGGGTTTATGTCATTGTTGTTACAATAAATGACAAAACGTTTCCACTTTGCCGCATAGCATGCTCTTGTCTTAGGTCTCCTTGCCTCCTTGATAATGTTCATGCAGTCAGGAGGTAAGTTTAGGTAGCCAAACTCTAGGACTTCAGAAGCCAGATTGCAAGGTTCAGCTGCTGCGGATCTGGGTGCTGAATGTCTCCATGGCTTTACGTTAAGAGACTGGGTGTTCGATGTAGTCTTTGATGAGGCACCACGGAAAGTTCTAGGAACGTGGTGTACCACGGTTGCCTCGCCCATGTTGGAGCAACCAGGATTAGCGTTATGAAATACTGGCGCAGTTTGCGTGCCACTAGCGGTATCAACGGTGCTGGTGGAAAAGCGTAGTCAAATTTGCCTGACCAGTTCATCCATATCGCAT
Organism: Lissotriton vulgaris; assembly: GCF_964263255.1. Taxonomy (NCBI): domain Eukaryota; kingdom Metazoa; phylum Chordata; class Amphibia; order Caudata; family Salamandridae; genus Lissotriton; species Lissotriton vulgaris. The sequence continues at coordinate 467,965,913 of NC_141685.1, read as the reverse complement.
TGCCCTGAGACTGCAGGTGTGGGAACCTTGAGGCGAAGTACTTGCATTTTGCGTTTTCTTTTGTGGCGAACAGGTCTATCTCTGGTTGTCCCCACTGTTGGAAGTATGGTTGTAGCACTGTGGGATGAATCTCCCACTCGTGCACCTGTTGGCTGTGTCTGCTGAGCAGGTCCGCTATTTGATTGTCCTTGCCTGGGAGGTGTTCCGCCATGAGAAAAATGTTTCTCTGAACGGCCCACTTCCACACGCTCTGAGCTAGATGTGACAGCTGTGGAGAGTGTGTTCCTCCCTGTTTCTGTAGGTAGTACATTGCAGTCATGTTGTCCTTCCGGATCAACACAGTCTTGTTGCACAGATGTACTTTGAACACTTTCATATCCATAAAAATTGCCATCAGCTCCAGTAGGTTGATGTGCATTTTCTTTTGCTGCGTGGTCCATAAGCCCTGCACTGTGTGGTGGAGGAAATGGGCTCCCCACCCTAACAGGGATGCGTCCGTCGTCAACACTATTTGTGGTACAGGCTCTTGGAACAGTCGTCCCTTGCAAAGGTTTTGTGGATTCCACCAATGCAGAGTTGTATGCACGACTGGTCACCAACACTAGGTCGTTCAATTGTCCTTGAGCCTGGTTCCACTGACGTGCTAGGCACTCCTGCAGCGGACGCATGTGTAGTCTCGCGTGAAGGACTATGAAAATGCATGAGGCCATCATGCCTATCAGTTGCGAGTGTTGGGGCCTGAACCTTTGGATCAGCGTCTGAATGCTGTTTATTCTGGCAGAATTTGGCTGTGCTTTTGCTGCCAGAGTGTCTATTGTCGCTCCCAGGTACTGTTGTACGTGGGTAGGCTGAAGATGGGACTTTTGGTAGTTCAGCGAGAAACCTAAACTGTGCAGGAGGTGAATAGTGCGTGACATGTGGCTGGCACATTGCTGGGCTGACTGTGCTTGTATTAGCCAGTAGTCCAGATATGGATAGACATGAATATGCGGTCTTCTCAGATGTGCAGCTACTGTCGCTAGGCACTTGGTGAACACCGTCGGGGCTGTTGTCACCTGGGTGCCTCCAGCAGGGCCATCGGGCGACTTCAGGTGCTGCAAAATGCGGCTGCCCGTTTGGTGTTGAGGCTCCCCAGGAGATCCCCCTCCAAACCCGCGCTCCACGCACTTCACTGGCTTCCAGTTGCCAGTCGGGTTGAATTTAAAACTCTCTCCACATGCCATCGTATTGTGAATGGCAAGGCTCCTGCGTTGCTCAGGAACTTGGTGACCGTGTATGAACCCACACGTAGCCTTCGATCCTCCTGCACAGGGCTCTTAACGATACCAAGAGTAAGGAAAGCCCGCATGGGGGGTAGATCTTTTAGGCATCTGGCGGCCAAACACTGGAATGCTCTTCCTTCAAGCCTGCGTTTGGAGCCATCAGAATTGATTTTCAGAAAAAAACTCAAGACCATTCTGTTTAGCAGGTAGTCGGCGGGGAGGGTGGGTGGAACCTCAGCTTCTCACTTATCACAGCGCGGGGACACGCCGGTGGGCGTACTTCCAAGCGCTTTATAAATGTCCAAAATGAAATGAAATGAAAAGGAAGGACTTAGTGCTGATTTTGTATTGTAAACTTGAGATATTTCCTGTGTGCCGGGTGTATTGGTATATGGAAATATGCGTCTTTGAGGTCTAGTGTTGAGAGGTAGTCTCCTTGACGCAACAGTGGTAATACCTGCTGTAGAGTGAACATTTGGAAATGCTCTGATAAGATGTATTGGTTTAGGGGCCTGAGGTCCAAAATTGGTCTGAGAGACCCGTCCTTCTTGGGGATTAGGAAGTATAGTGAGTACACCCCTGTACCCTGGTGTTCTAAGGGTACTAGTTCTATGGCCCCTTTTTGTAGCATGCTGATGACTTCTTGCTGCAATAAGTGTAGGTGTTCTACGGACATAGGATGGTGTCTTGGAGGTATGTTGGGTGGTGTGGAGGTTAATTCGAGGCAATAGCCATGCTGGATAATTTGCCTCACCCACCTGTCTGTAGTTATGTTTTCCCAGACTGGCAGGAACTGCTGTAATCTTCCCCCGACCGGTGTTACATGGTCTGGGGGTAGTGACAAGAAGTCAATGTTTGGTATTGGTAGAGGATCTGGTGGTGTTATTCCCTTGTCCTCTAGCCTTGTTGTTATTGCCACGGTATCCACCTCTACTGTTTTTGTTGTAGGTGTTTTGCGTGTTCCCTTTGTTGTATGAGGTTTGCTGTGTTGAGCCTCCTCTTGCAGCTCCTCTGTTGCCGGAGCGACGAAAGGAGCCGCCTCTGTATTGTTGTGACTGCAAGGCTCCCATAGACTTGGCTGTCTCAATATCCTTCTTCATCTTGTCTAATATTGTGTCCACATCAGGACCAAATAAATAATCAGGGTTAACAGGTTGATTGAGTAAAGTGCTCTGAATCTCATTCTTAAACCCAGAGATGCGGAGCCACGCATGTCTTCTGAGCATGACACTGGTATTGATAGCCCTGGCTGCTGTGTCTGCCGCATCTAGCGCACATTTGATGGAGGCGTTAGATATTAGCTTTCCCTCTTGTATTAGGAACTCTGCCTGTTCCTTATAAAGGTCAGGTAGATGCTGGAGAATTTACTCTAGTGTGTCATAGTGTGCCCTGTCATACCTGCCTAACAGGGCTTGTGTGTTCTCCATTTGTTAGCTGCTTGAGCAGCTACCCTTTTGCCTGAAGCCTCCAGAATCTTAGACTCCTTGTCTGGAGGTGGAGCCTCGCCAGTAGTCTGCGAATTAGCACGTTTACGTGCATTGGATACTACCAAAGAGTCTAAAGGCAGCCGTCCCTTAATGTATGTAGGGTCCACTGGTGCTGGCCTATATTCCCTCTCTATTCTGGGGTTAATGACCCGTGCCGTGGTTGTTTCCTTAAATATGTCCCCTGCGTGTTTAAGCACCCCTTTTAACATTGGCAATGTTTTGACAGATCTATCAGAAGTGTTGAAATTGTCAAAGAGGAAGTCTTCCTCCATGGGGTCTGCATGCATCTCCACATGGTGATTGTATGCTGCTCTTTCTATCAATGCATTAAAAGCAGCTGTGTCCTCTGTAGGCGAAGTCTTAACAGGGTATGCAGTATTGTCTGGAATGGGCTGAGAGTCTCCAGGATCTACAGGGTCAGACCATGGTTGATTCTAGTTGTCCTGGTCATTGTCCACCGTATAATTGTACTGTTCATTATCCTCATAGTCCACATCCTCATCTGTGCGTTTGGGAGAATATGTAGAAGTCTTTTGTACATGTGGTCTGATAGGCTCAAAGAGAATTGGAGATGTAGAAGTGTCTCTTCTTTTTGAGTGGTATTTTATAGGTCTCAGCATAAGTCTCTGGTCTGATTTTCCGCTTATATAGGGTAACTCTGCCAGTATCGGGGTCAACATACAGTTTTGACTGTTCATCTGTTGAGGGCTCTTGCGGTGCTTTAGCTCTTTTCCCCGTTATCGCCTTTTTTGTCTGTGTCGGTTCGATTCCGGTTGTTGGTTCGACCGCTTTTGGCTTCACGTGTGTTGGAAGTCCGAATTTTATTGGTCCGACGGACTTCTGCGTTTCAACAGTCTTTTTAGTCTGTATGAACTTCTTCAGAGCCGTAATTGTTATCGATCCGACTGTTCTCGTCTGTTCGATAACCACTTTTTGGCCTTGTGTCGTTTTCGGAGCTTGCTGCTTTGGAGTGATGTTTTGCTGCCTCGGCCCGACGGACCCCTTTCGTTCGATCCTTGCCTTCAGCTCGAGTGCCTTTGTGTGCACTGGCCTTGGTTTGTCGACTTTCTCTTTCGGTTCGACAACCGTCTTCTGTTCGAGTCCCTTGTTTGTGTTGCTTGGTGTTGACATCGATCTCGTCGGTTTGACGGCCTTTAGCTTAGGCGTGGACATGGGTGTACTGGCTCTCGGCTCGACAACCCTTATATGCGACCCAGCCGGGTCGACTACCATTTTCTTTTTGGTCGGCTCCAATGGATCTACACCTCTCGGTCCGAAGACTGTAAAGTCTATCAGTTTTGGTTTCTGTTTTGGTTCCATCACTTTCGGTTTCGATTTTACCAAGCTATGGTAATGTTGCACCGATGGCTCTTGTCTTATAATCTTAGCCGGGATGAATAACGGGGCTATAAAATCGATGTCATGATCTTGGCTAAGGCCTTCCGGTGATGCCTCGACCTGAGCCTCTGGAAGCGTATCAGTAAATGTACTGGGCTCCGTACTCACGGTTGGCCCAGTGTCCTCGCCGGAGTCGTCCTCGACGGCTCCAAAGCCTGGATCGTCGTCCCCCAGCTCGATAATGTCTTCTTCTTCGTCAACATAGTAGTTGGAGTTATGTTCTGACCCCTGCTCCGACTGCTGATCTGAGTCTTCAGCTTCGGCGACCTCTTCGTCGTCTTCAAAGATATTCTCCGGGTCAGGCGCTGGCTTCTGCATCGTCTGCCTCGCTGCTCGTCGAATCCGAAGTGTTTTTTTCGATCGAAATTGTGCACAAGCTAAGCAGTAGGCTTCATTGTGTTCTGGAGATAAACACTTGTTACACACAGGGTGTTTATCTATGTGTGGATATTTTTCGAGTTACAGTTGGGGCATCTTTTGAATGGACTTCGTTCCATTGACGATCGGTCCCTTGGTGTCGAAAAGGCCACGCGGCCAGATTCGACGTCCTGAGTAGAAAACAACAGGAATAAAGTTGTCGGCACCGATCGAATAACAATACCTACGACCCCGAATGCCTTTTAGAAAGTTTTTAATTGATTCCGAACTCCGAGTTATGAAATTACATCCGAACCCAATGGCGGAAAAAAACAATCTAAGGATGGAGAGGATGCCCATGCGCACTGTAGTCCAGGGGAGGAGCCACCTATCTTGTGATACTTCGAAGACTCTTCCAGGAAAACAATGTGCAATCATCCGGACCCAACACTAGGCGGCGATCTATGCACAGATATGAATTCAGCAGCCCACATGCCTTGAACACTCCCTTCCCTTTACTAGGTGTTGTATTATATAATAGAAGATCTCTGGGTTTTGTTAACAGACCCCATACTTAGAGCATAGATGTGATTTCTACAGCAAGGCTGAGTGTTGCTCTTCTCCCTGATAAGATCCCTCTCCTAGTGTGGTAAAAAACTTGCCTCCCTATAATATCAAAATCACGATTCTCCAGCCGCAGCTGTAGTCGTATGTTTTGTCTAGGTGCTAGGGCCTGACCAGAATAGAACAACATGGGGCATTATTTATTGACCTTTTACTCAATTACTAAATTCAAGAAACCAGCAGAGAATGAACATAGCAGACAGTTCTCATGTGAAAGGCATAAACAGAGGCGTGCAAAAATAAAGTTATGTACTAACGTGCGCAAAAGCAGCATCATGGCTGCACGAGCCATGCTAACTTAGTGATGTCGACAATGTCTCTATAAGCCACAGGAAAATAGTTTGACAACTTTGCCCCCTTTAGACGAGAACCAGCCATATGCAAATCAGCCTTTCCTGCTCCAATGGGAACAGTCCTGCTCAAACTACCAGGCCAGCGTCCATCACAATAGGAACACCTGGCCTATTTAAACTGATAGTTTGCAAACATGAAATAGAAACATTCATCCTCCCACTCCCCAGACTGACAACAATGGCAATAGTGAACTAAGAGGCAAGTCAGTTAATCTCTGCACCCTATGGGTGGCCATTATACATGAACAATATAGTTTATCAAATCAAACACAGGAAGATGTTTTGTACAGCGCGAATCCTGAAGGTCATGTATTTGGAGGTCCACTTATGTGATAAAGAAAAAAAGGAGGGAACGTGAAATAAAACAATTGCTGAGGATAACACAATTTCATCAAGTGGGGAAGCTGGGATTGATTCCAGATTTTCTGGTTTCACAATGCGCAATTCTGACACTAGATGTACATGCTTCACTTCCCCTACACCCACCTTGACGTTCCCTTCCTCCCCCCACAATCCGCCACCCTGCTGGCATCAATGCAGCTTTCAGTCACACCAGAGAGCAAACATTTTTGCCCTGAGCAAAATGTTTGTGAGTACCCATGTTACAGGGCATAACTGTGTGATTCAAATTACTGAAATAATTAAGCCATTCGTCCAGGGGGCTTCCCGGCCATGATCTTACTGGTGTTTTTAAATGTACATGAGTGTAAGAGCACTGAGCAAGTACCACTCGCACATAATACTCACCAGAAACCAATCTGAGAACACTAACTGAAACAGTCAATTTCTCCTAAACTGGGAGTTTTCTATGATCAGGTTATGCTTTTATGGTTATGGTTTTTGCTCACCATGCCATTCCAGTTTAGCTTGGCAGTTTGGGCTGGACTGTTTCCATTGGGCGCAAGGTCTAGACTGATTTGCATTTGGCTGGGTCCAAACTGGAATGGCATGCTGAGCAAAAAACTAAGGATTTAGGCCCAGATCTCTGTACTGGGGTGAATGTGTGACATGTTCTGCATTCTGTCCATCACTTCTTCTTTTAGCATTTGCCTCCCTGAGTGAGACGGGTATGCCCAGACGCGGGTCTCGTGCTCTCCATGGCGCGGGTGTCAAGCTATCCTGTCTGATGAAGGCTGAAAGCCCAAAACCGGTCCTAGGATGCTTGTTTCCAGTCCAGGGAGTACCTGGCCTGGCAGTTTGTGCTGGACTGTTCCCATTGGGCGCAGGGTCAAGACTGGTTTGCATATGGCTGGGTACAAAGTGGAATGGCATGTTGAGCAAAAAAACTTTGGATTTAGGCCCAGATCTCTGTACTGGGGTGACTGTATGACATTGTTCTGCATTCTGTCCATCAATTGTTCTTTTGACTTCAATAAAGACTCAAGAACTTCAGTGTAGCAGCAGAGCGTCTCTCATGCATTCAACAATGAAGTGGTCCCTATGGGCAGAAGTGTAGCCCTTCACTTTCAATGCAAAAGTCCTACACTAGTGTAGGAAGCTGGCTCTGTATATGATATTGCCACTAGTTGATTATACCATTTAGAGTCCAGGAGGTCCCCAAAAGAGTACAGGGCTCAATGTAAAAACTCAAGTTCTCTGTTATTGGTAGTGTGGGCGAGCAGCACCAAACATACACAACCAGCGGCACTAGGGCTGCTGGGTGCAATTTCGACGCCGAGCACCCAATTCTTTTCATTGGGGATTCTTCTTACGGCAAAGTGGCTGCAGGCTTGGCACCGGAGGTTGCAGGAGAACACCAACGACAGGAGAGGTATTGTTTGGATATAAGGGGTCGTAGGGTCTTCATCGGTTCAGTGTACCAAGGCCCAGGTGCGTTGGGTGCAGGGGTGCCTTTCGACGTCCGAGTCTTCTTACCTGAGCCTGCTGCGGTCAGGGGGAGCCTCTGGATTCACACTGCAGGTGCAGACAGAGATCAGGACGCCGGACACAAGGTTAGGATCGCTCAGGAGACTTCACTGCAAAGGTGAGCCACTCAGACTCTACCCACGGGGTGCAGAGTGGACAGGAGAATCTGATCCGCCTGGATTCGGAGTCCTTGGAGTCGGTTTCTTTTGGACAGTTCAGCTGTCCAAGGGAGACTGGAGTCTTTTTCGAAGGCAGCAGTCCGCCCATGGTTTTCAGAGGAAGCTGGAGACAGACCGGTAGGGTCGGGGTCAAGGTAGTCGTCGTCTTCAGTCTTCTCAGCAGGGTCTTCTTTCGTCACAGACCTAGTTTCCAGGTCTGGAGAAGCCACCTTAAATACTAGCTTTAGGGGCGTTTTAGGGGAGTATCAGGTAGGGCAAATGGGCATCTTACCTGGGGTGACTAAACCTATTATGCCACTGTGAGAAAGTGCCTCTATATATACTGGACCAGAATAAGGTACAGTGTGTATAGAGTCCACAAACCCCAGAGGTATAACAGAGGTTAAAGCCAGGTGCGACCTTACTCCCTAAAGTGGTAGCTTGGTCGAGCAGTAAGGCAGTACCAGAGGCAGTGTAAAGCATTTGTTGTACACATTCAGTCAGCAAAAGGTTTCACACACTCAAAGACTGAACTCCAGGCCAATTGTTTTTATATCAAAGATATAGTTGTTTTATTTCGAGAACCAACAGGCATCAAAATATACGGTTCTCAACATGAGAAGTCTCAGATGAGTACTTTGCAGAAAGGCAATAAGGAATATGCTACTTACCAGTATGCATCTGTTCTTGGCATGTAGGGCTGCTGACATTCATATCTGTGCATAGATTGCCGCCTAGTGTTGGGTCCGGATGATTGCACATTGTTGTCCTGGAAGAGCCTTCGAAGTATCACAAGATAGGTGGCTCCTCACCTGGACTACAGTGCGCATGGGCATCCTCTCAATCCTCAGATTGTTTTTCGCCATTGTGGCAGAGATGGAGTATGATACAGTAAGTGATGTCCATGCTAGAAAGTAATAGTGAAGGCTACAGCTGCGACCGGCACCGGGGAGGAGGGTGGGCGATATGAATGTCAGCAGCCCTACATTCCAAGAACAGATGCATACTGAGACGAGATAGGTGGCTCCTCCCCTGGACTACAGTGCGCATGGGCATCCTCTCCATCCTCAGATTGTTTTTCGCCATTGTGGCAGAGATGGAGTGTAATACAGTAAGGGATGACCATGCTTGAGAATGATTCTGAGTGCTACAGCTGCTACAGGCACCGGGGAGGAGGGCGGGCGATATGAATGTCAGCAGCCCTACATGCCAAGAACAGATGCATACTGGTAAGTAGCATATTCCATTCGAGGCATGTGGGCTGCTGAATTCATATCTGTGCATAGAATAAATAGCAGTTACCTCCTTAGCGGTGGTTGCCCGTGCCAGCTGCAGCAGTCTGAAAAAGAGTTCTGAGAACAGCCTGTCCTACAGCAGCTTGCTGTTTGGAGTGTACATCTATGCAGTAGTGTTTGGTAAATGTATGTATGGTGGATCATGTGGCTGCTCTACATATATCCTCTAGAGGAATGTTACCTAGGAAAGCCATGGATGCCCCTTGCTTGCGTGTGGAATGCGCTCTTGGGGGAACTGTTAAAGTGCGTTTAGCTTTTTGATAACAGATTTGTATGCACTTAACAATCCATCTGGCTATACCCGATTTGGAAATAGGGTTGCCTTTGTGTTGTGGAGAGAAGGCAACAAACAGTTGTTTAGTCTTTCTAAAGTCTTTTGTCCTGTCGATGTAATACAGGAGAGCTCTTTTAACATCTAAGGTGTGCAGTGCTCGGTCTGCCACAGAATCAGGGTTTGGAAAGAAAACTGGCAGTTCTATGGTTTGATTAATGTGGAACTGCGACACCAACTTAGGCATGAATTTAGGGTTGGTACGTAGCACTACCCTATTAGCATGAATTTGTAGGAAAGGCTCTTGAATTGTTAGGGCTTGAAGCTCACTAACTCTTCTTAGCGATGTGATGGCTATCAGAAAGGCCACTTTCCATGTAAGAAACTGTATCTCACAAGAATGAAGAGGTTCAAAGGGTGGCCCCATGAGCCTGGTGAGAACTATGTTTAGATTCCAGACAGGTGAAGGAGGGTGTCTGGGAGGGATTACTCTTTTGAGTCCTTCCAAAAAAGCCTTAATGGCAGGCACTCAAGGGAAAGATGCTGCCTGTTTTGAAGCTGCCATGGCGTCAAATGTATCCTGATGGAACTATATGCCAGATTGCATCTATATAGATGCAACAAATAACATATGATGTTCTGCGTGGACGCATCTAGCGGATTAATGTCATTATTGGAACAGTAGATGACAAATCGCTTCCATTTGGCTGCATAGCACGCCCTAGTTGTAGGCCGCCTTGCCTCCTTGATGATGTTCATACTGTCAGGGGGCAAGTTGAGGTAGCCGAACTCTATGACCTCAGGAGCCATATTGCAAGGCTCAACTGTTGCGGATCTGGGTGCTGAGTGGCTCTGAGTGAGGAGACTGGGCATGAGGCGCAGCCGTTGGTGAGGCACCACTGAAATTTCCAGGAACGTGGTGTACCAGGCCTGCCTTGCCCACGTTGGAGCAACCAGGATGAGCGTCATGGAGTGCTGCCGCAGTTTGCGTGCCACTAGCGGTATGAGCGGTGCTGGAGGAAAAGCGTACACAAAACTGCCTGACCAGTTCATCCATCGCATTGCCCTGAGACTGCGGGTGTGGGAACCTGGCGGCGAAGGTTTGGCATTTTGCGTTTTCCTTTGTGGCGAACAGGTCTATTTCTTGATGACCCCACTGCTGGAAATATGGTTGGAGCACCGAGGGGTGTATCTCCCACTTGTGCATCTGATGGCTGTGCCTGCTGAGCAGGTCCACCATCTGGCTGTCTTTGCCTGGGAGATGTTCTGCCATGAGGAAGATGTTCCTCTGGATAGCCCACTTCCACATGCTCTGGGCTAGATGAGATAGTTGCGGAGAGTGTGTGCCTCCCTGCTTCTGGATGTAATACATGGCAGTGTTGTTGTGCGTCCGGATCAGCACGACTTTGTTGCACCGGTGCAGTTTGAATGCCTTCATCGCCATGAAGATTGCCATCAGCTCCAACAGATTGATATGCATCTTTTGCTGCTGCATCGTCCATAGTCCCTGCACGGTATAATAGAGGACATGCGCTCCCCAGCCCTGGAGAGATGCGTCCGTCGTCAGCACTATTTGTGGGACAGGCTCTTGGAACGGTCGTCCCCTGCAAAGGTTTTGTGTGTTCCACCAATGCAGAGAGTTGTATGCACGACTGATCACCAACACTAGGTCTTTCAGATGCCCATGAGCCTGGTTCCACTGTCGTGCCAAGCACTCCTGGAGCGGACACATGTGTAGCCTCGCGTGCAGGACTATGAAGATGCAGGAGGCCATCATACCGATCAGCTGCATGAATACCTGCAGCCACAGTTGCTAAGCACTTGGTGAACACCCTGGGGGCAGTGGTGACCCCGAAATGCAGGACCTTGACCTGGTAACGCTGATTGTGGGCGGTGAACCTGAGATATTTCCTGTGACTTGGGAGAATGGGAATGTGGAAATATGCATCTTTCAGGTCTAGGGTTGCTAGGAAGTCCTCCTGACTGAGCAATGGCAGAACTTGCTGTAGTCAGCATGTGAAAATGTTCTGACAAGATGTACTGGTTCAGGGGTCTGAGGTCTAGAATGGGCCGCAGGGAACCGTCCTTTTTTGGGATTAAGAAGTACAGAAAGTACACCCCCGTACCTTGCTCTTCTAAAGGCACGAGTTCTATTGCCCCTTTTTGCAGCATGGAGAGCACTTCTTGCTGCAATAAGTGCATGTGCTCTGCGGACATAGGACGGTGCCTTGGGGGTATGTTGGGGGGAGTGGAGGTTAGTTCTAGACAATAGCCGTATTGGATAAGTTGTCTCACCCACCTGTCTGTGGTAATACCTTCCCAGACCGGCAGGTACTGCTGGAGTCTTCCCCCGACCGGTGTTAATTGGTCTGCGGGCAGTGACAAGGCGTCACTGTTTGTTGGGTGCGGAGGATATGGCAATGTTATTTCTACGTCCTCTACCTTTGGTGCTGTTCCCACGATATCCACCCCTGTTATTCTTGTTATAGGTGGTCTGCGTGCTCCCCTTGTTGTATTGGGCTTGCTGAAATGCTTGACCTCTAGAGGCTCCTCTGTTACCGGAGCGACGAAAGGAACTGCCCCTAAACTGCTGTGACTGCAGAGCTCCCATGGATTTTGCTGTCTCAGTGTCTTTTTTAATTTTGTTAAGGGTTGTGTCTACATCAGGACCAAAAAGAAAGTCCGGGTTAACTGGCTGATTGAGCAAAGTTGTTTGGATCTCTGGTTTGAAACCAGAGATGCGGAGCCAGGCATGACGTCTCAGCATTACACTAGTGTTGATGGCTCTAGCTTCCGTGTCTGCTGCATCGAGTGCACACTTGATGGATGCATTTGAAATTAACTTTCCTTCCTGTATTAGCATTTCTGCTCCCTCTTTATAAGCATCAGGCAGGTGTTGCATCAGCTGTTCTAACGTGTCGTAGTGAGCCCTATCATATCTGGCTAATAGGGCCTGTGCATTTGAGATCCTCCAAATATTAGCCGCTTGAGCTGCTACCCGTTTGCCAGAAGCTTCCAAGATTTTGGATTCTTTGACCTGAGGAGGAGCATCACCACTAGTTTGAGAGTTTGCTCTCTTGCGAGCATTAGCCACTACTAGGGAGTCCAATGGGAGCTGGCCCTTGATGTAGGTAGGGTCCACAGGCGCAGGCCTATATTTTCTTTCAATCCTTGGGTTTACAACCCTTGCCCTTGTGGTCTCCTTGAAAATGTCAGTAGCATGTTTGAGGACACCCTTTAGCATAGGCAATGTCTTTACCAATCTTTCTATTCACCAAGGAAGAACTTCCTGACTGTGAATGTGCATATTTTAAGATCACTATAAACCCCAACTTTACCATGTCAGGCTTTTACATCTACCGTCCAACTGGCCCTGCCTCAAAATTCATTAAGGCTCTTCTTGAGACAGCAAATTCTCTAGTAACAAAAAACGCTAACTTCACCATTTTAGGTGATCTCAATCTCCATTTCGACCGGCTCAATGACGCCACCATCAAAAACCTTCTTGCTGATTTATCTGCCCTGCAACTTAACGCTCTTATTCTTACCCCTGCGCATCTAGCTGGCCACATTCTAGATCCAGTATTTACTAACATCGAGGAGTTTAAAACAGATGCACCTTTACCGATGGGATGGACAGACCACTACCTTATTAAACTGACCATTCTAGTCAACAACATAAGGCTTAAAATCGCACCCTCTCGCCACCTAAAAAGACCATGGCACAAATTATCTATTAGCGACCTCCATACCACCCTTCGGGAATTCCATCATGAGACCAACCTCGATATCAACGTAACCTATAGCACGTTTCATGATAGGATCACGGGAGGATTAGACGCCCTTATCCCAGCAAAATGGACGAAAGGGCGTAGCTCACCGTCCAACCCATGGTACAACGATACCCTCAAAACCATGCACAAAGACTGTAAAAGAGCTGAGCGCCTCTGGAGAAGGGAATACAAGAACGAAGATAAAACGAACTATCTACTAAAACAAAAAATGTACCATAAAGCCATCCGCGCTGCGCGAACTGCCTTCTATGCTGATAAAATCAATTCCAGCCCTACTCCTGCCAAAGAAGTCTTTAAACTTGTGCAAGAACTTCAGAGTGGTAAATCACCCCCCCCCCCCAGTATTTCCTCCGCGCAACAATGCGAAGTTCGTGCCACATTCTTTGTTGACAAAGTACAGAAAATCTACACCTCTTTTTCTCATCTCTCTTCCAGCCCCACTAAAAGCCCTATTCCCTCCCCCAACTGTACTACCCTAACTCTTATCCCGGAAATTTCAACTGACAACCTCACTAAACTATGTCGAAAAATTAAGACTGGCTCTCCGTCAGACCCCATGCACCCGGCACACTTCTTAGAATCACTTAACTTTTTTCTACCTTCCCTGACTGCTATCCTGAACCTCTCCTTCTCCTCAGCGAGTGTTCCATCTGCCTGGAAGCAAGCGTGGGTCTCGCCCATCATCAAGAAACCCACCCTTGATCCATCTAAACCGGAGAACTTTCGGCCAATCTCCCCACTCCCATGGCTGTCCAAACTCGCAGAAGCCCATGTGAACAGCATTCTATCCCAACATATGGTCCAAAACAACATCCTGGACCCTTCACAAAATGGGTTTAGACCAGGCCATAGTACTGAGTCTGCTCTCCTGGCCACCACCGAGTACCTCCGGACGATCCTAGATGCCGGTCAAAGTGCTGCACTGATCCTTCTCGACCTCAGCGCAGCCTTTGATACGGTATCCCATGACATTCTTCTTAAACGCCTAGAGATGTTCGGAGTATCTGGCCATGCACTGGAGTGGTTCCGATCGTTCCTCAAGGACAGATCCTTTCGGGTCTCAGCACCCCCGTTTCTATCTAAATCCTATCCCATTGCACAGGGAGTCCCGCAGGGCTCGGCGTTGAGCCCATCCCTTTTTAACCTTTATGTGCAACCTCTTGCCACAGTGGCCAAAGAGTGGGGCCTGACACTGGGGTCGTACGCCGACGACACACAGCTGACCATCTCTCTTACGGAAGGCCCTTCTACCTCAGCCTCAAGATTTAAAAACGGTCTCTCCGCAGTAGCCCAATGGATGACAGACAACTGTTTACAGCTTAATGCTGGTAAAACAGAAGTGCTACTCCTTGCCAAAAACACTAGCCGCTGGAATGAGCACTGGTGGCCGTCCTCCCTAGGCTCCATCCCACCCCCCAAATCCCTAGTTAAAAATCTAGGAGTATGGATGGACGCCTCTCTCAACTATCAGGCACACACTAAAAAAGTCGCTGGCACCTGCGTCGGCCTGCTGAGGAGCCTCAGCCACATACTGGGCTTCTTTGACGCCAAGGTTCGCCAGCTCATCATTCAAGCAACCATCCTCTCGCGTTTGGACTACGCCAACGTACTCCTCCTTGGCGCCAACAAAGGAGAGATTGCACGACTGCAACGCGTGCAGAACTCTGCGGCTAGAATTCTGGTCGGCCTCCCTCGCAGATGTTCGGCCAGAGCTACAATCTGAAAACTTCACTGGCTACCCGTGGACTCCAGAATCAAATTCAAAACCCTTATCATGGCCTTTAAAATTATCAAACTTGGAACCCCAACACTGCTACGACCCTTACTCACTTCCTATGTTCCGTCACGCAACCTGCGATCTTCTAACCAGCACCTCCTGTGCGTTCCGCGCATAAAACTTTGCCGCATGGGTGGCCGCTCCTTTAAAGTCCTAGGAGCCAAACTATGGAACAGTCTGCCACAAAACATTCGCTCCATAGAAAGTCTACCGGCCTTCCGGAAAGCCATTAAAACGCATCTATTCCCTCTTCCCTAACTCCCCCCTCCACTCTCCTCTCTCAGGTCCAGGGTATGTGGTTCTCTAGCGCCGGGACGCCTCATTGCTGGGGCAGCTGTTTTGCGCTTTACCAAATAAATAGAATAGAAAATAAACAGAATAGGTGGAGAAAGTATCGAATAGAAAGTCCTCCTCCAATGGCTCAGCGTGCATTTCAACGTCATGGTTAATGGCCCCCCTTTCAATTAAAGCGTTAAACGTCGCCGTGTCCTCAGTAGGCGAGGTTTTGACATAAGACTGAGTATCAGGCGTAGTGTGTGGATCATCAGGGTCAACAGTGTCAGTCCAGTGTTGAGGTTCCCCTTGATCTGTGTCAGCATGATAAATAAATCCCATATGACTGTAATCACCTCCCACATCCTCATCGCTGCGTGTGGGAGAATCGGCATCGTGCTGTGTATAGGACTCAACATGTTCAAAGAGAACAGGCGAGGTGGCTGAATCCTTTTTCCTCTTGAGAGGGATTTTGTATGACTCTAAAGGATGTTCTGAAGCGATTTTCCATTTGTGAATGGTGAGTCTGCCAGAATCCGAGTTGATGAAGAGCTTCGATTGATTGTCATACGAGGGTGCCTGGAACATTACCCCCTCCAGAATGGACTGAGACTTGGAAGGTCCCGATACCTTCTTGGAGGTCTCGGCGCTCCTTTGTGGCTCAAACGATTTGGGTCGAGCGGTCGGGGGCAGTCCGTATTTAATTGTTGGAGGAAGCCCCGGAGACGAACCGACCGTCTTAGATATTGACGTCGTCTTCGATCAGATTTGCTTCGGTGGATCACCAGCATGCTTGCGGCCTTGCGTCGACTTGAGATCATGGTGCGCAGCAGATACGGCCTTGGGCTTCGACGCGATATGCTCTTTCGGGTCGGGTTTGGTCTTCGACTCGAGAGCCTTGCTTAACATTGGCTTAGAGGCTGCAAGAGTCGGTTCGACAGTCTTTTTAGCCTGGAGTCCTTTGGCCGTGTCGCCATGTTTGGACGTCGACGGCGTCAGAGTGACGTGCTTGACTGTAGAGACTGGCTTCGGTGCCCCGCTCTTGGGGCCGATGCCGCCTTGTGACCCCGAAGGGTCGATGACATTTGTAGACTTGACTGGAGCCGAGTAGTTTGCGGGCCTCGATCCGAGGACTGTCTTCAACAGCTTTGGTTTTGTTTTTGCCTCTGTTGGTTTCGGTTTCGATTTTGGTGGATCGACCGATGGCTCCTTAGAATTGTCCTTAGCCGGGCCTTGACGCGGGGCTATAGAATGTGGCGTTCGATCTCGGCTAAGGCCTTCTGGCGATGCCGCGACCTGAGCCTTAGAGAGCACAGTGTCAATATTAGGCCCCGCGATTGCGGGTGGGCCTTGTTCATCGCTCGAGTCGTCATAGACGGCTCCGATGGCCTCTGCGTCGTCTCCTACCGCGACGACGTCTTCGTCATGGACGAAGTCTTCATCGTCGTCTACACCGAATGTAGAGTCCCGCTCCGACTCGGGGTCCGACTGCTGGTCAGGATCCTCTTCATCGACGCCTTCATCGTCATTAGCCTCGAAGATGTTCTCCGGTTTTAAGTGCCGCTTTCTGTGCCGACTGTCGTGCGGCACGTCGAAGTCGAAGCGTTTTCTTCGACCGGAACTTTGAACAGGCCATACAGCTGGCCTCGACGTGGTCCGGGGATAAACATTTATTCCGCACTGGGTGCACATCAATGTGAGGGTATTTTGAGTTGCAGACGGGGCATCTCTTGAATGGGCTCCGTTCCATCGTCGTCGTAGTTGGGGCCTGTGGTGTCGAAAAGGCAAACGGCCTTCGACGTCCTGTTGGAAGAACTAGATGAAGTGCAGTCACCGAACGAGACAATACCGACGCCCCGAAGGCCTATTGGCCTTGCGCAAAGAGTTTTATATCGATTCCGAACTTGAGTCAAGAAAGTACATCCGAACCCAATGGCGGAAAAAAACAATCTGAGGATGGAGAGGATGCCCATGCGCACTGTAGTCCAGGGGAGGAGCCACCTATCTCGTGATACTTCGAAGACTCTTCCAGGACAACAATGTCCAATCATCCAGACCCAACACTAGGCGGCGATCTATGCACAGATATGAATTCAGCAGCCCACATGCCTCGAACACTTTGTAAGCACAATAGGTACAGGGGTTGCAGTAGGCAACACAATTCTACACACAATTTAGCATTGAGCTCAATGGATTTTCTTATATAAACACAGTTGATGACTTTGTAGATTACTTTGATAGTTCCAGGACTAGTAAAAACGTTTTAGGTATTGCAGTGATTTTTCAGGAATATAAAGCTATTTTAAAAGTTCACACTTAAAAACTTTTCAACAGAAATCTGGCAATGTTATCCAATGGGAGAAAATTCAGGTTGCAGGTAAAGTACGATCTCGTTACACTGGTAATCCAGTACTGGGCTCCTGGGTCCAGCACTGGGGTCTCAACTTATAACAGGTAAGTAATTTCGTTTCAGTATTTCGGATGATTTTTAAAGAATATTTCAAGTTTTCAAAAGTAGACACTTAGAAGAAATTTCATAGAAAAGCAGACAATGGACTCCTATGGAGAAAATTCAGGTTACTAGTGAACCAGGTAAGGATTACTTTTGCGATTCAGTACTCGGCTACAAGGTACAGTACTAGCTTCTCTCCTGATCACAGGTGAGTACTTCGGAATTCGGTTGATTTTATATGAATATTTTAAGTTTCCAAAACTTCACACTTAGAAGACATTTCGAGTCAAACCAGTCAATGTTATCCAATGGCAGGTAAGCGAGTTACAAGTTTCCAGGTGAATAGTCGTCTGGTGAAGTTGTAGTTCTGGGCATAGACTCAGGGGTCCCCCAGGGTCAGGTAGGTACAGTTGGTTCACCCTGAGCGGCGCAGGGGCGGCCGGGTGCAGATTTAGTTAGGCCCAATGTTATCCAAATGAGGGACAGGGGGCTTCCGGTTGGTGGCTGCTGGCTAGCAGGCCACGCAGCTGTGGGAGCTGGGCTCTTGGTCACTTGCTCAGGGCAAAGGGGGAAGCAGGATAGGGCAAAGGTCGCACTGCCAGCGGTACTCGGGCGGCTGGGTGCAGGGAGCTTATGAGAACATCGGGCGCTCAATGTTGTCCAATTGGAAAGGTCAAAAGGGAATAAAGGCTGCAGGCTCGGGGGCAGAGACTCTCCAGGGGAGACCAGCACTTCGAGAGGTAAGTTTGGATCTTGGAGCACAGGTAGGTACCCCAAAGGGAGGCACAGCGGGCTGTAGGGCGCTGGGTGCAGGGGTGTCTTAGGGTGTCGGAAAAGCTTACCCTCAGCTGGTTGCGGTTGGGGTGGCCCCTGGTTCCGAGTCTGCAGGCGTCGTCTGGTTCGTCGCGGAGGGTCTTTGGGTACTGGACTTTGGGTCCCAGTCGCCGGGGCACGTCCTCGTGGTCTTGGATCACTCGGGCACGGGCCGGGCTCGGCGGGTGCAGAGTGGGCTGGTCCGGAGCTTCCTGGCAGGCACCAGGGGGGTTGTTGCAGCAGAGCCTCTGCTAATGGGAGTCCCAGTCTTTAAGAGGGTCAAGGCAGGCAGGTCCTCTGGGTGTCCCGAGGTTGCTGTCCGCAGGAGTCGCTGGGATTTAGGCAGGAGCAGGTTCCACGATCGGGTGCCGACATGAGCATAAAAGGTTGAGACGGGCTGATGGTGGTAGGGGGAGGGCATCGCGAGCAGAGGCACAACAAGTTCGGCCACTTGTCATTGCAACATATTACACGAATTGTGAAAAAATTGCTTAGCTAACAATTAAAGGAGTCTGTACTGCAGCCAGTAAAAGATCCAGTCCCGGTGGGCATGGCCAAAAGTGGACAGGGCGGCAACAAAGAGGGACTAAAAAGCCTCCTTAACAATAGAATGCCAGCGTTTAGCCTAAGCTATGACGCAGGCCAATGGGAAGAGGGGACGGGGCTTCAAGCTCCCTTCCGAAACCATATCAATTTCAAGAATGCCTTGCCTGGCAAGAGCAACGCATGTGCACTGCTAACGCCAGGCGAGACCTAAAAAGGTGGTCTCTAGGAGAAGAGAGACACTTTGGATCCAGATGGTTTCCTTATCTTTTTAAATATCTCATTGTCCAACCAGGATTTATTTAAATCATACTTGTCCAGCAATTCTTGCAGGTAGAACATAGTGTTTGCCCCCATTTCACACCCACAAGGTTGCTACCAATAATGATGCATTCTTTAGTCATCATCAAATTCTGTTTCCATAGCCTTAAATGTAAAGGTTTACACTGACTGTAAACAATGGGCTATCAGACCTTTCGCACATAATTGATGATGGCAGTGCAACTTTGAAATTAAAATCAAATTCATATTGTTTTGGGTGTATTTTAGAACCAGCAGGACAGTACCATAAATATTCTCGATGTGACCCATAATGGAAAGAAAAACATCAATGTATACTACAAATGTAGAAGTAATTTTCCAAACAAGTCAGGCACAACATAAAATTCAGCTCTTAGAACATTAAGGTAAACCGGTTAAGACGATTAAACTTTTTTGGGCTTCCTCAATTGATATTCATTTAAAGATTAACATCTGTGGAATTTCAAAGAGGGAGACTGTTTAAAAGCCTACTGCATGGACGTATGCTCTAACTAAAGTTTAAAACAGCAAACGGATGGGATAGAGATAAGCGCTTCTCTCCACATAGGGTATATTGTCAATTCATATTAATGCATACAAAGAAACAGGAGACCTGTTTCACCTTTGACCTGACCTTCAATGTGTCAATCTCTTCATACAATAGAGCAGTTTGGGTATTTGCTGTAGCTGCAACAACCGCAATGACATGCATATAAACACACTGCTTTAAACATAATCCCCACATGAGAATGGTATTTAATCAAAGTCTTATATTGTTTATTTTGGCTCAAGTCAGTCAACAGCACAGTATATCTTAATTGTGGGAACGGCGTTAACACTATGTCTTAAAAATACTAGAATGACATGATTAATATGTATGAAAAATCTCATTTACCATCATTAATAAAAGGATGATGTTTACGTGTCTTAGTTTGTAGGCAGAAATATGGTCAGATTTATAACTTAAATGCTATAAAGGAGCATGATTTAAAACAAATCACATGCCTAAATCGCAAGTAAAGTGTTGTTGGTATTGAGGGACAAAAGGCGTACAAACATCACACCTTCCTAGACCAAGTTAGATATCCATGCCTTCCTTGACCAATGTTATATAGCCATAATGTAGACTCGCAGCCTCGGTTACAAAGTAAAAGGCACTATAATGTGCATCTATTATGACTGGCAATGGAGAGTCTGAGATTAAAGTCATGGAAAGAGCAAACTCTGGAAGAAGTGCGATTGTTAAGGATGGTCTCTGTTAATTACTATGCATAACTACTTTAGCTCAGAGGAGCTATATTTCCTAAGTACCAACTGACCCATAAGCTTCCATCCCTGTTTCTAAAGATATTGGTCACTTTTAGGTACACAGTATGCCTTATTATTTACTAATGAACTCACCTTGTTACCCTGAATCAAATGGAAATCTTTCCCATACGATTTTAGTCCCTGTTCAAAATTTCTACACTCTTCTTCTGTCCACACAGACAGTTCCTCTGAAAGAGATGCAAGAGAAAACACTTAAAATTACTGAAGCACAAGTCCATTAAAACTCAGGGACCTGCAGTCCAACACTTCAAAACAAAAGCATCTCATTATAAAACATTACATGCTTCTTTAAATAATGGTTAAGGATCTTGTTTCATTTATCATCTGTAAGGCCTGCTGTGGTGGAGACTTACCTATAGTGTATTCATTGTATGTGGGCAGGGCATACAGTTGTGGGCCATGTTGTGTTTTCACTTTTTAGAACATCTTGACACGCAGTCTGCAGTGGCAGTCTGTATGGGTGTTGTGCTTGGTCCCTCAGAGTGGCACAAAATATGCTGCAGCTCTTAGGGATCCTCTTTAGTGCCTATGCCCTAGGTACCCGAGGTACCACTTTCTAGGGACTTGGAGAATGGCAAAAGGCCTGGTCACTTGGGGATCACGTGACCAGATGTCTTGTTTTGGGGCAGGGAACACTGGCAATGGGGATCGGGTGAACAGTAATCCAGTACACTTCAGTTAGAGTTGCATCAAATAGCAGGCAAAACGTTAGGGGGGACTACTGCAACAAAAATTAAGTTTCCTATACTTGGGGCATTACCCACGACTCTGGGTGTGGAAACCTTGAGGTGCAGTTTTGGCATTTTAGGTTTTCTTGGGTGCCAAATAGATTTATTTGCAGAAAACCCCATCATTGGGAGTAGGATTTGATGGTGGAGTTGTTGATGCAGCTTGCTTAGCACCTCGGGTAAGTTGTCTCTCCTTAGGATGTTCTCGGCTAGGTGTATCTGAAGGTGAATCACCCAATTATAAATCTTCTGGGCCAGCACTGACAACTGTGGTGAGGGAGTGCCGCCCTTTTTCTGTAGGTCATGCTGTCCATTTTTAGGTCTCACCTGAGCCAGCGCATGTGTGCTCTGTCTCTGGCGAGACATTTAGTGTGTGGGCTTTTAAAAGTCCTACCACAGCTTTTTGTGGCCTAGATTCTGCGGTTATGCGCACAGTGTCGAGCCGAGGCGCCATCTGGCTTTCCTCTCTCGTCATAGCTCATTAACCGCATCGCTCTTTCACAGCCGCGTTTGCTTTCCGCATGCCCCTGCCTGTTTATTAATGTATTGCCTTGTCTTGTTTCACGGCGTAATGCTGCAATAAATAAACAAGTCGGAGATGATTTCAAAGCTTTGTGTTAAAAACAAAGGCACTTTGCTTGTAAGTAAGTGTGTACCCCTCCAACTAACTTTGAAGTTTAAAAAAGACACTGAGGTTTCTGTAATTATGCACGCGCTGTTCTGTGTCAAGGAATTATCTTAGAAGCATCTCGAGCCTTGGGAAACGAGGCTTCCCACCTCTTCTACCTCCAGGAAAGCGCGTTGCTAGGGATCCGCTTTCAGTTGTGACGCGCAGTTTAGAGAGATAACCATCATTAACAGGCTGCTAGGACCAAACTGCTGTATAAATCAAAAATTACAGGAGTGAAATGGGGAAGACCTGCAAGGCCGGCTGCTAAAGTCACAGAGCTGCTCAGTGGCATAAATCCGGGCATGGGCATGCTCTGAGCTTCCACAAACAAAAACATTCTTCACTATGGAAGCAACTAAGGTGCAATAATGCTGCTGACTGGAAGCACGATGCTGCTCCATTACCAGCAGCACCGCCAAGAAGTATTGAATCTTAGGGTTGCAGATAAGCACACTACTCCAGAAGCAGACTCTTAAACCAGTATTTTATCTTTTATATCACGCTGTTTTGTTCTATTATTTCTCCCTAGTTTGTGAACAATTGTTTATCAGGACACTCTAAAGTTGTTCCTGGGTGTACAAGGATGTGGCCACGAAGTTCTAAATAGACTTTCTCAGAATTCACACGTTGCCCCTAAGTGAGGCTGAAACTTTTTTTGTTTAGGTTTCCCTCTTTTTTATTAAGGTTTATGAACAACCAAAACAACAATACAACATATGGGTAGTCACACCCATCAAGAAAACTACATCTTGCCACCCCTTCTGTTGCTCCCCTTCCTTAGCCAAAGTTAATTGCTCAATTCCCTCTTACATCTCAGTACAGGCCTCCATAACATGTTTAACTGCTCTAAAGCAATTTATCGCAATAGTTCCCAGTTTTTGGATTTAAACAGTCCTACCTAAACCCAGTTCAATGTATATTATTCGGAATACTGAGTGGCAATTCCTCTGCATCATTACTGAACATTCATAAGGTTAATATTTAAAAGTTTAACATATGATTAACTGCCTGATACAGGTGAAATAGGTATACTGGACCAAGTGCAGTGTAAACTACTGACCATTCACACTGTTGTGTTCTATAGTGTGCAGCCTGGATCGGGCAGAGTACATTCATCACCACACAATGCTGTGCAGTGCAGCATGTGGGTTATCACCCGAAGTGATCGGAGAATCGACTTACACAATGCTATGTACTAAGGCACATGGTCTGCCTCTTTCACCATACACTGGTGCACCACTGTCTCTGGCACTGTACAATGACTCTACACCTAGCTGTGCACTGCCACGTGTAGTCGGTCACTTGCACCATATAGTTATTAGACACACACACACACAGTTTCTAATCGCATCATATAGTCTGTCTTTGGTGCTATGTAATAGCTCACCACTGGCAGTGCTGTGTACCGAAGCATCGGATTTTTCTCTGGTACAGTGCAGGGACTAAGCAGAAACCGTACCTTTTTCTGCTGTATGTATTCCATCTCTCAGTGTACAATGAATTGCTACACACAATGCAGTGTCTTGCAGTAAATGACCAAAGGGAGGGGGAACTGGATACACCATGAGCCTTAAAGTTTCAAAAGGTTTTTTATTATGCTGATTTTGTGCATTGGCTGCTTTCCCTACATCTTGCACAAAGTTAAGAAATAAAATGTTCCGTTGATCTGTGAGGTGGGATTTCATAGAAACTAGAATCAGCTTTCCAAGCCTTTCTGTTCCATTTCATCCATTTTGTTTTTTCTGTTTCGCTCTACTTTCATATATTATTTTCTTACCCTGTTTGTATTTGTTTGTCTATATGTCCTGCTTTATTTAATTTGTTAATTTATGGACATTTTGCAGTCTTCACTTCTTTTTTTTATCATTCTGTCTTTATAGTGCTGTTTACATTTTCCCCTATATTTTCTTTTCACCCCCATTGCCTCAGATTCATTCCATTTCCATTTCATTTTCCTCCTTTCTCAAGCATCCCTTCTGTTTCCATTTTCTTTCCTCTTTCACTCCTTTGGTAGGTAAAATTCCAATACCTCTAATTCTCACAAATGCAAGACCAATTTGCATTGCAAATGGTTGTTATCAATACCACTTCGACCTGAATGTTCCGAAAGAATGTCCTGAGGGCCAATTAGATAGCAAGAAGAAGCTAGAGGTAACTGATGTAAAATCCCTAGTTTTGGGGTAATCAGATACCCTTAACTGTCATGATGTGGAATGTTGCACCCCCCAAGATTATTATTGTTCCACCAAAGCAGAGCGCATTTACCAACACTAGATCCTGTAGATGACCCTCTGCTTGTGACCTCTGTGCAGAGGCACTCCTGCAATGGGCGCATGTGCAATCTGGCATGGGGAACTAGGACTTTGCAAGAAGCCATCATTCCCTAGAGGTGCATAACTGTTCTAAAGAAGGGGAAAATTGGCTGAAAAAGAAAGCTAGTACTCGGAGGATTGGGTTAAGAATTGCCCATAATGGCATTGAGGATTGACCCTAAAAAGCATTGACACTGTAGGGGCTGAAGAGGAGACGTGGTAGCGTTTACTGTGAAACCCAATCTGTATAGTAGGAAGATGGTAACTCGGGTGCTGCCGGTCTACAATCTGGACCTGCCAATCTTTGAGAGAGAGGAAGATGTGTGTGCCTCTGAGCTGGGCAGCTACAACCACTAGGCATTTAGTAAACACCCCGTGGGCTTTGGTAACCCCAAAGGGTAATACCTTGAATTGATAGTGTTGTCCACCTATAACAAAGTGAGGGTAGCGCCGATGAGCAGAATGCACCCTTCAGATATACAGCGGTCAAAAAGTCTCCTTGCTGCAGCATTGGAATAACATCCTACAGTTTTGTCATATGGAAATATTATGATTGTATGTAGGTGATGAAGAAAGTATAGGGGTACAATACTGAGCACTGGTAGGTCACCAGCCCTATTGCCCCTTTCAGCAGAAGCGTGTGCACCTCTTCTTGAAGAAAGTGGAGATGATCTGTGCTTGAGGTGCGTGCACAGGGTGAAATGTTTGGTGGGGAGGAGAAGAGTACTAGGCAATGACCGTATTGATGGTGTTTGACGCAGATTATGCCTTCAAGGTAGACACCTTCTTCAAACCTAAATGAGGAGCGGAGACCAAGGTTTGCTTGGACTTATTGTTGCGGAGAGACAAACAAGGGTTGAGGTATTTGGTGCAGTCCAGATTTATGTCTGATTTCTTGTCTTGATGCCAACAAGAACCCAAAGACTGGAGAGGCCCTGAAGGTGGCACAGTTTGTTGTGCTGGACACCCAGCCTCCTGATGGGTGGTGCTCTGCCTTGGTGTGTGGCTGTTTGTGAGGTTTATGGTGTTGAAGTTCAACCATACTGCTGACCCATGACGCTCATTAGGTTTGAGGACTAGTGATAGACATGGAAGGAATATTTTGTTCGAGTACTGGGTTAAAGTTCTTACAGCGGGGGCCCAAAGCATGAATGTCTAATGAGTCTGGTCTGGGAGCCTCCTCAGTTCACATCTCAACCTGATGGTGGAGAAAAACAATCTAACAATGGAGGCTCTGCCCATGCATAATCTCTACTAAGAGAGGAGTTACAGGAAACCTCAAGACTCGAAGAAGCTTTTTCAAACATAAAAAAACTTCTAAATGTCAGAGCCTAATACTAGATGGCATGAGTATGCAGAGCATGTGCATCTAAGCCATGCATGCTACGAACATATTGTTACCAAAGGTACTGCAGAGTCCTCAACTTGTGAATGAGTCTCGGAGCAATATTACCTGGGAGGTGGGGTTGAGTTGCGTCATTTAACATAAGGAATCATGTAATATAGCCCTAGCAACATATATGTCTTTAGGTGCCTGAAGTGTGAGGTAATAATGTTATGCATTAGTATGCAAGGAAGACAAAGTGGCGGTCTGGCACATTTCAGCAAAGACAATGCGCCTGGTGAGAGCAGTAGAAGCAGCCATGGCCTTCCTACACTGGGAACAATTGTGAGCTGGAACGCTATTCTAAGCCTCTGTTTTGAGAAGTTGATACAATAATATACTGCTTGGGGTTCAGTGTAAGCAGTTTTTCTTCTTCCTTTGGTTGAGGAGTGTTAGACCTGACAACATTGGAGTGAGACTCCCTTCCATTTTTGACGGATTGCCTCCTCTGTTTTGATATGTTTTTGCTGAATTTATGCTTTGGGCACTTGGCCACTGCTAATCAGTGCAAGTGCTCCCTATGTTAAATTGATATATTGATTGGATTCCATGATTGGGTTATTTGATTTATTATCAGCCCCTAGTACAGTGCACCATGTGTGCCCAGGGCTTGTAAATCAAATGCTGCTGGTGGGCTTGCAGCACTGGTTGTGCCACCCACAGAAGCAGCTTGTAAAGTGTGTCTCAGGCCTGCCATTGCAAGGCCTGTGTGCAATCTAGCACTGCCATGTCGACTTGGCCAAGTGCACCCACTTGCCAATCCCTAAACCTTCCCGTTGCTTCATATTAGACACCCCTAAGGTAGGCCCAAGGGCAGGGTGCATTGTAAGTATAAGGTGGGACATGCTCTGATGTGTGTAGCATGTTCTAATAGTGAATTACAGCCATTTTCGTTTTTCACTATTGAAGGCTACTGTTCTCATAGGTCAGAATGGGTAGTTAAGGTTATTACATTCTTAAAACCTAACTGACTCAGGGAACACGGTATAAATTCGAGTTTAGTATGCCAGAACTCAGAATAATAAAATACATCTTTTAGTTAAGTTTATTTTAATATTCTGTGTTTGCAAATGCCACTTTTAGAAAGTAGGTATTTGCTTGCCTAACCATTTGAGACTGCCTCCGCTGGGTTGTGTATTCCTTGTCTGGGTTTGTGTGTGACAGGGCTGGGGGGTTCCAGGAGACAGGCTGGGGCAGCCCGGTGGTGAATAGAGAGATCTGCATCTAGATGGGAGGGAGGAGTTGCACCTGGGACCTGAATAGGGCTGGGCCATCCCTCTACAATGCTGGCTCCACCCCCTGTGGCTTGTCTGATGTGTCTGCACTGCACTGTGAAAGGAGAGGAGGAATCATGTCAACAGAGTGCTCCAGAGCTGTATCTTCCCTCCCCTGTGCTGACTCCACCTCCTGTTGGGCGGCTGATGTCTCTGCCCTGCACAGTGAAAGGGAGTCATGTCAACAAAGTGCTCAGGAACTGGTTTGAGCTAGGCAGAGGGCTCTCTGCCTTCAGAGAACAAAGGATTTTGGGGTTTAAATATTGGGACCCTGATCCCAAGAAATTAGATCATTTCTGGAACAAGAAACCTTTCTGCCAAGGAGAAGAACCAAGGAAGCTGCAGGAGTTTGGACTGCGCCTCTGCCAGTGCGCTGTTTGCTGGGTTGGCCTGCAGTGGTTGCTTCATTGCCAAGGGAAAGGAGAAGGAACTTTGTAAGGACTTTCATCTACAGAATATTCTCCAAGGGTTTGAACTGTGCTTGCCTCCTGCTGAAGTCTCAAAGACAAAAGACTCACCTCCAGCTCCCTCCTGAATTTCCTTGCTGGGAATTCTGACTCCAGTCACTTCCGTGCCGCTGAGAGCTGGAAGCGCGACGCATCCATAGGAAGCGTGTCGCCGCCACAGCTGAAATCATCGCAACGCCGGAGAAGCGAGCCTTCGCCGCATCTCCCTGGAAGCATGTGTTCATCGAAGCTGCCTGCTGTCGCGTCACCGGAGAAGCGTGACGCCATCGAGAGGGTCGCCATCGCATCACCGGAGAAGCGTGTCTCAGGGCCTGTCGCAGCTCCAAAGTACAGAGTCGTCGCAAGGCTGCCAGGGCATCATCGCATCGTCATCGCATTGCCGCATCAAGGGGCCCGACCAACCTCCCCTTCTGCGAGCCTTTTGTTCACTTTGCGGTACGCATCCAGGTACTTTGTTGAGAACTTTGTCGCATTTACCAACAACTTGAATGAAGAGACTTTAATCATCTTTTAATCAATCTTAAGTGTAGTATTGTGGATTTTTGTCATTTGTGGTCTTGTGTTAAGTCTATATAAAGAATACTTATTTTCATAAAATCTATGTTGTGTCCATCTGTAGTGTTATCACTGTATTACGGTGTATATTCACAAAGGCTTAACACATTGCCTCTGAGATAAGCCTGTCTGCTCGTGCCAAGCTACCAAGTGGGTGAGCAGGGGTTATTAAGGAGTGTAATCCCCTTATCCTGACTTAGAAGTAAGGGTCCCTATTTGGACATAGGTGATAACCATTGCCAACTAGACCCCCCAAGATCTAACAAGGAGGAAAGATGGATTGACAATTGATCGATTGGGCCCTGTTGGACAGACAAACTTTGGCAAGTATAAAGTGCAGGAGCGAAGTACCAGTTTATCTGGGTGGAACACCGTGAGTGAAATGAGGATGGTCCGAAAGGTCCTGTATTTCAGCAACCGACCATATGCACTGGTCCCAAGAAGCCATGAGAAAAGAAAACATCAACTTTAAATCCCATTGTGTAATAAGAAACATTGTGGGAGGAAACCATACAGTAAACAGGTCAGAAAATCCACAAATAGCATCTTTAATAGAGAGGATTGATCAGGTAGACAGATAAGGCAGTCAAATATACTTTTCTAACCACTCATGCCAAAGTATTCTGGACAAGGAAGAGCACAAAGCACATAACATCAGAGAAGCAAAACTGGAAAGGACAGGACATGCAAAAGAATACACACTAAAATTAGGTATCCAAATGTAATCTTGTGGTAGTGGTGTCATATGCGTGCAAGGAGATCTACTTGCTACTTTGATCGACCACAGCAGACTGGTGCCACTGGATTTTGTGTGTGGGTAATCACAGCCCACAAAAAATGTATCACTGGTGCTGTTCTCTGCGCCTGCTGCACCATCTTGAACTCTTCTGTGCGTCACTGGCAAAGGGTAGGAAGGTCAGTCACTTCCTTAGGCAAGGAGAGTAAGAGGGGTACTGTGGTCCAGCAGCGGCCCTTAATTCTCTTACGTTTGAATCTGGTTTATGTTGCTCTAGACCAGTGATACTCAATGCAGCCCTCCTGACCTTTATATGTGGCCGTCTGGGTACCAGCAGCACTTTACTCAACTCAGCACAAACATGAAAAAAAATATTAAATGTACAGTAAGCACTCATTTAAAGGTTAATTGCAGTTAGGGAAAGGAAGTAACTAGACCCTTAACTTCAGGAACACCTTAGTTTTTAAAGACAGCCACTATATATACACCTTTGCCTCCTCCATACCCCCTTTGGACCCCCCCGCTGGCATCAGTGTGGCTCTCGGTCACAGCATAGACCAAACTTTGCGGCCCCATGAAAAAGTTTGTGAGTATCAATGCTCTAGACAATGGGAAACCCCTTACCTATTGCATTCTACAAATACAACAAGGCTTCTGAGCAACAAGTAGAAATACTCGATATGAGGAATTAATTCCAATGTGAGATTACCATGTCTTGATAGCACTGATTCTTAGGCCTCGATTTGTATTTCCTCATAAATTTTAATGAAAGTATAAGGTAGTAAAACAGTCAGAAAGAATATAGGTCAGCCAACACGTGTTTCGCCCTTGGCCGACAAGCCTGGGTTTTTGCAAGGCGTTTAAAAAAAATTTAAGTGTGTCCTGATTGATGTTCGGTAGTAAAACTTAGTTCAGACTATGTTAGCGTAGATCATTTAAAAAAAAAACAAGTGAGTCAGGACAGTGTGTGGGCCGTCCTTGTCCCAATGTAGTATTCAAATAATCACCAGAGACTGGCCACTAGAGAGTGACTGGTTAACCAGAGTAGTGTCTAACACCACAGAAGATGATTAAAAGAACCCTCACACACCAACCTAGTAGGTGTCATGCTTCATCATTGGGTTCCAAGTTGGGTAGACGAGTGCTACCCAACTGTGCTACGACACCTGATTACAGCGGAGCTGGTTTTTGTGCTATGATGTAGTGCGTGTGGTGATGTTACAACTACCTCTGGGAAACTCACTATACAATACTTTATTCCCAGTGGCCCAGGGTATATTTAAAATAAGGTAAGGTGGATAATATTTCAGAACTGTAAGTGTCTGAATTATCTTTTAATCATCCCCTGTGGTGTTAGACACAACTATGTTAGCATAGAGGCATACCGATTTTTACGGATGTATGACATAGCTTCGCTAAGTGTTTCTAAATTGACACGGACGGAGCCAATTACAAATAGACAGTCTCACACACAATTCGAGCTCTACGCTAGTAATCTCGTATTGGAATTAATTCCTCATATCGAGTATTTCTACTTGTTGCTCAGAAGCCTTGTTGCTTACCCTGCCTGAGGACTGAGACTGTGGCTGGTTTATGAGTGATGTCCGAATTTACTGAAACAGTACTTTTTTTTTTGCACAATTTGTAACGATATAGGCAACCATTTAACTTGATGTCTGAATTATTAGATCTAAAGCATAAGCACAATACACACTACTTCCTTGCACCAGCTACCTGTCCCTTTTCATACCAGGCCAATCTACTTGCCGC
This sequence comes from Lissotriton vulgaris, assembly GCF_964263255.1. NCBI lineage: Eukaryota > Metazoa > Chordata > Amphibia > Caudata > Salamandridae > Lissotriton > Lissotriton vulgaris. Next base: position 467,935,665 of record NC_141685.1, on the reverse strand, counting down.
CTAAGAAAGTAATGAGACGGACAGCGGCAATGGCAGTCAGCAGTTCTGGTGAAGTCTCCCAAGTAAAACTTTGGGGCGCAGCTCAGGACAAAAACTAGGAATAGCGTAATACACACACACACAAGTAGGGGGCCCTTCCCAGACAGCAATGCTGGTCGCCAGAGTGAGTGAAATCAGCTGGTAAGAGGGAAAGAATAGGTAACAATACTATGCATGCCTCATACACAAAGTAGTGTCCTTCTGAAATTGGGAGCACTTAAATTAATTCCATATAGAAGCTGGGCATAACAATAATTTTATCAATTACAGTAGTTAAAAAAAACACAGAGGATCATAAAAATGGTCAACTTGCTGCTCAAGTTTCATTTTTAAGAAATGTTGCTAAATATTCCATACATTAAATGAGTAACTACAGTAGAGACGACACCCTCCATCAGACCAGGATATAAAATATAATCCTGAATTGATGTAGTGTCAGCATGCATGAAAGGTAGCAGCACCAATGCCCAACAAGAAGTGCATGCCGTGTGTTTGGGTGTTTTACAGTACCACCTCATCCATCACATGTGCCGTGTATTCTGAAACTATTTTTTTCTTGTCCTACCATCCAAACAGGGAAAATTGTAGCACAAGATTAACTAATATACTTTTTAAACCTAGGTGGCGAGGTGAAACAAGGGAAGGTAGGAAGTGCCTGGCTTTCCTTTACTGGCACATTAATAATTAGAGAAAGGGATCCTTTGATTGAGGAATGTCACTGACCTGCTATCTGGTACTTTGAGTGGGCAGAAATATGTGGAACAATTAAGTGTGGAGGGGCATTGGACCCGAAAACATCCAGTGACCCTTTGATCCGCTTTTAATCGTACTCAAGTTACCGCATAATAAAGGGTACACTTGTGGTATACCTTAAGGTATTTTTTGGTTTAAATCATTTTTATTGAAGTTTTTAATAGCAAACACATTACAAGACGACATGATAATAGTTCGAAGGACCACCCGCCCTTCCAGCTGGCTACTCCCCTCCCGCTCGAGGGCGAGTCTCACCTCTGTGCAAGAGAATGTGTCCATGAAAGTGGGTGAGGGCCCAGATTTGACCGACAATGTCATGAAACAGTCCCATCAACATGCAACAATCCCTGTTCCCCCAACCCTCCTCCCCCTTTACCTCTCGTATCCCTCCCCCCCGGTGTGGTCGGTAGGCGTCCGCCAAGCGTTCTAAGGCATGCCTATAGTGTGAGATTCAGATTGAGGTCTCCGTGTTCTTCCTAAAGTCATCCGGTAGACAGAGCACCCTGAGGTATTTTGGGCATGTGATTTCGGTAAATTCGTCTGACAGGAGGGAAACTAGAGGTTGCCAAGTGTCCAGGAATGTGTCTCGTGTCTGAGTGTGGAGAAGTGTGGCTCAATGATTAGAGCGGCAGACCCTGATGCAGAGGTCTAGCCCGGGACCAGGGTTCAATTCCCTGCCTCGGTGGGTGTTGGGCTCAAAAAATTCCACGGACCTGATCATTCTCGCCTCGGTGCCTATTCCAATCATGGAGTCCCACTCTGCAACTCTGGGCAATAGCTTGCTTAATCTCCACAACGGCCCCCACAACGCTAAGGATCCCTGGCCTCCACCTTGGGGGTGCCCAGGAGTGGACGCCTCACAGGGAAAGCCAGGATGGGTTCCACAGCGGTATTCGTACAAGCGCCTTGAGACCCTTGCGGGTGAGTAGTGCGCTATACAAGTATCAATTTACAGTGAGGGAGGCTTGTATCCTTTCCATACCCATGATGTACCATAGCCTGTGGAGCCACCCCGCGTGTGTGGGTTTCCTCTTGGTGCCCCATAATGATAGGATATGTTGAGTGGCAGCCCCCATGGCCAGCCCCATCTGCCTCCCCCTGAGCGTTTTGAGGGGAACGTGATGGCATTGGGGAGACCGAGAAGTGCATATGCTAGAAATCAGGGGACCTCTGTCTTAAAGTGTTTATCGATATCGCGTAACACCTGCTCCCAATACTCCTGTACTTCCGCACATTCCCACAATATATGAGTAAGTGTCCCTGTGTGGCCACACCCTCTCGAACATGTCGGGTCCCTACGTGGATTGCTCTGGTGTAGCCGTGCAGGTGTGAGGTGCCAGTAGTATGCTATTTTCACCGCAGATTCTCTGCTAGCTACGTTCCGGGCAGTGTGGTGGGCTCTGAAGTAAATGTCCTGCCATTCTCTTTGTCAGTGAAGGAGCATTCCAATTCTCGTTCCCATCGCTTTTGGCCCGCTGACCGCGAGGCGGGAGGAGGTGGGCCGAGCATCTTGTATATGTCTGTAATCGCCTGTTTATCCGTTGTTTTCGTGTATAGGCATTTCTCGTAAGTTGTGAGATGTCTGCTCACGTGGGGCAGCACCTCACTCGTCGTTAGCCAGTGCCTGATCTGAAAGTATTGAAAACGCCGAATCGGAGGGAGTGTGTAATAGTCTTGTAGGGTGTGCATTTGCAGGAAACCCTCGGGATCAAAGAGGTCGCCGGGCGCCTTGCACTCAGACAACCGCCATTGCGGGAACGACCCGGGGATCATGCCCGGTGGAAAGGCCGGGTTATCAAACAGGGGCGTCATCGGGGACGGAAATGTGGTGGGGCCACATGGGACCGCCACTTTGTCCCATACCTGCATCACTATTCTCGTGATGGGCGATCTTTTAAGGGACGAGGACCTGTCGGTGCATTTCAGGAATGGAACTTTCCATAAGGACATCTGGCCCATAGCTCGGTTTTGGAATAACCATCTTTTTTCCGATTCGTGTCGGCTCCATTCCAAGTGGAGCTGCGTCGCCTGAAAGTAGTGGAGTAGATCAGGGACTCCCCGGCCGTCCTCTGACGTGGCACGCATGTTCAGGTCTCTGCGAAGTCGCGGGCGTTTGCCAGCCCAAACAAATTGTCGGATGCTATCTTGCAGTTTCCTGAGCATGCCTATTGGCGGAGTCACCAGGATGGTTTGGAACAAGTACAGGACTTTCTGCAAGAGAGACATTTTGACTGCCGCCACTCGCCCCAGCCAAGAGAGTGGCTGCCGGCACCACCTTGCCAGATCACCTTGCAGTTCAGCAAGCAGAATTGTGTAGTTTTGTTCCACTGTTTGGGCCGTGCTCAGTGTCAGGGAGATGCCTAGGTACGGCAGCGACATCCGGGAGGAAAGGCCCCCATATCGCCGCGAGTCTCGTGCAGTCGCGCGGGCGTTACGCCCCAGCGGCAAGATCAACAATTTCTCGACGTTCATCTTAAAACCCGATATTTTCCCAAAATCCTCCATCTCTGTGAGGAAGGCCGGCACCGATGTCGAGGGGGCTTCCAGGGCAGCGAGGACATCGTCCGCGTAAAGACTTATGGTCTGTGGTTCTCCGCCAAACCGAACCTCGACAATGGCCGGGTTATCTCGAACCCTTTGCGCGAGCGGCTTGATGTACAACGCAAACAGTAGGGGTGAGAGTGGACACCCTTGTCTGGTGCCCCTCAGGATGTCAAATGGCCGTGAGCGCACCCCGTTGACATTAATCGTGGCTTGAGGGGCCGCGTAGCAACTAGCGACCCACGTGCGGAACCGGTTTCCCATCCCGAACCGCACCAGGACTGCATTGAGGTACCCCCCAGTCCACCCTGTCAAACGCCTTTTTCGGCATCCACAGACAGGAGGACTGCATCGGAGTCATTGAAGTGGACCTTGTCGATGACGTGGAGCAGGCGCTTGGTATTGTCCGCGCACTGCCTGTTCGGGATGAAACCCGTCTGGTCTGGCTCGATGATACCCGGCAAGCATGGGCCCAATCGCGCCGCCAGCACACCAGTGAATAGTTTTAGGTCTAGGTTGAGGAGTGAAATGGGTCTGTAAGCTGCGCAATGAGACAGGTCCTTGCCCGGCTTTGGAAGGACCACGATGTCGGCCTCCAGCATGTCCTGGGGAATAGAGCCCCTGCCCTGGAAGGAAATAAATAGCCTGGTCAGTAGTGGCGCCAGTAGGGGGCAGAAAGCCTTATAAAAGCCCTCCGAAAAGCCACCGGGGCCCGGAGCCTTTAACGGCTTGAGGCATGCGATCGCGGAAATAACTTCATCTGTCCTGATGGGCGAGTCGAGAGAATCCCGAGTGGCTTCATCGAGAGGCGTGATTGCCGTCCCGTTGAGATAGGACTCAGCAGCCGTCTGCCCGGTAGGTGGTTCTAAGGTGTACAGGGAGGCATAAAATGCCCGGAACGCCTCTGCGATCTGGTCGCCCCCCTGAGTGATAGGCCCCTTGCAGGTTTAAATGGAGGAGACTTTGGCGCGCAGTCTTGGCCTTGAGGCGCTCGCGAGCAAGCGCCCTGTTATATCGCCGCCTACGTAGTACGTGTGGCGTAAACGAAGGGCCGCGTATTCTGCTCTGTCCATGTCTAAACTCGCGAGCTGAGCCCTAACTGCCTTAAGTTGGCGCCAGATCCTGGGGGCCCCGGTTCGACTATGAGCCCGTTCTAGTTCAAGCGCCTGTTGGACAGGGATTGCCGCTTGTCCCTCCGCTCTTTGGCTTCCGAGGCGGCCACAGCGATTAGGTCCCCCGTCACCACCGCTTTAAACGCTCCCCACACCGCAGTCAATGAGACCTCAGGAGTATCATTCACGCGCAGGTATTCAATAATGCGATCATGGAGCTGTTGCTTAACTCCTGTATGCTGCAGGAGGGCTTCATTGAGGCGCCATCCACCCTTCCGCATCGCGATTCTCAGGACTCGCAAGTGTGTCAGGAGTGCATCGTGATCAGAAAGTGCGGCCGGGAGGACCTCTATGTCGTTTACCAGGGGGGCAAAGTCGGTGTTTCCGAAAAAGTGATCAAGTCGAGCGTATGTGTGGTGTACGTGGGAGTAAAAAGTGTAACCCGGGGTGGTAGGGTGATGTTTTCTCCATAGGTCCACAAATCCCCTGTCCGATAGCCACTGGCTCCCCTCAGCTGAGATTGCTCCCGCGTACCCAAATTGATGGCCTGACCTGTTTGTGTTGGAGTCCATCACCAGGTTGGTGTCCCCACCCACCAGTACGGATTTCGTGTTAGGGGTTAGTGCGCCTGCCAGGGCCCCTTTGAGAAATGGTTCTTGTTTGGAATCTGGAGTGTAAAGTGAGCCTATGACCAACGTCATCCCACCTATCTGAAGGTTATAAGCCAAGAATCTACCTTTAATTTCGGCCACCTTATCCCCTACCCGCCCTTTGAAATGACGTGCCACCAGTAGGGCCACCCCCGCCTTTTTCTCAGGTGTTGAAGAGTAGTATTGGAACAGGAAGGCCTTGGATCGCATTCTGTGCCAGTCTTTGGGTAGCAGGTGAGTTTCTTGGAGTAGGCACACCTCCGCGCCAGAGTTTTCCAAATAGGACAGGACGGCCCTGCGTTTGATGGGGTTGTTAAGCCCCTTTACATTCAAGGTAAGAATTTTCAGCGTGGAATCCGCCATAGTGGGGACATGTAAGGAGTGTAATGTGTGTAAGAGGTTCGCCGACCTCTCTGACCTATGCAATCTGCCTCGGGTGAACCACACCGGGAGTATCCCCCTGTCCCCAAAGCTAACTCTCCCTGAACACCTTCCTCCCCCCCTCCCTCCCGCCTCCCAACAGAACCAACTCGACCCCCTCCAACCCTCAGCCCCAATCGTAACTAGTGCCCCCCCAACTCCCTCACCCCCCCAACACCCTCCCCCCAAACAACCCCGCAAAACTCTTCCCATAGTCTCGGGCCTATCGGAACAGAGTCCAGGTCCGTAGAGTGTCAAAGTGGAGGAGAACATGGCAGCGGCCGACTCAGTGGCCCTCCGGCCCTTCCCCCCAGATGGAGCTATAGCATGAGGGCAAACCCCTTGACAGGAACACCGTACTGTTTGGCCGCTATGTTATGAGCTACCTCCTGCACAGCCGCCTCTCGTTCCTGAGCAGTCACAAGGGGATCAGGCTTCGGAAAAGACCTAGGGGATCGTCGTCGGTCTGCCAACCGTCTTTGGAGCGTCGCGTGGGCCCCTCCGGCGATCGATGTGGGGAGGTCCCCTTTGAACCAGCTTCCTCCGGGAGGTCAATGTCCAGCACCGTGCATGTGTCCCGAAGCGATCTGAGCTGATGTAATGTCCCTTTCCATTTGAAGATGAGGCGGAACGGGTGGCCCCATGTGTCTGGCACTCCTTTGTCTCTTAGGAAGTCCTTAGCTACCCTGAAGGCCCTTCGTTTCTGCAGGATGATGGCGGAGAGATCCTGGATGAGGGCCAGCGGGTCTCCCCGGAAGGTGATCGGTTGTTTCAATCGGGCCTCCAACAAGATGCGCTCCTTCAGTGGGAAATCGGGGAGAAAAGCAGGTATGTTTGGAGGGGGGGGGGTCTGTGCGCGGCACGCCGGACCGACCCTGTGGGCGCGGTCAATACGGATGTCGAACTCGCCAGGCTCCCCAAGGATCTCCCGGAATAACTCCTGCAGGTAGATGACGATACTGTTCCCCTCCGATTTCAACGGAACTCCCCGGACCCGTATGTTGTTCCTCCGGGAACGATTCTCAAGATCCTCCGAGTGCGCCTGAAGGTCCACCTGTTGGTCTTGAAAGCGGAGGATCTCCTGTTGCAGCCGTTCCACCTCCATGCTGCGGGTCTGGTCCGCTTCCTCCACCGCCGCCACGCGCTCCCCCAGACCGTCTATGTCCCGGCGCAGTTCCTGCTGTTCTCCCGCCCGTTCCTGCTTCAGGGTCTGGAAGTCGTCCCCCAGGGTGTTGAAGAGGGAGGCCAGGAAGGCCTTCGTGATGGGAGCAGACTCATCGTCCTGGCTTGAGGTGTTGACTGGTCTTAGGGGGTGACGGCACCGGGGCTTTCCCCCCTTTCGGGGCAGTTTTGTGAAGCATGTCCGCAATGTTGAGGGTTCCTTTGCGTCCCACGGCGGCCATGGTGTCGGAGCTCTAGAGTCGATGAAGGGCCAAGGGGTCTCCCGCCAGGCCACAGATGACACCCCCGCAAGACTGGGGGCAAGAACCGTGAAGCCCGTGAGCTCGGCCAGGGGTCCGAGGGGCAGCGCGGCGAGGCCGTTGAAGTGTCTTCAGGCCCTATCTCCCGTTCGATAGGACCCAGAGTCGGCCAGCACAGATCCAGATCCGCCGTGCTCCTGCTGTAATAGCCCAGGACCCCACAGTTTAGTCCGATCGAGGGTGTAAGGCGGCAGGAGCTCCTCCCATAGGTTGGCCGGGTCTTCCTTGTAGGGAACTCACTGCGCCGGCCAGTTGGGAAGTGTGGTGGGTCCACCGTGTGCACAGTGGGCCCAGAGTGTAGCTGCTGAGTTTCCAGGTGCCAGCCGCGGCGGGGGTCCAGTAGGGGCGGGCCGCCGCCACCTCGGTGCAGGACTGGTAATGCTCTCCCTTCTCGTGTGGGGCAACTGAGGTGCTCCTCTACAGGCCCGACCCTGGGGTCCCGAGCTCAGGGTCTGACTTAGGTAGTCCCACGGGCTGGGGGGGGGTGCGCTCCTCACCTGCCGGTCTCCGAGACGCCCTCTAGCCGACCAGGCGCCGGCACACAACAGCTTTGGCAATTTCGGGCCTCCGGGCAGCTCTCGGCGCTCCACATGGCCTGAACTCCGGTCCTCCGCCTCCTCCGCTGTCCCCGCTCCGGCCGGTGCACCAGGCGTTGTGGCTCGCCGCCACTCACCAGGCTCGGAGTCGCGACCTCCGGTAGATGCACTCGCGATGTCACCAGGTGCAAGAGCCGGAGCCTGGTCACTGCCCTCCGCGGACCAGGCCCGAAGCCGGTGGCTCGATTGCTGTGGCAGCCCGCCCGGTCGCCACCAGACGCCGCCGCGGCCCGGCCAGACCGCGCCTCGGCCGTCAGGAGTCCCGGTCACCCAGCCGTCGTCCCGGGGGCCGCCGCAGGCGGTTCGCCACTCGCGGCCGCTGTGGGCGGTCCGACTCTCTTGCCGCACAGGACCCAGGGGCGCGGATATCACATCAGGTGCCGGGCTCCCGCAGCCGCCATTACGCCGCTTCTCGCTGGTCAGGGCCTCCGCCGGTCATCCACCGCTCCCGCAGGCGGCGTCCCCCAGAACGGCGGTCAGAAAGCACTGGGGTAAGTGCTGCACCTCCGGTTGTGATTTCCGTGAAATTTAGGGGGTATTGCACGCTAATGAAGGGGCGATATGGGGTTTAGGGCCGGGGAGCCTCGCAGGACACGTCTGGTCAGGCCGCCATCTTAGCCACGCCCCTCTTAAGGTATTTTTTAACTAAGAACGTATAGTTTCTTACTTGTCGGTGTAGTTTTGCAGCTTGAAGACTTTCTGGATTCACTATGCTGTGCATTATTCCGTCATCTAGTGGTTGGGTCGGAATTGGAGTCTTTTTTCTCTTATTTTTTTTCGTGGCCCAGGTGGGCGTCAACATACCACCATTTGGTGTCCTTCGTTGTGTATCTGCAGGTAGGGCTCTTGAAGTGTTATTGCCTGCAACTCACTTACTCTTCATAGTGATGTGATAGCCACTAAGAAGGCAGTCTTCAGCGTGAGCATGTGCAGTGTAGCCTTGTGCATCCACTCAAATGGTGCCTTCATCAATTGTGTCAGCACTACGTTGAGGTTCCATGCTGGTGCTGGCATTCTGTTTTGTACGTGCGATTCCTCTAGAAATCTTTTTACTACTTGGGAGGTGAAGACATTTTTCCCCGTTTCTCCTCTTGTGTAAGTCACAATCGACGCTAAGTGTACCCTCAGGGATGTGCAGGTTAGTTTACTTTGCAGTAGATAAGTTAAGTACTTTAGCACTGTTGACTCCCTTGTGATTCTTCTTTACAATTTCTCTCTAATGCACAATTCTAAGAATCTTTTCCCCTTTGTTAAGTACCATTTCCTTGTGGTAGGCCTTCTTGCCTCCCTGAGCACTGCCATTGTGCTCGCCGGTAGTTTGAGGTGTGTAAACTCTAGGTCTTCCAGAGCCATGCCGCCAGGCTGAGGCTCTCTGGCTGTAGCACCCTTCCGTTTCACATTGTTAACAGGTCCCTTTGTTTTGGGAATCTGTGTGCAGGTGCCTGCGCCATCTCCACTAGTAGTGAGAACCATGACTGTCTGGCCCACTGAGGTGCTATTAGTATCAGTGACATGTTGCTGATCCTGCATTTGCTGAGCACCCTGTGTATCAGTGGTATTGGGGGAAAAGCGTATGTAAATGTCTTTGACCAATATAACGCATTCCCTTGTGACCGGTGGTTTGATAGTCTGGATGCGAAGTGTTGGCATTTTGCATTTTGTTGCGTTGCAAATAAGTCTATTTGCGGTGTACCCCACTCCCAGAATACTTTCTGTAATTCCTGTTGGTTGATCTCCCATTCGTGGGATGCGGACGTCTGCCTGCTGAGTCTGTCTGCTTCCACGTTGTCCTTCCCTGGGAGATGCATTGCTAGTAGGTCTATCCTCAGTGGAATGGCCCATGTCCATATTTTCTGTGTTACTTTTGATAGCGCTACCAACTGCGTTCCTCCTTGTTTGTTGATGCAGAACATGGTTGTGGTATTGTCTGTGTGGATCAACACCCTGTTTCCGTACAGCTCCTTCTGAAATGCTTTTAAGGCTAGGAACACTGTTTTTAGCTCCAGGTAATTGATGTGCCTGATCACATCCTGTTGCAACCATAGCCCCCTCACCTTGAGCTTGTTCAAGTGCCCGCCCCACCCCAGCTGGGAGGCGTCCGTCGTGATGGTTACTGTTGGAGTTGGTTGTGTGAATGGTCTCCCCTGTGATGTGTTCTGTTTATTCCACCACGCTATTTCCTGATGCACTGCGTGTGTGACAACCACTAGATCTTCCCAACTCCCAGTTGCCTGTGACCTTTGCTGCTGTATCCATTCCTGGAACGGCCTCATGTGTAGTCGAATATTTTGGACTAGGTAAATGCACGATGCCATCATAGCCATCAGCTTGCTCACCGCCCTCACTGTCAGAACTCTCCCCTTGCGGTAATGACTTGTTTCCCTCAGTATCACCAATGTTCTCTTCCTGCTGGGGAACACTTTGGCCTTTATGGTGTCGAACTCTCTGGCCCCAAGAATATCTTGATTTGCTCTGGTTCCGTTGACGATTTCTCCCAATGGATCGAGAAACACAGTTGTGTCAGCGTTAGTATGACCTACTGGATGTGTAGTTTGCGTTGGCTGTACAAACTTGCCTTTACAAGCCAGTCGTCGAGATAGGGGTATACATGTATTCCTTGCATTCGTAGGTGTGCTGCGATGGCTGCTAGGCATTTTGTAAAACCCTTGGTGCGGATTCCAGGCCGAATGCAAATACTGTGAACTGGTAGTGGGTTTGGCTGATTACAAACCTTAGCAGGTGCTGGTGTTTGTGGTTGATGGGGATGTGCAAGTATGCGTCCTTTAAATCTATAGAAGCAATGAAGTCCCCTTGTTGTATTTGTGGTATTAGCTCTTGTAGGGAAGTCATCTTGAATCTTTGAGTTCTTATGAATTTGTTCAGAAACCGTAGATCTAGGATAGGTCTTAGTGTGTTGTCCACCTTAGGCACCAGGAAGTAAGTTGAGTAAACCCCTTTGTTCCTTTGGTTTTGCGGCACCACCTCTATTGCCTCCTTGCTGAGCAGTTCTTGCGCCTCTAGTTGCAAGAGCGAGAGCTCCTTTGCCAAGTGTGCCTTGCTTCTTGGTTTTCTGTTCGAAGGTTGTTTTTCTAACTCTATACAGTATCCGTATTGTATGATGTTTAGTATCCATTTGTCCGGTGTGACCTTCCTCCATTCATGGATGAAGTCTCTTATTCTTCCCCCTACCGGTGTTGAGTGTTCGAGGTACTGGTTGTCTTTGAATGTCTATCTGCAGTTTTCCTTTATGTGTTTCCGCCCACCCTGAGGTGTTGCTAGGGTGGGGGGTCTGTTTCATGGTGGAGTCTCTTGGATGAGGGCTGTTGGCCTCCCCTTCGTGTTTGTCCTCGTCCGTTTCCGCACCCTCGAAAGGACTGTCCCAGGGGCTGGTACTGCCAGTTCTGCTGCTGGCCTTGGTTGTTCCTTGGTAGCCTTTCTGGAACGTTTGGTGCGATGTGGTAGGCACGTTGCCTCTTCTACCACCCGGCCTTCTCGTGGGTTTGCCCGGCCTTCTCGTGGGTGAGCCCATTCTCATTCTTCTGAACTGCAACGCTCCAATGGACCTTGCTGTCTCGTTGTCTTTCTTGAGATGCGTCAACTTGTCATCAACTGGTGGTCTTTCTTGAGATGCGTCAACTTGTCATCAACTGGTGTGCCGAACAGTTGCTCTCCGTTAAAAGGTGTATTCAGGATATTGCTTTGCACCTCTGGCTTGAATCCCGAAATTCTGAGCCATGCGTGTCGTCTCTTGGTCACTTCTATAATCATTAGCCTGCTCGATGTTTCTGCAGGATCCAATGCCGATTTTAGGCATGTGTTCGCCATGTTTTTCCCTTCTTCTACCAGGTGAGCTGCTCTTTGTTGGTACTGGTCTGGTAGATGCTTTAGGAGCTGCCCCACTTCATCCCAGTGGATGATCAACAGGCACGCATATCGCGTGCCTGTTGATCAGGGCATTGGAGTTTGCAATGCGCCAATGGATTGCAGCATTTCTCTCTACCTTTCTCCCTGTGAGATCCATGCTCCTACTCACCTTGTCTGGAGGTGGTCCCGCATTAGTGGGTACGTTGGCCCTCTTCCTAGCCTTTGCTGCAATTATGGAGTCGGGTGGCACGGACCCTTGGATGTATGTAAGGTCCTTTGAAGAATGTTTGTACTTCTTCTCTGGTCTAGGGGTCACAGCTTTGCATACTGCTGGCTCCTTAAAGGCCTCTCTTCCTTGATCCAACACACTAGGGAGCATGGGCAGGAATTGGCTCCTAGTTTGTTGAGGCAGTAGAGTCTCCAGGAGGACATGCCTTGGGCTTCTCCTCTTCCATTTTCACCCCATACATCTATGCAGCCTTTTGGACGACCATGTTGTAGATCCCTATGTCGTCTGGCGGCAAGGGTCTCAAAGGTTAAGTGCCCACCCCTTCTTCCGGCGATTCGGCATTGAGATCTTGCCATTCCATGTCTTGTGCCTCTGAGGATGTAAAGTCCAGGTAGGATTGCAGAACTTCGTCGCCTTCTCCCTCGAAATAGTAGTCTTCGTCTCCCAGTTCCTCGACTGGTTCGGGCATTTTCGGCGTTTCTGCGTCCTCGTCGTCTCTTTCCACTTAGAGCGCGGGTTTCGGCTGGATGGTGTATTGGCTCATCTTCTTGTCAAAGTCCTTTTTCCGCTGCAGGATGCTCGCCATTCGGCCTCGAGCCTCCTCTTCTTCCTCTTCATCTCGGCGGCATGTTGGGCGTCGATTGTTTTAAGGGCTTCACTTCGAGGCCGCCGACGACTATGTCGGCTCTTCTTTCCTCGGTGCTGAGGTGTCCTTTTCGAGGGCAACCTTCGACGATCTTGGTTTTTCGAGTTCTTTCGCTGGTTGGTAGTCCTTTTCGAAGGATCAGCTCGGCTGACTGTCCCTGGTTGCTTTTGCCTTCGTAGAGTGTTTTGGCGGTAATGCTCCCTTCTAGGACTTAGCTTCACTTCTACGAGTGTCGCTCGGGGCTTTAGATTCACCCTTTCGAGTGTCGCTCGAGTGTTTTGGGTCGGCGACTCCCTTAACTCCTTCGATGTCTTCTTATGGACCTCGACGACCGTGCAGTTTTACGGTCCTTCTGTGATGTTGTCCTCCTCTCCACTGGAGGGACCCAAGTCTCGGAGCGATGGAGGTGGTCCCTGCCCCTGCATATTGTGGTTCGCCCTTCTCTGCCTCTCCCTTACTCCGAGGGTCTTGGGTGTAAACGCCAAGCATGCGCTGCAGTCTTCGCTTCTGTGGTCGAGCAGCAGGCAGAGGTTGCAGACTGGATGTGACCCCTGACCTGCCTTAAGGCCAGGCAAGACTCCTCGCGCCGGGCGGACCCTCTATTCTGCCCTCGTGCCCCTGACCCCGCCCTTGCTGCTGCTGCTGTTGTGGTAGGAGCACCTTGCATACTCTGCTCTTGCTCTGTGTTTCGTTTTTTACATATCGAAATTCGTTTAGAATTGTGATTGTATTTGTATTGTGCCCCATTTTCGTTTCAGCCGCTGTTCCTGCTGCCTGTTTTCCCCTCCGGCTCTTGCCGGTTCTCCGTCCCTGCCGCTGCGTCCCCTGCGGCACCGCCCACCTCGCGCCGACCAAAGGTGTGAGCTTCCAGAGGAAGCCCGTCGACATCACGAAGGACACCAAATGGTGGTATGTCGATGCCCACCTGGACCATGAAAAACAAAAAAAACAAAAAAGACTCCAATTCCGGTCCCAAACACTAGATGACAGAATAATGCACAGCATACTGAATCCAGAAAGATTCATGGTGCAAAACATGGATCCTTGCCTTATCCAGGATACTTATATATCTTAACAACTCCCTCATTAATTGAGGTTGAGTACACCATGGTGTCACCCTACCAGGGTGGCATGAGGTGGTCAATGATGAAGCATGCCACAACACGTGTGTGAGACCACCTTATCTGAATATATTTAAACCCAAAAGTGGTCTTGCACCTAGGATAATTAACGAGGGATACGGAAATTCCAGTTTTAAGAAATCATGGCTTTGTAGTTTGAGTTCAACTGTTCCTATTGGAGCAGGAGCAAAGCTGACTTGCATACGGTTTGATCTAATGTGAAGTGGCATAATGGGCAAAAAAAACCATGGATCGGAATGCCTCCAAGAGATTTCCATTGGTTAGACTATCTGCAAGCATTCCCCTATCACTTTCTGTGTCTTTAACTCCTTAAGTAGCCATGGATATGTCCAGACTTGGATTCCATGTTTACTATGCTAGAAAGAACAAGTAAAGCAAGCCTCTGGTAATTTCTTACACGGTAGAGTTTTCACGTTAGAATGAAATTATATAAGAAAATACACAGACGAGTGGGCAGGAATCTCGTACTTTGTACTGATATAAAGGCACAAGAAAATGTGTTCAAAAATTAAGCACGTGAATCGCCAAGCAATTGTGTCAGAATGTGCCGCTAATGCCGCCGTGATCATGGGCAGGTCTTCATTACACAGACAAGAGGAGTCAAGCCCTCTCCTGCAGCAGACACGAGGTGCCGTCTCCTCACAAAGGAGACGCTTCTGCCTCGGTGACACTCTGAAACCCAAGCCGAGGGCGGGAGTCCCCCCGCGGTGCCCGCAGTGCACCAAGGCGCGGCTGGCGCGTCTGGGCTGAGGTTCGGCTTCCTTTAGTAAACAGACCTCGAATCTTAACTTTTTATATAATGACCCCCTGCAGCTATGAACACGAATCAGGGAGAAATGAACCGAAGAAACAGGAGAACTTTAACCAGCCAGATGTTTGAGAATTTGAAATCCGGTTTTAACATCGACTCAATATTCCGGGAAAAGGAAACTTCCTTCCAACTTTAGTCGCATGGAAAAATGCACACACACACAGCTGAAATACAACAAAGTGGAGAGTGGTGCACGCGCGACCAGCATCTGTCTTCAATTACCGCAGGCCCTGACAGCTGGTAATTGAAGACCGATGCCCTTCTGCTGCGCGTGTCCGCACGGAATATGCACCAGGCAAGGCAACTCTAACGCCTATGGCCTATTGCGTGCTGTCTTGTGAAAACACACGCATGCGAGGTACAATTGCCATGCAGCTTCCAAAACCAGCAAAAATCACGTGCTTTCTGGAATTCGGTAGGTACGATTTTCGAAGCCCTCAGAAGAGGACTCTTAGGCCACGCCCACTTCATGGGACGTAGGCTGAGCCCTAAAAAGACGAAGGGGTGGAATGCTACTCAAAGCAATTGCCAGTGGGTAGACTATTTATAAAAATCCCCCATCACATTTTGTGCATTTGACTACCAAGGCACCTCATATTACTCACACTACGACGGCCATTGGCCACTGCTTACTAAGTACATTAGGTTAAAACTAACTGTTCATGTTTGCTTATTTACATTAATACCTTAGAGGGATTTTATAAACTTCTGCAGCCTTCTGTAAGCATGTTGTATTGTTCGTAAATGTTATACAGGGCTTCTATAAGATAACTGTCCTTCACCTGGGAGTCGAACAATTACCTCACAATCACTCCTTCTAGAACATTATTCAATGAGATAGCGGACCACATATAAAATATTGCAGATTTTCAAATAGAGCACCATGCAGGTAAACCATAAAAACAGAAACAAACAAAAAAAATCTTAACCCCTTCCATGCTGGTGACGAACCCCAGCCGTCATGCACTACAGTGCTCGTGTGCTGATGACGGCTGGGGTTCGTCATGGCCCGCCCGTGTTCTGCCGGCGGCCGCACACGGGGAAAATCGCGGCCGCGCGGAAGGGGTTAAAAACACAGCATCCAGTTAGTTACAAGTCATTCCTGTGCTTACCTCTAGCTGCCTTCACATTAAATCTTAGTCGTCTGAGTGCTTCTTCTGTATCAAAATTACACTTGACTAATTCATACAATGCCTAAAAATTAAAAAAATGAAATAAAAAATGTGAGCCACGATTTAAAATAGGATGAAAAAAAAGAGGGTGACTTTTTTTTACGTTGATGTCTTTTTTGTCTTTTAGAAGGACGAATGGTCAAACATTCTAGGTCTTAACCAAGTTTTTAGAAGAATAATTTCAAATGATTGAAATTCAAGACAGGAGAAGGAAAGAAAGAAGGCAAGAATATAAAAGAAAGAAGTAAAGAAGAGAGAAGGAGGGAAGCAGAAAGAAAGATAGACGAGACTAAGAAGAAAATAAGGCATATTTGAATGAAAGGATAGAAAAAAGAATGGAATATAAAGAAAGGAAAGAAAGAAAGGTGAGAAAGAAAGAAAAAAGTTAAAAAGAAGATAACTTGATCCAGAAAAGTTTCAAAGGGACACAATCTGGTATTCTGTGAAATAGCAAGTCGGAAAAGCTAAACACCCCAAAAAAGGAATTTGCGGTAGCAGGAGATTGAATCTGATAAAGATGGAATGTGCATCATAAGCGTCCTATCATCACTTCAGGCTCGAAACACAAAGGCCACACTAAAATAATTAATAAGTAAAAAACACTGGCACTGAAGGAACTAACTTGTGCGGAGATATGCTTCGTGTGAGAAAGCAAAATGCAGTCACTTAAAGTGATGTTAACCAGTGGCTTAAGTAGGCTGGCCCTAAACCCTGTGCTGTTATATGTAGAGGGTAGAAGCAAAATGTGAATGACAACAGACCACTAGATGAAGGGAGATGGCAGAAAACCCCTATATGTAAGTATATTATACATATTTTAGTAAAATCAAAAGATTTTGGCTAATATGCTGCCATAACCGACAGTTTTGTGCAATCTGGTGACCAATAGTCACGCTTGCTACAAAGGCATTAACGCTGCATCCTCCAGACCACAGACACACAAATAAAAACATAGTGTAATCCAGTTTTAATGGCCTATTGCACTCACCCTTTACTCAGGCCCACTATTTAAATTATAGCACTGACAGGACATTTCATAACTTACTGTGCCATAAAATAGCAGGAGTTTTCACCCCCCTAATTCCCCCTTCCCCCCTGAACAACTTTTTGGCTAACACCTACTATGGTAACCGTGACAGCTCAACTTCACAGCCCCTAGAAAGCAAAAGAGGAAAGAATTGTCTTGCTATTCCCACTGGAGTGCACTACTAGGTATTGCACTTCAACACATGTTAAACCAGGCAATATTTCTTACAATATTACCTACACGCACTACTGTTCAGTGACCACTGACTGACACAGGATAACCTGGATATGCCCTACATACTAGTATGAAACAAAGAATGTTGAAGTAGTCGGGACCATCTGTTGCATGAAATTATGCATTCTATAGTCTGTGGATCTCAACTCATTCCGTTCTGTGCGAGTAAGGTTGCAAGTGTAATTTTTGAGGAGCTAGTGAGCGGACTACATTGTTCAAAATTATTGTATCTAAATGCAGTTTTAAACCAAAAGATGGATATTTCTTCGAGAAGGAAATACCTGCAATAAACTCCACAGGTGAACTGAAACTTGGAAAAAATATTCTTCTTTTCCAGTGTTGTAGAGAACAGCAACCTCTTAAAACTTAGCGTGATCATAGAAAAGATCCATTTGCAAACAAGACTTCAGAGAAAATTATTTTAACTGAAGAAATTGTTTGCAGTACTTAAGCAAGTATTGTAGTTTACTCTCCCCCTCCTAATGTAAAGTTGAAAGTGGTTGAAAGGCGGAGAATTAAGGCACTGTATACTGTTGCTTAAGGTGTATTTATGCAGTCATGGAGTGCAGTGGATGCCTTCAACCTAAACCCGGCAAGAGGGTGTAGGAAGCTGGCTCTTTATTTAATATATCAAAAAGTGATACACTGTGTAGAGAGTCCAGGTATCCCTTATGAGTGAACAGGTGCTTGTCCCAACAATCCCAAGGTGCTCTTTTGTGGTAATGTGGTCAAGCAGCCTTGGGAGGAGGAGTGTTAGACATTTATTGCATACACCCAGTCAATAATTAATACACAAACACTCAATAAGGCGATCCATACCAATTTAGAAAATAACTCCTTTTTATACAATTTTAAATACCAGGAGCTTCTTTATTGGGCAAGTACTTTTTAAAATAGCAGTTTTGAAGAAAGAAGTAAATAAACTGTATTGTAATAAATAATAAAGAAGATTTATAAAGCGCATGGTTACGCCATCCCGGCGGGTCCCCGCGCTGAGGTGAGAGGTAACGGCCCAACCGCGGTCTAAGGCCTCCGCTAGGCTAACCGGAGAACAGATGCGTTTTAAGCGCCTTCCTAAACTTGGCTTCAGAGATCTCCATCCAGAGTTTTACAGGGAGTTTGTTTCAGTTTATAGCTGCCAAGAACCTGAAGGATCGGCCTCCCATTCTGGCCTTCTTTACCTTTGGCACTTTCAACAGACCAGTCCCACTAGATCTAAGGGACCTTCCAGGCACATAGCTGGTGACAAGGTCCCTCAGATATGAAGGACCAACGTTCTGGGGGATGCGGTGGCAGGTGCATAATACCTTAAACATCACTCTTTTCTTCACTGGAAGCCAGTGCAGCATATCCAGGGCTTTTTTTGAAGCAGCCCTCCTATGCTGCATAAGTCCCAGCCATGCGGCGGCATTCTGCAAAACCTGTACTCTCCCAAGACCTTTAGCCGTGGCGCCCAGGTAGAGTATGTTGCCATAGTCTAGGCGAGATGTAATAAGAGCATGCACCAACGTCTTCCTAGCCCCTATCGGGAGGAGATCTAACGTTTTGCATAGATTTTTGAGGACTCCGAAACATTTCTCCACTACGCATCTGATATTGTATTGTATTGTAATTGCATTTATATAGCGCTTACTACCCCTGACGAGGCGTCAAAGCGCTTTTTCGGCGGGTAGCACGCTACTCCGGGAAACATAGAGGATTAGTGTTGAATTAGTATAGTGAAACATGCAAGTACTTTTTAAGTGGTGGATAGGTTAGTCAGTTATTTGGATTTGGAATGATAGCAGAAGGATAGAGGAGGACAAAGATTTGTATTTATTTATCATTTGTTGACGCATTCAGGAAGCCTATAAAGGATTAGTGGTGAATTAATATGGTGAAATATGAGGTAATTTCAGTGGTGGATATTAGTCTGTTACTTGGAGTGAGAAGGATAGCGGAGGGATAAAAGGGGAATAAATATTTGCATTCATATAGCACTTGTTACCCCTGATGGGTGTTGAAGCGCTTTTCTGGGGAGTGGCACGCCACTCCGGAACCCACAAAGGATTAGTGTTGAAAATTAGTATAGTATAAATATGAAGTAATTTGAGTAGTAGATATGTTATTCAGTTATTTGGGCAGTATATTAGTATAGTTGAATATGGAATTTGAGAAGTGAACATGTTAGTCTGTTAATTTTGATTGAAAAGGATAGTGGAGGGATAAAAGAGTGAAGGATTGTTTTTTTTTAGGTCTTCGCAGTAGGAAGAGGCTTTTGGGTGAGTAAAAAGGAGTTTGAGGGGAGGAGTCAGAGGGAAGAGTTTAGAAAGGTTTGTTTTAGGGGATCGGTGTAGTAAAAAGGCGTCAGATGATGCAAGGAGGGGTAGAGAAGGAGGGAGTCTAGAAAGGGTTATTTTGGCGATCATAGTAGTGGTATGGGGTTTGGGATAAATAAGAGAATGGATGTATAGGATGAGAGATAGGGTTGTGCATTGGAAGGAGTAGTAGAAAGAAGTTTGAGATGAGTCAGAAGGTTGGGCTAGAAGATATATTGAGCAACGTATAGGCTGAGAAATAGGCTAGTGCATTGGAAATGCCAATTAGAAGAAAGTGATAAATATATAGATCCATAAGTACATTGAAAGTATATAGATACATAAAGGAAGGAAGTATATTTAGATTAAATATATTGATAGAGGCACAGGATGAGAAATAGGGTTTGTGAACACAAAAATGGTGGCTGGGGGTGCACTGTTTTAACACACATGTCTTAGCACAGAGCAAAGAAGAAATTTGGAGGGAAAACAGATTTGTCACCAAGGAATGAGAGGGACAAACTACAGAGGTTGGACTGCAAATCTCACAATTCAACACGTTCAATGCAAGCAATCATGGGCAGGGAAAACCACAAGTTTAAAACACAAAACAGGTGATAACATATGCAATCACAGGCAGGTCAAAACTGCAATTTTAAACTGTAACAACCACATGCAAAGACCGTAATCACATTCGGTGCCTGGGATAGGGAGATCATCAGCTGGGTGTCGTCGGCATAAGAGACGACCCCAACTCCAAAGCCATGAACTATCTCCGCCAAAGGAGTCATATACAGGTTGAACAGGGTAGGGCTCAGGGCAGAGCCCTGAGGCACACCCTGCTCCAGTTTGATGTCATTGGAGTAGTGTGCACCTTGTCTAACCTGAAAACTATGGTCTACTAGAAAGGACTTCAGCCATTTCAGGGCCTGGCCTGATACACCGCCCTTATTCAGACAATGCAGCAAGGTGTGATGTGCTACAGTGTCAAACGCGGCACTCAGGTCTAACATGATCAGAGGAATTATAACAGAAGGGGGGAGAGAGAGAGTCAGTGGATTCAGTCTCCCTGAATGTATACATAAACAAAGTGGAATCCACTCAAGGTGGTGATGGTCCCTCAAATGATAGGGAAACACACAGTGTTGTTTAAATGCCCCTCACACACCAACAGGCCCCTTGGTGTCATGCTTCATCCTCGGGGCCTTCGCACCCCTCTACGGGATGCGGCGTGCTACGACTCGCGGATACGCAGGAGCACTTTGAAGTGAACTATGTGTGGGGGGGTGTGTATAGGATCAAAATGTGAGTGAGGTGAGGTGAAAAAAGTGAAAGGTTTAAAAAAAAATACCTGGCACGTGGGAGGAAAAAATGCTTTATTTAAATCCCCGGCTGGTATTATTACAAGAAGTGCAGGGCGTGGTTAGATAGATACGAGTTAGGGTATCCAGAACCACTAGTAAAGTGTCAACATGTTTCGGAGGTCACAGCCTCCTTCTTCAGGACAAGGGTTTATGCACTTACCCTCCCCTTACTCACATGCAAAATGTTAAAGTGTATTAAAAAATTAACAAAATTACCACAATGTGTAATATTCCTAACAATGTTTTATAGTGTTAGTGAATGCGGTTGCGCCCAGTTGGCGAAAGAACCTGCGGAAAGAAATGCATAGGTAAATATATGCAAATGTCACAAACTGATCATAGGAGAAGAAAAAACCTTCTCTGAGTATTGCGAGGGTAAACCAAAAATAATGGGACCCGGTAAGAAAAAAGAAAAATACACAGGTGGACATAACAGTCTTGACACACACACACATATATAAAAAAAACACTGAATTACTCTCTGGTATGATGGAAAGAGAGCACATAAGAAGGAAGAAGTCTTACTTTGAGTTCTAAAATGTAAGACCTCATGAACCTAAACGTATATTGGGGTTCCTTCCTTCCTGATCTGAAAGGACCTAAAAAATATGAATAAACGGGGTTCAGTTGGGAAAGAAAGCACAATACTGAGTCTACCCGGCTACAGACAGAATGCTAGTCTCAGACAGCCATTAACTCACGGTTACTGCATAGGTCATTCGCCTGCCTTCACTCAACGCGGCTCCGATGAAGTGAGCCTGTGTAGCGTCAGGGGCCTTATATATACTCTCCCTCTTAGCAATTGAAGGTGGTTAATTAGGTAATTGAAATCGGCGTATGCCCAAATACGGCGAGAACAATCACCGGAGGTCCGGTGTTGCGCTCCCGAGGAACGCTATTGGCGCGCATGCGCACACCAGCCTGACTAATGCGCATGCGCGGCCGAACTGAGCGACCGCGCATGCGCGATGAAGACGCGCTATACATTCAGCCGCAAAATACGGAGACGGGCAAGGATACAGTGCCTCCGCCTTGCTACAAATCTCACGTTGGCGCTAAGAGTGTATTAAGGGGCTGCACTCAGTATATGAACCGAGCATGGGTCTCACGTTTGCACTGAAACAGGGACAGTAATATCTGTTATTCAATACGTGTTCAGATTAGGCACAATACTGTACTACAGGGGCATATTATATATCACAGTGTTTAAAATGCAATACTACCTATCCCCCAGACAATATCAAGAGAGGGGAATAGCGTGTTCA
This sequence comes from Lissotriton vulgaris, assembly GCF_964263255.1. Classification (NCBI taxonomy): domain Eukaryota; kingdom Metazoa; phylum Chordata; class Amphibia; order Caudata; family Salamandridae; genus Lissotriton; species Lissotriton vulgaris. The sequence continues at coordinate 467,914,022 of NC_141685.1, read as the reverse complement.
TTTTAGGGGAACAAACTCACAGGATTGGTACGTAGATGGCTGTTCGTTACCGGGCAAAAGAAGGCCATGTGCCCGTGGTGAGGTAATGTCAGTACCACCTGCTAGGCCAGTTGTATCAATGTTGTTAGACACTACAGTGTATAAGAGATAATTTTATAATCTCAAAAGACTCCAAGGGATTGAGTCATTAAGCCCCGTTGTGTCGGTTCCCAGCCTGAACACCCATCGTTGTTCCTTTTCTAAGAGGCCCACCTCTGATGGTAACTGTTCAATAACAGTCCACTGCAGTTCATTCACACAGTGTTGGTGTTCAATGAAGTGGGTAGACATTTTGGTAGTGAGTTTCTTACATCTGATGTTACTTTTGTGTTCATTTATTCTCACTTTGACAGGTCTTGTTGTCATCCCAACGTATTCTTTCCCACAAGGGCACGTGATCAGGTATACAACATTCTTGCTGTTGCAATTTGTGAATGCACGTTGCTCCCATTGTGTCCCATTTGAAAAGGTCAGGGTCATACTTTTTTTGGTGAGGTGGCAGTTGTTACAGTTGCCACAAGGATGGTGACCATGTATGTCCTGAAGTCTTGGTTGATCCTTTTTCGTTGGAGGGGGTCTTGTGTGGACAAGCATGTCCCTCAGATTCCTACCCCGTCTATGGGCAAACAGTGGCTTCTCCCACATGAGACCGCTACTCGTCAGAGTGCGCCAGTGTTTGTTCACCAACTTTGTCACCTGATTGGTGACTGGACTGTATGTGGTGACACATACTGTTCTTTTTTCGGCTTCCTCCCTCTGTGGCTTGTCCTCTAGGAGGGCTTCACGGTTGTTATGCCTCGCCCTTTTTGATGCTTTTCTGATCACTGCTTCAGGGTATTTCCTCTGTCTCAGTTTCGTACTCAGATCCTTAGCCTGAGATTTATACTTGGCAATGTCACTACAGTTCCGCCGAAGGCGCAGGAACTGTCCATAGGGAAGGTTCTCCCTCAGATGACGTGGGTGGAAACTGTCAAATCTGAGGAGACAGTTCCTGGCTGTTGGTTTGAAATGTGTTTCTGTTTTGAGCATTCCTGCTTCGTAATAGATGTTTAAATCCAGAAAGACCATACTTTGGTTAGACACCTGGTGGGTAAATTTTAAGAAAGCATTTTGATTGTTAAGCCAGACGGTAAAGTCAGTTACCGTAGTCATATCTCCTTCCCAGATGACCAAAATATGGTCTATGTACCTCCGCCAGGTGAGGATCCTCGTCCTATATGGATTGTCTGGGTGGAGGATTTTTGTGGACTCCAGGTGATGGACATATAGTCCAGCCAAGCTCGGGGCAAAAGTACTGCCCATACTGGTCCCATGTTTCTGCCAGAATAGGGTGCCCTCGTACTCAAAAACATTTTTTGTAAGGGCCAAGGAGATGCATTCAAGTACTACATTCCGTGGAGTGTGGTATTTCCAGTTTGTAGAGTACAGTACCTCCTCAATAATTTGTAAAGTCTCCTCGTGAGGGAGACTCGTATAGAGGCTCTCCACATCAAAACTGAGGAGCATCTGAGAGCTGGGATCAAAAGTCTGGTTGTTCAACAATTGAAGTACTGCCTTAGTATCCTTCAGATATGTGTTAGTGGCCTGCACAATAGGTCTAAGGAAGGCATCCGCGAATTTGGACAATGGTTCCAGAATAGATGAGATGCCTGAAACAATGGGGCGACCGGGAGGATTGTCCAGGTTTTTGTGCACCTTGGGTATGGTGTAGAAATATGGAGTTCGTGGGTTCTTTTGTATCAGAAACTCAGACTCTTTTTTGGTAATCCAATCATGGGCCAGTGCTTCTTCCACCATACCTCCTATTTGAACTCTCAATGATTCAGTTGGATTTTCAGTGAGGATCTGATAGTTCCTATTATCTGAAAGGAGCCTCCTGCATTCTTTATCATAGGCTAAGGTGGTTTGGATAACTACTGCGCCACCCTTATCCGCGGGCTTTACAACCAAGTTCTTATTCATCCTCAATTCCTTGATGTTTATGCTAACATGATCAGAGCCATAGTGAGCCCAGCGTCAGCCCCCTGTTTGACGGTTTTCGTGGCACGCAGTAGTGCGGATTCCGTAGAATGACCAGTCCAGAATCCCGATTGCGACGGATGTAGGAGACTAGAATCCTCCATATGTGTTATGAGTTGCCGATTTACCACCTTCTCTGCTACCTTTGCCAAAAATGGCAGAAGCGAGATAGGTCGCAAATTTTCTAATTTGTCTTGACTAATATTCGGCTTCTTCTGGACTGGGAGAACAATAGCTTGTTTCCAATTTCCTGGCACCGTGTGTGAATTGAACGAAACCTCCAAAACATACCTGATGTACAGCTCAAGATTCTCCAAACTCTGGCCCAGCACTTTAGGTGGGGCAGGTCTCTGGGAGAACCAGACTTAATGCTGAGACAGATTTTACTAAGAGTCTCCAGAGAAGGAACAATGAAATTGTTCAGTCTCTGACCTGCCTCAGTTTCTCTTGCCTTTTCCTCAAATTCAATGCCCCTCCTTATGGTCCCTGGAAAGGATGAGTAGATTTCCTTCACCTTCTCCGAAAAATAATTCACAACCCGATTGCATGCCTCAGCCGGACCCACAATTGGCGCGGCCGTAGCTGCGAAGGAAGAGATCTCCTTGTATATTTTAAAGAGTTCTTTTATGGAATTTTCGGCCGTCCCAATTCTGGCCTGGTAGTAGGTGTCTTTAGCCCGCCTAATGAGACCATAGTATTTTCTCTGTTCCTCACTGTATTTCAATCTAGCCTGGTACAAAAATCCCTTTCTCCACTGCCCCTCCAGACATTTACATTCAGCTTTTGCGAGATGTAAAGCTGGAGTGAACCAAGGTGCAGATGTATGTACCCTGCCCATCGGTTTATTAAAGAGCAGTGGGGCCACCGTATTAAGAGCGTTATCTATACGCCTCTCCAGATTCATACAGGCAGTTTCACTGTCTGTGCCACCTGGGGGCCCGCCCACTGTCAGATCTCTATTAAAATCATCCTGTACAAAAAATTTCCATTTCCTGCGCGGGTGATCGCAAGTGGCTAATTCCTGGCCTTCGACCTCGGGCACCCTTATCACAAAGGGAACCAGAAAATGATCTGACCAGGGAACAGGGTGGATACTTCTACATTCTCCCAGCTAGCGAACACCGGATCAAGTAGGTGTCCGTGCTGATGAGTAGGGATGCCCGATTTCAAGTGGAGTGAAGATCCTGGCGGAGGTCGAATGTCCCCTTATTCAAAGGGTCCTCCAAATGAAGATTCAGATCACCCAGAACTTAAGGCCAGATGAGCAATACCCTCAACCAAACTGAGCACAAAGTGTGTAGGGGGACCCGGGGGTCTATAGACCAAAAGCCCTTTCACCGTAAGGTTCGGGCTGATGTTCAGCGTAAAGGAGCCGGCCTCACTTTCACATAACGTGAATGGTTCAAGAAAGCACCTCCTCTGCCTATCGGCCTATCAATTCTGGCTGTTGTATAGCCTGAGGGGAGTGCCTCTAGGACATCTGGCTCAGAATCGGCATCCAGCCAGGTCTCCGTGAGAAACAGGAGATCAAGCTTTGTGTCCGAAAGCAAGTCAGAGATTTCGATTTTGTGTTTTCTAAGAGATCTACAATTCAGTAGCCCACAGCAGAGTCCACCTCTCCCTACCTGCCTTATGTGATCAATATTCCAGCTAAACGGGCAGTGACTGCAGGCACCATCTTGAGTAACCGACATGCTGTGCCTGCAAAGGGGGCACAATGCCTGCAGCCCCGCCATGTCATATTGTATTCTAACCACAGTCCGCCCGGGGTCCTGGCCCCGGTCCCCGTACGGCTGCGGACGGACGCAGACGGACTTTCCTTTGGCGCGACCGCTGCGCGCGTCCGCTGCGGGGTCGCTTGAGCATGGTCTTTTATCCCTGAAAGACTGAGCCCGGAAGCTGAATCTCTAATGAATGCAAAATAAAAGCCACAAGTGGCATATCTATGTGGATTTTACTGGTTAGGTAATGGTCAAATGTGATTAAAAAGTCTTTGAAGAAAATATCATGAGGCAGCTATTTCACCACAGGTTGTACATTGGGGAGCAATGTATTTAGTACTGATAAGGCTAAGGGAGAGGAAGACTCTGGGGTGACTGAGTAGAAAGATTTTTTTCAAGAGAAATATCATTAAAAAAGCCAGGAGTGACAATTCTAGATGCTGATTTTAACCTCTCAGCGAATGATCTAATGTGATTATAAAGCAACTGATCTAATGAAAACAGACCATGTGTCAGCTGTTTCTTCACAATGTGCACACAGGACAGGAATGGCCTTAGCCTGGTTGAAAAAGACCTCAGGAGAGTTCGACTGAGTTTAAAGACTCCCCTTGAGTCACTAGGTAGTCCCACAGCTGTGGCCCCTGCTAGATTAACCGCTTGGTGACCAGGTTAACTTCATGTCAACTTCAAGATGTTTTCTAAAGACATGAACTACCCCACTTCAGGACTGAATGGGGACAATAACAGCAGGGTGGCTTGAAGCGGCCCTGGGTCTCCTGGAGGATCATATCTGAATTATTATGCTAGCAGGCACATCCAGTACTGAAAAAGATCAATCATATCGCTATCCAAAAAAGACAGCCAACCTTATTGTGTAGAGGTAAAGGACACATTTTTCATCTGACTTTTGAATGTGTACATGATATAGCATTTACAGCAACATTTTTCATGCACTCCTGGAGAGTAAGTGGGCAAAATATCCCTGCACTCTGCCAGGATCGAGTCAGACACAAACATTGACAAAGCCAAAAGGTCACACCTTTTAGTTGCAAATGCAGATCTATGGGCTTTGGTTATGAGACCACAGTGGTCCAGCATGCTGACGTAGGCATACTTCACAAGGCATGTGCGCACACGACATGACAAGGCGACCATCTCATTTGTTTTACATTTACTGTTCCAAGATGGCGAACCCCACTCTCTGACCAAATTTTTTTATTATTTTAAGGCGTGTGAAAGCATATGTTATCAAAGGGATAGCTTGGCAGCAAACATCAGCTGTTGGACCCTCCCAAAAACGTTTTTATAAAACGAACAGAAAGAAAACAAGTTACTTACCGGTAACTACGGTTATCCAGTATTGGTATCTTTCATAGATTCACATGCCTGAATCATTCCCCGTCGCCGAGGCGGGAGTCCCACGGTAATAATATATACAAAAGCAGTGCCTTAGAAAGATTTTGTAGTAGGCTGACAAGACTATAGGTCTCAAAAGGCCCAAAACCTAGCAGCCTATCTACCTCATTATATGAAAAGAACTGAAATAGGAGTTCCAACCAATCAGCACCCTCTAGAACCTTCCCAGCAGAGGCAGTTCTCCTCAGATTTTCCCAGCACAAGTGAGAAGTATGTATCCGTAATAAAGAACTGCTCTGCCGGGGAGGAGGGTGGGTGCATGTGAATCTATGAAAGATACCAATACTGGATAACCGTAGTTACAGGTAAGTAACTTGTTTTCTTATCCAGTATTGGGTATCTTTCATATATTCACATGCCTGAATCAAAATAGCAAGCAGTAAAACCATATCTGTAGTTTGCGGAAGGTGGGAGACAAAGCGTAATTCTACATATCCCCCACTCAACCTGAAGGTTATAGAGCACTAAAAATGTAACTATACATATATGCAGAAACTTTCTGAATGAAAATAATTATATTCAGATAACAAAGTTCATATGAAAGACAGCATTTGACAAGCAAAACATTACAGTATATCATGCATACTCTTATGTCATGAATATAAAGTGAGAGATCTTGTAAAAGTCTAACCTTAATGAAGAAGAAGCTGCAGCACCGCTTGTCCCACTGCTGTATCATTCTGTGATGCAGACTGCAAGCAGTAATGCTTTGTAAATGTATGGACACTCTTCCATGTAGCAGCTCGGCAAATGTCCTCCAGCGTGACCCCAGCAAATAAGGCTGTTGACGCAGACATCATTCTGGTGGAGTGTGCTTTAACCTTTCCGACCAAAGGTCTGTTAGCTTTTTCGGGACAGAACTGTATTACTGAGGATAGCCACCTGGCTATTGTTGCCTGTCCCAGCGTGACCTGACCATAAGCAATAAATAACTGGTTAGATTTTTCTTATGTCTTTAGTTTTTTGAAGGTAGAACTTTAGACATCGTTTCACATCATGAGAATGCAGGGCTTTTTCTGCCGGTGTGACAGGATCCGGGAAAAAAGTCTAACTTTACCAGCTGGTTTATATGAAATTGAGATGGTACCTTAGGGATGAACTTCGGATTGGTTCTCAGGGTGACATAGTCCTCAGAGAAATGAAGGAAAGGCTCTGAAATTGTGAAAGCTTGAATCTCACTAACTCTCCGGGCTGAAGTGAGAGCTAGTAAAATAGCCACTTTCTAGGTTAAAAACTTTAGGTCAGCTCTGTGAATAGGTTTGAAGGGCCTCCTTATTAACTGGGACAAAACAATATTGAGATCCCATTCAGGAGGTGGAGGTCGGATTGGAGGAAAAGCCAGAAATAATCCTTTGAGAAATTGCTTTATCAATGAGGAAGAGCATAGTGATGGCTTGTTTGAACATTTTCTGAATCTGGATATAGCGGCCAGATGTACTTTGATAGAAGAGAATACTAGGCCTGCTTTGGCTAGCGATAGCAAGTAAGGAAGGATATCCTCAGGTGGAGCCTGGAGCGGATGATTATTATTTGCTTCACACCAACCACAGAATCTCTGAGCACGGGCTTGAGACAGAATCTCTCTACAGCCTGCAGAAATCTTGAGATCTTTAAACTCTAAGAAGTCAGGAGCCAGGCGTGCAAGTGAAGCGATTGAGGATCCGGGTGTAAAATCTGACCTACTTCCCTTGTCAACATTGAAATTGTCTGTCTGAGATGAACTGGAGGCTGCTGAGATAGCAGGAGCAGTTCGTGGAACCAGTACTGCCTCAGTCAGCGAGGAGCAATGAGAAAAGTGCAATGTTCCCTCTTCATCTTTTGCAGTATCCTCGGTATTAAAGGAATCGGGGGAAAAGCGTAAGCATAGATTCCGGACCATCTCATGGACAGGGCATTTCCTCTTGACCCCCGTTGAGGAAATCTGCTGGTGTAGTACAGGCATTTGCTGTTCTGTCGCGTCGCAAACAGATCTAGAGTTGGCGTGCCCCATCTCCGAAAGATCCTGTTTACCTGATCCTGTTCCAGTTCCCATTTGTGGCAACCTGTGAGAGATCTACTGAGGTTGTCAGCTAGAGAGTTTTTAACCCCTTTCACATGCTCCGCTCTGAGGGTTATGCTTTGTTGTATAACCCACTCCCACATCTCCTGAGCCTCCTGCGAGAGGGAGAGAGATCTAGTCCCCCCTTGCTTATGATGTAAAACATGCTGTTGGTATTGTCCATATACACCAGCACTGAGGAATTTGCAATTCTCGGCAGGAACGCCTGCAGAGACTGGAAAATGGTTCTTAACTCTAGACTGTTGATGTGTCTCTGCCGAAATTGGTAAGACCATTGCCCTTGTATCTGGAGGTCCTGGAGATGACCTCCCCAACCCTCCATAGATGCGTCCGTGGTCAGGATGAACTTCAGGAGGGTTTGGAGAAACGTGAGGCCCGGTGTTTTCTTTTGACCACCATTGAAGAGCTTGCCTCATTCTGGATGTCACCTTTATGCGATCTTCGAAAGACCCACCCATTAGTCGCCATTGTTGGTGCAATTCTTCTTGCAGTGGCCTCATCCGGAGCCTTGCCAATGGGGCCAGACTGATCGCTGAAGAGCACATCCCCAAAAGAGACGCATATGTTCGGACAGAAAGTTACTTTTTTGTTGAGATTAGTTTTGCTAGTTTTGAAGTTTGTTCTGTCGTTCCTGAGACAAGAACGCCTTGCACTGTTGGGTGTCTAGTGAAGCTCCCAGAAAGGTTAACACTTAAAGGGGTTGCAGTTGTGCTTTCTTTGCATTGAGGATGAGCCCCAAGTTTGAGAATAGACGGAGGGAGCTTGTGACCGCTTGTCTTGTAGCCTGTTTTGATGGTCCTAGTTACCCACAGCTTGATGGTCCTTTCAGCAGCCAGTCGTCGAGGTATGGGAAGACTTTTATTCCTTGCGACTTCAGTGCTGCAGAAACTGGGGCTAAACATTTGGTAAACATTCTTGGTGCCAATTTCAGCCCGAATGGGAGCACCTTGAATTGAAAGTGGACGCCAGCCACTGTGAATCGCAGGTATTTGCGATGTTTGGGGTGTAAGAGTCTTCCAAGTCCAGAGAAGCCATAAAATCTCCTTTGTTGAGACAATTGAGCACATCTGCCAACGTCACCATGCGAAAACTTTGTTCCTTCAAGAATTTGTTGAGTTTGCGCAGATCCAAAATCGGGCGTCATTCTCCCGATTTCTTCTTTATGAGGAAGAAGCAAGAGTAGAATCCCTTTCCTTTTTGCGAGATGGGAACCTTGTCTATTGCATCCTTGCGAAACATGTTTAAGGCTTCTTTGAACAGTAAGAGAAGACGAGGGGGACCCTTCTGCGGGGTTGTAGGTGGTTTATTTAAGAACTCCAGAGTGTGTCCCTTTTCTACTAGGTCGAGGACCCACTGATCCGATGTAATGTTCTGCCATTGCTGGTAAAAGGCGGAGATCTTTGCGCCCACAGGGAAGAGAGGATGTTGTCTTTGCGCCCACAGGAAGGGGAGGATGTTGGACTGGCATCCGCAATAGCTCATTGACGTTTGTTGAATCTCGTCCCTGATTATTTGAGCTTCGTCTTCCTCCCCGACAAGAGAAATTGCTGGAGGTAGATTGCCTGTATGAAGACTGGTAATACGGTTGTTTGTACTGAGATTGGTATTGCCTGTTCTGTTGGTTGTGGTAATTTCCCCTAGAAGAAAAATCACGACTCCTTGCCCCTCTAAAACAGCCTCCCTATAAGATCCAATCTCCTGCCCTCTTTGTCCGGTGGTGTCAAGATTGGAGTGGATGGATTCTTGGACCTCTGTTGAGCAGCTTGAGATATTACAGAGTCCGGACGTGGATGGCCCACCAGACAAGATGGAGTTTCTGGCGGTGCTCTATAATTTTTCTCATTACGAGGAAGGCCTGCAGGGATAGAAGCGGGCGTCTTCATTATCTTAAGACCTTCCTTCTAAATGAAATCAATAATGGGTATAGCCCTAGTGATCTTCCTATACCCCTCTTTGAAGTCGTGTAAAAAGCAGTCTGACTGCTCGATAGTAACTGGCAGTTCAAATCTTGTAGCAGCCCTTTGCATGATATTGTGAAAGCCGCCAATGTCCTCCGGTGGGGAATCCGAGGGTTGCGGCAAGGGCGGTGAAGGCATGGGAATTATGTATTTATCCTACGGATCTTCAGGTGTGTTGTCATTAGGAAGCTCGCCTTCCTCTCTACCATCCTCATCTGAAGAGGAAGTATCCTCTTTTTATCACAGGTCTTGCAGGCCTTGAAAAGAGCTTTCTTCTCAGACATTCTGAAGAGAAAAGTATAAAACTGAGTAGGCACTCAGGGAGACTCCCTTCCACGCGACGTGCCGTGAAAATCTGAGGAGAACTGCCTCTGCTGGGAAGGTTCTAGAGCAGGGGTCCCCAAACTACGGCCCCCGGGCAACATCCGGCCCGTCTAATTAACTGGAGTGGCCCACTTAACGATAACAAACAATCCTTTGTTCTGGTCTCATGCGGACACATGTATTCCTCACTTCCAGGTAGCAGGCGGTTGACGGTCCAGTTCCAGGCGACCGGAAACCGCCGGGGAGTCTCACAGCGCTTCCGGTGGAAATCGATTAACACAGAAGTTCCCGCCAACACAGAGCTTCGGATTGATGCCTGTCCTTTGCCTGCTTCTACGCAAGCAAGAACCGTGTTTTCTGAGGCCGTGTGTTCGGGACCTTTACTGAGGTTCTTTGACACAGCGCTGGAGCGCTATTCTGTGTTTGTTTCAACACCACGCTGGAGCGCTTTACTTGGGGTTTGGTTGTTTGTTTGGGCACCGCGCTGGGGCGCTATCCTGAGTTTGTTTTGGCACCGCGCTGGAGCGCTTTACTTATGGTTTGTTTTGGCACCACGCTGGAGCGCTTTACTTTCAGTTTGTGACAACGCGCTGGGGCGCTTATGTGAATACCTTGGACACCGCGCTGGACCGCTATTGATTACGCGCTGGGGCGCTTATCTTTTTTCGTTTCTACACAGGAGCCCTGTTTTCTAACTAACCACTATAGACGACTTGTACTCACTGGGTGTTCCTAAGCTCAAGGTAAACGCTGTTAACCACATGTGCAAAAGAAGTACATATAGAGAAGGCTTTATCTGTGCCCATTGTAATCAGGTATCCCTTACTTCTCCTACCTGCCCGAGCAGAACGGAAGAAAGACAGACAACAAAATGTCGACGCTGTTGGGGAAACGGAAAATAGATTCAGAGTGCAGAGTTTTTAAACAGCAGTGGACAGATGACTATTTTTTGTCCAGTGCAAGGAAAAGGCAGTTTGTTTAATCTGCAAAGACAGTGGCGGTGTTTAAAGAATGTAATATCCGCCAACACTATGAAACCCGCCATGGAGGGCAGTATGCTAGCTTGCTGGGCCAAGTGAGGAGAGACAAGGTGGCTAAGCAACAAAATGGATTTGCCGCCCAGCAGAGGACAATGCTACACCAAACACAGGCGAACCTGTCATCCGTTCGGGTCAGCTTCAAGGTAGCTAAACTGATTGCAAGCTGTGGAAAGTCATTCAGTGATGGGGAGTTTGTCCAGAAGTGTTTGAACACTGTCGCGGAGGAGGTGTGTCCGGACAAGAAAGATGCCCTGAACACGGTGAGTCTGTCCGCATTTACAGTTACCAGGCGAATTGAAGAAATGGGGCATAATGTACATGTCCAGATGAAAGAGAAAGCTAAAGATTTTGAGTGTTTTGCATTGGCAATGGATGAGAGTAATGACGTGCAGGACACAGCACAACTGCTGATTTTTATTCGGGGAGTTAATTCAACTTTTGAAGTATCCGAGGAGCTGGCAGCTCTACAAAGTCTCACGGAAACAACGACAGGAGAGGATATTTTTTGTAAAGTACGCCAACTGATGAAAGAGTAGGATGTTGACTAGGCTAAGCTGGCTAGCATCACAACGGACGGTGCCCCGAGTATGGTTGGTGCGTCGCGGGGGGCTAGTGGGGCGCATAAAAACAGAAATGGAGGAGCGAGGTCTCACCCCCCTCACTACAAGTCCACTGCCTGATTCACCAGCAAGCACTGTGCTGCAAAGTTCTGAAGTGGGAATCTGTCATAAAGGTGGTTGTGTCTTGCATAAACTTTATCAGAGCAAACGGACTAAAACAAAGGCAGTTCCAAACTTTTCTATCCGAGCTGGAGTCTGCCTATGGAGACGTGCTTTACCACGCTGAAGTCAGATAGTTAAGCCAGGGTAGAGTTTTGAAGCGCTTCTATGGGCTGCTACCCGAAATCAACGCCTTTCTCCTGACAAATGGAAAAACAGTCCCAGAGCTGATCGACATAGAATGGAAATGGAACCTTGCCTTTTTAACAGATGTGACAGAAATTGTAAACTGCCTCAATTTACAGCTCCATGGCAAGGGAAAATTAATCAGTGACATGTATTCCCACGTCAAAGCATTTGAGGTTAAAATGGCGCTGCTTGTTGGACAAGTGCAAAAACAAGACTTCACCAATCTCCGTGCTACTCGGAGCCTCTCAGCTGAGGAGCCAGCGGTCCCGTTTCCAACCAAGAAGTGCAAGGATGCAACGGAAACCCTGAGAGCGGAGTTCAGTATGCGGTTCCCTGAGCTTCATGCCCACGTTAAAGAAATTTGCATATTCCAGAACCCTTTTGTTGCCGACATAAATGACACCCTTTTCAAAACAGTAGAGGAAGTGAAGAGGTATTGACAGAATCACCCTCCAATCTGATATACGTAAACAAAAAGATTCTATCAATGTGTAGTGGTTTAATTTTTATTTTATTTATATTTTTATGGGTGGTGACAATCTAGTAAATAGACTCTCTCTTTGGGTTGCAAAGATGAGAGCACAATGTGCTTTTTAAAATACCCCTCACACACTAAAAAAATCCAGTAGTGTCATGCTTCATCATTGGGGTCTTCCCGTCCCTCTACGGGGCGGGGCGTGCTACGACCTGACCGACTACGCGGGAGCACTAGTATAGTGACAGGACTATGTGACAGTGCAATGTGGGTGATGTCAGTGAAGTGTAGGGACCTAACGATGTGTGGGAATAAAAAAAATTTAAAAATCCTCTGGCTAGTAGAAAAAAACAATTTATTCACTTCCCTAGCTGGGGATGTTAAGAAGGGGGTTTTGAGGTGGAGCAATTCGCTACAACCTGGTCTACATGTTTCGTAGGCAGTCCCCTTCTGCCTACTCATCAGGACCTTCTAGTGGTCCCTACTAAAACAAAGCTCAGTTACTAAGTGTAATAGGCCTGTCGTCCTAAAAACCAGCAGTAAAAATCCACTGTTGGTTTTAGCTTCTGGGCATGAGCTGGCCCTTAATGAAGCAAAAATGTCAAAAATGATGACCTGATAGTGGTCTCTGTAAAGCAAATGGAAAAAAAGGGGGAGAGAAAAGCACAGAATTTTACACTTGTAACTATGATTTATCTTGAGGCACTCATTAGTGTTAGCGCCACATGTTCCAATTATCATTATCAATTGCCCATCACACAAAGCATACACTTAAGACTTTATGGACAGAGTGATGGTTCAATCTGCCATCCCCTGGGTGTTCGTTATATTCCCGAACATTATGATGCCCCTTGTAATTAGGGCTGTTTCCATCTCAACACACACACACTCACATAACTCAATACATACAGCGGCACCTCACAGGGTTCAAAAAGAGGAACCCGACTTTTTATAATGTCATTAATGGTCTTAGGATCAATCATTAAAATCCCCAAAGAGGGGCACACCCCAATAGTTGAATGGTTGATGATACATACTCCTGTGGCGCATGTGATATGCCCCATGAGCTGGCAATCGGTAGGTAATCACCGCGGCGCTCTGAAAGAGAGGAACCACGCCCTTAGCGTCGTGAACCAACACACCCGGTAAATATAGCAGGCGCTGTCTCAAAAGCCAAGTTTTTTGAGACCTTTGGCAAGGTCTTAAACTCACATTGTCCGCATAATCTTAAGCCTTACTTCTACCCGCGTTGCCGCTCTGAAGAGTAGTCGCGTCAGGGGCGCGGTGCTTCATATGAGCTGGACCGGGCGCCCGGGTCGCTTTGCAGATCTTGTTGCAACACTAGCGCGCTAACCCAAAATGGCCGCCTCAGATGGAACTGAGGAGTACTATTAGCGGAAGTCTATCTTTTGTGCCTGTAGAATTACCAGAAGTTACCAACCTAATAATATATTTTAGAAAAACTTAATTATTGGAAAAGTGATCCCTATAAATTGGCATGTAATATGTCAGTGATGATTCTGTTTAAAACTGACATATTTATTTAATACTTGAGAGTCAAATTGAAACTCCTTGAGATGCGAAAACGGGCCGAGCTGAGTGGCAGGCTCGCAGATAGAATATGTCAATATGGGAAAGCTTTTGAAGGCAGGGAAGTCTCTGCCCGGATTATATTACAGGTTCGCTATTGGGAACTGACCAATATATGAAAAGAGGGCGATAGGGGCTTCCCTATGTGGGTGAGCACCAGGGGCTAGGTAATTTCTTAGGCTTATTACAGTTATGTTTTATGGGTAGGGAGGCTTGGCTAGGGTGATATAAAAGTACACAATGGTCATTCCACTGTGTTTCGTGAAGGTACGGTCAGCTTGCAGATTTTTCTGGGCTCATGATAGGTAGCAGAGTTTTTGTCAATTGGCCACGGGTAGAGGGGTGCCTCTCAGTGGGGAGTGGGTGTACGCAGTTTATAGCTGACCCCACGGAATTTCATCGTTTAATCCATGTTTGTTGGACTGGACACGGAAAACCCATCTTTGTTCCTTTTCCAGGAGATGTTGCTCATTGTCGATGAAATTCCGTTGGGTCAGCTATAAACTGCGTACACCCACTCCCCACTGAGAGGCACCCCTCTACCCGTGGCCAATTGACAAAAACTCTGCTACCTATCATGAGCCCAGAAAAATCTGCAAGCTGACCGTACCTTCACGAAACACAGTGGAATGACCATTGTGTACTTTTATATCACCCTAGCCAAGCCTCCCTACCCATAAAACATAACTGTAATAAGCCTAAGAAATTACCTAGCCCCTGGTGCTCACCCACATAGGGAAGCCCCTATCGCCCTCTTTTCATATATTGGTCAGTTCCCAATAGCGAACCTGTAATATAATCCGGGCAGAGACTTCCCTGCCTTCAAAAGCTTTCCCATATTGACATATTCTATCTGCGAGCCTGCCACTCAGCTCGGCCCGTTTTCGCATCTCAAGGAGTTTCAATTTGACTCTCAAGTATTAAATAAATATGTCAGTTTTAAACAGAATCATCACTGACATATTACATGCCAATTTATAGGGATCACTTTTCCAATAATTAAGTTTTTCTAAAATATATTATTAGGTTGGTAACTTCTGGTAATTCTACAGGCACAAAAGATAGACTTCCGCTAATAGTACTCCTCAGTTCCATCTGAGGCGGCCATTTTGGGTTAGCGCGCTAGTGTTGCAACAAGATCTGCAAAGCGACCCGGGCGCCCGGTCCAGCTCATATGAAGCACCGCGCCCCTGACGCGACTACTCTTCAGAGCGGCAACGCGGGTAGAAGTAAGGCTTAAGATTATGCGGACAATGTGAGTTTAAGACCTTGCCAAAGGTCTCAAAAAACTTGGCTTTTGAGACAGCGCCTGCTATATTTACCGGGTGTGTTTGGTTCACGACGCTAAGGGCGTGGTTCCTCTCTTTCAGAGCGCCGCGGTGATTACCTACCGATTGCCAGCTCATGGGGCATATCACATGCGCCACAGGAGTATGTATCATCAACCATTCAACTATTGGGGTGTGCCCCGCTTTGGGGATTTTAATGATTGATCCTAAGACCATTAATGACATTATAAAAAGTCGGGTTCCTCTTTTTGAACCCTGTGAGGTGCCGCTGTATGTATTGAGTTATGTGAGTGTGTGTGTGTTGAGATGGAAACAGCCCTAATTACAAGGGGCATCATAATGTTCGGGAATATAACGAGCACCCAGGGGATGGCAGATTGAACCATCACTCTGTCCATAAAGTCTTAAGTGTATGCTTTGTGTGATGGGCAATTGATAATGATAATTGGAACATGTGGCGCTAACACTAATGAGTGCCTCAAGATAAATCATAGTTACAAGTGTAAAATTCTGTGCTTTTCTCTCTCCCCCTTTTTTTCCATTTGCTTTACAGAGACCACTATCAGGTCATCATTTTTGACATTTTTGCTTCATTAAGGGCCAGCTCATGCCCAGAAGCTAAAACCAACAGTGGATTTTTACTGCTGGTTTTTAGGACGACAGGCCTATTACACTTAGTAACTGAGCTTTGTTTTAGTAGGGACCACTAGAAGGTCCTGATGAGTAGGCAGAAGGGGACTGCCTACGAAACATGTAGACCAGGTTGTAGCGAATTGCTCCACCTCAAAACCCCCTTCTTAACATCCCCAGCTAGGGAAGTGAATAAATTGTTTTTTTCTACTAGCCAGAGGATTTTTAAATTTTTTTTATTCCCACACATCGTTAGGTCCCTACACTTCACTGACATCACCCACATTGCACTGTCACATAGTCCTGTCACCATACTAGTGCTCCCGCGTAGTCGGTCAGGTCGTAGCACGCCCCGCCCCGTAGAGGGACGGGAAGACCCCAATGATGAAGCATGACACTACTGGATTTTTTTAGTGTGTGAGGGGTATTTTAAAAAGCACATTGTGCTCTCATCTTTGCAACCCAAAGAGAGAGTCTATTTACTAGATTGTCACCACCCAAAAAAATATAAATAAAATAAAAATTAAACCACTACACATTGATAGAATCTTTTTATAAATGACACCCTGCCTTCTCTTCAATTTGAACTGGCTGAGTTGCAGACCTGTGATGTGCTGAAAGACGCATTCAAGCCCAACTGTCTCAGAGTACTATGCTTCCCTCCCACACAAGACTTACCCCAACATCAGAAAGCACGCTATGAAGATGTCCACAGTTTTTGGAAGCACATATATCTGTGAGCAAACTTTTGCACGCATGAAGCTGATAAAAAATCCGACAAGATCAAGACTCTCAGATCAACACCTGCTCTGAGATTGGCTGTAACTGGAATGGAACCCGACATCAATCTCCTCACCTCAGAAGCAAGCCCACAGCTCACACTGATATTTAACTAATCCCTCTGCATCGTTGGTTCTATTGGGCTTGCTGCTTCCTTCTTTATCTATCCCTGGCGCCGGGAAACCCATTGAGGGTAGCTGTGCGCAATACAAGTTCAAATAAATAAATAAATAAATAAAATATGGTAAGCATGCGGATTTCAGTAATTATGAATATGAAAAAATGTCAGTATAGTAATGCTCTTTTTATAGTCAACATGTTTCTTGAACAGTGATGTCACATACAAAATGAGACTGCAGCATGTCATCTTGGCCCATATAATTTCCTGTTATAAGACTGACCCCGGCCCCCCATCACAGAAAGGAAAGTTGATGTGGCCCCCGCCGAAAAAAAGTTTGGGGACCACTGTTCTAGAGGGTGCTGACAGCTGATTGGCTGGAACTCATATTTCAGTCCTTTTCATATAATGAGGTAGATAGGCTGCTAGGTTTTGGGCCTTTTGAGGCCTATAGTCTTGTCAGCCTACTACAAAAAATTTCTAAGGCACTGCTTTTGTATATATTATTACCGTGGGACTCCCACCTCAGCGACGGGGAATGATTCAGGCATGTGAATCTATGAAAGATACCCCAATAATGGATAAGAAAAAGACTGCGAAAGCCAGGGTGGAGGAGCCACATAAGGTGTGAAAGGGGGAGAAGTCAATGGGGGAGGTGGGATCAGAGAAACATAGGAAAAGCCTGAGGCAGATCACTGGGAGGTGAGAATAATAAAAGAAAAAAAATAGAAGCAAAAAACCCACAACAGGCAGAAAGTGGTGATGGAGGTAAAGAGTTATGCAAGGAATCACGGAGCACCTTGGGACAGGAATTAGAGGGGACAGTAGCATTGAAGGAGAGAGCAAGATCACACATGAAAACTTGAAGCGCTGAAAAATATAAAAAGATTTCAGAGTGTCAGATGTGGAAGGATACAAGTCATCCAGTCAAAACATGAGAGAAACCAAGATATGCGCAATGGGAAGAGACAAAAGGAAGAAAACTCATCATATAAGCAAATGAGATTGACGAGACAGAATATCAACAAAAGCTGTGGACTGGCCAAAACCCCAATTTTAGTATTTGTATTGTCTGCTAGACTAAAGCAACCTGCAGACAAGGCTTACAAAGTGTCTGAGCAAGAAAATTAGAGATTATTCTATTTAAATGATAGATCTAAACTGTCAAATAAATGCTTGTAAAGGAAACGGGACTAGCTCAGAAAAAAAAAAGTTAGCTAAAGGTGTTCTAGAATCTTCTGATAAGGAGTAGAAAATAGAACGGAGATGGCTGCTGCACAGCAAGGCCACAGCAGGTTAATCTCTTTTAACCTTAAGAGGGCACACTAGGACTTTCTATAGATATATAATTTGTATTCTAAGGAAAATGTCATTGTAGTTGTGAGATTTTGGTAGGTTTTCAATCAAACTATGACAATTTAAATAATAATGAGGATCCACTAGCTGTCCAGGCCTTCAAAATTCCAGTTTCCAGAGATTCTGAGTTTGCAATGCAATGGAAGACCACGTAAAACGATACAGATAGGACGTTTATATCTAAGAGCATGTAAAGCAATTAACCCAATATCCATAAAAAACAACACTGATGGTGTTCCACTTGTCATATGTCATATAACAAGAAACAGTCTCCACTCAAAGTGCAACTGAACTGTATTAGAGAAGTACAAGTGGCAACAAACCCAAATGCAAACCTTGCCCTCCAATGCCAAAAGCGTAAAAGAAAAACGTGTGTTTACTCCTCAACAGATTTTTTTTAATATAATGAATCACTTTGCTATTACAGAAGTGGCAGCAGATAACGTGTGCTCTCTTCACTTGTATGTATTGCTCGGTTACAAATTTAGTAAGTGTGGAATACAAAGTGTGCATCCATGCCAACTATGCCTTTGCCATATTATTCACACATGCAGGAATGAGCAGAGAATTATGAGGGGCATGTACACTTTGTCAAGGGGGCTATGCCCATTCTGGCTTCCTTTTGGGATGGGGTATGGAGGTGGCGGGTTGCACGAGCTAAAAATTCCCATTCCCTCCTTTCCCCCAAGTGACGTGCACAAGTAGTCAAAAACTACTCACTCGAGGGCCAAACACCTCACAGTTCTTTTTCAATGACAGAGGGTGTACATGTACATCCTGACTGTACTGTGAAAGCTGAGTTGTCAGTGTTGCCACTGTGTACTCTGGCTGCTGAATCGGATTTTGGAGGCTCCACAAGGATTGGTGTAGTCTGTGACTGCAGCTACCCCCTTGAGAGGTCTGCAAGGTTACTTCTCAAGAACAGGAGCAGGGGTCCGATTAACTGGGAGGAACAGCTTTAACTGCTATGCAGTTTATCTCTGTTGCAGCAGAGATGTGGAATTCCTATAGCCCGACGCCCAGGACATATTGTTTGGGGTCAAAGGTAATACGTTTTCATGTGTATTTTGTCCTTGGGACAAGTAGGCCCAACCCCCTGCAGCACAAACCCTTTGGCTGTCAGTTTGCAGTACCACATTATGGATCAGGGAAGGGTACTGTCTGCAGCTAAGGTAATATGTGTGTCCATATGTTAATGCTGTTCAAACTTGCATTTATGGTTCATTAATTACAAGCCTTTATTAATAGAGTGAGCGCTCTAAGTAAATTTTGTAAGCTATGAGTGCACTTCCAGCATGAAAATGTGTACACACGTTTTCAAACTTAAGCAATATGAGGCTATGTATAATGTTCCCAGAATGCCCTCTGATTTCATGCGCCAGAGAGGGAGAGAGGGAGAGAGAGAGAGGGAGAGAGGGAGAGAGAGAGGGAGAGAGGGAGAGAGGGAGAGAGAGAGAAGAGAGAATATGTCAATAAACGCAAAAGGCCATGGTCAACGCAAGACCAAATTAGGGGCCTAATTATCAAAGCAAGTCTCAAAAGTGCACCCAAGGTCCTTGCATTAAGTGCAGCTATACGGCTTTCGTGAATTCCCTCGAGTTTAAAGAAGTAGGACAAGAAATAGTACTCCTAGAAAATATTTGTGAACTGCATTTTAGCATGAGCAAATGTGCATGTGTAGCTTTGCTCATGCGAAAATCTGAGTGTTTGCAAGTTCACTTTCCCTCCAACCCCTTTTTTCCTCAACTCTGGAAGAGGGTTCACACCTGCCAAGGTCAGGAGCAAATTTCCAACATATCTCAGTATGGGAAAAATTAGAGAAGAGTTGTTGAAAACCATTAAAACATGCAAGTTAGTAAGTTTGCACTGACTCAAAGGGGCATTCTAACCCTGGAACTATTGCTTACCAATACCTTCAGCCCCAGTATATAGATCTGCAGATACGTGGCAACATAAGGGGATTGCAAGTATTCAAACACCAATATGGTATGAGTCCTAGCATAACCAAAGAGGCTATATCAGAGCTCTTATATATTGAGATTGCTGCCATAATTTGTGCTGCACTGAATGGCACAAAAGAGACAAGTAGATTTTGTTACAGGACAAGTAGACGTATGAAGCAAGCTGCCCCATGAACAAGTAGATATTTTATTAAATTCCACACCCCTGTGGAGTCTCTTCAGCCTTCCTGCTAACTGAAGATCAGATACTACTGGGAGATCTTCAATGAAAAACATGCAACTATAAAAAACGTGGCTATACCTGTTCATTGTCTTTAATGTGGTATCCTTCAGGAACTGCATCAAGACCCTTCTCTTCTCCTGTACGTCTAGAAGCTTCACTGAGAAATTCGCTGACTTGTTCGTCCGACACAAAATCAGGATTCCACAAAAGTTGGTCATCATTTTCGTACACTATAAACAAAATAATTAAATATGAAATATTCTTAACTGTCCAATATTGCAGATAATATACTTGTCAATGCATGGGTTTTGAAAATAGTTGGAGTGCTCTTATACCTTTTAACAACTAAATTAATAAAAATATCTTAAGCATAACTCTGCTATATGAGAAGAATGAGCACTATGCCATAGAAAACAAATAAGTCACAAACAACAATCATTGTAAAACTGTTAAATACATAAACAATACATAAGCCAAAATAACGTCTATTTCAAAATATATTTCACGTTCTTTCCACATGTTCAGCTGTGAAACTGGATACTTGAAGACAATATAGTAAGTCTCTATCCCTCTCCAGGAGAACATAAACACTTGTTTTACGTCAATATTCTTGTAGATTTATACAGTATTTTATCTGCACAAGCAGAGCATTCATTAAATAATTTGGAGGAGGCCTCATAGCTAAATGTCTTAATAACTATTTAAGAACCTAATAAATTAAATATATTTGGTATGGAACCCAGTTGTAATGAGTTTTCAATTTGCTCACATGGAGGGCAATTACACTTGTTAATTGAACACGGGGCACATTTTTTACAGCACAGGAAAATTCAATGGTGGGCTACATGAGGAGACAGACTGTCTTGATGTGATTTGTGGTTGAGCTTCTACACTACAAAAAGAGACGTTTTCTACAAGGGGAAAACTGGCTTCAGAGAGGAACCGGATTACTCGGCTTCTGATTGCCTGACCAAAGTAGCAAGACTGTCCCCATAGAAAACATCTGCAGTTTGGGACCAGCTTAGCAAACAACAAAATTGTTAAAGAAACATCTAAATAAAGAGAGAAAGAAAAAAGAAACATTTTTAAACGTAAAGAAAGAAAAAATGAGAATGTACAAGAGGCTAAATGGCTATTAAATAAACCATAACAGTAACTGTTTTTAGGACCGAGGCCTTGAAAGTATACACTAGGAAAAGGGGTTTCATAGAAGCCAATTGGACTGAGGATTTATCAGGCCTCTCCATGTTGAGACTGCTAACATGCTGGTTAGCAGTCAACAAGGTGGTTAGAAGTTTTAGTAGCAGCTTCTTTCTCTTCAGGCGTCTTGCACTAAATGGTTTCTTCTTGATGGTGCTTCAGAGCTGGTCCCAGAGACCTTAGTCTTTAATTCAGTGGCAGGAGATTCCTACAATTTTTGTAGGTTTTCCACTTTCCACCAAGTAGTACACAAGTTAACATTAAAAGGAATTCTGTTAACTTTTAGGATGCCTCCTTTGGTTTTGGATCCCTCCCATCTTCATCACTACATTCAGTGTGCTCATGTTCCCAGGTGCTGTTCTTCCCCCGCTTAACCCGTTTACCGCAGCCGTAATTTCGGTGCAGTGCGGGCGTTCTAAGGAGTGGGCGGGGCCATGTTGGCCGTTCGCAGCACCAGTCAGGTAATGCTGCCGACGGGAGCACGGAAGGGGTTAAAGACTCTAGCTCTAGATTAAATTAATGTAGAGAAAGCTCCATAGACTGAAAAGGAATATGCTACTTACTAGTATGCATCTGTTCTTGGCATAGAGGGCTGCAGAGTGGTACATTTATGTGGAGAAGTGTGGCTCAATGGTTAGAGCGGCAGACCCTGATGCAGAGATCTAGCCCGGGACCAGGGTTCAATTCCCCGCCTCGGCGGGTCTTGGTCTCAAAATTCCACGGACCTGATCATTCTTGCCTTGGTGCCTATTTCAATCATGGAGTCCCACTCTGCAACTCTGGGCAATATCTTGCTTAATCTCCACAATGGCCCCCACAGCGCTAAGGATGCCTGGCCTCCACCTTGGGGGTGCCCAGGAGTGGACGCCTCACAGGGAAAGCCAGGATGGGTTCCACAGCGGTATTCGTACAAGCGCCTTGAGACCCTTGCGGGTGAGTAGTGCGCTATACAAGTATCAATTTACAATTTTACATTTATGAATAGATCGCCATCTGGTGTTGGGCTCGGATGATTGCACTTGTTTTTCTCTTGGAGAAGTCTTTTGTCGTCACAAGACTGGTGACTCCTCCTTTGGGTGCTAGGGCGCATGGGCATCAGCTCCATCCTTAGATTGTTTTGCCATAGTAGGGTTAGATGGAGTAGTATGATAGAATACAGATAGAAATGCCCATGTAAGTGTATCTAAATAAAATAGTGTTGGAACAGACACAGGTTTCCGGGGAGGCTGGGAGGGCATGTACCACTCTGCAGCCCTCTATGCCAAGAACAGATGCATACTGGTAAGTAGCATATTCCATTCGAGGCATATGGGCTGCAGATGGTACATTTATGAATAGACTATACAGCAGTTATCTCCCTAGCGGTGGTCACCAGTGTCTGTTGCAACAGTCAGAAATAAAGTTTTTAGTACAGCTTGTCCCACTCTAGCCTGTTGTTGTGCCTGCACATCTACACAGTAGTGTTTTGTGAAGGTATGCGGTGTAACCCAGGTAGCTGCTTTGCATATGTCATCTAGAGGAATGTTTCCTAAGAATGCCATAGATGCTCCTAGTTTACGTGTAGAGTGAGCTCTAGGGGGAACAGTTAATATCCTCTTTGCTTTTAAGTAGCATATTTGTATGCATTTTACAATCCACCTGGCAATGCCTGCTTTAGAGATAGGATTGCCCTTCTGTGTAGGAGAAAACGCTACAAATAGTTGTTTTGTCTTTCTGAAAGTTTGTGTTCTTTCTATGTAGTTAAATATTGCCCTTCTGACATCCAATGTATGTAGGGCCCCTTTCTGCTACCGTCTGTGGTTTTGGAAAGAAAACTGGTAGTTCCACTGGCTGATTGATGTGGAATGCTGAAATTACTTTAGGCAAGAATTTTGGGTTTGTTCTAAGAACCACTTTATTTTGGTGTTACTGCAGAAATGATTCTTGTATTGTAAATGCTTGCAATTCACTTACTCTTCTGAGTGAAGTAATAGCTATAAGAAAGGCCACCTTCCATGTGAGGAATTGTATTTCACACCTATGCATAGGTTCGAAAGGTGGTCCCATTAGTCTGGTAAGTACTATGTTGAGATTCCAGACTGGGGAAGGCGGTAGTCTTGGTGGAATGACTCTTTTGAGGCCTTCCATGAAAGCTTTTATTGCTGGTGCTTTAAACAGGGAAAGATGTTGTCTTTTTTGTAGGTACGCCGCTATGGCTGCAAATGTACTCTAATAGAGGTGTAAGCAAGGTTACATTGCTGCAAGCGTAGTAAATAGCAAATAATCTGTTTAGTGGATGCGTCCAGAGGGTTGATGTTGTTACTGTTACAGTATACAGCAAACCTTTTCCACTTTGCTGCATAGCATGCTCTGGTGGTAGGACATCTTGCTTGCTTAATGATTTCCATACAGTTTGGAGGTAAATCTAAGTATCCAAATTCTATGACCTCAGGAGCCAGATCGCTAGGTTCAATTGATTGGGATCTGGGTGCATTATTTCTCCATGGTTCTGTGTAAGGTGCATGGGTAATAATCTTAACTTTTGATGTGGCACCTGTGAGAGTTGCAGTAGCGTGGTGAACCACGGCTGTCTTGCCCACGTGGGTGCTACTAGTATCATTGTCATTGAATGTTGTTGCAGTTTCCGAACCACTAATGGAATTAGTGGGAGAGGGGGAAAAGCGTAAGCAAATTTGTTGGACCAATTTATCCATAGCGCATTGCCCTGGGACAGGTGGTGTGGGTACCTGGATGCGAAGTTTTGGCATTTTGCATTCTGATGAGTGGCAAAGAGATCTATCTCTGGTTGTCCCCATCTTTGGAAGAATGGCTGCAGTATTTGGTTGTGCAGTTCCCATTCGTGTATTTGTTCTGACTCTCTGCTTAGGATGTCTACTATCTGATTTTGAACTCCTGGTAGGTGTTCGGCTAACAGATAGATCTTTTGAGGAATGGCCCATCTCCAAATGTCCTGTGCTAGTCTGGATAGTTGTATGTCCTGTGCTAGTCTGGATAGTTGGAGAGAGTGTGTCCCCCCCTGTTTTTGAATAGAATACATTGCAGTCATGTTGTCTGTTCTGATCAGGACTGCTTTGTTGAGGATTTGCATTTGAAAAGCTTTTAATGCTAGAAACACTGCTAGTAGTTCCAGATAATGGATGTGCAGTCTTTTTTGCTGTACACTCCATTTTCCCTGCACTGTATATTTCTCCATATGCGCTCCCCATCCGGTGAGCTATGCATCCGCTGTTAGTATCACTTGTGGAATCGGTTCTAGGAACGACCGTCCCTTGGAAATGTTTGTTGTGTTCCACCACTTCAGAGAGCGATGTGTGCGGTCGTCTACCAACACCAGATCTGTAATCTGACCGTGAGCCTGATTCCACTGTGTCGCTAGACACTCTTGCAGTGGACGCATTTGTAGTCTGGCATATGGTATCAGCAGTATGCAGGAGGACATCATCCCTAACAGCTGCATGAACACTCGAGCTGTTAGTGAGTGTTGTGGTTGAAATTTTTGGATCAACGTAATCAGTTTGGATCCGGATTGGATTGGGTATACTTTGGCTTTTTCTGTGTCTATAGTAGCCCCTAAATATTGTTGAACCTTGTTTGGTTGTAGGTGGGATTTTGTGTAGTTCACCGTAAACCCTAGCTGGTGCAGCAATTGAATGGTCTTGTGTGTTTTGAAGACATTCTTCCTGTGACTTGGCTTTTATTAGCCAATCGTCCAAGTAGGGGAAGACATGTATTTGTTGTCTTCTTAGGTGTGCTGCAACTACTGCTAGGCATTTTGTGAACACCCTTGGTGCTGTTGTGACCCCAAACGGAAGGACTTTGAACTGATAATGTTGTCCTTCTACTACAAACCTGAGGTATTTTCTGTGGGCTTTGTAAATTGGGATGTGAAAGTAAGCGTCTTTTAGATCCAGTGTAGAAAGAAAGTCCCCTTTCTTCAGTAAAGGAAGTACTTGTTGGAGCGTGACCATGTGGAAATGTTCCGAGTTTATGTATGCATTGAGAGGTCTGAGGTCTAAAATTGGTCTTAGAGACCCGTCTTTTTTGGGAATTAGGAAGTATAGAGAGTATACTCCTGTCCCTTGCTGATGTTTTGGAACCTTCTCTATAGCATGCTTTTGTAGCAGTGATAGTACTTCCTGTTTTAACAATGTCAGATGATCTTGACTCATTGGACGCTGTCTGGGGGGGATGTTTGGTGGGGTAGCTGTGAGTTCTAGGCAATAACCATGTTGGATAATTTGTCTCACCCACCTGTCTGACGTGATGTTTTCCCAGACAGGTAGGAACTGTGATAAACGTCCCCGGTCTGGGGGGAGTTGTATTAAGTCACTGTTTTGGGGTTGGGGAGCTGCGGTTGTTATTATTTCCGCGACCTCTACCCTTGTTGTTGTTACCTCTGTAACTGCCTCTTGAATTACCTCTGGGTGATGTTGGTGTAAAAGAGGTAGATTGCTGGCTTGTACCTGTATTCTTTGACCCCCCTCTACAGGTGGACCTACGAAAGGAACCCCTTTGAGTTGGCTGTTGTAATGCTCCCATTGATTTAGCCGTTTGTGTGTCTTTTTTCATCTTTTCTAAAGTCTCATCTGTACCTGAGCCGAAAAGTGTTTTTTGATCAAAAGGTTGGTTCAATAAAGATGTTTGTACTTCTTGTTTGAACCCTGAGACCCTAAGCCATGCATGTCTTCTTAACATGATACTGGTGTTGATGGATCTTGCTGCAGTGTCTGCCGCGTCTAAGGCGCACTTAATGGAAGTGTTGGTTATTATCTTCCCTTCCTGTATAAGCTGGTCAGCCCTTTTTTGATGTTCCTTAGGGAGATGTGTGATGAGTTTTTCTAACTCATCATAATGCGCTCTATCATAGCGTGCAAGTAGCGCTTGTGTATTAGCTTTGCGCCAGCTGTTTGCCACTTGGGATGCTACTCTTTTGCCTGATGCATCTATTAGCTTGGACTCCTTATCAGGAGGAGGAGCTTCTCCGGTAGATAATGAGTTTGCTCTTTTACGAGCGTTTGTTACTACAAGCGAGTCCAGAGGTAGCTGTCCCTTGATAAATATTGGATCTTTGGGGCTGCCTTATATTTTTTATCAATTCTTGGGTTTAATACCCTAGCCCTCACAGGGTCTTTGAATAGGTCTGCTGTGTGATTGAGAAGACCCTTTGGCATAGGTAGTGTTCCTGATGTTTTTTGTGCAGCAGGTAGCGTTTCTAAAAGGAAATCCTCTATTTGAGGTTCTGTATGTAAATCTACCTTATGGTATTTTGCTGCCCTATTAATCAGCTGTACAAAACCTGTATTATCATCAGGTGGTGAAGGTTTTGAGGGGTATAATTCTGGGTCGTTATTATCTGACCCAGCATCATAATTCTCCCATGGGTCTTCATTATCTGGGATAGTGTCGTCATCCCCATGAGGTTCTCCCTCCCCTGTATCACTGTCTACATCTGTTAGAGGTGTAGATGGTCTTGGTGTAGAAGGTGGAGGAGTAGCTGGCATAGTGTGAGGAATAGGAGAAGAGGGTGTGTCTCTAGGTTGAGGAGAAAGGGGAAGAGTTGTATTTGTCCCCATTGCTCTCTTTTTAGGAGGAAGAGCTTTGTCATCTAGCTGTTCATTTTTCCTCTTTTTCGGTGATTTTGTCACCACTTTGCCAGTTTGCGGATCGATAAACAAAGTCTTTTGTTTTGGATCTGTCTGCTGCTCCTGTGTCGGTACCGAAGTTCTTGGTTCCGAAAGGTGCCTTTGCTTCTGACTGTCAATGTTCTGTGTTTTCGGCACAGAGAATTTGCTCGATTCCGATTTTTTCGGTGTCGAGTAAGTCTTCGACGTCGCAGCATGTATCGGTTTCGACATGGAATGTTTCGATGCCGAGCTTTCCTTTGTATGGAGCTTCGGTGTCGATGTCGATCGTTTCTCGGGCCCGAAGGCGGGGAGTCGGAAATTTTCTTCGGTAGTCTGACCGGGCTCAAAGGCGGGGTCAGTACCACACGGGGTCGTTTTTTTTTTTGGTAAGGGGACGTCGTCACTCACGGTTTGTTGAGCGTCAATTTCTTTGACATCATACTCGTCCACTTCCGACCCCGACTCGTCTTCATGTTCCTCTTCTTCAAGGTGCTGGGCCTCGAACAGCTCCGGGATTGCCTCCGACTGCATTCTCGAAACCTCGTGTCTTCGGGCTCGACGGTTTCTAATCGGCGACTTGGGGGAGAATGCTGGGCAGGCTTCGCAGTCCCTGGATTCGTGTTCAGGCGATAGACAGAGGTTGCACACCTCGTGTAGGTCCTTGTGTGGGAACTTAGCACCACACGTTGGACATCTCTTAAATGGAGTACTCTCCATGGACTCCGAGCTGGACTGCGTCGAGAAAGGCCTCCCGGTCTCGTCGATGTAGAAGAAAATGTTTATTGTTGGAGTCGAAACGCGTCGGAATGGAAATGAAATCACGTTCGATAACAATACCGTCTAATTGGAAAGGGAATACGCGCCGAAATATCACTTTTTCTCGAAGTCGATCCGGAGCGCTTCGATCCTCATCCGAACCCGATGGCGGAAAAAACCAATCTAAGGATGGAGCCGATGCCCATGCGCACTAGCACCCAAAGGAGGAGTCACCAGTCTGGTGACGACAAAAGACTTCTCCAAGAGAAAAACAAGTGCAATCATCCAAGCCCAACACCAGATGGCGATCTATTCATAAATGTACCATCTGCCGCCCATATGCTTCGAACATGGTTTTATGCAGTGATAAGTGATACAATGCAGTGAGCTCAAGAACGCAGGATCCATCATCCTTTACAATACACTTAGCTGCCTTGGTCACCAAAACAGCGCCAAATTGAGGTACCTGGTCTGTGGACACTGGTGTGAAAGCAACAGTGAAAACAAAAATCAATACTTATGCTAAAGTCTTATATGCTTGTAGATTTCGCAAAAACTGCTATCTTGGTCTATAAGGACGGCAATGCGTTCCTTTCAGACAGCACCTTACGTAACCATCACTAGAATACCCCTCCCTTTTTTCTGCTCCGCTTATGCTCTGCAGCAGTTGCGAGACTAACTTGCCTATTCCCTTACCATAAGTAAGAGGGTCACAAACACCCCAAAAAGGGGGCAAAGGGTAGACATGAAGTCACCAAAAAGCTGATGAATGACCCTCACATCCAAGGGTCTGGATTGATCCTTCTGATAAGATGGGTATTACTCCTGAGAGCTGAAGAAGGTCCCCTGGAAACCCCCCTCACTGGGACACGCCACTGTCCTTGCAGCTAGCATGCCCCTGTGTGAGGTAGAAAATGACAAAGTCGAAATGGCTAAGGTGCCATGCCAGCCAGCACTGTCTGAAGGTAAAGGTAAGTCACCCCTCTAGCAGACCTCACAACCCTAAGGCAGGGTGCACTATACCACAATATTAGGGTCCATTCCTTAATACTTTAAGTGTCAGTGAAGCCATAGAGAGTACATGGGTGGGAAACGCAACAATTCTGGTTCCACAGCACCATGATGGCTTCAGAGAACAAAGGAGTGTTCAGTACCAAAATACTCCTCACAATAAATCCACACTGATGCCAGTGTAAGATTTAATGCACCATGTACTCTGAGGGCATATCATAGATGCACCCTTAAAACCTACCAACCCTGG
The DNA here is from genome assembly GCF_964263255.1 of Lissotriton vulgaris. Lineage (NCBI taxonomy): Eukaryota > Metazoa > Chordata > Amphibia > Caudata > Salamandridae > Lissotriton > Lissotriton vulgaris. The sequence continues at coordinate 467,885,275 of NC_141685.1, read as the reverse complement.
TGTGGTCTCTGACCAGCCGTAGGAAGCCAGCCACCACCAGACATGTTTCTGGACCCCTGAGTGGAGAGCCTCTGCTCTCTGGGACCAGAAACAATGTGCATAATGGGCAGAGTTGTCACACCTCCTCCCGCAGAACGGGCCAGTGCTCGAAGGGCCTGCCGCCTCTGTAATATGGCCCCCATCGTCTGCTGCTAGGAACAGATGGCAGCCCCGGTTTACACCCCCACTTTGGGTGTGAAAACGTAGGAGAATAGGAGGTTTGCCCACCTCTACCAAGCCCACCCCCAAAGTGGAGGAGGCAGGATGAAGCACATCTTTCGGTCCACGTCATCTTGAGGATGGAGGACCCCTCTAATCAGGGCTAGGTCTATGCCCTCTCCCAGATGAGGGTGGCATAATAGGTGGTGTAGTCACCCCAGGTAAGGTGTCCATTGACCCCACCTGTTACTCCCCTGAAATATCCCAACATTTATTATTTAGGTAGCGCCCCAAGACCTAGAAACTAGATCTGCGACGACCTAAGAAGACAGGCATAACGCTCCTTGATGGGATGGAACCTGCGAACCCCCTCCTTCCCACCAGCGCCTTGAGATCCTCATGGGTGAGCAGTAGCGCTTAACCAACACATGATTGATTGACAGCAGAGAAGACTCAAGACAACAACTGCCTTGGCTCCAGTCCTACCGGCCTGTCTCCAGCTTCAGCGAACCTGCAATCTGTCTTGCAGCCAGCGACCTCTGAAAACCCTGGGAGGACTGTTGCCTTCGAAAGAGACTCCAATCTCCTGTGGACAGCGGACATGTCCAGAAGAAAACAACTCCAAGGGCTCTGGATCCAGCTGGAACACCGATCCCTGCCCACTCTGCACTTGACGCCCACAGCCCGAGTCCGAGTGCCTCACCTGGGCAGTAAAGTCTCCCCAGCTATCCTGAACCCAAGTCCAGTGTTGGCTGACCGCTTCTGACCTCCACGACAAAGCCTGCAGACTGAATCCAGAGGCTCCCTCTCACCGCTAATGGCTCCGGTACGAAGACTGATGCCGAAAGGCACCCCTGCACCCAAAGGCGCTGGGACTTGGTGAGCTGAACAAACTGTGCCCCTACGATCCCCTACATCACTACTTAAATCAGCTACCATTGGTCTCTCTTGCAACCTCCGGTGCAATGCCTGCAGCCTGTTTGTTAAAAGAAGAAACTTTGTTGCAAAGCATTGGGCGCCCGATGCTGATTTTGCACCTTGCACCCAGCCGTCCCTCCACCGCTGGTGGTGTATGGTTGGTTCTGCTTCGTGGCCCTCCCGTGCTTGTGCTAACCTCCAAAGCTTGGCCCCTACAACCAACCCACTTACCTGCAAGATGTGTGGCACCAGGCACCCCCAGCCTCCAATGACAAGCCCTGGCCGAACTCAGACTTTGAACTCTCCACCCTGCCACGCCTTTGTCACTGGTTGTGCCGTTTTGGTACTCATCTGACCCATGCTGACCTTTGGGTCCGAAGACTGGATTTGTAAGTGTGGTACTTACCTGTTAAATAGGATAACAATTAATTGCTTCAAAAATATTTCAAGTGTTGACTTTTGAAAGTAAAAAGTATTATTATTTAAAAACATACTTGCCTTTTTGCGAAGATCTTGGTATTAAAATACATTGTATATTTTTCTAAAATTGGTCAGGATCTCCTTTTTGAGTTGTGTGTCTTGGTCAATGTTGTGCAATAAATGTCTTACACTCCTATGTTATGCCTAAGGCTGCTCGCCCACACTACCACTAATAGAGCACTTTGGGTTTTACATTAAGCCCTGTACACTTTCGGGTAACACCTGGACTCTGTGCATGTTATACCCACCTAGTGGGCATACCATATACGGAGCCAGCCTCCTCCAATCACTAAGGACCAAGCTTGCCCGTCGGCCTCTTCTGGATACCCTAACTCAGAGCCCCCATCTTGAACGAGGGCAGGGGCTCCTCTCACACCGCCATAACACCAGCATGCCTCCACTTAGGCCCTCCAGCTGCTCCACACTGCACCTGCACACCACCAAACTCTTCTCATCTGACTCAGAGTGGTCATGGTCTAGGAATTTGGACACCGACCAGGCCACCAGTGTTAAATCGGCCACCATATTGGGTGTGGGCCACGCCAGTATTCTGCAGGCCAGAATCAGGGGGCAAGAATGTCATCCTGAGTCAGTCCTCTTATGCCCTCTATTCAATCACCTCCTCATCAGTAATCCATTGTCCTATCACAGGGTATGGTCCATGCCAGGATGTTTTAGGATAGTGGGCGGGAGAGCGCTGAAAAATGGTGCCCACCATCTTGTGCTGCAATCCATCACCGCCCGCCCCCCCCCCCCCCTATAAAAATTGTCAGTTTAAAGCAGTTACCATTTGAATAGCTGTACAAACATAAATATTACAAACTTGTTTTGAGTCCATCAAAAAAACGGTATAGTCGCTGCTGTGCTTCGGTGACACAACTATAATAAGACAAGAGTAAGAGACTACACAGCGTAGAAGGAAACAATAGAATTAGGTGATATATGTAAGCAGAGTGTAAACAATACATATATATATATATCAATTCACAGACAACTGAATGCTCCAAGTAAAAACTCACCTTTTTCTGTCTCTCTGTATCTGCACATTCCAACTGGGATTTCAGCTTGAAACATAGAGCCCACCATGATTTCCTGGTTTCAATAGACAAAAGGAACCAATATTTTAGAAAGAAGTGGTTACTTTTGAATAGGTTTATAAGTTTAGAATTTTCTTACCATAGCGTATTAAACAGCAATACGAAACAGTGAAACATTTTAACATCTAGCTCTAGGTCCCTCATATTTCATATGTCAAGGTCAGGACTGAAAGCCAAAAAGATAGGGTTCATATTACGTGCTTGGCAATGCTACATACTTTCTCTAGAAAGAGGATCACCATTGTACATCTAACAATACGAGGCCACAGAGACCACTCAGACACTACGAAGCAGCACAGGAGTTCTTGTTTTATGCATTGTCTAGACGGAAACAAATTTTGAGTTTCCTAGCCATTAATTAGACCGGTTTCATAAATCATTACACTGCTGTAGGAAAGTGGATTATTATTTGGAATGAAGAAGTATCCTCCCCAAAGGATAAGGCCAATACCAGCTAGTTGTCACACAAATTAAATAAAATAAACATGTGCTCAATCCATGATAATGTGACACAAACTGGTCAGGCTCAAACAAAAAGGAATGCGTAAATTATTTAAGCGTGCATATATATTAGAAAAAGTCAAGACAAACATTATAAAACTCCACAACTGATTTTAAAATATTGAAACAAATCCTATGAGTAAAACACAACCAAAATAACACAAATTGAAAAAGTGAAACCGTACACATGCATTTTAAAATCTATACGTGAAAATAGCTCAAAGAAAAATAAAGCATCCAATGTAAGTCAAAGGGCTCAGTAGACCAGCACAAAAGTGGAATTTCAGGCCGATTGTGATGGAAACTGGGTCAGATACACCAAGTGGATTGGTTCCGACTAAAATCTGGAAGTCAAAAAGTTGATAAGGTTTTTTTTTTAAGTCCCAGCAACTCTTTGAGAGTAAAAATCCTCCTTGAGCTGAGTGCAACTAAAATTGTAACCACCGCCATGGAACCTGTAGTAAGCTAGGTCTTTATATATCAAACTGAGATATATCTTGTAAAGAGTCCAGGGGTTCCCTTACTAGGTTTATTACAGAGGAGCGCAAGACATCTGAAAATACACACAATGTTCAATAAATGAGACACATGACACAAGAAGGAAATCCACACAAATTTATAAACATAGCAAAAATCTTTAAATATGTTTAGGCATCGGAAGAAAATCATTCAGATAAGTATGTTTTTAAAGAGAAATACTTCAAAAAGGCGACACTTAGTGCAATATCTGAGGTCTGCAATGTTAAAAAGGTAAAAAATATGCATGTTACCAATTCCCGTCAGTGGCTTACGAGATCAGTGTCTTAGGTCAAAGGTGTGTACAGGGCAAGGTATAAGGCAGCACCAAGAGGGCATCTCCAGGGGCACTAGGGCAGCCAGGTACAGTGGTGCTAACAGCGTCGGGTGCCCAATGCAAACCTGTGGGAATCGGTCTGGATCACAAAGAGGCTGCAGGAGTGGACTGAGAGGCTTTGGTTCTTGCGATGTTGGGGGGGATGTGGGGACACCTTTGGTCCTCTTCTCCTTGGGACGTGGCATTTAAGTGCAGAGGGTCTTTGGGGCATCCACCATTGGTGACAGACGCCGGAATCGCGGCCGGGCTGAACAGGAGGGACTTCGACAGAACTGAACCGAACTTTGATTGTGACTAAAATTACGAAGCGGATTGGCCGCACATTGAGCGAAATTCACAAAGAGAGGGATTCCTGTTCTGCCCCACAATCCTTACGGTCTGACACAAGTCCTGTAACTATTACAGTAGATGAGATTCCTTGGTCGAAACGAGCAGCAGAGTTACCTGCAGATACCCTAACCGGGTTGGAATTATCACCGGTTCAGTGGAATTACAGTATACGCCTAGAATAGAAGGAAGCCCTGAAGAGTCAAAGTGACATATACTTTGATGAAACGTGTCGGCTGGCGCGGTGTAGCTAGAGTATTAAAACAGACATTTTTGAAGAAGAAGAGGACAATAACCTTATTGTGTTGGCAAAATTCATTAATGTATTTATTATATGCATGAACTAAACTGTGTGTGCACAGGAAGTGTTCTGAGGGTCTTTGGGGTGTTGGGTTTCTCCATCCGGCAACACTCGTGATTGGGGGGGGGGGGGGGGGGGGGGGGGGAGTGCCTGGCAACAGAGGTTTTAGGAGGCGTTGAGGAATTCACGTGGACTCCACAGTGGACTTGGTACCTTGAGGGTTTAGGGGCCACGCTGACAACTTGGGCCCACTTTGACGCAGGGTGGGGGACTCGGGTGCAGTGGTTTTTAGCAGTGTCCGGTTTTAGCGGGACCGGAGATCTCTTGGTCCCTATTTATCTGTCTGCAGGATGCAGTGGACGGTTCCGGTGTCCCTCTGGAGGTCTTTGATCCTAGGCGAAAGCTGGCAAATCTCCCGGGTTTTGGGGACTTAGCAGCTGCAGGACAAGTACACTTTTGGTGTAATGGGCCAAGCCAGCAGGCAGGCGGACCACCAGGGTTGATGCCTAGTCAGTTGCTGGGTCTTCTGTTCTTGCTGCGCTACTCTTCTTGTCCATCTTCTTTCTTCAGGTCATCAGGATCTGTTCTTCTGGTACCAGGGAAGTGTATTAGCCAGTGGGTTTCTAAACCTTCGGGTCACTATGCCCCCTATATGATCACTTTCTGTGAAAAATGGGCATAACCCAGAATTCAACAAAGACGGATACTTCTTAAAAGTTGTGTCCCCCTCAGTTTAGTCCAACTTAGGGGTGGTACTAAACTGGGGGTGGCAAGTGTACCCGACTAGCTAATCTTACTGCCTGTCCAGGTGCCAAAGGGACTCTAGACAAAGGAGGTTGGTTCCTCTCCTGTAAGGGGAGCCAGATTCGTATTTCAAAGGCAGAAGCTCTTTGAAGCATGCCAGCTTAGGAAGGCTAATCAGCAGGTCATTTTGTGGGAGGGGGTGCGACACCCTTTTCCCAGACAGTCTTTTGATCTGGGTCTCCAGAGAGCAAAAGGCTCTCATCCTGGGAGGTCAGAACGAAATGGTTACTTACCAGTAGGAGTAGTTTTGTGTCTTGAAGAATTTTCCGGATTATTCCGCCATTTGGTCTGGAATGGTCTGTTTTTTTTTCTTGTTTTGGTTGCGGTCTACCACCATTTGGTGCCAGGTACGTCCCCTGTGTGACGTCCGACGGTATCCTAGAGGTCGACGTGTGTGGTAGCCATCTTTGGATTCTTTTTTCTGCTGTTGGGTCTGATAGCAAGACGGGAAGCTCCGAAGATTTTTCTGTTTTTTTCCCAGTGTTTCAGGTGACAGGCTGGCAGAAACCAGTCAGCAGACACCAGAGGCAGGTCGTTTTTCGAGGGCACCACTAACGTGTCTCTCTGTATGCATGTATTGGTAAATTCAACACTGGAATCAGTCTGGGTTTATCTATACGAGATGTTTCATACCAGACACCCCTATTTTCAGTGAAGCTTTCATGTCGCTACGCATCTCGTTTTCACCAGTGTCCAGCACATGTTCTAAAATGGCTCAATTTCCACTATCACTGGCAGTAATCGAACTGCCCAGCACAAGGGCATATCTGCTTGTGCAGGTATGCACTCACATGTAATACCAAAAACCCTGCCTTAGGGCTGTATGGCCTGCTGTAGGAGTGACTTACTAGTACCAAATACAGTGTTAGGGGGCCTGGCACACAGGGATGTGTGTCAGGTCATGTTTTCAGTATTGCCTGCACCAAAACACACAGCCTGCGATAGCCAACCTGCTTGACCCCTCACCAAAAGGGAATTTGGTGATGGGCCCCTAAGTGTGGCACAACTTGTGCCGCAGCTCTTGGGGGGACCCTCTTTAGTACCTCAGGCCCTCTGTACCAGGGGTACTATTTACTAGAGACTTATAGAGGGTACTAAAGGCATTGCCAATTGAGGGAACAATTGTAAAGTTTGGGGAAAGAGATTTGGCACTAGGGACCGGAGTAGCAGGAAACCCAGTGAACTTTCAGCCAAAATCACATCACATACCAGGCAAAAAGTGGAGGCGACCATGCCAAAAAGGAGCTCTCTCGTACCGAACCAAAGGCTGGATACTTGAAGCAGGTTGGTATAGCTGGGGCTATGGAGATTTCTTGCTGAAATATTGTGCCGTCCCAATGCAGAATGGGGCTTAGCTGTTCATACTACAGGTACTGGCAGCCTTGACAGGGATAAAGCTAAAATTCTAACTGAAACTATGGCACTGCGGGCTAGATACTTTTTTCCAGCAGGAGCTCTAAGGAAAACCTTTTTCAACATTTTTTCTAGGGCCAAAACAACCACAGACCTACACTTCCAAGACTCCACCCCAGGCCTCCGGGGAGGGTGCTTAGAAACTATCATGGTATCAGGCACAGGCCAACAGTGAAGTCCAGTCCAGGTCAAGATCAGGCACAGGCCAATAACAAAGTCCAGTTCAGGTCAAGATGCCTCTGGCAGCTTCTTGGGACCCTGTAGCCACATACCGAAGGTAAGTAACTTGTCCTCTAATAGAGACATCGAGCTGCAGATTCCTTACCTTAGAAGAGATACTCAAGCAATACCATCCACAGAAGAGGGACTGCAGATAAGTTTACACCAGGAAGTCCGGCAGGATAGAGCGGCCAAAAATGCCATCCCTGCGGACTTGACTGTCCAGGCTGCAGTGCTTAGTGAACGTGCGCAGGGACACCCACATTGCTGCCTAACAAGGACTGGAACACCACGTTGCAATGCTGTAGTCTCAGCCTTCGCTCTTGTGGAATGAGCTCCTAATCCTTCAGGAGGCTATTTCTTGACCAGAGGGTAGCAACATTTGATACAGAGGATGACTCCTCACGAGATAATCCTCTTCTGCACCACAAAACATTTCATTGGTCTAATGCACCCCACGTAGAGTTGGTCGTCCATGCGGTACCTTTTAGTGCGGTAAAGGTGGAAAGACAACACTCTTTTTAGGTCCAGACAGTGGAGCCGCTCCTCCTCTTTTGAGGGATGCGGAGCAACATATAAAGTGGGCAAGGTGACTTATTGCCCCATGTGGAATAGTGTTACCACTTTCGGTGAGAAAAAGGCCCTAGTGCGAAGCACCAACTTATAAGGGAAGACTGTCAGGAAGGAGGCCTGGATGATAGCCTGCAATTTTCTCATCCTCCTGGCAGAGGTTATTTCCAAACAAGCAGTTTTGATAGAAAGCAGCCGGAGGTGGCAGTAGTGCAGAAGTTCGAAAGGAGCGCAAATCAGGAAGGTGAGAACCAAATAAAGGTCCCACTGAGGCATGATGAATGGTGCAGATTTAATTTTTTATTTTATTTTACAGTTTTATATAGCGCAAACTTGACCCGGATAGGATATCAGAGTGCTTTACATAGCACCAGTTGCATTATATGAGGACACATTAATTTTTGTTAGGCACAGGGAGATTAAGTGATTCGCCCAGAATCACAGGATGTTCAGAGTCATTGCTGAGGCTTGAACCCAGTTCCCCAGATTCGAGGTCGACCCCCCTAGCCGTTAGGCCAACTCATATATACAAGCCTCTTAAATATGTTTACAAAAGATTGAAATAAAGAGGGTTGGTCTTACAGCCTCAAGAAGTCAGACAAGGCCCAAAGGTACCCTTTAAGAGTGCCAAGAGCAGAGCCTTGCTGGACAAGGGTCAAAATAAAGAGAAGAACTTGAGAGAGGGAAGTAGAAAGAAAGTCGGTAGACCTCTCTGTACAATATTTTACAAATTTCTGCCACCGGCAGGAGTGCGTACACGTTCTTGGTAGAGGGATGTCTGGCTGCCAACATCATATCACAGACTTCGGGAGGAAGGTTGAATGCGGTCAACTGCTGGTGCTCCATCTCCACTCAAGAAGGCGCAGAAGTGACAGTTTTGGATGGAGGACCATGCCCTGTTGCTGCAACAGAAGATCCTTCTGAAGGTTCAGCCTGATCGGAGGATTGATGCTCAGTTGGAGAAGCTAATGAAAATAGACTCTCCGTGCCCAGTCCGAAGCCACAAGAATGACTAGGGCCCAGTAGCTCCTGAGCGTTTTTTTTGCTTTTTGATAGCAGCACAAGCATTAATACAGTTCAAACAGTATTGGCAATATTTCAGCAAAATGTCTTTAATAAAATTATTTCCATCCCATGTTTTGTTCATATGTTGTTTTTTGAGGCTTTTTTGAGGCTTAATTGCAAAATTGTCCTAGTATATTCTTCAGATCTACTCGTGCGACAAGCCCAGGGATGGCGGAGTGCATATCCCTCCCCTGTATCCATTCCATCCTCCCGATACCTGTTCCCACTTCTTGGGGCATCCCCCATTCACAAAGACTGCCTTCTCGGCTACAATGGCCTAATTTAGATCGTTGCAGCATTCGTCTGTGCGCCCCAATGTGTAGCTACATTGCACTTTGCCATCATCATGCCTAGTGTCTCCCAGTCTTGTTTTTTACGATTAAGGTCTATGGTCTCCCACATATTGAGAAAGCATCTTTTGGGTTCCGGTGGTACAAGGGCCCCGCATACTTTGTGATTGTGTGCATGACTGTCTTTCAGTAGATCCCGATCTCGGGGCAGTGCCACAAGATATGGTGAAATGTGCCTGTTCCTCCACACTGACGCAATCAGAGCGGGGAATCACCTTTTCCCATTCTAACTTTTTCCTTGGGTAGGTAGGTTCTGTGGAGCACCTGGAGTTGTACGAATCACAATTTAGAGGGTATAGCCACCTCCCGTGACCTCCAGTCAGTGTCATCTAGTTCCTCCAAGTCTTTCTGCCATCTCTCACGGAGGCCTTTGCATTGGATCTGGCAAATTATTAATTAATTTTTGGTAAGTTAGGGAGATTGCTTTTACGGTCCATCCTTTCTGTGAGCAGCCAGTCCTCTAATTATGATGCTTTTGGGAGGGGCGGGCCCGCAGTGATCACTGCCTTAAGTGCATGCCTGATCTGTAAATAACAGAATGTTTCAGTTGTGGCCATATTGTGTTGCTGTTGCAGCTTTGCGAATGAGATCACCTTCCCCTTCTCCAAGAGATCTACCATTGAGATTCCAATAAGATCCCATTTCTGGAATCCGTTACAGCTAATCAATCCACCCAGTTTCCCAAAATGGGGTAATCGGCGTAAGTTTGTTATGACAGCCCAGCTTCTTGCGTACCGTGTGCCATAGGTGAACCATTTGTGCTTTGGGCCAGAGAGGCGAAAAAAAACTGAATTTACAATGCTGTGGCCTGTTTAAAAGGTGAAACAGTGTTAAAATTACCTTTTTCCAGTCTTCAGATGGAATATATTCATCATCATCATCAGATTCATCATCCATTTCATGATCTAGAAAACAGGTTTATCATCAAATTAGGCAGAAACAGGAACTTTGATTCCTCAATAAAGTGATCATGTTCTTGAGATATGGCTGTAATTACTGTTCTTATCAAATGGACATTTGTCAAGCACTGTACACAACTATGAGTCTCACAGACAAAGCAGAAAGTGGAAATAGCGATGATTTGAAGCTTTTATGAAACTTCAGATCAGAATTTTTTTTACTAACATTTAAGGGAATAACAGATCTACATTACAACACCTTGCATGCCATAAGCTTTTCCGCTCCATTTCTTTCAACTTCATTTTGGAGACAAACAAAAAGAAGCCTATTCACACAACTCAACACCGCAGGGGACATTTGTAACATTTGTTTTCTTCAAACTACTGTTAGTAGTAGATGCAAGGCATCATGCAACACTGCGCTTTTGCATCAAATCCTGAAAAAATAGGGTGAGCATTCACCCTGGCCAGGCCCACTCTCCATTAAATCTAGTATGCGAACAAAAGAACCATATTTAACACAGGAGTTAAAATGCAAGTAAAAGCAACAGGCTGGGGGGTCTGAGCTTCCTTTATTTTAATTAGTTTAAGTTGCCCCGGGGGTGGGGGGTGGGCGGTAGGGGGAAGTCCGCCTTATGTGGGTAAAGGTATTGCAAAATGAGATGCCTTTAAAATTAGAATGCTCAAAATGTATTGCACTCAATGTTGGTGAAATTATCTGGACCGTGTCCACTCCATCTTGCCACCAAGAAACCTTAAAATCCTGTATAATGGATATAGCATGCATCACCATCTGTAAATGATGCAAAGTATTAAAGCCATCTGAAAAATGGTCTCGGACCCAACACTGACTGCCAACATTTCTACAGCAGTATGTATATCCACTAAGAAAGTTTCCTGAGCTACTACACCTGTGACATTTGTACAATTTAATTTCAAGTTATAATTGTTATGTCTCAAATTCAACAAACACTAAAATATTTGTCAAATGCACCATAACTGTCTTTATACTCCCATGCCACCTCCACAATTCCATTCACTTCTCAGGGAGTCAGACAAATTAGCACAATCCTTGAAGGAAAGCACAAATGAAAACTTCAACCAACTTTCTAATTAGACAAAGCACAAACTACCGGACTCTGCAAGCAACTATTTCAGTTTTAATGAGATGTAGCAACAAGAAGAAAAGGAAATTTCCAGCACAACTAAATATAATGTGGTCATGCAACATTAGATCTCTGGAAAGAGGTTGCAACATCTAACAGAATGCATTTTAAACTGAACAACAAGCAGGTAACAAGCCTAGAGGCAATATGTTAATGCATCTAAACTAATTTACACTATTGCTCTTTCACAACATGTTTATTTGGCATGTTATTATACCTTTTACTGAATTACAAATGTAAATACAGCATGTTGTGAAACATCTCATTAATGAGATACAGTTTTTACATAAAACACTGCATACTTGGATCAAAATACTTGCATCGCCGGGGTCGGATAAGTTGAGGTGCATCACGAGAAACCGCAGGCTGGGCGTGGTCATCATTGGAGGACTGTGCTTCATCCTCTTGTCCAGATGAATCTTTTATATTTTCCTCCTGTAATGTAACCATAAACACACAAAGCCACATTTGAATTGGTTATTTTAATTCCTGCCTATTTACCTCTAAAACATACACAAAAGTGGTCTGGGAAAACAAAAGGGATATTTTCTATTCAGATCACTACATTAGACCTCATTTGTCAGCTAATGAAAAGTGACCTTTTCATCACAATAAAAATATATATCATACTAAAGTAACTAAAGATGAGCAATAACATGGGGCATAGCCAATAGTGAGATAACAGTAATTTAATTATTAGAATTCACCTGTGAAATAAGATGAATACTAATAGTTACATATGAGTTTAAGAGTAACATCAGCAAATGACATTAGTCCTTTAAAACAAGATTTTGACCTGAAGCAGTATTCAATTTCAAAGAGCAGTGTTGTGAAAGTTTAGAGAAGATAATCTGATTGGGCTTTTTTGGAGGCAAAACCATCCTCAATCAGTAGTTCCTTTCATCTCATGTATAATTTTCTTTGTAAAAAGTAAATCAAATCCATGAAGTGTTGATCTATGCTAATGATTAATCAAAAAAAGTTTACTTTTGGTTCAAGGGCAATTCTCTATTCCCGCCCTGAGACAAATTATAAACACTAGCCACAATTTTTTATTGGATTAGTGCTAAAATATGTATAAATTCCATACATTACATGGCTCACCACAGGAGATTGTTTATAACCAATTCTAATAGTCAACTGATGTACCAACCACCATAGTTTTACTTGTGTGTTGTTTGGCCTACCTAATATAAACAAGGGCAACAAATAGCGTAGACTACGAGAGAGGTGTCACAAGTGAAACATTATCCAACTAGAATGGATTTTCCCATGAATTAACATGTAGTGTCTTCGATTATAATTTTACAACAACTAAAGTTGAATACATTTTTCAACATTGTCTGATTTGTCTTTTCTTTATTCTTTTGTACATTTAATTGATCTTCAATATTCTTTCCTCTTAAACAGACCACATGTAATTTTCTGAAAATGTTTATTTCAATCTTATTTTTATATAAGCTTTAAATGTTTTTCAAAAACTTTGTCAGATTGTGCAGTAAGCTAAAAATAAAGTTAACTTCAATGTTACTGCTCTTTAAATATAATTACGATCTAGATTTATTTTTTTGACTTTTTATACCGCTTCTCCATGCTTGGAAATCCGGCATGAGTCTGTTTTGTTCAATTTCAAAACAGTCATCCTCTGATATTAATTATTATGGTTCACATATATGGCTATGAAGAATACTCTTAATTAGTCCTCTCGGGTATAAGTTAGTGTTTTCCAAACATGCATTTAATCTTTTTTCTACACACATCTTTCATGATTACCTTTTCTCTTATTATACGGTCAATAGATAAAATTATGTATTTTAGGAATTCTTATATTGATTATGAATTAAAGAGCTAATTTGATTCAGTTCACAGTTTTAAAAAGTACCTAAAAGAGTGTATTTGGGCAAGTAACCTGATTTGTGTATTGAGAATTTACAATCAGACAGGAAAAGGTGTGTGAATCCTTTGAGTGCCTTCACTTAGGGAGCATTCTATGCCAGTCAAAAGCACCAGGATTTCGAGTGTCACCATGAAATGATGAGGCACAGCTAAAGGAAAGCTATGCTAGACATTTAGAAAGAGGAGCTGGGATCTGAGCTAAAGACCTAAAGGATCTGCACACCAGTCCTCCTGGAAAGCTTTTTATCGGATCTGCTCCACTGGTAGCGCTTTCATTGTAGAGCCCTAAATGAGAGAGGTCCCTGGTTCCCATATTTTCACACATATGTGGTCGATCCACTCTTGTATTAATGTGGTGCTGCGTGATGCAATATGGACTCCATGATCAAAGCATGACTGTCAACCATCAGGATCCTGAGTTAAGCAACATTAATGATATTTGTCATCATGATGCTGACACCATCAACAAGAGGGTTGGGATGAATAAATGAGATACACCTGTGAAGTGAAAATGAACAGACTTTGTCCTCTTAGACCTACTGTCCGCCTTTGATTTGGTGTCCCGCACTAAACTGATCACTACCCTCTGAGCTAGGTATTTGCATGAATCACAGTCCATTTCACTCTGTTCTGTTCACTCCCTTCAGATTCAGAGATCTCCTTGGTGCCTCAGTGCTCTTCAGTGAATCCGACCTTGCTGAAAAACTACATTTAGCTTTTTGCCTCCTTATTTCAGGTTTTTCGTTTTGACATTTCCTATTCCGACAACATGTAAATTATTCCGAATGGCTCTAAGTTTCTCAGCTACGCAAGCCGCTTTCGGGTCCAGCATCATAGTTACCAACGCCGTAGTCACCTCTAGACTCGATTACCATAACAGATCTCATTCAACAATTACAAAAAGTTCATCATTTATCAGCCCATGTTGTTCTAAGACTCCTAATGTGCACAACTGCATCTTCTGATCTTAAGAAATTCATTGGACAAACACCCTATCTCAAATCTATATGCTTCATTTACAGAGCACTTCACAATGTTGGACCTTCCTATGTCATTGTTAAGTTCACGTGCTACCAAACTTTGTCCTCTTTAATATCTACTGGCCGTCACCAGTTTTACTCAAAGCTGCTCTGGCAGTTTTCCTCCTCTTGCAAACTACATCTTGGAACTCCTCAAAATACAATGTAGTTTAAAAAGCTGAAGATCTGTCTTTTCACTTAATTCTGATGTGTTCATTCCTGTTCTACTTACTTTCAGCACCAGGAAGCCTGTTCTGCAATCAACAGTTGAATTTATAAATATATTTGTGGCAAGGAAAAGTACACAGAACATAAGTCTTCTAATTGTGGTTCCGCTGGAGGGTAAAATAACATACAATTGGCAAAATCAGCTGAAAAAGTAACACCAAAAAGGTTGTCAAGGTAGCGAAGAAGCTTTAATGGCCTACCTGTTCCCTTAACTGTCCACAATGCCAGTGCAGAGCAATAGCATTGTAGGCCACCTGATATCTGCGTAAAAAACTTAGAACATTAGGAAATGATGGTGTGTACTGGTAGAAAGAGATAAGCTAAGCAATGGTATTCAGAGCGTAAGCATGGAGTAATAAATATGCCCAATTAAGTAGTAAACCTGCAGAAATAACGGACATTCTGATAAGGTACATATTAAGGTGAGGTGACACCCAGAAAAAGAACATATGTGCATGTCCTTAGAGAGCATAGACTTGTATTTGTTTCACATACATGTGGGCCCAGCAAGAGAACCGTAGTGCTAAAGATACCATGGGAATGGCTGGTCCATGAAATAGCTCATATAACAATGTGCGTTCAATGACAATTTAAAGGTGTCAATTTGTAACAAAAATCAACCTTATTGAGAAAGTGGTCAAGAAAGTTTAGAACAGGAAAGGGAGTGTGGAACAACCAGCAATTTGTCAAAATGTCCCTAGCTAGAATAAGTGGCGCACTCAGTCTCATAAGCAGCTACACCATTAAAAGATTAAAAGGGATGAAGGGTCGCTAAAAAGCAAGGGGAAATTGTAGGAAGCTGTGTTTCTGTGGCACTACCCCTCCCTCCCCCACACACTCACTTTTTGCCAGATTACTGATGCACTTTGGCTTGATGTGCCCTGGGTCCCTGCCAATCAGGTTCCCAGGGCCGGTGTTCTTTCCCAAAACTGTATCTTAGTACCCCCAACTGGCACCTCTCTGGCCACATGCAAGTCCCTTGTAAAAGGTACCATGGGTACCAAGGGCACTGTGACCAGGGAAGGCCGTGAAGGACAGATTCCTGCAACCTACGAAGAAGGATGAAAGAAGTCGCCCAGTAGAGGAGACTGCAGAGAAGAACTGACTTGGCCCCAAGCCCTACTGGCCTGTCTGCAGTATCCAGAGATCCTGCGCCTAAAGTTGGCTAGTCCTGCAGCCAGGGGCCTCCAGAACCCCTGGGAGGACAGACTGCCTTCAACAATGACCGGATCTCCTGTGAACAGCAGCTCTGTTCAAAAGAAATTTGCAAGACAGACTGAGCCTGCTGAGGACAAAGAGACCAGACGCCTGGAACCACCACTGCACCCCACTCCTATGGCCTGAATCCGGGTGGCCCATGGGTCCCAGTGAGGTCCTCCAGCACTCCAAAGTCAGAGTCCAACATGGGTTGATCCCTCCAGGACTCCACAACATTGCTTGAAACCTCTGCATGGTAGCCCCCCCACTTCCACAAGTGGCCCGGTAAGGTGAAATAAGAATCAAAAGACCCCTGCATCCAGCCGCCCCGCGTCCTAGAGAAAAGTACCAGAGTTGCACCTACGTCCACGAGCCCTCCAACTTACCTGCCTAGCCGTTGGTTCTTCCTGGAAGACTTCCTGGACCGAGCCTGCAACTGAAACCGGCAATCCCCATTGAAAACAACAGCACACTGCAGTCCATGTGCCACTGTGGGTGCATCTTATGTGCTAAACTGGATCCCCCTTTGCCCGAGCCTAACACCAGGAGCTTTGCTCCCACAACCTTCTGGCCTGCTTGTGAGAAGACACCAACCGGATGCCCCTAAACCCACATTGGATAACATTGGGCCTCAGCACTGCAGCCGGCCGCCCTAGTGCCGCTGAGGGTGTTTTGAGAGTGCTTCCTCGACCCTGGTTCTAACCCCAGAATACCAATTCCCAGAAACAAGTACTTACCTGTAAACCGATGACTCAATTTCAGGCCATAGGATTAGATGGACTGCTTTTCTTGAAATTGTTCAAAGTGTGGAGTTGGTTTGTGTGGAACATTGAAAATCTGCATATGTACTAAAAGTGAATTACTAACTTTTGTCTAGGATATGTCTCCGTGTGATATCTAGGCATATCACACTGATTAGGAAAAGTAATCTGAAAAGTAACATACATAGAAATCTTAACTATTGACTTACCTGTAATTCAAACAACTGCATTTGAACCTGCATTCAACTGAAAATCACTGCATAAGATTTTGAAAAGCATTTATTTCACTTACCTAAATAATATTTTCGATACAAATAAATTGGTCTGAGTTCAGTCTTTGAGTGTGTGACATCATTTGCTGCTTGAGTGTGTACAAAAAATGCTTAACACTACCCTCGGACAAAGCCTTACTGCTCGCCCACACTACCACAAATAGAGTATGGTGCTATCTACTTTTACCTCTGCCTACCTTTGGGGTTCCTCTGTGCACACTATACCTTATTTTAGTACAGTATATACAGAGCCAGCTTCATACAGAAATTATAAATTTTGTTTTCATTGGATAAGGGAGAACAAAGAAGGGATGAAATGTAAGTTGAGTAGAGTCAATTCCTTCTTAATTGTGTGTCTAAATCATAAAAGGATTGGTAGCAGTCCTTGTCCAATATCACAGTTGTGTTGTGGTTAGGAATTGGATCACAAACTTCACAAAGAAGAAACTTCAAAATGTCTTTTATTTAAATCGAGTTAAGTTAATTAAAACCTTTACATGCACAAAAAATAAAATTAGACAGTTCATAATAAAAAAATTATTCAGTTTTACACATTGTTCAATTACCAAACTTAGATCAGGAATGAGCCCAAATTATATTATTAAAATTAACCCCTTCAAAAAAAATATGGATTCTATGTCAGGACAGGAGGCTTCAGATTATGCTATATCTTCCTTCGCTTTATTAACATAAAGAAACCACAGCAGCTTAGGAAAAGATATAATAAGAACAAAAATGCTTTAAACATAAAGCATTGACGTAATGTTCAACAAAAAATCAACCACAACTCCCAAGAGTCTCTTTGTTATAATCATAGTCCACAGTCCTTTGTCACTGTTCATCATCCCTATATAACCGGACTTCCCATCATCTTCCTCCTCTTTCTTCGCTGCTCCCGCAGCCAGATAAGTGCTTTTCTATTTTGTCTTCTTTTATTGTACTTGATTGTCTTGCGGTCTTTGGGGACTCCTTGTATGGTTTATTCCCTTTCAGAGTCCCTGGTTGCGGGAACGTTCTATCGTTCCTACGCGACCTTATTCCCACTCGTGTGCGGTGTGTACATAGACCGCAAGGGGGCGGCCTGTCGCCTCGCCGACCCTCCGGCGCGCCTCCGCAGTACGAGGAGCCGCGCCGTGGGGTCTGCTTGCGCAGGGGCCGGCCCTCGCGTACCCCTCTGACACCTGGTGATCCGGGTCTGTACTTTCACAATTTTGACGCCCTCTGGGGTCTGTACAGCGGTTTTGACCGCGTGAATCGCCTTCGGGCGAGATCTGTGCACCTCTTTAACAGTGTGTGGCCTAGCGCGCTTGAGGGGTACGTAGACCCGGTCCCGGCGAGGAGGGTCTGCGCGCTTGGGGGTTGGTGCAGCCCACCTGCCACGTCAGCTGGCCCAAAACGTGATCGCAGCCGCTGGGCCTGCCCACATTCGAGAACTTTCTCGGTTGCCGCCCTCTTGGGTGCCCCGCATTTGCCCTTGGTTCCGACATGGAAGGGGAGTATGATGAGGAGGCCTGCCCCTATCTGCAGGATGATGAGTTTTGTCAGGCGGTGGACAGCTCCATCTATCGTTGTGTGACGGAGGTGGTAGGGCCCATGGAGGACCGCCTTTCGGCCCGCATCGTAGAGGAGTGTGCCAAGCTGGCAGCGGCGCAGGTGCCGCCGCCCCCCGAGCTCCCGGGGACGTCCGGCGGGTTGCCGCCCGCTCCGAAGAGACCCCGGGGTGAGGGGCCTTCATCGGAGGCCCATGGCGTGGATAAGGACGCCTTCGAGCGTCTTCGTGACGCCTTCCTGGCCAAGGCGACGGCGGTGCCTCCGACGCCCTTGGTGGACCCTGGCACTTCGGGCGGTCTGTCAACGGCGCCCGCTTCCCCGATCTACGATTCTCCGGACACGGATGACGACGGGGAGTCGACCCGGTCTTGGCTCCCGGCGCCTTCGGGAAAGGAGATGCCCCGAGATGAGTCGGGCATGCTGGACCCGGACGAGATCGTCCACCCCCGATCCGCGGCCTGGGCCCCGGGGGAGACGGTGGCGAAGTTTGTCGCGGGCCGGCTGCGCAAGCCCCTGGAGAAGGAGGCGAGGGGTTGCCTGCGCGGGGAATGCCCTCGGCCTACTTTGGAGGGGAAGGTGGCTATGACCCCAGAATTGGACCCCAAGATGGCCACCTTCCTGGCGAAATTCATGAAGGACCCCAGGAAGGGGATCGATCGGTCCTGGCGGGCCTGCCAGGACAAGCTGTTGGATGCGGTCGGGCCCGCCACGAAGATCCTCGATATGGCGGAGGAGGCTCGAGCGAATGGCACCGCCATTTCACCGGAGGTGCTCTCCAACTGGGCCCAGAGGGTGATCGTCTTCTTGGGCAACGCCAACTGTGCCCTGTCCACGGAGCGGCGGCGGTCGCTCCTTATTAAACTGGACCCGAAGCTGGGGGACCTGGCCTCGTCGGAGGCAGGTGCAGTGGCCCAGGGTGGCCTCTTCGGTGAACCTTTCATCCGAGAGCTTGGAAAGTTTGTGAACACGTTCACGTCGCTGGACAAGGCCCAGTCCAGCATCAAGAGGGTGTTTCACCAGCGTTTTTCTGGAGGGGCCGGTCGCGGCAGGGGCCGCGCGATCGGCCGTGGTCAGCAGACCAACAACCGTGGACAAGGCTCCGGAAGAGGTCAGTACCAGACCTCGGCCAACTACACCAATTTCTACCCCACGAGGGGACAACGCTATGGTGGAAGAGGATTCCAAAAGAAGTCCGGACAAGGACATGCCCCCGGTAAGTGTACTTTGCTTGGATCAAGTTCCGATTGGGGGGCGGCTGGCAAGCTTTTACGGGGAGTGGGAGTTGCTCACTGCCGATGCTTGGGTTTTGCAAACTGTGAGAGGTTTCCATATAGAGTTTCACGACCAGCCAACTCAGGTGAGGCCCCCGCGCCCAATGGTTTTCTCAGATTCCGACGCGCGATTGATAGACAGGGAGGTCTCGGACTTGCTGCGCAAGGGAGCCATCCGCCTATCAACGCGCCACCCGCATGGGTTCCTCAGCAACGTCTTCTTGGTAGACAAGACGGATGGGGGCAAGAGGCCTGTGATCAACCTCAAGGAATTCAATGGGTGGTTGGTCTACCGTCACTTCAAGATGGAGGGGATCCACCTCCTTCGGGACGTGCTCCTCCCTCGGGATTGGATGGTGCGACTGGATCTCAAGGATGCCTACTTGGTCGTTCCCATCCACCCCCCTCATCGTCGTTTCCTACAATTCCTGTGGGACGGCAAGGTGTTCGAATTCACCGCCCTGCCGTTCGGTCTTTCTTCGGCCCCGTGGTGCTTCACGAAGGTCCTTCACCCGGTGGTGGAGTTTCTCAGAAGCCAGGGGGTCCGTATGATAGTATACCTAGACGACATCCTCCTCATGGGACAGTGCCCAGAGGTGCTGGCAGGACAGCTGCGTCAAGCTGTCGGCCTGCTTCAGAGACTGGGGTTCGTCGTAAACGGATCCAAGTCGGTCTTGGTTCCCACTCAGCAGATCACCTTTTTAGGTTTCGTGGTGGACTCGGTACAGGCGGTCTTGAGCCTACCGGGTCGGAAGGTCGCAAAGATACGACACCTGCTTCGGCAGACGATCGCGAGGGATCGTACGTCACTGCGCCATGTCGCCAAAGTGGTGGGCCTTCTATCGTCCTCCATCCAGGCGATTTTCCCAGGCCCGCTGCACTACAGGGCTCTTCAGCGCCTGAAGGCACAGCATTTGCGCCGTGGGAGGTGTTACGACCAGTGGGTTCCCCTCACAGACGAAGTGAAGGAGGAGATGTCATGGTGGCTGTCTCACATGGAGGCATGGAATGGGCGAGCGATCTTCGGGTCGGCTCCGGACTTGATCATAGAGTCCGACGCCAGCAGGTCGGGCTGGGGCGCCCGGTGCGGGGATTTTTCCACCGGCGGCGCCTGGTCGTCAGAAGAACAACAATGGCATATCAATTGTTTGGAGCTCCTTGCGGGCTCCTTCGCGGTTCGCTGTTGGACCAAAGATTCGGTCAAGGCTTGTGTCCTGCTCCGGATGGACAATGTTTCGGCGGTCCGATATGTGAACCACCTGGGAGGTCCTCGGTCCCGCGCCTTGGCGGATTTGGCGAAGGACTTCTGGGATTATTGCCTGTCTCGTCACATTGCGGTGACGGCGGAGTATCTGCCAGGCCAGTCCAATCAGGTAGCGGATTGGCACTCTCGACATCTCAGGGATGCCAGCCAGTGGAAACTGGATCCGGGAGTCTTCCGGTGGCTACACTCCCTTTGGGGCCCCTTCTCGGTGGACCTCTTCGCGTCCCGTCTCGACCACCAGCTGCCGCGGTTTTACAGCTGGAGGCCGGACCCTCTGGCGGAGGCCACGGACGCGTTCTTGCAGGATTGGAGTCGGGAACAGCCGTTTGCGTTTCCCCCGTTCTCCATGATCATGCGAACGGCGGCTCAAATACGCCGCCAGGGTGCGGACCTGGTGTTGGTTACACCGCTGTGGAGGTCTCAAGTATGGTTTCCGGTTCTTCTGGAACTTTCCTGGGATTTTCCAATCCTACTCCCCCTGTTTCCTCTGCTCCTGACGAGCCCGGATCGGGAACCTCACCCTCTCGTCATGCAGAACACTCTCCGCCTCGTGGCGTGGAGGCTCTCAGGAGACGCTGGACGCTCCCGGGCCTTTCGGGGTCAGCTGAGCACTTGCTCTCCAAGGCATGGGCCGATAGTACGACGAAGCGTTACAGATCCGCTTGGCTTAAGTGGATGCGTTGGTGTTTACGAAGGGATTTGGATCCCATGGTCGCCGGCCTTGTTCCCGTGCTGAATTTCCTGGCTCATTTGGCCGACAAGGGTTTGGCGTATAGAACGATCAATGCTATCCGGTCGGCGATTTCTGCGGGCCATGATAACATCGATGGCCATCCGGTAGGGGAACACCCTTTTGTGTGCCGGCTTCTGCGAGCGGTTCGCCTCGCGCTGCCGCCAGAGCCCAGGTACTCCGTCCTTTGGGACGTCAATTTGGTCCTGAACCTGTTCCTATCGTGGCCAGCGAATTCTTATCTGTCTCTGAAGGAGCTTTCGGCGAAATTAGCCATGTTGTTATGTCTGGTCTCTTGTAGGCGCGTCTCGGACGTGCGCGCGCTGGATGTTTCTGCACGCATTTTTTCCCCGGAGGGGGTTACTTTTACGGTGGGTCGACACACTAAGACGTCGTCGCGTTCCATTTCTTATCCAGCCTTTACTGACACTCCTAAGTTGTGTGTTGTGCAATGCCTCAAAGCATATGAGGACCTGACATTGGATCTTCGCCCTCCGGGCGAGCGTCAGTTGTTGATTGCCCTGCGGAAGCCACACAAAGCTGTCTCCTCCCCCACTATCGCTAGGTGGGTGCGTTGGGTCATGCAAGAAGCGGGCATCAATACTTCTCTCTTTGGAGCACACTCCGCCAGGGGGGCCATGGCCTCTAAGGCATTCTCGGTGGGTGCTCGTCTGGAGGACCTTATGCGAGCGGCGGACTGGTCCTCGGATTCCACCTTCAAGAGGTTTTATTTTAAGCCAGTGGTGGATTTAGCTCAGTTGGTGGTAAGTAAGCTTTAAACTAGCATAATCTGAAGCCTCCGGTCCTGACATAGAATCGAAATTTGCCTAGCTTACGTAACGGTAAGTTTCAATTCTATTAAGGACACGGAGGCGAGGATTATCCCACCCGGACTACGGTGGTGTCTCTACCCACCCGTATGGCAGTAAGTAAAGCGTTTTCCTTTACGTTGTCTGTACTGTGTTGTTCACTGAATGCTCCTCGCCTTGTTGTAACCTTTTCCTGGGCCACCTCGCTGATGCTGTTCCTTTTTTGGCAGGCAACGACGGGGCTAAACAGGACCAATGAGGCTTAGCGTGATCTGCGCGAAGAAAGAGGAGGAAGATGATGGGAAGTCCGGTTATATAGGGATGATGAACAGTGACAAAGGACTGTGGACCATGATTATAACAAAGAGACTCTTGGGAGTTGTGGTTGATTTTTTGTTGAACATTACGTCAATGCTTTATGTTTAAAGCATTTTTGTTCTTATTATATCTTTTCCTAAGCTGCTGTGGTTTCTTTATGTTAATAAAGCGAAGGAAGATATAGCATAATCCTCGCCTCCGTGTCCTTAATAGAATTGAAACTTACCGTTACGTAAGCTAGGCAAATTTCGATTATATTAGATACAATTCAGATGTTAATAAAGTGCATTTCAGGCTAATATAGTGCCAGATCTTAGGAGGGAGTTTTATGAGACCAAAGATACTGTATTACTTTAATATTACTTTAATAACACAATTTCTCCTTCATATGGTTCGATGGGATAAGTGCAAGCGTTGATAAAATGTATTGTGGGCTGAACGAGTACAAGATTCCATGAGGAAATGTAAAGGATCAAAACACTGGATTACAGTAATAGCACATCCTTATTCATGGGAGGGTCGGACACCTGATAGTTTATTTATCCACTAACAATCTGAAGGAGTCCGCCCGTCACATGGGATAAAGGGAAAGTGTTGGCAAAGTGCATTATGGGCTGCTACAGTCCAGTTCTCTGGAGGGTACTTTGTGGGATCAAAACACTTACAGTAATCACACATCCTTATTCCTGTGCATCAGATACCTTCAGATCTTACATCATGCCAGTGCTTACTTATGTAGAGCGTCCTTTTATCAGCTTCAAAAATAGCCAGAAACTTCACAAAGTGTATGTATAACTGGTGTTTTCCAGGTTTAGTGCTGCAGTGAGAGTTTGCCGGCAGGTATGAACCTTTGCTGGATTGAATGACTTTTGTGGCATAGCTCGAAGTTATGTTAAAATGGCTGGGCTGATACAGGGTATGTGCGTCAGTCTCTTTTGCTGACCCACACAGTCTGCCTGCTGCAGCTTCAGATTTTTTTTTGTTGGGACAAACAGTCATTTTGTCCAGCGTTGGTTGAAGACCAAAGGGGTAAAGCAAAAACTTGTGTTCGAATGATTTACATCAAAGCAAGATTGAGTTTTTGAGCCTGTCTAGTTGTTTGTAACTTGCCAGGTGTGGGCGTGCTTAGCAAAAGTCACTTTATCTTCCAACAAGGACAGACTTCTAACCGCAATCCTTTTGAACTTGATGGCTGGAGCAGGAGTTTTCCAAGAGGTCACCAACTTGTAGGGCCTGTTAGGATTCAGCCAGAAAAATCTGAAGGGCAACTCAGCGCATAGAGTGCTAATTTCTTGCCAGTTGCGATGGGCCAGAGAATTGAGATTAGAGGGTCTGAGTCTGTGCCATATCTTTAGAAAAGCGCACTTTGTGGCCTAGGTTTGTTTTGTTAAATCAAACTTGAGTCACATTTGGGCTTGAGAGGTGTAGTTTGGTAACCTGTATACTGCTCTGTAGGCCTTTTCCGCTAATGTATCTTTCTCTTGTTATCGCACACCCATATGTGATGGTCGGGAGTAGCTTTGCCATAATTACTTTCAATAGGGAGCCAAGTATTAGGTTGCGTCAAGGTCTGAACAGAGTATAAAATCCGGAGGTCAAGGAGGCTGCCTTCGATTTCATAACCTCATTGTGGGATGCGAAGGTGCCCCAGGAGTCGATTGTCATACCAAGATATTTATACTGGGTTTCAGTTGCAAGGCGACATCCTTCGATCTGCCATGCACCAGGGATTTTTATTTTCTTGCTGATTTTCATTGTCTATTTGTCAATTCGATCTCCAGGTTGCTCCACAATGTAAAGAGCATCAAGGAGTCTCTGGAGTCTCACACATTTATTACTCATCAAGAGCAAATCATCGACATATAGAATGTTTGATAGCAAAAAGCCCCAACGTTAGGGTGGATGTGTATTTTCTATGTTCTAGCTCTCTTGACAGGCCTGAAATAGAGATTGAAAACCAAGGGGATGAAAACGCACTCTTGCATCAGATCCCGCAGCAGGGCTCTCTCCGCGGCCCTGGCTGAGCCGCTTAAATTCGATCAAGAGTTGCCTGCTATGGAGTGAGCCACACGACAGGTGAGTCTTTTGTCATCAATATTTATTGCAGGGTACAGCGAGGAAACAGCCTTGGATCACACTGGTATCATAATGCCCTTGAAACCTATGGTTTTTTCAGTGAATTTCAAAGGTTTTTTAAATGCTAATTTGTAACTATAACGTGCCTGAAACCTATGGTTTTTTCAGTTCATTTCAAAGGTTTTTTTAAATGCTAGTTTCCAACTATGCCTACAGAGGTAGGACATGTGAATAAAGAAGAAAAAACACAGAGAGAAGAAAAAGAAATGCAGAAAGAAGCAACAGAAGTCCTCAAAGATGAAGAAAAGTGCAGGAAGACGTGCAGAAAGAACAAACAGAGGAGCAGAAAGAGGCCTTGTTGCAAAATCATCTAGTACCCTCAACTTTTTCAGATGGGTACTGGTGGTAACTGACTCGAACTAACCAGTCCTAGAGCCAGTGCTATGCTAAAAGACACTTAGAATACAGTTAAAACACCTACATACAACAGGGAATCCAATGCGTTGGGATAGCCCTGTGATTAGCATGACCTCCTCTGTAAGCCCCTAGTACATAATAGGGCAGGGGTATTAAAACTACTTCTTAAAACGAGCCACAAGGCGCATTTGCACACTGGTGAAGGAATGGTGGGGGGTGGGGGGTGGGGGAAGGGGGGCGGGTTTATGCTGAGCTGACCTGTGCTCAAACACAAAAAAGTGGCCGTTTTAATTTGGGGGATATAGTCCCCTTGAATTCTGAGTGTCCCTTGGGTCCAACTAGCCCACCAGAAAGCGCCACATAGCTGTGTTGCAGAGAGGTGTAAAAAGTATGTATGTATAAACCATTTTATAGCGCGCTCCGTTACTGGGGAGTATCCTGGCGCGGGTAAAGGAGAGGCAGACAGTGAGACATACAAGGAAAACTTAACTTACACTCTTGAACAGATGTGTTTTCAGATGCTTTTTAAAATCAGCCACTGAGGACATAGAACGTAGCTGGAGAGGGAGAGCATTCCAGGCCCGGGCCCCGATCACTGAGATCGATTGGCCGCCAAGTCTTGCTCGTTTAAAGCGGGGAAGATACAATTTGTACAGGGTGGAGGATCTGAGGGTACGTGCAGGAACATAGCTGGTAAATCTCTTCCTCAGATACAAGGGGCCTTGATCATGGGAAGCACGAAACGCAAGCACCAGTGATTTAAACAGAATGCGTTGAGCAACCGGAAGCCAGTGGAGCGTGCGCATCTCAGAGCGAACGCTCTTCCATCTCGGGATGTTAAATAAGAGTCGGACTGCCGCATTCTGGATAATTTGAAGGCGTTTCACCAAATAGGCCGGGATGCCACTAAACAATGCATTCGCATAATCCAGCCTAGCCAGTATAAGTGCTCTAGCAACCGTCTCCTTAGCATCCCTAGGGAGCAGAGGAAAGAATTTGCGGAGCATTTTTAGGGTAGCAAAACAGGTGCCTGTAAGTTTTTTAATATGGACCTCGAATCTGAGATCCTCTGTGAGCCAGATGCCGAGGTTTTTTGCAGGTCTCCCCATCTCTTTCGGGCAGGGAATGTTTGGAGGCCACAGTGAATTCTTAAACGAGGTGGGGAAGGAACCATAAAAAAGTACTTCAGATTTTTCCTCGTTGCATTTCAACTGGGCCTGTGTTAACCAGAGAAATACAGCGGACAAGCACAGATGAACTACCGATGTGTCCAGATTATCATCCGGCCAGGTAAACAGCAGTTGGGTATCATCTGCATACCCTATTATCTTAGCCCCAAACTGTTCTGCCAAAAAAACCAGGGGGGTTATATAGACATTGAACAGCAGGGGGCTAAGAGTAGACCCCTGCGGCACCCCTGTAAGCAGTGGTTTAGGTTCAGAGGCGTGAGGAGGCATCCAGACCTGCTGAGTCCTGTCGGACAGAAAAGAGGATAGCCAGTCTAGGACAACCCCCCCAATACCAATGGCCGACAACCGGCGGAGAAGGAGCTCATAAGGGACGGTATCGAACGCGGCAGAGAGGTCCAATAAAATTAGGACCGCTCTGCCACCTTCGTCCAGACATTCCCGAATTGACTCAGTCATCTCCACCAGCGCCGTCTCAGTGCTATAAGCCGCCCTGAAGCCTGATTGAGCGGGATGGAGGGCATTAGAGATGTCAACAAAGCTCTCCAGTTGTTGAAGAACTACCTTCTCACAAATTTTCGTAAGTGCCGGAAGAAGGGAGATGGGACGGTAGTTCCCGGGAACCGACACATCCAATTCAGGTTTCTTCAAAAGCGGCAGCAGCTTGGCCTGTTTCCAAACTGACGGCACCTCCCCAGTGGCCAAGGAAAGGTTAACTATCTGCGTGATTTCAGCGCAGACTGTTTCCGCCACCTCCAACAGCACCTGGGCCGGGCACGGATCGGCTGGGGAGCCAGACTTCAGGGACTGAAGGAGAGGGAGAACGGTACACTCCTCAATTTGCACAAAGTTCGTAAATTGCTGTCCTAGATTTGGACATAGTGAAGGGCCCAAATCAGCAGCTAGGTAATCGGCTGGGAGGGCCGCTAGAAGGTCCTGCTGGATCCTCGTTATTTTCGTAATGAAAAAGGAGGACAGCTCCTCACACCATTGCGCAGAGGACGGGAGTGGAATCGCATCAGCCACAGGAGACATAAAACTTTTAACAATAGAAAAAATCTCTCTACTATTGTTGTCAGCCTTGGCAATGCGCCCTGCATAAAAATTCCCCTTAGCTACCTTGATGGCTGTGTAATAATCTTTCTGGGCGAGTCGTAGAGCGGATTTAGCCTCAGAGCTATATCCACATCTCCAAGCCCGTTCTAATTTTTTACACCCCAGTTTCAGCTCTCTCAGTTCCGGGGAGAACCAGGGTTGGGAGGGAGAGCGCCTAGCTCTACACACCGTACTTTGCTTAGTAGAGGCGATAGTCGCCTCTCGAGCCCACTCATTAAACTCGCATACTGCCACGTCCAAACGTGAGTTAAGTTTTGGGCGGGTACTGGACAAAGCCTGTCTGAACTCGAGTACATTAATCTTTTGGGGGTGACTGATGGGAGATGGGAGGCTGGGTTCGGGCAATTCCCACATGAATCTGACCAAATCATGATCCCACCATGTAGTCTTTTCCACAGTTACCGACTGAATGGGAAAATTAGAGCAAACCAGGTCAAGTAAATGACCACCCGCCTGCGTTGAACCAGTGACCCATTGATTAAGTTGAGCAAGCTCGAGGATTTCACCAAGTCTTCGGGCTTTCGGGGCGTCCGGAACATCCATATGGATATTTAAGTCGCCGACCAGCAGAAACTTGGGAAAGCTTAGGGCCCGCGGCACTATGTATTCTTCTAAGGAATCCAGAAAATGGTTAGGCTGGCCCGGTGGCCTATAGATCAAAGATCCACCCAAGGTAAAATGAGGAGAAGTTTTTATTGAAAAATGAAGAACCTCTACCCCAGCATCCGCAATCGGAGGCTCAGAGGTGAAGCTCCACCCCTCCCTGAAAACGACTGCTATCCCCCCCCTCTACCTAAGGGGAGATCAACCCTAACTATCTTAAAACCCCTGGGGACAGCAAGTTCCACACTGGGAGCGGAAGTGTTAGTCATCCACGTCTCCGTGAGGAACAATACATCCAACTGGCCTTCCCTAGTAATTCAAAAATATCAGCGGCATGCCTCACCGCAGATCTGGCATTAATCAAACCCGCCCTGATGTTGGGGGCAGGGACATTATTGACTAGATGTGAAGAAAGGGAGGGTTGGGGGAAGAAGCCACAGTGGGGGCATATAGCCAGAGCACAGTCAGGGACTACCCGAGGGCAGGGTAAACCCTTAGCAGGGGGAGCCAGACTCCACAGATCACAGCGCGAGTACCTGCGTTTCTCTAGCGAAGGGATCCCAAAAGGTCGCCGAGCAGCATGGCTGGCCCTGGGCCCGTCCGAGGCACGGACGGGCACAGACGGGCCCTCCTTTGGCGCTCCTTCGGCGCGCAGACGGCGCGCCCGCTGCGCGCGACCGCTGCGCGCCCTATGGGGGACCATTATTTAGCACCCAAGCCCCTCCCCGAGCTGGACCGCTACCTCCCGACCAGCCAGGGACCGGGCCTCACTCAAGATGGCGCCGCCCGACCTGGCCCTCCACTACAATCGGCACAGAACAGCCGCGGTGGACCAGGGCACAGGGGAACTGGGAAACAGTGCAGGTATTAAAACGGGTTCAATTTAATTAAAAAATACATACAACACAATTCGTCATGCAATTGAGTGTAAAAAAGCAAAAAGGAATTTTTAAAATAGCGCTACAGCTATAGTGCAGGAAAGCGAGTGAGCAGAAGAGTTAAACTCGCAGTCTGCCCGTCTTTCTCCAGCAGCGTTTCTGAGTGCTGCCACCACAAAGATCAGCCACGAGAGTCAAGAGACCAGAGGGTCTATTTAGCACCCAAGCCCCTCCCCGAGCTGGACCGCTACCTCCCGACCAGCCGGGGACCGGGCCTCACTCAAGATGGCGCCGCCCGACCTGGCCCTCCACTACAATTGGCACAGAACAGCCGCGGTGGACCAGGGCACAGGGGAACTGGGAAACAGTGCAGGTATTAAAACGGGTTCAATTTAATTAAAAAATACATACAACACAATTCGTCATGCAATTGAGTGTAAAAAAGCAAAAAGGAATTTTTAAAATAGCGCTACAGCTATAGTGCAGGAAAGCGAGTGAGCAGAAGAGTTAAACTCGCAGTCTGCCCGTCTTTCTCCAGCAGCGTTTCTGAGTGCTGCCACCACAAAGATCAGCCACAAAAAGTGGCATGGCCTGGACCACCTCTCTGCAACGCAGGGCAGTGGCACTTACTGGAAGCATCTGGTGGACTAGTTGGCCCCGAGGGGCCCTCAGGATTGAAGGCGAATTATTTCCCCATCTTAAAACGTGCCACAGAGCATGATTGCACACGTCACCTCAGGCCCCATTCCCTCCCTTCACCACTGTGTAAACGCGCCCTGTGGCTGTTTTAAGTTGTGAGATTAAATCCCCTTGAATCCTGAGGGTCCCTAGGGTCCAACTAGCCCACTAGGTACCTCCAGTAAGCGCCACAGAGCTGCGTTGCAGAGAGGGGTAAAAAGGGGCGTAGCCTATGAACACCTCTCTGCAACACAGCTCCCTGGCACATACTGCAGGTACCTAGTGGGCTAGTTGACCCCCAGGGACCCTCGGGATTAAAGAGGAATTTATTCCCCAATTTACGACTCGCCAGGGGACGTGTTTGCACAGTGGTGAAGGAAGGGGGCGGGCCTGAGGTAACGTGTGCAGACACACCCTGTGGCTTGCCAACTAGCCCACCAGGTACCTCCAGTATGCACCAGGGAGCTCCTCCTGGTAGACATTGCACCAGTAGACCACAGGTGGACCGCCGGGGGCTGGCCGAGCTAGACGTGGCCATGGATAGATTTGGCCGCTTCCCGGGGGACCAGCATGCTTATTGACCTGATGGAGCTCAGTCCTTATCCAGATGGGTACAACCCACCTTACATCCTGGTCTGAGCGCCATCCAGAGGAGTTAGTACCACCAAATTGGGGGGCTTGCTTCAGTGTACTGTAGCATCATGATGGCGCTTGTTCAGTCAGATAGCCATAGAGAAGGAGTGTTGCTCCTCCAAAAGTAACAGAGCTCTGTCAGTTCCAGACAGAGTATGACACTCACTTGTCTCAGTCTGTGATGTTGCACTATTGATATCTCTTGTGCAAGAATACAGTCGAAAACACAGCTATAACAAAGCAGGCTACAAAGTCCATGGGAAAACTTGCCTCACCCTTACAGTCCAAAATCTAACACTTTACAATTCTCCTAGCCCTCAATATAGCACATTACAGCTTCCCAGAGCCAGATTTATATCACATTATTTCTTGGGTAGTCCAAAATAAAGCATGACCTAGCTGTACGTTAGAGCTTCCTTAAATGAGGTATTGCAGGCCCCCACACAGATTGTGAAGGTTAGAGCTCATCCACCCAGATTCTGGATGTTGGGATCCCAGATTGTGGAACTTCGAGCTCTTCCACCCAACTGTTTGGCATTAGTGCTTTCTTCGAACCAAGACTGAAGTTAGAGCTCTCTCACCCAGATTGTGACGGTTAGAGCGCTTCCATCCAGATGTTGGAAGTTGGAGCTTCCCCTGAACCCAGATTGTGATGGTCAGAGCTCTCCCATCAGATATTGGACCTTGGGGCTTCCTTATCTTCCAGACTGTGAAGGTTATAACTTTTCGCACCCAGAATGTGATGGATAGAGTTCTCCCACCTACTTGATTGGGTTTTAAAGCTTCTTTAAAACCCAGACTATGAAGGTTAGAGCCCTCCTACCCAGATTGTGAAGGTTGGAGCGTTTCTCACTCAGATTGTGCTGGTTAGAGCTTTGCCTCCCAGATGTTGGACGTTGGAGCTTCCTTAGATCTCGGATTGCGTAGGTTGGAGCTTTCCCACTCGGGTGTTGCAGGTCAGAGCACAACTAGCCCCGGTGTTGGTTATTCCAAATTCCAAATCTGGTTTAGCAGGTTACAGATATTTCACTGGTTTGTGATAAATCTCTTTCAGCTCTCACATATGCGGCACGTCACAGCTCTCCCAGCCCAAATGTTTCACGTTCAAGCTCTCCCAGTCTGATAAAAATGCACACCTGCATGCATACTAGAGCTCTCCTAGTCTGAAAATGCACCAGTTTACCCCGAAACAGTTTTGCACGTGAGAAGTCTCCCCGCCCAGGTGCAGCCCATTAGACCTCTCCCCGTCCGTATACCATATGTATAAGTAATCCACCACCCTGTTTATTCATAAACAAATTGCGGACTGGGAGTATACAGGGGATAACTGCACTAATACCGGAGACAAAAAATAGCCCTAAATCAAAGGAAATGGCCCGAAAAGAAAGCAAAAATCACGCAAAGAAGTTTTGGAAGAAAGTCTGGGGAGGAGTGAGCTAATGGAGGGCTCTAGGACATTGGAAGAGAGCCAGGAAAGCCAGGTCTCCCCCGTGGACTATAGTAAGGGACGACGAAAGAAGAGGAAAGATAAAAAGGCCACAAAATCAAGTCCCGCAAGCCACGAAGGGTGGTACTTCAACATCTATCAAGAAAGATAGTACGGTAGCTTCTAAATCGATAAAGGACTTTGTAGGGAAACACTATAAAACTACAGAGCCGCTTGTAATACATTTGGAAACTGAGGAGGAGCACCGGGCCGAGAACAAAGAAACCTCGGGGTTAAGGAGGTGAATCAATCGATGAAAGACATGGGAGGCCCCCAGAAGAAGAAAAAGAAGCAGCATTGGGGGATCCCCTGCTATTAAACCTTTCCCTCCTGACCCAACATCTACAAATAGCAGCACAACGCCTTTCATCTTCCCCAAAACTTTTTTCCCTACAAAACTCCGAGAGTGCAGGGGAATTGGGAAACGAAAGTCAGAACCCAAGTTGTGTTTGGGGGGCTTCACGTAACCAAGTACTGCAACATTTAAATGGGCAAAAAGACAGAATCCTGCAGGACGTTTCTAGAACAGGAACGCAAGCCACCCCAGAGGGAAACCACGCCCAGGATCCGGACCTATCTGCTTCACCCACATCCTCCATAATGGACTTACTATTGATGATACAGAAAACCCTTCAGGAATTCTTAGAAGTAACATTGTTAAAAAATGGTGTCTTAAAATCACAAAAATCTTCCTTAAAAAAGATTGAAGAGGAGCTGGTGGGAACTAAGGGTCAAATGCTGCATATGTTAAGACCAGTGGTTACTCCCCAGCCCACAGAACAAAGCATAGTGAGTGAATCGGCAGAGGCATTGGATAATGTATATATATATCCAAACGCCCAATGCTGATAAAAAGGCGATGCGAATATGTAAGGGTCCTTACAAAAAGCAGGGGATGCAAGAAGCGGGCCCCTAAAACATAGTTTAAGGGAAAAAGGGATGATACAGAGGCGGAGGAACAGATACGACTAAATGCTTCTGCCCAGACCTATGTACCCACTAGACCACTTCAATCAGAGAGTAAAAGAAACACCCTAAGTGTACAAAGGAAGACCCAGAGTAGTAAGGGATTAATCGAGAAACCCCAAAAAATCTAATTAATAAATCAGAGAGCAAACCATCCCTCAGGGGGACAAACCCAAAGCCATCAGAGGCAGGGTAACTCAATTGAAACATCACAACTTCAAGAGATAGTAAGAGGGGAAAGTATAAGAGGGCCCCAGGGTGGGCAAAGGGCAGAAAGTTAAAACTGGTAAACCCCAAGACAGTATTAGAGGTGGATAATAACAAATGGGTGTATCTGGAACCAGTGCAATCAGGCCAAAGTGGAAAGAATCTGAGGAAAATGAACCCACTAAATAGAGCACAGATTCTGACCTCCTTTTCGAAACACAAGTCTCTGTGGGATTGGCTCAAAAGACCTGAGACAGGTGGGCTTCATAGAAAATACAATTGGCAAGGAAATAACAAGAATAATACTCTACTCAAACCTGGTAAAAATGGCAATTGTAAAAGCAGCTGGTGAGATATCCCAAGTGGGAATAAGGGTAATCCCAGAGAAGGAAGTAATGGGATAAATACACTTAGGAAGTAGTTTCCTAAAATGCCATGCAGGTCTAGGGAGGAGACAGGTGAAGCTACTAAGAGATAATGAATAAGATGGCAGCCGCCTGAACATAATGGTAGATAATACAGCAAAAGATGACTCATGGGGTAACTGGAGCCAAAAAAGCTACCTGGGAGAACACTCCGAGAGGTACATGGAGGGAAGGGCTGAGGATGGCGGTCTAAGTGAGGTAGAATAGGATGGTGGGGTGTCGCACAGTCTAAGTCTCTTATCATGGAATATAAATGGCCTAGGCAATGAGTCAAAACAAGAGTATATGAAGAAGATAGTAAATAAAGTGGAAATTGCCTGCCTACAAGAGACTTGGATGTGCGACGAAACCCCAACCATCGAGGGTTACCTGCAACTAATTCGACCGGGCAGGAAAAAAGATTTGGTCGTCCTTCAGGGGGAATAATGACTCTTGTATCAACAAAAGTATAAAGAGATGTAACCCCGCTAAAAGTGAATTGTAAATGGCTATTGGCTTGTAGATTAGACCTATTGACCTTAGATAAGAAATACGAAATGGTGATGGTTATAAATGTATATATGCAGTGGGATAATGTGGCAGAGTATGTAACTGAGATGGGGAATTTCAAAGACAGATTCCTTATTAGAAAAATATGCTACAGATGTACTGCTAATTATGGGGGATTTCAACCATAAGCTAGACCCAAAGAAGGCCGATCTCTGGAATAGAGAACTGTTGGATGCATATGGAATTAATTATGCCACCATCTCAGAATGTCACCCCTCGAGACAGGATATGGAACTAGTAAACTTTTTAGGGGGGGGTCTCTTTTGCTTAAATGGCAGAGTTAAAACTGACTGCCCGGCAGAGAAGACGTTCAAAATAGGTTTACAAAACTGCCCAATTGATTACGTCTTTATGTTAGCCTGGAATTTCCCTTTAGTACAGGAATTCAAGCTACATCAAAGTGAAACTAGTGATCACAAGCCACTGCAATTAACGATATACGGGGGAAGAAGGGAGCCCAAAGAGAAAGTAATCCCACAAGAAATAGAATATCCTAAACGTGCAACAAGATTAACAGAGAAGTACCTGGAATAATTAAAGTCCTTTCAACTTAAGGTCGAACTAGGAGACCTCGGGAGTAAAAATTTGTTATTGTTATTGTTATTTTTGATTTGTAGCGCGCTCAATCACCCACAGGCCTCTAAGCGCTCGGGAATCGATGGTAAACAACAACTTTTGACAGTACAGAGGGCATCCACTAGCCTACGTGGCTCACAGGGCTCTCCTGAACAACAGCGTTTTCAGCCCCTTTCTGAAACGTAGGAGGTTTCCTTCCTTTCGTAGTGGCTCAGGTAGTGTGTTCCATAAATGCGGAACCAGCACCGAAAAGGCTCTACCGCCCTTGGTGGCAAGTTTGTACCGAGGGCAGACTAATAGCTGAGAGTCTGAGGACCTAAGAGCTCTCTTTGGCCTATACATTGCCAGGCGATCTTTGATGTAAGCAGGTGCCATGCCATAGATGGCTTTATGGGCGATGCACAGATTTTTAAATTCCACTCGCTTCTTAATAGGGAGCCAGTGGAGGCTTTGTAGCAGGGGGGATGCTTTAGTGTGTCTTGGCTGTCTGAAGATAAGACGAGCGGCATCATTCATCAACACCTGTAGCCTATTTATCAAGGTTTTTGGTAGGCCAAGGTAGAGGGCATTTCCATAATCTATGCGTGAAATCACAGTAGCTGCGACGATGGAACGTAGCATAGATTGGGAAATGATAGGCACTAATTTCCGTAGCTGTCGGATGATATTAGTACAGCTGCCCACCACTGAAGAGATTTGGCTGACCATAGAGAGGTCACAATCCAGTTTGATCCCCAGGCTCTTCACGTTCAAACTGGGTTTTGGGGCTGGACCTAACTCTGCGGGCCAGTAGAGGTCACACCATGGTGAGGTGGTAGATGAAATAACCAAGACCTCAGTCTTGTCTGGATTGATTTTTAGGAGGTTTCCTGTCATCCACTGGACCGTGTGTCTCAAAATATTCTGAGTGTGGAGTTGGGCGGTGTTTGTATTGTCAACACTCAGCAGCAGCTGCGTGTCGTCTGCGTAGTTATATACTGTGCAGCCCATACTCGCCAGGGAGGCAATCAGAGGCTGCAGATATAGGTTAAACAGCAGTGGGGATAGGGCCGAGCCCTGAGGTACCCCACATTCTATTTCTCCCACTGCGGAGATTTCTTCTCAGAGTTGTATTCTTTGTGTCCTTCCTGACAGAAAGGACTGCAACCACTCGAAAGCCCGGCCTTTGATGCCAAAGTCACTCAGCCTTTCCAGTAGCAGCGCATGACTGACGGTATCGAACGCCGCTGAAAGGTCTAATAAAATCAGGGCGCTCGGTTTTTTACCGTCAGCCAAGCCTCTCAATTCATCCAGCACCGAGAGCATCACCAACTCGGTGCTGTGGTGTGCTCGGAACCCTGCTTGTCGTTCGTGAAGCAGGGAGTGGGACTCCAAGTACATGGACAAAGATTTTAATACATGTTGCTCCAGTACTTTAGAGAGGAATGGTAGCTGAGAGATCGGCCTATAGTTTTTTAGTATTGCGGGGTCTGCGCCAGGTTTTTTCAACAGCGGTTTTACCCGCGCTTCCTTAAGTGCTGCTGGTAGTTGTCCTAATTCCAGGGATCTATTTAGGAGATGGATGACTTGCTCCTCCAATAGTGGACGGGCTGCCTGAAAAACTTTAGGTGGACAAGGGTCCGCTGGAGATCCAGATTTGATTCTGGCCATCAACTGCTGCAGGCTCAAGATGTCAATCTCTGGAAACAGTGTGATAGCACAGTCAGTTTGATTTTGGGGGATTATAGGTGTAGCCAGTAAAAATTCATACATTCATTCAGTAAAAATTTGGAATGGTTTGTGGAGAAGATAGCCCAAGTAGTTCAGTGCCTCAGGATAGAACTAAAAAATGATAAAAGAAAGGGTACAAGAACCCCAGTACACCGACTGAAATGGTTCTCCATCGACTGCCAATCTAAAAAAAGGGAGATACGGTCAGCTTCAAGAAGGTAAAGGAAAAATTTCAACCAAGAGAGACAAAAACACTTAAATAAGCTGAAAGCTAAGTTAAAACAAGCATTAGAAATGCAATAGGTCTCGCAGCATTAGAGTTAGTGCTTTTAGAATTGTTTATAGGTTTTTTGTTGTAAATCTTTTGCATTTTATTTTTTTGTAGGCAATGCAAAAGAATTACAAATCAAAAAAGCAATAAGCAAATGTAAAAGCTTTAACTAAAAATCCTGCGAGACCTATTGCACTGTGTGAGGGTGAGGTGAG
The DNA here is from genome assembly GCF_964263255.1 of Lissotriton vulgaris. Lineage (NCBI taxonomy): Eukaryota > Metazoa > Chordata > Amphibia > Caudata > Salamandridae > Lissotriton > Lissotriton vulgaris. Next base: position 467,848,805 of record NC_141685.1, on the reverse strand, counting down.
TGAGGGTGAGTGAGGGTGAGTGAGGGTGAGTGAGGGTGAGTGAGGGTGAGTGAGGGTGAGTGAGGGTGAGTGAGGGTGAGTGAGGGTGAGTGAGGGTGAGTGAGGGTGAGTGAGGGTGGGTGAGGGTGGGTGAGGGTGGGTGAGGGTGAGTGAGGGTGAGTGAGGGTGAGTGAGGGTGAGTGAGGGTGAGTGAGGGTGAGTGAGGGTGAGTGAGGGTGAGTGAGGGTGAGTGAGGGTGAGTGAGGGTGAGTGAGGGTGAGTGAGGCAAAGTTTCTGCACAACATTGATATCTAGCTGTGTTCGATTTTAATAAAAGGAGATAACTCATCCAATGGCACTGAGGCACTAAGTCTAAAAGGTGTACAACAGATTTACATACGCAACTGCTGTATGGGAATATTACCAAGATTATTAGCAGTGATTTACTGTCGCACACACAGATTACCTCCACCTCTAGAATTACAAAAATGGAACACTAAGTGGAAGATTACAAGGGCATGGCCAAACATTCACCATCTACTCTTGCACGCTAAGACAGAAGACTAAAGACTTGTGAGTAAAGGCAAGGTCAGCCCAGAGCACCCTTCTGTTCTGGATCGGACTGATGGTGTGGCTGTGTAGTCTGCATGGATCACTGGCAGAAAAGAGACTCGACGTGGGAAACAACTGGTGAACTGCTGCACATTTGTAATCCCAACACAGAACAGAGTGCCATTGGCAAGCACAACCCTTGTGCTAAACCCGATTCAAAGCTAGATGAATAACCCCGATTCAAAGCTAGAACTGCAAACACTTCTAGCATTGAACCGTGGCATGCCAGGCTATGAATTACCATCTCAGCTTTAAAAAGTTTTAGAATTTACACTTTTTGTGACAAAATATGGAAAACTAGGAATCTTAATCATAGCCGCTGTTTTGTACTCAGATATTTAATTAGATTATATGACCGCCAATAATATAACATTTAAATTACACACAGGTCAAAATATTATACAATTAACACCTGTATTTGGATGTTTACTGTTGCCAGACAGGCCTCTTTTACATGAACGGGAGAGTGAAAGGAAGAACACCTCAGAGGCAGACAATCCAGACTGCCAATAATTCATTCTAAATTTGAACGTGGGCTGGTTACCAGTACATGTTTACAGTAAGGGCTGATTAGGATTATGATGGGGGCGGGGGATATATTACCCAGTCTAAACAGACGGCAATGCTTCATGCATTTTGTGGAAAAACACAAAAAGAAAGAAAAAATTAACTTGTATTTGGAGGTTTTGCTCTGCTTTTTGAAGCGCTCCAGTGTCAGTAGGCGGAGATGGCTGGAAGAATGGATCATTCTCCTTCTAACTTGTTGAAATTCACAACTGACAACTCCTACTTAAAAACTGGGAAAAAGCAAGACCGCATATGTTTGCCTAGCCTTCAAACAAATAAACTGAGCAAAACACATCCTGGATGAATGCAGCATCTGCCCTGAATAGTGTATCCTGAGAGTAATCATTTCAAGAAATGTAAGTGGCATACTTTGCGGTTTACAAATATTTGAAATGGAAGCACGTCTTAGGAAAGTGACCAGTGAAGTCTTTGTTCTGTAGGAATGAATATGAACCCTCTGAGGAGCTCGAACTCATCTAAGGTTATTAGTCCACGACCTGCAAGCACCTGTCCTCCCAGCCATATTAATTTAAGCCTCTTGGTGCCTGGAGAAAGACCACAAAATACCATAAAACAGTTTCTAAGAAAACCTATAGTTTGCTTTTTACAGGTAAATTCACAGTCCAGGTACTGAACGTCCTTTAAAATGTGGGTCCTTCTCAGTCCAAAATCTATCCTTTACATGTTCACACAAGAGGGGCACTTCACAAAAAGTGCATATATTACAGTGAGGTAATAAGAACCAAAAAGGCTAGTTTCCATTCAGAATTTAATGGAAAATAAAGTAGATAAAAAAAGGGTTCTTTGCAAAAGGGCAACGCTCAGTGCTCTGGGATGCCGTCATTGCCAATGAGCGGAACCGGCATTGACAGCACCGCACGGACTTTTGTCTGTTTATCCTACTGGGAAGTACAGGTAGCAGCAGAAGCTTGAGTGGAGCTGGAGATCGAGAAAACGTAAGTCGGAGAGGTCTGCCACCACTTTCCCCGGGCGTAAATTAATTTTCAGTATTCGTTAGTCGGTATTGAGAAATAGTTACTCTGTGTTGTATCAGACTTTGTTTAAACAAAACAATTAAGAGAAGAGAACTGAACACTAATAATTGCCAGCAGAAGGGTTTGCACCAACCTTATTTTAAAGAAAAGAGATTTTCTCCTTATGTGCAGTGAGATCTTATATATAAAAGAGTCACAGGTCTAGTTAGCCGGTTACAAAGAAAGCAAGACACGTTTCTAAACTAATCCCTTAGATGACAAAAGAGAACTATGGTAGACTCACTTTCTCTTGAGGCTGGTCGGAAGAACACACATTTTTAACTTAACCTACTGAAGAGTCTGCCATAACCAGTCCTAACCTACCTGAATGACAAATGTCCGGTTCAGATGTTGTTCCAACCTAACCTGCTGGCAAAGAGCAGAGGTGCTCACAAGTTAATTCAAGCTAACTCCTTGAAAAGGGGAAAAACAATCAAAAGCCGGGAGCCCACAAACCTTATTGGGTTGAAGACAGCAGGAGACACAGTACTCATATACACTGCAACAACCATTTGGCAGGCAGCTCTTGCAGCTGTGCAACTGCGAACTTGGCACATTGATGTTGCAGCAGCCATTTGCCAGCAGCTCTTTCCGCTCACATACGTAGCCTGATGAACATAAAACACGGTTATTTCAGTGGGCAAAAAGAGACAAGCGCTGACAAAGTTCCTTGCCGAAAACGTGCAGGCGAGGTGCGACACGGCCCGGAAGACGCAAGGAAGAGAGGGGAGGGGGAGGAGAAATGCGACACGGCGGGAGGGGGCGGGCAGGGGAGGGGGCGGAGAGGGGAGAGGTGCGACACGGCAGGAAGACGAAAGGAAGAGAGGGGAGGGGGAGGAGAAATGCGACACGGCGGGAGGGGGCGGAGGGGTAAACAAAGACGGACGTGCACGCGCCCGTGACTTTTAAGGTCAATGCGCATGCGCATAAGCTCAATGCGCATGCGCATTGACCTTAAATTTATCGTGCACTGCAAGGAATCGCCACGATTCCTTGCAGTGTGGATAAAGAGTGGATAACTCGCAATAGTCTCGCTTTGCTCGATGCGCATGCGCATCGACAACAGGCGAGACCTAAAAAACGGTTATTGACGCAAAAAGGTCATACAAAGAGAAATGTTGGGCAAATTTATTAGAATCAATTGAAGGTAAAAACCTAAGACAATTTTGGAAACTGGTAAAAGCAGCTTCCGCCCAAACAGACGGAGAAATGAAATGTGTCGTTAGTGAGGCAGCTTGGGAGAAATACTTGAGGGATTTGTATAAGGCTCGAGCTCCCCAAGGAGTCAGAGCCCCATCTTTGGCAGGAAATATCGGAAGAACTCAAACTAGATTTCAACGAACTGCAAGTTGAAAACACAAAGAAATTGAAGCTAACTCGTGCTGCAGGGCCGGATAATCTCCCTGCATTAGAGAACTACCGCCCTGTCTCCCTTCTCCCTTGGGCTGCAAAAGTTACTTGTGAACGGAATTCTTTCCGATCATCTCACTAGGGCTAACATCCTCGATCCCACCCAGAATGGTTTCCGTGCAGGTCACAGCACGGAGACGGCCCTACTCTCTATGGTTGAACACCTGCGTTCTGTGCTTGATGCGGGTTGGACGGCGCCACTATTGCTATTAGATCTTAGTGCCGCGTTCGACACGATCTCGCACAGGATTTTGATTCAGCGCCTGGAAGAAGTAGGTGTCACAGGTTCCGCCCTATGCTAGTTTTGTTCCTTTCTTGCCGGACGGTCTTTCAAGTTGCGATCCCGCCCTGCCAGTCTAAATCATATCCATTGGAACTGGGTGTCCCGCAGGGTTCTTCGTTAAGCCCCACTTTATTCAACCTTTACGTGAGGCCGCTGGCTGCGGTCGTCAAGCAGTGGGGCTTGACGATGGTCTCATATGCAGAGGACACGCAGCTGGCGGTCACGTTGAGTGGGGACTCTGACATGGAGGCTCCCAGGTTCCGTGACGGACTACGAGCAGTGGACAACTGGATGAACTCCAACTGTCTCCAGTTAAACGCCAAAAAGACCGAGGTCTTGACCTGTGGTGGTCTTCTGAACTGGGTGTGACCCCTTCTCCAGCATCAAAGATAAAAAATCTTGGGGTTTGGCTGGATCCGACCCTTAGTCTTATCTGCCACACTAAGAAGGTGGCGGCGACCACGATCCTGCTTGCTTTGTTGACCAGTTCTTGTTCCAAAAGGTGCGGGTAACGGAGCTGCTGCTACCGGTGTTCCGCCGGCCTCTCCACCCGCCCGGATTCCGACGCTGTGGACAGACGCGCCCTGGCCGGGACCCAGCTTGCTCCGCAACGCTCTGCTGACCTCGCGTCCCTTCCCGCAGTTGATCTGCTGCGGGGGTGGTGCGACTGGACGGCGCTTCCTTGGGGGGACACGACCGGAGCGCTGCCTGCCGACGGGGACCATTGTACACTCCCTGGACTACACGGTGGCGGAGGCACCTGACCAGCGGGTCCTTTGTTCTTGGCCGCCATACTTTTGCTCCGTTCCACGAGTCCCTCTGGACTATGACGGCGAGCCCTACCCGGATCCGTGCGCCTCATCACGCACTTGTCGGCCTTCGGGCGGTCTTTTGAGACGGGCGGAACATTGCTAACCTGGGGATTGTCGATAGCTGCCTGATCGCGTCCCGCTACTTCCCCCTGTCTCCCCCCGCACTACCGCGTTGGGTAGTAGACAAGATGGCGAAGCAGGCGGCTGGCCACTGAAGGGCACTCTACACAGCCTCCTTCCGAAGTAGCAAGCTCCCTGGCGCGAAAGGGATCGGCGCAACTTCTTCCCACGGGACTGCAAAATGGGGACTCTACAGCCTGCATTCACCCTTGCAGACGTGTTGGCAGCCCTGGGTGAGTTGAAAACGGCGGTGAAGAGTAACTGTAGCGCGCTGGGGGCACGACTCGATGCCTGTGCCCCAGCTTCCAGCCAGGAGCAGGGGCATTGTCTCCTACAAAATTCCGGACGGGAGTTGTTGCAGCCTGCCACCGCAACATTGTCTCGAGGAGACGCAGTGGACGATATTGTAACCATCGCTGTGGCTGGTAGCGGACTGTTGCCACTTACTAGTACAGTCACCGATACAGTGTTTCCCCCTTGCTCCATGCTTGACTGTGTGCAGCTATTCGAGATGTCAAGGATCTGGCTACCAGCGTTTCGCCCTCCTGTTTCATTACCAGCATACTCGCCTTGGATTCTGAATGCTTTGCTTTGTGACTTTAACGGCTGGACCATGCCAGAGAGGACTGGGACCGAGGGGGATTCCTTTCCTGGGACCGGACGCCATTCTTTCTTCGGCTGTGCACCTCCCCCCTTCCCCGAGCGGCCATTTTCTCTCGTTCTCCTGCACTACACTGGACTATCGAGCGGAGGGGGTGAGAGACTGAGTCCCAGGTCTGGCCAGGGATAGGAGGCTTTCTTTGTCTAGCACCCGGGCGGGTGGGTGGAGGTAGGGTGGACCTCGAATTTGGCCTGTTTTGTCGCTGATTGTGCATTGACTCTCCCCAATTGATTGCTTACTGTTGCTCTATCTGATATTGCTATTGGGGCGAGGAATGCTTATTGGGCCGGCGGAGTTCGCGCGTATGTTTAACTGACCCTCCTCCCGGATCTTCTCTTGTGGGAGTTCAGGGACGGGTTTCTGTTCCTACTCCCTATGTCATTGGATTATATTGTTTATTTTTACTTTCTCTTTTGCTTTCTCTTCTTCTTCTCTTCTCTCGCTATATTTCGGGTTTATGGGGCGACAGACACTCTGCTAGGGGGGGGGCAGGCCATAGCCTCTGCATGTGTGTAGGGTGGGGGGTTAACTTTTAGTTCAAGTTTTTTTCTATGGTGCCTTTCTTTGCTCTTTTATGATTTTTCCCTTCTTTCTTTGGCCCGTGTTAGGTATACTGGGGGATGGGTGGCGGTGTATATGCAGATGGGTTGTTGAGGCAGCTTCTTGAGGACGGACTATCTTGTGGCCATCCTCTGGTCAGGACTTGCATGTTGTGAATTGCTCTGCCAGGTACTGATGTTTCTTGTCAAGTCCCGCCTACATGGACCTTGCTCTTCTTTTTTCGTTGTTAAGTACGGAGTAGTATGACCTGATCTTAATATTCGCACAAAAAAAAGAATTTTAAAATTAACCTACATTGCTCCTGTGCCTGGGTATTGCGGCGCTTTCTAGTCTGTTCTTGCACCGTAACCATTGCCATGCCGCATTACCTTGTCGCCGTATTGCATGCACCAGTGCTACATGTGAGATCGTGGCCGGCCGGATGGTTGTGGGCCCGTATTTGTACTGTTTTGTGCACAATAAAGGTTTTCAAAAATTTAAAAAAAAAAAAAAAAGAAGGTGGCGGCAACCTGCTACGGCATTATCAGAGGTCTAAGACCTATCCTGAAATTTTTCGACGCACCCACCAGGCAACTAGTGGTCCAAGCGTCAGTGTTGTCCCGGCTGGGCTATGCTAGCTCGCTTTTGGTGGGGATTAATCAGTCGGAACTCATCCGGCTGCAGCGAGTTCAAAATGCTGCAGCCAGAGTGGTGAATTGGTCTGCCAAGGCAGTGTTCTGTTTCTAACGCGCTGCACTCTCTCCACTGGCTTCCTGTGAACCAGAGGATCAAATTCAAGGTACTATGCCTTGCTTTCAAAATCCTCAAGGGTTCATCTCCCCAAATACTGGAGAATTTGCTGATGCCATATGTACCCTCACGAACCCTCCGATCCCTGGGCCAAAACCTGGCAGTTGTTCCGCGCTTCAGGCTGAGCAGAGTCGGTGGTCGCTCTTTTCGGGTGTTAGCGGCGAAGTTGTGGAACTCTCTCCCCCCTCACACCCGGGCCCTTGAAGACCTCTTGTTGTTCAGACGCGCAATTAAGACTATTTTATTTGTTTAGCTTATATTAATTCGCTTCATTGTTGTTCCATTTCTCTGGCCTTTTAACTGAGTTGTGTTTTGTGTACCTTGCAAAGCGCCGGGACGCCCCTTTGCTGGGGCAGCTGAGCGCGGTATTAGTGCAGATAACATAACATAACATAACATTAATATTAAAGTCACCGTTAAAGTGGTGGGCAAGATTCCTCTCTCAGATGTTCCAAATAATATTAGTAGAAGGCACAATGCCATTGAATTGGAAGGGCGCTGTAATCGGGCCAATCCATAAAAAAGGTAGTATGGATGCACCTCAAAATTACAGAATGATTAACCTCCTAGACATAGGAGAGAAGGTTTTCTCAAAAATTGTGTTAAACAGATTAAATGCTTGGGCCGACGAGTTCTCAATCATACCCATAGAACAGGGAGGATTCAGAGAGGGACATTCCACGATAGACCAATGCTTTGCACTATGGGCGATGGCGAGGAAGTTAACGGAACAAAACAGCAAGCTTTACTGTTGCTTCGTTGACTTCCGAGCAGCGTTCAATTCTGTGGACTGGGATTGCCTATGGGAAACCCTAATTAAGAAAAACATACCAAAAGACCGGTTGGTTATAATAAAAGAACTACACCAAGGTAATTGGGCAGAGGAAATTAGGGATACTGAGGGGTCATTAACGTCAAAAATACCAATTGCAAATGGCCTGAGACATGGCTGCGTCGTGGCCCCACAGTTATTCTCTATATTTCTGTCCGATCTCCCTGCCTGTCCAGAAGTTGAGGGCAGTGCAAGCCCAAGAATGGATGGAAAAAAGGTGCCTTGTCTTCTTTATGCAGACGATCTGGTAATAGAATACCAGACTGAGTCAGGCCTCCAAAGGAAGTAGAAATCTTTTAATGATTACTGTGCAAGGAAATTTTTAACAGTTAACTTAGACAAGACAAAGATTTTATGCTTTGGGAAAAAGCCCATTAAGTTTAATTGGTTCTTAGGTGATCTTAAATTGGAATCGGTTAAGGAGTACCGCTACCTAGGGATGTGGTTCGATAAGACATTAAATTGGCACACTCACCTGGAAGCCCAAAAAGCGAAAGCACAAACATCAATCGCCGGTTTAAAAATGTTTAACCGGGACTATGGGGATATGTCTCACCGTCCATTACTAAAGGCTTTGAGTGCAATAATACCCCCGCAAGTCCACTATGGCGCAGAAATACTTTATTTGAGCGGTAAGGGACTCTGCGACCTGGAGGAAGGGAAAAGCCTGAAAACTCTTATCCCTCCCACCATCATCAATGGTCCAAGCAATCAGAACTGAATTAGGAACAAAGTCCTGGGGGGTTCAAGTACTAACAGCAGTGATCAGATTCTGGAAATGCTTGGAAAATGAAAAAAGCCAAAAAGTCGCAAAATGGTGTAGGAAAGAGATCCAATCTAGTAATTTAAAATGGGCAAAAACCATGTAAGAAAAAAATGGTGCAGGCTTGTGAGGCCCTAAAGGTGGAGATGTGCCACGAATCCCAACAATAAGTCTGTACTAAGAGCGATCTGAAGTATAAGGGGCAAGAAATCTCTAGAAGGTTCAATATGAAATATCTGGCTAAGAAAAAATATGTAGATTTTATGATGTACTCTTGGTCAAAAGAAAACTGGTTTCCCTATTTGGATATCTTACCAAATCGCTGGTATAGACAGGAGATTCTAAGGATGCGGATTGGGATTAATCCATGGGTGATAAATAAAGGAAAAAAAGCGAAAATGTTAGACTACAAAGGGTGTTGCAAGTGTAGCCTGGGCACTAAAGGGGATCTAGTGCACATCCTGTTGGATTGTCTAACTATATTAGAACAGCGTAAAATATGGCTGCGCCCAATATTTTCAAAATACGCTATAAGAACACGGGCTCAGGCGCTCCAACTTCTCACGGAATTGCCTGCTATCGAAATTGCAATTGCTCTAGGGAGTTATATGAAGGTAGTACAGAGATCCCAAAAAGAGAGGAGTACATTTTAGAAATTTTAAAATCATGACCTATATAGCTGGTCTAAGAGAAATGGTTGATTTAATGTACTAATAACTAAGGACTATTCTAAGAAAGCGAAAATCTACTGGCATGTGCTTTTAAGAAATGTACCCGGTGTGTGGAGGATTTTAAATCTATTGTGGAATATTTTTATCTGGATCTACTTTTCTCTGTTTTGATGTAGAATATTTTAAAGCAGTATTTATTCATTTGCACTTGTTTAAAGATTATGATCTAAATAAACATACTTTTGACTTGTACTTGAGATTTTGCTTGCTATAGGGCCCCCACATAGATTGTGAAGGTTAGATTTCTCCCACTCAGACTGTGAAGGTAAGGCTCTCCCACCCAGATTCGGAAGGTTAAAGCTAATGCACCCAGGTTCTGGATGTTGGGATCCCAGATTGTGAAAGTTAGAGCTCTTCTATCCAGCTATTTGGCTTTAGTGCTTTCTTCGAACCAAGACTGAAGTATAAGCTCTCTCACCCAGATTGTGACTGCTAGAGAGCTCCCATCCAGATGTTGGAAGTTGGAGCTTCCTCTGAATCCAGATTGTGATGGTCAGAGCTCTCCCATCAGATATTGGACCTTGGGGCTTCCGTATCTTCCAGACTGTGAAGGTTATAGCTTTTCCCACCCAGATTGTGATGGATAGAGGTCTCCCACCTACTTGATTGGGTTTTAAAGCATCTTTAAAACCCAGACTATGAAGGTTAGAGCCCTCCTACCCAGATTGTGAAGGTTGGAGCGTTTCCCACTCAGATTGGGATGGTTAGAGCTGTGCCCCTCTGATGTTGGACGTTGGAGCTTCCTTAGATCTCGGATTGCATAGGTTGGAGCTTTCCCACTCTGGTGTTGCAGGTCACATAACAACTAGCCCCGGTGTTGGTTATTACAAATTCCAAATCTGGTTTAGCAGGTTACAGATATTTCACTGGTTTGAGATAAATCTCTTTCAGCTCTCCCATAGGCGGCACGTCACAGCTCTCCAGGCCCAAATGTTTCACGTTAAAGCTCTCCCAGTCTGATAAAAATGCACACCTGCACACTAGAGCTCTCCTAGTCTGAAAATGCACCAGTTTACCCCGAAACAGTTTTGCACGTGAGAAGTCTCCCTGCTCAGGTGCAGCCCATTAGAGCTCTCCCCGTCCGATACCTGCAGTTCAGAGCTCTTTCCAGCCATTATGTACCGCTTTAGAGTTCTAGTCCCGGCACATCTGTTGCACGTCGGAGTTCTCCCAGTCCGGATATTGCACGGCAGAACTGCCCCACTTCCGTATGTTTCAAGTCAGAGATATCTGCCCTACCCAGATGCTGCACGTTAAAGCTCTCCCAGATCGATGTATTGCACGTGAGAGCGAACCCAACAGCCCAGTTTTGCGCGTTGCTTCTCCCCCACGATGGTATGTTGCCTGGTAGAAACTCCCACAGCTCAGGGTGCTACGGGTCAGAAATATATTATATATATATATGGCCTATAAACTACTCAACAGAGGAGCAGGACTATTGGACAAAATTAGAAAGGCTCCACACAGTGATGGGCGCTGACGAAGGCACAGACAACGCCGAAATATATTTGCCACCACTGTTTTCCTGTGCATATATATATATATATATATATATATATATATATATATATATATATATATATATATATTCCCGAAAAAGCCTCCAAGCTTCAAAGCAAACTGGGGCCCACCGGAGGGTCGTAACAAAATGAATTTTACATTGGTGAACTGAAATGTAACTGCAAAGAACGGACCCCACCAGATGGGAAGAATTGGGACTGCCGCGCCCAGCCTGCATTTCACTGGAAAAACAGCAGGCCACAGATGGGAAAATTTCGTGATAGTCCAGCCCGGGCTTTGCAGTGTGCCTACCCCATGATTAAGGTGCAGGTGTGCACGGAAACGCGTCGGGGACTTGGAAATACCAGCTTGCACAAACGCCTCATATATATATGCATATATATATACATACATACATATATATATACATACATATACACACACATATATATATATACACATATATACACACACATATACACACACACACACACACACACACACACACACACATATATATATATATATTCACCAAACTTGCGCCCAACAAGGAGAGGCCCAAAACGGGTTTCAAATTCGCCACACTTTATTGCTGGAGGTTACAGCGTGCAAACAAGAAAGGAAGCTTCACTTCTTAATAAAACGTTCAGCCCGACGCGTTTCGTGCATATCAGCACTGCCTCATGGGCTACAGCTTTCTCTGCAAATGAACTGCGGCAGTTTCAGGGGCTTGTGATAATGTCCCAAATCCCGCCCCACTGGGCGTGGCCACACCGTGGGCTCATGGTATTCGTAGTGCCTTCGAACCTCATGTGAGTCGCCGTGTTCAGAGCAAAATTCAAAGTTATTTTCCCCAAGTGGGCGAGTGTTGCTGTCTTCATGCCTCACGCCACATTTGATAACCACCAACTCTGGCACCCGATCCAAATGTCGTGGCGAATTAAACACCACAGCCAGACCGCAACAGCAGCTGGGCTCTCTCCGCGGCCCAGGCGTGACCGCTTCTTATTCACCAAACTTGCGCCCAACAAGGAGAGGCCCAAAACGGGTTTCAAATTCGCCACACTTTATTGCTGGAGGTTACAGCGTGCAAACAAGAAAGGAAGCTTCGCTTCTTAATAAAATGTTCAGCCCGACGCGTTTCGTGCATATCAGCACTTCCTCATGGAAGTGCTTGCAGTCGGACGTGCATAAACAAGGAGCGCTCTTAGAGCACGCAGCAGCCTGGGCCTAGCTTCTGCGCACAAATGTATACAGAGGTATGGATCGCACCTGCTCCCGCGGGGCTCCCAGACCCCGACACGTAAAGCTCATTAGCATGCAGATGTAGCAAAATACAAAGCCCCTGGTCCCATGAATAAAACCGAGCTCTCCAGCCTGAGACAGCCCACCCCGCCCGTAAATTAAAAGGAGCTGCTAAGCACTGGAATGAAGATCGCAAGACGGTTTCTATTCTATCCCCAGCCGTGGTGGGGGTGCTCTAGGCTGACCCCCTCCGTCAGAGATGCTCTCCAATAGAGCACTCCTAGTAGCAGTCTATCGTATATCCGAGGTGTCTCTGCTCCGGACAACACAACAGAGCTCTTTTATGAGATACTTCGAGATAAACCGCTCTGGGCAACAGAAAACACCCAGCCCACTTGAGCCCAAGATTTCTCCTTAGGCTGCTCTTCCTGACACCTCTCCCAGGCAGCACGCGCCTAGCTCAAGAGACCCTCTCTGCCCCGCTCTTCTGCCCTGAGGAGATGCTCACAGCGGGGGGCCTCTTCCTCCCCGAGATACCCACAGTGGGTGAACTCCCTCCCCTGAGAAGATGCCCACAGCGAGGTCCTCTTTCCTCCCTGAGTTGTCACAGCGGGGGTCCTCTTCCGCCACCCGAGATGCCCACAGTGGGTGAGCACCCTCCCCTGAGAAGATGCCCACAGCGGGGGAATCCCTTCCCCCCCATAAGATGCTCACACTAGGGGGGCTCTTTTCTCCCTAAGATGCCCGCACTGGGGGACCTCTTACTCCCTGAGATGCCCAAAGTGTGTGTGTGTGTGTGTGGGGGGAGGGGGGAGGGTTCCAGTCGGATATGGCCCCAGAGGAGCGTTTTGGCCGCTGACCACCTCTCGTCCCCCGTAGAGTGCACCTTCGGCCACACGTACCTCCTCTACAGCCCACTTCCAGCCTCAAATGTTCTCAGCGGAGCGCTCTCTTTAAAACTAACTCCCCCTCCCTCTGTACGCAGCTCACCCAGATGCACCCACCGGGGCAGTTTTCCAGTGTGAGTTACCATAAAAGAGAGCTTTTCCTGCCCAAGCTTCCAGTACAGGGGCTTCTCCGGTCCGAAGTCCTGCCAGTGTTGCTCTCTCCTAGCCTGCGAAGCTCCGGTGGGGCTCCCTCTTTCAATGCCCCACAGCGGAGCACTCTCCCAGTCCGTCTAAACCTGTGATAACCTCGGCAGAGCGCTCTTCCAGTCAGAGATTCCTCTGTGGTGCGCCTTTCAGTTCAGCTACCCCAAGAAGATCCTGCTTCTAGTCCAGATACCCAGACCGGATATGTTGCTGCTGGAGCGCTCTATGTCCCGTTGGCTTGAGCAGCTCTCTTCGCAGGGGCGCTCTATGCCCCCGCTGAGTAGCCCTCTTCCCAGGAGCACTCTAAGCCCCCGCAGAGTAGCCCTCTTCCCAGGAGCGCTCTATGGCGGGGCGCGCTCTGCCCCCGTTGAGCAGGCTTCGTCCAGGGAGGCTCCATGTCTCTGTTGAGCAGCTCTTCCCCCATGCCTGTCGTTCCTCGACTAGGTCCGCTACCTCCTAAATCTGCCTCGAGCTGCAGGTGCCCTACTGTTTCAAAGTAAGGGGCTGCTTCCCTGCATGCCCCGCTGCCTCCGGTTGGCTCCGGCAGAAGCACCTGTAGTGCTGCCCCAGTCTCTGCCCTCAGCGCTGCTCTCACGGCCAGGGCTGCGTATGGGCTCCGGCTCGGGGCGCTCTGCCTGCTCTGTGCTCAGGCGGTGGAAGCTGGGGGAGGAGGAGTGCTGCTTTCAGCTTCCTTGAAACCATTCATCCAGTCGGTGAACTAGGAGCAGGCAGCAGCCTCCTCTCTGATAAAGGGCCTGTCCACCCCTCCCTGGCTGCTCGGAGGGCAGGGCGAGGTGATGGCACACTCTGCGGGTGCCTCTAAGGGGTCTGAGCAATGCACAGATGTTCACTCCTGGAGCAGAGAGTGCGCAGACCCCTTAAGTCCATGAAAGCACGTATTCTGGTCTGTTATTTCCACGACCAACGGCTCCCTGAAGTACACTGCTTTTGCGCGACAGTAACCACAGTGATGAAAAAACATCACCAGAATAAAGGCGGACAGGCTTTGAGCCACACTCGAACAAACACAAGTAAGCAGAAGAACAATCTCTCCGGCCCTGGGGGCTTGGTAGAACAGTCACAGGAAAACAGAACAAGCATTGGCATAGCCAATAGGTCTCGCTTTTGGAACTGTATAAGTATTTAGTTATGCAGCACAATATCCTTGGTGCAACAACATTAACTGTTTCATGGCTAAACAGTTATAAGGTCCCAAATGCGAGACCTATTGGCTATGCCAATGCTTGTTTGTTTTTGATCTGCCAATTGAAGGTTGAGGACACTACTTGGACTGGAAAATAAAAAAGATAGGATTTTGCTGGAGCGCAAAATATGAAATTTAAAAAAAGGACTGCTGGTTTGTGTAAAAGAGGTGTGCATAAGGTGGTGAGGGGGAGGGGACAAAGCTGCACACGAGGGAGAGAGAGAAACGATAGAGGGAGAAGCACACAAAAGTGGGGGACAGAGAGAGAGACTAACACATGGTGTGGGGGAGAAGCACTCGAGAGACTGCGCAATTCAAAAAAATAAAGCAGCAGCACAAGCAGCTGGGGAAAAGCACAAGAGGGAAAGAAAAGCCCCGAGCACAGGGGGAGATAATACCTTGTGTGACAATGGTGAGTCTAAGAGCACAGTTGAGACGCCCAATGTACATGTGGTAATACAATGAGCACACACCAGTTAACCTTGTGGTGGAGGTGAAACAAGGCATGGTAAATTCATTTTGAACAAAGTAAAAACAGCCTACTCGTGAGACGGTAGTTGCTAGGTATTAAAGAAGAACTGCGGCTCCTGAATGTGAACCTAAACCCTGTTATACTGGTTAGTATGGCAGGCATGCCTTTGGCCCAGCTTCAATGAAAGAGGATGAGCAGCCAGTCAAACAAGGAAGCCGCGGGCATCTGTTCTGCAGGGAGTTAAAGGAGCTGGACAGGGCCACAGTAGAGTTAATGCACAACTAAGATAATGGGCACACAACTGTTTCATTGTAGCATTTCTAAAAGCAAACTATATCAGTTATGAAAGATGATGTGTTTTGATTATGCAAGACGCATTTGATTGAGATTACCAGTGGCAGCGTGAAAGGGATAAATGGTAATAGACCGCAATGAGAAGGTTGCAAAAATTTAAATCAACATACACCCCCCCCCCTCACCAACATTCGTCAATCCCTCTCCCCCGCCCACTGCCTCTAAACTGACCATCATTCCTCCACTGACCATGGACTCTCTTCCCCCGTCGCTCCAACGGGTAAAATCGGGCTCTCCTCTGGACTTTGGCCCCGCTCACGTCCTTAGAGAGATCTACCTAACTTGTCCTGCCCCCCCCTCACACTTCTCAACGACTCGCTCAGCAACGGTGTCGTCCCCAACTTTCACAAAGCAGCGGTCAATATTCCAATCCTGAAAAAACCTGGTGTAGACCCCTCATCCCCTTCCAATTACCGCCCCATTTCCCTGCTGCCCTATTTGGGAAAGGTTTTGGAAACCCAGGTCACCACCACCCTGAGCACTCAAGTGGAAGCAAACCACTGTCTCTCCCCCCGCCAGGCGGGCTTCCGACCTCTACACTCTACGGAGAAGGTAGTGATTTCGGTAATGGATGGACTTCGCGAGGGCATCAACACCAATCTCTCGCAGGCCCTTATCCTCTTGGACCTGTCCGCCGCCTTTGACACGGTGGACCATTCCACCCTTCTCACCCGTGTCAAGGCGGCGGGCATAGAGGGCTTAGCCCTCTCATGGCTTGAGTCCTTCCTATGCGACAGGGCTCAAGCGGTCCACCTTGCTGGCTTCACTGCCGCCTCCTGTAAGGTGGAGTGTGGCGTCCCCCAGGGCTCATCACTTTCCCCCCTTTTATTTAATTTATACATCTACCCCCTCATTTTTATGTTGCAGCAGCTGGAGGTCACGGTGTTCAACTACGCCGACGACCTCCAGCTAATCTTCAATCTTTCCCATTCCCCCTCGTCCGCTCAGAATGTTCAAACTGTTATGCTATTCATTCAGGACTGGATGAACTGCAACCACCTCAAGCTCAATCCAGACAAGACTGAGTTAGTCTTGACTGGAGGTGGTTGCAGTCCATGGTCCCCGTCATTTTGGCCCCCATCACTTGGTGTTCCCCCACTCCCGGTCCCTAAAGTCAAGACCCATGGGATTCTGCTTAACTCACAACTCTCTGTGCACTCCCAAGTTAGTTCAGTGGTATCCTCCTGCTTCTTTTCTCTCAGGATAATTAGGAAAATATCTCGCTTTTTCTCCCTCCCGGCGCTAAAGGTCATCGTAATGGCTATGGTGCTTTCGCGCCTTGATTATGGAAACATAATCTATAACGGCGCGCCGGCCTACGCCATACATCGCCTGCAGTTAGTGCAGAATCAGGCTGCCTGCCTGATTCATGGTTTGCCCAAATCCCATCGAGCCACTCCATTGCTGAAGGCACTGCACTGGCTGCCCGTGAGAGAACGATCCCTATTCAAACTAGGCTGCCTCACTTTCCAGGCCAGGATGGGCACTGCCCCCGAGTTCATCAGCTCAGCCATCAGTCCCTACTTACCGGGCAGAGAACTACGTTCAACCCACATGGCACTTCTGACCATACCCCGCTTCAAGAAAAAGAAAGCCGGCGGGGAGAAATTTGCGGCCCTTGCACCAATGTTCTGGAACTCCCTCCCCCTGGCGCTCCGTACCTCATCCTCCTACTTGGAGTTCCGGAAAAACCTGAAAACTTTTCTCTTTTCTAGCGCCTTTGCCACTTAGTTTGCCCTTTCCTGCTGCTGTCTGCTGGTCGTAATCCTAAAGCGCCATGAAACCGCATGGTATAAGTGCGCTCAACAAAGGTTTTTAAATTCAAATAGAAGGAGAAAATGCTTCGGGACTCAATTGCGCTTTTTTTTTATCACACCAGGCCCGAAGACGCTGCTGCGAGAGGGGAGCTATTAAAAGCTTACAGGGGCTAAAATCAATAAACGAACAGCCTCGGCAAGGTCCGGCTGGCTACAGCTTTCTCTCTGAAGAGTGATATAGCCTGCAGTTCATCTTAAAGTGCCCGATTTCCTGAAAATCTAGAATCAACTACTCTCTAAGAATTTTCTCCAGTGACCGAGTTTTAACCTGTGAACCAAAGACATGCAAGCACAGAGCTGCAAAACACGAGACATTTTTGAGCCTGAGCAGCCATGCACTAAGCTTTGAAGTTTCCCTCTAAAAGACTAAAGAATTCTATTTAAACAAGTAGTGCATCTGTTGCATAATAGTATTGCATTAAACAGGACTGAAACCATCATGCAAACGAAACAAGCATCGGGCGGGCGCCTCGCGCTCAAAGTTAAAACAAGCGCGCAGCGAGCGATGGGCTTACTGAGCATGAGGAATGGCATATGGCGCCTCTGCTAAAGCGCGCACCTGCGCACAGGCATGCAAGCTGTAGGCCGGCGGTAGCATTTTTTGAAGCCTTTACTTAAAGTCTCGCCAGCCCAGCACAAGCGCTGGGTCAGGCGAGACCTAATAAAGACTTTAAAAAACAATAAAAGGGGGAAAGGTCGAAACACCCTGACCACCGGGGCCAAGAAAAGCATTTCGTGGAAAATCTCGATGGGGTCGCGAATCCAGACGAAATTATATTTTAAAAAAGCGAAGCGTGGGCTCCCGTGCTTAGTTTTCAAAAAGCCCTTGGGTGGCCAGGTCCCAGGGGCACTGCCAATAATTAGCAGGGGCCTGCGCAGCCCCGGGGACGCCACCTCCCGGGGGCTGTGAAAGAAATGCGTTATAGTTAGTTGGACATTTCACTTGTACAAAACCATAGAAATTCTGGTAAAAAGAAGGCGTGGCCTTGGACCACCTCTCTGCAACGCAGCTTTGTGGCGCTTACTGGAGGTACCTGGTGGGCTAGTTGGCCCCCCAGGGACTTTCAGGATTCAAGGGGACTTAATCCCCCAACTTAAAACGCGCCAAGGGGTGTGTTTGCACATGTCACATCAGGCCCAGTCCCCTCCCTTCACCACTGTGCAAACACGCCCGTGGCGTTGGGGGATTAAGTCCCCTTGACTCCTGAGGGTCCCTGGGGTCCAACTTGCCCACCAGGTACCTCCAGTAAACGCCACAGAGCAACGTTGCAGAGAGGTGTAAAAAGGGGCGGCGCCTCGGACCACCTCTCTGCAACGCAGCTCTGTGGGGCATACTGGAGGTACCTGGTGGGCTAATTGGCCCCCAGGGGCCCACAGTATTTAAGGGGAATTAAATTTCCAACTTACAACGGGGCACGTTTGCAGAGTGATGCAGGGACGGGGCGAGCCTACAGGGCAATGCAGTTTTTTGGGGGGGGTTTCAGAAGGGGGGCTGTGTTGCTCCCCTTCTTTTCCCATTTTTGAGGCCTTGGGGACCCCATCCCTCCAGGGCCTGACCCCTATTTGTTTTTTAAATAAACGGGAAGGGGCTGCGTGGCCCCCCCTCCCAAAGCCAATTTTAGCCCCAGGGACCCCATCTCACGGGGCATGGCCATAAATGTATTTATTTTATTATTTTTTTTAAATTAGGGGTGGCTGCGTGGTCCCCCTCCGGAGGCCTCTATTAGCCCTCGGGACCCTATCACCTGGGGCTGTGCCCTTTCTTTTTCTAATTGAGGGAGGGGGGCCACGTGGCCCCCCTCCCACTCCGCTCATGGCCCTGGGGACCCCACCCCCAGGGCCTGGCCTTCCGTTTGGGACCATAGGAGGACCCCAATTCCCCCACGGTTCCGCCAGCTCCCCGCCCCATGCGGAGCCGGCATTGCTTTTCCACACAGGGAGCTGCTGACATGCAGCTCTCCTTGTGAAAAAGCAATCTAGTTTGGATTTTGTAAGCGAAAGCAGGTTATATATCAAGCTCCAGTTGCCCCTTCGGCAGGAACGCACGCACACACTGATCGGAGATAAGTCCTTTATTGGTCAAAATTACTCTCAATGTGCAGTAAGCTTCACACAGCAGGAGTCGTCGATTCTTCCTGGAGCGCTTCAAAGCTGGAATGCTTCTTTCTCAAAGGCCCGACATCACCTGCTTTACGCTGACACACCTCCTTTATTCAGGATAAAACCATGCCTTCCATTTAGCAAAGATTTCTGGGTCCTGTAGTGTGCCATAACATCAAACCCTGTATTGGTGCTTTTTGTCCGCTGCATCTCGCGCATTTCAAGTCCACAGATGGACCTCCGCACAAGAGGTCAATTTCAATCCATAATCAGTGTTCCATATACGGAGCTAGGTTGGATACCAAGCCTTTGAGAAAGAAGCATTGTTCCCAGTTAAACAATGCATAATTTTTTTTAACTATCTGCTTCACGCAGTCTACTAAAACCAACATGGCACGACTTTAACAACTATTTTTTTATGGCTAATCTGGATTCTCCCCACCTACTGACGTCTCAAAGTGAACCGCTTCCGTATTAATGAGAGATCTATTAGCTACATCAGCCCCCACATCTGAAATGTGTTGCCCATCTCTACACAGTGAACATAATGTCACACATCTTTCAGGAAATACCTCAACACCCAACAATTTTATTAGTTTTAGATTTCTTTGACTCCTCTTTCTTTAGGCCGTCGAGGCTCAGCACCAAAAGCTCTACTGGAATTAAAGTTTTTTCTTCACAGAAGTGTAAAACAAAACAATGCAAATAAAGAAACAGAAAGAAATTCAAGATTAGTTTATATTAACAATAGCGACTGACCTACTGTACCACAAACAAGTCTGAACAAGACACAAAACTCAATGAAAAAAGTAGATCATAGACATAGAATAGGAAAATGCATACCTTGTTTTCACCACTACAGCCACTATTCTCATCATGATCAATATTGTCATCAACGTCCTCATCCTCTTCATCCTCCTCCTCCTCTTCGTCATCTTCCCCAGGTAGAGGAACTGTGCTGCCATAGCCATAAAGGCTTAGTAGTTCGTGAATTGGCATCTCGCCCTCCTGAGTAGTTTAGAAAAAAGATTATACATATTTTTATTTGCCCAAGAGCTTAATCTGCTAATACAACAGAACGCGTTAATTGTAATTTCATTTCAAATGCAATGCTCTCAAATTGGTAGCAGACCCCTCTGTTTACTTTCCGTACTAGTGAATGTTGATTATGGGGCATTTCCAAATTAAAGAGCATGGCAAGCAGTCATGCAGAATGACCATCCTTAGCCAAAAGATCAATCATTCCAGGAATCCCATGGGATGTAGCATATTAAAGAACACTAATCACAATGATAGGGAAACTCAAATGTACACATATACTCCCCAAACATTTAAGGTTTCGTGGGGGTAGGAGTGATACAAGCTCACTAGAAAATTACTGAACAGATGCAACATCAATAGTAAGACTCCAACAGTTCAGAATCAGAATTCAGCCTTTACACAAAGAAACCTAGAATCGGCACAAACCACTCCACACAGATAATTTCCAGAAGACTGCTAGTTTCATCTCACGGAAATGGAAACAGCAGCATTCCCTCCTCTGTATATTAAGATATAATCTTCAATACTAACATGATGAAGAATTTGTCAGCCAATTGAGGAATATAGTCCTGTCGCAATTTTATGGCAGTATTCTGGTTAAAGAGAATACACTTGCACAACTAGAATTCTTTATATTTGCACTTTGGGTAGAGCTTTTGAGCATTGATCTGTCAAGAAATATTCTACCTTGATACAGGTACTAAACAGAACATTAGTGTCCTAGCGTTCTGAGACTTTGGTGACCAGTGAAGGATCGACACAAATGAGTTGCATAGATCCAGAAAAGGATTATGATACTACCCAGTAAGCATCTGTTCTTGGCATGTAGAGCTGTAGATTCAGATGATTTGCATACTATTGCCATCTGGTGATGGATCCGGATGTTTGCAAGTTGTTTTTCTTCGCAGAAGTCCTTCCCAGTCACGAGGTAAGGTGACTTCTCCTTTTGGTGATAGTGTGCATGTGCATCGACTTCATTGTTTGATTGTTTTCCCACAAGAGGGTGAGAATAGAGCGAGTGAGTGTAGTACAGAGACATTAATGTAAATAATGAAAACTGCAACAACTACAGTTGCCCGAGGAAGTGGGAGGGCGCATGTGAATCTACAGCTCTACATGCCAAGAACTGATGCTTACAAGGTAAGTAACAATCTGTTCGAGACATGTGCGCTGTAGATACACATGCTTTGCATAGACAATATAGCAGTATTCTCCCAAAGCGGTGTCTAACAAGTAGGTGTTGCAGTTGTTTAAAAAGTGTCTACTGCTTGCCCTACATTGGCTTGTTGCCGTGCTAACACATCCATGCAATAGTGTTTGGTAAATGTGCCTTACAAATGTCCGCTATAGAAAGGTTACCTAAAAAGAAGATAGATGCTTCTATTTTATGAGTGGAATGTGCTCTAGGAATGCATTTAACAATCCATCTTGAAATACCAGATTGCCTTTGTTAAGTGTAGCAAATGCAACGAATTGTTGCTTTGTATTACAAAAAAATCTTGTTCTTTCAATATAGTACAATAACGCTCTTCTGACATCAAGAGTGTGAAGAGCTCTTTCTGCTACTGAATCATGTCGAGGGAAGGATACAGGTAACAACTGATTGATCGCTATGAAAAGCAGAAACCACTTGTGGAAGGAATTTTGGGTTGTTGCGAAGAAC
This sequence comes from Lissotriton vulgaris, assembly GCF_964263255.1. NCBI lineage: Eukaryota > Metazoa > Chordata > Amphibia > Caudata > Salamandridae > Lissotriton > Lissotriton vulgaris. The sequence goes on along the minus strand of NC_141685.1, from coordinate 467,827,164 downwards.
TGCTCTATCTTTAAAAATCTGAAAGAAGGGTTCTTTTGTGGTTAATGCTTGTAACTCACCAACTCTCCTTAACCACATGGATGCTGCACATATTCCTCTGCTGTGCTGGGACTCAATGTAAAACAGTGTGGTCATGACGAGCTCAGCTCGTCATGAGCACAGCTCCACTGTACCTCATGACGAGCGGAGCTCATCATGAGCATCGAAGGGGTTAATGAAGTGATAGCAATGAGGAAGGTAACCTTCCAAGAAATAAACAGTAATGGACAATTGTGTAATGGCTCAACAGGTGAACCCATGAGTCTTTTAAGCACAATGTTGAGATTCCAAACTGGTGCAGGAGATACTCTGGGTGGTATTACTGTTTGAAGGCCCGCCATAAAGGCTTTAATTACTGGAACCTAGAACAAAAATGAATGTTGTCTGTCTTACAAATATGCGGCTACTGCCGCAAGGTGCAACTGAATGGATGTGTGAGCTAGACCAGCTCGCCTTCGATGCAAAAGGTAACCAATAATATTTTGGATAGAGCCATCTAGCGGATCAATATTGTTGTTACAATATACAACAAATCTTTTCCATTTTGCTGCATAACATGCTCTAGTGGTAGACTTCCTTGCTTCTTTAAGAATAGTCCTACAATCTGGTGGCAACTTTACGTATCAAAACTCAATGACTTCAGTAGCCAAATTGCTAGATTGAGTTCCTTGGGATTTGGGTGTCTGATTTCTCCATGGTTCTGAGTGAGAAGGCTGGAATTGAGATGCAGCTTTTAATATGGTGAACCACGGTTGTCGGCCCATGTGGGAGCCACTAAGATTAGCATGAGCGATGTTTCCTGAGCTTTCGAACTAGAAATGGAAGGAAAGGGAGAGGCGGAAAAGCATAGGCAAATATCCTTGACCAATTCATCCATAGGGCATTGCCTATAGAGGGAATGGGAACCTGGAGGTGAAGTTTGGGCATTTTGATTGGTTCACTGTGGGAAACAGATCTATTTGGGGGGAGTCCCCATTTTTGAAAGTATGGAAGAAGAACTTGGGGGATGAAGCTCCCACTCGAATATTTGTTGCCGCATTTTACTAAGGCGGTCGGCAATTTGATTGTACACTCGTGGGAGGTGATTTGCCAGAAGATGAATTCTGTGATGGATTGCCCAGCACCAAATGGTCTGAGGGCGTGACGGTTACAGAGAGTGTGTCCCCCTGTGTTTGTACATAGTTCGCACAAATAATATAACCGCTATGTACTAAGACAACTTTCCCTATGAGGTGAGACTGAAAAGCTTTCAGTGCTGGATACACAGCTAGAAGTTCAAGATAGTTGATGTGAAGACTTTTGTGCTTGTTGTGCCATAGACCCTGAATTGTCAAATTGTGGAGTTGGGCACCCCAACCTATGAGAGATGAGTCTGCTGTTAGCACAATCTGTAGAACAGGGTTGATGAAGGGCTGCCCTGTTGATACGTTGTGTGTTCCACCACTGCAGAGAGCGATGGGTGTGGCTGCCTACTAACACTAGATCTGTTAATTGACCCGGAGACTGATTCCACTGATGTGCTACGCATTCTTGTAGGGGGACGCATGTGTAATCTTGCATGAGTCACAATTGCAATGCATGATGCCATCATTCCTAACAGTTGCACGAAAGTCCTGACTGCTAAATATTGACTGGTCTGAGACTGTAGTAACAGAGTTTGAATATTTTGAATTCTGGCTGGATTGGGAGAGGATAGAGCTGTGTGAGTGTTTAGAGTAGCTCCCAGATAGGAGTGCATCTGCAAAGGCTGCAGATGGGACGTTTGCATATGGACCGTAAAACCCAATTGGTGGAGTAGGTCTAATGTAGTCCGAGTGTGTTGTAAACACTTTTGGTGTGTGCTGGCTTTGACAAGCCAACCGTCTAGATATAGGAAGACATGAATCTGTTGCCTTCTGAAATGAGCTGCCACTACTGCTAGACTTTTTGTGTACTCTCTGAGAGTACATTGAACTGATATTGTTTTCCTGCTACCACAAATCTGAGATAGTTGCGATGTGCTGGGTGAACCAGAATGTGAAAGTATGTGTCTTTTAAGTCCAGTGTGGACATAAAATTGTCTTCTGTAGAAGTAGAAGTACTTGTTGAAGCGTAAGCATATGGAAATGTTCTGACAGTATGTAGAGGTTTAACGTCAGTAGGTCCAAAATTGGCCTTGAGCCTTCCTTTTTGGGGATTAGAAAGTACACAGAGTAAACCCCTGAACCTTGGTACTATAATGGAACAGGTTCTATGGCTCCCTTTGTTAAAAGAGCTTGTACTCAAATTGGAAGACCAGATTAATTCTAGAAGACAGTCTGTGCGTTACCATTAATTTACAGCGATAGGGTATGAGTCATCACATTTAATTTAAGTGCTCATGCCTTTGCATAGCTAGAAAGTCATAGTATTCTTTAAATGTATCTATATAAATGTGTTTGAGTATGTTAGATAAATTCATAAAATGTAATTGCTAAAAGTAACCAACATAATAGTCATTGATTTCAAACTAAAAAAGGAATTGCTTTTAAAAATAATTTTGGAAAACAATGTATTAGAACATTTAGATTAAATTAAATGTGATCTGTAGAAATAATTGAAACGAATAAGATAAATGTATAAAATAATTAGCAAATTGTAGCGGGGAGTCCCTACCTACACTGGAAGGCACACGTAAAATGGATTGGTGGACTTGTGATGTCGATGACCCTCCCTCTTGTTCTCCACACCAGGACAATGACTCGCGGTATTTCTGGCCAGATGACAACTCCAGGGACGGCTCCTTTAACTGGGAGACAGTAACGGAAGAGGCCCCGCCCCAGTCTGACGTGTTCGCCACAGGATTGGTAAAAACCGAGGAAGTACCGAACTCGGCGTGTGACGTCACCGAATGCCGGTCGGAGAGAGGAGGACAGCCCGGTTGGAGGTGTGCAGCGGTGAGCATGAGCGGAGAAGAAGCGGAAGAGCGCAGAGGTGCACTCGGCACCGAGGAGGAAGACGGTGAGAAGGTCCAGCCCGCGACTACGACGGGAGAGAAGCCAGGAGGCCAACGATACAGTGAGCCGCCCAGCCACACTCACCAGGGAGTGTGGCTACACCAGGTACGGCAGGGCGTTACTGGGTGGTTCGGGAGGAGGGGAGACAACGCTTAGGTAGAACGGACTTTTAGCGTTAACATCCCGGCACCCTGCACTTTAGAATTCGAGTATTGCTACACGGTGATCCCTGCACTCCCCGGTAACCCCAATGGGAAAAATGTGTTAATACCCCTTCCTAACGTCCGACCTCGGTTTTTTCATTTCTTTACGGTCCCGCATGAACTTCGGTGGAGCAACCGATGACAACCTGGACCCTGACGAAGACAGCAGCACGCCACGTCCCAGACCAGGAAGCCAAAGAGTTAACCCTGCGATATTGGCAAGAGAAAGAACTTCCTTGAGAAGAAAGAAAACCTTTATAAAAATAAAACCTTATATTCCACGATCTAGTTTCCGTGCCCCTCTTTCTCCCCCTTCAACCCCGCCACAACTGGTGTCAGAAGTGGGATCCCCTTCCGTCATCTCAGCAACCGAGATGGATCAAGTCATATAACACCTGATAAAAGAACAGGAGAAATTGGAGTGGGCAGTAGAGCGCCAGATGACGTCGGCCCAGGAAGACCGTGAAGTATTCAAAAACGCAATGGCAGCCCAGTTAGATGGTTTACAAAAAGCGATGAAAGAACCAGGGGCCATAGCGGTATCGGACAGAAGACCTCACGTGCCCCATCCCTCGGGAATAGCGCTACAGATGTATGTCCCAGGAGAGGATCCGGACACATTCCTAACGAACTTTGGAAGGGCAGCCAGGGCGTGTGGATGGCCAGAAGAAAAGTGGCCTTTTTTTTTGGCTCTCTTACTCACGGGGGAGGCTCAATCAGCTTACCAAGTAGCCAACGATAATGGCGTCACGCCATATCAGGACAATAAAATGATAATTCTGGATCACCTAGGGCTGGATGCGGAAGCATATAGAGTAAGGTTTAGGAAGGAGAGAGGAACCCCTGGGGAAATCCCTAAAACCTTATACTTCCGCTTAAAAGCTGCTGGCGACAAATGGATAAAACCAGAAAACAAAACCAAACAAGAGATCATGGAGTGTATATATTTAGAACAGTTCATGGAGGCATTACCGTATGGAACACAAAGATGGCTGAAACAGCATTCCGGACTAACACCGGCACAAGCCATAGAAATGGCTGCTAATTATTCCAGAGCTCAACCTCGTACATTTCCTTGGGACACTGAGAAGCCCAAACAGGTGGCTAGTCAAAAGAGTGAGAAAAAGTTTAAGCAGGGTCCCGAACCGGCAAAAACACGGCCTCCAGACAAAGAACTTAAATTCCCCATTATGAAGGGTCCACAATGTTTAGACTGTGGGGAGTGGGGCCATATTGCTCGACTATGTCCAAAAAGAAAACCGACAGAAGAACCAATGGAAGTGGGGTATATACCCCGACCTGTGCTGTATACAGCTGAGATGGGATCCTCCTATGTACGTTTATTACTTAACGGCAAGATGTTTAGAGCATTATTGGACTCTGGGTGTCGTCAGTCAGTAATACAACGGTCTTTGCTAAGCCCTGAACAGTTGCTACCTAATAGTGAGGTACACATAAGGTGTGTTCATGGGGACGTAAAACCTTACCCCATAGCAGACATTCTCATACATCCTGAAGGAAGGCCTCCCTGCACTGTCAGAGTAGGAGTGATAGCCTCGCTGCCCAAAGACCTCATTATAGGGGTGGACAACCCAGATTTCTTAGCTTTGTTCGAGGCAGAAATGAGGAAAGGTGGTAAGGGAACTCCCACTACTTCAGAGCCATGGGTACTAGACAGAAACTTTAAGTTCACTCAAGCCAATGACTCCACTCTCTTTAACGCTTGGGAAATTGCCCACAGAACCGCCAACCAGTCTGATACACCGTATCCTAGGTTCCTTATTGACAACGACTTGCTATATAGACTAGGAAAACCGGGTGAACCAAAACAATTATTGGTTCCTCAGTTATTCAGAGAACAGGTTCTGTTTTACGCCCATTCTCACCTGACAGCTGGCCATATGGGTTCAGAAAAGACCCTACAAAATATTCTCAAGTGGTTCTGTTGGCCAGGCATATACAAAGAGGCCACTGACTACTGCCGCACGTGTGATGTGTGCCAAAAAAAGAATCTATATAAACCCGCAGCTGTTCCACTGCAACCTTTACCAGTAATCAGTAATCCATTCGAGAGGGTGGGTATGGATTTTATTGGCCCTTGACCCAAAACAGCAAAAGGGAACACATACGCCCTAGTGATAGTCGAATATACGACTAGGTTTCCTGAGGCCTTCGCCCTTCGGGCCCCTACGTCGAAAGTCATTGCAGAAAAGATTTTGGAACTCTTTTCAAGAGTCGGGTTCCCCAAAGAGATATTAACCGACCAGGGGACCCCTTTTGTATCCAGACTTATAAAAAGTTTGTAAAATGTTAGGTGTGCCTCAGATACGCACATCCGCCTACCACCCTCAGACGGATGGGCTGGTAGAACGATACAATCGTACTCTAAAGGCCACCTTAAGAAAAATGTTATCAGTGGAACATAAGGAATGGGACCTCCTGTTGCCTTTAGCTCTGTATGTTCTAAGAGCCCAGGTCCAAAGTAGCACCGGATACTCGGCTTCTGAACTCTTATACGGGAGACAGCCGAGGTCGCTGCTGGAAATCACGAGGGAGGCCTGGGAAAAAGAAGAGGTAAATGCTACTAGGTCCCTCTTGGAATACACACAACAATTGAAAAGTAAGATAGGTAAGCTAAGGGATCTAGCATACTCCAATCTGGAAAGGAGTCAACAGAAACAAAAAGTACAGTACGATAAGGGAAAGAAGTGGAGGAAGTTAGCAGTAGGTGATTGGGCCTTAGTGCTTTTGCCCTCTTCCACCCATAAGTTCCAAAGCGAATGGTTGGGTCCTTACCCCGTCACTGAAGTAATTGGCAACACTACCTACCGAGTACAAGTATCTCCCACCAGGAAACAATGTTTCCATATAAACCTCCTAAAAAAATGGTTAGGTCCTATCCCGAAAAATGACCACTTTGGCATACCCTCAAACCCGTGTCCCACGACTTTGAAACAGTTGCCGATAAACAGTGAATTGTCACAACACAAGAAAGAGGAGTTGATATCGGCCTCACTCTACCCATCTATCGGCCTCACTCTACCTATCTATCGGCCTCACTCTACCTATCTATCGGCCTCACTCTACCTATCTATCGGCCTCACTCACACAGACCGCCACACACACAGAGCGCCACACACAGAGCGCCACACACACAGAGCGCCACACACACAGAGCGCCACACACACAGAGCGCCACACACACAGAGCGCCACACACACAGAGCTGTTGCGTTTGAGCGTTACTAGCATGCACGGACCTGAAGTATGCTTGTCAACATTTGGGAACACCCAATGGCAAGAATTTTCTGCAGAAAAGGAGGGCGGCTGCCACCTTGCAATGAGTGAGCCATGGTTAAGGAGGAAGTTTTAAACAAGAAAAGCAATCAGGGAACAGAGGCAAGAAAAACTAGCACAACCAGGGAGCAGAGGCAAGAAAAACTAGCACAACAGGGAACAGAGGCAAGAAAACACAGAGCCCCGCTCACACACACAGAGCCCCCCCCACACACACAGAGCCCCCCCCACACAAAGAGCCACCCCCACACACACACAGAGCCCCCCCACACACACAGAGCCCCCCCACACACACAGAGCCCCCCCCACACACACACAGAGCCCCCCCCACACACACACAGAGCCCCCCCACACACACAGAGCCCCCCCCCCACACACACAGAGCCCCCCCCCACACACACAGCCCCACCACACCCACAGAGCCCCCCACATACAGAGCCCCCCCACACACAGAGCCCCCCCCACACACACACACACACAGACCCCCCCCACACACACACAGAGCCCCCCCCCACACACACACAGAGCCCCCCCCACACACACACAGAGCCCCCCCCCCCACACACAGAGCCCCCCCCCCACACACACACACACACAGAGCCCCCCACACACACACAGAGCCCCCCACACACACACAGAGCCCCCCACACACACAGAGCCCCCCCCACACACACAGAGCCCCCCCCACACACACAGAGCCCCCCCACACACACAGAGCCCACACACACACACAGAGCCCACACACACAGAGCCCACACACACAGACCCCCCCCACACACACAGAGCCCCCCCACACACACACAGAGCCCCCCCACACACACAGAGCCCCCCCACACACACACAGAGCCCCCCCCACACACAGAGCCCCCCATCACACACACAGAGCCCACACACACAGAGCCCACACACACAGAGCCCCCCACACACACAGAGCCCCCCCCCCACACACACAGAGCCCCCCCCCACACACACAGAGCCCCCCACACACACACAGAGCCCCCCCACACACACACAGAGCCCCCCCCACACACACACACAGAGCTCCCCATCATACACACAGAGCCCCCCATCATACACACAAAGCCCCCCCGCACACACAAAGCCCCCCCACACACACAAAGCCCCCCCACACACAGAGCCCCCCCACACACAGAGCCCCCCCCACACACAGAGCCCCCCCCACACACAGAGCCCCCCACACACACAGAGCCCCCCCCACACACACAGAGCCCCCCACACACACAGAGCCCCCCCCACACACAGAGCCCCCCACACACACAGAGCCCCCCACACACACAGAGCCCCCCACACACACAGAGCCCCCATCACACGCACACACAGGCAGAACCCCCCACACACAGAGCCCCCCCCCCACACACACAGAGCCCCCCCACACACAGAGCCTGCCCCACACACACAGAGCCCCCCCACACACTCACAGAGCCCCCCCACACACTCACAGAGCCCCCCCACACACACACAGAGCCCCCCCCACACACACACACAGAGCCCCCCCCACACAGAGCCCCCCGCACACAGAGCCCCCCGCACACAGAGCCCCCCGCACACACACAGAGCCCCCCGCACACACACAGAGCCCCCCGCACACACACAGAGCCCCCCGCACACACACAGAGCCCCCCGCACACACACAGAGCCCCCCGCACACACACAGAGCCCCCCGCACACACACAGAGCCCCCCGCACACAGAGCCCCCGCACACAGAGCCCCCCACACACACAGAGCCCCCCACACACACAGAGCCCCCCACACACACAGAGCCCCCCACACACACAGAGCCCCCCAAACACACAGAGCCCCCCCACACACACAGAGCCCCCCCACACACACAGAGCCCCCCACACACACAGAGCCCCCCACACACACAGAGCCCCCCCACACACACAGAGCCCCCCCACACACAGAGCCCCCCACACACACAGAGCCTCCCACACACACAGAGCCCCCCACACACACAGAGCCCCCCACACACACAGAGCCCCCCACACACAGAGCCCCCCCACACAGAGCCCCCCATCACACACACAGCCCCCCCACACAGAGACCCCCATCACACAGAGCCCCCCACACACACACAGAGCCCCCCACACACACACAGAGCCCCCCACACACACAGAGCCCCCCCACACACACAGAGGCCCCCCCGCACACACAGAGCCCCCCGCACACACAGAGCCCCCCGCACACAGAGCCCCCGCACACAGAGCCCCCCACACACACACACAGACCCCCCCCACACACACACAGAGCCCCCCCCCCCACACACACAGAGCCCCCCCCACACACACACAGAGCCCCCCCCCCACACACAGAGCCCCCCCCACACACACACACACACAGAGCCCCCCACACACACAGAGCCCCCCCACACACACAGAGCCCCCCACACACACAGAGCCCCCCACACACACAGAGCCCCCCACACACACAGAGCCCCCCACACACACAGAGCCCCCCACACACACAGAGCCTCCCACACACACAGAGCCTCCCACACACACAGAGCCCCCCCCACACACAGAGCCCCCCACACACACAGAGCCCCCCCCACACACAGAGCCCCCCCACACAGAGCCCCCCATCACACACACAGCCCCCCCACACAGAGACCCCCATCACACAGAGCCCCCCACACACACACAGAGCCCCCCCCACACACACAGAGCCCCCCCACACACACAGAGTCCCCCACACACACAGAGCCCCCCCACACACAGAGCCTCCCACACACAGAGCCTCCCACACAGAGCCCCCACCACGAGCCCCCCATCACACACACAGAGCCCCCCCACACACACACAGAGCCCCCCACCACGAGCCCCCCATCACACACACAGAGCCCCCCCACACAGAGCCCCCCAACACACACACAGAGCCCCCCAACACACACACCGAGCCCCCCCACACAGAGCCCCCCCCACACACACACAGAGCCCCCCACCACGAGCCCCCCATCACACACACAGAGCCCCCCCACACACACACAGAGCCCCCCACACACACACAGAGCCCCCCACACACATACAGAGCCCCCACACACATACAGAGCCCCCACACACATACAGAGCCCCCACACACATACAGAGCCCCCACACACATACAGAGCCCCCCCACACATACAGAGCCCCCCACACACATACAGAGCCCCCCACATACACAGAGCCCCCCTCACACACAGAGCCCCCCACACACAGAGCCCCCCCCCACACACAGCCCCCCCACACACAGCCCCCCCTCACACAGAGCCCCCCTCACACAGAGCCCCCCCTCACACAGAGCCCCCCCTCACACAGAGCCCCCCCTCACACATACAGAGCCCCCCACACACATACAGAGCCCCCCACACACACACACACAGAACCCCCCACACACACAGAGCCCCCCACACACACACAGAGCCCACCCACACACACACAGAGCCCACCCACACACACAGAGCACGCCTCACACACACAGAGCACGCCTCACACACACAGAGCCCCCACACACACAGAGCCCCCACACACACACACACAGAGCCCCCCCACACAGACACAGAGCCCCCACACACACACACAGAGCCCCCACACACACACACAGAGCCCCCACACACATACAGAGCCCCCCCCCCACACACAGAGCCCCCCACACACACAGAGCCCCCCACACACAGAGCCCCCCCACACACAGAGCCCCCCCACACACAGAGCCCCCCCACACAGAGCCCCCCATCACACACACAGCCCCCCCCACACAGAGACCCCCATCACACAGAGCCCCCCCCACACACACACAGAGCCCCCCCCCACACACAGAGCCCCCCCCACACACACAGAGTCCCCCACACACACAGAGCCCCCCCACACACAGAGCCTCCCACACAGAGCCCCCACCACGAGCCCCCCATCACACACACAGAGCCCCCCACACACACACAGAGCCCCCCACCACGAGCCCCCCATCACACACACAGAGCCCCCCCACACAGAGCCCCCCAACACACACACCGAGCCCCCCCACACAGAGCCCCCCCCACACACACAGAGCCCCCCACCATGAGCCCCCCATCACACACACACAGAGCCCCCCCACACACACACAGAGCCCCCCACACACATACAGAGCCCCCACACACATACAGAGCCCCCACACACATACAGAGCCCCCACACACATACAGAGCCCCCACACACATAGAGCCCCCCACACACATACAGAGCCCCCCACACACACACAGAGCCCCCCACACACACAGAGCCCCCCACACACAGAGCCCCCCCTCACACAGAGCCCCCCCTCACACAGAGCCCCCCCTCACACAGAGCCCCCCCTCACACATACAGAGCGCCCCACACACATACAGAGCCCCCCACACACATACAGAGCCCCCCCCACACACACACACAGAACCCCCCACACACACAGAGCCCCCCACACACACACAGAGCCCACCCACACACACAGAGCACGCCTCACACACACAGAGCACGCCTCACACACACAGAGCACGCCTCACACACACAGAGCCCCCACACACACACAGAGCCCCCACACACACACAGAGCCCCCACACACACACAGAGCCCCCACACACACACAGAGCCCCCACACACACACACACAGAGCCCCCCCACACAGACACAGAGCCCCCACACACACACACAGAGCCCCCCCACACACACACAGAGCCCCCCCACACACACACAGAGCCCCCACACACACACACACAGAGCCCCCCACACACACAGAGCCCCCCCACACACACACACACAGAGCCCCCCACACACACACCAAAATACACAAGAAGCAGAAAAATACTGCGTAAAAATTGGGAGACAAATAGTCAAATTAGCTAGCAGCAGAGGAGTGAAATAACAGACTAAACAGCAGAAAACATAATAAACTGGATGAAAAATATTAAATGTAAATTTGGCAAGCAAAACAGTAGTAAAATAACGTACAAGTTGAGTGATGTAGTGACAAAACGCACAACAAAAGAGTAAGCATTACAAGTGTTACAGAAAACAGACTAAATGAAAAGAAAAATCAGCAGGATAAAAGGGAAAAAACGGTAGAAACTGCAAATAAAGGGGCCAGAGCTTGAAAAGCAAGAAATATCAGAAAAATGACCAACGCAGAAAGAAACAGCAGAAAAATAAACAATCTCGACTCGTAGGTTAAAAAAGGGGCGTGCTCTACCTCTTGCAGAAATCTGTGTGTAACCCGCACATCAATAGTTCTAATAGATTCAAGATAGTTGGTGATTTAGTTAATATACAGGCTGCAATGTTCTGCCTGTAGGTCACAGGCTCTCATTTACAGAAAAGTCTAAAAGCAGTGCACATACTGGAGATGGACATTTGTGCTCAACATCACAGGTCACACTGTCTTAGTGAGGTAGCTAGCTCCCTACTAGAAGGAACTATGGTAAAAAAAAAACAATTTTCAAGCATTTACTCATAAAAATACATTAAAGTCGAGCCCAAATCTTTAATAACTTACAAATCAATGTAAAGTCTCGATTTCTATTCCACACCACAAACCAAATCCCTCTATTAATCGTACCTCCAGCCCTTAGGCCTTGTTAGTGACGGGTTCCCGCGCATTCTGTACCTCGTCTCTTCTTATGAGTGCACTTGAAATGTTGTCCACCCCTGAGCTACCTGTTGGCTTTGTAACAACCCAGACACAAATATGTGACGTTTTTCCGCATACAAATACCACGCACACCATCACTCCGCAAAAATGAATCCGGAAATACTATCACTCCGCAAATTAAGACACCGCAAACTTTTACAACGAACATGACTTTACCACGAATGCCTTTACAACGCAAAGGCATGCATGTTAAAGGTATGCTCATTGAAAAGTTTTAAAGGTAAGTGAGTACCCTGCAAAAAACACTAAACTACACTACACAAACACTACCCTACACTACACCAACACCAAAACACTACCCACTACCCTACACTACCTTACACTACACTAACACTACCCTAAACCCTAAAACAATATCTACACTACACAAACACTACCCTACACTACACCAACACTACCATAAACCCTAAAACACTACCCTACATTACACATACACTACCCTACACTACACAAACACTACCATAAACCCTAAAAAACTACCCTATACTACAAAGACTACCCTACACTACACCCACACGACAACCCTAAAACACTACCCCCTGCATGACCCTACACTACACAAACACTACACCACTACCCTAAAACACTACCCCCCGCATGACCCTACACTACACAAACACTACAACACTACCCTAAACCCTATAACACTACCCCCAGCATGACCCTACACTACACCACTACCCTAAACCCTAAAACACTACCCCCAGCATGACCCTACACTACACAACCACCACAACTCTACACTAACACTACACTACACTACACTACCCAATCACTACCCCAGCACGACCCCCACCCCAAAAAAATTAACCCAAACCCCCTAACTCTCTCTTCGTCGTGGTTCTACACTCCTCCTGGTTCCATCGTTTTAAAGTCTATTATTTTTTCACAACGCTTGTGCATTTACCATACATGCCTTTACAACGTAATTCGTTGTAAAGGCCTGCATGGTAAATGCACATGCGTTGTGAAAAAATGCGGAGTGATGGTATGCGAGGCCAATGACCTTGCGGAGTAATGGTATGCGGACTGAAAGTCCGCGGAAAAAAAGATGCGGAGTAACCGTGCCCTACCCCCAGACACATCTTTAGAGCATATTCTATGTCTCTGCACTGGCTTGAGTGATATGTAAAGCAAATATCTGCTGCCAACTTTCAAGAAGTTCTCAGTTCAAGAGTGCGTTTTCCTCTACAAACTATTGGCCCTATTGGGAAATTGACCAAGTTCTTGGACATAGCTCATGACACACTTCAATCTGTAGATGTGAGAAAGTGCCATCTTTCTTGCATGGTATGCTACCACTTTTTGCTGAATTGCTGATGTACTTTATGACTGAGTGTGCCCTTGGCTCCTGCCAAACAGGTACCCAGGGCCTGTGTTCCTTCCCTAAAAACTGTATTGAAACCTAAACCCAATTTGCATCTCTGGCCACAGGTAAGCCCCTGATAAATGGTACCCTAGGTACACACACACTGCCTTTGCAGGCTGAGTGTCTTGGTGTAGAACTAAACAGAGTCGACATGGCACACATCCCGGTGTGCCATGCCCACAAACACACTGCCCTGGCATACCTCAGTCACCCCTCCAGCTGGGTGCACTATGCCAGTGGTGTGGGCACAGGTGCATGAGCCCCGTGCCCCTACAGTACCCATGGCCATCCCTGGGCACTGTAAGTGCAGTGAGGCCATTAAGAGTATATGGTGCTGGGACGTTGTCATTACGAACTCCACAGCACCATAATGTCTACACTGAAGACCGAGAAGTTTGGTATCAAACTTCTTAGCACATTAAATCCACACTGATGCCAGTGTGGGATTTAAAATAAAATGCACGACAGAGGGCAACTTAGAGTTGCCCCCTGAACCTAACCCACAACCAGCGTCCTGACTGAGAGGCTGCCTAGGCTGCCACACAGCAGACATGTTGCTGGACCCCTGGGTAGAGAGCCATCCGCTCTCCTTGGCCTGCAACAATGCACATCCTGGGAGGAGGTGCTAGGTCTCCTCCCCCGGGATGGGCAGGGGGAGCTTCAAAGGCATGCCCCCTTTGTGAGCTTCTATAGGCCAATTGCTGTACTCAGCAACTGGCCCCCACCGGTACTGACCCCCACTCTGGCAGGAAGACAGGCGGGAAAAACAAAGGAAGGAAAGGGGGTGTGCCAGCATCTGCCAACCCCACCCCTCAGGTGGGGGAGGCAAAGTAAAGCACAACTCCGGACTCTCGCCATTTTGAGAATGGGGAGCCCTACCCAATCAGAGCTAGGTTCCTGACCCCCTCCCACTGGCGAGTGGCAGGATAGGGGGTGTACTAACCCCAGGACAGGGACCCATTGGTCCCTGCCCTTGCCCTACCTCTAACGCCCCTAAATTTAGTATTTAGGGAAACCCTGAACCTTCCTTCCTCAGATCCCGATTTTGAAACAAGAAGAAGACCTGCCTGCAGCTGCTAACAAGAGGACGACACCAACTAACTTGGCCCCAGCCCTACAGGCCAGTCGGCCCTCGAACCTGCTCCTGCTAAACCCCAGCGTCTCCTGTGGTCAGCAACCTCGAAAAGTTCTGAGGACCAGACTGCCTTGCTCATCATCTAAAGACTGGGGGGCATATGTAGCAAAAAATGTGTTATTGCGATGCTTAAATAGCGATTTTTTGTGAATCGCTATTTGGGAATCGCAAAAAAAGCAAATATTTAGCGATTTCTTGGTATTCCTTAATTAAGATTAGCAAATTGCAAAATCGCAATTAAGGAATACCTTCCCATTCATTCCTATGGGCCAGGAGGCCCACAGGAATGAATGGAAAGTCATTCTCAATTTGCGATTCGCAATTTGAGAATCGCAAATTGAGAATAATTTCAAGGGTGCAAGGGTGTCATAAGGACACCCTGATGCACCCCTGAAATGAGCATGTGTGCGCATATGGCACACATACATCCCCTAAGGGCATGTATGTGCGCCACATGGCACTTTGAAAAATGCCAAAAAGTGAATTTTCCAAACTTGAAGTTAGTGGTAATTTGCGATTTCTTAAGGAGAAATCGCACAACTTGGGTGCTTGTTACATAGCATTTAAGGAATCGCAATTTGCGATTCCTTAAATGCTTACGCAAAATTAAGAATCACAAAATTAACGATTCCTTACTAACGCGATGCGAAAATGTCTCTAACATCGCATTTTGTGATTTATTTACTCGCAAACCCTGTTTTTTGGCGAATCGCAGCATTTGCGAATAAAAAATAATTTCATAAATATGCCCCTCGGACTTCAGCGAGCAGTGGTTCTGCTCAAACAGCAACAACCCCTGGTGCTAGTCAGGAACCGCGACTCCAGCACACTCTGCACCTGCCGAGCCAGGCATGTGCCTGAGTGAACATAGACCACGAGGATGTCCCCCCGGCGACTGTGACCACGACTCCAGCACCCAAGGACCCTCCTCGACGCATGCAGCCTCACAACCACAGACCCCTCCAACTTCGACCCGCTGAAGGTACGATTTCCTGACACCAAGACACACCTGCACCTGGCGCCCCACGGTCCCCTGTGCCCAACTCCTGGGCGGCTACCTAACCTACAGCTTTCCAACTTATCTCTCAAAGTCGTAGTCGCACCTGAAGAATCTCCGTCCCTGAGTTTGCAGCCTTTGTTCGTCTTGCAGCTTTTCCATTGAAATACATTGGGTGCCCAACGGCCCAAAAGCACCCTGCACCCAGCCGCCCGAGTGCCACTGGAAGTGCAGCATCTATCGTATCCTACTTCCCCACTTGCCCTGTGTAAGTGACTGGGGTCTCAGCTTCCATAGCCGCGTGGCCTGCCTGCTAGCAGCCACCAACCATAGGCTAACATTGGGCCTACTCACTCTGCACCCGGCTGCCCCTGTGCCGCTCAGGGTGTAACGACTGTACCTACCTGACCCTGGAGTCAACCCCCAGAACCTTAACTCTACCAACCGAGTACTTACCCAAAGACTGATAACTTGATTTGTCTCTATCGGGTAACACTTGCTGGGTTTCACTCCAAATTTTTAAGTGTCAAGCTTTGCAACTTTAAAATATTCACTAAAAATCCTCCGATCAACTAAAACGAAATTACTCGCCTGTTATCAAGAGAAATGCCAGTGCTGGATCTTGGTGCCCAGCACTGACCCTAAAAAGTAATAACTGTGACTTACCGTTAACTTTATTTTCCTCCATAGCATTACATTGCTTGGTTTAGACCAAAACATACAAATATTCCCTAAAAATCACCCGTGTAAGATTTCTTTCAACTGTTTACAGGAAATGCACCAGCGAGGTCAATGACCTTGCGGAGTAATGGTATGCGGACTGAAAGTCCGCGGAAAAAAAGATGCGGAGTAACCGTGCCCTACCCCCAGACACATCTTTAGAGCATATTCTATGTCTCTGCACTGGCTTGAGTGATATGCAAAGCAAATATCTGCTGCCAACTTTCAAGAAGTTCTCAGTTCAAGAGTGCGGTTCCTCCACAAACTATTGGCCCTATTGGGAAATTGATCAAGTTCTTGGACATAGCTCATGACACACTTCAATCTGTAGATGTGAGAAAGTGCCATCTTTCTTGCATGGTATGCTACCACTTTTTGCTGAATTGCTGATGTACTTTATGACAGAGTGTGCCCTTGGCTCCTGCCAAACAGGTACCCAGGGCCTGTGTTCCTTCCCTAAAAACTGTATTGAAACCTAAACCCAATTGGCATCTCTGGCCACAGGTAAGCCCCTGGTAAATGGTACCCTAGGCACACACACACTGCCTTTGCAGGCTGAGTGTCTTGGTGTAGAACTAAACAGAGTCGACATGGCACACATCCCTGTGTGCCATGCCCAAAAACACACTACCCTGGCATACCTCAGTCACCCCTCCAGCTGGGTGCACTATGCCAGTGGAGTGGGCACAGGTGCATGAACCCTGTGCCCCTACAGTACCCATGGCCATCCCTGGGCACTGTAAGTGCAGTGAGGCCATTAAGAGTATATGGTGCTGGGACGTTGTCATTACGAACTCCACAGCACCATAATGTCTACACTGAAGACCGAGAAGTTTGGTATCAAACTTCTTAGCACATTAAATCCACACTGATGCCAGTGTGGGATTTAAAATAAAATGCACGACAGAGGGCAACTTAGAGTTGCCCCCTGAACCTAACCCACAACCAGCGTCCTGACTGAGAGGCTGCCTAGGCTGCCACACAGCAGACATGTTGCTGGACCCCTGGGTAGAGAGCCATCCGCTCTCCTGGGCCTGCAACAATGCACATCCTGGGAGGAGGTGCTAGGTCTCCTCCCCCAGGATGGGCAGGGGGAGCCTCAAAGGCATGCCGCCTTTGTGAGCTTCTATAGGCCACTTGCTGTACTCAGCAACTGGCCCCCACTGGTACTGACCCCCACTGTGGCAGGAAGACAGGCGGGAAAAACAAAGGAAGGAAAGGGGGTGTGCCAGCATCTGCCAACCCCACCCCTCAGGTGGGGGAGGCAAAGTAAAGCCCAACTCCGGACTCTCGCCATTTTGAGAATGGGGAGCCCTACCCAATCAGAGCTAGGTTCCTGCCCCCCTCCCACTGGAGAGTGGCAGGATAGGGGGGTGTACCAATCCCAGGACAGGGACCCATTGCCCCAGGGCTGAATCCAGGATCCAGCCCCGAGCATGAAAAACATTTGTACAGTGATTTTATTGCATTTACTTAAAACATCCCATTGAGCTCAATGGTATTATTGTGTTAAGCTTATGTTGCATATTGCAACAACTGTATCTATTGCATTCTAAAGTCTATTGCTATTTGAAAGTATTCAATTACAACATCTGATTCTGAGAAAGTATTTTTATACCTACTTGTGGTTCTAAAATAAAACAATATATTTTTATATACAAAACAATTGGCTTTGAGTTCAGTACTTGAGTGTGTGAAACCTTTTATTGACGGAGTGTGTACAACAAATGCTTTACACTGTCTTCTGATACCGCCTTACTGCTCGACCAAGCTACCACTTTAGAGAGTAAGGTTATATCTAACTTTAGCCTCTGCCATACCTCTGGGGACTGTGGACTCCATGCACACTGAACCTTACTTTGGTGCAGTGTATACAGAGCCACTTTCTTACAGTAGATGATCGTAACTAGGCAGTCATTGTTGCAACCAATTAGTTTTCTATAGTTGAACTATACAAGTATTTTAACAATCTACCTATTGTCTCTTTTCTTGGTGAGAGAGAGGGAGGGAGGAAAGTAGAGAGATGGAGGTAGAGAGATATTCTCCTCAGGATTTTATTTAGTATGGCGCCGTATATTTGTACTTGGTACCGTAGGTGATTCTGTGATTTTACTTGTTTTTTTATTGCAAGAACTTAAAAAAAATTACAGATTAAAGTATTAATACTACTATTTATATAGCTAGAAAATCACTTGTGTGGAATTACTATCTAACTAAATAAAATATTAAGTCACTTTCTCCAATACATTTAAAATATAATTTGGCATAAAACTGAATTAAACGTAATCATTAATAACAATGCATTCTAAAATAACTTTCAAATTAATTTTGAAACACATTTTGCCAGTTCTTTCCTGCAAAGCATTCACAAGAAGAGGCCACAGCAGTGGCAGATGTGTGCACTAGAAATATCCGGCACAAAGACTAAAAGCAGTTCATATGTCTTGGTAAATCTATGCATAAAAAAAAAATCAAGAGAACGTTTGCGATAAACAGCCTATTGAATTCCCGATGTATGAAGTGGGTGAAGAATAGGGAATCAGACCTCCATCAAAGGACTCTCATTTTAGGTTTCATTTTCTTTCTCTACCAAGAGACATGTGGAACGTCTGTCAGATTCTACCGGATGCTCCCTGCAAAACGTTAGTGACATTGTATTGCTATTATTCAATACAGTAAGCAAGTTAAACGCTTAGTTCCCTGTAGCATTGTTGTAGAGGAGAAATAAAACTAAACTGAATGAATCCAGAAAAGGAAGCAGAAATCTACAGTCAAATCTAACATCATATGCGACTACTGCCAGTCACAATTCCCCCAAAGAGAAGCAGACATTATTATTGGAGATTTCCAAGCGGTAAACATTCTGCCTCCCTCACCATCCATTTATCTAACCAGATGATTTTTCGCCACAGTTATTGGAAAGTTAGACAAACTGTTAGGGAGAGCTAGTTTCAAATGTTTCAAACCATTTGTCAGACTTACTCGTATTACAGAAAATTCAGTATATAGATAAAAAGCATAACAATTTACTTAAGTAAATACCCTGCATTTAGACTACAAATAAACTCCTAATTAAGAATGCATTGACAAGTGCTTATTGCCTAACCCCTGGTTTAGTCTCCTCCTTTCAGATTTGCCTAATTTAAGAAATATGCCACTGCGAACATTGAAACAGACGTATACCTAGGAAAAATGCTTCTAAATCAGATAGGTGAAATAACACTTCTGCCCTTTGTATAAAAAAGTATTTTTTTTAAGTATATGATTGTCATGAACACATCTCTATATACGGGTATCCCATGTGCTTTAAAACAGAAAACAAGCAACACAAATATCTGAGGATTCAGAATTTGAATCTGCTAAAAGTTTAAATTGGGCTCTGCAGCAGATAACATAGAACACACATAAGACTTGCTGTTTGAGGGACTATCAGATATGCTTTTTAACATTTAACCAAATGGCAAATAACGCAATTAAAAGATTTTACATAAATAAATTCCTATTTACCCTTGCAAGATCTTCGATTTCTGAAGTAAAATTGATTTCTCCTTCAATCAACTCTTCCTCTTCTAATGTCCGCTCATCATCAAAGTCATGGACCAGCATGTCAGCTGATGGGTCAAACTCATTATCATCAGATTCCGTTGAACCCCCTAGAATCGCATAAATACTAAATGAAATATCACTGGTATTAGAGAATAAACAAGTTCAAAATTACAATTAAAAAAACAAATTCAAAAACCTAAAGGGTGCATAAAAAGGTGAAATAAGGAAATAGAGTAACAGTGCATGAAAAGGCAGTATAAACGCCAGGTGCTGTACAGTGCCAAACCCATAGCTATAAATGCAAAGAAGCATTGGCAAAGTCAATAAGTCTCGCTTTTGGGACCTTATAAGTATTTAGTTATGCAGCACAATATCCTTGGTGCAACAACGTCAACTGTTGCATGGCTAGGCACTTATAAGACCTACTGGCTAAGCCAATGCTTGTTGAATAATGGCATAATGGTGAGATCAATAAAAGTGGAAGGAGTTATTGTATTTTATACTTCTTTGAAGGAAAGCCGATAATGAATTTTAACTTAAAATGTTATTTTGTTGTTGATTTGTTTTTAATTTGTATTTTTGTCTGTATTTGTATGCGTGTTTTAATGGTTAAGGACCGTCTTTTAACTGAAATTCATTTAAGTAAACTTTAAAAACCTGTGGGCATTCAAGTGCCAAAAGGAAGCAACTTCATTACTGGCTCGAGTACAACAGTATTGTGGCCATGGGAAACCATTGATAAATAAAAGTATAAATATAGGATACTGCCTAGTCCGCCCTAGTTGCCCGAGGTCCCCATGAGAAGCGTGACCATAACTTATTGGATAAACTTCTGTCTTTGGCCTGGACCTGTGAGTGGAGTTAGCCAGTTTTGTAACATGTAATGGTTGTAATCGATGTTTCCAAAGCTCGTTGGGCCTTGCTGTGAGAAAAAAAAATCCCAGGACTGCATTTGTAATTGCTTTCCATTCAGAGTCCATCCCTGGCGGTCCCGTATAGCGTGGAAGGAAGTATATTTTACAGCGTGGCATGGGTACTGTGAACAACATTTATTTTCGGGATTCTGTGAAGCATATTTCACCCCTGGGTGAGCGTAAACCGAGAACAGGGGAGGCAGAGCTCGAATGGGACAGCAGGAAGGAACAAGCATTGGAAATGCAATAGGTCTCGCAGTAGGAAAGTTTGAGCTATAGGTGTTATTTATTTTTGTTTTTTTTTCTTTGTGTTGTTTTTTCTAAATAGCTAAATTAATAGCTTTCTTCTTTACAAAGCCAATAGTTTTAATTTTTGTAAATGTGACACCTCTAGCATTTGTAAAGCAACATGTTTTGTATTAACGGGACTTATATGTGACTTATATGTATTGATATAAAAAAAATCAATGGCTTTAAAAAAAAATTAATAATTAATACGTAAATAAAATGGATTTTATTTTATATTGCCAATAGCTTAAAGTTTATGAAATATATTTAGTGAAGATGCTGTGGTTGCGCTGAGTGAGGGTGAGTGAGGGTGAGGGGGAGGGTGAGTGAGGGGGAGGGTGCGTGAGGGGTTGAGGGTGAGTGAGGGTGAGGTGTTGAGGGTGAGTGAGGGTGAGTGAAGTTGAGTGAGGGTGAGTGAGGGTGAGTGAGGGTGAGGGTGAGTGAGGGTGAGTGAAGGTGAGGCTGAGTGAAGGTGAGGGGTTGAGGGTGAGTGAGGGTGAGGGTGAGTGAGTGTGAGGGGTTGAGGGTGAGTGAGGGTGAGGGTGAGGGTGAGGTGTTGAGGGTGAGTGAGGGTGAGTGAGAGTGAGGGTGAGTGAGGGGTTGAGGGTGAAGTGTTGAGGGTGTGAGGGTGAGGGTGAGGGGTTGATGTTTAGTGAGGGTGAGGTGTTGAGGGGGAGTGAGGGTGAGGGTGAGTGAGGGTGAGGGGGAGTAGTTGAGGCTGAGTGAGGGTGAGTGAGAGTGAGGGTGAGGGTGAGTGAGGTGTTGAGGGTGAAGTGTTGAGGGTGAGGGTGAGGGGGTGAGGGTGAGTGAGGGTGAGGCGGTGAGGGTGAGTGAGGGTGAGTGTGGGTGAGGGTGAGTGAGTGTGAGGGGTTGAGGGTGAGTGAGGGTGAGGGTGAGGGTGAGTGAGGGTGAGGCTGAGGTGTTGAGGGTGAGTGAGGGTGAGTGAGAGCTTGAGGGTGAAGTGTTGAGGGTGTGAGGGTGAGGGGTTGAAGGTGAGGGTGGAGGATGAGGGGGTGAGGGTGGGGAGGTGAGGGGGGGAGGGGGGGAGGGTGAGGGGGTGAGGGGTGAGGGTGAGGGGGTGAGTGTTAGGGGGTGATTGTTAGGGGGTGTGAGCGTTAGGCGGTGTGAGGGTTAGGGGGTGTGAGGCTTCGGGTGTGTGACGTTGTGTGAGTGTGTGTGAGGGTGAGTGAGGGTGTGAGAGGTGTTGTTACGCAGATGGTGTGTGACGGTGTGTGAGGGTGAGGGTGTGTGAGGGTGAGTGTGAGTCATTGTGAGTGAGTGTGAGTGAGTGTGAGTGAGGGGGTGTGAGTGTGTTGTGGTGAGGGTGAGGTGAGTGAGCGTGTGTGAGTGTGATGGGGTGTGAGGGTGAGGGAGTGTGTGTGAGGGTGAGGATGAGTGAGGTTGTTTGAGTCTGAGAGTGTGTGAGGTGTAGTGAGTGTGAGAGTGTTGTGATGTGTTTTAGGGGAGCGTGTGTGTGTGAGGGTAAGGTGTTTGAGGATAAGGGTGTGTGTGTGGGAGGGTGAGTGAGGGGGTGTGATGTTTTGGGTGTGTGACGGAGTGTGAGTGTGTGTGAGGGTGATTTAGGGTGAGAGAGGTGTTGTTAGGCAGAGGGTGTGTGACGGTGTGTGAGCGTGAGGGTGTGTGAGGCTGAGTGTGAGTGATTGTGAGTGAGTGTGAGTGAGGGGGTGTCAGGGTGATGGGGTGTGAGGGTGAGGGGGTGTGTGTGTGTGAGGGTGAGAGTGAGTGCCTTATGTGTATATTTGTATGTAATCGAACTGTGTATGTTTTTTACTTACTGTGTGGTGTTATGTGTGTTTTAGGTGTTTGATGAGACCCGTAATTAATTTTATTTTTTTTAAAATGGCCGACGCAATGCGTCACCTTGACGTCCCGTAGGTTAGCGTTCTAGTTTATTTTGGTATTGTGAGTGTTTACGTTTTTTTGACGGTTTTTTCTAGCCAATCGGAGCGCGACGTATTTGACGTAGCGTTCCGATTTGCTTACGTCAACGGTGGAATTCCCCAGAGATCGAGAATGTTGGTGGGCGGAAGGCGTGTTCTTGTTCCTGTGCTGTTGCTGCGTCGTTTGACAGGTAAGAATGTATTGCAAAGTGTTTTTTTATGTAATGTAATGTAGTATCTATACTATCTTTAAGTGAACGACTGAATAGGAGTGTGTTTTTATAACTTGACAAATTTTATTTTCCCGATCGTAATATTTGTAAATGTTTGTAATGTAATGTAAATTAAAGTCTTGTTTTTAATAGTTGATATGTAATGCATATGTTTTCTAAAACTGTAATGTAATGTATTTTTTGCTGGTGTTTGTTATTTGACGTACAAGAGCTGTTATTTGAACTTTGAAGTGCTATTTATTTTATAATATATTTATGTATGTTGTGTTTGCATTGTTTGTTTCCTGTGATGCTGAAGTCGCCGGATTATATGTTATTGATGTACTCGATGTATTAAAGGAAACTTTGTGTATTTGCTGAATTTATTATCCCTAGCAATGTATTAAGAGGATGTACAGTGATGTAATGTGTGTATTTTTTGCGTTTTGTGAAAGATTTGCTTTATTTTCGAATCCCTGTTTGTATTTTTGTGTATTCATAGCTGCACCCTCCTTGCGTTGCTTCAAGTTTTCATTTTGGACTAGCTGCAAGTCTGTAATCCTCTTTTTACATTTAATTCAAATATTTGCTTAACGATGTGTATGTGTACAGTTGGAGGCTGGAGTTGTATTTGGAGTGTAGAGTTGTAGAGTTGTATTGTAGTTATAGGGTGTAGTTGGAGGCTGGACTTCGACGGTGTGAGTGTGAGGGTGAGTGCATGTGAGCCTTTTGTAGTTTGCCATAGTATGTGTAAATTTGTAGTACTGTATGCAGTCTATTTTCTTCCCCAAACATGTTTTGTAGCTTAGTATGTGTCATTACTTATATTGCGTTTTGTTTATTTGAATTTGAGTCTTTACTTATATTGAGTTTTGTTTAGTTTAATTTGATTGTTTATTTGGCTGATGGATTAGGATGGCGTATTTTTCCTTTGGATTTTGTTTTCTAGGATGTATTTCTGTTGCGTATCTTGAGGGTGTATTTGGAGGGTGAATTCGGCTGTTAGTTTATTAGGGTGGATTAGGACTCTGGATTTCTATGTTGGAGTTAGAGTGTGGATTAGGATGGTTTATTTCTATTCTTCCTTTGGATGCTGTATTTGTGTGTGTGTGTGTGTGTGTGTGTGTGTGTGTGTGTGTGTGTGTGTGTGTGTGTGAGTGAGGGTGTGTGAAGCTGAGGGTGTGTGACGGTGTGTGAGGGTGTGTGAGCGTCAGTGAGTGTGTTTGCTGCATGTCTGTTGCTTGTGGATGCCTGATGCTTGTGGATGCCTGATGCTTGTGGATGCCTGATGCTTGTGGATGCCTGATGCTTGTGGATGCCTGATGCTTGTGGATGTGTGATGCTTGTGGATGTCTGTTGCTTGTGGATGTCTGATGCTTGTGGATGTCTAATGCTTGTGGATGTCTGATGCTTGTGGATGTCTGATGCTTGTGGATGTCTGATGCTTGTGGATGTCTGATGCTTGTGGATGTCTGTTGCTTGTGGATGTCTGTTGCTTGTGGATGTCTGTTGCTTGTGGATGTCTGTTGCTTGTGGATGTCTGTTGCTTGTGGATGTCTGTTGCTTGTGGATGTCTGTTGCTTGTGGATGTCTGTTGCTTGTGGATGTCTGTTGCTTGTGGATGTCTGTTGCTTGTGGATGTCTGTTGCTTGTGGATGTCTGTTGCTTGTGGATGTCTGTTGCTTGTGGATGTCTGTTGCTTGTGGATGTCTGTTGCTTGTGGATGTCTGTTGCTTGTGGATGTCTGTTGCTTGTGGATGTCTGATGCTTGTGGATGTCTGATGCTTGTGGATGTCTGATGCTTGTGGATGTCTGTTGCTTGTGGATGTCTGTTGCTTGTGGATGTCTGATGCTTGTGGATGTCTGATGCTTGTGGATGTCTGATGCTTGTGGATGTCTGATGCTTGTGATGTCTGATGCTTGTGGATGTCTGACGCTTCTGGATGTCTGCTGCTTGTGATCCTTGTGGATGTCTGATGCTTGTGGATGTCTGATGCTTGTGGATGTCTGATGCTTGTGATGCTTGTGTATGTTTGATGCTTGTGGATGTCTGATGCTTGTGGATGTCTGATGCCTCTGTGCCTAACAAAATGAATGTGTGCCCTTGTATAACGTAACTGGTGCTATGTA
The DNA here is from genome assembly GCF_964263255.1 of Lissotriton vulgaris. Classification (NCBI taxonomy): domain Eukaryota; kingdom Metazoa; phylum Chordata; class Amphibia; order Caudata; family Salamandridae; genus Lissotriton; species Lissotriton vulgaris. The sequence goes on along the minus strand of NC_141685.1, from coordinate 467,801,782 downwards.
AAGCACTGCGATACTACGTTGAGTGCAGGTCTATTTGGCGCTATATCAACTGTGATTCTGGGCAAATCAATTAATCTCCCCGTGCCTAACAAAATGAATGTGTGCCCTTGTGTGATGCAAATTACATATGCTGCGCTAAAATTAGCAAAATAAATATGCTGAAGATACTGCATGTGACATGTATTGCGTAAAAAGCGCTCAACTTCAGCCTTGAAAAACCAGTTTCAGTCTCAGTAATGTTGCCAAAAAGCCTCTTGTGTTTCTGGGAAAATTACTTAATCTCTTCGTGCCTAACGAAATGAATGTGTAGTTAACACCACCTTCCCAGTATAGAAAAATACATTATGTGAAAGCATTGGCTATCGTACTTTCAAACAGCAAGCTTTTATAAAAACTTTTTACATAGAGCGGTTTTAAACTTTAGTTCTCGCGCCGACGGCACACTTTTATAAAGACTTCACATGAAGCATCTTTAAGTTTTCTTTTAACATTTTGATTAAATCGTGACACTTTATTTGCTTAAGGCGAATAAGCTGAACATTTGCTAACTGTTCCTAAAGTGAAAGCAGACATGGTGGCGCTTGCTAAGTATCTTCTAAAGTGTCCCTGTGATTTGTAACAGTTTTTAATCTAATGAAAGACGAAACCGTGTTCCTTCCAGATATTTTTTGTTGTTTTGTTGGTGTTATATTGTCCGAATCATTTTTGTTTTGTGACCTGAAGCCTGATAAACATCCTTGCATGCTGTAGCTCACATTTGGCAAGTAGATTTTGTGTGTAACGTAGCTGATGCACGACTCCGTTGACCCCCTTTGTTTTTAATTTCGTCCTAAAATTTGTTTATGTGTCAGAAAAAGGCATAAAATTTATCAATGTGTTAAATGCACAATCATTTTTTTTAATAGGGTGGAATAGGAGGCTATTTTTTGAGTCTTTACTTATAGTGTGTTTTGTTTAGTTTAATTTGATTGTTTATTTGGCTGGTGGATTAGGATGGCGTCTTTTTCCTTTGGATTTTGTTTTCTAGGATGTATTTCGGTTGCGTATCTTGAGGGTGTATTTGGAGGGTGAATTCGGCTGTTAGTTTATTAGGGTGGATTAGGACTCTGTATTTCTATGTTAGAGTTAGAGTGTGGATTAGGATGGTTTATTTCTATTCTTCCTTTGGATGCTGTATTTGTGTGTGTGTGTGTGTGTGTGTGTGTGTGTGTGTGTGTGTGTGTGTGTGTGTGTGTGTGTGTGTGTGTGTGTGTGTGTGTGTGTGTGTGTGTGTGTGAGGGTGAGTGAGGGTGTGTGAAGCTGAGGGTGTGTGACGGTGTGTGAGGGTGTGTGATCGTCAGTGAGTGTGTTTGCTGCATGTCTGATGCTTGTGGATGTCTGATGGTGAGTGAGTTGTTGAGGGTGAGGGGTTGAGGGTGAGGGGTTGAGGGTGAGTGAGGTTGAGGGTGAGTGAGGGTGAGGTGTTGAGGGTGAGTGAGGGTGAGGGTGAGTGAGGGTGAGGGTGAGTGAGGGTGAGGTGTTGAGTGAGGGTGAGGTGTTGAGGGTGAGTGAGGGTGAGTGAGGGTGTTGTGAGAGCCTGGCTGTGTGCAGGGACAGAGAGGGGAGGTGCTGGCGTCTGGGGAGGGGGAGTTGAATTGCCAGCCTGGCAGTGTCCGGGAACAGAGAGGGGAGGTGCTGGCGTTTGTGGGTTGGGGAAGAGATGTCGAAGGCTGTAGAAAAGTTTGTTAACAAATAAGTATGTTTCATTGTCCCAAAAAAGAGTTTTGTGCAAGTTAGAGTTCAAGACGAAAATCATTTCTGCTGGGCAATAGGTCTTGTTAATGGTAAGACTTTCGTGTGGCAGAGGTGCAATGCTATAGATACAATCGCTTTTTTTTGCGTAGCACGCTGTAGAGTGAGGGGGGGGAATAGTAGGCCTGCTGATTGGGGAATGTACACGGCGATGTAGCTTGTAATTCGTCTGTGATTATTTGTTTTTGTCGACGATTTCAGTTTCAAGTCTTTCGTTTATTGTGTTGTGAGAGCCTGGCTGTGTGCAGGGACAGAGAGGGGAGGTGCTGGCGTCTGGGGAGGGGGAGTTGAATTGCCAGCCTGGCTGTGTCCGGGAACAGAGAGGGGAGGTGCTGGCGTTTGTGGGTTGGGGAAGAGATGTCGAAGGCTGTAGAAAAGTTTGTTAACAAATAAGTATGTTTCATTGTCCCAAAAAAGAGTTTTGTGCAAGTTAGAGTTCAAGACGAAAATCATTTCTGCTGGGCAATAGGTCTTGTTAATGGTAAGACTTTCGTGTGGCAGACAGTTTCACGGAAGACAAGCAGTGCTAGAGTGGTGGTAGAGAGACTGGGGAGGGGGCGGATCGGGAGGGGCGTCGTGAGGGGGAGTGGAATTGCGAGCCTGGCTGTGTCCGGGAAGAGAGAGGGGAGGTGCTGGCGTTTGTGGGTTGGGGAACAGATGTCGAAGGCTGTAGAAGAAATGCGACACGGCAGGCAGGGGAGGGGGCGGAGCGGGGGTGTGGGAGGGATGCGCCTGAGGTGAAAAACATGCAAGGGAGGCGGCTGCAGGCAGGCATTTATTTTCAAAACGTTTTTTATGCAACATAACTTTGCCTTTAAACACTAAATACATAATATTACTCTTATACTGTTACTAGATAATAAAAAAAATGTTCGCATTTTGGCACCTGCACGGCCTGTCGGCCTAGAAAAGAAATTTCATTTCGGGATACAATTTTTTTCGTGAATGGTATGTGTCTTTGTTAGCAGAGGGGAGAGGTGCGACACGGCAGGCAGGGGAGGAGAGTAGGAGGAGGAGGGGGGAGGAGAGTAGGAGGAGGAGGGGGGAGGAGAGTAGGGGAGGCACGGCCTAGCGGCCGTGCAATCAAGAAGTGAGGGGGCGGAGCTGGGGGAGGCTGTGACAGAGAGAGCAGGCAAGGCAGGCGGCTGGAGGCATGTGCACGCGCTTTGAAGCGCATTGCGCATGCGCATTGAGCTTAAATTTCTCGTGCACTGCAAGGAATCGCCACGATTCCTTGCAAGTTGGTTAAAGAGTGGATAAGCCCCCATAGTCTATCAAGCTCGATGCGCATGCGCATCGACAGGCGAGACCTAAAAATGCCCATGGGTTATGGCAGTGTGAACGAATCCGCATGTATTTTGATGTTATGCGAACAGACAAATGTGTGCGCCAAGAAGTGTGCAGTGTAGGATAAGCAACAAAGACACAAAAAAACACAAGAACCCAGATACAAACATGTACACACATGGAAACTAATAAGCATCAGACACAAACAAGCACCCACAAAGACACTATACCAAAATTCAATAAAACCCGCATATCAAAGACAGTACAAACACTTAAGAGCAGGGAAGAAATTAAATAACACACCAATCAAGTGCGGTTAATTATGTTAAGGTTGTTACACAATTACCAAGCAGTCTGCCATGCTATCTGTTCTATAAAGCTCCAGGAAATTGTCAAGTAATAAGCCAATCATGATGTCCTGAACGGTCCTTCAGTTTTCATGCAATTATGGAGTGGTCATGCAGAGGGTAATGTAGGCAGGCAGATGTATGGTTATTTAATCCAGCTCTCATATGTTTTTGGTCATATCATGCCCTTACATGTTGTATGAGGCAGGATAATGTGACTTCACTATGTGCAGTATAGCACCAATAAAATAACAGCACTGATCTCAACATTCCGCTAAATTTAATGCAGGAGAATATCTCCTCCTATGTGTAGCTCCCTAATTAAAAAGAAGTGGTACGCTGACTCCCCAGCGTTTTGGGCAAATGCACTCTCATTATTAGCTTCTGAGCATTAGGACCTGCAGTGCAGTTGCAGAAAGTGTGTAAGTGGGAGGGTTATGGATGTGCTGTCCAGTTAAACACCGTGTTTTGGCACATGCCTCTTTGGGAGTAGCTGAAAGGACTACACTTACCCTAACCCCATAGCTCATTACTTTCTCCAGGATCCTGCTCTTACTGCTTCTCTACAACATTTTCAAATAAGCCAACAGTCTGCCACTCCAGTGCCTCTATTTGTGTGTCATGGATTGGTGGATTTGGAGGCTGACGTAGCTCAAGTGGGGGAAGCCGAGCTGCCCTCAGAGAAAGGCAGTGTACTGCCTTGTTAAAAGGAAGTCGCTTCATTAGTAACTAAGCCCAAGTACAACGTCAAGAACAGAATCTTGTTCAAATTTTAACAAATATTCAGTGGGAGGTGGGGATGTGTGAAAGATCGGCACATCAAGTGGAACAAAATTGTGAGGCAAGCTCCTTACAATCTCGCATCATGCAAAAATGGTTCTGAATACTCGACTGCTAGGAGGTGATGGTGGGGGGACAATGGCTGGGAGCCAAGGCTGAACAGCACCAAAGAGCAAGCATGAACAAAATAAAAAAACAAGCAGGATGGCGCACGCCAAGGCATGCATAATGCCTGGTGATACCGCAAGCCTGGAAGTTGTGTGTGTGCACAAAAAAACTAATTTTTAAAAAACGAGCAAGTGGTGAGCGAGTTGTGTGCACGCGCGCAAAAAGGACATTTTAAACCAAGCACCCGAGTGGTGCGCGCGCGGCAGCAGCAAAAGTGATCGCGCTTCAGATGACGCCCCGGGCACTGAAAGCTGGCGGCTGCGCGCGTAACTGCAAGCGCTAGGCCAGCAAAAGCATGTGTTAGCGCTTTTAAAAGCCCACTTCTTAAATGTCTTGCAACGCATGCGCTGGCTCAGGCGAGACCTAAAATAGATAGAAAATAGATGATGCACTACAAATCCTTGACCAAAACGACGCCTGCTTGCTAGTCTTGCATGACCTTTCTTTGGCTTTTGACACCGTCAAACACGACAACTTGTTAGATCTACTGAAACACAGAATGGGATTATCTGGGTTTGTTCTAAACTGGTTCACCTCGTTCCTTCAAAACAGATTGCAACGATTCACGGTCAATCAATTCCTTTTCAAACCCGTCCCAGTCACTTTAGGAGTCCCACAGGGATCATCTCTCTCTCCTATACTTTTCTACTTATTCATGGAACCACTCACAGAAATTCTCAACTCCTCTAACATACAGTATTACATGTACGCAGATGATACACAACTATATTTAAAGATCCACTCACTAGAAGACATCAAATCGCTCAACTCAACGCTAGAAAAAACCCAGACCTGGCTAGCCGAAAACCATATAAAACTAAATACCACCAAAACCGAATTCCTTGTATTCGCTCCTCCCACCCAAATCAGCAAAATCACAGCATGCAATACTTAAGACCAATGTACAATATGTTATGGACACAGCCAATATCTGGCTGTAACTAGGGTGGTATTACCAGGAACAACACTGGAATTAAGGGATTTTGCAGATACATTGTCCACATAATTGAGGATTTGCTGCATTCACCACATAATCCATCTGCTGCATAATTTGCAGATTTTACACCCAAAAAAAGTTTTGATTCATGTTCACATGGATCAAATGTTAATAAAAATGCGACTAGGTGCTGCCATGCAGTGGAAGGTCCTTCGCAGTAGTCTACTGGTCACCCTTCAATTCATATTGCTGTATTTAAGTATTATACTGCTACTAATGGATTGGAATATTTACCCACAGACAAACAGGTCTAAAGAAATTAATGTAGTAATACTGTCACACAACATGCCGCAGTAAATGGCATTGCCACTTAATTTAGTCAGTCAATCCTGGCACGTTATTTGGTCCTCTCCTGTTGCATAATTTTATGGTGTCTGCGTTTTACATAAAAACACATTGGTGTTTACGTACACCATGGTGTGAGCTATAAATAAGAACATGGTCCATAGAGCATCACCTGATGCGCTCAGTTCTGATGCAGTTCTACAGCCCATTACCTTCGCCAGCCCCATCTCCGGTGACAATGTTTGACTCAAATACAAAGTAGTGTGAAAAATTAGCATGTTTATATCTAATGTAGAGCCAAAGCATTTCTCAACGTGGAAAATATTGTCGGCAAGAAAAAACATATGGCTCTTACAGAAGCGGCCTCAAGACCACCTCCGCAATATCAAATTGAACTCTTAAGAAAACAAATGTTAGCCACCTGTAATCTATGAATACAGGCTGCAGCATTCTCCATTTTTGTGTTGAAACATTTAAGTGGTTTATCAAATAATCACAGAATAAAGGTCACGTGTTCTCAAGTGATTCAAATTTCCAAGATGCATGAAATACAACACTATGATTTATTTACCTACTTTTTAAATTGGAGGTATACTTTTAATTAACTGTTTTACTTCTGTAAAAGAGGCATACAGTAAACCAAATTATATTTACCTGAGTTTGGAGTCCCAACAGGAGGCTACAAAAGTAACAAGAATAATTTTAATGTTCAGTTAAATGATACAAACTGCAACTATGTCTACTAAAAGGATAAATGATATGAACAGCTATACAAATATAATATTCCTGAGTGGGCATTTGATGCTCACTTTAAATTAATTGGGGCCTGTTATAACAAAGTACGTAGCTTGTAAAATCACATGCGGTTTACACAACCATGTATCTGAGCTGCAAAGACACAGACTTATCCAACCTCAATCAGACACCCAGTCAAAACGCACATTTTCATAAAACCTAATCTGGATTATTTCTTATATAGAGCTTTCACAAAACAGCAATATAGTGTGGAATCTTTACTCGGGTTTAATTATTCAGTAAGAAGTGGTAATTTTCTAAATAGGAGATGCCTACTTACCTGTAACAGAGTCCCTCCGGTGCTTGTACCAGAAGTGCAAGTGGTTGTACCGGGGCCCCATGATGCCCACTCACCTGCTTAGATTGGTTACAGGCAGCACAATAAACCCTACAACTAGTGGCTAGCGGGAACGAGGCGAAGTAGGGATCAGAGTGAGGAGATTCTGCCAGGTGAAGAAAGGGGGCAGACATATACAATATACAGAGCAGAACCAGTAAAGGGCTTATTCTTAAAAAGTAGCTTTCACGTATCTGCGGGACTACAGTAGCAACAATTATGTAGCGAAATGTGATGTCACACACAAGCGTGGGAATGCGTACACTGTGCGTAGGGCATGGGCTGGCCCTCACACCCTCCTATGGTGTCAGAAGGTGTGAGTGAATGAGTACACAACGAAACTTCATAGGTTGGCTATGGCCTGGCACCCTTGATGACATAAGTGACCAGGGAATCTTTTCAGGCAACTTACTGCTAAATTGAGAAGATCATCTCTTTATTGCTCTTTTGCCAACTGTATATATCTTTATATTTCCAGAGTTTGACTACAGGTGCAGGCCCCTCTCCATACTCCATAGAGGCCTTATCTGTTTTGGCATCGGGTAAGAGACATTTAACATGTGTGTTCAGTTTATTGCATTTGTTTGCAGTGCTGTGTGCCCCGCTTTACCAATGTGCATGCTATGTTTGGAGCTTCTATATGTTGCAAATTACATACTGTTCTCCTTGTTGACATTGGGCAGAAAGAAGGAAAATTATTGTACGGTGTGTCTGTATTAGTACATGTATTCCCTTTGTTTGTACCCAATAAGCATGATTATATGTTTATATCATTCACCCCAAGTAATCAAGCATGTTATGAATTTTCATTAATCATATTCACACGACAAAATGCTAGGGGAAACGTCAGATCTAGACTTATAGGGGTTATTAATCAGTCTTGAGGAAAGCTGTGGACCCAGAGTGTCCTTGAATTGGACGGCTTTGTGGGATTCCTCCAAACCTGGAACGGGAGGAACTTCGTTCAGGACGGACTCTGAACTGAATACCAAATTTTGATCTTTTTCGGATGTCCAACCCCGTACGGATCATTGAACCGGTATTTTACCGATACACTTGAGGAGCACCTGGCAGCGCTAATGATTTCCTGGACTAGATCCCAGATTTATCGATGAAATATTTCGAACCTTGATATTGTCTCTGTGCATTGTGTATGCTGTGTCCTGAACTACATAAAAAGAACCCCAGTGAATATCTGTAGTCTCCAAGACATTATCGGTGTGTGTGTGTCCCACACGACCTATCTAGGTGTCGCCCCTGTAAGGGCGTTACACCGAAAAGCACATTGGCGTTCTGCTCTTCTCGCGTACTTGGATCCAGCTTCCATTTACCGTTTACTTTAGAGGATATACAAGATTGTTCCATCTTATTACCAAGTCGCAGCTTAACCATCTGGAGTGCTTTGTTATGCTGTAGGAATACGTGTGTGTTGAGGAATGAATGTGCATATCATCATGAGTGAGTGCAAGTATGACTGATGTTTATGATTGTTTTTTGTGTGGGACATGTTTATCCATACATGATTTTGTATGTTTTATTTATATATTCCTTGAAATTTAATAACCTTGTCTGATATCATGAAAATAAAAGAAAACTAATTTTGATAATTAAATGGTTTTCTGAAATTTGGAATATTTGTTTGGGTCAGCCCTCGGTGTTGGTATACTAGGACCCTTTCTTGGGCCTCTTATAATCCCTTTGGCCGGGTGACTGTTAGTAGTGGTGTTTCTGCATTTTCCCTGCCCCACCCACCCTCTATTTATTTGCAGGGGTCTCCCTCTTTATATTGGCTTGAAACATGTAGACAGACCGGAAGCTTGGATAATTAAACCAATAGGCGCTATTATATCATATTTTTAACCTGTCCAATGGCACCTAAAATGATGGGGTAGTGGAGCAGTGTTTTTAATCTCAAGATCACCCTACAGAAGAAATATCTAAGTGCTCTTTCCATGGATGTCAATCCCTTCCTAGTATTTAGTATACCTGGATGGGTCCAGATGACGACGCATGCCACTAACAGAGGAGAGATTCCTTTTTACAAACAAAATGTGATTTTCAGCCCTTGAGAATTCTACTCGCAATGGCGAGAAAGCTCGAGCAGGCAAACAACATGTGTTTTTCCCAAACATTATCGTTTGTACATTATATCATTTTATCAGTAAAAGTGCATGTCAGTGATACATTTTGTGTCCATTTCAATGGAAGACTTGCTGACTGTCAATGACAGCGCTCTACCACATTAAGCTATGGTAATATATTTATTAGAATTGAGAGCTTTTAAACATTAACTGAGAAACATTCCTGCACCCCGTCCAAAAAGCAATGCTATTAGTGAACCAAGTGTACATGTGGGCTAGATTCGCATCATACATGGAGAAAATGATTAGTCTATTAAATCAAACGATTTTGTACAGCAGACATGCTGAGCTCTCATATTAGAAGGTGCTCTTATGAGTAATAACAAAGAAAATGGCAGCTTGCTTACATAAAATATTTTCCAGATTCGCTCAATTTATGGCCCAAGAGCATCACAGTTAGGTGGAGTACATTACTGAAGTCTCTAGACCTGCGGGTCTGGTAAAATTTTAAGGATTATTCGAGGCTTGGGTTTGGCCATATTGTCTATCGGCACTCCACACAAGGTCTATGGACAATAGGTTTGGGGTGCCTTTGTGTTGGAAATGTAACAAACAACAAGGACTACCTCATGTCATAGAAAAGATACTTCAATCTTTTATGAAATGTTTGTTGCCAGTAGCAAGGAACCTACTCCAAGCCAAAATGTGCTGGAATGTGAAAACGATCGAGAGAAAGACAACTAAGAAAACCATCAATAAGTGTACTTTTGCAACAGTTTAAATGTGTGACTGCAAAAAGTGCAAGGAACCAAGAAGAATCGAACAATCCACCATGTTTTCCAACAGAGAGCAGTCCAATAGCCCTGTAGGTCCATCCCCACTGAATCCAGCTTCAGCAGCAATAAAAATAAGCATTTGCAATGCAATAGGTCTCGCAGCATTAAAATTTGAGTTATTGGCATTGTATATGACAATGGGTTGCATTAAATTTTTAGCAAAGTCTGTATTGGTGTTACTAAAGGTTGCATTAAATTTTTAGCAAAGTCTGTATTGGTGTTACTAAAGGTTCTCGCCCACAAGGCCAAGTACCTCCAAACGACAAGCAGCCATCTTTTTTTCCAAGCCACACTTGCAGCTTAATGCACTGCTTTCAGTTTCCCAAAACATAATCGGTGGGTTATTATGTGTGTGTGCTGTATGTCTAAATGATAGGAGAGTGTGTGTGTGTGTGTGTAAGTGATAGGAGTGTGTATGTGCTGTATGTATAAGTGAAAGGAGTGTGTTATATTTGTGATAGGAGAGTAAGTGTGTGTGTGTGTGGGGGTGTGCGAGTGTGAGGAGGTTTGTGTGTGTATCTGCTGACTGTAGCTATTTGTGCCTGTTAGTGGGGTGGATGTGTTTGTGAACAGCATGTCTATGATTGGTTGCTGTGCGCAATGTGTGTTGTGTAAGTGTGCACAGTATGTTTGTGGTGCATGCCTCAGTGGTGTACATTTTTCATCCTGGAGCACCCCTAGTCACACTGCAGGAGAGCCTACCTCAATGCCTGTGGGCCCAAGCCTGCAGGTCACTGCATGACACAGTAACCCTTTAACGTCGCATAAGTAGGGCTGGTGTGTGCTTTAAGAGATGTCATTCCTGGCATCCTGCATAATCAGGGATGTCACCACGGGCGGACTCGAGGACGATGTTCCTCTCTCGGTGTGGCTCAGAAATAATCAAACCGGTGCCGGGCCTGTGGGAAAAGAATCTGTGTTCAAAGACAACATTTTTGAGAAAATGAGACATGCTGGCTCAGCAGTAGCCTGGGCTAGGAATAGAGCGCCCGGAGGACACCCACATACAGGAGCGAATCTTAAAAGGATGTCTCCCTCCCACCTATAGGATGTGAAGCGAGGCACCTGGTTCTTGTCCCATGTCTCACAGATAGATATTCCTTGTTCTTGGGTGGAGTATTTGGCCTCTTTGAAGGGTTTAGGAGGGCCCCTGAAGGGTTGCGCCCCTTGCGGCAGGGGCCTGTCTTATCCCCCATGCAAACCACAGGTTTCCCTCATCACCTCCATGCACCAGCCATCTCGCGGTCGGTGGTCCAAACCCCAGCAGCTCTGATGTACCTTTGTCGTGCCCGCATAGCTCGCAGCTGGCACGTTGAGGGCCGGTAGTTCTCCGTCCTAGTCTGTTCGACCTCCCGGGCCTGGGATGAGCAGGTCCGGTATGGACGGGCTCGGTGGCGCAGCGCTGTGATTGAAGGGACACCCCCAGCGCATAAAGGGCGGGCTCGTCGGCGGAGGCAGCCCGCGGGTCGCAGCCTGTTAGTTTGCGGATTAAACTTTCCGCCCTGGGGAGCGCAGGCGGCTGGTGAGTCCAGGCTCCAGCCCTTTCATTTCTGCCCTCCGCGGGCACGTTTGACGCTCCCTCCCTCACACCATCTGTGCTCCCAGCGGCCTCGGTTCATTTTTTTCGATTATCGCAGCGCACGTATTTTATACAATGCTTCAATAAATACTGAAATGCCTGGTTGAGTATTTCTTGTGTATTTCTTTGGGTATACATGAGTAACCAACAAAAGGGTTCTAGATCTGTCACCGCTATTTCCTTGGGGGGAATCGGGGTTGTCATGTTCTGAGGTTGCACATACATTTGTTACCCTGTAAGGTTAGGGGGTGCAGATGGTGAACTGTGAGCTAGCAGGGAATCAGGCCAACATATCCTGAGGGTGTGCAAGAAATCAGTCTGGCACAATCCTGACATTTATGTTGTCCAACAAACACACAGATTTACTAGAGAGGAACAAGCCGTATGACATACCCACGCAACACGCTTTGCTGCTAGTCCAGGAAAGACAACAGTTTTTCTAACACACTGGGGAGGATTGAGGGTAAATCCCCCTTCCCAAACTCGTTAGGTCGAGCTTCGACAGCGCTTGGGCTATCGCAAGCCATGTTGTATCTCGTGTGTGGGCTTTTGGCACACCCACTGGTTGCCATTGGTTTTTATCTGTGGCATTCAGACATGCTGGCTTGTTATTGGTGTTTGTCCAGTACTGGTCCCTCCTTTTTCTCCGTTGCCGTTTCATGGCGAATTCACTAATTGTTTCTTTTGGTCGTCAGCAACTCCCCTTCACAGCACACGATGGCCCCTCCTCCCACCTGGGCATGACCATTGAGTTTTGTGTCGAGCCATCACATCACACTCATCTCACCGCTGCATGGTTCGCAGAATAGTTTCCTGCCACTGAGGGGATTGCCCAGCCTGCATGGTTCGCATGAATTCTTTTTTGTAAGGGCAAAACAGCTTGGTGGGTATTGCACCTGCCGCAGAGGTGCGTTTCGAGCCTGCTATCCACCTGGTAGCTCAAATCAACCTCTCTGAGGCCCACAAAAAGTGCATAGCTACTGGTAGGAAATCACTGTCTGATACATGTTTTGTAAAGAACACCACCTGCTGGCAGCAGGGTCTGCAAAAAATTCAGGGTCACCCTGCTCCTGAGGACGGGGGAGGGAATGTTCTTTCAGCCCCAGTATTGGAACTTCGCCCCGATGCTCTGCAGGTGGTCTGGTCTCCTCTGCAAACTGAATAAGTAAAAGCTTGGTGTTGGCGTTTCATTTTCTTCTGCACGAAGTGTGTACACCCAAGCATAGGTTATACACCTCCTGAGGATGTTTACAGTAAGACCTTGTTTTACACATAATCAGTGACATCGCATGCGAGTATGCCCTCAGCGTCTCTACATCAAGATGGGCAGTGGTATTTTTTTCTGGGACATATTTTTAAAACAAGCATTTGCAATGCAATAGGTCTCGCATTAGGAAAGTTTGAGCTAATGGTATTGTAAATGACAACTTTTTCATTTATGTTTTGTTTTTGAAAATAGCGAAATTAATAGCTTTGTCATTTACAATGCCAATAGTTATAACTTTCGCAAATGTGACACCTATAGCCTTTGTAATGCAATATGTTGTTGTATTTACGTGACCTACATGTATTGATATTACAAATAACATTTTTTTCAATAATTAATACTTAAATAAAAGTTATTGTAATTTATATTGGCAATAGCTTATTTGAAAATAACTTTTGTGAAGATTATGTTCAGTGTATTTTATTGTGACGAAAATCCAAGAACAGAAGTGAAATATTAACATCTTTTTGTTACATTTGTAATAAAGTTTGCAACATTGAGAGAACATATTTGAACCAGGTGTTGTTGAATGGTTGCACAGATTGATGTTGTGGTGGCGCTGAGTGATGATGTGATGGCGAACTAGTGATGCTGTGGCGTTCAGGGATGCTGTGGTACCGCATAGTGATGTTGTGGTGCCCCTGAGTGATGCTGTGGTTGTTGCGGAGTGATGTTGTATGCTATGCTATGTTTTGCTATCCTGTGCTTTGATTTGTTATGCTAGGATGTCTTTTGCTATGCTATGCTATGTTTTGTTTTTGTTATGCTATGTTTTGTTGTTTTGTTATGCTATGCTATGTTTTGTTGTGTTTAATTATGCTATGCTATGCTATGTTTTGCTATGCTATGTTTTGCTATGCTATGCTTTGTTATGCTATGCTTTGTTATGCTATGCTATGCTAAGCTTTGTTATGCTATGCTATGTTTTGCTATGCTTTGCAATGCTATGTTTTGTTATGTATGCTATGTTTTGTTGTGTTGTGTTTTGTTATGCTTTGTTGTGTTTTGCTATGTTTTGTTATGCAATGCTTTGTTTTATGTTATGTTCTGCTATGTTTTGTTGTGTTTGGTAATGCTATGCTATGTTTTGTTATACTATGCTATGTTTTGTTTTGATATGCTTTGTTAGGTTACGCTTTGTTTTGCTATGCTATGCTTGTTATGCTATGCTTTGTTATGTTATGCTATGCTAAGCTTTGTTATGCTATGATATGTTTTGCTATGCTTTGCAATGCTATGTTTTGTTATGTATGCTATGTTTTGTTGTGTTGTGTTGTGTTTTGTTATGCTTTGTTGTGTTTTGCTATGCTATGCTTTGTTTTATGTTATGTTCTGCTATGTTTTCTTTTGTTATGTTCTGCATGTTTTGTTGTGTTTGGTTATGCTATGCTATGTTTTGTTATACTACGCTGTGTTTTGTTATGCTTTGTTATGTTACGCTTTGTTTTGCTATGCTATGTTTTGTTTTGTTTTGCTATGCTTTGTTATGCTATGCTGGTGAGGGTGTGTGAGTGTGTGTGATGGTGAGGGGTTGTGAGGGTGAGGGGTTGTGAGGGTTGGCGAGTGGGTGTGAGGGTGAGTGGGTGTGAGGGGGTGTGAGGGTGGGTGAGGGAGGGTGAGGGTGAGAGGGTGTGTGAAGGGGTGGGTGAGGGTGTGAGTGAGGGTGTGAGGGAGGGTGAGGGTGCGAGGGAGGGTAGGTGAGGGTGTGAGGGAGGGTGGGTGGATGTGAGGGTGAGGGGATGTGAGGGTGGGTGGATGTGAGGGTGAGGGTGTGTAAGGGTGAGGGGATGTGAGGGTGAGGGGATGTGAGGGTGAGGGGATGGGAGGGTGAGGGGATGGGAGGGTGAGGGGATGGGAGGGTGAGGGGATGGGAGGGTGAGGGGATGGGAGGGTGAGGGGATGGGAGGGTGAGGGGATGTGAGGGTGAGGGGATGGGTGAGGGTGTGTGAGGGTGAGGATGAGGGTGGGTGAGGATGAGGGTGTGTGAGGATGAGGGTGTGTGAGGGTGAGGGTAAGGAGGTGTGTGAGAGTGAGAGGTGTGAGGGTGAGAGGGTTGTGAGGGTGCGTGAGGGTGTGCGAGGATGAGGGTGTGTGAGGCTGAGAGGGGGTGAGGGTGGGTGAGGATGAGGGGGGGTGAGTGAGGAGGTGTGTGAGGGTGAGTGAGGGTGGGAGGATAAGTGAGGGTGTGTGAGGGAGGGTGTGAGGGAGGGTGTGAGGAAGGGTGTGAGGGAGGGTGTGAGGGTGGGTGAGGAGGTGTAAGGGTGAGGAGGTGCGAGGGTGAGGGTCCGAAGTAAATGGTGGCAGGGCAGACATCATAAGACAGAGAGAAGAGACTGTGTTGGTCAGTTTCAGAATCAGGAGGGGCAGAGTCAGCACAGCCTGCGAGGGATCAACGTGTCTAGAGGCAAAACATTGGGGATGAGCATTGCAGCTAGCAAGTCGAGTGTTTTCAAGCTGAGTGTCCCTAGAGAGATGGCAACACAGCAACAGCATTTGAGGAGCAAGGCTACTGTAAACAAGCACGGTAGGCTTTCACTTTCGTCCAGAAAAAAAAAACCAAGAAAGGTGCAGAAAACGCCGAACAAAACATGGCTTCCCTGCGAAATGGATGCAAAAAAACACCAGCTCTCGGCATTGCTGTGGCGGAGGCGCACATTCCTTTGAAGTCTGATACCAAGGCTCAGACAAATGGCATTCCTTTCAAGTCTGAAGAGGGGGGGGCGGGGGAGCAAATGGATTGATTGATGGTGAGCGCGCGCCCGGCGCACATGCACTGGCCATAATCCGCATTCCAAAGCCCTCTGGCAGCATTTCCTGGAGCCTCTACATAAGTCTCGCCGGAGCATTGCGCAAGCCCATTGGCTCAGGCGAGACCTAAAGATTAAAGGGCAGTCATTTTCCATGTTATTTTTGATGTTTTTAGAAGGAACGTGGAAAAATTCTTAGTGACTGGACTTCTTTTCCTGCAAGCTTAAGACAGAGCTTGTTCAGCTTGAGCAGGCCAACGAATACTTCAGCTTTTGACATTTTTTTTTTCCTATTTGCAATTACTCTGGCTTTGCCTGGACTGCCAGTGGTATAGACAGTGTTTCATGAACCCTAGTGCAATGAAGGAAATGTCCCTCCTGCAAACCAGCGCCACCCCCCTCCCCCGGTACGTTTGAACTGTGAAATACACCAATGAGAGCGGGGTGAGGGGGTCACTTGAACACATATGAATCCCGAACAATATTGCACTGGAGTTGTAAGTCTGTCAGTCTTCTGTTGTATTGAACACGTTCAGCAGCGAGCTGCTGCCCCATGCAGCAATCCAAAGATTCTCTTCTCAAGTCTTCGTGTAATTTGATGCAGTCACAGTAAAATGTTGGACTTGGCGTTTGTTGAACATATGTGTGTGGTTTGAGGAGGGAAGGCATGCATTTAAACTGAAAGAGAGCGAGGCTCTCCAATCCATCAGTGAATTTGTATATCTGTACTATGAGGATCAGCACTTCGTGAGCGGTCATCAGACTTCTCTTAGTTAATCACTCTATGCTTTTTTTGGGCATAGCCTCAACACATTAAGCTATGACTTTGGCTCCGCTTCCGGTTTCTTAAGAGTTACTCCCAACCTGTACCAAGGAAGCAACCTCACGAGGTATACACGAATTTGAAATAGGTCGTTTCAAACTTCAGACAACAAGATATGACTTTTAACCCAGTGCTTCGGTTACTCTCTCTGTTAAGGCCTATGAGACCTTAGCATCCTTTGTTTACCTTTTAGTAAGTGCACTGATTTAGTAGGGCAAACCTCTACAGTAGCTGATCGGATGCAGGTGGAAGCAGAATAGCACAATTGTGACAAGTCATACCATATGATAAATGGTGCGTAAGATGGTGCTGAATGCAATGAAAACATCTGTGCATTTGTTGTATTGCTTTTAAATGCTAATCATGCAAACTAGTATCAGTATACACTTGCTTGTTTTCAAATGTTTTTGTGGGTGGCATGAACCTTTCAAATCAATCCATTTAGACTTATTTTACTTCTCTTCACCCCATTCTCTGCTATTTGAAAAACCCCTATGTTTTCCTTCTATGTGTGTAACTATTATATCAAGTATACTGTTTGTTTTCAGAGGGGTCCAGCAATCAAGTTCTGGCCCTATGTGAAAACACTGCTTCTGCTTTTATTATCCGTAAGGATTCTTACCTCAATCCAAAATGAAAATACATTTTCAATATTTCAAATTCATACATTAATTCAGCTTTAAAAACTGATAAAATAAAATCCATTTGGCAACCCACTTCTGTCACTGGAGTGGCTCACTTACACCACTACAACCACAAAAGCTGTTGCCAAATCCTTCATCACTGCCACACAGTCCATAGCGAGGATACGTTGCAATAATGTACGATAATGTGCTGCATAGGTAAATACTTAGAGGTCCCAAAGGCGAGACTGATTGCATTGCAAATAGTTGTTTTATAAGGCACAGAAAAAAAATCTCGGTTTCCTAACGCCCTACTGAGGTGGTAGATTAGTGATAGATTTCTCAAATTTGTCCCTGTGTGAGGCAGAAATATTTGTTTGCCCCCTTTGAGGTGGGGGCTTGGCTCAATGCTTGAAAGGACCGTCCCCAAATTTTTTTGTAATAAAAACCATAATCCCTGGTGTCTAGTGGGCTTTCTGCCCCTCACACCCCCAGGCAGCAGATTGGAGGTAAAGTCTTCCTTTCTGACCCCAGGTTTGAGCTGAGGGGGGCGGGAAGAATGTTGGCATCATTTTGTTGAGGGGAGACAGATTGGAGGTAAAGAGGGCTTAAAAAGACTTTTATGGCCTGTGGGATGGCAGGGGAGCACTTCCTCATTGCCAGGAAGGCTGCCTTACCCCACCCACCACAAAAATACTCTGGTGTCTAGCGAG
The DNA here is from genome assembly GCF_964263255.1 of Lissotriton vulgaris. Classification (NCBI taxonomy): domain Eukaryota; kingdom Metazoa; phylum Chordata; class Amphibia; order Caudata; family Salamandridae; genus Lissotriton; species Lissotriton vulgaris. Next base: position 467,784,326 of record NC_141685.1, on the reverse strand, counting down.
TGAATCCCTGAATTGGGGATCACCCTCCTAGGGCAAACTCCAAGTAAGGATCCACCAGGGAAAGAGACCAATGGAAAGTGAACAGTCTGCCCTTTCCAATGACACCGCTTCATTCAAAATCTGTGCATGAGGGGCTCAGATATGCCACCGAGCACCCGTGTAAGTGAAAGTAAACAAGAAGAAGAAAACCTCTGTCTTTAGAGGCAGTGCTGTAGACGTGTCCAGCACGTCCATAGTATCTAATACTTCAAAAATGAAAGATTCATTCCTGCACACTAGATGGCATCTTGCGGAACTGAAACTGAGTTGCACCAGGTTAATTAGTTCTACAACATTCAGACTCCTGACAGCAAGGCTGTACCTACATGGATATTTCTAACTTGCAAGTAGCCCCTTGTCAAATAATGCTCTTGCAGAAAGTCCTGATTTTTTTTAACCCACATTACATAGTAATTTAGGACTAGTAGTGTTATGTGGCCCTCAGGGTCATTCATAACACTGCTAAGTTAGCATGAGCTTTGCTGCCATGATGCTGCTTTTACGCACGTTACTACATGACTTGATTTTGCAAGACTTTGTGTCTTTCACATGAGAACAGTCTGCTTTCTGTCTTGTTCCTGGAGTTAACGCTGAACACAATGTGCAAGGTCGAAAAATATGCCCCTTGTTATTCTGTTCTGGTCAGTCCCGATTACCTAAACAAAACATGCTACACAGCCACACTGCTAGAAAGCTTGTGCTTTAAAATTATGGAGCTGCGTGTTGTTCACACACACTTGGAGGGAAACCTTCCCTTGGAGAAGAGCTATGCTGTTCCTACGATGTAAAGCTACCATCTAGGCTCTAAGGTATGGGGTGTGCTGACAAAGCCCAGAGATCTTCCTTTATACAATATATCTCAATTTACCAAGGGGAGGGTGGTTAGTCCTTTTTCCACTGTCTGTATATAATGACATCCCCCTTCATATTCTGTAGTATTGTAACAATGCTAACTGTGCTAGGTTTATGCATTTTGCTGCTGGCAGTGGCTCGTATACTGCATTATAGAGCACGATAGTTAAAATAAAAATGTTGAACTATACTGTGACTGACTATCCATATTGTGGACAAGTATGAGAGTGAGCAACAGGGTATGTCTTGCTACCACGATTCCTGAGAGAGTCAGGAGTGTTGCGTTCTGGGTTGTCTTATCATTTGTAGTTTTGTGATTTTGTCAGAGAACGAATGAGACACTATATCTAGTCGGTTTGGGGATGTTGGGGGCTAAGGCGGTACAATGGTACAAACCCTATACACAGAGGTCCTGTTTTTCTATGCATAGTTCTGTGTATGTGCAGAATCCCTGCAACAGTAGTTTCACTCTAAACAGACTAAAAAGATCCAGTATGCAAAGCTCACTAGTCTAAAACCCAGTACTGACTGAATAGCAAACAATACCACACTACCAGCCAGCTATGCATGTTGAAGTTATGCCAACTGCTGTGTTATGATTTCACCACGTTCCAAAGCAAATGGTGCCATCACAACTTCAATAATACAAAAGGCGATGGGAGGAATGCTGGTAAAAAGTCTAACTGTACGAAATTAGGTTTTTGTTGCAGTTATCCCCCCTCCTCACTTGCTTCCCCCTTGTAAGCGACTAGATGCTGATGTTTGACTCGGACAGTGCACTGAGACCCGTTAACCAGACCTCAGTGCCAGTGCTACTTCCCTAAATCAAGATGTTGTCTAATTGTGGCCCAACACCTTTGGGATTTAAATCTGGCTTCCCTCAGAGGTAGGGGGTGACAATCCCCTGACCAGGGCACATTTGGCACCAGGACTGGTGGGAAAATTAGCAGTCATATAGGTCTGTCCACCCTCAGCCTAGTTCCACCCCTAAGGTGGGTTACCTGATGTGGATACAACATTTTAAAGTTTGCCAACTTGGTGATGGCAGAATTAGGAACTCTGGGAAATGGTTATGCCCACTTTCCACAGGAAGCAGTAATCGGGAGCGTAGTGACACCAGGAGTAAGTAGCCAATTGACTGCTACCTCACACTCCCCTAGATCTACTATTTATGGGAGCCCCTGGCACCAGGAAATCAGATTCCTGCTGACCCGATAAGAACACCGAAGAGCTACGAAGAGCAAGGACTGTGGAGAAGCAACAGACTTGGTACCAACCTTGCTAGCCGGTTCCCTCTTCCAGCCAGATTGCACCAACGCACTAACGTTGTTTCGTCCTGCAGCTGCTGTGCCTCCAAAAGTCTGTGAGGACTGCCTGCCTTCAACAACAAGCATTTTCAATGCAAATGGTCTCGCATTTACGAGACTTTATGCTATTGGCTTCGTAAATGACAATGCCTTTTATTTATGTGTTGCTTTTAAAAACACATATATAAAAGGTATTGTCATCTCTAATGCGGATAGTTCAAACTTTCGCAAATGCGAGACCACTGCCAATGGCCACGCCCCTTTCTTCAGACACTGCTCACCATATTCATGTTACAGTGAGCAGTCTAAAAAAAGGTTCGTGGCCAACATTCAAGTGAAAGCGCGGTATAGGGTGCTTTCACTCAAAAAAAAAACGCATCTGTAGCGCGGCCACTAAAGTGAAATCAGACAGCGCTGCAAATTAAATAAAGAAGAGCGACAGTAAATTAAATAAAGCAGTAAATTAAATAAATAAATAAGTGTGGCCGCTAAAGTCAAAGCAAATTAAATAAATAAGGAAGCACTGCCTTTAAAGTGACAGCAGACAACGTAGCAAATTAAAAAATATACATTAATAACAACAATAGGGCGGCGTGCTGCGACTTCGTGCGCGGAAAAGGGGAAGGCTCATTAAAGAAAAAAGTGCTCACTGAATAGATAAATGCAAAAACAACAATTGATGGACAGAGTGCAGAACAATGTCATACATTCACCGCAGTACAGAGATCTGGGCCACTGGATTCAAGCTAGCCTGGTTGAAGAAGGCTGACATACCCTGAAACCGGTCCCAGGATGCTTGTTTCCGGTCCTGGGAGGACCTGGCCTGGCAGTTCGGTCTGGACTGTTACCATGAGGCACAGGGTCAAGACTGATTTGCTTATGGCCATGTCTGAACTGGGGTGGCGAAGTGAGCTGAAGAATGATGATAGATTAAACCCAGATCAGTTGACTGGGGGTGAGTGCTTGCAATGTTCAACACTCCGTCCATCTTCCCCTTTGGTTTTGCTTTGTTCGCCCTAAGTTGGCAGGATTTGCCCAGATGTGGGTCCCTTGCTCACTTTACCACTGGATTCAAGCTAGCCAATAGTATGCCGAGACGTGGGCCCGCTCCTTCCCTGTGACACTTTAGCAAGGATGTTTTGGAGAGGAAATTACATTTAAACTTTAGAGACCTGAGGAAACCGATTAGAACACTTTCTGAGAACTAATAAATAAATGTACACCAACTACACATTATAGAAAAGATGCCAAAAACAAAATAATTTTAGTTACTGCATTGTAAAAGCATGCAGAAAGTGTTGTTTAGAAGATCATTTAGTGGGCATCTCCACTAGTTGGAGCTGCCCAAATCAGCACATAACAAATTGAGAGCCTTTGAGGCTCACCACCAAGTGTTGCCCGTTCCTGCCAGAGGGGTGTGAAGCACCCCGACCCAGGAGGGGCTTTGTTTCAGACCTCCAAGAACACAAAGGCTCTCATCATCCAATGAGGTAAGAAACCTGTCTGGTGGTTCCTGACGGGCGTTATTTTGGGAGCATCTCTAAGATGCCCTTGGAGTGCATTTTATAATAAATCCAACAGTGGCATCTCTGTGGTTTCATTATGCTATGAAGTTTGGCACCAAACTTCCCAGTTTTCAGTAAAGCCATCATGGAGCTGTGGAGTTTGTATTCACAAACTCCAAGCCCATGTACTCAAAATGGCTTCATGGCACTCAAGGTCTGTGAATGACACAAACACTGTAGGGGCATATTGCTAATGCAGCTATACCCTCACCTGTGGTATGGTGCACCCTGTCAAAGGGCTGTAAGGCCTGCTAGAGGGGTGACTCGCCCATGCCACAGGTAGTGTGGGTGGGCATGGCACACAGGAATGTGTCAAAGCAAACACAAGGAGATGATGAACGGAGAGCTGAAACTTTTCAGACACTCACCCCCAGCTACAGATCTGGGTTGAATCCATCATCGTTCTTTAGTTCATTTCGCCACCCCACTTCAGACATAGCTATATGCAAATCAGCCTTGACCCTGTGCCTCATGGGAACGGTCCAGCCCGAACTGCCAAGCCATGTATTCCCTGGACCGGAAACAAGCATCCTGGGACTGGTTTTTGGCTAACAGCCCTCATCAGCTAGCCGGATCAAGACTGATTTGCCACCACAGACAAGTTTTTGACCCCCTGCGGGTGACAGCCTGCACTCCGAGGCCAGAAACAGTGCCTGCTCTAGAGGAAGGTGATTATATCTCCTCCAGCAGGATGGTTAGTGATATAACAAGACCAGGGGCTTCAAAGTCCCTGCTGCCTTTGATATGCGACCCCAGCTTCCCCCATCAATCAATCAATCAATCATCATTTGTAAAGCGCACTACTCATCCGTGAGGGTCTCGAGGCGCTGGGGTGGGGAATGCTGCAACTGCTCGAAAAGCCAGGTCTTGAGGAGTTTTCTGAAGGTCAGCAGGTCTTGGGTCTGCCGTAGGTGGATGGGGAGGGTGTTCCAGGTCTTTGACCTAGACCTGGGAGATGACACCCTCTGCCCTGAGGCCCATTTAGCACCAAGACAGGTGGGAAAGTAGGTATGCAAGTAGGCAAGTTTAACCACCAGGCTAGTCACACCCCTAGTGTGAGCTGCATGATGTGCTAGGTGGAGGAAATGTACCACCATCTGGTTTTTGATGGAATTAGTAACTCTGGGACAGGGTTATGTCCACTCACCACAGCAATTGGTCATATGGGGGTGTAGGGACCCCAGGGGTACGTAGCCCATTGGCTGCTATCCAGCACTCCCCTTTACGCCCCTAAATGTAGTATTTAGGTGGCCCCTTGACACCAGGAACTCAGATGGGTCAGCCTGTAGAAAGGATAAAGCAGAGCCGAAAACGTGAGAACTGTGGACCAGCAACTACTTTGGAGCAAAACCCTGCTGGACTGCTGCCCTCCTGACAATCACCGACAACTACTCGCCCAGAAACAGAAAAGCCTCCCCAAACCCTTGGTGAGCTTTAGCTCCCAGGTACAGCTTTCCTTAAACCATCGGACCCACCGAGAAAGCAGCATCCCAGCAAAAGGCCTTTGTGCTCCAGGAGATCAGATCAGCTCTTTGCCCAACTTGGAGACGCCAGGAGCCGCTCTGCACCAATGCCTGAGGCACGGGAGTCAGTTGCAAGCACCAAGGCTTTTGTGTGTTCAGTCGGACCATCACTGCTGCCAAAACCTACCAGCACGTAGAGAGACTCTAAGAGAGGCAAACTCCTCACCGAGAGTGGCCCTGCTGTTTTTCTTTTCCCTCTTCTGCAGGTGCACCAAGAAGTGTGAGAGCCTCTACTCATTGACCTATCAGACAAATCACCTCTGCACCTGAGCTCCCCAAACCGGGCTTGCGCAAACAGATGGTGTCTCTGTGGTCCAGAGACCCTCAGGGGACCAGCCCCCTCCTCGCTCACCCTCACACCCCCCCTACCCTCACACCCCCCTCTCACCCCCTCACCCCCACACGCCCTCACACGCCCCTCACCCTCACACGCCCCCTCACACGCCCCCTCACCCTCACACGCCCCCTCACCCTCACACGCCCCCTCACCCTCACACACACCCTCACACACACCCTCACCCACACCCTCACCCACACCCTCACATACACCCTCTCACACCCTCTCACCCTCACACACCCTCTCACCCTCACACACCCTCTCACCCTCACACACCCTCTCACCCTCACACACCCTCTCACCCTCACACACCCTCACACACCCTCTCACCCTCACACACCCTCTCACCCTCACACACCCTCTCACCCTCACACACCCTCTCACCCTCACACACCCTCTCACCCTCTCACCCTCACACACCCTCTCACCCCCCCCACACACCCCCTCACCCTCACACACCCCCTCACCCTCACACACCCCCTCACCCTCACACACTTTCACACACCCCCTCACCCTCACACCCTCACACACACCCTCTCACCCTCACACACACACACACCCTCTCATACTAGATAACTATTTTACTCAGTCAATCGTGCATGCTTCGTTTCACCAGAGGTGCTGAGAAAATAGAGAGACAGGCGTTTTCAATAAAAGATATTTATTGAACAGTCTTCTTTCTCAAGCATAAGAAATGTACTGCTAAAATCGTAATACTGGTTATAAAGTACAGGACATATAATACGAAAAGTATTATAAAGTAGTACTGTAAAAGCATGATATGGTTTCTAAGCCATACGTTACCTAAAACGTATAAAATACATACAGTAATAAAATAATGACTAAAAGTACTCAACTGGTGCTTCTAAAATACGCCTACCCCGGTGTACCTAAGTCTAGTACAAGGGAAGAATTAGGTGAAGAGTAGCTTAAGTTTAGTATTTCTCTGCCCAGGATCTATCCAAGAATTCTCTATGGGTCTAATCAGCTCCGTACCTTGGTTTTAGAATGAAGGAGGTCTTGTGTCTCTCTCAGGACTCTATTTCCCAGCAACCTGCAAGGGTAGCCTGGAAACACTGGATCTGGATTTCTCGGCAGGAGAAAAGACAGTGTCTCTCAGTGAGTCAGCTGGAGGGTCGGCTTCCTTCGGCACTTGCTGCTGCAGGGCGTCGGGCAAGTAGTTAGTCGATCTGCTCCAAACCAGTGTGTGTTTGTCTGGGCAAATGTAGGCATATTTATACTTTGAAGGTGCCAAGTTTGACGTATGATTGGACTTAATAACCACTCAAAGACTCAGTTCTTTTAAAACTCCATGATTTCCTAGATAAATTAGTATTCAGGCGAGGGGAAGTCCCTAGCTGCTGAACTCTGGTTTTTCTAAGAAATCGTTGTTGATTCTTGGAACTTAGTGGAAGTAGCCATGCCGTATTTGGGCTGTATAGGCTCAGTCCAAATATGGTAATGATTTCTATGCCTAAATAAGGATCGGGTTATTTATACCTATATAAGGGCATGAATCGGGAAAAATTACACTAGGATCCTAGATTAATTTACAACAAAGCAAGACAAAAGTTAATGGCAAACATAGAAAGAAATGGATAGAGTAATGTGAGATATGAAGTACCAGGAACAGATGTGGAAATGGAAAGAGGTGGAGAAGTGAAGATGCGAACAGTGAGAATCAAAGGTGAGAAATGAGTGTTAGGTTAAGTTGAGGTACCGAGATGTGGTAGAGTAGTGAGATGGGCTGAGAGGTGATTTGAGAGAGAAGCGAAGTAGATGGAGGCTATATACAGATGATATGTAAACAGCACTGTGATACGCACCAAGTAGAGGCAGAGGGGAGGTAGAACATAGGGAGGGTTAGAGAGGTATAATTCAGAAATTTGGTGTACAAGAGCAGCTGTGCCTTTACTTACGCCTGTTCCTTTTTTGTCAGTGCGCACAGCATCAGAAAAAAAGTATTGGCAAAGCCAATGGTTCAACAAGGAAAGTAGTACTGGATTTGCCAGTGCTTGTTTTCTAATTGTTTCTTTGCATTTTATACGTCTTTTGCACAAACGTGTAACTGAAATATCACGACAAATGTATTTTATATTTTTTGTACACTGAATAAACAGGCCCTCGTGGAGAAAATTACTTTACAAATAAAACGTCAAACGAATGGAAATGTACATGAAAGCAAATCATGCTCGTTATTTAGAGAGTCAGCCCTCTATTACTCGGACAAGAACATGTCCACACACTCATTCCACTACACAATGCTTGCATATTGAATGGGAAAAAACACATGGTATGAAGCCATAAACGCAACCTCTGCAACGAAAAGCACTATTAGGAGAATCACAGAGATAATATGCTTAAAAAAATAGGAAACATTCTTTACCTCCTTAGGAAAGAACGTCCAAAAACCTCACAGCAAAACATGGGTACAGACCGTGCTTTGTTTACAAATATACGGAATTGCAATGTCACGCTGTCAAAACAACCCTGTTTTAGAAAAATTGAACAACAACAAAACACAATAGTAAAAATGAGTTTACCGTGGCGTATTAACACTCCGAGTGAAATTAATGTTCTCCCGTGCTTGTCGCGAGGGGCTTAAGAAATGTTCGAATAGTCGCTGCATGTCTTCCCAAATAGAGACCTCAAGTAACGGTCAAGAATTACCGCATTTGCAAAACTACAAGGGGAGCGGAAAAAGAATATGAAAGGCGCGCCACAAACTGTCATTATAACAGAACCACGGACCATAGCGTACGAAGGAAAAACGCGCGCACTACGTTTTACTGAGACTCTTGCGAGGAAAAGCCGCGTTAACTACGCACCTTACTGGTGTAACCAGATGGCTTATACGACGTTAGATCACAGCTCAGGCCGCGCTATCGCAACCCAGGGCAAACTCAGTAGCAGAAGCACAAACCATGCGAGCCACTGCCCCAGACAGGGTTTGTTTTTGATAAACAGGAGAGATGAAAATGCATGCTGCAGTGTGAGGTGCTGGAAATGCGACGGGATTGTGTGTAAAACCCACAGAGTTCAAAATGCAAAAAGACAGCTCTGTACTTTGGAAACGCAAAACAATATGGGTAAAAAGACTCATGAATGTCAGATATGGAAGAGCAAAGATCTGGCAAATAACAGGTAACTGCAAAATTCCCTTACCATGTATGCTCTTGATCAGACTGTTTATATGCAATGGGCATGTATGAACGTTTCATAAAACGGGGGTATTGCAAGATCCCCAGTGTTCGCTCTGCAATGGTTTTGGGCAACTCCTATCGTTGGTGAAGGCGGAGGTTGGCGAGGGGCTTGCACAGACACAAAGTAGCGGTGTGCAGGCAGCTCTCAGTGAAAGGCGGAAGAGGGTGTACATAAGCATTAAGGTAAGTAGGAACACTCTCAGCATACTACGGGGGGGGCGACATTGTGGATCGGCAAATACTACGCATGAAATCCCTCTGCACCGTACGGCAAAACGGGTGGGGCTCGATGGCATTCGCAGCTCTGCACTGAAACAGATTGGTCCCACTCCGCAGTGACTACTAGGCGCGCGTTGCAGCAGATGGGCGGGGCAGGGACGCTGCTCTCGCATCTTGCTTATGCCGGGTAATAAAATGCTCAAGTTGTGCACTGGAAGCAACAAGTTATCGGGCTGAGTGCTGTAGTGGAGGTTTCTCGGGCCTCCCTGCCCTCCACCGGCAGCTGCCGGGACAGCTTGTGCACTGAAAAAGACACGCACATCCTGCCCATTTGTATACTTGGACTTTATGCCTTACCTCCGCCATAGTTGTCGTGCCGAGGGTCACATTGCGGGTCACCGGGAGAGCCCGGATGCACAGAAAACAGCACAACAGAAACAGCGTGAGTGACTGCGAAAGCGGGAACCAGGCCCGAGTCGTCTGTGCCCCGTAGCAGCCAATGGGAAAGTCCCGGAGGTAGACTGGAACATCCTCACAGCCAATGGCAGCACGAGAGGGGACGGAACAAATTTAGTCGGAGCCAACTGCAGTGCCGAACAGGAGGTGAAAAACCGCTGGGCCAATAGAAGCAGGGATACAAACATTTCACAACCAATGGCAGAGCCGAAAAGAAACGAAAACAAAAGCAGAGAATTTGAATGGGACTATAATGAGCCACAATGGCTAATATAAATCGAATTTCTAAAGTGATGATTTAATTTACCCTTCTACGGTACACGCCCGGTTCGCGCATATTCCACAAGGTGATTATCTTGAAAGACCCAGTACAGATTTCCAGAGCCACAAATGTCCCACTTTGCTTCACTAATCTACTTGTCTAATCGAAACTGCAAAAAGTGTGTGCATTTTACTTTGCACGCATTTTCTTCGAGTGACATGGTGTATGCGCTCGATTAGTTCATTTGTAACTGTGGTGGAATCGAATGGATAATGTCTTTATTTTACCTGACTGTCTACTGTCCATCTTTTAAACACACCAGTCCAGTTAACATTCTCGACAAGGATTGAATAAGAGACAACGATAGATCCCAGTGAACAACGCACAAATGAGAGCGTGTGTTTAGAGCTAGTGCAACCAATACACTTCATTAACACCCCCACCCCACCCCCACCCCGCACTCGCGCATAGGCAAGACCTAGAGTGGTTGAATACTACCCAGAGTGGCCAAGTCAAGTCAAGTCAAGTCATATAATTTGTATAGCGCACTACATACCCAGAGGGTTTCAAGGCGCTTAGGAGGGGAGGAGGATTACTTGTCAAAAATCCACGTTTTGAGTTGCTTTCTGAAAGCTAGGTGGTTCTGGGTGAGGCGAAGGTAAGCGGGGAGTGAGTTCCATGTTTTAGCAGCCAGGTAAGAGAAGGATCTGCCTCCCATGGTGGTCTTGTTGATGCGGGGTACAGTGGCGAAGGCTTGGCTGGAAGAACGTAGTTGGCGGGAGGGGGTGTAGAAGGACAGTCGTGAGTTGAGGCATTCTGGACCGATGTCGTAGAGTGATTTGTGTGCGTGGGTAAGCAGTCGGAAAGTGATCCTCTTATTGACGGGTAGCCAGTGGAGGTCTTTAAGGTGACCAGAGATGTGTTCGTTGCGTGGGATGTCTAATATGAGTCTGGCTGAGGCGTTTTGGATTCGTTGGAGTTTCTTCTGGAGTTTTGCGGTAGTACCTGCGTAGAGGGTTTTTCCGTAGTCCAGTCGGCTTGTGACCAGAGCGTGGGTGACTGTTTTCCTTGTGTCGGAGGGGATCCAGCGAAATGTTTTTCTGAGCATGCGAAGAATGTTGAAGCAGGAAGAGGATACGGCGCTGACTTGTCTGTTCATTGAGAGTGAAGAATCCAGGATGACGCCTAGGTTCCGTGCGTGGTCTGTCGGGATGGGTGCTTTTCCGAGGGCTTCCGGCCACCAGGAGTCGTCCCATGCAGAGGGGGAAGTACCTAAGATGAGGACTTCTGTTTTGTCTGAGTTCAGTTTCAGACGGCTTTGTTTCATCCATTCGGCAACTTCTTTCATTCCTTCGTGTAGGTTAGTTTTGGCGGTGCTGGGGTCATTGGTGAGAGAAAGGATCAGTTGAGTGTCATCCGCGTAAGAGATGATGTTGAGGTTGTGTTGGCGTGCGATGGTCGCGAGGGGGCTCATGTATACGTTGAAGAGGGTGGGGCTGAGTGAGGATCCTTGTGGTACGCCGCAGATGACTTCAGAGGCCTCAGACTTGAATGGTGGAAGGCGGACTCTCTGGGTTCTTCCGGTGAGGAACGAGGTGATCCATTCAAGTGCTTTTCCTTGGATTCCGATGTTATTGAGGCGTTGTAAAAGGGTTTTGTGGCAGACTGTGTCGAATGCTGCAGAGAGGTCAAGGAGGATGAGGGCGACTGTGTCTCCATTGTCCAGTAGAGTTCGAATGTCGTCTGTTGCTGCGATGAGGGCGGTCTCAGTGCTGTGTTTTGCTCGGAAGCCAGATTGTGAGGGGTCGAGGGATTTGTTGGCTTCGAGGAAGGCGGCGAGCTGGTTGTTGACAGCTTTCTCGATGACTTTGGCCGGGAATGGAAGAAGCGAGATGGGGCGGTAATTTTTGAGTTCGGTGGGGTCCGCTGTGGGTTTTTTCAGAAGGGCGGTGAGTTCAGCGTGTTTCCAGTCTTCTGGGAAGGTGGCGGAGTTGAATGAGCAGTTGATGACGTCTCGGAGGTGCGGTGCTATGACGGAGTCTGCTTTGTTGAAGATGTGGTGAGGACATGGGTCTGTGGGGGATCCTGAGTGGATGGAATTCATCAGGCGGATGGTGTCCTCAGTGGAGATTGGGTTCCAGTCGTTAAGGGTGTTCATGGGGGGAAGATGATCAGCAAATGGTAGGGTGGGTTGGTTTCCGGGTTGGTTGTCAAAGCTGTTGTGGATGTCTGCAATCTTGTTGTGGAAAAATGAGGCTAGGGAGTCGCAGAGGCTTTGAGAGGGGGTGATGTTGTTGGAGTTGGCCGAGGGATTGGAAAATTCCTTGACGATGTTGAAAAGTTCCTTGCTGTTGTGAGCGTTGTTGTCAAGTCGGTCCTTGAATGCTGTTTTCTTGGCTTTTCGGATTAGTTGGTGGTGAATGCGGGTGGCGTTTTTGAAGGCGTCCTTGGTGTTGGTGGTTGGGTCTTTTTTCCAGGTCTTTTCAAGGGAGCGGCAGAGTTTCTTGGACTTCTTGCGATCATCGTTGAACCATGAGGCCTTCTTGCTGCCAGGTTTGTTTTGACGTTTTTTCAGTGGTGCTAAGGTGTCAGCGGTGTTGGATAACCATAGGGGGAGGTTGGCTGCGGCTTCGTTAGCGTTAGAAGAGAGGGCTGGGGTGTTTTGAAGGAGCGATGCAGAGATTTGGTTCGTGGTGATTTTGTTCCAGTTTCTTTGCAGGGTAGGTTGGAGGTGGATGCTGGGTTTTGGTTTGTTGTAGGTGAAGTGAACGCAGCTGTGGTCAGTCCAGAGGAGGTCAGTGGTGTGGCTGAAGGAGACATGGTTGCTGGATGTGAAGATGGGGTCGAGTGTGTGACCTGCGATGTGGGTGGGGGAAGTGACCAGTTGTTTAAGTCCGAGGTTGGCGAGGTTGTCCACGAGGATGGCGGTGTTGCGGTCGTTGATCTTTTCGAGGTGAAAGTTGAGGTCTCCCAGAAGGATGTAGTCTTTGGAGGGGAGCGCGTGTGGGGTGATGAAGTCCGTGATGTCTTCACTGAATTTAGCGCGGGGTCCTGGTGGTCTGTAGAGGAGGGTGCCTCTGAGTGTGGTCTTGGGGTCGATGTGGATCTGGAAGTGAAGGTGTTCGGAGTTAGCGAGGTTGGCGTCAGAGCTGGTGGAGATGCGGATTGATTTCTTATGGACGATGGCGATTCCTCCTCCCGTGTGGCTGGTACGGTCTTTGCGAGTGATCTTATAGTCTTCAGGGATGGCAATGGTGATGTCTGGTGCGGAGGAAGCGTTCATCCATGTTTCCGTAAGGAAGGCGATGTCCGGAGACATGGTGTCTAGTAGGTTCCATAGGTCAATGGCGTGCCTGTGGACTGATCGGGTGTTGAGAAGGATGCATTGTAGGTGGTTGGAGCCGGGAATCTGTGGTGTGGTCGTAGCGGAGATGTTGAGGGTGCCGCTGAATTTACAGGAGAAGCAGGAGAAAGGTCCATGCGTGTGTCCAGGGGCGGCTTGGACGCAGTTGGGAGCGCGGCCGGGGTTGAGGGCTAGGAGGGTGGCGGCATCGTAGGTAATGCGGGGGGGCTGGGAGGTACGGGGCCAGGGGGTATGGCGCTGGGCGCGGTCCAGGCGCGGACGGGCGTAGACGGGCTTACCTTTGGCGCACCTTTGGCGCGGGTTGGGCGCGGTCGCTGCGCGTAAACGCTGCGCGCGGGAGCTCCTGACATATATGGATGGTGGAGGGGGAGGGGCGAGGGCGTCTCAGCTGGGAGGCGGGGCGGGTCACGAAGGAGGACAACAACAGCTAAAATGGCAGCGGAGGGGTCAGCGGAGCGGAGCGCTTGGGGCGAAATGCGCTGGTGCAATGAAAATGCTTTTAAACAATGACAAATGCGCGTTACAAGTGAAATGTTACAAAGCGGCAAGCAGGCGCCTTACAAATGAAGTTTTAACAAAGCGGAAGCGGGCGCCTTACAAGTGAAATGTTTACAAAGCGGCAAGCAGGCGTGTTACCAATGAAATTCTAACAAAGTGGCAAGCAGGCGCGTTATCAATGAAATCTTAACAAAAGCGGCAAGCAGGGCACACTGCAGGTCGTCAATTAGGGTTAGAGCACACAACGATACCGCAGTTCGCCAGGGAGGCAAGGGAGCGACCACTCTGCTGGGGAGCGAAGCGAGTCACAGCGCGTTGAGGACACGGAGCGCTGTATCAAGGTAGTGGGAGGGCGTCTCAGCTGGGAGGCGGGGCGGGTCACGAAGGAGGACAACAACAGCTAAAATGGCAGCGGAGGGGTCAGCGGAGCGGAGCGCTTGGGGCGAAATGCGCTGGTGCAATGAAAATGCTTTTAAACAATGACAAATGCGCGTTACAAGTGAAATGTTACAAAGCGGCAAGCAGGCGCCTTACAAATGAAGTTTTAACAAAGCGGAAGCGGGCGCCTTACAAGTGAAATGTTTACAAAGCGGCAAGCAGGCGCGTTACCAATGAAATTCTAACAAAGCGGCAAGCAGGCACGTTATCAATGAAATCTTAACAAAAGCGGCAAGCAGGGCACACTGCAGGTCGTCAATTAGGGTTAGAGCACACAACGATACCGCAGTTCGCCAGGGAGGGTACAGGATGATTGTAGGGAGATGTGGGGAGTCTTATAAATGTAAATGTAAATGTATTGGCATTTATATAGCGCACTACTTACCCGTAGGGTCCCAAGGCGCTTCGACCGCTGCGAAACCCTTCCTGGCTTCCCTGAGAGATGGTCCCTTAATGGGTATCTCCAGGGTGAGACCAGGCATCCCCGGCGGTCTGGTGGGGCCGTAAGTGAAGATGAGGCAAGCTAATGCCCAGAGTTGCCGAGTGTGATCGCTGATCAGAGTGGGCACCGAGGCGAGAGAATTATCGAGTCCACTGACCCTGGTCCAGAAACCTGCCGCGCCGGGAATCGAACCCTGGTCCCGGGCCAGTCCTCTGCTCTCGGGTCTGCCGCCTCTAACCAGTGAGCCACACTAGAGGTTCACTAGTGGATTATTTATACCTAGACGCTATTTTGTGAAGAGTAGAGATAATGAACAAGTTGTCTGAGCAAGTATATTGGAATGAGATGAGAATGGGGAGAGGATGTGGCCTGACGGCCAAAGTCGCCGACTTTGGAGAGCCAGGTTCGAATCTCGGCGTCAGCTCAACATTATAGGTAAGTAACTTAAATTTCTCCGTGCTTACCAAAAAATATCTTGTGTAATTTAACTAGTGCTCATGTAAAGCGGAACCTTCAGGTCGAGTTCACAGTCCATAAAACTGCAAAAAAAAATATTGTTCTTTGGTATCTTGGCAGAGTACAGTATTCAGACAGTGACTTTTGCTATATATACAAGGGTACTGAGAACATGAGACTTAGGTCATTTTAAATCAGAGGTCTACAGTCTGCGGGCAGAGGCGGCTGGTGACATTTGAAAGTGGTGAGGGGGTAAACTAATTTGCATATTGCAGTGAGCGAGCGCAGCGAGCGAGCCCGAACCACCTTGCATCCATCCATACATCATTCATGCATCCACCCATCCATCCACCCACCCACCCATCCTGCATCCATACATCATTCATTCATGCATCCACCCATCTATCCATCCACCCACCCATCCATCATCCATCCTGCATCCATTCATGCATCCACCCATCCATCCAGCCTGCATCCATCATTCATTCATGCATCCACCCATCCATCCATCCTGCATCTATCCTGCATCCATCATTCATTCATGCATCCACCCACCCATCCATCCTGCATCCATCATTCATTCATGCATCCACCCATCCATCCTCCATCTATCCTGCATCCATCATTCATTCATGCATCCACCCACCCATCCATCCTGCATCCATCATTCATTCATGCATCCACCCATCCATCCACCCATCCATCCATCCACCAATTGTGCATCCATCCTGCATCCATCATTCATTCATTCATTCATTCATTCATGCATCCACCCATCCATCCACCCATCCTGCATCCATCCTGCATCCATCATTCATCCATCCACCCATCCATCCATCCATCCACCCATCCATCCTGCATTCATCATTCATGCACCCATCCATCCACCCACCCATCCATCCTGCATCTACCCTGCATCCATCATTCATTCATGCATCCACCCATCCATCCATCCATCCACCCATCCATCCTGCATCCATCATTCATTCATGCACCCATCCATCCATCCTGCATCCATCCTGCATCCATCATTCATTCATGCATCCACCCATCCATCCACCCATCCTGCATCCATACATCATTCATTCATGCATCCACCCATCCATCCATCCATCCTGCATCTATCCTGCATCCATCATTCATTCATGCATCCACCCATCCATCCTGCATCCATCATTCATTCATGCATCCACCCACCCATCCATCCTGCATCCATCATGCATCCATCCATCCATCCATCCATCCACCCATCCACCCATCCATCCTGCATCCATCATTCATTCATGCACCCATCCATCCATCCTGTATCCATCCTGCATCCATCATTCATTCATGCCTCCACCCACCCATCCATCCTGCATCCATCCTGCATCCATCATTCATTCATGCATCCACCCATCCATCCACCAATTCTGCATCCATCCTGCATCCATCATTCATTCATGCATCCACCCATCCACCCATCCATCCTGCATCCATCCTGCATCCATCCATCATTCATTCATGCATCCACTCATCCATCCATCCATCCATCCATCCATCCATCCATCAACCCATCCATCCATCCACCCTGCATTCATCATTCATTCATGCACCCATCCATCCATCATCCATCCTGCATCCATTCATGCATCCACCCATCCATCCATCCTGCATCCATCATTCATTCATTCATGAATCCACCCATCCATCCACCCACCCACCCACCCTGCATCCATCATTCATTCATGCATCCACCCATCCATCCATCCATCCTGCATCTATCCTGCATTCATCATTCATTCATGCACCCATCCATCCATCATCCATCCTGCATCCATTCATGCATCCACCCATCCATCCATCCTGCATCCATCATTCATTCATTCATGAATCCACCCATCCATCCACCCACCCACCCACCCACCCTGCATCCATCATTCATTCATGCATCCACCCATCCATCCTCCATCTATCCTGCATCCATCATTCATTCATGCATCCACCCACCCATCCATCCTGCATCCATCATTCATTCATCCACCCATCCATCCACCCATCCATCCATCCACCAATTGTGCATCCATCCTGCATCCATCATTCATTCATGCATCCACCCATCCATCCACCCATCCATCCTGCATCCATCCACCCATCCATCCATCCATCCACCCATCCATCCTGCATCCATCATTCATGCACCCATCCATCCACCCACCCATCCATCCTGCATCTATCCTGCATCCATCATTCATTCATGCATCCACCCATCCATCCATCCATCCATCCACCCATCCATCCATCCTGCATCCATCATTCATTCATGCACCCATCCATCCATCCATCCATCCTGCATCCATCATTCATTCATGCATCCACCCATCCATCCGTCCATCAACCCATCCTGCATCCATCCTGCATCCATACATCATTCATTCATGCATCCACCCATCCATCCACCCACCCATCCACCCATCCTGCATCCATCATTCATTCATGCACCCATCCATCCATCCACCCATCCATCCTGCATCCATCATTCATTCATGCATCCACCCATCCATCCACCCATCCATCCTGCATCCATTCATTCATGCACCCATCCATCCATCCATCCTGTATCCATCCTGCATCCATCATTCATTCATGCCTCCACCCACCCATCCATCCTGCATCCATCATTCATTCATGCATCCACCCATCCATCCATCCATCCATCAATTCTGCATCCATCCTGCATCCATCATTCATTCATGTATCCATCCATCCATCCAGCCACCCATCCATCCTGCATCCATCCATCATTCATTCATGCATCCACTCATCCATCCGTCCACCCATCCATCAACCCATCCATCCATCCACCCATCCATCCTGCATTCATCATTCATTCATGCACCCATCCATCCATCCTGCATCCATCATTCATTCATGCATCCACCCACCCATCCATCCTGCATCCATCATTCATTCATGCATATACCCATCCATCCACCCATCCAGCATCCATCATTCATTCATGCATCCACCCACCCATCCATCCTGCAACCATCCTGCATCCATCATTCATTCATGCATCCACCCATCCATCCATCCACCCATCCATTCTGCATCCATCATTCATTCATGCATCCACCCACCCACCCATCCATCCTGCATCCATCATTCATTCATGCATCCACCCATCCATCCATCCACCCATCCATCCTGCATCCATCATTCATTCATGCATCCACCCACCCATCCATCCTGCAACCATCCTGCATCCATCATTCATTCATTCATGCATCCACCCATCCATCCACCCATCCATCCTGCATCCATCATTCATTCATGCATCCACCCATCCATCCATCCATCTATCCACCCATCATTCATCCTGCATCCATTCATGCATCCACACAAAAATGTGGCTACTCCAATGGTCATCCGAGGTGATGCTGCCCTGTTAGTAGTCACCCCACATGCCCAAGATAGCCAGTCTCTCCATTTCTGTGCATCAGACTGCTGCACAGTAAAGAACCCAGTCCTGGCTCCCGCTGACATCATGGGCCACTTCCACCTAGCCTTTCAGCCTCTGCTTAGATGTATTTGTATAGTGTATACAAGCGCACAGGCTACCCACAGACAATGGAAGCTTGTATTACAATCACAGCTTCCTTTCAAAATTTGCGAAAACTGATAATCACCCGACTCCAGGTTGACTTCAACACACTTTTTTTAGCAGTGGGTTCCCCATCCTGCGTGAACTCAGGTGAGGTATGCGCTGTTGTGCTCAACGCCGCAGGAGGTCTGAGCTGAGACACTGTTGGTGCTGTGCTTATTTCTCGGTTTCTATGTAGTGGGCCTCCTGGCGCTGAGACACTAACAGTCAGGATCAGCGCAATGTGTCTGATAGAGACAGTGCTCAGGAGCGCGACGGGAGCTCCCGGACTTGTGTTCCCCTCTCACCCCACCTCGCCGTGGTAATAACTCAATGCCTTTTTTGAGCCACCTTTTCAGTATATTTGCCACAAACACATTTCCACATGAAACACGGCACGTGTGCCCTACGCCATTGGCAGCAGAGTGGTTGAAGTGACAGGATTGGCTGGGGGGGCACCATGACTCCTCGCCCAGTCGCCCTGTGTAACCCCGGGGGCTGCGGCCCGCCCCCTGGCCCTCTATCTAAGGGGGAATTCATAGGAAAATGATCTGCGCATGCGCGGGCATGTTTGTGCCCAAAAATACACTTGCGCAGCTGCAGCAGGCCCATCCTCCCCCCCCCCCCCTGCGCACTCCGGGAAAGTTGGGTGTCTCCCGGTTTCCCGGCCGGCAGATAGCGCGATTTTTTAAAATATTTGTATTTGGCTTAGTAACGACGCGGTAGGTCCATGGGGCTTAGTGGGGCTACGCCCCTACGCCCCAATGGACGCACCGCGCCTGTCTGCGGGGCGCGACCCCCATGGGGGCCGTAGAGTCCTGGGAAGTGGGGCGCGCATTCCACAGCCACATTTCTGCCTGAATCCAAAACTTTTGCTCTTCATAATGGAAAAAGACAACCGCCCAGGGATGGTTAATTCCGTTTGTTAAAGTGCTTTAGCTGAAGTTTCATTCATTGAGTCTACTGGGGACGTTTTATTTCTTGCCTGGCCCTTACCTGCTTGTTGGGGGCATTGTGCTGGGGTCTGCAGGCCATTCATAGCCCTGTGAGGACGCCGCCACTCTCGCCAGTTCCGCCGCAAGGAACGCAGCGAACTACAACTCCCAGTGTGCCCGGGGACGTGCACACTAGACGTCAGAGCCAAGCACCCGGAGGCGCTTAACCCCTTCACTGCGGCGGCTATTCCGCCGCAGTGCTAAGGGGGCGGGGCGGAAGAGCGGCGGGCGCATGCTGGTGACGGAACTGCTCCGTCACCAGCGTCAGTTGCGCTGTGCTTATGACGGAGCGGTTCCGTCATGGCCCCGCCCTCTCAATAGAACGCTCAGCGCAGGCGCGGAATTCGCGCCGCGCATGAGCGGCGGGCGGGCCATGATGGAACCGCTCCGTCATCAGCACAGCGCCACCGGAGCTGATGACAAAGCGGTTCCGTCATCAGCACGGAAGAGGTTAAAAGAAACCGGCGCCTCCCGCGGCGCGGGACGTTTTATTTCTTGCCTGGCCCTTACCTGCTTGTTGGGGCATTGTGCTAGGGACTGCAGGCCAGCCCCTTGAGGACGCCGTCACTCTCGCCAGCTCCGCCACAAGGACCGCGGCGAACTACAACTCCCAGTGTGCCCAGGGACGTGCACACTAGACGTCAGAGCCAAGCGTCCAGAGGCGCTTAAAAGAACGGGACGTGCACAGGCATGCCCGGGCCAAGGGCGGGCCCGTCAAAGTCAGGAAAAGACAGGACAGGGCAACCCCCCTTTTCATTGGACCATCAGACACTTTTGTATCTCGCTAACGTGGTCAGTGACTTTTTGCTTCTATTATCTACTGCAAGCTGTTTAATATTTCTGTATCTTGTTTAGCATTTTTTGTTGAATTATGAGCACTCGTAAAGGGATTGGAGGTCACGGGGTAGTGGGTACCCTCGATGCGTACCGTATTAGGGCAGAGTCGCTACTAACCCATGAAATTGAACTCATGCAAAGAAGATTATCAAGGGAGACATGCCGAGTTTCTATGGAAATCCCTACATACGGACCCCATCTAAATCCACCAAACTCAGCCGAATGTAGTCTGGTCAGTACTGACCATCCGGTTATCGGGTCTTTTGAGCTTGTGACGGCAGTTGTAGATTTACCCATTACAGCAGAAGGTACTACTGCCATTTCGTCGTCCCCAATACCCTCACCTCAAATTGTAACACAATCAACGCGACAATTACAGGGTGGGGGAAATACGGTCTTGCCCACAACATGAAAAAGGAAGGCAAGGGGTCTACCTGTCACAACCCAACAAACTAATAAAGCAGCCAAAACAAAAGGTTCTGCCCGAGGAAAGACAGGCCCCTTTGATGAGGCAACTGCTATTAGCACCACAAGCCCATGTATTTCGGTATGTCAATGTCCTCGCAAGCAGCCCAAAATTGATTTGGTAGATGGGTTATTATCTAAGCTAGAAGTCAAATTTATGGCGTTGTTAAACCCATTGTTAAATAAACTTGCAGACATTGATATAAGATTAAATATCATCGAGCAAAAACTCCCCTCCCAGTCTAGTGAATTATCAAACGGAACCTCAGCAGCCCCGGAGGTTTCTAGTACATCTTTGGTACCTGTTCTTAATCAGCCACTAATAGCAAATGAGGATACCATCAGAACAGGCACACAGGTCCCAACATCAAATATTCCTGGAACAAATCTAAAATCTGTTAATCATATTAATAGAGGGGGAGTAATAAGTGGGGGGAACAACAGGGGCTTGATTGAGGACAGATCAAGTACTGTCCAAACTACTCAAGGCAAGGGACATTTCAATCTGCCCCCCGAATGTACACCCTACGTTATTGTCCTCTCCAATGTACCACCAATAGCAACTAATACAGTGGAGCATTGGAGCTCACTAAGAAACAGGTCTCTCCACTTATTGGACATTAAGTCGCGCCTGGGTAGTCGCCTGTTTCAGGACTTCAAAATGGCTAGCATGGTCCCATGGATAGGGAGATCTAACAAAACTAGCAGTGGTGACTGCATACTATTGAATTTCGGGTCTCCAGAAGTAGTAAAAAGTATCCTAGAGAGAGCAGGGACAAGGCACATGGGCAGGGAAGGGATACAAATTCTACCATTGGGCTTTTTTTATAGGAACCCCTCTCTCCTGCCTGCGCATAGAAGTGAACTCCCAGCTAGCACACAGATTCACGGGCGGTATGAGTTTAACGTGCCAACATTTAATCGGTTACATGGCCTTTTCTAACCTTGACGCACAGGACTGACTTGCAGATAGGTCGATAGATAATAATATACCGGGGGATTTACCACCCATTAATCCCATTGCTATTGTTGATAGCAATGAACAGGAAGCCCCGGAACTGTGTAACATGCAGGCAACAATCCCCGTTGATTATCAGGGGCAGGCAGAGGATGGTACCGACAACGAGATAACTGGTGGTGGGATAATAGTTAAGGCCTCCCTTAAAAGAAATAGAAGTAAAAACGACTCTGACCTTAGAATTTTGAGTTGGAATGTTGGAGGACTGTAGCCAAGACTTGTTGACACAGATTGGCAACGTATAATATCTACCCAGGACATAATCGTGTTCCAAGAAACATGGGCCACACAGGATTTGCACATAGAAGGCTTCCATTGTTTTAGTTTAGTTTAGTGGCGCCCAAGCCAAATTTTAGCCGCGCAGTAGGGGGTTTATTTATCGGGATTAGCATAGCTTCCGGAGGGAGCTTCAAGACAATACACATAAATAGTCCCAACATACAAGTAATAGAATATAAGCGACAAATTCGTTTTTACCTAATACATTTTTATAATAATGATTTCTATTCCGTCCCAAATAGGAATTTCATTGCACTTTTTAAAATTATTTCAAAATTAGAGAAAGTCCAAGGCCCAAATGAGGGCATGGGGATCTTTTTTGGGAGGGGGGCTTTAATGCTAAGCTCCCAACAGATATTCGAGACACAGGCATAAGACAGGTAGACCCAGCTGCACGGAGGGGGCAAGAATTACATTATTTTCTTAATGAACACATCCTTAGTAATGTAATGGACTTAGGCCCACCCCTATAAATCAGCTAGTACCAACATTCAGAGGAAGGGATAGTGTTTCAACTATTTATTTAATTTTTGTCTCTCCCTGCCATGCTGGTCGTCTATTGGCCAAAGAGGTCCTCGCAACAGATTTCGGGGATCGCAACCCACTGACAGTGGTTTTAAGATTAGCCCCCCGCCCGGTGTATTTTATTGCCCAAGGGGCGAGGGATATAACCTCATCGACAGACAAACTAATATTAAAGTGGAGGGGGGTGGACAGCGGGACAATAACTGAGACCTTACTAGACGGGCATTTAACTTTAATCAATTCATGCCTATCGACGACAGCCCCTCGCCCCAGTGTAATTCAAGACTTCACTAAACTCTGTTCGGTGATTAGATCCCTCTTATTAGTACCACTTCGTCAGGGCCCAAAAGACCCAAGATGGTTGCATCCATCATTCATTCATGCATCCACCCATCCACCCATCCATCCTGCATCCATCCATCATTCATTCATGCATCCACTCATCCATCCATCCATCCATCAACCCATCCATCCATCCACCCTGCATTCATCATTCATTCATGCACCCATCCATCCATCATCCATCATCCATCCTGCATCCATTCATGCATCCACCCATCCATCCATCCATCCTGCATCCATCATTCATTCATGCATCCACCCATCCATCCACCCACCCACCCACCCTGCATCCATCATTCATTCATGCATCCACCCATCCATCCTCCATCTATCCTGCATCCATCATTCATTCATGCATCCACCCACCCATCCATCCTGCATCCATCATTCATCCATCCACCCATCCATCCACCCATCCATCCATCCACCAATTGTGCATCCATCCTGCATCCATCATTCATTCATGCATCCACCCATCCATCCACCCATCCATCCTGCATCCATCCACCCATCCATCCATCCATCCACCCATCCATCCTGCATCCATCATTCATGCACCCATCCATCCACCCACCCATCCATCCTGCATCTATCCTGCATCCATCATTCATTCATGCATCCACCCATCCATCCATCCACCCATCCATCCATCCATCCTGCATCCATCATTCATTCATGCACCCATCCATCCATCCATCCATCCTGCATCCATCATTCATTCATGCATCCACCCATCCATCCGTCCATCAACCCATCCTGCATCCATCCTGCATCCATACATCATTCATTCATGCATCCACCCATCCATCCACCCACCCATCCATCCACCCATCCTGCATCCATCATTCATTCATGCACCCATCCATCCACCCATCCATCCTGCATCCATCATTCATTCATGCATCCACCCATCCATCCATCCATCCATCCACCCATCCATCCTGCATCCATTCATTCATGCACCCATCCATCCATCCATCCTGTATCCATCCTGCATCCATCATTCATTCATGCCTCCACCCACCCATCCATCCTGCATCCATCATTCATTCATGCATCCACCCATCCATCCATCCATCAATTCTGCATCCATCCTGCATCCATCATTCATTCATGCATCCATCCATTGATCCATCCACCCATCCATCCTGCATCCATCCATCATTCATTCATGCATCCACTCATCCATCCGTCCACCCATCCATCAACCCATCCATCCATCCACCCATCCATCCTGCATTCATCATTCATTCATGCACCCATCCATCCATCCTGCATCCATCATTCATTCATGCATCCACCCACCCATCCATCCTGCATCCATCATTCATTCATGCATATACCCATCCATCCACCCATCCAGCATCCATCATTCATTCATGCATCCACCCACCCATCCATCCTGCAACCATCCTGCATCCATCATTCATTCATGCATCCACCCATCCATCCATCCACCCATCCATTCTGCATCCATCATTCATTCATGCATCCACCCACCCACCCATCCATCCTGCATCCATCATTCATTCATGCATCCACCCATCCATCCTGCATCCATCATTCATTCATGCATCCACCCACCCATCCATCCTGCAACCATCCTGCATCCATCATTCATTCATGCATCCACCCATCCATCCACCCATCCATCCTGCATCCATCATTCATTCATGCATCCACCCATCCATCCATCTATCCACCCATCATTCATCCTGCATCCATTCATGCATCCACACAAAAATGTGGCTACTCCAATGGTCATCCGAGGTGATGCTGCCCTGTTAGTAGTCACCCCACATGCCCAAGATAGCCAGTCTCTTCATTTCTGTGCATCAGACTGCTGCACAGTAAAGAACCCAGTCCTGGCTCCCGCTGACATCATGGGCCACTTCCACCTAGCCTTTCAGCCTCTGCTTAGATGTATTTGTATAGTGTATACAAGCGCACAGGCTACCCACAGACAATGGAAGCTTGTATTACAATCACAGCTTCCTTTCAAAATTTGCGAAAACTGATAATCACCCGACTCCAGGTTGACTTCAACACACTTTTTTTTAGCAGTGGGTTCCCCATCCTGCGTGAACTCAGGCGAGGTATGCGCTGTTGTGCTCAACGCCGCAGGATGTCTGAGCTGAGACACTGTTGGTGCTGTGCTTATTTCTCGGTTTCTATGTAGTGGGCCTCCTGGCGCTGAGACACTAACAGTCAGGATCAGCGCAATGTGTCTGATAGAGACAGTGCTCAGGAGCGCGACGGGAGCTCCCGGACTTGTGTTCCCCTCTCACCCCACCTCGCCGTGGTAATAACTCAATGCCTTTTTTGAACCACCTTTTCAGTATATTTGCCACAAACACATTTCCACATGAAACACGGCACGTGTGCCCTACGCCATTGGCAGCAGAGTGGTTGAAGTGACAGGATTGGCTGGGGGGGCACCATGACTCCTCGCCCAGTCGCCCTGTGTAACCCCGGGGGCTGCGGCCCGCCCCCTGGCCCTCTATCTAAGGGGGAATTCATAGGAAAATTATCTGCGCATGCGCGGGCATGTTTGTGCCCAAAAATACACTTGCGCAGCTGCAGCAGGCCCATCCTCCCCCCCCCCCCTGCGCACTCCGGGAAAGTTGGGTGTCTCCCGGTTTCCCGGCCGGCAGATAACGCGATTTTTAAAAATATTTGTATTTGGCTTAGTAACGACGCAGTAGGTCCATGGGGCTTAGTGGGGCTACGCCCCTACGCCCCAATGGACGCACCGCGCCTGTCTGCGGGGCGCGACCCCCATGGGGGCCGTAGAGTCCTGGGAAGTGGGGCGCGCATTCCACAGCCACATTTCTGCCTGAATCCAAAACTTTTGCTCTTCATAATGGAAAAAGACAACCGCCCAGGGATGGTTAATTCCGTTTGTTAAAGTGCTTTAGCTGAAGTTTCATTCATTGAGTCTACTGGGGACGTTTTATTTCTTGCCTGGCCCTTACCTGCTTGTTGGGGGCATTGTGCTGGGGTCTGCAGGCCATTCATAGCCCTGTGAGGACGCCGCCACTCTCGCCAGTTCCGCCGCAAGGAACGCAGCGAACTACAACTCCCAGTGTGCCCGGGGACGTGCACACTAGACGTCAGAGCCAAGCACCCGGAGGCGCTTAACCCCTTCACTGCGGCGGCTATTCCGCCGCAGTGCTAAGGGGGCGGGGCGGAAGAGCGGCGAGCGCATGCTGGTGACGGAACTGCTCCGTCACCAGCGTCAGTTGCGCTGTGCTTATGACGGAGCGGTTCCGTCATGGCCCCGCCCTCTCAATAGAACGCTCAGCGCAAGCGCGGAATTCGCGCCGCGCATGAGCGGCGGGCGGGCCATGATGGAACCGCTCCGTCATCAGCACAGCGCCACCGCAGCTGATGACAAAGCGGTTCCGTCATCAGCACGGAAGAGGTTAAAAGAAACCGGCGCCTCCCGCGGCGCGGGACGTTTTATTTCTTGCCTGGCCCTTACCTGCTTGTTGGGGCATTGTGCTAGGGACTGCAGGCCAGCCCCGTGAGGACGCCGTCACTCTCGCCAGCTCCGCCACAAGGACCGCGGCGAACTACAACTCCCAGTGTGCCCGGGGACGTGCACACTAGACGTCAGAGCCAAGCGTCCAGAGGCGCTCAAAAGAACGGGACGTGCACAGGCATGCCCGGGCCAAGGGCGGGCCCGTCAAAGTCAGGAAAAGACAGGACAGGGCAACCCCCCTTTTCATTGGACCATCAGACACTTTTGTATCTCGCTAACGTGGTCAGTGACTTTTTGCTTCTATTATCTACTGCAAGCTGTTTGATATTTCTGTATCTTGTTTAGCATTTTTTGTTGAATTATGAGCACTCGTAAAGGGATTGGAGGTCACGGGGTAGTGGGTACCCTCGATGCGTACCTTATTAGGGCAGAGTCGCTACTAACCCATGAAATTGAACTCATGCAAAGAAGATTATCAAGGGAGACATGCCGAGTTTCTATGGAAATCCCTACATACGGACCCCATCTAAATCCACCAAACTCAGCCGAATGTAGTCTGGTCAGTACTGACCATCCGGTTATCGGGTCTTTTGAGCTTGTGACGGCAGTTGTAGATTTACCCATTACAGCAGAAGGTACTACTGCCATTTCGTCGTCCCCAATACCCTCACCTCAAATTGTAACACAATCAACGCGACAATTACAGGGTGGGGGAAGTACGGTCTTGCCCACAACATGAAAAAGGAAGGCAAGGGGTCTACCTGTCACAACCCAACAAACTAATAAAGCAGCCAAAACAAAAGGTTCTGCCCGAGGAAAGACAGGCCCCTTTGATGAGGCAACTGCTATTAGCACCACAAGCCCATGTATTTCGCTATGTCAATGTCCTCGCAAGCAGCCCAAAATTGATTTGGTAGATGGGTTATTATCTAAGCTAGAAGTCAAATTTATGGCGTTGTTAAACCCATTGTTAAATAAACTTGCAGACATTGATATAAGATTAAATATCATCGAGCAAAAACTCCCTTCCCAGTCTAGTGAATTATCAAACGGAACCTCAGCAGCCCCGGGGGTTTCTAGTACATCTTTGGTACCTGTTCTTAATCAGCCACTAATAGCAAATGAGGATACCATCAGAACAGGCACACAGGTCCCAACATCAAATATTCCTGGAACAAATCTAAAATCTGTTAATCATATTAATAGAGGGGGAGTAATAAGTGGGGGGAACAACAGGGGCTTGATTGAGGACAGATCAAGTACTGTCCAAACTACTCAAGGCAAGGGACATTTCAATCTGCCCCCCGAATGTACACCCTACGTTATTGTCCTCTCCAATGTACCACCAATAGCAACTAATACAGTGGAGCATTGGAGCTCACTAAGAAACAGGTCACTCCACTTATTGGACATTAAGTCGCGCCTGGGTAGTCGCCTGTTTCAGGACATCAAAATGGCTAGCATGGTCCCATGGATAGGGAGATCTAACAAAACTAGCAGTGGTGACTGCATACTATTGAATTTCGGGTCTCCAGAAGTAGTAAAAAGTATCCTAGAGAGAGCAGGGACAAGGCACATGGGCAGGGAAGGGATACAAATTCTACCATTGGGCTTTTTTTATAGGAACCCCTCTCTCCTGCCTGCGCATAGAAGTGAACTCCCAGCTAGCACACAGATTCACGGGCGGTATGAGTTTAACGTGCCAACATTTAATCGGTTACATGGCCTTTTCTAACCTTGACGCACAGGACTGACTTGCAGATAGGTCGATAGATAATAATATACCGGGGGATTTACCACCCATTAATCCCATTGCTATTGTTGATAGCAATGAACAGGAAGCCCCGGAACTGTGTAACATGCAGGCAACAATCCCCGTTGATTATCAGGGGCAGGCAGAGGATGGTACCGACAACGAGATAACTGGTGGTGGGATAATAGTTAAGGCCTCCCTTAAAAGAAATAGAAGTAAAAACGACTCTGACCTTAGAATTTTGAGTTGGAATGTTGGAGGACTGTAGCCAAGACTTGTTGACACAGATTGGCAACGTATAATATCTACCCAGGACATAATCGTGTTCCAAGAAACATGGGCCACACAGGATTTGCACATAGAAGGCTTCCATTGTTTTAGTTTAGTGGCGCCCAAGCCAAATTTTAGCCGCGCAGTAGGGGGTTTATTTATCGGGATTAGCATAGCTTCCGGAGGGAGCTTCAAGACAATACACATAAATAGTCCCAACATACAAGTAATAGAATATAAGCGACAAATTCGTTTTTACCTAATACATTTTTATAATAATGATTTCTATTCCGTCCCAAATAGGAATTTCATTGCACTTTTTAAAATTATTTCAAAATTAGAGAAAGTCCAAGGCCCAAATGAGGGCATGGGGATCTTTTTTGGGAGGGGGGCTTTAATGCTAAGCTCCCAACAGATATTCGAGACACAGGCATAAGACAGGTAGACCCAGCTGCACGGAGGGGGCAAGAATTACATTATTTTCTTAATGAACACATCCTTAGTAATGTAATGGACTTAGGCCCACCCCTATAAATCAGCTAGTACCAACATTCAGAGGAAGGGATAGTGTTTCAACTATTTATTTAATTTTTGTCTCTCCCTGCCATGCTGGTCGTCTATTGGCCAAAGAGGTCCTCGCAACAGATTTCGGGGATCGCAACCCACTGACAGTGGTTTTAAGATTAGCCCCCCGCCCGGTGTATTTTATTGCCCAAGGGGCGAGGGATATAACCTCATCGACAGACAAACTAATATTAAAGTGGAGGGGGGTGGACAGCGGGACAATAACTGAGACCTTACTAGACGGGCATTTAACTTTAATCAATTCATGCCTATCGACGGCAGCCCCTCGCCCCAGTGTAATTCAAGACTTCACTAAACTCTGTTCGGTGATTAGATCCCTCTTATTAGTACCACTTCGTCAGGGCCCAAAAGACCCAAGATGGTTTGACCTCAACTGCTCCGAGGCCAATAGGAATCTGCGCAAGGCCCCAACGGCCAAACCAAGATGCAGGGCATATATTAGTGCAGCTGGGAAAGTTTATAAAACTGCAATAAATGTGCGGAAGGGCACCCTTCTGAGTGAACGATGGGAAGCCCTCGCGGAGACAGCAGGGGGAAAATTGGCAACTTATTTTGGTCTGCAGTAAGAGATTTTCGTAATATGGGCCAACATCTAACACCTGTCAGCTGTATTATTACTAGTAGCTCATGGGAAAAACATTTTTCCAACATCTACGCCACGCAATCACACAGTTTAAACCACTGTGTGCAGGGCCACCTAGGCAATCTACAGATAACATTGGTGGAGGTAGAAGAAGCGATCGTACAGAGCCTTGGTAACAAGGCACCTGGACCTGATGGGCTGCCTATAGATATTATAAAGTGGAAACCGGAGCTATGGGCCCCAGTCCTCCTGAATGTTCTTAATAGTTTACCCCAAGCACCTATGCCTGACACATGGGCGACAAGCGTACTTGTCCCAATATATAAAAAGGGTGAAAGATCGGAACCAGCTAATTACAGACCGATCTCTCTGCTTGATAACACCCTAAAGATTTTGGGCCGTGTCATTTACAATAGGATTTTAGACTGGACAGAGGAAAGTGACATTTTATCCAAGTGCCAACTGGGTTTTAGAAGTAGGCTTGGCACAGTTGAACAATGTTTGAACCTTAATTTGGTTATTATTAAATATAACCTTGCCCACTCTTCCCCCATTTATTTAGCGTTTATGGACTTGTCATCCGCTTTTGATTTAGTAAACAGGTCCAAACTTTGGTCTATTTTATTGAGTTATGGTTTGGACCATTCATTGATGCACTTTTTAGCATTCCTAAACACTGATCTCAAAGTGCAAGTAAGGATAGGAATGGGAGGGGAGTTATCAGGCCCGATCAAGGTAGGAAGGGGGGTTAGACAGGGGTGCGTTTTAGCACCCCTGCTCTTTGTTATTTATATCAATGGACTGAGTAATCATCTGCGTCAAATGCTTGAGCCTGCACTAATGGCCTGTAGTTTTATATTCCCATAGCTGCCGCTTGATTTAACGACATCTGGAATAGCGCTGTAAAGAGCACTCGAAGTGTCGGTGGAAATGGTGTATTGATGTCTGCGTAAAAGCAGTTTTTGACTTGAGGTTACTTGATGAAAAGAAGAGATTGAAGAACGATAAGAATATGTGACTTTTTTTTTTGGACCTTTATATAGCGTGAAACTGACTCGAAGGTATTGGAGCGCTTTACCTGAGCACCAGTTACATTACAGAAAGACGGGTTGATTTGCCCACAATCACAGGTTGAGTCAAGGCCGGGACTCGAACCTGGTTCCCCAGCTCCAAAGTCGGTAGCTCTGCCTCTAACTCCACATCCTGGCACATTAAAATGAAGCACTGCCATACCAAAAATAGATGTTTTGTTTTTATAGTGTGGAGGTTACTGCGCTGCAACAAACATTGCTTGGTAGGTCGATCAAACACGCGCTTGTATTTTTAGATGCACAGATTAAAAGGTGAGTTTTTCACATGCCCTTGACAGGCCTTTAAACGAAGCTTAAAACGTGAAACAGTGTTTATGGACAATGCGGCATTAGTACGTTGTTTTGATAAACGTCTAAGAAACCAGTTCTGTGCTTTGCATTGTTCACGCCATGAGGGCTAAACCGAGCCTTCCTGATTCGAGGTAAGCTGCTCTTGTTTAACGGCAATTACATTTTGAAACTTCAGAGGTGTTTGTGTAACTTTTTTTTTAGTGTTATAGGCTATTTAGTTTGTCTTTTGGTTAATATCAAGTCATTGGTAACTATATTGACACACAGGAGCTAATCCGTTCTATCATATTCAAAAGGACATTGAGGCTTCCTGTGTCCTCCAGTCTCACCTCTCACTCTCTGCACCCTTCCACCCAGCACGCCCAGTTTTAATCTTAGAAAACTCCCTCTGCTTTTCACAGCTCACTGCAGTCTGGTGTCTTAGTTTCTGTTCATCAAAACCTTCTTTCCTGTGTTCTAAGCATCGTCCCTTTAGAATGTGTTTCTGTTTACCTCTAAATCTCCCCGTAAATTAGAAGTCCAGCTTTTCCCTTGTTTTCAATAATCGTCTATGTTTCCTTGTACCATTATGTGTCCCTACACTATGTTCTCTGCACCAGAAAGCTAGTTCTTCCCCAGCTCTCTTTGTTGGTGCACCTCTG
Organism: Lissotriton vulgaris; assembly: GCF_964263255.1. Taxonomy (NCBI): domain Eukaryota; kingdom Metazoa; phylum Chordata; class Amphibia; order Caudata; family Salamandridae; genus Lissotriton; species Lissotriton vulgaris. The sequence continues at coordinate 467,752,584 of NC_141685.1, read as the reverse complement.
TTCTGTGGTCTTATGCTGCCCCTTCATCTGTAGCATATTACATCCTGGCAGTGGCCTGAAGTCCACAGGTGTGATCTGCCCCCCTCCTTACATTCACCACTTGTGTCTCTCTCCATTCCACTCAATCGATCGCCCTCACTCTATCTATCTATCTATCTATCTATCTATCTATCTATCT